>NC_090308.1:38402500-40902500 GCF_039906515.1 Pseudorca crassidens
TAGATTTCAATTAAAACATGTTATTCTCCACTGACACAAACTTAAAAAGTTGACAAGAAAGTAGTAAAATGCTCAGATAATAAGAAAATGAACCCACTGCCACTGTCTAAATGAAATCGCAATGGGTTAATAGGAAAACTGTACTGGTTTTCAGAAAACCAGGCAATGAGCCTAAACCAAATGTAACGTCTTCCACTCTTTCCTGTTCCCTTGGAGCTTTGTTCTCATGGGAATCCAAGAGTGGGAGGAGGCTTCCCACAGGCTGAGGTTTACTCCATGGTCTCTGATCTGCCATCTTCACTGCAACAGGGGAGCAAATCTCTCACTGAGTGGGAAAACACAGTCCTGAGGGGCTGGAGGGGCCTCAAATACAACAGCAGCACACAGAAAACTGTTTCTCAAAAAAGCATTAGAGATTTATATCCACCAGTCAGTGTCATCAAGACTATTTACTTGTATGTATTGATAACAAAGCTGTCACTATGGTCTCTAAGGAGATCCGTATTAGGTGAGTAGTAAGTTTATAGGATCTGATCGGTAATACTATAAGCTTTTCTTCTGTTTTAAAGGATATAAATTTAAAACATTATTTTGGTGGGCTAGCTGTCTCCGTGGAGAACAATTTAAATAAGCTCAGCTAAGAATGTAAATATTAAACCAAGCTCAGTCTCTGTACTAATCACTGGCCCCTGGCAGACACAGGATGGAAATGCCTAGCTCAAGTTCTTGGCATGCATGCTATTAATTTGACATTAACAATAGACCCTATCAAGCTTCCATTTAACCATATTGATCTGTTTTCTAAAATAAAAACCTCCCACTTTATACTTTTTCCTTGCTGTCCTCTGGCTTTATAACAACAAAGATATTTTCAGGGACACCCTCAATAGCAGGATTGATGGATCAAAAGCGTACCCACCTCTGTCTTTTCTGCCCCCTGTGTGGCCTCAATAACTTGATAGTTTCCAGCTCCCCCCAGATTTCTCTTGAGTGCTTTTTCAGTATACCATGACCCCTGAAGGAAACAAAGGGAAAAAAAGATGTATTAAGATAAACATCCTCCTTCCTTGTCTCTTTCAGGAAAGAACAAATGGTTCCTTGAGCAACAACATCCAATTTAATGACAAAATGAGACACAATTTTAAAACAACTGTTCATTGTTGTTTTTTCATTCCTCATCCTGATTTCTTTTATACCTTTCAGATTTATAACAGGAGCAGGATAAATTTCCTTGAGTAAGCAGCTCAGCAGTCTCATAAATGAGGAGTGTGTTTCCTGTTATTATTTTGTTCCCTTTTCAAACACACCAATTGTATTCTGATCAATCTTTCTTGTGTTTTGCCCCAAGACCATGTAACACAGGCAGTCAAAGACGTACCTACTAAATAGTAAAATCAACAGTATAGCAAAATATATTTTTTTCTTCAGCTTTTCAACTTTCCATTGAAAATAGTTTCACTAGCTGAGTGACAGCCTTTCTCAGATGTGTGACTTGAAAAGCCATAAATCCCTGCTTTTGAATTTCAATGCCAAGAAGCAAGGACATTGTTTTCCTCAATTATATAATATGGAGATTGGAACTCTGGAAGAGAAAATCCACCCAATAAAACCTGGCCCACACATAATGCCTCAGCATCAAAAGGTAACTTGAAATTTTGCTATGAATAGGCATCTGATGCACTTGCATGGTTTTCCTGTTCCTATCCTTTTAGATATTTCTATATCAAAAGCCCCCACTTTAAAACTAATAATACAGAAACCAACTGAGTTATTTTCATTTCCATATATACTCCTGAAGAGGTGGCTACAACCGATCGCTGGGTAAACCAGGCTCCCTTTAACTCAGGCAGTCTATATATTTGAGCAGACACATAACAAATGCTTAGTTGTCCTAGATGAGAGAGCCATGTTTCTTTCCTGTTATGGAAATCATCTGTTCCTTTTTCTATAAAGCGTGAAGCCAGGAATGTCAATATTCCTATGCTTGTATGTGCTAACTTTACTAGGGTTATTCAGAGCAGGAGAGAGTCTAGTGCTGTTTGCTGTTTTCTTCTCTCCTTTCTATCTAATAAACCACCAAATTCTGTCTATTCCAGGCTCAAAATTGTCCTTGAACTCACTCTTCCTTCCAATTCCATTCCCACAGGCACCATCAAATTCCACCCTCCTCACCCACACCTGCCTCCATCCCATCAATTCTTACAGAGATTATGATATCTCTCACTAGTCTCCCTGGTTTGAGAAACAACCCTTCCAGTCCATATTCTACAGCCCACCACTCACTTTGGGATAATAACTGAACTTGTGATTGGTATAAAACCCAGGAATTATACGTGGTAGAAGTATTTCACCATGATTCTCAAAAAAAGTCTTTTTCTCCAAATGCCAATAGCATGTTAGCCATCTTTCAAGTTCATCTGTAAATAATTTCATTACTGTTCTTTCCTCTGCTTCCCACATTTCCTTATAGCTTACAAGTAAGCCAGTAAAAGAAAGTCCTCAGGGCTTGTAACACAGAGGGAGAAGCACTGAACTCAGTTCTAGTTCCAGCTTATCCCTGTATCAGCTGTTGACTTTGAGGAATCATCTTTTTTGTAGGTAAATGACAGAGCCTTGCTTATCAAATGGAATGGAAATATTTACCCTGCTTATCTCTCCACGTTGTTTTGGGAATCAAGAAAGATCACATACAATAAAATACACATATGCAATGTTATTTTATTACTCTTCCTGAAGTACTACAAAAGCAAAAAATGTGTTTCTTGTGTTTAACACTAGACTCAGTTTGGGGGTCCTAGAAAGGTAGCTGTGATCACACTCCCAAGACTTACAGCTTCCTTTTGGGAGTGTGATGGTCTCAAGAGTTTTGTTTTGGCTTGCAAAGGAATAATAAAATACCAAAGGAATCATACTCTAGCATATTTGGATTCCCAAGACATACTGAAATCAAAAAGAGGAAGAAAAGGAAAAGGGCCTCAAAACAATGAGAAATCTTAATTGGCTGAAACTGCCATTTAATTAAAATAACTCAACTGTCACTTATGGCACAAATGTTAATACAATCTCTTTAAAACCCAGCTGAATCCTCCAGATATCACTGGACACTTTGCAATAGGAAATACAAGCCCATTCCCTATCACTGTATTGTAGGTTTTTAATTGGAGAATGTATAATGTGTACAACAGGATGAGTTCATTTTGCTTCTAAAGAGGAAATAAAAAATATCAACCTGAATATCACTCCACATATAAGCAGGACTGTAGCCTCCGTTTAAGTAGGTTTTATTTTAGACTAAAAAAAACCCACCAAAGGCATATATTTGAACTCATGCATCTAAACAGACCAATGAAAGTGTAGAAATTAAGTGCAGAAGGGGAAGCAGAGAATGGTAGGAATAAAGTCCACAGCTGTGTTTTCTTAAAATCCGGTGAGAGGAATGTTAATCAAAGTTCACAAAGTTTAAATTCTCCTTTGAACTGCATAGGTATAATCAAGTAAAGAAACACAACCCTCACTGAAGTATAATTTTTTTAATTTGAAATTATTGTCCCATATTAAGAAGGTAAGTTTGTTCATTCATTCATCCAGATACTCAAAAACCAATACTTACTGATTAGACTTTGTACAAGATGTGATAAAATGTGCTGGTTTGAACCCCTTGGCCACATGGGGCTAGCAACAAATACCAAAAGAATTGCACAAATAGGCCATATTAAAAACTTCCTGTTTCTTCCAACCAGAATGCATATCATCCCCCTGTGCTCTCACTAGTAGGCTCTGGGCCATCCTTAAAAGCCCAACTCAAAGGTTGCTGCTTTTGTAAAGCTCTTTGGAACTGCACAGGTTTGGTGTGAGTCGTAACCCCTGCCCCTAAATCACTTTGTTCATAACTCTCTGATGCACTTATCACGGTTGACTTCACATGACAGCTCTGTGTGTGTCAGTCTCCCCTACCAGGCGGTGAACATCTCAAATGGCAATTTTTTATTCATCCATCTACAGCACTTGGCACAATATATTGTAGGTACTCAATTAGTGATTATTGAATGGAAAATTCATACATCTTTACTTGCATGAGCAAAAGGTATAGAATAACTTTAAAAGGAAGAGTTGCAAATATTTTACACTTATTCTTGCTACATGTAGTTCTAAAAAGATGAATTTATACCATGAACTTATACCTTTGTGAAAATATGGAAAATTCATGTATTTATAAAAGTGGTCACAACAAAATTAGCATTATTCTCTTCAAATTCCTTTATTTACTTATACTTAAATTTCCCTCTTCTGACCCTTAGATTAGTATCCTCTATTTTTTCCTACTTGATTGATTTGTATATGCTTGATTTCTATAATTGTGATAGCTTTTAAGCTAACCTACTAACCAGATCCTTGGCAACTGCTACATTTTCAAAAGCTTTAATAGCTATTGTATATACATAAAATTGCAAATAACCTGTTTTATCCCTTCCATCTTTCAGCAAATATTATTACCTACCATGTGGTAGATGCCACAGAGAAAACAAAGACCCTGTTTCAGGGGACAGAGGGTTACAGCTAGAGCAAGCGATAAGAAATATACAAAAATGACCAAAATCAGAAATCTAAGTGCCATATCTCTAATTTATCTAAAATTATTAATTAAAAAAATTTTTTGAATGAAGCCTCAGTAGCTGAAGAATGAATTAAGAGGAACTGATGAAGATGACTAAGAATCAGAAATACAATCATGTTTCAGATTCATTTAATACTAATAGTTAAACATCCTGTCTGTCTCCTAAGATTCAAGTCAATACCATAACCATAGGCAAAGTAAAATCAGGTTTTCTTGTTTTTTGATATTGAGCTGCATGAGCTGCTTGCAAATCTTGGAGATTAATCCTTTGTCAGTTGCTTCATTGGCAAATATTTTCTCCCATTCTGAGGGTTGTCTTTTCATCTTGTTTACGGTTTCCTTTGCTGTGCAAAAGCTTTTAAGTTTCATTAGGTCCCATTTGTTTATTTTTGTTTTTATTTCCATTTCTCTAGGAGGTGGGTCAAAAAGGATCTTGCTCTCATAGAGTGTTCTGCCTATGTTTTCCTCTAACAGTTTTATAGTGTCTGGCCTTACATTTAGGTCTTTAATCCATTTTGAGTTTATTTTTGTGTATGGTGTTATGGAGTGTTCTAATTTCATTCTTTTACATGTAGCTGTAAAGTTTTCCCAGCACCACTTATTGAAGAGGCTGTCTTTTCCCCACTGTATATTCTTGCCTCCTTTATCAAAGATAAGGTGACCATAAGGTGCGTGGGTTTATCTCTGGGCTTTCTATCCTGTTCCATTGATATATATTTCTGTTTTTGTGCCAGTACCATACTGTCTTGATTACTGTAGCTTTGTAGTATAGTCTGAAGTCTGGGAGCCTGATTGCTCCAGCTCCGTTTTTCTTTCTCAAGATTGCTTTGGCTATACGGGGTCTTTTGTGTTTTCATACAAATTGTGAAATTTTTTGTTCTAGTTCTGTGAAAAATGCCAGTGTAGTTTGATAGGGATCGCATTGAATCTGTAGATTGCTTTGGGTAGTAGAGTCATTTTCACAATGGTGATTCTTCCAATCCAAGAAAATGGTATATCTCTCCATCTATTTGTTTCATCTTTAATTTCTTTCATCAGTGTCTTATAATTTTCTGCATACAGGTCTTTTGTCTCCTTAGGTAGGTTTATTCCTAGATATTTTATTCTTTTTGTTGCAGTGGTAAATGGGAGTGTTTTCTTAATTTCACTTTCAGATTTTTCATCAGTAGTGTACAGGAATGCAAGAGATTTCTGTGCATTAATTTTGTATCCTGCTACTTCACTGATTAGCTCTAGTAGTTTTCTGGTAGCATCTTTAGGATTCTTTACGTATAGTATCATGTCATCTGCAAACAGTGACGGCTTTACTTCTTCTTTTCCAATTTGGATTCCTTTTATTTCTTTTTCTTCTCTGATTGCTGTGGTTAAAACTTCCAAAACTATGTTGAATAATAGTGGTAAGAGTGGGCAACCTTGTCTTGTTCCTGATCTTAGTGGAAATGGTTTCAGTTTTTCACCATTGAGGATAATGTTGGCTGTGGGTTTGTCATATATGGCCTTTATTATGTTGAGGAAAGTACCCTCTTCCAAAAATGGGCAGAAGACCTAAATAGACATTCCTCCAAAGAACATATACAGATTGCCAACAAACACATGGAAGAATGCTCAACATCATTAATCATTAGAGAAATGTAAATCAAAACTACAATGAGATATCATCTCACACCAGTCAGAATGGCCATCATCAAAAAATCTACAAACAATAAATGCTGGAGAGGGTGTGGAGAAAAGGGAACCCTCTTGCACTGTTGGTGGGAATGTAAATTGATACAGCCACTATGGAGAATAGTATGGAGGTTCCTTAAAAAACTAAAAAATAGAACTACCATACGACCCAGCAATCCCAGTATTGGGCATATACCCTGAGAAAACCATAATTCAAAAAGAGTCACGTACCAAAATATTCATTGCAGCTCTATTTACAATAGCCAGACATGGAAGCAACCTAAGTGTCCATTAACAGATGAATGGATAAAGAAGATGTGGCACATATATACAATGGAATATTACTCAGCCATAAAAAGAAACGAAATTGAGTTATTTGTAGTGAGGTGGATGGACCTAGAGTCTGCCATACAGAGTGAAGTAAGTCAAAAAGAGAAAAACAAATACCGTATGCTAACATATGTATATGGACTCTAAAAAAATAAAAAAGAAAGAAAATGGTCATGAAGAACCTAGTGGCAAGACAGGAATAAAGACACAGACCTACTAGAGAATGGACTTGAGGATACAGGGAGGTGAAAGGGTAAGCTGGGGCAAAGAGAGAGAGTTGCATGGACATATATACACTACCAAACGTAAAATAGATAGCTAGTGGGAAGCAGCAGCATAGCACAGGGAGATCAGCTCCCTGCTTTGTGACCACCTAGAGTGGTGGGATAGGGAGGGTGGGAGAGAGGGAGATGCAAGAGGGAGGAGATATGGGGATATATGTTTATGTATAGCTGATACACTTTGTTATACGGCATAAACTAATACACCATTGTAAAGCAATTACACTCTAATAAAGATGTTAAAAAATTAGGTTTTCTAATAATTAAAAATGTAATGCTTGAACTGTAATATTGCTTTTACATAACAACTTGGCAAAGTTGACCAAGAGTCTTTAAAATGTTGACCAGCTTTGACCCCACAATCCCACTATGAAACTCCCTTGACCTTTTAGGTCCCTAGGATAACCCTCTTTTTACTTTGTTTTTGCTGCTGCTGGGAGAGGAGAAAAAAAGATTTTAGCATTCAATAAACACCTGTTCTGTGTCATGAGCCTTGCTAGACGCTTTGCATTTTATTCCACTTAATCACAGTTAATCTTTGTTTTAAAAAAAAAAAAAAGAAAAATGGACTTTTTTCAAAGCTTAAAGATGGTGAGATACCTCCCTAAGGTCACACAGCTAATAAGTCACAGAGGCAGGGTGCAAGTTCAGCTCTGACTAGAAAGCCTGCGTGATCCACTAGGCATCATTGCTTCACAATATTCCTGGACTCTTGACCTAGTTTTACATACAACTTTTCACCTGTATTATTTTTCTCATGACTAAACAGCAATTCCTTGATCCTTGTATCTCAGAGCTCTAAGAAACATGACTTTTTTGGAGAATTGATCAAAAACAATTCACTTATTCATTTCCTCTATTTTTTCTTTTAACCATTTCCTCTTCCTTCACATCTCATATACCAAAGAAAATATACCTAACATCTCATCCTGAAGAGAAACAACTTCAGTGCTAAATGCCTACTGAATTTATTTTGCAAATTCATAGAATTTGGATGGATATAAAAAACTTTGATTTAAAAGGTTTCTGGCTGCGGACTATAGACCCAAAGAATAAATTAAACAGACTTTGTTTAGTAAAAGATTTCATAGTTTTCACTCTCTTTTTCATTCTCTCATTATATCATTATAACCTAAAAACAAGTTTGTTGTGAATACCGTTTCATGTTGCCCTCATGAAATAATATGGTGCTCAAAGTATAGCATAATGATTGAGAAGCAGAGTTTCTGCAGACAGACTTTCTGATTATAAATCTTTAGTGTATACATCTGGCCTGGTTACTTGACCTTTCTGGGCAGGTCTAGACTTCTCCACATGTAAAATATCCATAATAATAGTACCTCTCGTATACAGTTGTTGAGGAGTTAAATGACATACTAAATTTAATTTGTATAGAACAGTACCTGGCACATACTGTGCTTAATATGCTTTCGATTTATTAATACTCTTATATAACAAAGATAAATAGAACACTTATGATATGAATGATATATATGATAAAAACAATAAAAAGTTCACATTTAAATATTAAGTAGCTTTAAAAATAAGGCATCTTAAAAAACATTTAAATTTTCTTACTGTTGATATACTATCTCAGTTGTACTCTAATTGAATGGCTTAGACACATTAGTGTGTGTGCATGTACATGTGTAAAACAAAAATCTGTGTGTAATTCTTATGAGGAATTTTTAAGTTTTCAAGTATTTTTTTCAAAAAGAATATAGGTCCCTCAAAGAGCGCAGACCCCAATGCCAACAAAGAAACCTCCCACTTTGTACCCAAAGCCCTGCTTCCTGAAACCTTTACAGGCAAACAGTTACAGCACAAGGCCAGAAATACTGAATGAAAAAATAGGGAGAGAGGGAGATAAGAAAAGATTACAGCACTTCTATCTAGCTGGCCAGTGTTATTTCTCTGTGATGGATGTTCATTCCTCTGCTTCACGCTTTAGCCTTTCATGCAGCTGTGTGTTACTCCAAAATATTGAAAGAGCTCAATTTTGGCCATTAAAATATGTTTCTGGATCTCCAGGAGAAGGTTTACTTAATATGGGCAACTTTAAATCCTAAAAGAAGAACTTACCCTTCTTACAAGAGCTGATTAGTTTTGACATTTTATCCACTCTCCTGAAGAGTCATTTATGGGCTATGTTAAATACTAAAAAATAAAGTAAGATGTGGTCCTGGTGAATCTTCTACAACAGAGAGAAAACTCAAAGCAGTATCTCAAATATTAGTAGCAAGTTCTTGCATTGATATTGAGTCAAATACTCTGCCATGCAGGCCCACTTGACCAGATCGGAGTTTAGCTTGTTGGTTTTTCTCAAATATAAATATTTCCTTGTTAATAGGGAAAGTTACATATTCCATGAGGCATAAAGAAAAATTACTTTCCATTGACCCAGAAAACTTACCTTGCAACTATGCCTGAAGGAGAAAGGAACTGGAATGAGAGTATTTGAAAAAAGAACTCTGGCTGCCACAGCTACCTACCTTGCTCTAAGTTCATGTTTAATTAAATTTACATCAGTAATTCCATAAATTGCTTTCATGTTCATAGAACTTAAGTTATCATCTTTGATTCTAAGATCAGACACTTACTGCTAACAACGCTTGTGCCTCTGAGGGAGGCTTGGCCCTCTGCCAGGCTGTACTGCTTCTCCCATGGAGATGGGCCCACCACGACTATACAACTCCATGGGGGACAATGGGACACCACCAGCCCCCTGGTTGCTCAGCAACAACCCATTATGACTGCTCCTCTTGGACTGCTAGGCAACAGCACTGAGCCTGACCCGGCTGCTCCCAGGCACTGCCTCTCAAGAGGGCCAGGTTAACAGGAGGCCAAGGGCCCTAAGTGACTAGTTACATAATCTAACACATTTCTCGGGATGCTCTCCAACTAAAAAATCAGAGCAGAGTTAGTTCCTACCCTGAAGGGTACCCTTGACAGTATCCTTAATTTAAACTCTACCCTTGAATCTTTAGAGAAGCTGACAGAAAACTAATGCATCAGAGTCAAAATCTGTGGCCAAAAAAAGTCTATTAAAAAAATCCCACACACATACATAAAGGAGGCCATTCTTTTTTTTAATCACGTTTAAAATATGACTTTCAAACCTTTCTTAATTTCAAAGAATTTTACTATTTACATACTTTCTGTTAACAGGCCCCCCAAAATGGGGAAAATATATTAAACCACTTACTTTTATGGTAAGACTGTTCCTTAAATAGCTTAACACATAACTCTAGGTATAGCAATTTCTAGGAAAGATCTTCAATTCTTATCTATAGTTTAACCCACATTTATGTCTTCTTAGTTCTAGACTTTTAACAAATAGAAATTAGGCATATTTTTCCATCCGTTAGCTGACCTACCTTTTAGAACAAGGGCAACAACCCAGTCAACCAACCTAAAAACTTACCCACACATGGAAACATGAGTCCAGCCTTGCTCCCGTCTCCTCTACTGTCACTTTCCTCTTTGTTGTGGAAAAAGAGATGTGTGCTCCAAGAGACGTGGACTCACTGCCAGTCTACCACGGTACAAATACGATTCTACTGCTCCACTTATTCAAAACCTTCAGTCAACTCCAAGCAATTTACCGTGAAATGCAAGGCACTTCTGAATCTACTTCCCTTTGAATTTCCACCCATATCCGCAGCTGTCCAATATACTGATCTAATTATAGTTCCCTAAATACATCACACATTTTAAGCCTCTTTCCTCTTCCTAGGACATATTCCTCTTTGCCTGGCAAACTAGTGGTTATCTTTCAAGATCTAGCAATAACATCACCTCCTCTGAGACACTGTCCCTGGTTTTAGAATTTCTTATAACCATCTCTGAGCATCTTCTACGTGATTCACACTGCTATAGCAGCATTAGTCACACTGTTTCACAGTAATTTACTTACTCAACATTAATCCCATGTCCTTCAAGGGCTAGGACCTTGTTCTGTTCAACTTGGTCTCCTTGGTGCCTGGCATATTCCTTTGCATTAAGAAGCTGTTTACACTATGGCTTTATTAATGATTAGAGAACAAAACTCCTAGGCAAAATTGTAAAATAGATGAGGAGTGGGCATTATTAACCTCTTAATTAACCAGGGATGGGTAATAAAGCAATTCAAATCAAAACAAAAACTTAATCTCCTGACTTCTGGGCTGGTCCTCTTCCTAAATTATGATGAATCATTGAGAGCAAATAAGTAGATACCTCTGCAGTGATCCAATCCATCCAGTAATATGGCTAAAATAATCAGATTTCCTGTGTCCCTTTTTTTTTTGCGGTACGCGGGCCTCTCACTTTTGTGGCTCCTCCCGTTGCGGAGCACAGGCTCCAGACGCGCAGGCTGAGCGAGCATGGCTCACGGGCCCAGCCGCTCCGCGGCATGTGGGATCTTCCCAGACTGGGGCACGAACCCGTGTCCCCTGCATCGGCAGGCGGACCCTCAACCACTGCGCCACCAGGGAAGCCCCTGTGTCCCCTTTATTATAATCATAATAACATGAAATTCAAGGGAGCTACATGGTCAGGTAACCAAATCACTAAAAGGTGGTCTGGAGCTGGTCTCAGGGAAGATAATTTCCCATTCAGATTAGCAACTCTTAAAGCAGTTTTTGCAGGAATCTTGGTACAAGTAAAGTAGGGAAGAGAGCAGAAAAGAAACCAAAAATTTTAGAGCTAAATAGAAAGCAAGAAAAAGCTATTCTAATTTTAAAAACCTCCTAAGAAATACTTCACAAAACAGCACTTACTCAACATCTGTCTCCTGCAAAGCACTAATTTAAAAAAAAAAAAAAGGAACATGAGCAAACAACACACAAAAGCCCACAAATGCAGCAGCCAAGAGTAACAGCATGAAGCCACTCAACCTCTTACTTCACCACTTCAGTAGCTAAAGATATAGGCCTCCATTTTCAAATATAACAATGCTTTTATGCTTTTTCTACAACTTCTTAGGTTCACATATGTGTTTATCTAAGATACTGCCAAATTTCTGATATTAGCAGTAACGTGATTGTCTAAAATAATCCATGCAATCCAAACTCTAATCAACGGACATCTAAATTTTTAGCTTATCTGTGTTAAGCTGAGAGGGAATTCTTAGTCTATTACAAGCTTGTGGTTCTAAATACCCCTAAGTCTGTGCTTCATCAAAACTAGGAAACCTGCACCCTTGGAAATACTAGAATGTACGCACAACCACAAGATAAACTTTGTTTATCAAAGGAGTCTTATTGACAGTATATATTTAAAGCATGTTTTTATACTAAAACAAAATGAACACATTATAGAGTGCATAATGTATACAAATATGTAAGATGAATATGAAATGTCAAAGAAACTTTGTACTTTTCTATGGAGCACTGTGAGTTATGCCTCTAGATTTCTGGGAGTTCTTTGGTGGAAAAGCGTGAGAAGCCCTACTCTAGGGGATTCCCTCCCAGATGCTGAGGAAAAGATTACTTTCATGTAAAAAATATACATCACCTTGGCTCTAGCATACCACGACCACTGAACTCAAAAAGTGCTACCATACTTAGACATACCATTACTTTTTTTATTGGAACTTAACCTTTATAACATCTTTTTTATTTTGAAGCAAAAACATTTCTCTCTCCAACAGTCCTAAATCTTTCTGCAGGTACCCCACAGGACCAGTCTAAACTCCTATATATGTAAGACCATCCTTCAAATAAACATAATAGTCACCAGTAATGGAGGCGTACTGGATGCCAGGAAACGTGCTGGGTACTTGACAATCATTAATCAAAAAATAAAACTGCAGGTAAATAGTATCATCTTTATTCTACAAAAAAGAAGTAGATGAAGAGGAGGAGAAAGGGGGAGGGGTTAAGGGGAAGGAGAGTGGGAAAGGAAACAGTTTACAAAAGGATAAGCAACTTTCCCAAAATAGCACAGCTCATTAGGAGCAGAGCTGAGCTCTAACTCCAAAGCTTGTGCTTGTTTTTCTCTTTCTTTATACATCACGTTATACTACATTTCCATGCCCACTTTCCCAGGTGTTCATTTCTCCTAGTGAAATATCTCCATTTTACAACTATTCCGTCCATCACTTCTGCAATAACAGACCATCCTGATCCATGTTCGTGTGTGTGTATTTATTTGTAGGAGTAAAATATCCCGAACAATTTGGCCACGGAAGAACAGAGTTGGGCCGTCACTTCCTTTGCTCTGGATAAGATACTGCTATTGATACAACTTAAAAATATGCTACCTATGTCGGACAACCACTTGCCATTATATTGAATTGGCCATAAACCAAAATTCTTTAGTATTGTTTTAACAGATTCTGCTAATAACCATTTCTTCTCTAACTGGTTTCTTTTTAAAAATGTATACAACTCTTGTATTTACCTACATATAAACAACCTGTCAAAATAAATTTTTATTCATAGAGTCATAGATTATATGACTCTCTACTACTTTAAAGGATAAAAATTAGCTACCGGGGCTTCCCTGGTGGCGCAGTGGTTGAGAGTCCACCTGCCAATGCAGGGGACACGGGTTCGTGCCCCGGTCCGGGAAGATCCCACATGCTGCGGAGCGGCTGGGCCCGTGAGCCATGGCTGCTGAGCCTGCGCGTCCGGAGCCTGTGCTCTGCAACGGGAGAGGCCACAGCAGTGAGAAGCCCGAGTACCGCAAAAAAAAAAAAAAAAAAAATTAGCTACAAATTTAAGTCCAAAGTTTTCATCCCAGCACTTAAGATTCTTCACTACAGCCTCAATGTATCTTTCCACCCAGCCCCTAAAATTTCCACCCAGCCCCTAAAATTCTACACAGCTCTGTCTCACTCTTTTCTGTATTTGTACCTTTATTCATGTTGTTCTCTCAATCAGGAATGCTTCGTCGACTCATTAAAATTTTATCAGTCCTTCAAGGACAATCCCAATTACTGCATTGCCTTTAAAGTCTTTCTGATTAATTTCAAAGTTTATCTTCTTCTTCTTTGAAACCCCACAGCTTTTTTTTAGTTCTGTCCTAGTACCTATTACAGTCTGCCTCGCAGGAAAGGTACGTATATTATTTTCCCTTACCTCCCCCAAACAGATAGAATCCTAAACTTCTTAAAAAAAGATGGAGTCTCATTCCACTTTGCAATATATCACTAAACACAGTAGCTGAATCCAGGAGGGTGCTTTTTAATAGATGTTTATTTGAATTTAGTTAACTATTCATCTCAGAGATGCTTGTACTGAGTTCCAAAATTCATTAAAAACTTAAGTAAGGAATATCTATAACCAACTACAGAAAAGAACCTGAATATCAATGGGTACATATAGCACTAAAATATGGAATTATAGGCTCTGTTTAGAATAATACAGGTATTTTTTTCACTGTATTGATCTCATGATGAACTGAAATCGCACCATTCATATTGGTGTAATCATGTTGACAAAAACTGAAATCTCAAGAGATTAAGAGACTTCTTCAGGGTCACATGACTAATTAAAAGCTGAGTTGGCCTTACAACAAAGCTTTCTAATTTCTAGCTTAGTTATTTTTCTCTACTATTATCATCCAAATCATGTGTCGATACGTTTTCATAAATATTAGCTGCAAAAATAGTTATGTCAGAGAGAAATATTCTCTTCTTTCTTATATATTAATAATCTTCAAATTATTATTTATACAGGTAGAATTTAAAATAAAATTCATTAATGATGATTAAAGAGGATTATAATACACAAAATTTATTTATACAAATCTTACTTATTTTGCAACTTAACTACAAAGACAACAGTCAAGAGTCAGGTATTAACAAATGTTGTTCAGTCAAAATAAATGTCATAAAACCTATGTCGTAAAACCTATACACTAATAATATTCACGGTCTTTACTTATAAGCCAGTCCTACAGATGTAATCAGAGCCTGTTTATGCCTCTGGTTTGTTTTTAACCTCTTGTCACCAATTTAGAGGATAGTAAAAATTTTGCCTGCCCAACATCCATTTCCCCTTGAGAAGCCTTTCCTCCTATAGTCACTGCATGTGATTCGTTGTTTCCGAGAATGAAGTTGAGACTCAGACCTGACATATCCAAGCTCTAAGTGCCCTGAGCCACAGTGGCTCAGAAGTGATACGTGACACAAACCTGCCTCAACAGGCTTATTATTACATTTTTCCAACCCAGCAAATGCTTAAAGACTGGGTTTGTGGTGCAAGTTAGTCCACCTTAGGGCTGGTGCCAAAGCTACTAAGTGAAGACACTTTTTCTCTTTGAATTTAAACTTGAGGAGTTAGGCCTGGAGCTGTTGATAGCAATTTTGTCACCAAGCAGAGCTTGAGAATGAAGCCAAGTTGAAAGAGAGTAGAGCCAAGAAGTAGAAGGGAATAGGGTCCTTACAAAATAATGTGAGCTCTAGATCAAGCTGTGACTGAAAGCTGGGTTACATAAATCTGATAAATTCTCCCATTCTCCTTAAGCCAATTTGAAGTGGATTTGCTGTCATGAGCAACTGTAACATTCCTAACTAATGCACTCAGGTATCTGACTTTCTCAACCCACAACAGATTCAAAAGGTCATAAAGAGAGTGAACAGTAAGAGCTATTACATACATCAGATGAAGTAGCAGCTTGCGGTTTGAAAGCGATGATGAAGACAGGTAATATGTAAAAAAAGAAAATAAGGAATTTCAAAAGTGTGGAGTCTTTTAGTCAAGGACTTACTCCACATATCATCCTGGGAAACCTCTCAGTCCCAGAAAAACCAGGATAGTTGCCATGCTATTTGGGAGCACAGAGATTCTTGCAGTGATTTGCATAAACAAGAAGATAAGGGGTCATTAGGTCACAGAGGACTCAAGGTAGGTGGTGGTGAGGCTCTGAGGTTGCTGTACTTGTAGGGGAGAGTGTGGTAAGCACACAGAATTCTTAGGTTCTCCACTGACTTGTACTAATTGGAAATGTGCAATCCACTGAGAAACATCTTACTCCAAGCAATCAGAGCATGGAGACTAAAAAATAGATGGATCAAAGAATTGGCCATCCCAATGAAGCCAAAGGACAAGTGTAGGTGTGAATCTTTGGATTGGTGTAAAAAACAAAAAACAAATATAGAAGGCTATGCCCAGAGAGTTTCAGAATTTGAGATTTTAGGAAGGAACAATTTCATATGATAAATCCAGGTTGTGACTACAGAAGGGGCTGGGTGAAAGGAAGTAAAAGAGAAGACTACAGCTTGAAACTGTGGAGGTCACAAACTGAGAGGCTGTGGTGTTGGGTGTAGACATGAAGTCACCCAGATTGAGGACAGGAGACAGGTGGAAGAAGATGACCGTACCCCTGTTGCTGGAGTGTTCATTGAAGGAGGGGTTTGTTCAGGTGGTGAGTAGATCACAGGAATGAGCAATGGTAGTTGATAGCATAGTCAGATGGCTCCAAGGAACAGGAATGAGCAATGGTCTACAGGTGGGAGGGTGTATGGAGGGCATGTGTCCCACCTCCCTACCCTGAGATTCATGACCTATGGAGTAATCAGCAGTCTCCAACAGGAAGGACTCACGGGGAAGTGGGATACCCCTGGGAGAGTCAAGATTCAGGGCTAGAGAAAAAAGTGGAGGTTAAGAGGAGTTTACTGGGACTGAGCAGGTGTTCCAGAGGGCATGACAGAATGGTTTTGAAAGAAGAATAAAAAGCAGAGATTAGGTCAGGGAGAGGCAGCACAAAGCATAACGAAGTTTCAAGGCAGAGAGGAGAAATGAGCAGACAAACGATAAAAACAGAGATTTGAAGCATTAGAAAATTAACTGTTTTTCAAGGTTAATACAATTACATGTTCCAAAACTGGTAACATGGGAATTTAGAAAGAGCTAGCAGCTATGATGTGGGATGTGGAATTCCTTTTCCTCCTGGGATGAGGTGGTGAGTGACAAACGTGGGTCAAGGAAGTTTAGGGAGGAAATTGAAGAGCCTGCAGTCATGTGTAGGAATGGTGGCCAGGAAGGCATGTGAGAGGGAGTTCTGTGGGACTTCAGGATGATAGGGCCAGTTATAACGAGGTGGGCTCCAAGGAGGTGCAGGGGCATGGGATGCTATTTCAAATCAGTGGGGAAGGAATCAATGACAGAACAAATGAATTTGAGACAAGACTAGTGATTAAAAAATGTTAATAATAAAATTAGATTACCTACTTCATCCCCTACTAAAATAACTTCTAAAGGATTAAAACTTTAAATTAAAAAAGACATCAACAGTACTATTAAAAACATAGATGAATATGTTTAAAGGGGAAAGTCCTTCTCAGAAATTATGCGAGAAGAAATTGACAGCTTTCACATCCACAAAATTTAAGGATTTTACAAAGCAATGCTCCCTAAAATAGTTAATGGCAAACAAACGAAACTGATTAAAACATTGCAACATAACAAAGAGTTAACATCCTAATGAATAAAAAGCTCTTGAAACAAACAAAAAAGGATTAAAAACAGGCAAAGAATACTAAAAAGCAATTCGTAAAACTAAATCCAAAATATCCAATAAACATACTAACTAAAAATATTCGGCCTCATTAGCAATCAAAGAAATACAAATATGAGGTATCTTTTCCTACTGATTTCTAAATTTAAAATTTTTAAACAGTATTAGTATGTTGGTAAAAATTTTGAGTATAAATTGCTGCAGGCTTCCCGGAAAGAAATTTTGCAAAATGTGTCAAAAATGGTTAACAAGTGAATATCCACTGACCTAGCAAGTCCATGTCTAGAAGTCTATTCAAAGAGATTAATAAAACAGCCATGTACAGTGTATAAAGATCACAAACAGAGTTGTCTACTATGGTACTGTTTATACAACCAAATCTGGGAACATTCTGCATATTTGCCAATGGGGGTTAGTTAAAATTTTAATAGAACACTATGTAGCCATTAAAAATATGATTTAGCACCTTGACAAGATATAGTAAGATGAAATATTAAGGGAATATGATATACCACTTTTCTTTTTAAAATCTACATATATGCAAAGAATTTTATAACTAATGGTGGAATTTAGGTGGACATTATTTTCCTCTTAATACAATTCTGAATATTTCTGATTTTCATTGCAATGTGTATGGTCTCAGAAACACTATTTCAAAACTTTAAAGTTTAAAACTTAGTGGTATTTTAAGTGGCAAACATTACCTGCTCAGAAAAATTACATGTGGAATAACCCATTATAATGTAATAATAGGGAGCTGACAAAAGGATGAGACTGAAAGAAAAAAATCACCTGATTATATTTTCACATCTGTGATTCTTGGTGAATAATTTATAATAGCAAGCATATATTGTCCTTGGAAAAACTGAATTCTACATTTGAACATTGCCAATATTTAAAGCAATGCATTTTAATGATTTGTTTTCCTTTTCTTATTTCTGTGTTAAACTGATGATTGCCACAGGGTGCAGCAAAATTAAAATGTGGACTAACTGGAAAATTCTGTTTCATACCCTTAAGAGCTGAAATTTTATCTAGCCAAAAACTATTTCATGGGTCACTTTGAATAATAAGAAAAACGTTATTTTTTAAAATTTGCTCTTCCTATTCACTTGTATTCTGGTAATAATAATTTTAAGAAGAAAAAAATAATTTACAAACTGTATACCATTATTACATTAATATAAAAACATTCTTACAAATGGACAAAGACTGGAAGATACTCAATACTGAAGCAATTATGTTTGAATATTAGAATTGGAATTTTAAAATCTTTCAGTGTTCTTAATAGTGTGATGGTTTTATGATAAAAAAATATCTGCAGGAAAGAAGCTAACTAATAAAGTAAACTTTTAACAATCCTTTTATAAGATAATTTGAGATGTCCTTAGGTATAACTGAAACTGCTGTCATTAGTCAAAATCATATTTCATTAATCCATATTTTAAGTGGATTACATTAAGACAAAACCCACAAAGTGAAGAACTGAACCAATTTGCTATTAGGACCAATAATAATTATTGACAGGTAATATGAAATTTTTCAACAAATTAGGTAAATTAAGATACTTTTTGAAAGAGTTAGTAAAAATAAGCATCTATGAGTAAAAAAAAATGCTTTGTTTCCTCCCATTTTGCAGTTACACCTGAAAAGTTTATATTTCCTTTCAAAGCATTCAAACCTAGAACCCAAACGTGGACTTCTCAGAGTTGGAACAACCTATGCCGTGTTTTACTTGAAGCTTAATATCCTTTGGCAAAAATCCACAAACATCTCAGGGAGCTGACCCAGATCTACCCTGTGAAGAAAGTATTCCCCACTTCCCCCGAAAACGTTCTCCCACTCCTCCCTGAGGCAAACAAATACAAACTATGCCCCCCATGTTGCAGACTGGTCCCATACCCATACTGTCAAACCCATATGGTGCAAAATGAATGGAAAACCTGAAATGACCTCATTTGTATCTATGGCTGGGTTGGTGGCAGAGGGACCGTGGATGCACTGCCCAAGTTATCACACTGCTTATTTTGTAACCATCTTTACAACTGATACTGAAGATGGGCACATTTCAAGTGGCTAGCAATCCAAAATCCAGGTATCAGGTTTCTTCTTGGGAACTCAGGAGAATCTGTTCCATGCCTCTCTCCTAGCTTCTGGTGGCGGCTGGCAAGTCTTGGAATCCCTTACATCTGCATAACTCCAATCTCTACTTCCACTGTCACAGGCTTGCCTTCCCTCTATGAGTCTCCGTCTCTGTGTCTCTTCTCTTCTTCTTATAAGGACACCAGTCATACTGGGTTAAGGGCCCACCCTACTCCAGTATGACCTCATATTAACCAACTACAACTGCAATGACCCTATTTCTAAATAAGGTCTCATTCTGAGGTTCCAGGAAGTACATGAATTTTAGGGAGACATTATCCAACCCAGTACACCCACCAAATCTGCCTTCATTCTTCTATTGCCACCTTTGTATATAGTGCTGGTCCTCAACCTCAAGCCAAGAAGCTGAGAACCACCCTTCATTCCCACCTCCCTTTAAATTCATATCCCAGTTATCATCAAGCCTGATCATTTTCCACTCCTAATATTTCTAGACTCTGCTACTCCTGTTTATCCCTAATCCCTGAATCACTCTCTAGCACGTCTTGCTTGGGCTACAACAGTCTGTCCAGTACTCCTCAAATCCAATCTTCTCCAAGCTACAAGAGTATATATAGATATATACATACAGCTTCGTGGCATGTTAGAAAGATGTACAGTTGCTTTTTTTGGTTTGTTTTTCTAATTTTTCACTACCGTGAAAAGTTCTGCTGCTTTACTGCAATGAGCATAATTATGATAGACATCCTTCTTCAGGAATACAGAAACTGAGAGGCAGAGTGGTTTGTGTGCAAGCCCTGCCCTTTGTAACATCTTCTCCTGACTTGATAGATTCTTTACAAACCTTCAGAATGCAACAAAATCCATTATATCTATAATCTAGCTTTTTATAGATTTTATTAGATTTGGGAAAGACAGACAAGAGGGGCTTATTTCAGTGTTTTGAGATTTAATATTATACCTGGCTCCAGAAGCCCCATGATAGAAGTACTTATTCTCATTTTTTAAATAAACAAAAATAATAAACGAATGTAACTGCATGAGTTATAAGCCATCCTTGTTTACACACACACACACACACACACACTGATTTTAAGAACAGTGTTTTCTTCTGAGACGTATTAACCCAGCCCATAAAGATTAGTGTAGAAATAAATCACTTCATAGTCATTTGATATAAGCATGTTTGGGAAGACAGCTTAACTCCTTCCTGTCTTCCACGAATTTATTCCTGAAACTATCACACTGAACCTCAGTTTCTTCCTTTCCTTCACCCAAAAAGTGAAAACTTACAGTTAACCATGCTTATTTCCACACTCCCAAAGGGGATCCTTTTTCATCAGCACAGTAGATTTTAGGGCTTAGCAGGAAATAGGGGCTATGAGGAGGCGGAATCCAGGAGATAGAGGAAGGCATTTAGCTCCATTTATATTGTCTATAAACGCTTCTGCTGTTGCTCCCCCAAACAAGTGTTCAGGCTGTGTTGGCTCCAGACTACACAGTCTTAAAGTATTTCTATTCCCTTGGCCCACTTTCCGGTCTGAGAAATCCTATTTTAACTGATCCAGGATCCTAGGTGAGATTCCTTCCTCCTATTCAGGAACATGTACAAATGTGAATTGCTTTATCCTTATATAGACAGCTCTGAACTTCTTTTCCAACCAAGCACCCAACTCTTGGACACCATCACATTTTAAGAATAGGCGTTATTGGAGAACACATATCTACTCTGATTTATAAAGTCCGTAGCATGCTTTATACCTGGACAGATGCATAAAACTGCTATTTGCCTTTGAGAGCATGAATGAAAAATATATCCCCCTTGAGTATAAAGTAGACTACCTATTTGATTTCTCAAAGTCAATTGTACTTCCAATAAAAAGAAAAATAATAATAACCACTTTGGTTTTCTGGGTATGTTCAAGTATTCTCTTTATGTAATGTCACTAACTGATAATGACTTATAAAAAGTACATTGATCCTATTAATATAAAAATTACTAAGACCAACAGGATTCAGAGAGCATGTACTAACCACAGAAGTTTTAAAACAGTAAGACAGGAGCCCTGGATTTATCCCTAATACATGATTTTTGCACATGTCAATCACTTAAACTTGGGCCTTAGATCTCTATATCTAATAAAATATGTTTAATTAGTACTTAGAAGAATTATGTGGCATCATAATTATGGATGCTTATTTTATCATAGGATTTATAGGGTTTTTCTGATATTCAGAAAGGATTTTTTTTTCTAACTCAATTAAAATCTTTTGTTGAAGGAATGGAAAACCACTGAATTTACTATCAAGCCATTCAGGTCTGAGTCTCATCAACATCCCAAAATACGATTTTCAAATTGCTTTATTTCCCATTCTCAATGGAGACTGCAGGAAATTTAGTCTTAATTAAGCCTGATTTACTCTCATTTAGCATTAAAAAAAAAAGATACTGGGGGAAGGGATGAATAGGCAGAGAAAAGAGGATTTTTAGGGCAGTGAAAATACTCCCTATGATAGATGAATACATGTCAGTATGTGTTTGTCCAAAGCCATATAATGTACAACAACAAGAGTGAACCCTAAGATAAACTACGGACTTTGGGTGATTATGATTTGTCAATGTAGGTTCATCTATTGTAGCAAACATACCAGTCTGGTGAGTGAGGGAGGCTATGCGTGTGTAGGGGTAGGGGGTATTTGAGAAATCTATACCTTCCTTTCAATTTTGCTGTGAATCTAAAACTGCTCCAAAAAAACCTGTCTTTAGAAATATTTTATTTCTGAGAAATGTTACACTTTTTTGCAAATTTGTTTGCTATATCTGAGCTCTAAATTTGAAAGGAAGCAAAGTGTTTCCTGTCCAACCATCTCTCTATGTATATATCAAATCATATATGATCTAGTAAGAAACATTTATTTCTCCAGAATTTTCTACATTTTGTAAATACTTAACTTCTACATAAAATTCACTCTATACTGCTCTTAAAAAGTTAGACATACGTTTATCATACAACCCAGCAATTGCACTGCTAAATATCTATCCAAGAGAAATGAAAACATGTACTCACAAAGACTTGCATGTGAATGTTCTTAGCATCACGATTCACAATAGCCTCAAGCTGAAAACAACCCAAATGTCCATCCACTGGCGAATGGATAGACAAAATGTGGTATATCCATACAATGGAAAACTTCAACAATAAAGAGGAATGAAATACTGATACACGCTACAATACAGATGAATCTCAAAAACAGTATGTTAAGTGAAAAAAGCTATAAACAAAAGATCCCACATTTTATGATTTCATTTATATAAAATGTCCAGAGAAGGCAAATCTATAGATACTGAAAGAAGATTATAGTGGTTGCCTGAAGCTGAGCAGAGAGTAATTATAAATGGGCATGAGGGATCTTATTGGGGTGATGAAAATGTTCTAAAACTGAATTATGGTGATGGTTTTACAACTTGGCAAAATTTCTTTAAAAATCATTGAAAGGGGTAAATTTCTAAAAATTTAAACTTCTAGTTTAAAATTGACTAAAGAGGAGAGAAAATTCTTTAACAAAGAATGAAATTTGACACAATTTTAAATATCCTGCATAAGGTATTCCATTAGTCTTTGATATTTTGTTGAAGAAAGTTGTGGTAAAGATAAAACTAAAAAGTCAATTCCTAAAAACTTTTTGCAAACTTTTTTCCAATATATACTTTGCTTCAAAATTAAATCATTTGATCTTCCAAAACACTGTTTTAGAAAATGAACTCCCTTAACATAGTGTCAGCAGAGGGTTATTGACCAGCACCTGACATACTAACAGGAAAACAAGGTTTTCAAATTGCTGGTCTAACTAATCTTGATCCAGAACCTACGCCATTACAGCACTTCCTGTGAGATTTATGGCCATCAGATCTCATTTTAACAATCCAAATTCTGAGCTTTCTGAATATTAAATCCCAGAAGGAATTTTTTTATGTGTAGCAATGTCAGTAAGAAGAAAGGCATCTTGTGAAGAGATAAAGTGGACAGATGGGTTTTGAATCTACATGTACACCAAGAGAAATGCAATACTCAACAGTAGTTCTAATCCATACTTTTTCAGTATCCAAACCATTAATATGAGTGTTTTAGTATTTAGTTTTTCTAGTTGAATGTTTAAGTGGTCATCGGCATCGAATCTCCATTTTACAGTCCTGCACAGACTCTAATAATTTCACCTGCCGTTTTTTTTTGGTTTCTGTTTTCTTAGTGTTTCCTGTGTGCCCCACTTGTACCAAGCGCTCTTCCAAAGAAACCGTGTTCGGATGTGTTCCCTGGGATGAGCTCTACGAAGATGAAACTGGCCCGTTCATCTAAGCCTCACTCGTCAGGGGCTGCCAGTCAGGACAGCTGGTAAATTGGGGTCATCTCCCCCTGAAGGCAACGAGTTGCTACGGCATCAGCAGTCAGGACCCACGCCCTCCATCTCCTGAGCCCCTGCGACCACACTGCACTCCCGTCCCTCCCTGGCTGCCGGCCGGTGTCCTAGGCTCAGTGAAAACCCAGTAGTTGCAGAGAACTCTTGATTTGACCCGATCTAATCATTCCCATGTTTTATCAAATAATGGATGGAGGCTGGTGAGATAAGGTGACTGGACTAAAGCCACACAGCTCGACGCGGGCAGAGCCGGCGAGAACACTGGTCTCTGCTGACCTGGCGGCCGCGAGCAGCTGCCTGGGGCTGGGAACGCGCAGCCCATGGAAACGACGTGGCATTGCCCGTGCGAGAGGCGAAGGCTCAGCAACTTATGAGAGGATATCACCAATGTCCAGCTTCAGGGCAGAGTGGGCAAAAAGAGGTGACCAGACCTCCCTGGTTACGCCTGTTGGCCTGAGCGTCCCCTTCCACTCCGCAAGTACCTCTGCATGTTAAATGATGTGGTCGCTCTGGCCAAAGAGGCGTCCACTTTGAATTCCCCCCATGCTCGTGCGGACTGGCCGGAAAATAGGAAAGTTGCTATAACCACATCTTCGCTCTCTCAGTCTCCCCTGACTGCCCAAGTCCTTTCCCTCCATCTTCGCTCCAGAGACTCCCACCACTCCCGACTCCCCTTCACCACGTACGTACCAGCCGCGCGCAGAGCTGCTCGCCGAGCCTGGGCTGGGTCCCGGTGCCCGGGCTCGCCCGGCCTCTACGTGGCTGCGAACTGCGACGCGGGCTCTAGTTCGCTGCCGCCTGTACCGTCCACGAGGGTGCAACCGCGTCTGAGCTGCTGGGCTGGGGCGCAGCCAGGAAGTGGCAGCTACTCCGGGGGCGGAGAGAGCTGCTGCCGGGACCCGCCCCCGAGCGTGAGGGGCCCCTCCCCCCTCCCCCCACCCGGGTCTTGCTCTCTGTGCAGCCACTCCCGCCAAGGGGCTCTCGGGGCCGGCGCGACGGTGGTTCTTGTCTTTTGGCTCCCTGGGCAGCGTTCTTTTTCCTGCGTGCGCGTTAACAATTAATCATCAGAGATCATCACAGAACCCATGCCCTCCTCGCCTACCACTCTCAATTCCCCTCGGGGAGGATTAAGGTTCTACTAAGAATTTACCTGACGTGACTGAGGGAATTTCGCGTCCCTCCCTGCTCCCGGAGGCTTCCTCTGCAGACCCTCTGACCCATTTGTGCGCGCCCCCGAGCGTTTGTGCTCCAGGTGTCCTAAGGCTGCACTTTACTCGTGGCTCCTTGGAGAAGGTAAGAATGTGCATGGTTTTCCTATCTGCACCCGGAATGTGGGTATTCGTGGTTTTTTAACGCATCATTTTAACAGATTGAGAAGCCATGTGCAATGTAGACAACTTTTGGACAAAGAAAAGCAGAAATCAACGTCTATCGAGTTTCACTTCAAGGTTCTCACTAAGAAAAATGAAGTCCTTACTATTAAGGTCTCATTGTGTCTTTTAGAAAGCATAATAGAGAGATGATGATACTGTTCTTAAAATTAAGGTGCTCTTCTCTGCTTCCTGAGAAGGTGGTTTCTCCTCACAGAAGTCCTGAGATCCCCTCTGGTTTCCTGAAAGACATTATTAGTGTCCAAAATCTGCTTAACACCAATATGTTCACAGATACTGTGCTCTGGCTTCCTACCCAAGTCTATAACACCTGCCATTTCCCTACTGACTACTTCCAATGTTTTCATAGGCTATGTGATATAGAAAAATGTTTTATTTAATGTATCTGCCAATGGTGCTACCCTTAGGCTCTTTAAATTATTTAATATTCCTACCCCCACAATGTGGTAATAACACCTCTGTTTTCAGATAAATAAAGTGAGGCTCAGCAAGGTTAAATAATTTGAATAAAGTGAAATCGCTAGGAAGATTTCAAGTCAGTTTCTGAGCTCAAGTCTTCCTGCCTTTAAGGTTGACATTCTTTAAATTATACCTTGTTAGTAAAAGTTATGATTTTTTTAAATGCCGACACTGGTACACTTTGTTTTATAAAAACATGGTTATTTGTATGGTCATACAAATAGTAATTAAAGAGATTGAGAGTTATTTATACCTTGAGTGTAATTTCAAGGGTATAATAAAATATATTATTATTATTTAAGGCAAATTATTCTAAAGCCTATTTATTTTAGACAGCCTGTGTTAGAGATGCTAAAATGTTTGGATTTATGAGTTACAGTGCAATGATTGGATTTTTATAATTCTGAAACTGTACTCCTTATACTCACAAAATTTGTCTTGTAAAACCTGTATTTTGGGACAGGTTTGATAAAACTGTTAGCCCTAGCTGATGCACTTTAAAGTTACGTATTTGAAATCATCTGAACCACTTGAATGTTCGCTCCATGAAAGCTGTATCTTCGGTAGCTAGAATAGTACCTGTACAAAATAGCTGCTTAGTAAGCAGTTTTTAAATGAATAAATAGAACCTCATTTTCTTCAGTTAAGACAAAATAATGACTTAAGAAAACACTACTTTTAGTTTGCTTTTGTCTATTTATAGTAGATTGAAGATTTTTGATAGCTTCTCATTTCTACTATGAAGGTAAGGAAGATGATGGAATCAGGTAGAGCCTGAAGGTTTGTAGTAGCTGCTGTTGGGAATGGTAGCAAAAACCTGACTATAAGTACAAAAAAAAAAAAATCTTTTGAGTCAGGAATTGGTGATAGCAGTAGTTCCACACCGCTGTGAATTTGTGTAAAATATATGACTGTAAATGCAGAAAGTTTCACTAATCCCACTTGGGGATTTTGCCAAGTGATTTGATGGAAAGGCAAGGAGAAAGCTTGGATGCTATTTTTAAGAGAATGGTTGAAGGACAGAGCTGTGAGGTTCACTTAATACTACATGGGAAAATAAGTGAAGACATAAAAGGGGAGAGAAAAAGCAGGCAAAGAAGTACAAATCTCAATCAAATAAGAGAGATGGAAAAATAAGTTGTAGTCAGGAGGGAGGATAGTTTTCTTGAAGGATTTAGTAGCAGAATAATAGCAGGGTTATGGAAGAGCTGTGGCTGGGGTTAGCTATTCTCCTTAGAATGAAGATCAAGCAGTTGGAGACTAAGGTATTGGAGAGGCTATCCACATGGACATTGAAGCCACCAATGGTGATGCCATGGGGTGGAGAAGGAATGAGTCAGACACCAAAGGCTTTCATGACTGTGGTGGAATGATCAGGAACTGAGTGGATGACTGTACAGAATTGGGACAGAAGGTACATATCCAGGGAACAAGAGCCTAAATGGATCAAGGGCTGGTGTAAGAGGGGGTGTGCGGTTCAAAAGCAATACTGGGGAGCTACAAGGATGCCAGCGCTGGCTCTCATGGTCCTAGGGTGTGAGATAATGTGAGCAGTCTACATTGGAGGGAGATCCAGAGGAAACTATTCTCAGAAGAAAGCTGATTTTTACCTAAAGCAAGACAATGGAGGAAGCATTGTGTGAATAGGTTATGAAGGTGGAGGGATTTTTTCAATATTGAACAAGGATTCCACAAGGTCAGAAAGGATGGATTTTAGGAGGTAGGGCCAGCTTCATGGCACTACAATCTATGCAGTAGGACAGGGCTCTACTTCTAAGAAAGCCCTGTGCTTGTCTTAATGTTCTGCTGTCCCTGCCTTGAAATTCTTAATAATTTTTAAACAAGTGACCACACATGTGCATTTTGCATTGGTCCCCACAAATTATGTAGCCAGTCCTGTTTAGAAGAAGTGGAGAAATGGGAGTGTAGGTGAAGCAAGAAGTAGCACCAACCTTCTGAGGAATAAATTATGGGAGAGATTAACTGCAGGAGGTTGTGTTTCGAGGAAAGACCAAGAATGGTGGGAGAAGGGGTGTGGCTGCAAGGTTCCAATAACATCTAGGTTCCCTCTCTTTAGGGCAGGCTAGCTGAGACCTGGGTGGGAGAGGCAGTCAGCAGTCCGCATCAGCCTCTTCCAGGTCTGTATAGTGTATTAGTTTGCTACGGTTTGCTGTAACAAATTACCACAGATTTTGTGATTTGAGCCAGCATAGTTTTATTCTCTCACCGTTCTGGAAACCAGAAGTTCGGAATCAAGGTGTTGGCAGAGCAGTGCCCCCTCTGAAGGCCTTAGGGGAGGATCCTATTTTGCCTCTTTAGCTTTTGGTGGCTATAGGTAATCTTTGGTATTCCTTGGTTTGTGACTACATAACTCCAATCTTTGCCTTCATCTTCACAGATCCTCTGTGTTTCTTCCCCTACTGTCTGTATTCTCCTCTCCTAACAAGGACACTTTTTGGATCAGGGTCCACCCAGGTTAATCCAGGATGATCTCATCGGGAGCTCCTTACCTTAATAACATCTTCAGAGACCCTTTTCCAAGTAAGGTTACATTCACAGGTACTGGGGTTAGGACTTGGACATACCTTTTGAATGCTGGTCTGAGACCAGCATTCAGTCCACTAGAGCGAGGTTGCCTGAGGCCACAGGAAGAGCCAGGCTGGATGACACTGGCATCTGATAACTTTTCAGGTCTGTTTGGCAAACCAAGGTAGTTATAATAATATGAAGTGTACCAGTGTTTCTAAAGCTTTCCAGCTGTGAAATTTAATACATACAAAATCTAGAAGATTAACACTGCCCAGAGAGACTTTCTATCCCTAGAGGTAGTTATCTGTCCTTGGGGACAAAATGAGACTGGGGAGAGAAGTCGTGTACCTTGGATCGTGCCAAGTCTGGTTATAGGGAATTGAGGAAATGAGATTCTCCACTCCTTCTTTTCAGCCACTCTCCATTCCAGAGGACACATGTGCTTCCCTGATACAAAAGGATAGCTTATGGGATGACCGCATTTCGTCCCTCTCCATAAATATGAGCTTTGGAAGGACCGGAGGAGTGACCTTGTGCCTCTGTGGCAGAGACCCAGCTAGCTTCCCAAGCCATGCCTTGTAGAGGACAATCTTAACCCTCGGGGTGGGGGTGGGGAGAGGAAGAAATGTTGAAACTGTGTTACTGTGCTAACTGTGCTGTTAACTTTATTCTCCTCCTCCAGCTGGCAGGCGCTCTGAGAGTTAGCTGAGTAGCAGGAGCCAAATGGAGCTCTCCTTAAAAGGCATCACACTCATTGGGCCTTGCTCCCTTCTGCTCATGACAGAACAGGAACCATAAATTCCATCCATTATTTTCTAAGTGTTGCCAGTGAGATGATCCTAGATTGTGGCAGTGGGGCAGCAGCACAGCTACACTGAAGTTTGGAGCCCATAAGAGCAACATCCCTCTTTGGGTGGCATCTAAGGAAGTTGCCCTGAGATCAAGCTTGGGTAATATACTGGCAGATGACAGAAGGGGGTGGAGCCTGAGCTGCCCGCTCTTGACCCTGCTCCTGTCGTGTGACAGAAATGATGCCACAGACCCACATCCACCAAGGGAGAGGTTGGGCATTGAAAAGAATGGGGCACAATTGGCTTTCAGGAGATCAGAGGCTATAGCGTGAGAGGCAGAGGAAGAGGAAGAGACTGCTTTCCTTTTAGTATTTAAAGTAGAAATTTCCTAAGAAAGTATTCCAAATTATCATTGTACTCACACATCTCTCCTGTTCCTGGTCAATGGGCCATCCCTTTGCCGAGTATCAGGGTATATGAAAAGAACACTGAGAATCTTGGGTTCTAATCCCAAGTGGCAATGCCACTGATGGTGTAAAATTTCGGTAAAGGCAGTTTTCTCTGAAGGGAAGGTTAGGACTAAAGGATTGCCCTGCTCTAAAATTCTCTCAAGTTTCTGAATTTGCTTCCTTATTAAATTCAAACTCCTCAGCCCAACTTTTAGAACACTTTACCCACCCATCTCTATCTCATTTCTGTTCTTATCATTTTCCAGTACAAATCCTGTTTTCCAGATAAGCTAATCCACTTGCCACTCCTTGTGACTTTCTCATTCCAACATTCATAACTGGTGCAGGAGGATGTGTTTTTTACTATCTTCCACTCTTAAGCAGTGTCACTTAATTTCTTCAAACTCCTGTTCACAAATAATCTACTGATGGAGATCTACTGATGAATTTTTTTCCACCCCTGATCAATTCATTCAAACATGTGCCAAGTTACTATCTAAACTTTATAGCCTTTCTTCCATGTGTTTGAGGAGTACAGCAATTTTAAATTAAAATATTATTCTCTTTAGTTTTTGCCACATCCTTAAAGCTTTTTCATGTGTATTAATTCCTCCTAATTATACTGTATGTTTCTTAGCATGAAACTCTTATATTCCATAATAGTACTTTCTGATTTCTTCCAATAAATGAGACAATTCTGAATGATGTATGATTAGTTTTAAAACTTGCTAGCTATTGAGCAATGGTACAGCATCGACAGGTGGTTGGTCCAGGGTAAGCATTCAGTAACTATTTTTGCATGAATATATAAGTAAATTCTCACCTTTCTGCTCATAGTTATATAATTACACACAAAAACATCAACCATTCTCCCTCCTTTGTTCAATATACTGAATTTAACACTTGGCAAAAGAATAAAATGTTACAGAAGTCTAAAAGTTAACAAAGATACCTTTGTGATTCACCAGTATGTGGTAATTTATTTGCCCAAATAAGCTTTATTTTTAACAACATATATAAGAAATAGTTGAAAACATTTTAATATATTTTATATGAATTGCTTCCATGCACAGATTCATAAAATCAGAGATGCATGATTTAAGATTAGATGATCATAAAAATTAAAAAATTAACTCATAACTTCTAACATAGGGGATCTTGGTGTCTCTAAAATTGTCTCTTAGTATATTAGAAAATATACATTTTATCAGAACTCCAGTAAAATTTTCATAATATCTATTATATTATTCATAGTAGATATTTATTATGGTCCTGAATTATTCAATAACTATGGATAAATATAATGAATGCTAAGCTGTCTTATACGTTGGGTCTTTTTTGATTTGGGGAAAACTCTAATTTAACATCACTGAAAGAATTTAGGGTGGGTGGAATCTTCTAAAAAAGGAAGCTTCTGAGATGTTCCTGGGGTATTTGGATTTGAAGGCTAGCCTCTTAAAAATTTCCTTGAGAACTGAGAACTTAAACTTAACCCAATTGGGACACTTTTTTTGGTAATTTTCCTTACACTGTACAGGAGTTAGAAAAGCTATAAAAATTAACATTAGCCCATAAATCTAAGGCAGATCACAATAAAAAAATGTATTCCTTAATTTAAAGTATTTTAAGAGTTGAAATATAATCTTTATCATTAACATTTCACTGGGTATCTTGGATTAGATGCATCTTAGCCATGATTCTCCTTATTAGATGCAGTGCCAGATAAAGTTTTAAAATAAATAAAGCCTATCCCCTTTCTGCATCTTTTTCTTCTTTTCCAACCATTTGAGGTTCTCCTGTGGGGAGTGAGTAGATTTTCTAAACACACTGACCCTCTCCTTAACTTCTGGAAAGAAGGAGTGACTGCAATCAGTCATGTTAAAGATTTACCAGACAAGACCCATGCTTTCCTGATTTCAATCTATTTAATGAAGATTTCTTTCCTTAAGTAAAAAGGAAGATTTTGATATAGAATTCTGGGTTGACAGAATTTTTTCCCCATAGTTTAAAGGAGTTGCTGTGTTTCATCCTATGTATAAAATGTCTTTTATTCTGATTTTAAGAGTTTCTCTTTACCAGTGATTTTTAAAAATTTATTTTATTATTGGATGCATTGGGTCTTCATAGCTGCGTGCGGGCTTTCTCTAGTTGCGGCGAATGTGGGCTACTCTTCGTTGTGGTGCGCCCGCTTCTAATTGCGGTGGCTTCTCTTGTTGCGGAGCACGGGCTCTAGGCGCGTGGGCTTCAGTAGTTGTGGCGCACGGGCGTAGTTGCTCCGCAGCATGTGGGATCTTCTCGGACCAGGGCTTGAACCCGTGTGCCCTGCATTGGCAGGCGAATTCTTAACCACTGCGCCACCAGGGAAGCCCTTTCACAGTGATTTTAAGTAATTTTATTATGATGTTTTTGGTATAGTTTCTCTCATGTTTTGTGCACTTCAGGTCCATTGCACTTCTTGGGTTAGAAACATTTCATTTATTACTTCAAATAATTTTTCTGCTCACCCCTTCTTGAGGATTCCAGTTAACTCATATGCTTAAGCTGCTTGAAGTTGTCCCACATATCATTGATGTTCATTTGTTTTTGGTCTTTATGTCTCTGTTTGTTTGTTTTAATAGTTCTGTTGCTACGCCTTCAAGCTCACTGATTTGTTTTGCTCTGTAGTGTTTAATTTGTTAATTCTATACAGTGTTTGTTTCATCTCAAGACATTAGATTTTTCATCTCAATAAGTATGATCTCAGTCTTTTTCATGTCTTCCACATTAATATGTTCAATCCTTCCTCTACTTTCATAAGCATATGGGATATAACTACAATGAGTTTTATAATGTCATCACATACTAATTCCATTGCCTGTGTTAATTTTGGATTGTTTCTATTGATTGCGTTTTCTCTTCACTATATTTCCCTGCTTCTGTACGTGCCTGGTAATTTTTAATTGGATGTCAGACATTATGGTTTTGCCTTGTTGGATGGGTGATGGATATTTTTGTATTCCTATTAGTATTCTTGAACTTTGTTCTTGGCCATAGTTAAGTTACTTGGAAAGAGTTTATCCTTTTGAGGCTTTCCATTAAGTTTTATGAGTTAGGATTAAAGAGAAGCCATTAGTCTAGGGCTTACTGTGCTCTACTGCTGAAGTAATAACTTTTGGGGTCTACTGAATGTCTCTTGAATTATGACTAAAATCCCATGCTTAGGAACATGAAATACTCTCAGCTCCGTGTGACCTTTGGTGATTGGTCATTCTACTCCTGCAGGTGGTTCTTGTTTCCTTACATGAGTAGACTGATTTGTACCCAGCTGAAGACATGAGGGGATCTCCTGGAGATTTCAGGAGTTTTCTCTGTGCAGATGTCTATGCACAGGGACTCTGCCCTGCAACTTCTAGGTGCTCCGGCTCCCCAGATGGTCAGTTCTGTTTCTTCAACTCTAAGAGATAACGAGACTCAGCATGAGTTCCCCCTCCCTGCACTATCAGCTGGAATCTTTCTTCAGACACTGAGCTAAGGGAATCTTGGTGCCTATCTTATTTGTTTCCTCTTTCTTGGGGATCACTGTCCTGTGGTGCCTGATGTTCAATATCCGAAAAACCTTGTTGCATGTGCCTTGTCTGCTTTTATAGTTGTTTCAGGAAGGAGAGTAAATCTGTTCCTTATCACTCCATCTTGACTAGATGCAGAAGTCCATTTAGTAATTTGTTTTTGCTGTTTAGTTTTAGTTGCTTTTTCATATAAATCCTTTTCCCCTAAACACTTAGTAATAATTCACTGCACACAATGCACTTTTATAAATGGATTTTGATTGAATGAAATGAATCTTCAAGAAAAAGGGCAAATTCTATTCACCAACATTTTGCTCAGAGGAAAACTTATCTGGAGAGTTTAGTGGAGGACACAATTCTGAGATAACCAGTTCTATTCTCAACTCTGTTCCTAACAACTTCTGTGGAACAGAAGTTGTTAGGAACAGAGTTTTATGCCTAAATTTTCATATAAAACGGTAATGGGTGTTGGCCTTCCTCTCTAAAATTAAGAAAGGTTTTTTATGTTAGGTCAAACAAGGATAGTCTTAACTAGGATTATACTGAAATTCTATCTATATTGCTTTTGAAGTACTTTTACAATTGTGAATGTTATGTGTTTATAAATTATTCATTACCAGAAAAGGAGCTGATTCCAAGTCATGCTCCAGGAATCACCTGATAAAATCACTGTTAATAGCAACATGAGGCTACATCTCAAGGAGGGGAACCAATAAAAATTATTTCTCAGTTCAACAGTGATATTATTCTCAGCTTTTTTGTTAACTTAATGACTGAATGGGTCCTTATTAATAAATGTTCCCATTTTTCCACAAACATTTCTATGATATTTATAAACGGCTTATACAGATCTCTGCTGTACTTCAAAAGAAAATTAAAAGCATATAAACTTGCTGCATCCAACTGTTTTCCCACCCTTCCCCTGGTTCATATCATGCCATCTGGGGCATCCAAAATAAGGAAAATGAAATAACACAGATACATGAAAGAATTCTGTATATATCCCCAAATCCATGTGCACAGATCTGTAAGCACAGTTGGCTTGAGTTGTTAGAAGATTTAGTTTCATTCCGGTAAACAAATCCTCTCAGTAAAGGGATGATTTATGGCTGAAAACATTAGCCTGGCACTGCACACCTTTGCCATCAATACTTTTAGTCTGTGAAAGTTCATGAGAGAAAGTGGCCTCCAAACATTCTTAGATTTCAAATCCAAACATTCTTAGGTTTCAGATAAAAAGTATTAACTTTACCTGATCCTAAATAGCAGAGTTATGTTCATCATCGTTACGCTAGAGTCCCGACCGGTAGAATTTGTACCAACAGGAAACTTGTTAGAAAGGTAAGATCTCAGACCCCACCCTGACTTACTAAGTCACAATGTGCATCTAACAAGAGCCTCAAGTGATTCCTATACATGTTAAAGTTTAAGAAGCACTGCTATACATCACCTTGCATCTTTAAACTCAGTCATTAAACTTGAGGTTTTATTCTAGATAAACTGTACTTCTCTTACTCTAAGAGGCGTTGTACCTCTTGTCATTGTACAACAATCCTAGTGCTGAATGAATTGAATCTGATTTTTGTGATGACAAATGCAACTTACAGGCAAAGTTTCCGGTGGGTGGATGAGGTGCTGTGGAAAACCATTCAAGAAAGCGAGGTTCTTTCTTTCCTGAGAATGTGTCCCAGATCTCTTGATTCTGAAATATCAGATACTGTATATGACTACACAATATTAAAATTGCAACTCCTTCATGATTCTTTCAATGATTAGAATTTTCCAGAATTTACTCAAGCCTCTAACTTAAAATAAAACCAATTTTAATTGTTCTGATGGAAAGGTTGCATATAGTTGTTCAAAACCTCAAAACCTTTCTTAATACTAGAAATTTAGATCAGGAAAGGATGCTAGAGGTTAGTTAGTTCTCCTGTTTTAGACCACAACCTCTTGCATTTAAAGGGTAGTATTGATAATTTGCAATAAAAAATGTGTTATTTATCCTTTATTTAACTGATATCCTATCAGCTTCCAAAAAGAATTTATTATTATAGAAGACCCTCTATAAAATAAAATTAAGCTAGATTTGTATAACAATGTATAAAGGCAATGAAATAAATATATCAACCACTTTGCCTATGTTTACTGAGATTAAACATTAAATTTGGTTCTTCATCTCTTGGAAATTAAAGCAGAAAAGGTACACAGAGCAGAGTGTAAAGCAAGTTAGCTTTTGCAACCCCATGTATAGAATCCCAGTTGGGGATATTAATAACAACATAGTTCATTTCACTTTTTAAAACCTTCTATATAGATAATCACTCTTTTGAACCAAACTTTTATCTGAAGGGTTATATTTCTGCAGTTAAATGGAAGATGCTTAAATTTAGTTCAGTGTCATTCTAACTGCTGGGTAAAGTCTAATATACAAGAAGAATCCAAATCTCATTGGCTAAATCCTGAATAAATGAAACTGGTAGGAACAAAGGTTTAATTTTTTACAAAATAAAAATTTTAAACTTTGACTTCCTAATGTTTGATAAAGTTATATCTACCTGGCCAAAACCTTCTGGTTAGGTATCCATGAAACAACTGGTATTATGAAAATACAGTGCTTTTTGCTCAGTACAAGTATTCTGTCCTTCCCCAGATGAAGACACTTTGAGAACCAATAGTTTTCATGTACACTTACTTGTATTGGCTTATCTTATGTCAACGTTGGTATTAAGACCAGAAACAGAATACTGAGTTCCTGACTTGGATTCCAACTACTATCTTGACAATTCATTTTCAATGCATTCTAATCTACAGACAGTTATTTTACAAAGAAGGGTGAATAGACATTTTTTGTTTCTAGTAAAGGAAGCAGTAGAAATAAGTCTATTAATGCAAAAAAGCAATAATTTCCAGTAGCCCTTTAGTTATTCAGAGGAAAAGCATATAGTCATAAAAAGTTTTCCTAATTAGGCAACAACTGTGTATATGCATTGGAGGTGGGGGGAGAGGATATGTGTGTGTGTTGAGAAATAGGAATTAGATGAAAGGACTTCCTAACTGTAGAATTATTTAACAAGGAGAAACTGCAGTGTGTGATGTTTCCCACTTGAAGATAACTTTAAGAGGTGGATAAACTGTAACCTGCCCATATGGATGAGATCCATGTTTTTTTTAAGTAAAGCTCATGATAGATACACCTGTGAGGGGAAGGGGCAGTTCTAAAGGAACCACACAGCTGTGAAGTAGTTTACCACTGGCAGATCCTCTTCACGATTTTACCTACTTCAATCTATTTTCTCCCCCAATACTTGTCCATAGACGTCAGTTATCATCTGTGAGCAGAGGACAGCCCTGATGACAGAACAGTGAACATTCATCATCTTCCCACTATCACCATTATCTCCAGTCTCTCTCTGGCCACGTTCTGACTCTTCCTTTCTCCTTGGCCCAGCTAAACTAAGAAAAATGTCTGATTGTTCTGCTCTTACCTAAAACCTGAAAAGCTCACCTTGGGAATTAAACCATTGTATCTTTTGTGTCTGTATTAATCAAATTAACTAAAGAGCAAAATGATCTACACTTTGTTTTGTAGAACACTGTTAGAAGGCTATCATTTTACTATCTGTCTACGTTTATGTACTTCCACTGGAGGGGAAAAAGTAACTCTTCCCTTGCTTACTGAACCCTGCTAAGCGAAGTGCTTTTCTTTCATTACCTTCCGCCACCCCGCCAAAACAATCTGTGAGTTATACAGTGTTATTGCCTTTAACAAAAGAGTAAACTGAGGCACAGATAAGTTAAATAAAATTTACCCAAGATCTTACAACCTTTAAGCAGTGGAATCACGTTTCAAACCTTAGGTATGACTAAGCACTAAGCCTGTGATCTTAACCTCCACGCTACATAACTTCCCACAAATGAAACTCACAGAGTATCGCTGTGAATTGTATCCGGTGTAAAATAGCTATTCATGAAGCTCTTCCTAAATAAGGCTTCATTTGAAGACATCATATTTGCTAGCAGTAGGCTCAGAGCTCAGAAAGATAAATATTTTAATTGGCCACCACTCATCTTTACCAATAATTTAGGATTTTTGTATACTTCACTGTTTCTTCCTAACTATATGTCTAAATATCCCCCCTTTTTTCCTGGTCCTGATTTTTACTCATTTCTTCTGATTTTCATTGATGTCAAAACATACATAATGATTAAGGGCAGAAACAACAAATGATAAAATATTTCAGAATAGCCAAAGCTTGAAAATTCTGATCTTTTTTGGAGAATGTGATATAGTGAATATTTGAGGATTACTTATCCAGAGTTGAAAAAAATTGGTTTCTTATTATTAATAAATAATTCTTTGTTGACAAAAGCATACTCAATTTAGCCGTCTTCTTTCATTACTGCCCCTTACTCTTTTTGTTTCCTATAATAATTAAATATCCGTATCTTATTTGTGTTATCTCTTTTATAGAACTTGAGCCAGCTTGGAATGACAACCACCTCTTGCATATCTGCATATTCTTTCCTAGCCCCTAGTGTAAAAGAATGTCAGGATAGAGACATATTAAGTCTTTATTGGATAACATACTTTTTAAAAACTTTTTTTTACATTACACAAATAACTCATGAATATATCCTATTTTTTACAAATTTTAAACATGGAGATGAAATCAAGCCACCTATGAAAGCCACCTTCAACTTTTAGTCCCCCCTTCTCCATAGATAACTGTGTCTATCAAAAATTTAGCATATTTATTTCCCACCCTTTGTGGATAGTTTTTAATATTTATTTATTTATTTAGTCTGCACCGGGTCTTAGTTGTGGCACACAGGATCTTTTTAGTTGCGGCATGCAAACTCTTAGTTGCGGCATGCATGTGGGATCTAGTTCCCCCACCAGGGGTCGAACCCAGGCCCCCTGCATTGGGAGCGTGGAGTCTTACCCACTGGACCACCAGGGAAGTCCCCCACCCTTTGTTAATGCTTTTACAGAGATGTCAAGTGGATCCAGAATTACTATATATATTGTTTTTCACGTCTCTGTGTTTTACATACCGTAGATAGTCTGCAACTTTCATTTTTTGTTGCTCAATGTCTTAGAATTCTGTTGCTGTTACCAAACATAGGTATGGCTCATTCTTTTTAATTGTTGCATAGTATTTCATAAAAGAAAAATATCAAGACTCGTTTAACCACTCACCACACAGAAAAACATTTGAGTTCTTTTCAGGATTTTATTATTATAAAGGTAGCTGAAATAAACATTTATTTTTATGTATCTTATATACATGTGTTATTTTAGGGTAGATACTGAGACGTAGAATTTCTGGGTTATGGTATATGTCTTACTCTAAGAGATATTTCCATAGTAGGAAGTTATATTGGGGTCAATAGGTTCAGGCACAAAAGTAAGAACTTCCTCAGTCCTGGAGTCAAGAGTGGTAAAAAGTCTATCAATTTAGCAGCAGTTGTATTGAATATTTTTACAATGGAAAACATATTGTATGAAAATCAAAGGAAATGGATACTAACTCCCCTCTGCAGCTAATTAGAAGTTATGCAACCTCTCCAGACTTGCATTTCCTCAACTATAGTATTAGGATGGGATAGGACTAGAGGACTTATTTCTCAGAAATGTTCAGTTCTACATGGCATATTTCTGTTCTTCATTTATTCGTTCATTCAATAAACATAAACAAGGCATATATAAGAATCCACAATGTTTCCATAAGGACTTAACAAGAAATAATACCAGGAAACAAAGCAATGTATAAACAGATAGGTATCATTTAAATAAATGTATCTAGGCCACAAAATGTGTGCTTTCAAAAAAAAAAAGAGAGAGAAGGGGTACAAAAGATAAACACTTATCATTTATTTAGTTTGCTTTATTTATCCAGATGTTCCCCTAAATACAAGTCCTCTCATCTGCTACAACTTCAACTGTATGTAGTCCGTACACACATGAATAAAGAAGGGGTCAAGAAGGAGAAGGTATGGGGGAAGTCCTTCCTGAAGAAGAGACTTATGAATTTAATACTTGTTAAAGACAAAAAAGAAAACTCTAACCATTTTTATCCAGTTCTTAAAGATTCCTCTCATTTAGCACTGAACCTGTACATCTCTTCATTTATTTAAGCTTTCTTTGAAGTTGTAGTAGCTTCAAAGGCAAAAGGACTATGTGAGGACACAAAAGAGATGAATCAAAACACAGACAACATAATTTATGACATTGAATTATCAGTCCACTGAGAGGACAGCCAGAAATAAATTGTATAAAATATAGTTATATTAAAATGAGGAAAACATATGATGGTATCAAGACAGCATTTAATAATTACCAAACAAATGAGAAACCTAACCAAGACAGAATCATAAATAAGTTCCTGTCTGTCAATGCCATCCTTAGCTCAGTAGATCAATTTACTTTCAATTTAGACAGCTGAAACTTACCCACCCAAAAAGTGGAAAATTGAAACTCTCTCTGAATAGGCCATTTCAAAGCATGATTTCACTAAGCCTTTGTCAATTACATCGATTTGGTTAAGTTTAATTCATTTCAGAGGACATTTATCATGCCCTATGCATTCTAGTAATTGCTAGGGACATAAACATGACAAAACATGACCCCTACCAAAAAGAGTTTACCTTCCATTGGAAATATTTCAAAGTTCTCAAATCTCAAAACCAAATTAATTTGAGTGTGTCATCTTTAATCAAAGAAAAGAAAAACAAAGAGGGAGAGAGAAACCGTTTACATATATATTTTGCAAGGACTTAGCATGATTGGTTACAGAACACACCACCAACAACAACCTGAGCAGATACCAAAATCCGGGGGTGCTCTAGTCCCTTTTATAAAACAGCATTCCTGCTGTACCCAAGTTTCGGCTTCCACAGTTCCAACCAACCACGTTGAGTTAATCTGCAGATGCGGAACCTGTGGATAAGGAAGGCAACTGTACTTCCATAATTTAATTTTACTTCTATAGACTTAACATTCTTTAGCTGTGAGAGAGGAAGAGAATTAAATAATCTATGGCCCCTTTCAGCTTTAACCCAACAACTGAGTCAGCTATTAGGCTTCCAGTTGTTTGTGTAGAAAAGTAGCAGATAAAGGCAGCCCAGATAGGTCAGTTCAGTGAAAACCATGTCAAGTTAAAAGGTGTTCAGTTATTCAGTAGACCATATGCTGCTCTTTGTATATCTTACCTCACTGTGTTGGATAAATACTCTCCCACTGATCATAATACTTTTCAAGTAAGGTATTTAATGGATTTAATATTTTAGAACAATGGTAAATTCATCAGATAACTCATACTTAATCTCAACCTTCCATTTTTAAATCCTTTCTTAATAAACTGAGGCCACTTTTCTGACCATGAATAAATAATATGGTAAATGTAATTTAATATTTTTTTGGTTCTGTTTATTTTTAAAATTTTACATAAATCTCAGTGGTGTGAAAGTTAATAATATCTAAGACAGGAGATAATTTTACTTAGTATTTTTGCGTCTTTCTTCTAAATGTGGAATGTAGCAAAAAAAAAATCCACTAGATCTTTAATCAGTGTATCACAGACCTATAGCTTGCTACTGGGCTATTTATTTATTGAATTCATTTATGCAAAAATAAAACACCTGGTTAGAATTCTATTCATGGTTCAGTTAATCTAAGATTAGTTATAATTTCCAAATGATATAAATTTTGTACTGACATATTAAACCTCTGGATTGTAGATGTAAATTTTAATTTAACTTATGCATTTGATCTCCCATGAGATGAGAAAAAAATGATACTTATTTAAAGAAATATGTAGCAATAAGGTGGAGATACTACCTTAAAATCTTGTATGTGTAACCATTCTTACATTCTTTCCATTCTTAATATATTTTCTTTCTGATTGGCTTCTAAACATTTTAATCAGAACTTCTTTTATATTTATTGTCAACCTATACTTTAAATAGCCATTTGCCTCACTCACAATCATTAATGATGTATAATCTCTTAGAGGTAAGATTAGGTCCATTCAGCCTTAGTTCTGTACACACTTTGTATGTTAAGTGGTTCCTCATACACCAGACTTACAGAGGATTTCACTCACATCATTTATCTCCATCTCTTCCAAGTCTAATGCTGGGCCTGGCATTGTACACTCATCATCTAAAAGCTCATCTCTGGTAGACATGTACAAGTAGCACAGATAGTTCAAAGCATAAATTTAATCTAACGTCTCACAGGGGCAGAAGTAGTGATAGCAGAGCTTCCTAGATCACTTCCAGCAGGACTGCCATCTGGTCTATCATTTCTCAATCTTTGGAAGGATCTTCTAACAAAAAACATTTCATTGGATATGGAAAAGCTAAGAAAGGTTTTAACTTATCCGGCAATCCCCCTAGTGTCAGACCCAATACACTCATACATTTCAAAAGAGGCAGGCAGGGTAATAAACCACCAGAAAAATAATACATAAGAGCTTCCCTCATTCCTTTATGACTTCCCAAGTTAGACTCTCCCATACTATAAAGATACTAAATACTAACCCTCCAGCTCTTCATCCAAGTGAAACATTAAAGTCTCTTGTCCAAGTGAAAGTCTGATAAGCCTTCCGTTGGTCTTTCTGCTCTGTTCTCTTTGGTCTCAGGGGAGCATAAGGAACTGTTTACCTCTGAAGTCGAGAAAAATAATTTAAATGTAAAGTTATGATATTTTCCTTCCAGTTTTATCATGATATATTGACATACAGCACTGTAATTTTAAGATGTACAGCATGATGATTTGACTTAAATATATCATGAAATGATGACCACAATAAGTTTAGTGAAGCTCCATCATCACATGCAGATACAAATAAAAGAAAAAGAAAAAAGTATTTTCTCTTCTGATGAGAACTCTCAGGAATTACTCTCTTACCAACTTTCTTTCTTTTTTTTTAATTTTTCTTTTTTAAAATAATTTATTTATTTTTGGCTACATTGGGTCTTTGTTGCTGCACGCGGGCTTTCTCTAGTTGCAGCGAGCGGGGGTTACTCTTCATTGCGGTGCGCCCACTTCTCATTGCTGTGGCTTCTCTTGTGGAGCACCGGCTCTAGGCACGCGGGCTTCTGTAGTTGTGGCATGCAGGCTTCAGTAGTTGTGGCGCACGGGCTTAGTTGCTCCGCGGCATGTGGGATCTTCCCAGACCAGGGCTCAAACCCATTTCCCCTGCATTGACAGGCAGATTCTTAACCACTGTGTCACCCGGGAAGTCCTCTGAACAACTTTCATGTGTAACATACAGCAGCGTTAATTATATTTATCATGTTGTACTTTACATCCCTAGTGCTTATTTATCTTATAACTGGATGTTTGCATCTTTTGGTTAGCTTCATTCATTTCCCCCTCTCCCCATCCACCTCCTCTGGTAACCACAAATCTGATCTCCTTTTCTATGAGTTTGTTTGTTGGTTGGTTTGCTTGTTTTTGAAGGATAAATGACCTACAACACTGTGTTAGTTCCTGGTGTACAACGTAGTGATTCGATATTGCTATACATTTCAAAGTGATCATCACGGTAAGTCTAGTTACCATCTGTCACCATACAAAGATAGTGCATTATTATTGACTGTATTCCCCACACTGTACACCTCATACCTATGACTTATTTATTTTATAACTGGAAGTCTTTACCTCTTAATCTCCCTCACATATTTCTCTCATCCCTTCCCCCAAAATAATAAAAAATAAATTTAAGTCTATGAAAATAAACTAATTCAGATGGATTATTATAATTGTTATTTAATATTATCATCATTATGATTAATGGTGCCCATTAGAGTTGGTATTTGTTCCTAGAAGAAAACTGAAAAAACACCCTAGGATTATAACTGCATAATGCATGTACGTGTGTGAGTGTGTGTATATTTTCTTTAAGTAAATGGCAGGAAAGGGAGTGGTGCTAAGGTAGCACCCAAAGGAAAAGCAGCAAAAATTAAATGGAATAACCTGGTAAGCAAAGAAAAATGTTGAAAAAGCATTTCAGAGAATCACTTGAGAAAAATTGTATTCTGCAAGATGAATTATGAGTCTCATCTTTAATATGTGTCGTATTGGCTTATTACCCATGTCATTATTAGAATAAAAATTCTCAATTCTAGGAATAATTGAATATTTCTATTGAGAGAGAGTAAGTCTTTCCACAGAAGTGCTTTGGCATGCCTGTTTCACCATTTGCTGTCTGAATAATGTAGAAGATATGATTAATATTTCTGTTTTAAGGCCACTAATACGTTTCTGAAATATATTTTTAAATAAAATTATTACGATACTAATTTGTTCAAAGTAATCTTCACCAAAGCTTAGTTTGTTTGATTACTACAGTGTATTTTGCAATGAAATCAAACAGCAACCCACGTAACCAACTTATTTGAGAGAAATAGCAAAAAAGAAAAGAAATAAAACAGTCATGATGGAAGTGCTTTTCTATTTCGATTGCTAAGACTATTCCATATCTTATATCTCTTCATATTACATAGTATTAATCAATACTCAGGAGATAATTATGAGATCAGGAAAACAAAACACAACTTGCATAGCCAGAGACAGAAAATGCAATAATTTCTAATCTTTCATTTAATAACAATTTCCTTCATTACTACTGTGTGTTAATTACTGTTTTGAGTCTTAGGACACGTAAGAGAACAAAACAGACCAAACAATCATTGATCTTGTGGAGCCTATATGCCAGTCTCTACTTAAAAATGTTTGTATATAATAATATATTAATATGGTCATCAGGTCCTTTATCACAGGCAGTACAAAAGAATTGTGCCTTCTGCAAACACCATCCATTGCCACAAAGAAAGCAGCTATCATCCCAGGAACATAGGTTAGAAAAGCCAGCTGGTCTGTATCTATCTGTGTCGCTTCTCCAGCAGGTAACATCATTCCTAGCTTCAACCTCTTTGAAAGACCTATTTATGAGCTTTTGAGAAAAAGAACCAAAGTTTTTATTCATAATTTGCTTGAAATAACATATTATCATGTAAAACTGTCTTTTGGTCTTTGAAATCATTCCCAGTCATTCTCATCTGGATGAAAGCCACAAGCCAACAACTGTGTGGGTTGTTAAACAGTAACCACATCTCCTTATTTCTCTCTTACATTCTCACTTTTCACATTCCTCTATTTTTTCATGGCAAATAGGAGAAAGTAAAGAGAAGCCCAGTGGTGTGACTGATAAGTCCTGCTTGGTGAAGAACACTTACTGGATTCTGGGGAGACACGTTAAGGCTCAAGGATGCCTTGGATGAATCTAGGACTTCAACATTTTTATTAGGATGTTAACTGTCATTGTATCAGTTCCATGGAGATAACAAAAATAAACAACCACAGAGTCCTCTCATCTGTCATCAAGAGGCACAAACAGTTTTTGAGCAGCTACTGTATACTGTGAACCATACATTGTATGATTCATAGTGGTAAAAGACAGTCTCTCCACTCAAGGGGGCAGGAGATATATATACATAAATATATATATATATATATATGAAAACTATGAACAATGTATGGTTCATGGTTCAATACATATATATTCAGACATATATGTATGCATGTATATATATATATACACATATGTGTTTATGTATATGTATGGTTCATATAGATGTAAAAGAAGGGCATTAACATTTTAAAAATACAGAATGATGTCATATTCCACACCTACACCCACTCCCCACTCCACATTCAGACCACTCTTATCTATCGAGATAGAAATCTAGAATAAAAACTTAATAATTGCTATGTATAGAAAGATGGCAATCATTAAAACATAGCCTCATGGATCAATCAACTAATATTTACTCAGTAGTCAGAGACATCTGGCACAATGAAAGATTTGCAATGGTCCCTGCCTACAAAAGAGATTAAGATATAATAAGGAAGAAAAACAGAAAAAAATACCATAAATGCAAATGATAAAATCACAGAATTATAAGAACAAACATATTAAAAGGAGGATTAAGTTTGTGTAAGAGAGAAAATGAATTTCTTTTAAATCTTTAATCTTGGTTCTTGAAATTTTAAAGATTTGGTCATTGTTTTTCAACATTTGTATGGCAGGTTATTGAAATTTAACCTAGTGTTGCTTCTTCCATTCCAAATCTATTTAAGTCCTTTGAGAGGCTCTCTGACCAAATAATTTGCATTACTGCTTTTCTGTTCAGTTTTTCATGCTCAACATTGCCTAGTTTTTTTGTTTTGTTTTGAATTTTATTTTATTTTTTTATACAGCAGGTTCTTATTAGTTATCTATTTTATGCATATTAGTGTATACATGTCAATCCCAATCTCCCAATTCATCCCACACCCCCCACCACTTTCCCCCCTTGGTGTCCATACGTTTGTTCTCTACATCTGTGTCTCTATTTCTGCCCTGCAAACCGGTTCATCTGTACCATTTTTCTAGGTTCCACATATATGTGTTAATAAACGGTATTTGTTTTGCTCTTTCTGACTTACTTCACTCTGTATGACAGTCTCTAGATCCATCCAACATTGCCTAGTTTTGATAATAACTAGCAATCATAAGAGGAAAGGAAAATCTTACACTGTAAAAGAAATGCTATTATAAAAACAACTCTGAGATGACAAAGGGGGAGGAAATTCTCTAAACAGAGATCTGCATTTCCCGGGAGATACTAAATTTCAATACCAAGAAACTGCTTCAGTCCTGAAAACTCTATTCTATTCTTTATATAGAAAAATTGTGATAAGATTATAATGGTTCAATTCTTCCAAATCACAGGGTGATATAGAAGTTAAATTTTTATTTCCACAGAATTGCTAAGACTATTTGAGGATTTACTTGATATCCTGGTGATCTCCAAATGTCTTGGGCATTAGTGTGACCCAAGGTACACCTTAAGCCTCTGATTGATGGAGGATCCTGGGCATATGGCAGGCTGTAATATAGAATCAGTGCCATCCACCTATGGTAGCTGAGACAACAAGAATTTATGGTAATGTTTATTTCTCCATCAGCTTTTATTCACATGTTTTCTAGAGGGAGTAAAAAAGCAGACTTACCACAGGTGGTGTCAGACAAGATATTGAGCACAATTCAGTAAAAATAAATAAACCTTACTATTCTACTTATCCATTAATTTTTCATTCTGGGGGCTCACTAAAACAGATTCAATCTAAAAAAAGAGAGAAAATGTTGGTGTGTCAAGAACCGAGAAGATACCAGACCAAATAGTAGTCTCTGCTGCTTACAGTGTACGATGCATGCAGACATGATACAGGAAAATTCCAGTCCCAAATGTTGCAGCAACATGAAAAGCCGAGTGCTCAGGGATGCTTAGCTAACAGTGTGAAGCTGGGCAAACCCTGCACAGGCAAACAATTCACTTCATTAACAGGCTAATTAATAATAAGATAATTAATTTTTCAAGAAGAAGAGAATGAGGAAAAGTGTTGTGTGGGAGAAATATATTTCTAATTCACTTACTGAATAACATACTAATTACCTCCATTTAATAGAAGAGATGAAAACAAATAACATAATTTCATGCCAAAATCATTTTCCAGAACTCCCAGTTTCCCATCAAAATCAACCAAGGTCCAGCTTCTAAAGATTTGTTTTCTGTAATTCACAGTTTAATATAGAAGGAGCATGCATTTCCCTGTTTAGACTCCACTTGAACCATTTCAGCACCTATAGAAGAATCTTCAAGCAAATTATTTTAGTGGTTGAATTTAACTGCATTCACATAGAACCCTCTACTTTCAAAGAGGGAAGAACAAATTTAAAACCTGTAATATATTGGACTAGTAAAACTGGTCAAATATAAAATAGTTGTTAAATAACTGCAGTATAAATTCACTGGAAATATTTAAGAAATATGTAGATTTCACTGAATAGAAACACTTTAACACCAATTTTTAATAATTTCAGAACAAGGCTAACTGCATCATCTGTCTTCATACAATGTCTTTTCTTTGCACCTGAACTCTAAATGACATCTAGTAGTGTTTAATTCATATCAGTTATTGGATGTGGCTACTTCTGTGAGAACAATTCATATTTCCTCAAGCTGAACTATGGAGAGACTGCCACTTTATTTTCAGGAATAATATTTATCATTTCCAATCTGATCTTGATACATGGGGCCCAGAGAAAATACCAGAAGATTACCTTTATTTTGTTGTGTAGTACTTTTCATTAGGAAATAGAACATCTTCAATTTTAAAATTTGAATGAATGAATGATCAAATGCATTTATTTTTGTAAATAGTACTTTGTTACTAATTATTGATTAATGCTCATTCAATTGAATAAATATTTATTGAGTGCCTAATCTGATGTGAAGAGTCAAAAAGATGAGTTAACACAAATCCCTACTCTGGAAGAGGCTATAATCCAGTATGGGAAATAAAAATAATTCATATATTATTCTAAGAAAAGATAGTAAAGAAAGTGGCATAAAAATAATAAAGAGAATTCCAATAAGAAAACAACTCCAAGGAATTTGATGTGCCAGGAAGATCTTCAGAGAGGGATTTGAAGATGGGTCTTGAAGAATAGGTTAGGGCATGTAGCCTAGAGAAGGAAAGAAAGGATATTCTATGCAGAGAGAGCACAAATGCAAAGATGCGGGAATGGAAAAACATGGGTTGTATCAGTACATCAGTGAAATACCCTATTTGATTAGAATATAAGAAGACTGTAAGGAAGGAATTGGAAATAAACCTGAGAAAGTAGGCTGTAGGTAAGTTATGGCAGCCTTGAACTCCTGACTTTATTCTGAAGTAATGAGGAGACACGGAAAGGATTTGAGCAGGTAGAGTGATGTGGTCAGATCTGGCAGTCAGAAGATTACATCATCAACCATGTACATTGTGGGAAAAGCTGGCAGGCTCTGAGAGCCCAGACAAGAAGTAACAGAGACCAAGATTAGGGTAGTGACCTTGGAAATGGGAAAGAAGTAAAAATAGATCAGACAAAGGGAAGCTGGGAAACTAGGCAAATAATTGAACGTAGGAAATGGAAAAGACAAAGTAACAGTTTGGCACCTAGGTAACTAGAAAAATAGTGTTATAATTAATAGTAATAGTTAAGTCCAGAGGAAAATCGGGTTTTTTTGGTGGGAAATTGATGAGTTCCGTTTTGAACAAGTAGAATTCAAGATTCTAGAAAGATATCAAGGGGGTGAAGTCAAAAACTGTATCACTTTTCTTTCCTCCCTTTGGTGTAAGTAGCAACCTAACAGCTCGAAGCATCGTAGATTATGCTAACTCATTTGCCAAACCCTTTGAAAATGTCTTGGTTAAACCTTGATTTTATTTTTTTTCCATAGCTCCCCAGTCTCATTTCATTCACATTTGAAGTAGAAATCAACCTTCCTGGCTCTTACTGTTTCTCTCCATGTTTCCTTCTAACTCAGTTTGTCATCAATCACATTTCTCCTCTCTTTTAACACCATCCTAAAATGGTGCACCTGCCCACTAGGTTTTACCCCTTTATCCTAAATTTTACAGAGAAATTATTTTTCCCCTAACTACGCTCTTTTCTGTTTCTTTCCAGTTAATGCATTTTGAATAAATGTTTGTCTTACCCATTAAAATGAGAAGAAACCATTCCATTTTTCCTCAGTACTGGTTTCTGTAGTTTTTTTTTTTCACTTATATCTGACAGCAAATGGAAGCTATTTTTCTGGGAAGATTTTTTTTAAATTTTTATTGGAGTATAGTTGATTCACAATGTTGTGTTAGTTTCAGGTGTACAGTAAACTGAATCATTTATACATACACATACATCCACTCTTTTTTAGATTCTTTTCCCATAGAGGCCATTACAGAGTATTGAGTAGAGTTCCCTGTGCTGTACAGTAGGTCCTTATTAGTTATCTATTTTATATATAGCAGGGTGTATATGTCAATCCCAATCTTCCAACTTATCCTTCAAACTCACAAACTGAAACTCTTAATCACCTTTGTTCTGCAAATCTATTTGAAAAACAATAGAACTATAAACTCCTAGAACAAAATGTACACAAAATAAGTCCAAATTCGAGGTTCATAGCTAGGATCTGTCAACTTATTGCTTTTTCTTTGACCTTTCTCCAACCCTGCTTCCCTCGCTCCAGGAAAAAGTTATTCCACCATATACTTCTATACTAAAAATAACATAAGTCAGGTTTTAATCCATTTTTCTAGGAGTCCTAATGTGCAATATACTCATGATAATGTTTGGCTGAATGCCTTAATCAAGGCAGTAGTGGCTCCTGCCTCTGTGCACTCACAACACGTATTACATAACCCCATAGATGATGTTATAGTGTAGTCATCGTCTTCCCATCAAATTGTGAGATCTCTGAAGAGGCACCACCTCATCTTAATTCTTTTTTCGCGGTTACGTGGGCCTCTCACTGTTGTGGCCTCTCCCGTTGCAGAGCACAGGCTCTGGACGCGCAGGCTCAGCAGCCATGGCTCACGGGCCTAGCCGCTCCGCGGCATGTGGGATCTTCCCAGACCGGGAAGTGCTGTTGTGGTAGAAGAATATTTGGAAAATACCAAAAAACATAAAGAAGGAAAAAAGTCCATCATAATTCTACAGCTTAGAAATACCAATATTAATTTGGGATGCATTTTCTGCATAAGTTTTAATACATGGAATCATAATTTGTTACAGCTTTGTATGCTGGCCTATTTTTTCATTTAGCATTGTATTTTTAGTATATTCTTTGTTAGTAAACATTTTTGAAAATTATCTTTAATGGCCGTGTACTCTTCCCTTTGAAAACAATACCATAATATTTTTGCCTATCCCTCTATGTATTAGCCATTTGGATAATGTCTAAATTTTTAAGATTATATGTACTGCTACAAGAACATTGCTGTAATAAAATGGCCAGCAGGTAAAAAACTGTGAATATTCAACCCTATACCAACTTGTTAATTACATTATTTAATTTAATCTTCATCATTTTCTATAAGATATATATAATTATCCACATTTTATTTTATTTATTTATTTATTTTGCGGTACGCGGGCCTCTCACTGTTGTGGCCTCTCCCGTTGCGGAGCATAGGCTCTGGACGCACAGGCTCAGCGGCCATGGCTCACAGGCCCAGCCGCTCCGCGGCATGTGGGATCTTCCCGGACCAGGGCACGAACCCGGTTCCCCTGCATCGGCAGGCGGACTCTCAACCACTGCGCCACCAGGGAAGCCCAATTATCCACATTTTACAGTCAAGGAAATAGATTCAGTGAGAAGAAAAAAGTAACTTACCCTAAGTCACATAACCAGTAAAAAGTAGAGAAGGTATTTGAACCAAAATCTGTCTGATGCCCTAGCTTTTCTCTGACCAGGAAAACCACAGCTCTGATTGGTTTACAAAATTAAGTTCAAGAAGGCAAATTATTGAGGCAAAGAACCAACTTTTTAAAATTCTGTGAGCATTTCAATCTTTGCTATTTTTACAGATGAAAATTTTAACTCTTATTTATTATGCTTTTATTTGAATACTAATGAAGTAAAAACTGGTTAACTCATTTTTTTATGTCTTGTAGCCATTTTTACCTCCTGTTAGAGAATTGTGAGTTCATAATCTTTTGCCATTTTTCAATCAGGGTCTTTGTGTTTTTCTTATTGATTTGTGCAACCTTTACATATTAAGAATATCATATTATCATCTTTTCCATATTTGTGGTAGTTTCCTAGTTTGGACAATTTTGTTTCAATGTTTTGACACACAAAAGTTTGCTTTTTATGTTGTACAATTTAATAGGCTTTATTTTCAGGGCAGTTTTAGGTTCACGGCAAAATTGAGAAGAAGGTACAGATTCTGATTTACCTCTGTCCCCACAAATGAATAGTCTCTCCCATTATCAGCGTCCCCCACCATAGTGGTACATTTGTTACAACTGATGAGCCTACAGTGACATGGCATTATCATCCTAAGATCATAGTTTATATTAGGGTTCACCCTAGGTGTTGTACATTCTAAGCATTTGGACAAATGTATAATGATATGTATCCACCATTACAGTATCTCAAAAAATTACATTTTAAGAGTCAGTTCTATCAGACTTTTTAATTTGTCTTTTGTACTTATAAAGGTTTTTTAATTAAAATATTAGATGAATATTTCTTTACAAATATTAGGTGAATTTTCTTTACAGATATTTTGGTTTACTTTATATAGTTTAGACAATGATTTTTATAATAACATATTTCAGACGAACAAAAACCATATGGAATGATGTAACTACATGGAGCTACAATGCGGCTTAAAAAATAAAACGTGGGCTTCCCTGGTGGCACAGTGGTTGAGAGTCCGCCTACCGATGCAGGGGACACGGGTTCGTGCCCCGGTCCGGGAAGATCCCACATGCCACAGAGCGGCGAGGCCCGTGAGCCATGGCCACTGAGCCTGCGCATGCGGAGCCTGTGCTCCGCAATGGGAGAGGCCACAACAGTGAGAGGCCCGCGTACCGCAAAAATAAATAAATAGAAAGAAATAAAACGTTACTGATATAACGGAAACCTCCTATGTTATCTTCTCAGTAGAATTGCCCTTCCTTCTCTCTAGAGGTTAGTGCAGTTCTGACTTTGGCTTTATCACTCTCAACAGGTTTTATCATATATTTTATGACATATTTTATATCACTTTGCATGTGTGCAATTCTTGCCTGTATGGCATTGCTCTGCATGCATAAAATTGTTGTGTGTATATTATTGCTTCACAAATACTACTCTATTTATGAATTCTCTGAAGTTTGCTCCTTTCATTTAAAAATAGGTTTTAAGATTTATCTATGTTGGTACAAATAATTGCTAACTCATTTCCTTTTAAGTTAGCCAACTTAAATATGAAGTGATGACAACTAATCTTGGTGTTTTATTTTGGGTTCCCCCAAAAGCAAACTCTGAGATGAGGCTTCAAGTATAAGTATCTGTGTAGTACAAGGAAACTTAGCAGAGGATTAGTGAAACAAGACAGGGAAGGGAAGATAGCAGATCAAGTGTGTGTTATTCCATAGACACTATGGAAGACAGTATGAAGAATCCTCAGTAAATTAAAACTATAACTACCATATGATCCAGCAATCCCACTTCTGGATATATGTCCAAAGGAAATGAAATCACTATCTCAAAGAGATATCTGCACTTCCATGTTCATTGCTGCATTATTTATAGTAGCTGTAACATGGAAACAATCTTAGTGTCCACTAATGGATGAATGGATAAAGAATATATGATTTTAGATATAGATGATAAATGCATACATACACACAATGGAATATTATTCAGTCATGAAAAAGAAGAAAACCCTGCCATTTGCAACAATATGGATGAAGCTTGAGGGCATTATGCTAAATGAATTAAGTCAGACAGAGACAGACAAATACTGTATGATCTCACTTATATGTGGAATCTAAAAAAACTGAACTCATAGAAACAGAGTAGATTGGTGGTTGCCAGGAGCAGGAGGGTGAGAGAAATGTGTGAAGATGGTTAAAGGGCACAAACTTCCAGTTATAAGATGCATATATTCTGGGAATCTAATGTGCAGCATGGTGACAATAGTTAACAATATTGTACTGTATACTTGAAAGTTCCTAAGAGAGTCGATTTAAACATTCTCACCACACACACACACACACACACACACACAAATGGTAACTATATGAGGTGATGGATGTGTTAACCAATCTAATTGTGGTAATCATTTTGCAATATATGCATATATCAAATCATCATGTTGTACACCTTAAACTTACATAATATGTCAATTATATCTCAATTTAAATGGGGGGAGAAAAGGACTGTGTTACGAAGTCAGCTACTATTGGTGGGTATGTGACTGAAGCTTAATCTTGCAGATAATGATGTAAAACACAGCTTCAAAGGTATTTATTCATCAGCTCCCATCAGTCATTATTTGATGGATGCTCCTGAGGTATGTTAATTCCCCAGCATTTCAGACATGCAACACACAATTGGACAGAAAGGCTTTTTGTATCCCAGAAAGAGTGTAAGCACATAGATACAGATGCCAGCAACTGGTGTCATGGAGTATACCAAAATGATCCTCTTCAAGGAAGTTGGGGAAGACAATTTTACTACAGCCAGTGAGGGCATAGTGAAATCTGTACTCCTACACATTTCCAGGAATAATGTAATTTGCCACAATTATTTTAGAAAGGAATTTGACTATCTATATGCCAAGAGCCTTAGAAATGTTGGTACTAAGGGCAACTCCATAAAAATAATTATATGTTTATTCATCATAGTGTCATTTATAATGTAAAAAATAAATAATCTTAACATTCAATGATATAAAAATGGTTAGGAAAATTCTGTATGTCTGATGAATGAAATTCTGCCATGACAGCTGAGAATTACAAAGATTACATAGCTGTATGAGAAAATGTTTTTGAGGGAAGAAGCAAACTAGAAAAAAAAGAACGGTGAGATGAAATATTTCAAAATGATAATATTTGATTGTGCTGGGGGAGTGGGCTTATGCAGTTATATTGGTTTTATATGGAAAATAACATGTTTTTAAAGCAATATAAGCCTTACTCTAAAGATCTTCTAAAATATTTTAATATTTATATCTGCTTTCTATGTATAACTTCTGAGGTTCTATATAAAATCTCAACTTGTCATCACAAAAATCTTATGAAGTAATTGAGATTAATATTAATGTCCTTATTTTGCAGATGAGGAAACTAAATCTCAGAAAGAGTCAAATGGTTAGAAAGTGACAGAGCTTGTGATTAGACTATGTTTATGCTGACTCCTGGCACAGTGCTCTTTATGACAGTAGTGCATGTCTGCTGTGCTTGCTTGCCCAGCACCCCTTTTATAATAACTAAATACCTTCTTTTGTTTTCAAGACCCTCTTCATCTCCTCATATTCAAGGGTGGGTGGTAGATCCCAGCCTGACTAGTCAGAGTTTACAATGACTGGTACAGGGCTGGGCATGTGACCAAAGTTAGGCCTATCAAAGTTAGTTCAGGACTTTTGCTGGAAATTTTGAAAAATAGATGGCTTCTTCCATTGGAGGGTACTCAACTGCTAGAAGATTAGTTGCCTATGGCCATATTTGAGAGTGAAGGGAAGACAGAAAAAAACAGAGCTAGAAATGGAGAGAGACAAATTTCTCATGACATTGTTAATGCACTTGGATATTCAGATCTGGGTGCTTCAAGCCAAGGTCTGTCCTTGGCCTTTTTATGTTTGTGAACCAATTAATACCTTTTTCTTTTAATTAAGATAACTAGAAGGAGTTGCTGTCATTTCACCTAAAAATATCCTGGTTAATATGGAAGTCAGTTGTTGTTAATAACAAATTTTTAAATTTTTTGGTTGGCCAAGTCAAGGTGGGCTGCAAGGTGGCAAATATTCCCCTAGTATTAGCTACAGTGTGGTCCATCTGTGCTATGCAGTAGCAAAGCAGATGGTTAAACTGTTACCTGTCATATCTTTGGACTCAGGTTATGTGTCTACTGAGGCTAGAACCTCAGGGAACTTGGTAGAAAAATGTCAGGATGCTGAACTATAGTAACAAGTTCTCAATATGTCAAGCTTGACTGTTTAAAAGCAAAAAAAAAAAGAAGAAAACAACACTTTGCTTTATGACTGCATCTGACAATCCAAGACAGCTGATATTCAATAGCCATGTGCTTTGAAAATTATAAAAGACGAATTCTCCACCCCAACAAAAAGTTAGTGCAAGGAAATCCAGGGAGGCTGACAACAATGTTGCAAATCATAGTAGGATCTAGAAGAAGCTGCAATAGGATTCTCCAGGTCCTTCCTAAGAACCTCAATAGCTACTCCCTGACTACAAAAGGTGTTAGGTAGGATATTTTTAGATGAAAGTAACAGAAACTCCAATCTAATTATCTTAATTAAAAGACAGTGGAGGGCTTCCCTGGTGGCGCAGTGGTTGAGGGTCTGCCTGCCGATGCAGGGGACACGGGTTCGTGCCCCGGTCCGGGAGGATCCCACATGCCGCGGAGTGGCTGGGCCTATGAGCCATGGCCACTGGGCCTGCGTGTCCGGAGCCTGTGCTCCGCAACGGGAGAGGCCACAGCAGTGAGAGGCCCGCGTACCACAAAAAAAAAAAAAAAAAAAAAAAAAAGACAGTGGAAAGCACTCTTCCTGTCATGCCACCTAGAGGTACAGGAAAGATTAGATGTGACTTCCAATCCTAACCAATTGTTCTACACCATGATAAACCTTTAAGCTGAGATTTAGAAAATGAATAGAGCATTGAGGCCTAATGGTAAGAAACAGAAACTACAGACTCAGATTTCTCTTGAGACTTTGACTCAACATGATCTTGGGTTCTAGTTATTAGTCTAGAGCATTGACCAAATGCAAATTAACTGGATGCCTACCAAGGTGTTAAGGAAGTTTTCCTTCTAGAGAAATCTCAAACCTGGCAAGCATATGCATGGTAGTACTTAATCCCTAAACATTCCCTCCACCACTAAAACTTTACCAATAGGGAGTGCATTGCTAACATGTGGCAGCAACAAAAAAAGAGATCAAATGTAGTCACAAGAAAATAATTGTCAAGTGAAATTCTCTGCAGATTCCTGACCTAGGGACTCACTGACCTTCCAGGGCAGTAAGTACTAGCAGTCCCTGATGAGTAGAACCATTGCTTATTTATTTTTCCCCTCTTTTCTTTCCCAAATGAGAATTTTATTGAGTTTATCCTTTATTTACTCCACCATTGTCTATTATGTTTGCTGTAGATGGTTAAACAAATATACCATTAGTCATAGACTGTTGAATCATGAGAAGCTACATCTGAGCCTGACAGAAAGATAGGCACAAAGCAAAGATCCAGATCTAGAGGTAATATGGTAACTGTACAACAAACATTTGTAGTTTTTAGACAGAAGTTGAATGTGGTATTTGTTGCAAATAAAATATTGAATAGTTGCCTTATGTGTTACATAGGAACAATGTGTATATAAAAAGAAATGTTGAATGTATGAATTAAAAGAAAATGTATGTGTTTACTGGGCAACCAAGTGTGATAAAATAGAGATGTATTGGTCTTAGCTATCAAGCATCCCTGGCAGCAGACCCCCCCCCCTTTTTCTTATGGACCCCTCCATTTTCAATGCACAAGGTTTAGATGGGCTGCTCCAGGTCTAGGAGTATGCTCTGACTTGATAATTCAAAATCAGAATCCGCAATTACTGTTTAAGAAATGGGCACGTGACCCAAAGTAGGTCAACCAAATTAGCCTGAAGATTTTTGCTAAAAAGCATTGGGAAAAGAGCATTCTTATTCCATTGGCATTGTTGTTGGAAGACTATAAGCCTGGAACTGCCAATGCTCATCTTTGCTACCACTTAGAAAGCTTCTGAGAACACAACCAACCAAGAAGGCAGAGCTGAGAGGTGCGGAGAGAGAGAGACTTGATAACATGTTAGCATCTAAATCAGCCATGCCCACAGCCTATGTATACAACATGTGCTTCTCAGTTATTTGAAGGCATTAAATTGCCTTTTCTGCTTCAGTAGGTTCATAGAGAATAAGAAGCAAAAATGCTGATAGATAGATACCTCTATTTCTACCCTTTGAATCCTGGTTGTGGGAGAAACAGTACCCTATTTTGGTCTCAGATTCAGATAGTATACGTAATCCTGGAGAACACACTTCGGCCCTCAAAGGTGTTCCTATCCAGCTGGCACCACAACTGAGTTTTCACATGATCATTCCACCATTCTATCAGTCCAGCTGCTTCAGGTGATAAGGTAGCATGCTAAGATCAGTGAATTCTAAGCCCATTGCCACATTTCATTTGTTGCAAAAATAAGTTCATCGGTCGGAGGTAATGCTGTGTGGAATTCCATGATGTTGACTAAGGCATTCTGTATGTCCATGCATGGTGGTTTTGGCAGAAGCATTGCAGATAGGGACAGCAAATCCATATCCAGAGAAGTATCTATTCCAGTGAAAATAAAGCACCATGATGGAAGTGGTTTGATGTAATCATCCTGCCAACAGGTGGCTGGGGAATTTTCCCCTGGGAAAATTACCAGGGGAATGGGGACATAAGGGTGTCTCCGATTTTGTCTGTTGGCAGGTTGGACATTCAGCAGTGGCTATGGCTAGATCAGCCTGAGTTACTGAGCCAATGCAAAGCCTCCATCCTTGCTTCCATGGCCACTTTCTGTGTTCATTTGGCAAGGACAGCAGTAGCTAGGGATACATAGAAATAGCAACTTTTCACATGATTATTACAATCCTCCTTTGCTGATGTCACTTTTTGGTGAGCATTAATATAAGTCACAAATATCTTCATACTCTATACCATCAGAGAGGTCTATCCACATATCTCTTCCCTATTCTGTCTTGTGACCAATTTTCTGATTGTGTTCCTTCCAAGTTTCTGACTATTCATCCAAACACTAAGCATTGCATATGGATCAGGGTAGACCCATGCCTCTGACCATCTCTTCTTTCAGGCAGAAATGAACAACCATGTGTACTGCTCCGACTTCCACCCATTGGAAGGATTTCCTTCACCACCACTGTCCTTTAAGGCTACCCCTGAGTGAAGCTGTAGTCCTGCGGTTTTCCACTTTAAAGTGATGCCAGCATACTATGCAAAATCACATGTAAACCAGACCACAAATTTTGTTCTTCTGTAGTCAGTTGGTCATGGGAAGCTCCCCATGAGACCGTAGGTACAAACTGAGATGGAGGAAGGAACTTAGGAAGAAATATGGGCCATGAGCATCTGCGACCCTGGCTCTGTGCTAACTTGTGCCTTCAAGACCTGCTTGATCCTGATCTTATATGACTCCATTCATGTGATAATGAAGCACTGCTGTACTGGCCCAATGTCTTGGCTTCTTGTCAACACTTGGTTCATGATAGGTAGCTCAAGTGATTTAGTAACTTACTGGTCCATGATCACACTTTCTATGGCTTGCCAGTAACAAGGAAGAAGCTGCTTTTCAAAAGGAGGAGAGTTTTCTACAGAGAAGGCAAAGCTTTATCCCAAAATTGTTAAAGCTCTGTTTTATGACTCACTTGTAGGGACCCACCGAAGCTTTCATACAGCATCCCTATCTACCTCTGACACTTCAAGAACCATCAGATCTGCTCATTCATACGGCCCAAGTTGTGGAGCAGCTTGTATGGCAGCCTGGACCTGATAAAGAGCCTTCTCTTCCTCTGGTCCTACTCAAGGCAGCCTTTGGTAAATAGGTTGGAATAAGTAGTTCAAATGGATAGATATTGTCTCCCAAAATCCAAAGAGGCCCACAAGGTGTTTGACTCTTTCTTAGTGTTAGATGAGACAGTTGCAGCAACTTGTCCTTCATCTTCACAGGGATGTGTCAATATGCTCCAGACTACAAGACGTCTAGAAGTTGCACCAAGGGGGCAAGCCTCTGAAGCTTTGTGTGGTATTTCTGTATTATGCACGTCTGTGTATTTCTGAGGCGGTGATTTTTTTCTTGCATGTTGTGATGAGACTATCCTCCTAATATCATCACTAATAAGGAAGAGTTAAATGATAGCGAACAGAATCTTCAAGCCAGCCATAAGTAATGTTCTGAAAGAAAGCAGAACACTAAGATAAGAAATGGAATCAGAGGCTAAAGTCCTAATGGCAATTTGAAAGGAAAAGAGGGCCTTCAGGATAGAAAAGCACAAAATTAGGAAATGAAATTACACCTCCTCTCTCATCAAAGAGAGAATGCCACATTCAGAACTAGTTCTGCAGGTCCTTTTCCTTCTTTATATTTCTTCCTTGCTTTTAGCACTTGGTATCTCTTCTATTGATACTTTCAACCTAAATACTGGGTTTTATCAATCGTGCCTGCCAAAATCTATCCGTTTTCAATGCCTCCCTCCTGCCTACAAGATAAAAAGCAAACAATTTATAGCCTAAAGGCTGCTTCAGATACAACCCTCAACTATCCTTCCAGCCACCCATGCAGCCTATTCTCAAGCTATACTGGATTCCTCACCTTTCCTAGAATACATTGTATGTTTTTACAGCTTCCAATCTTTGCATAAATGATCCCTCTCCTGGGAAAGACCTCCCTCCTCTTCATCTCCTGGATTGCTCAGTTCATCCTCAAGACTCAACTCAAATATCACTTCTTCTCCGATTTCCCTGATTTACCCAAACAAGTTGATCAGTCTCACCTCTGGGTTCCCCACAGCGTTTGGCTTATAATTGTTAGAGTGCTGACCACAAGAGATTGTTGTTTTTCTATCTCTGTGTGCCTATCTTGGTGAATAGAACAAAGAGAAGCATAATAAACATTTGTTCAGTAGATGAATGGATGAATTTATTACCTTTTGATTTGCCTGGATCTTCCACGGTACCTCCCCATCTATTCACCTGCAGTTTGCTGATGATGCTATTTAAAATCTTTATGGAGGAATTTATTTTTCCAAAACAGCTGTGTAAGCAATTACCTAAAGTCACTAACAGAATATTCCCTTGAATTGGTTTGTTTAGAGGTCACTTAGAAAAGTATGGTATTTTGTGGTTTATGATATATGGTGTTTAATTAGCTGATTTTTTTCTTTTTTGGTGGCACATTTGTGCATGAATCTCTGTATAAGAAAGAGAAAGAACTGAGCAGTTAATTAAAATGCTGTTCTTCTTTTTACAGTTTACTGTGTCAAAGTTATGCAGTTATCCCAGCCAGAATAGTGGACAGAGCCCATGATTAAAGTCCTTGTTTTCCAACATCCTGACTGTGTGACCTTTGATAGATAAGCCCTCCACTGCTCAGTTATCTTTCCACTGTAAAATGAAGATAATAATTCTTGCCCATGTTACAGATTTCTTGAAAATGTCAGTTTTTTAAGTGAGTACAAACACTAGTCAAATACAAACGTTATGCAGACATTTTGTGCCTAGTAAATATATCAGTACATTTAGTGAGGCATTCTAGGGACAACCTGTGTACTCTTAAGATTTATTTAACATTATACCTTTACCAACCTGCACAGTGTCTGACAAACTAGAAACCTAATTAACATATATTTAAATACCTTAATTCAAAGAAGATCATTGAGATAGTACCCAGAAAATTCAGGAATTTTTGCTTCGTAGTTGGAGTTAACTTTTTCTGTCATTATTGTAGGCTAATGTCTTATTTCGTCAAAACAAAAAAAACACTAGTAGTTTACAGTCATAGTCATCTAGTTTAGGAGTCCTCATGTCTAGGTCAAATTCCAGCCCAAGTAAATCCCAATTCAGTAGTACGTAATTTTAACTTGGTAAATTTAAGGGAGCTATGAAAAGCTAATTTCTAAATTTTTTTTGAGAACTACAGATTCTCAGTTATACCTGTTGTCCTATAAATGCAAATGTCGACCAGAATATGAGAATACACTGACAATTTGTTTCACCTAAATTAGAAGTGTCACTTTGCTCCAACTAAATTAGAAGCACCTGTGTCACTTTGATCCAAACTCGTGAGTTGTGAAGAGCTCCAGGTTCAAGCTGGTCTGACAGCTGCTTCGAAATGGCAGGGTGGTGCAGCTGTAATTGTGGAGACAGCAGAGGAACTAGGGCTACACGTCAAGGGAGAATCATCCTACCATTTAATACTTTTTCCCCCTCCTGAAATCTCACCTTAATTTTGCTTTATATTCATAGTTCAGTTCTCTATGGAAGAAACTGTAAATTAGATTCCTTAAAAATTAAACACATTCATTTATTTCACAAAGGTTATTGAGTTCTTAATATGTGCAAAAGGGCAACATGCTACGCTGGTGACAGAAAGAAAGAGAAAGCTTTCACTGTAAACTCAGGGAGAGAGACTTGTGAACAGCTTGTGCCCTAAGGGAGCAAGAGGTAAAGAAGCAACTAATTTCAAGAGAGAGAAAGAGTCAAGGAAGCCTTTTTAGAAATAGTTGCATTGAGGCAGAAATAGAGACACAGATGTAGAGAACAAACATATGGACACCGGGGGGAAAGAGGGGTGGGATGAATTGGGAGATTGAGATTGACATACATACACTAATATGTATAAAATAAATAACTAATGAGAACCTGCTGTATAGCACAGGGAACTCCACTTCACTGTACGGTAGAAATTGACACAACGTTGTAAAACAACTATACCCCAATAAAAGAAAGAAAGAAGGAAAGAAAGAAAGGAGGAAAGAAGAAGGAAAGAAAGAAAGAAGGAAAGAAGGAAGGAAGGGAGGAAGGAAGGAAGGAAGAAAGAAAGAAAGAAAGAAAGAGAGAAAAGAAAGCAAGAAAGAAAGAAAGAAAGAAAGAAAGAAAGAAAGAAAGAAAGAAAGAAGAAAGAAAGAAAAGAAAGAGTTGCATTGAACAATTTTGAGAGATGATGACACTCTGAGTTAAGGTATTTCTAGAGTGAGGGAACTGTACCCATTTATTGCCCAGGCGTATCAATTTTCCTTGTGAATCCTGCAAAATAAAAATAACTCAGCACTTTTTATAAAAGTGTTTAGAGATGTGGAGCAGAGCACAGGGCAGTCAGGATAGCCAGGGGATAAATGATTAGGTGATCAGGGGCTGATGGCAAAGAACACTGCACACCATCCTATGACATCCTATTATCCTGTTGGGGACACTCAACCTCTCATGGGCTTGAAGGACAGGCTCAAAGTGACTATAGCAGTCAGCCCCGAATCACAGTAATTTGAACAGGGATGGTTTAACATAAAGAATCGCTAACTATAACATGGGATTGGAGTGCCCAGGGATTAGCTAGTAAGAAGTAAAAACAAGTCTAAAGAATATAGGAATCCCAGATACAAGGAGCAGCCACTCCCTCTCGGGTAGATAGAGCCTGAAGACCAACCTGCTTCCACCCCCAAGGCTGCGATCCCGACCTTGTTGGAGAGGGCACAGAAGTGGCTCACTGGATGTAGAGGATGCTGTGATGCTGCCCTGGTGGAACTTACCGGAAATTCACCCTCCAGGGTGCCAGCAAAAACTATTCAAGGGCAGATGACTCAGCTGGAGGCACTCCTTATAAAAATGCCTAAGGGTAGAGGTACTGAGGAATCTGCTGGCTGCTGCATTCTGCTGCCCAGCGTGAACTGCCTAGCGGGGCACTGGGGAAGCTGCCTGTACTGGAGGAGCCTAATGCTCCAGAGCGATGCATTTCCAGGCTGCAGGCGCCAGACAAGAGGAACACGCTGGAACCGGGAAGAAAAGCCTGTCCTCCTGCAGTGTCTCTCCAGCAACCTCTAGTGACAAAGCTTATTCTGTTACTTGCTAATCACAATATTCCATCAGCCTGCTCCGTGTTCACAGAGCAGGTAAAAAGGGTGAATTCCGAGCTGAGAGGCAGCAGTAGAGACAGCATAGAGCCAACATGATTTACATCAAGAATTCACAAAAGGCTTAGAACTGGCAGAGAAAGCAGATGCCGAAAATAAACAAATGGTGGAATGTTGTTTAAGTACTTTGATCCATAGATTCCTTCCGTCACACTCTGCGGCGGGGTGACTGCCCTCCTTCGACCCAGCAGAAAGACTGGAGTTTTATTCTTTGAAGACAAAATAGAAGGTCTTTGGACTGGGATGTGCCAGGAACAGTGTGAAAATCAGGCGAATGTGGTGAAAACAGACATACTGAATGTTGAGCCCCCTGTGCTCTTCCTTCCTCGTTTCCTGGCTCAATGTTGACAACCTTTTAGTTCCCACCCTTAAAATGAGAAGGCAAGGTTAATGAGATGTCTGAAGAAGCCTCTAACATGAAAGATAGAGACCAAAATAATAATTGAAATAAAGACCTTAGAAAGGAGAAGAAAGTTCAATTATTCTCAAAGAAACAGGAAAAAAAATTGCAAGACTTTCTTGCAGTATAAAGGAACATTTGGTGGAAAAAAAAGAACATGATAAAAAACATGATGGCAGAGATGAAAAATTCAATAGTAGTGATGAAAGATAATGTCAAGGAAACCATCCAGATACTAGAGTACAAAGACAAAGAGATGGGAAATAAGAGAAAAGATAAGAAAAGGGTAAGCTGGGACAAAGTGAGAGAGTGGCATGGACATATACACACTACCAAATGTAAAATAGATAGCTAGTGGGAAGCAGCCGCATAGCACAGGGAGATCAGCTCGGTGGTTTGTGACCACCTAGAGGGGTGGGATAGGCAGGGTGGGAGGGAGGGAGATGCAAGAGGGAAGAGATATGGGGACATATGTATATGTATAACTGATTCGCTTTGTTATAAAGCAGAAACTAACACACTATTGTAAAGCAATTATACTCCAATAAAGATGTTAAAAAAAAGAATATGTGTAGGAAAAAAAAAAAGAAGAAGATGGCTCAGGAGGTACAATATTTGAATCACAGAAGTTTCCAAAAGAGAAATCAGATGAAACAGGCAATCATCATAAAAGCCAGGGAACCATCATTAAAATAATTTAAGAAAATTTCACAGACATGAGTTTCCAGATTAAAAGGACTCACTAAGTGACAGCAAAAAAAAAGATGAAAAATAGGCCTAACTAAGTGAAATTTCAGGTAAATAGAGATAAGCTTCAAGTTAAAAAAAAAAAAAAGACAATAAGTATGCCATGCAAAAATAAGGAACCAAATGAGATATCTCAACAGCAACACTTTTCTCTAGAGGAGAGTGGAACAGCATTTTCAATATTATTATATAAAGAAAAGAATCTTTCAATGTAGGAATCAATGACCACTTACCGGTGTTATGGTAAAATAAAGATATTTTCAGATGCACAAATTCTCAAATATTGTATTTCCCATGCACCTTTTCTCAGGAAATAATTAGAGGATGTACTCCAATAAAACAAGAGAGTAAGCAAGAAAGATGAAAAGAGGGAATCAAGAAAGCAGGATACCCAAATTAGAAGAAAAACAAGGGAATTCTCAGCATGACAGGGAAAGTTCCTAGACAAGTGCTTTGAAGTATCCCTAAAGAGCAGTCAGTTCAAGTAGAGAATGAATGGACTTCTCCAGATGGATGACTCCATAACAAAATAATTGGAACTGATAGATTACCTGAGAAGAATGATCTTGGGGATAATGGTACTGAAAGGCTATTGTGAAAAATTAGCAAAAGATTTAAATAAAACCAATCTAATGAATAAAGCAAGGCTATTACCAATGTCAAGAAAAATGAAAGTTTAAAAGGAAGTGTAATTTTAGTGAATTCCTAAAATGTTCAGCTATAAATATTATTTACATAGTCATAATAATGTAAGCAATTAATTAAATCTAGACAAAACTTTTAATGTAACTGTATTGTGGGAAATGGGGAGGGAACCAGAGGAGATGAAAGTTTCAGGGAGCTAAATGCTCAACCACCATATTAGAAAGTCAATTGATAATATTTAAAATTGAATAATCAAAATATAGGAGTATAGGCATATTATTGAGAAATATGAACATGTATGAAGAAGGAATCTCTGAAGGAATTAAAAAATTGCAGGAGAGATTGACAGAAATGTATTTTGTTATATGTTCCATTTATAAACTATGTGTATATATTACTTTTTCAAAAAAAATGTAAAAAGGAATAAAAGGATATTAGTTTAAAATATTTGCATGTTCACACTCATTGAACAAATATGTGTTAAGAATTCACTCTGTGCCTGTCTCAATGCTCTGCACTGGGGATAAAACTGGAATAAGACAGGGTTCCTACCCTGAAGGAGCTCATACAATTGGAAGATGACAGAAGGGTGACGAGAGAAACATGAAACAAATAAAGGGGAGGACATTGCCATTAAGTGCTAGATGTAGAGTATGAATTGTAGCATGGGGAATTCAATTGTCTAAACGACGTATAAGAGAAAATGTTTCTTGAAAAATAAATGTTTTCACAGTTTAATAGAGGTTACCATATTAGTTCATTAATAATAATAGAAGTAATAGGTGCTACTTTTTTTTTACCACCTCCTACGTATTAGATGCTCATACTCAGTCTTTTACCTTCATCCTTTGGTTTAATCCTAGCTCTAATGAGGCAGATCTTATTAGCCTCATTTTACAGATGAGCTGAATCATAGTAGCGTTAAGAATAGAAAAGCTTCACATCTGTGCCAATAGCTGACATGAGTCAGACTCAAAGGGAGGGAATGAACTAGATTATTTTCTTGGCTTACTTCAAATACTGTGATTTTACAGTGTATCTCTTTCTATAGGTTGTAGTCAGTAGAGTTGAAAAGTCACTGTTACCAGAACCTCACAATACTATTGAAATGGACCTGTGTGCTAGAACATGGAGAGGTCTTTGCAAAAGAAGAAGTCTTTGTCCTGCAAAACATTCCTTTAAAAGTTTGATATTAACTATTTATCTATACAGATATATGTAGCTACCAAAGAAAGTATTTCTTCTTTCTCTTTAAGTAAACTTCTTAAAATTTCCATATGAATGAATTCAAAGCACCATGAAAATATGCTTAATTGTCCTCTTCTTTTGTAATTCCCAAAATGCTAATATTGTTCATTATACTTTTAATATATTTATTCTGAATAATTTAATTTAAACTCTAGTTACTTAACTCCGTTTTCCTCCATATGCACCTGCCATTTATCTCTCTTTATAACCTAAAATAAAGCATAAAAAGTGAATAAAAAAATAAAACGCTTAACTGTATTTTGTATTCATTCTGCCATCCTATTATTGAAATACTTTGAATAGCATCTCCATGTGACCTGTGTAACTATCACAATACTGTATTCTAAATTGAAATGACAGATACTACCAATATTTGATGTCCTTTCGTCCTATTATTCTCTATGTATGGTTTTCCATCTTGATGTTAGATGACATTCTGAAAAGAGTAGGATGAGATTTTACATTTGCTAAGAGATTTCTTTTTTTAATGCTTCAGAGCTACTCGGGAAGTCAAGAGTTCAGCCTTTGAACATCTATAAACCATTGTGTAAATTATAGAAGCTTTTAAAGTCCTCACCATAAAAACCTCATAAAAGGTTATTTTCATATTTAAAACTCACTGTGAATTTATTTTTAGACCAGAAAATGAGTTGAGAGTTGTCTTTAAGCTACTGTAATTCCCAGGTGTGTTTCCAATTAATTAGAGTATGTCAAAACAGGTCTGCTGAAATTAAATTACCTTTATTCTTCCTTTAGAACACATTTCCAAATCTGGGAGAAAAAGATTCAATAAACTACCAGCAGCAAGGTTCTAGAGTATGAATGGTAAATAAAATATTCTAATGGTACACAGGGATCTATTTTATGGACTTAGCTTTGTTATTCACTGATCTAAAGCCAACCTGCATGCATCAAAAGTAAATAAAAAATGACTCAAGACAGTAGTCATAATCCTGTCTTTCCCTGCATTTGTACAGCACTTATTCTGAGCCGTCCTAATACATTTGCTATGTCCTACTATGTATTGTGTTTGTGTGTAAGTCTTGTCTCCCCTGCTACAATACAACGCTTTAAGAAAGACCCCTTCTCTTATTCATCTTTTTATTCCTACTGTACCTAAGTTCTGATTTTGCATATATTTAGCACTTAATACATTATTCTACTGGCACTTTAAAAAAATACATCTGTCCATTAAAGAATACTTGGAGAACACAGTAAAGGTAAAAACAACAACAACAAATGAATCACTGCTTGTTCATCTAAAAACACCAGAAATTATATTTTAAAATACTACCCCCCCTTTACTTTTTTCCTATTTGTGGCCATTTTAATATAGTTATAAGCCTGGTGTCTGCATAATTTGTTTGTAAAGTTAGACATGATAACACAAACAGTTTCCATGCTATTTTCAAACTGTAGTAAACAGTGAAATAGCTACCTAATATTTCATTTAGAGCCTTTTAAAACATAAAGTTATTCATAATTCTTTTGCTATGAGGCAGGAAGGTTATTGTAAACACCCTCAGTGTTCTTGAAAAGTTGTGCATCCTTCTGAGGATAGAAGTGTGGCCAGCGATCCAGTGATAAGACACATCTCAGGGTATAGGTTTTAGGATGTATTGTATCCAAGGGAACTTTGTGTTACCCACAGCTCTGAAGTGTGAGGTACTGGGGTACATCAGATATTACTGGCAGTTTTGTTCCCCTGCTTTTCTACCTTTACCACCCAAAAAACTGACCTCCAGAAGAGGAAGCTGTTCACAGTTTTTGGCAGCTAAAGACCTGCACTGCCTCAGCTCACCAAGTCACCCCATATTTATACTGTTAATTGGGAGGCTTCCATTAAAGAGAAATTAACCTTTAAGAGAAGAACCCTGTTCTTGGGCCTTCATCACCCATAGATGAAACCCCTTGACTCTATACATGGGCTCCCAGGGTAGTCTCTCCAGGCTCTACCTCTTAGCCACACATCTTAACCCCAATAACCCCCTGCTGTCCTGGATGCCAGCCTCTGCTCTGTGATATATTATATATTCAGCTCTCAGTGTTATATATTCAGCTCTCTGCTTGATCCTTTTGAAGCTACTGATGTATTCAGATAATTTTTTAATTTTTTATTGGGAGAGGGATGGAAATCCCCACCCAAGTTCTGTCATGGACACTGCCTTTTCTGGCAGGCTCCATTCTAACATCCAGGCCCAGATCTCAAAACTCCCTTCCAGGCTAAAGCCCTAGACCATCTTTTTGTGCAAGAGAAAAGATCAGACACTGATTATCTGGGAGACAATTTTCACATTTTTTAGTGTATGATAGGTGCTTAGTGAATACTTGTCTACTATTTAGACATTTCCTAGAGGTGCTAGAAAGAAAAACATTTTAAAAATTTTTAATGGAAGTCAAAATAATGGTTACTTTGGGAGTTGAATAATGTCTGGTACTGAGCATGAGGGAAGTTTCATGGGTACTGGAAATCTATAACTTGATTTAGGTGGTTGTTAGGATGGGTACACTTGATAAAAATCCAAGAGTTGTACACTTGTATCAATAACGACTGGTTATTCCCTGGGGACCCAGTGGTTAAGAATCTGCCTGCCAATGCAAGGGACATGGATTCGATCTCTGGTCCGGGAAGATCCCACATGCCGCAGAGCAACTAAGCCTGTGCGCCACAACTAATGAAGACCGTGAGCTCTAGGGTTCGTGCTCTGCAACAAGAGAAGCCACTGCAATGACAAGCCCGTGCACCGCTGCGAAGAGTAGCCCCCGCTCACCACAACTAGAGAAAGTCCACACGCAGCAACTAAGACCCAACGCAGCCAAAAGTAAATAAATAAATAATAATTTTTTAAAAGGATAACCATTATTGTATGTATCAATAAAAAGTCACCCCTGAAAACAAAAAGCAAAATCCTTGAGTTATTAGAATATTCCTAAAAACCTTTCTATCTCTAAAACTTCTGAGATTCTAAGACAGAATCCACTAAATAAACATTCAGATGATCCGTACGTGACCAGGGTACCTCTATCTTCCTGGCCCATGGGTGGGAGTAAGGTTATCAGCACAGAGTAAGCTAGAATGGAAATTAGAATCAGCTGTCTGCTCACCCCAGCTCTAAACGGGATATCTTCCAAATGTCCCTGAAGGAACTTAAAGAATCTCCAGGAAAGAATCTCCCCTGCTCCAATATTCAACGGGGATCGCTCACCTTTCCACTGTTCCCTGTCTCTTCTCCCTAACTTCATTCCTTGGCTACTCCCATTCTCAATACTTGTTTCAGTATTGCCTCATTTGGTGGAACCTCTTCTGCTTTCTGATCTTGTCCTGTCCTATTTGATTCTAAATTTTCCATATCCCCTCAGTTTCCATCAGCCTGGCTCTTGCTACAAGCTAAGTCTGAATGAACAGTGGTATAGCTGCAAAATAGGACACACAGCAGCTGGACTAGCCTCTGGCCTCCCCACTAATAGAGGGGTCCGGGACACAGGAAAACTGGATGCAGCGTACCAACGTGAAGGAGGCCAAGCCTGAGGTCTGCAGCAGAGTAATCAGAATTGGGAATTCAGGCAAAGCTTACAGGAACAGTTACCTATTAAATATTAAAAAGGAAAAAGAACTTATTCATCATCGAAGAGTTGATCTTAGCAGAAGGCACAAAGAGAGTTGGAAGTTGAAGGCAAGAACTTGGCCGAGTGATTGAGCATCAGTGATCAGAATTATGAAAGATGGATGTGCAAGAGGGAGAGGGAACTGAAAGCCAACTCTGATTCATCCTGAGATCTCCTGTGGGGTCATGTTAAATCAAAAGCAGTCCCCAGAGAGGCCGATCTGAAGCCTGAAGGTGAGGATGAATAGAATTGCCTGGATGATGTGAAGAACAAATGACTGGAAAAAGAAAAAAGCTCTATATTTATACTATATCCTCCAGAAAGACAGGCACAGGTTTGCTCCCCAGCCCCAAGCAGTTATGTTTGTGCTCTTTGAGATTTACACTTTCTACTATAGGATATTTGAGTCTGCTGAAATGCCAAGAACTTTTGTATACTACCAGTCCAGGACCATTTTCACATAAATTTGTGGCTTCTGTTTTTCCCAGGCATATGGGGCATAGGAATTCTGGCCCCAAACCAGAGAGAAGGCTTGTTGAGAATTCTCAAGGAAAGAATTTTCTTTTTTCCCTTTTATCCAGCACAAAGGCCAAGAAAGGTAAGCCTCTTAATAATCACCATCTCCTGGCTAAGATAGTTCACCCCCTTAACGTGTTCCCTTTGGAATTCCTGGATTTGCCTCTGTGTCTTGCTCCAATCTCTCATGTTGCATATGAGCCCAAGTGTTCCTGACCCTGACAATCTACCCATTAAAATAAAACTTTAAATTGCCAGGGATCAACAGATGCCCTCAGTGCAAATGCTGACTTCAGCACTGACCGGGAGAGAGACTCATAATTTCTTATTGTTTCTGGACTTTAAGGTCTTCCCTACAGTTATACATTTTAAAAAGTCTTTTATTCAGTTGTTCCGTACTTGCACTCCAGGACCCAGGTAGAAGGAGAACACTCATCTGTGGTTTGATCTTCTCAATGTAGAGAGTAAGAAGAGTAAGAGAGCTGGTGAAACCAGCTCTGGTTTAGATAAAAGTTTCTGCTCTGGTGAGTGTACTGTGACTTCTGCTCACATTTCCTTGGCCAAAATATGCCCATGGCAGAGCTCGGTGTCTGTGGTGTGGGAAGGTATGCTCCTCCCAAGGAAAACACTGTCAGCACAGGGCAGTGGCTGAGATATACAATCCTGTTACAGGGAGGAAGAGAATGAATAATTAGAAACAATAATACAAGCTGCCACAAGGGAGATCACAGGTGGAAGAACAAGTCTGATGAATAAGTTGATGTGTTCACATCAGACATGTGATGCTTGAAATGTCTATGAGACACCCAAGCACAGATGCTGAGCAAGCAGTTGGATATATGGGTCAGAAGGTGAGGGAAAATAACTGAATGGGAGAGATATATTTAGAAACATTAATTGAAAATGGTAGCTGAAATCTTATGGAAGTAAATGAAATCTTTCAGGGACAAGAGGATAAACTTGCCATTTGCACATTAATATTTGCATTCTTCCAATTTTCCTTAAAACACAAAGCTCTCTTGGTCTTTCACTTTTCAATTTTTTATAGAAACATGGATATCAAGAAATACTTCTCTATTATAAGAAAATCAATAACTGAGGTAAGCAATAACTGAGGCTTAAGGTCAATGTGTGAAGGATAGCAAAGAGAGTAGTAAGTGGAATAGATTACAGTACATATCCTATCCAAATGGGCAGCTCTAGCTAACTATTGCCAGGTAGAAACACTAGCTTAGGTTGTCCAAATGGTCCAGTGTTTTCAGGAAAAGCTGAAAACATATTTAATGGGTAGTCCCCAATTTAAAAATACTGAATATAATTATTTCAAAATATTGCAAGGGCCAAATTATTATTTTCATTATCACTATCAACATTATTATTGTTATTCACTATCTGTAGGCAGATTTGGTCTATGGGGTCACCAATTTGATATATGATCTATGATACAGAGTGAGAAGAGGACAAAGAAAGAAACCTGAGAACATTTAAAGAATGAGCAGAAAAAGAGAACTCCACTAAGAAAAGTGGTAGGAGAAACATAAGAGGACAGGGAAGTCACAGATCCCCAAAAAAGGAATATTTCTAGAAGACCCTAGTCTGGTTATTTTAAAGCATTAATGCTTCCTTATATCTCAAAAATGCACACAAAAAATGTGTTTTATATTACTTGAACTAAAAATATAATCTTGAGATGCTGGTGTGTTAAGATACCACCACAATTTTAAAGAGGTTAGGATATGTCCTGAAAAGTGTCTGCAATGCAAATCTTTATATATTTTTAAACCAAGACATTTTATTCACTAATGTGCTGTAAAATGTTTGTCCTTCAGTGAATAAAATATACAATTATGGCTATACCAAAATACGAGAGAAATATGAAAGATGTTATATAACTGGTCAAAAAATATTTTAATGATAATTTCAAGCCAGAAAATATAGCACAGCCTGTGAAAATGTGCTAAATCATTTTTCAAGCTATGGGAAGTAACTGTCTCTGAGCACCCAGGTGTCTCTAACAAACATGCTAAAATTAGACAAAAAAGTGCATTAAGAGAGACTGGCATCAGCTTTCAAGGAATCTTAAATGAAGGATGATGCTATTTGAGCACCTGCACTCAGCGGCTGGACACTGATACCTTAATGGCATGGATGCTACTTGAACTATATAGTAAAAAAAGCAGTGCTTCATTAAGTTCATATTTATTCCAGGTTGTCAAGGCCCATACTCCCTAAAACAACGTGAACTTTATACTAAAATGAATTATTTTATCAAAAGGAAAATGCATTTAATTGATGGTAAAGATTCTAAAATAAGGAAGAACCCAGATTATTAAAGGTTATTAAAACCATAATCATGAAGATCAAAAGACTTGACAACCATTGACCTCAGAAAGAAGACTCATTACTCATTACTGCAGTCTACCACCAAATGTAATAAATGTATGCCCAGCCCACTGAATCGGGAATTGAAAAAACCATTTATGAATATACCTTTGTTAGCATCTTTCCAAAGAATGTGGATAGTTGTCTGTTTTAACTTCTAGAAAATATTTTGGGAACTGCCATTAAAGACATTGGAATCAACTCATTATCATTACCAGAAACTATTGATATAATGTAGTTGCATATGTTTGGCTAAATATAATAGAAATCTCTTTGAGTTTTGTTTCGTTTTGTTTTTTGATCTTCCCATAATCTTTTGTCTCTCCTAAATTTGTTTGGTATTGGAGTCCTCACTTGCTTTGGGTGATTGTCCTTCCTTGACCCTAGCCTGGAACAGCTTCATGAACCAAGAGATGGTTATGTGACCAAGGCCTGACAACCATGATTGTCCACTGCACTGGCCACAGGAAGTAGCAGAGGAATGGGCAGAACTAAAGCTAGGTATTCAGTCTGCCCTGTAATACCCCTAAATAAACAAGTCCTCTCTTTTGGGGTACTAAATGGAATGATATGTATCCTTCATGAAGGAAGCTTGTGGTAGTAGAATAGAATTAAGCTACAAGAATAAAAGAAAAGAGACAAGTGAAGGAAAAAGAAAATCCTGAAGAGCTTATTTAAGTCCCTGGATTCAGTCACCCTGAAATACAAAGTAAATTTCTTTATTTCCTCAAGCCACTTGGAATTGGGTTTTAAGAAATAGAAACATTTGGGGCTTCCCTGGTTGCGCAGTGGTTGAGAGTCCGCCTGCCGATGCAGGGGACATGGGTTCGTGCCCTGGTCCGGGAAGATCCCACATGCCACGGAGCGGCTGGGCCCGTGAGCCATGGCCGCTGAGCCTGTGCATCCGGAGCCTGTGCTCCACAACGGGAGAGGCCACAACAGTGAGAGGCCCAAAAAAGAAATAGAAACATTTGTATAAATTATTAACATCAAATACCAACTATCCATAATAGTGATAACGTTTGAATAAATTTAAAAGTAATATATAAGCCTCTCGTGAGGCATAATTTTTACTTCCTCTGTGACTTTTAAATCTTTATAAGGATTGCTACATGAAAATTTCAGAGACTCACTACCCTTGTCTGACTCTTTCAAGGTAGATATGTAGTTAGTTATGAAAAATTACTGAAGAGTGACCTTTGAGAGAAAAGAAACCAGGATCTACATAATTCATGAGCTGCAGAGTTCATCTCCAAAAAACCTGGAAATTACCATATTTAGCATACCAAGAAAATGCATTGGGCACATATAGCAAAATGAATTTCCCTGCATCTAAGAGAATGCAATATCTACTTATTTTATAGAAATAAACTAGGATTCCATGCATGCAAAAAGAGGTAAGTTCTCTATTCTCTGTAGCAATCGGAACAATTCTAGAGACAATCTCAGGCAGCATGTTTTGTGTGAACTCTCAGCTACACAGTGTAAAGGTTTATAACTAGCAATGTGTGAAAAGACTCAAAGAAAATTATTTCCTGTACTAACTGTATAAATGTACTGCAAATGAAAATTTATCTATAGAAAAAGGTTGAAATAGTGGGACAATCTTCTGTTCTCTTCCTCAGCATTACAATTTAGTTTTATTAATATTTATTGAGCACCTAGTATGTGCTAGATACTGAATATAAAAAATGAACATGACATAGCCTCTGCTACCTAGGAACTCAAAGCCTGCTGAGAATTTTCTTCCATTATTCCTAATCTCGTTGAGGAGCCAATGACTTCAATACTGAAAAGGTTATTAAGGAAAGAGCTTTCCCTACCATGGGCCAATCTGGCCTCTGTCTCAATAAACGCATCATAAAACTGATTTATCTGTAGAAGCATAGTTGAAAGGATTGGTTATGTGTAGTCTTATTTCTGTGGTGCAAGGCTAAGTCCTATTCTCTTAGTTGTATTCTTCCATCCCATTTACCCACTATCACCACCAGTACTCTCACTGAAAGTATTCAAAAAACTTTGGAAACTGGGTGCAGGTTATATGTGAACTTCCTGTACTATCTTTATGGTAAATCTATTCTAAAATTTTCTTAAGTTTTTTTTTTTAAACTTAATGTGTGGATAATGAGCTTTTCATGTAGGTATTTTCAATAAATGTTGCCAGCAATTATCAATCAGTCATACAAGAAGCTTAGGACATTGAAAAACAACTTAAAATATTAACATTATTATCTTCTATATTAAGTATTTTTCTGATATGAAAAAAGAAATGAGATTTCTTCTAGAGGCAATTTTTATTTTGATCATTACTTTTCAACACATGTTCAGGGACCACAGGAACCGAAAGACATCAAAGAAGCTTAGTGATCATCTGCTGATGTTTCGCAAGGGATGTGTCATTGACATTTCAGTCAGAACAATTCTCTATAGTACAACAGCGTCCCATGAATTAAAGGATAACTAACATTCTGGCCCCTGCCCTGTAGCACTCTTCAGTTACTGTGACAAACAAACCTAGATATTTCCAAATACCTACTGGAAGGAGGTACCATATGGTACCACTAGCCTGTTCCCTATTTTTGGAATGGGGTAAATAGAAGTCCAGAGAAGTTCTATGGCTTGATTAAGGTCACAAAGGTAGCAAAATTCTAAATAGCAAGCAGGCTTTTCTTAATCAATATTCCTAAGATACATGAATGTTTTCTTAATCCTATAGCATTACATTTAAGGTTTCTGAATTTTTGGTGTTTGGATTTAGTGTGAATTATTAAACCAAATTCTCAAACAAGAAAACTCAAGGGGGGAATTTCCTGGCGGTCTAGTGGTTAGGACTCGGCACTCTCACTGCCGTGGCCTGGGTTCAATCCCTGGTCGGAGAACTAAGATCCTACAAGCTGTGTTGTGCAGCCAAAAGAAAAAAAAAAAGAAAGAAAGAAAAGAAAACTCAAGGCCTCTATGAAATTGGATTTAGTAATTGATTTTGAATTACTAATAGATTTTTTTAAATTTCATCTCTATTAACATAAGCATATACCTCATGACTTTTTTTTGAATTTTATTTATCTTTTATACAGCAGGTTCTTATTAGTTACCTATTTCATGCATATTAGTGTATACATGTCAATCCCAATCTCCCAATTCATCCCACCACCTCCTCCCCCCTCACCACTTTCCTCCCTTGGTGTCCATACATTTGTTCTCTACATCTGTGTCTCTATTTCTGCCCTGCAAACCAGTTCATCTGTACCATTTTTCTAGGTTCCACATATATGCGTTAATATATGATATTTGTTTTTCTCTTTCTGACTTACTTCAGTCTGTATGACAGTCTCTAGATCCATCCACGTCTCTACAAATTACCCAATTTTGTTCCTTTTTATGGCTGAGTAATATTCCATTGTATATATGTACATACATCTTCTTTATCCATTCGTCTGTTGATGGACAAATTTAGATTGCTTCCATGACCTGGCTATTGTAAATAGTGCTGCAATGAACATTGGGGTGCATGTGTCTTTTTGAATTATGGTTTCCTCTGGGTATATGCCCAGTAGTGGGATTGCTGGGTCATATGGTAATTCTATTTAAAAAAAAACAAACAACCCAATCAAAAAATGGACAGAAGACCTAAATAGACATTTCTCCAAAGAAGACATACAGATGGCCAAGAAGCACATGAAAAGCTGCTCAACATCACTAATTAGTAGAGAAATGCAAATCAAAACTACAATGAGGTATCACCTCACACCAGTTGGAATGAGCATCATCAGAAAATCTACAAACAACAAATGCTGGAGAGTGTGTGGAGAAAAGAGAACCCTCTTGCACTGTTGGTGGGAATGTAAATTGATACAGCCACTATGGAGAACAGTATGGGGGTTCCTTACAAAAAACTAAAAATAGAAATACCTCATGACTCTTAAGGACAATTTAAGAAAATAGTTAAAAACTTAAAGCAAGCAATAAGGTAAGTGGTGAAGATGAGAAAGATCTCATTTCTTCCCAGCAGTGCCACAGTACACAAATGACTGCAACAGGATTAGTGGGAACAACCTTCAATTTGGCCATGGACCCACGAAGAGAATTATATATACCTAAATCTACAGAGAGGAAGGTCAAAGTCAAATCTGCAAATATTGGACTAGCTAGACCACCCCTTATGTAAAGATGATCAAGGAAATTTAAGACCTAGGAAAAGATTCTGAAGGACAAGGGAAAGAAAATATAAACCTGAAGCTCAGAAAAAGGACAAGCCTATGAATTTTGTATACTAATCAAGCAGAAAAACATTTTAGAAAACTCCTTGGAGCTCTCAATCTCATGGAAAAAGACAAAGTAGAACCTCAGGCAGAAGGTTCTATTTATGAGGAACTAGCAATATCAAAGTTATAGAACAATGAACATTTATGTGTTGAAACACAGAGCATCATTTATTAGATACATGTGTATATATAATAAAATCTATTAGAAACAGAAAGAATTGAGAACCACCCCCATAACTTTCCATAGAGGATTTTAATACTTCTCATACTTTGACAGCTCAAAAGGATTTTTTTTTTTAATGCAGAAAGTTTGGATAACCTCATAAATGACGTTGAGTTTAGATAGACAGATATCATAGGAAATTATCCTTTTCAAGAATGCATGAAACAAAAACTAATCAACTACTAGGACACAAAACCTCAACTAAACCTGGGTAGAAATGGTAAAAGCCATATTCTCTGACTACAATGTATCAATAACAGAGCTGTAATTTAATGACAACAGTTTAAACAAAAAGGCTCATCATTGTGGAGAATGGAAAAAACATGTCCTAAATAATTGTTCAGTTAAAAGAAAACCAAAGCTACCGGTAAAGAATATTGAGAACATTTTTAAAAATAAGAACTCGTTCTATTAAAATGTAGAAGACATGGCAAAGTTATATGGAGGCAAATGCATAACCTCTTATACTTAATTATTTAATAGGGAAAAATAATTTAAAAGAACAAGCACTTTAACGAAAATAAAACATAAAATGTTAGAGCAATGAAAATAATAAAGTGGAAACTGAATAAAAAGGTAGTTTGATTTATAAAAGAAAAAGCTGGTCTTTGGGGGAAATTTTTGTTTGGAATAATATCTCTGATATTCCTTATTCTGGTCCAGGAATTAGTGGAAACAAAATATAATTCTGGAAAAATTACTGAGCCTGTCTTTGGTCCCATATTGTTTCCTAGGTACTCAATGGTAATGCAGATTTAGAGTCCAGAAATCACCCTAGGTCATAGATCCAAAAGAAGCTCATGGCTTCCCTAAAACTTGGATTCTACTTTCTTTTCCTCTTTTCAGAGTTTTTAATCCCATAAGTACTACCAGTGAAAAACTGGTGATTCACCCAGTATACAAACATCACCTTCTGTATTTAGCGTAAGTAGATGAATCTATTTATCTGTATCTCCAAGACCAAGCCAGAATCCTCACTGTGTCCTCTACCTCTAGGGCACTGCTCTGGTAGCCCTCTGCTGCCCCCTCTTGGTTCTAAGCAATACTTTCTCAGGAACTGGGACAAATGGCTTAAAGCCTCTGAATAAAACCTCCAAATGTTTCAGAAATACCTGTGTAACCAAACCACACTTGGTGGATATTCACTTTTAGTAATGTAATAAAGTTATAGGTGGTTTTCAGTACTCATAATCCTCACATACAACTAAAGGAAATTTGCCAACTGTAAAAACAGAGTACTTATCTTTAGCAAGTAGTTTCAGAAATTAACTTCAGCTCAAAGTTTTCTAGATAAAAACAGTCAAGGTATAGACATAATAAATATTCCCAGTAAGACAGTGATTCTTTACATTGTCATGTAAATGACAAGCTTTACATTGTCAAAGCTGTCATGAACAGCTTTGAAATCAGATGAAGACTAGTGTCCAGAAGAGTGCCTATTCAGAATACATGCACCAGGACACTGTGAGGAGATCTATTTTCAAGAAAAGACTTGCCTCAGCTGTGGGAAGTGCTGTCTTCAGTTAGCCTTCAGCTGTCAGGCCCTGCAGGAAGCCTTGGCTTGCCTGTCACCATGCCCCTTCTAGAGCCCTATACTGACAACTGATTGATGCTGGGATATAAATGTCTGGTCACCTTAGCCCCACTCGAGCAAGTCAAGAGCTGCCCCATGGAGTCAGCTGAGGCTGCATTGAGTCTCTGCCCATTCTTGTTTCCTTCTCCTTCTTACTGCAGCTATTGATCCCAAGGCACAACCTAATAAACATCCTTATGTTAAACCTCATGTCAGAGTCTTCTTGGGGAACCCAACATGTGACAACTATGAACATCACTGCATAAAGTGTTTCCCCCTCCTTGTGGGAATTATTCACAGGCTACAGGAAGAAGCTTTTATAAGTTCCCAAACTTTTTTGGAGAACTTGGAAACGTATTTAACTTCCATACTCCATTTTATATGTAAACTGCCAAAAGCAGATGACATTCATTGAGATCACGAAGGAGACAGGGGAAACAAGGATCCCTGGAGAGAAGTCTCAAGAGCAGGGGCCCAGGGAAAATAGATCTCAAAAAGCACCAGCAAAACTATACTTCCTGAAAATGGGGGTCATCCTGAAATCAATAAGTAATATTCCTAGTTTATGATCTTTGGTGCAAGGACTAGCTAGATTGAGTTGGCATATCTTTCCTCCTAAGAAGAGGTGGGGCTATAAAAAGAATCATAAAGAAAAGTTATATTTGCAGGAAGCAGCATGACTCTGTGACAGAAGAAGAGAAAGCCCTTGCACTATGAAAACTTGCTAGCTTAAAACTCTACCTTGTCTTCTTCCCCCAAAGGAACCTCTGACAAGTGACCAAAGGAACCTCTGACAAGTGACCAGTCTAAGAAAACCTAACTCATTCAATGATGAGTAATATTTTAAGAGGACAGAGTTGATTTTTAAAAATTCCCTTGTTTAAAAAAAGTTTTTTCCTCTTCCCCCTTCCATTAGTTAAAAAATATTTGTTGATTCCTTTCACTTCTTTTCCCTTGAAGCAGCCAAGGCCAGTGACACTGGTAGAGCCAAGGAGATTATTGGGGCTGTTGAAGTGGGCAGGGCATAGCTGGGTCAGTAGTTTGATTACATACAGGAAGAATGAACAAGTAAGTAAATTGAGAATAATGGGAACCAGATTTCTCACTATTAGAAAAAGGAGTTACAAATATGGAAAAGCCAAAGGTCAGAATCAGCCCTGTGGTATTGAATTGTAGTTGGAGTTGTCACTATGAATGCATGCTACTTAATATATAGAGGTAGATGTAGAAATAGATATAAATGTTTATGTGTGAATATAGATGGATGGAAAGATAGATAGATAGATAGACATATTTTCTCTGCCTGGTGGGAAAGCCTAGAAGCAATTGCATCCCAGGGGCAGTGAGCAAACCTACTGCTCAGATCTTAGCTTCTAAATAGAATTCTCCACTATATAGAATGAGAGCTACTTGGTGAAATGAAAGAACAATATGAACCTGGAAGATCTTGTGCCAGAAAGTACAGAAGGGCTAAAACGAAAGTGATGGGGAGATGTCAAAAATAAGGTCCAGCCTCGAGGGAGGAACATCCCATTTGCCAAATAAGTAGCAAATTGAGCATCAAAATAAATAATTATATCAATGATCATCAACCCCTTAAATCAATAGAACTCTATAAGCATGTATGTGTATACACATATACATATATCATATGAATACATAAATAAGAGAGGGGCAAGAAAGCTATGACTTCCAGAAGGATGCAACTAGAATGTAGAAAGAATGATGAAATTAGAAAATCACAATTTGGCAACCATGATAGTAAATATATATTGAGGTAAGAACTTCCAATAAATGCTGAAATGAATGGGTAAATAATTATTGAGAACAAGATATTTACATAATCTCAAAATAACTCCTTTCAAAATACTTATTAATTACAAAGAGAAAAACAGAAAGTTTACAAAGGAGAAACTTCGCAGATACAACTTTAAACAAGTGATAAAAGTTATTATCACTAGTAGTAGGAAAAATTGAATCAAAATCCAGACATGAAGGGCATTCTACAGATTAACTAGACTGCATTCTTCAAAAAATAAAAGGGTCATGAAAGAAAAAGAAAGAATGAGGATGAGTTCCAGAATGGAGGGTAATAAAGAGACATGACAGCTAAAAGCAACATGTAATCCTTCATTGGATCCTGGACCAGATTCTTTTATCTATCTATCTATCTATGTATCTATCTATCTATCTATCTATTATAAAAGATAACATTAGGATAATTGGCAAAATTTGAATGTGCCCTATAGATAGTATTGGAGCAATTAATTTTCTTTATATTATTTTTATATCTTTCCTGTAAATTTGAAATTATTTCAACTAAGAAAGTTTTAAAATGTTGCACTTTTAAAAAGTAAAATATACAAGAAAAATAGTCATAGTGTAGATTTTATCTGTGATCAAACATTCTTCCAAAAAATTAAAAACTTATTAACACTAATCCCTCTAACTAGAAGACCACGAAGCAGAAAGGGGGCATCATGTCTCCCTTATTCTCAATTGATTCAAGCACACTCATTGTTAATTCATGACAAAGAAGACATCAGCAGATGCAGTTGAGTGTTTCAATCCTCAGGCACTCTTCAATCTGCTAAGGATTTCTATCACCACCCTTCAGGTCATAAACCTGAACTTCATCTTCTGCTGAAGATGACTTCAGTCACCGAAGTAACACTGCTTTTGACGTTTCTGCCGTGAAACTAGCCGTCTTTAACCATCTCTGCTCTTTTCTAGCTTTGACTTGGAAACGCATTAACCACTCCTTTGTTGCTTGTTTCTTGTTTGCTGTGTGTGCTTCCCTTGGATCCTAATTTTTTTATTCCAGTCACATACTATTGATTTTATCCAGACTCCAAATTATTCCAGAGCATTTCATGTTGTTTTTATTGCTGATACATCTGCCTTTTACCTAGAGAATAATGCTTTGACATGTTAGTTTGTTCTGATATTTTAACCCAAACCCTTCAAATAAATACTTTATTGATGACTATCTGTTCTATTTTTAAAACAAGATTCTAATTTTCCTTTGGGAAATAATTTTAGTGTGTAAATTCTTACTTAGATCTCTTATTTATATCTCATGTAATAGGTTAATCCAGTTTTCCCATTTTGTCTAATTTTATTCCCAGTGGAAATATAGAACACCTAGTTACCACATTCTAAAAGAGTATATTTTAACAGTGTTTCCCTATACATAATCCATGGGATGTGATGTAGGTTGTCTTTTTTTGTTTCAGAAGATAGAAAGTCCTGAGGTCATATAAATATGAGAAACACTGGCTTAATAGCTTTATCACATCATTTCTCAAAGCCTCTAAAAAGTAATGTGTGATGTGAATCTCTAATAGGGAAAGTACCAAACCTGTTTGAAAAAGATCTCTTTATTTTGGCTCCTTTTTTATTTCAGGACTCCTTCTTTCAACAGAAACAAATAAAATCCCTCTTCCTGTAATTGGCTACCTGAAGTTCTCCCACTTACTGACTGAGTAGCCTTGGACAAGTCATTTGATTTCTCCAGGCTTCAGATTCCTCATCTGTAAAATAGAAATATTAATAATATTTTTCCTGATGGAGTTGCAATGAGGATTAAATGAATTAACACATATAAATATTTATAATAATGGTTTGCATACAATACAGGTTTTAGATTAATATATGATTATTATTGTTATTATTATGATTGATGACAATGTTAAAAGTCATATAGAGGAAAAGCAGCTATATGATTACTTTTACTACCCTGGAATAAATGTCTGTGTTTCTAAATCAAATACAAAACCGAGGAACTAACTTGTAAAATAATCAACTAAAATATTCTTGTTGGCTTTTACTTTTTTAAAAAATTAATTAATTAATTTATTTTTGGCTGAGTTGGGTCTTTGTTGCTGCGTGCGGGCTTTCTCTAGTTGCGGCAAGTGGTGTGGTGCACGGGCTTCTCATTGTGGTGGCTTCTCTTGTTGCAGAGCACAGGCTCTAGGTGTGCAGGCTTCAGTACTTGTGGCCTGCAGGCTCAGTAGTTGCAGCTCATGGGCTCTAGAGTAGTTGTGGTGCACGGGCTCAGTTGCTCCGCAGTATGTGGGATCTTCCAGGCCCAGGGTTCGAACCTGTGTCCCCTACATTGGCAGGCAGATTCCTAACCACTGTGCCACCAGGGAAGCCCAGATTTTTACTTTCGAAATGGAATATCATCCATTAGTGTCAGCTCTCTTAATTTGGTTCTCATGTTTTAAAAGTAAATATGGGGTCTTCCCTGGTGGCGCAGTGGTTGAGAGTCCGCCTGCTGATGCAGGGGACACGGGTTCGTGCCCCGGTCCAGGAAGATCCCACATGCCGCGGAGTGGCTAGGCCCGTGAGCCACGGCCGCTGAGCCTGCGCGTCCGGAGCCTGTGCTCCTCAACGGGAGAGAGGCCGGCGTACCGCAAAAATAAAAAAATTTTTAAAAAAATGTAAATATGTGTTACAAAATAAAAAGTCATTAATGGACAAAATATTACCTCTAATAATTCAAGCACTGCCTAGAGTATTAAGAAAAAACAAATCTGATTATAATTTAAAACCAATGTCAGAATGGTAAGATTTTAAAGTGCATCTATTGTATTCAATTACTTTGCATTGGACAGGACTAAACCTTACTACTGCAAACAGATAATATACACAATCTCTTTTAAATTGCAGCCTATTTTGTACTCTATATATTTCTCCCCTACCCCAAGACATACCAACAACCTTATAAAATAAGTCAGGGTTCTTTAATCTTAAATATACTAACCCAACTTTCAAGTGTTTTAATGTATAATTTCAAGATAAAATTTGAATATCTATATAGAATAAAACTCTTATTTGAAACTGAAATTCTAATTCAAAGATAAATATATATAGAATCAACATTTTATTTCTAGAAGAAATAGTTCTACTATTTCTCACTGTTCTTACTGTTCTACTTTCTCAGACAAAACATTGGTTTTATTTATATAAAAGTTACCATATTTTTTGGTTGGCATAAATAATGCCCACACAAATCTTTCAAGGATTATAATGTCTGCTTTTTATGAAGCCTACATTCTGTCTTTAAATAAAAAAGAAAGGTCAAGCTGTAGAAGTCAAAAGAATTTATGACGTTCCCTTACCAGTGCCTACAGAAGAGGGTATTATTGAGGAAACAATGAAGAGCTCTTAAAGAATCAAAAATCAACCCGTTTGCAATTAACATTGGCTGCAGGCAATTTTGGAAGAGGCAGTATATGCATAGAAAATTTTTATTTTTACTTGTAAGTAAATACCAATTTAAAAATTGTCTGTGAGTTTTGGGAACAGCAAATGACAAACAAGATGTACCTATAATATGGAATTATTTGTAATCACACTATGGGTAAAGTGTTTTACTTTTCATTCACTTACATAACATTCACAATCATGCTTTATTTTTTCAGTTCAGTTTGTTTTTTTGCTTCTCTCTTCAGTGACTTGAAAGCGTCTCATGAATTAAGCAACCATACTTTCTGAAAGATTTGCTTCCTTCTCCACATCTCTTTAATCCCAATTTTCTAAGTCAAGGCTGATACCTGCTGAAATAGCGGACGATTTGAACACTGTGAACCTTTAAATTGACTTAATATTTCTAAAAGCTAAGAGGAAAAGTTTTTAAATTCTTCAAGGCTGCAAGGATTTTCTTAGTTAAAATTCGTGGCATCTCACGTTCCTGGCTTTCTAAATGTTACAATTTGTGGCAATTCAAATTTCTGGCTTTCTCAATTAAATTCTAAGACAAATCATAGATTCAAATTTTGTTTCCAAGGTAGTCACTTGTTCTACTCACTTAGGTACAGAAGAGGGCAAATGTTTTCAGGTCCCATTCATGTCCCATTCATTAGACAAGTGAAGTTTTGTTGAGATATTTTATCATAATATACCACACTCATTACCCTTTCTATCACTGAGGATGAACAAAATAGAAAATGAAAATTTGCTTTGTGAGCTAGAGTTTAATTTAATACTGCTTTGTATTGTAGGGGAGCAGAACTTGCCATCCCCAAATATCTCTTTAGCATTCAGATTATTTCTAGCTAAAAATAATCAAGGCCCAAAAAACTCAGGAAGAAACTTTGACCTTTCCCCTAACTGCCTAAAGAATTTAGAGGGTTAATTACAAGAATAGAGCTATTACCAGAGATGTCTGCAATGAACATAGGCTAGGTATTGTGGGGAAAACTTAGAGATCAGAGACTCTGTGTCCTATTGTCTCTGTGCGGCCCAGCAAACATTTGTTTACCAAACTTTTGATTTGCCATCTCCATGTGAATTGCCTTCCTCCCCTTTGAAGTCCCAAGCCACCACCCCCAACATCTTCTTTTGTCTTTAGCTGAAGATAGTACTTAAGGTGAGGGTTTTAGTCATTTTGACAAGTCACTCAGTTTTTCTGGGTCTCACCCAAGGGTGTATGTTATTAAAATTTTGTTTGGTTTTTCTCTGGTTAATCTATCTCATGTTAATTTAATTCTTTGACCAGCCCCAAGAACCTGGAAGGGTAGAGAAACCTTTCTTCCTCCCCAACAGCATTAAAGCCCTTCTATTTTACTGGAATTTGGGGGGATGGGATAGGAAGTAGGAAGAAAACTCTAGGAGATTTTCTCAACGGTTAATGTCACAGATTGCTTATCTCTAAATTTGTTAATATTGTGAGATTTAATAATAGCTATTTATTTAAGACTATCAATGTACTTGCTCGATATTTTTCATAGAAAATAATAATCAATCTGGGAAAAAATAAACATGATTTCCAGATTTTAGTAACTTAGATTATTTTCCAAGAAAATAATTTTGAAAGACATAAGAAATTTTTCATCTCCTAAAGAGATATTTTCACTGCAAGAGTAAGAGAAGGCAAAAAGGGACCCTAAGTAAGTACTTAGTGTCATCCAAATCCACCTTCTCTTATCTCCCCCTGCCATCAAGTTCACTCTTAAATTCACTCATTTATAAGTGTTTATCGAATGTATATTATATGTAGATGCATGATGAGTACTATCAGACATATAAAATAAAACTATCAGAGCATATAAAATAATCTATGACCTTATGTAATTTATACTATAGTGGGGTATTCAAGCAGGGAAACAGAACTAAAAGGAATAGTCAAGTTCATCACACCAGCTCTGTAATTCATTAATTAATTCAGCAAACATTTACTTAAACATACCTACTATGTAAAGGGCATGTTTTCATTTTGCAAGTACAGTAAATTGCTTAGGTATTGTGTGATTAACTGCTGGGTATAGTGTTTGGGACATGGTGAAGGCTACACATTACTTAAATGTATAACGGTATGCTTCTCCAGAGAAGACCTTAAAAAACAAGCCAGAAGCTTCATTAAAATTTTCAAGTATATATTTTGCAAATGTGTTATTTATTTCTGAGTAATATTGAAATCTTTTCTTAAAAGTTATTTTCCACAGACAAAAATTATGTAAAGATTAAGGAGAATAAAAAACTCATTAACCAGACAATGACATACTCTGCAGTTATTGCCAAAATCACAGTACGTGTAGTAGGTTGAATAATGGCCCCTACAAAAAAGGCCACATCCTAATTTTCAGAACTTGTGAGTATGTTACCTTACAAGGCAAAGGGGATTTTTCAGGTATGATTAAGTTTATAATCTGGAAATAGAAAATTAGCCTAGATTATCCAGTTGGGCCCAACATAATCACAAGAATCATTATAAAATAAAGAGAGAGTCAGAGAGAGAAATATGACAACACAGTAGAAGTTGAAGTGATGAGGGATTGTAAGCCAAGGAAAATGGACAACCTCCAGAAGTTAGAAAAGGCAAGGCAATGGATTCTCCCCAAAGCTTCCAGAAAGAACACAGTCCTACCAACACCTTGATTTTAGCCCAGTGAGACCTATTTTGGACTTCTGACCTTCAAAACTATAAGATAATAAATTTGTGTTCCTTTACACCACTAAGTTTGTGGTAATTTGTTACAGCAGCCATAGGAAAATAATACAGCACCTTCTTGAGCATTTACTTTGTGCCACTACACATATTAGACATATTATATCTTTTAATCATCGTAAGAGCCCTATAAAGTAATACCCAAATTTTCTGTGTTTCACAAATGAGGGAACCAAGGTAAAACTGTTTAAGCAGTTTGCTCAAGAGACTGAACCCTTGGATTCCCTGGTGGCGCAGTGGTTGAGAGTCTGCCTGCCGATGCAGGGGACACGGGCTCGTGCCCTGGTCCAGGAGGATCCCACATGCCGCGGAGCGGCTGGGCCCGTGAGCCATGGCAGCTGAGCCTGCGCGTCAGGAGCCTGTGCTCTGCAGTGGGAGAGGCCACAACAGTGAGAGGCCTGCGTACCGCAAAAAAAAAAAAAAAGAGAGACTGAACCCTTAATCATCATTAAATTTCCTCATGATCAAGCAAGGAAATACATACATATGAAGCAGGATATCAACCTAGTAGCAATTTTATGATTGAAGTGTTTTACCAAAGTGCTGATAGTTTCCTTAGATTTTATTTTGTACCTTGACAAAAATTCTGTAAGCATACACTACTAAAGATTTGAGTGATTGCTTGAGTTTCATGATAAACATGTTGGTTTTGTTTATTCTTGATGGCAGTACTCCATTTCTAATGTTTTCCATTTGTTTCACTCCTAGGAATTTGATGAGATATCTGCCACTGTCTCTCTATCTCTCTCAGAAATGGACCAAGACCCCCTAAACACCACCATATGGAAATGATAGTTGAACAGCTTAAGGTAGAGTGGTTTATCTAATCAAGGCTAGATTAGGGACGGTAGAGCAGGTAATTGTTTAAAAATAACATAGAAGTATTGGAGCAGTGTGATAGAGGTATCGATTTTTTGTCACAGAAGTCTTAACTGCTTTCTTTGTTTAAAACTCACTCTTCTACAAGTAAAATATCAAAAAATATTCTCTCTATATATATTGGTAAACTGTTTAAGCACCATACACTTAGTCAAACATTACATAAAACACATGTTTACCTTCTATTTTTCACACACAGATAAAGATAAAGATGGCAACTGGGGCTTCTCTGGTGGCACAGAGGTTAAGAATCCACCTGCCAATTCAGGGGACACGGTTCAAGCCCTGGTCCGGGAAGATGCCACATGCTGCGGAGCAATTAAGCCCATGCACCACAACTACTCTAGAGCCCACAAGCTACAACTGCTGAGCCCGTGGGCCACAACTACTGAAGCCTGTGTGCTTATAGCCCGTGTTCTGCAACTGCAACAAGAGAAGACACCGCAATGAGAAGCCCACGCACGTCAACAAAGAGTAGCCCCTGCTCGCCGCAACTAGAGAAAGCCCACGCACAGCAATGAAGACCCAACGCAGCCAAAAATTAAATAAATAAAGATGGCAACTGTAAGCATATTAGAACCTATTATTTATAACTAATTATCATGCAACATAATTTTTATTATTCCTATCAATACACATATATTTAACTAGTTTTATTATATCTTTTATTTGGTTGAACAATAAAATGTGTTCTTTTATATTTATTCTTTATAGTAAATGAAGAATAGTATGCAGTCTATGTAGTACTACCTTTTCCTCAAAACAAAGCAAAAACAATTTTTTTAAAAAATCATATGATACTCTTTTTTATGTGCTTGTTTTTACTTCCAAAAGGTTTATAGAGTAAACAACCAAATTCAGTGCAGTTTTGCTCATGCACAACTGAGGAAAATATATGTCAGATTTATATTGCTAAATGTCAGAGATACATTTCCCAAGGGGCTAAAAGCAAAACACTGTACCCTTAAACTTAACATTAAGATATATGATTCTAGATTGTATGAAAGTATACTTACCTTTAAAATTTTACTAAAAAGCTGAATTTTCCAGTTATTTATTTATTGCAGAAAGAATAATAGAATTTCTTTCTTACACTACAGAATGAGAATTGTCAGCTAAGATACAATTGCAATAATTATTGCTGATGAGGATACAAAAGACAGAAATAACACTACTTGCTGACAGATCACAGGTGGAGCATGGGTTACTGGAAGCAACAAAAATTACATTTCCATTGAACAGCAAATGGACTTGCTATGGAGATCGCTAAGAAATAAATAGATCCACTCGTAATCTTATTCACACAAATCTATATTCCCTGGACTGAATTGCTACTTTTTATAGTTATGAACAATTATTTGTCAAACTTTCTAAAAACTTTAAATTCTAGTTGAATTTATGTTCAGGAGTGTGATGTTACTGATCACATATCAGTTACCGATATTTTCAGGGGTTTTTTTGTAAATAATACATTTATTCATTCAACTAACTTTATTGATTGCCTATCAAAGGCCTAACGTTTTTTTAGCCTGAGGATACAAAAATGCCTAAGACACACTCACTTTCCTCAAGAAGCTTAGGATGGTTTGGGAGGTTAATAAAATACAACAGACAATACAATGAGGTAAATGCACTCTTGCAAAAATGCATAGGTTACATAGAGAGTAGTTAAGTCATCACACTTAATGTTAGGAATTAGTCAAGGAAAGAAGGGGAGGCTGTCAGGGAAATGCCATAAAGGAGTTGCACCTAAGCTGAGTTTTAGTGGATGAATCGGTACCAGCTAGATACAAGCATTTATGGGGAATGGTGCTGAGAATATTTCATGTAGAATTATATACATGAGCAAAGACAGAAAGATAAGAAAGTTCATGGCATGTTGGGTAAATTCCTAGTAACATGGAGTGATCGATGAAATGCAAGTTATAATACTGGGCTTCCAGTCGCAAGATGGAAGTGGAAGTTGGCATTTTCCCTATTCTATTCCTTGAAATCATCCAAAAGGAATGAGGAGAAAGAAAACAAAACTACACAATCTCATTTTTAGCAAAATTAGGGAATAGCTAAATCCTAGATGAAATTGGAGGAAAGGCTGACATAAATTACTGGAGATAAAATAATAGTACATTTAGGAGGAAGCAAAGAGGGTTTGCCTTGGTTGTAGATCCCCAATAGAACCAGCAAAATCCACTTCTCAATGGGAAAGAGTACACTTGGAGGTGAAAACCTCAATTCCTTATTTGCAATCATTAAAATCATTGGTAGACAATGTTGCAGTGCTTCTCTGGACCTAATTTGGGTTTGAAAAGCAGAGGTAGGGTTAACTGAAGCATCATGAAAATAAGTTCATTTAGGAAGGAAGGACTCTATGGTAGTAGAATAAAAGAGGAAACAGGAGAAATAAAAAAACTTTGGTGGGGCAGTAAGGAGTGGGAAAAATTTCACTGGCTAAGGAGAAATGAAATAAAAATGACACAGCTGCACCCCCGCCCCCCAAAATATCCAAGGTCAAAAGGAAATTTTCAGATAGATAGAACATGGTGCTAGGTATTTCTCCATATGAATCTCCTTTAATTACCAAGTCTAGGATGAAACTCACCATTTAAAGATGAAATATTAAAATAGTATGAGCACAAGATCTATATAAGGATATTATGAGGAATAAGGAGAAAAGAAATAAGAAAAACAAATGGCAGATGGTGATCATGGACGAGAAAAGCAATGTGGTAGAGCAAATAAAATAGATAACCATGATCTTAAACAAGCAAATCGACTTCTATGAAGTATTGAATAAGTGAAAATAGACATAAGAACGTAGTGAAGAGATGGGGAAAGTGTAGGAAGAGAGAAATTGTGAATTGGCAGAGGTCAGACACTAAGTGGAAGAAACTGAACAAAATAAAATAGAAATAAAGTTGACCCTTGGACAACACAGGTTTGAACTGTGCAGGTTGACTTATATGCAGATATTTTTCAATAGTAAATAGTAGAGCACTACATGTTCCATCGATGGTTGTATCATGAATGTGGAGGAACAGCACATATGGAAGGCCAACTATAAATTTTACACAGATTAACCCCTGCGTTGTTCAAGGATCAACTGTAAAGAATTTAAAAGGCTATGAAAGAAGATAATATGTATGAAAGATAGGCAAAAGAGAGTCAATATATAAATAATTGGTGTTTCTATAAAAATAATAGAAATAATTAAAGATACAATTCAAGGCAACTTTCCTGGAAAAAAAACACCTTAAATTTGCTCATGAAAGGGTTCCTCATACTTCACGGAAACTTGACTCAGAGTGTTTAATACTAAGATATATCCTAGTAAAGTTACTGGACTTGAAATTAAGAAAATTGACAGCTAATTTGAGGTGGAACTAGCATTTAAGCACTGGCAGCCTTACTTCAGGTTTAAGCATTTCTCTAAAACATTTCTCTCAACTGCCATTCAATCCAAGGCTTTTCTGTATGGAGATACAATGGGAAAAGTCCATCTTTTGGATTCCATTTGTAAAAGCTACTTCTTAAAGCGTAATTTCCATGTATTATTATGTTAACCAATTCTGTTCATGTTTTTTCTCTCTTACTAAAGACTACTGTTTGAAATTGCTGTCCAACCATGCCTGGATGAAAGCATACCATAGAAAAAGAAGTACACTTTTATATGTAGCTGGATGAGTATTTCTGGGAAGGAGAAATGTGCATTTATATTAATCGTACTGGAAATGTTCTTTCCATGGCAGAGAAACTAGATGGAGAGAGCTCTGCTCTCAGCCCAATAGCCCCTGACAGGATTTCAAAAACTGGATGATCCCCCCAAAACTGAACTCTACTATACAATATAAATAAGACGGGCCAATTGAGGCAGGAAATTCCCTTTGAGAGATGTCAATGGAAGATGGTTTCTGGTTGGCTCACACATGAGCTTCGTCTAACACCAGATCTTTAAAGAAGATAGGACTGTTTCTGGAGGAAGACAGATCTATGAGCAATATGGCAGAGTTCGTGGAAGTGAGGCCAAGCTATACCAGAAACAAGTTTGGGGAAAACAATAGAAGAAATGACACAACTGGATGCTACCAACAGCTACACATAGGATTTTTGCAGGTGATGCAGAATGGGTTCCATATATGAAGACTGGGGTACTAGGAAATACTGCGATGCTTTATGAAGAAATTAGGACCTTACCAGTTAATTATTGGGTTGAGTAAAACAGGGTAGGGAAAGTGTGGAAGGGTGTCCACACTTTTGTTCTAACTGTTTTTGGAGTTAAAGCAAATCTTCAAGAAAGGAAAGACTGTGAAAAAAAAAGAGTACCCAAAGTTCTTGATCATTCAGCAAAAAGAGAACAAGAAGAGATCACCTTTATGTAAGAATTTGCAGAAGTGTTATATGGGGTAACAGAGAATACAGGTAGTGGAATGAGGTGTGGAGAGCTGAGCGAGAATCAACAAGCACTGTCTGGAATTATTTGAAATCAGGCTGCCTAAAGTGTCAAGGACTTCCTGGGAGCACCCTATTGTTACAATTAACTCTGGAGGGGAGAAAGCTAAGGCCATAGAAACTTATCAGATGATAAGTTGGTTAAAACAGATTATGGATTATTTGGAATGCTTGAAAATCAAATCTGGTGCATTTCATACATATAAAAATAGCAGTATGATAGCCTAAATAATTATAAGAACTTAACATTTACCCTTCATTGAAGTCTATTGGATTTGATTTTTATACAAAATATTAATTAGATGAAACAGATTCAATACCTGAAGTAAATGTACAGGCTTAAAACCACTTTATCCTGAAATAGCTTAATAATTTATCCAAAGAAAAGTATGCTTTGCTTGTTTGTTTAGCTTGAACTGGATCACCTGGATAACTGCCTCAATTTTTTCTCTCAGCATTTAGATACGTGTTGTCCAATATGTGAGCTATTGAACTCTTACAATATGGCTGATCTGAATTGAGATGCGCTGTAAGTTATAATACAAACCAGACTTAGAAGACTTATGAAAAATAATGTAAAACATGTTATTAATAATTTTTATATTAATGTCATGTTGAAATGATAATATTTTGGATGTATTGGGTTAAATGTATTGTTAAAATTAATTTCATCTTTCTTTTTCTTTTTAATGTGGCTACAAGAAAATTTTAAATTACGGATGCACTGTATATTTCTATTGCACAGTACTGATTTAGACATTACCTTCATAACATATTTAATAAGAATTCAAAAATCTGATGAATGTCCCAACAGAAATAGTTGGCTCTTTTCTGTAGCATAATAAATAACATTTTTGGGTAAATGAATGCTTGGTTTTAATATTTTAATATATCTTCAATATAGTAACATTATACTTGATCAGTTTCTATGTGCGATCAGTAAATACTAAACATATTTCAGCTAACTGCCCTTGAGAGGCAAAATGTTTTAGAATGCCGCTAATGTTTCTTCAAGTAGTCACTATCAATGATTATAAAACATTAAACATTAGAAACATTTGAATTCTCTATCCACTTCATTATTTACATTGTGAATATTTGCTTTTTGTTCCTAAATTTACATATGTTCTGCCTGAAATAAATATTCTATTTTTGTAGTCATCTACTTCACTGGCATAAACACCTGATTGTCCATGAGAATTACTGGCTTAGATTTGGGCAAAAAAAAGAAAATCTGTGTGGAAAGAAAAAGATTCATTTATATTTTTATGTTTTTTGTGTTTTGCAGTACACGAGCCTCTCACTGCTGTGGCCTCTCCCGCTGCGGAGCACAGGCTCAGCGGCCATGGCTCACAGGCCCAGCCGCTCCGCGGCATGTGGGACCCTCCCGGACCGGGGCACGAACCCGTGTCCCCTGCACTGGCAGGTGGACTCCCAACCACTGTGCCACCAGGGAAGCCCCATTTATATTTTTAATATTAAGTTAATAGTTTAGGAGAGTGTGCCTTTAACATTATTACTATCATGATTTTAAATATCAAGATCACTGAAAAAAGCCTGTCTTAAATCAGGATATGGTCTCTTCCAATTCTAAGTTTATACTGACCTCTATAGGCTATTATGTCCTAATCTATTTCTGGCTTATTCTTAAAGAACATATGGTGAAATATTTAAAAATGTTTACATTTAGGATTAGTCATAAAATACTTTTTATAGGCCTTTTTTCTCCTTATAAATGCAAAATTTTACTCATCCTTTAAGACAATTTATTTCGAGGGCCCAAGGTGTTTTATCCCTCAATAGTTTCAGTGTTGGTCTACTGAGGACAGGGGAACTAAATAACAAAATCCCTAATTTACAGCGAAATATGACCTGATTATTTTCCACTAAAAATCTGTTCTATTTTCACAATGTTTCATAGCTATAGCCCATTAAGAAATTAGCTTTAAAGTTGATACATAAATTTGTATAAAGGCAGGAAAACCTTGGGACCAAAGGTAAGTCTGATATCAGTTAACCTTGATGGAAGGACACTAATTCTAGGTTAAACTGGGAACTTTTAAAGTGTTGTGCAAGATACTAAACCATTTCCTTATGGATATGGGTGAGGAATTACAGGAGAGGGTGAAAGGTTACAGACCGCTGGCTTCTGGGCACAGGCATCTCCAGTAACATTTAGTGAGGAAGGAATTTTCTGCGGATGATCACTAGACAATATAGAGAGGAGCATGGCAGCAGCAACCAGCCAAGGCAACAGTGGAAATTGTCCCATAGGTCATCATTGGTAATCTACAACAGGAACTCTATATACTCCGCATGCTCCCTTAAATTGCCAGCACCTGAATGAGATACTGAACTAATTTCTTCCCAGTCTATACATAGATAGTAAGAAAGGGAAAACCTCCACCTCTTAAAAGAAGAGTCTCGGGCTTCCCTCGTGGTGCAGTGGTTGAGAATCTGCCTGCCAATGCAGGGGACACGGGTTCGAGCCCTGGTCTGGGAAGATCCCACATGCCGCGGAGCAACTGGGCCCGTGAGCCACAACTACTGAGCCTGCGCGTCTGGAGCCTGTGCTCCGCAACAAGAGAGGCCGCGACAGTGAGAGGCCCGCGCACCGCGATGAAGAGTGGCCCTCGCTCACCGCAACTGGAGAAAGCCCTTGCACAGAAACGAGGACCCAACACAGCCAAAAATAAATAAATAAAATTTAAAAGAAAAAAACTTTCTTAAAAAAAAAAAAAGAAGAATTTCAACAGTGTTAATTATCAGGGAGCAGAAACTACAGCAGCTCAGCAGTAAGTATGAGGTAGGCTCCAAAAGGTACAATGCCATGAAGTCCAGAATGTCGGTTCTATATTACTCTGTAATAATAAACACTCAAGAAGGAGTAGTGCATGACTATGAGATATCTATAACTAATGTTTAGAAAGACCTTTCATTATTCATGCTTATTCTGGAGGAAAAAGTCAGTCATGGACTATGCTATATCAATTTAATATGAAGCCTGACTACTTTTGTTTTTCTTAAACTTGTACTTTAATATAATCTGAGAAATAGGGATAATCGAATGGTCTCCTTCCAGATCAGATAGTAATTTCCAGAGTATTATAGAGCAAAGATGTGTTTTGATCCTTTTTATGACTTGAAAATAGGCATGGATTGCCAGAAAAAATATTAAGTATTTTCCTTTACACTGAAGATATGGTTTTATTGCCATACAGGTAAATTCTGAAACCAAAATTATTATTTGGGTAGATACTCTCACGATACTAATGACTGATAGTCAATAAGCCTAAATTTCAGAGTAACTTATTTAGTTACATTAGGGTAAATTTTGTGCCCAGTTCATCCTGGGGATTACACTGGTCTAAGCTGATTTTTATTAATGTATTATTGAAACATTTACTATTAACAGGATAAACTTGGTAACCCTGCTTTACATTTTTCTCAGGCTAAAATTATCACAATCATGCTCTACTTGGGAGCTTTGATTCTTTGTTCATCCATAAGTGAGAATGAGCCCAGAATGTTTCCTGAGGAAAATCTTAAGCCTGCCTATAGTATTCCAGAATTCTCTCAGCCCACTCCTGTGCATGTCTATTCTGACCTGTGTCTTGGTCTTACTCCTGAATTTCCCTGAGACTATTAATTTTAAATTCCATTTATTTTAATGCCAAAGTTTATATCTTGTCTTTAATTGGCAACATAGAGCATGCTCACATTCTTGCCAAAGAATATAACCTTGAGCTCTCTAATGCTCAAAAAGATCTAATCTTTTGATCTAATGACCAAAAGCTCAGTTATGAAAAATGATATTTTAGGAGGATTGCCAGAAGGCTCTGCAGTCCATCCTTTCCTCCATCAGCATATCTTAAACTATCTTCCACAGAATATTAATTATGATAGATATTAATACATGTTTCTTGGAAAAGAAAAAAGGGTTTTTAAAAGTCAAATGTTTCAAGTGTTAACATGCAACACCAATCACAAGAATATAATACGCAGTACCACCCAAACATATTTGAAATATTTTTGGGGGTGGATACCTATTAGCATTTCTAATATTTTTGGAAATTGCCCACTTGAGATCTTCTAAAGTTGATCCCTGAATCAGGTCACACCATAGGAGAAATGAGCAATTAGCATTTTTTAAAACTCCTAATTTACTTACTTTTACTGATTTGTGCTTTGGCATTATGACTTTGACTTGTACTATAAGAAGTAGCCTGGAGAAACTGCTCCTACTGAATTGCTGATTTGTACTGAAAACATGTTTTGGGTTATCTTCGAACACAAATCTAAAAAAGCCATCATCTTAACTCTTTCACTGTTGGCAAGGAGACAATCTGTTAATTATAACTAATAATTCTTTCTTTGCTTTACTATTGGTTTACAACTAATGGTTATATTGTCCCTTAGTGGGTATCACAATAATTAGGAGTAGGGGATAATTCTGACAGTTAGTGAGTGGAGGTTAGTAATACTAACAAATCTGTCTCATAAAGCATAATCTCACATAATAAAGTACTGTCCAATCTAAAATGCAAATAATGTCTCTTTGAGAAACTCTAGCCGCTAAGAAGCTTATAGTCAAATTTATCACACACCTCTAAAATATGATCAAACTCTTATGATTACTGAGGCTATATAATTTATTATCCAAACTTGACAACTTGACTCTAAAATATATATATATATATATATATATATATATATATATATATATATATATATATATATATATAAAAAGCATCAAGAACAGCCAAAACAAGTATGAAGAGTAAGGTATAGAAACCCTTCCAGATATCAAGACTTACTTTAAAGCAACTATAATTAAAACCACATATTTAGAGATGCAACTATAAAACTATGTGTTAGTAAACTATGTATAGATGGACAACTCAATCCATAAAATAGAATAGAGTTCAGAAACAGACACATGTGTATGAAATGTGACATATGACGGCAATGGTATTGCTGCCATATGAGATGAGAGAGAAAGGATTATTATTCTAAAATTCATACTAGAACAATTGGTTATCCATAAGAAAAACTAGAATACAGGTGGACCTAGTGGTATGTTGGTGCTAGATCAAACCGACCAGTTGCTAAATAAATAGTCAAGAATTTCACAAGTGTATTGTTAAAACAATGGTAGATGGGAATCAGCCACAGTGGGAGTATTTATACTGGAAATCTGCAAATGCTACATATCGGGGCTATTTTTCCCCCCCTGGAGAGGCAGTTTACCATCACATCATTGACTGGATTTACACCTCATACCATACACAAAAATCAGCTCTAAGTGGATTAAAAACCTAAGTGTTTAAGAGCAAAACATTAAAACTAGAAGAAAATATACAAAGGAAAATATCTCTAAAATCTTGGTACTAGTAAGCAGTTCTAAACAACAAAATCATGTAACTTAAGGATCAAGTTTGTCAAATTTGACTACATTATAGTCAATTTTAAACTACGCTAAGGTGTCATCAAAGGACATCACAAAAAAGTGAAAGAATAAGTCCAGACTGGGAGATGTAATTGCTCCACACATAACAAAGAATTTGTATCCAAAAATATATTAAAACCATCTACAAATCAATAAAGTATAGATGGATAACCCAACTGATAAATGGACAAAAAACTTGAAAAGGCACTTTATTCAGAAGATGATGTTGCAATGGTCAATAACAAAAGTTCTCAATCTTACTAGTTATCAGGGAAATGCAAATTGATAGTATAATGAGACATTTCACTTCTCTCATGTTAGCTGAAGTGTGACAAACCCAAGTGCTGAGAAAGATGTGGAGCAATTCTCATACACTGCTAGAGAAAGTGTACATTGGTAAAACCACTTTGAAGAGCAATTTGCAACAGTCAATAAATTGAAGACATTGTAGCAAGATTGCTAGTTGGTCCCTAACATTCATTCGTTATGATCATCTCTTGGTGGAGGGGGAGGAGCAATTCTATTTGTAATGTTTTATTTCTTGAAGACAGGGGAAAGTTCATGGTTATGACGTTATTCTCTTTACCTTTCTGTAGGTCAAAATATTTCAAATTTTAAAGATGTTTGTATTAATAGCTTATTGGGTGATACTTCACTTTCTTACACTTTGCATTTAATTGCCCATTAGGCATCCAGATGAATCCCCTTACGGAGATGAAAATGTGGATCTGCCCCTCTGTCTTGGAACTCTGTACTACTTGCACGCCACTCCTTCTTAACTGGATTTGGTACGTCTTCTGATCTCCCATAATTGTAGAGTCCCTAAAATGCCTTCCCAAGGATTGTGATAAATCAAACTTGTGTAGAAGCTATGATCTTTATAGTGGAGATACCACTTTATTTTTGGATTGCATACAAGAGGTCGATCTCATATAAATAACTATAAGCCTACCTGAGGAAAAGACACAGCTCTGCAGTCATAAATTGCAACTGAGTAGCTCTCTAGATGATCAATTAAGATTAACTGCTATATGGGTTTTATCCATAAAGGTATCAAGGGATCTCTTTTCTCAGAATATCTTCAGGGACTAATCACTATAAAAATAACTGGAACTTTTAGTGAATACATTCCCTGGAGATGTCCATTATCACCTATGGACAGGGTTCTAAATGTTTCCTCAACAGCTCGTGACATTCAGTAGAATCAATAACATGTTTGAATTATTACTATGTCTTATCTAACTCATTTAAAATTTTTAAATGTGCAAACTTCTTGTAACATCTTAATAAGGACAAGAAATTAAAATGCGTTCTCAATCGCAAATAGTGATAGAATTGGAAGCACCCAAATGAGTAGAAATATCCCAGTAAAACTTGGCCTAGGCACTGGCCTTCAGAAATAAGTTGAGAACATAAGTGGGAAAAAAAAGATGCAAAAGTTGAAAAACGAGACGCGTTCGGGAGTTGAATTAGAAGAGTAATCGCGGAAGGAGACAGCCTCGGGTTTCCGGAACGCGCATGCGCAACCCCAGCACTGCATCCTCCGCCTCCCCAGGCCACGAAGGAAGTGACGCAACTGAGGGGCGGGGTGGGCTCTGCGCCGGAAGTGGCTTGTAGTTAGTAAATAAGCACGAAAAGGCGAGAGGAGCTGTCTCCATCTTGTTAGTATCTGCTACTCCTGCGACGCCGTGAAGATGGGGAGCGTCTTGGGGCTGTGCTCCATGGCGAGCTGGGTAAGGTGGTTTTTAGCGGCCTTCGGGGTGCTAGCGTGAGAGACAGAAGAAAGGCACCAGAGCTGGGCGGGTGAGGCCTAGAGAGACCGTGGTACCCCACCCAACGGGCAGTGCCTTCCTTCCCCATTTTCTCCCTTTCTCGCCTGGCCACTCCGACTCAGCTTCGGGGCCCTGAGTCTTTCGAAGAGCTGACCGGGGTGGCCGTGAGGAGCAGTGGACATGAGAAGTTGACCCCGATGGGAGAAGTGTAGCAGAGAGCTGGTAGTCTCCCTCCCCTACCCGTCTTTCGTGAAAGCTTTTCCCGATTCTTCCAGGCCCCCTTTTGTCCGATTTTTCTTATGTCTGCCTAGGCTATTTCTACAAAGGTTTTAGGCCCCTTCCTTTTGTGGAGTACCCCATCTCTTCTCGTCATCTCTTCCCAGCGACCTCAGACTGCAGCACTGTCATCCCTGGAGGCATGTCGGCCTCTTTGTTCTGTCGCGCAGGCTACAAATAAGTGACGGATATGTAGGGCAGCTTGGCAGTAATACTGATATAGTTATATCCTTTTTAAATGGTCCTAACTCTGCGACTGGGTCCTCGACCTCAATGGTATGAGAAAATTAGGTACTTCTCAAGTAATAATTTATGTATCTGGAAAAGCAGGTCAGTTCTGTGGTATTAAATACCAGTTTTTTGACATAAAGATGCTTGCGTAATTTGACATCTCACTTTTAATTAGGTGCACGTTGCATTTTGATTAGATAGCGTTGTTAGAGTGACACTATTCTTCATTATAGTGGCAAGATTTCTTGTTTCATGTGGTACAAATAAATTTGAGTTTGATATAACCACTCCCCCGCTCCCCAATAGACAAAATTTGACTTTACAGTTAATAAAGATATTTGTAATATGGGGCGAGATATTTGGGTTCAAGTCATATTTCTTTAATCCATGATTTATAAATTCCACTTATAACAATTGCTGGTCTGACTTCTCAGATGACCCCATTATATACATTAGCCAGCATTTTTAGTGTTTTACATACCTTATCTCTTTTTAAAAAGTTTTTGATATGGCTTGAACTATAAGTGTTAAATTTTAGTTAAATAATACATAGAGGTTACTCCAACCCAGGTCATTGTCTTGATTATGTTATTTTTTTCTTGTAGTTCGGTGTGGAAAGCTGGTATATTTTTCTTTCTTTCAAAGCTCAGAAAGTAGAGAATCACTTGAACCCATTGAGTATCTTATAAGAGGCATATTTAGTGTAATAATTTAAATGTATTACAAAATGATTATTATAGAATTGTCTTAATTTGGAGGATGTTTAATTCGATTTGTAAAGTCAGATTTTGTCCATTTATCAAGTGGGCCTGTTATTTGTATATAGTAAGTCATTAACTTAGATCAGTTAAGCCAGAATTAAAATGAACCTCATTCTTCCCTTGCTCCAGTTTCTTTAGACTTAATCAATTTTTGTAAAGGTTTTTTGTTTTATAAAACTGTAGAAAATACCTCAACTATGAAAAAAAGTATAAAAAGATTACATGTAACACTACTGTATAGAGATTAGAGTGTTAATTTTTTAATTTCATTTTGTGGTTTTTTTGTTTTGTGTTTTTGCTGTTAAGTGGCCTAGAATTAGATTGATCTTAATCCTTGGTTCAAGCATGGTTATTTGATTGATGATTACTTTAAGCATTATTATAAACCTCTGTGGACCTCCTGCCTAATCCTGTAACTACATTACCAGCAATATATGCCTGCTTAAGTGCTTTTCCCCACCCCAATCTTACAATGCTGTTAGTGAATAGCATTGATATTTTGAATCACTGTACTTTATATACAGTAACTATCACTTTTTGCCCAAGATATTTAATGTAGTTAAGTAATTGAGAAGAAGGAGCTTGTGATTCCTGACTGCTTATTTTGTGCAGCCTCTGCTAGATTTTTATTTTTTAGTACAATGACTTGATTTTGTAGAAATGATTCACAGTTGTTATGAATAGCCAAGCAGTGCAGAGTACAAAATGTAAATGTCACCAACAAAGTCCCACCACCAATAACATTTCTTCTCTCTCAATGCATATATACAGTTGGATGAATGAACAGACAAAAATACCTTGTTAAGGAACGGTAGCATGGTGGACATGTATTTTTAAAGAATTTAATTTTTTTTCTGAATTTAACAAAAGAATATAAAAGTAAAGGAATTGCTGAATGTTAAGTAAACATTTCTTCATCAGGAGATGAAAGAGTTCTCTAAGGAGGTGTTTCTAGAGCAGTGGTTCTCAGCTGTCCCACAGGGAATATTTGGCAATGTCTGCAGGTATTTTTCATTGTCACAACTTGGGATAAGGGGTGCTAATAGCATCAAGTGGGTAGGATACTGCTAAATATTTCACAATACACAGGATAGTCCTCAACAACAAAGAATTATTTGGCCCAGGATGTGAGTAGTGCCATGGCTGAGAAATCCTGCTTTATCCTCTTCACTTGGCCAGTGTAAGAAAGGGAATGAAATTTAAGAGTCTTAGCTGCTCTTTAAAAAAGCATTCAACTAATCATCCTATTTTCACCTCTACCTTCAGCCTCACTTATGGAGGCACCTGGTGCCACCAATTCCTGATGTATTCGAGGATTCTATACAAATTTTATTGCTTAACTTTTTCCTTACTTTTTCCTTTGATGGTTTATAATTCAACTTTCTTGACCCATTAAATCAGTTATTATTTTGTTCCTTACAGTTTATTCTCCTGGATTTTGTTTTTTTTTTTACTTTTTAAGTTTATTCCTTCTGTTAAAAATCCTTTTATTTTTCATTTTATTGGTGTTTCTAAAGTAATTCATATATTCAGTTTGCCATCTTTAACCAGAATTCCTTTGTATTATTTTTTATATGGCTGTATTGTGTTATAACCATAATTCCCACAGTTGTTTAATCTTAGAACTAAACCAGTCATCCTTAAAATATCTGGGACCCAGTAGCATCAGCACACTAGGAGACTTACTGGAAACACTGACTGGGCCCCAGCATTCTATTTTAATATGGTCTCCTCGTGATTCTGATGGAAAACCACAGTTCTACACTTAAATGGATTCAAAACTCAAAGCATTCTTTTTTACCATGGCTTCTCCCAGTTCTGTTTTTTTTTTAATGTTAATGTCATCTCATAATTGACCAAATTTGGTCGACCAGTAGATTTTTTCAAAAAGGATTTATGGATGATGAAATCCCTGAATTTTTCATATTTAAAAATGCCTCATATGTTTTTGAGAGACATTGTAGACTGGTATAATAGTATACCCATTTCCTTCAGGACTTTGTAGTTATTTCTATGAATTGTGTTCTGTCTTATCCCACCCTGGTAGTCATTCCCTTCCAACACATCTCATATACATAATTGACCTGTTTCTTCTGCTTGGGTATCTGAAGAGCTTTACTTATCTTTGAAATTAACCAAGTATGTCTGACTTTAAATCTTTTATCACTTTTTTTTTCTGGAAAATATCGTTCTTTTGAAGATACAGACTTATTTCTTTAAGGAAGTTGTTATTGTATTATATCTTTGAATGTCCTTTTTTGTTTTATTTATTTAGAGGATTCTCTATTTTAAGGGCATGAGTTACTTTCATGTTATATTGTCTTAGTTTTCCTTCCATATTATTTTTCCTATTTTTATTTTTGTCATTTTTTAGTTGATATAATTTACATAAAATTCATACTTTGTAGTATGTGGTTCTGTGAGTTTTGACAGATCATGTAGTTGTGTAACCACTACAGAACATTTATCACCTTAAAGAATTATGCCATCCCCATCCTGGAGAATCCCTGTTTTTTTTTCAGAGTCCTCCCTTTCCAGAATGTCACGTAAATGGAATCATACAGCATATAGCCTTTGGAGTCTGGCTTCTTTTACTTAGTGTAATCCATTTGAGATTCATTCATATTGTGGTGTGTATTAGTAGTTTCTTCCTTATTGTTGCATAGTATTCCATTGCTTGGACGTACCACAGCTTGTCTGTCTACTCACCAGTTGAGGGGCATTTCCAGATTTTGGTGGTTAAGTAGCTGTAAGCACTCCTGTAAAGTTTTTTTCTGTGACTATAACTTCTTATTTTGTTTACCTAAATACCTTGCCGTAGGATGGTTAAATCATATGGTAAATATACATTTCACTTATAAGAAATTGCCAAACTGATTTCCAAGATGGTCATATTAGTTTTTATTCTCACCAGCAAATATTTTCTTTAAGTCTGTGGCTTGTCTTTTCATTCTCGGAATGGTGTCCTTCAAAAAGTAGAAGTAATTGTGCTTTCTATATTGATTTGCTTTGGCACTTTTGTCAAAAACTTCTTTACCATATTTAAGTCTGTTTTTGAACTCTGTTCCTTTTATGTGTCCATACTTTTGCCTAAATTACCCTATTTTAATTACTGTAGCTTTAAAGTTAGTCTTGAAATCAGGTAGTGTGAGTCTTCCAACTCTGTTCTTTTTCAAAATACTTTGGGCTACTCTAGTTCTTTTGCCTTTCCATAAAAGTTCTAGAAGCAGCTGGTTTGTTTCTACCAAACTCCTGCTGGAATTATGATTGGAATTGGGTTGAATTCATAGATCAGTTTGGAAAGAATTGATATCTTAATATGGATTCTTCCAATCCATGAGCCCGTTTATCTTGCCATTTATTTAGATCTTTGATTTCTTTCATTAGTGTTTTTTAATTTTCATCATTTGAAAGCTAGTGTATATTTTATTAGATTTATACTTAAGTATTTCTTTTTGTTGGTTTAATTTCAGTTTCCAGTTGTTTGCTGCTAATACTCAGAAGTATAATTGATAGATATGTCCATACTGATCTTGTGTCCTGTGACCTCATTAAACTTTCTTGTAGTTCTAGTAACATTCTTGTAAGTTCTTCGGGGTTTTTCATGTTGACAATTATGTGTGGAAGAAAGCAGTTTTATTTCTTCCTTTCCAAAGTATATACCTTTTCTTGCCTTGTTATATTGGCTGGGACCTCCAGTGTGCAGTCGAATACAAGTGGTGAGAGCAGAGATTCTTGGCCTTCTTTTGGATCTTAAGGGAAATCATTCAGATTTTCACCATGAAGTATGGTTGACAGCTATAGTTTTTTGTTTTTTTGGTAAATGTACTTTATCAACTCGAGGATATTCTGTTTGTTTGCTGAAAATTTTTTAGTTTGTTTTATAATGAATGGGTATTGAGTTTTTCAAATGATTTTTCTGCTTCCACTGAGATGGCCAAAATGGTTATCCTTTAGTCTATTAATGTGGTGAAATGATTTTTTTTGTTGTTGTTTTTGTTTTTGTGGTACGCGGGCCTCTCACTGCTGTGGCCTCTCCCGTTGTGGAGTACAGGCTCCGGATGCGCAGGCTCAGCGGCCATGGCTTGTGGGCCCAGCTGCTCCGCAGCATGTGGGATCTTCCCAGACCGGGGCACGAGCCCGCGTCCCCTGCATCGGCAGACGGACTCTCAACCACTGCGCCACCAGGGAAGCCCTGTGGTGAATTGATTTGATTGATTTTTCAAAAGCTTAATCAGCCTTGCTTTTTCCCAGCTAAACCCCACCTGATCACAATGTATCCTTTTGTATATTTCTTCTAAGACTATTTTCTTTTAAAGCAGTTTTAGTTTCACAGAAAAATGAGAGGTAGAGATTTTCCATATATCCCCTGCCCCAACACGTGGAAAGCCTCCCCCATTGCCAACATTCCCCACCAGAGTGGTGCATTTGTTACAATTAATGAACCTATCAATACATCAACACATCACAATCACCCAAAGTCTGTAGTTTACATTAGAGTTCATTCTTGGTGCTGGACATTCTGTGGATTTGGACAAATGTATAATGACATGTATCCACCATTATAGTAGCATACAGAGTAGCATACAGAGTAGTTTTCCTGCCCTAAAAATCCTCTCTGTGCCTTGCCTGTTCATCCCTCCACCCACTCCTGATCTGTTTGCTGTCTCCATAGTTATGCCTTTTCCAGAATGTCATATAGGTGGAACCATACATGTATGTATGTAGCTTTTTCAGATTGGTTTCTTTCAGCTAGTAATATCTATTTAAGGTTCCTCCATGTCTTTTCATGGTTTAATAACTCATTTCTTCTTAACATTGAATTATATTCACTGTCTGAATGTACCAGAGTTTATTTATCCATTTACCTACTGAAGGACATCTCATTTGCTTCTGAGTTTGGGCATTTACAAATAAAGCTGCTATAAACATCCATGTGCAGGTTTTTGTGTGAACTTAAGTTTTCAACTCCTTTAGTTAAATACCAAGGAATGCAATTGCTGGATTTTATGGGAAGAAATGTTTGGTTTTGTAAGAAACTGCCAAACTGGGGGGATTTTGATTTGGATTGCATTGAGTCTGTAGATCAAGTTTGAGGAACTGACATCTTAACAATATTGAGTCTTCCTAATCCATGAACATGGAATATCTGTCCATTTTGTAGTTCTTTGATTTTGCTAATCAGAGTTTTGTAGTTTTCCTGATATTGATCTTGTACATACTTAGTTAGACTTATACTAAGTAATTTGTGTTTTTGGATGCTAACATAAATGTTATTGTGTTATTTCAAATTCCACTTTTTCATTGCTGGTGTATAGGAAAACAATTGACTTTTGTACATTAACCTTGTATTCTGCAACCTTGCTGTAATCGCTTAGTTCCAGGAGTTTTTTTGTTGATTTTGCACTTTCTATGTAGATGGCAATGTCACCTGTGAACGAAGACAATTTAATTTTTTTCTACTAATATGTATACCTTTAATTTCCTTTTCTTGTCTTACTACATTCTGGACCTTCCGGGAAAATGTTGAAAAGAAGTAGTGAAAGGGAACATCTTTGCCTGATTTTAACGGGAAAACTTCCAGTTTCTCACCATTAAATATGATGTTGTCTGTAGGTATTTTGATGATGTCCTTTACCAAGTTCAGAAAGTTCTCCTCTATTCCTAGTTTATTGAGAGTTTTTATCATGAATGAGTGTTGGGTTTTGTCAACTGCATTTTCTGTATCTAAAATGTGATCATATAATTTTTCTTATTTTATCTTCTTGATGTGATGGATTACATTAATTGATTTTTGAATGTTGAACTAGTCTTGCATTTCTGGGATAACTTGGTCATGGTGTGGAATTCTTTGTATACATTATTGGATTTGATTTGCTAATGTTTTGTTAAGACTTATGCCTCTATGTTCATGAGAGAGGTTAATCTTTTATTTTCTTGTAATGTGTTTGTCAGGTTTTGTTATTAGAGTAATGCTGACTTCATAGAATAAGTTAGGAGGTATTCCCTCTACTCCTGTTCTCTGAGACTGTAGAGAATTGATATAATTTGCTCCTTAAGTGTTTAGTAGAATTCACCAGTGAACCTGTCTGGGCCTAGTGCTTTCTGTTTTGGAAGGCTATTAATGATTGATTAATTTTCTTTAATAGAGGCCTGTTCAAATTGTCTCTTTCTTGTGTGAGTTTTGGCAGCTTGTATCTTCCAAGGAGTTGGTCCATTTATGAAGGTTGTCAACTTTGTTGGCATAGAATTGTTCATAGTATTCTTTCATTATCCTTTTAATGTCCATAGGGCTTGTAGTGACATCCCCTCTTTGATTTCTGGTATTAGTAATTTGTGTTCTCTCTTTTTTTCTCAGTTAGCCTTACTGGGGGCTTATCAATTCTGTTGATCCTTCCAAAGAACCAGCTTTTGGTTTCATTGATTTTTCACTATTTTCTATTCCTAATTGCATTGATATCTGATCTAGTTCTTATTTTTTCTGTTTATTTTTGATTTAATCTGCATTTCTTTTTCTAGTTTCCTAAGATAGAAGCTTAGATGGTTGATTTTAGATTTTCTTTTCTGATAAATGCATTCAGTGCTATAAATTTCCTCAAAGCACTGCTTTCACTGAATCCCACAAGTTTCTATAAATTGTGTTATTTTCATTTAGTTCAAAAATTTTTTTAAATTTCTCTTGAGATTTCTTTGACCTATGTGTTTATTTTAAAAAGTGTATTGTTTAATCTCTAAGGATTTTGGGATTTTCCAGTTATCTTTTTGCTGTTGATTTTTAGTTAATTGCATTGTAGTCTGAGAGTAGTCAGTGTATGGTTTCTGCTGGTTTAAGCTTGATAATGTGTTTTATTGTCAAGAATGTGGTTTTGGTGAATGTCCTGTGTGATCTTGGAGAGGAATGTGTATTCTCTGGTTATTGGATAGAGTAGTATATAAATGTCAGTTATCCATTTGATTGGTGGTGTTGAGTTCAACTGTATCCTTATTGATTTTCTGCTTGCTCAATCTGTCCATTTCTGAGAGACAGGTGTTGAAGTCTCTTAACTGTGATAGTGGATTCATCTATTTCTCCTTGGCATTTTATCAATTTTGCATTACATAGTTTGATGCTCTGCTGTTAGGTGCATACATATTAAGAATTATGTCTTCTTGGACAATTGACCTCTATCATTATGGAATGCCTTTCTTTATCCCAGATAACTTTTGTTGTTTTGAAGTCTGCTCTGTCTGAAACTAATATAGCTATTCCTGTTTTCATTTAGTGTTAGCCTGTTGTATTTTTCTCCATCCATGTACTTTTATTCTGTATATGTGTGTATATTTAAAGTGGGTTTCTTGTAGATGACATAATTGGGTTTTATTTTTTGATCCACTCTGACAGTCTCTGTTTTTTAATTGATAAATTTAGATCTCTGACCTACAAGGTGATTATTGATAGATTTGGATTCATATTTACCATACTCGTTAATGTTTTCTGTTTGTTGCCCTTGTTTTTCCTGTTGTGTGTTGGGGGGGGGTTGTTTAAGCATTGTATATGATTCCATTTTCTCTCTTATATAGCATATCAGTTAAATTTTTTTAACTTCTGTAAAATTTTATTTATTTACTTATTTTTGGGTTTGTTGCCCTATTTATCAGTGCATTTGGGCTGCTCTAACAAAAGACCACAGACTGGGTGGCATGTAAAGAACAGAAATTTGTTTCTCACAGTTCTAGAGGCTGGTAGTCCAAGATTAGGGTGCCTGCGTGGTTATCTTCTGTGTCTGGTGAAAGCCCTCTTTGGGTTGCAGACTGCGAACTTCTTCATATGTCTTCACATGGCCGAAGGGGTGAGGATCTCTCTCGGGTCTCCTTTATAAGAGCACTAATCCCATTCATGAGGTCTCTCCCCTTTTGATCTAATTCTTCCCAAAGGCCCTATCTCCTAACATCATCGTATGCATTAGATTTTCAACATATGAATTTCAATCTGTAGCACCATGGAATTTGCAGTGTACGTTTACAACTAATCCACTTTCAAGTAACAGTATACCACTATACACACTTCAGTATAATGCTGTACCAGTTGATAGCTAGTGTGAATACCTTGTAATAGCAGAACAGTCTTTCCTCCTTTCCTTTCTACATTACTGTCATTCACTTTATGTGTGTGTGTGTGTGTGTATATATAAACAATGTGTGTATATATATACCCACATATATGTATGTATTACAGAAGTATGTGTATAGGCATAACATATATGTGCATACATAATACATTGTTTCTCTTGTTATTTTGAGCAAACGTTAGCTCAACTAAGAAAAGTAAGTTTTTATTTCACTTTCGTTTACCCTTTCTTTATGCTCTTTCCTTTTTTATGTAGATTAGAGTTTCTGACCTATGTTATTTTCCTCATCTCTAAAGAACTTTGAACATTTCTTGCAAGTAGGTCTACAATTTGGCAACAAATTCTGTTAGCTTTAATTTGGGAAAGTATTTCTACTTCTTTCAAAGGATAATTTGCAGAGTAGAGAACTATAGGTGGGTGAGTTTTTTTCTCTCAATGCTAAAATATTTCACTTCACTCTTGTTCGTGGTGTCTGAGGAGAACTCGGATATAATTCGTTACTTGTTTATCTATAGGTAAGGTGTTTTTTCCTCTGGCTCCTTTCAAGACTTTTTATTTTCTGTAGTTACAAGCGCTTTATCTAGGTGTAGGGTTTGTTTGTTTTGTGGAGGGTGGGGTATATATGTCTGATGTTAATTTGGGAAAATTCTGTCATTTAAAAAAATTTTTTTTCCCCTTCTCCTTCTGGTACTCCCATTATATTATACCATTTGTAGTTGTCTCACAATTCTTGGATGTTCTGTTGAACAAAATATCAGTCTTTACTCTCTTGGCTTTTTAGTTTGGGAAATTTCTATTGAGATAGTCTACAGCTCAGAAATTATTTCCTTAGCCATGTCTGCATTCTTCATTTCTGTTAGTGTTTTTTATTTCTAGCATTTCTTTTTGGTTCTTTTTTAGGATTTTCATCTCTGCTTCTTGTAGGCTGTCTACTTTATCCATTAGAATCCTTAACGTATTATAGTTGTTTTAAATTTTTGGTTGGTAAGTCTAACTTACCTGCCATGCTGGTTTTGATGCTTGCTCTGTCTCTTCAAATTGTGTTTTTTGCCTTTTGTTATGCCAGTAATTTTATTCCTAATAGCCAGACACTATGTACCAACTAAAAGGAACTGCTATAAATAGACTTTGGATTGTGTCATGGTGAGGTGTGGGGGAAGGAGAAACATTCCATCATTCTCTGATTAGGTCTTAGTCTTTTAATAAGCCTATGCCTCTGGACTGTGAACTTTACAAGTGTTTCTCAGTTTTTTCCTCCCCCCTTAAATGGGGGAGGATGGCTAGAATAGGTTGGAGTTGAGTATTTCTCTTCCCCTAGATTATTTATCCTCTGATAATACCCCAGCAAGTTAGACTCTATTTAACTAGTTTCTCTTGAGGTCGAGTGTTAAGAGCAGTGTTCTAGTATATTTCAGAATGGTTCCTTTTCCCCTTTGCTGCAAGAAGCAGGGGGGAATTTTTCTCTCATGTTTACTATGAGAACCTGGTTGAAGTCCTAGAGGAAAAGTTCACAAATTTGTGGGGCCTTTGTATAACTGGGTTTTCCTGGAATTTTTAACTCTCAGACTTGTCCACAGTGAGGCTCCAGCAATTCTTCAGTTATTCTCCAGGATATCCTCCCTGCACAGTGGTTCCCAAGTGAGTTTCCACTTGTGGGCTCTAGTAAGCCACGACTGCCTATATTCACCTGTCTGTCTCTTCAGTCTTGGGGGCAGTGACTTACCCTATGTCCTCACCTAGCTTATGGATCCTAGAAGAATTGTTGATTTTTTTAGTCTGCTTGGCTTTTTACTTGTTGTTAGGATGGAGTGGGGTTTCTAAGCTCCTTACCTGTGGAAATGGAAACTGGAAATCTTTGTATACTTTTTATATTGTTGACAAGATATTAGGGACTTTTTTTTTGATGTTCATAAAAGATATTGGTCTGTTGTTTCCTTATGATATCTTTGGATTTAGTATCACTTTTTTGCCTCTTCAGTTTTCTGTAAGAATTTGGGTAGAGTGGTTTGATTTATTCTTCAAATGTTTAATGGAATTCACTAGTGAAGCCGTCTATGCTTGCGAAGGTTTGTAACTACAAATTCAGTGTCTTGACTAGATACAGGGTTATTCATCCTATATATTTCTCATGAATGATTTCTGGTAGTTTGGATTTTTCATGGAGCATGTCCATTTTATCTAAGGTGTTGAATTATTGAATAAAATTGCTCATAGTTTTCTCTCATAATCATTTGATGCTTGTAAGATCTGTAATAATGTCCTCTCATTTCCTACACTGATGATTTGTGTGTTCCCTCTCTTGCTGTTTTTTATCCTGATCAGTCTGACTATATAGGTTTCTAAATTGTAATGTTCTTCTAAAACTAGCTTCACGGACTTCCTTGTTTCCTGTTTTTTACCTCATTGATTATCTTTATTCTGCCTATTTGGGCTACAATTTGCTCATTTAATAACTTAAGGTGGAAGCTCTGATCAGTGATTTGATATATTTATTCTTATTTAATATAGCCATTTAATGCTATAGGTTTCTTTTAAACACTGCTTTAGGTGCATTCCAAAAATGTGATATGTTATTATTTTCATTGTCTTTAATTTATTCTTTGATGTCTTTTGCCTGTGGGTTAATTAGACTATGCTATTTAGTTTCTAGAGATATCTTTGTTATTGATCAGTATTTACTTCCATTGTGGACCAAGAATCCATGTATGATTTGAATAATTTTATATTTATTGAGATTTGAGATTTGTTTTATGGCCCAGAATATAGTCTGTTTTGGCTAAGTGTTCTCTGTGCTTTTGAAAATAGTTTTTACTGTGCTTTCATTAGATGGAGTATTTCCTAAATGTCAGACACAGTTGATTAATAATGTTGTTCAAGTTTTCTATATATTTATTGGTTTTTTTTGCTTCTATTTCAATTAATGAAAGAACATAAATGTGGATTTGTTTGTTACTCTTTTTAGTTTTATTAATTCTTTCCTTGATGCATTTTGAAGTTCCCTTTTAGATGCAGAAATATTTACGATTGTATGTTTCCTCCATGAATATCCCATATTTCCATGTATCAATATGTCCCCTTTTATTATGAAATGGCCCTCTTTATCCCTGGTAAAATTCTTTACTCTGAAGTCTACTTTGTCTGATACTGCTGTAGCGTGGTATGTGTGTATGTATATATATATGTGTGTGTGTATGTATTATTTTTGTATATATATGTATGTACACTTTTTTCTTTATACTTTTAACCAATTGTGTCTTTGTGTTTAAGTGGGTTTCTTGTAGAAAAGTTGGATCTTGCTCTTTTATCTGACAATCTGCCTTTTAATTGGGAGTGTTTAGTCCATTTATGTGATTATAGATTATGTTTAGGCTTAAATCAACCACCTTTCTATTTGTTTTCTGTTTATCCTCTCTGTTCATTGTCTCTTTTCCTTAGTTTTTGCCTTATTTTGGATTAATTAGCCATTTCTTAGTATTCTGTTTTATATCTTTTAGCTTACTAGCTGTATTTCTTTGTTTTGCTTTTTTATAAGTCACTTTAGGGTTTTTAGTATTTAACTTAACTACAATCTACCTTTGTGTGATATCCACTTTATTTCTAATTTAAGTGTATACAGAAGTATAGTTGAATGTCTCCTCTTCCAGCCTGTTTTTTTTTAATTAATTAATTTTTTTATTATTTATTTTTTGGCTGCATTGGGGCTTCATTGCTGCATGGGCTTTCTCTAGTTGCGGCGAGCGGGGGCTACTCTTTGTTGTGGTATATGGGCTTCTCACTGCCGTGGCTTCTCTTGTTGCGGAGCACGGGCTCTAGGTTCATGGGCTCTAGAGCGCAGGCTCAGTAGTTGTGGCCCATGGGCTTAGTTGCTCCGCGGCATGTGGGATCTTCCCGGACCAGGGATTGAACCCGTGTCCCCTGCATTGGCAGGCAGATTGTTAACCACTGCGCCACCAGGGAAGTCCTTCCAGCCTATTTGTAATTGTCACACATTTTACTTCCATCTTTGTTATAACCACCAGAATACATTGCTATTATTTTTGCTTAAAAAAAATAATAATCTTTTAAGGTAATCTTTTTGATGTAAGAAAAAAATACACACTACTTCCTTTGTTCATTTCTTTTGGGTAGATCCACATTTCTGCTGGTGTAACTTTCCTTCTTGAAAGATAGATTTGTTAGTTTTTGATTCTTTATGCCTAAAAATGTCTTCACTTTGCCTTAATTTTTGAAAGATATTTTTGCTGAGTATAAACTTCTGTGCTTACAGTGGTTTTTTTCATTCAGTAATGACATTTGGCTTGCAGTATTTCTTACTAGAAGTTGATACCTTTCTTTGTTCCTCTTTATATAATGTGCCTTTATTATTTTGCTTGCTTTTAAGATTTTTCTGTTTACCATTGTTTTTCAGCAGTTTATGATGTGACTTGGTGTAGTTTTCATTATATTTGTATCACTAGGGTTTTCTTGAGTTTCTTGGATCTATGAGTTTATAGTTTTCATTAAATTAGGAACATTTTGGCAATTATTTCCTCAAAAGGACTTTCCTGTCTCCTCTCTCCTTCAGGAGCCCCAATTTCACATATATTAGGCTGTTTGAAATTGTGTCACAACACTAATCCTCTGTTTTGTTTTTTTTTTTTAGTTTTTTAATCTCTAATTTTGGATAATTTCTTTTGCTATGTCTTCAAGTTCATTAGTCTTTTCTGCAGTGTCTTATCATGTACTTTTTGGTTCAGAGATCTTATTTTTCATCTCCATAAGTTTGATATGGATCTTTTAAATTATCTTCCATATCTTTCCTTGACATGCTGTGTTCTCTCCTTGAGCAAATGAAGTATAATTACAATAACATTAGAGTGCCATTATTTATAACTGAATTAAGTCATCTGTGTAATTTCAGGTTGGTTTTGATTTATTGACTTTTCTCCTCATTGTAGGTTGTTTTTTCCATACTGGCATGCCTACCAATTTTTTTATTAGCTGTTAGGTATTGTAAATTTTACCTTGATGGGTGCTGGATGTGTTGTATTTTTAAAAAACATTCTTGGGCCCTATTCTTAGACATAGGTGAGTTATTTGAAGAGAATTTGATCTTTTCAGTGTTTGCTTTTAGGCTTTGTTAAGTGAGACTGGAGTAGCTTTAGCCTTATGGCTTATTTCCACACACACCCCCTACCCCCCCCCCCCACCCCTGCCCAATACTGTGTAATAATAATAGCCTTATAACTCTGCTCAAGGCCTTATAAAGTTCTTCCACTCTGGCTGGTAATACCACCCTCCCCACTCCCCCACCCCCACCCCACAGAGTAATTTAATCAAATGCATGTACTGATCAGTGCTCTGCTGAAGACACAAGTTGAAGCTTCTGCAGATCTCTGGAGTTCACTCTTGGTGTAGCTTTCTCCTCTCCTTGTTTCTGCCCTATGAACTTTAGCTGCCTTCACTTCCCTGAACTCTCAACTGTCCCAACTCTGTCTCCTCAATTCAGTAGACTGCTGTCCTCTGTCTGGATTCTCCTCCCTGCACTGGAAACTCTTTCCCAGGCAGAAAGATTGGGACAGTCATAGAGTTCACACTGTTTCATCTCTCTCAGAAACTAGTGTCCTACATTGCCTATTGTTAATTGTCTGAAAAACCATTGTTTCATTAATTTTTTTCCCTTGGATTAAGGCAGTAGGGTAAGTCTGGTCACTGTTACTCTATCTTGGCTTGAGTTCATGGTACTTAATCCCAGACTTTATTCATCGATCAGATTTTATTTTCAGCTGTTTTTGTTTTGTTCCATGATAGTTAATTACTGTTTTTTTAAGCATGTTTTTCCCCTTCTCATTTCTTCTCAGCCTTGCAATCCTCCTTTTCAGCTTGTTCTATTCTTTTCATTTTGAGCTCTCCTTTTTGCTTCAGGTGTACCAATTTTAGGGAATTTCCTCTTCTTACTGAGTTATGTTTTATTTCAGATTGGATTTTTCAAATGCCTTTTTTTTGTCTGAGGGGACATGTTTGCTTATTTTTATGTTTTGCTAAAGTGTGTTTGCATTGTTTCCACGACATTTATTTTTATCTTACTGAAGTTTAGTATAAGTGGTTCTTATCCTACCTTATATTGGTTACTATAGTGTGTCTGGCTTCTACAATTCTCCCTTCCTGTGGTATCTGATGGTATGGTGGAGCTCAGCCTAGATTATATTCAATTCTTTTGAGGATACTTTCATTTTGCCTTTCTGAGATATTGTTAAATTCCATTACTAGTATTTGCCTCTCCTGCTGAGGGAGATATTCTTTTTCCCTAGGATATACTACTAGTTTAGTGTGGAGTTCTGTTAGACAATGCTAGCTAGCCTCACTTGTTCACTTATCCTGTTTTGCCTGATTCTAATAGAAAATTTTACTGTTATCACTACTACCAAGTCAGAAGAGGGAAAAGATAAGGATATCAATTCACTTCTTTTCCTCCTCTGGCGTATCTGAGAAATATCAGACTTTTGTGAATTCACCAGCATGATTTCTGGGGTTAAAAGGCAGGAGTTGGAGATCAGCTTGTAAGTGTGAATATTCCATTCCTTTTCTTAGCTAAACTTTGGTTGCTGCTGCTGTTTTTTCCCCCCTTTTGTTGTTTTAACTGAGTTTACTCATTTTGCTTGATATAAAGGGCAAGCACTTTTTGGTTTTACTTTGCTTCAGTTTTACCCAGAAGTTACTAAATTTTATAGTTTATAGATAATATATGTGAACCAAATCTCTTGGTAATTACTTTAACTCCAATCCTTTCTTTTTTGAGTAGATAGAATGTAAGTTTTCACTGTATCATTTTAAACTATACTGACTTTTAAAGTTCTTTTTCCAGATACCATGTTTGTGTGGCAGTGCCCCATGTTTGCTGTGCCGATGCTGTCCTAGTGGAAACAACTCCACTGTAACTAGGTTGATCTATGCACTTTTTTTGCTTGTTGGAGTGTGTGTATCTTGTGTAATGTTGATACCTGGAATGGAAGAACAACTAAATAAGGTTAGTTTTCTTTTTTTTTTTAAATGATTAACTGAACCTTTAGTATGTATATGCATAAAACTGCTTCTTGTGTATTGGAAACAGAATACTGTAAAAAGGAAGAATACTTAATCCGAGTTTTAGTAGTTCATGATCATTTAGGAAAGACAAACAGTGAAAGGCAGCTTATTAAAATTCTCTGATGGTAGGGCAGAAAATGTGTTGTGTTAATATGAGGAAATCAGTAATTCTAACCAGGGAAATGTCAGAATCACTGTGGGTCTCATGGAAAAAGGGACATTCTAAGAATCAGTAAATTTTTGTATGCAGAAATTGAAAAATAGGAAGCAGAATGAGGATAAAAGCTTTTTGAGCTAAGTATGTATGCCTTAGGAAGATTTATCTGATAATTAGGATAGAAGGCAGCAGTTAAGTATGGTGGCTCTTGGAATGGTGTAATCAAGAAGGGCATAGAGGGCCTGAAATAATTCTCTGAATGTAGAATTGACTGAATCTGGATTTAAATATTGGCAGTGATAGAATAATAAATAATAACCAGGTTCTGATCCTAGATAACTGAGAGGAAACTGTTGCTGTTAACTCAGGAAAAAAAAGAGAATAGGTGTTTTATTAAACTTTTTTTTTCCCCCAGGGAGTCAGGTTGTGCAAAGAGATGGGGAAAATATAATCTAGTATATAATATGTTAGCTTGTGGGTACTGCACCACATTGTGTGTGTGTGTGTGTGTCCAGCAGGAAGGAAAAAATTTGGGTGTGTAACTCATAAAAGAAATCAGAGATAGAGATGAAATTCAAACTATGGCAGCATATGCTGAAGAAGACCATTTGGAGTGAGGAGAGCTAGAGCTTTGACAAAAGCTCTAAAGGGAGTTGATGGAGAAAAGGGAACCTCTGAAGGAACAGTGAAAAAAGAGAACCAAGAACCTGTTTAGTAGGCCTTAGGAACAGAGTCTTAAGAATGACAGCATAATGTCTGTTTAAAAAAGGTAAAGGAGTGTGAGGATTAAGAAGTAGCCTTGGGATTTGACAGCCAGTATATGTCTAGTGTCTTGAAAAACCATTTATAGAGTGCTGACCTAGAAGGATTGGGAGGGAGAGTTAGATGGCTATGAGGAAATGGATCCAATGAGAATAGACTGCTGATTTAAGGAGTTTTGTAATGAAGATAGTAAGTCTTAGAGGGAGGCTGAATTAAAGAAGTTTTTAGGCTGGTGAGATTTAATTATTTGTATTTTGAGAATAGTCATAAGGGATCTAACCCGTGAGAGAGAATGTGATCAAGAGAAGGCATATAGAAGTTATTTTTCCTCCAAGGAAAAATGAATGACAATAGAAAATTTGAGGTTGAGAGAGTGTTTATGTCAGATAACCTCCATTTTAAACCATAGTTGTCTGCTTAGGGTTGACTTTGGGGTAAGGAAAAACAGTGTAAGTTTGGGAAATGAGCTTATTACAGTTTCAAAGTAGCATTGTACATGGCATATGTAGATGCTCAGTTAATGTTATTCAGGTCCTTCGTATAAGCAGAAGACGTTCATATGTTTTTTGTCATGGATCCAGTTGACTGTTGTTATGAACGGTTTAGTTTATAGATGTTAGTTAGTTTGTAACCCCCAATGTTTCTGCTTCTCTGCTTTCTGAAGGTCATCAGAGAATTGCATTTCCTAGAGTGCTTGTGATATGTAGGGTCATGTCTCTAGTACTGGTCAGTGAGTTATGCGTAGAAGTGATAAACATCACCCTCTACTTGGTAATGCAGATTCTCCTTTCTTTTCTCTCGCAACCTGTATATCATTTGAGATGGTGGCTTCTCTGGCAGCCTGGATTCTTTTAGTTGACTAAGTAGAACCAACCATGAAATACATCTTTGCTGTTTAAGCCACCTATATTTGGAGGTTGTTACTGTAGCAACTTAACCTAATATAGGTGATTGAATTAAAACTTAATGATGGGAATTAGCCAGGTGGTGTGCTGCTCTCATTTAAGGGCATGGGATAATTAAGGGTGTTAGTGAGTACATGTTGCAAGTGAGTATGGGTAAGTACATATTGCCATAATTGTTAAACTAAGTTGGGAAAGTAGGGTTCAAGTGAGACCAAGAAAGAGCTTATAGACTGTACAGGAGCTAGCAAAAAGAAAGTAACACCTGCATCAACTTAAATAAAATTTTAGGTTCTTGATTTTAAAGGCACATATTAACAGCTGTATTTTGGCATACTGGTTTGCTTTAACGTTTCTAGAGGCAGTAATTCACTCTGATATATGTGAATAGTGTATCTACTCCCATTTATTTCACTTAAAAATATTTTAAAAATACTTTCTTGTACTCTGATTTCAGTGTGATTTTCTGAAATGGTCATCAGTCTTTTTTAAGATTTTAAGTTAAAAAATAAAAATACAGCCAGCCATTTTGCTGTTAATCCAAATCCATCCATTATCAGAAATAACACTTGTAGAATGAGGGACCAAAACTCAAAATGCCATCATGGTTCTCTTTAGTATTTAGAAACCGATTTAGTTACTCTGTGATTATTTACACTTTTATTGATTGTATTTTTCTCTTATACATGTGATTGAATATATCCCAGTGGAATGCAAGTTTTAAAAAAAACTTAGAATAAGTCTGCATGTTAAAATAAGCATCCACTTTAGGATTGACATTTGTAGCTTATCCGGTGCTCACATAAAGTAAAAAAAGAGTTACACTTCTGTCTTATGAAAACGTGTAGACGTAGCTTGATTACATTTCAGCATAAACTGTAAAGTGAACTTCAATTTTCTAAACCTTAAACTATTTGATTACAGAATTTTCATTTTTTCTTGAGAAAATTCTAGATCACAAATTGCTGTTTTGTTTTCAGATTCCTGGATTTTGTGAGAATGAGAAAGGAGTGGTCCCTTGTAATATTCTGGTTGGCTATAAAGCTGTATACCGTTTGTGCTTTGGCTTGGCTATGTTCTACCTTCTCCTATCTCTATTAATGATCAAAGTGAAGAGCAGCAGTGATCCTAGAGCTGCAGTACACAATGGGTAAGGTTTTTAATAAACTTCAATATAAAGTCTGCATAGTCTCTTCTCAGTAATTTTGAGTCTGTGTAAAGAAAGTTTAAGGTAAAATAAACTTGAACAATCTGCAGAATTATTTTATTCATGAATGACAAGGTAAGAAAATCCTCTTGTCTCTATTAGAGAATGTGTTGGAATTTGGAAATATAAATATTAAATAGTAGCCTTGGGTCATTTATTGGTATAGTCTCTGCATTATGTTTAATAAAGTTGACCCATGTGAACAACGCAGGTTTGAACTATGCAGTTCCACTTTATACGCAGATTTTCAACAGTAAATACAGCGTACTACACAATCCATGTTGATCTCTAGTTGAATGAATTCACAGATGAGGAACCTCGGATACAGAGGGCTGACTATAAGTTATATATGGATTTTCAACCATGCAGAGAGTTGGCACCCCTAACTCCAGCATTGTTCAAGGGTCAACTGTATTTTCATCCTAAAAAGGAAGATTTATCATATCTGTGACTAATAATGAGGAGCTTATTCCTCCTTCTCCTCTTAGCTTTTTGTAGGCCAATCTCACTACATAAAACTGAACTCAGTTCCTAAGATGTACAGTGCAGCCAAAATGAAAAACTTTATTCCTTTGAAACAAGGTGATTGATTGATTTTCTAAATGGTTATACTGAACAACCTAGAAACTTCAGGGTCCCTTTTATCAGTCTCCCTTAATATAGAGCACTACTTCTCACACTCAATTTTGAATGTTTTGAATTTTATCACTGTTTTTTCCCCTCATAAATAAAAAAAAATTTTTTGGAATATCTGCTATTGCTTATCTATTAACATGCTACCAAAGACAAGAAGAATGAACAAGTGAAATATTAATGAAAAAAGATGTGCTGTGCCAGGTTGATTTTATTTTGTTTTGTTCCCTTAGTCATTGGTTGTTTTAAATTTTTTTTGCAGTCTTAAAACATCTTTACTAAATGTATTTTTAAACACTTCTCAAAATGTATTACAGGGTGGCTATCACAGTCATTTCATGAGATAACATTCTCAAAACATGCACTAAGCACTCATGTCACTGTTAATGGTTTTTTTAAATTGAGTTATAATTGACATATAACATTGTGTCAGGTTTAAAGTGTACAAAGTGTTAATTTCATACTTTAATATATTACAGTATGATTACCATCATAGTATTAGCTGACACCTCTATCACATCACGTAATTATTATTTCTTAGTTGTGATGAGAACAGTTAAGATCTAGTCTCTTAGAAGCTTTAAAGTACATTTTTCTTTTTCAGATTCCACATATTGGTAATATCATGTATGTTTGTTTTTCTTTGTCTGGCTTATCTCACTTAGCATAATGCCCTCAAGGTCCATCCATGTTGTTGCAAATGACAGGATTTCCTTCTTTCTCGTGGCTGAATGATATTCCATTGTGTATATATACTATAGTTTCTTTATTCATCTGTTGACAGATACTTAAGGTTGTTTTTATATCTTGCCAATTATGAATAATTCTTCAATAAACATGGATGTGCAGATATCGTTTCAGTACCCTATTTTCACTTTCTTTGGATATATACGTAGAAGTGGGATTGCTGGATTGTATGGTAGTTCCATTTTTATATTTTTTGAGGAACCTTCATACTGTTTTCCATAGTGGCTGAACTAGTGTACATTCCCAGTAACAGTGCATAAGGGTTCCCATTTCACCACATTCTCACCAACATTTGTTATTTCTTGTCATCATGATAGCCATTCTAATAGGTCTGAGGTGGTGATATCTCATAATGGTTTTGATTTACATTTCTCTGATGATTAGTGATGTTGAGCACCTTTTCATATGCCTGTTGGCCATTTGTATGCCTTCTCTGGAAAAGTATTTAGTTCCTCTGTCCATTTTTTAATTGGATTGTTTGTTTTTTTAATGAGTTGTATGCGTTCTTTATATATATTTGGTATTAACCACTTTTTGATACATGGTTTGCAAATATTTTCTCCTATTCTGTAGGTTGTCCTTTCATTTTGTTGATTGTTCCTTTTGCTTTGCAGAAGCTTGTTAGTTTGATGTAGTCCCACTTGTTTGATTTTACTTCTGTTGTTTGTACTTTTGCTGTCTCATCCAAAAACTCATTGCCAAGACCAATGTTGTGGAGTTTCTTCCTTACTTTCTTCTTCCCAGTATCAGCATCTTTCTAGTATTGATATCTTTTATGGTATCAGGTCTTAAATGTTTAAGTCTTTAATTCATTTTGAGTTAATTTTGTGAGTCGTGTAATAAAGGAGTCCATTTTCATTTTTCTGTGGTTACCCAGTTTTCCCAAGACTGTTGAGGAGACTGTCCTTTGCCCATTGAGTGTTCTTGACTCCCTTGTCAAATATTCGTTGATCCGAAATGGAAGGGTTTATTACTAAGCTCTCTCTATTCTATTCCATTGGTCTAGGTGTCTACTTTTATGGTACTACTGTTTTAATTACTGTAGCTTTGTAGTATAGTTTGAAATCAGTAAGTGTGATATTTCCAGCTTTGTCCTTCTCATGGCTGATTTGTCTATTTGCGGTCTTTTGTAGTTACATACAAATTTTAGGATTGTTTTTTCTATTTTTTTTTAAGTGGCATTGAAATTTTTATAGGGAGTACTTTGAATCTATAGGTGGCTTTGGGTAGTATGGACATTTTAACTATTCTTCAGATCCACAAACACGAGTTATCTTTCCATTTGGTTGTGTCTTTTTCAGTTTTTTTTTAATTCAGCCACTGTGCCTTTTGGTTGGTGAATTCATTACATTTACATTTAGCGTAATTATTGATATGAAGGACTTACTAATGTCATCTTATTCATTGCTGTCTGGCTGTTTCATATTTCCATAATTTCTTTTTTCTTTGTTAACGCCTATGTAAATTGGTGATTTTCTTTGTAAATTGGTGGTATGGTCTGCTTCCCTATTTTCTGTAAATCTACTTTAGGTTTTTGCTTTGTGGTTACCATGAGGCTTACATAAAACATCTTATAGATAAAACAGCCCATTTTAAGCTGATAGCAACTTCAGTTGTATACAAAAGCCCTACCCATTTACTCCTCTTTTATTTTTTGATATTATAATTTATCTCTTTTTATATTGTATATCCATTAACCAATTATAATAGCTGTTGTTTTTTTTTAATACTCTTTAATCTTTATACAACAGTTACGTAGTTAACACACCATGCTATTAAAGAATTAGATTATTCTAAATCTGTGTATTTCCATTTACCAGTGTGTTGTATACTTTTGTATGTTTTCGTGTCACTAATTTACTGTCTTTTTGTTTCAACTTGAAGAATTCCTTTCACCATTTTTTACAAGACAGATTTAGTGGTGGTGAATTCCTTGGATTTTGACTGAGAAAATCTTTATTTCTCCTTTGTATCTGAAGGATAACTTTGCTGGACAGAGTAATCTTGGCTGGCATTTTTTTCCTTTCAACACTTTGAGTATGTCACTTAAAGTCATTCTACTCTCTCTTGGCCTATAGGGTTTTCTACTGAGAAATCCACTGAGAGCCTGATGGAAATGACTTTGTAGATTACAGTCTTTTTCATCTAGCTGCTTTTAGGATTCTCTCTTGTTCTTTGATTTTTAACAGTTTTCATTATGTAATATGGCTTAGAAGATTTGTTTGCATTGAGCTAATAGTGTGATCTATTAGCTTTGTGAACTTGGATGTCCAGACGTAGGAAGTTCTCAGCTATTATTTCTTTTCTTTCTTTTTTTTTTTGTGGTACGCAGGCCTCTCACTGTTGTGGCCTCTCCTGTTGCAGAGCACAGGCTCAGCGGCCATGGCTTACGGGCCTAGCCGCTCCGCGGCATGTGGGATCTTCCCGGACCGGGGCACGAACCCGTGTCCCCTGCATCGGCAGGCGGACGGACTCTCAACCACTGCGCCACCAGGGAAGCCCCTCAGCTATTATTTCTTTAAACTTTTTGCCCCCTTCTTCCTCTCTTCTTCTGAAACCCAATCATTCTAATATTTGAATTCCATAGATTACTGAGGCTTTCTTCCCTTTTTCATTTTTTTTCTCTGTTCACCCCTGATTGGGTTATATCAAAATTCCTGTCCGTTTTTTCTGTCTTCCATTTGATCTGCCCTTCTGCAGATCTCTATTGTAATTTTCATGTCTTTTGTTGAATTCTTCAGCTCCAGAGTATGTTTGGTTCTTTTTTATGATTTCTGTCTCTTTGTTAACTTTCTCATTTTATTCATATATTTTTTTCCTGGTTTTTGTTGAATTATCTTTGTGTTTTCTTATAGCTCATTGAGTTTTCTCAAAACAGCTGTTTTGAATTCTTTATCTGCTAGACTGCAATATTTTATGCCTTTGTGCTCAATTATTGCAGGATTATTGTTATCTTTTGGTGGTGAAATGTTTTCTTGATTCTTCATGTTCCTTGTAGTTTTGCATTGCTTTCACATTTGAAGTAGCTGATGCCTCAAATCTCTACTAGTTGTCTTCAGATAAGGTTATTGATCCTGTTATATCTAGGGTTCTCTCTGACTCTGAACACCTGCTTCTCACTTCTTGCGCCTTCCTGTGGCAGAATTCTTAAACTTTTATGTCTTCTCTGGTTCTTTCAACTCATTTGGCTAGCTAGTGGAAATCTGTCGTCCAGGCATTTATTGTGTGTTTTCAAAACTATTCATTTGTACAGTGTACCTTATTTACACTTCCATATACACCAGTTATAATAGCTATTGGTGTATATGTAAAATAAACCTGTGAAATGAAACTAATATTCTCATTTTATCATAATGAATTAAAACTCTCCTAAAATAGTTTACATGATATTCTTCACTTCTCGTTTTCAGGATATCCTCAGAAAGAATAGAATAGTCACATAAAGTGTAGCTGTTCTTTAAGAATAGCTCTTCAAAGATTTCATACATGAAACTACTTGTTGAATGAATATTTATTAATAAAAAATTTTTTTTGTTGTTTTAGATTCTGGTTCTTTAAATTTGCTGCAGCAGTTGCAATTATTATTGGGGCCTTCTTCATTCCAGAAGGAACTTTTACAACTGGTAAGAAATCTTTTTTTTCCTTTAATTGTGTGATGTTGATATTTTATAAGGAAATTGAAATAATTGTTGCCTGGAACTGTAACTATTTGTTCCCCCCACCCCACCCCACCCCCGTTGGCAAAATCAAGGCATTTATGTAAACTTTTATTTTTCCTTTTGTATATTGATTGTGAAAATGAAATAATGAAAAGTGAACCAGTCACTCATTTGTGGTTTTTTGCTTTTTTTTTTTCTTTCAGTGTGGTTTTACGTAGGCATGGCAGGTGCCTTTTGCTTCATTCTCATACAGCTAGTCTTACTCATTGATTTTGCCCATTCGTGGAATGAATCATGGGTTGAAAAAATGGAAGAAGGGAACTCAAGATGTTGGTACGCAGGTAAGCTTTTTGTCTTACAGAACATCTTCAAGATAGCTGAAGTTTGAAAGTGAGAACAGATATGTAGACTATGGGAAAATCACGATTTTTATGGTATAATTTTCTGTGAGGAGGTTTTTAGCTTAAGTTTGTGAGTGGCATCTTATCACATTATATCAGCAACTTTACTTGTAGAGAGAGTTTTTGGCATGTCAACTAGGAACATACCCAAGAACCAGGAAATAATCCAGAAGACCATGAATGGCTAAAATAGAAGTTCCAAAGCCTATTGCTGAATGCATGTATATTTTACAGCCTAATTTCCTGGGAAGCCTACAGAAGGTTAAAAGTAAAATATTAAAGGGACGAGGACTGCTAGAAATAGATGAACAAACAGTGGTACAATTCTTAAACAGCAGCAAGCAGGAAAAATAAAAAAGCAACTCTGAAACATTTTGCGTAAGTGCAAAGAATGCCCTTATGTGTAACTAACACCTAAGGGAATTTTTACAGTAGTGTTTTAATGTTTATTTATAATGATGAGCTTGAGTCCTGTGCTTATGCTCTAAAACAGGGATCAAACCTCAGATGCTTACAACAGGCAACAAAAATGAGGGAGGAGAACCAGGTTTAAGTGCATTTTCAATCTTTTGCAAATAGAAGGGACTGTGATGAATTGGAGAGTGTAAAGGCCTTTATCTAAAATGCATATAGCTACTGCTCAGTTCCATCTAGTAGTTGCCTTGTGGAAATGTGAACCCAGTGTTGCTTAACTTTTCTGATTTTTCCAAAAGAAGCCATAAATCTGGATTTTTATGTGAAATGATCTGAGTTTCAGCTAAAAAAAAAGAACAATTTTTTTAAAAAAATCAGAGTGAAAGCTAAATCCAGCATGTCTGCTAGCTTCATATTTTCTCTCATACAACTAATTTGTGGTATTCGATCTCAGTGGTTAAAATAAAGGGTTTGGTATTCAAAGAAATGAACTTTGGTCGTTTGGAAAATTTACTTATATAGAATATCTCATTTTTTAATGTTAAATCTAGTGTAAGAGTTTCTGCTTTGTTCCTTACTATATCCCTAGGGCCTTTGTAGGTATTCAGTAAGTATTTGTTTGATGGATCCCCTGTCAGTGAGGCACATCGACATAAATACATGTATATTAAGCATACATTAGCACAGAAACTAAAACGTGTGTGTGTGATAGAAGAAACTTACGTTGTCTTATTAAATAATAATGACTTACTCTTGAATAATTTTTTTTAAGATTTTAGTTGATGAGGAAAAGCATTGTTTTGCAGGCAAAATAATTTTCTTAATGCCCTTGTTTACAACTGAATGATTATCATTCTTTAAAAACCTTAATATTTCCCTCCTAGTTATTTTTCTGTGTTTTGAAAATAATGGCTAATACATCTGAATGTGTTTTGGAAACTATGAAGATCATAGTGTGTTACTGTCCTTGAAAACACATCATCATAATGAGCTATATATAAAGACTATAAAATTCTTAATGTGATAAAGCTCAGAATATCTTTACCTGCTTATATAGCCTGTGTAATGCTGACATAATGTTAGTTGCTTAAAGTAATATTTTTGAATGAAATAAGATTGCTTGTAAAATGAGCCATATGCCTAATTCCTAATATTAGTGATAAAATCTAATTGTCCAATGTATTTCTTTCACAGCTTTGTTATCAGCTACAGCTCTGAATTATCTGCTGTCTTTAGTTGCTATCGTCCTGTTTTTTGTTTACTATACTCATCCAGCCAGTTGTGCAGAAAATAAAGCGTTCATCAGTGTCAACATGCTCCTCTGCCTTGGTGCTTCTATAATGTCTATACTGCCAAAAATCCAAGTAAGCTTGGATTAGTTCATTAATGTTTATGAAGCTTCTATTTTTTAAGTTTTCCTAAATCTTGAATGATAACAATATTTTTCTGTTTTGCTTATTTTTTTGTAGGAATCACAACCAAGATCTGGCTTGTTACAGTCTTCGGTAATTACGGTCTACACAATGTATTTGACATGGTCTGCTATGACTAATGAACCAGGTATGTTCGTTTGCTTGGATTTGTTTCTTTTTAATGAATCCTACAGCTTTTCTTTTTTCAAAGATGGTCATTTTGTAAAATTAAGCTCACAGAGAAATGAAGAGAATGGGAATAATACTATTTTCATCTTTGATGTATTGCTATATTTTTTCACTTAATTTCTTCTTTCACTAGCAAAACTATAAGAAATTATATGAAAATTATAAGAAATATACCTAATTTGTACAGTGCATATGATAGTATACGTAGAAGGAAATAAGAGCTGTTAAAATGTTTGATTCTACTGTAAATAGTATAGTTTTTTTCCACCTATTATTTTTTGTCTGTGATTACCTTAAAAGTGAATATAATTAATTGGTCTTTGTAATCTTTTTATAGGCCAGTTTTATTGCATTCTGTGGGAGTAGAAGCCTGTATATGTCATTTGCAGTGAAACAAATTAGAAGTTAATAATTACAGTCGACCCTTGAACAACAGAGTTTTGAACTGCACAGGTCCACTCATCCATAGATTTTTTTCAAATATATGTACTGCATTACTACACGATCTGCAGATATGAATGGCTGGACATGGAGGCCAGCCATAAAATTATATGCAGATTTTCGACTGTGTGAGGGGGTTGATGCCCCTAATCCACTTGTTGTTCAAGAGTCAACTGTACTATTTTTTGAAAAGGAAAAAAATGGTCTTTCTCAGAATAAAGAAAAATTATAAAATGTTTTCTGAATCTTATATTTCATTGAGTTTATAAATTTTATAGATGCTTTATCACTAGTTGGAGAAAATGTTTTTGTTTTTGTTTTTTTTAGTTTACTAGAGAAAGATTCCTTATATTTGTCCAGGTAAGTGTCTAGAAAAAAACTAATAGTAATTTGCTTTAGGGATTATCCTTATATGAATGGCTTAAAGATAAAAAACATTTTTCATTGATAAGGTGGCAATTGACATATCTGGCTTTGTGGGAGGAAAACATGTGGGACACTTAAGTGGATACCAACCCTATTTAAATTCTTTATTTACGGGAGTCAAAAGGCTGAATAAGCATTAGGTCATTATGCCTTGTTTGCTCATTTCCACAAACTATTTGCTAAAATTCTAGTAACTGATTTTATGTATAAACTATATAACAATGTAGTTTGGCAAATTGATAATAACAATAGTCATTTTATTGAGTTTATCTCACACTTTGTAGTAGAAAAGCCAGTGCATTTTAGTTTAGAATATCTGAATTTTATTCTTTACTTGAGCTTTGCTTTAGAGGTCGTCTAAATTTCACCAGTTTCCTGATCATCGAAAAGCTTAATGTCTCAGCTCCTGCATGAGGTTGAAAATGGTTTTCCAAGCACGTCTATAAAATTAGCACTATAAAATTTTTATAAAAAGGTCTCTATAAATAAAGTTGTCTTAAAGTATTTTTTTTGTGCCTTTTTCTAACAGAATGTTTTGAATTTGCAAGAGTATAAGAGTTAAAAAGAACTACATTGTGCTCTGAAAAAAATTTTATACTATTCTGAGATTTTAATTTGACCTTAATTTACATTATAGAAACAGAGTGCAACCCAAGTCTACTGAGCATAATTGGATATAATACAACAAGCACTGTCCCAAAGGAGGGGCAGTCTGTACAGTGGTGGCATGCTCAAGGAATTATTGGACTAATCCTCTTTTTACTGTGTGTGTTTTATTCAAGGTAAGAAAAATTATGGATTTTCATTTTTTTAAAAGTCCAGCTATTATTCACATATGAATCTTTAAATTCCCCATTTTTTCCCTTCTCTCTTCCTAAACTGTCTTCCATGCAGCATCCGTACTTCAAACAATAGTCAGGTTAATAAACTGACTCTAACAAGTGATGAATCAACATTAATAGAAGATGGTGGACCCAGAAGTGACGGATCACTGGAGGATAGAGATGATGTTCACCGAGCTGTAGATAATGAAAAGGATGGTGTCACTTACAGTTACTCCTTCTTTCACTTCATGCTTTTCCTGGCTTCGCTTTATATCATGATGACCCTTACCAACTGGTACAGGTACTTATATTTTATGAAAACTTTGCATGTGGAAACTGATGGCTTTTTTGTGATTTCATTGTTAAATGTGGTATGGAGTACTTTTTAATCCTCCAATATATTTCAAAATTTACAACTAAATGAATAATGAGATCAGTTTCAGAAATGCAGGCTTTATTTCCTTGCTTCAGCAATAACAATCATTGAAATATTTCCACATCTTGAAGAGACTGAAATAAAGTTTCATGAAACTAACACATTGCTTAGGGAAATACATGTTGACAGTTGATCAAACACAATGCTTGCTTTTCTTTTTAATACTGACTAACCAGTTCCCAACATAGTGCAATAAAAAGATACCTTTCTTCTGTTTTGTTCAAACTTTGTCATTAAAATGTTTGAAGATTTCAAAATTGAGATGTGAATACACTAACATAGATGGATTCTTAGAATTCTTCAAAACTAATTTTTGTTTTTTTTATCACTTCAAAACTAATCTTTTTGAAGATTAGTTAGTTGGAAGATAGCGGTTTATATTTTGTTTTTAAAAATTCTAATTTTGTCCAAAGGACTACTGAAAGATTTAAGATTCAAGTTGAACTATGTGGTAGGGCAGTTCTAGTTTTAATAATTTTTAATGCATAATATCCTTAACAGTTTGTAAGAGGGCTCTGAATACCATCAAAAGATGTAGAGAGAAGATTATTCTTTGCTTTATTTCTTTGAGAGCAGCCTCTACCAGCATTTATTATTGAAAAATACATATATTTTAAAATTCCTACACTGCAGTTTCTTAAGGTATACGAACCCAAATAGTTCTCAGTAATTCACAGCTTTGGCTGTCAGGTTAACAGTAAATGTTAAGATTAGATGAAAAATATTTTTGGTATGTTTCATCAACATAAAAGTCAGCTAACTTTGGGATGTATTTCCCTCCCAGTTTCTTAAATCTGAGAAGGTGGAGGGGGTTCCCATATACACTCTGAACAGATTATATTCTTTATAACATAAAGACTTACCAATTCTAAACTGTATGTCTTATTTATTTATCTAGAGGTCACATTCCATTTCTCTATCTTGTAATTAGTGAGCCAGAAAAACAAAGATTTTCTGAGTATTATCTAAAAGAGCTATTTCAGAGGCCTGTGTCCTCTACTCCTTTAAAGAAAATTGATTTTACCTTCACATTAGCTATCAAAGTGGTGTGGAAAAGCAAGGCAACAGATAATTAGTCCAGCAACTATATATCTGTTATCACAAATTATATACAAAGAATATTTCTGAAGTAATGAAGCCTGATGGCTTGATGACCGATAATCCAACCTCTCCCCCACTTTTTCTTCCTTAAATCTTAGGTATGAGCCTTCTCGTGAGATGAAAAGTCAGTGGACAGCTGTCTGGGTGAAAATCTCTTCTAGTTGGATTGGCATTGTGCTGTATGTTTGGACACTGGTGGCACCACTTGTTCTTACAAATCGTGATTTTGACTGAACGGGACTTCTGGCATGAAAGTCTCACTTTGATCATCACTTATTTGAAATTAACAGTATTCCCAACTTTTGTAAAGTTGCGTATATGTGTGCTTCCCATGTAACTTCTCCAGTGTTCTGGCATGAATTAGATTTTACCGCTTGCCATTTTATTCATTATAGTCTTGCCAAGCACATTGATAGGTGTTTTAGATTGAAGCAGAGTTTTGAGTATGTTGGTGGTGGTTAGTTAGGAGAAGTGGACATTGTTAGGTTTATCCTTTGCTCAGTACCTGTGAAAAGAATAAAAACAAAACTGCTTGACAGTTTGATGTTTAAATTGTGTTATAACTTAAGCTGTTTTAGAAAAATACGAAAAGAAATTTATGGCTGCCTTCTGAAATATTTGATGCCTTGCCCTACAGGATACTGCAAAGAACATGGCTATCCTAAAATTTTATAAACAAGTCAGTTAAATGCCAGTTTTCTAAAAAATCTTTTCAGATTTTTCCCTTGATAGGAAGAGAAGGAACTTACACAGGTGTGGAATATTTGATAGACAACAGTGTAGCTTATGGTGGAGACTGAGATACAGAGCTTTCAAAGAAAGATTGCTGGTGGTGGGTACTAAATTGAATACCCAAGGTGGTTTGTAATGATTCCTGGGTAGGGATGGCCTTCCATACTTACATAGTGAACTTTGTTTTGGTCATTATAAACACATGCAGATGTGTTAAAATGTGTTCAGTGGGTTCAGTGGAGTGATTAGGAACTCTGAAGGATTTAGACAAAGGCCTTGAAAAGCATAATCATGGGTTAGAAGGAAGTTGAAAATCACTTGGAAATTTGTTTTGAAAATCAGAGTTGATAAACTTTTGACAGAACAGGAAGAAACTGCAAAATAGGCTTCAGTAGACAAAGTCTCATTTAGTTTTCTCATTTAAAAAATGAAGAAACTGGGCTTCCCTGGTGGCGCAGTGGTTGAGAGTCCGCCTGCTGATGCAGGGGACGTGGGTTCGTGCCCCGGTCCGGGAGGATCCCACATGCCACAGAGCGGCTGGGCCCGTGAGCCATGGCCGCTGAGCCTGCACGTCCAGAGCCTGTACTCCGCAACAGGAGAGGCCACAGCAGTGAGAGGCCCGTGTACCGCAAAAAAAAAAAAAAAAAAAAGAAACTGAAGCATAGGCTTAAACACAGCTTATCAGTGGCAAAGCTGGGAAATCCCAAGTCTGTCAAAACAACTGGCATTCTTTCTGCCATTCAAAAATAATTACTATTCAAATATATGCATAATAGATTTTACACCTTGTGAGTGGTGGATAATTTATGTGATGTGAGTTGCTGGTGTCCAGCATGCCTTCTACACACAGGCCAGGAGAATGATGGACTGCTGTAAACCCCTGCTTACAGTATACTATACAGTTCAAAAGATGCTTTTGTATTTGCTGCCATCCAATTGAAATATATAGATTATAATCTTTCAACCTGAAAATCAAGCAGTATCAGTGTTAACTTAGGTAGAAACTCTTAGTTACTTGTGTGATTAGTGTCTTAATGAATCTTAAAATCTACATTTACTTCTTTTAAGATATTTATTAATGTGAATGAAGTATAACAATTTAATTTCCCACCTGCGTTGATATTGTGTTCATGATTTCAAATGGCTGTGTTCTATCTTTAAATAAATGAATTCAGAGAAAGTGTGTGGTGTATTAATTCTTTAGCAGTTTGAATTTAGGTGGTATAATATTCAGATCTACTTTCTTCCTGTGTACGTGACACTGAGGGTTAACTGACCATTTTCTGTACTGAAAAACTGAGTTGTTTTAAGGTGATATTTACCCTTTTTTGGTCCTCTGTAAGAAACTCCTGAGTGGATCTCAAAGGTAATTCAAGAGGTGTTCTCCTAAAGAACCTTCAGGAGGGAGACCAGTTAAGTTTGGAAAATATTTTTAATTCATTTGATTGATTGATAGATACTCTACACTTGCTGTGTCCTCCAGGCATTTTTTCCCTGAGTGGCCAACTGATGCTTCTTTCTCTGACAATTAAGATAGATAGATAGTATTAAAAATAATAATAATAAAATGCTCTATTCCATAACAATGAAATATCAGGAAGAGAAATTAAAGAAACAATCCCATTTACCTTTGCATCAAAAAGAATAAAATACCTAGAAATAAACCTACCTAAAGAGGCAAAAGACCTGTACTCTGAAAACTTAAGATGCAGATGAGGGAAACTGAAGACAACACAAACAGATGGAAAGATATACCATGTTCTTGGCTTGGAAGAATCAGTATTAAAATGACCATACTACCCACAGCAACCTACAGATTCAATGCAATCCCTATCAAATTGCCAATGGCATTCTTCACAGAACTGGAACAGAAAAAAATTTTAATTTGTATGGAAACACAAAAAGCCCCGAATAGCCAAAACAATCTTGAAAAAGAAAATGAGCTGGAGGAATCACGTTCCCTGATTTCAGACTATACTACAAAGCTACAGTAATCAAAGCAGTATGGCACTGGGACAAAAAGACACATAGATCAATGGAACAGGATAGCCTGGAAATAAACCCACACACTTGTGGACAGTCTATGACAAAGGCAAGAATATACAATGGAGAAAAGACAGTCTCTTCAGTAAGTGGTGCTGGGAAAACTGGACAGCTACATGTAAAAGAATGAAATTAGAACATTGTTTAATACCATATACAAAAATAAAATGGATTAAAGACCTAATGTAAGACCAGGTAATATAAAACTCCTAGAGGAAAACATAGGCAAAACACTGACATAAATTGCAGCACTTTTTTGGACCCGTCTCCTAGAGTAATGGAAATAAAAGTAAGTGAATGTGACCTAATTTAACTTAAAAGCATTTGCACAGCAAAGGAAACCATAAACAAAAGACAAACTGCAGAATGGGAGAAACTATTTGCAAATGATGCTACTGACATGGGATTAATTTCCAAAACATACAAACAGCTCATACAGCTTAATATTAAAAAAAAAACACCAATCAAAAAATGGGCAGAAGACCTAAATAGACAACTTGTCACTATTTGGCCATTGTTCCACCCTTTTTAGTACTATCCTGTTCCAGAGAGACAGACCAATAGGGTATGTGTTTGTATGTGTGTGTGTGTACAATACAGAGGCTGACAAGTCCAAAATCGGGCTGCTTGGGTTCGTTTTGAGACTGCACAAGAGGTATTACAGAAGCTTTGGGCTCAATCTAGTAAGTCAAGGTTAATATCAGCAGTGAAAAAATCAGGTTGATAGCATTTACTTTCCATGTGTTGAAAGTGGCACTTCACTTCTATGATCTTTCCCAAAACCCATAATCCCAGTCTAATGGGAAGAAACATCAGGTAACCCCAAATTGAGGAGCACTACAAAATATCATGCCAGTACACCTCAAAATTGTCAAGGTCTAGCTTATTTGTATTGCAGTTACTCTGTTTGAAACCAATTCCCTGAAATTTGACTTGCTTTATGGCCTAATATGCAACTGATTCTCAAAATATTTCAGGTATGCTTGATATTTCAATTAGGCTCTAATTCTCAAATGTAGCATTTTATGTATGTTCATCATGTGTCATTTTCCCAGTCTGTGGACCTTTTGTTCTCACACTTCAGCCTCTAAATTCCTGAGTATATACCATCCCTATGAAACACACAGTGACACACCCCAAAAGAACACTTAGCTGTAAGTCACAGGCTCTCCTGTGGGCCTACTTGTATCCCACTGAGGCAAAAGAAGCTTGGAGGTGGGATGAAGATGAGGGGTACCCTCTAAAGTATTCATACTATGCTATTTGTTTTCCAAACAGCACACAGACTTTCTGCAGTAAACACAAGTTAGGTTACTTTTAAAGGAATCAGTTTCCAGATGTTCAATTTCCATGCGTACATGGAAATTTCCTAAAGTTGATGCGCTTGAAAAGATGCCTCAGGACAAGGCATCATCCCCCTTAACAATTACTCTTTTCACATTTGACAAAACAAAGGATATATAATACCTCTTAATTCATTCTGAGTCTTAATACCAAGGCACTTTGGATAAAACCGCTAAACACAGAAGTAGAAACAATTTTAAATATTGGTAAGAGAACGACACTGGTTTAAAAAATCTTTAGGTGATTATTTCTTTCAATGAAATTGAATCAGGATGATATAATGAAATTACCAGCTAATAAATTTTAAAATACTTAGTGAATTCTGAAGGACTTCAAATAATTGAGTGACACTGCTGTAACAAAATCTCTTCTTTATATTATAAAAATTTCTTAGGACTCTAAAAACAAAAAAAATTGATGCTCTTATTATATTGATATAAACTTACCCCCAGATAATAAAACATCTGGGGAAAAAAAAATCCCTGAGATCTGTTCACCCCACAAAAAGATGTATTTCTGGTAAAATTTTACTTTGTATGTTTAACAGTTCATCAAAATTTGGACTATATTCTATTAACAAACACTAAAATCTCTAACAGATCAGTCCCCCAAAATTCAGAGACAGAATATAATAAAGGTTTGTCCCCCCCCTCCCTGCCCCACCTGAAGTCTAAATGAATATCCAGGATTGATGGGTGGCTCTCCTCTAAGCGGCGATTCAGGAAGCCAGGTTTCTTTCTCCCTTCTCCTGTGTATACTCGGAAGCCACATACTCCTCTGCATCAAGCTAGTAGATGGGTAAAAGGTGAGGAGGGTTGCATGGGGGAGATGTTCACAGACCAGACCTGCAAGTTCTGAACATCACTTTTCCTGATTTATTAGAATTCAATTACATAGCTACCCTGTTTACAAAGGTGGAAATAATCTAACTGCATGATAGGAAATGGTTCAGCAATCAGTTAACAGTCTCTGCCACATAGGTTTATACTGTTTTAATCAACTGTGTATTTATAATTGGAGACAAACTTTAATGCTTAGAATCTTAAGGTTACAGAATAAAATTTCAAATTTTGTTGCAGAGAAGTGCAACAATTATCTTCAATGTATGACTGTCACGCATAATAAAAGTAGGATAAAATTCTTTGGAGGAAGTGGAATGGATGATGAAGAACATCAAATCACTATGGTATTTAGATTCTTTCCAATACATTTAAAAGCAAGTAACAACTATTTTTTTAAATGGCAGTATTTAACACTATCCTAAACTCTTCCCGAATACTTAAGATGAAAAAATTTAAATGTCACCTTAAAAAGTACTAGGAGGTATAAGGTTTTCAAAATTATTTTTTAACTACTTCTAGAGTTATCCCCAAAGGAGAAGAAACTTAATCATATCCCACAGTGAGGAAGGGAAGCGAAAAAGAAAAAGCCTCTGAAGCTCTCTTCTCCTCAGTCTCTAAGCTCTTCACATCTTAACAATCTCTAAGAAAGTGACCTCTAAAGCTTACGCAGAAAACTGTTCTGGGTTCTTAAATTAGTTCACCAAGATCCCACTGTCAGAGCCAAGTATTTTAGGATCTGCTAAGGAAGGGTTTCTTATCCCTCTGTGCTACGCTTTATTTGAAATTTTACATCACAGTAAGAGAGTTCCAAGATACTGAGACTATAACCAACAGGAAGGCCATCTTGGCAATTGCTCATCCAACTGCCCTAGAAAATATTCAGATACTAGCTCACTGCTTTCAGTCCTCTGCTTGAAGGTACAATTCTTCAAGTGATAGTGCCCTGGCCTTGCATTAAGTCTAATTCTTCTGAGCAAGTGTTCCAAAGGAAAGAAGTGATTTAACTGTTTCTCTTACCTTCTCTCAGGGCAAAAATTATAGGCCCTTGGCATCCAGTGATAATGTTCTTACCTAATTTGGGACAACTGGAAGCATACTTTTCTCAGTTCTTTATTAGCAACATAGAAAGCAAGCCAGCATAATTTTTAAATTTGGAGGCATTAAATGTCTTCCTTGTTGCAATACACAGTCTATCTTCTGAGATGAGGCACAAAGATCTTGGTATGACTCATATTAAGAATAATGGATAACAGACAAAGTTTACAGTTTAAGTCTGTCTACTTCCTATGAAAAGGAAAAACTGTCACATGGATGTCACCTCCAAAGAAGACACATAACAGACACTAGTACGCAACATTCATTATATTTATTTTACTAAATATTATGCTTCAAAAAAACACAAACAAACCAGAAAACTTTTACTTAAAACTAGTCCAGCGAGGTGGATGGGCTGACGGCACCCACCCCCCTTCTATGTACACGGAGCTGCGACTGCCTCAGACAGCAAGCACTCAAGTACACGTTGCCTTTCCTGTTGGACATGAATGAGCTTCTCTGAACCAAGAGAGACAAATGAAGTTTTACAAGATACAGGCACTTTATGTTCCCAGTTTTATAAAGAAGTCAAGTGAAAAATACTTAATAAAAGCAACTGGAACAGAGAAAGCTTTAGGAGTTCTACCATTAGTTATAGTGACTTACACTCAATGCAAACAAGACAGCATCAACAAGTAAAACAAAGAAACAAAAAGTTTAACTGGGGTTAATGAACATACATGTAAAAAACAAATCCAATTTGCTGTAATTGGAGAAAAATGGCCATTTGAATCCAACTTAAAGATATGCCAATACTGTGATTTAACGCATCAAATCTTATGTACCTACGTAGCTGAGTAACATTTGAAAGCTTTGCAAGAGTGTGTGGTTAGTGAGAAAAGCAAAAGGTGCTTTTGATTCCACAGTATCTGATTAAACGAAACAAAGCAATTTACAAAAAAAAGTACCAAATGATACTTTAAAATAAATAGTTCATCATTTTGATGAATATATACACGTAGAGTCCACTTCCTGGGGATTTAGCTATCTAAAAGTGGCATATCACTATCCAGAGGTGCAGGAGCAAGTTCACATAAATAAAACAGTGTGGCTTCACTAGCTTCAGCTTCAGTCAATGGCTCCAGGCGAACAAGCTTACTTTGGGTTGGTTCTGGGTCCAAGCTGCTGTCCAGAAGCTCATCAACTTCTATGGGTTTATCTACAGAGGACATAACTTCTGATGATGCTGTACTCCCCTGTTCAACAGTAGAAGCAGGGTTCCCATCGAGGAATGCAAGAAGTGGAAAGGCAGTGTACTGTATAAGCTGCTTATCTATAACAAAGATAAGAAGACTGATCTTTTATCACCAGCTTATATAGAGTTCAAGCTATATGGTGGAAAAAACAGAAGCAGATGTGCATATGTGCAATCATTACCCTTATATAGCCAAACAAGAAATATCACACTTTGTGTCAGTAAATTTAAAAATGTACAAGTCAGAAAATGTACACTTTTATTCAACAATTAAGAATTGAGGGTTCTTTCAGTTCTCCTGAAGTTAAATAGGGGGGAAAAAATGACAATCTTTAAGAACTATTACCACACCAATTCAATTTCCTTTATATGCTGGAACCTTGATACGTTATGCATAGAACTGAGACTAATACAAATCTGTGTTCAATTGTTAAGCATGGCAAAACCTTCCTTGGCCCACAGTTTCTACATAGAAATGTTTATTTAAAAAAACTAATACTACATTTATACCTACCTGTTTTGGGTTTAGATTTTCTTCCCTCTTCTGAAACTGGCTGAACTACATTGCTCTTGGTTTCTAATCCTTTATTCTCGGACTAAAAGAGAAAAAATAATATAAAAATACTTGTCTCATATTTTATATGTTCCTGAAAAATAGCAAAAAATTAAAAACTGGTAAAATATAAGAATATTGGTATGTTCTCTGAAATATATAGGAAAGGGGAGCATCAGGAAAGATGAACTAGGGAGAGAAAGAGATTTGAGTAGAGGTAATGAAACTGCCTAAGAAAACTACTGCTGTCATCAGGTGGATGAAACAAAGAACCTGAACTAGGATGACACTAAGTACAAAAAGGAGGGAGCATTTCAAAAGTAGAACAGACAGAATTTGACAAGAGTAGAAGATGGTAATGAATCAAAGATGGCTAGTTTCTAATTGCTAATGAAGAGATAATTCTTTAAATAATTAAATTCATTTTAAACAGCTTTGATTTAAAACGTATTACACATTTCTTTTCACTCACAGAATATTTAGCGTAACTGAACACGTTTACAGTAGCTCAGGATAACATCCTTCAAACTAGTTATCCCTATATTTGGAAGCCTCAAAGTTGAGGTGGTGTTTCTTCATTTCCTTTTTGGCTCTTTCAATTCTTTTCTGTCATTTAAATTGCTTCTTTCAACCACTGTCTTCTCTCCTTACATCTGATTGTAAGGGGATTAATCTTTAAATGTTAAGTTCTTCAGTGTTCTTTTCAACGATGTTCAAACTGAGGTGCTGAGGTTCACAATTTTTCCTGAATAGCTGTAAGTCCCAGATATCTGCACACTTGTAAACTATATATGATGTAACAAACATACTAATTCCTATAATTTCCCTGATATTCATCACAAAATTAAGCAGTACAAGTTTCCAGGCTTCATAGATAATAATGACTCCAAGACATAATAAAAACTACTTAACCTTCCACCAAAATTTACATTAAAATATTTCATTTAGCATTCACTATAAATAAACATTAATGAAATAATACCTTCTGTATTTTTCTACTTCCTAAAACAGGTATTTTCCAAGGATGCCACTCTTGTTATTCTAAATGCATATTAGAACCAGGATGACAAATGGGTTTCATCTCCCATACAAACTGTTGCTTATTAGTAGTGACCACTTAGACTGCTACAGTGAGGAGTATAAGGCATCCTGACTCATTAGTAAAGAGTGCTGTAATACATGTCACATAATACCTGTCATGAGCAAGGGAATGACAGCTGATGTGTCAATTATTTAAAAACAATCTAGATTCTAAAACTATGATAAAAAGAATCACTCTCCATTTTAATTTTTCTATAGAGCAATACGTAAACTTGCTGTTTAACTGCTATTTCTAAAAGCTTCTGGGAACAGGAGATGATTCAAGAATAGAGAACGACTCAATGTCTAACAATAAACAAACAGTACAGCACATTCACTAAATGAATGCATGATATGGGTTCATTCAACTTAAGGTCTCACATTCAATAACATATTTACTGAAACACAGTACTGACGTGGTCCACAGATTCTTATAATATAAACCTAGCCAAACTATAGTCCAAATGCCAAATTCAGCATCCTGACTTTACTGAAAGTAAAGTTTTACAGAAGCACAGCCATACTCATTCTTTTATGTATTGTCTACGGCTGCTTTTGCACTACAAATTGCAGTTGACTAGTTGTGACAGAGAACACCTGGCTTCATGCAAAACCAAAAATATTTAGTCTTCACAGAAAAAGTATGATAACCCCTGATATAAATCATCCAAATACTGAATGTATAATCAACCTTCTAGTTCAAAAATTCACAAATTCCTTCAACTTTAAGTTACCCAGGCTATAACTTTGAAAATGCAGAAAATGTGGTCAGGCCATCCTCACACATGACAATGGTCAGAAAAATTCCACCTCCTCACTCTAATACCTCATATTTATTTAATATGTGTTCATTTTTTACTATAAAGAACACAAATAAAAATTTTGATTCCACTAATCTAGAATTTGTACACATTTCAGGGGACCTGATTTACCTTTTTATTCAATGAAAAACAGGGATTACAGAACAATTTGGTATAAATACAAGATAAATGAAGTATATACCTACTCAAGACAATAAGCTATACAACGAAACAGAATGATTTCTAAAGGTCTGCTCTAACAACTTCACACTGTTCTTATTACTCATTAAAAACCAGTTCTAAAGAATTTGTTAACATCTGCTAATCCCAACTGCAGGTACTATACATTTAAGAAAATAAAACAATTACTTAAAAAAAAAGTCCAAAATCCGTACTTCACTGTTTCAACTCACCTTACCTACAAATAGTATAAATCCCTGTGCTTTTACTGTATACTAATAAAATGAAGGAACTTATTTTAAAATATGGGTACCCTTAAATTTTCAATAAAAAAATGCTGAGAAGTTTTTAATAGATGGAATAAGAATGTAAAATGAAGACACAGAACATGAAGAAATCATATTCTAATAATTTTTTTCAGTGATATACCTGAATATGCCAAATTTAGTCAGTTTATGTCCCAGCACATTGAGGGCTGATTTCACACTGGTACTTAACAGCACAAGGCACAGAAGAATTGGGCAATGATTCACCCCATAACCAAAAGCTAATTTTTCATCTAGAATTTTATTATCTTGATCACATTTATTAGGTAAGAATATAAAATGCTTTTTGTAACTGGGAGTGATACTGCTCTCTACTTACTAGGACTGTTTTCAAATTCTTACAGCTACGGGTCCTGAGCAACACAAATTAAAACTTACTTTTGTATTATTGATGTAATCTGTGGGATTCATCTGCACAGAACTAGTGAAAAGCTGAAAGACCAAACAAGAAAGATGATAAGTTTAAAAAATATTTTAAAAAAATTAACTGTGTGTTCAAAATTTCTATACAGCCATGTTGGGTGAAAAGATGTAGCTCCTGCACTAGGAAGTTTCCATATAGTAAAGCAAGTTTGGAAGAGAAAAGCGGAAAGAAAAACGAACAAAAGCAGAGCAAGCTAGCCCATGCATTAGCTGTTTTAAGAATTTCTATTCTATAAAGTAGTAGGGTAAATCACTTGAGACAAATAGTGGTTTTCCCCACCTCCCCTCTCCTTCATTTCCTTTATTTTTTCCTCCCGAAAAGCCTCTGGCCTTAAATGGCACCCAGGGCTGAGTCCCTTGCCCTGACAAGAGCCTTCACTGACTACCTGCTAATTATGTGATAAACTTATAGAATCTGCTCTATGACAGTGGTTCCTAAATTACACCTCAAGTAGAGCCCTCCGACCAAATGGCTTAACTCCATGTTGGTTCTTTTCACCTCACCTAGCAAGGGAAGCCATAAATGCAAAGACCACTGCCTACTGCTTACTGCACTCCTCAGACCAGCCACTTTACAAACATAACTTTTGTTTATGTCATAAGCTTCAAAGTCATCCAGTCCACAGGGATTTACTGAGCATCTAAGAAATAAATGACATCATGAAGAATACAAGATGAAGACACTATTCCTGCTCTCCAGGAGCTTACAATCTAAAAGGCAAAATAAGAATAACATCAAATAGCAACATATGATCAGATACAATCCAGTATTACAATAATAATGGATGGTGGGGCTCAAAAGTACTAAGGAGCTAAGAGAAAGGAAAACAGACACACACACACACCCCGTCCCTCAGATGAAACAAAAAGTCTTGATAAAACTATGTGACATGTAGTTCCTGGAGAATGGTTAGGACTTAGAAAGGAGAGGATGAAGGAGTACATTGTTACAGCATTAGCAACAACAGAGAGGAAGAAATGGTTGTGAGGTAAGTTCTACAAATAAGATGGTAAGTCCAAATAATGCAGAAGTCCTGAGTTGAATAGTAAGTTGTATACATAAGGTTCAAAAGGTACGGCAAGGCCAATGAATGGACAGGACATTCTGTCAGCAATAAGAGACTTGGGAGTGGCCTGAGTAATGAAATATACTGACTAAAGCATTTTAAGAGAATGAGCACACCAAATGGTTTGCAGGATAGAATGAAATGCAGAGATGCTCCTCCACCCTCTCTAAACACTGATTCCTTTCCTTAAAGTTCCACATTCATTGTGGCCCTAAAAATATCCCCAGCTCTTCTTTTCCTTTCATTAACATTTCTTCCTTTCATAACTTTTCCTCCTACTGATCCATGAAGAGGAAGAGACTCAGTTTCTTAAGAGTAGGTAACTATACATCACTGCCCATCTCTACCAGTTCAGCTTGTACTTGCCTCAGAGGCCTGACCAGATTTTGTCCCTACTGAGAGTGGCATCTGAGGAGGACCAGCAGTATAAACTCCTCACTCCTTCTTTGCCTCAATCCCTCTACCCACTGACTCAGGGATACCTTCATGTATTCCCAGCAGACGCATGGTCTGAAGTAGGAAAATAGATCACGTATGAGGAGCTGACAGAGTTGAATTCTAAGGTCAAGTCTCTCCTACCGATTCCACACTGGGTCACTTGTACTGAACTCTGCAGCAAGAACCCATGAGCTTCTCAGCATACTTATTACTCACACATGTTCTTACCATCTTTGCCATCTCAGAGAATAAGGCAACCTATGGGTAGATTTTTTATGACAATACCCCAAAATTCAAGGATGAAATAAACAATGAAGGTCTTAGATGAGAGGCAACAGTGAAAATATTGGGTTGGCCCAGAAGTTCGTTTGGTTTTTCTGTAAGATGGCTCTAGTAGCACTTAGTTGTCTTTAACTTCATTTGAAACAATCTTGCTAGACTGTATTGTGACAGCTGTCATATCAGCGTGCATTTAAAAAGAAAATTAAAATTGGTGAATTCTTATGTAGTCATTTTAATATTGAAGATGGAAGAAAAAAAAGCAACATTTTCAGCATATTATGCTTCCCTATTTCAAGAAAGGTAAAAACGCAACTGAAATGCACAAAAAGATTTGTGCAGTGTATGGAGAAGGTGCTGTGACTGACTGAACGTGTCAAAGGTAGTTTGCAAAGTTTCGTGCTGGAGATTTCTTGCTGGACGATGTTCCACGGTTGGGTAGACCAGTTGACGTTGATAGCGATCAAATCGAGACATTAATTAGAACAAGCAACATTACACCACGTGGCAGATAGCTGACATATTCAAAATATTCAAATTGAGCATTGAAAGTCACTATGAAGTTTGTTATGTTAATATGTATGTTAATCGCTTAGAAGTTTGGGTTCCACGTATGTTAAGTGAAAAAACCTTCTCGAACATATTTCTACATGCGATTCTCTACTTAAATGTAAAGAAAACATTCCTTTTTCAAACAAATTGTGATGAAAAGTGGATACCATACAATAATGAAAAGTGGATACTGTACAATAATGTGGAACAGAAGAGATCATGCAGCAAGTGAAATGAACCACCACCAACCACACCAAAGGCCTGTCTTCATCCAAAGGTGATGTTGTGTATATAGTGGGATTGGGAGTCCTCTGTTATGAGCTCCTTCTGGAAAACCAAACGATTAATTCCAACAAGTACTGCTCCCAATCAGACCAACTGAAAGCAGCACTTGACGAAAAGCATCCAGAATTAGTCAACAGAAAATTCATAATCTTTCCATCAGGATAACGCAAGACTACATGTTTCTTTGATATCCAGGTAAAAACTGTTACAGCTTGGCTGGGAAGTTCGGATTCATCAGCCATATTCCAGATATTGTACCTTCAGATTTCCATTTACTTCGATCTTTACAGAATTCTCTTAATGGAAAAATATTCAATTCCCTGGAAGACTGTAAAAGGCACCTGGAATAGTTCTTTGCTCAAAAAGATAAAAAGTTTTGGGAAGATGGAATTAAGAAGGTGTATGAAAAATGGCAGAAGGTAGTGGAACAAAATGGTGAATACATTGTTCAATAAAGTTCTTGGTGAAAATGAAAAATTGTCTTATTTTTACTTAAAAACCGAAGGCACTTTCTGGCCAACCCAAAAGAAAGTAGGGATGGTTTGTGAATGTTATTTTGGAAAATACACAGGCTTGGTGAACAAGGAGATAAAGAAACCAAGATTACTGTGATTACTATCCTGTGTGGGTAACAGAAGACTGATACCACTACAGAAAATAAAGCTTAAAAAGGTAGCTAGTTTAGAAAATAAACAAAGGTTTGGTGTTAAAAACAAATAATTTAAGGCAAGATCTAACTGATGATCCCAAAGGCATGGAATTAGAATTCAAGCAAAGGTTACTTTAAAAAATATTAAGAGCTGGAGATATACATTTGAGAGCAATCCTACAAGCTAAAATCCCTCCAGAGAGGCAGGATAGAAAAAAGAAGAGAGGTAGGAAAAAACAGGATAAAAGACTGGGTACCTTGGGGAATATCCACAAGTAGAAGACAGCAAGAAAAAGAAAAGCTCTTAGAGGAAACAGAATGGTTAGGGAGATAGGAAGAGAACAAAGAGGTCCAGTGCCTTTAAAATCAACAGGAAAAGTTCTACAGTAGAAAATCAATAGTGTTAAACAGTAATAGTGTTAATTACTTATAATCCTTACAAAAGCCCTTCATGTCAGGCATCAGCCATATTTAACAGATGGGGAAACTGAGCAAGAGAGGTTAACTTTCCCAAGATTAATAACTTAGCTAGTAAGTAACATGAGCCAAAAATGGAACCCAAATCTGTCTGATTCAAAACAAACCTTCTTCCACTAGCCCAGTGGCCTAATTTGAAGGAAAAAAAAAAAAAAAAAAGCTGCAGGCTACTTACAGTGGATATACCAAGACAGCACAAGCTTTGAGTAAATAAGCAAGACAATCCAGGGTTTCAAAGGAAATATAGAGTGGAAAAAAAAAGTAACGAATACAGCCACTCATTTCTACAGTTTTGTAGTAAAAGGATTGGAGAAGCAGTATGGTAAATGAGCAGAGCAACACATCAAAATGGAGATGATCTGTACCCACTGAAGGCAGTTGGAAAAGATCAAGGATAGAGAGAGAAAAACAGAGAAGCGGGGGGCAGGTGTACAAACTGGCTTTAAAAAGGAAGTACTTCCTCTAAGAAGAAAGGATATGAGATTCCACAGCTGATGAGAGTATCAGGGCATGGTGAATTATGCTCTGTGAATAGGGAAGTGTTGGCTGGATAAGGTCGTGAGGACAAAAGAACGTGATAACTGTTCCAAAGTTAAATTAAAATGACCTACTTGAAGACTGTGAGGATTTGTAGAGTCAGAATTACAGGATTTTATTTCCTTCTTAGTGATCTAAGGGAGAGATATTCTAAAAGGTCTCTGGATTCAGATTGGGGACAAAGACTGATAGAATCAAGAAGGGCTGTCAAGTTACTGTTAAACAAGTCCAAATAGGTCATTAACATGGATGTTGAATTCAGTTAAGAGAATAACATGGAAAGGAAATCTTCAAAGAAGGTGAAATCCATCCTGTGAGGCACTGATGATTTAGGAAAAATAAGTCATGTGACACTGACAAACTGTAGAATCCTCTGATGTGAGAGAAGCTGTATTTTAAGGAAAAAAATGCAAAACAAAGAACAACAAAACTTTTCAAGTAAAAGAACACAACAGGGGCTTCCCTGGTGGCGCAGTGGTTGAGAGTCCGCCTGCCAATGCAGGGGACACGGGTTCGTGCCCTGGTCCGGGAAGATCCCACATGCCGCGGAGCGGCTGGGCCCGTGAGCCATGGCCGCTGAGCCTGCGCATCCAGAGCCTGTGCTCCGCAACGGGAGAGGTCACAACAGTGAGAGGCCCGCGTACCGCAAAAAAAAAAAATAACACAACAGAAAATGTTCACAACAGGAAATGGAAATAGGGGAAAGAACAAGATTCATCTGGATGAAACCAGGCCACATAGAAAGCTTTAGGTAAGAGAGAGAGGAGTGGTAGGAACAAGAGAAAAGAGAGCAAGGTTAGTACCAGAAATGATAGACAAGGATTCAAAGTCCAGACAACATAGGAATCAAGTTCATATAGGTGGTGGTGAGGACTGGAATAGGGGAATCTTAGGACTCAATCCAAAAAATTTTTAAATATAATAACATATAATACATTTGACTGAAAAACATTAATTCCCAAAGTATTAAGAAGTGCTTCCATGCTGTTTCCTGGCTAATTATTTACACTATTTGCACTGATTTCTATTCAGTGACAATTTACTCTAGAGCAAAACATAACACAGCAACAAGTCCAGACAAGACCTGGATTTAATAGTACTGTTGAACAGAGTTGATATGTTGTTACACAGGGATTAACTGAACTTCTACTCAGAGACAAATAGTGATCTCCCTCCTTCACTTTCCTGAACCCATCTGTTCATTCTAATAAACAAAACCATTCATTTAAAAAAATAAACTGCAAAAACAGTGTAGAATTCAAGAATATGATGCACTGATTTATAAATACTATACATAAATACACAAACTGCCGGTACAACAAAGAATATTCAAAGTACCTACTTCGACCAGGAGATCTGGGTCTATGCTAAACTGTCTTCCTGACAGCATGGCTTGGAAGTCCTCTAAACTGCAATCAATACTGTCAAGATAATCCAACAGCTCAACCCTAAGGAAAAAAGATTTTAAAAAAATCAAATATTAGGTTTCCTTACTTTTATGTTTAAAATCACACTGCAGTCTAGCTAGGCAAAATATTCCTAGCAATTGCTGAATCCTTACCAATTCTTAACCTTAAGAGATCCTATTCACTATTTAGGATTCAAAAAAACTTGGTTAATTGAGAACCCACAGCCTTTATACAAAACTTTAGTATTTAAAGAAAAAAGGTTCTGCAATAACCCAGTCTGATTTATCTTTTTCCTCTATACTATAAATTATAAAATGTTTAACCTCTTATTACTGGTTATATTGCTACTAACTTCTAGTTTTCCTTTGCTATAAAATAAGTTCCTTCATAGAGATTGTATTATTCCACAGTCCTGATAAAAACACAAATACACACAATCATACACACTTTTTTAAGACATTCAAAACCAAGTATTTCATTACAGAAATCTGAGGAATTGACAAGAAGATCCCAAGACTGCTCTTGGGATAATTAAATCTTTCTCAAAATACCATCTGCAGAGCTCAGCACTAACCAGAACAGAAAGGTTGACTACATAGGTTCATAACCTGAAAGGAAAATCATTCAAAGAGAAAAAGAACATGTGAAGTAAACAAAGAAAGCAAATAAACTTAGACAACCTTTAGATGAGACTCACTTTCCCAAAAGATTGATGTTATCATTTAAAATGGAATCCATCATGGTCACAGGATCTTCTGTGGTCAGACTAGATGAGCCATTTAGCTGGACGGCACTAGACATGAGAGGGCTGGTGCCATCACTGCCTGAACTTAGGGATTCTCTGGCTGGTTCACTCTGATCTCCACTCTGAATGACAGGTGCATATTCATCTTCATTGTCATCTTCAACAATGACAATATCAGGGTACTGGCTACAGCTAGATCAGCAATACGAGAAATAACCAATTACATTCTCAGACTAATTCAATAAATTCACCCTATCCAGTCACTCTCCATGGAAACTCTCTCCCCAAACCACCTGTCAAAAGGCTTTTCTTGGGTGTGTAGTTTAATGAAAATATTGATACTTCATATAATATAAGACCACAAAGAATCAATTAAAGGTCTTTAACTCCAAACTTTAAAAATAAGAATGAATTCTCATTACTTTTTGCTGGGAGTCTTTTCGCTGGAGGGAGGGGGGTTATGTGCTTGAATAATCTGGCTTAATTTTTCAGTTCAATAATTAAAATATGAGTCAGATATTAGTTTATCAAAGAATAAAGTAGTTTTAAATTTAGATCTCTGATAAAAAAAGAGTAATATTTTCAAAAATTGTATTTCACAATCTCCTTACTTGGAGGGATCAGATATAACATCCTCATTAGTTTCTGGAATAACTGGGATATTTTCTTCATCTGCATTATCATCAGTAACGTCATAAATAATGATATCATCTGAAATCCGCTCCCTTGGCTTTAAACCTTCAGTCCTACTGTGTGGAACCTAAAAAATCAGGTAGAAAATATATCAAAAAACTGAAATTATTTTGACTACTAAACAACATACCATTTAAAAAATGTTAACTGGGCACTGAGATACGATGGTAAGCAAAACAGATATGTTTTCTGCCCTTATGGGACTTATACACTAAATTGGTATTAGAAGTACCAATTTACAGAGGTATGAGATGTATTATCTGCATGCTACTTAACTATTTCTTTTACTGTAAGGGACATTAAAGATGACATGCCTCAGAATGTTTCTATGAAAAGATCTTCAAATTTTAAAGATTTTTTATACCCAAAGAGTAAAAAAGTCTTAGGACTTCATCAGAAATCTCGAACATAACCAGATGGCCACTGGGCTGATGGGGATTATTTCATCTCAAGCTACTCTGTTTGACGCCATGTTTTATTCTTACTCATTAAATGGTTTCTTTAAAAGGGGGAAAAAAACACTTCAACTATTCCACAGCTAAATGTCAGTCTGGCATTTTAGCAATTATTATTTTTTTAAATTCAGCTACAGCTATATTCAGACCATGGATACACTAATAAAAAAACATTCAATTCTCCAAAGCAAACTAAAGTCATTATTATAATAGAAAATTCTATCAATTTCAACTCTAGATAATATAGAGGCAAAAGATGCAAATCAAGTTAAATTAAGAAATCTTCACTCATTTACATGAGTCTTCAATCCTAAAAACAGGTATGCCTGATAATTTAAACAGTGGGAAGAGGAACCAGATGTCAGGTTAACTCTGACTTGCCTGAGGACAAAAATCTCAATACTTTAATAATAAATCTAAAGCAGTATTTAGAATTCTAAGATTTGAAAGTAACAATGATAATCAGATATTAAAAGAAGTCTGGACTCAACTAATTGCCACTGGGTATAAGTTTGACAATTTACCCAGAGAGCTTGTGAAAAAATGAAGGTAAACAAAAATATTTTTTTGAAATTGCTACAGTAAAAGAGTCTAGGTCTGTACACATTTATAATAAAAGTTGGAAACAACTTAAAATAACCAACGGACAAGTGCATAATTACATTATCATAATATTCAATTAATCTCATATAGTAGTTAAGATCAACTAAATCTCTATGTTTAATAAATCTCAAAAGCAAGACCAAGTGAAAGAGGCCACACTGCAAAATGATATGTACAAAATAATATCATTTATATAAAGCTTAGACATATGCAAAATAATACCAAATATTGTTCATGGATTCACACATCAATCGGTCATGGGAATGACACATACTACTTCAAGATAGTGATTTATCTCTGGGTGACAGGGGAGACTGGAGAGGGAGAGAAAAATGAACTTGGGAACAGGTAACTGAGACAACTGTATCTGTAATAGTTTATCTCTTAAAATAATCTAGAGCAAATGATAAAAAATGTCATGATTTAAAAGCTGGAGGATGAACAGTTATTCACTAAACTTTTTCAAATGCATGACATACTGCTGTAATAAAATTTAGTTTGAGATAATAAATATAAAACAGAATTTTAAAAATTACTTTATGATGGTGATTATCAGCTGGTTCTTTCACTATGTGCTGAAACAAATTCTTCTTTTGAGCTCCATTAGTGTTTAGAAGTAGAGGTCTGAAAATCAGAAGATATACATGAAGTTCAGTGAGCAAACATACATGGAGTTTAAATTGCTTCTAATAATTTAGCCACATATAAACACACTCATTTTAATAATGAATAAAAAATTTCAGTACACAAGAAACTCTTAAAAACGATTACCTCTTTGGAGGGGTATGGGGGATAGTGTATCCACGGCTTTTACTTCTCCATTCTTCTGTGTTATCTTTGTTATAATAAACACTATAAATTACTCTCCCCAAATATACTTCATTGCTGACTGAACTACATAACTCTTTATGGTTCTTACATAGTAAAAAGTAGGTAATATCGCAAAGACTCAATGGAAGTCGAGTTAATTCTACAGCATAAGCTGTAAGTATAACCAAGCTCTGCTAAAATCCTTTGCCTTACAAGATAATCTTTTTCTCCTTCTACCTATTCCTTTGTCCACTGTTTTCCTTATGTTTTAATTGTGACAAAGGTAGTTACTGACATTTATGGGTATCACAACCCATGGTCAATATACAGGTTTTTAAAGACCCTTGTGAGTGGATTAAACATGAGATATCAAGTAAAAACTTTTTATGCTTTTTTCAGCATGTATCCTCTCTTTAAGAGTTTCTCTCACTGAGGACTAATGCTACAATAATTTGCTAATGTGAATGAAAGATGAACTCTTTATAAACCGTATGTATGTAAAACGACCATTTAGCCTATTCTAATCTTTCAAAAACAGCAAGATGACAATAGTAGGAAACACCACCACTCTTGAAATGTTAGAAGTATAATTTAACAAGGGAGGACTGTTCATCTGGGACAACACGCATACACTCAGTAAATGTAAACCATTCATGATTAAATTCTAACGTTTGGTTGTCTATAGATAGGTCAGAATGTATTATCATAAAATCTTACCTTTTACGTTTTAAACTCACAAGTTGGTTATTCTGAACCAATGTAACAATAAACTGGACAATCTAAAAGGAAAATGTAAATAAGAAATATTCCATCATAGATTCTTAATTCTTTAGTCTATATTACAAGTCTTATAAAATTAATGCAGGTACTGTATGTCCTCTATTCTAAGTCACATAGTTTCTCACATATTAACATTTTAAATTTGGATGCATCTTACAATGATATTTAAAGAAATGTACCAGCATCCAGGCAGAAGAACAACCTGTGATAAAGTTGCTGCTACCTAAGATATAGAGGTACCTAGGACATCCATCTACCCATCTATCTATCTATATATCTAGCTTCCTACCCACCCATCCACCTATTTATCTATCAAATATTCAGTTCAATTATTTGTCTTGATAAGTACCAAGCATGCCTGGATACAGATCCCTATTTTTACTTAAAATTCTTTCAAGAAGATTATGACGCAGAAAAGAAAACTGATGTTTGACAGATATTTTTCTTATACCAGGTAATACAATTAGAGGCAAAAGAAACTGCCAACTCTCTCAGAATAGATCTTACTATTTTCAAGTTAGAAAAAGTTTATTGGCTAACTCTAGAAAAATTATTATTGAGACACTGAACATCTGTCAAAGCTTCCTGATGACAATCACGGGAAGCTGATTTAATCTTCAGAGTCTGATTAAATTTAGAAAAAGACTATTAAACAGATCAAGACATGCAAACAATCCTTCATATTTTATGATAGTGTTTCTTAAAGTGTGGTCCAGGGACCAGCAGCACTGGCCTAGGAGCTTTTTAAATATGCAAATTCTCTGCCTCACTCCAGAATTGCTGAATCTTAAATTCTGAGAATGAGGTCTAGCAACATGTGTTGTTTAGCAAGACCTCCAGGTGATACTGATATGAATGTGAGAACTGGTTTAGGGTATGTCTTGAAATTATACTGCCTAAAGGAGTTAAAAAAGTAAACTATTAAAAGCAGTATAGGGGCTTCCCTGGTGGCGCAGTGATTAAGAATACGCCTGCCAATGCAGGGGACACGGGTTCGAGCCCTGGTCCAGGAAGATCCCACATGCCACGGAGCAACAAAGCCCGTGCGCTGCAACTACCGAGCCTGCGTTCTAGAGCCCACGAGCCACAACTACTGAGCCCACATGCCACAATTACTGAAGCCTGCGTGCCTAGAGCCTGTGCTCCACAACAAGAGAAGCCACCGCAATGAGAAGCCTGAGCATCACAACGAAGAGTGGCCCCCGCTCGCCACAACTAGAGAAAGCCCGCGTGCAGCAACGAAGACCCAAGGCAGCCAAAGATATATAAATATTTTTTTAAAAAATTTATTTTAAAAAAAAGCAGCAGTATATCACTGAGATGTTATGAATAAAGGCCAAGTGACTGATGACTATTTAGACTCTGCAGAAGAGTTCCTTGTACAAGCTTTATGAAATATAATTACACAATTAAAATAGAGAATTGTCCATTGAAAATACACACCGTATAGCTTTAATTTTGTAATTCTCCCTCAAACGAGGCTACTAAATGGCTTGCCTTACAATCAGTATTAACTTTGCCATGGAGAAAAATATAGACATTTTAGTTGAAGAGTTAGACAGCATTAGAGTCTATGAAAAGGAGGTTAGCCACTAAATTGCTTATTCAAAAGAAAATGCTGACACCTGATGAAAAGACAACATTTAACCTTAAAGATATCTATGAAATAGTCCAATTACTTTTGTTAATTTATAAAAAAGTGTTAGGGAAAATTCTTAAAACATTAGTTGGCTGAATTTACAAGAACATGAATCTCTGGCTAAATTTCTCCTGAAATTTGCTGTGTATTTCAGTTCTCTTCTGACACTTTGGCATTATGTTGTAGAGTTCGTTTCCTGAAGGAGAAGATGAGGCATTTAACATTTACATCATTGGACTTCTTTAGCTGACAAGTTCTATAAAGACACCTCCCATATATTATTCCAATTAATCCAAGGCCAAACAGTAAATGGCAGAATTAGAAACAAATTCCAGGAATAGAGAAAAAATTATCACCTGTCATCATGAATTATGTAAACTCCCTAACCCCACTAAAACACAGATTCAAACTCAAATTTGAGCAGAAAGAATGTTAGATTTCATGAAAAACTGAAATGTTAAATAAGTATTTTATCAACTATCTTTGCTTTCAAAAAAAAAAAAACCCAACAAATTATGGAGTATTGTGAGTTGATATTTAACCAAAACATTGTTTTCTGAAAAAGATTAACAGATTTTAAAAATAAAGCACAGGTTAAGGTACACCTATCATTTAAAATCAGGTATTCTTAAACAGGGCTTCAAGTTGGAATCAAATATGAAAGTTTTAAAAATACATGTACTTGGACTAAACACTTAAAGTTGAATCCTACATTCAACCTTCACTTGCATACTTATTTTTAAAAATCAGTATACCTATTTTGACTATGGGCCAAAGGGTACAGCTACCATTCATCTCTGTGTTCTAACCCTGCTCCACTACACCCATATCCTTTCAGTCATAACACTATTTTTAGATAACGGCCTCTGACTAGGAACAAACTGAAGCTCTCCCACCCTCCCTCCCCTGATAAAACCTGTTGCTTAAACTTAGTCCAGTTTACTCATGAGCAAAAAATAGCTGCCTTAATTACTTTTATGTTTCACCTCTTATTAACATATGAAAGCTGATATGAGAAGATTAAATCACAAGGACACAATTGCAGCAGAGATTTTCTGTTCCCCCAGTAATTTTCAGCTCATATACTAAAATCTAGGATTTATTTTACAACACTACATTAACTGCTTTTCTGCACATACGAATAGTGGCATACACTTATAACTCATTTTTTGAACACATAATTTGATCGACCGATTTGAAAATATTAGTCATTTATCTTCCAAGACCATATCTATGCCTTTTAGAATAAAAAATAGTAAGACAAAAAACAAAAAAAATCCCACACAGTAAAGCTATGTCTTTTACATAAAATATTAAGAAATTGGTAGTATATTGATTATACTCCTAAGAATTAAGTATAATAAAGTTGTTATATCAGGCAAAAAAATTTTACTAAAAGCTAATGAAACATTATCTGGAAGTATGGAATGACTACATTTAGTAATAATAAGAAATTTTTTTTATTACAAAGAATATGTAACACTTGGCTTAATTTGTTTGATTTCATAGTTTTACTTCTGTGTACCCAATACATAAGAAACTAATATCAATCACTGACTACTCAATAGAGATTTCTGGGGAGGGGGTCACAAATGGTACTCATTAAACAAATGCAGATTACAGTCACAGAGAAAAAAGCTTACCTTTCGAATAACTTGTTGCTGTTGTGCATGTTTTGCTCGTAATTCTGACACCTCCTTCCAAAGGGACTCATTCTCACTATGTTATCATTTATGAAAAATAAAAATAAAAAAATTCAGTCAGATAAGCCAGACCTCAATATCTTTAATTAAGAACACCAGACGTGAACTAGTTTTTACTATATATCTTTATGAGACTAGGAAAACTTTGGTTCAATTACACAGAATGGCAACTAACCTTGACACAACTCCAGAATCCTTCCTTCATAACTGTAGTATCTTCTACTCATGGCAATGTATGCATGAAAACTTAAGATTTATGCTTACATCCATACATAGTAGGCCATTTACTCCTCTGACAATCTGCTTCATTACTTCCTGTTTAAAAAATAACCTAACTTTTCAACTATGGCTACCATGTGAATTCAGGACTTGTGCTTAGGAAACAATTCTTAAAGGGGAAATGACATTTACCCAACACTTGCTATGCCAGGCACTATTCTAAACATTTTATGTGTATTACTTAAACTTCTCTAAAATCTGTCAAGAAAGGAATTATCTCTATTTTATAGATGAGGAGACTGAGACTCAGAGAATTGAGAAGACTTACCCAAGATCACACAGACAATTTGTTAAGTATTGATGTCGAGCTGAAGTCTGTAAGACTCTAAAACTGTCTAAAGATCTGTCTCAAACACACGCATATAAATGTTTGGTTTTTTTAAAGCATATTAAAAGATGTGTTTTTTTAAAAGCATATCTAAATACATGACAAACCAATTATATGCCCAGCAGTAATAGTTTTTTTTTCCTTCATTCACCATCTTCCATTGAAATTGCAGTTATTAAATGTTAGCAGCAATGATAATTTTGAGAAGGCCTGAAAGATTAATTCCTCTATTAAATGCTCTACTTTTTGCTCTTTTGTTAATTTACACAAAAGCCATCTTCCTCAATCCAAACTATTACAAAAGGGACTGAATTTAAATATAGAGGGCACAGAAAATAAGATTTTGATACTTAATAACTACTGTACTTTTTCTGACTCAGAAATATAAAGATACCGTCATCTGCCTACTAAAGATAAGTAGGAGAATGGTTACCACTAAGACTTACAGGAGGAATTTGAGATCCCACTCCTTAAAAGCTAAATCTGAGATTCAAGGAACTGGGTCAAAGGGCACTTCAACAGACACAAGATACATAGAGTAAACCAACATACGTGCTTAAATAAAACATGCAAAACTAGCAAGCTTCAAATTAAGGCTTATTAAAAAAGGGAATCAAAGTCCAAGGTTACTCTCAATGAAGATACTTGAGTTAAGAATAGCTAAACTAACGTCCCACAATTGAAATGGGACAGACAATACATAAAATAAATACTCTTAAGACCTTGGCGCCTATTTACTATAAGAGAATTCCAACTACTTACTAAGAAGAGAAATATAGGTCTACTCTATACACAAGTTGTTACTGTGGCATTAGGATAATGGTGCCAAAAATTGTAGTAAAACAAAATACAGCACTTTTCTGTAGATAAAAGGTTTGAATATCACTTTCCCAAGTCTATGTAAAGTAAGTATCAAGTAGGACAAGTCTCTAGTGTCCTTTTTTCCCTATTTTTTGTGTCCTATTTTTTCCTAAAAGATAGGCCACATAGAAAATGTCCTAAGAAACTTCTATAAAAGAAAGGATAGGTAGCGTATGCTGTATTTTTTTTTAAGATTTTTTTATGTGGACTAATTTTGAAGCCTTTATTGAATCTGTTACAATATTCCTTCTGTTTTTTTATGTTTTTTGGCCGCGAAGGCATGTGCAATCTTAGCTGCCCAACCAGGGATCAAACCCACACCCCTGGCATTGGAAGGTGAAGTCTTAACCACTGGGTCCACTGGGTCCAGAGAAGTCCCTGTAGTATGGCTTTTGGTCCTCATATGTGTGTAAACATATGAAATTCAACCTAAGTAGAATCATAGTTTCCTACACCAACTTAATGATCTATTATTTCATCAGTAACACTTGTGCATCAAATTGTTTTGACTGACCAGGTTTATATATTCTTTCAACACCATCATGAAAATACAATATTGGGGTAAAGTTTATGGCTACAAATAAAAAATAAAGGGAATCAATACTTAAGAAAAAGGCTTTTGATCTTGGCTTCAACAATGTAATCTAGGTACTTAAAGCACTAACCTCCAAACCTCAACACACACATACACACCAACTCCCATATTAGGATTATATTTGGAAATAATACTTTACCTTTTTAATTCAGAAAGCCTGGACTCAATAGTTTCTTGTTTTATTTGAACCTTCTGAGCACTACTTATAATTTTTGTTAAATCTTCCTGACGAATTTTATTTTCTTCTGGTTTTGCAGATGAAACCTTTCAAAAAGTAAATGTAGGAAATTAAACAAATACTAAACACCATGATTATAATTCAAAACTTCCCTGTTATAAGACGTTTTTGTAGCCTGTCCAGGAAGTGAGATTTAGTTCCAAAAGCCCAGGAAAAGAATAGACTTCATAGCTCAAAGAGAGGATAAGGAATAATCAGTTTATTTATTTTTAATGTGGAAAAGTTTCCATAAGCAGGAGCAACTTAAGGGCTTTTTTTTTGTTTTCATTTTCTTCTGTCAAATTCCCAGTAATTTCCCCAAGCCTATTTATTATTGCATTCCACTTTTAATTAAATTTATGCAGAATAGTTGCACACTAAGACCATGTTCTTTCATGGTCCACTACCCTTTTACCGCCCCCCACCCCACCTTGTGAATTTAGTCAAAATATCTTATTTCAGCAAAACATATCATCCATTCAAAAATGTATTATTTAAATTCCTACTATATATAAGGGACTTATTCTGAGCACTAGATATTCAGCAGTGAACTAAAGAAAAACGCCCTCCAGACAGCTGACTTTCTAGTAGGAACTTATGATTTTAAGTTAAATTATAAGGAGTGAGCCATCACCATATAGATGACTCCTTATCCTAAGTCAGAATGTAAACATTTCCTTTCCTCTAAAAAGTGTTTAAAGACTGAGCCCTCCATACAGTTGAGCGCAGAGGAAAAAAAAAATAAAGGGCAAAATAATTAAAGCTTCATTAGTCTAAGTTGTCCCAACAAGAAAACCTGTGTATTTCAGTACCTTCTTAATGTCAACAAATGAAATATGTCTTGGCCAAGTATACTACATGTTAACGCCCTAATTAAATCATGTTAACAATAGCTCACCTTCCTTTTAATGTTCTCCAACAAGTCATCCTGGCCTTGTTTGAAGTAAGGATGCTGAAATTCAACAGGACCATCTCGTTCTTGCTTCACAATTCCAGAGTCAATATGTACTACTTTACGAAAACCATCTGAAAAAGATTCAAAATTCAGATTTTGAATAAAATTTTAAATAGACAAAAGTAAAAACTTAAAAAATTAATGGTGCTTCTATGGAATATATTTTCCTTTATCATCCTAATGGTGGAAAAGGTTTAATCAGTGACTGATGACAGTACTCCAATTAAACTGCTATCCATACTCACACATATTCAGTTGCCTTACAAAACTTGCCATGTTATTGTGCTTGAAATATTTGGGAAGAATTTCTTTTGCAAATCTTTGTTCATCCAAAACCAGAAAGCTTTGGCCATTCTGAAAAAAATTGAAAACGTCAATTAGTTAAGATCCTCTGAAATTAGGTGATACATATGAACCTCAAAACTTGGCAGTCCTTCCATGACACCTTCAGACCATCATTTTATTCCTGTTAATAGCAGCAAAAACAAACTGCAATTAAGCTACAAATTTCAATTAAGCTCCAAACTGCAATTAAACTTTTTGATGTCAATCTCAAAAGTTTAGGAGTATGTATCAAACCAAAAGCTGCATCAAACTTTATAGTTAAATATTAGAAAGATTTCCATTCTTCTAATCAAAAACTAATAAAATACAGTATGTAGCTAGTATAATTACTTAACAATGTTTTAAAGCCAATGCAATTAAGACAAAAATAAGATAAAATTTGAAAGAAAGTCATATTTTATCAATAAACATAATTATATATTTGTACAATCAACTGAAAAACCACAAGAGAATTCAGTAAGATATCTAGCTACTAATTGACACACTAATAACGAAAGGTCAGAAAGAAAAATTTTTTAAAAATCCCATTTACCACTGCAACAAAAAGAATAAAATACATAGGAATAAACCTACCTAAGGAGACAAAAGACCTGTACTCTGAAAACTGTAAGACATAGATGAAGGAAATCAAAGATGACACAGATGAAAAGATATAACATATTCTTGAATTGGAAGAATCAATATTGTCAAAATGACTATACTACGCAAGGCAATCTACAGATTCAATGCAATCCCTATCAAATTACCAATGGCGTTATTCACAGAACTAGAACAAAAAGAATCTTAAAATCTGTATGGAGACACAAAAGACCCTGAAAAACCAAAGCAATCTTGAGAAAGAAAAAATGAAGCTGGAGGAATCAGGCTCCCTGATTTCAGACTATACTACCAAGCTACAGTCATCAAAATGGTATGGTACTGGCAAAATAACAGAAATATAGATCAATGGGACAGGATAGAAAAGCCCAGAAATAAACCCATGCACCTATGGTTAATTAATCTACAACATAGGAAACAAGACTATACAATACAGGACAGTCTCTTCAATAAATGGTGCTGGGAAAACTGGACAGCTACATGTAAAAAAATGAAATTAGTATACTCTTTAAAACCGTACACAAGAATAAACTCAAAATGGATTAAAGACCTAAATGTAAAACCAGATACTATAAAACTCTTAGAGAAAACATAGGCAAAACACTTGACATAAATCACAACAATATCTTTTTTAAGCCATCTCCTAGAGTAATGGAAATAAAACCAAAAATAAACAAGTGGGACCTAATTAAACTCCTCTGCACAGCAAAGAAAACCACAGACAAAACAAAAAGACAAACCAAAGAATGGGAGAAAACATTTGCAAAGATGCGACTGACAAGGGATTAGTCTCCAAAATTTACAAACAGCTCATGCAGCTCAATATCAAAAAAACAAACAACCCGATCAAAAAATGGGCAGATGACCTAAATATAGACATTTCTCCAAAGAAGACATACAGATGGCCAAGTGGCACAAGAAAAGATGCTCTACATCTCTAATTATTAGAGAAAGGCAAATCAAAACTACAATGAGATACCACCTCACACCAGTCAGAATGACGATCATCAAAAATCCTACAAACAGTAAATGCTGGAGAGAGTGTGGAGCAAAAGGAAGCCTCCTACACTGTTGGTGGGAATGTAAATTGGTTCATGCACTATGGGAAACAGTATGAAGATTCCCTAAAAAAACTAAAAATAGAGCTACAATATGATCCAGCAATCCCACTCCTGGGTATATATCCAGAAGAAAACATGGTTTGAAAGGATTACATGCACCCCAATGTTCACTGCAGCACTGTTTACAATAGCCAAGACATGGAAGCAACCTAAATGTCCATCGACAGATGAATGGATAAATAAGATGTGGTACATATATCCAATGGAATATTACTCAGCCATCAAAAGAATGAAATAACGCCATTTGCAGCAACATGGATGGACCCTGAGGTTATTATACTAAGTAAACTAAGTCAGACAAATATCATACAATATTGCTTATATGCAAAATCCAAAAAAATATACAAATGAACCTATTTTCAAAACAGAAACAAACTCACAGACTCAGGGAACAAATTTATGGTTACCACGGGGAAGGGTGGGAGGCAAGGGATAGACTGGGATTTGGGGATTGACATGTACAGACTACTATATTTAAAATAGATAACCAACAAGGACCTACTGTATAGCACAGAGAACTATACTCAATATTATGTAACAACCTAAATGGGAAAAGAAATTGAAGAAGAATAGACACACATATAACTGAATCACTTTGCTGTACACCTGAAACTAACCCGTGGTTAATCAACTATGCTCCAATATGAAAAAAAATTTAAAAAAAAATAAAGTCACTAGTGTATTTCCATATAAAAAATAAACAATTTGAAATTCCTTCTAAAATAATCAAAATAATATGGTAGTGACATAAAGACAGACCAATCAATGGAACAGAATAGAAAATCCAGGAATGAACCCTCATACATACAGTCCAAGAATTTTTGACAAGGATGCCAAGACAATTCAATGGAGGGACTTCCCTGGTGGTGCAGTGGTTAAGAATCCACCTGCCAATGCAGGGGACATGGGTTCGAGCCCTGGTCCAGAAGATCTCACATGCCGTGGAGCAACTAAGCCCACGCGCCACAACTACTGAGCCTGCACTCTAGAGCCCACGAGCCACAACTACTGAGCCCGCGTACCACAACTACCGAAGCCTGCACACCTGGAGCCCGTGCTCTGCAACGAGAAGCCTGCGCACTGCAACAAAGAGTAGCCCCTGCTCGCCGCAACTAGAGAAAGTCCGCGCGCAGCAACGAAGACCCAACTCAGCCAAAAAAAAGACAATTCAACGGAAAAAGAACAGCCTTTTCAACAAACCATGCTGGTAAAACTGGATACTCACATGCAAAAGAATGAAGTTGACTCCTTACCTTATACCATATACAAAAATCAACTCAAAACAGATCAAAAGCGTAAACAGGACAGCTAAAACTATAAAAATCTTAGAAGAAAACACAAGGGGGAGAAGCTTCATGACAATGGATTTGGCAAAAATTTCTTGGATAACCAAAAGCACAGGCAACAAAAGCAAAAACAGACAAATGAGGCTACCTCAAGCTTTAAAACTTTTGCGTAAAGAACACTATCAAGAGAGTGAAAGGGTAACCCACAAAATCGGAGAAAATATTTGCAAATCATACATCTGATAAGGGGTTAATACCCATAACATACATTAAAAAAACTTCAACTCAACAACAATGAAAAACAAGCCACCTGATCAGCAAAGGGTAAAGGACTTGAATAGATACTTCTTCCCAAAAAAGATACACAAATGGCCAATAAACACATAAGACACCTAGTATCACTAATCATTAGGGAAATAAAAAGCAAAACCACAATGAGATATCACTTCACTCATTAAGATGGCTATTAAAAAACAAAAATACAAAAACCCAAAAAATAAGTATTGGTCAGGATGTGGAGAAACTGGAACCCTTTTGCACTGCCGGTGGGAATATAAAATAGTGCAGCTGCTATGGAAAACAGTACAGTGGTTCCTCAAAAAATTAAACATATAATGACTAAATGATCCTAAAATTCTACATATATATCCAAAAGAATTAAAAGCAGGGGCTCAAAAAGATATTTGTACACCGATGTTCATAGTAGCATTATTCACAATAGCCAGAAGATGGAAGCAACCCAAACGTCCACTGACAGATGAATGGATTAACAAAATGTGGTACATACATACAATGGACTATTATTCACCCTTAAAAAGGAAGAACACATGCTACAATGTGGATGAAACTTAAAGACATTATGCTAAGTTAGACTAGTCACAAGAGGACAAATACTGTATTATTCCACTTATATGAGGTATCTAGAATACTCAACTTCATAAAGACAGAAAGCAGAATGGTTACCAGGGGCTAAGGAGGAGGGGACTGGAAATTACTGTCTAATGAGTATGAAGTTTCAGTTTGGGAATATGAAAAACATTCTGGAGACGGATGGTAGTGACAGCTGCATGACAAGTGAATGTACTTAAGGTCACTGAACTGTAAACGTAAAAATGGTTAAAATGGTTAATCTTAAGATATATGTATTTTACAACAAAAACCTAAAACTAAAATGGAATAAAAAACTCCAACAATAGAAAAATATCAAGTATCTAAAAATAAATTTTAAGAATACACAAGACCTTTAAGAAAATATTAAACTACAGAGAGACAGTGTTGTAAAGATGTCAAGTCTAATTAAGTTAACCAGTACGTTGACTTCTCTCTCAATTAAAAAAAAGGTTTTGGAGACAAGGTGAATAGATGCTAACACAACCAAATATTAGGTACTAAAGTTCATTTCATAAAAATTATGTAACAAATAGGTAAGAAAATACTGAAAACAATGGAGAGAGAGGTGTTAACCATACCTTACACAGACAACAGAATTTGGTACTAAAGAAGGGATACTCAAATAGCTGAATGGACAGACTAGAGAGAACAGAAGCAGAAGCAAATCTATTTGAGAATTTAATAGGTAATAAGTAAGGGCAGCATTCAAATCAGGAGGAAAAATCAGGAGGGAAAAGGATTAGTTAATAAACTTTCCATTTGGAAGGAAAAAACAAAAGCTCAATGCTAACTCAATGTTACCTCACTCTTTATAACCAAGCTTTTGAAAGCATCACATAAAAAACCCCAGAAGTCATACAGGTAAAAATTAATAAATGTATTCACGGAGACTACTAGCTGCCTACTCTATCTTGATTTCTCTACTTTCTTTTTTATTTTTTAAAACTAAAATTGGGGGCTTCCCTGGTTGCGCAGTGGTTGAGAGTCTGCCTGCCGATGCAGGGGACACGGGTTTGTGCCCCGATCCGGGAAGATCCCACATGCCGCAGAGCAGCTGGGCCCGTGAGCCATGGCCGCTGAGCCTGCGTGTCCAGAGCCTGTGCTCCACAACGGGAGAGGCCACAACAGTGAGAGGCCTGCGTACCGCAAAAAAAAACAAAAAACAAAAAAAACAACTAAAACTGTATATATTTAAGATGTACATGATGATTTAACATATATTCACACATGCACAGTGAAATGACTACTACAAGCTAATTCACCAAACTAAAAAGCTTCTGCACAGCCAAGAATAATCAACAGAATGAAAAGACAACTTAATGGAATAAAAATATTTGCAAATACATATCTAATAAAGGATTAATATCTAAAATATATAAGGAACTCTCACAACTCAACAGCAAAAAGACGCAACCCAATTAAAAAATGGGCAAAGGAGGGGTTCCCTGGTGGCGCAGTGGTTGAGAGTCCGCCTGCCGATGCAGGGGACACGGGTTCGTGCCCCGGTCCGGGAAGATCCCGCATGCTGCGGAGCGGCTAGGCCCGTGAGCCATGGCCACTGAGCCTGCGCGTCCGGAGCCTGTGCTCCGCAATAGGAGAGGCCACAACAGTGACAGGCCCGCGTACCAAAAAAAAAAAAAAGGGCAAAGGATTCGATTAGACATTTTCCCAAAGAATACATACAAATGGGCAACAAGTATGTGAAAAGGTGCTCAACATCACTGATCATCAGGGAAATGCAAATCAAAACCACAATGAGACATCACCTCATACTTTTTAGGATGGCTATTCCTAAAAAAACAAAAAAACAAACCAACAAGTGTTGGTGAGGGATGTAGAGAAAAGGGAACCTTTGTATACTGTCAGTGGGAATGTAAATTGGTAATGTCATTATGGAAAATGGTATGAAGGTTCCTCAAAAAGTTAAAAATAGAACTACCATATGATCCAGCAGCCCTCTTCCGGGTATATACCCAAAGGAAATGAAATCAGTATCTCTAAGAGATATCTGTGCTCCCATGTTCACTGCAGCATTATTCACAATAACCAAGACACAGAAACAACCTAAATGTCCAAAAAAGAAAGAAGAAATTGTGAGATATATACATACTTTATACATATATTGATATATTTTATACATACATACACAATGAAACATTATTCAGCCTTAAAAAAGAAAGAGATTCTGCCACTTGCAACAACATGGATGATCCTCTAATTTCTTACTAACAACACAATTTTGTCTGATGCTACAAATACATTTCTCAGTCCCTCTTAGAAACAGAGGTGGCCAAATAACACATCTGGCAAACAAGATATAAGCAAAATGGATTGAGCGGAGCTTCCACAAAAGCTTCTAAAAGGGAAAAGACTCAAAGTGTCAAACTCCTACATCTCATATTCCTGCTCAGAACCTGGAGCCAACGGCTAGAGCTCCAGTAATGACTGAAGTAGAAGGAACTAAGTATGGCTGAAAGGTTGAGAAGGTGACTCAGTATCTTCAGATATAAGAGTACATCTTCAGATGTAAGAGTACATCTCTATAGAGTACATCTCTATTTTGTTTAAGCCATTGTTGTCTGGATTTCTATTACTTGTGTCTGAACTTAAACTTAACTGACAACAGACATTTAAAAAATTCAATAAAGTTGAAAGCTTACTAACATAAAAATATATCCAACATTTATGACAAACGATTAACTGCATTAATTAAAAATTTTCTATCAGTAAGATGAAACACTCAATGTGAAATTTAGAAGATCAGATCTCATTCATAATAAAATGTACAGTAAAATAATGAATTTCACTTATTAGATTGGCAAATTTTTTAAAGTTTAAAAATAACCACTGTTGGTTATTAGGTAGTAGCTATTAAAATTTAAAAATGCATACATCTTTTTCTATCTTAAAAGGACTTTCCCTCTACCTTACTTCCTCTCAATCTATCCACCCCATCTGTCTTTTCATTCACTGCAAAATTTGACAAATATTTTAAAGCCCTCTTCTCCAATTCAGGGCCATCTACTTACTCTCACTAAAATTTGGTTTCAGTTTTTGTGCCTCTACTGAAACTGTTTTTTCTAAAATGTCAAATGCCAAATTCAATGCCCTCTTTTCAGTCCTCATCTTCCTACACCTCTCTGTGGCATTTCATTTGGCACTACTGACACTCCCCTTCTTAAATGCTCTGCTCTTATGGCTTCGAAACTATACAATGGGTCTCCTATCTCTCATGTTTCTTTTCAATTGTTTTCCAGCTGTCAAGAGGTAGTGGGTTTTTTAAGTTTCTATCCTTGATTATGATACCTTTTATACTCTTTCCTTAGGCAGTCTCATCCACACCAATTTCTCTAATTACTGACTTTATTATGTATAATGATTATCACAACTATGCCTCTGCCCCTGACCATCTCAAATTTCCCACTTGAATTTTTCAATCATTAACATTTTTACACAATGTTCTTTGACTCACTCACTTGTCTATTTCAAACCCATCATCCTACTCCTCCAAAGTCAACTTTTTCCTGTATTCTCCATCCCGGCATGCCCTGTCCCCTCTAAGCTACCCAATTAATTCTGTCATCAATAACAAAAAGGCAAATTAAAAATTCTCAATTTTAACAGCTAGTAACTTAAAGGGGAAATATTTAAAACATTTCCTTTAAAAATAAGAGAAAGGGATCCCATGATTGCTGCTTCTATCTGACACCCTGAGGTATCTTAGCCACTGCAAAAAATGAAACTGAAGGTATAAGGTTCTCAAAATAAGAACAAAACTGTCATATCCAGACACCTATGGATGTACACTTTGAGAATCCAAATCAGTAAAATGATTAGCTCACTGGTTTATTATCAATATACAAACGTTACTTGTGTTTCTAATTACCAGCAACAGCAATTATTTTTCATTAAAGGATACCACTTAAAATATCTATAAAATCTAACAAAGCTGTACAAGATCTAATTGCAAAAAATATAAAATTTTATTAAATAACAAAATGAATTTAGAAAAATGATTTGTTCCCATGAATATATCATATCATAAAGATACCTATTTTCCCTAATCTGATTTACAGTTTCAGTACAATTCCAATAAAAAAAAAATCCTAATAGGTTTGCTTTGTTTTTTTCTTTAATGGAACTTGATTTTAAAACATATATGGAAGAGCAAAGACCAATAGTAGTCAAGGCACTCCTGAAGACTAGGTTGCCCTCCCAAAAGCTTTACAGAGCTACAGTAATTAAGACATGTGATACAAGAAAAAGGATAAATTATCCAGTGGAACAAAATAGAGAACCTAGACACAAAAACACAATCTACATATAATTTTGCTTATTAAGACAGAGGTAGCAACACAAATCACTAGAGGAAGAAGAAACTGTTCAATAAAGGGGCTAAAACAACTAAATATGGAAAACAATGAAACAGAATCCCTTATACCACACACAAAAATCAATTCCAGTGAATTAAAGATTTAGATATAAAATTCAAACCTTTAAAATTTTCAGAAAAAAAAAAGATATGGAAAAGTATTTCTCTCTCCTTGGGGTAGGAAAGCAAAAACATCCTGAAGAAACAAAGAACATGAACCACAAAAAAGGCTGATATATTAAATTATACTAAAATTAAGAACTTATACTCATCAAAAGAAAGTAAAAAAGATAAGCCACAACTAGGAGAAGACAGAGGCAACACGTACATCCAAAAAGATGCAGAATTACAAGGAATTCCTACAAATAATAAAAGATAAACCACCCAACAGAAAAATGGTCAAACATTTCATAGAATACGAAACACAAATGGCCAATAAATATGAAAAGGTGTTTGAACACATTAATTATCAGGGAAATATAAATTAAGACCTCATTGATATAATATTTTATATCCACTAGATTGGTAAAAACTCAGAAGAATGAGAATATCAAGTTTTGAAGAGACAAATTAATGGGAAATCTCATGCATGGCTAAAAGGAGTACAAGCTGATTTTTTTCGGAAAATAATTTGATCTTGAGGTTGAGCGTGCCATACCTTATTTTCCAGAAATTCTACTCCTCAATGTAGGTGTAACTACCTTACAGAAATTTTTGCTTATATACACCAGAAGAGGTGTATAAGAAAAGTATAACAGCATTTGACATGGTTGATCATCTCTTTCTTGAACCATTTTCTTCCATTAACTTATATGACCTCACTCCCTTGTGTTTTCTCCTTTCTCACTGTTCCTTTTCAATCTCTCTTGCTGGCTTTTTCTTGTCTTCATACTCTCTAAATATTAGAATACCCTATCTTGCAGGTCCTTCTATCTTCATCTGTCTCCCTGGATGATCTCATCCAGTCCCATGGCTTTACCACTCACAAGCTCCAAACTCCACCTTGTATGCCAGTCTTACGTTATCTAAATAACCTATTCAACACTGCCACTTGAAGGTCTTGGAGTACAGAAGTCATTCATGCTGTTCTCCTTTCCAGCACTGCACTTCCCCAGCTCCTTTGAAATAAGGTGTCGTCATATGACCAAGTGTGGTCAGTGAAATGCAAGCAAAACAAAACACGCCTGAAGTAATACTAGCGATCCATTTGTAATCTCAAAGTTAACATGGCCAAACAGAATCCCCACCCGCACTTCTCCCAATCTTCCCGCATCTCAGCAAATGGTACCATCATCCATCCGTTGCTCAGGCCAAATACATGAGTCATTCTAATTCGTTTCTATCTCTCCTCCAACTCCAGAAAATTTATCATTAAGATCCGTGACCTTGCCTTCAAAGTAGATATTACATCTGCTGCTCACCACCTCCACTGTTATTACCCTAGTCTTAACCACGCTATTTTCAATACCATAGTGGAAAACTGTGATAGTCTTCTAACTACTTCCCTCATTTCCAATCTCCTTACCATGCCCTAAGGCCCTACACCATTTGCTTCTGCCTACCTCTCTGACCTCACTCTCATGTTATCTAAAGATAATCCAACTACATGGGCCTTCTGCAATCATATGAACATGCTATGCTCAAGGTCTTTACATTTTCCATTCCCCTTTGCCAGATCCATCTTTTCTAATCATTCAGATCTCTGCTCACATATCACCTCCCCAAAGAGGCTTCATCGTCACTCTACCTAAAATACAACAGATTCCACTCATTTTACATGCTAGTTATGAATTTACTGCGCCAAATTCATTCTTCAATGTCTGCTCTGCAAATATGGAGCTGAGTCTTAAATATCTTTCTTTTCGAGCATGGTGTTAAGCTTTGTCATAGAAGATACTAGAGAGATATTACAAGAGGAAGGGATTACCCTTCCTGGTTCCAGTGTGTCCTTGGCAGGTTCCTGCTGTGCAGGCAGGTTCTCCAGCACCTAGCTCTTGCAGTGCACAGAAGGCAGCAGCACCCTAAGGCCAGCAGCTTCCCCCAACACTCCCCTCTCCCGTGGGAGGCTTCAAATCAGAGTATCTCTGGCCAGACATCTCTCCATGAATAGCTTTCTAGGGTACCCTAAAGCATAGGCTAATAAACATGTTCTTAAAGGGCTAGATAATAAATATTTTAGGCTTGCAGGTCATAACTCTGCCCCTGTAGCAAGAAAGCAACTACAGACAATACGTAAGTAGACTGAGCATGGCTATATTCCAAATAAACTTTACTTTTAAAACACATGGTTGGCCCACAGGCCATAATCTGCCAACCCCTGCCCTAGAAAGCATATTTCCCAGCAAGTTCTGAAGGATGGATTTCTAGTAAGTCCCACTAGTGTGGCATCACTGAAGTCTTTGCCATTCAGTGAAATATAGTCATTCTCTCTCCAACAAGGTCTTAGACTTCGGGGAAGGGCTCTTATTTGGGCACTTGCCCTTAGGCCTACCAGTGATGGCTGCTTCTTATAACTGCTATTCCTATCTTCTTTAGAGTTTTCTTTACCCCAATTCTCCTAATATAGTTATCTTATTAAACTTTCTCTGTTCAAAATACTGTGTGATTTCTGTCTCCTAATTGCACTCTCTCTTTACCCTGCTTTATTTTGTTATCACTAACTGAAATTATATTATTTGTGTTTGCTTACTTTTTAATTATCAGTATCCTTCACTAAAATGTAAGATCTATGAAGGCAGCTATTTTGTTAACTACTGAATGGATTCCTACTACCTAGCACACTGTCTGGTTGTAATAGAGTCACAACTATTGTGAGTGACAATAAATGAGTCTTTGATCACAGTGGACCAAATTATATTTTTAGAATTTCAACTCTTGGATTATATATATCAAATGAGGAGATGAATGCATCTTGTTTATATTGCTCTCTCTCTCAAACACACACAACCCTAACTCACTAATATTGTTCTGCGTCTCTGCTTATGGTATTCCTTCACTCGCTACTTCAAAATTAATAAGTAACTTCTTTGAGTGCAAAATTTCTACCTTACTGCTGTTTAAACCTGTGAAGCTTAAGCACTGCAACACAGAACTCTCCCTATGCATTTTATAAGGGACAAAAAGCCACTATTACTCAGTAGGGTGAGAAGGATGGTAGCTTCTCTTTAGGCCTAACCCATAAATGTTAGCAAGCTTCCAAATAGTAATTGTTTCTGCTCAAACTGGTACTCTTGGTTATAAACGTCCAAAATACTCTTAATAATAATCTAATACTTCAGCCCCATTACTTTAAAAGTTTCCAAAATAGAAGTCTCTTTTTTAAACAACCGGTCTATAATTTCTTAATGTTTACCAACCATTCCTTGTGAGTCTCTAGCTCTTTCTCTTATGTATACAAATAAAAAATACTAGTCTGTGAATCAGTCAACTTTTCTGTAGGTCCATCTAAAGTGGATTTAACCCCTATTCTGCCACATTTTTGGCCTTTCTTGTTTTCACTTGAGAGTACTGCTGGGAAATTCAAAACAATACCATAACACTGGGAAGTCTAAAGATCTACTGTTCAAATTCATCCAAAACAGCTAGAAAACACTGGACAAATTCTGGTTTTGCTCCCTTTCCCTCCTATTTCCTGATCTGTCTCTGCTGACTTGAGATGGATAGGGAAGTACAGACTGCCATAGGGCACAAAAAGGTAGAACAGATGGGTATGAAGTCTTTGGTGGAAATCACTTCTTGGTATTCTCAAGCAACCTGAAGAACTGAGACAAAGGAAGTAACACTGGTAAAACAGTGACTTTCCAGTTCTTTCTTTTTTTAATATTGCTTCACTTCAACATACACTGAGTATCATATATCAGTAACAGTAAAGGCTGTTCCTTACGATCAATGGCAAGAACTTCCAATCAACTTCCACAACTTCTTGTCCCTGAAGATCAAGTTTCCCCAGTTGCTACCAAGCTAAACCTGTGCCCTCTGTTGAGGACTCTGTTACATTTAAAACAGCTTAAGGTTGTTCAACAGTACTATCCCTGTCCTCGATTCTGGTAACAGACTGCCTACCAGAGCCAAAATAGCTATAGGAAATGTAAAAACAGACAAAAAAGAAAGGAAAAAGAAATATCAGTGGGGAATTTGGGGGATGTACTGTATGTTTTAAAGACACTCAGAATCTAAAGACATTTCTATTACTTGAGTTTATAACAGTATTATTTTGATTGTTCAGAATATTATATTTCTACAATTAATGACATCAATGGGGGTATTAGTTCATTTCTGTCATACCACAAATTTCAAGGAAAACTAAAGTTATATAAGTCTTCAGGAATATTAAGCCAAGCTTTTCAAACTGCAGTTGGTAAGTTTTCTCCCCTTGCCTTACACTCTAGCTAGAGTAAATTATTTTCCACAAGTGAAAACAATTGCATAAAAGATTGCCTCCTTTCCAAAACATCTTCTACTTCTAAAAGGTCTTAATATGATTTTCACTCAGAGAGTATAAATGCTAAATTACCTCAACAGAAGTCCGGCAAAACAAATTTGAAGGAAACCAGAAACAACCATAAATAGCAACTTCTAAAAGAAGAGAGTAAATTATTTTGGTTTTTCCATCTAACATCATTGTTCAATTAAAGTTTTACCTTTCATTGTTAACACTGTTTTCGGAAAAATCTGTGGGAATGTAAGACAACTTCCTTAGGCAACTAAGCATAGCCTAAGACATTAATCCAGAATTGTCTACTGACTTGTGGAGGAGTAACATTTTGGTATAAAAACTAAATATTGTGACGACCTGTATTAAGTGTAGGGCCATTGATGGAAGAATGATCTGGGAGCTCAGAAATCTATGCTAGAGCCCCACCTCCGATAATGCTAGCTTTGTAATTATAGACAAATAATCTAACCTAAGCTTCAAATCTACATAATGAGACTAAACCAGATGATCTTTGAGATTGTCTTCAGGCATCATTCCACTTTTATCATTCCTACCATTTCCATTACATAGTCCAAGGATTTCACTGCTTAATCAAACATTTATTAAGAACCTACTGTATCCCTTGGCACAGATACTGTCCCTGTCCTCACTGAATTTATATATATATATATATATATATATATATATATATATATATATATGTATTTTTTTTTTTTTTTTTCCTTCAGTACGCGGGCCTCTCACTGTTGTGGCCTCTCCCGTTGCGGAGCACAGGCTCCGGACGCGCAGGCTCAGGGCCATGGCTCACGGGCCCAGCTGCTCCGTGGCATGTGGGATCTTCCCAGAACAGGGCACGAACCCGTGTCCCCTGCATCGGCAGGCGGACTCTCAATCACTGCGCCACCAGGGAAACCCTGAATTTATATTTTAATTCTCCCACTATGTATTAAAAAATGAGAAGTCAAAACATAAGCTTAGACTTAATAATGGAAAAAAAATAAGAATGATTTTTAAGTGGTTTATTTAGCTTAAAATTCATAAAATGATGCATTTATGGATTAGTATGAAACTCTACACATTTGATACTGCCCATAAAATTAAAGTAGTATTAAAATATGTTGGCTAATGAGAATTTATTAGACCTGCTGACAGAATACCCCTTAACTAAAACCAATTTCCAATATATTTAGGTACCATTTCTAGGCAATAAAAACAAGAAGGCCCACCCAAGACAAATAGGTGTGATAAAGTCAGCTTGGGAGTGGGGAGACTCTCAGTCCAATCTCTTACACATGCACAAGGCTGAGTAACTGCAGTCTGTGCTGATCCATCCTTGTCAACTTTTAATCCTTATGACTGATGAAAAGCATGAGACATCTGTTTATTTTTAAGTGTATACTGGTGGCTGGCTTCCTTATTTTCACCCCACCCCTTCTTTGTACAACTGTACAGAATTCATCAAATGCCTAATGCACAACATCCACTCGATGCTACTGACCTTCAAGAAAATTAAGTCCTAGAGGGAGATAAAGAAAATAAACAAATGACAGCAATATAAGGCAGACTGTGGTGTTACAGTAGTCAAAACTTCACGTACTCAATATAGTGCTCCCTGTTAAGATAAAATAGTAAAACTGAGGGTTCCTAGCATAGGAAACAGAACAGAAAAGAAAGTGAGAAAGAGGGGAGATAACATTTACTCAGCACTTAACAGGTGCCAGGCACTGTGCAGGTAGTTTACTCTTTTCCAGGCCTCTAAACAAGATAATATCCAAAACAGATGACCATCTACAATAAGAGAACTCCACTCCCCTTCACAAAACGATTCCAATAGCCTAAGTGTATTGTAACGCAAATGCTCTGTTTATGTAATAATCATTCTAATTAGAATCAGTATTTGGAACTAGAGGGGGGTCTTGGATCACCTAAGTAACCCATTCATCTTATGGACGACGACACTTGGGTCAGACGAGATAAGGAGCCTGTTTAGTGGCAGAATTGGGATCAAACCAATAATCAAGACATCTATACACCACACTGCCGGCAACTGTTTAGTGAAATTCAGTGATTCGTTTTTGCTCTCCACTATGTTACTGAACACCTGTCTATTGGCACTTTTATTAGAATAATCATAAAAATCTGTTTATAAAAATGGCTCAGAATCGCGAAAGAATAACGTACCATTTTCTATATAATATTTTCAAGCCTCCTGATAAGCAGTAACCTGCGTTTGAACATGTGCCTCCTTCCCTGACTGCCGTCATAAAGATCTCAGATGCGAGGTGAACTGTGTGTCTGTTTTAGGGGCGAGAATCAGGCCGTGAAGGTAAAGACTGCCTCACATAAACCCCGCGTTGAAGATCCCGGCCAGAGCTGCCCGTGCCCCCAGCGAGCCGCAGCCCGCGAGCCCGGCGGGAGGACGGAGGATGAGTGTGCAGTAACGTGGCTCCCGCTCCCTCGGCTCGTCGGCCGCCCTCGTTCCGCCGGGCTGGTTCCGAACGCCGCCCGGATCGGACCGTTACGGGGTCTCCTGGGCCGCGGCGCCCCGCGCGGGCCGCCCCTCCCCCACCGCGGCCTGAGCCAGCAGCACCGGCCGGGACCCCCGCGGCTCCCCGCGCGAACAATACCGGGGTCCCCCGCGAGGCTGCACGCCGAGCCCCATGCCACCCCGCCACCCCCGCGCCGCGGGCCTCACAGAGGGCGTTGAGCCGCAGGCCGCGAGAGACAACCCCGCGGGAGAGAGCGAGAGAGAAGGACGTTAGTTAGGGGGTTCGGAGGCCGCCGTGCCCTCACCCTTACCTGACTCCAGGTGATGAACTCGTTCGTGTGGGTTTCCTCCACAAGCGTCCACAGCTTGCTGAGGAAAGCCGGCACGTTCGAACTCTGCTTCATTGTTAACGAGGCGCAGGAATTCCTAATTCTACACCCAAACGCGGCGGTAGCGGCGGAGGCGGAGGCGTCGGCAGCGGAGGCGGGGGCGGCGGCGGCGGCGGCGGCGGCGGCGGCGGCAGCAGCTGCTCCCCGAAAACGCCCACAACGCAGGCGCAGCAGCTCCCGGGCCCCGCCCACCTCGCCCCGCCCCGCCCCGCCAGGCGCGCAGTGAGGCGGGGTAACCGGGCGGCCGCACGTGACTGACCAGTCTCCCCGCTCGGCCTGTGCTCACTGGTCTCGCGCCGGTCCCGTTCCCGACCAATCCCAGGAGCCGACCGCACAACAGAGGAAAGCAATTGGATGCTGCAGATGGGGAGGGGTGGGAGCAACGGGGGACGCTGCTTTCTCATTCGCCCTGTCTATAGGAGCTCCCGCTGTAGCGGATCTTCTGCTTGGGGGACTGTGTTTGGTTGTTTCACGTGGAAGCAGCTTTGGATGTTTGGGCTATGGCTGGAAGACTACAGAAAGTCCTCAGGGGCCTTTGAGTCATAAGTTTGGTAGGCAAAGTGTGGGTTGCGCCAGTCAGGCAGGAGGAAGGAGTGTAATACTTCACACGGGGGGGGAAAAACAGCTTTCAAGAATGATTTGCTAGGCCCCAAATTGAAACTGTGTTAATAATAATGAACCTTGTCCTTAAATTTTCATTAGGAAAAAAATCGTTCCTATAAAACACATTTATCAAATAGAGGAATTTAAATAAGTCACTCTTTACTAAGCACGTACTACAGTGAACCAAGAACTGTAATAGGCAGCTTACATGCTGTTTAACAGACATGGAATGCGCACTATGTGTGCAGCATAAAAAGAAATAGTATCATTTATTCTGTTTTAATCAATTAAAATAATTGTTCCTGTAGGTACTTTACAGGTATGTTCTTAAGATAATTATCGCTGTATGTCCTTTACAGATTTGGTATAGTGGAAAAAATATTGGACAAGGAGTCAGCATATGAGTTTAGACCCAGCTTCAAGGACACATTAGTGGATATTTAATTACACTGGTAGTGTGTGTAATTAGAGCTATCCCTTAATCTGTCTGTGCCGGTCTTTCCCATCTCCTCATTGGGAATAAAACTGTCTCTCTTTTCATCCCTTAAGATAACATTAATAACAGGAGGTTTGAAAATATAAAGAATTGTACAAAATTTAAAATTTTTTATGAGTCAGAATGTAAACATAAGAATGTACAAACAAGTCAGAGATAATAATTAACATTTTATAAGAAATTCAACATAGGATTGGTTTACCTCCTGGATACATGTAATTTAATACAATAAAAAATAAAATACATACAATTTCCAACAAGCATATATTTATTGAAATTTGTGTTTGACTTTGTGTCTAGCAATGATCTGTTTGCTGAAACAAAATCAGATGTGTGGTGGGAGACATCCAATAAATGAACTAATATTTGATGAGCACTTAAATATGCCCAGGGTTTTACACATATCATTTAATCCTCACAACAACCCAGTGCAGTAGGTCTTATTATCCCGTTTTTCCAATGAAGATTCTGAGACTCAAGAGCAAGTTTACCTATATCACTGCTAGTAAACAAGAGAGGGTATTTACGCTCAGGCTTTATTGAGTTCGAAAGCCTATGTTCTTTCCGTTGTATGATGATGACACCATCTCAATACTTAAGATGTTTATACTCTGACTTAAGACACAAGACGAACACAATGATGAGCAATCATTAATATTTTAAAAATAGCTAAGTTTGTCATATAACTAGTACTGAAACATTTAGAAAGACAGAGTTGAGTGAGTTAGGGTCGTAAGGGAAGAATTCTCAGAGGATGGGGACCTTAAGTTGGGTCTTGAAGTACAAACGCATTTGGCTAGCTAAAAAGAAAACAGCACTGAGCAAAGATGGGGAGGCCAATGAGCACCGTCTGCCTGTGGAGATTGACAGCACAGGAGATAGTGTCTGAGGAGAAAATGTGGCCCACTTTCATGGCATTGTATTGTTTCCATCTAAAAACAAAACAAAATGGTGTGGTTAGATACAAGCAAAAACTCCTCTTGGGCATTCAACCTGTATAGTTGTAGGCCTATGCTTAGTAGGGCCCCTTACTTGGTTTAATGCTCTGCTGTCATCATCTTGAAATTCTTAGTTTTTGAACAAAGGACCCTGTATCTTCAAGTTGCTTTGGGCCTCTCAAATTACGTAGCTGGTCTGCTTCCAATATATTACACTTATAGACCAGTGGTTCTCAAACTTAAGCATGTATCCAAATCACTTGGAGGCGGAAGACTGTCAATATAACATGATCAGTTATCACTTATAATACTCACAAGGCCAGCTATGGGGTTATTAACCAGATAATGTGATGATGGCACCAGGAAATAGATGATGTGTCTAAAATCAAATGTCTGGGGTTGGAATGGAAACCATGTCTTTCATAATCTGAAACATACGCTTTCTTCCTTTATACCAATGTGCCTCAAGCTTTAACCTACATCTGAATCACCTGGAGGGCTTCTGAAAAAACACACTGCTTCTTCTCCCCCACTCCCCAGCTCCACTCAGTAGATCTGGGGTTCAGGCTAAGAATTTGTATTTCTAACAAGTTCCCAGGTAACGCAGAAACTGTTGGCCCTCGGACCACACTTTGAGAATCATTGTTATATAGGAAAAATTAGTAAACTGACTTTCCCTTGCTAACATTTACAGACTTATTGCTACTCACCCTTCACCTCAACAAAATCCAGACTTTCCAGGAATAATTTAAACTACTGTGTTATCTTTTTCTATGAACATAATCTTTAATATTGATTGTAATTAATAAACTGTTTGAAAACTTTAAGTACTGATTAGAGACATTTGGGGGAAAAGAAAATCACTATTGGCTCGTTTGCACCTAAATATAAAACTGAGAAGGGAAGAAAACCAAATCAAACTAATTCACAATTATTTGCCACCTACAATATCCCACAAATATCAGAAGAAACATATTTGAGCCAGTGTCAACAATTTTGAAATGTTTACAATATTAGAGGATAAAAATGTCACTTTCTTAAAGTTAATTGCCTCCTGTTGGCTACAAATTAGAAAAGTTGGAATATTTCCATGGCTCACTTGCAGCCTGGAATGTAAGATTTAGAAGATATAGAATAACATTAGAAAATATGAGTGACCCAGACCTTTGCCTAGGAAATAGAAAAGCATACTGTGGTGTGCTTTGAAACTTCAAAGTGTCTGATTCAAATTGTATAAATTCTATCTAATCTATTATGCAAAACTACTTGGAGTCAGCACTACAACCAGAACTAGCTTGTAATTATTATTTTCAAGGATAGCAAGAATGAAGCCAAAGGCTAACTGCATAGAGGTTTCCAGCTATTTATATTCCTATCTGGACCAAGTGTTGATTTTCGTCAATTTTGGAATGGCCTATGGGGCCTTAAGCCAATCACTTGACACCTCTAAATCTTAGATTCTTCCATGTAAAATGTGAGTAAAAATACCTGTTATACTCACTTCACAGAGTGAGTTTTGAGAATTTGATAAACTGCTTCTTCCTCCAGTCCACGCTCACAATCTTTACAGAGATCTTTCCAAGACACAAATCTGAAAAGGTCACTTCCTGACTTAAAACTGTTCAGCGGCTTCCCATTATTTTCAGAATAAATCCAAACCCCTTAAAGATGGCATAAAATGACCTTCTGTGATCTGATGCCACCTACAGTTTCAGTCATTGTCTACCACTCTCCACAAACACCTAACCCTTAGTCACACCCAAATCTTGTACTTACCTTGCAGATCATGTGCTTCCATACCTCTACATATGTCCACGAGCTGTTGCCTCTGTGTGGAGAGCCCTTCTTCTTCCCCATTATCCCAAAAGAAAGTTCCTCCTTAACCTTCAAGGTCAAGTACAATTCCATACTGAAGTCACCTCTTTCAGTCAAACTCTCCCTGGAGGCCTTTATAATAGCACTTATTAATAACTAAATAAATAACTACTTGTCATTTATTACATGTGTTTTTTTCATACTAGGCTATGAAACACTTTCAGCATAAAGACTAAGTCATATTTACATTTATTCTCATCTAAAATGGCTCTCACAGTGCTGGCACACATAAGACTCTCAATAAATATTTATTGAATTAAGCAATGAATATGTGAACAGATAAGTGCTAACCAACCATTTAATCTTCCATGACCCCAAATTTGGATGACTTGTTCCTCCCCTGTGCCCCCATAGCATGTGGAACTTGACCCTCATGGTATTTGCCACGTTGCATTGCTCATTTACTTCTCAGCAACCCTCACTAGCCTAGCAGATTGTGCTTGCGTTGTTCACTCTTGTATCCTTAGCAGTTAGCACAGTGCTATAATACAGCAACAGCTCAATAAATATTTGTTAATGAATAATTTTAGTTTCTGATACATTTTGCATAAAATGTACTCTACTTAATAATAAAGAAACACCTTACAACTTATTAGGGCTCAGTCCATACAAACTTTTTAGTTTATAGGAGAAGAAAATGAAGAGAAGGGGAGCTTAAGGATAGCTCAGCTGAAAGGTATGTGATTGAGGAGCTATTTGTGGAATAAGTATCAGAATCCTGGAAATGCCAGACGTTGATGGAATGTCATAGAGTCCCAGGCTTGAGGTCATTTGTCTTTGAAACAAACAAACCTTTGGCGATAGCAGCAAAATGTTTAAAGACCCTATGGCTTTTGAATAAGTAGAGGGCTAGGAGACTGTGAAAGTTAATTTCTTAAAATTTTCAGGAAGTTCAAAGAAGAATCTTCTTTCTTTCTAAGGCTACAACTTGGATGTAAAAGGGACTGGCCGGAGGAGATTTTTAAGTAGGAAATGTGTTAGTATCACTGTACCAGCCTTGGGCTGGCACTGCTGTACATGAAACTTCCATTGTATGCCACATGTGCTAAAATCCAGCCAATCACCCAACAACAGTGACAAACTGGTCCAGATTTGTGCAGGACTTTCCCATTTTAGTACTGCAAATCCTATGTCCCGGGTACTACCTCAGCCCCAGGCAAACCAGGATGGTTCGTCACCGTAACTCCAGCCTCTTCAAGCTACTGATGTTGGACAGGAAGCATTGATTTATCAAGCTAAGCCAGGTGACTCGTATAGCAGCTAGTACAAATGAGAGATCTACAACTTTAATGCAGTTCTTAGCCTTTCTGGAAGCAATGTGGAGGTATTCTTTCACAGGCACCCCAACAGATAGCTGATAAAGAGAAGGAATCTATGTACCCCACAAACCAATATCCTAGAGGAGGCCCAGACCCAAGCTGAAAGATATTGATAAGGAAGAGAACTCAAGGCCAGAAAACTTAAAAGAACTGGAAGCATTAGAAAAATGTAGTGGATTGGCGACATGGCCTGTGATGTGAGCCTTCCACTAGAATAGCATCGTGCTAGGGGTCCGGTTTCCATTCCCTTGGGACTGGTTTTGCTCCACGTGGAGGTGGTAGCCAAGATAGGTGTTTGGACTTCATCTTTCTAGGTAGTGGGGTTTAAATGATCATTTTATTCAAATCATTTGATGGTGGAGATCTGAGCCCCCTCAATGATTAAATGTGTTGGGTTATATGGCTTGTGTACAGAAATTTACCCATACCTTGAACACAAGATTGAACTGGAGAAACTGGCTTCAGTGAGGAGGTACCACTGTCAGAGATGTGGGCCATGATCTAAGAGGTGTGTAGGGAGAGGTGGCAACCACTTCTAACCTGTTTACAGTTTAGCCAATTACTATGAGCAGCATCGAGGGACCAGATGGAAAGGGAGATGTCCTTTCTAGTCTCTGGGCTCACAGTGTGGGTTCTGAACAGCAGATATGAAATTGAGGTCTGTTAGGATAGAGTTGAATGACTTCTGACCTTTCAGAGAAAAGTCTGGGCATTGTTTGAATGCGAGAACATATTAAAGAACTGCTAGTTAATGGCAGAACTCATGATTATAAAGCCCTTATATATGGTGATTGTTACATTTGCTATAATTTACTTTAAAATACTGCTATTTAAACAGTGGTATATAGTGTGATAGTTCAGTGTAATTTGCACCCTAAGGGCAGTTAGTTAACATTTGAATCACCCTAGTTAGGTATGCAGACTCCAGGGGTGTTAGTTAGCACTTGAAAGCTTAAGCAAAGCTCACTCTCTGAAGGCTTTATCTTAATTTCATTCAAAAAAAAAATTAACCAACACCAAAAGTTTTGTTAATTAGGAATATGGATGTGGAAGTGATTTTTCCTTGGCGAAATGAATGAACTTCAGGATACATGTATCGACTAGAAACATCAACTAGAAACAGAAAGCCAATAGGCTTTCTCCACTCTCAACTGAACTGAGTAACAAGATATCTTGAGCCAGTAGCCTCTGCCGTTCTGGGTGCTGGGTGCTCTAACCTTAGGACTCTCATAAATCCTGTATTCAGAATGCTTTCCAGGCCCATTCAGGAGATTCGGGTAGCCTGGGTCAAAAGTAAAAATAGAGGCCCGCATACACATTTTAGAACCTTTGAACATCACAAATCAAGTTAACAAACTAAAAACAAGGTAGAAATCTTCCTACCTTGACAAATATATTTTCATAATAATATTTGAAAGATATATGTAAAACTACAGTTTTATAATGACAATAAATTGGCAAAATATCCAAAAGACCAAATTTAATTAGTTTTGTCTGGTGTCCATTGAATAGGAAGTGCTTTAGATGACTAATAAAATAAAGACATATGTAATTCATAAATCATTATATGTTTATTCTATAAACTTTTTTTCTTGCCTTTATTTCAACAAAATCATTAGTTAGGTTGTCAAGATTTGATCTTGTCAAGATCAAGATTTTTGCATAATCTGTGTTCTAATGGTAATGATCAAATAATTAAAAATGTAATTGTATTCAAAGCATGATTGCATTTAAAATCCAAATTTGAATATATTTTACAGAATGTATTTTAAAATAAATGTAAAAGTATTTAAAATTAAGGTTATATTAATATGTTTTAAAGTTATAAAATATTAAGAATTACATAATCAAATTTTAAATGCTTCCACCTTTTGGCTATTGTGAATAATGTTGCTATGAACATTACTATAGATACATAGTCTTATGCATTTTGCTTTCCTCACTTGACAACACAGGATGGAAATTCTTTCAAGTCAACTGACGTAGCTGTAATTTACTTCTTTTAATGACTCCATGGTATCCGTGGTGTGTGTGCAGCACAATATATTCAGCCATTATGTTACTGGCGGGCATCCACTTTGTTTCAAGGCTTTTATTTATTTATTCTTTCACTCTAAAAAAATCCTTAAATATAAGTTATTAAATACTCGTGTTTTATTTCTCTGGATTAGTGAGTTCAGATATTCATGTATAATTTGCATGGTAAATCTATACATTCGATTATTGTACCAGCATAGGAAAAGAAAGTCCTGCTGATTAAAAGGTCCCACATCTGAGCTGACAGATGCTATTGTATACGTACCCAACACTATGACGCTCCTAGCAACCAGAAATGTCAACACCATGCTACTATGGCAATAAGCAAATGTTTAAGCTTAACAGAAAATACTCTAATATGTGGTGTTCAGGGAAGTTTTGACTATTAGATAGACATTAAAGGAGATACCTTTGTTCTTAGATACTTCCATAACATATTAATGCAAAGTCAGGAAACTGTAGATTTACTACATGTGACTTTGTGACACTGGTGGCCGAAGATACATTCCATGTTGCTACCGGCCCAGTTTAGTTCTGGTTTACTTTTCACTAGATTACATTTGTAATTGGTAATTATCTCCTCCAGTCCCACTCAGCTGTGCAAAAAGGGTAAAGAAAAAGAACTAGTGTTTATGGAGATATTTACTGAATTTGAGACCCAAAGAGGTGTGATCACATTTTCATAGATTCACAAACAGTATGATTCATATTTAGTGTCTTGATTCAGAACTTTTTCACTTTAAAGCTGATGTCTTTCCACCACTTTGTTTAGGATTTACCCTTCGGGGACTCTAAAGGAATCCAAACCAAACCTGGTATCCCAGGTCTCCTATCTGATGTGCGTGGAGTGAGGGTGTGGCTTTCCCCGTCCACAGTGGCAGCCTTCCCTTTCAACTCTCTTAACTCCTCTGGACCCTATAACTGGAATTCAGTCATAGTCTTCTGATTTGCATTCTAATTCCCATGTTAGGTCAGAGCCCTGCCTTGGCTACCCATCCACTTACCTGGGCTGCTCCCTTAGCCCTTAGCCAGGATTGGCCACAGACTGGCTAAGACCCTTAGAGGCCAAGTAACCATAAGTATAATAAGTATATATAACATAAGTACAATAAGTATAATAAGTATATAACAATAAGTTATAATAAGTATAAGAAAATGCAAAAATGTTCTGCTTTTTCCATGATGACTGCTTTGATGCTTTTTAAAAATATCAAAATCTGCAAAATCAAAACAAAAGAAAAACCCCAAAATACAAACAAAAACATGTTTTGGTTCTCCTGCTTTACCTAGTGCTTAGTTAGGTAATTGGGTGCTACAGTTCAAGTCTTGCTTTAACTGGATAGATGATTTAGATCTAGATGCTAGGTGTTATGGGTTGGATTGTATCTTCCCCCACCGCCCCTGCCAAAAATTTCTATGTTGAAATTCTAACTACCAGGTCCTCAAATGTGACTGTTTGGAGGCAGGGCCCTTACAGAAGTAATTAATAAGGTCAGATGGATGGGCCCTAATCCAATATGACTTGTGTCCTTATAAGAAGAGGGTTAGGACACAGACAACACGCAGACCAAGGGACGAGCATGTGAGGACATAATGAGAAGGTGACCATCTGCAACCCAAGGTGAGAGGACTCAGAAGAAACCAAACCTGCCAACACATTGATCTTGGACTTCTAGCCTCCAGAATAGTGAGAAAATAAACTTCTGTTGTTTAAGACATCTAGTTTGTGATATTTTGTCATGGCAGTTTTAGCAAACTATACCTCAGGTGAGCATTACAGCACCCCAACTACTCCTTGAGTTCGCTTCCTTGGGCATCAGTCCTGGCCCAGGTAAGGAAGAAGTTCACCTTACTCTGTGATATTTGTCATTAGCTAGAAAAGGTTTAATGAATAAGCAATACTTGATACGTAAAAAGAAAAAAAATGGAACTGGCAGAAAGACAGTCTCCATTTATTAATGTATTAACCCTACTCCAAGTTATCAAAGAAATGAGCCACTAATGGGGTCAATAAAGAGTTTAGGTTGACCCTTAAAAACATGAAATACAAATCAAGGTACTGTATTGCTATTATTTGTTCCCTCAATAAACATGTATCTAAGATTTTCCATACCACTTGTAAAAAATTTTTCAGTAGTAATGATTTGAGACTTTACAATAAATTTACAGAGTTCTAATCTTTTATATTAGTTAATTTTTGACGTTTGATAATTCTTGCTAAATTTCCTTGGATAACTCTAGAAATATGCATTTTGATTTTTTATTCTCACTTTATCGGTATTTCCATAGTTGTTTTGCCTGTGTAATATAACTGTTTAACCCAAAAAAATTATTTCTCCAATTTATCTTACGTCTATTAATGGAAGCTGTTATAGAAGAGCACATACTTGGAGTTTGGTAGACACGGATTTGAACCCAGTTCTGTCATTATTAATGACAGTGTGACTGTAGACCTTTCTGAGCCTCACTCACAAAATCTCAGAAGGTGGTTGTGAAAATTCAATTAAATAATGAATTCATTGTGGATAAATAGATATGTAAAAGTAAATATCTGACAAATGTTCCCTGATACTGTCAAATAACCCTGAAACAGTGAAATACTGTTTATTTATTTGAGCAGTTCTCAGGTTTCTTCTGAGCTTACTTATAATTTTCACTTTCCACTAATGAATGTACAGGCTTACATGTCATACTAGTCACTTATTCACTTCTAAGACATGGAATACATTCATTAGTTTAGCTGATGCTTCTTTGAGTGTCTCTTAGGTGTCCTCAATTATATTAGTTTCATGGACAAATCAAGCAAGCATACAATACTTTGTGGGACCTGCCAAAAGGAACTTATGATCCAATGAAGACACAAAATGAAAATACATAAAATAATTAGAGAATAAATATTAACTGGGTAACAGTGTCTAGGAGTACAGTGAAATTAAAAGTCAGAGTGAGTTGGAGAGATTCGAAAAAACTTCATGGAAAGAGTGTAGAGTACTATTTGAATTGGCCTCAATTAACTCTTAATATAATAAAAACACCAACAGTAAGAAATACTTTTACAGCACTTAACATGTTCCAGGAACAATTAAAGTGCTTTATATTTATTAACTCACTTAATTCTCACCAAACCCCTATGAATTAAGTACTATTTTAATCCCATTTTATGAAGGGGGAAAGAGGCAAAGGAAGGGTGAGGATTAGTAATTGTGATATTCAGTCTTTCCTACCAAGTCTACAGGAAGGTGGAAGAGGTTAACTGAAAGGGAGAGTCTATTATGAATATTGCAGACGGACCATCCTCGTTGTTTGACAAATAACGTACAAAACCCCCAGTTATTCTTTAACATGCTTAAACTTCTCCCTCTCTCACCTCGTGTTATTATTCATTTTGTTCTCTCCATTTACACTCATTGATAACCCTCCATCCCTCAAGATTCCTCAGAGGTTGTGTCCTTAGAAAGTTTTCATGTTAATCCCTTATATCCCCATAGAAAAATATTATATTTTCCTGATAGTACTGATATTATACTGCCTTGATATTTATTTGTGTCTATTTCTTATTATATTATGAGCAGCAAAGGAAATGAATAATGTCTTTTTCGTTTTTTTCATTCATTCCTTATTGCTACCCCGCCCTGCAACCCTGTTGCCTACCACATATTTTTCATACTGTAGGCATGCCTTAAGCATTTATAAAATAAGTAAATAAGTGATTACAGCGCAGATTTTGTAATTCTCATTTCACAAAAGTGGAAAAGAGGTAGCTTTTTCAATAAATATGAAAACAGAAAAAGGAAAAGAAAAATTTTGAAACAATGGCTGATTATAAAAGAGGGGAAGCTTGCAGATGGAAGAAAAGGATGAATGAAAAAAGGAATAAATTATGAAAAAGAAATTAAAGAGCAATAAAAATAGGTGTTGGGCTTCCCTGGTGGCGCAGTGGTTGAGAGTCCACCTGCCGATGCAGGGGACATGGGTTCGTGCCCCAGTCCAGGAAGATCCCACATGCCGCGGAGCGGCTGGGCCCGTGAGCCATGGTCGCTGAGCCTACGCATCCGGAGCCTGTGCTCCACAACGAGAGAGGCCACAACAGTGAGAGGCCCGCGTACCGCTAAAAAAAAAAAAAAAAAAAAAAAAATATATATATATATATATATATATATATATATATATATATAGGGGTTGAAATAAAATGTGATTGGAACAAAGGATAAAAATAGAAAAGAAAACATAGGTGTCATTTGGAGAAAAGGAGTTGTAGAAATGAAAGAAAGATTAAAAGAAGTAAAATACAAAGGAAAAGAAATATATGAAAAAATAAGTGAGAAAAACATGAGACAATAGAGTAGAGAGTAGTGAATAGGCATTTTAAATTGCCTCACTTGTGGGAATAAATCTGTAACTGGGCCACCCTAGCAAGTACTTCTTAGTAGAAGTCATGAGTCAGATGATTTGTTTTGGCTTAATTCCCCACCCAGGGCGTCAAGTCTTCATAAAAGTATCCCAGACTCTGCACTGATTGATGATATTCACAATGACGATCACGGAGGTGGTGAAATATATGTTAATTGTGTTTCCAAAATATTTAAAAAATATAATTTCCTAATTATATTTGCCTAAGAAATAATATTTGGCAAGAATGAGCTCCATTAAGGGTAGTTTGAAATTTTCACACTATTTTTGAGAGTAAAGAAATCTCTCAATTATTTCCACCAGTACGCACTGTACGCCCTCAGGGTGCGGAGTTTTGCATACGCATGCCTCCTAGGAGTTCGAGCATGGTTCAGCTGTAGTGATGAGACACTAGGCTCACTGACATTCCCAGGTTGGCCTGTGCCTCTAGCTCCCTCTGCTGTTCACGCTGCATTACTGCTGCGACCTGTGAATCCACGCGTTATTTTTGGCCGCTCAGTGAAAAATACATACAGCAGAAAAAGGCTACTTATAAGAAAAAATGTCTATTAAAGAAAGATGAATTTCAGTTTAAGAAGCCCCAAATGGTATTTAATTTGATTAATTTCCTAAGTTCCACTATCCCAGCACTAAAATTGCTCATTCTTAGCAAAGCCACATCACTGAATATTGTACTTCAGAGAGTTGTTTCCTAGGATCAGATTTTTCTCACCTTGGTTAGTATCAGTTTTATACTTAGTGATAAGACATGAATGCATAGCAAGTGACTCTATTTGTAGGTTTTTTTTTTTTAAAGTGTCTACATGATGTTAAAGGCACATGATTTCTCTGAGTATTTCAATGATTCATTAGAACAATAGAGTTTTGTAATACCCTTAGAGTATGGTTAATATTTATTTAAACATTTTTAAAAGGTTATTTTCTTACATTTTAAAAGTGTGGTTATTTCTGAGATCCTAGGAAACGATGCCAGCATTATAATATAGAATAAATTGCATCTATAATATGTATTACAATAACTATGTTATATTATCAATATAAATTTTAATTTCTGAGAAAACTATTTCCATGGTCACCAATCCACTGAGTATTAAATACCCCCAAGAGGGATAAGTAAGCACTGTAAGACAGGCCACTAACATCCTAACGCTTAGGCAGGGCAACCAGTATAGACGGATAGAAGACAATGAAAGAGAAAAAGGGATGGGTGGGTTCGGGGGGTAGGGGTAGGGGTGGGGAATTAAAGGAAATGAAGGGGAAAAAGAAAGGAACAATTGGTGTATGTAGCAAAGGGGAATAGAGCACCAAAACATTTTTGCCTGGAAGATCATAGAAGGATGAGAATTTGGGTTAGTTGCACTCATATTAATCCTTTAATTCAATTTGACTTTATAGAGATGTTTACTACTATTATGAGAGAGCTTAAAAATTCATCATATAAATTTAAATTTGGCTTTTCTAAGCTTTGGAACTAACCTTAATCCATGGTAAGACATGATTTTGAAAGCTATTTTAAACAAGTACTTTTCCTGTTATCAGAGCAATACTTATTCTTCTTAAAAGAAATAAAATAGGGCTTCCCTGGTGGCGCAGTGGTTGAGAGTCTGCCTGCCGATGCAGGGGACACGGGTTCGTGCCCCGGTCCGGGAGGATCCCACATACCGCAGAGCGGCTGGGCCCGTGAGCCATGGCCACTGAGCCTGCGCGTCCGGAGCCTGTGCTCTGCAACGGGAGAGGCCACCACAGTGAAAGGCCCACATATCGAAAAAATAAAAAATAAAAAATAAGAAGGGTAAATAATGAATATTAAGAGCCCTGTGGCTCCCTTCCCCATCTCCACCCGTATTATTCATCAAGAGGCATAAAATACACACACATACACACACACACACACACACATTTGTATTTGGCACTCACAATATACCAAGCAGTACAGTTGGCCTTCTATATCCACATGTTACGATCTGTGGATTCAATCAACCCTAGATCAAAAATATTAGAAACAGGGCTTCCCTGGTGGTGCAGTGGTTGAGAGTCCGCCTGCCGATGCAGGGGACACGGGCTCGTGCCCCGATCCAGGAAGATCCCACATGCCGCGGAGCAGCTAGGCCCGTGAACCATGGCCGCTAAGCCTGTGCGTCCTGAGCCTGTGCTCCACGACGGGAGAGGCCACAGCAGTGAGAGGCCTGCGTACTGCACAAAAGAAAACAACAACAACAACAACAAATATATATATATATATATATATATATAAAAAAGAAACAAAAATCCAGAAAATTCCAAAAAACAAAACTTGAACTTGCCATGCATACGTAACTATATTCATGGCCTTCACATTGTATCAGATATTATAAGTATTCTAGAGATCATTTAAGTACACACGAGGATGAGGTAGATTATATGCAAATATCACATCATTTTATATTAGGGACTTGAGTGTCTTGAGTATGATTTTGATATCCGAGGAGGTTCCAGAACTAATACCCTGAAGACACCGAGGGATGGTCAGGGATTTTACGTATATTAACTCATTTAATCCTCACAATAAACACCATGGGGTATGTACTATTATTGTTCTTATTTTACAGACGAGGAAATAGGCATAGTGGTTAAGTTAATTTAGCTCTCACACAGTAAATCTCTATCGCTAAAATATGCTTATATATCTATTGTTAGATTTATCAGTTTTATTCTTTATCGACTTCTTGCTATGATAGATCAGGATTTAGCTCATTTTTGCCAAGCTTTCCAGTATTCCCCTGCTTCTCAGTATATTTTTATCAAAAATTTAATCTTCTATGTAGCAGCTTTAGTTTAGTTTAGCTAGTATAATTTTTTTACTATCTTGATTTCCTATTTCTCCAACTATAGAGTATCTTTTGACACTTCTCTATAAACACAAACAGTAGCCCTGTTCTTCAGTTTTCCTAGTTTCCCTTCCGCCTTCACCTTTTGTCACTGAACTTTTACTTTTTTCACGGTTCACACCACATACATTCTACGCTATAACCACGACGACTTTATACTTTGTCCATAAGTTGATTTTAAAATACAAAATTCAGTAGACACTGTTCATGTTATTAATGATTGTGTAAAATATAAATGTCATTCACTGAAGAGGCAAGTAGTGCATTCTATTTATATTTCCTTCTACAGTTGTTTCTTTCCTGTAGGGTTTCTAACTGGTTTTGTTTTTTCCTTGATCATTTACCTTTACTGTATTTTACATTTTGTTCAAACTACCCATCACGCAGTCTATGATACTGTGAACATTTTTTTCCCGCCAAGCTCTCCTGCTTGGAGCCCTCCATCATCCTCATGATTAGCCAGTATGACTTGCTGTTCCGGTGCTCCACTGTCATCCTGCGGCTTATCTTTACTGCCCTCCTGAGAAGAAGCCACTCTTTGCTGGTATTTTACTTTTTCTTGGATTATCCCTTCTTTTTTTTGGCATATATCCTAAAAGGAATTTCATCAGAAAGCACCATGGTGGCTGAACTTTCCGACTGCATACATGTCTGAAAATATTTCTTCTTTCTGCCCTCACAGTTCATGGGTGGTTTTGCTGTATACAGACGTCTAGGTGGAAAATCATTTTCCCTCAGAATTTTAAACATTCATCCACTGGTTTCTATCATCGGGTACTGCTGATAATTCTGAGGACAGTCTGTGTTTTGTTCCTTTTTATGGAATTTGTTTTTGTTTCCACACTAGAAATTTAAAGTGTATTCTCTTAGTTTATTGTTTTGAGGTTTCAAAATGCTATGACTCAGTGAATGTCTTCCTTTTAGTAATTGAGCCAGACATATCATTGAGCAGACTTCCACTGAAGTACTTTAGCTGTAGGAGATTTCTTCTAGCATGATTATTAGTATTTACTATTATTATCACCTCTCTTCTGTGATATCTGTTCTCTCTTTCTAATGTTGGGCATCTTGTTTTATATTTTCTATTTCCTGACTTTTAGTTCTATTATGCTGGAAGATTTTTAGTATTCATATTTTAATTTGACATATATTGTAACACATTTGCTTTCTGATATTTAATCTTTAATAGTATCCTGTTCTTGTCTTTTTGTTTGCTTTATACATGGAATAGATTTGGTATCTTCTTGAATATTTCTGAGGATACAAGTTTTTTTTAAAAAAATCCCCTTGTTGAGGAATTACCTCTGTTTTTCCTAGAGTCATTTTTGCTTTTTTTTTTTTTTTTGTGGTACGCGGGCCTCTCACTGTCGTGGCCTCTCCCATTGCGGAGCACAGGCTCCGGACGCGCAGGCTCAGCAGCCATGGCTCACGGGCCCAGCCGCTCCGCGGCATGTGGGATCTTCCCGGACTGGGGCACGAACCCGTGTCCCCTGCATCGGCAGGCGGATTCTCAACCACTGCGCCACCAGGGAAGCCCCATTTTTGCTTATTTTGATCTTTCTCATTCATAGTGCAGGTTTTTTTTTCTTCAGATATTTGGTGGTTCTTGCTTGTTCATTTATATTTTAGAAAGAGGTAATAGAAAAGCTGAGCGAGTTTTTGTCAAAGGCTATACTGCCCTGACAAGCCTTGTTGAAGGTGTGTGGGTGCCGAGATGAACATTATAATTTGGGACTCTTAAATGTCAGAGTTCCAACTCCTACACAAGCTGCCCTACTTCTTCTCAAGCACTGTATTCAATTTTTATAGAGAAGAATGGCTACTTTTATTACTTCCTTTCTTCTTTTCTCCCTCCCTCCCTCCCCCCACCTTCCTTCCTTCCTTCCTCCCTTCCTCCCTTCTTCTTTCTTTCTTCTTTCTTTCTTCCTTTCACCCAGCTTTGGGATGAGGATGAATGCTAGGTAATTGGACCTTCTGAGAAAGATGTTGTCTGAGAGAGGAGGGTGTAGGGGGAGATAACATGTTTTCTCTGAAGTCTTTCAATGAATCTCTTCGTTTATAGCCCAGGCCTCACTTCTGCTCTCCGCTGTAGTTGGCACTTCAAAGTTCTCAGTCACCTGGATTCCACCGGGCAGATTAGCTTTCTTCTACAGCTCACTCTGTGTGCATACTTATAGCATCTTCCTATGCCTTAATTTATCAGTCATTAGTTCATCATCATCTGCTTTCAGTCTTCCCAAAATTTGTTGCAATCATTTGGTGAGTGCCATACTTTTGATCCTCTTTCTCATTGTCCATGTACATCATTTTTGTGTATACCTCTATATTATTTTTATTGAGTCTTGGGAAAGAGAGGAGATAAACATAGGTACTCTGTCTTTCATCTTGATTTTTTTTTCTTGGAATGAAGACAAAAATGGCCTTTGTCGTTCACGTATTTATTTGTTCATTCAAGAAATATTAAGTGCTTGTTATAACTCTATGCCATGCACTGAAAATACAATGATAAGCAAAACCAGAGAGTTTTCCTATGCTCATGAGGACACCAAAGGGGGCAGATAAGAGAGGGGATCTGGCCTAATCTCAGAGGGCAGCTTGCCTGAGAAAGTGAATTTGAGCTGAGATCTGAGGAACAGGCTGAGAATGAGGTGATTAGATTAAAATGGGGTAAGAGGAAGCATGTTCTAGAAAAAGCAAAAGTTATTTACAAAGGTCCAGGCTGGGAAAAGAGAATGGCACTTAGAGGAGCTGAAAGAATTCTGGTGGCTACAATGTGGAGGACAAGGGGAGCAGCGTGACCTGAGATGGATAAAGCAGGTACTGGCCAGATAAGATCAGTGAAACTAGCCTTCTTAGGTAGATTCAAGACTGGAGTATTGATCCCTAGGAGCACTGGGAAGCCACTGAAGGATTGTAAGAGGGTTTCGGGGGTGGGAGCAATGTGATGAGAATGGCCTGGCTGTTGAGTGGTAAACTGAGCCTGGGTGGGAGTCATGAAGGGAGATGAGTTTGGACCTTAGGACAGCTGCCCAATTCAGAAGTGTGGGTTGTTTGAACTAGGGCTGCAGAAGTGGACATGGACAGGAGTGAACAGATTTCAGAGTTATTTAGTGGTTTGGACAGTGGAGTAGATTTGAAGAGCAAGGAAGAGGCAGTTTTTAAGGATGACTTTCAAGTTTCATGGTGTCATAGCCTAAACAAAGGGGAGCTGCAAGAGAAGGAGGCTTGGGGGGGAAAGAACATAATGGTTCTGAACAGGTTGAGTTGAACTGTCCTTGAGATATGCAAATAGAGATACTGAGTTGGCTTTTGAATATGTAGATGTAAGATCTGTATACTGTATACGGATACTAATTTGGAGTCAATAACGTAAAACTATTAACTGAGACTTTATTTTTGAATGAGACTAATTAGGAAGAGAGTATAAGTGAGAAGAGTTGAAGGCATAGCGTTTTAGTCTTGATTAAGTATTTTCAATATAGTATAGTAAGGACCCTCTTCTCATTTAAAAAAATTGTGTTTATAAGTAATATCAATAATTTTTCTAGAAAATAAGTTGAATATATGCCATAAAGACAGAGTTGCATATTAAAAATGTTTTCTCATAGAGGGTAGTGTAACTATTAATTGAACACACTTTGCTACATAGAGGCTATGAGGCCCAGAAAGATATCTGATAAAAATGGTCATGAAATTCAGTTATTTTTCCTTCTCTTTTTTGGTAATAAAACATTTAGGTTTGGAAGTTTTTATAATCTACATTTCAGTTTCCCTTTCAGTAATACAGTTGGTTTTGTTTTGTTTTTGGTAAGGAGAATAAAAGAGAGAGAGGTTTTTCCTTGTTATTTAAATTATTTGTTGGTAACACAAGTGTTACATTTAATTTTAAATAGATAGACTTTGGTTTAATGTTAGAAGAAAATTTAGCTGTAGGCTTTTCAATTTACGAAGGGAAATTCGAGTTTAAATTATGTTCAAGAAAAATTTTTAGTAACTGCAACTATAAGTATTTATGCTAGACTCCAACTGGCATCTACATCATCTAGATAAGATTGGAAGTCATATTCCAGCAGGACTGCCTGAAAATCACCTCAGGCAGATGAAAGTAGTTTCTATTTTATAACTCTAATGATGAGATTTTTCACTCAGTCTCTATAACCAAAGCAACTATGTTCGATATAAATTTTACATATTTCCTCTAGGTGGTGCACAAAGCACAGTTTTTTGTTGTTGTTGGAAAATCAATAGAAAACTAAAGCCTTTCTAGATTTTATCTTGCATCTGAATAAAATCAAATCTTCTCTATCTATCTATTATAATTTAATAATTGAGATGACATTTTGTCATATCTTTGAGATAGTAGCATGATTACAATAACTGCTTGGAGTATACTAAAATGCAGATATAAGTTTTTCCTTGGTATTATTATAAAATTAATTTCTAGCCCTCAGTGAAGAAAAATTTAATATATCCTATCCATTTCTTTTAGTTATTTCAAGTGAATCATACATTTTCAAATATCATTACCATCATTAACCATACCACTATCAATGTAAAATGCAAAATAGTCTACATTCAAGTACTTCATATTAGCTCTTAGAGGTGTTTATTGCTGCTGTGCCTTCATATACATTAAGTAATTCCCATCTCTTCCCTAACATCAATGAAAGATACAGGAAGTCTGAATGCAGTGGCTTATACAGTTTGGATTAATTTTCTTCCATCTGTTGCATAGGACAGAAGCCACCACAAGAGTGCAGGGCAGGCTTTTGCAAGAAATGGTACGGCAGTGGATTGGTGAGCACTGGACTGGTGTGGCTGGACAGAATCCCTTTATAGGTGTTAATCTGAGTTTTAATAATTTTTAAAACTTACGTTGTTTTTCTAAAAGAAGTAGAAGTATTCAAATAACCCTTAAAATCTTTATTAAATCTGAATAATTCTTTAAGGTTGCCTTTTGTTTTCTTCTGATGACTAATTGACCCAGAAGTTTAAGACTATGGTACTTAATTAAGGTCTGTGTTTTTCAAATTAGGATCTTCTTTATTCTTCTCTTTGTGGTAGACAATATGGTACAGCTATTTTGTGAACAATCCATTTTTAGCAAATATAAAGTATTAGTATTGCCATGATAAACATTTCTTGAGAACCCTGCTATCCCAGGGTTTAGTATTTCAAGGAAGACTTTTCTAAATCCCAAATACATGGTGTAAACAATAAGTAAAATACCTCTGGAGTTCAGAGTTCTATTGAGACCTCAGGCCCTCTGTTGGGCCTTGAAGAAATGGGATGAGCAAAGGTTCAGACGAGAAAAATTCCTTCTTTCCCTTTCTTTTCTCTTTCAGTTTCTCCCTACTCATTATCCTCCTGATCAATTTTAAGTTATAAATGAAATACATGCTAATACAAAAGAAAGTAAAACAATAAAGAGCTTGCCCCCAACTCTTCCTAACATTACCTAGAGGTAGCCAGTATCAAGACTTAGATGAGGATATTCCCTGATATTTTAATACATAAATATTCTTGTATTTTACACCAATGAGATATAACAATTTGTCTATTTTGCAACTTGTTCTCTTTATTTTTGTTTACTAAAAGGTTTATTAAGAGATCATAAGATTATGTCAGCACGCTCTGTAATTCTAACCTTCTTTATACAAAAGTGATCTCTCTCAGTGTACTAACTATATTCAGCCTTCCATTCTAGTAAGACTTGCACAGTTATTACACTCACTATTATATGATATTTGGTGTGAACACAGAAAGAGTGCCTATATATTTAAAAATTTTTTAAATTTTGACATAATTATATATTCACAGGAAATGACAAATTTATGTATGCGGAGGTCCCATGCACCCTTCGCCTACACTTCCTCAATCTGTAGTACAGTGTCAAAACCAGGAAATTGATATTGGTACAATCTGCAGAGCTTATTCAGACTTTGCTAGTTATATAGGCACCCATTTGTGTGTTCGTGTGTTCGTGTGTGTATACTTCAATGCAATTTCATCATAAATGCAGCTTCCTGTAGTTACCACCAGAATTACAGTACAGAACTGTTCCATCACCACAAGGCTCCCTTGTGCTATCCTGTTACAGCTACACCCGCAGTCCCTCACCCCTGGCAATAAGTAACCTGCTCATCTCTATAATTTTATTTCATGAATGTTCTGTAAATGGAATTGTATACTTTGTAAACATTTGAGATCGCCTTTTTTTAAAACTCAGCATAATTCCCTTGAGATTCATTGATGTTATTGCAGCAACCTTTTCTTTTTACTTAATGACATATCATAAATATATTTCCATATTAGCACATATAGACCAATCATATATATATATATATTTGTTAATTTCTGAAGTGCAGTGTGCCATTGTGTAGATGCATCATAATTTATTTAACTGGTTACTTATTTCTTATTTGATCTTTGTGTTGTTTCCTAGATAGTATTTTTAATAGCACAATAATGTTTAGTAAGTAAATTTGTATATATATATGTATATATATATAGGCATATATTATATTTGCCTACTTGTGTTAGAGAATTTATAGCACAAGTTCTTAGAGTTATAAAGGATGCCTTTTAAATTTTTGAGAGAAATAGCCCTCCAAACACTGAAGTAATTTGTGTTGTCAATGAATTAGAGTGCCTATTTTCCCACTTCTTTTTTAACACTGAATGTTATCAACCTTTTAATTTTGTCTTTGTCTATGTCCTGGATTAAAATTTTATTTCATTGTTTTAACTAATGTATCTTTAATTGTGAGTAAGGATGAACCCATTTTTGTGTATTATTTGTTGTTTGCATTTCACTTAGGAGAAAGAAATGTAAGCATATATTCAGAGAACTATTAAAAGGCAGTTTGGAGCTGAGTCTTTGATCTGGGGATCAGTAGGATATTAGATTTGAGATGTAGGGTCCAGATTGTGACAATATAATGAGAAGTTTAGTCTAAAGGCAATGGTAAAGGATCTAACTGAAGGGTTGGTGTAAAGCTGATATGTAGTATGTCAAATCTGCTGTAATTGGGAAACTAGAAATAGAAATTCAATTAAGGTGCTATTGTGGTGCTTCATGATCTAGAATGATGGGGGTCTAGGCTAGGCAGGATAGTGGTCCTGAAAAGATTGATGAGAGGGGCAGTCTTAAGGATCAACAAGAGAGACCAACAACAGATTCTGTGAGAGTGGACTCCAGATTGATGTTATGACTCAGGGGTAGGGGGATGTGGGAAATGATATACTTTATAGAAGAAAGAAAATTGGCGGCAACTGGTTTGGAGGCTAAGAACTGGATGGAGGTATATGATTTTGTTTCAAATATTATAAGTCAAATGAGCGAATATTACTCCAGTGCACACAATGTGCTGGCACCCTGTCCATGCTTTTATATACCATGTGATGTTCCAAACACTTTAAGATTCCTGATATTTTGCACTGAAAAATGTTGAGAACAATTGAAATTTGGGGGGAAGGTGATGGGAAGAAAAGGGCAAGGTTCCCAAGTCAGGCAGACCCAGCTTCCAGTTCTGGCTTTGCTTCTTTCTAGCTTTGTGACCTTGGGCAACATTTAACTGCTAAGCCTTATTACCCTCCTCTCTAAAACAGAAATAGTTATAGCAATTATCTCAAAAAACTGGTACATCAAGCGAAATAGTCCATGTAAGAGTGCTCAGCGTAGGTCCTTGCATATAGTAAACCTTTTAATTAATTACGTTTATTATTATAATTATGATTGGATAAAATTGTATACGTGTTTTTAGTTCTACCCCTCTAACTTCCCCTGAAGAGGATTCTGGCTGTGCTCACTTAGCCTCTTCCCCTCAACCACCTTCCAAAGGGATTCTGATATTTCCAGAAAGGATTTTAGGTTGTTTGTGATGCCGAGTGATGAGAACAGGTGCAGATATGGAAAGGATAAAGTCAGTGGGCTGATTCTTACAGAGGAAAGTCATGGACATTTTAGATGACATCCCTCAGGAAGACACAGTCTGTTGGAAAATTTCAGGAGCATCAGGTGTGAAGGTAGATGAAGAGAGAAGAAGAACCAGGCTCAAGAGGAGGCAGCAACAAAATCTCTGAGTTAAAAATTGGGAGTTTAGAGACCGAGAGTTTATGGAAACCTTGGGGGAGCAAGAGAATTGAGGAGAAAAACAAATTCTGCTGTGTTTTTGTGGACCATGCGTTTAGATCTCCTTTTTATGTTCTTTGATCAATGCAAGTAAAGGATTTGGATCAGAAATCTTACATTGTGCTGCATGTTATGTGCTACTGATGCTACTGCTGGTGCTGCCAGGCAGGAGACAATGGGGTGACTGGCAGAGCTTCCTTCATGCTTTTTCATCTGTATACCAGTAACTCATAACATAGTTACTGGCACATGGATGTGCTAAGAGTAGTGACATCATACTGAGCTCTGCTTTCCCATTTCTTTTCATAGGAGCACCGTCATTTTTCAGGTTCCTTTCTGTTTCCCAAAATAAAATGTTTGGCATCATCTATGAAGTTTCCTTCCTTTTATCAAACTGGTACCAACCTATCACTAAATCCCATCCATGCTCCTGCTATGATTATACTGTTCCAGGGGTCATATTTAAATAGCTACTTGGGTCAGATGGGTACCAGAGCTGTCTGGTGTGAGGCAATATGGTTTTGGTTCATCTTGTAGAATCAGAGAGATCTGGGGTTTGGAGAGGAGCAGTGCATAACATTCACCTGAATCTTTCCTCTTAATTCTGATTCAACTGGGATAGACAAAGAAGTCTAGCTGAGGAGAATCTAAATGTTAGTTGTATTATTGCCAGAGCTGCTGGGACACTCATCTTGGGTATGTGGCAAAGATACTGAACCCCATAAATATTGAATCCCATAAATATCCAGACTTTCCAACCCACAGGCCTGTCTAGACTCTGGCAGGCCTCCTCCCCCAGGGAGAGATGTAACATTTTAGTTGTGTTAAGGATAGAGGATAATGTATACTCTCTGCAAACAAATTATTCCTAAAAGGAAGGTGAGGAGGGGAAGGATCTCAGCTCTGCTTGTCGGGTTCTTGTTCCCAAACTTGTCAGTTGAGTTTCCTGAGTTTCCCCCGTTCTCTATTTACCACATGCCATGGAGTTATTGTTTTTGTTGTTATAACCCATTGGGTTTAACCATTAAGGCTATGGTCGGGACTTCCCTGGTGGTATAGTGGTTAAGACTCTGTGCTTCCCCTGCAGTGGGCCCGGGGTTTGATCCCTGGCTGGGGAACTAAGATCCCACATGCCATGTGAGTGGCGTGGCCAAAAAAAAAAAAAAAAAAGACTGTGGTCAATTAGGAGTGTGGCTCTCCCTTTTTTGGGAGAAGATGAACGTTTTGAGACAGCTTCAATCCTCTCGAGGGCACTCTCCTCCTACTTGTTATTGAACTTCTACCACCACTGGTTGTCAGTATAGATTTAGCACTCAAGGCTCTGAAATAAGTCAGAACATCATACCAATTAAATTGACATTTTGTAACCAAGGCTGACCACAGTATCCACAATCGCTTAGCAGGGTTTTGCTGTGAGGGTGAATGCAAACACTAAGATACTCTGGTAATTAAGTGCTATCAACACAGAGATGCCCTAAATTTGAATATAAATCCCTTCTATGTATAACATCTCTCCAAAGATTTAAAGTCTCGAATCAAATTGTATTGCTGAGGTTAAATTTAAATCAAAGGACTTCAAGTCTTCCCCAATTTCTTATTCTCTCTCTGGTGCCTGGGTTGTGTCAGGTTTTCTTTAGCATCTCTGGCTAGGGTTTTTCACCAAAAAACATGTAGTGCCTTCAGCTGTAAGAGTTAAGTCTTTCATATCTTTGTCTTTAAAAACGTGTCCAAATAGTTAACAGAACAAAAAAATCATCGGAGCACCAACCCCTCATTAGCCTAATTGAGAAAGTGGGCCAATTCCCATCTCTTAGAGCAGTGTCCCAAGCAAAAGTTTGTCTCCAGGGCCTTTCACTTAGTGTTGCCAAAGTTCAAGTAGTATTTGAGAGGAGAAAGTTAGATTTTTCTCTGTTTAGAGTTGCTGCAATTCCTGTCCATGATTAGTTCTTTGAAATCCAAATCTACAACCAGGGAACTCAAAAGCCTGAGATCTCTCCTAGCAAGAGGTAATTTTGGCAAAATCCCATGGCCAGAATTGGGGAGCGGAATGTATCCATGTGCTGTGTATTTTTTCTCCAAGCTTAGGAGTTACGATGGTGGCAACTTTGGCCCATGGGTCTCATTTGAAATGTTTTTCTTTACCTTCTGTGTATTTAAACTCTTTCAATTCCCAGTTTTCCTTTTGAATCTTGTGCTTCTGGCACTCCAGAGCTTAATGAGCGTGGACTCTGACCAGATGTATAGTCATCCAATGTCTTGTCAGCAGGCCTTTTCAGACCCGTACCTGTTCTTTCCTTTTAATATGAACAGCCTGATCCCAGAAACCTGTTGCTAGGGAAGTTTTCCCCTGGCACCTACCTGAGAATCACTCAATAGATTTCTCAACTTAAGACCCTTTTGATAACTGTGAAAACTGCACTCTTAAGGGCCGGCTCATTAAGGCATTGTACTTAGTTTTTAAATGTCTTGAGTAACATTATTTTCTCCCAAATATTTTTCTGTGGTTGTAGAATATTTGTCTCTAGTTTCACTTATCTCTACTGTTCTGTTACATCTTCAGAGAAGCTCAACTGAATTTTTTTTTTTTTTTTTTTCCGGTACGCGGGCCTCTCGCTGTTGTGGCCTCTCCCGTTGCGGAGCACAGGCTCCGGACGTGCAGGCTCAGCAGCCATGGCTCACGGGCCCAGCCGCTCCGCGGCATGTGGGATCTTCCCGGACTGGGGCACGACCCCGCGTCCCCTGAATCGTCAGGCGGACTCTCAACCACTGTGCCACCAGGGAAGCCCTCAACCGAATTTTTAATCAGCTTCTTAAGTTGTTTTATTTCCTTTTCTAACACGGTTTGCCTGATCTATTCACTTTTTTCCTTTTAATTTATTCTTTCTATTTCTACCCTATTCCTCCAGATTACTTGTAGATGCCAAGAGTGGTATAGTATGATTCCAGGACTGCCAAAACCTTTGCTTGTCAAATATATCTTGCCCAATTTATATGTTTTGGGTTGGATAATCTTACCCAGGAGTTATTCTCCCATCAGACCAACATCGAATTCAGACTCCATCTGCTTTGGTCTTGCTTGGCTCCACTTTTATGTGCCCCTTCTTTGCTTTACCATCCCTTACAGTCCTAATTTCACCCATATTTCTGGTATGTGCTTTTAGGGCACTGTATTACTCTGAAACTCACCTGATGGTTCTTGGAGTATTTTACTGTGATAATCCTGATGTTCTCCCTTCAAATATATGCAGAGTTTTATGTTCTTTAACAATTTAATATTGCTGTCCTAAACTTAAGAGTTTGTTCCCCAATTACCTTTACAATGGAATCCGTATTTGTAGCTTAAGAAACCACATCTTAATAGTTTCCAGGATCCTGGTCTCCTTGGGGAAATCATTCCTTTCTTTCTTTTCTGAGACTTTACCTCTCTCTTCCTCTCTCAGATGTTGGGCTCTAGTAGCCATTAGATGTTTCTTCCTTTTCTAATGACTCCTTTAACATCAAAAATTCCTGGATACATCTCTTTTTCCTTTTAATATGTTTCTATTCAGACCTTCAGAATGTCATATTTTTCCATCATATTTGTTTATCCTTTTTTCCATATTTCAATTTTCTCTTGTGAAGATATCTCTCTTTCTCCAGCTTAGCTAGTCTCTTATTTGTGTTTAGTTTTCTACTTGGAAAATAAGTTTGAAAAGGCAAATTTGAGTCAGATTTTAGAGGGCCTTGAATGCAAACTCTACCCTATAGGTTGCTCTAATGTGGCTGCATATTATAATTATTTGAGGAGCTTTAAACAAGCCAAAAGCTCGGGCTTATTTCCAGAGATTTTGAGTTAATTGATTTGATGGCGATTGGACATGGTGTTTTTGAATATCTTCCAAGATGATTCTAATTCTTAGAAGAGTGAAAGGTCCGAAATTTTACTCTATTTGCTAGGTAAAAACTTAGTCTGCCACAGTTTCAAGGATGCTGGCATAAAACATGAGATTCCTTAGTTAGAGATGAAGGACAGCTTACTATTCATAGAAATATCAACGTTTTTGGTGCTGGTTCCTCGAGCCATAAGTCCCATAGGGTGATACAAAGAGGGCCAGATGACACCTTTACACATAGTAGGTTTCATTACAGAAGAGGATTCAGGAGTTTAGGGGACCTGCATATTTTATACTAGAAAGTAGTATGCCTACCCTTTGCTCCAGGGGGAGAGATGCTACCTCTACCTTCTATACAAACATCCTTGAAAGATAATGTGAAACAAAGGACAGTTAGTGTTTTGTTTCCCATGATGAACCTGTGGTAGACCTGTGCAAAACTGACCCTCAACAGAGTTGAGACCACATCTATGGACAAAGGGGAATCCTAAAATTATTTTAAGCAGATGAATAAAAGAAATGCTTTAAATAATATATTTAACCAGGAAAGAAAGAAAGCATAGTCACAACTTAGAAGCTATTATACTAATTCAGACACGACTTGAAAAAGGCTTTGACCACGTAGTTGTAGAAGAGAGAGATTAATGCAAGAAGAAATTTTAAAGAAAAACTGATAAGCATGGGTTATTGATTAGATGTAGGGGAGAAAGTGACTGACAATGAAATCTAGTATTCTTTGTGGGAAAGTTATTTTTGGTTTCTTTAATAGATAATGAGATATTCAGGTTATCAGTTTCTTCTTGAGTGAGCTTTGGTAGTATATATATATATATATATATTTTTTTTTTTTGCAGTACGCGGGCCTCTCACTGTTGTGGCCTCTCCCGTTGCAGAGCACAGGCTCCGGACGCGCAGGCTCAGCGGCCATGACTCACTGGCCCAGCCGCTTCGCGGCATGTGGGATCTTCCCGGACTGGGGCACGAACCCGTGTCCCCTGCATCGGCAGGCGGACTCTCAACCACTGCGCCACCAGGGAAGCCCGGTAGTTTATATTTTTTAAGGAATGTATCCATTTTATCTAACTTGTTGAATTTACAAGCATGAAGTTTTTCATTAGTCAGACTGGGATGGGATATAAAAATAATTGCCCATTACAAGGATGTGGAGAAAAGGGAACCCTCGTGCAGTGCTGGTAGGATTGTAAATTGGTGCAGCCATTATGAAAAACATTATGAAGTTTCCTCAAAAAATTAAAAATAGAACTCCCATATCATCTGGCATTTTCACTTCTGGGTGTTTATCCAAAGGAAAAAAAAACATTAATTTGAAAAGACGTATGTGCAAAAATGCTCATTACAGCATTATTTATAATAGCCAAGATACGGAAACAACTTGTGTCCATCAATAGATGAATCGATAAAGAAGATGGGGAATATATATATATATATATATATATATATATATATATATATATGCCTACTATGCAATATTACTCAGCCATAAATAATTGAAATCGTGCCATTTGGGATACCATGAATGGATCTAGAGAGTATTATGCTAAGTGAAGTAAGTCAGACAGAGAGAGATAAATATCATATGATTTCTCTTATATATGGAATCTAATAAACAAGACAAATAAACAAAACAAAACAAAATCAGACTCATAGATGCAGAGAAAAAACCGGTGGTTGCAAGAGCGGGAGGGATGTGGTGGGGAGCAATAGGTGAAGGGGACTAAGAGGTGCAAACCTCCAGTTAAAAAAAGAAACCGTGGGGCTTCCCTGGTGGCGCAGTGGTTGAGAGTTCGCTTGCCGATGCAGGGGACACGGGTTCGTGCCCGGTCCGGGAAGATCCCGCATGCCGCGGAGCGGCTAGGCCCGTGAGCCATGGCCGCTGAGCCTGCGCGTCCGGAGCCTGTGAAAAGAAACCGTGGAGATGTAACATACAGCATAAAGAATACAGTCAGTAATATTGTAATAACTTTGTATGGGGACAGATGGTTACTAGACTTATTGTGGTTATCATTTCATAATGTATACAAATGTCAAATCACTATGTAGTATATCTGAAACTAACATAATGCTGTAAGTCATTTCAATTAAAAAAAATTGCCCATTCATTTTAAACAGTTGAAAATATAGAAGTTTTTTTCCCACTAAGAAAATGATACTTTTTTCTCTTCCTTCCCTCCCTCCTTCCTTCCTTTCTTTTCCTCCCTCCCTCCCTCCCTCCCTCCCTTCCTTCCTTCCTTCCTTCCTTCCTTCCTTCTCTCTTTCTTTCTTTCCTTGTCTTCCTACCTGTCTGGAGAAGTAGCATGGCACAGGAGAAAGTGTCTTCAACTTTGAAAGTGTTCAGACTATCCATCAACAATTATTGATCAAACATCTGTTGTGTGCCCAGCACTATTTTTGGAGCAAAACTCACATTAGTAAATTATACCATGTTGGCCCTGATGGAGATAATATTCAAGTGATTGAAGACACTATCTGATGTCTGAACTCTAGTTTCCTCATCTCTAATGTGGAGTTTTCCTAAAATAAAGGTATTGTGACTTAATGAGGTAATGAATGCTAAGCTCTTGAAACATAACATATACTTATGAAATGGTACCTATTATTATTATTAGCATATTTTCTTTGGTCTATAACTAAGCTTTTTCAACTTCTTTTGTTGAAATTTACTAAATTCCAGGTAGAACAAGTGGAAGTCTGAGGTTCCTTGGCAACAGGTACAGTTGTCATGAGTAGCTCTCTTGAGCTACCCAAGCAGGTAACTCAAAACTACCTGTTGAAAATTGGTGATTAATCTTCTCTAAAAGTTCTTTGAGGCTAACATTTTCCTTCTGAAGGTATGAAAAACACCTTTCCCTTCTTTACCCCACTGCACACATGGTCTTTTTGACTCACTTGTCACATGAGTGACTTTAACAATGTATCAATGGCTAATTTACTTAGTATGTGGCCAGAAACCACATACAAGCCACAGAATTTCTGTTTAAGCTGGAGAGTTATATCCACAGTTTCTATCCTGTGGTACATTTCCAACTAAAGGTTGTGAACATGAGGAGAAAACACCTAATAGATATTTTTCTTTTTTAGTATATATTAATTCCATTTTACAATAGCAGTATGAAAGCCAAACAGAATAATTTCTTGCTGTTTCATGCAGTTCTTGTGAATCATTTTGCTTTTGGCCTCAGGCCTTACAACAGCCACTTAAGGTACGGTCTGTGATAACCACTCAGAAATGTGCTGCCTAGCGGGCTGCCGTGCTTAGATAATCCAGTTTTGTTATTTCACTCAGCAGTAACGTGGCTTTGAGCAAGATGAACTTAATACCAAACACTCCTTTCTAAAGGAAAGCAAAGTTTCGTGTCTTGAAGGAGAGGATATCTCATTTTAAGAGGCTTCTGATCATTGAATGGTATGTGGATTATTGCCTTCTCAGTATGATAAAGGAGTAACCAACACTTTCATTCTCTTCCTATAAATCAGAAAGTGTTTCTGGATTAAAGTAGATTTGAAGGCTTTTTCTAACATTTTCATGCATGAGTGAGGTTTTTGGTAACTGAATATATGACTATTTTTGGAACTAATACATATAGCTAACTCTTAGGTTTTTGGAGGGGCCATCAAGAGTTCGTAGATAATTCTACCCAGATAGTTTACTTGATGACAGATTGATTTCAGTGAGGTCAACATGACTAGCTCTCTCTATGTGCTGGTTAGTGTCACACAGAGACACACATTGTTCCTTAGTCACAGGCTGCATTCAAGTTTCTGGTTGGCTGTTCCCCATATGCTTGTTCAAAATTGAAGGTTGGAGCAAACACATCTATTAGCAGAAATCAACTTGAAGTTGCATCTTCTATGAGTTCTTTGGAATTTCATCTGTGAAATCATCTTATCACTAACTATTCTTTCTAGGAGGGAAATGTAGAGGAAAATAAGAGAGCAATTAAATGCATATTCACAAATATGATGCACTGAATTGTGTGGGGATTTTTCTAAATTACCTAGAAGAATTTATTAGTTGTATGTGCATTGGTGATATTTTAAGAAAAAAATAATCATGGTATTTTCTCCGGATAGTCTATCTGTTAAAGTAATTACATAAGTAGTTTTTCTGTAGTTATCAGCAAATGCAATTAAATGACCTTATGTGGTCTTCACAGTAAATGCAATAACTCATTGTCTAATTCACATATTTGGTGGATCACCTGCAGTTATTGATACTAGTGGCAGCACAGAGCTGTGGAGAGAAAAATTCTTTTTAATTTTTAAAAATATTTATTTATTTATTTTTGGTCGTGCACCACGGGGCATGTGGGATCTTAGTTCCCCGACCAGGGACAGAACCCGTGCCGCTTGCAATGGAAGCGCAGAATCTTAACCACTGGACCACCAGGGAAGTCCCGAGAATAGGTTTTGGAGTCAGAAAACTTTAGATTAGAATTCTCATCTCCCTCATTGGCTCACTTTGAGTCATGATAGTCTTTAACAGAAGGCCAATAATATCTACTTCCTAAGGTTGCTGTAAATATTGTATTTAATGCCCTTAGCATCAAAACAGGAACACAGTAGATGTTCAGTGAGTTGGGTTACTTTTCGTCCTGAGATTTTCAGAAGTGTAGCAAGGGGGATTGACCTATGCCCAGGCTTTTTGCCATTGCCATGAATATTTGCATGATTAAAACTGTAAGAAAAAAGATCATCCATGCCACTCTAACTTACTGATGGAGAAAACATCCAACAGAGACATAGTAATTTCTGATGTTGGACATAAATGTGAAATATCTTCTTACCTTTCATTAGTTCAGAAGTCTGTATAGTATCTATATTCCTCAAATCAAAAAAAAATAAACAACTAATAAATCTTCTGATTGAAGCTGATTTTGTTAATTTTATAAAGGCATTTTATAAGAAGCCTTGTTATTTTCATGTATTTCTATTTTCTTTATTTAAAGATGCACACAAAAAAGAGTTTTTAGCAAAAACAAGCACCCACTCCCGAGAGTAAGTGAGAAACCAAGCAAGCATCAGCTTTTATCTTTCTTCTCTATTGATATATTTCTGTTGAGGGTTTGAGAGGTTAGATGTTCAAATTTTTATTCTTCCCATCTCATTATTTATGCCTAGTCTTCTCCTCTGGGACCTGCTATAGAAAGTAGAAAAGGGTGAGGGAAAGAATACATTGACCTGGATTCTGAATCCTTACTCTTTTGTGCAAAACATTTTTTCACCATCTCTTGATTTATTTCCTTGTCAAGCATCCAATAAGTCTTTTGCACAAAAACCATGCTAGCTTTGAAGCACTTAAATTAGTGTTTTGGTTTTCAGTGGGGAAGGATAAAATTCATGTGGGTTATTGCTGGAACAAGATATATATTTGAGACTCTGGAATTCTACTATGATTTTTATCCTTTTTTTTTTTTCTTTTTTGGTAGCAACGATCAGGGCTGGGTTATAACATTTGTCTTGTTGTTGCTTGTTTAATTTATCTTTAAATGGAATTGAAGTCTGTACACAAAATGAGTTTCTGCTTGTTAGAGCATCAGTGTTGGCGATTTAGAATGGGGAATTATTCTTTTTAAACAGTTCTGAATCAGTACCTTACAATTGAATTAGTTCTGTGCTCTAGGGAAATCTTAAAGTTCTGACTTCTTAAAACCTCATGAAACTTCTCCTTGATGGTAGCAGTTCTCTAAGAACATTACTAAGGTGACAATTATTTGAGCTGTATCTACTCTTTCATTTTGATAGTTACTCAGCATCATTTAGATTCCCCATGTCCTTTCAAACTGGTAACGTTATAGTCTGTGATTTGAATTTAATTTGTTTTTAGTGATTTGCTTCAGTAGCTATTATATTTCACCCTAGGAGTACCTCAGTTTTACAGGTGAAAATGAATTACCTGTACCTTGTAAATGAAGCTTAGTAAGAGGATACAAATGATAGGATGATATATATGGTAAAGATCAAAATACAATTATTGTTAAACTTGGTCTCAGCACTGAGACAACAGCTAAGGAATAAAGCTTTTGTGGTAAACAAAGCCTTTAACTAGAAGACATAACATTTGGCTCCTACTCTTAATGCTGCCACAAATTTGCTATATGATTCTGACTAATTAAACTATCTGGGCTTCATTTCTTCACCTATAAAATTCGTGTGTGTTCCACAATATTTTTTCCTACTTTAACATTATGATTTAAGTGGTAAGAAGCCCAGAAGCATCCCTGAATACAAAAGACTTAGTTTGAAATGCCATTAGAACCTAGGATGAAAAACAAGAGCGTGGGTGTACTTGAATATGGATGTCAGGTCTCTGGTCTGACTCAGGAGGAAACACGGCCCAGGGCAAAGCAGGCTGGAGGATTCAAAATCTGATCAGTCTGGACTTAGGGAACTGGCAAGAGCTATAAGTGTAGGGCAAATGAATAGAAAGATAGATTTAAGGCACTATTCTAACATTTTGCCTCCTTCAATCCCTCATACACTTCCTGTTCAGGCAATGACAAACCCCAGTTAAGTCTGACTTAAGAACTGAAAGAAGAGAGAGTAAAGCAGGAATATATTGCTGATGTAAACTGAATCTAGGTAAAAAAGAAGACAGACTAACCCTTACATATGTAAATCAAGCCATTTTTCCCTTTCATTTACGATTTTTAATGAAAATTGCTTTCTTATATTGAATTTAGGCATGTCTTGATATCTAAGGTGACATACTGCAAACAATCCCTTAAATTCATAATTTTCCTGGTGTTGATTATTTAATTTTTAAAAAGCAATGTCAAGTTAATCACATAAATATTTTGAACCTCCATGTCTTTGAAACTGGGACTATAAACCAGGAATTTGATATTTCTACAAAAATGGAAGGATTCGTTTCATTGAGTTTTCTGTGGATCTAAAGGTATGTAAGAGATAACAGACAATATAGATATGACTTTTAGAAATGAAAAATGAAAGGGAAGGATTCAGTTCCTAGGCAAAAATAGAAATTAAAATACCTATTGGATATGTCCATTTGAAGATCATGCCATTAACCCATCTTCCAAACTCCCCTCTCTCTTACTCTATAACTCCTTTTATGTTTCTTATTTCTTCCAGGTATCCAAGTCTAAAACTCAAAAATCATCCTTTACCTTTTCCCCTCTCTGGCCTTTTGTAGCCAGGTAGTTCTAAGACCTTTTGGTTCTCCATCTAAAATGTATCTAACATCTAACTTATTTCTTTTTCATGTCCATTCCCCAAACTGCCATTGCCTTCTTAATTTATTTGCAATATATTCTAATTCAGAGGTTACTTCTGCACATTCCTTTATTAATTTTCTCGTTCTGAATTTTTTTTTTCGTTCTGAATTTTATATTTTGAAAAGTTCTAACCATAAAATAAACTGCATTTATAAGTTGGCATGGTACTTAGTTAATTTACCTATATTTTATAAGTCCAAGACATGTAATGTGTAACTACCATAAAAGTTTGATCCACCTGTAATAATCAGCATAACCACACAAAGAAAATATGCTCTTTTAGCACCCTGTGCAGTCCTCCATTTGTGGACCACACATCTTGGGGCTACAGGCTACATACCACTGTTCTAATCCATTTGAGTGAAATACTAATTTCATTATATTTAGAGCAACTATAGAATTTATTGTTCAAACTGGATCACTTTGAACAATGAAAGGGAGGATATTAATAATTATTATAATTACTCCTAGTGGTATAAACTAGAACTGTCCCAGGCAAAGTGGGAAGTAGGATCATCCTAGTCATGTCACTCCCATCTATAACCTCAGTGCCTTCCATCACCAATGAATAGAACTAATTTTTTTAGCTTGGCATTCAGGAACTTCATATTAACCCTTTGTGCCTCTCTGATGGGTGTATTCACTGATCTCCTCACATCCTTTGTTTAAACTTTTTGACCCTTGCACCTTTGCTTACATTATTCTCTCTCCTTGGAATGCTATCCCCATACTACTTCACCAATCTAATCCCTATACAAATTTTAAAGTAGAGTTTATCCCTCCTATTTCTGATAAAGCTCCTATACTTTTAGTCTGCTGAGATTACTTTCTCTTCTCTCTGAACTCCTAAGCACTGGTTGATCACTTGTCCTATACATGTAAGCTTGCACTGATAACAGATTTTTAGGTTTAATTATCTGATAACTCTCAAATGGATTTCAGATTCCCCAAAGGCACCTTTCCTATCTTATACTTCCTTTTGATACTTTAGGGTCTTCTTTTATTTTTTTCTCTTCACCTTGTTATCTAGACAGGAAGCTCTGGAGGTGATGTTAAAATGAAGGAAGGGATTCTAGAGGTCAGAGACTACAAGAGATACTCTCCATTGAGATGAGAAACATGGAGGCTGGACAGATGGACAAAGAGACAAACTGTGTGGCTACACCAATAGTTAATAGAAGGGGAATTGATGTGAGGCATCATGACACTGGGTCATGGAGAAGAGAATAAGTAGGTTGGGAACAAATCATGGGAAAAGTTGGGAGAAATGGCTGTAGTAGAATTCTGAATATTGTCTAGCCCTGGAAACTTGTTATTCAAAATGTTCCACAGTCCAGAAGCATTAGTATCACCTAGGAGCTTATTAGAAATGCATATTGTCAGGGCCTGTTCTAGACGTGCTGAGTCAGAATCTTTATATTACTAAGATCGCTAGGCAATTCCTTTGGGAAGTACTGGCCTAAAGTATCCATTTGTCTTTGCGTATAGATTTTATGGTCAAGCTGGGTTCTGGTGCATGAGTGGATCTGTCTGAGTTGAATATTCAGGGGTGACCCTCAGTATATCCAGTAATAAAAGTGAGTTGATTAAATGCTGAGTTTAAATCTAGTTTTAATTCCCCATTATTTCCTTAGTGCTTCAAATGATGGTATAGGACTTGTATAGACTTTCACAAAGATGGGGATGGAGGAGATTTGAGCTCTGTGTGTTAGAATAATATTTTTCAGATAACAAACTGTGAATTAATAAGAGTTGGGTGGAGAATAACTGAAATCATCTAATTATTGATGAACCAGAGTTTTCAAGTGTCTGTTCATGTCATTAGGATCTGTAAGGTTTTTGACCTCAAATATATTCTTGCCAGTTTCAAGTGCTTCAGTACAGGAAAACAGTTGGCCATCTGGTTTCACTAAACACTTTCTCATGTACAAGGATGAGATGTATTACTTGGAGCAGCTAGAATTGCACTGTTGGAAGAATTTAGGACACTTCTCTATACAAGCAATTTCTCAAAGATGAAGAGCTTGGCCTGTATGAAAAATTAAAGAAACTTTTGTTGAGAGTATTTCTGATTCTTTCTTCATATGCTTCAGTTTTCTGCAGCTGTGTATAAATAAGCATTTATTTGACTAGAGAAGGTATTTCACAGTTTGAGCTACACATAGCCACTTACCCACCCTTCCCTTCATGGAATAGAGAATTTTGCTCTCCAAATCTTTAAGTGAATCAGTTATGTTTTTCTTGTTGCTTTCATTATTAAATTGGAAATGACACTTAACTAGTTAAAATTTTGTTATTTAACAAGAAAAAAGTGAAGTTACAGATTGAAAAAGACTAATGGTAAATTTCTGATAAAACATTAGTTGTATTGTCCTATAGAAAAAAAAAGCAACATTAAATAATAGAAAGTAACAAAATTCAGGGTATGGTGTTAAACATACTGTTTTCACTACAGATATAACAAACTCAGAAACACGAAACCTTTCAACATTATTAATTTTACGCTTAAAATAAATAAATCTTTTCCTCCCATGATTTGATCTAACTAGTTTTCAGCAGACTTTCTTTTAAATTGTACAGTGATCCCTGTACAATTTGTCATAGGATGCTTTGATCACAGTTAATAGCAGCAGAAAAATATAAGGTCAAAACTACCAATTTATATCTAGGAGGACAGAATCAAACAGGTGTCAGCTGGCATATGTATTTGTTCAACCACAGGCAAGATTACTCAGCAAATACTTAGTTGATGTGTTTCTCGACTTTTGTATTTGATTCAATTGTTTGTTTAGCTAATAATTTGCGCTTGAGGCAGTAACATACAGGCATTTGTCAAAATATTGCTTATTGTAAGATATTAGCCAGTAGCTAAATTTTAAATGTAATTTAACAGGAGGAGCAGGATATTTAAACTGGGGATCAAGAGAACTGGTGGAAAACAGTGACATAATGTCCTCAAATTCAGTCAGATTGGAGTAAATGTATTTATAGAGAATTTGTGACCTCAAGGACTCCTTACGCATGTACAGGCATACCTCAGAGATATTGTGGGTTCAGTTCCAGACCACTGCAATAAAGTGAGTATCGCAGTAAACCAAGTCACATGAATTTTTTGGTTTCCCAGTGCATATAAGAGTTATTTACACTATACTGTAGTCTATTAAGTGCGTAATAGTATTATGTCAAAAAAAAGTACATACCTTAATTAAAAATACTTTATTGCTAAAAAATGCTAACCACCATCTGACACCCCTACCCCTCATCTCTGGGAAATTAAAGATTGTTCATATAAGAGGCCTGTCTAACTCCTGATACTTTCAATTTCTATACTTGTACTGGTTCCTTTCAACCAAAATTCTAACTAATTTAGAATCATGGAAAATTTATTATGCTGATGTTTAAACTTATTTGGTGGTAAATGTGGCAAATTCTTTTTAAATACCATGAAGAAGAAAAATACTGACAAAAATCATTTTATGGGTTTTCATGTATTTTTTTAAAAACAGTAATGGTGACACATCTTTGAACACTAAAAAACAATGAAATGTCATATTAAAAGTCAGACTCCAGGCAATTTGTTTGAATAATAAATCTGGTTCTAAAACCAGCAAAACAATTGAGTTTAAAAAAAATTTAGATGCTTAGTACAATAAAGTATACTGTATTGTTACATGCAGGAATCACTGATGTCTATAGAGAGACCCCTGCAGCATCTACACAACTCATAGCTTAAAATGAAGTAGCAATTCAGGGAAAAAGTGTCACTCAAATATTTTCTTTTCTTTTCCTTTTAATCCACTTGCTCATTGTATATACAGTAATCCTCTTTTATTTATTTATTTATCTATTTATTTATTTGGTTGCACCAGGTCTTAGTTGCAGCAGGTGGGCTCCTTAGTTGTGGTACATGGGTTTCTTAGTTGTGGCATGCATGTGGGATCTAGTTCCCTGACCAGGGATTGAACCTGGGTCCCCTGCACTGGGAGAGCAGAGTCTTATCCACCTTACCACCAGGGAAGTCCCAATATTTTCTACTTTTTTTAAAAAAAAGAGCTATGATATTTTTAGACCATTAGAGTTGGCTCTTTAGTTATCCAGTGACAAACGTCATGAGGCAGGTATATTAGTTTTCTATTGCTGCTATAACAAATAACCACAAATTTAGGGGCTTAACACAGCACAAATTTATTATCTACAGTTCTGTAGGGTAGCACAAATTTATTATCTACAGTTCTGTAGGGTAGCACAAATTTATTATCTACAGTTCTGTAGGGTAGAAGTCTGACACCAGTCACTGGACTAAAATCAAGGTATTAGCTGGGCTATGTTCCTTTTTGGAAGCTCTAGGGAAAAATCAGTTTCCTTGCCTTTTTTTAACTTCTAGAGACTGTTCGCATTCCTTGGCTCCTGGCCCCCTTTCTCCATCTTCAAAGCCAGCAATACTGTATCTCTATGACAATTCTTCAAGACTCACATCTCTCTCTTCCTCTGATTTACTCTCCATCTTTAAGGACTACATTGTGATTACATTGAATTACATTGGATCTACCTAGTTAACCTCCCTATTTTAAGGTCAGCTGATTAACAACATTAATTACAGTGGATCTACCTGGATAACCTCCCTATTTTACATTGGATCTACCTGGATATCCTCCCTATTTTAAAGGTCAGTTGATTAACAACATTAATTCCATCTGCAAACTTAATTCCCCTTTGCCATGTAAACCTAACATATTCACAGGTTCCAAGTATTAGGACACATCATTGGTGGGGGCATAATTGTGCCTACCATAGAGGGAGATGATGTGGAGCTATGAGAAAACAGGTGGAAATTCTAGAGCCACATGAAGTATAATTCTTTGGGGGAATCTTTGGAATACTGTGAAGATGGCCCAGGGTCCTGCTTTGCAAGGTCTGGTCCATGGATCAGAACATGGGCATCACCTTGGACTTTGTTAGAAAGCAGAATCTTGGACCCCACCACAGACCTACTGATTTGGGAACTGCAGTTTAACAAGATCCTCAGGTGAGGTTCATATGCATATAAAAGTGTGAGAGGCAAGGTTCTAGAAGAGGGGCTCTGTTCCTTTAACCAGAGAAACTTTCAGTTGTATGTGTTTCAGTTATTGGGCTACTACTAAGTTTTCACTTGAAGAAACATCCTCTTCTCAGACATTTCTATTCCCACCGTAAGTCCATGACTTCATTTGGCATTACTGACCTGCTTCTTTAAGTATTACAATTTTCTTATGGGGGGGTGGGTGCTGGGGAGGGGTGGGAGATGAAAAGTGACAGAAAAGTGTAGACAGCTAATTGTTAAACTTCCAGAGGATGAAAAGAGATGTTTAAGTCTAGTATAGAGATTTAGAATGCGGCTCTATTTAGTGACACACTGAGCAAATTTAACTTTACTATCTATTTCTAATATATTGGTTCTGTCAGACTCTTTTTTTGGCTCAACTTATCCATTTTAAGTACCTTTTCAGTCTCAGTTTAATATGCCATCCTTTTTTTTTTAACATCTTTATTAGAGTATAATTGCTTTACAATGGTGTACCATTCTTATATAACCTTATTAATGTTTATTGAGTTTTAATGTTTTCCACGTGACTCTCAACTATATGTATTATTATAAATTATTTTTGGTATAAGCTTATGCTTTAATAAATATGTCAGCACATAAACTTAGAAAACAGTAGTTTCCTAAGTCTTGAGAACAAGACCTGAAAACATAATCTCAATCTCTAGGAAAAGTATAGAATGCAGTAACAAAAAAACTGCGAGCACTTTTTTGGAGAATTTTGGAGAACTGTGACATCACAAGGCTTCAAAATAAGTTCATTGGAAACAAGCCATAACATATTTTATATCCTTCTGTAATAGAGTTGCTAGTATGGTAAATCAGGAAAATATGTGCACAACATAACTTGAGTAAAGCACTTGATATGCTTCGTGTAATTTTCATTTGTAAATCAATCAATGAAATGCAGGGTGAATGACAGAAGTGATAAATTCTGGTCTGGTTAAAAACACTGTACTCAAGGTGTGTTGCATGGTGATTTATGCAGAACAGAGAGGTCGAAGGCTCATGATAGGTGTTTGTCCTTGACTCCAAGCTACTCATTTTATAAAAGCCATTTAATAAGATGAAAGAATGATTTTTTTTTCTAATCTTTGATTTAAGGGTTTAACGGGGTGATGAATAGAATATACAGTATGGGGAACTGGAATTAAAAATTATCATTCTTAAAGGGAATGCTGTGATTAAAGTCAGTGAGTTTCATCACTGTGGAGGAAAATTTCTTTACATATCAGTAGACAGAGATGGTGATCTGCTTGTAGAAACACAAATGAAAAAGAACTAGGGTTCTAATTGATCATAAGTTTCCCATGAGCTAATAGTGTAATACAGCTATATGAGTGCAGGGACTACTTGATTTTGAATCCCCAAAGTCTAGCCTAAAACGTAGTACTTAGGTACTTGGTAAATGTTTGCTGAATGAATAATTACTGAATTATATAAAAGCTAGCATTATGTCTGGTTGTAGTAACAGAAGTCTAGAGTCTATAGTATAAGATGATTTACACCAAAATAGTACATCTGCTCTGGGTACCATGTTTTTAGAGTTACACTGACAAAATGCTATGCAGGAGAATAAAATGGAAACTCGAAGAAAAGCTAAAAACTGTGTCCTATGGGGAATGTTATAGTGGAACAAAAGAGAAAATGGGGACATTTTAAATAGTCATTAGTTTAAAAAATTTATGTAAACATGAAGACAGACTTGTTATTATAATAGGTTAAAAGCAAAACCAAAAGTAGGAAAAATGCAAAGCTATAAATTACAGTTTAACCTAAGAATTTTCTAACAAGGCTGTCACTGATGGAATGGGCCTCCCTTGATGGTGTTGCTTTTCCCATCACTGGAGGCTGTGTGACCATTGGTCAGAGATGCTGGGTAAAAGAGTGTTCATAACATGGAAGATGCCTTAAAGAAACTTCTGATTCTCAAGCATGTTAGGGTGTGGGTTGCAGATTTTTATTTTTAATCTACCATACTATTCAGGAAATATTTATTGACTTGACATTTGTTAACTTTTATGGGGTTAATGTCTCTTTAGTTTGCATCTGTAAATTTGAATGAGCCAAAGGGAGAGGGTATAGTGCATAAGGAATGGGAAGGAATAGGACTCTTCAAGAAATTTAGGAAATTCAGAAATTTCTATTTAACCCCTGGTTACTAAATTTCTATGTAGTCCTCTTATTGATTTCTCTCCTACAGTGAATAAGTAAAAAATTTAGACATGCAAATGAAGCATCTCTGCGTTTATTCTAATTCCTAGTAATTACATTAGATTTGTATTGCTTGAAAATTTTTGTTTAATCATTCACTCATATCTCTTGCTTTTAGGAATAAAAAAATATTTAAGACATAATCCCTCAAAACATGAAAGGGGACAAAAACTTACACTTGTAATAGGGAAGTGGAGGGGGACATTCAAGATGGCAGAGGAGTAAGACGTAGAGATCACCTTCCTCTCCACAAATACACTAAAAATACATCTACATGTGGAAAAACTCCTACAGAACACCTACTGAACACTGGCAGAATACCTCAGAACTCCCAAAATGCAAGAAACTCCCCACGTACCTTGGTAGGGCAAAATAAAAAAGAATAAACAGAGACAAAAGAATAGGGACAGCACCAGCACCTCTGGGAGGGAGCTGTGAAGGAGGAAAAGTTTCCACACACTAGGAAGCCCCTTCATTGGTGGAGACTGCGGGTGGCGGAGGGGGGAAGCTTCGGAGCCGCGGAGGAGAGCGCAGCAACAGGGGTGCGGAGGGCAAAGCGGGGAGATTCCCGCACAGAGGACTGGTACCGACCAGCACTCACCAGCCCGAGAGGCTTGTCTGCTCACCCACCGGGATGGGTGGGGGCTGGGAGCTGAGGCTTGGGCTTCGGAGGTCGGATCCCAGGGAGAAGACTGGGGTTGGCTGCGTGAACACAGCCTGAAGGGGCTAGTGCGCCGCAGCTAGCCGAGAGGGAGTCCGGAAAAACTTCTGGACCTGCCTATGAGGCAAGAGACCATTGTTTCAGGGTGCTCGAGGAGAGGGGATTCAAAGCACTGCCTAAATGAGCTCCAGAGACGGGTGCGAGCCGTGGCTATCAGCACGGACCCCAGAGACAGGCATGAAATGCTAAGGTTGCTACTGCAGCCACCAGAAGCCTGTGTGCAAGCACAGGTCACTCCCAACCCCCCAACCCCAGGAGCCTGTACAGCGTGCCACTGCCAGGGTCCCAAGATCCAGGGACAATTTCCCTGGGGGGAACACATGGCATGCCTTATGCTGTTGCAATGTCATGCTGACCTCTGCCGCAGCAGGTTCACCCCGAATTCCAGTTATCACTGCCGTACCGCTCCGCCACCCCAGCCTGAGAGAACAAGATAGTCCTAATCAGCCGCTGCTCTAACCCCCTCCTCTCCGGGCAGGGAAAAGATGCCTGAGGGCAACCTACATGCAGAGGCGGGGCCAAAACCAAAGCTGAACCCCAAGAGCTGTGCGAACAAAGAAGAGAAAGGGAAATTTCTCCGTGTAACCTCAGGAGCAGGGGATTAAATCCCCACAATCAATTTGATGAATCTTGCATCTGTGGAATACCTGAATAGACAATGAATATTCCCAAAATTGAGGTGGTGGACTTTGGAGCAACTGTAGACTTGGGATTTGCTGTCTGTGACTGATTTATCCCTGATTTTTATGTTTATCTTAGTTTAGTTTTTAGTGCTTGTTATCATTGGTGGATTTATTTATTGGTTTGGTTCTCTTCTTTTTTTTTTTAATTAAAAAATTTTATTTTATTTTACTACTTTTAAATTTTATTATTTTTTACTTTTTTTATGTTTTTTTTTTTTTTTTTTGGCCGTACGTGGGCCTCTCACTGTTGTGGCCTCTCCTGTTGCGGAGCACAGGCTCCAGACGCACAGGCTCAGTGGCCATGGCTCACGGGCCCAGCCGCTCCACGGCATGTGGGATCCTCCTGGACTGGGGCACCAATCCATGTCCCCTGCATCAGCAGGTGGACTCTCAACCACTGTGCCACCAGGGAAGCCCTATTTATTTATTTTTCTTCTTTTTCTTCTGATCCATGTGGCTGACAGGGTATTGGTGCTCCAGCTGGGTGTCAGGCCTGAGCCTCTGAAGTGGGAGAGCTGAGTCCAGGACAGTTGACCCCAGAGACCTCCTGGCCCCACGTAATATCAATTGGTGAGAGCTCTCTCAGAGATCTCCATGTCAACACTAAGACCCAGCTCCACCCAACGGCCAGTAAGCTCCAATGCTGGATGGCCCATGACAAACAACTAGCAAGACAGCAACACAACCCCACCCATTAGCAGAGAGGCTGCCTAAAATAATATTAAGTTCACAGACACCCCAAAACACACCACCGGATGTGGCCCTGCCCACCAAAAAGACAGGATCCAGTCCCACCCACCAGAACACAGGCACCAGTCCCTTCCACCAGGAAGCCTACACAAGCCCTGAACCAACCTCACCCATGTGCGGCAGACACCCAAAACAATGGGAACTATGAATCTGCAGGCTGCAAAAAGGAGACCCCAAACACAGTAAGTTAAACAAAATGAGAAGACAGAGAAATATGCAGCAGATGAAAGAGTAAGGTAAAACCCCACAGACCAAACAAATGAAGAGGAAATAGGCAGTGTACCTGAAAAACAATTCAGAATAATGATAGAAAAGATGATCCAAAATGTTGGAAATAGAATGGAGAAAATACTAGAAATGTTTAACAAGGACCTAGAAGAACTAAAGAGCAAACAAACAATGATGAACAGCGCAAGAAATGAAATTAAAATTCTCTAGAGGGAATCAATAGCAGAATTACGGAGGCAGAAGAACAGAGGGTGACCTGGAAGATAAAATAGTGGAAATAACTGTCACAGAGCAGCATAAAGAAAAAAGAATGAAAAGAATTGAGGACAGTCTCACAGATCTCTGGGACAACATTAAATGCACCAACATTCGAATTATAGGGGTCCCAGAAGAAGAAGGGAAAAAGAGAGGGACTGAGAAAATATTGGAAGAGATTATAGTTGAAAACTTCCCTAACATGGGAAAGGAAATAACCAATTAAGTCCAAGAAACACAGAGAATCCCATACAGGATAAATCCAAGTAGAAACACGCCAAGACACATATTAATCAAACTATCAAAAATTAAATACAAAGAAAAATATTAAAAGCAGCAAGGGAAAAGCAACAAATCACATACAAGGGAATCCCCATAAGGTTATCAGTTTATCTTTCAGAAGAAACTCTGCAAGCCAGAAGCGAGTGGCAGGACATATTTAAAGTGATGAAAGGGAAGAACCTACAACCAAGATTATTCTACCCAGCAAGGATCTCATTCAGATTCAACGGAGAACTTAAAACCTTTACAGACAAGCAAAAGCTAAGAGAATTCAGCACCACCAAACCAGCTCTACAACAAATGCTAAAGGAACTTCTCTAAGTGGGAAACACAAGGGAAGAAAAGGACCTACAAAAAACCCGCCAAAACAATTAAGAAAATGGTCATAGGAACATACATATCGATAATTACCTGAAAAGTGAATGGATTAAATGTTGCAACCAAAAGACATAGACTGGCTGAATGGATACAAAAACAAGACCTGTATATATGCTGTCTACAAGACACCCACTTCAGACTTAGGGACACATACAGACTGAAATGATGGGATGGAAAAAGATATTCCATGCAAATGGAAATCAAAAGAAAGCTAGAGTAGCAATTCTCATATCAGACAAAATAGACTTTAAAAGAAAGACAATTACAAGAGATAAAGAAGTACACTACATAATGATCAAACGATCAATCCAAGAAGCAGATATAACAATTGTAAATGCACCCAACATAGGAATGCATCTAACAATTGTAAATGCACCCAACCTCAATACATAAGACAAATGCTAACAGCCATAAAGGAGGAAATCAACAGAAACACTATCATAGTAGGGGACTTTAACACCCCCACTTTAATCAATAGACAGATCATCCAAAATGAAAATAAATAAGGAAACAGAAGCTTTAAATAACACATTAAACAAGATGGACTTAATTGATATTTATAGAACATTCCATCCAAAAACAACAGAATACACTTTCTTCTCAAGTGCTCATGGAACATTCTCCAGGATAGATCATATCTTGGGTCACAAATCAAGCCTCGGTAAATTTACGAAGACTGAAATCGTATCAAATATCTTTTCCGACCACCATGCTATGTGAATAGATATCAATTACAGGAAAAAACTAAAAAATACGAACACATGGAGGCTAAACAATACACTACTAAATAACCCAGAGATCCCTGAAGAAATCAAAGAGGGAATTAACAAATACCTAGAAAAAAATGACAATGAAAACACAACCACCCAAAACCTATGGGATGCAGCAAAAGCAGTTCTAAGAGAAAAGTTTATAGCAATACAATATTACCTCATGAAACAAGAAAAATCTCAAATAAACAACCTAACCTTACACCTAAAGCAATTAGAGAAAGAAGAACAAAAAAACCCCAAAGTTAGCAGAAGCAAAGAAATCATAAAGATCAGATCAGAAATAAATGAAAAAGAAATGAAGGAAACAATAGCAAAGATCAATAAAACTAAAAGCTGGTTCTTTGAGAAGATAAACAAAATTGATAAACCATTAGCCAGACTCATCAAGAAAAAAGGGAGAAGACTCAAATCAACAGAATTAGAAATGAAAAAGGAGAAGTAACAACTGACACTGCAGAAATTCAAAGGATCATGAGAGATTACTACAAGCAACTATATGCCAATAAAATGGGTGACCTGGAAGAAATGGACACATTCTTAGAAAAGCAGAACCTTCCGAGACTGAACCAGGAAATAGAAAATATGAACAGACCAATCACAAGCACAGAAATTGAGACTGTGATTAAAAATCTTCCAACAAAGAAAAGCCCAGCACCAGATGGCTTCACAGGCGAATTCTATCAAACATTTAGAGAGGAGATAACACCTAATCTTCTCAAACTCTTCCAAAATATAGTAGAGGGAGGAACACCCTTAAACTCATTTTACGAGGCCACCATCACCCTGATACCAAAACCTGACAAAGATGTCACAAAGAAAGAAAACTACAGGCCAATATCACTGATGAACATAGATGAAAAAATCCTCAACAAAATACTAGCAAACAGAAACCAACAGCACATTAAAAGGATCATACACCATGATCAAGTGGAATTTATCCCAGGAATGCAAGTATTCTTTAATATACGCAAATCAATCCATGTGATACACCATATTAACAAACTGAAGGATAAAAACCATATAATAATCTCAAGAGATACAGAAAAAGCTTTCAACAGAATTCAACACCCATTTATGATATAAACTCTCCAGAAAGTCGGCATAGAGGGAAACTGCCTCAACATAATAAAGGCCATATATGACAAACCCACAGCCAACATCATTCTCAATGGTGAAAAACTGAAACCATTTCTTCTAAAATCAGGAATAAGGTTGCCCAACCTTTGGTAAACAACAAGGTTGCCCACTCTCAACACTATTATTCAACATAGTTTTGGAAGTTTCAGCCACGGCAATCAGAGAAGAAAAAGAAATAAAAGCAATCCAAATCGGAAAAGAGGAAATAAAGCTGTCACTGTTTGCAGATGACATGATATTATACATAGAGAATCCTAAAGATGCTACCAGAAAAATACAGAGCTAATCAATGAATTTGGTAAAGTAGCAGGATACAAAATTAATGCACAGAAATCTCTTGCATTCCTATACACTAATGATGAAAAATCTGAAAGGGAAATTAAGAAAACACTCCTATTTACCATTGCAACAAAAAGAATAAAATACCTAGGAATAAACCTATCTAAGGAGACAAAAGACCTGTATGCAGAAAACTATAAGCACTGAAGAAATTAAAGATGATACAAACAGATGGAGAGACATAACATGTTCTTGGATTGGAAGAATCAACATTGTTAAAATGATTATAGTACCCAAAGCAATCTACAGATTCAGTGTAATCCCTATCAAACTACCAATGGCATTTTTCAGAGAACCAGAACAAAAAATTTCACAATTTGTTTGGAAACACAAAAGACCCCGAATAGCCAAAGCAATCTTGAGAAAGAAAAACGGAGCTGGAGGTATCAGGCTCCCTGACTTCAGACTATACTACAAAACTATAATAATCAGACAGTATGTACTGGCACAAAAATAGAAAAATAGATCAATGGAACAGGGTAGAAAGCCCAGAGATAAACCCATGCATGTATGGTCACTTTTTCTTTGATAAAGGAGGGAAGAATTTACAGTGGAGAAAAGACAGCCTCTTCAATAAGTGCTGCGGAACGAAATTAGAACACTCCCTAACACCATACACAAAAATGAACTCAAAATGGGTTAAAGAGCTAAATGTAAGGCCAGACACTTTAAAACTCTTAGAGGAAAACATAGGCAGAACACTCTATGACATCAATCACAGCAAGATCCTTTTTGACCCACCTCCTAGAGAAATGGAAATAAAGCCAAAAATAAACAAATGGGATCTAATGAAACTTAAAAGCTTTTGCACAGCAAAGGAAACCATAAACAAGACGAAAAGACAACCCTCAGAATGGGAGAAAAGGTTTGCAAATGAAGCTACCAACAAAAGATTAATCTCCAAAATATACAAGCAGCTCATGCAGCTCAACATGAGGGTAAGGGTAAGCTGGGATGGAGTGAGAGTGGCACTGACATATATACACTACCAAATGTAAAATACATAGCTAGTGGGAAGCAGCTGCATCTCACAGGGAGATCAGCTCAGTGCTTTGTGACCACCTAGACGGTTGGGATAGGGAGGGTGGGAGGGAGGCACAAGAGGGAGGGGATATGGGGATATATGTATACATATAGCTGATTCACTTTTTTATACATCAGAAACTAACACAACATTGTAAAGCAATTATACTCCAATAAAGATGTTAATAAAAAAAGTGGATATTTAAAATTCATAGATATAAGGATCACTTCCACTAGAAGTGTTGTGTTGTTATTCAAGGACATGCTTTATTTTTGATGTGACCTTATAGTGCAAACATTACCTCTGGACTAGAACGATTTCCTAAGGCAGACATGCATTCAGAAAAGACTGGCACATATGACGGTAATATGCTAGAATATCTATGGTGATGGGGGGAATAGTGACAAAATCTCTTTGTAGGAAATGGGAAATTACAGGCTCAAGATTTTCAAAGTACATTGTAGTTTCTAATAACCTTCGTATTAAATCAAAGTGTAAAGGTTTTGTACCACAATCAGACTACGCAAAGTTCTGGAAATGCTCTTTGTGACAAAGTTGCTGCAAAAATACATAAAAAAACCAAACAAAAACACTTGAATTGATGTTTGTCATAACTTTTCCCCTCCTACTTGTCCCTGGTGGATTTGAAGACAAAGCCAGTGTTCTGGTTAAACAAAGAGATTGTTCTGGGCATAACAATGTGAAATAAAAGATTTTCTGTCTAATTCTTCCCATATGTTGGACAAACTAAGTTTATTGTTTAGAGTACTTTGATGGAGCAGAAAAGTTAATGAAGTAAAAACAAGTAATGAATCCAGTAAATTCATTATAATCCTAAGTCTCCCACTGTCAGATGTTGCTATTAGTTGTTATTACATTGCCATTTCTCTAGGGTAGGATCTACAAATCATGTTTACATCTAACTAAAACAAGATTTTTTTCTAAAAAGAAAAATTTTTAAGGCTGCCATTTTTGAACACTTATTATCAGTTAAAAAATATGCTACTTGCTACGTAACAAGAATATATGTAACTTATATGTGAATTCTAACATATAATTATATAATGGACAACAAAGAACTCTGCATTGAATTAAAAAATGCTACCAATGTTTTATATCTAAACTGGATGCTTGCTTCCTCTCTTCTCTTCACTCTGAGAATCAACACAGAGATTTATCATTCTCTTGTCTTAAATTAAAAAAAATATGTGTATGTAAGCCTAGATGATATAATATTATTTTTGCTTGTTTTGAGCTATAACATTTGTGTCATACTGGAAATAGCCTTCAGTTTCGTGCTTTTTTCATTTAATTATGTATGTAAGAGGCCATCTATGTTGTTACAAATTGTAGTGTTTCCATCTATACTATTTTATTATTCCATGTGGGAGCACACTACAATTTATTTATCTATTTTCTTTTAGATGACCATTGGGTTTTTCTAATTTTACTTTATTACTATAAACATTGCTACTGTGAGCTTTTTGGAGCACGTGTGCAAGAGTTTCTCTAGTGTACGTGTAAAAATTTCTTTAGAAGTGGAAATTCTAGGTTATGGGCTATGCACATGTTCTGCCTTTACAAAGTAACGCCACACTGTTTTCCACAGTGATTGTTTCAACTTACCCTAGTCCTCATGTAAGTGTTACAGTTAACCCTTATCTTCTCTAACACTTGATATTGTCAGATGTCTCCATTTTTGCCATTCAAGTTGTCATAAGTAAAATGTTTTATTATAAATGTGAACATTCACAGACATTTTTAAACAAAAGGAGATAGTAATAAAATGGCAATCAAGGAAAAATTGATGTTCATTAATTCAACAAATATTTATTGCCTACTGCTATGAAAAACATGAGTATATAAAGGAAAAAATGCAAAAAAAATGTTCTCCCTTTAAGGAGATTACAGTATACATAAAACTGAAACATTCAAAAAATAGTACAAGACAGTATTATTATCATTTTTCAGGTTTCCTTCTCCTCTCCCTTGATATTCTTTGTCTCTATGACTTAGGACTTCCCAAGAAAGAAACTTAAGTGGTTTCTACCTTCAAAATGACTTTGACTGTCTGTTCTGCTTTATTCCTGCCATTTATTCTATCAGCTTACACTCAGTCCATTGCCACAATCTTCTATTGAAGGATGATCCAGATCTGAATATGAGCAGAATGGAGAGTTGGATGAGTGAGGCTTTTCTACATGGTGAAAAGATATGTAAGAAAGTAAAAGAAAACAAGGTGCAGGGTCTTAAATGGAGAATGAAAGAATTTGGACTTTATCCTGTAGACAGCAGGGAGCAGCTAACGGATTAAATTTTTTTTTCTTAGTTCCTGATTTACTCAGAAGGGATAAGAGATTATATTTAGAAGAGATTTCCTTTTTTTTTTTTTTTGCGGTATGTGGACCTCTCACTGTTGTGGCCTCTTCCGTTGCGGAGCACAGGCTCCAGACGCGCAGGCCCAGCGGCCATGGCTCACGGGCCCAGCCGCTCTGCGGCATGTGGGATCTTCCCGGACCGGGGCACGAACCTGTGTTCCCTGCATTGGCAGGTGGACTTTCAACCACTGCGCCACCAGGGAAGCCCTCTCCTAGTGTTTTTATAGAACCTTTTCCTAGAGAGCCAAAGACACAGAATCAATACCAACAGCCTTTTCTTGTGGTAGGCTTGTTGATTTAGGCTCATCTGCACTTACTCTCTATTAGCCAGATACTGTGCTTGGTGATGAGACACGGAGAACAACACACAAAATATGTGCCTTGCAGTTTAGTGACTTTCAAACTTCAGTGTGCCTAAGAATCATTTTGGAGCCTTGTTAAAAATGTATATTGCTGGTTCTTTTCCTCAGAGATACTAACTCAAAAGATCTGGGCTGGGCCTAGAAGCCTAAATTTTATCAGGTATTTCAGGTAATTCTGGTGCAGACTGTTGTCAGGAATCACTTGATGAAGGTTTAAGGCAGGACACAGACTTTAGGATCAGATTGGTCATGTACTGGTTCCCAGTTACTATCTGTGTGATGAAATGAGTTTCTAGTTCCTGGACTCACAGAGTCTCAGTTTTCTTATTTGTAAATTCCTACTTTATAGAATTATTGGAAGATGTATGGAAGGTACTTAGCAAAAGGCCTCATCTGGAGTAGAAACTCATTAAGCAAGTGTCTTTGTTAGTATTAAAAAGCAAATCTGGACCAACTTTACTACTTTGTGCAATCCAGTTGGGAAATGTTCAAAGTAGGAGTCTGGGGATAATTGAAGAGTCTAGGAGGAATGGACTTATGATGAAAGGCAGGAATGATTCAGCATTTACATCTGTAAAAAGTTAAAAGGTTTAGAGTGGTTGTGGGAAGAGACATAGCTGAAGGGCATAGAGAAGACATCCCTGACCAAAATGCCGAATAAGATGATTAGAGTATTTGATGCAACTAAAGAAAGGAAAGGGAAATTGCAGCAGTCTTCCTAACAATTGGCAGGGAGGGTTATGGTCATCTTGATATGTGGGAAGGAACAATAATTTAAAAAAAATATTAAAATACCATTTCAACAAGAGCAAAAAAAAAAAAAAAAAGCTGTTCTTTGTTGATAAATTAAAAAGAAAAATAAACAAACAGACAAACAACCACCCTAGGGAACTTTGTCTCCAAAGAGCAAAGAAACAACAAATTGAGGACTTGGTAAGGAATGGAGGTCATCAGATTAGAGATACACATCCTGGGATTATTGTTATTTTTCAAATGTCATGCAGTTAGAGTGAAAATAATGAACTATACCTGTTTGTCATAACATTTTAGTGGTCTTATTAATTTATAATATAATTAAACCAAAAATTATTATTTTATTTTTTTTCAAAAATTTTTTATTGCATTATTTTTTATTGTACTATTTTTAGCACTTTATTCACAAACTTTTATATAGTGCTTGAGTAAGGAGTTTCTGAACAATGGAAATAATCACTATTTTTTATATATAAAGCTTATACAGTATGTGGTGTATGAGGCAATAAAAGTAAATTAAAAAGTCATTAAAAGTGAATTATTGGAAAAATAATTTACCTTTGTGAATTGCTTGAACCCTAAAGCAGAGGACCGGATAGTCTTTTATTGAAACAGGAAAACCCATATGGCCCTAACCTACCTGGAAATCTTTAAGCAATGTGCCAGTATAGAGAACCAATCTAAAGCTGCCAAAAGCCAATCGGAAAGTCTCCTCATCTTATTTCCCCGAATCCCACCCACTAGAAAATCCCACCTTAACAGAACACTGACCAATCAAAGACTTTCTTAAAATATTCTTCTTTTGCTCTATAAAATTTACTCTCCTTTCAAGCCCCTTCCAGTCTACCAGAACTAAACAGATAGTAGCTGACTTTTTACTAGAGTTAGCTCTGAATAAACAGCATTTGATTAATTCTGTATGTGGTTTTCAACCTTCTGACAATTTTAATAAGGATTAATTTTTAGTATTCCTTATTCACGGCCATATACTGTGATAATGTATCACTCAAGATCACAGAACCTGTGTCACATCATCGTCCCCATACATGTAGAGACACATCACAAAACATATACACGAATTTTTTCAGCAAGCAGCTTCTTCCCCCATAGAAGCAGAATATACAATCCTTCAGTGTTTTAGCAGAAATAACTCCAGAGAAAGTACCTTTATGTTGGAACATTTGGTTCATTCTGGATGACAGTGTCATAACTTCTCTGAATCGTCAGTTTTTTCCCAGTTTACTGCTATTGGCCTACCTCTTGCCAAACTCTTCTGCTGGGTGATGGACATGATCCATCCTCATACCTTTATTGTCTGTCAGTTTTGAAGAAGCGGGGAAGGACCAGGAGATGGGACAGGAGCAAGTGTCAGCTGTGAGAATGGAAAAAGGTATAGTTAAATACAGAGTGAAACAAAAATCAAATAATGATTTGTAACTAAGCAGGTTAATGTTTGCCTGATACATTCTAATGCTTTGTAAATATTTTAAAATAAATAAATTGGTCATTAATAAGAAGAGTATACGTTCTTAGTCCTCAAATTAAGTTCATTCCTCTCCCACCCATGATTATAACTTGAAACAGGTAGTGGGTGGGATTGAGGGTACTTTCAGAGCCAATCTCACCTATAAATGAGTCAGATAGTTAATGTGGTTTGGTAGATTCCTAAAAGTCTATTCCTCCAGAATTTCTCCCATATTCAATGGCCATGGTGACTAAAACTTTTAGCACTGGAGGAATCTACTTTTAGAGAATCCTGGTGAATTGATTATATCTAATTTAGGAGCCATTTAGAAGTCTCAATAAGGTATCTGGAAACGATGACACATTGTTATGTTATTATCCATTAATCCTTAATATTGACTTGTTTATAGGATTGAGTTTCAAAGGACATGATTCTGAGGGAATGGGAGTAATTATTCAAACAGGGACAGGAGTCATAAGAGCTGTAGGTAAGAGTGGGACACAAAATTTACTCATGCTGAAATTTTGGATAGGGTTGCCGAAAAGTATTTCTCTATGTTGTTAATTACATGCAGTCGGAATCTCTTCTTTCAATTTCCCTTCCCTCCTCTCCTCTCCTCTTCCCTCCCCTCCCTTTCTTTCTTCCTTCTCTCTTTCATTTTACATTTAATTAAAGTAAAATCTTACAATTGAAGATCCTGTTAAGGGGTAAAATTGAAATGCCTAATTGGTATGATTTAGCATTCATTAATCACATAGATCAAAATGTTGATAGTTTTAAGAACATTGGCAGACCTCACTGGGGAGAATGTAAAATGGGATAGTTGCCCAGCTCACCTCTGGAGAAAAGGTTTAGCATAAACATGACCTGAGAGGATGAGCAAGTCCCACCCAGATCACAGCAGGCCTGACTGCAGTCTTATTACATGGCCAGCTGACTTGTCTGGGACCTAGGGAACTACCCATTAAATGAGGTCAGCAGTTGTGAAGAAAAGAAAGCTTGCAAAGGAAAATATCTCAAGTACTGAGCCTAGGGTGTATGCCGGGAATCAAAATAATGTAAGGGGATTTATTAACAACAGCTAACGCTTATTGAGCACTTACACGATTTCAGGTACTGTTCTAAGGATTTACATGTTCTAACTCATTTATTCCTTACAACAACCCTATTAGGTAAGTATTAATTTTATCCCCTGTTATGGATGAGAACCTCATCAATATTAACAGTAGAGCAACGACCCTTCTTGTGCGTGTCTCATGGTGGTCCGTCCAAGAGTTTCTTTAGGGTACCTACTTAGGAGTGGAAGTGCTGGATCAAAGAGAATGCACATCTTCTCCTCACTAGATAAGACCAAATTGTTTTCCAAATAGATTGCACCATTTTACCCTCCCAGTAACACATGAAATCTCCCAATTTCTTTATGTGGTCAGGCTTTCAAACTTTCGCCAATTTGAGGGGTGTGAAACTGTATCTTATTTAACTTTGGATTTCTCTGATTACTAATGCTTTATCATATTTTCATATGTTTATTGGCCATTCTGGTTTCCTTTTCTAGGAATTTACTCTTTTTATTCTTTCCTCATTTTTATCGTTGTACTTTTTTATTGATCACATGTGATTATACGCTTTGGCTACTAATTTTCTGCTGGTTATACGTAGTGCAAATATCCTTTCCAAGACTTCCTCCCTCCCTTCCTTCCTCTTTTCCTCTCTCTTACTCTTTTTCTCATAGCGTTTTTTGATGTACATCAGTTTTACATTTTAATATGGTCAATTTATCAATCTTTTCCTTAACGGTTTATTCTTCCCATCCTGAAGGCCTAAAGATATTTTCCAGTATATGGTAACCTCATCTTCATCATGTCCTAAGTTCTCAAATATTCTGTTTCTGGGCTTTCTTTCTGATCTATTTTTCTTCTCTTTATCTTAAATCCCTGAGACAATATCACATCGTCTCAATTACTTTATAGTTAGCCAAGAGATCACAAGGGTGATTCTCCATACCTTATTAGTCTTCTTCAGTATTGTATTTCTTTATCTTGAATCTTACTATTTTTCTTCAATATTATATTTAGTATTCTTGGGTCTTTGCTTATTCTTATACATTTGATAAAAAGTTTTGTTAACTTCAATAAACTGACCTTCTGTGAGTTTGGATGTAACTGAATGATTTAACAGATTAATTTGGGGGTGTAGATTTCCATTTATTTAGATCTTCTTCAATGTTTTCCAATAATATTTTATAATTTTTTTCATGACATCTTTTGTTAGATTTATCTCTGGTATCTTATTGCTGTTATAAATGGAAACTTAAAAAAATTTCATTTTCTAGCTGTTTGCTATTGGTGTATGGGAGTATGATTGATTTTCTGCATTGATTGTTACATTGACCATGCATCTAGCAACATTACTAAAATCTCTGATTAATTGTAGTTATTTGGCTATCAGTTCTCTTGTGAAAATAGCACTTTTATTTTATCTTTCATATATGTGTGTATACATATATATATATATTAAAAGCACACACACATATATATATAACATATATGTAGATATCATAATCTAAATAAACATCTACATATCTATGTATCTATAACTTATATACCTATCATCTATCAACTATTATCCATCTTCTTATTCTTGTCTTACAGAGCTAGCTAGGTCTTCCAATTCAATATTATATGGCATTATTGACAGGGAGCGTACTTCCAGTGTTTCACTCTTTAGTGTCATCTTTGCTTTAGGCAAAGAGGAAATTTCCTCCTACTTTTGGATAGGCTAGGTTAGGCTGTAATAACAAATGATCTTAACATTTCAGTGGCTTTCAAAGAACAGTTTATGTCTGGCTCACACTTTTTCTCCATTATAGGTCAGCTGTGACTCTGCTCCCATCACCTTATGCCAGGTAAAATGATAATGGAGTTGTCTCTGTAATATTACCAGTTACATGGTGAACAGTGTCTTGGCTCCTAAAGCTTCTGCCTGGGAGGGGCATGACACATCTCTTATGCTTATAGTTCATTGACCAAAGGATGTCTACTGGCCGTGCCTGATTTAAATAGGTTGGGAATATACAATCCTCCCTTAGTGGGAGGGTATCATAAAGAGAGGCTGCAAATATTTTGAACACTAGTATAATCGCCCACAGTGGGTAGAGTCAACTGCTTTAATACCTATGTCTATTTAAGTTTTATAAAGACTTTTGTCCACAGTTTAAAACTTATGGAGTTATTTTATTCTCCCCCCTTTCTCTTTTTCTAAACCCAAGAAAGAATTTATGAATAAACAAGTAAACTTTCCTAAGTCTGAAAAGTCTTGTTTAAATAATCAACATCTTTCTTCATTTAGTTAAAAAGTTTTTGGGGTGAGAATCCTTATCCTCTGAAGCTAACTTGTTGGCATTCTTCTGTGTCTTGGGTCTGCTTATAACTGTTGTGATAGACACAGAAGAGCTAAAAAAATGCATACTTTTTTTCTTGATATAAAACCTATGCCCCTGAGCTTCCCTGGTGGCACAGTGGTTAAGAATCCACCTGCCAATGCAGGAGACATGGTTTCGAGCCCTGGTCTGGGAAGATCCTACATGCCACGGAGCAGCTAAGCCCGTGAGCCACAACTACTGAGCCCGCATGCCACAACTACTGAAGCCTGTGCACCTAGAGCCTGTGCTCTGCAACGAGAAGTCACCGCAACGAGAAGCCCACACACTGCAACGAAGAGTAGCCCCCGCTCACCACAGCTAGAGAAAGCCCACACACAGCAATGAAGACCCAATGCAGCCAAAAATAAATAAATTTTAAAAATAAATAAACAGACAAACAAACATGTGCCCCTGAGATTTTTCATATGAGGGTAATGGATATTAGAATATTGTCTTCCATGATTGACATTGTCTTAAGGGACAGCATTAGGGAATCCATAATGGTTTGAGATTATGATTGATTGTCTGTATTTTAGGAAATAATATATTTTTTAAAAGATAGGAAAATCAAAAGGGAAATATTAGAAGACTCATTTGTCATATATTATAGATTATCATTATGAAATGTGAATTAGTATAGTAATGGGAAGGTATATGTGTGCGTGTGTGCCTGTGTGTGTATATGTGTGAAGAGAAGAAAGTTAGAGAAGAGATTGTAATAGCTGCCATAAAAACCTTTTATGCAAGTTTTCTGCTGTGTCAGACTTGAGAAGGGTACAGTCTGCTTCCATGGTGTTCCTGGGCATGAATGTCAGTCGAACAGCCCAGGACTCTGAGGTACTCTGGCTGAGTAGAGAACCTCAGTATGCTTGCATCTCAAAGACTTTGATCAGAGTTTTTTACACTCTTTTTTCTCATCTATTTTACTTTTTCCTTCTTTTGAGTAAGTAACCCTGGGCCAAATCATTTAGTCATATGTATTATATTAGATTTCTAAAACTGTACACTCATTCTGAACACTTACCTTAAAAGTTTTACCTATTTTTAAAAATAATATTTCAAATATTTTAAATATAAAAACTTCTTTAGTTTTCAAACATCATTATGTGAAAATTACAAAAGTAACTGAAGGCATAGGTAGAAAGATTCTTGGAATGGGGGTCAGAATGCTTGAATCCAGACTCTTAATAAGCTTCTTTCTAGTTATGGGACTTAGGTGAATAGTATAACCTCTCTGGGTCCCCTTATTTCCAGTGGTTAAAATAAGGGGGTGGGAACAGGTAAAATTCATTGAGTAGTTTTTCACTAGTGTTTCTAAAATAACTTCTCTTATTGCATGTATTCTCTTCAAGGTAGGTCGACCTCCTTCAACACAAGAATGAGGAAGTAGGTGGCAAAGAGAAAAGGCTCTATGCTTATAATTAAAGTTAAAATATTTTTGGAACAGCTAGCACAAGTCTGTAATTCCTTAGCTAAGCATACAAGTTCTTCCATTGACTGACTGCTGCCTGTCTCTTCAATGTTACCATCTTTTCTCATGCCAAGCTAGTATACCTATAACTTTCCCAGATAAACCGCATTGTTTCATGCTCTCAAGACTTAATACACACTATTTTCTCTGCTTTGAATGTTCCTCTTTATCTTATCTGTCTTATGAGTCCTTAGTTAATCTTCAATTTAACAGCTCAAGCCTTCTCAATCACCTTCATGGGCCATGTTTGCTAGTTTCTTTTGTACCATAAGTGTTGCCTAGTATATCCACTTATCATGTCCTTCATCGTGGACTTATCTGTTTGTTGAAAAGGAGAATAGATAAAATCCTAACACAACACTTGGCATGTAAGTTGTACCCAATAAATGTTGGTCATTATTATTGGGATTATTGTTCATCTGTCCTCTGAGCTCCTTGAGGATAGAGACTATATATGGTTTATTTTTACATTGCTAACAACACATTAAGAGTCTGGTACATGATAGGTGCTCAAAACACATTTGTTAAATTAATTAATTAGGAAATCTTTAGGAAAAAGTCTCTCCTTTAATTCATTAGCCCGTTCATTATTTTGAATTCTTATTTTTATACTTAAAATTTCAATTTGAAAAGGAAATTATTAAGATCCATGTTTTACTTCTAGATTCACATAAAAATGGTTTCCACAGGCTGCAATCAGAGAAAATATATCTGTTACTTTGTTAAAATGAATGGCATTCCCACAACAAGATGATTTCTGATGCCAAATGTCTTTCCAAAGGCTTTTTGTTTTTTTCAACATGATATTAGTTTTTTATTGCTGTGTAACAATTTACCACAAACAGTGGCTTAAAACAATAGTCGTGTATTATTTCATTACATAACTTACTGTTATGTAAGTCAAAAAACCAGGTGGGCTCAGCTAGTTACTCTAGTCTCACAAGGCTGAAATTAAAGGGGCAAATACTGTAGGCTTTTATCTGGTGGCTTTATTGGAGAGGCAATGTGCTTCCAGGCTTATTCAGGTTTTAACAGCGAGGGCTGCTGGTTGGAGGTGGTTCTCAGCTTCTAGAGAGGTTATCTGCATGCCTTGGCTCATGCCTATTCCATCTTCAAAGTCAACCAAGGCATGTTGAATCCTTCTCCTGACTTTCTCTTCTCCCACCAGCTAGAAAAGTTCTCTTCTTTTATGGTTAGATTAGATTACATTAGGACTTGTGTGATCCTCCTATTTTAAGGTCAATCATGCTCTACAATATTATATAATCATCGGAGTGATAATAATATCATATTCACAGATTCTGGGAATTAGAACAAGACATCTTTGGATGACCATAGTTTTATCTACCCCAGTCTACTGCCCCCCTCCAAAGATTCATATCCATTTCACATGTAAAATACATTCAACCCATTTCAAGATCCCCACAAGTCTCATTCCAACACAACATCATCTCAAAATTCAATATCTCGTCATCTAAAGCAACTGAATCAGTGCAGATGAGGCTCCTGTGCACAATTCCTATCATCTGTGGACTGTGATATTAAATAAACATCTAATCTGCTTCAAACAGAAACTGGTGGGACATCAAGAAGATAATAGTTACAGACAGTATGGCTCAAAATGAGAGAAAAGGAAAATAAAAGGGAGTTTCTATTCTAAAGAAGTTTTGAAATCCATCTGGGCAGACTCCGTTAGGTTTCAAACCCTGGGAACAGTTCTCTGTGGCTCTCAGCTCTCCCCACTGAGCTCTCAGTTCTACTCTCTGGGCTCTAGGCCCACTTCCTGCCAATGGAATTTCAGGGGTCCAATAACCTTTCATTTTGTAATTTTTTTCCTTTTTCTTTTTTTGGTCTATGCTAGCAGTATTTCTGTTGACATAGATTTCTCAAGAAACTTGTGCATCTCCCTTGGCACAGGGATTCATCTCAATAGACAGATCTCAAGTCCATAACACATTTTGAGATAATCTTTTCTCTATCTTTGGCTTCTGTTGAAATGGCTGATGGAGAGTACCCTTAAGCTTCCTAGAAACTCCCTGTTTTAAGAGGACCTGTGAAGCAAACCCTTAATCTCTTGAGACTTAATATTCTGACCTTCTGGTCTTTCCAAAATTTGAGCAAAGGGGTGCCCAGACACACTCAGCTTTTTCTCTGTGCTTCACTTTCAGAAACAATCTCTTAATTTTAGCAGTTTTTGCCATCAGGATAGGCTGAGGATTTCCCAGAGCAAGTTCTGGTTCCTTTTTGTTTACTGTTCTTTCATCAATTTTTCTCTCTCCTCTCACATTTTACTATAAGCAGCAGGTAAAAAACCAGGCAGCACCTCCAACACTTTGCTTAGAAATCTACTTACCTAAATAATTAAGTTTATAATTTAGAAATTCTGCTTTCCTCATAAATTCAGGACAAAATTCTGTTAATCTTTATGCCACAGTATGATATTGATCCTCTTTCCATAGTTTTCAATAACATGTTCCATGCTTCATTCTGAGCTGTCCCCAGTCTATGTACTTGACATCCATGGTTCAACTAACAGTTTATTCATGGCAGTCTAGGCTTCCTCTATAGTGCTCCTTAAGGTTCTCCTTAAGCTTCTTTCAGCCTCCACTCACTGCCGAATTCCAGAGCCACTCCCATATTTTGTGTATTTGTTCTGGGAGCACCCCACTCCTGACACCAACGTCTGTATTAGTTCTCTATTTCTGTGAAACAGATTACCACATATAAAACAGCTTAGAGCAACACAAATTTATTAGCTTACAGTTTTGTAGATCAGAAAGCCAATGTGCTGAATTTTCTGCTTAGGGTCTCCAAAGGCTGAAATCAAGATGTCGTCTTGATAGGCTGTATCTGAGGGATCTGGAGAAGAATCTGCTTCCAACTCATTCCTGTTGTTGGCAGAATCAGTTCCTTGGAGTTGTAGGACTGAAGTTCCTGTTTCCTTGCTGGCTGCTAGCTGGGGGTGGCTTTCTGCTCCTAGAGGTTCCTTGCATTCTTTCTCTTATGTCCCCATCCATCTTCAAACCAGCAATGGTGTATTGAGTACTTCTCAGGCTTTGAGTCTATCTGACTTCCTCTTCTGCTTTTCTGCTTTTGAAGGGCTCATGTAATTAGATCATCTCTCTCCTGCAAATAATTTTTGTATCTTCAGATCCGCTGACTTAAGACTTTAATTACATCTGCAAAATTCCTTCAGAACAGTACCTAGTTTGGTATTTTATTGAATACACAGGAGTTGAGAACTTTGGGTGGGCATTTTTAGACTTCTTCCAGGTAAAACCATTACTAGAGAATTGATTTAAATAAATCAATTTGAAATCAAGATATGCAAAACTTTTTTTTAGTACAGTGTTTGAAATATATATTAAACAGTATTTTATATTCTACAACTTCTTTAATGATGATAAGCATTCCATATTACTCTTTGGACATGTAATTAACACTCCTATTTAAAGAAAAATTGCTACCTTATTAATAGGTTTCCCTGAATTTACTAACATCATCAGTGATTTCAAAATTTTGGCCTAATTATAGATCTTTGTGATCCTCTAATGTATATGTGTTTCTATCATAGTGTAAGACAACACAGAGGATCACATTTTTAAATCAGACCAACAAATTAAAAATCTTACAATAGTCACACAACTCGATTGCAGCCAATGATTTGAAAGTGGAGTGAGGCTTCTGGGAAAATTCTTTCCAAAGAGCCAGATTTAGCTGGTATATGTCTTTCTGCCCTTCGTCCTGACTAGACTGTGGGTGAGTTCCAGTTGTGGAGCATGCATCTTATGACCACAAAGCCATCCCGACAGAAGGATCCAGAGGAATGCAAAGACTTGAGAGCTGATATTCTAGAGCTGCTGAACTAATACCAACAACAACTTATCTCTGGACATCTCATGATGTGAGAAAAACACAACACATTATTTGTTTACACCACCTTTTTGGGGGGTTTGTATGACTTGGCTGCAATTTTTAACTGACATAGTTGTTCAGAGTAGTGCCTAGAGAATATACAGCCATAGAGGAGGAAAGTACATAAATCCTTCGACCTGTCAAAATACTTATTTATCTCTCTCATGACATTTGTGTGCCACTGTTGTGTAAATGAAAATCTAATCTTCTGTACTGGTCTAAAAACTCATAAAAGGATATCCATCCTTTGTCTCCACCACATGTTAGCTTAGTTAAGTTCACCCTAAATAATTGTTGAATGACATCAACAAGGGTAAAAGTGCCTCCAATTTAGACTCTTGCAGCTTGATGTGTAAAAAATATTTTTATTATGAGAAGGGAATAGGAGAAAAAATAAACCCTGATAAAGGGGAAATAGGAAAATCTCCTAATGTGACTTTGCAGAGAGCATTCCAGAAAACTAACAATCATCATCCTCATCAACATCACCATAGAGTGTATTCAGGTAAGAGAAGGCATAACCAAGGAAAATATAAAAGATCAGCATGGAATTGTATGAAGTATGTCAAGAATCTTGAAGAAAATATTCATGACAAGCAAGATGGGGAATGCTTTTAAGTTATATTCTGGGTAAGACCTGCTTGACCTGTGTTGTGTGATTTTCACAGATGACTGTAAAAACAGGAAATTCTTATCTTTATTCTGTGCTGAGTAGCACAATTTTCAAATTGGAAAAATGTAGCAAGATTTTTTTCCTTTCTGGGTGCTTTATTTCCACTTCTCACATTTATTAGAGACGCCTATACTTAAAAAATAGATTAGATTATAAAAGAGTTAGATTTATAAAAGAGTCCCTAACTTCTATAAATTATCATCTCCAGATTGGGAGAAATTTTGTTATAACTTTAGTGAATGAAATACATACTTGGATATCACTTATTATTAGTTGATTATTTTATTCTTACAACAGATTTTTTGAGACCCTACCTGGGAATATAGCAATAAACAGCTAGATCTGTTTTTTCATTCCCTGAAATTAATGTTTTCTGGGGAAGATAGGCACCAAAGGGATAAGTATGATGAGGTGTGAGCACTCTTAGGATGGGGAAATATGGAAGTGACGGAAAATTTGAGCAGGGAGAAACTTATCCTAGCCCAGGTATTGTGAAATAATGGGAAGATAGGAAAAAGACCAGAGAATGTTTGGTTTAAATCTGGTGGAATAATGATCTGTGCCTCCAAAAAGTGTCTCTTGGTTTTGAATTTAAAAACTATTATCAAGATTCTGGAATTTCTATGTTTGGCAGATTTTTATATTCTACATTGTAAGCTAAAACACTAAATTTAAAAATTTAAAATACCTACATGTAGTATTCATGGATTGATGAAATTGTCAGGATTAAATACCATGTTATAAGCCAAATGAGTGGTAATTACAGAGAATATATTTTTGTTTCCTTAATTTATCTTTCTTTTCTAAGCTATTCCGTTTATAAAAATAAAGAAAACAACAAAACAAAAAAGAAAAAGCCAGACAAAACCAACCCAATTTCATGTAAAATAATTTATGATGATATTTTTCCTTGCTGTGGAACACTATAAATATAACTACTTTCAAATTTCAGAAGGGCTTATTACTTCATTCTGTAAAAATCTCAATTGACAATATTATTGTCAATTTAATAAAGTCAGAATGTTGCATATGTGTTTTTTTCCATTTCAAAATTAAATATCCTTTATATGCAAAACATCCTTCACAACAATGTTTTCCTCACATGCTCCTCCCGTGATTAGTATTAGCTTATGCTTTATAGCCCACTCAGTATCTTAAGCCACAGCCAGGTTAATTGTGAAATGGTTAATTTCCAGAGAAAGATGGACTTTTTAAACAAATCTCAGGCATATGCATTACTAACCTGAAGAGAAACATTTGCTTAGGATGCTTCAACAACACTGGAAGGGATAGGAGAGGATGGAGGAGGAAGGAAGAAGGCAAAGGGAAAGGAAAAGACAGGTGAAAGAACAATTTTATTGAATAATACTGATTATGGAGTTTTACTGAATGGCCCAAGTGATGGAAAAATGGTCTAGGCCAGTGTTTCTCAGCTGGTGTTTGTACAGTTCATTTGGGACCTTTTAAAGATGCAGATTCTGATTTGTAGTACAGAAGTGATGCCTGAGATGGTTTATTTTTAACAAACTTCCACAAGTTTCTGGTCTATGGATTAGCCAGGCTCTAGATCTGTGGTTCTGAGCATTGGCTCACATGAGAAACACCTGACAAAATAGAAAAATCCTGATGCTCAGGTCGCACCCCTGAACAATTAATCTAGAATCTTTGGTACTGAGACCCAGGTTTCAGTGTTTAAAAAATTTCCCTGTGGATATACCAATATGCAGCCAGGCTTGAGAAACCACTGGTCAGAAGATTATTGTCCCTCATCATTGGCAAGAGCTGGTGGATTCACTCCAGTGGTACTTTAGAATCACTCATAAACTGAAAGTCAAATTACTCTATTACAACAGACTGCAGCTGAGAAAACAAAACATGCACCACACTATTTAAATAAAAACCCAGCTCACATAGGATATGTTTGGCTGCATAGACCCTCAGAAATGTTATTGTTTCTGTCCTTGCACAATTTTGCTATTGAGTTCCTGCATATAAGCACATCTTGGGAATAGTGGTTGAAATAAGAAAAATAAGCCATTTAGTTTCTCCCTGCATGAGACTGGAGTGATTGGAAGGCCGATTTCTTCACATCAACTTGCCAGATCTCAGGGATGGCAGGATTTCAGGGAATGGATCTTTGAGTGATGGTTCTAACTTATCCTGGTCCATTTCCTACAAGGTGAGTTTCTTCCCAATATAGTACTTCTGATAACTAGAATTACCCCTATTTCCCACATATACAGAAAAGTATCAATCTTAATTTTTAACGTATCATTGATTCTTAGAATTGTTTTCCTTTGCTCAAACTAACTGCATCAGCTAATGTTCTTAACTGAAAGCAACTGAAAAGGAGTCTGGGTGAATTAAAAGAAAAGGAGTTCATTTAAAAGGATAATGAGAACCTCACAGGCCTGTTGGAGATTTGAAGAACCAGACTCAAGGCTAAATGGCCAGGAAAAATGCCCAAACCACACTGTAGAACTGTCTGAAGGGAAACTGCTGCTGCTGCTGCTGCTGCTGCTAGATGTTAGAATTTTCCTTGCTGCAATTTTGCACCAGGAACACACTTCAATCGCTTTGTGGCTGAGAGATGGATGCACTCTCACTTCCACCCTCACTAGAAAACCATGCTGTATAGTTCCTCACATTGCTCACTAAGGTCTCCTACTGGAATGTCTGATTGAGTTTCAGGATTGCTCCTAACTGCAGGTGTATTTTCTACCTTGGAGAGGCAGGAGTTAAACAGTGGGAAATTCCTCATACAAAGGAAGGGGCAATAAAGAAACACTACTGTCTACCATCCTTCCTAGAGTCCTCCTTTTGTAATTCAAGTCAGTATAGGGAACAGTGCAGTTTTATTGCACTTCAATCAGCATTTATTCAGTTCTGCTGCATATTCAAGATGTAAACAAGACAAAAATAAATTGGTGTAGAAGTGCTTACAGTTTGTTAGGAAAAGTTTTGAATGGATTATTTTAATATAATATTGTAAAATGTAATGGGTTGAAATATATTCAGAAGAGGAGACCTTAATGCCACAAACTGAGTGCAAAGCAGGAGAAAATAATAGAACATTTTAAAGCTCATCTGCCTTGACTTAAATCAGGTACAGTGAAATAGCTAATATAGTATTGCATTATATTTGTGTTTTTCTGTAATAGTCTCACCAAACGTTATATAAACTCTTCAAGGGAAAATATCTATCTTTTAAATTTACTTTTTATAGTATCTAGCATGTAACTAGGCACACAGTAAGTGCCCAAGTGTTTTTACTGATTTGAATTATTTTGGGAAATGTACAGTCTAAATACTCCCAAACATATCCAACCATACTGTGTAAATAATATTGTGGAATAAAATATTATTTTAAATCATTTGCTGCTTGACCATCTGAATTATAGTTAACAGTTGATGGACTGGCAACTGAAAGATTGTTATAGTTTTCAGGAGATTAAGCCTTTCTCACTCAAGCTATACTGAGACAAGATTCATGTGAGAATAGATTTTTAAAAAATTGACATTAACAGTTGTCATGATATGAATTACTCTGCACTTCATTATTAGTTTTTAAATATTTATTTATTTATATTTTATTGAAGTATAGTTGATTTACAGTGTGTTAATTTCTGCTGTACAGCAAAGTGATTCAATTATTCATATATATACACTTTTTAAATATTCTTTTCCATTATGGTTTATCACAGGGTGTTGAATATAGTTCCCTATTTTTAATTTTTTTTGGACTTTATTATTATTATTGGTATTGTTATTCCATATTTAAAGGAAACTTTTCCACTACTAGGTTTGCGTATATGACCTCTTCATGACTAGGAGGATGGAAGTGTCTCAGAAGTTTCTTGTACATACTTGAGATGCCCATAGGTTAGGAGGATGATTATATATCTGAGTAGGGAAAATCACAATGCTCAGGAGAAAAACGTATGCAAAACAATACAGTTTGCAAAGAATAGGAACCCACTGGAAATAGCTTAAGCAAAAAGGATAATTTGTTAAATGGATAGCTCTAATTATTTTTTTATCTGCAAAATATTCATTGTAAGGTTGTACTAAAATATATTCACCTATTCCTCTATTCCAGGTGGTTTCTAATGTTTTTACAATTTTTTTTAATGTTTTACAATTAAAAATAATGTTGCAACCTCCATGTGTACATAGTAATATATTATGATATTTTTAACAGAAGTGGTGTTGGCACTGGATATGGCAGGTTCTATTATTGTTAACATTTACTCAACATCCCCCTTCCCATAACCATAAGGAAATTATACATCATCAAGATTGCCGTGTAACTTAGTACCTCCCTATGGTGTTATCAAAATTATAGATATAAAGTTGTTCATAATATTTCCTTATTTTAATGTCTTTAGGATCTGTGGTAATATCATTTATTTCATTTATCATATTGGTAATTTGCATTTTGACCTCTGATTCTGTTGATTCTTTTATCTCTTGCCATTCTTTTTTTTTTTTTTTTTCTTTTCCTTTCTTTTACTAAAAAGTAAATTGTGATGCTTAATAATATTCTGGTACTCAGATATATGGTCAAACATTATTCTGAATGTTTCTGTTTGGGGGTTTGGGGATGAGATAACATTTAAATCAGTGGCCTTTGAGTAGAGCAGACTGCCCTTCATAATGTGGATGGACCTCATTCAGTTAGTTGAAAGCCTCAGTGGAACAAAAGACTGACATTTCTTGAGCAAGAGGGAATTCTGCTAGTAGCCAGCCTTCAGACTTACACTGTAATGTCAGCTTATCCCTGAGTCTTCAGCCTGATGGCCTTCAGACTTCAACTTCAGCATCAGCTTTTCCTTGGTCTCCAGCCTGCTGGCTCATCCTGCAGATTTTGGACATGCCAGCTTCCATAATCACATAAGCCAGTTACTTAGAACAAATCTCTTTCTATAAACACACACATCCTATCGGTTCTATCTCTCTGGAGAACTCTAGACTCACTGACATGTCTTGTAATTTTGAATTGAACACTAGCCACTGTATAGAGAAGAACTACAAAGGCTGACAGAAATAATACTTATGCTTTGGAATGGCATGCATTTTTTTCTGTCAGTTCATTACTGTGGGAATTTAGTTCAATATAATTAGTAGTTGAGCTGGGTTTAGGTTTTGTTGTTGTTATCATCATTCTCATTACACATTAGGTACAAATTTCTCCAGTGGTGGCCTGACAAGGCAACCAACCGAACTGAATTTCAAAGTGTGACAAGTCCCTCTGAAAAGAAATTGAACACATGAACTGTGTGTGCTTATTGTGGGTGGAGTCTGGGTTAGCAGATAGTTTATCTCAGTGTTCTTTCCTCAACCCTGATATTTAAGCAGTCCTTGTACTTGGTATTCTTGTCCAGCCTCAGTCTTAGATAGAGCCTGTATGCCTGGACTTTAGGAGCAAGGCCTTCTCAGTATTCCTGGTCTTTCTTCTTGTGACAGAAGAGATATGTATTATATCTTTGGAGAGGCTTAGGCAGGATCGAATTTTCTTCCTCTTTCCCAGTGGAAGCAGACCTCTGCTTTGTATCAGTGTAAGATTGTGGGCTAGAAGATTCTCCTGCCTCTTCCACAGAAACAGGTAGCTGTTTCTTCAAGAAGCAGTCGATCTTTGTCTGATATTTTGGGGTGGAAGATAAGGATTCCTTCTACTACTTAAGCCATGCCTAGGGTGTGGTGGCAAGAACGTGTGATGCCTCTTGCCCAGCGTCTTAAGGTTTTTGCTTTATGTGAGAGAACGGAAGCAGCACTGCTTTGTGCCTATGCCTTATTGGTAGCTGATCAACACCCACATGATGTCCCCATTGAGGGGAGTGCCTCTCCCTGGTATCCTGTTCTGCCCAGAATCTTTCTTATGAGTACTTAGCAGAGATCCATGGAAAAAGAGTTTGTGAGCAAGCAAACTGTTACAAGCCCATACCTGGCCTTTAGGAATTTCTTAAAGTTTTAGCTGATTTATTCTTGTTCTTTTTTTTTTTGGCAGCCACCTCTTCCTCTGTGCTCTGCCACAGATGAAAGAGTTCATGTGACCAATCTCTTTTCAGAGGAACTTGTCACACTTTGAAATTCAGTTCAGTTAGTTGCCTTGTTACCAGAGGTGTCTGATGGGCTCAAGAAAAGTTTTGTTTTGTTTTTTTAGATTATCTGTATTTTTCTTGTTGTTAGGATGGAAATGATATTCTCTTGAAAGTTTTTACACTCTAAGAAGAATTTCTAAAAAAATTTAAACAGCTTATTGTCTTTTAAAGAAATTAAAAAGAGAAAAATTTGTCTTTTGTATTTACCCATATATTTACCATTTTCAGTGATTTTTTTTTTCTTCCTGTTTGAATTTCTACCTGTTTTCATTTCTGTTTGGCTTGAGGGACTTCTTTCAGCATTTCTTAGATCTGCTGGCAGTAAATGTTGTCAAAATCTCATGTATATGAAAATGATTTTATTTTGTGTTTATTTTTTGAAAGATAATTCACCAGATACAGAACGCTATACTGACAGCTCTTTTTTGTTTTTCCATTTCAGACCATTAAAGATGTTGTTCCATTGTCTTCTGGCTTCAACTTTTTTTTTTTTTTAACTAGAAGTCATCTGTTATTCTCATTGATGTTTCTTGGTATAAAACGTGTTTTATTTTCTCCTTTGGCTTCTTTTAAGATTGTTCCTTTTGCCTTTGGTTTGCAGCAGTTTGACTATCATGTAAGGATGTGTTCCTTTTCTCTTCTTACCATGTAGAATGGTTTTCTTTTTATTTAACACTGAGCAAACCGTTTTTCTCCTATACATAGCATGCTATCAAACCAATTTTTGAACTTTTTTCATCAAAGCTTCTATGGATAAGGGATTTTATTAAGCCTGATCCTTCAAAGCTTATAATGATCTTCCTTTACTTGATTTTAGACACCATGCATAGCGTACATTATAATAATATTTAGATGAGCACTTTTTTGTGCTTGCTCTGTTCCAGGCACTATGATGAGTACTTAAAAGGCTATTATTTCCTTTAAACTTCAAAACTACCACGTGAATTAGGTACTATTATTCCCATTGTACATATGAGAAACTGAGGCCTAATGAGATACAATACATTGTTCAAGGTCATAAACAATGTGTTAGAACCAGGATGTAAATTATGACTCCAAAGCCCTTACCTGTGACCATTCAGTACGTTTGATAAATTGATTGTTTTGCTTATGATTTTTAAAAAATATTTATTTATTTATTATTTTTGGCTGCGTCAGGTCTTAGTGTGGCATGCAGGATCTTTCGTTGTGGCGTGCAGGCTTCTTCTTTAGTTGTGGCGCATGGGCTCAGTAATTGCAGTGCGTGGGCTTAGTTGCCCCATGGAATGTGGAATCTTAGTTCCCTGACCAGGGATTGAACCTGAGTCCCCTGCATTGGAAGGTGGGTTCTTAACCACTGGACCACCAGTGAAGTCCCTTGCTTATGATTTTATTACATGATTTCTTGTAATATGAAGATATTTGTCAAACTTTAGAAGATTATTTTTGCCGTGGAATTTACAAAATTACAGAAAAATAATGTTAACCATGATGAAATACTATATTTTATTCGGTTAGGCAGAATATCTCACCTTATTTGTAGTTTAAGTGCACAATTTTTATTAAAAAATTTTGTTGTTTTGTTTCAGTGTCAAAATTCAAGAGGTAAAACTAATGGCATTAAATGCAGAGAAGAGCAGGAAGTGGGGTATTATTTGCATAGCATATGTCCAGATGATGACTGCTCAGCTAGAAGCTATTCAAATTACGTGTCTTTATCTTTTAATAGGTACCTTTACTTCACTAAATGAGAGTAAGGAGCCACATTTTACTTGCCTTACTAAATGATATGTTGCGACAAAATTATTTACGACAGGCAGCAAAATCTTCTATTTTTAGTGGAGGAAAGCACTTTGAAGTTTCAACATAGTTTCCAGAAGCAATATTTAATGAGAAGTCCAAATGACCCTTGCAGGAGAAGATACTCATGAAGTAGTCATGTTTCTCACTGGTTTCTCAAAATTTTTGTGTTAGGGCCTTAAATTACTGCTTCAACTAGCTACACTTTTTTTTCTACTTTTTCTTCACAGTTTATCAAGATAAGGGATAAAATAGTTCTCCTTACTGATAAAAACTTTACAGTTGGTATTTACCAATGACCCATTCTTAGTTCAGTGCTAATTTTGGTTATGCCTCAAATACTCATGGTGTTGTTTGCTCACTAGAATGCCTATTGCTTCATTCCACCAGCAGGTGATATTTAGTTGATAGTCAAAATGCTTTAGAGTTGATCAAAAATATAGGCATGCCTTAGAATAAAATCAGTAATTGTAGACAATTAACAAAATGTTTAAATTTTTGTGTTCCTAGTTTAGCCATGAATCAGTTATGACATTAGGCATGTAGATATTAAAGATAAGGGAAAATCAACATGAATTTAAATAAGATTAAGAAGTCAGCTTTTAAAATTTAATAATGGTGTCAACTTTCAAAAGGGCCTGGTTAGATTGTTTCATTGGAAGTTTTACTAAAGAGAATAGAAACAAATCAGATCCATGTGAGAATTTTTTATTTACCTTCAAGTATTTAATCTATCTATAATTTATTTTGGCTACTAAGTATTGGCCAACACTTTTTCATATATTTTATTAAATTTCTCTAAATTGTCTTGCTATCTTGAGAGCTTTACAACCATATTGTCATTTGTAATTTAAGTAAGTATGCACTATTGGCTTATTAAAACTATATTTATGGACATTTTGATGATAAGATTCATTCATAATCCCTAGAAGTTAGCATGTTTTATTTTTGCTTTTTCCTTCTTGCTATAATCTACATGTATACACATATTTTTAAATAATTATATATGACTATAACAGATATTGACCTGTTTACAAACATAGATTGTAATTGTTAATTTTCCATGAAACAACTCAATTTGCATTTTGAATTTTCATTCATTTCTCTTGTTGCAGTGGGATGGGGCTAGAAGTTAGGTAATTTCCATCCCTCCTGGTGTTTCCTCCAGCTCTCTGTGGTTTATGCCAGCATTCCAGGGTCTTCTCCAGGTATGCATGTGTGTGTGGCAGCAGTGATATCTTATCATTGTTCTAGCAATGACATCATGTGTTCCTAGAAGTATGGCTCTTTCAGTTCTAGAAGGTTTCTGCTGCTTCATTGCCACATTTGGGGCATGGGGATCATTTGAAGGGCTACGTTTCTATCTAGATATACCACAAAGCCATTTATTCCTTCGGTCTTATTTGTTCTTGGTGCTGTTAGAAAGCAGGAAATATTCTCTCTCTTCTCTTAGGATCCTCAAACTTCTATTTCTTGCCTTTCCTTCCCTTTGTTGTTTGGTGAGTGAGAATATGGAAGGGAGACTGAGTATTTTGTCCCCCAAATCAGTATTGGGATGGAAGACTTAGTGACAGTGGTTGGCAACTGAATGTTGAGTGGTAGCTAATGATTTCTATCTTTCTCTTCTTCTAAGTCACCTGCATTTTAACTAGTTCTACTATGGTAGATCACATCTTGGATCAGCCTTCTGGTTAAATAAGAATGGACAAGTTGGAGGTGGGATGCTGTTCCTAGGCAACAAGTGATGGAATGGAAAGATAAAGAGATGGAAGAGGAGAGGAAATTTCCAATTAATTGAATAGCAAGGGAAGACAAGAATTTGTAGAAGAAGAGTTTTAGTGTTCAGTCAAGCCAGTATGATTTAGTGATTTCCTGTCTATTCAAACATGTACACATACACACTCAATAGAAACCTATTAGAACATGAATTCTAATGTGCTGTAGACACTTTTTGAAGTGTATCTGCAAATAATAAAACCTGATAATGGTGGCTGAGACCTCACCAATATCTATGTGTTCCCTTTGCAGTTAGATGGAGACCATGTGTCTAATTCTGTCTAGTGGATGATGGGTAGAAATGATGGATGCAAATTAATAGGTCTGACCATGACTTAACATTTAGGACCTTCTAGCAGAATATTCTATTGCCACAGCAATCCTGAAAGCCAAGAGTTGAGATGGAGAGGACCTGAATCCCCGAGTCACCACATGAAAGATGGTTTTAAGTGATCCCTAGCTAATATCAGGAAGTGATAAACTAACTTTGATATGTTAAGCCACTGATTCTTGGGGGGTTATTTGCTATTGTAAGATAGGCTACCCAATTTTAACTAATACAGTTTGGAAGGTAAGATGAGTATTCTTTTGAAGTTTGATTCTGTTACATGAATCTGTATCATAAAAATATTCACTGCAAAGCCCCTTTTCTTCTTTTAAAAAGTAATATCTATTGGTTCTTTTGTTTTAAAAATTATAAATCATTTACCATAGGACAGGCTCTGGACAGAGAAACTAAAAGTCAAATTGTTGGGCGTTTCTGCCGATTGAAGAATGACTTGGGATGAAGATAAAGCAAGTTAGAAATTATAAATTAGTGGAGAAATATGATCCCATTAGAAAAAATAAAAGGTTTATGAGTAACATTTTGGTGGCATGTCTATTTTATAAAATGAGGTTTTCTCAAGATCCGGAGGTCATTCAGATAGAGGCAATTCTTTGTCATTAAAAATTGATTTAACTGTTCTCTATTATCTCAGTGAAGCTCAGCATCTACTACAGAGAAGTCTTACATGAAAGCCCCATATTGTATTATTATTTGGTGTTACTATTGCCCAAAACCTGAAAAATGTTGTTTAGGAGATCTCAATGTTTTGGGATATAGAAGGCCTTAGTAGTTTCTTTAATAAGTTTATAAGATAAGTGACAATAATTCAATTTAGAAAGTTAATATTTTTCTTGGAGTAAGAATTAGATTCTCTGGTTTCCTCCTTCTTTCCCTCCATCCTTTCCTCCCTCTTTCTTCCTTCCTTCTTCCTTCCCTCCCTCCCTTCTATTTCTCTGTCATTCCCTCCTTCCTTCCCTTCCCTCCTCCTTCCTTCCTTCCTTCTTCTTTATACTCCTCTGATTCTAGAAGAATTTGTTCTCCATTTTTATAATCACTTGAAATGAAGGTCTTATAAAATACTTTTAAGTATTTGGAATAATCTTTGTAAACCCATTTAATTTTTTCCATCTCCTCTGAAATCCTTTCACAAAATTAAAACTTTAGAAGTATATTTCGGGTCTCTTCCAGCCTGTCACACTGCTATTTCTTTGTTTTATTCACAAAGGAACTTATTTACTTCTTTATAACTTTCTCAGGCAATTGTCTTATGTTCTTTTATATTAGTAAATTTATATAATTTTCCCACACTTTATACATAATAAAACCTTATTACAACTTATCAAGATATTTAGAACAAACTGGAAAACTTACTCTTAAGGTTTATTCCCTAATAGCCATTGTAGCTGTATTTTCACAAATTCTATAATTCAAATTTTGGGGAACCATGGTAAATAAGTGAGAATTTTAAAAAGAAGGAGGTTATTCTAAGACAGCTGTGGAAAAAGGAATAAGTCAACAGCTGATGACAAAGTACAATTTAATATCAGAATATAATACCTCTAAACTTCCCTTATAACTTGGTCAGATGTTTTGCCTTCTATGTACTTCTAGAGTACACATCTAGTGGCAGACATATTAATGGGAAGGGGTGGTGGTGGTGATGGGAGGATGTTAGTTCTAAAGTTAGCCCTCAAGGTGAGATCATATATAGTCACAATTACCTTTTTAAAAATCCCTAAATAGCCAAGAAGTCATCAAGATAATTTTTTGTTTGTTTTTCTTTGCTTTCGGCATGGCTTCCCTTTCTCTGGGACAGTGGAGAACAAGGAATTTTTATGTCCCCCTGTCATTCCATTGGCTTCCCATCGTTCCCAAGACAGTGACTAAAATCATTAACATGGTCTATAAAGCCCTGCCAATTCTGGCTCAGACTTCTTTTCCAACCTCATCTTGCCCCAAGATCCACACTGTCTTCCTTTTAATTTCTTGGATGCTCTCTCCTTTCCCCATACAGTTCCAAAAGCCTTCATCTTCTTCTCTGGTAACTTCTTTAACTTTTTAGTACACAGCTTAAACATTTCTCCCTCAGAGAAATATCATGTATTCTTGTTTTGTCCTATTATAACAATCTAATCTTTCCATCATAAAACCTATCATAGCTGTGATTTAACATTTATTCATAGTGCTCTGATTAGAAATCAACTCCCCCAATAGACTGAGAGCTCCATGATGACAGGGTCTATGTTTTGGCCTTCTGGTTCATAGACGCCCATGTTCTTGTTGTGTTCTCACATGGCAGAAGGCTCAAGGAAGCTCTCTGGGGTCTGTTTTACAAGGATATTAATTCAATACGAGAGGGCTCTGCCCTTATGACCTAGTCACCTCCCAAAGATCTCACCTCTTAATATCATCACATTGAGAGGATTAGGTTTCATCATATGAATTTTGGGGGACACAAACAGCCAGTCTATGGCAAGAACAAAATTTTGATTGTAAATCTGAAATTATCTGTATTCAAATAACTCTTTCAATGGGCCTAGATTTGAATTCCATTAAATTTAGTACTGAACACCAAATTTGTAGCTTGCTTGTAACATATTACATGGTTTTGATGATATAGTTTTTTTTGTTGTTGTTGCGGTACGCGGGCCTCTCACTGTTGCGGCCTCTCCCGTTGCGGAGCACAGGCTCCGGACGCGCAGGCTCAGCGGCTATGGCTCACGGGCCCAGCCGCTCCGCGGCATGTGGGATCTTCCCGGACCGGGGCACGAACCTGTGTGCCCTGCATCGGCAGGCGGACTCTCAACCACTGCGCCACCAGGGAAGCCCAATGATATAGGTCTAATGAAAGAATTTTTATATTCTTAAATAGAGGCCCAAATGTCAATAGCATATTCACAATCAGGTTTTGCTGTCCTTTCCTGAAATGACTGCTGGTCTAGAAATCAAATCTCAAATTAGTGGTATTTACTCATGCCCAACTATATATATTATACTCAAAGCAAATAATATGCTTTAGAAAAAGGACTGAAATTTCTGGGTAGTCTTTAAACAAAACTACAGTCTATTTTTTTGAGAAGTCTCATTCAAAGATCAAAAAACATGTAATTAGGAGATAGGCTTCAGTTTCCAGAAATAATCTTTAGTAACTGTTTGATTGAAGAATGTCTATTTGAAGAATATATAATAATTTGAAATTATAATTTGCTTAATATTGGCTCCTTTGAGCAAGAGGGCAATTATCAGCTTAGGTTCCAAAACCTATACAGCTGTTCCCTCACTTTGAGCGAGCTGACCCCACTGTTAACTTGAAAAGTTTGATGTGTTTGTGTATGTGTGTGCACATAAGATGTGTAGCTCAAGTTTACATTCCCAATTTAAAAAATGTCCAGATACCCATAAAACGTAGGTGAAAGAAAAGGTAAAGTATGTTCCCCAGTAGAAAAAAAAAATCACAACTGCTTGGCAGTAATATAATATAAAAGTACATGTGATAGTCTTAGTACCTTAGCTACTTCCAAAATTAATAAATTATTTACTATTCCTCCATGGGAGGCAGGATATAGAGTAAGGAAGATCTGGGGTTGTAGAATTTGGCCAGCCTTGGTTAAAAATCTCAACTCTATTACTTTCTACTCATGTAACCTTGGGCAATTTAGTTAATATCATTAAGGCTCACCTTTCTTATCTGAAAATGAGGATATATTACGACCATCCTCCTAGAAATACAGTAGAGCTTAATGGGACAAGGTATACTAAAAACTTAGTGCCTGGAACATAATGTGTTTGCAATTAAAGTTATGATCAATATTTTTATTACCCTTCAGTAAAGAGATTTCCAATGTTTTCCTAGAGTAATGATTAGATTTATCAATGTGAAGCCTCAGGGTTCCTCTATTTTTGCTCTATATTCCCTTTTCCCCTTCTATTTAATTAAATTAATTATAGAAACAGTATAAGTATATAGAAGATGGATCAGGTAAGTGTCTTAGACAAAATAGAAGTTGCTTCTCTTACATGTGATAGTCTAGAGGTAGGTGGATGGTCCAAGGCAGTGGTTAGCCCTGTTCAATGAGATCATCCTGGAATCTGGTTTCCTTTCTTTTTCTTGTCCACCGTCTCCTAGGGTGAAGTCTTCTCTTGCATGGCTGGAGCTGCTTCACTAGCACTTTGCCCATGTTCTAGCCTTTAGAATAAGGGAAGGAGAAAATAGAGATCAAACATCTTCCCTTTAGAAGATTGGCCCAGAAGTGGAATACTTCAATTCTAGCTACATCCCACTGATCATAATATAGACACATGGAGGCATCTATTTGTAAGGAAGAATGTAAAAAGTAGTCTGTTTTGTGACCCTATGCCAGGAGAAAAATGCAGGAATTCTATTACTAAAGTGAAGGGGACAGTTAGCAGTCTCTGCCACAAATAATGTATTATAGTGCAAAAGATCTGTTGGACCAGAGGCCAACATAACTGGGAATATGACTTGGGTCAGTTCAAAGTAGTCTGGTGACCTTGAGATCACTGAGCTTCTACAAGTCTCAGCTCTCTCCAGGTCTCACTGCCTTACTTCTTTGTTGTTAGTTAGGGTACTCCTTAACCCTTCATCACATGGCATAATAATAACAAACTTTATTGAGCACTTGCTATGTGCTGGACACTAATCCAAATATTTCACATGTATGATTTCATTTAATATTCTCAAAAAGCCTGTGAAGTAGGTACTATTATTACCCTCACTTTATAGACAAGGAAACTGAAGCATGGAAAAGTTAAGTAACTTGAGCTGTTGGGATTTGATTTCAGGTTTCTTAACTCTATAGCTCAAGAGTTTATGTGAAAAGTGGCAACTAGCTGTTTCTTTTTTAACTATCTTTTTTTAAAAAAATTTTTATTGGAATATAGTTGATTTACGGTGTTGTGTTAGTTTCAGGTGTAGAACAAAGTGAATCAGTTATAAAATATACACTCTTTTTAAGATTCTTTTCCCATGTAAGTCATTACAGAGTATTGAGTAGAGTTCCCTGTACTATACAGTAGGTCCTTGTTAGTTTATCTATTTTATATATAGTAGTGTGTATATGTCACCCCCAATCTCCCAATTTATCCCTCCCCACCCTTATCCCATGGTAACCATAAGCGTGTTTTCTACATTTGTGACTCTACTTCTGTTTTGTAAATAAGTTCATCTGTACCCTTTTTCTAGATGGAGTGGCAACTAGTTTAACCAAAATGTATTAGTTTCTTATTTCTGTTGTAGCAAACTACTATAAACTTAGTGGCTTAAAACAGCACACAGTAATTATCTTACAGTTCTGGAGGTCAGAAGTATGAAATGGGTCTCATGAGGCTAAAATCGAAATTTGGCAAGGCTGTTCCTTCTGGAGGCTCTAGAAGAAAGTAACTTTCCTTGACTTTCCCGTTTCTAGAGGCCACACGCTTTCCTTTGCTCATGGCCCCCAGTCAGCAATTGCATCACTGCAAATTCTGCTTTGCTTCCATCATCACATCTCCTTCCCTCACTCTCCTGTCTCCCTCTTTCACTTGTAAAAACCCTGTGATTATACTTAGGACACACCCAGTTAATCCAGAGTAATCACCCCATCTCAAAATCCTTAGTTTAATCACATCAGCAAAATCCCTTTTGTCATGTAAGGTAACATATTCACACAGGTTCCAGGGATTTAGATGTGGACATCTTTGGGGGAGCCATTATTCTGCCCACCACAAATGCCTTTTCAAAGGATGTCAGTAACTTATTAACAAATCCAATGGACTTCCTCAGGCTTTACCTCATACTCTCTCAAAACTCTTCCCACCCATAACTTCCTAATTACATCTTGCCTGAATTTCCACTCTCTTTGATGACTCCTCTTTTCAATTCTCTTATCTTCCTCAATGTAGTTGTTTCCCAAGGACCTACTTTCATTCTTTATTCTTCTCACTTTATACTATTTACCTTGGTATCTTCTTATATATCTTATAACAGAATCTGTAACTAATATAATACTTATATTTGTGTCCCCAACCCTGGTTTTGCTGTTGAGTTTCAAAGCAATGTTTAAAAAATGTTTGCTGGATATCTTCCCCTGACTGTTCTGACCATTCAAATTCATCATTTCAAACTGAAATTATGGTCTACCTTCCCATATCTGCTGTTCTCTTGCGTTTACTTTTTTTGTTGATAGCCCTTCATCTTCACAGTGGTTCTGTCTCATGAATTCCGTGTCCTCTGAGACTCCTCTATCCACTTGTTTCTCAAAATGTATGGATTCTAATTCTATAGTATGTTTTTCTTCTTCCCCCTATATGATCCATTTCCACGTCTATTCTTGTAGTTCTCTTACTAGGTGTATCTTATGAGCATACCAATCTATTTTACACATTGCTACCAGATTTACTTGCCTAAAACCGAGCTCTTGTCTTATTATACCCATCCACCTCAAATATCCTTGTTTACAGAATTGTCTAACTTTCCAGAACCTCCTTCATCTACTTTCAACATTATTTCTTCCTGTATATATTTGCATACTTTTTGTTTCTGAAAAACTTGACTCTTTGTTTCCTATTCATCATGCACTTTCCCTTCTCTGCCCCTCACTCATAATTTCCGTGTACTTGGAACATTTTTATCAACCATTTAAATTTATCTAAGTCCAATCCATTCTCTAAGATCCTGTCTAATGCTACTATCAGAAATCCTTCAGGTTATCTTTTGCTTTTTGAATGATCAGATACTTCTCCATCTTTTATTAAATTTAACACCTTTTACTCATTTATATAGCAATTTTTGAAAATATCACTGAGGAAAAGTTTGTGTTTGGCTCATCACCCGATATAAGTGTTTACATAGTATTCCTAAAATATGAATCTGCAAAACAGGAAAGTTGGACAAGAGCAATGATTTTCAATTTGGAGAGTAAGGGAGGAGTATAAGAATATTTCATGGGTGTAATTGTTGCAAAAGGTATACTAAATATTATAAAATACTTGAAAAAATTAAAAACCTATTTTTAAAATAGAAATATTGATAGAGAACATATTTTTGTTATTGCCATATGTTGTAGGGAATGCCAATCTAGGCTTTGAAGCCAGCTCCTCAGGCTTGAAGCCTGGCCAGGCCAGGCAGTAGTTGGCAAGTTACTCAACCTCTCTGTTTCTCATATTCCTCACCTAGAAAGCTGAGAAATAATAATCGCTACCTCATAATGCACACAGAACAGCATTTGGCACATGATAAGTCTCCAAAACATCTATCCAATTATTAGCTATTATTATCATCTCTCAAAAACTGTCATAGCTTTAAAAGATTGAGAAATACTTGACTACATGGTCTTTACTATAACTGTATCCCTAAAATTCTATCGTTCTGATACTAGCATAATTCTGCCTAATCTCTATCATCATGTAGATTTATATACAGAGACAGTTAAAATGATAGCTATTTCATCTTTGTTATAAACTTATTAGGCATTATAATGCTTTTGAAACACTCATTTTGAGTCAATTCTTATTGATTTTAGCTTTTTACAGTTTGTGGCATTAAACTATAAAGAATAGAGGCAGGTTTTAAAAAATTATTTGGGCAAATTCTTCCTACATTGTCCTTTCTTCTAGTTTGGAGTATAGACCTTTCCTGTAATATTGATAACTCTTGCTTGTGTGTGTGTGTGTGTGTGTGTGTGTGTGCGCGCGCGCGCGCACGCGCGTGCACGTGCGTGTGTGTGTTTAGTGCATTAAATTCACACAAAATGTAAGTAATTATGCCATGCTTTACCCTAAGCAACCTAAAGGTTGCTAATATTTGAGAAGCCTACTTCCCTCCCTCGGCTGTTTAATTTGGCACTTTGAGTGAAATATTTTCTTTTTTGTAACTTTAATATCTGAATTATATGTCGACTACATAGACCATATTAGAATGCATACTCTGGGAAGAAGTAGAAAAGCATCTGTTTGCAATGTAAAATATACCAGTATTTGTTAGGTGAGCATTGCTAGGCAAATAGTAAATCATTTGTTAAAAATTTCCATTTTAAGATGAAGGTTGCTACTGAAAGATTCTAATTTGGTACTATGTTTTCATATTCATACTGTAATAGAGAGCATTATTTTAGCCGTGCTGAAATTGTTAGAACTAACTCAGATATGCAGTTAGAATCATAAAAACTTTACATTTTGAGTAATTTTTATGGTATGAGGCACTGAATACAGAAACTTGTCTATAACATAAACCTGGATGTGTTTTTTAAACTGATAAACATTTACAGTGATCTTTGCTACTGAATCCAGATACAACACAGCCTCTGTAAATATTATCTTGTGGTTTAAAAATGCACTTGTAGAAATGTAAAATGATAAACTTTATAGACTATGATGACTTCTTTTTTACTTTTCTTGCCCCATTTTTTATCAGATTACAAATATGGAATTAGCCTTTAGTGTTCACTCCAATTTGGCTAGGGTAACTTGCTAAAGCCTGTAAGAATCAGGCTTATAGAAATCTCCCAATTTTTTAAACCATTAATTAACAGCTAAAATGCTTCAATCAAATAAGCAGGTATGCTTTAATAATAGAATGCTCTCTAGTGGTGTTGCTGATAGGTAAAAATAAATATGATTTTTTTCCACTTCACTGTCAAAATGTGCTAACAACTAGGAAAATGGTTTATTTTATAAATAAATGTTTTCAATATAGACATAATTGAAAAACAATATACAGGGCATGGTAAAATTAGCTACACAGTTGATGAATATCATAACAAGTTTTCAACTCATGTGCATAGTTGAAATAATTTATCTTATTTTAATTTTTTATGTTATACAATAAAAATGTACAACTGAATATATAATACTGGTTCTCAACTTTGGCCACATATTAGAATCACTTGGGGTACTTTGAAAAAAAAATTGGCCTGTGAACATCAGAATCTTGGAATGAAGTGGGGCATCCACAATCTTTAAGGGCTCCCAAAGATATTCCAATGCTCAACCAGGTTTGAGAACCACTGGAATAAAATACTTTGGCTTATTAATAAATATTTATTTATATTATATAAATAAATTATATATATAATATAATATAAATAAATTATAAATATTATTATAATTATTATTATAATATAATTATAAGTATTGTAAATATTTATTTATAATAAATAAAATACCTACTATGCTGACTTATGGGAATGTAGATAACACCTCCGTGTATATATATATAATATACAAATTTACATACACACATAGAGATAAGATAATGAAGTACCATTCCTTACCTTTTCATATGTGACTTTTACTCTCATAACAATAGAATTTATTATGACAAGGCTAACATTTAAGGAGCTAAATGTCAGTGACTGTTATTAGTGCTGTTAATGAATTTTTAAATTTAAATCTCACAATACCCTTACAGAATAGGTATTTTCTCCACTTTAATAAGGAAGAAACTGAGGCACAGAGATGCCAAGTTCCTTGTCCAATGTCATACCACTGATAAGCTGTAGAGCCAGAGTTTGAAGATAAGCCTTCTCAATTCAGATTCTCAGCAGTTAATCATTTTACCACTTGGCATTTAACAGTAATTTGTATGTTACTAATTAAGTGGTTATAAGAGGAAAAAATTAATTAGATGATGATTAAGACCACTGTGAAAATATAGATAAGGTCATAAGAGATATTTGTTGCTGTTTATATATTACTTGGTACAAGAAAGCTAAATTACTAAAATTATTCTAGGTTTTAACTACTTGTTTTTTTAAAATTAAATCCATCTGGGTTTAAAAGATCAAGTCCAACTAATAAGAAATCTCAGAGATCATCTGGAAGGTTTTAATGAACAGGGTGCTTTCTCATGTATTCTTTTTTGGGAATATAGACTGATACGTTGAATCTGTTTAAAATAGGGACTCTTTGTGATTTCAGAAAAATTTTTTAATATTTAGGATAAAGTTTCATGAAGACTGTAGATGGCAGCAACTTTCTGTTATTGGGTATTTGCTGTTCATAAGCACTTTTGGCTGGAGAGCTGGCTGAAATTAGTTGTAGGACTATGATCTGTGGTGGCTATGTGCTAAGGTACGCAAGTGAAGGTGTATTCTGTTTGGCTTTCCAAAAGCAATTTTCTGTTATTGGTTTTGAAAAGCTATCCCATACTCTTTATTTGAATAAGGATTGAAACACATTTGACTGGATCTGAAGGAAAAGCTGAAGCAAAGGCAGGTCATTCTCAACAAAAGTAATTTCAGGGGGCATTCTGTTATCATTCTTTGATATTGCATTTAGGCAGTTACATACTTTTTCTAAATACAGTGACCTGCATGATTTATATGGAATTCCAAAAGCAATGATCCAGTAAATTTACTAACAGTTTCAGTAAATTTGCTTCACGGATCCCGCATCTGATGATTGCCTTCTGCTCTTGGCATTTTCTACCTAATATACCATGTAATATGGTTCAAATCAAGAGTCTTATTCTGTCAAATCATTCACTGGAGAGGCTAGTGAAGGCTTTAACTGTGTATTAAAAAAAAGGAAGCCACTGATGGTTTGGGTTGCATTGTTTTTGAAGGCTTTATTAGAGCTGTCAAGGAAAACAAGTCATTCGTGCTCCAGTTGCCCTTCAAACAAATGTACTTCAATGTCTTGGATGCTCCTTAGGTTTATGTTAAATTATATAGGAGTATTAAGATTGCTATAACTGAGATAACTCCTTGTGATCAATACCTCTCTTTGGATTGATTAACTGGTATTGATGAGAAAGGATAGTCCCATTAATATGTTTTAATAGAATTAGAACATTAGCTCTCCAGCCCTGCAAAACATTTGGAACTTTTCCAGCACTGTTTGAGTTTAAAGAAACGGAGAAATGTTTTGTGGATCTGACCCTCCATGGGTTGCCTTCTGACAGTCAGATAAGTTTTGGCATAACTGTATTACCCAGGCTGGTTTCTGGCTTCTGTTTTTTTTGTTTTTTGTCAGTGGGCCAGAATCCAAATAAATATTTTTGGAAGCAGGACATCTTGTTCAAAAGTTCACAAGTCCAAGTAAATATTCCTGTTTACTAAGACAAAATGAGAGATGAGATGAGCAAAAAACACTTGTTTATGGGAGCTTATTTTCTTTATGTAATTGGTCCCAAAGGGAAGATGAAAGCTAATGGGCTCCAGGGATTTGCCCCTTAATTAGTTTTACACTGTCATGGCTACAATGAACATAAAGTGATGCACAATTTATATAACAGAATGACTTTACAATTCTGACATGTAAGGGCAGAGAAACATGAAGAAATTTCTTTATATACATCTCTAGGGATATGATTAGCACCACAGAATCATTTTATAGTGAGATGCTTAATGGAACAACTCTATTCTGTGACAGAACTGTCACCCGACCATTTTTTTAATTGTTTAAAATAAAAGAGACTATCAGGGCAGTCAATTTCTATCATTTATAGAAGTGTTTAATGAACCAGAGAAAAATATCTATTTCTCTATCCTTACTAGCATTATGTTCAATCACACAGCTGAAATAGTATTAGGGGTCCAAATGAATTTTTTAGTGCCATGAATCAAGTTTACTAAAGGCCATTTCTTTTTCTTTCTCTTTAAAAATTTATTGACGTAGAGTTGATTTATAGTATTATTAGTTTCAGGTGTATAACGTAATGGTTCAATATTTTGTAGGTTATTCTACAAAGTTATTATAACATACTATTTTCCCTGTGCAGTATACTATATCCTTATGACTTATTTATTTTGTAATTGGCAGTTTGTACCTCTTAATCCCTTCACCTATTTCACCCCTTCCCCGACCCCACTGTCTTGTGGTAACCACTAGTTTGTTCTCTATATCTGTGAGTCTGTTTCTGTTCTGTTCTCTTTGTTTGTTTTGTTTTTTAGATTCCACACATAAGTGAAAACATACAGTATTTGTCTTTCTCTGTCTGACTTATTTCACTAAGTATAATAACCTCCAGGTCTGTCCATGTTGTCACGAACAGCAAGATTTCATTCTCTTTTATGACTGAGTAATATTCCATTGTATATATATACACCATTTCTTCTTTATTTATTCATCTGTTGATGGGCAGTTAGGTTGCTTCCATATCTTGACTACTGTAAATAATGCTGCTATGAACATAGGGGTACATATATCTTTTCTAATTAGTGTTTTGGTTTTCTTTGAATAAATACTCAGGAGTGGAATTGCTGAGTCATATGGCAGCTCTAGTTTTAATTTTTTGAGGATCCTCCATACAGTTTTCCATAATGGCGTAGCAATTTACATTCCCACCAAGTGCACAAGAGTTCCCTTTTTTTTCTTTTTCCTTTTTGCTGTTCTGATTGGAAGCTTTCCACTATTCTGCCTTCCAGTTTGCTTATGCATTCTTCTGTATCACCTAACCTGCTGTTAATTTATTCAAGTGTACATTTCATTTCAGTTATTGTATTCTTCAGCTCTGATTTGCTCTTTTTATATTTTCTAATTCTTCATTGAAGTTCTCACCATGTTCCTCTATTCTTTTCCCAAGTTCAGTGAGTATTTTTATGACAATTGTTTTGAACTCTTTATCAGGTAAATTACTTATCTCCATTTCATTTGTATAATTTCCTGGGTTTTATTCCTCTGTCATCTCATTTTGTTTTACTTTCTCTGTTTGTCTATATGAAGTTAGGTGAAACAGTTACCTATCCTAGTCTTGAAGGTGTATCTCTGTGTGGGAGCATTCCTGTGCAGTCTGCATGTGCCCTGTGACTTTGGTTGGGGAGCTGGATCTTAAGTGAGCTGGGCCAGAGCTTCTCCTTGGGCGTGATGGTAGTCACTGCTTTGGTGGGATATGAGGCTGGAGCTGGAGGGGCTGGAGCCACAGCCCAGCGCAAGCCATGGCTTCTCCCATAGTGCAATAGCAGTCACTGCCTTGGCAGGTAGTGGGGCTGGAGCCGGAGAAACAGAAGCTGCAGCCCTGTATGGTCTTCAGAGCACCAGGCACTTTTCATTCAATCTACTGTCTCTGTGCTGGAACCCAGAGGGAGCCACTCTCTGCACATGCTCTTTAAGAGTGGAGTCTCGGGGCTTCCCTGGTGGCGCAGTGGTTGAGAGTCCGCCTGCCAATGCAGGGGACACGGGTTCGTGCCCCGGTCCAGGAGGATCCCACATGCCGCGGAGCGGCTGGGCCCGTGAGCCATGGCCGCTGAGCCTGTGCGTCTGGAGCCTGTGCTCTGCAATGGGAGAGGCCACAGCAGTGAGAGGCCCGCGTACCAAAAAAGAAAAAAAAAAAAAAAAGAGTGGAGTCTCAGTTTCCTGTAGTCCTCTGCTAAGCCCCACTGGTTTTCAAGACCAGGCAAGGGGGCTCATCTTCCCAGGTCCAGGCCCTCGGACCAAGGTGCCCAATGTGGGGCTAGAATCCCTTGCTTCTTAGGGTGGAGTGCCAAGCTTGTGATATGCCCCTCCTCCTCTGGGTCACCTGCTGTCAGCGTGGGGAGGGATTCCTGTGGATCCTGACGAGATTGTTTCTCTTCCCCTCCTACCAGTCTCAGTTGTATCCTTGGTTGTAGAAAGCCTTTCTACTAGTCCTCAGGCCATTCTCAGAGAGAGCTGTTCTATATGTAGTGTAGTTTTGGTGTGTTTGTGGGAGGACGTGAGCTCAGGGTCTTCCTACTCTGCCATCTTGGTCTTGCCTCCTCCTCTAAAGGCCATTTCTTAGAGCCATAAGGGATTATTTCTAATTTCAACGAAGTATCAGAAACTTGAAATTCATGAACTAATTCTTTCATTCAATAAATATTTGAATGCCTACTTTATGCAGCAATGTACTAGAATAAGAGAAAAAGGTACCCACCCCCATGGAATTTAGGTTCTCCCAGGGGAGAGGGAGATTAAATAACTAATTTCTCTAAGTAATTTTAAAAATTATGACTGTGTTTTTATGTTGAAAGACAAGTACGGTGTATCATTAAAATATACAGAAGAAGGATCTAACATAATCTGGGATTTCAAAAAAAGAGTCCTTTAGAGTTTATTTTTAATTCTTTATCTAAAATAAACTGAGATTTGGACACATACATAGTTCACCTGTTTCCACTGGTGGATGAAAGTTTTACTTTTACATAGAACAGCTATAGGACAACTCAAAGAGAAAAATGTTCAAGAATTAGGAAAAAGAAGCTGGCATATTCTGTTAGCAAAAACATGGATATGTTGTTTCTATGAGTTCTTTTTAACAAATCTCTCACACAGGCGGGATGGTTATATATTTGAAAGGGAGAAGATAATTTGTTTTTTAGAAGTGAATTTAACTTCCATTTAAATAAATTAGATTTTATTTTTAAATTACTTTGTGAGATGATTCTTACAAGTGGATTACATTTTTCTGAAAATGAGCAGGCTGAAAATTAAGAGAATATTTCCTAAGAAAAAGCATGTTGGATTTGAGTGACTATAAATTTGTGGAAAAACAAACCTGGAAAATATGTGATGCTCAGCCCTGTGTATAGGTTTGTCCAACTCTTATGAAAATGAGATGAGACTCATAAAGCATGAACACTTTATCCCATAGCCCAAGGAATAAAAAAAGTTATTCACACTTTTTAGATTGAATTCTAATAACTTCTAAAATGTAAGGGATTGGTTACCAGTAATAGAATTTGATTTTAATAACGGAATAGTTTTGTTGTTGTTGTTGTTTTGCGGTATGCGGGCCTCTCACTGTTGTGGCCTCTCCCGTTGCGGAGCACAGGCTCCGGACGCGCAGGCTCAGCGGCCATGGCTTACGGGCCCAGCCGCTCCGCGGCATGTGGGATCTTCCCGGACTGGGGCACGAACCCGTGTCCCCTGCATCGGCAGGCGGACTCTCAACCACTGCCCCACCCGGGAAGCCCTAGAATAGTTTTTTAAAGCTCAAAATTTGCTGGATATGTTTGAAAGCGAGAAGGAGGGAAAGAGGCTGTCAAAAACAAATTTAGTGGGGGAAAAAAAACATTGAAAGGAGAAACATAAAATGACAAAATTCAATTCCTGAAGATGCAGATGAATGAACTGTCCTTTTGATGCCAGAAATCGTTCTTTCGCTTTTTAAGTATACGCAAAAATGTCCTATGTTTTAGACATGCTACTTTTTAGTAAACATTTCTGTTTTCATCTACTCAATCCTGGATGTGTTCTCAAGTCTTGTCAGCTAAATCAACAGATGTCTTTTCTCATCAGTCTTATCAAAGATTTTAATGATGTGTATTATTTTTTTATCCAGAATTTTGTTGTTTTGTCTCCATAAAATATAACACTCTATCATTTGTTCTGAAGCTTATATTAGCCTAGGTAAATTAATCTAAAACTATTCAAATCTCTCTTAAATTGAACATGAGTTTAAAAATGTGGCAGAACTGATCCCAATCATTTTTTTTTTTTTTTGCAGAAGTTATCCCACTGTTGGTTACTTAAGAATTTTCTTAATTTTATTTTGCATTTAGTTCCTAGAAATCTCTTCTTCAAAGAGATCTTCAAAGAAATCACTTGCTATCCTTTTGCTGTATGATTTACAGATGCTTGCTCAAAATAGCCAAATTTGAGGATGTTTTGTGCACATAAATAGTGATGTATATCAAGCTTTTCTTGATATTTAACACTTGTCTTCTATATTCAAACATACTGCTACTGATGGTGTTTAATGAACTAGACTTATTTGTTGAGTGAAGAAAATAATCAAGGAAAGATTTACTAAGTCTTTGAACCCACAAAACATTTTTTTTTACTATTATTATGCAAAGGAGAGTGACCATCTGTTCTCTATCTCCATTGAAGCCAGAACATGAGGAAATAAATTGCAGTATGAGGTACTTAGGTTAGAATAATTGAGGAATTTCCTGACAGGGTTGTTAACACTAAAATGAATCAGGAAGAGAGGTTGTGAAATTTTCTTAGATTCTTCCCTGCCCCCACCCCCTTAATATGCTAGTTTGGTCTTGTAATCTAATAGACTTCTCCAGATTTAGTTGTCTTTACCTATGATTTCACAAATGTGTTTCTTTCAAGTTTAACATCAGAGGGAGGACCAGGAAAAACTAACAATAATCAAATAATAGCTGAGATTTGTTGAGTTTTTATTATGTAGAAAGCTCTGTGCAAAGGACTTTGCATGCTCTTTCCAGTTTGAATACAGTAACAAATCAGGTAGTTAGTTCAGTCTACATGAATTCTGTGTAGAGCTCTTAGATTGATGATGGCTACCACACACCAAAAAACTAATTACTGGCAGTCGATTTGTATATCTCTTAAACTTACTATAAGGATTGAAGAGTCACTCTACTATAACTGCAGTAATTCACATATTTTGAGAGGGACAGAAATGTAGCATGAGAGATGACTTGATTAGGTCACTTTGGATATGTTAGTATGGCACTGAGAGCCTGACTATTAATTTCATGGAGCTGTATCAGGGAACTTGTTATTTCCAATGCTCCATGTTATCTCTGAATAATTCAGTGAGCTGAAGATCATTGTTTTTCCTTCCAAAAGGCAGAATGCGTTTCTGCAAAAGAATGAAACCAAGTGGCTCTCAACAGTCGTAAGGTAGAAAAGAAACCCATGTTTTCAATGGCTCTAGACATTTGAAGCCCAAATGCTAATATCCATCTCATTGCCATCTCTTCCTCTTCTGAAACAAACCCTTCTCTTTAGGTTTTCATAATGGATAAGTCTTAGATCTTCCCTGAGTTTGTCAGTCCTGTGTGATGAAGCTTATTTTTGTGTTTGTTCTTTGTGTTCTTTTGATTGTAAACTTTAGCAACAGGGATGGGCCTTGATTTTACAACCTTGTATGCATGTAGTGACTTCATTGATGGGAGATGTAGTAAGTCCAGCTGAAGGAAATAATTATGATGGAAACATAAGTTGACAGTATGCTTGAATCACCTGAGCTGATGAAAGGAAAGAACATTTTCCTCTTTTGATAAGGCTTCCCAAATGGACTCATTTTCTTTAGCTATGCTTGCACTACTGTTGCTATTTCCATGAGTTATAGTCTAAGTTTCATCAGTATTAGGAGTTCCCAAGAGTGGGAGCAGTTGAACAAGAAGTCCAGAGCTCTGAGTTCTAATCGAGGCTTGCTATTTGAGTCACGAAGATTAAACTGACACAGGTTTCAAAACTGAAACAGATTTTCTTTGTGGCTTTTAGGTTGTTTTAAACAACTTTTAAAATAATTTTCTCAGAAGAGCAATGATCAAAAACAGTACAGAGGTATCTATAAGGCCAACTATTTCTTAGATAATTAACAGATAATTTAAATTAAACACCTCTAAAAAAGTGAGTGAATAATTTACCAAGTTTTGTCATTGCCCTCTTGTCTTTGTTTAAATTTTTCTTTTCCTTTTTCTTCTCTTTAGAATTGTTGATAGAACTCTGTCATTCCCATCCACGTGGACAAGTGGCCTTTAAATTTTGGGGCTTACAAGAGGGCAGTATAATACAGTGTACATTTGTTTGGGCTCTATAGTTAAATACTCCCGGCTATTAGCAGTGTGAATTTGGGCAAGATCATAAGCTCCTTTTGCTTGACTGGGAAAATAGGGATAATAACCGTAACTCAGGAAATTGTGAGAATTCAATGAGATAATTCAGATAAGATCGTTAACATAGTCCCGTCCAACGAGCTTGTACTCCATGAATGTTATTTCTCCTCCTCCTCCTCTTCTTCTGCTCTTTCTCCTCCTGCCAAGGCTTCTTTGAGTTCTAGAACCCTTTGAGAAGCTAATGAGAGCTCTGACTCCAGCAAATGAACATATGTCTACATATTTTAGATAACTTAATAAAAATTACTCAAATTATTGATTCACAGTGTAGATTATATGATAGAAAATTTTATACTTTATATATTGAAAGCCTTTTATTTTGATTAAAATAATGGTAAAATGAAGACTATAATTATTTAGCTGCATTTCATTTTATCTATAATTCTGTTTTATGGTTATTTTTATTAAATATTTTTATTTTTTTAATTTTTTTTTTTTTTTTTTTTGCGGTACACGGGCCTCTCACTGTTGTGGCCTCTCCCATTGTGGAGCACAGGCTCCGGACGCGCAGGCTCAGCGGCCATGGCTCACGGACCCAGCTGCTCCGCGGCATGTGGGATCTTCCCGGACCGGGGCACAAACCCGTGTCCCCTGCATCGGCAGGCGGACTCTCAACCACTGCGCCACCAGGGAAGCCCTATTTTTATTTTTTAAATTAATTTTGTACTAAACTTTTTATTTTGAAATAAATTTAATTTAAAGAAAAGTTGTAAAGATAGTACAGAGAGCACCCATATCTTCAATATCTGGCTTTTCTTATTGTTACTATGTTATCTAAATAAGCTAAGAAACCAAAATTGGTACATGTATTAACTAAACTCCAGATTTGATTCAGCTTTAACTTGTCTTCCATGAATGCTTTTTTCTATTCCAGGATTCAGTCTTGGGATAGAAATTGTTTATAACCATCATGTCTCTGTAGTCTTTTCTAGTTTGTGAATTCTTTCCTTATTTTTCATGATCTTCACATTTTTGAGAAATATTGGTTGGAGATTTTGTAGAATGTTCCTCAATTTGGGTTTGTCTGATATTTTCTCATAATTAAACTAAGGAAATTGAGGCTTAAAAAGGTCAGGTAACTTGACCATACCAGTAGAAGCTGGGTCTGGAACTGAAAATAAGTTTTCTTCATCCCAAAGTATATGATTTTTCCACTATATATGAATTACACATATATAAAATATACTTTAAAAATTTTGTCATAATATCAAAATGTCTGAGAGTAAGGGGTTTTAATAGTTATTTTAATAATCTCATTAAATTTTTTCTATAATAGTTTAAGATTAATAGCTATTTCACTTGGATACAGTAATACAAAGTGATTTTGTGGTCACAGTATTCCCAGATCCAAGTATATTCTGAATATTACTACATTTCCAAAATTCTCCAGGTGGATAAAAATTCATTATGTTAAGAAGCATTTAGCTGAAGGTGCTGCTGAAAGCAGTCTCACTTCATTTTCCTCAGAGTGCACACTTGCTGCTACTTTTGTTTTTTGCATTGAAAGTAAGCATCAAAGAAAAAAAAAATGTTTGACAGGTACAGGGGAAAGTCATATCAGAGTCTTGTGAATATTGTTTGAGAGATGTTAATTTTTAGGCATCCAGTTCCTAATTCTCAAAGATACTTAAAATATTATTAAAAGTCATTGAGTATGGAAAAATCCATAAATTCCTGCAAAACCTTGTAAAATAAATTTCCTGGTAGCTGAACAAAGAGTTGAATTAGAACGAAATATGCAGGTGAAAAGTCCATTCCCTGTATCGATTTGGATATCCCTCACTAACTGAACATGAACTAGAATAACTGGTCACTTCTCTATTTCTAGCATGGTTTTATGTAGCCTGTAATTATAAGCTCGCAATAAAGTTTGCTACTCAGAAGGCAAGTGATTTGAGGTACAAGGGAAAGGTGACTGTTTCATACATTTGATGGGAAGTTATGACAGAAGTAAAACAAATTAAAATAACTGAGTAGGCACTGAAGTGACATCTGTAGAAATCTTAAAAAGTAGACTAGCTTCTCACTGGTTTAGTATGGCCCTGATTTTCAGTACATCTTGGATTCAAAAAGAGAGAATACCAGGCAAAAGTTTAAAGAAGGTGAGGGACTTCCCTGGCGGTCCAGTGGTTAAGACTTTGCCTTCAAATGCAGGGGGTACCGGTTCCATCCCTGGTTGGGGAGCTAAGATCCCACATGCCTCGTGGCCAAAAAACCAAAATATAAAACAGAAGTAATACTGTAATAAATTCAATAAAGACTTTAAAATGGTCCACATCAAAAAAAAATCTTCAAAAAAACTCTTTTTAAAAAAAGAATAAAGTAGTTGGCATTTTTTTCCATCCTTCCTTACCACCTGTATTACAGTTTTTCCTTCACTAGAATCACTTTCTGTTATTTATCTAGGTCACTCTTGCCAAGTGGAAAAGATATAGTTTTAAAACCTTGGTGTATGTTCCTTAGAGTCTATATTTTTAAAGCCAAACCCTTAATAGGAACCGGATCAATGACATGTTTTCATACACAATGGCATCTGGATAGGAAACATATTTTCAGCAATTAGACCTTTAAATCATTCAAAATTTATCCATTTCTAAGGTCAGCCTGGGATTGATATTTTTAAAGTTATTTACTTTAGCTACAAGAAACAAGGACAATTTATTTATCCAATAATATCTATCAAACACTTACTATGTATGAGTCAGGCACGAACTCATAGTGATCAACATCAGACAGAGGTTCCTGCTCTCATGAAGCATATATTCTTCGGAAGCTGCAATAATAAGACATGTGTACACAAGTAAATTTTGTCAAATGGTGATAAGTGGAAAGAATTAAAAATAGGAAAGTAAATTGTGCATATATAAAGTGATGGGATTGTAAACTTTTCTTCCCTAAGCAATAGGATGGAACATGCATTATCAGAGTGAAGGGATATTAGTATATACATAATTATTCATATATATTTAGATTATTTTTCCCAGGCAGAACATATAACTGACTTCAAAATTATCTTTTAATTCTGCATTCCATTTATGCTAAAAATGGCACATGGAGTTCTGCAAATTCCATAGTAATTACAGTCTGTTTCTGGAAGAGTGACAAATGTGTGGGCACTTATCCTAGGATTCAGTAAGTTTTTGTTGCAGACTTTGTTATTAGTGCAGAAATCAAAGAGTCCTGTAAACTTCACTAATTTATTCAACAAATATTGATTGGGCTTCCTTTATGTGCTAGGCACTGGATATACATGTGGTCAAGCATGAAGCAGAAAGAGCTCTTGATGTCACAGAACTTAGGACCTGTAAGAAATATAGATAATAAATCATTTCAACAGTTAAGAGTATCAAGAAAGGTGAAGTAAAGGGTGCAATGAGAATACACCACAAGGATAGGACATGGACACCAGCGGTCATTTAAAAACTTCTTGGGGAAGTAGAATTAACACTGAGTCTGCAGGAGGAGTAGAAGTGAGCTAGTAAAGTGTTGGAGGGATTCTGGACGATGGAGAAGGTGGGATAATTGAGAGGAGGCAGAGATCAGCATTTCAGAGTTCTGTAGGCAAGAGAGACTCTGGTGAGTATGGGGAGCAGAAAGACTGGGAAAGCAGGAAAAACCAGTGATGGAAACGTAGGCAGCTCTGACTCTCTTACACTTTATAGTCCACGTTAAGATTTTGTTTAACCTTATCCTAAGGAAATGGGAAGTTAAGCAAATGTCTTAATAGGGTAGAAAGGGGACACAATGAAAAAAAAAAGTTAATTTACAAAGCAAAAAAGTGGATAGAATTGGGCATGATTGAGAGAAAGGGGATCAGTTATGAGGATATTGCAGTAATAAGGGTGAGAAATCCTGTTAAGTTGGATGAGGATTGTGGCAGTGGTGGAAATAGAGGGATAAGAAAAACAGGAGATCGGTGATAGTTTAGATATCAGTTATGCTCAAAACATCTCACTTTGGCCATGGTCTGGGAGACAGCTTAAAAATCAAAAGCATTACTGGGTATTAAAGAAGGAGGATGTTTCTTAGCGAACAGGTATCTGAACACTTTAAGGCAGGTAGGCAAAGAATTTAACAGCTATTGCCACAAGTTCTGTATATATTTATACTGGCTCCAAATGAGCTCAAACAACCTTATAAGCATTATCAAATTAACACCAGAACATCATTTTGAATAAAGTAAACTGCCAATAGTATTGTTTGATGCCTGTCTAAAGACTATATATTTTCTTGACTTTTGAGAGGAGATGCTGATTTTTGGCCCCTTGACATCACAGGAATTAAGTAAGTTTTATAGGCTTGGTAAGACCTTAGCTGCATCCTAAGTCCCAGTCCACTAGTGGGCATGAGCAGGCATGCACTTGGTTGTGGGTTTGTGGAAGATGGCTTAACTTAGAAACAGTCGAGAACAAATTGAAGAGTTTCTGAACAGCAGTATCATGCCTCTTATAACGCATAAAATCAAGTTTCTGGTGCTCTTTTGCCACCTTTTGCCTAAAATTTGATTTGGAATCAGCTGTGTGATTGACAACACCTGTCTACTTTACTGAAGAGATATGACAACTTCTTTTCTGGGTAGCGCTCTACCCATCTTTGCAGGAATGGTTTGCAGGCAAGTGAATATGGGAATAGTATTCTCATGAAAACAAGCTCTACCACAAATGGGGACAGCTACAAATCTCATTAAAAAGACACGGAAGCAACCTAAATGTACATCGAAGGAAGAATGGAAAAAGAAGAGATGGTGCATATATACAATGGAATATTACTCAGCCATAAAAAAGAACAAAACAATGCCATTTGCAGCGACATGGGTGGACCTAGAGATTGTCATACTGAGCGAAGTAAGTCAGACAGAGAAAGACAAGTGCCATATGATATCACTTATATGTGGAATCTAAAAAAATGGTACAAATGAGCCTATTTACAAAACAGAAATAGAGTCACAGATGTAGAAAACAAACTTATGGTTACCAAGGGGTAAGGGAGAGGGGAGGGACAAATTGGGAGATTGGGATTGACATATACACACTACTATATATAAAACAGATAACTACTGATAATAAGAACCTACTGTATAGCACAGGGAACTCTACTCAATACTCTGTAATGACCTATATGGAAATAGAATCTAAAAAAGGGTGGATATATGTATATATATAACTGATTCACTTTGTTGTACAGCAGAAACTAACACAACATTGTAAATCAATACTCTAATAAAAGTTAATTTTTTAAAAAGCCAGTGAAAATCAGGCTATAGACCAAAAATGACTTAGGCATGTCAATAAAATAAATGGAATAAGTTTTGCTTTTCTTCCTTTGGCCTGGGGATCTATATTCGTTTTCTTTTTTGTTGTTAGTTTCTGCTTTATAACAAAGTGAATCAGTTATACATATACATATGTTCCCATTTCTTTTCCCTCTTGCATCTCCCTCCCTCCCACCCTCCCTATCCCACCCCTCCAGGTGGTCACAAAGCACTGAGCTGATCTCCCTGTGCTATGCAGCTGCTTCCCACTAGCTATCTACCTTACGTTTGGTAGTGTATATATGTCCAAGCCTCTCTCTCGCTTTGTCACAGCTTACCCTTCCCCCTCCCCATATCCTCAAGTCCATTCTCTAGTAGGTCTGTGTCTTTATTCCTGTCTTACCCCTAGGTTCTTCATGACATTTTTTTTTCTTAAATTACATATATATGTGTTAGCATATGGCATTTGTCTTTCTCTTTCTGACTTACTTCACTCTGTATGACAGACTCTGGGTCTATCCACCTCATTACAAATAGTTCAGTTTTGTTTCTTTTTATGGCTGAGTAATATTCCATTGTATATATGTGCCACATCTTCTTTATCCATTCATCCGATGATGGACACTTACGTTGTTTCCATCTCCGGGATATTGTAAATAGAGCTGCAATGAACATTTTGGTACATGACTCTTTTTGAATTATGGTTTTCTCAGGGTATATGCCCAGTAGTGGGATTGCTGGGTCATATCGTAGTTCTATTTGTAGTTTTTTGAGGAACCTCCATACTGTTCTCCATAGTGGCTGTATCACTTTACATTCCCACCAAGAGTGCAAGAGGGTTCCCTTTTCTCCACACCCTCTCCAGCATTTATTGTTTCTAGATTTTTTGATGATGGCCATTCTGACTGGTGTGAGATGATATCTCATTGTAGTTTTGATTTGCATTTCTCTAATGATTAATGATGCTGAGCATTCTTTCATTTGTTTGTTGGCAGTCTGTATATCTTCTTTGGAGAAATGTGTATTTAGGCCTTCTGCCCATTTTTGGATTGGATTGTTTGTTTTTTTGTTATTGAGCTGCATGAGCTGCTTATAAATTTTGGAGATTAATCCTTTGTCAGTTGCTTCATTTGCAAATATTTTCTCCCATTCTGAGGGTTGTCTTTTGGTCTTGTTTATGGTTTCCTTTGCTGTGCAAAAGCTTTGAAGTTTCATTAGGTCAGATTTGTTTATTTTTGTTTTTATTTCCATTTCTCTAGGAGGTGGGTCAAAAAGGATCTTGCTGTGATTTATGTCATAGAGTGTTCTGCCTATGTTTTCCTCTAAGAGTTTGATAGTTTCTGGCTTTACATTTAGGTCTTTAATCCATTTCGAGCTTATTTTTGTGTATGGTGTTAGGGAGTGATCTAATCTCATACTTTTACATGTACCTGTCCAGTTTTCCCAGCACCACTTATTGAAGAGGCTGTCCTTTCTCCACTGTACATTCCTGCCTCCTTTATCAAAGATAAGGTGACCATATGTGCATGGGTTTATCTCTGGGCTTTCTACCCTGTTCCATTGATCTATGTTTCTGTTTTTGTGCCAGTACCATACTGTCTTGATTACTGTAGCTTTGTAGTATAGTCTGAGGTCAGGGAGCCTGATTCCTCCAGCTCCGTTTTTCTTTCTCAAGATTGCTTTGGCTATTAGGGGCTTTTGTGTTTCCATACAAATTGTGAAATTTTTTGTTCTAGTTCTGTGAAAAATACCAGTGGTAGTTTGATAGGGATTGCATTGAATCTGTAGATTGCTTTGGGTAGTAGAGTCATTTTCACAATGTTGATTCTTCCAATCCAAGAACATGGTATATCTCTCCATCTGCTTGTATCATCTTTAATTTCTTTCATCAGTGTCTTATAATTTTCTGCACAGAGGTCTTTTGTCTCCTTAGGTAGGTTTATTCCTAGATATTTTATTCTTTTTGTTGCAATGGTAAATGGGAATGTTTTCTTGATTTCACTTTCAGATTTTTCATCATTAGTGTATAGGAATGCTAGAGATTTCTGTGCATTAATTTTGTATCCTGCTACTTTACCAAATTCATTCATTAGCTCTAGTAGTTTTCTGGTAGCATCTTTAGGATTCTCTATGTATAGTATCATGTTATCTGCAAACAGTGACAGCTTTACTTCTTCTTTTCTGATTTGGATTCCTTTTATTTCCTTTTCTTCTCTGATTGCTGTGGCTAAAACTTCCAAAACTATGTTGAATAAGAGTGGTGAGAGTGGGCAACCTTGTTTTGTTCCTGATCTTAGTGGAAATGCTTTCAGTTTTTCACCATTGAGGACGATGTTGGCTGTGGGTTTGGCATATATGGCCTTTATTATGTTGAGGGAAGTTCCCTCTATGCCTACTTTCTGCAGGGTTTTTATCATAAATGGGTGTTGAATTTTGTCAAAAGCTTTCTCTGCATCTATTGAGATGATCATATGGTTTTTCTCCTTCAATTTGTTAATATGGTTTATCACATTGATTGATTTGCGTATATTAAAGAATACTTGCATTCCTGGAATAAACCCCACTTGATCATGGTGTATGATCCTTTTAATGTGCTGTTGGTTTCTGTTTGCTAGTATTTTGTTGAGGATTTTTGCATCTATGTTCATCAGTGATATTGGCCTGTAGTTTTCTTTCTTTGTGACATCCTTGTCTGGTTTTGGTATCAAGGTGATGGTGGCCTCGTAGAATGAGTTTGGGAGTGTTCCTCCCTCTGCTATATTTTGGAAGAGTTTGAGAAGGATAGGTGTTAGCTCTTCTCTAAATGTTCGATAGAATTTGCCTGTGAAGCCATCTGGTCCTGGGCTTTTGTTTGTTGGAAGATTTTTAATCACAGTTTCAATTTCACTGCTTGTGATTGGTCTGTTTATATTTTCTATTTCTTCCTGATTCAGTCTTGGCAGGTTGTACATTTCTAAGAATTTGTCCATTTCTTCCAGGTTGTCCATTTTATTGGCATAGAGTTGCTTGTAGTAATCTCTCATGATCTTTTGTATTTCTGCAGTGTCAGTTGCTTGTCTAATTCTATTGATTTGAGTCTTCTCCCTTTTTTTCTTGATGAGACTGGCTAATGGTTTATCAATTTTGTTTATCTTCTCAAAGAACCAGCTTTTAGTTTTATTGATCTTTGTTATCATTTCCTTCATTTCTTTTTCATTTATTTCTGATCTGATTTTTATGGTTTCTTTCCTTCTGCTAACTTTGGGTTTTTTTTGTTCTTCTTTCTCTAATTGCTTTAGGAGCAAGGTTAGGTTTTTTATTCCAGATGTTTCCTGTTTCTTAAGGTAGGATTGTATTGCTATAAACTTCCCTCTAAGAACTGCTTTTGCTGCATCCCACAGATTTTGGGTCATTGTGTCTCCATTGTCATTTGTTTCTAGGTATTTTTTAATTTCCTCTTTGATTTGTTCAGTGATCACTTCATTATTAAGTAGTGTATTGTTTATTTTAGCCTCCATGTGTTTGTATTTTTTACAGATCTTTTCCTGTAATTGATATCTAATCTCATAGCATTGTGGTCGGAAAAGATACTTGATACAATTTCAATTTTCTTAAATTTACTAAGGCTTGATTTGTGACCCAAGATATGATCTATCCTGGAGAATGTTCCATGAACACTTGAGAAAAATGTGTATTCTGTTGTTTTTGGATGGAATATCCTATAAATATCAATTAAGTCCATCTTGTTTAATGTATCATTTAATGCTTGTGTTTCCTTATTTATTTTCATTTTGGATGATCTGTCCATTGGTGAAAGTGGGATGTTAAAGTCCCCTACTATGAATGTGTTACTGTTGATTTCCCCTTTTATGGCTCTTAGTATTTGCCTTATGTATTGAGGTGCTCCTATGTTCGGCGCATAAATATTTACAATTGTTCTATCTTCTTCTTGGATCGATCCCTTGATCATTATGTAGTGTCCTTCTTTGTCTCTTGTAATAGTCTTTGTTTTAAAGTCTATTTTGTCTGATATGAGAATTGCTACTCCAGCTTTCTTTTGGTTTCCATTTGCATGAAATATCTTTTTCCATCCCCTTAATTTCATTCTGTATGTGTCTCTAGGTCTGAAGTGGGTCTCTTGTAGACAGCAAATATATGGGTCTTGTTTTTGTATCCATTCAGCTAATCTGTGTCTTTTGGTGGGAGCATTTAGTCTATTTACATTTAAGGTAATTATCGATATGTATGTTCCTATTCCCATTTTCTTAATTGTTTTGGGTTCGTTATTGTAGGTCTTTTCCTTCTCTTGTGTTTCTTGTCTAGAGAAGTTCCTTTAGCAGTTGTTGTAAAGATGGTTTGGTGGTGCTGAACTCTCTCAGCTTTTGCTTGTCTGTAAAGGTTTTAATTTCTCCATCAAATCTGAATGAGATCCTTGCTGGGTAGAGTAAGCTTGGTTGTAGGTTTTTCTCCTTCATCACTTTAAATATGTCCTGCCAGTCCCTTCTGGCTTGCAGAGTTTCTGCTGAAAGATCAGCTCTTAACCTTATGGGGATTCCCTTGTGTGTTTTTTGTTGTTTTACCCTTGCTGCTTTTAATATGTTTTCTTTGTATTTAGTTTTTGACAGTTTGATTAATATGTGTCTTGGTGTATTTCTCCTTGGATTTATTCTGTATAGGACTCTCTGTGCTTCCTGGACTTGATTAACTATTTCTGTTCCCATATTAGAGAAGTTTTCAACTATAAACTCTTCAAATATTTTCTCAGTCCCTTTCTTTTTCTCTTCTTCTTCTGGAACCCCTATAATTCGAATGTTGGTACATTTAATGTTGTCCCAGAGGTCTCTGAGACTGTACTCAGTTCTTTTCATTCTTTTTTCTTTATTCTGCTCTGCAGTAGTTATTTCCACTATTTTATCTTCCAGGTCACTTATCCGTTCTTTTGCCTCAGTTATTCTGCTATTGATCCCGTCTAGAGTATTCTTCATTTCATTTATTGTGTTCTTCATCATTGTTTGTTTCATCTTTAGTTCTTCTAGGTCCTTGTTAAATGTTTCTTGCATTTTGTCTATACTATTTCCAAGATTTTGGATCATCTTTACTATCATTATTCTGAATTCTTTTTCAGGTAGACTGCCTATTTCCTCCTCATTTGTTAGGTCTGGTGGGTTTTTTATCTTGCTCCTTCATCTGCTGTGTGTTTCTCTGTCTTCTCATTTTGCTTATCTTACTGTGTTTGGGGTCTCCTTTTTGCAGGCTGCAGGTTCGTAGTTCCTGTTGTTTTTGGTGTCTGTCCCCAGTGGCTAAGGTTGATTCAGTGGGTTGTGTAGGCTTCCTGGTGGAGGGGACTAGTGCCTGTGTTCTGGTGGATAAGTCTGGATCTTGTCTTTCTGGTGGGCAGGTACACGTTTGGTGGTGTGTTTTGGGGTGTCTGTGGACTTATTATGATTTTAGGCAGCCTCTCTGCTAATGCATGGGGTTGTGTTCCTGTCTTGCTAGTTGTTTGGCATAGGATGTCCAGCACTGTAGCTTGCTGGTCGTTGAGTGAAGCTGGGTGCTAGTGTCGAGATGGAGATCTCTGGGAGATTTTCACTGTTTGATATTGTTTGGAGCTGGGAGGTCTCTTGTGGACCAGTGTCCTGAAGTTGGCTCTCAGACCTCAGAGGCACAGCACTGACTCCTGGCTGCAGCACCAAGAGCCTTTCATCCACACGGCTCAGAATAAAAGGGAGAAAAAGTAGAAAGAAAGAATTAGTAGAGGTAGAAAGAAAGAAAGAAAGAAAAGAGGGAGGGAGGGAGGGAGGAAGGAAGGGAGGAAGGAGGGAAGGAAAAAAGGAAAGAAGATAAAGTAAAATAAAATAAGATAAAATATAATAAAGTTATTAAAAAAATAATTATTTAAAAAAACACACGAGCCCAGAGATAAACCCATGCACATATGGTCACCTTATCTTTGATAAAGGTGGCAGGAATGTACAGTGGAGAAAGGACAGCCTCTTCAATAAGTGGTGCTGGGAAAACTGGACAGGTACATGTAAAAGTATGAGATTAGATCACTCCCTAACACCATACACAAAAATAAGCTCGAAATGGATTAAAGACCTAAATGTAAGGCCAGAAACTATCAAACTCTTAGAGGAAAACATAGGCAGAACACTCTATGACATAAATCACAGCAAGGTCCTTTTTGACCCACCTCCTAGAGAAATGGAAATAAAAACAAAAGTAAACAAATGGGACCTAATGAAACTTAAAAGCTTTTGCGCTGCAAAGGAAACCATAAAGAAGACCAAAAGACAACCCTCAGAATGGGAGAAAATATTTGCAAATGAAGCAACTGACAAAGGATTAATCTCCAAAATTTATAAGCAGCTCATGCAGCTCAATAACAAAAAAACAAACAACCCAATCCAAAAATGGGCAGAAGACCTAAATAGACATTTCTCCAAAGAAGATATACAGAGTGCCAACAAACACATGAAAGAATGCTCAACATCACTAATCATTAGAGAAATGCAAATCAAAACTACAATGAGATATCATCTCACACCAGTCAGAATGGCCATCATCAAAAAATCTAGAAACAATAAATGCTGGAGAGGGTGTGGAGAAAAGGGAACCCTCTTACACTGTTGGTGGGAATGTAAATTGATACAGCCACTGTGGAGAACAGTATGGAGGTTCCTTAAAAAGCTACAAATAGAACTACCATATGACCCAGCAATCCCACTACTGGGCATATACCCTGAGGAAACCATAATTCAAAAAGAGTCATGTACCAAAATGTTCACTGCAGCTCTATTTACAATAGCCCGGAGATGGAAACAACCTAAGTGTCCATCATCGGATGAATGGATAAAGAAGATGTGGCACATATATACAATGGAATATTACTCAGCCATAAAAAGAGACGAAATTGAGCTATTTGTAATGAGGTGGATAGACCTAGAGTCTGTCATACAGAGTGAAGTAAGTCAGAAAGAGAGAGACAAATACCGTATGCTAACACATATATATGGAATTTAAAAAAAAAAAATGACATGAGAAACCTAGGGGTGAAACAGGAATAAAGACACAGACTTACTAGAGAATGGACTTGAGGCTATGGGGAGGGGGAAGGGTAAACGGTGACAAAGCGATAAAGAGGCATGGACATGTATACACTACCAAACGTAAGGTAGATAGCTAGTGGGAAGTAGCCGCATAGCACAGGGAGATAAGCTCGGTGCTTTGTGACCGCCTGGAGGGGTGGGATAGGGAGGGTGGGAGGGAGGGAGATGCAAGCGGGAAGAGATATGGGAATATATGTATATATATAACTGATTCATTTTGTTGTGAAGCTGAAACTAACATACCATTGTAAAGCAATTATACTCCAATAAAGATGTTAAAAAAAACAAAACAAAACAAAACACACGGCTAGAACCCTAGGACAAATGGTGGAAGCAAAGCTATACAGACAAAATCTCACACAGAAGCATACACATACACACTCAAAAAAAGAGGAAAAGGGGAAAAAAATCATAAATCTTGCTCTCAAAGTCCACTTCTTCAATTTGGGATGATTCGTTGTCTCTTCAGGTATTCCACAGATGCAGGGTACATCAAGTTGATTGTGCAGCTTTAATCCGCTGCTTCTGAGGCTGCTGGAGAGATTTCCCTTTCTCTTCTTTGTTCTCACAGCTGCCAGGGGCTCCGCTTTGGATTTGGCTCCGCCTCTGCGTGTAGGTTGCCGGAGGGCGTCTGTTCTTCCCTCGTACAGGACGGGGTTAAAGGAGCCGCTGATTCGGGGGCTCTGGCTCACTCAGGCCGGGGGCGAGGGAGGTGCACGGAGGGCGGGGCGAGCCTGCGGCGGCCGAGGCCAGCGTGATGTTGCACCAGCCTGAGGCGCACCATGCGTTCTCCCAGGGAAGTTGTCCCTGGATCCCGGGACCCTGGCAGTGGCGGGCTGCACAGGCTCCCCGGAAGCGGGATGTGGAGAGTGAGCTGTGCTCGCACACAGGCTTCTTGGTGGCGGCAGCAGCAGCCTTCGCGTCTCATGCCCGTCTCTGGGGTCCGCGCTTTTAGCCGCGGCTCGCGCCCGTCTCTGGAGCTCCTTTAAGCAGCACACTTAATCCCCTCTCCTCGCCCACCAGGAAACAAAGAGGGAAGAAAAAGTCTCTTGCCTCTTCGGCAGGTCCAGACTTTTCCCCGGACTCCCTCCCGGCTAGCTGTGGTGCGCTAGCCCCCTTCAGGCTGTCTTCACGCTGCCAACCAGGCGTTCTGACGGAAGCCCGAGCCTCAGCTCCCAGCCCCGCCCGTCCCGGAGAGTGAGCAAACAAGCCTCTCAAGTTGGTGAGTGCTGGTCGGCACCGATCCTCTGTGCGGGAATCTCTCCCTGCTTTGCCCTCCTCACCCCTGTTGCTGTGCTCTCCCCCACAGCTCCGAAGCTTTCCCCTCTGCCACCCGCAGTCTCTGCCCGCGAAGGGGCTTCTAGTGTGTGGAAACCTTTCCTCCTTCACAGCTCCCTCCCACTGGGGCAGGTCCCGTCCCTATCCTTTTGTCTCTGTTTTTTCTTTTTTCTTTTGCCCTACCCAGGTACGTAGGGGGGTTCTTGCCTTTTGGGAGGTCTGAGGTCTTCTGCCAGCGTTCAGTAGGTGTTCTGTAGGAGTTGTTCCACGTGTAGATGTATTTCTGGAGTATCTGTGGGGAGGAAGGTGATCTCCGCGTCTTACTCTTCCGCCATCTTCCCGGAAGAGCCTGGGGATCTATATTCTTAAAGCTGTCAGGTATGATCTCTTGGCTTAGTGATTTGAGAAGCAGTGACTGAAGTGAAGAGTTTGCCTCTGAGAGGTGAAAATGTTTTTGAGATATGAGGACAGGACACTAAAAGAATTATGGTCTGAATAAAACTTTTTTTAAAGCAGGTGAAATGTGAAAATAATTTACAACATTATTCTATAGCATACAATTTGAGATTTTACTGACCATTCATTCTGAATGTTTGCTCTTATAGACATTCTTCACTTAGCCCTGGTTACTTTCTCACAAAGTCAGCAAACCTGTAAAGCACTGCAGAGTTGTTTATCTTATGCAGGTACATGGCTCAGTGAGCTCTTTGTTTAGGCCAATGCAAGCATATTGCTATTTTTATACTTTTGGGGGAAGTACACTGAAGGTTTTGTCCCTATTATTCTACTTGAGCAATTTCATACATATTGTTAATGATGGACTGACAATATCTAGATCTGACTTACATAGCAGTGGGCTGAAAAGATTATGCAGTAGTTTTGACAGATGTCAGAATGCAGTTGACCCAAAATACTGCCCTTCTGCTGACTCTCATGCCTCTAACCTGACTGACGTATGTTTAGTTTGCAATATTTATACTGCCCCTTAATTACCATATTGTAATACTTATTTTAAATGGTTAGAATACAACTTTCCCTGAGAAGACATTGCACATTCGATATCAACCCATTAGTAATGATTAATTTATCTGATTACCTATTATCACTTGTTGTTACAAACTTCACGTTAGGTCATGAGAAAAAATGTTAATTTTGGTCTGGCAGAGAAGAATAGAAGTATTAGAAACTAGAGTTGGCATGATCTCACGATGGGGGTTATGGGAGGTGTTGAATTGGGCAGTGAGGGAGCAGTGTCCCAGCACTTGTATGGTGGAGTTCTAACAAACTGTGAGTTGGACAAAAATTATGGACTAAGGTAGGGGGTGTTATTGTAGCATAGCTAGTTAAAGGCACTGTCTTTGGAATCCAACAAATCTGGGATAGCATCCTAGCTCTCTCACTTAGTAAATGTGTGGCTTTGGGAAAGTCACTTAACCTCTCAAAGCTTTGATCTAGAATTATTTTTATACACTTTGTACAGAAATCCCTAAATATGCTCTAAGGCTAGATAATTTAAGTGACAATTCATAAAAATGTTTAGCCATAGTTTTCAGAGATCTTTGTCTCCCAGAAACAGAATCATGGCCTTTTAGAAGTAAGCACCTTATTGCTATCTATCATTCCTGAGAGCTACTGAAATCCATCATATTTAGGGTGACCACATAATGCCTCTCAAATCAGGACACCTTGGAAAGTGAGAGGAGGCACTTAAAACAACTAAAATGTAATAATTGATCTAGAAGAGGTATAAATTGGAATTCCCTCAGTTAAACTATTTCAATCTAATGATGTTGAATGTTTGCACAAGACAGAAAGGTTTAGAGACAGATTGCCTGGGCACCTAATAAAGGCAAAAGATTCTGAAAAGAATAGATGTTTTCTCTTCCCTTTCCTCCTGAGCTGTTAGTAAAAACGATATCAGCATAAAACATTTTTGATTTATTTTACTCTATGTAAAATATTGCTATAGTGAATCATATATCTACGCAAATATTTTAGCAGATATATTTTTCTCTTAACTCAAGTTCATCTGTAATAAGAAATTGAACCAATCAAAACACATTCGTATGGTTACATTTAAATATATCTACACTTTAAAAATAATAAAGCTGATTGACTTTAACTTTCATTCTGTTGATGAATAACTGACATATTAGTCTGAACATGGAGTCAGTAACAGTGCATTAATATCAGGTTTCTAATTTTTGAACCATTAGACTTATTTGCTTTCTCATGTCTTTATTTCCCTATGAATTAAATAGAATTTATACCATTGACAGTGAAGGACTCTGTTAACATCCTCTGATTATTGATCTTATAGAGGTAAGATGATAATATAAGTATCATTCACATTCTATTCTAATACCTGATTATTTTAGGTGTCTTAAGCGGGTAACTAAAAATACCAATATTAGTATAGTTTACTAGTTAATTAATTTAGAATTTGTGTTTTTCCACGAATGATTTAAGAAATAGTACAGGAATATCTGTATTTAAAAAGATAAATGATTTAAAAAAACAAAAGGAAAATAAGATTAGAAAGAAAAGATGACCTCTGGAATGATGTTAGAATATAAAACATAGGTCATGAATTTATATCTGCTTCCTGGAAGGGGTACATAAATATGTCCGTTAGCTTTAGCAGTTGAAAAAAAAGAGCAAAACACTGTGAGGTCCAACAATGAGAAAGTCCATAGGCAAAAAATAAAACCACTGGTCCCCCAGAGCACGTACTCATACTGAGAGTAGAAAAAAGTTTCTTCCATGAGAAATGTACATAGTATGACTTCCTTCCCATTTCTACAAGATTAGTTATGCTATCATCTAATAATACCAGATAACATTATATTCCCTTTCTTAAGTTACTGATTCCAACACTAAAAAAAACCTAACAATCTACCTTATTTTTTTAACCTACTCATTCAAGTAACTTGCTTGTGTACTGTGTATGTAACGGTTTGATGTTTTAATTGTATTCTTCCTATATCTGATATGAAAATATGTATGCAGATTGCAATGTGAAGTAAATATTTATGAACTTTCATCAGATTGTTTAACATAAATGCTCATGTGAAGGCACACTGTTTTAAAATGTAGTCCTCAGTTCTTCCCATATAATATCTTTTTTTATTTACAGACCACTCTAGCCTTCTTCCCTGTAGGAGACACTATTTTTCTTATGTCAATAGCCTTAAGATTAAGAAAGCTGGTTCAGGGAGCTGTGTTCCACTGTACATGATATTGTAAGGGGGTTAAAGGGAGAGAATTTTGGCCTGTGGATCTTGCATCTGTGAGTATGAAGTAGATTTGTCCGATTTGAGCATCAGGGTTGCCTCTGCTAAATCAAACTCACCTCTGTGAATATGAGTATGATGCAAAGTGTATTTTTAATATGCATCTAAAATGAAGACTAAGCAGTTTTTAAAAATTATACGTAACACAAATTGGAGAACGGGCAATCATCTGGTAAATTAAAAATGAAAATAAATGTTGGCGTTTAGGAGCTCCAATAAATATCATCCCTGTCCTCCTCTGGGTTTGGAACTAATTGAAATACAGACTTAGATTCCAATAGATGGAGATTTTAAAAATAAGAATTTGAGATAACACTTTGACCTGTGGCCACATTTAAGGCTCCGAAAATGTAATTAAACTATGATCTCTCCCTGGGTCTGGTAAGCCTGCTGGAGAGATTAGCATGTGTCCTGAGAAAAAGATGCTCAAAAAGGAGGATCCAAAACAAATGAGGTTAGATTTGGCTTCATGTAGCAGAAAACTCAAAATAACAGAGGCTCAAACAAAAAAAAGTTTATTTTGCTCTCATGTACAAGAAGTCTGGAGAGCGGCTATATCAGGGTGTGTATTGTGGTGCTGTGGTCATTAAGGAGCTGGGGTTCTTTGTTTACTAGCTCTGTTACCCTGGAAAATTACTTCTACGAGTCTCAGTTTCCTCATATATAAAGTCAGTGTAGTGATGTCTGCATCTCAGAATTATTGTCAATTTTGTTGTTAAAATTAAACAAGATATAAGGCAACCATCAGGGTAGGTGCAGTGTATACTATTTAACTTTCAGAACTACAGATGAAAGTAAAAAAGTAGGACTCTCAAGATTAAAAAAAAATACATAAAGAAGCAAAGGTGAAACTACAATGACAGAAAACAGAGCTGTAGTTGTTAGGGAATAAGTATGGTGTGAAGTTGACTCTAAAGGGAGGTGGGAATTTTTTGGCATGATGGAATTGTTATATGTCTTGATTTTGGTGGTGATTATGTAACTGTAAATGTTCATAAAAACTCACAGAACTCTACACTTAAAAGGGTGAATTTATTGAATGCAAATAACAGTATATTTTTAAAAATGGAAAAACCCCATAAAATAGAGCCATAAAATTAAAAGCTTGAAGATTCCTTGATTTGTAGGCATATGCTAAAACATACATACATACATTATGCACAGAGATATACACTGAATAATTATACACTTTATTGCTTGATCTGCAGATGGACAGGATTAACCTAGAAAAGAGAGTTCTAGATTTTTAGATCTGGAAGAAACCTTATAAGCTGTATAGACTAATCACATTAAAAACTAAGAAATTTGAGGTCTGTCAAGATGACATGATTGGCAAAGAAAGGGCACAAAGCTGTTTCTTTGATGGCAGAGCAGTATTTAGAATCATGTTTCCTATTAGAGTCCTGTGCATTCTGCTATGTCATAATTTCCTTCTTTAAAAAAAATTTTTTAGAGCAGTCATAATTTTTTAAATTAAAAAAGTTGCTTTTTCTAAAGTAGAAAAATATTAATACTAATCTTAATTGCTGGATACAGAAATCAAAACATTTAGCACTATTCTGAACTAAAAGCCAGATGAAAAATACAGGGAAATTTGAAGTTATTGTTGAAACTCCTATAAGTCACATGAATACCAGAATAGCTATGTCACTTTAACTGTGTGTGGTTGAACGCCCACATTTTATTAAATCATCTCTGTAGCTTTGGTATAAAAATTCTGGACAAGATGTCAAAAGACTAGGATCCCATCTTAACTTCACCACAAATCTGCTCTTACTTCATGAGTAAATCTTATTCCCTTGAGCTCTTAGTTCCCTCATTTGGTTTGGACTAGATTAGCACTTTTCAAATATTAGAAAACACATTTAAGAAATGAAATCTCAAACGGAACCCTAACATCTTAAAGATTAAAGAAAACTGATCTGAAGCAGGGTGGGAGCCTCTGGTCCCTACCACTCAGCCTCCTCCACCAACCGCTCTTTAGGCATACTTTAAGATACTGCTCTGGAGTCCTAGGGTGCCAGGAACACAGTTTAAAAACTCCTAGAAAAGAAGTCCTTAAGGGTCTTTTCTCTTTGAAAATACTCTAATTTGTGAGCCCAAAAATGAAAGGAAAGGCATTAGGCATTTGTTTTTCTAGCTGTAAGAAAGATGAAAAATAACAGATACTATGTAAGTCTTTTTCAATACAGTTGTACATCATTTCATTGAGACTTTAACATTTGCCTTAAAAAAAAGGATTAAAGAGAATAACTATCTTTTTGCTTGTAGTAAATCCACGTTGTAGAACGTTATCAACAAAGCTTGCATCATGAATATGTGTATACTGGGGCCACAGTAACTTGGACTAACACCTGCAGTAACACTGCTGCTGTAGGTCTTGTATATCCAGCATTAGTCCAATGGGAGAGCTTGGGAGGATCTATCAGGAAATTTGGTGATTATCAGTGAAATAAATACTATTGGCAGATTGTCCTTGGTCATACATATGCAGATTATGGATTATAAACAGACACACAAATAAGTGTTCTATGATGATAATAAAAAAGGCAGAAATAAGATTCATTACAAGAACACAGTGAAGAAAAACTTCAAACAGCATTGATGTTATAATAAAATGATTAAAAACAAATATCATGGGGCTAAAGGGTAGCAGCCTGGATGCCCCAAGTTTGTATAAACCCAGTGGCTCAGGTATATAGTACAAAATAAGCATGTTTGTCCAAAAAGAGAAGCGATACTGACCCCATAATAGTCTTTTGCTACATACTTGGGTGAAACTATCACCAGCAGCAATGTTTCAACACAGACAAAAGTGTCAACAGTAGAAATGAGATGAAAGGAGTTCTAATTTGAATAATTGTATTTGGGGATACAGATAAGAGGCTGTGACAAGGAAATCCTAAAACACAGTGGCTCAAACAAAGTAGATGTTTAATGTAACTAACTAGAGGGAGGCTGCTGAGTCATTTAGGAACCCGGGTTCTTTCTATATTGTTGCTCTGCTATTCCCTAAAGTTGTCTTCAATTGCTTGGTGGACACTGGCTCACCACTGTTTGCTTTATCTACTGTGAGATGTGGAAAGAGAATTAGAGGGCAAGTGATTTTTCCCTTTTAAAGATAGAAGGCTGAAGTTGCCCACATTACTCTTGCTTAATTACCATTAGCAAGAGGCAAATCACATGGTCACATGAGGCTGCAAGGAATGCTGGGAACTCTAGTTGGGTGATCATATCTTGAGGAGGAGAAGAGTGTTCCTAAAAGGAAGGATAACAGAAAGGAAACTAGAGGATAAGGTCTCTGCCACTGAATGTAAACCCATTTGTGTAATGAAGTTTCATTTTGCAATGCACGAAATGCTTTTATGTTAGATTAATGGAATAAATGAGGGGCCTTTGGCTGAGGAAAAATGAAAGACATATGTAAGAGGGAGATAGAATTTTTACTTACTTTGTAGCATGATTGTTATGAATGGAGAGCAATGGAGTTCTGATGTGATATGAGCCCCTTTGAGTCATGTGTGGAATACAAGTTCCACTTTGATTTGTATTTTCTGGTAGTTTAGGGAGCAACTGGTTAAGTCCTTGCAAAATCTAACAAAAATTTGGTTTTATTTTCATCAGACTTCTCTGAGGGAATCATAGTTATGCAAACATATGTCAAATTGTCTGTTCAAACTCTTAAACATTCAACTTCAATCCCTTTTGGAAAGACGACACGGAATAAATCCAATCTATTGGAGGAAATCTATGTGTTATCAATATTTGACTGTAGGGATACCCTCAGTATTATTGACTTTTGGTTAGGAGACTATAAAAGCTGTATAACCAACTTGGCACTCACGTAGGGTGCCCCTTGAACAACTCGTTCCAAGCTTCTGACTTAAATTCTTTTGTAGGATAGCTAGTAATATGTATTTAGCCTAGGATAAATTTTGGCAAATTCACTAAACTTAGTAAATCAGAAGTGCTATACAAGAGTTAAGTATAGTCATTTATATGTGGACTTTAATCACTTTTTAAGGTCAGGTTTGCAAACAGCGTACATGCTACAAACTTACTCTCTCACAGTTCTTTCTCAAATTCCTGAATAGACTCCTACAGAGTTACACTGTGTTTGAAAGATTATATCCTGACTTCTCCTATGGAGGCTTTGCTCAGTTTAGAAAATTTTTGCAGCTGATGTGAACCTATAGCTTGCTGGGGAAAATCAACATGATAAAAATTAATTGATCACTCATCCAAAAACATGAATTCTAACAGGTGGTAACTGCTGAAAAATATGCTGGCATCAGATGATAGATATGTAGGGGAAATAATTCTGCAGATACACAATAATTTCTAAAATAATTTTTTTCTGTTTAGGGATCACTTTTTTGGGGGCTTTTTATTAAAAGGAGAACTTTGTTTTCCTAAATGAAAACAAATTTTTATTTCTAAAGGGCTAATATCCTGCTGTTTTTACCTACATGAAGTTATGTGAGATACTGTGGTATGCTACAAAGGAAATTGCATATGGAATTTCTTCACTTAAAATCAAAGTTCTATGAGTGAAAGAGTAATAATTAATAACTAAACATCATATATTCGTAGAAAATTTTCTAGTAATTGAATAAAACAATAATCACAAAAACCCAAATGATGGATAATTTTCCTGCAACTGAATGGTTTTTAAGTGTCCTCCAAAATTTGATCCCAATATTTAGACTAAATCTACAAATTTATATCTTTATTTAGATATTTTTCCCTATAATGCTAATAATGAAAGTCCTTAATTCATGTGATTACGGTAAAGATTAAAGTTCAGTTAACGCTTAAGCACTGTGCCTGCCACATAGTTGCATACTTGATTAGTGATTATTCTTATTATAGATTCATGAATTCCTAGAATGGTTGCTAATCAAGCTGTTTCATAAACCTGAAGTCTAATTTACACTCTGGACTTGAAATCCAGGTAAAAGTAAAAGCAAAGCATCATTTATTATGAAGAGTGCTTTGATTATCTTCGATCTAACATGTTTTAAATTTGCATGGCTTTATAAAACAATGTCAGGTGGACACCCTTAATTTGATTTCATGTGACAAAATTGTATGCAAAAAGAACAATTTTTCCCTAATTATAAAATCCCTTATATAGTTAAAGAAAGAATTTTTCCCTTAAATGAAAAAATTCCCTTTCAGGGACTTCCCTGGTGGTCCAGTGGTTAAGATTTCATCTTCCAATGCAGGGGGTACAGGTTCAATCCCTGGTCAGGGAGCTAAGATCCCACATGCCTGGCAGCCAAAAAACCAAAACATAAAACAGAAGCTATGTTGTAACAAATTCAATAAAAACTTTAAAAAGTGGTTCACATCAAAAGAAAATCTTCAAAAAAAAGTTCTCTATCATATATATTTTTGAACATATATATACACAAAATATACACAAATATATATAAACAAAAAATATATATACAAAATAGAGAATACAAAAGGTGTTCTTCCCCAAGGAAGAGAAATGAAAACTAAAATGATTTCTGCTGGGAATTCCAAGGCTCCTGACTTGAGGATGTGAACTGTTACAACAGTTGCATAATTTGTATTGTAATAGACAGTATCTGGTGAAAATTGACTGTATAAGCTAAAAAAGTAGCTTATACAATATTTTCCTAAAAATGTTATATTATGCTAGTACCTAATCGAGTTTTATCTCTACATTACTATTTTTATTTGTACATTCTCTAGCAGCAGCAGAAGTTGGAAGTTATAAATAGGGAACTAGAACTCTTATGTCCCAGCAGCTGAGAGCAAGGTTTGGTGACATGAAAAAGGTGAAACTGTCATTTTTGGAAGAATCCTTAATCTGCTCTGTGTTGGATGACAATACATCAATCCCTTCAAAGAATTAATTCACTTTACATTTGTTTTTGCTATTTTTTGTGCACCGAAATTTGACCTTTCTGTGAAGTCAAATATATTACTCCTTTATGATTTATCTCACTAATTTAAATTTAGAGTGTCCTTCTTATTCAGGGGCTAGTAAAAAGTCACTATTTTATTCTAGCATTTTATCTTAACATAGTTTTTATCACTTGAAATTTATTTTGGTTTATATGAAAACATGATCTAAAGTGATTTGTAGCCAAAATAGCTAATTGTCTCAGAGCCATTTATTGAAAGTGATTTTCTTTCCTTGTTCATTTGACCTCCTTATATTATGTAATATATTATTAAAATTAATATTAAGTATTCATAGTGTTTCTTCTGTTTTATTGATTATTTCTGTCCTTATAGCAACACCAAACTCTTTTAATTATAGTACCTTTATAGTATGTTTTAATATAAGGTAGGGCTGCTTCCATCTTATTACTCTTTAAAGAGAAAATTTAAGTAAAACTCCTGCAGGTACATGTTTACATGGAAAAACTATTGGGAAATTTTTTTTAGTCAGCATCCTAACACATTCTCCCATCCAGGCTCTCAGCCATGGGCATAGTATATAGGATCCCTCTTGCTGTGTCCCATTGCTTTAGGGCGTCTCAGAAAGTTCTGCCTCTGAACTGCTTCCTGAGTCTTGCCTGTGCTTTATTTTATACGTTTTTCCTTTTTAGAAATCAAAATCAAGTTCTTATTTTCTTATTCTCTTTTGGGTCCTGATAATTTACACTGCTTCAAACTTGTTGAGACAGTTGTAGCTCACTATTCACTCTGAAGACACAGACAAGTTCTATTTGTTCTTCTGCCCTGGAAGTGTGGTGAAAGTTGGGGAGAAGTGAGTATGGATTGCTACTATGTTAATAGTGATGTTAGTATTTACTAGATTTATCAACTACTGTCCAGTGTTTAAGTTTTCCTCTCTGTATTTTATAGTGCTAGCTATATTGTCTTCCTGTGCTTATGGGGGCCTTGCACCATGCAAGCCAAACCACAAAGCAGGACCATTCCTAGCTGCTTCTCTTTGGTATTTCCCCTCCAAATTTTACCATTTAGCACCTAAATATGAAAATAAACCAGTACTACCTTATACCTACATTGATGCCATTATTGCCTTTAGGGTTTCAAAAGAAAAACCTTTAATACTGATTTTTTACTAAATTTTTACTTAGGAAATAAAAGTTGATTGTATGCTAGCCTGTATTGAATTTTCTTTTAGATACCAAATCATATTCTCCTCTAAGGAAAGGGGCATAGCATTTATTCAGGTTAGTATTGTAAAAGGGAGGCACAGAAAACATAGATGTTGAAAACATTGTAAAAAGGAGACACAGAAAACATAGATGTTGAAAACATTTTCTGTAATTTAAATCAAATGAGACACTTTATGCAATCTTAGTGTACAAAAGGCAACTGGTAACAATTGGATATTTTAGCACACAAGACTAAAGATCACAAACTATATGAGATTAAAAAATATCCATTGTACATAATCTTTAGCAACTTCAAATGCTAAATAATTATGTTTAAAAAACTAAAACCAGTTTTAATTGATTTGGACACAATGAGTATATATATATTTTCACTTTTCAGGTGGAGATATTGCAAATAAGGTACATGATAAACTTCTGTGACTTTTTAAGCTTGAAATCTTGGTTTAAAGAAGTAATTTTCCTTTCTAAAGTATACATCTAAGAATAGTATCTATAAGTATTTTTAAATTTTCTTGAAAGTATAACTTGGTTAATTCTTAATGATAACTATGATTTTCATGAGGGGGAAAGAAGAGAAAAAGTATATGAAAGGTCAGTTTCTCAAAATTTAAAATATTAAATGTTGCCCAGTCAATGTATAGCATTATAATCTATACATTGGTCATAACAAATTCAAAGCATTCAAGATTTAGTTGCCTTTGGTAACATGGGCCTGAGCATAGAACCTTTTCAATTACTTCTCTTCAGAGATGACCTAATGTTTTGTCTTGTCCACACAAATGCATTCAGAGAGAAAATTGAAAGTCTTTCACAACAAATCCCATATGTAGATATGGCTTTAGCTCTTAAAGTGAAACATTCATACTTGTTATTATGAAATTTTAGCTTTTTCTGATTAAGGGATTCAAAACAAATGTTTATTCCTTAACATTGTTCTCTGATTTCACATTGCTTGTTTCAGCGTGAAAATGAACATACTACCAAGTTGATCAGTCATGATGAGAATAGAGTCCAACCTCTGATTCACTTCCACATGGTCAGTGCCATACAGGCACAGGATGAATCACAGGTGACCACATTTCCACGTATGTTATAATCATTTAAAAAAATAAATAGAGGTTGAGTCACTTTGTAAAAACAGGATGAAAAACATGTAGTTGAATGAATGGGGTCTAGAAATAGACTTGGATTTTTGGAGTTAAATAATTAAAAAGGTACCAAATAAAAGACTTAATTATTGAAACATTCCCTTGAATGTTCGTAGGCTGTTCTTATCTTCTATGAGTTGGAGAACTGCTTTAGCGGCTTTCATAAAGTTCCTTATTAACTTACACTGACACTGAATTTTTAACGTCAGAGACTTTTCTTAACACTTTAAAGGCTAAATATAAAATATTATTTCAATTAAAAGGACAAACTCTGACAGATCTATATAGCTTTCAAGTTTAAAAAGTTAAATAGTTCTAAGACTTACAAAGGCCTCATTAGGGAGAATTGAGGGTTGATGTCACCTAATTAGTCCTGAAGGACTTCTGGATTTTGTCATGTAAATGGCAATGGCCTTTGTTAATGCTTAATTAGCTGCTCAGTCATTAAAAATAACTTTGATAATCTCCTGTACACCTGAAACTAATACAACATTGTTTGTTAATCAACTATATACTACAATATAAAACAAAAATTTTAAAAAAAACTTTTGATTTTGAAATGTTCTTTTATACAAATTCAGAAGAGTTGAGGCAGATTAAGAGAAACTACCGCATAGTTATTATTGATCATTTAGCATTATATGAATATATTTCTTCATTTGATGATGGTTGGTTTCTACAGAATACGAGAAACATTTATTTCATTGTCATTCTATTAATAATTGCATTCAAGGCTATTTTACAGATTTAAATTATTGCAATTATCATCTTGACAATGTTTAATTTCCCGTAATTTGACCAGGGTCTTCTGGTCAGGAACTTCAAAAACATTTTGAACCTGTGTGATACTCCAAAATAGTCTTCTTTAAAGCTCCTGGATTTTGAGCTTCCTGCCTAGCATGTGTCCCTGAGGCATTCAGTATTTTAGTCTAATCCCATGTCTTCCTAATGCTCATCGAACTAGGTTTCCAGAATTCTATTACCTGGAAAGATAGCAGATGCAGTGGGCCACAATGGCACTTGAAAATGACACTTTAATATCAGTCAGGGCAGTAGCCACTTTGAATCCCATGAGAAGAGTGAAAGAGTAGCAACCTGGAAAATCCTCACTAGTCCATTTTCAGACAGTCCTGTCTCTTTCTTCAGAATCATTCTACAATTTCTCTGAAGTTACAAGTGTGGCAGTTCATGTATGAATTTTGCAAAATGAAGTAATAGGCTCTGGTAGCTTATGAAATATGTTTTTTTGAATTTATAAGCCAATCTTGAATAGCAGTTGCTATTAGTATTTTAAATGTATTAGTATTTTAAATCTCAAGGTCTTTATTGAAACATGAAGCTTAGATGCTTCCATGGTTTTTCTGCTCACAGTTTAATATTTTACTTTTATTTCCTACGTTGAATCTGAGGTACTTTGTTGAGTTTCTTGGTTTGACAAATATTCTTCTAGAAGAGCTTTTACCCTATTTTTGATTTAGAAATATCTAACGTGCTTTTACTTATTTGATAGGTCTTGTCTAGTATATCTTTATATTAAAAAGTATGGCTTTATATATTACTTAATAGTACAGAACTATGTTTATACTTTCTCTTAGATATAAAGTTGAAAGGCAAAGGCAAATGGGGGCTTGTTTCATTCATATTTAAAATTTTCGTCTGATAAAGAAGAAGAATAATGCATAGAACAAGATTACAGTGGACTGTTTGGACAGAACCAACATTTCAGCAAGAAGCAGTACTTCAAAATAATGACTACAAAGCTCAAAGAAGGCCCACTGAGAAAACTCAGACTTGATAATGTGACACAAACATGCCAAACCAGTGGAATAACATAGCTACACACATAAAACCTGTATGTTGGAGCAGGCATTATTGCAGTAGGTAAAATTGCCATAGCTGAAATGATTAGAAGGGATTATAGGCAGTCCAGAGAAATAAAATGAAAAGACTATAAACATTAGACTTTAATCTTGTGGTTCCAAGTTTAAGCCAGAATAGTAGTCAGGCAAAATTGTGGAACTATTGTGGGGAAAAATAATTTTTCTAAAATGCATTTTCCTCAGTACAAGCCCCAGAATAAGAGATATTTTCCTTTCAATGGAGAATTGTTGACTTGAAAAAAAATACATACTGTACAACACATGAGCACTATAGATAGTGCATAATTATGGAGTTATATTTAACACAAGACAACATTTGAGTTGTTGTATTTCAGGTCATGGGAAAGATTTTTATAATTTGTATTTCAAAAGGAGAGAGGCATGCAAAGAAATAGAATGCTGACCTATCTAATTTTAAGTTCAGTTAACTTTGAAAAGAGTCTGTTGAATATTAAGAAACAGGATTTAAGATTCTTTAAAACATATTTTATTTAGAGCTAGAAATATCTGTGATTTTACGACTATATATTTCTTACTTGTGTTGAGTATTTTCATCCTAGCGAAATTCATAAACCTGTGCTTTAATAGCTAGGAGTTTCCATTGGAGTTGTCTTCCTCCTTATGTCTTCATGCTTTCTTGTGTGTGAAATATATTCTAAGGTTAAGAGACACTTCATTGTTCAATAGGAAGCTTGGCGAGAAAGAACAATGCTAGGATTTTAGTGACTTATGTTTGAATCAGATGTCTTCCACTAACTATGTGTGATCTTGACAAGTCTTTGGCCTTTTGCACCTCCATTTATTCATTTAAATGTGTTCAATTGGATTTCTAAGGTCTCTTTTTGTTTGAAAGTTCCATTTAAATTTCTCATGATTTAGGATTGCTGACATTTCAATATAAGTATGAAAGTCTGAGTATGGCATAAGAAAAATAATTTTTAGTTATCTGGAAGATACTAAGAGAAAGCCTTTAAATATTTCAGTGTAACTTGCAAATATGAGTGAGTTTTGAATGATGTTTCACCAATTCGCCTGCCTTTAACTCTATGATCCTTAATTGTACTTAACAGAAGCAAATAATTATTTATAAAAAGAATCATCTCTATATCTTTCTTTGAGACAGATAACAAGAACATTAAACAATCTATAATTTATGAATTAAAAAAACTAGTGACCGTTACTCTCAAAAATATCAGGACTGGGGAGAACTTCAAGATGGCAGAGGAATAAGACATGGAGATCACCCTCCTCCCAGCAAATACATCAGAAATACATCTACATGTGGAACAGCTCCTACAGAACACCTACTGAACGCTGGCAGAAGACCTCACACTTCCCAAAAGGCAAGATACTCCCCACTTACCTGGGTAGGGCAAAAGAAAAAAGAAGAAACAGAGACAAAAGAATATGGATGGGACCTGCACCTCTGGGAGGGAGCTGTGAAGGAGGAAAAGTTTCCACACACTAGGAAGACCCTTCACTGGTGGAAATGGGTGGGTGGTGGGGGCGAAGCTTCAGAGCCATGGAGGAGAGTGCAGCAACAGGGGTGCAGAGGGCAAAGCGGAGAGATTCCCACACAGAAGATTGGTGCTGACCAGCACTCACCAGCCCGAGAGGCTTGTCTGCTCGTCCGCTGGGATGGGCGGGGGCTGGGAGCTGAGGCTTCAGCTTCGGTTGGATCCCAGAGAGGGGACTGGCGGTGTGAACACAGCCTGAAGGGGGCTAGTGCACCACAGCTAGCTGGGAGGGAGTCTGGGGAAAAGTCTGGACCTGCCAAAGAGACAAGAGACCATTGCTTCAGGGTGCGCGAGGAGAGGGGATTCAGAGCACCGCCTAAATGAGCTCCAGAGACGGGCACGAGCTGTTGCTATCAGCGCGGACCCCAGAGACGGGCATGAAATGCTAAGGCTGCTGGTGCAGCCACCAAGAAGCCTGTGTGAAAGCACAGGTCATTATCCACACCTCCCCTCCCAGGAGCCTGTGCAGCCCACCACTGCCAGGGTCCCATGATCAAGGGACAATTTCCCGAGAGAACACACATGCGCCTCAGGCTGTTGCAATGTCATTCCGGCCTCTGCCGCCAGGCTCACCCCGTATTCCGAACCCCTCCCTGCCCCTGGCCTGAGTGAGCCAGAGCCCCCTAATCAGCTGCTCTTTAACCCCGTCCTGTCTGGGAGGGAACAGATGTCCTCAGGCGACCTACGTGCAGAGGTGGGGCTAAATCCAAAGCTGAACCCCAGGAGCTGTGCGAACAAAGAATAGAAAGGGAAATCTCTCCCAGCATCCTCACGAGCAGTGGATTAAATCTCCACAATCAACTTGATGTACCCTGCATCTGTGGAATACCGGAATAGACAATGAATCATCCTAAAATTGAGGCGGTGGACTTTGGGAGCAACTGGAGACTTGGGGTTTGCTTTCTGCATCTAATTTGTTTCTGGCTTTATGTTTATCTTAGTTTAGTATTTAGAGTTTATTATCATTGGTACATTTGTTTAATGATTTGGTTGCTGTCTTTCTTTTTTTTAATATATGTAGATATATATATATTTTTCCTTTTTCTCTTTTTGTGTGTGTATGTGTATGTTTCTTTGTGTGATTTTGTTTGTACATCTTTGCTTTTACCATTTGTCCTAGGGTTCTGTCTGTCACTTTTTTTTTTTTTTTTTTTTGCGGTACGCGGGCCTCTCACTGTTGTGGCCTCTCCCATTGCGGAGCACAGGCTCCAGACGTGCATGCTCAGCGGCCATGGCTCACGGGCTCAGCCGCTCCACGGCATGTGGGATCTTCCCGGACCGGGGCACGAACCCGTGTCCCCTGCATCAGCAGGCGGACTCTCAACCACTGCACCACCAGGGAAGCCCTTTAGTATAGTTTTTAACACTTGTTATCATTGGTGGATTTGTTTATTGGTTTGGGTGCTCTCTTCTTTCTTTTTTTAGTACTTTTTATTTTTAATAATTTAAAAATTTTTATTATTTTAATAACTTTATTATATATATATATTTTTTCTTTCTTTCTTTATTTTTTTTCTCCTTTTTCTTCTGAGCTGTGTGGCTGACAGGGTCTTGGTGCTCTGGCCGGGTGTCAGGCCTATGCCTCTGAGGTGGGAGAGCCAAGTTCAGGACATTGGTCCTGAAGACATTGGAGACCTCCCGGCTCCACGTAATATCAAACAGTGAAAGCTCTCCCAGAGATCACCATCTCAACGCTGAGACCCAGCTCCACTCAATGACCAGCAAGCAACAGTGCTGGACATCCTATGCCAAAAAACTAGCAAGACAGGAACACAGCTCTACCCATTAAGAGAGAGGCTGCCTAAAATCATAATAAGATCACAGACACCACAAAACACACCACCTGATGCGGTTCTGCCCACCAGAAAGACAAGATCCAGCATCATCCACCAGAACACAGGCAATAGTTCCCCCCAACTGGAAGCCTACACAACCCACTGAACCAACCTTAGCCACTGGGGGAAGACCACCAAAACAACAGGAACTACGAACCTGCAGCCTGAGAAAAGGAGATCCCAAACACAGTAAGTTAAGTAAAATGAGAAGAGAGAGAAACACACAGTGGATGAAGGAGCAAGGTAAAAACCCACCAGACCAAAAAATGAAGAGGAAATAGTCAGTCTACCTGAAAAAGAATTCAGAGTAATGATAGTAAAGATGATCCAAAATCTTGGAAATAGAATGGAGAGAATAAAAGAAATATTTAACAAGGACCTAGAAGGACTAAAGAGCAAACAAACAATGATGAACCACACAATAAATGAAATTTAAAATTCTCTAGAAGGAATCAATAGCAGAAAAACTGAGTTAGAACAATGTATAAGTGACCTGAAATATAAAATAGTGGAAATAACTACCACAGAGCAGAATACAGAAAAAAGAATGAAAAAAACTGAGGACAGTCTTAGAGACTTCTGGGACAACATTAAACACACCAACATTTGAATTATAGGGGTCCCAGAAGAAGAAGAAAAAAAGAACAGGACTGAGAAAATATTTGAAGGGATTATACTTGAAAACTTTCCTAACATGGGAAAGGAAACAGTCAGTCCAGTCCAGGAAGCGCAGAGTGTCCCATACAGGATAAATCCAAGGAGAAACATGTCAAGACACATATTAATCAAACTATCAAAAATTAAATACAAAGAAAAAGTATTAAAAGCAGCAAGGGAAAAACAACAAATAACATACAAAGGTATCCCCATAAGGTTAAGAGCTGATCTTCCAGCAGAAACTCTGCAAGCCAGACGGGAGTGGCAGGACATATTTAAAGTGATGATAGGAAAACCCTACAACCAAGATTACTGTACCCAGCAAGGATCTCATTCAGATTCAATGGAGAAAGTAAAGCCTTTACAGACTAGCAAAAGCTAAGAGAATTCAGTAAGACCAAACCAGCTTTACAACAAATCCTAAAGGAAATTTTCTAGGCAGGAAATACAAGAGAAGGAAAAGAGCAACAAAAACAAACCCAAAACAATTAAGAAAATGGTCATAGGAACATACATATCAATAATTACATTAAATGTAAATGGATTAAATGCTCCAACCAAAAGACATAGACTGGCTGAATGGATACAAAAACAAGACCCGTATATATGCTGTCTACAAGAAACCCACTTCAGACCTAGGGACGCATACAGACTGAAAGTGAGGGGACGGAAAAAGATATTCCATGCAAATGGAAATCAAAAGAAAGCTGGAGTAGCAATTCTCATATGAGACAAAAGAGACTTTAAAATAAAGACTATTACAAGAAACAAAGAAGTACTCTACATAATGATGAAGAGATCAATCCAAGAAGAAGATAGAACAATTGTAAATATTTATGCACCCAAAATAGGTGTACCTCAATACATAAATCATATGCTAACAGACGTAAAAGGGGAAATTGACAGTAACACAATCAGAACAGGACTTTAACACCCCACTTTCACCAATGGGCTAGATAATCTAATATGAAAATAAAGAAGGAAATACAAGCTTTAAATGACACATTAGAGAAGATGGACTTAATTGATATTATAGGACAGTCCAATCAAAAACAGCAGAATACACTTTCTTCTCAAGTGCTCCTGGAACATTCTCCAGGATAGATCATATCTTTGGTCACAAATCAAGCCTTGATAAATTTGAGAAAATTGAAATCATGTCAAGTATCTTTTCTGACTACAATGCTACGAGACTAGATATCAATTACAGGAAAAAATCTGTAAAAATTCCAAACCCATGGAGGCTAAACAATACACTATTTAATAACCAAGAGATCACTGAAGAAGTCAAAGAGGAAACAAAATAATACGTAGAAACAAATGACAATGAAAAGACGATGACTCAAAACATAATGGATGCAGCAAAAACAGTTCCAAGAGGGAAGTTTATAGCATTACAATCCTACCTCAAAAAACAAGAAACATCTCAAATAAACAACCTAACCTTATACCTAAAGCAATTAGAGAAAGAAGAACAAAAAAACCCTGAAGTTAGCAGAAGGAAAGAAATCATAAAGATCAGATCAGAAATAAGTGAAAAAGAAATGAAGCAAACGATAGCAAAGATTAATAAAACTAAAAGTCAGTTCTCTGAGAAGATAAAAAAATTGATAAACCATTAGAAAGACTCATCAAAAAAATGGATAAGATTCAAATCAATAGAATTAGAAATGAAAAAGGAGAAGTAACAACTGACACTGAAGGAAAAAATGGATCATGAGAGGTTACTACAAGCAACTGTAGGCCAGTAAAATGGACAACCTGGAAGAAATGGACACATTCTTAGAAAACCACAACCTTCTGGAACTGAACCAGGAAGAAATAGAAAATAAAAACAGACCAATCACAAGCACTGAAATTGAGAGTGTGATTAAAAATCTTCCAACAAACAAAAGCTCAGCACCAGATGGCTTCACAGGCAAATTCTAGCAAACATTAAGAGAAGAGCTAACACCTATGCCTCTCAAGCTCTTCCAAGATATAGCAGAGGGAGGAACACTCCCAAACTGATTCTACAAGGTCACCATCACCCTGATACCAAAACCAGACAAGGATGTCACAAAGAAAGAAAACTACAGGCCAATATCACTGATGAACATAGATGCAAATATCCTCAACAAAATACTAGCAAACAGAATCCAACAGCACATTAAATGTATCATACACCATGATCAAGTGGGGGTTATCCCAGGGATGCAAGGATTCATCAATATATGCAAATCAATCAATGTGATAAACCGTATTAAAAAAATTGAAGGAGAAAAACCATATGATCATCTCAATAGGTGCAGAAAAAGTTTCTGAGAAAATTCAACACCCATTTATGATAAAAATCCCTCCAGAAAGTAGGCATAGAGGGAAATTACCTCAACATAATAAAGGCCATATATGACAAACCCACAGCCAACATCATTCTCAATGGTGAAAAACTGAAACCATTTCCTCTAAGATAAGAAACAAAACAAGGTTGCCTACTCTCACCACTACTATTCAACATAGTTTTGGAAGTTTTAGCCATAGCAATCAGGGGAAAAAAATAAATAAAAGGAAACCAAATTGGAAAAGAAGTAGTAAAGCTGTTATTGTTTGCAGCTGACATGATACTATACATAGAGAATCCTAAGGTGCTACCAGAAAACTACTAGAGCTAATGAATGAATTTGGTAAAGTAGCAGGATACAAAATTAATGCACAGAAATCTCTTATATTCCTTTACAGTAATGATGAAAAATCTGAAAGAGAAATTAAGGAAACACTCCCATTTACCATTGCAACAAAACGAATAAAATACCTAGAAATAAACGTAGCTAAGGAGACAAAAGACCTGCATGCAGAAAACTATAAGCACTGAAGAAATTAAAGATGATACAAACAGATGGAGAGACATACCATGTACTTGGATTGGAAGAATCAACATTGTGAAAATCACTATACTACCCAATGCAATCTACAGATTCAGTGCAATCCCTCTCAAACTACCAATGGCATTTTTCACAGAAGTAGAAGAAAAAATTTCACAATTTGTATGGAAACAGAAAAGACCCCGAACCACCAAAGCAATCTTGAGAAAGAAAAACAGAGCTGGAGGAATCAGGCGTCTGGTCTTCAGACTATACGACAAAGCTAAACTAATCAAGACACTATGGTACTGGCACAGAAACAGAAATATAGGTCAATGGAAGAGGATAGAAAGCCCAGAGATAAACCCACACACATATGGTCTCCTTATTTTTGATGAAGGAGGCAAGAATATACAATGGAGAAAAGACTGCCTCTTCAATAAGTGGTGCTGGGAAAACTGGATAGCTACATATAAAAGAATGAAATTAGAACACTCCCTAACGCCATACACAAAAACAAATTCAAAATGGATTAAAGACCTAAATGTTAGGCCAGACACTATAAAACTCTTAGAGGAAATCAGGCAGAGCACTCTGTGACATAAACCACAGCAACATCCTGTTTGACCCACCTCCTAGAGAAAAAAACAACAACAAAAATAAACAAATGGGACCTAATGAAATTTAAAAGCTTTTGCACAGCAAAGGAGACCATAAACAAGATGAAAAGACAACCCTCAGAATGGGAGAAAATATTTGCAAATGTAGCAACTGACAAAGGATTAATCTCCAAAATATACAGGCAGCTCATGCAGCTCAACATCAAAACAAACCAACCCAATCCAAAAATGGGCAGAAGACCTAAATAGACATTTCTCCAAAGAAGATATACAGATTGCCAATAAAGACATGAAGGGATGTTCAACATCACTAATTATTAGAGAAAGGCAAATCAAAATTACAATGAGGTATCACCTCATGCCAGTGAGAATGGCCATCATCAAAAAATCTACAAACCATAAATGCTGGAGAGGGTGCGGAGAAAGGGGAACCCTCTTGCACTGTTGGTGGGAATGTAAATTGATACAGCCACTATGGAGAACAGTATGGAGTTTCCTTAAAAAACTAAAAATGGGCTTCCCTGGTGGCTCAGTGCTTGAGAGTCTGCCTGCTGATGCAGGGGACGCGGGTTCATGCCCCGGTCTGGGAGGATCCCACGTGCCGCGGAGCGGCTGGGCCCATGAGCCATGGCCACTGAACCTGCACGTCCGAAGCTTGTGCTCCACAATGGGAGAGGCCACAATGGTGAGAGGCCCGCGTACCACAAAAAAATAAAACTACCATATGACCCAGCAATCCCACTACTGGGCATATACGGTGAGAAAACCATAATTCATAGAGAGTCATGTACCACAGTGTTCACTGCAGGTCTATTTACAATATCCAGGACATGGAAGCAACCTAAGTGTCCATCGACAGATGAATGTGTAAAGAAGATGTGGCACATATATACAATGGAATATTACTCAGCCATAAAAAGAAACGAAACTGGGTTATTTGTAGTGAGGTGGATGAACCTAGAGTCTGTCATACAGAGTGAAGTAAGTCAGAAAGAGAAAAACAAATACCGTATTCTAACACATATATATGGAATCTAAAAAAAAAAAAAAAAAAGAAGGTGTTGAAGAACATAGGGGCAGGACAGGAATAAAGATGCACTTGTAGAGAATGGACTTAAGGACACGGGGAGGGGGAAGTGTAAGCTGGGACGAAGTGAGAGAGTGGCATGGACTTATATATACTACCAAATATAAAATAGATAGCTAGTGGGAAGCAGCCACATAACACAGGGAGATCAGCTCGGTGCTTTGTGACCACGTAGAGCGGTGGGATAGGGAGGGTGGGAGGGAGACACAAGAGGGAGGAGCTATGGGGATACGTGTATATGTATAGCTGATTCCCTTTTTTATAAAGCAGAAACTAACACACCATTGTAAAGCAATTATACTCCAATAAAGATGTTAAAACAATATCAGAATTATTTGGCTTTCTACCATTTTTAATCTACAGCTATATATTGTAAGGAAGTCTAGGTAAACACTGTGAAAGTCTTTGGGGCTAGACATAAGAATTGAAGAATGTATAAAGTTCTAATGAATCAGAAACAAATTCCATGGCAAGATATGTGTCCTATGTCTTCTTTTGCTTAAGAAATAAAACTTTATATTTTCTGCAGGTCAATAATTAGGTATAATAAGTTTGTAGGACTTAAACGACTACAGTATTGTTTTCAATTGGGTCACAGAATGAGGTAAAGGAAATTAAAAGTTTGAGTTTGTCTTCTATGGGAAAGAGTCCTGGTTCTGGGAGCCAAATTGGACTCAGTGAGAGAAATGAAAGTATACATTTTCCTCCTGATATATAGATTACTAAAACCCAAGAGAATAGCCAGTTGCTAGAAAGAAAAGACTAAGCAAGAAAAAGTTCCAAGTTTCATAAATTTTGAAACTGATATTATTCTAATTGATCAAATTCCTTGGTATACAAAAGAGGTTATTTAGACTGAATGAAAACCAAGTGAATTCTTACAGGATAATAGGTAAATCATGGCCAAAAAAGTGTTATTGAGAATTAAAGAGAAAGACAAAGCCCACTAAAAATGTGAAACCTCAAAAGAAGTTAAGCACATTAGAAAAGAAAAATGTTTCCAAGACATAAGTAGGATATTCAAGAGGAAAGTCTCAGAAATCCAGTGGGAACGATGAATAAAAAAATGTCTGGTAGATTTTTCTGCACACTTTTCAGTTAAATATAAAGACAGTGACCTATGTGGCCATTAGAATATTCTTCTAAGTAATTCTCCTAGTGTTTTAAACTGCCACCATAACTTGCAGATAATAACACTGTCGTTTAGAGGAGGACCCAGTTTTCAGTAGTAAGAGTAAAAAAATACTTGTAAATGAAGCAGTCTTGGCAACTTCAATTTTGATTACTTTTAGGATACCTTATCAGTGTCTTTCCAGATATTGTGAAAAACAATTGGACATTTTGAAAGCCATCTTTTTCTGAGACTATGAATACAAATCCTTCTTGGAATAAGTCACATGTTTTATTCTTAACATACTATACTATATCCCCAAGGGGTACGAGCCAGGACAAAAAGCAGTAAATTTGAGGGATTCATGAGAAAATTATATACATAAAATAATAAGAGATCTATCTTAAAACTCCAAAATGGAATGAAAGATTAAAAAAAAAAAATTTTTTTTGGCTGACTCTGGAAGTAGAGATATTTGTCAAAAATTTCCCCCTATCTTCTTCTCCCTATTTAGGAGACAGTAGCAGTATGAACTGTAAGACTGTAGGAATGTGTAGGAATATTCCATGTGAATGAGATGTTAATCTGGAGAACTGCATACTGACCATTTTAAATCTGCATATTTCTTGAGTGACAATATTAGACTTATTGAGTGATAAGATCGATGCCAGTTTAAACACAGACCCCCTTGAATTTTTATTACCTGACAACTACCTCCTGAAAAGAACCCCAGTTTATACCTCATAAGAACAGTTCTACAACATACAAAAACTTATGGGATGCAGCTAAAACAGTCCTTACAGGGAAATATATATCTATAATTACCTATAGCAAGGAAAAAGGATGATCTTAAATCAATAACCTAATCTTTCTTCTTAAGAAACTAAAGCAGAGCAAGCTAAACCAAATAAAGCAGAAGGGGGGAAAATAATAAAGATTAGAACAGAAACAAATGAAACAGAGAATTGAAAAACAGAAGAGAAAATCAACAAAACCAAAAGTTGATTCTTTGAAAAGATCAATGAATTTGACAAACATTTAGCTCGTCTGAGCAAGAAATAGAGAGATGACTCAAATTACTAAAGTCAAGAATTAAAAACAAAGGCTATTCACCTTACAGAAATAGAATTATAAATGAATACTATGAATACTTGTATATCAACAAATGAGATAATCTAGATGAAATGAACAAATTCTTAGAACGACATAAACTACTGAAACGAATGCAAGAAGAAATAGAAAATCTGAATAGGCTGATAACACAAAAAAAATTAATTAGTCAACAAACAATTCTCACAAGAAAAGTACAGGCCCAAATGGCTTCACTGGTGAATTTTACCAAATATTTAAATAGAAATTAATACCAATACTCACAGACATATCCAAAAAATAGCAGAGGAGGTAATACTTCTTAACTCATTCCTTGAGGCCTGTATTAACTCTCATACCAAAACCAGACAAAGACATCACAAGAAAGACAAACTACAGACAAATATCCCTTATGAATATAGATGCAAAATTCCTCAGGAAAATACTAGAAAACTGAATCCAGTAACACAAGAGGAGGATTATACACAATGACCAAGTGAGATTTAGTCCAGGAATGCAAGGTTGTTTTAATACACAAAAGTCAATCAATGTAATATATTATGTGAATATAATACAGAACAAAAATCACATGATTATCTAAGTATACTTCCTATCAAAATCCTAGTTGTCTTTTTTGCAGTAATTGACAAGTTGATCCTAAAACTCATATGGAAATTCAAGAGAACTGGAATATCCAAAACAATACTGAAAAAGAAAAATAAAGTTGGAGGACTCACACTTCCAATTTCAAAACCTACTATAAAGCTACAGTAATTAAAACAGTGTGGTACTGGCATAAGTATATTCATATTGCTTAATGGAATAGAATCAACAGTTTAGAAATAAACCCTTAAGTTTATAATCAATTGCTTTTGAAAAAGGTGCTAAGATAACTCAATGAGGAAAGAACAGTCTTTTCCACAAATTGTGCAAGGATATCCAGTTGCAAAAGAATGAATTTGGACTCTTATGATACACCATATACAAAAATTGACTCAATGTGCTTCATAGACCTAAATGTAAGAGCTAAAATGATGAAACTCTTAGAAGAAAACAGACGCAAAAATATTTGTGACCTTGGATTAGGCAACAGTTTTTTAGATATGATATCAAAAGCACAAGCAACGACAAAAAAATAGATAAATTGAGCTTTATCATTTGGAACTAGTATTCATGATATAGAAAGAATTCTTACAACTCAATGAAACAAAGAAATGTAATTTATTTTAAAAATGTGAGAAATATTTTTCTCCAAAAGAAATACAAAACTGTCCATAAGTACATAAAAATGTTCAAAATCATTAGTCATTAGTTAAATGCATATCAAAACCACAACAAGATACCACTCTGCATTTGTTCAGATGGTTATAATAGAAAATGGAAAATAACAGGTGTTGATACAGATGTGGAAAAATCGGAAGCCTCATGCACTGTTGGTAGGAATGTTAAATGGTGAAGTCCTTTGGTAACAGTATGGTAGTTTTTCAATAAATCAATATATCTATTTTTATGCCAGTACCACCTACCCTTCCTTCCTGCATTCCTTGGTCCCTCCCACTCTTTCTTCCTTTTTCACTTCTTCTCTCCTTTCCTTTTGGATTATCTTTTACTGGATTTTAGAATCAAGGTTTGCTACCTAGTAAAATAGACTAGAGGAATTTTCTTTTTCTATAATTCAAGAGTAGTTTAATAAATATGAAACATTTGTTCTTTAAGGTGATATACAATACAGCCATGAAAACTATTTGAATTGGTAAAAAGATTTTATATTTCTAAAATCCTCTGTGATTATTAGTTTGGCCAGATTTTCTCATTTTTCTTAAGTCAGTTTCTTATGTTCATCCTTCTACTTCTGTCTTTTGTTTTTCAATAATTTCAGCTTTCTTTTTATTGATGCCATTATTTTTCTTGTTTTGGTTTACTATAATTTTTTTAACTGTTTGTCAAAGTGAATATTTATTTCACATTAAGTTGTTTTTATTTGATAATAAAGGCTTTTCAACTATCATCTGAGTCTTATTTTAGTTGTGCCATATGAACTAGTATAATGTTTCTAAGTACTTCTGAAATAATTTATAATTTGTTTTTCTCTTGGATTATTGAAAATTTTTAATTTTTAAAATTCAAAAAGTTTTTAACATCTTTATTGGAGGATAATTGCTTTACAATGGTGTGTTAGTTTCTGTTTTATAACAAAGTGAATCAGCTATACATGTACATATATCCCCATATCTCCTCCCTCTTGAGTCTCCCTCCCACCCTCCCTATCCCACCCCTCTAGGTGGTCACAAAGCACTGAGCTGATCTCCCTGTGCTATGTGGCTCCTTTCCACTAGCTATCTATCTTACATTTGGTCACTACCAAATATATGCCCATGCCACTCTCTCACTTCGTCCCAGCTTACCCTTCCCCCTCCCCGTGTCCTCAAGTCCATCTCTACATCTGCGTCTTTATTCCTGTCCTGCCCCTAGGTTCTTCAGAACCATTTAAAAAAAAAATTTTTTAATTTATAAAATTTTTATCCTTTAATATAAGCTTTTATTGGATTATATTTAAAGAATGAGACCTACCTATGAAATATATCCTTTTTAAAACTTCTAGAATTTTTAAAATGTTATGTAAAATTGATGTATATTTTCTATGAACATAAGAATAAATGCTCTCTGTTTTTAATGTACTATTTTATATATACATATATCTTCAAGCAGTTAATTGAATTAATTAAATAATTAATATTCTTGATATTTTAACTGCTCACTCTGTAAAATTCTGGAAAAGATATAATATTTTCCTATAATTATATTTTAATCAAGTTAATCTTTTATCCCAGTTCTTAATTTTTTTAAATTTTCATGCTTCTTGTTGCTTAAAAAATATTACCATTTTATCTTTTTGATGAATTATATCCTTTGCCAATATGTAACAATGTCCCCTTTTTCTATTTCAATGTCATTAGCTTTAAATTTTACTTTATCCAATATTAATTAATTATGAATATCAAATATTAAATATCTAATCTTTTAAATCTGTTTGCATTTACCCCTTTTTTAGTTTTGATAGTCCATTGTCACTGATTTGGATGTATTTTTCAAAAACAACAAAGAGCTGCTTTAAAAATAAAACAGTTTGATTATCTGCCTTTTGGTAGGAGAAAGCAACCTTTTACTATTTATTGAAATGGTTGAAAGGCTTGCTTATATTTCTTCTATCTCATTTTATTTTTGCTGTTATTTTATTTTTGTTTACTTAAAAATTTTCTGGTTTGATCAAGTTTTAGTTAATTCTTTTTTCCTTCTTACATATTTGAAGTTTCATGGCTGTCAAATTTGTTGGTATAAGGCATTCATTCATTGCCAAATTAAAGGTCAATTATATTCTCACCATTGAGGGTACATGGTGAACAAGAGAGTTAAGGTGTTTGCTGTCATGAACTTTATATTCTGGTGGAGGCTGACAGATTATCAACCAATCAACAATAAGTAATCACTTAATATACAAGAAAATATAAGATAAATACAGTGTAGAGAAATCAAATAGCAAAATATAATAGCAAGTGACTGGGAGGCTTCTTAGAAGTATCATTTCAGTTTTGCCATCTTCCATGCTCTGGCAGGTGCCTCTTAAAAAGGCACAGTCACCATCTTCTCAGAATTCCCAATGCTTTTCCCTTTGCCTTTCTAGATAAGTTTACACAGACACATGTACAGATTTTTATTTTTTTTCTCATTTTAACATAATGTACATATGGAACTTGCATTGGGGAAAAGAGAACATATGTGTTTCAGTAAGATTAATTTTTTTCCTTCAGCAGAACTGAATGTTTTTCCACTCTGACATTTCATTAATTTTGCTTCAAGGAAAAGAAATGAGTCGACTGAAAGTGGAAAAAATGATAGTAGTAGCATATTGTGGTAATATATTTATTTCATGTCAAATTAAATCAATAAAAGATGTTAAGATTATCTTGTAATACTTCCATAATTTTGTGGATATTTTGAAGATTTTTTTCAAGAAAGTTGGCCAACAGCTGATTTACACCATAGTTGCAGAATGCTGATTGATATCACAGCTTCTGATTGTGACAAAATATTATAATTTTGAGAGAATAAAATGCATTAAGATCAAAGCAGTACTATTAATTTACTTCAGGTTCAAAATTTCTCTACCTAGCCCTACAAGACATAAGAATCTTGGACAATTGAGACTTTCATTTCATCATTAGTAAACCTTAATTTATTTTTATATTGTTTGCAATAGAGTGTTAAACAATACTTTCAAAGTCTTAACTATTCATTTTCCAGATAGTTATCATTAATAATTCAGTTTTTATGGAAAGCTGGTTTTCTTAACCCTTTAAAAAATCACTGGGATGTTTTCAAGAGTACAATAACATAAGAGTAATTAAAATTATCTTAAACTCTTACTTGACTAGAGCTACTTCAGACACATTTTTGTGTGTCTGTGCAGCTCTAAGAGAAAATCCATATTTGGCTTTATTTGTTATATTACATGATAGTTGGTTTGATGTTATTTAAAACTGAGATACTAAGCACTTACTGGGTTTTTGATTAGTAACTGGCAAACTTCAAAAGGCCTGGATATTTGGTTTGGATAAAACTTGATTAGTTTGGATGGCTATTCAGATTTCCCCCCAAATCTCCTAGGGCCTCTTTCCAGGTCTTCCCTGTCTGAATATTTCATTCTTCACCCATCTCCCAAGAGACTGAATTTCATGTTTTTAGGACTGCAGTTCCTAGTTAAATATTCTTGAAGCCTGTCTTTATAAAGATTGACAGGTCATATGACCAACTATTTTTTAGAACCTTTATATTCATCATCTTTATACATAGATAATTTTCTTTTCCTATTATCAGAATCATGGACTTTTAGAACTATATGGGAAGATTTGAGATCATCTAATCAATTCTAGTTATACATGTTAGGAAAATGAGTTTTCTAAGGTCCTTTAAATATGTAAGCTCAGTTGTTAAATGGAGTACAAGTAGTTCAAATAAGACTGTTGTAAGTGATAAATCAGATAATATACTAAAGACATCTGGCCATATTAGGCTACACTCACGTACACAAACACACGCCTTTTACTTTTCTTCCTTCTTTTCACATAGAGTGAGTTAGTGGATAAACATGGACTGGACTCTACCTCATGGATCCTCTTTTGACTGCAATTCCTAAAATCCTCTTCCTTATTTCTCTCCTGATCTAGAACCATTTCCTCTTTTTTTCCTTTTCCTTTCCGTGATATTTATTTTTCTCTTTGCCTCTTCAATCTTTGCCTTTCTAGTCATATGGGTTTTTTACCCATATATTGTTTTCTGGGATTAATAGCCAGAATTTCAAGAATGCCATCAATATTATATATTGTTCAGCTCTTAATAATCCATCTCAAAGAGATGAGCAGAAGGATGTAAATTATATACTATGTGATTTTTATGTTCAAAGATATTCCATATAGAAATTATATGTGTTATAGAGATCATTGATAAGCAAATATTTTCCTTTTGATTAGAGTTACTGATTGTAGAATATTTTCTATGTATCAGCTACTATGTTAAGCCCTTTGTACAATCATTTTTATAATCCTCATAGGTTTCTAATGAAATGCATATTTCCTCAGTTTGGAACATTCTGCCTCCTGATTGTCACACAGGAGGATTTTCCTCTGGTTTCGCCTCAAAAATCTCCTCCTCAGAGATGCTTCCACAATATCTCATCTGAAGAGTGTCCCAGGCTCTCCTTAACACATCATTTACTTTTACTTCTTACTACCTATCATATAAATATATAAAATTATCTTAGTTGCTTTCTTGTTATTGTTTTCCCTGCCCTGACAACTGTAATTTAAGCCCCATGATATCATAGATCTTGTCTGTCTTGTTCATTGCTGAATTTCTAGCACCTAGAATGGTGCCGAGTACAAATGGATGTTCAATAATTATCAAATGATTTCATGTTACTTCAACTGAACCATATCTAGTAAGGCTGATTAACTTACGCAAATTACAGAGCTAGTGAGGGGCAGAATCGGCTGTCATACCCATGTTTCCACCATTTCAAGATCCATGTTCCTCACCACAACCTTTGATTGCTCTCAGACTATCTTTGGATTCTACCTGAAAAAGAAAATGAAAACAAAAGCCATTACATTCTTGTGTGTGCCAAGTCAGGGTCACACACTTTCAAATATTCTAGACAAAATTATTGCTAAACAGCCATGCATGTTTTCCAGATTCTCATATTTATTACAGATATATTGTAATGATTTAGTCATTAATGGGACATTCATTTCTTCCTTTACTTATTAGGAAATTTCAAGGAGATCCTTTCGATCCTTTTTTCATATTGTGATCTAAGACTGTGACCAGCTTTTGAACTTCTCTTATGTTTATTCATTCAGTACTCTGTAGCCTACAAAATAAATTATAGTAGTTCATTGGTCCAAGAATTTTTGCACTTAATGTTTATGACATACATTATCAGATCTGACCATGGCATTTGAATAATTTGTGAGGTACCCAAGCTTCCAGTACCCTTAAAATAGTTTCTGATTTATTGTTATGACAGTCTGGGAGCTGGAATTTATTGGGATTATGTTTTCAACATCACTGGTACCACCATGTTATTACCCAAAGAATTAAGATTTCAGTCCTTGAAGGAGAAAAATGTTGGCATTTCCTTCTCTATAATTCATCCATGAATGAGCATCAACTATTTATGAGGAGAAGGAAGAAATTAGAACTGTTATCTTTTATCGTTAACTGAAAACAGAAAGATACATTATTTGTTGTTTAAAGGGATTTTCAGTAAATACATTTGTTTTATATTTTGCTAAGTTGTTTTTTAAAATGAAAATTATGTCATAGAAGCAATTTTATTTTGAGAGCCTTTTAATAGGTAAAATAGAGAAGTTTATTAATGATTAGATATAGATATATAAGAAAGTTAAGTATACCAAATAAAGCAGTTTAAATCTATCTTATTCAAAATATTGGGGTGAAAGAAACTCAGAAGACATGTAATTCCAGCTACTCAATTATATAAATGTTTTCAATTGGATTGCTAGAAAAAGATTTTAAATGTCATCTAAAAATAAAGGTTGTAAACAAATTACCTTTTAATCTCCTTTTCTGAACACTGATTGATTTTATATAAAAGTTTCATGAAGAAAATATTTTGGTATATGCTATTACATCATTGTTTTCACATAATTTGTGGTTACTATAGGTAGACTCTGTTAAGGAAGACACAGGCTAAAGTCTACCTACAGGAAATAAAAATACAAGAAGTTGAAAGAGGCTTCTACTTTATCAAGATAGTCATAATCCTGGAACACAGAACATTCAGAAAGATTTAAAGTTTACATTTTACTCTAATTGATATTGAGATTTTTCCTCAAAATATTTTTAAATTTTAAAAATCTGTATATATTTTAACTGTTTTAAATGAAACTAATGATATATTGTTGAAAACATACATGGAAAACATTTGAAGTATAGCTTTATGATGTAGCATATTAGAGTATTCTGGGCTTACGTGGCTTTCTAAAATAATTTACAATTCATTAAACTGATTTTACTATGGAAATTTTTTTTACTTGAACCCCTATTCTTTGATTTTTCTAAAACATATTTGAGAGGTCAATGTTACTACTTAGTGCCTATAATTATATTTCAACATTGTGAGGTCTGCCTCTTTGTAAGGTCAGCCGTAGTATTTTATGATTATTCCTGATGAAAATGTTATTTGATATATTTCATTTCTTTTGTAAACTAGTAGCTTTTCCTAGTAGTAATATGACTTTAATTTATTTAAGTACAAGAAGATATATGTTTGCCAGCATAAACCTGAGAAAGCCAGCCATCCGGGACTTGTTTTAAAAGCAGAGTGCTCATAGAGGCTATAGTAGAATTAAGGCCAACCAAAGTAATTTTCATTAGTTTTCTTGGTTCACCTGTATTTAAATAGTAGCCAAACCAACTTTGTTTGTAGAAGTATTTGTAAAAACTGTTATGGCTCACTATGGGACCAGCTCTTTCAAAGTGCCTCAATGATGATGTAGGAGATTCCAGGTTATTTGGGATAAATTTGTTTAAACTGCTTATCTTGACAAGGATACTCTCTTTAAGCTGAAGAGCCTATCTCTCTACCCATGATTGTCCGAAAATCTACTCTTTGCACTTACATCTATAATGCTCAATGTTGAATGTATGCATATTGAAATATTTCTCCATTATGTCAGTAATATTTAGATGTTAAGTGTGGGTACTGTTGGAAGTTCTCTTAAATCATAAAGGTGCTTGGAGATGACATGCAAACTAAGTTAGTTTTAATAAAAAGTTTAAACACTATAAATATTTGGTTTATTATACTGATACGTGAGGGGAATCTGTACGCAAAGTGGATCACTTACAGCTTTCACTGAAATTAAAGTTTTAAATTTACCTGTTTAATTTACCTTAAACATTACCTGTGCATTTCATAGAATTACAAGGTATACCTAAATGAGGTAGAACAATATTGATATTAACTTGTGATTCTCCAATTTTTTTTTTTTTTTTTTTGGCGGTGCGTGGGCCTCTCACTATTGTGGCCTCTCCCGTTGCAGAGCACAGGCTCTGGACGCGCAGGTTCAGCGGCCATGGCTCATGGGCCCAGCCGCTCCGCGGCATGTGAGATCTTCCCAGACCGGGGCACGAACCCGTGTCCCCTGCATCGGCAGGCGGACTCTCAACCACTGCGCCACCAGGGAAGCCCTGATTCTCCAATTTTATTTTGACTTGAGTCAAAATTTTATTCTGACAATATATGGGAAAAGTAAATAACTGAGCTAAAAATGGTTATGATAAAACTTTGGTGTTCAGGAATATGTTGCTTACAGTAGTGTTTCTTTTTTTTTAAAGAAGATTTATGTATTCATACAAATTGAATAATCTAAAATAAAAGGAAGGCTTAATGATTTTTCTTAAGAAAAATTTCTAAAGCTGAAATTCTAAAAAAGCTTTTTTCCTCTTTTTTAATTGAAGTATAGCTGATGTACAATATTATATGTTAACAGGTGTACAATATAGTGATTCACAATTTTTAAAGGTTATGCTCCATTTATAATTATTATAAAATATTGGCTATATTCCCCGTGTTGTACAATATTTTCTTGTATTATTTTATGCATAATAGTTTGTACCTCTTAATCACCTACCCCTATATTGTCCTTCCCTACTTCCCTCTCCTTACTGGTAACCACTAGTTTCTTCTCTGTATCTGTGCGTCTGCTTCTTTTTTGTTATATTCACTAGTGTGCTGTATTTTTTAGAGTCCACATATAAGTGATATTGTACAGTATTTGTCTTTCTCTGGCTTATTTCACTTAGCATAATACCCTCCAAATCCATCCATGTTGCTGCAAATGGCAAAATTTCATTTTTCTTTTTATGGCTGAGTAGTATTCCACTGTAAATATATACCACATCTTCTACATCCATTTTTCTGTTAATGGACACTTAGGTTGTTTCCATATCTTGGCTATTGTAAATAATGCTGCTATGAACATTGGGGTGCATGTATCTTTTCAAATTAGAGTTTTTGGTTTTTTTCGGATATATACCCAGGAGTGGAATTGAAGCAGGGGACAAATCAGAATCATTTATGGAAAATCTCAATGTACATCTTTATACACAAAAAAACTTAAACCAGAGCCATAAATGAGAGCAAGGCCTTCGGAGGGAAACAGACCTGGCTTTGATTTTTAACCTTGTGCCTTACTAAAAATATGAAGCCGGATAATTTTCTCAAAGCCAGATCACAAACTTAAAAGCCTACAATGACCCAGCAAAACTGAAATGAGAAATTGGCAGGATGGGGACTTGGTGATCTGGATGTCTGTGCCTCATCCAAACTGGAAGTCACTTGTTTCCATGCTCAGTGTTACTAGATCTTTTGATTTCCAAGAGAAGGTGGATATATGTATTTCTGTGTTCAATCCTCTGGTTTTTAAGTTTGGCAAGTAATTAAAATATTCTAAAAATACATCTTTGGCTGAGATTCATCCTGTGGGCACCAGATTGTGTTGTATACTTTCATATTAATCAAATAAACTTTTATTTATTTCCTCATAAGGAAGAGGATTTTTGTGAAGATTAATGAGATGTTAAAGTTCCTGACATGTTGCAGATCTTTAATAATGGTTGGTTCCCACTGAACTTTCCTACTCAGTTTTCAACTTCTTTTCCCTTATCAGTAGAAACAGTTAATAAAAGCTGCATCTATTGTGCAGTTTTTAGCTTTTGTGTTTATTATGAGATATGGATTTAGCTTTTGTATTTAATACTCTGTGTTTAACTATTCAAAACTATCAAACAGAAAGTATGTTTCCTTTATCAACTTTTGGAAAAAATATTTTCACAAGGTGTCTACATAAATGGAAAAGGCATGGTTTATATAATTACTTAAGCGACTTTAAAGATCCATGAAGTATTCCTTGGCAGATTCTTCCAATCCTTATGGTTACTTAATATCCATATGACAAGAGACATATACATGACAACATTAAGCCACTATTAAAGATAAATGAAAAAAGTTAAAGAAATGCATGAAGATATAAACACCATAATATTAATAAAAGTTTTCCCATTCTGGTGATTTTTACTTCCTTTATATTTGTGTGTCTCTTTTCAAAGTTTTATGTTGTGTAAATATTATTGATATAATTAGATGAAATAATAAAGCTATTTCATCTAGATAAAGAAATATGAATGAGAACTATTTTAGAAAAATAGATCATAATGTATTTTCTATTTGTAATATAAAAGTATTTAATTCACTTTCACTTGAATTAAGCTATAGTTAAAGGAATTGAAGTGAAACTTAAGAAACTGTCGGAGTAGAATAAATATATTTTTGTTCAAGTGATCTTAATTACAAAAAGATGTGTCTAAAAGTAACAGGATATATATTATTAAGCTATTTTTAAAAAGAAAAAAAGAGGATACACTATATTCAGAGGAACCACTGGATGATTAGGTTGTAATAGTGAATCATTATGTGTGATAAATGTAACTATGACAACCCCTCTGGTCAAATAAATGAACTTCTTTTCAAGTAGTCCTCTCTTCTGAAATTTTTCTCATGAATACTATCCATAATATACTTTTTAGATCCAGGAATTTCCTTTGTTACTTTATTCTCTTTGGCTTCTCTCTTGCATTTATCTTTATTGATTACTCATGTCTTGGTACTCCTATCCTTTAATTTCCATCATGTAATAAATTTCTAGTACTTCTCCTTTCAATTTCAGCTGTTGTGGTCAGGCTGACTTCCTGACTGTCCTACAAACCCACTTGAGTTCATTTATATGTCAGGTAAAAGATTTATTGTTTTTAACCATGGGCCCTGTTAAGATTTACAAAACAATAACATAACCAAAACCCAAGATTATTAACTTTTAAATTAATTGTAAAACTTGAAAGAAACCCTTCAGGCAAGAAGATGAGTTAATGTTTTAGAAATTATGTACCAAGGACTACATTGGTACTTAATAAATAACTAATAGACATTTAGTATTTGTTGAATAAATGAAAACAAGTTATATAAAAACCATGCCATAAAAGGAGGGAAGTTACCCTCTTCTTATATTGCTTTAGAATAAATACAATGTATTATTTCCATCAAGAGGACCTTAGTATGGTGTCCCATACATAGGAAGGAATAAGAAGTAATGTAGAATGTTTCTCTGGTCTATCTGGTTTTGGGGTTCCTGAGGCTTTTGTCTTTGATAATATTAGATATCTTTCAAAAATAAATGGTTGTGCCCTGTTGAAAAATGGGCAGAAGAACTGAAAAGACATTTTCCCAAAGAGGACATGCAGATGGCCAACAGGCATATGAAAAGATGCTCAACATCGCTAATCATCAGGGAAATGCAAATTAAAACTACAATGAGATATCACCTCACACCCGTCAAAATGACTATCATCAAAAAGAACACAAATAACAAATGCTGGTGAGGATGTGGAGGAAAGCGAACCCTTGTGCACTGTTGGTGGGGATGTAAATTCATACAGCCACTGTGGAAAACCATATGGAAGTTTCTCAAAACTAACAATTGAACTACCATATGACTCAGCAATTCCACTCCTGGGTATATATCTGAAAAAACCAAAAACACTAATTTGGAAAGATACATGCACCCCAGTGTTCATAGCAGCATTATTATTATTATTTATTATTATTTTTTTTTGCGGTACACGGGCCTCTCACTGTTGTGGCCTCTCCAGTTGTGGAGCACAGGCTCCGGACACGCAGGCTCAGTAGCCATGGCTCAGCCACTCCGCGGCATGTGGGATCTTCCCGGACCGGGGCACGAACCCGTGTCCCCTGCATTGGCAGGCGGACTTTCAACTACTGCGCCACGAGGGAAGCCCCATAGCAGCATTATTTACAATTGTTTAGATATGGAAGCAACCTAAGTGTCCATCAACAGATAAATGGATAAAGAGGATGTGGTGAATACACACACACACACACACGCGTGCGCGCAATGGCATACTACTCAGTCATGTTACAACAACATGGATGGACTTGGGAGAGTTATGCTAAGTGAAATAAGTCAGACAGAGAAAGAAAAATACTGTATGATATCATTTATACATGGAATCTAAAAAATACAACACACTAGAGAATATAATAAAAAAAGAAGCAGACTCACAGATATAGAGAACAAACTAGTGGTTACTAGTGGAGAGAGGGGAGGGGGGAGGGGCAACATAGAGGTAGGTGATTAAGAAGTACAAACTATTAAGTATAAAATAAGCTACAAGTATATATTGTACAACACAGGGAATATAGCCAATATTTTATAATAACTATAAACAGAGTATAACCTTTTAAAATTGTGATTCACTATATTGTACACCTGTAACTTACATAATATTGTACATCCACTATACTTTTATAAAAAAAATTATTGTAAAGCTTATCTGAACTGAGAAAAGGTAAAACTGACCAGTTAGAGTGTTCTGGTTCCACAGATTTAAATAATGTTATACCATTCTAAAACTGTTTGGTGCTGAAAATATGTTCAACTTCAGTTTATACTTGTTGACTTTTTCTTATATTGATAGATTAGATGAAAAGGAAAGGTCAAAGATGGCAAAGTTGGTCAGCACATACTTCAACTAGAATTGAGCATGTGAGTACGAAAAATATCAGCTGTCATTCTTGGAAACAGAACTAACTGTGGTATTTTAAGAGGTGCATTCAGATTGAATCAATAATGACAGCAAAATCTTATTTCAAATTTAGTTTTATTTACAACTACACTTTTACATTTAATTCTTCTCTGATTTCTGTATTTTTTTGGGGGTCTTTCCTTAGTTAATTTAATTATTATGCTTCTCTTGTTGCTTCTTGCAGGGAACTTTTATGAATGATCTAAATTCTGATTTTCAGTGCATACTGTGCTCTTTAGAAAGGTTGGATTAATGTGTGTTATATTTTCTCTCTTTCCATTTCCTGAAGCTTACTATTTTAAAAGTTTTTGCAGCTAGAGAATCTAATGATAAATCACCTTACTTATGAGTAAATTTAACAAATGTTGGCTGGTGGTAATAACCCATTAGTTATTAATGATAAAATGTAGAGAATATACACCTGTATCATAAATGCTCACTGAATTGAGAACGATACAGTCCTGAGATTCTTACAACTATATTTATTAAAGTGTCAAGTAATAAGAATCCCAGTATGAAAAATGTATTACTTAATTCCATAAGAAATACAAGTTGAAACAAACAATTTTGTATGGCCTAAAACATCTGTCATTAATAGAGGCTATAATGATTTTTAACTAGCTATATTAGTCTTTTACTGTTAGTTAAACAGAGTTTCTAGAAATTAAAATGACAAAAAGGAGACTTACATTGCCACAAATTTATGTTAATTAGTATCTAATGAAAATCTTTCATTTTTCAATGCCAAAATATCTGAGCCAAGCTTAAGAGATTTTTAGCCATGATTAGATTATTTTCCAGTCATAAAATGTGTCAAACTGTAACTTGTGTTTATTAATATAGCTCTCATTTTTTATAAACTAGAATAAAGTCTATGTAAAATAGCAAGTAATTTAAAAAGCTAAATATAAATCTATAAACTTTGATTTGGAATTTCATTTGGATCTTATTTCTTAAAGCCAAATAAACTCACACATCATAGATTTTAGAATTTATTAAATACGAGTCTAAAATTGGACAGCTTTTTGATTCTCTATTGAATAATCCAGGTCTCAAAGTAATCTATGTGAGAAAAATATGGACTATTTGAAACACTATGAAAGCTTTATGAAGGTTTATTTTCCAAGAGGAAGTAACCGAATTTGACCTTGTGTATTTAGTTGGCTGAGCAATATTTAAGATACATTTCCATCCTCATAAAGATGTATCACATTAAAAAGTCCAACTTTTTGCCAGGGGTGGGATGGTGGTGGGATGAATTGGGAGATTGGGATTGACATATATTCACTAATATGTATAAAATAGATAACTAATAGGAACCTGCTGTATAAAAAAATAAATAAAATAAAATTCAAATAAATAAATTGTAAAACAAATAAAAAAATAAAAAGTACAACTTTTTTGACAATTAGCTTTTATTATAGAAATTCTGTCAATTCTGTTTGTCTCTCAATGTTTTGAATGCTGATAAGCTTAAAGAAAATCTATATTTGAGAGTAAAGTAAATAATTTGAAACAAATCCCACATTCTATTACCATAGATACTCTAGAAATATATTGTATATTATTTTATTATTTCCATCTGCTTGTTTTGGCTTTGGTTTGGTCTTCTATTTTAGCTTCTTCAGGTGGAAGCTTAAAATATTGATTTGAGACCTTTGTGTTTTGTTTTAATTTAAGCGTTTAATGACAAAAATTACCCTTTAGGTATTGCTTTAGATTCATTTCATAAATTTGATATGTTGTGTTTTCTTTTTTTACTCAGTGCAAAATATTTTATGACTTCCTTTATGCTTTCTTCATTGGCCCATAGTTTCTTAAAAGTGTTGCTTAAATTATGAACATTTGGGGGGTTTCCAGACATCTTTCTAATACTGATTTCTAGCTTAGTTCCATTGTGATCATAAAACATACTTTGTACGACTTAAATTTTTAAAAATTGTTAATGTTTGTTTTATGTCCCAACATATCTTTGTAGATGCTCCATGGGCATTTGAAAAGACTATATATATTCTTCTGTTTTGAGGTGGAATATTGTATAAATGTCAATTAGGTCAAGTTGGTTTATAGTGCTGTTCCAATTTTTTTATCTTTACTGATATTCTCTCTTCTGGTTCTAACAATGATTCAAAGAGAATTTGTTGAAATCTCCAATGATAAATGTATCTTTCTCTTTTTAATTTTATCAATTTTTGATTTTTATATTTTAGAGCTCTGTCATTGAGTGTATATAATTTAAGATTAACATATGTTCTTGATGAATTGACTTCTATATCATTATGTAATATCTTTCTTTTCCCTGGTAATATTTCTTATTCTGAAGTTTACTTTGATATGATTTTAATTATTTCAAGTTAGTTTTGATCAGTGTTGAAGAGTATATATTTTCCTTATTTTTATTTCTAATTTATTTGTGTTTTAGTCAAAGGGGTTTCTTTTTAAAAATTTTTAACAGCTTTATTGAGGTATAATTAATTTATAAAAAGAAATGTACATATTTAATGTGTACAATTTGATGAATTTGGAAATATGCAAACACCCATGATACCATCACCACAGTCAAGGCAACAGACATATCTAGCACCTCCCAGAGTTTCCTGTGTCTTTGCTTTTTCCTTGATTGTTTGTTTTTGGGTAAAAACACAACATGAGTTACCCTCTTAACAAATTCTCAAGTGCACAATTTATTGTAACTATAGGCATGATGTTGTATAGCAGATCTCTAGAAATTATTCATCTAGTATAACTAAAACTTTATACCTATGGAAAAATAACTCCCAATTTCCCTCAACACATTACCTGTGGTAAACAGTATTGTATTCTATGTTTCTATGAGTTTGACTATTTTAGATTCCCAAGTAAGTGGACTCAATGGGTACATATCCAAAAGAATATCGACGAGCTTTCTGCATTCTCATGTTCACCACAACATTATTCACAATAGTCAAGACACGAAAATAGCCCATGTGTCCACTGATAGATGAATGGCAAAGAAAGTGGAATACTATTCAGCCCCCCAAAAGAAGGAAACTGTCATTTGTGACAACATGGATGAACCTGGAGGACATTAATGAGCAAAATAAGCCAGTCACAGTCACTGTTTAGTATAACAAGTTCCTCAGCTCTTCTGATATACATCAAATTGTGAGATCCACTCTGCTAAATGAACCCAAATAAGTGTTTCTTGTAGAGAACATACATTTGGCTATTTCTTTTTCATCCAACTTGACAATATCTGCCTCTTAATTGAAGTGTTTAAACCATTTGCATTTAATATAATTATTACTTTAATGATAGGACTGGTGTATATCTACCACCTTGCTACTTGTTTTCTATTGTCCCATCAGTTTGTCCCTCTTGTTTTTCTTTCACGGCTCTCTTTTGGACTGATTATTTTTTATGATTTTATTTTATCTCCTTTATTGGCTTATTAGCCCTACCTCTTTTTTTTAAGTGGTTGATCTAGAGTTTGCTATTGCATCTTAACTTATTATAATTTACCTTCGAATATAGTTTATGCCATTTCCTCCATCTCATCTTTTGTGTTATCATTGTCATACATTTCACTTCTACATATGATATAAATCCCACAATACATTATTGGTATTTTCGGTTTGGACAGTCTTCTATCTTTTTAAAGTGAATAAGCATAAGGAAAAAAATCTTTATGTTTACCTTCATTTTTACTATTTCTGGCACTTTGCCTTCCTTTGTATAAATTCAAATTTCCATCTGGTTTCATGTTCCTGATGAATGAACACTTTCCTTTAACAGAAAAGTAGTGCAGGTCTGCTGTCAATGAATTCCCCCTATTTTCTTGTCTGAGAAATATTTTTAATTTTATCTTAATCTTTAAAAGATTTTGTTTCTTTTTTTTCTGGGTATACAATTCTAAGGAGCCATTTTCTATCAATATTTTAAAAATGTCATTTCATTATCTTTTGATTTGTATAGTCTTTGATGAGAAGTCTGCTGTAAATTTTTATCTTTATTCTTCTTTGTAATGTTGGTTGTCTTCAAATATTTCTTCTATACAGTTTTTAATTTCTTCTTTGGGGACTCAAATTTCATGTATATTAGTGCATTTAATATTGTCTTCCCCCTCTTGGGTATTCTATCTGCTTTCTCTTTTCTTTCTATTTTTAGCTTGGATAATTTCTATTGACCTATCTTCAAGTTCAATGATTTTTTTCCATAGCTATAGCCAGTATGTTGATAAGCATGTCAAAGGAATTCTTCATCTCTGTTACTGTGCTTTTAAAATTTATGACATTTCTATTTGACTCTTGTTTTACAGTTTCAATAACACTGCTGGAAATTCTTATCTTATGTTGTATATAGTTCATATTTTCTGGAAGATCTGTTAACATGTTAATTGCAGTTATTGTAAAGTTGCTGTCTGATAGTGCCAACATATGGAACAACTCTGAGTATGATTTTATTGACTGATTTATCTCTTGACAATAATTTTTCCTTTGCTTTGTTGCATGCCTCATAATTTTTGTCTAAATGCTGGATATTATGTATAGAAGAACAGTTGAGACTGAGGTAAAAATTATTTCCTCTCAGAAATCAGCCCGTCTCTTCTGTCAGGTTGTTAATATGGAGGGTTGAGTAAATCTTGTCAGTACTTGAGCTGGGTTTGGATTTGGCTGTTGCTACTTAAACCTTTATTCATTACAGGCTTTAAATTCCTATTGTGGTGGGCTGTTGTTATCCTGTGCTAGGAGTGATGCCTGGAGTACTGGAGGGTTTTTCTCAGTATTCTTGTTCCACATTCACCTTTCAGTAGTCCTCCCTGCCTATGCTACAGAGAGGATATCTCTCAATGTTCTTACCTCAACCCAGATTGCTGTTGATTGCTACTCATGTTAGGGGAAGAGGGTGCTATATTATCCTGGTCTAGCCTAATTTTTAGGTAGGATCTCTGCTTCTGGGCCTTGAGAGTAGAGTTTTCATAGTCCAGACTTTCTAACTCATGCCAGCCAAACCCTGCCTTGTATATTGCACGTCTTGGGTGGGAGAGTGTTTCCTGCTTCTTCCCCACTGGTAGCAGATGTCTGCTTCATATCAGTGTAGGATCTCAGGTCCAAGAGTTTTACCTGCCCTCTTTCATGAGCAGAAAGATTTTCCTTCTTCCCTTTCTACTTATCCCCCAGAAACAGTGGAAGTGTTTATGTCCTGAAGATAAGAGGACTTCCTAATCACTCCCAGAAGCAGATGGGTTATGCCTCTACCCCTCCCCTAGAAACAGGATTTTTGCCTGGATCCTAGGGACGTAGCACTTCCTGTCTCTATTCCAGCAACTTAATGCTTTTACTTTTTATAAGAGAAGGATCTGAGAAAATACAAAGTTTTGTATCTGTTCCCCAGGTGTAGCTGAACACCTGCATCCTGATGTTCCTGAGGGAAGCTCTCTCCAGTTTTCTACCATGACCTTCAATTTTCATGGAATTGGCTCATGGAAAAATGTTTGTGAGTAAGTGTAAAATATACTTGTTTCGAGGGATTTCAGTTTTTCCAAACTTATATGCTAGTCCATTCTCAGCCTTTAAGAATTTGTTAAAGTTTAGTGTGATTTATTCTTACCCACTTCTACGTGACCATCTCATCCTCTCATGTCTTGCCAAAGGTGAAAATTTGTGTGTACTGTTTCTCCTCAGAGAGCTTGTCACTCTTTGGAACTCAGAGCATTTGCTTGCCCTGCAACTTCAGCTCTCCTATGGAGTAAAGAAAATGTAGATTTTGATTTTTTTTCTTGTTGTTAGGATAATAGCAACATTCTCTTGTGGTTTTCTGAATCCTAAGCAGATGCAGAACCTCCCTGAGTCCCTATAGTTGTTTTAAAGCAGGCTGTTAGCAGAACAGATGCATTAACTTAGTAGAATTAATCTTAGCAGAAAAGCAATAAAACATAGTTCACTAAATTTGAGACTTAAAGTGTACTAAGCATAACTTTAAAATAATTACAATATTGAAATATGGTCAATAAAATTATAGAGTTGTACATAAGAAAACTGGCTATTGGTACCTGGAATTGTTAATGCAAAAAATGAATTATGTGACATTTCATACATTTTTATGGTTATATTCATAACAAAAATATTAGTTATACCATGTTGATCAGATAAGTTTCTTGGAGGAAGTAGAATGTAAATTTTATATTAAATGATATGTGACTTGAATTAGGCAAGAAAGAGGGATGGGCAGTCTGGGTGAGAAAAACAGCAAGTTCAAAGGCATGAAAATAGAAAATGAGTAGTGAGATTATGGTATATTAGAAAACTATAAAGATACTAGCCTTGTTTGGTTTATCTATATCTGAGGTTGGCAAACACAACCATGAGCCACATCCAACCTGCAGCCTGTTTTTGTATGACCAGTGAGCTAAGAATTGTTTTTAAATTTTTAAAAGGTTGTGAAGAAAGAAAAACAAGATGCAAGAAAAAACAAGAAGGATAAGAGATAAAAGAAGTTGAAAAAGAGGAGACTGAGACTATATGTGGCTTGCAAAGCCTAAAATGTGTACTATCTGAACTTTCACAAAAGAAGTTTTCCAACCCCTGATCTGTGTAGTTTTCTTATTGTTTGTTATTCTATTACAGAGAAATAGAAATCCTCCTTGAATTTTCAAAATTTATACTAAATATAATTGTCATATTATCTAATTCCTCCCTAATTTGCTTTCAATTGATTTATTGAATTAAACTTATAATTATACTTTGAACTACTATATTTTTTGCACAATTCAAAACGTGTTTTTTACAGTTCCAATTCATTAAATGTGGATTTATAATTTAATAGATCACATATTGCTATCTAGTTTTTACATTGCCCTTTCCTTTGTTTATTGGTGAGCCAGATACAATCATAATTTCATTTTGCAAATTGCCATAAATCCAAGATGTACTTAAGGGGTTTGACAGGACCTCCAAGGAAGAGACAGGACCATGAGATGACCATAATGTATAACAAATTGGTGAAACGATAGATTGACACTGGATTGTTTTCCATGAAGATAGTTTTGACTTTATAATTTCTTCCATGTTCTTCCTTTTTTGTTTTTGTTTTTTTTTTAAACTATTCCTATTTGCCATCTTCTATCAGATGGCTGAGACAACCATATCAATTAGACGGGGCTGATCATCTAAACCCTTTTTCTCTTCTCTCTCTTTCTGTTTGACAGTGACAGTGCTCGTTCATACACCCTCAGAAGATGTGTGGTTATAAGAAAATAAAAAACTAAATATGATATTCTGATTTTTTTCAGGTACTGACTTTTAAAAATTAGTTTAAAACAGAGTGTCATTTGGATGATAATTGTGGGATTTGATTAAAGCATTTCATACTTGTCTCCATTTTAATGGACAATCGATAACTATTTAAAAATAACAAATTATGTTTTCATAAATATTGCTTAAAATTTAACTCTTATGTAGTCAGATCCTCAATCAAAAACATGTTCTTAACAAATAAAATATATCTTACAGCATGCTTTTAACTGTTTCACCTGCATCTTCAAATATGCCATAGAAATAACTTCATGGGGAACTTCAGTTTGTTATATGAATCTGTTCAGTGTTTGGCATGCAGAGGGCAGAAAGACCAGGAACATTACTTTCTGACACCTGTTGCTCTCAGCAAATAGATACCAAAGCACAACTGGAAAATACCTGCTCTTTGTTTCAGATATTTTAGAAAACAGCTTTTCAATCTGAAAGCCAAATCAGATATTGTTCAGTCCTAGAGGTAAAGATCAAAAAGATAATGTAACAGTCAAAGTAAGAATAAGGACAAAAAGGAACACGAGTTTGTTTTTATTGGTCTTCTTTTATTAGTGGATTTTACCCCAAAATTTCATAACAGGCTTTTTGCCAGTTCATTCCTTGGCTCTGTGACTTTGATGATTGCTGGCACCCCCATAAACCTAATGGACTTCATGGTGAGGAAAACTGACTCGTTGTTAAGAAAAAATGTTAAGATAAACTTGGTAGGTTTTCTGTTAAGACATAGAAATTTAAACCTTGGATTAAAAACACAGCAGAGGAAAAGAAAACACATATTTTGACATTCAACTTTCAGATGTGGAGACCTCAAAATTATATTAGCAACAACCTGTTAACTAATGGTCATGGTCCAAATATTTAGGAACAAATCCTTCAGGCTTAGAAAATTACTAACATTGGCTTCTCAACCTTGGAGTCAATAGTAAAACTGCACATTTCCAGCCTTCATCATTTTCAATCAAGATATTAATTAATTTATTTTTTACTTGGATAAAGAGGTATTAGTAGAAAATAGTATTGTATAATTCTAAAGATCATTTCCAAGAAATGATTGATTTATGCTATTGACTAAATTGTATCCTTCTGAAATATATACATTGAAGTCCTAACCACTAATGTTACTTATCGAGGTAGTCTTTTTTTAAAGATTTTTTTTCATGTGGACCATTTTTAAAGTCTTTATTGAATTTGTTACAATATTGCTTCTGTTTTTATGTTTTGGTTTTTTGACTGTGAGGCATGTGGGATCTCAGCTCCCCAACCAGAGATTGAACCTGCTTCGCCTGCATTGGAAGGTGATGTCTTAACCACCGGACCGCCAGGGAAGTCCCAAGAAATAGAGTCTTTTGGAGATAATTAAAGTTAAATGAGTTGATAAGGATGGGACCCTAGCCTGATAAGACTGTGGCCTTATAAGAAGAGGAAGATCTGTGTGTGTGTGTGTGTGTGTGTGTGTCTCCTGCATGTGAGAACACAATGGGAAGGCAGCCATCTGAAAGCTAGGAAGACAGATCTTACCAGAAACTGAATCCTGCTGGACCTTGATCTTGGACTTTCCAGCATCTAGAGCTGTAAGAAAACAAGTTTCAGTTGTTTAAACCACTCAATCTATGGTATTTTGTTATGGTAGCCTAAGCTAACTAAGACAATTAATTTGCATTCTGTAACTGCCTTAATTTTATCCAGGATATATGAGAATAAGTACTTCCTTGAAATACTTTAAAAGTCTGCTCCCAAAGTAAAAAAATCCAGCAAAGAAAATAATAGCCTAGAGATGTTGATAATTGATCCTGCAGTTAAATCACCTTTCAGAACTATTCATACCACGAAGTGCAACTGCCTTTTATGGTTAAGGGTGAGCATAGAATGGCTTTCCTCCTTCCAACAGACCAGAACTTCTTAGAAACATATTTTACTATTTAAAGTTTAAGGCTCTCTTTCAACCTGTGTGCTGCAGATATTTAATTGGATAAAGACTCAATATTATGTCCAGTAAGTTAAAGGTTATGTTAGGATATAAGCTCATAACTACCTGAAATTTTCTTTCCTCTTTCTCACTGTGTTTCAACTATGCAATGCCTTTCTTTGCTTCAAACAAAGTTTGCAATAGTTTATCTAATCTTTGTTCTATTTGCATGATTTGACTTTATGATAATTAGTTTAATTAATATTTTGCTTTCTTTTTTGACTCTGAAAAGTCTTACCAAATTACCTGTGAAATAATAATTACTCTTTGGCCTCAATTTTGTTTATGCGCAGGGAAGAGAATGTTAGAAGAGATGGAAATTAAGGGTGTGAAAAGATAACAGCATGATGCTGCTTTGGGCATATGGGCCTTTCTCTAACTCAATTTCAGTTTGTAAGGGTATCTGCATATGGTCAAATAACTTTCAGTTTCTAATTATGAATTATGGAATTAGTGAATATGGTATATAGTTCATGCTTAAAATGTATGATAGTAAATACCAAATGGGACTTGTTTGTATAAATGAACATATGGAATCTTCAGGGTGCAGGAGAGCCAACTCGGGAGCAAAGAAATTTGCTACTGTTTAATCACTTTATATCCTGGATGACGAAGTCAAGATGTCTCCCATGCACGTGTTTATCACACATGATCATGTTCTATGTGCCAGAATGGTGTGATGGTGGGGGTGGAGTGATCTGCCTCTCTTTTTGTTTGTTTGCTCAGTTAGATTTCAGTGAACTTTGACTGAACTTAAGTGCTTTTGACTACTGAGAGGGGCCTAGTGGCTAAAATATCAAATACTCATAAGAACACTGCAAATAATGCCTTTCCTTTTCCTTCAAATACCAGCAGGATGGAAGAGTTGTCTTTTGAGAATAATACTGTCAGAACACAGCCTATCTCAGTCCTGGAATCATACCCACTTGGGAGACATACTTAAATGCTTATATATCTGTAGTGGGTACACTAGATTTTTTATGCCTCCATTCCATTACATTATTGGGTATTTTTCCCTGTGTTTGGTCCTGGGATTGAATCATGAATCTGTAATCTGAGAAGGGACGTGAGAGGGAAATTTTGGCAAAAAACAATAGGGAAATAAAAGAAAAGTTCACTTTTTTAGTGGATTGAGGGGGAGGAGGGAATAGGGTTAGCAAGATCAGATGGCAGTGTTCTTTTGCCATGTTCCTCGCCCAGTTTGAAGCCTCTCACCCTCAAAATCCATTCTCATGGAGGGGTAGGGGCTTGTAGAAACATCTGGACACATATACAAGGTCTCTAAGAAGACCAAGGAGAGTGAATTTCTTTCTCTAAAAAGACTAGGGAGAGCCGCACTTTCAAAGGAGAACTCCCAAAAGCCAGATCAGTCACCCACACAAGAGCAGACCAGAGGAGTCTCACCCCAGCAGAGACCAGGCAGGAGTCCCAGGTCTCTTTCTGCTGCACCAGTGCCCACCCCAGCCCTCTGTGGGGATGGTACACATTCCCTCACCCAGTCAGATGTCTTCTGAACAGAGAAGGGTGAGGTGCCCAAACTCTCAAAGACTGATCATTTTCCTAAAACTCTAAGCCATCCAAAAGATGCATTTAAACTAGGCTAAACACAGAGCTAAACTTCAAATAGTCCAGGTATTTGAGTTGAAGGAGACTGTTTAATGTAGAAGAGACTGAGATTTTGTTAATCAACAATTGCAAGGTTCCTTGTTACCAAGAGGGCTTAGGAAGATTATGTTACCTCTAGTAATTGAGGCAATAAATTTATTTTCATATCTGAGTACAATGTGAATAAAATCACAATTCTGATATGCATGACTGGCTATTAATAAAATTATGAATATTGCATGGTGGTGGCATAGGCCCCTTTTCTGAGTCATGTTTCATTTATCTTTTTTAAACATATGATTGACCTAGCTTTATGCATATATTGGTCTTTGAAACTCTCTGAAGAAATATTTGCATTGACTGAATACATTTTTCATATTTTCTTAACCCCCAATTTTAATGTACTAATACATTTGAGGTGATTTGGAAAATTCCTTTATTTTGTCAGATGTTAAGGAACAATGTGGTAGAGAAAACACTGGACAATGGATCAAAATACACGTGTTCTACTGTTGACTTTGTCACTCACAGCTATGAGGCCCAAGGCAAGAGCACTAACCACTCTGATTATCACTGCTTTATCTACACTACAGAAACAATCATCTTTCATATTCTATTTGTGAGATGGTTGTAAGTTAAAAAATGTTTGTGAATGTATTCTGAAAATTGATTTTATCAAGGAAATATGAAAGTATTATTTAATGAAAAACTTTTTGATTCTAATTTACCTATCTAGTGTTTAAAAAATTTTTATTTTGAAATAATCTCAGAACTACAGAAAAGTTACAAATATAGTACAAATAACTCCTAGAAGCTTTCTATTCAAATTTACCTATTTTTAATATTTTACCATATTTTCTTTGTTCTCTCATATATATCCATATTGTAAACATATAGTTTTTCTGAAAAAATATTCTAAATAACTTGAAAGTACATTTATTATGCTACTTTACCTTTTAAAACTTTAAAGTCCACTTCTCTTTCTTCTTTCTTTCTTTCTAACAGCTCATATTTTTATTGAAGTATAGTTGATTTACAATATTATATTAGTTTCAGGTGCACAATATTGAATCACTATTCAATATTTTATAGATTATAAAAGTTATTATGGTTTAAACATATTTAAAGCTAAAGTCATTTAAAGTTATTATGAAACAATGGTTATATTTCCCTGTTCTGTACAATATATTCTTGTTGCTTCTCTATTTTATACATAGTAGTATGTATCTCTTTTGTTTTTTCTAACACCCTTATTGGAATATAATTGCTTTACATTGTTGTATTAGTTTCTGCTGTATAACAAAGTGAATCAGCTATATGTATACATATATCCACATATACCTTCCGTCTTGCATCTCCCTCCCACCCTCCCTATCCCACCCCTCTAGGTGGTCACACATCACCGAGTTGATCTCCCTGTGTGATGCAGCTGCTTCCCACTAGCTATCTATTTTACATTTGGTAGTGTATATGTGTCAATGCTACTCTCTCACTTTGTCCCACCTTACCCTTCCCCCCCCCATGTCCTCAAGTCCATTCTCTACATCTGTGTCTTTATTCCTGTCCTGCCCCTAGGTTCTTCAGAATAATTTTTTTTCTTTTTTTTTAGATTCCATATATATGTGTTAGCATATGGTATTTGTTTTCCTCTTTCTGAATTACTTCACTCTGTATGACAGTCTCTAGGTCCATGGACCTCACTATAAATAACTCAATTTCATTTCTTTTTATGGCTGAGTAATATTCCATTGTATATATGTGCCACATCTTCTCTATCCATTCATCTGTGGATGGACACTTAGGTGGCTTCCATGTCCTGGCTACTGTAAATAGACCTGCAATGAACATTGTGGTACAAGACTCTTTTGAATTATGGTTTTCTCTGGGTATATGCCCAGTAGTGGGTTTGCTGGGTCATATGGTAGTTCTATTCTTAGTTTTTAAGGGAACCTCCACACTGTTCTCCATAGTGGTTGTATCAATTTACATTCTCATCAACAGTGCAAGAGGGTTCCTTTTCATCCACACCCTCTCCAGCATTTATTGTTTGTAGATTTTTTGATAATGACCATTCTGACTGGTGTGAGGTGATACACATTGTAGTTTTGATTTGCATTTCTCTAATGATTAGTGCTGTGGAGCATCCTTTCATGTGTTTGTTGGCAATCTGTATATCTTCTTTGGAGGAATGTCTATTTAGGACTTCTGTTCATTTTTTGATTGGGTTGTTTGGTTTTTTGATATTGAGATGCATGGGCTGCTTGCATATTTTGGAGATTAATCCTTTGTCACTTGCTTCATTTGCAAAAATTTTCTCCTGTTCTGAGGGTTGTCTTTTCATGTTGTTTATGGTCTCCTTTGATGTGCAAAAGCTTTTAAGTTTCATTAGGTCCCATTTGTTTATTTTTGGTTTTATTTCCATTTCTTTAGGAGGCGGGTGAAAAAGGATCTTGCTGTGATTGATGTCATAGAGTGTTCTGCTTATGTTTTCCTCTAAGAGTTTGACAGTATCTGGCCTTACATTTAGGTCTTTAATCCATTATGAGTTTATTTTTGTGTATGGTGTTAGGGAGTGTTCTAATTTCATTCTTTTACATGTAGCTGCCCAGTTTTCCCAGCACCATTTATTGAAGAGGCTGCCTTTTCTCCATTGTATATTTTTGCCTCCTTTATCAAATATAAGGTGACTGTATGTGTGTGGGTTAATCTTTGGGATTTCTATCCTGTTCCATTGATCAATATTTCTGTTTTTGTGCCAGTACCATACTATCTTGATTACTGTAGCTTTGTAGTATAGTCTAAAGTCCAGGAACTTGATTCCTCCAGCTCCGATTTTCTTTCTCAAGATTGTTTTGGCTATTCGGGGTCTTTTGTGTTTCCATACAAACTGTGAAATTTTTTGTTCTAGTTCTGTGAAAAATACCAGCGGTAGTTTGATAGGGATTGCATTGAATCTGTAGAGTGCTTTGGGTAGTATATTCATTTCACAATGTTGATTCTTCCAATCCAAGAACATGGTATATCTCTCCATCTGCTTGTATCATCTTTAATTTCTTTCATTAGTGTCTTAGAGTTCTCTGCATACAGGTCTTTTGTCTTCTTAGGTAGGTTTATTCCTAGGTATTTTATTCCTTTTGTTGCAATGGTAAATGGGAGTGTTTCCTTAATTTCTCTTTCACATTTTTCATCATTAGTGCATAGGAATGCAAGAGATTTCTGTGCATTAATTTTGTATCCTGCTACTTTACCAAATTCCTTGATTAGCTCTAGTAGTTTTCTGGTAGCATCTTTAGAATTCTCTATGTATAGTATCATGTCAACTGCAGACAGTGACAGCTTTACTTCTTCTTTCCAAATTTGGATTCCTTTTAGTTCTTTTTCTTTTCTGATTGCTGTGGCTAAAACTTCCAAAACTATGTTGAATAATAATGGTGAGAGTGGGCAACCTTGTCTTGTTCCTGATCAGAGTGGAAATGGTTTCAGTTTTTCACCATTGAGAATGATTTTGGCTGTGGGTTTGTCATATATGGCCTTTATTATGTTGAGGTAAGTTCCCTCTATGCCTACTTTCTGGAGGGTTTTTTATCATAAATGGGTGTTGAATTTTGTTGAAAGCTTTGTCTGCCTCTACTGAGATGATCATATGGTTTTTATCCTTCAGTTTGTTAATATGGTATATCACATTGATTGATTTGTGTATATCGACAAATCCTTGCATTACTGGGATAAACCCCACTTGATCATGGTGTATGATACATTTAATGTGCTGTTGGATTCTGTTTGCTAGTATTTTTTTGAGGATTTTTGCATCTATGTTCATCAGTGATATTGGCCCGTAGTTTTCTTTGTGACATCTTTTTCTGGTTTTGGTATCAGGGTGATGGTGGCCTTGTAGAATGAGTTTGGGAGTGTTCCTCCCTGTGCTATATTTTGGAAAGGGTTTGAGAAGGATAGGTGTTAGCTTTTCTCTAAATTTTTGATAGAATTTGCCTGTGAAGCCATCTGGTCCTGGGCATTTGTTTGTTGGAAGATTTTTAATCACAGTTTCAATTTCATTACTTGTGATTGGTCTGTTCATATTTTCTATTTCTTCCTGGTTCAGTCTCAGAAGGTTGTGCTTTTCTAAGAATGGGTCCATTTATTTCAGGTTGTCCATTTTATTGGCATATAGTTGCTTATAGTAATCTCCCATGATGCTTTGTATTTCTGCAGTGTCAGTTATTACTTTTCCTTTTTCATTTCTAATTCTATTGATCTGAGTCTTCTCCCTTTTTTTCTTGATGAATCTGGCTAATGGTTTATAAATTTTGGTTATCTTCTCAAAGAAACAGCTTTTTGCTATTGTTTCCTTCATTTCTTTTTTATTTATTTCTGATCTGATCTTTATGATTTCTTTCCTTCTGCTAACTTTGGGGTTTTTTGTTCTTCCTTCCCTTATTGCTTTAGGTGTAAGGTTAGGTAGTTTATTTGAGATGTTTCTTGTTTCTTGAGGTAGGATTGTATTGCTATAACCTTCCCTCTTAGAACTGCTTTTGCTGCATCCCATAGGTTCTGGGTCATCGTGTTTTCATTGTTGTTTGTTTCTAGGTAGTTTTTGATTTCTTCAGTGATCTCTTGGTTATTAAGTAGTGTATTGTTTAGCCTCCATGTATTTGTACTTTTTATAGATTTTTTTCCGTAATTGATATCTAGTCTCATAGTGTGGTCATTGCAAAAGATACTTGACACCATTTAAATTTTCTTAAATTTACCAAGGCTTGATTTGTGACACAAGATATGATCTGTCCTGGTGAAGGTTCCATGAGCACTTGAGAAGAAAATGTATTGCCTTGTTTTTGGATGGAATCTTCTATAAATATCAATTAAGTCCATCTTGTTTAACGTGTCATTTAAAGCTTCTGTTTCCTTATTTATTTATATTTTGGATGATCTGTCCATTGGTGAAAGTGTGGTGTTAAAGTCCCCTACTATGACTGTGTTACTGTCAACTTCCTCTTTTACGGCTATTAGCATTTGCCTTATGTATTGAGGTGCTCCTATGTTGGGTGCATAAATATTTACAATTGTTAATATCTTCTTGTTGGATTGATCCCTTGATCATTATGTAGTGTCCTTCTCTGTCTTCAGTATTGTCTTTATTTTAAAGTCTATTTTTTTCTGATATGAGAATTGCTACTCCAGCTTTCTTTTGATTTCCATTTGCATGGAATAACTTTTTCCATCCCCTCACTTTCAGTCTGTATTTTTCCCTAAGTCTGATGTGGGTCTCTTGAAGACAGCATATATATGGGTCTTGTTTTTGTATCCATTCAGCCAGCCTATGTCTTCTGGTTGGAGCATTTAATCCATTTAGATTTAAGGTAATTATTGATATGTATGTTCCTATTACTTAATTGTTTGGGGTTTGTTATTGTAGGTCTTTTCCTTGTCTTGTGTTTCCTGCCTAGAAAAGTTCCTTTAGCATTTGTTGTAAAGGTGGTTTGGTGGTACTGAATTCTCTTAGCTTTTGCTTGTCTGTAAAGGTTTTAATTTCTCCATCAAATCTGAATGAGATCCTTGTTGGATAGAGTAATCTTGGTTGTAGGTTTTTCCCTTTCATCACTTTAAATATTTCCCGCTACTCCCTTCTTTTTTGCAGAGTTTCTGCTGAAAGATCAGCTGTTAACCTTATGGGGATTCCCTTGTATGTTATTTTTCCCTTGCTGCTTTTAATATTTGTTCTTTGTATTTAATTTTTGATAGTTTGATTAACATGTGTCTTGACATGTTTCTGCTTGGATTTATCCTGTATATGATTCTCTGTGCTTCCTGGAGTTCATTAACTATTTCCTTTCTCATGTTAGGGTAATTTTCAACTATAATCTCTTCAAATGTTTTCTCAGTCCCTTTCTTTTTCTTTTCTTCTTCTGGGACCCCTATAATTCAAATGTTGGTGCATTTAATGTTGTCCCAGAGGCCTCTGAGACTGTTCTCAATTCTCTTCATTCTTTTTTCTTTATTCTGCTCTGTGGTAGTTTTTCCACTATTTTATCTTCCAGGTCACTTATCTGTTCTTCTGCTTCAGTTATTCTGCTATTGATTCCTTCTATAGAATTTTTAATTTCATTTATTGTGTGGTTCATCATTGTTTATTTGCTCTTTAGTTCTTCTAGGTCCTTGTTAAACGTTTCTTGTATTTTCTCTGTTCTGTTTCCAAGATTTTGGATCATCTTTACTATCATTACTCTGAATTATTTTTCAGGTCGACTGCCTATTTCCTCTTCATTTGTTTGGTCTGGTGGGTTTTTACCTTGCTCCTTCATCTGCTGTGTGTTTCTCTGTCTTCTCATTTTGTTTAACTTACTGTGTTTGGGATCTCCTTTTTGCAGGCTGTAGGTTCGTAGTTCCTGTTGTTTTTGATGTCTGCCCCCAGTGGGTAAGGTTGGTTCAGTGGGTTGTATAGGCTTCCTGGTGGAGGGGACTGGTGCCTGTGTTATGTACAATGAGGCTATGCCTGTGTTTGCCTCCGGTGGTGTGTTTTGTGGTGTCTGTGACCTTATTATGATTTTAGGCAGCCTCTCTGCTAATGGGTGGGGTTGTGTTCCTGTCTTGCTAGTTGCTTGGTAGGGTGTCCAGCACTGTAGTTTGCTGCTAGTTGAGTGGGGCTGGGTCTTAGCGTTGAGATGGAGATCTCTGGGAGAGCTTTCACCATTTAATATTATGTGGAGCCGGGAGGTCTCTGGTGGACCAATGTCCTGAACTCGGCTCTCCCACCTCAGAGGCACAGGCCTGACACCCATCTGGAGCACCAAGACCCTGTCAGATACACGGCTCAGAAGGAAAGGCAGAAAAAAGAAAGAAAGAAAGAAAAGTAAAATATAATAAAGTTATTAAAATAAAAAATAAATATTAAAAATAAAAAATTAAAAAGTAATAAAAAGAAAAAAAAGAAAGAGAGCATCCCAACCAAAATACAAACCACCAATGATAAGAAGTGCTAAAAACTATACTTAAAAAAAAAAATCGGACAGACCGAACCTAGGACAAATGGTAAAAGCAAAGCTATACAGAAAAAATCACACAGAGAAACATAAACATACTCACAAAAAGAGAAAACGGGGAAAAAAAAAAAATATATATATATCATTGCTTTCAAAATCCACTGCCCCAATTTTGGGATGATTCATTGTTTGTTTGGGTATTCCACAGATGCGGCATACATCAAGCTGATTGTGGAGATTTAATCCTCTGCTCCTGAGGCTGCTGGAGAGATTTCCCTTTCTCTTCTTTGTTCGCACAGCTGCCAGAGTTCAGCTTTGGATTGGGCCCCGCCTCTGCGTGTAGGTCGCCTGAGGGCGTCTGTTCCCGCTCTGACTGTACGGGGTTAAAGTAGCAGCTGATTCGGGGGCTCCGGCTCACTCAGGTCGCGGGGAGGGAGGGGTAGGGATGTGGGGCCTGCGGCAGCAGAGGCCTGCATGACGTTGCACCAGCCTGAGGCGCGCCGTGTGTTCGCCCAGGTAAGTTGTCCCTGGTTCACGGGACCCTGGTAGTGGCGGGCGGCACAGGCTCCCGGGAGGGGAGGTGTGGAGAGTGACCTGTGCTTGCACACAGGCTTCTTGGTGGCGGCAGCAGCAGCCTTAGCGTCTCATGCCCGTCTCTGGGGTCCGCGCTTTTAGCCGCGTCTCGCGCCAGCCTGTGGAGCTCCTTTAAGCGGCCCTGTTAATCCCACCTCCTCACGCGCACCCGGAAGCAATGGTCTCTTGCCTCTTTGGCAGCTCCAGGCCTTTTCCAGGACCCTCTCCAGGCTAGCTGTGGCGCACTAGCCTCCTTCAGGCTGTGTTCACGCAGCCAACGCCAGCCCTCTCCCTGGGATCCAACCTCCGAAGCCCGAGCCTCAGCTCCCAGCCCCCGCCCGCCCGCCCCGGCGGGTGAGCAGACAAGCCTCTCAAACTGGTGAGTGCTGGTCAACACCGTTCCTCTGTGCGGGAATCTCTCCGCTTTGACCTCCGCACCCCTGTGGCTGTGCTCTTCTCCGTGTCACTGAAGCTTCCCCGCCTCCCCGCATCTCCGCCAGCCAAGGGGCTTCCTAGTGTGTGCAAACCTTTCCTCCTTCACAGCTCCCTCCCACTGGTGCAGGTCCTGTTCCTATTCTTTGTCTCTGTTTTTTCTTTTGCCCTAGCCAGGTACCTGGGGGGTTTCTTGCCTTTTGGGAGGTCTGAGTTCTTCTGCCAGCGTTCAGTAGGTGTTCTGTAGGAGTTGCTTCACATGTAGATGTATTTCTGATGTATTTGTGGGGAGGAAGGCGATCTCCACCTCTCACTCCTCCGCCATCTTGGAGGCCTCCCGCGCCTAAATTTTTTCACCTGTAAAAAATTAATTCCATTATCCCATTTATTATTAGAAATGTGTTATTATAAAGACAAAGTAATCCCCTCCGTGGATATACAGAAGAAGAGGGCTAAGACCTTGTCTTAACTCCGTCTTTGAAAGCCTGGGCAAGAAAGAATGAGTTGTCGACGGAGAGTCCTAAAAGCAGAGTGCAGGGAGGTGGGAGGAAAACTAAGAGCATACAGTATCGCAAAAGCTAAAGGAAAATTGTTTCCAAGAGGAGTGGTGAACTGTTTTGGCTTTTACTGCTGAAAACTCAAACAGAATGAAAACGGAAAAGTAGCTACTGTATTTAGCAATATGGAGTAGACTGATTACTCTAGTGGATGTTTGATATGAGGGAATATTTGGGAATAGAACTCAGACTGCAGAAAGGTAAGAAAGAAGCAAGGAAAGGGAAGTTATGAATATAAAGCCACACTCTTGGGAAATTTTGCTGTGAAGGGAAATAGGACAATAGCTAAAGGGGACTTGAGGGAAGGTTGTGAAGATGAGAGACATTTAAGACTGTTTATAATACTGATAGAAAAATGGGGCAAGTGGAGAATACAAAAAGTTAGAGTTCTTGGTAAAGCAGCAGAGAAGGGGCTTTTAGCACACAGGTTAGGTATTGGTCTTGTTAAGAGGTGAGGCCCCTTTCCTTTCCTTATTTTGTCCGTAGGCCAGGAGGAGAGGATGGGTACGGATTGAAGCAGGTTTACAGATTCCTTGTGGGGAGCTGCAGTCCGTGTCTCAGGGCTTGTACTTCTTTGCTAGGCAGGAGACACAGTCACTTGTTGATAATTAAATGGGAAACCTGGGACAGGTTATGGAGAAAATTGGAGATTTGATTAGAATAGAGGAAATTAAAAATGGTCGTGAATAATTATCTGACTAGAAAAACACCTTGGCAGGCCAGGGGCAAGGGCCAGTTAAGGCTGTTGATTCATGCTTTAGGTACAATTCTGTCTTCCTTACTAGAATGCTAAGGTTTGGGAAGTTAAAAGGTATGGTTTTTCAGACTTGTCTTACTCAGGTACCAAATAAACATTTTATAATTGGCAATATTGCCCTTAGTTAATAAAGTGTAACATCTTAGTTATCAAGATCACTGGTAAGCTTTTCCAGTCTTATATTTTAAACTGTTGAAACTATGTCCTGTCTTACGTTTTGTAGTAAAACAATTTAAATACCAAGAGTAAACTCTTATGTTTCAAGTGATGGGATAGTTTCAAAATTATCTGTAGAACTTTTAAAACTAAATAAGGAACAAAACAGCCTGCCAAAAATATATTTTAATATTTTTAAGCAACTGAAATGATGCAAATCTTTCATTGTTCTTTAGACCCTACCTTATTTTACACAAATGTTTCAGTTCCTTATGAAATTTGCTTAAATTATTGGAGTTTGAACCTTGATCCTTGAATTTCTCTTTGTAAAATGAAAAAGTAATGCAATTTTCCATACCTAGATTGGGAGTTAGCTCAATTAGTGGGATAATTTTTAATGTTAGTGGGTGTTTATATATGTTGGTTAAACACTAATGATTTCACTTTTTTCTATAATAACAGAGGATACTTAGGGATAATTAAGATAGGAACTATTTCCAAGATTCTGTCTTTTTTCACTTATTTCCGAAGCAGCTTTCTATGCTTTAGTGGCCAGGAAGTAGAAGTGGTTTTTCTTTTTCTTGCCAGTAACAGATTTTAAAAGACAATTACAGATGTCTTTTTAGTGGGTTTCGGTTTGGCCTGCTAATCCCTTTCTGCTCTATTTCAATTACATTAAAGAGATTCATGTCCACTGGCTTATGTAACCAATTTTTTATAACATCATCAGCTTTCTTTCTCTCTCACCAGTTTCTAGTATCCTTAAATCATACCCTTAGACTCCTAATACATTATTGATGGGCAAGATTTTTTTTTCAGAGTGAATTAAAATATCCTAATGATTAGGGTGTTCCCATTCAGTTTTGATTTTTTTTTAATGTTTTTGCCACTTGGAAAAGATCAGCTCAACAGCTGGATCTTAATTTTAATCATCTTTTGAATTTTTCTTTGTTTTAGTTTCCTTTGACATGATTTCCAAGAACCATCTGCGAGAATTTGACAATGGTTGCTCTTTTAGAGATGTGCCTGGATTCTAGCTTGGCTGATTGTGTTTGATTTGAAGTTTCAAAGTGGTTTTTAAAGAATTTGAGGTTCCTGCATGTATCTTCTGTTTCTATAAAGACACTTGTAATATGAGAGAAATTGGATCTCTTGGAATGTTTACCCTTAAATAATTTAATAAGAATACATTTTGGGTTTCTTTAATTATTTACATTTTCAAAATCTTTCATGTGTTTTAGCCCACAGAGCACACAGACTTGTCAAAGTATGGTATTTGCAGTGGAGCAGAAGATGAATGCTTTTGGGATCAGACAGCTAATTCTCTTTCTCTTTTTCAGTCGTTTTAAACTTTTCAGAGTAGTTATGCATAGCTATCGATGTTGTTTGTAATGAATCAGTTTCAGTAATTCACAGAAAATAAGTGGGTGCGTGTGTGCATATGTGTGTGTGTGTGTGTGTGTGTGTGTGAAAGCATTTTCACAATCACCCGTACCATATCAAACAGCTTTCCTATCTGGGGTTGTATTCAACACCTGCCCAGATATTAGAGCTCCATCTTATTCTTATTACGTGGTCTTACATTCCTTTGAAAACTGGAGAATTTAATTCTTTCATCTCTCACTTGTAAATTTAAAAAAAATTTAAAATTTATTACTCTATAGATTCTCTACTTGAAATGAGCTTATTTTTTATTCATGTTTGTTTAAATCCTGCATCTTTTCTCAAATGGCTTGAGGATACAAGAGTTGAGTTTAAAGAAACTTCAGAAAATAGAGTTTTGATAGCAAGATGCAGAATGTAATTTATTACACTAAATAGAGTGCTTACAGTGATAAAATATTTATTTGAATTTTTTTTTCCTTTTAATCTGATCTGGAAGAGGGCAATAAAAATTCAACAGGCCTGAGGTCATTCAGTGATATTTATACACTGATGGAGAAATATAATACTAACTACAGAATCTAGGCAAACAAGGATTGAAAGGCAACCTCCATCATCATATAGATTGAAGGTTCAGACATATTCATCTCATAGGAGAAAATATACTTAATAAAATATATTTACTTAGTAAAATCAATGGAAAGATTTTATATGGCATTCACTGAAATCCTACTAACTGAACTTAATTTACTACTTTGTTATTTTATCTTTTATTATTCTCTGTTTCATATCTTTTAGTCTCCTCAACTGTTTGGTTAGGTCTCCGAAGGCAGGAACCCTACTTATGCATCTTTGTATTTCCTAAAATATTTCAGAGAAACTAGATAATAGTTAACATTCAAAACTTGACTTATTTAATGAGAAAATAAAATTGAGAATGAATGTCTACAGTTAACTTTTTTCTGTACTAAAGGCAAAATTTTGCCTGTGATGCTATGTGTACCCGAAAAAACTTAAAACCCTATTTTGAACTGGATGAAAGACCATAAGCTCACCTCTTCGCATGGTCACAGCAAATTTACAACTATTTACAGAAAAACTATGGATGTAAAATGAAGATATAAAGAAGGAACCACAGGGACATGGGTAGGTGTGGCAGAGTTTTGATATAGTTAAGTTCCATAACCACAGGTGGGTGACCCATAAACAGGAGAATAATTAAAATTACAGAGGTTCTCCCAGAGGTGTGAGGGGTCTGAGTCCCACATCGGGTGCCCCGGCCCGGGGTTGCTGCACCAAGAAGATGAGCCCCCAGAACGTTTGGCTGCAAAGGCCAGTAGCGCTTACTTTCTGGAGTCCCAGAGGGCTGGGGGAAATCGAGATTCCTCTCTTAAATGGGGCACACAAAACCTTAGACGTTCTAAGACCCAGGTCCGAAACAGTAATTTGAAAGGAGACTGGGTCAGACCGAGCTGATCTGGAGAGTTTCCTGCCTATTAGCACAGGGACACAGCCTCACCCCAGCCAACAGCCTGGCGGTGCTAGTACTGGGATGCTTGTCAGGCAACTAACTGGGCAGAGACGCAGCCCCATCCACCAGCAGATGGGCTGCCTTAAGACCCTCAGAACCCACAGGCACCCCTGGGCATGGCTCCGCCCACCAGAGGGCCCAGGACCCAGCCCCACATGCCAGTGCACGGACTCAGGACCCTGAGGGCCCTGTAGTCAGAGACTCCAGGACCGAGCTCTGGCGGGCCACAGAGCTGCTGTGGTCCTGCTTACTGGTAAGTTGGGGCTGGGGCCCAGGGTATCCTTGGGCTGGTGTCCACACACTGGTGAATAAGGCGGGAACCTGAGGAGAGTGCCAGCCTTGGGGTGGGCAGAGCCAGGCCCCGGGGCTCCTGAGCTGGTGCTGGTCCGCTGGTGGGTGAGGCTGGTCCAGGGCCTAGTGCCGGCCCCCTGGTGGGTGGAGCAGGGTCCCAAGGTCTCTGGCTGTAATTCCCTGCAAATCCTGGCGGCTACCTGAAGGTTCCGGGTGTCCTGGGGCTACTGCTGGAGCACTGGTGGGAGGGGCTGGTCCCTGGCCCTCTCGTGTGGTGGCTGTGTTCTCAGGTGGCTGGGAGGTCAGGGGTTACTAATGCAGGTGGCCTGTCGGGTGAGTGACATGGCCTGAAGTATCCCAGTTCTGGCGCCTATAGGCTGGTGGGCGGGGCCAGGTTCCTGCTTCGAGGAAGGACTCCAAAATGGCACTGACCAGCACCAGTGCGCTTGTGGTACAACGAGCTCCCCAAAATGGCTACTGTCAGCATCTGTAGCCCCAGGGTGAGCTCCAGTTGCCTCCAGCCTATCCAGGAGACTCTCCTAGACCAGCAGGTGGGTCTGACCCAGGTTCCTTTCTTTTTATTTATTTATTTATTCTTTTGCGGTACGCGGGCCTTTCACTGTTGTGGCCTCTCCCGTTGCGGAGCACAGGCTTCGGACGCGCAGGCTCAGCGGCCATGGCTCACGGGCCCAGCTGCTCCGCGGCATGTGGGATCTTCCCGGACCGGGGCACGAACCTGTGTCCCCTGCATCGGCAGGCGGACTCTCAACCACTGCGCCACCAGGGAAGCCCCCAGGTTCCTTTCAAATTACCGCTTCTGACCTGGGTCCCAGAGCATGTGAGATTTTGTGTGCACCCAGTAAGGGTGGAGTCTATTTCCTATAGCTCTCTGCGTCCCGTCCCCTGAAAGATTGCACCGCTGGCCTTCAAAGCAAACGTTCTGGGGGCTGGTCGTCGTTTTTTTTTGTTTGCGGTATGCGGGCCTCTCACTGTTGTGGCCTCTCCCGTTGCGCGGAGCACAGGCTCCGGACGCGCAGGCTCAGCGGCCATGGCTCACGGGCCCAGCCGCTCCGCGGCATGTGGGTCCTCCCAGAACCGGGGCACGAGCCCGTGTCCCCTGCATCGGCAGGCGGACTCTCAACCGGTGCGCCACCAGGGAATCCCTGGGGGCTGGTCTTCTTGGTGCAGGACTCCCAGGCTGGGGAGAATAACGTGGGGCTCAGAGCCCTCACTCCTCTGGTAGAACCTCCGCAATTGTAATTATCCTCCCCTTGTGGGTCACCAACATATGGTTCTTGACTCTACCGCATCTCTGCCCCTCCTACCTGCCTCGTGGTTTCTAATTTCTATTTTTACTTGTAGAAGATATTTTTCTGCTAGTCTTCAGGCTTTTCTTATCAATAGTTGCTCTGTAAATAGCTATAATTTTGGTGTGCCTGTGGAATGAGGTGAGCTTATGGTCTTCCTTTTCCACCATCTTGGCCACCGACCTGTCCTGGTCTAGCGTTTTCTTACGTTGTCAGAACTTTGATGCTTTTTCATAAGTTTACAAATATTTTACCCAGAATTTTTAGTTGGTTGTTTTCTATGGAAAGGTTTTTCTAAATAACCTAGCCTCTATTTATCAGAGGTGGAAGGGTGACAGAGACCACCAAGATGCTCATTGTATTAGTTTGATAGGGCTGCTGTAACAGAGAGCCACAAACTGAGTAGTTTAGAACAATAGAAATGTATTGTCTCATAGTTCTGCAGGCAGAAAGCCTAAAATCAAGTTTCAGCAGGGCTGTGTTCCCTCTTAAGGTGCTAGGGAAGGATCTGTTCCAGATCTCGCCTGGCTTCTAATTGCCTCTGGCATTTCTTGGCTTGTAGATAGCTGTCTTTTCCCTGTCTCTTCCTGTGATGTTCTCCTGTGTCCACGTACGTCTGTCTCTGTGTTCAAATTTTGCCCTTTCTATAAGGACACCAGTCAGATTGGATTAGGGCTCATGCTAATGACGTCATTTGAACTTGATTACCTGTGTAGAGACCTAATTTCCAAATCCTATCACATTCTAAGATACTGGGGGTTATATATGTTAGAACACTAACAAATACTTTTGGGGGGACACAATTCAAATCTTAATGCTCACCAACCGCATTTCCTCTTCATGGGCATCCTGAAGGCAAGATTTCCTGATCCCTGTCGCAGTTGGTTCAGGCCATCTGCTTCTGGCCAGATGAATGTGGTGGAAGTGATGTCTACTCTTACTAGACCTAGTCATAAAGTCTCTTGGATGTTGTCCTTCAGCTTTGCTCTTTACTCATTGGCTGCCTGAATGTAGAGGACACTGAGGAAGCCCTGGAAGGTCTCAGCAACACAAGATGGAGAAGCCAGATATCAAATCACCAGGAAAGGCCAGTTGCATTTGGCAAAACCCATTTGGACTGTGATGCGAGTGAAAAACATATGCTTGTTGAATGAAGGAATAATCAATGATAAGTCTTACTCTTAACTCATAGTAGCTTCTGTTGTATCTCATGCCTCTGCCTTATTTCTCATTGATCTTAGGGCCAGAAAATCTCATTTGAAAAATGCTTCTTTTTGATTAACATCCTGCTTTGTTGAGTTATAGCACAGCAGGTTTTTATAGCAAATAAAGCACTCTAGTGAAAAAAAATTCCCCTCTATTTTCATAGCAGTTGATATTGTCAAAATAGTTTCATAATAAAGGTAGTTCCATTTACTTTATATAAGCATAAAAGCAGTATTATAGTGTAATAGTGCTCATGCTTATTCATCACTTGATGCTCTCATATATAAATTAGATTTTGTCTTACAGGATCAATTTTTTATGTAATTAAATTTTTTATTGAAGTGTAGTGGCTGTACAATATTATATGTCACAGGTGTACAATATAGTGATTCACAATTTTTAAAGGTTATACTCCATTTATTAGTTATTATAAAATATTGGCTATATTCCCCATGTTGTACAATATATCCTTGTAGCTTTCTTTATATCTAATAGTTTGTACCTCTTAGTCCCTTACCTCCATATTGCCCCTCCCCCTTCCCTCTCCCCACTGGTAACCACTAGTTTATTCTCTGTATCTGTGAGTCTGCTTCTTTTTTGTTATATTCACTAGTGTGTTGTATTTTTTAGATTCTACATATAAGTGATATCATACAGTACTGCAGGGTCAATTTAAAAGATATTATACCTTATCAAATTTATTATAAGCACTCTGCCTTTGAAATATGACATCTATAATTTTCCTAAGTTTTAGATAAAATAAGAAGGTCACATACGCACACACATACATGCACACACACACCCCTCTATGTATTTCTGGATTTTGTTCTGATATAAAATATATCAACTTCAAGATTTGTACTTGTACAATGTACTGGGTCAATTCTAGGTCACAGAAGAAGTGTGTTTGTTGAGTCTGGTACCAAATAGTGGAAAATGAATGAAAAATAAGAACAAAGGCAAAAATATTGAAAAGTATCAGAAAATGATAGCTTATAAAATTCTTGAGAATCTGTTTTTTTAAAAAAGTTTCTAAGTAGGTCACATTTCCCTCCATGTTACAGCACCAAAAACAGTTGCCATTTTTTAAACCTGTGATTTTACTTTTAAGGATTATTTTTGCTTCATCTTTTCTGTTGTTAAGGAGGGTGTGGTAATGAATTACCATTGCTTTTTGAATAGCTGACGTCATCTCATTACTCATGTATGTAAGATATTACCAGGTTAAATAGTTACCCTGTTGTGGAGGGTATATATTTTTATTTCAAGATATAAAGTTCTATTACATTGTAATAGAAAAAAGTTCAACAAGTAAGATTTTCACTGTGAGAAAGAATTTACATGGATGTTTTAAGGATTGAATGTAGCATTAAGGATTGAAGGAGAATTAATCTTCCAAGAAGAGTAGTAGTAACATATTTCTTCATAATATTTAAAAACCAGGCAAGGCAGAACATTACAAAATCAGTGTTAGAAGATTATCTGGTATACTCAGGGATATGGAACGTAAAGCCTGGGACACCTATTTTAGCCTTCACCAAGTTTTACTGCTTATTATGCTTGTAGAGGAAAGGAGACGAGGAAAAACTACAGCTCTTAAAATATTTTTCAGTATAAAAGTTTGCCTCTTACAGTGGAGCTAGGGTATAGAACCATTGTCTCATTGTACGGGAGTGCATTTCTGATAATCATTAATGAAATTTCCTTATATGACACACCATTTGCTGGAATAGATACATCATTTTAGACAATCATTTAAAAATACACACTCAGTGGAAAATCCTGCTAGTGATTTGTTTTAGTTTAAGCCCACAAGGAACTGCTATGCCCCTGTACTTATGTTTTTTGAGTCAAATCAAGACAGGTTGTTCTCTATAAACTGATCAGGAGGTCAATCAAGCAGTAATGTCAAGATCTTCTATTGCTTCAGAGGCCTTAAGTGGTCAGGACCGAATTTTCAAGTGAGTAACTGTTTAGGTCTTGTCAGTTACAGGTTTTTTTTTCTGTTTTAATTGGGGTATAGTTGTTTTACAATGTTGTGTTCGTTTTTACTGTACAGCGAACTGGAGTTCCCTGTGCTATATGGCAGGTTCTTATTAGTTATCTATTTTGTACATATTAGTGTATATATGTCAATCCCAATCTCCCAGTTCATCACACCTCCCCACCCCCTGCTTTCCCCCCTTGGTGTCCATACGTTGGTTCTCTACACCTGTGTCTCTGTTTCATTGGCAGTTACAGTTAACTAGAATAAATTTTGCACATTAATTTGTTGGTAAATTGAGATAGGTATTAGAACGATGTTCTCAAAGAAGTTGCTTGGATGCAACAACTTGGATTATGGAGTTAAAAATGATTATTTGTAATATGATACTTGTAATCTTGAATTATTATTTTTTACCAGAAGCTGTGTTGTCAGCCAAGTTCTTGCAGTAGAAACTTAGTGTTTGTGGTCTACACTGTCCAAGTCCAGTGATGATGGTTGATCCAACCAAATAGAGTGATTGACTGCCTTCACTTTGCACTTTGTAGCCACTGAATGGAAACTCAGTATATTTGATAGAATTTCAAATGCAGATGAAGAACTGCCCACTTTTAATAAAGTTCTAAAACATCAAAAAGTTGGAATTTTAAAAAATTTCATAGTTTGAAACATCAGTACTCAAGGAGAGCAAACGGTCATTCTATAAGGCTCTTAACTTGAGTGGAGTACTAAGACAGATATTAACTTATAAAAACTGAAATAATCTTTCATGAAGTCTTAGGAGTGGCACTAGAATTAACTAAAGTAAGCAAGCCACAGTCTCTAGGTATGCACAAAAGCGTGAAAATCATTAAATGGTTGCTTAAGAATTTGCAAATCTCTGCTTCCAGTCAAACCTTATTGAACTCCTCCATTTGCAAATATCTTAGATTCAGAGATCTCACTCTCTCTTCAATAACTGTTCTGCTTCCATTTGTCTCCTGTTGTTTCTTCTTCTCAGCCTGACATTTGTCCTCATGGCCACAACATCTCCACTTTCTCTCAATTAAACAGCTCTTTCCTGGCTCTACTTTTTTCTTCTACTCCTTGTGCTTTCACTATCCTCACCTAACCAGTTATTTTCCTGCCACAATTGAAAGCAGTTACATCTGTTTCTAATTTGGGTTCAAAAACTACCCGAGTTGGTGTGGAACATTGCTTACATATGCATATTGATGTTATACAACAGTTTATGACTTTCATTCTAAGCTGTGCCCTCAATACTTCTCAATATTACTTCTACTTGCCTTCAATGGTCCCCTTTTCCATTATTTTCTGAGGCAGTGTGGCAGAGTGGAAGAGCATGGACATTGGTGACAGACCTTGATTCATAACCCAACTTCAGCACTTACTATCTGAGCGATCTTGAACAAACTATTAACCACTTTGATCCTCAGTTTCCATTTAATTCTTACCTTGTAAAGTTTTCTGTAAGGATTTAAGGTAATGTAGGGAAGGTGATTTGGGGAATAGCTTGCTAATTAATGGTCACAATTGTACTTAAGCTGCCTGGTTTGGTGTCTCTAAGAGTGTACTATGGTCCTTAAACTTTCTGCCCTACATCCAAATACCTAATCATCCACAGATGATATTGCCTTATACTTTACAGAGAAAATGCAAGTTATCAAGTGAGTACTTAACTTCTCTCCCCTCCACTTCTGTACACACTTATGATATCACCCATTAGTTTCTTCTCTCCTATTTTAGAAGAATCTGTGTTTCACGTTCTTTCCAAAGACCCCAGAGGCAGTAGAGCATGGTAGTTAAGAGAACAGTCTTTGGTTTTCAACTGCCTGGGTTCTAATTGTCCCTCTACCACTTGGGCCAGTTCTTTAACCTCTCTGTATTTGAGTTTCTCCATCTCCAAAATGGATACAATGGGGCATGTACTTCATAATATTCTTAAACAGATTGCATTAACTAAAACATTAAAAACATGAAGTGTACTGCCTGGTACACAGTATGAACTTCTGTTAGCCATTACTACTGCTATGAGTTAGTATCATTTCCTGCTTTACTCTCTTCTCAAAATGCTCTCTGACTATAAACATACTGTGGACATTTAATCTCAGCCATTGTATAAATAGCATTGATTATCCTATTAATCATGAGATAAAAATGATTAATTCATTAAGAGATAAAAATCTTGTTTTGCATTAAAATATTAAAATTGAATCAAGGTGGTTTAACAAGAGGAATGCTATTGAATTATTATCAAAGAAACCATAAAGTTCTTAAAATATGATGGAAAAAATCATTTTACACAGTTGGTAAGATAGAAGTGAAGACAAAATCAATTCATGACTCCTGGTAGATTCTGAACAACTCAGAACTCTCCATATATGTAACCCTAAACTGTGAGCCAAAAGCAGGTAGAACATTTCTGACATAGACAGGAGGGGTGGATTTCAGAAATTTAAGCTATTAAGACATTATTTTTCATTATTAAGATTCTCCTATGATTATTTTTATCTATTCCAATGTTGCCTAAGCAGATATATACTAATGCATTAAGTATCACATTCCGTTTGGAGTTAAGAGCTGCGTGCTCACTGAAAGGTCTTCCTCAGTGACTAAAATTTACATTTCTGAGTTATTTTTCCCATAAGGATATTAAAGTTTCCATTAATATTTTAAATATTCAAACTTTTAAAAAACTTTTGGTGTTGCTCTCAGAGGATTACCTAATCAATGATATTATTTAGTTGCATACTATAATAGAGAATCAGAAAGATATGATTGCTGTTTATAATGTCCACCTAGTCATTTCTGCATAACAAACTTTATTTGAAATAGAGACCAACACCAGCCAATTTTAATATATTTACTGTACCAGTATTGGTGCAAAAAGAGATGGAAGGTTACTTTCTCTTCCACAAAGGTACTATTGCTGAATACACAGATCCTCTGATGTCTAGTTAACAGTTTACATAACTGGCAGCAATACTTAGGAACAAACTGCTTTGCTTGGAGTCAAAATTAGACACAAATATCATGTACTTTAGGATAAAAGTTACAATAGTATTTTTTAAAAAGACATCTCTTTCAAATTGTGAGACCATCTAACATAATCTGAACCAGAAATCTTGGAAAAAGTTTGTTTAGAGGTGAGCTATGAGTTCAGTATTTTGAGGCACAAAGGGAAGAGAGAAATGAATATATTTGATTGCATTTTAAAATCCTTCTTCACATAGAAAGTAGACAATGTTCTTCCTGGTAAGTAAACAAGTTAAGTATTACTGCAGCAAATGGAAAGGGCTGGAGTTAGACCTCCATTCAAGTTCATGTTCTGTTGGGATCTGGCCCAGAGCATGTATTTTTGTTCTTAGAACATTGGTTGGCAAATATAAGATACCCCATAAAAATAATAATTATTAAAAAGTTCAAACAACTAATTGTTGGACATCCAACTTATTTTTACATTACAATTTAAAATGTAAGTTAAAATGCTTAATAACTGAAGAGTATTTACATTTCCCAGCCTTTTTCCATACCAGTAACTTAAAACTATAAGATAGATAGCCAGAAAGCAATATTCAGTCGCACATGGAATGTTCCAGTCACATTATTCAACAACAGTAAAATGTTTGTTAGAACCATACATATATGTGTTAAGATAACAGTTAAGATGTTTGGCTTTAGAGTAAAGCTGAGAAGATAGTTGAGGCTATATAGTAAAATAAAATAAAAAAAAATCTCCAAACAAAACAGGTGGTTGGCTATTTGGCAAAATGGATTCAAGGTCCAACTTTTTCATAGACTAGCTTTGTGAACTTGAACCACTTGATATGTCTGTGCTTCACTTTTCCAATTATCTAATAAGAGGAGTAGACCAGATCAAGGGGCCTCAGTGTTTTTGTGGAATAGAGTTGTATTTGATTTTCCTGGAGCTTAAGTTGGTGATAGTCATTGTGAATACTGGGAGGTAAGGAGACAGAGAAATTTAAGAAAAATAGAAATCCATGTATCTGGGAACAGAGCCAATATTGGGTTTTGTCAAGTGCAGTCTCTTTACAATGAAAATGAAGGTAGGTTGGTGGGAAAATCCTATGGGTAAGTAGAATGGTGGGAGAAATTTCTGCTGTAAGATCGACAGCCTTGGACCATCAGACAAAATGAGGACCAACTTTAAAATAAAGCTCATTGTGGGCTTCCCTGGTAGTGCAGTGGTTGAGAGTCTGCCTGCCGATGCAGGGGACACGGGTTCATGCCCCGGTCCAGGAAGATCCCACATGCTGCGGAGCGGCTGGGCCCGTGAGCCATGGCTGCTGAGCCTGCGCGTCCAGAGCCTGTGCTCTGCAACGGGAGAGGCCACAACAGTGAGAGGCCCACGTACTGCAAAAAAAATAAATAAATAAAATAAAGCTCATTGTAAGTTTGGAGCTAACCAAAATGATTAACATCTAAATTTATTATTTTAAAATGTCTTTGTTGAATACTATAATTACATTTTAAAATTGAACATGGAACTTTTTATGCAAAGTATTATCTAAAAAACTTTTATTTATAAAACTACATTTTATAATTCAAAACTTGTGAGAAATGTACTGTAATTTTCTTAATCATCTTTTGATGAGTATCAAATGGCACTATAAAGTAAAAAATAATTTTTGAGTAAATTTGAAATGATTAAAATAATTAACTTAGTGGTCAATTAAAGCAATTACAATTTATCATATATATTTGGACAATCTCATTTTATTACTCATTATTGATAGTGATTATGAATCACTGCAAAAGTGATGTTTTCTCTTTTTTTTGCTTAAATTTTATTATTTCCTTTCCAGCTTATAAAAATAATTTTGGGTGCTAAGTGTCATTATATCCATTTTATAATGAGTAAACTGGGGCTAAGAAAAATTACTTGTTCAAGGTAAGTTACTTAGTAAGAGGCAGAGCAGGAATTCATATCCAGGTCTTCCTAACACTGAAATCTGTGCTTTTAATCGCCATGGACGCTACTCCTTACTTATATAATCATTTCACAAATATTTATTGAACCCCTATAATATTTGAAACAACTCTCTGGGCATCAGGTCGATAGGAGTAAATAACACTGAAAAACTCGCCCTCTTGGAACTTGCAAAGTGAAGTGTGGGAGACAGAAATGAAACTAAACTAAGTAAATTATGCAGTATGTTAAATTATAATGATGCTAAAGAGAAATAAACCAAGGGAAGGGGACAGAGGGTGTTCCGGGGGACTATTGCAATTTTAAATAGGATGCTCAGGGAAGAACACTCTGAGAAGATAATATATGAGTTAAAACTGGGAGGAGCTGAAGGAAACTTGCCATGGGGTTACGTAGCAAATGAGGATTCCAGGAAAGAAAATAGCAATTATGAAGGCCCTGAAGTGGGAGAATGCCTAGCAAATTCAAGCCACGTAAAGGGGGCCAGTGTGACCAGAGCACAGTAAATACATGGGATTGTAGAAGATAAGATCACAAAAGCACAGGGAGCCAAACTTCATAGGAACTTGTAGCTGTTGCAATTACTTAGACTTGTCTCTAAGTGAGATAAAGGGCTACTGGAGGATTTTGAGAATTGTGCATGATCTGACATATTTTATCAGTGTTGAGAAGAACCTAAAGGGGAGAAAGGGTGGAAGCAGAGAAACCAGAGGAGGCTAGTGGCAATAATTCAGGGGCCTTGGAATAGTGACGAATGGGGGAAATAGTGGGAAGTAGTTGATTCTAGATGTATCTGGAAGGTAGAGCTAATGGTATTTGCTGTGGTTTCAACGTGAATTGTGGGAGAAAACTTTGTAAAGCATTTTCTCTGAACTACTACAAGTTATGGAGTTGCCCTTAACAGACATGGGAAGAGCAGGTTTGCGGAGAGGATAGAGATGAGGAGGTCAGTTTTGAATATGGTAAACTGAAATGTCTCTTAGACATCCGTGTGGAGATATGTTGTGTAGTTGGACCTGAGGGCATAGGGGAGAAGTTCAGGCCATACTGGGAAACATGAGTTATAATAGAGACTGGATGAAAGGGAATTAGATATACAAGGATTGAGCCTTGGGTATTTCAACATTCAGCAGTTGTTGGAGAGATGAAGAGGAAACTTCAGAGTAGAATAAAAAGTAGGGCCAAAAAGAAGGAAGATAACTGGGATTGTAGTGACCTGGAAGCAAAGAAAATGTTTACCAGCAGAGTGAGTGTGACCAGTTGTGTGGAAAGCTGCTGAGGGATCAAGTAATACAAGAACTGAGAAGTGGCCATTGAATTGACCGGAATGAAGGTTATCAACAGCAACAGCTTCAGCGGGTAGTGGGAGAAAATCTTGAACAGAGTGGATTTAAGACAGAATTTGCAGAGACAATCTTCTGAGAAGTTTTCCTCTAAAGGGAAAGAAGTATATGGAGTGTTTACTGAAGGAGGAAATGAGTAATGATGGCGAGAGGCCTTTTCTTTAGATAGGAGAACAACATTTTTATATGTTGATGGAAAAATTCAGATGGGGGAGAAAACGGATGATGTAGGAGAGAGAAGTGAGTATTGTGGAAGCAGTGTTCTTGTGTTGGAGAGAGTAGATGAGATTAGAAAGCAAATGGAGGAGCTGGCATTTGCTAAGAACAAGGGATGAACAAAGAGTTCATCCATTTTAACCAGTGGGAAGAAAGAGTAGGTGGGAACAGATTCAAGTATCTGAGGGATGAAGTGGTGAAGATTTGTGGATGTTTTCTTCTGAGTTTTTTACTCACTGAGATGTTGGCATATAATGTTAAATTATATAATATTCAGGTTAGGTAGATAAATCTTAGGTATCGTGAATTGCAGACTTACTCAATTTAAAATTAAAGACTAGAATGAGGCATAAACTGAGAATAAAACCTTTTGAAAATTGTAGCAGATTCACATTATGTCTGTTAAATAGTTACTTTTTTATTGCTATAATAAAAATTTATGCTTATTCATGGAAAGAGCTATTGTTCTCTTCTAGGTCTTTTTTCTTCAGAAACAAGGAGATGGTAATCATCATTATCAACCTTATCTTTGAAGGTCAGGGACAGCAATAAATACAGTGTTCTTTACGTGAGGGTTAAAATCATCACAAATAATTTCTATTTTGTGATAGAGTAAGTGACCTTTTCAGTGACGTGAGTCTGTGGGAGAAAGAATAAAATACACATTTGTATATTAAAATTCTCAATTCCAACTATCTGATAACATTTCTTGTCAAACTATTCTAACAGTTTCTATTACTTTTGGGAATGTTTAAATAAAATCTTAACAAAAATAGAGAAAACGAGCTTTTCCCTTTCTCTATACTTTGTGCCAAAAGAACAAAGGTTTATATTGTACATTTCTGTTAACAGGTACAAAGAGAATTTATAATGTGGGATCTATCCAAGAGGAATATTCCCAAAGTTTGCTTAAAAAAAGTAATTTAAAAATAGTGTACATTTAAGCTACATTTAGAATGTTCTACAAGCTTAAAGGATGTTTGGAGTCAGGTTTTAAAAACAGTGGGATTTAGTGTAATAGGTTTGGCAACAAAATCATTGCAGTTCATACAACTGATGAATTGATGCAGACCTAGCTGACTAACACGTACCATGTGTTTGCTTTGGCAGAGAATTTGGAAAAATAATTTGGAGAAAAACTTATATTATTCAACAGATTTCACTTTTGTTGTTGTTTTGTGGGATTTTTAAAAATTTTCTAATCAGTCTTGCAAAGGTAGAGTTTGCAAAGATCTTCCCATTGATTGGAACCAGATTTGGGCCTTTCACAGAAAAAAAAAAGATGAAGAGGATAATTCTACTTATTTCATATGTTTCTCTTAATTACCCACTGCTCAGAAATAGATTTATGACTAGTCCTTTCTCAATTGATACCATGTTTATGAATTTATTCTATATAAAAAACAATGCTATAAAATGCCCCTTATCAACATTTCTAACGTAATCATGGCATGTAGAATCTTCTGTTTAAACTTTGATGGCCAAGAACAGCACTGTGTTTTGCAGTGATGTTTAAGTATGTTATTCTGAGACTTGTTAATTCATAGACTTACTTTTTATGTTGTTGTTCAGACATAAGATTAAAGCTTGTTTCTTTTGTAAAGTAGGTTATTTGAATATTGCTAAAAGGTTTCAAAAGAGTTTGTTGGCTTGTTAGAGTATTGGAATTCTCACTGTTTAGTAAAATCCTGAAATATTAATGATGGGGTGAACTCAAGGCTGGAAAGAGCTCCGATTCCATTTTATGGGTTGAAAGTTGCTTCAGAGGCTATTCTGACCATTATAAGATACGTATGTTGAATATACTCCTAAATTGACTTCAGGAGCTAGACAAACTATTTTCCACTATAGATTAGCCTGAATTTCTGTGCCGTGTTGCTAAACCATGCAGTTCAGGAGATAATGAGATAGTTTCCTCAAAGAAGTATGAGCAATCCCTGAAGCTGGAGGCAGTGCAGTATAGCATATATAAATGTTCAGTGCTATTACATAGGAAAGAGCTGCAGACTGATGAAGCAGGCAACTGATTTTCTAAAGTAAACACAAACATTATTTGAAGGTTACTCCACCTCTATTTTTTGCTGTCCTTGGACAAGTTGTTAACCACTGTGAAACTCAGCTGGACTTGTATAAAAATGTGGATACTGATACCTACTTTATTTCCAAGGTTGTTATAAAGATAAAAGAAACTATGTACTGTGTATTGCACTTGGTACATAGGATCCTTCTTTTCCTCCCACTAGACTGTAACCTTAAGAGTAGGACTGTGAGAATCTTTATGCAGTCATCAGCACATACTCTTAGGTACTGAGAGAATATTCAGGGGAGGAGAATCTATAACTGCAAGGCAGTGGAAGAGGTGCCATTTATCTAATCGATACAACTTTCTGAGATTGGATTTATTATCTTTTATTAAAAGAAAACAGGATTAGAGAGTTAAACCCAAAGCCATATAGCTAGTAGTATGAGAAGAAGCTAGAATTCACAACAGGATGATCTGCCTTTCAAAGGCATGCCTTTCTAGAGCTTTCTAGTGGAAAGGGAGGACTGACTTTTTTTGAAGTCATAACTATATGCCATATGTTTTCAAGAGGCCTGTTCTCATTTAATTTTCAGAACAATACTATGAGAAAGACGTTATCTTTCCCATTTTACATGAGAAGAAACTCATACCCAGAGGTTAAGTAACTTTCTTCAGGTCATACAACTAATAATTTAGCAAACAGTGATGCAAATCCAAAAAAACAGTCCAGTTCAAACCCCAAAAAAGTCCATAAACAATAATACAACATGCTGCCTGGAGGTACAGGTTCAGCAAGATGAGAGGTCAGCACTTGGGGATAAATATTTGGGGAATGCGATTGGAATGTATGTTGAGGAAGAGGATGGGAGCAGAGATGAGAATCCAAGATTGAGCTTTTGGTGTGGGTGGCAGGGAGCTCAATTTATATTTCATCTTCTTCCAAACCTCTAGACTCCTACTGCTGTGCAGAACTTTCTGTTCCCTGAACTTTCCATGCTTCTGTACCTTTGAGCATGTATTTTCCTCTGTCTAGAATTCCATTCACTCTTCTTTTTCTGGAAAACATCTCTTTAACTTAAAAAATGCAGTTCCAAATTTATTTTGCAAATCTCTTGCTGATCCAACCAATGTTGAATTGGATGCTCTTCTTTTGAGATCCTTTAGTCCAATATTGGCTCAGATACTTACCTCAGAAGCATCATTTTTATGACTCTGGAAGAATGAAATAGAGTTCCTGAGAACTGATGGTCCTGAAGATTTTCTAATCCTATATCTAATTGTGGATTTGATAATCCTGCAAGGTTATTCTAAATGTATAAGCTCCTTAGATTTTAGGACAAGGGAGAATTGAAAGCTTTACACACACACGCACACACACACAGGCAAGATCTGAAACCTTGGGTAGGATTTCCAGAGATCCTCACCACTGCCCCCATACTGCACGGTCTCTATCCCCATACTGAACGGTATCTATCCTGATATCCCTCACCATGCTTTGTACATAATAAGCAATATGAACAACTGAAGTTCAGAGGAATTAGCACAATTACGTAAATTAAGGAGAAGTATGATCAAGATTAGAATGAACTAGACCTTTATGGTATGTGGGCCTTTGCTGGGAAACAGTGATTCTGTCACATGGATTTCCAAGTCCAACATCCTGTTTCCAATGCATGTCTATCAACACCTTCACCATTATCTTTTTTTTAAAGAATTACTATTGTATTACAAATGTTTTCTTTTGGCTGTAAAATTTTGATTCAGCAGTAAAGTTAGATTTACTGACTGGGAGATCAAGGACTATTTACTCTTTTCTCTGCTTCTTGCCAAGTCTGTAGTGTGTGGTAGAATAGAGCAGTAGATAATTATTGTTTTTCAAATACCATTATTTTTTCCAATCAAACATTCATTGAGAGTCATGAATTTTACAAGTGAATTTATCACTAGTGCAAATATAGTGATAAATTCATTAACATTTATTTTATCTTCTCCATTCACTGAATTTCCCGTATGTACAATCAGGGTCTATTAAATTAAAAAAAGAAGAAAGACCTATTAGGGACAGCAAAGCAAAACATGAAATGCAGAGTTAGCAACTAACTGGTAAATCTAGAATTTTCAGGCAACAATAAAAGGCTTATTTGTCTATGTTCATTGTCCCTCCTCTCAGATATTTACTGGTCCCTTTACTTTGGGCTATATTGATCAAGGATAAAAGGGAAGCAGAGATATATGGCTTGATTTAATTATTGAAAATAAAAATATTTATCTTTGAAATATACCTTGGATCATGGTCTCATAGTTTTGTGGACTGGTACTAATGCTGAAAATTCAAGACTATAGCTTTTGTGATTCTTGGTCAACAGTCAATGCTTGGCTTGGGCAGTAAAGTCCTAAAAAGTGGGCTTGTTAATTAACAAATACATCTAAGTTGGATGAACAGAACAGTTTCAAAATGTGTCTTTGGCATTTCTGCATTATTTTTTAAACCCACAAAATGTAGATTTTTATCTCTAACTTCTGTTCACTCACTTGTGGCTACTTTAGGAAGTAGTTTTTCTTTTCTTTACTTCCTCAGTGAGAGCTGCAAGATCATTGTTGGTGCAACTCGGCCACTGCTTAACAGAAGCAGCTTGTTTATATTACTTCCTGTATTTTTTTAAGACCAGCGTTTGGTATCCCTTAAGAATTTCTCAATGCTTTCTGTCTTAGGGATTTTTTTTTTCTGGAGGAATAAGTCAGGGACTCAATTAGGCTAATAATTTCTTACCCATGAGGACATAACGAATTTATTCTCCACTCAATAGCCTTTGGAGAAAATTACTCAGTATTTAGAAGGGGGGAAAATCAGGCTATAAGAAATCCTTTCTTTGAGACTACATTTCACAGATTCTTGCCTTAAAAAATCCATTTCGATACTTTTAAATAATACTCCATGTGATGAATTAAGGCTCTCTATTTAAATCTACCTATTCTTTTAGGAATGAGAGGTATTAAAAATTCTAGTTTGGCTGAGTAAAGAAATGTTAATGATCTGTCTAGCAGTTGAATTTAAGCATACTACCTTGCGATTATGCTGCCAAAACAAATGAAAATTCATTGCCTGCTATTGGAACCAATTTAGTTAGGTAACACTTCATTTTTCGGGCATCATCAGGGGAATGAGTTATTCCACTTAAGTGAATTTTCCACATAAATGCTTCAGAATTATCTTTTTAAAACAGAAATCAAGGCATGTTGGTTTCTTATTGAAATCCTTCAGTGACTGCCCATTGTCTAAAGAATAATGCATTGCTTTATAATCTACCATTCCAGTTTCATCTCCCTTCAATTCCCCTACCACCTATGATCCACTTTAATTTGTTCACCATTCTCTAGACCTATCATGCTCTTTTAACTTTTTGATTCCCAGATGCTGTTCCATGTGGTCATGACTCCTCAACAATTTACTAGATCTCTTCTCTCTGCTTCCAGGGCCACAGTACGTTTCCAGTATGGAAGCCATACCATATGGTGATTTTTAATTTCTATGTTAGCTTCCCTCACTAAATTGGGACCTAACAGTGGTCAGGGAACACACCCCTCTCCACCTTTATTTTTTAATCTTCATATCTTTAAAGACTCATTTAGTGCCTGAAAAACAGTGTTGTTATATTTATATTTCCTGTGGGAGCTGTAACAAATTGCCAAAAACTGGGTGGCATAAAATGAAATTTATTCTCTCGTAGTTTTAGTTTCTAGAAATCAGAAATTGAGGTGTCAGCAGGGCCATGGTCCCTCCAGAGACTCCAGGGGAGAATCTGTTCCATACCTCTTTCAGCTTCTGGTGTGTATCAGAAATCCTTGGCATTCCTTAGTTTGTAACCACAGCACTTTATCTTTGCCACCATCTTTACATCACCTTCTCCTATGTGCATCTGTTTCAAAACTCCATCCACCTTTCTAAGGAAATACATACGATTTCACTTAGGGCTCACCTGGATAATACAGGAGAAGTTCTTCCTCTCAACATCCTTAACTGAATCACATTATTAGCCATATAAGGTATACACAGGTCCTAGGCATTAGAACATGGAAACATCTTTGGGGGCCATTATCAGTCTATCACAGATACTTAATGTATTTTAAACTGAATTACCCATTCAAATGCTAAAACTTTCCAAATATAAAAACATTAAAAAAAACTACTAACTCATATCTCATGCTTAATTGCTTCCTTAATTAGAACATAGTATTCAAACCATATTTTCATATTTTCTTGATACTAGTGTTTTCTGATTTTCAAAATAAATATACTTTCAGTCATGGATTAATGTTAGGCTTCTAAAGTATTTAGGAAAGCTCTTTCACTGCTCTCCAAATATATTCAGACTGCAGTAGTTATTGAGTATCTACGTAATGAAGAGCTATACATGCAAATAATAGTTCTTTCTTCAAAGAAGTTACTGATTAATGTGGAAAATAGACATGGAAGCAGACCTATATCAATAAAATATGCAACTTTTGTGTGGCTAAACGTTAATAAAACCATTCAGCTTTATGTATGAGCAGTTGACATTTGGTTAACTTTCTCTCTCTGTTCCCCTGGAAACCTGGTAAAAGCAACATATCAACTTTATTTTTGATAACGTTGGTTGTGGTAAAAATTGATTGATTAGCAAATTCCATCTAGACTTGGAAGAAGTATGAATTAGCCATATTAAGAATAAATGAGGGGATATATGTATACATATAGCTGATTCACTTTGCTGTATAGCAGAAACTAACACCATTGTAAAGCAATTATACTCCAATAAAGATGTTAAAAAAAATAAAAGAGAAAAAAAAAAAAGAATAAATGAACTATAAATAATTGAAGAGGATGCCATAACAAGATTGCCAGGAAGTGCTAAGGGCCTAGCTGGGGTTGGAGATGAGAATTCATGGTTGATCTAAGCTATATAGTCATGTGATTTTTCTCCAGCAAGACCTGGTCATCCAAGTACAGGAAAAGGCAAGATGAGTTTGTAGTATTCTTCAAGGTCAGAGTTTTGCCTGGTTAGTTTTAGTGGAATAATTTGGGTACTAGGAACTTAGAAATGCTGGCTAGAGAAATTCTGGTGATAAACCATGGGCTCTAGGGAATGAAAAGTAGATAGAAAAGGATTGATAAATTAGAAGGAAATGGAGGCCTCAAGGGCCTTTGCCCTTCTCAGTGGTAGAAAGATGTTGTCAACAAGGGCATGAGAAACTGAAAGGAAAAGAAATAGTGATTGAGGAAGAGTTGTTTGAAAGAAACCAAACAGGGAACTATTCCCTGTGGTGACAAGGATGTGCATTGGGAGGCGGTGACTGAAGCAGAGAGTAGGTTGAAGGTGGCTGAAGCTAAGAGGTTCAGAAATTATAATGCTATTGTGTAGTTGGATAATATGACTAGATGTTGAGATGACTCACAATAAAAAAAGCACTTGGGGTGGAGACAAGACTGAGTCAAATGGCAAATTTCCAAAGAATAGGAAGAGTTGCTCAGTGTCAGCAGATGATAGCAGCCAAGAGGAAGAAAGAGACTCAGAAAACAATGAGTTATTCAATGGTTGCACAAGGATACTTAGCATAGCATTTTGGTAATTAAAAAAAAAAGGAGAGAGAATTTTAATGTCCATTAATAGAGACTGGTTAAATTATGGTGCAGCCATATTGTAGAATCCATATTGTAGAATCCACTTAAGATTGAAGTGGATCTGTTTCTACAGATGTGGATGGATGTCAATAACACATTGTTGGGTGAATAAAGTTGTAGAACAATGTATGTATTTTAAATAAAATCTTTGTGTATATGTACTTGTGTGTATAGAAAATGTCTGGAAAACACCCCAGAATTCTAATGTGATTACTTTTGGAGAATGGGACTTGAAGTGGGGAAGATATCCTTTTGTACTTTACGTATTTTGTATTTTTCAAAGCTTGTATCATTTTTTGTAATTAGCAATTTGAATAAACTTTGAGAAAGTAAAAAAAAGAAAAAGTGAACAAACTAACCAGAAATCTATTCTTTCATATAAAAATCTGGAGAAGCTCAGATTGACTAAATCTTTCTATTTAAAATAAATAATAGCCACCAAAAAAATCCACAATGAGTTATTACGTAGAGATGGAAGAGAACTGAAGGGCTGGGAGAGAAGCAATGCTCTCTCTAGGCTCTGAGGTGGCTGATGGGTAGGAGAAGAGACACTTTGCACTAGAGCAGTGGCATTGTGGGAGAGGAGGCTTTGTTCATAATAGTGAAGTAGAAAAAGCACTTTCAGACGGGAATGGTGAGTGTTTACAGTGGACAGAGATTCCAGAAAGCCCTGTGACATGAATTTGGGTTGCAAGAGAAGAGCAGTAGGGAGAAAGGCAATTAATTGTGCAGAAGATGTAAAGAAAGCATAAGGTGATGATCCATTTTTTCAAAAGGCTATGTTCAGGAAAAAGCAGTGACCAAAAATTAACAGAGGAAAGATGCATGCATGGAATTGATGGCCTGAAATATCCCAACTTTGAAGCCAATCATTTGGGTGTAGGGCCCTCAGAGGTAACTGGCTTGGTTTTAGCAGAGCAGATGAGAAATATCACAAGGTGGTGAAGGACCAACCTCAGCTGCAGGGGATTGGTGAGGATTTGACACATCAGTCACTTCTTACTGCTGTCAGGGTAAAAGATGTTTTTTTATGGTAAATTGTATCATCTTGAAATCTACTGCTTTTTAATCTGAGACTGGAATTGGATAAAATTTTTTTTTTCTAGAATCAGACAACTTCTGTTCAGTATAATTTTTTTTTTTTAAAAGAAGATGTTGGGGGTAGGAGTTTATTAATTTATTTATTTTTGCTGTGTTGGGTCTTCGTTTCTGTGCGAGGGCTTTCTCTAGTTGTGGCAAGCGGGGGCCACTCTTAATCGCAGTGCGCGGGCCTCTCACCATCGTGGCCTCTCTTGTTGCGGAGCACAGGCTCCAAACGCGCAGTCTCAGTAGTTGTGGCTCATGGGCCTTGTTGCTCCGCGGCATGTGGGATCCTCCCAGACCAGGGCTCAAACCCGTGTCCCCTGAATTAGCAGGCGGATTCTCAACCACTGCGCCACCAGGGAAGCCCCCCAGTATAATTCTTTTAAAAAAATCCTTACTCTTTTTCTGGTTTTCTTCCTATGATTTTAGTGTATTGGATAGATAAGATGTTTTCATGTTAAGATTTTAGAAGATAAAGTCGTTTCTTTTGTAACATGCTGCATAATTTTCCCCTTATATATTGAAAATAAAGATTTTCATTATTAAATTGGTAGATGAAATTATTTAATTATTGCTTAATATTTTTTTAAATGTTAAAAATTACCTGCTCAAGGTAAAGTTCTTAGTTTGTGGGAGGAAGTAGTGAGTCAAGCACTCATTAGTTTTAGGGCTAAAATCTAATTATTTATCCATGTTTTATTAACAATATAACCTTGAGTTTTTCTTTTTTTTTCTACTTCTCTAATCTTTTCAGCTGGGAAAAGTCAAGCCCAGGAATCATATATCTGTGACTTGGGCTGTTCTATTCTAATATCCTATCTCAGAGACTCAAAAACACTTGTATCCCTTTGACATATTTATATTCTTCCAATTTAGAAGAGTAATAATAACTTTTAGGTCCAACATTTCCAGCATTTTGCAATTTGATGGTTTAGAACATTTGGTTTAGACTTAAGGACTTTCCACACTTGCAGAGATATTCTCTTCCTTGTAGATCATTAAAGAGTTCTCTTTGACCTGAGTTAATTTCCCCAGATAATCTCATTATATTCTTGGCACCATAAATTCATAACTTAAATTGTGCTAACTAAAAGCTGTGGTATTTAATATTTTCAGTAGACCTACTTACTTTTGTCTCCTGTATGCCTTACATTGACTTTCTCACTCCAGGTATGTTAAGAATAAGTGATAAATGTAATACTGAGATTATAAAGTACTTCCAAACCTATCACGATTTTTCAAGAAAACGTCTTGACAGTAAAGGTCACATTTCTTTTATTAATTATAGAACTCCCCCTCCAGTTTTATTGAGGAATAATTGACAAATGTATATGTAAAATGTGATGATTTATATACGTATACATCATGGGATGATTACTAAAATCAAGATAATTACCATATCCATCACTTCATGTAGTTAACTATTTTTTGTGTGATGAGAATATTTAAGATCTATCATCAGCAACTTTCAAGTATACAATATTATTATCTATATTCTTATAGCTAATATATTATCTATTAACTATAATATTATTTACTAGTCACCAGCAGACTGTACATTAGATTCTCAGAACTTATTTGTCTTGTAATTGAAACTTTATACCCTTTGACCTACATTTCCCCATTTCCCCTTGCTCCCAGGCCCTGGCAATCACCCTTATGTTTCTATGAAATTTGCTTTTTCTTTTCTTTATTATTTTTTTTAGATTCCACATATAAGTGATACCATACAGTATTCATCTTTTTTCTGTCTCACATTTTATTTAGCATAAGGCCCTGCAGTTTCATCCATGTTGTCACAAATGGCAGGATCTCCTTTTTTTTATAGCTGAGTAATATTCCATTTTATATCTACACCACATTTTCTTCATCCATTCATCCATCAGAGGACATTTAGGTTGTTACCATATAGTACTGGCTGTTGTGAATAATACTACAATGAACATGGGAAGGCAGATATCTCTTTGAGGTACTGATTTCATTTCCTTTGGATATATATCCAGGAGTAGGATTTCTGGAATATATAGTAGTTCTATTTTTAATTTTTTGAGGAACTGCCATACTACTGTTTTCCATAATGGCTGTGCCAATTTACATTCCCACCAAAAGTGTGTAAGAGTTCCCTTTTCTTCACATCCTTGCCAACATTTATTCTCATTGAATATATATATATATATATATATATAAACTGAAACAATCCTAAAAAAGTAATTAAAACCTGTCTTTTCTTTGCACTTGTACAGTAGATTTAGGGCAAAAAAACCCAGGAAACTGACAATAGCCCTTGAAGTATCTTACATGAATAATTTTCCATATATGATAAGTTTTAAAATGAAATGTTTACATTTGTGATCTTTAAAGCAGACTAGTATAGGAAGTCTGTTTCATTCTACTAAAAGTTTGGAAACAAATATATTTAATTTTTAAATTTCTTTCCAAACTATATTAGTGTATTTAATTAAAATAATTTCAGTTTTTTAGGCAAAAAATTATAGCCGAGAAAATGGACTACATTTTTCTTCATTTTTATTTCTCTCTCTTTTATATGTTTTTCTATGCAAGCATGATTATTAAACATGAAAAAGTTAAAGTTACTTGAATCAAAAATAATCTTTTCTCACTTGTTATATCAATTTTATGAAGTTAAATGAGAATTATTCTCTTCCACACAAATTTTGAAGAGAAGCCGTTATTGCTCCTGCTATCTCAGACCTGGAAAAAGTTTATTATGATCAAAACTTTAAATTAAAGCGAGAGAATACAATGACTCATAAGTAGATAAAAATGATGTCCCTTAGCTTATTCTTAAAGTTATTCTTAGAAATTTATTGGAATTATATATATATGTATATATATTTATACATTTCTTTTAAATAGTGATGTTATCAGATTTAACTATAACTTTTATTATGGAAATGAGTGCAGTATAATATGGCAGATGATATTACCTTTTTATAAGAAATGATTACAGGATTCGAATATAACGGACTCTGAGATGACTTGCCGGAGTGCAAATGCATAAAGATGATATTCTCCCAAATAATACAGTACCTTAAAACAGCTTTCCTAAGACCATGCAAGTGTGTAGCTATCTAGTGACTAGGGATTTAACAAGAAAAGGGTAATGTCTTTGATTTCAAACTGGTTTGGATCTAATTTAATTGAGTTGTTTAATAATGTTTTCTTTTAAATAGGAGGGGACATTTTCTCTGCAAATTCTAATCCTTTGGCTCTGCTATCATGTAGGATCTGCTATTAAGCTAGCTTGACATTTCACTTCTAATTCCTGGGCAAAGATTGCAGCAGTTTAGCTTGTGCAGAAAGGCACATGTTTTTTCGCTGTTGACATTTCACTTGATCATTTACTATCTCTTTGAAAAAGTGACCTCCCAGCTTTGCTCTTTATCTCTTCTCTCTGTCAATTTCTACCTCTCTCAGTCTCTGTCCTCTGGAAACCCTTTCATCAACAAGCGCAGCCCTGCCCAGCTAGCAAGCTAATTCTAATCTGAGCAAGAAGTGCATTAAAACTTATGAATCCACCAAGCCTGGAATTATTCCTGCTATTATCTGGGGCTTCAAACTAAACTGCACAATCTTTGCCCCAGAGGGAGACATTACCTTTATTATTCTGGTCAGGAAACAAATCTGCCCCTGCCCCGGAGACACTAACTTCCTGAGTGCTCAGTAAGTTGAATGGAGCTTGTCCTTACAGATGGACTTAATTCATACAACTGATTTTCTGCTTAGATTTTCCTGTCTAGGATAAATTTCTGCCCCAAGCATACTCTCCTTGACTGGAGCCCTTACATCTTACCTAATTTTGCTAATCTTCTTCACCAAGATGCTAGTCTTTTCCTTTCTCCCAATCATCTCTGCCTTATGTCCTGTTGTGAATGGGCTGATGACATGGACCCCAGACCCCAAGGACTGCATTTGAATCAGACTTAGATATGAATGTATGCAAACATGCACCACGTACAACTTCATCACACCTCTTTGGGCTTTTGTCAGACTGTCCAGTAAACCTCACAATCTATTTTATTTAGATTTTTTCCTCAGATACCGTTGCTGGGGGGCAATTCTTCGTAGCATTTCTATATGACTGTGACAGCTTTTTTTCCACGCTATCTTTTAAAGGTTGTTTGTATATCAAACAGTCTTAGAAGATAGAGTCTCAATATACCCTGTAGAGGTAGAGGGCAGATTTGTGTCCTGAACAGGATAGTAAAAATTTTATCTCCCTCTTGGACAAACAATGACACTGTTATCTGGCATCACTCTTTTTAAGACAGTATTTTCCTGAACTCGAGGTTCAACAAACCCAACTGTCTGCCCAGCATCCACCAGGGCCTCTCTAAACTGCCCTATGGTGTTTGGGGGTGGGGGGAGAACTGACTTAAACATGAAACTCATGTTTCTTGCTGTGCTGTGAGTGAAAAAGCTCTTTGTCTTTGACCCAGGAGTATGTCTTCTGCTAGCATGTGTGAAAACTGAGAAAGGCTAAAATCTCAGACTCTTCACAGGTTTTGCAACTATTCACCCCTTTTTCTGTGGAGTGGAAAGAATGCAGACTTTAGAGTAAATTGTACCAGAATTCAAATTCAGTCACTTAGCTGCTTTGTGATCTCATATAAATTAAGAAGCCCTGTCAGTCTCCTCATTCATACCATGAGCTAACGTTGTTAAGGATTAGAAAGTGCATGTATATAGAAATGTATATGTGTATACAGCTTTGCATATTTCATGGATCATAGAGGTAAGGATTGAAGCCAGGACATCTGGTTCTCAAAGCCACGTTCTTTCCACTGTGCCACATGGATCTGATAGGAAATACCATTTGCTATATTGACTAACCCTCTTTTCTTTCTCCTGTTTCACTAATTTCAGAAATAACTATTAAAAATACACTTCACTGTTTCTAGTTAACTTTTCACTAGATATTTTCAGAGAAAAGGAGGTATTTATATAAATTTGGAAGTATTGGTTGAATTGAGGATCTTGCTTCCTGGAAAATGACATTTTGTATGCATTATACATTTCCCCTTAAAATTTAAAGAGCTGTAATCCTTTAAAAACTTCACCTCTTCCTCTTCTGTTGTATTACAGATGATATCCAGACAGATTTTGCATTTAACTTTTACTGGTTGAAATTTTCAAAGTACTGTTCTGCTCTTGCCAAATTATTCCCACTTTGCAATCATTCACTTAGCCCTAAAAGCTCCTCAAACCTACAAAGCTGATCAGATATGTTGTGTGACTAATTGAACCTCTTAAAACATAGTAATATTTTTAGAGAAAACTCTTGCACTTCTTCTCAGGAAGTCATGTATTCCATACAGTTGCATATCATTAGTATGATGCCATTTTAGAGACATGTGAAAAAATTAATTAGATTATTTATTCTACATTAAGGTATATCATACCTACAATAAAGATCAAATTAGAAGTGTTTATATCATCTATTTTATTTAACATGGGTCTCCTTTAGAGTCCTGTTCAGTTAGTACCCTCCCTGCTGCATCTCAGTCTTCTCTTTCAATGAAAGTTATGAAGGCAGCATTTGCCTTTCCTTAAATTATTAAACTCCTTTCTTTATTCAAGGAATTTTTGAAATCTCATTTCCTTGTCTGGCTATGACTTGGGAAAGTAAGTGTGTTTCCTTAGTTTGTCCCTAACTAAATAAATATGCAATTTCTTATGATTTCTGTAACTATCCGACCATATGCATTTAGATATGAAAAATACAGATATATTTATCTGTCAATTCACATAATGATTCTGTTTCAATAATTTGCATAATGCTTAGCTCCATTATATCACTACTCTTGAATTTAATGATTGCTAAGTGGCTGAAATAATGTTCACTTAATTTCATCTGTTTATTTATTTGCAAACTGCCTATTCCAAAACACGATTAATGTTATCTATAAAAATATATATACTATAACTAAATATTAAATAAATAATAAATAAGAAAATTGGGGCAAACAGAAAAGAGCCACATATCTGGCTATAAGATTTCACGCAAACAAAGCAAATTGAGCATTAGGATTCCTGTTCAATTAAATGTCCATGAAATAATAAAAATATTTTCTCATTACAAAAGTAATTTTTTCTTCTTAAATATGAACTGTACAATGTAATTAACAATGTTCTCAGCCAAATATTTATGCCAGCTGTCTTAGTCTTCTCTGGATGCCATAACAAAATGCAACATACTGGGTGGCTTAAACAACAGGAATTTATTTCTCAGTTATGGAGGGTGGGAAGTCCAAGATGAAGGTGCTGATTCAGTTCCAGGGGAAGATTCTCTTCCTGGCTTACGCAGGGCTGCCTTCTTGCTGTGTCCTCTCTTAGCGAGAGTTCTGGTGTCTCTTCCTCTTCTTTTAGGGTCACTATTGGATTAGGGTCCTACCCTTATGACCTCATTTAACATTTACCATCTTCTAACAGGCTTTGTCTACAAATATAGTCATACTGGGAGGTTGGGACTTAACATACGAATTTTGGAGGGACAAAAACATTCAGGACACAACAGCTATAGCAATATTTCATAAGACCAGTTCTTATAAAATCCTTAAGTATAGGCCAAAGACAGTATCCCAAGTACATTTGGGTAAATGCACAACTGGTGTTCATTTTGATAATAGCTAAATCTAAATTTGAAAACAACATAAATATTTACTAGCAGGATATGAACTAAAGAAATTTTGATATTTTCATACAATAAATTTTATGTAAATATTGACTCTATTTTCAGAGAATCCTTAATTAGGTGGGTAATCATGAAATGAATGTTAGTGAAAGAGTGAGGATACAATCTGTTTCTGTCTTCCATATCCCAACTGTAGTAATGTGTAGAGGAAACACAAGAACAAAAGATTAACAGTGATTAACTCTGGGAAGGGAAATCTGAAGTGATTTTATTTTCTTCTTTATACTTATAAAAAAAAGTTTCCACTTACAGTGATTACACATAATGTTTATATAATCAGTGATGGAAAACAGTAGATGTTAAGAAACAAATCATCTGACTTCTGACCATGAAAGAAATCCAACTACTGGCACAACATTTAAGGCACCATGACCTATTTCTAATCATCCTTTCTGCCTTTCCTTTCTCTTCATAGATCCCATCCCCTGGTCAAACTAAATTTCTTGCTGTTAGATGAATAGCTATTCATGCTTCTTTAACCTCTGTGCTCATGCTATTAGCTCTGCTTCCACCACTAACTCTGCCCCTCACCTCTAACTGTTAAATTCTATCTAGTGATAATCTCCTCACTCTTCACCAACTGAATGAATTGTCTTTACTTCCCTAAACTCTCCTTGAACACACCCTTCCTACAAACTTCCAGGTTACTTTTGGCTTTTTATAGCAGTAATCAACTTACAAGAAAACAGTATTCATATAAGTGAGTTTTTTCTTCCTTTAAACTCATAGTTCCTTAAGATCAATCTTTTCCTACTCATTTTGTGTCCTTCCTGGTGGTGCTCAGCGTAGATATAGCAGATGTTTCAATTATCTACTGCGCTGCATAACAAACCATCCAAAACTTAGTGACTTAATAACAGCAACTGTTTTATTTCTTTAGGACTTACCTGATCAGTTCTACTGCTCCACATGATGTTGGCTAGGACTGCAGTCACCTGAGGATTCAAATGGGCTGGAATAGACAAGATGGCTCACTCAAAACTTGGTCATTGATCCTGGCTGTAGGCTGAAAGCTCAGCGGGGCTGGTCTACCCGAATATCCTGGGCTCCTCACAGCATTGTGGCTGGATTGCAAAAGGAAGCATGCCAAGAACAAGAATTAATGCTCTGAGTCAGAAAACAAGAACTGCCAGTCCTCTTAAAGGCCAGGTCTGGAATTGTCACAGCGCATTTCTACCACGTTCTATTGGTTGAGGTAGTCAGAGATCCGGCCTAGATTCAAGGAATGGAGAAATAAGTGCTACCTCTCAATGAAATAAGTGACCAAGGACTTGCAGCCATTTTGAATGACCACAGCAGGTAAGCATGTTCATTTATTCAGCCAATACTATGGAGCACCTATTATGAACATTATTTTAGGCACTGAAGTTAGAGCAATAAGAAAAAAAAAAAAAAAACGAGAGAAAAACCAAACAGGCAAAACTCCCTGCTCATTGTGAGTTTTTACCAAGAAAAGAAAGAAAATAAAAAGTAAAATATATAATACATTAGAAGATGATAAGTACTATGGGTGAGGTGACCTTGTTACAGTGTACCCATTGCCTATTTGTCCCCATGTAAATATTAATAGCATCATTTTCCACTCTCAAAAGTATCTTGATTTGGACAAAAATTTATTTGGCCATCCTAACTGTGGTGAAAAATGAAGCAGAGAAAGGCATAGGGAGTGTAGGGTATTGGAGTCTACGTTTACAAATAAGATGATCAATAAAAACATCACTGAGAAAGTGACATATGAGTAAAGATCTAAAAGAGGTAGGGGAGCAAAGTGTGTGAGTATATTTATGTGCTTAAGCCCAGTGAAAATTTGCAATTTATGTATGCAGATGAAGAAAATAATTTTTGTTGTACTTTGTAGATAAAATTTTCAGCCTTTTGCTTCTTCTAAATTAGTATGCTCTGCAACTAATGTGATTAATCCAAGGTACTCAAGTCCCCCTAATTCTTATTTGTGTCTGGAAGTAAATTTGCATGTTACATAAAACTCACTTTCGTATTGGAACAGCTTCTGAAATGAATTAAATTCAGTTTGGGCACATGCTTCCTTAACCAAAAGTGAAAAAAGACACCAAAGGAGCTACTTCTAAAAGCCACTTGTCGATTTTGCAGCATATGCTATTTGGAGAAAATTATGAAATATTAATGTTGTTCACCAGGGGGTGCTATAGTCATCTGAAATGAAGTACAGCAGCACAGACCAACCTTCAGGTATTCCCAAGAGCTTAGACTTTGGAAACGTAATTTTTAAAATGTTCTCCTTTTTTCATTTTTCTTTCCTTCTTTTCCATTCTCCTCATATTACCTCCAACTCTACAAAATGTATCACTTTAATGATGCTTTATGTCAGCTAATATTAAAATCTGTTGAGATCACTTGAGCCATAACTACTGATAGCAACCATGAACCATAATAAGCACATAAGTAATTCACAAAATGATGCAGGTATATCTAAGCAAGTATGATGTGCTGAAATACATTTCCTGCCTAAAAATTACCTTCATGTTTTTACCGTGGAAAACACTAACATCTGGTTATTACACAATGTCCTCTAAATGAATAAATACATAATTATACAAATAAACAGATTTATGATGATGATAGTGTGCCTTTTGTCCATGGGACTCAAAGTTTATATTCAAATGGGAGAATAAAAAGAATCATTGCACCATAAATTACGATAAATTATGAACCAGTTAAGTTACCTTTTCCCATAAGCCAGGATGACCTGGTTTTACTGCCCATAAATGTAAATAATAATAGTACTTATCTCAATAGGTTGTTTTGTGGATTATATAGGTAATCCACGTGAGACCTCTAACACAGTGCCTGGCACATAGTAAGTCATTATTGTTGTTTTTTGCGGATCTAGAGTTGGACTATCTGGGTTCAAATCCTGCTATACCACTTAATATCTGAGTAACATTGCTTAGGTTATTTAATCCTTGTGTACCTCTTTTTTAAAAAAATTAAAATAGTGATAACCATAGCATTTATCTCAGATTTATTGAGATATTTAAATGAAACAATACACATAAAGCATTTATCACAGGGCCTTTCTCAGTACACGCTCCATGATTATTATTACCAACTGGCTGTACCATTTGATCAACTACAACATCTTCTGTATTTCCCAGACTTTACTGTTCCTTTAAAATACCCAGCCATGTTCTGCTTGATTTCTCTGATGCTGACTTTTCTTTCCTTGGTCTAAATTGTCTTTTCTTTGGTCTAAATTGTCTTTTCTTTGCTTACCCACATTTGGGTTCCCTTTCCAACCAAGTGATATGCTATCTGCCATTTGATCTTCAGGCATGGATGTTACCCAAGTGTCTTTGGACAGCTTCAACAGTCCTTTCATGTGGTACTGAAACATCTTCATTTCAGTTCTTTACTGCCCTTTTTCCTAATTATCAAATAAATCATTTCCATTAAAAAATGATTTGGAAAGCTCACAGATGCACGATTGAGTAGAAAAAAAGGCAACCATTATATTAAGAGCATGCGTGGATTTGGTTCTGCCACTTGCTAACTGTAAGGTTTTGGATCACATGCTCTTTGGAAAGCCTGGGGCCCCTACCAAGTGTCATGGTCACTTCAGGCTCCAGCTTACCACCTTCAGCAGATTCTCATTTGAAGTTCTTCTTTGTACCTATCCGAGCTTCGACCCATAGGTGAAATCAGTATCTATCTTTGTGTTTCTCCCAAATACCCTTCTCTTATAAGGACTTTGCTTGTGTGAGACTCTAAGTGAAGGTCTTAGAGGACCAAACCGAGTTTACTTCGGCGAAGCTAAAGTAAATCCTAAAATTGACTATTAGAAATTCTTATTCTTTAAAGTTTCTGGGTGATTTCCTTATGTTATTTGGCTCTATCTCCTACTACTTTTCCTCCCTTCCCTTCTCAATCTTATTTCTCCCATGAGAGAAAGAAAACAAGTTCTCCCACTCTCTCCAGCAGAATAACTTGACTCTCATCAAACATATTGAGTTTTCTATTTCACACTACTTTTCCCATATAAATCAAAAACCTTGTGAACAACATGTTAATGGCTACATATTATTCCATAATATTGAAATACATCATGTTCTTAATCAGCAATGGTTTGGACATTAAAACGTTTCATGTTTTTTACTAGTATAAATTAATCTGAAGTTAACACTTCTTTGTGAATACATTTTTGCTCACATCTCAGATTATTTCGAGAATACTTAGTTTAGTGTTTACCCATTAAAAGCTTGATAAAAATAATTTTTTTTGCTGAAGAAATATTCTTAATTTAATAAAATACAATTATTAAAAACTTGGAAAAATTTAAGAGCATTTTATTATTTTTTTCTTACCTTTCATTTCAAAATCAGTTCCCACCTGTGTTGGTATTTCCTGAAAAATTGGCTTATTTTATATGTCATCTGTGGAAGTTTGCACTACCTGTGGTGATCATAAAACAGTAGGTACTATTAGCATATACAAAACACTGTATTGTTTTCCTATCTTCCTTGCATATTATTATCTTGCCTCTTTTGGGATAATACATATTTCAACCCACAACTCATTTAGTCCCCCAGTCAAACATTCCCCATCCCCCAGCTCTGTCTCCAGGTGCAAGAAAGCCTTTCCCATTGTCCTTCACCAAGGGCTGCAGTAGCAGTGGACTTACTGGACAGGACACTTCCCTTTCCTCTTCCACAGGAGCCTAAGGAAGGGTATTTACACCCAGTAGTAGTAATGGGGCATCATTGCGTGGCTGGGGCAGGCTGTGAGTGGAGGACAGGGGGAGGGGCCTCCTACCTGCTAACACTGCATTCCTGTTAATGCTCAAGAGGACTGGAGATAGTGGTAGAGTTCTACTTGAAGTGACTGGAAAGTTCCCTATGCTAGTTTGCAAAAGTTGGTAGAGTTGAACACTCTTACATTGTCTTTGGGGAATAATTTCCCCTGATTGACAATAGCCTGATATCTAGAAGATGATTCTTTCCAACTGTCACAGTATAGGGTAAAAATGGCACTGAAATGGCAAAAGGTAAATTATACTAATAATTAAGGTGTGATACAAGTGAAGTTGTTTCTATCTGTTGGCAAATAGCTTGTTTCACTTCTATTGCCCTTTTTTTCCATTCTGTACCCTGTATTTAAAGAAATAAGAAGGCAATAGGAAATAATTCTAATTTCCAATCCAAATGTAGTACCACATAAGGGCTGCTATGAATACATGCTTTTTGCATTCTCCTTAGGCACACAGAAGGAGTCATTCTTCCTTGTACTCCATTTTGTCTAGGTGGTACATAGAATGTTAAAAAGACCAGGGATTCAGATCCCTGAAGACCTTCTACATTCAATTGTGTACACTGGAATGAGCACATGAGAAGAATAACATGATTTCTCAGACCTTTCACAGTATGTGTAGATGAATGGTGTTCAATAGGCAATACTGTTAACTTCTCAACAACTCCCCCAAGGGTCTCTTCCGTGCTGGCCTTTTCCATCTATCAGAATCAATGTGTTGCCAGACAAAGAACCCTGATTCATTTAGTGTATGCTGGTCACTCATTATCCTGGCAATGAAGACTCTGGTTAGAAAGTTTATTAGATTTAGAGATTGATGATCGTTGAGGGCTGGAGTCTGAGTTTTATGAATGCTTTGTAGCTTTCAGCTTTAATGACTAACAAGGGAAGTATTCCTTAGGCCCCTGCTGTTACATGACACAGGCATCAAAAAGAGACTCCTAATTAAAAAGAACCAGAACCATTTTGCTCTGAGTTCTGGGGATTGGTTCACACAGTTTGGGAATGAACAGACTTTTTGCTTGAATCAAATCCAATAATTTTGTTTAGATTTGGAAGAGCTCTTGGAATTTCTCTTCCAATACTTAGTGGGCAAGTTAGAAACATTAGTAACATTTATCTGGGGGCCTCTTCCATTAGCTGAAGTGTGGGCTAGTGTTGGGAGCCAACGTTCAGCAACCACAGGGGCTTTCTGGTATAGATCAGTGGTTGCCTGCCCCTGTAGCAGTGTTTTCTGCTGTTGCTATCTGCTAAATCAGAATTATATCTCCAACACTTGTCTGAAGTCTTCCTAAGAGCTACCCCATTTATAAGAATAAGAGTAATGAAGATTCTAGAACAATGAGCACCTACTCTGTACCAGGCAATGCTCAGTTCTTTAAATATATAATCTTACTTTAATCTTCAATACATGCCACAGGGTAACTAATAATATTATTTTAATTTTTTTTATAGAGGGAGAAACAGATTTAGAGAGGTTTAAAAATGTATCCCAAGTTACTTAATAAGAGACAAAGTGAGGATTCCATTTTAAGTCTCTGATTCTAAAGCCCGTGATTTTAGCTCCTGTGTTATATTACTTAAGTTTACCTAAATTGGTTGTATGATGAACTATAGTAATTGAAAGATTGAAGTTCCTGAAACTTCACATTAGTTATAGATTTAAATGTTTACCTCCATGTGAATTTTCAAAACCTCTAGAACATTCACCTGAGTGTCAGCCTGTCTCGTTTCCGTGTTTTAGTGTTCCAAATCTGAGCAGAGGGAAATAGCTGAAGGCCAGTGTGATGCTCAAACTGGATAAACCTGCTGCATTGGCCTCTGGCTGAAAGCTTGAGAGAATAACAACACTGACAATTTTTGTTTTATAATGAGTATAATTATATTTTTAATAAACTTCAAGTGACTAAAATATCTTTCCTAGGGATCATAGCATCATTTAAAAAGTCTTTTTTTTTTTGTAGCATAATGTCTGTAGCTTTCACATATCTTTTTTCCTTATTATTCTTAGTGCTTTTATGGTCACAGAGGGTACATTACCACAGTGCCTTTTGAGGACAGAAGAGATAAGAAGGGTTTGGTTTTGACACTGATGCCAATTTAACCAAATAGGTTGAATACCCAACCTCTAAGTTTGAAAATATAAACTGAAAAGTGTATAGTGTAGTGTGAGAATGTAGTGTGCAAAGTATATCTAACTTTTCTTATATTTGTCTTTGATGTACCTAATTAACAAAGTAAGAGAGCCTTACTCCTGGGAGGCTTCTGAGGGTGTCATTGAATTTCACTTTGGGGCATTTTCAAAAATATAGGGAAAAGATCACTTAAAAGAAATGATTCATTCTTGTTGGGTTGCATTATGGCATTACTTATACCTTGCTGTCAGTGCCATTTTAAAGTTTAGACCCTTCGATTGCTTGGATTACTAAGGTTAGCTAACAAGCTATTAGAAATGTAAACTTAAGAGAGAGTCAGTTCCTAGGATGTGAAAAAGGAAACTCTTTATCACCCTCTTCTTTTTCCATCTAGATTTTTGCTCTATTTAAAGGGTTGCACGTATATTATTTTACAAGGAAATGACCATGCCAAATGTCCTTCTTATATCAATTAAAGTCAACAAATTCATCTGGGGCACTGACCTTGTGCAAGACATTGAATGAGGTACAATGTCCACATTGGCTCCTGTCTCTTCTATCACTAGGATTAATAATCCTTCTATAGTTTCAGTCCCACCTCAGATTCCTGTTATAAGAGAGAAAGAAGTGAAGAGTTTTATTTTCTTTGTTTTCTCTGAACCTAGTACCTTGGTACGTATGTACCTGTCGTACCTTCAAGTTTCCAAGTGCTAGGCTTTCTTTCTATGAGTTCCTTGTATTCTATGTGGGTTGCCCTTTACTGGGGCCTCTACCCACTAGCAGCCTCATATTGCACAGATCATCCAAGTTTGTGTGGGTTCTGGAGAGGATCTTATTTCCCTTCTGTTCCTCTCTGGGCTTACCTCTTGGTTAATTGAATGTACTTTCTTGACTTGCACTCTATAAAAACATTCATATTTGGTACCAAGTCTTCAGGCAGCAGATACCTGTACTCCCAAATTTAGTTCTCCAAAATCTAAATTATAAATCTCCTAAGCCTTTGCTATTTTATTCTGCACTTACAAAGATTTCTATTTTTTAAAAAATCTGAACAAAACAGTATAATTTGTCCTTCAGTTAGATTGTAAATACTCTTCAGTAGTCTTCATTTCTTTAGTTAATTGTTTGCCACTTTTTGGTCAAAGTTAAATGGAATGCTGAGTCTAAGTTGTATATTTATGTGTAATCATGATAAAATCCTTCTGTTTTGGCTATAAATATTTTACAGCACTCTTCAACATGAAGTAAAATGAGGACTTTATTCCTAATTAGGACTTCAGGAAGATTTTATGCAAGAACCTAGGAATTATTTTGAATCTTAGCCCTTCTGCTTTCTAATCATCTTTGTCTTAATCATACTGTTTCTTCTGTGTTATTTTCCTATTGCTTTGAATTTTCTGGAGAAACAAAAATTGCTTATGTGAAGGGATAACTATTTGGAGGGAAGTTTACTCAATGGATCCAATGACCGGTTTTGGGGTGGCATTAATTGCTTATATCTTAGTGATACAGAGGGGGTCTTGGTGGCAAGGCAACTTCTCGAGGGTGACAGATTGTTTTACAAAGATTGGGATCTAAAAATTAATGAAAAAATTTAAAATAACACATTAAGTATGTAGCAGAGCAAAAATTCTTCTCTACCTTCTTTGGGTTTCTGGCTATGCCAAAGAATTAAACTGACATAAGACAAATTAACAGGGCAAAATTATACAAATGTTATTGAATTTTTACATGCACATGGGAGCCTTCAAAAGAGAAAGCCTGAAGAAGTGACCAGAGCAGGAAGCTTTTACATCTTTTAGACAAAGAAGCAATACATTTGTGAAGAATTGACAAGACAAAGGGGTTTGAAGAAATAACCAGGAAGATAAGGGTTAGTTTAACAGCCTTTACAGCCCTAAATTTCCTGTCTCTGGTGATAAGGTTGTCTTCTATTCTCCGGGCACAGGGAGGGTGCCTTTCTCATAGAATTTTTTTTTTTTTTACATCTTTATTGGAGTATAATTGCTTTACAATGGTGTGTTAGTTTCTGCTTTATAACAAAGTGAATCAGTTATACATATGTTCCCATATCTCTTCCCTCTTGCGTCTCCCTCCCTCCCACCCTCCCTATCCCACCCCTCCAGGCGGTCACAAAGCACCGAGCTGATCTCCCTGTGCTATGCGGCTCCTTCCCACTAGCTATCTACCTTATGTTTGGTAGTGTATATATGTCCAAGCCTGTCTCTCGCTTTGTCACAGCTTACCCTTCCCCCCCCACCCCGATAGCCTCAAGTCCGTTCTCTAGTAGGTCTGTGTCTTTATTCCTGTCTTACCCCTAGGTTCTTCATGACATTTTTTTTTCTTAAATTCTATATATATGTGTTAGCATACGGTATTGGTCTTTCTCTTTCTGACTTACTTCACTCTGTATGACAGACTCTGGGTCTATCCACCTCATTACAAATAGCTCAATTTCGTTTCTTTTTATGGCTGAGTAATATTCCGTTGTATATATGTGCCACATCTTCTTTATCCATTCATCCGATGATGGACGCTTAACCTAAGTCTCATAGAATATTTATCTCCTGCTTTCAGGAGTACAAAGGAGGGTCAGAATGACCTTCATGCACTGGCTGTTTCTTAGGTACCTTTAATTCAAAATAATCAGTATACCAAAGTGACATATTTGGGGTTGCCATATTCTGAACCCCTTCAAGTATATTCTGTGCTCTGAGAACTCCAGTATTAAATTAGGTGGAGAGCTCTCTGTTGGAATAAAGGCAGATAAATGTGTTCTACACCCTGACCTCTGATCCACATGCATGACAATAAAGTTAGCCCTTGCCCTTTATTTGAATGCATTGAAATTATGTATCTAAGAGTGGGTCTGCCAGTTAGCTCCTGGCAACAGGACAGGGATTCATGTGCTGCATGAGGAGATGAAGTACATGTGCTGAGCTCTGCGGACTCCTTCAGTCCTTTTGGCAGCAGGACCCAGGTCAGTGATACAACTATGCTGAACAATTGCTACTGCACAATTGAAAATCCTGCTCTATACTTCCTGCATCATCTGTGGTCATTCACAGTAAGTCATATGGCCAAGTGTGATGTCAGTGAGGCAGGAAAATATTATACTGCATTCACTGGCAAGCCCTGCAGGTCACATGGCCTGCCTCTTAATTCTTGAAAACTAGTATTTCATGATCATATATTTTATAGACTTCAGTTTCATTGTCTTTTAACAGTTATAGTATGAAAGAAAGCATACATCTATTGTTTAGTGTTCCCTTTCCTTTATAAAATATGGTATATATATATCTCCATAAACAATGTATTTTAGTTTCACTTGTTCCTTAACTTCATAAAAATGCTTTCATACTGAATCACTAAATGTAGTTCTCTGTGGCTTAATGTCATATTTGGCTCAATATTATGTTATAAGTTATGTAATTTTGGTTTATTTTGGGCTCTTCATAATGTTTATGTGAATAGGTATGTCTGTTTCTCCTCCAATACAACCCTGTTTTAACTACTAATAATTGCTAATAACTCAATGTTTTCCAGGACAAGAGTCCCCCCCACCTTATTCTTCTTGGTTAATCTTTGGGCTTTGCTTGTCCATATAAATTTTATAATCAGCTTGAAAAATTCTATGAAGAACTTTGTTGGGGTTTTGATAGGAATTGTATTAATTTTGCAAGTCTCTTTCTGTAAATTTGACATTTTTTTGGAATATTGAAGCTTCTTGTCCACTAGCAAGTGATTAATAAATACAGTAAATGGGGAATTTTTTGTTTATGTCTTCATTAATGCTTTATAGTGCTCTATATAGAGTTATTGTACACTTTCTTAGGTATATTCTCAGATACCTTATATTTTATGTGTATCTATTTGTGTGTGTATTTAGATGCAAAAAACATGTAGTATATATTTTATATAATATATATAAATATAGATTTAAATATATGTAATATATAAATATATTTTTGTGTTACACATAAAATATTTAAATTATATCCATGTAATATAATTTAATTAATACTAATATATTGATTTTAAATCTGGCCAGTTTGCTAAGTGCTTATATTATTTAAAACAATTTTCTGGTAGATTATTTTGGGTTTTCTTTGGAGATAAAAGAATCAAATAACGTCTGAATAATAAAAATTTGTTTCTTACTCTTAAATCTTACTTTATCTTCATCTTTTCTTAATAAGCTTGCTAGGACCTCAACTCTAATGTTCAGTGCTTTGTCTTTGATTTCAACCAAAGTTATGCTACTAATTGCCATTAAAATATTTACTTCTGTTCTTTAAAAAAACTGAGGTATAACTTACATATGATAAAATCACACTTTAATAAGTATGATTTTTAGGTTTTAGAGTTGTGCAAATGTCTCCACAGTCTAGTTTTGGAACATTTCCATCAACCCAAAAGTTCCTTTGTTCACATTTGCAGTCAATCCCCACTCCCACCTTCACTACTAGGCAACCACTGATCTGTTTTTGTTGTTATAAATTTGATTTTTCATACCATTTCACATAAATGGAATTATACAATATGTAGTTCTTTTGTGTCTGGGTTTTTTATTCAACAGTGTTTTTGAGGTTCATGCATGTGTAGCATGTTTTTATTGCTGAATACTATTTCATTGTATGAGAATACCACACTTAGTTTATCCATTCTTCAGTTGATGGACAATTGAATTATTTCTAGTTTTTGCTACTATAAATAATGTTGCTATGGACATTTGTGTATATGTATCTTTGTGTACATAATTTTTTATTTCTCTTGGGTAGATTCCTAGAAGTGGAATGGCTGGGCTGCATAAGTTTATGTTTAATATTTTAGGCAACTGCCAAACTAGTTTCCAAAGTGGTTGTACTATTTCACATTCACAAGTAATAAACGAAGTTTCCAGTCTCTCCACATGCTTGCCAATACTTAGGTAAACTGGACTTCACCAAAATTAAAAACTTCGAGCTTCAAAGGATATTAGCTCTTACAACTCAACAGTAAAAAGAAAAATAACCCATTTGAAAATGGGCAAAGAATTTGAATATACATTTCTCTAAAGGAAATATACAAAGGCCAATAGGAACATGAAAAGATGGTCATATAATTATCCATTAGGGAAATGCAAATCAAAACCACAGTGAGATATTTCTTCAGATTCATTAAGATAACTGTAATAAAGACATACAGTAACAAGTGTTGGTAGGGATTTCGAAAATTGGAATCCTCATCCATTGCTGATGGAATGTAAAATGATGTAACAACTTTGGAAAACAGTTCAGCAGTTCCTCAAAAAGTTAAGCATACAGTTACCTTAATATGCAGCAGTTACACTCCTAAGTATATACTCAAGAGAAATGAAAACTTATTTTCACACAAAACTTGTGCACAAATATTGATAGAATTATTCATGATAACCCAAAGTGGAAACAACCTAAATATCCAAAACCAGAATGGATAAAATATGGCATATTCATACAATGGAATATTTTCAGCAGTAGAAAGAAATACATGCTACACATGGATGAACCTTGAAAATATTATGTGAAGTGAAAGAAGCCAGTCACTAAAGACCACATGTTGTATTGCATTTATATGAAATGTCCAGAAGAGGCAAATCTCTAGAGACCAAAAGTAGATTAGTGGTTGCCTAGGGCTGGAGAGAGTTGGGGATTACATAGGTAGTGATTTTTAGTACGTGTGGGTTTCTTTTTGGGCTAACGAACATGTTTTAAAATTAGATAATGCTAATGGTCACATAACTATGTGAATATACTGAAAATCATGGAATTGCACACTTTAAAAGGATAAATTTAATTGTGAATTATGGCTCAGTAAAGCTATTATAAAAATAAATGGATTATAAATATAAGGGTTTATTTCTGGACTGTCAATTCTGACCCACTGATATGCCTATCCCTGGGCTAATACCATACTTATATGATTATTGGTGCTTTATAGTAAATTTTGAAATCAAATAGTTTTCCAACTGTGTTGTTCTTTTTCACAACTGTTTTTGGATATTCTATGTCATTTGCATTTCCATACAGATTTTAGGATTAGATTGTCAATTTCTACAAAAATGCCTACTACAGTTGATAAAGGGTGCATTGAATTTATAGATCAATTAGCAGTTACCATGTTGACAATACTAAGTCATCCAATTCATGGATGTGGAATGTACCTTCATTTACTTAGATCTCTAATTATCTCAGCAATATTATATGATTTTCAGTATGCACGTCTTACACTGCTTTTGTTAAATTTATTCCTAGGTATTTTATTATATTAAATGCTATCATGAATGGTAATGTTTCCTTAATTTATTTTCAGTATTTTCATTGCTAGTATACTGAAATACAATTGACTTTTATTTATTGATCTTGTAGCAATAAAATGTGACCTTCCTTAACTTATCTATTAGTTCTAGTAGATTTTATATGTGTGGATTTTTTTGAGATTTTCTACAAACAAGACTATGTCATCTATGAATAAAACAGTTTTATACTTTTTCTTTTCCAATTTGGTTGCCCTTAATTTATTATTATCACCACTACCACCACCATAATGATCATAATCCTCATCTAGTCTTAGAACCTCCAATGCGATGTTGAATAAAAGCAACAAGATCAGACAATATTGCCTTGTCCCCACCCTTAGGAGGAAAGCACTCAGTCTTTCACTAAGAATGATGTTAGATGTGAAATTCTGTGTATGATTCCCCTTTATCAGGTTGAGAAATTTTCCTTCTGTACCCAACTTGTTGAGAGTTTTTATTATGAGTGGATGTTAGATTTATCAAATAATTTTTCTGTATCGTGATCATAAGTTTTTAATCTTTCACTTTATTAATGAAGTATATTATAATAATTGATTTTCAATGTTAATGCATCCTTGCACCAATAGGATAAATCCTTTTTATTATGCTGTTTCTTTTTACATATTATATTTGTTTTGCCAATATGTTATTAAGGAGTTTTGGATCTTTCTTTATGAGTGATATTGGTCTGTAGCTTTCTTTCCTTGTGATGTCTTTGTCTTCATGCTTTGGTTTCAGAGTAATTGTTGTCAGAGTACCAATAACTATTGGTAGGTCTTCCCTTGGCTTGTATTTTCTGAGGAAGAATTGGTATTATCTATTTTTCAAATAGTTGATAAAATTTCACCTGTGAAATGGTCAAGCAGTCAAGCAGCAGTGCAGTGGCTAATCAGGCCACAGGTATTACTACTGCAGTTGTTAGGTTGACTTTTCACACATATTTCCATAAATTAGTCATATAAGAAGACAACAGCCCAAATGAATTCAGAGAGTTTATTACTTACACAGAAAACAAAAGTATGATCAGCAGAGTCTAGTCTCAACTCCCCACATCCCTAGTACCATAGGATGACACAGAACCATAGTCCAGATGGCAGACAACACAAGCAGTGTGTCACTCGGTCATGGAGAAGTGCTCTCTAAAATATGAGCAAGCAGTTTTATAAACTTCTGTAGAAGCCTCCAGCTATATCCTAAGGAGGGGCTGGGAGGGCAAGTTGGTAAGTTCTGTACTCAGCTGAAACCAGAGAGATGGATGAAAATGCCTGTGGCAGTCTTCCACAAGATAGGAATGAGAAATTGCCTTGTGACAACTCCTCAACAGACTAACCTCCTCTTGTTTCAGAAGAAATCATAGGACATTCCACCAGGACTTGGGTTAGACTGCAGTCAAGCCTTGCCTGTGAGGCCTCCTACATGACCTACCTGGAAGCGTGTAAGGTTACTAGAGTGCTTTGGCAGAGCCTTTCTCGTGCAAAAATCCTGGTACTGGGCTTTTCTTTGTGGAAATATTTTAAATTAATTCAATTTCTTTCCTTATTTTAGGCCTATTCATAATTTCTATTTCCTCTTCAGTTAGAAAAGATATTTATTCAGTTAGTTTCGGTAATTTATGTCTTTCTAGGAATTTGTTCATTTCATCTAAGCTATCTAATTTGTTGGTTTAGCATTAATTTATAATCATTTTATTTCTGTGAGATTGGTAATAATGTGCCTCTTTCATTCCTGATACTGGTAATTAACATCTGCTCTTTTTTTCTAGTTCAGTGTAGCAACAAGTGTGTCAATTTTGTAATCTTTTCAAAGAGCCAACTTCTTATTTCATTGTATTTTTTCCATTTTTCAGTTTTCTGTTACAGTGATTTTTTTCTCCAATTATTATTATTTCTTTATGTTTATTTTGCTGCATTTATCTGGTATCTTTAGGTGGAAGCTTACATTATTGATGTGAAATCTTTTTTCTTATTTGATAAAAGCATTAAATGCTCTAAGCACAGCTTTAGCTGCATTCCATAAATTTTTATATGTTGCATTTTAATTTTAGTGAATCTTGATTATTATCTTTAATGAGTGAAGTTTGATATTGGTTTTTATTTCCAGGGCAAGGCTAAAGATATCTGAAAGTACATTTTTGTGTGTAAGGTTTGGATTGATTGGGTCAAATGTTTGTGAGTGGCAAGGTTTTTGATACTCCCAGCTCGATTTTTAATCTTTATCCTGTTTTTCAATCAGAGCTAACAGACTGGAATGTTTCTGAGTGCCAAGAGCAGAAGAGTACAAGGTTTCTGCAGAACTTTGGAAAGGATGGTTAACTACTAGACGAGAAATTTTTCTCATTCCAAACAATTGGATTGGATTAACTAGCACTTTGGTGAAGCTATTCTGAGAAACCACTTTTCTTTTTCATTTTCTCCTGCTGCCCCACATCTGAAGAGCACAAAGTGTTTCTAAGGCTATACATAGCCATGTGGGATAGTATTGTAATTAATACTGAGTTCTGATGACCCTGCTTTTGCTAGTGAAATGATAACATATAGGAGAATAATGAATGTGCATTAAAAGGAGTGCAGTTAAAAAAAAAAAAAAAAAGGAGTGCAGTTACATTTGTTTTTGCTAATTTTCTTGATTTTTTTTTAGCAGATGTAGACTTGCTTCTATGGTGCTATAATACTTTAATGGTAAATATAAGCCTCGTGCTTGAGATCTGGCACAATACGCCTTTGGAGGTGTTGCAGATACTACTCTTGTCTCAATGAAGAAGAACCTAGACCGTAATCCTGCCTTCAGCTATTGGGGTCACTTTGCTGAGGCTAAGCAGGGAAAGAGAGAAATCAGGGAATAGAGAAGATTTTGAACATTAAAAAAAATTTTACTTGCACCATGAAAATATGAGAAGATAGATTTAATTTGTTGAAGAATGACTTTCTCTTGGCAATGGAAGGGATTTATGGCAGCAAACTCTAAGTGTTTTTTATTGCTGATGTTGGCAAGGGCGTGAGTTGGTGAATGAGGTCACAGTGTGGTCCTACAGTAAGAGTAAAAAGAAAATAAACACTAGTATCTGTTGAACCCTTACTAAGGGTCAGGACTCCCCTAAGTGGTGCTTTAACCTGGTCTCTTTGCTGACCTCCCTCAGTGAATGTTGTTTATACTTCTGTTTCAGCACTTTTCACATTGAAACTCATATTTTAGTTATTTCTATGTGTAGTGTTTCCCCCCAGTATTACATCTTTAAGGGTAAGGGCTGGCTGTATTCACCATTCGTCTCTCACAGTGTCAAGGACGATGCTTTGCATATAGCAAGTACTTAGTACATTCCTGTTAAATTGAATTGAAATAAACAAGACGTCATAAGCTTGAATGACACATTTCAAATAGATATAAGCAGAAAACCATAAAAAAATGACATAGCAGAATTGCCAAGTGTTGTAGAGCAGCTCAAAATGTGGTATACTCAAACAAATAAACAAACAGTGCCTTAAAGTGTGTTCCAGGAATGAGGATAGCTTTAAAAGGATGACACTCTTCTAGGTGAGAATATTGTCTCAGCTAAAGCTATTTATGATATCACCACATTGTATGATGTACATTGAATTTGTGAACCCAAATCCCTTGATTTCTAAAATGTCATGTTGTTCTAGAAATTGGAGCTGCCTAGATGATTAGTTGAGCGACTAGTATTTTTGATAAGAAATTTCTATCTCCTATTCCAGGGTATATATACTATAGTAACTTTCCCACATGGACTTTATCATGTGGCCTCAAATTTGTGTCCTAGAGTTTGGAGCTTTGTAAAACATAGGAGAACCAAGCATTTAGCTTTTTTGTGTGGAATAATTCAGTTTTTGTTTTTACTTACCGTGTTTTTTAACACAGAGATTAGATTTATAAAAATTTAAAGAGAAATTTTGTTCAACTATTTCTTTATGTGACACCAAGACAACTTGGTCTTTCTCTCCTTCTTTCTTTCTTTCTTTCTTTCTCCCTTCCTTCCTTCCTCCTTCCTTCCTTCCTTCCTTCCTTCCTTCCTTCCTTCCTTCCTTCCTTCCTTCCTTCCTTCCTTCCTTTCTTTCCTTCCTTCCCCTTCCTTCCTTCCTTTCTTCCTTCCTTCCATCTTCCTTCCTTCCTACATTCCTTCCTTCCTTTCAGGCAGAGCTCAAGAGAAGTGTTGCTGTGTGGTATAGACAGAAAGAGCAAAGACCTGAGAGAAGATGTGAGTTTGAACTTGAGTTAAATGAATTATGGTAAATCGTATGTCCCTTCAGCTCCAGGATTTTGGTTTTCTCACTTGTAAAACAAGAGGGATTGAGCTAGAGACTCTTCTAGTTTAATTTTCTTTATTTTTAAGTAGGTGAACTTATAACACACTTCTGCAAATGATGGATGATGAACTCTGTGAAGATAATATACATTCAGGCTAAAATATAAATGTACTGGTCTAAAATGTAAGTGTATTGTTCTTTAGGTTGTTTGCGGTACGCGGGTCTCTCACTGCTGTGGCCTCTCCCGTTGCGGAGCACAGGCTCCGGATGCGCAGGCTCAGCGGCCATGGCTCACAGGCCCAGCTGCTCTGCGGCATGTGATCTTCCCGGACCGGGGCACAAACACGTGTCCCCTGCATCAGCAGGCAGACTCTCAACCACTGTGCCACCAGGGAAGCCCTGTTCTTTAGGTTTTTAAATTGTAAGCTTTTCCTTAAGTCATTGATTTGCTTTCTTTGCACTCAGTGTCCTCAACGTACATGGTTTTTGTAACTGTTACCCTTTTTCAGAAATAAAAAAACAAGATTGTTCCTAGTATCTTCAGGGATAATTAAATGTTCTGTGAAAAGAATTTTGAAGGTGAAAAGCACTACGTAAATGCAAAATTTTATTATTATTCTTTGACTGTCAACAATGCTTTCCCAAGTGCTTTTCTGGACTCAAAACATATTTATTGCCCTTCTGTTGTCCAGTTCCTGCTCTGAAAAACTATTATTTTTAGCTGGCTAATAGCTTTTTATTCTTTAGCATAAAATTGTTTAGCTCAATAAAGTCTCAGCCAAGAAACCTGTGAAACAGCCAAATGTTTCCAAGTGGGGAGCTTGTCACTATCTTGGCCATTCTTCACAATTTTGAAGTAATGTTATTTCATTGTTGATATAATAATGCTACATGAAAAAATGAAGCAAAATAGAAAACAAGAAAAAAGCAAAATACCACCCCAAGGTTTTATAAACTCGAAATAACTACCATTAGCTTTAGGTAAATATTATTTCAGACAGTTCTCTGTACTTGTGTGCCAATAGAGAGATATACACTCACTAACACACATACGCACAGGTAGCGATAATTTTTATAAAATGGGATCATATAATAATGCTAGTTCATATGTCGATCCCAGTCTCCTAATTCATCCCACCCACCCCCTTTCCCCACAGGTATCCATACGTTTGTTCTGTACGTCTGTGTCTCTATTTCTGCTTTGTAAATGAGATTGTCTATACCAATTTTTTCAGATTCCACATATATGCATTAATATATGATATTTGACATATATACACTATTGATACTATGTATAAAATAAATAGGTAGTGAGAACTCACTGTATAGCCCAGGGAACTCTACTCAATGCTCCGTGGTGACTTAAATGAGAAGGAAATCCAAAAAAGAGGGGATATATATATGTATAGCTGATCCACTTTGCCGTACAGTATAAACTAACACAATATGGTAAAGCAACTACACTCCAATAAAAAAAATAATGGTAGTTTAGCAGCACTAAAATTAACTAAGGTTTTAACACAAAAATTAAATGAATGAATTAGTTTGAATAAATATTCTTTACTGCAAGAGCTCAGAAAGATCCCACTGAAATTAAGAACAAGAGATTATAAAAGCATCAGTGTGGTGTCAAAATCTCTGTTTAATTATGATAGAGCATTATGTGACCTCTTATGTGAAAATAAGAAAGTGAGTTATTCTATTGCCTCCATCCTCCTTATTTGATCATCAGTGTTTTTATTATTTATATTATTCCTTTTGCTTTAAAGAGTCAAATCTTCTAAAGCATTCTTTTTCTATAACATAAATCTCACTGATGTTTAGTTTTGTTTTTCCTGCATGTGTTCAGTGCCCACCAAATACCATGATCATTTCCACTGAGATCTTTCTTTTGATTTATCTCTTGGTTGGTTGGGCTTTTTACTTTTCTGGAAAGGCTCATAGGTATTATATTCCATGACTTCTTAAATGTTTCAGCTTGCCATTTTGGTTGTTTCATTACTGTAGAAAATATTTATATTTTGTCTTTGAACATATTTTCTGTGCCATTTGTTGCATATGCCATGCCACGTATACTGATTTCCTTGGCCTGGATCATCTTTTCCTTCTACGTGTATCACATTCTCTCTACTTGGTTAAACTCTTAATCTATTTCCTTTACATGCACTTGATAATCTCATGACTATTTGTATGTCTGTGGCTTGATGTTTATAATTTATTTTTGGTTTGCAAACGGTGTTTGAACTCTCTGTTTCTCTGGCTCTGGAGTTTCTCTTTTTATTTCATTTGATTGTTTATCTTAGCTTTGAGCTCTTATATTATTGAATTTATGTTCTTATTAAGTTCTTTTATAGCATGATGTATTTGTAGAGAATTATCTTCTTTTCATTGGGTTTGTTTGATTATATGTTTTTCTAAAATAAATTCTTCATCTGGTTTTGCATGCCATGATCTTCCCTAGTCTCTAATAATTTGGGCCTCTATTCTTGAGGATTTTACCACAACTTCTTCCTAGTTTCTTTTGTCTCTGTAGATTATGTGGTATTGGTGAGATTTGTCAGAAGTTGCTTTTCCTTTTTCCACCAATACAGCTTCTGAGGCCCTGGTTAGGAGCCTTGCTCTTCTAGCCAGAATCCCATTTCTCTCCTTGGCCATCATTTTCAAAGTTCATGGAATGAAGTTGGGTTTCTTTCACTGTATGGTTACTACTGGTGAATTTCAAGGCTTTTTTTTTTCCCCTGTTGTGCATTTCATCAAGTTTTGCAGATGATCAGTCTGCGATCTGACTTCACTCTCCCATCTATATCTCAGAATCTCCATTTTTTACATTTCAATCATCAATTAGATTTCTGAACACGCTAATAAAAACAATTATATTTTTGCCGGTTTCTAGAGACAAAAGCCGACTGTAGACCTTTACACAAATCTCCAAAGAACTGGCTAATTTTCCCCTTTACCTGCCCTGATAGAGCTTTTGTTCTCTGGGGTCTGCTACTTCTTTATTTTTGGATTATAAAGACTAATCTTCTCTTGTAGAAACAATTACATTTCATATCAGATTAATATACACATTGACTTTCCATGAACACCTACCTGATTAATTTGGTTAATATTTTAAACAATAGCAATAATCTAGGACTTTCAATATCAATAATCTAGGACTTTATTGGGCCAAACCCTTAAATATACATGTTGCACAAGAAAATCTTTTCTATGGTTGCTATAGAAGAAACTTTATTGAATTCAGAATTAAAATTGAGATATGATTTGCTCTTTTATATTATTATTCTTATTATGCTGTTACTACCTATTTTGATATTTCAGAATAGGGATATTATTTTTGTTTTTAACTTTTAAAGTATCAGTTTAAGACAATGACAAAATGTTCTTTTTTTAGCTGATATTTGGTTTCTATTGTCTAGCAAGTTTGTAAGAGAATTTTTAGATTAAAACAAGTTCTACTCTGTTTAATAGAAGGAGTGGTCCACAGTTATTGTTTAACTGGTCAGTTCTGGTTTGGGCTGCATCTATGCTTTTACTTTTGAGGTTTTGTCACTTACATATATATATATATATTCAGATTGCAGAGGAAAACAGTTTATAACTCAAACATGTTTTGTATTTTCATTTGTTTACCTGAAATACTGAGAATTTCCAGAGCTTAGAGATACCCACACGTTGATATATGCCCCCAGAAATACATTCCAAAGGCAACTACAGGTTTGGGTTCATTTGGCTGTATTTTAGAGAAACTGAGATTTATGACATGGTATAATAAAATCCTTCTACATCTTTGGGGAGGAATGTATGTGTGTGTGTAATTTCTCCCTTTGTGTATGTTACAGATTATGAGGAGACAAATAGCATGAACAATGTTTTTATTTTCATGATTTACATACTCCATTAAGGTGTACATAGCCCTCCTCATTACTTCTGCTACCATAGAACCTGTGTGGAAGGAACCTGACAAGACTGACAACCATATTCCCACCCAGTTCTACTTGCCTTATGTTACACTCTCGTTAACCATTACCATCTCTCTCCCTGCTGTACTCATATCACTTCTCTCTCACAAGTGTTTCTTCCATCTTTCTCTTTGCAATTAGCAGTTACTCATACTCTGTTCCCCACATGTCTAAATAACCCCATTTCTGTACTTGTTTGTCTTATGTTTAAGAACAAATTTCCTCTTTTGATTATTATATGTACCATTTTTTTCCCATCATCAGTATTTTTACACAGCGGTTGAATTCTTTCAAGTTCAGGTTAAAAATGTCGAAAGTCACTATTTGCCTAGTTAACATATATTCTATATGTTATTCCATAGTCAGTATATATTATTGACTTTTTATTTTCTTTTATGATATCTTTGAAAGGTTGAGCAAATAAAAATATTTCTTCTTTCAGTTCTGTTAGGTCTGGATAAGACATGTTGAAATACTTATAGTCAGAAACCTTGCAGTGAAGCCACTATTTCTTTTTCTTAATCTTTTCCACTACCTGGTAATGATATTTCAACAGTAAAGTCATTTCTTGAGTGCTCTCTCTAACCTTTATGCTTTTGAGCAGTCTTATGTAACAAGACAGGAAAGAAAACAGCAGCAGTTATGTTGTGAAAGAAAAAAAATCACTATGCATGAAAGAATTTAAGCAGTGTTTATATTAACTTCTATTCCTATTTTTAAAGTAAGCATGGTGTTAGCACAATTTTAAATTTCCAAATGCAAACAAAGTCAGTTCTTTTCTTTCTAAGTTTAGTGGAAATCCTTCCTAATACAGGATGGCTACTGTGACAATGTCATAAGCTGGATTATACCTGCAGGTTATTATTTATATTTTACTTTGGTATTTCATAGATATTAGCATGTTGGTACTACTAGTAATAAGAATTGTTACAGAGTTCTGATATCTTTTATTTCAAATTGAAGAAACGTGGTCACTCCTTGGCAGAAGAGATATAATGCAAAAGTAGTGATTACTCTTCTCATGAAACTCTAAATGAGAATGGCAATTATTACAATTAAGGATGAATAGATGAATCCAGGATGTTAGTTATGTCTTCCACATCCCAGGTTCTATTTTTCCACTTTCTTGGGAGTAGAAATACATGTTATTGTCCAGAGGATCCCATCACTAGTGGTAGATGAAGGATAGACAGCCCTTGGTGCAGTGGCAGTACAGTTGTTAAAACATTCACAGTGGTGAACTAGGCTACACTGGAATGTATACTGGAAAGGGAATTCATTAACTGGCTCACTGTATTAGGAATTTAGAAATATGAGAGGAAGAGTAACTGTAATGACAAACTTGGTTGATGCTCTAGACAAAGATAAAGTGGAGAGTGGAGAGCAAGTATTCAACAATTCAAAGCTAAATATGAAAGCTAGGCAATCTCCTTGGGACCATATAAAGAGACTGTCGTCACTTGCAATAAGAGGAAAGAGTAAGCTTAGGACCAAGACCAGGAATTAATTGTCAGAATAGCCGAACACCAATGAAATTAAATTTCCAAGTAAAGCAGACTTGCTATGTGAACACTGAAGTACTAGTTGGGAAATGATGGGATACTGATAAATGTGGTGGGGAGATCTGAGCTGATGTCCTTGTAAATCTGGAAAGGCATGATTCCCCTGAACCCTCTGGACCCGTGTAAGTGGCCTCCCTATAAGAAGCTGGGACTTCCTTCTTGCTTAGAAAGGAAGCCTAGACCTCGCCCCTGCAAGGCAACAGGTGTCAGCCTTAGGATCTTCCCTTTCCTTCTCTTGGGAATAGATAGTGCTTGATCAAGGTAGCTAGAAAATAAAGTTGGATAAGGGAGAGTTTACCAATTTGGGACTACTTTCCCAGGATACAGGATTTAACAGTCTCGCAAATACCCTTCTATGAGGATGGCTTCTAGAAGCATAGAAAAAGCAATGGCCTACACCAGGAGAGAGAAAACTTTTGCTGCTAGAGAGTGATAGTAGATATTTTAGGCTCTGCAGGCCAGATGGTCTCTGTTGCGACTGTTCAAATCTGTCATTGTCGTGAAAAAGCAGCCATAAAACTACATAAATGAATGAGTGGCTGTGTGTGTTTTCCAATACAACTTGATTTACAAACACGGTAATAGGATGGTTTAGGTCTATTGTTTGCTGACCTCTGGCCTACATTAAGTTAGGTTCAGATGCCAGAATTTTCATGGCAGACTGAGGAAGATGTATTGTAAAAGATTCAGGCAAGTGTTTGTAATAGAGTGAATAAACTATGTTAAGCCCAGAAGACCCACCCTAGGAATATGTCCATGGAAAGGTCCAGTGGTGGCCATCAGGAATGTGCTGGTGAGAGGGGCATCTGCGTCACTTAGTAATTCAGTGATGGCTTCTTTTAGCAGGCCAGGGCTGAAGATAGGAATGCCATTGCGGAACACATAGCACTGAGGATGAGGGGCATACCGACACAATGAAGGCCAGGGGATAACATTTATGAATCAGGAACCAGGTATATGTAATTATCACAATGAGTGGCAAGGTTGGAGAGACAGCCTGGGTGCCTGAGCATGGAGATGCTTAGTAGAACTGGTATCTCTGACATTAAAAAAAAGGATAACCAGCAGTTTACTGCTTGATCTGTACAAAGGTTTCAAGGGTGGATGATCAGGAATCTAAGAGCAGTTGCTTCAGTTAAAAGTCATTATCCCTGGCCCTCAAGCAATTTCACACCTGAATTCCATTGACTGAAAGAGAGGCCAGATTCCATGGAGGAAGGACCCGGTAACACCATGGCAATGTACATGGTAATGTGTACCCAATTCTTTCCCCAAAGGGACCTATGGACATTTAATCAGGCAACTATAAAATATGGAAAAGGGAATGCCCAAACAGTTTGGGAACTAGATACAGGGTCCGGGTTGCGATCATGATGCCCTGTTACAGTGGGAACATATGAAAGCCAGGCAGTAAAATGCAGTGGGCTCAGGCCTGGGTCCACAGATCTACTTAGTGGTCATTTCTTCAGTTTCTCATTGTGTAATTGGAATAAACATACTTGATAATTGGTACATTCCCCACATTGTCTCCATGAGCCTATAGTAGTAGAAAAGGTCAAATAGAATCGTTTAACTCTGTCTGCTGTCCCCTGAACAAATAGTAAATTGTTCATAATATTTCATCTGAGGAGGACTCACGGTGATTAGCACCACCCTTAAAGACATAAAACCCCGGGATGGTGGTTCCCATTATACTTTGATTTATCTTACATCTTATACCTACTAAAACCTGGTGGATCTTTGAGGATGTTACATTACCACAAACTCAGTCAAGTAGTAGCCCCAGTTTTAGCTGCTGTGCCAGGTGTGATATTGTTGCCAGAGTACATTTATACAACGTTGGGTACATTGTTTGTGGTGATTAATCTGGGAACTGCATTCCTTCCAGTCTTAACAGAAAAGAGGATCAGAAGGTTTACATCCACATAAAACAGATTACAGAATACTTTTACCTTTTCCCCCAAGAGATGTAAACTCTCCTGCCCTGTGGCAAAATGTAAACTCTCCTACTCTCTGCTAACCACACTCAGCCTGCTCAGTGCTTCTGCATGTGCATTTCAGCCTCTTTAATCTATTCTCAACCTCTTAGCACCTTAACTTCTGTTACTTTTTAGCACTGTGACCTTCTGTATGATAGATGCATAACTTCTTCAGGCTTCATTTCTTCCTTAATAAATGGGGATAATAATTATGCTTCATAAATAAATGAGATCAGTTTTGTGTTAAAATTTAGGTGAACATGGATAAGACCTAGTGACTCAGACTTTGTGAAATGTAATCAGCGTCTGTTTTAGTCAGCTTGGGCTGCTATAACAAAATGCCACAAACTGAATACCTTGTCAACAACACAAAATTCATTTCTCACAGCTCCGGAGGCTAAAAATCCAAGATCAGGGTGCCGGCATGGCTGGTTTTTGGTGAGAGCCCACTTCAGGGTTGCAGACCGCTGACTTCATGTTGTATCCTCACATGGTGGAAAAGAAGAGCAAGCTAGCGCTCTAGACTCTTCTTATAATGGCGCTAATCCCATTCATGAGGGCTCTACCCTCATGATCTAATTACCTCCCAAAAGCCTACCTCCAGATAGTATCACACTGGGATTAGGGTTTCAACACATGAATTTTGGGGGATCACAGTTAGTTCATAGCAGAATCTAACCAGGAAAAGAGAATGCACTTTAAGTAGCTGCAGCAGAGGAAATTTAATGCAGGGAATTATTTACGTAGGTGATGCTGGAGATGAGAACCAAACAAGGAATGCTGAGGATCCAGAAATTGGCAGCAGCAAAAGTGTTCATCACCACTAGGCTTGAAAGACAAAGGAATGAGATAAACTGATGCTGTTAGAGCTCAGGGGTTAGGTTGACTTAATGGAAACTGGAACCATGGTGGGCTTGTCTGGTGGGAGCTGAAGCCAAAGAGGAAACTCAGCCTTTTTCAAAAGAGCTGACAAAAGCAAAGGATGGAGAGATGGAGAGAGAAATACTAGGGTTACTCTATTTCCCCTACCTTCCAGTATCTTCCTCTCAGTGGCCAGAAGTCAGTTGACATTGAGCCAGGGAAACACCACCTGCAGAGGTCAGCCCAGAGCACAGGAAATATCTGAAGCCAACAGTGTTTTCATCTTTAGGAGGTCATGACATAAGGCTGCATCCTTGTGGGTAGGAGTGGGTGTGGGGTGTCCCATAGATGTGCTACTATTGCCACTATCAGCTCTTCTGGAATTAAGTTAATTCTGATTTAGGAAGGTGAGGAATTGAAAAAGAAAACTAATGGAATACTAATCAATAGGGAATGAATTTCAAATGCATTATGCTAAGTGAAAGATGCTAGACATAAAGAATATGTATACTGAGTGATTCCATTTATATAAAATTCTAGAAAAGGCAAAACAATAGTGATGGAAAGCAAATCCGTAGTTTCAAGGGGCCTGGGTGTAGAGGGAGAGGAGTAACTGCAAAGGGGCACAAGGAGAAGTTTTTAGGATAATGAAAATATTCTTACATAATTATGGTGCTGGTTGTATAACTGCATATATTTCTCAAAATTTATCTAATAGCACATTTAAAATTGGTGAATTTTATTTTGTGTAAATTATAACTCAATGATGCTGACCAAAACAAATGAAATCAAATAGTTATACACATATATTCTTAATACATATATATTTTAAAGGGACATTAATTGATTTCTCAAACATGAAAATGTCTCCAAATTTATTATCATTTACTATTATGTTCTGTTCTTACAAATTCAGGAGATGGATTGCTATCATGTGGGAGACTAATTTTCTAACCCATCCTTTGATTATGTTAGAGAAATCAAAGGCCATTTTTTCTAAAGTCACATTTAGAACTTTGGTTCTAAAATATATACTCATCTGAATGGTTGAGAAGATCTTCCACTTTCCAACGAGCATTTTGTCATGGAAGCCCAGTTAGAGTCTATGGCTCATATGAGCCACACAGCATTTGACATCAGGTGCTTTAATTTTCTACACCATCTAAACAAGGCAAGTTAGAGGGAAAATGACTCTGTCAAGGACTCCGGATTCCACATGAAAGGCTTGTTTCAGGAAATTATTTTCAGAATGAAACTACGTAACTCCATGACCTCCCTGGAGGGAAAACTTGAAGTACTCTTGCCTAAAATAGCAAAGTTGGACTTCTAAATCACAAACACATTGAAAATCTGGAAGAAACTGCTCGGGAGATTAAAACAAACGTCACAAAGTACAGTGCATAGAAAAGAGCTGATTAAGTTCAATATCATTATGAAAAAGATGGGTGGTACAGTTTCAAAACCTAATAATGTCGTGGACTGACTGGAATTTTTGGAAACATTACTTAATGGAGTTTTGGCGAGGCTGATGGAGGAGTTGATTACAACTTAATGTCATATGGAACTTACTTTCAAATACCAGTACTGTAGGTAAGATCCATAACATGGTATTAAAGAAACTCTGTGACTAGAGAAAACTCATTGTAGGGAGAGATTTGAACTCCTGATGTGGGAGAGACTCTTTTGTCAGAAGGAAAATCCTGTCACCTTGGAGCTGAGCCTATAGACACAGAAAAGGAGGGGGAGCTGTTAGAAATACCAAAGAGGCATAGTTATTGTTTCCTGTACAATTGTCAGTGACCCAAGAAGAGCAACTTCTCTGCTTGGACATTGAAGGTACACAAAGACTGCTGGGGAGTCTTCTGACATCACTCAGACTCTAATCTTGCCTCTGAAATAAATTCAGAGGAACTTTTATGTTTCCTAGAACTGGAGAATTGGTATGAAGGTGAATGCTAACCATACTTTATCTATTTGGAAGTGTTCTATCTTTCAGGAGTCTTCATGCTCTTCCATAATTTATTTCAGTCATAATGGGCATAATCAGCAGTTTGTCTTTTTGTAGATTTTTAGCAATTTAAAATATATCATTAAATGTTACAATAAATATGAAGGGAGAGCTTTCTGCATTAATTGTGCTCAATACTATATTTTTTAATTGCACCTGAGTTTCCGGCATTATGAAAATATTTTCCAATGTCACTTTGGGGTCTTAAAGCTGTACTTAATCAGCAGAGTTAGGTCTTTGCCAATGGAGTTCGTAGAACTTTGTTATAATATCAGCGTGGTATTACAGTGGAGAGGTAAAGTGTCATTTTTCAAGCTGTAATACAGAAACTTGAGAGGCATGACATTTTATCATTCTGAAACATGTTTTTGTTTAATCAGACTGACTTTAATCTAAGTGCCACAGTAATAGAATTTTAAATCAGTAAGTTATTCATCACTCACAAAAGGTCTATTGCTTAGGGAAAACATTTAGGAAATCTTACTCACTGGATCCTTATTTCAAAACCTTTCTGTCACTGGATTGCGACTTTTAAGTGCATTATGTTTTATGTCTTTGTATTCTATACAGCTCTGTTTTCTTTGAACACGTAGCTGTTGTAGATGAGGCTGTCAGACCGAAAGGTAGAATGGATCTTGGGAGGTAGTGGGGGAAACCTGCACTGGGAAGCTGAACAGATGTACAGAATGTGTTTTAATCCCTCAAGTCTCTTCAGATGTCAATTGGCTTATGTTTCTGGACGCTATCTGTCAGATCACATTGAACTATCTCAGTTTTATATTCCCAGGGATTGATTTTATTAATGAAGAACATGCCAGAACCTGGGGTTATCTGCAATGAAAGATAATTTCTTCAGGCCTTGTGAGCTGAAAGATGACTGGATGACCATTTCTTCTCAAATGGAAGAAATTAAAGCTTGGGGCCGTAGTGTGAATACTTTCAACAGCAAGCTGAAAAAACAACTGGACACACTTCAGAACTTGCTGGCAAGTGTTTACAATCAACTGGAACAATTTCAGGGCACATTAGGAAAAGGAGGAGGAGGCCTGGACTGCTGCTGTGAGAAACTGGTGCACAGAGTTCTCATCTTACAGCAATTAAATGCCAAACATTCCCCCGTCTATAGGGAGAATGATGTTGGGTTGAGTGAATGCTTAGAGTAAAATATGCTTAGAGTAAAAATACAGACGTAACAAACAGCAGATATGACTAGGAAGTAGGACGTATTCTGACTTGGCTTGTGAACTTTATGTTCAAACCTCTTACTGCTTTGTGTGCTGAAGGCAGTCAGACTTTAAATCCATCTATGACGTTAGAATTTAATTTCCAAGTAATACTCAGAAAACAAGTGACTCATGCAGATTCAAAATCGGAATCACTGCTTATTTAAATAGAGACATAGAGCGTTTAATATGTTGCCTGATGTCTGAATCACAACTGTTTTAGCCTATAGCTATTTCCCAAGCTATTTCTTAATTCTTTAGTATTGGGGCAGGCTTTCTGTTGGAGCAGACAGCTTTCTGTTGGAGCAGACAGCTTTGGTCAAGTGATCTTCTGCAGCCGCGTGTGCTATGAGAACCCTACAGACACTCCAGGAACACCTAAACTCACAAGAAAGAAGTTTTTATATACTTTTCTATAAATTATTAAATATTACTCGGTAAAGAGCCATTATTCTGTTATTCTCATTAAGCAAAGAAGGGTATTTCACTGAATCTAGAATAAGCCTATTTTTGTTTTTGTTGTCTTCTATTTTGTATTCTGGTATAACCTAAGAATGATGTGTATCTGCCATATACTTATAAACTCTTAAAGTTAATTTACCACTTTCTCTAAAGCTGACATTTTAATCTAAATTGGACTTTTGACTCATTTTTATTCCAAAACATTTGAGAACAAAGGATGCTTTCTAAAAGAAAAATCTGGACTCCAATTCTGTTGAATAGTTTGCAGTTTACTTGCATTTTAATGTATAGGTTGAATTTTGTTCATTCCATAGCTTGTGTCTGCTGAAAGCCTTCAAAACTTCAGATATGTTTTCTATTTATGTATTTTTATTTATGTATGTATTTTCTATTTATGTATAAAGAATCAAAACATCTTTCCTGAGTATCAGATATTTTATAAAATACTCTACTTAAATCATTATGTATTGCTTTATTGAGCAGTCTGAACTGTGGGAAATTACCATGAGGCTTTCATTTGTTTCTCAATCACTGCCTGCAACCATGTGCTGTTGACTACCCCATCTTTATTGTTACTTTCCAGCATAAAAAGCTGTCATCTTCTTAATTCTCATCTTTTTCTTTTGTTTACTCATCTCTTGCAGATTTGTCCCAAGAGACTTAAATTGGAGAAGAAATGTTTGTCTTTTCACGCTCTCCTCTTTCTTTTCTGTGTGTATGTGTGTGTGTGTGTGTTTCCTTTCCTTTGTTAAAGAAAGGAGGAAGAAGATGGAGAGGGCTGAATGTCTATAACAGAACTCGAATTGTTTGTCCTTTTGCCTTTTGATGCTCTTCTGGATAAGAGAGTTTGATGCCAATTCTCCTTTAGGGTGTATGTCTGAATTTCCTCAGGTGCCTTGTGTTTGGGAGTGGAGTCTGCCCATTTCAAGGTTCCCTGATGTGAGGGACCAAATCCCATTTGATTTTTTCCTAACTACTTCTCAGAGTCTGTTCCTGAATGTTCAGTGCAATAGGCCTATGTTACCACCTTGGGCTTGGAATGTTCAACAGGGCTTAAGACTAGCTATCTTCCATGAGATCCACTTGACCTGCCTCCTTTCTGTTCCTCATGGTGGTAGTTCAACTTTCCACAGCTGCCCCCTCTTCTGTTCTACCCTCTTCCCCCGCATCCTATTCTCCTTTTCCTTTGTTCAATACAATAATGAAAAAGATCAACAAGTCCATGTCATAAGCTAATGTCCAGCTAGGAGTAAAATACCAGTTTCCTTTTTTCTCCTTTTTTGCAGGCACCTCTTATGAATAATTGTCTTGAATACCCTCTCCCCAAAATTGGCAATGGGAAAGGAAGGAAGAAAACAACAACCATTCCCTACAATTCCAGCAATTTTATTCCAATTCTCCCTACTTTTCCCATCCCTGCTTATGCAACTAGAGGGAGGCGCTTGTGGAGATTACTAAGAACAGTGGGTTCAGCCACCACTTAGTAACTCCTAGAGGAAGGATTCCATTGTTTGCAGTTCTCTTTAGGTTGATTAGTATAGGATATCTCTTTGTAGCTCAGACTTGAATCTTAGTCACTAATTCCAGGGCAACAAAAACATCCCATTCATCATGTTGCTACACTTACAACATAGCAAAACAATTATGTAGTATAGCTCTATATACATAAGGTATTATAAGTATACCTGTGATTGGTTGTGCTTATGTTCACTTGCAATCTCGTATTGTTAATGAAAAATGACTGTAAACTTTTAAAGGTTATCCAGGGATGTGATTTTTTTTTTTTTTAGCAGCTCTGATTTTTTTTCTCCATCAGTCCACAATCTCCTCCACATCTGACACTAATGGGTGTTAACCACATTCTCAATGAAACGCCTTCTGTTCATTGTTCTGAGTACCCAGATGTGATACCTTTCAAATATTCTTTCAACTGTTCACCTGTACCCACTCTTTAACAAAAAGATGGATATGCCTTCTTCCTCGCTGTCATGGCTTACCATTGTAGACTGATCTCTTTTAACTTAAGTTGCTGTAACACTGTGACTCCAGTTTGATTCAAACACACATGTGTATTAGCCAGACTAATCCGGCTAATCTAATTTAAAAGGAACTTTCACGGAGCTTTCATAACTTTAGAACACTGTCCTTTTTCAACGTTTACCTTAAAGACAAACTCTGCAACAACACTTTCAAGACTTCAACAGAGCTGTCATTTTCTACCATTCCAATTTTTTTCCAGCCCTCTTTTCCTCTCAAGCTTTGCTTCAGGCATACGCGTATCCTCTTGTCTTCAGTGTCTCAGGTACACACACCTGTACCTGTCTCTGTGTTTTAGCATATACTTCCCCTCCTAATCAGAAAGCCTCCTAACTTCACTCACCTGCCCAAATAATGAGTTTTAAATATTATGCTCTGTCATGAGATATTTCTGGAAGGCTCTAGCTCATCGAGATCCTTTCTCAATTTCTACATATAGTAGGTAGACTTCATTTTGCTTGACTTTTCATTCAATATGTTTCCTGCTATGTTTGTTCTTCCTTGGATTTGAGTGTTTTGACTCACTAAAACATTAATACTTACTAAGGTTGGTGACCATATCTTAGATTTCCTTGGTAAATATACAATATAGTGCAGCAGAAAGAGCTCTTGGCCAGCTCTCAGAATAGCAACGTGGCCTTGGAAAATACTGCTTTACCTCTTAAACCTCAGTTCTCTGGTCTGTAAAGTAGGAAAGTAATGTCCTTTCTGTCTACTTTGAAAGATTATTAGAAGTTGCAAATAGGATGTGAAGAGCTTTTAAATCTGAAAACAGTGTTTTGCCTATTATTTTAGATGCATTTGGAAAAGTCTGTCTAATCTTACCCTAAGTTCAGTATAAAGAAAACTACAGTAGTTGGATGGAAATGGGGATTTTTGGTTTTGCACACTCAGAAGGACAAGTTGATTATATCTTTCCAATGGAAAAATTTTCACATTTGTTTGGAGAAGTAAATTTATTTCATCTGTTTAGTAGACAAGGTTGTTGAAGCACACAGAAAAATTTTGTGTCTTATATAAGACCAATGGCAGAACTAGAAATACACAAGTCTTGTAACTCTTGGGGATCTGATCATCTACTTAAGTTTTTTATATTGTTGTAAAATGAAGAAAGCAACTAAAAGTTTGAAAAAAATTAGTTTTGAAATGTGGGCTTTTATACTTCATTAAATCTAAAATCAGTAATTTTTCTGAATTTAAAAATAATGTCCTCTATAGTTTTGTTTACCATGATTTGAAGACAAAGAGGGAGTTGATGATAATAAAAAAATTGTACAATATTCTGCCCTAATATTTCCTTATGTATTCTCATTTGTGTGGCATTATTTAAGGATGTTCCAGAGTTACATTTAGGGAGATCAACTTCTAATGGGACTTCCAGGTTTATAACTTATGAAAATTGACTGAAACATTTGAAGGGAATTAGGTATACTTTCTTCTCCTGTGACTAATAATTCAACTTAAAATGTGGAGAGCAGTGCACACCCAGAACTGTAACTACATAAATTTAGATCAAGTTGAATATTTATTTTCTTAACATTCTGCCTTGTTCTACTGAGGCTTGTGATACAATTCTCAGCAGAGAAACAAACAAATGCCAGGATATCCATACCATATCATATCAGAATGGGAAAGAATGTGCTTTGTTTCACAACCTCTCCATCGTGGTAAAGTAACACTGTGACCAGGGTAAGGAAATGCTGACTCAGTGTTTCCCATCCTAGAATTTTAACAGCAATACCACAGACCTTCCTACACCCTTGCCAGGGAAAACTGCCTTTATTTGGCATAAATAATTGAAGTATATCTTATTGCTAAATTAGTATTCACTTCTAAATTCCTGAACATGTTTACCACAAACACTTTGTTCCTTCCAGCTTAAATAATATATTACTCCAGCGACTAATTCTGTGGCTTTTAGTTAGGAAATATAGTCCCAGAAGTAAGTCAGTTCTATACTGTAAATTTATTCTAGTTCCATCATTTTTTCCCCAAATTCTAGTGTTCCTCTCAGATCATGTTGATAATGAAGATTTCTTGGAAGGGTACGGGATGTGATTATTGTTTTTATGTTTGAAATGGGATTTCGAGTTTAGATTGTTAACATAATTTTTCATTAGTTTCCTGAATACATTTTTCTTAACACCTTTTTAAACAGACTTCTTTTATAGTAACTGACAGGTTTTTTTTATACTGAGGAATAAAAATTGGTGAACAGCTTTCTATATAAATTATTTATTTCCCTTGCTCTAATCTGAGTACCTTTTATTTATTTATTTTTATCTTATTTTATTTTTTTAACATCTTTATTGGACTATAATTGCTTTACAGTGGTGTGTTAGTTTCTGCTTTAATCAGCTATACATATACATATATCCCCATATCACTTCCCTCTTGCATTTCCCTCCGTCCTACCTCCATATCCCACCCCTCTAGGTGGTCACAAAGCACCGAGCTGATCTACCTGTGCTATGCAGCTGCTATCCACTAGCTATCAGTTTTACCTTTGATAGTGTATATATGTCCATGCTACTCTCTCAATTGGTCCCAGCTTAACTTTCCCTCTCCCCGTGTCCTCAAGTCCATTCTCTAGTAGGTCTGTGTTTTTATTCCCGTCCTGCCCCTAGGTTCTTCAAGACCATTTTTTTTTTTTTTTTTTAGATTCCATATATATATGTGTTAGCGTACGGTATTTTTCTCTTTCTGACTTACTTCACTCTGTATGACAGACTGTAGGTCCATCCACCTCACTACAAATACCTCATTTCGTTTCTTTTTATGGCTGAGTAATATTCCATTGTATATATGTGCCACATCTTCTTTATCCATTCATCTGTCGATGGACACTTAGGTTGCTTCCATGTCCTGGATACTGTAAATAGAGCTGCAATGAACATTGTGGTACATGACTCTTTTTGAATTATGGTTTTCTCAGGGTCTATGCCCAGTAGTGGGATTGCTGTGTCGTATGGTAGTTCTATTTTTACTTTTTTAAAGAAGCTCCATATTGTTCTCCATAGTGACTGTATCAACTTACATTCCCACCAACAGTGCAAGAGGGTTCCCTTTTCTCTACACCCTCTCCAGCATTTATTTTTTGTAGATTTTTTGATGATGGCCATTCTGACTGGTGTGAGATGATATCTCATTGTAGTTTTGATTTGCATTTCTCTAATGATTAATGATGTTGAGCATTCTTTCATGTGTTTGTTGGCAATCTGTATACCTTCTTTGAAAATTTGTCTATTTAGGTCTTCTGCCCATTTTTGGATTGGGTTGTTTGTTTATCAGATGTGGAGCTGCATGGGCTGCTTGTAAATTTTGGAGATTAATCCTTTGTCAGTTGATTCGATTGCAAATATTTTCTCCCATTCTGAGGGTTGTCTTTTCGTCTTGCTTATGGTTTCCTTTGCTGTGTGAAAGCTTTTAAGTTTCATTAGGTCTCATTTGTTTATTTTTGTTTTTATTTCCATTTCTCTAGGAGGTGAGTCAAAAGGGATCTTACTGTGATTTATGTCATAGAGTGTTCTGCCTAAGTTTTCCTTTAAGAGTTTTGTAGTGTCTGTCCTTACATTTAGGTCTTTAATCCATTTTGAGTTTATTTTTGTGTATGGTGTTAGGGAGTGTTCTAATTTCATTCTTTGACCTGTAGCTGTGCAGTTTTCCCAGCACCACTTATTGAAGAGGGTGTCTTTTCTCCATTGGATACTCTTGCCTCCTTTATCAAAAATAAGGTGATCATATGTGTGTGGGTTTATCTCTGGGCTTTCTATCCTGTTCCAATGATCTATATTTCTGTTTTTGTGCCAGTACCATACTATCTTGATTACTGTAGCTTTGTAGTATAGTCTGAAGTCTGGGAGCCTGATTCCTCTAGCTCCGTTTTTCTTTCTCAAGATTCCTTTGGCTATTCGGGGGTCTTTTGTGTTTCCATACAAATTGTGAAATTTTTTGTTCTAGTTCTGGAAAATTGCCATTGGTAGTTTGATAGGGATTGCACTGAATCTGTAGATTGCTTTTGGTAGTATAATCATTTTCACAATTTCATCAGTGTCTTATAGTTTCCTGCCTGCAGGCTTTTGTCTCCTTAGCTGGGTTTATTTCTAGGTATTTTATTCTTTTTCTTGCAATGGTAAATGGGATTGTTTCCTTAATTTCTCTTTCAGATTTTTTATCATTAGTGTATAAGAATGCAAGAGATTTCTGTGCATTAATTTTGTATCCTGCTGCTTTACCAAATTCCTTGATTAGCTCTAGTAGTTTTCTGGTAGTATCTTTAGGATTCTCAATGTATAGTATCATGTCATCTACAAACAGTGACAGCTTTACTTCATCTTTTCCGATTTGGATTCCTTTTATTTCTTTTTCTTCTCTGATTGCTATGGCTAAAACTTCCAAAACAGTGTTGAATAATAGTGGTGAGAGTGGGCAACCTTGTTTTGTTCCTGATCTTAGTGGAAATGTTTTCAGTTTTTCACCATTGAGGACGATGTTGGATGTGGATTTGTCATATATGGCCTTTATTATGTTGAGGGAAGTTCCCTCTATGCCTACTTTCTGCAGGGTTTTTATCATAAATGGGTGTTGAACTTTGTCAGAAGTTTTTCTGCATCTATTGAGATGATCATATGGTTTTTCTCCTTCAATTTGTCAATATGGTTTATCACATTGATTGATTTGCGTATATTAAAGAATACTTGCATTCCTGGAATAAACCCCACTTGATCATGGTGTATGATCCTTTTAATGTGCTTTTGGATTCTGTTTGCTAGAATTTTGTTGAGGATTTTTGCATCTGTGCTCATCAGTGATATTGGCCTGTAGTTTTCTTTCTTTGTGGCCTCTCTGCCTGGTTTTGGTATCAGGGTGATGGTGGCCTCGTAGAATGAGTTTGGCAGTGTTCCTCCCTCTGCTATATTTTGGAAGAGTTTGGGAAGGATAGGTGTTAGCTCTTCTCTAAATGTTTGCTAGAATTTGCCTGTGAAGCCATCTGGTGCTGGGCTTTTGTTTGTGGAAGATATTTAATCACAGTCTCAATTTGAGTGCTTGTGATTGGTCTGTTTATATTTTCTGTTTCTTCCTGATTCAGTCTCGGAAGGTTGTGCTTTTCTAAGAATTTCTCCATTTCTTCCAGGTTGTCCATTTTATTGACATATAGTTGCTTGTAGTAATCTCTCCTGATGCTTTATATTTCTGTGGTGTCAGTTGTTACTTTTCTTTTTTCATTTCTAATTCTGTTGATGTGAGTCTTCTCCCTTATTTTCTTGATGAGTCTGGCTAATGGTTTACAAATTATATCTTCTCAGAGAACCAACTTTTAGTTTTATTGATCTTTGCTATCATTTCCTTCATTTCTTTTTCATTTATTTCTGATCTGATCTTTATGATTTCTTTCCTTCTGCTAACTTTGGGGTTTGTTTGTTCTTCTTTCTCTAATTGCTTTAGGTGTAAGGTTAGGTTGTTTATTTGAGATGTTTCTTGTTTCTCGAGGTAGGATTGTATTGCTATAAACTTCCCTCTTAGAACTGCTTTTGCTGCATCCCATAGGTTTTGGGTCGTCGTGTTTTCATTGTCATTTGTTCCTAGCTATTTTTTGATTTCCTCTTTGATTTCTTCAGTGAGCTCTTGGTTATTACGTAGTGTATTGTTTAGCTTCCATGTGTTCCTATTTTTTACAGACTGTTTCCTGTAATTGATATCTAGTCTCATAGCTTTGTGGTCAGAAAAGATTCTTGATATGATTTCAATTTTCTTAAATTTACCAAGGCTTGATTTGTGACCCAAGATATGATGTATCCTGGAGAAGGTTCCATGAGCACTTGAGAAGAAAGTGTATTCTGTTGTTTTTGGATGGAATGTTCTATAAATATCAATTAAGTCCATCTTGTTTAATGTGTCATTTAAAGCTTGTTTCCTTATTTATTTGCATTTTGGATGATCTGTCCATTGATGAAAGTGGGGTGTTAAAGTCCCCTACTATGATTGTGTTACTGTCGATTTCTCCTTTTATGGCTGTTAGTATCTGCCTTATATATTGAGGTACTCCTGTGTTGGGTGCATAAATATTTACAATTGTTAAACCTTCTTCTTGGATTCATCCCTTGATCATTATGTAGTGTCCTTCTTTGTCTCTTGTAATGGCCTGTATTTTAAAGTCTCTTTTGTCTCATATGAGAATTGCTACTCCAGCTTTCTTTTGATTTCCATGGAATATCTTTTTCTATCCCCTCACTTTCAGTCTGTATGTGTCCCTAGGTCTGAAGTGGGTTTCTTGTAGACAGCATATATATGGGTCTTGTTTTTTTATCCATTCAGCCAGTCTATGTCTTTTGGTTGGAGCATTTATTCCATTTACATTTAAGGTAATTATAGATATGTATGTTCCTATATCCAGTTTCTTAATTGTTTTGGGTTTGTTATTGTAGGTCTTTTCCTTCTCTTGTGTTTCCTGCCTAGAGAAGTTCCTTTAGCATTTGTTGTAAAGCTGGTTTGGTGGTGCTGAATTCTCTTAGCTTTTGCTTGTCTGTAAAGGTTTTAATTTCTCCGTCAAACCTGAATGAGATCCTTGATGGTAGAGTAATCTTGGTTGTAGGTTTTTCCCTTTCATCACTTTAAATATGTCCTGCCACTCCCTTCTGGCTTGCAGAGTTTCTGCTGAAAGATCAGCTGTTAACCTTATGGGGATTCCCTTGTGTTTTATTTGTTGTTTTTCCCTTGCTGCTTTTAATATTTTTTTGTTGTGTTTAATTTTTGATAGTTTGATTAATATGTGTCTTGGTGTGTTTCTCCTTGGATTTATCCTGTATGGGACTCTCTGTACTTCCTGGACTTAACTATTTCCTTTCCCATATTAGGGAAGTTTTCAACTATAATTTCTTCAAATATTTTCTCAGTCCCTTTTTCTTTTCTTCTTCTGGGACCCCTATAATTCGAACGTTGGAGCATTTAATGTTGTCCCAGAGGTCCCTGAGACTGTCCTCAATTCTTTTCATTCTTTTTTTCTTTATTCTGCTCTGCAGTAGTTATTTCCACTATTTTATCTTCCAGGTCACTTATCCATTCTTCTGCCTCAGTTATTCTGCTGTTGATTCCTTCTAGAGAATTTTTAATTTCATTTATTGTGTTGTTCATCATTGTTTGTTTGCTCTTTAGTTCTTCTAGTTTCTTGTTAAACGTTTCTTGTAATTTATCCGTTCTACTTCCAAGATTTTGGATCATCTTTACTATCATTATTCTGAATTCTTTCTCAGGTAGACTGACTATTTCCTCTTCATTTGTTTGGTCTGGTGGGTTTTTACCTTGCTCCTTCATCTGCTGTGGGTTTCTCTGTCTTCTCATTTTGCTTATCTTACTGTGTTTGAGGGTCTCCTTTTCACAGGCTGCAGGTTCATAGTTCCCATTGTTTTTGGTGTCTGCCCCCAGTGGGTAAGGTTGTTTCAGTGGGTTGTGTAGGCTTCCTGGTGGAGGGGACTAATGCCTGTGTTCTGGTGGTTGAGGCTGAATCTTGTGTTTCTGGCGGGAAGATCCATGTCTGGTGGTGTGCTTTGGGTTGTCTGTGACCTTTTTATGATTTTAGGCAGTCTCTCTCTTAATGGGTGTGGTTGTGTTCCTGTCTTGCTAGTTGTTTGGCATAGGGTGTTCAGCAGTGTAGCTTGCTGGTTGTTGAGTGGAGCTGGGTCTTGGAGTTGAGATGGAGATCTCTGGGAGATTTTTGCTGTTTGATATTACATGGAGCTGGGAGGTCTCTGGTGAACCAGTGTCCTGAACTCGGCTCTTCCACCTCAATGGCAGAGCACTGACGCCTGGCCAGAGCACCAAGACGCTCTCATCCACACAGCTCAGAACAAAAGGGAGAAAAAAAGAAAGAAAGAAAAAATAAAATAATGTTATTAAAATTAAAAATGATTATTAAAAATAAAAAAAATTAAAAGTAATAAAAAAGAAAGAGCAACCAAACCAAAAAACAAATCCACCAATGATAACAAGCACTAAAAACTATACTAAAAAAAAAGGACAGACAGAACCCTAGTATAAATGGTAAAAGCAAAGGTGTACAGACAAAATCACACAGAATCATACAAACAAACAGTGAAACACAAACAAAAAGTGAAAAAGGGGAAAAATATATAAATCATTTCTCCCAAAGTCCATCGCCACAGTTTGGGATGATTTTTTGTGTATTCAGGTATTCCACAGATGCAGGATACATCAAGTTGATTCTGAAGATTTAATCCGCTGCTCCTGAGGCTGCTGGGAGGGATTTCCCTTTCTCTTCTTTGTTCGTACAGCTCCTGGGGGTTCAGCTTTGGATTTGGCCCCACCTCTGCATGTAGGTCGCCTGAAGGCGTCTGTTCTTCGCTCAGACAGAGCGGGGTTAAAGGAGCAGCTGATTCGGGAGCTCTGGCTCAGTCAGGCCACGGGGAGGGAGCGGTACGGATGCGGGCGAGCCCATGGCGTCAGAGTCCGGCGTGACGTTGCACCAGGCTGAGGCCCGCCATGCGTTCTCCCGGGGAAGTTGTCCCTGGATCACAGGACCGTGGCAGTGGCGGGCTGCACAGGCTCCCGGGAGGGAATGTGAGGATAGTGCCCTGTGCTTGCACACAGGCTTCTTGGTGGCGGCAGCAGCAGCCTTTGCGTCTCATGCCCGTTTCTGGGATCCTCTCTGATAGCAGGGGCTCGAGCCCATCTGAGTAGCTCGTTGAGGCGGCGCTGTTAATCCCCTCTCCTTGCGCACCGCAAAACAAAGAGGCAAGAAAAAGTCTCTTGCCTCTTCGGCAGCTCCAGACTTTTTCCCGGACTCCCTCCCGGCTAGCCGTGGCGCACTAGCTCCCTTCAGGCTGTGTTCACGCCGCCAACCCCAGTCGTCTCCCTGGGATCCGACCTCCGAATCCAGAGCCTCAGCTCCCAGCCCCCGCCCGCCCCGGCGGGTGAACAGACAAGCCTCTCAAACTGGTGAGTGCTGGTCAGCACCGATCCTCTGTGCGGGAATCTGTCCGCTTTGCCCTCCGCACCCCTGTTGCTGTGCTCTCCTCCGTGGCTGCGAAGCTTCCCCCTCTGCCACCCGCAGTCTCCGCCCGCAAAGGGGCTTCCTAGTGTGTGGAAACCTTTCCTCCTTCACAGCTCCCTCCCACTGGTGCAGGTCCCGTCCCTATTATTTGTCTCTGTTTTTTTCTTTTGCCCTACCCAGGTACGTGGGGAGTTTCTTGCCTTTTGGGAGGTCTGAGTTCTTCTGCCAGCGTTCAGTAGGTGTTCTGTAGGAGTTGTTGCACATGTAGATGCATTTCTGATGTATTTGTGGGTTGGAAGGTGATCTGCACCTCTTACTCTTCTGCTGTCTTGAAGCTCTTCCTGAGTACCTTTTAAAAAACTGGTTAAACCCATTGAAAGTTAGTTAAAAGCACTTTCTACTTTGGAAAAAACCTCAAAACTTTATCAAGACTTTAGGTGCATAGGTAATCTTTGCATTTTGTGTTTTGTTTTTCCCCATCTGTATCGAAGATATGTCCATGTCCTGTAGTTACTGCTTTGACCCGCATTATTCTTTCTCTACCCTCAGCCACTTTCCTGACTCAGGTCCTCATTGTCTCTTTCATGTTGAATTTTATCAGTTGGTAGACTGATCTTATGTCTAGTCTCATTTTTTAAAAAAGTTATTAGTGATAAATAATTGTGCTCTTCAGCAGTATTTTCAATTTCTCTTCCTTCCAGCACAAGGTAAACCTGCACTGTTTTGTCCCTGTGTGAACTGTGAGATGTGACATGTGTCACTTTTTGTTGGGAACCTATCAGGACAAGGGCTCAAGTCACATGTCCCCTACCCTCTTTTGCTATTATTGCTGGTGATGCTCACATGTGAAGGCTCTGCCAGCCAGCGTCGTTGAATGAGGATGAAATGGAATAGCACCCTTGTCTCCACCCTAAACCTGAGACAAACCAAGAAATAAATTTTAGTTGTTTTAAGCCACTGAGAATTTTAGATTTTTGACTGCAATATAACATAGACTTTCTTTACTGATAGACCATTCGACTCACAAAATAAATCTTTGAAGAGTTGTCTTTTCTATATGCAGATCTTGTGCTGTTACCACTGTGCTCAGAATTCTTTTGTGGGACCCCAAGATAGATAAATAAAAACAAAATTCCTAACTCTGGTACCCAAGGCCCTTTATGAACTGGCTTCTAATTATTAAAATGAATAAAAGAATTTATTAATGTGACAAATTTTAAAAATATGAAAATATATAGATTTCCTATATATAATATAATGGAGTGAAAATTTTTTCAGTTATATCATCAGCTTTCCCCCTTTCTCACTATATATACTCTTTAACTGTGCCATTTATAGTACACATTTAAATAATACCCATTTCTAGGTCTTTGCCAAATTTAACTCAATATGGATTTTCCTTTAACAGATGACTATAATCTTTCATCCTAAAATTTTAGTATTCACAACAATCAGTGGGGAAAGTACATTTATTGTGACAAATGAGAGGAGCTTGTGTTTGGGTGTCATAGAGAGGTGGGTGGGGAATCCTGCCTGGGGCATTTACTAGTTGCATCACCTGAGACCTGATTTTTAACTGCTTTGAATTTCAGACCCCTCCTTTACAGAATTAGGATGACAATCCCTACCATAGACAATTGTGAAGTTTAAATTAAATCATGCATTTAAAGGGCTTGACATAGAGGTAGAGCTCAATTATTACTGGTTCATTCTTCTGCAGATGAGAATATAGAAGCTCAGAGTTGAACACCAGATGAGTTTCTACTGTTTTCCAGGTTTTGGCCTTCCAGGCTTTGTACATTCAAAACTGATTTAAATTTCCTTTTTCCTTCCAGATTGTCACTTCCTTTAGTTCCTTTTCTTTATTCTTCAATATCTATGAACGCTGCTGTGGTTGGGGGAGAGGAGGCTGCACAGAGACAATACTGACATCACAAGAGCCCTCGAAGCCTTCTTGGAATCATATGGAATCCTTAGGTGGTGATTTGGAAAGTACTGCTAGAAGCATCTCTCATCACTTCTGAAAGATATATATATCCTTCAGTCTGTCCCTGACAAGTGCTTTAGGGAAGCGATTTCTTGTGACTACAGGTAAAAAAACTCTGCAAATTAAGGCTCATAAACATGTGGAGGATTCTTTCTCTTAATGGTGATGTCTCAAGGCAATATGTCAGGGCAGCTTGGGATCTGTTGGTAACTCAGAAAAATAAGAAACCAGATACTTCTTAATATTACTGTCATTATATTGTCAATTGTCTTTTTTTAACACCAGAGATTTTAAAGAGGTAGGAATTAGAATGTCTATTAATGTCATATATTCAGTAGCTTTTGGAATGTAGGAAATATCCTTGCTGCTTGGAGAATCATTTCTTGCGGCGAGCCGCCTCCGACCAGCAGAATGACGAGTCGCCACACGCAAGATTCTTCTCGTATCACACTTTAATGGAGCACAGCTTGGTTAAAGAAAAGATGGAAGGAAGACCCCGCAATCCTATAGCAGTCTGCTTATATAGGGATTAAGAACATGTGTCGCTCTGTGATTGGCTTTCGCTGATGGTGCGACTTGTGAGCCAGCATCGGATAGGTCGCTACTTTAAAACCTCATTAGTATACTTAGCGCAAGCGCAGTGGCCACAGGAAGGATGATTCAGCTTGCTTCAGCTTCCTGCTGCGTGGCAGTTAGCTGACCGCGCCCTACATCTCCCCCTTTTTTATTTACTAGGATCACCAAGCAGAATGTAGCCCGTACAAGTGTTCACCTCATGATGTGCTCACTGTTCGAGGGCAGTCTTCCGTTGGCATGTCTGAGACACCTTCCTGCGTGCAATGCCAACAAGGGCTGCAGGGTGCAAAGGCTGACTCAGAATAAGTTTTGATTCCCTATAGAGGTGCAATGGCAACAGGGCCTCTCTGTGCAAGGGCAATCAATTCGAACTGTTCAGGACGGAGACCCAGGCTGCGGGAGAATCACCCTCACTAACAGCCAAAAGCGCTTGAGTGAGTAGGACCTTATCTCGATGTGCCCTGACGCGCATGCGACAGACCAACCAGAGACATATTATAATCAGAGCCCAAAGATCCCCACCCCTACCCACTCTTTAAAGAAGAAAGAGGCAGAAGAGAGCCAAGAGGTAAAATCTCCAAAGGTAACGGGTTCCAGCTTGGTAGCATTCAGTTGCATAATCTGAATCTTTTGCTTAAATATCATCCGTTCAGCTTCTTGAGACCAGTTTCCCTTTAGGAATTCTCCAATCTCTGCACTCCTATTCAGGGCATCTGTAAAGTGGCCAAAGCAGAAATATCCATGCCTACTCCTGCCTCATTAACTAATAACCAAGAATAAAATGGCCATCCTTCAAAATACCACTTTGTACTATCATTTCCTTTTGTCTCATTAGTATCATTTCCTTTTTCCTTTCTTCCCATATAGGACTTTAAATCAGGGGAAAATTGAAAGCCTGAACTAAGTTCATACTTAGCATAAGTTCCCCCCTGACAAGGGGTAAAGACTGGGGGTGTTGATGTGACTGGCTCACAATAGGGGGCGACAACAGTCCTGTTGGCACTTGTTTTATCAGAAGCATTATTTCTTAAAGGAACTATCCCTGTATGTTCCAAAACTAAAGTGGTAATATTCATCTCATTTTCACTGGAATTCCCTATACCTGAACCTGAAGTGTGGCCTTGAGTTATCTTGCTCAAAGCTTCATTCAACATATTCAATGGAATAAAATCACTGGCATTATACGGTGCCCAGTCATAATTCAATGGCTGGGTACAGGCCGTATTCATTTCACAACTAGTGGAATAAAATATTGGAAGAACTCTGCTCTGAGAGTGAACCGGCATGGGAACTGGCCAGGTCCGGCCAATTCCCCAGAACGTCATATTCTCTGCCCTAAGCAAGGGAAGAATCATCAGGAACATCCAGCTCAGCATCTTCTCTGAAGTTTTCTTCAACAATTCTCGTCAGTCTTGATGGCACCCAGATCGGATCTTGATCCTGACTGGACTACTCACCGACGGTTCACTCCGTGTGTCGAGTTCTGAATCGGTCCTCCATGCAGGGCGCGAAGTTCCCGGGTTTCGGCACCAAATGCGGCGAGCCGCCTCCGACCAGCAGAATGACGAGTCGCCACACGCAAGATTCTTCTCGTATCACACTTTAATGGAGCACAGCTTGGTTAAAGAAAAGATGGAAGGAAGACCCCGCAATCCTATAGCAGTCTGCTTATATAGGGATTAAGAACATGTGTCGCTCTGTGATTGGCTTTCGCTGATGGTGCGACTTGTGAGCCAGCATCGGATAGGTCGCTACTTTAAAACCTCATTAGTATACTTAGCGCAAGCGCAGTGGCCACAGGAAGGATGATCCAGCTTGCTTCAGCTTCCTGCTGCGTGGCAGTTAGCTGACCGCGCCCTACAATTTCTTCCTCTTGAACAAAGAAATGTCAGCATTTTTAGTGGTGGAACTCCCAAATTTCATTCAGTTCTTTACCATATGTAAACTATTATGCCATAATAAAAATTATGTTTAAAAAACCCAACAATGTAAAAGCATAGGAAAAGGTAATCTCAAGTTAGGTAGAGTAAACATGTTAAAAATATATGCAATATAAGCATGATTTATAAGAAAAAAACCAATCTGTAAATATTTACAAGGAAACACAGCAAGATGTTAATAGTGGATACCTCTGCAGAGTGATGTTAGGTGATCTTTAGTTTCTATTTCTTAATTTACTGTATTTTCTAAAGTTTGTACAATGACCCACATATTTTATTGATATTATAAATGTAATTACTCACATATATGTATATATATGAAATTTATCTATTTTGCATATTTCTGAAATTGGTCACATTACAGAGCTCTTATTAATTCTTGTTAGTGCTATCAGTTGACTTACTATTTAGCAGCCCAGAAACATGTCAAATAATAGTCAATAACCATGTGTTAGTTGAGATTTTAAAAGAAGTTCTCTACTATGTTATTATCGGTATGCTAGCTCTCATTTTTACATAAATATTATTTATTAAGTTACAGAAACCCCATTTTTAGACTTAGGTCTCAAATGCCTATTTGGCATCCTGCTTGAGTGTCGTGCCAGCCCATTAGAGACAGTTCATTTTTCACTGTTATGCCTTCTCCTCTTCTTCCTTTTAATAATAGACTCCCCTAAGGTGCAGCTGAGCATATGGCTGTCCTCCTAGAGGCCATGTGAGGTGTAAGTAAGCTTTGTCTAGTGTGATGGGAGAGAAGTGATGTCTTCAACTTCTGGATCATGTTATTATAAGGAAGTGGTTTGCATTCCACTCCTTCCCTTTCTGCTGGCTGGAATTAAGCAACAACAGTGTCTACTGCCTCAGATCTATGTTGCCACTTCTGAGGATGTAGCAACAACTAATCCTATTACGAGTGTCTAGCCTATGTGTCCAAAGCAGCATAGTTCAAATCTTAATCTCTCCTGCCCCTTTCTTCACATCTTCTCTTCCCTGAAATGCCCCATTGTTATGATTTACCACACCTACTCCATTCAGCAAATCTGTCCCCATATTTTCAAAATATATCTCCAACCGAACCATTCCTTAACATTTTTCTCCCTGGGCTAGACTAGTCTGATGATATTCTCCTAACTGCTCTTCTATTCTTGTGGCTTATAATATGTTCCCCACATAGTAGAGTGCCTTTTTAAAAATGGAAATCAGGTTACATCACTTCTGCTTAAAACTCTCCAACTGGCATCCGTTAACACTTAAAATAAAATTCTAGCAAGAAAATTTCTTTGAGATCTGACCTCTGTCTTCTTCTCTGGCTACATCTCTTACCATTTTCTTCCTACCCAACTCTTATCTACCAACACTGGCTTTCCTACTGCCCCCAAGACATACCATCCTTATTCTCACCTTGGGAACTTTATATTTGTTATTTCTCTGCCTTCAAAGTTCTTCTTTCAAATATTGTCTTAGCAAACTCTTCTCTGCATCATCCAAACTTATCTGAGCAGTTTTTTCCCACTTACCTTCTAAAACAGCTGTTTCTTTCTAAATGACACATTTCCTTCCTTCATAAGGTGATCTAACACCTTAGTATTACCTTAAATTATATTATTCTTTTTTAAAAATATTTAATATATTTTTCTGTCACTATAATATAAATTCCATGGTGGTAGGGATGTTGTATTGCTTATCCTATATTTCCAGAACTTAAACAGCACCTGGAACAGAATGGGTACTCAAAAAATATTTGTTTCATAAATCAATATTTAGTATTACATAAAATGATCAATTTTATATTTTATCTGTTGATATACTTAATTTATTAATATATTTGCTACTATTCTTTTATTTCTAGACTAAACTCTTCTTGATCATGCTCCCTTTAATTTGATGTTAGATAATTTTTTCCTAGTATTTTTATTGATATTTATAGATGAGACTAATCAATAGATTTTGGGGTTATCTTTAAAAGCTTCATAAAATGAACTGCAGTCTTCTACATTTTTTCTATGCCTCAACATATTCTATAGAAAAAATATTATCTGTTCCTTGTTAATATGAAAGAAAGCACCCATGAAATTGCTAAAACCAGGATAGTTAAATAATTATTTTATTACTTTAAAAATCCTTTAATGATTAACAGTATAATTAGGTATTTGATTTCTTCTTTTTCAATAATAATTCATTTTTTCCTAGAAAAATATTAATCTTATTGAAATTTTCAAGTTTAATACCAATGACATTTTATACAATTTTATGATGATTTTAATACCTTATCTTTGGTAGTCTTATCCCCTTCTCATTCACAGGTGTGTGTGTGTGTGTGTGTGTGTGTGTGTGTGTGTTTGTGTGTGTGTTTGGTACTTTAGATTAGCCAAAAGTAACTTCTGCCTGGAAAAAACACATTTTTTCTCAAGTTACCTCTCTTCCTTTCCTCCTTAAATGGATACCTCCTACTTATTCTTTATGACTCAATTTAAACAGAACTTCCTTAGGAAGGTCACACTGATTGCCTCATTTCAGTGAGGTTCCAACTGCAGTCCACCATATCTCAATGTATAGTTAACTTTGGCTAACTATAAGCAGTTATTGAAAAAAATAAGCAAGATAAAACACAGTACCTATATATATATGTGGCTTGGAAGGGACCTGTGTAGGGTTTCTGGAGAGCTGGAAATTTTCTATTTCTTAATTTGGTGATGTTAAATGGATTGTTACTTAGTGATAATTTACTGAACTGTATAATTGTTTTTATACATCCTGAAGATTTCTGATGTTATATTTCACAGTAAATGGTTTTTAAAACTTGATACACTATTCTTATTTTTCTCTTTTTTTCTGGTGAGAACTTCACCACAGAGTTGACCATTGTCTAAAGACAGAATTTGGGCACTGTTGATTTGACAGTTTGGAGTTAGCAAAAGATTTAAAGTAGGAAACTCACCATAAAATTAGAACAAACCTAGAAGTAGGGAGACCAGTTATGAAGCCATTTCAATAGTTCCTTTGAGACTTTGCTTCTGGAAAAGATGGAGTTACAGTAACTAGATTTACCTTCACACCTGACTCAACCAGATCAAAAACAAAATGCATGAGGTAATAGTTTTAAAGGCATTGTATATCAAGCAATAAAGGACAGTGATTTTTTTTTAACATCTTTATTGGAGTATAATTGCTTTACAATGGTGTGTTAGTTTCTGCTTTATAACAAAGTGAATCAGCTATACATATACATATATCCCCATATCTCCTCCCTCTTGCGTCTCCCTCCCACCCTCCCTATCCCACCCCTCTAGGTGGTCACAAAGCACCAAGCTGATCTCCCCGTGCTCTGCGGCTACTTCCCACTAGCTATCTGTTTTACATTTGGTAGTGTATATATGTCCATGCCACTCTCTCACGTCATCCCAGCTTATGCTTCCCAATCCTCGTGTCCTCAAGTCCATTCTCTAAGTCTGCGTCTGTATTCCTGTCCTGCCCCTAGGTCCTTCAGAACCTTTGTTTGTTTTCTTTTTAAGATTCCATATATATGTGTTAGCATACGGTATTTATTTTTCTCTTTCTGACTTACTTCACTCTGTATGACAGTCTCTAGGTCCATCCACCTCACTACAAATAACTCAATTTCGTTTCTTTTTATGGTTGAGTAATATTCCATTGTATATATGTGCCACATCTTCTTTATCTATTCATCTGTCAGTGGACACTTAGGTTGCTTCCACGTGCTAGCTATTGTAAGTAGTGCTGCAATGAACATTGTGGTACATGACTCTTTTTGAATTATGGTTTTCTCAGGGTATATGTACAGTAGTGGGATTGCTGGGTGTATGGTAGTTCTATTTGTAGTTTTTTAAGGAACCTCCATACTGTTCTCCATAGTGGAGAACATTCTCACCAACAGTGCAAAAGGGTTCCCTTTTCTCCACACCCTCTCCAGCATTTGTTGTTTGTATATTTTTCGATGATAGTCATTCTGACTGGTGTGAGGTGATATCGCATTGTAGTTTTGATTTGCCTTTCTCTAATGATTAGTGATGTTGAGCATCTTTTCATGTGTTTGTTGGCAATCTAGGACAGTGATTCTTGAGACACTGGAAACAAATGAGGTGAGGCCTACAGTTCTCCAAGTGAATTTCTTGACAGTGAGTCCAAGCCCTTGTGTAGGAGGAAGAATCCAGGCAGAGCCCAGCAGACTCCTTAAGTAGATGAGATGGAGCTGACCATCTGGGGAGATGAAGGCAGTTAGAGTTCACAGGACAAAGTGTTGGAGAGGAGAGAGCTACACAGAAAGAGAACTTCTAAGATAGGCAGAGTCGCCCTCTAGTATTCAGCTGATTACTTATCAGCTCATTCATGTAAGGAAATTATCTAGGACAATCCAAAAGGATTAGACAGAACAATGTCTAAGATTCATACAAGAACTGGAATAGTGCCTGTTCCTACCAGTCAGACTGGAAAAGCTTATGATACATGGTGCTTTAGGTAGGGTACCCAAGAGAGTCTTGGTTCATTAGTGGGAAATAATTAGCCTAAAGGTTGCTCTGGTTCTGCCTAACAAAGCTTAAAAACAAGACATAATAGGATCTGTTTCTAAAAAACTTAGCTGCATTCCAGAACAAAATTCAAGAATATTTATAGTAATACAAAAATATCTAGTGCCCAATAAGGTAAAATTCATAGTGTCTGGCATCTAATAAAAATTATTTGACTTTCAGAAAAGATGGACAGTATGACCAATAATAAGTAGAAAAACAATCAATTAAAATATACCTAGAATTTAAACAGATGCTAGAATTAGCAGACAAGGACATCAAAAGTTATAACTGTATATATTTTATATGTTCAAAATGTTTTGCAGAGACATAAAAGCTTTAAAAAATATAAACAAACTCCCCCAAACAAAAACTACAATGTCTGAGATGAAAGATATACTGGATGGGATTAATAGTTGATTGGATTTTGAAGAAGAAAAGATCAAGAAAATATTGAATTTGAATACACAGCAATATGAACTTTCCGGAGATAAAAAGCAAAAAAATGCACAGAACATCAGTCATTTATGAAACAGTTTCAAGAGAATGACTGTATGTGTAATTGGACTCCCCAAAGGAGAAGAGAGAGAGAGTAGGAGACAGGAAGAAAAAATTGAGGAAATAATGGCTGAAAATTTTCCAAATTTTAAGAAAAACTATAAACCCACAGATACAAGAAGTTCAACAAATCTCAAGCACAGAACCATGAAAAAAAAATATAACAAGGCATACAACAATTAAAATAATAATAATCTGCTAGAAAAATCTTTAAAGGATTCAGTGAAAAAAGACATGTACAAATGTCTTAGAACAAAGTCAAGAGTGATAGCAAATTTTTCTTCAAAATGTATGTAAGAAGACAGTAGAACATCTTTAAAGTACTAGGAAAAAACTCTAAAACTAGAAGACTATACCAAATAAAAATATCTTTTGAAAAAGAAGGTAAAATATTTTTTATACATATAAGAGCTGGAAGAATCCAACACCAGAAGAACCACACTAAAAACATATTTTAAAAAGTTCTTCAGATAGAAAGAAAATGATATCTCTCCATTTAGTTAAGTCTTCTTTGCTTTCTTTAATCAGTGTTCTGCAGTTTTCAGCATATGAATATTTCATATATTTTATTATATTTACACCCAATTATTCATGTGTGTGGTGCTATTATAAATGACACCAGTTGTTAAAATGTTTAATTTCTAATTTTTCATTGCTAGTATATAGAAATGCACTTGATTTTTGTATGTAGATCTTGTATCCTATAATCTTGCAGTAATCTGTGGGTATGGTGAATTACCTTAATTAATTTTCAAATGGAACTAGAGCTTGCCCCCCAATATTAATGGGCCAGAGAGCAGGGCCAAACAACAGAGTCTGATCCAAGGATGTCAGTCTCAGTCGAGGTTGCTTTTGCCTTATTTTTCTATAGAATCAAGAAATAAACTACATGAAATATAAACCAGAGAGCAAGAACAAGACAGCATGAGAAAGTATACCCCTCACAAACTCACTTATACCTGAGAGAGCATGCTGTCAGTTCAGTGGTCCTGGCAGTCAGGGTGGATAGAGGATCCATAACCATGGGTGATTTCTGTCTTTTCTTCTTCTTTATCATTTTTTTATCTGAGAGGGTACTCTTTCAGTTCACTTCAAGTTATTTCATCCTGATGTTTGCATCTGGGTTAATCTTTCTTGCTGCAATACAGGTTTACAACCTACACTGTTTTGTTGTTCACACTCAGTGCTGCACCACTGAGCCTGCTACTCAAGGTTTCAATACAGGCCTAGCCATGACATACCATAATAAGCTTATGATCAGTATGTGCAAAGAAATTCTGGTAATCATACAAAAAGGACTTAAACAACATTTCAGAAATATATATATTTTCCTGAGGGATTAAAGAAGTGTGTAAATAATCACAAATTTTAAAATGTTATATGCACACCAGAAAACTACTAGAGCTCATCAATGAATTCAGTAAGGTTGCAGGATACAAAATTAATATATAGAAATTTGTTGCATTTCTATACACTAACAATGAAATATCAGAAAGAGAAATTAAGAAAACAATCACATTTAACATCACATCAAAAGGAATAAAATACCTAGGAGTAAACCTACCTAAGGAGGTAAAAGGCCTGTACTCTGAAAACTCTAAGATGCTGACGAAAGAAATTGAGGATGACACAAACAGATGGAAAGATAAAGGGAACCCTCCTACATTTCTGGTGAGATGTAAATTGGTGCAGCCACTATGGAGAACAGTATGGAGGTTCCTTTAAAAACTAAAAATAGAGCTACCATATTATCCAACAATGCCACTTCTGGGCATATATCTGGAAAAGACGAAAACTCTAATTTGAAAAGATACATGCACCGCAACTTTCACAGCAGCACTATTTACAATAGCCAAGACATGGAAGCAACCTAAGTGTCCATTGACAGATGAATGGATAAAGAAGATGTGGTATGTATACACCATAGAATATTACTCAGTCATAAAAAAGAATGAATGCCATTTGTAGCAACATGGGTGGACCTAGAGATTATCATACTAAATGAAGTAACTCAGAGAAAGATAAATAAATTATACCACTTATAAGTGGAATCTAAAACAGTGATACAAATGAACTTATTTACAAAACAGAAATAGACTGACAGACATAGAAAACAAACTTACAGTTACCAAAGGGTAAGTGCAGGGAGAGATAAATTAGGAGATTGGGATTAACAGATATACACTACTATATATAAAAGAGATAAACAACAAAGGTCCTACTGTATAGCACAAAGAACTATATTCAATATCCTGTAATAAACCATAATGGAAAAGAATATTAAAAAGTTATATATATGTACTTCCCTGGTGTTGCAGTGGTTAAGAATCTGCCTGCCAATGCAGGGGACACGGGTTCCATCCCTGGTCCGGGAAGATCCCCCATGCCGTGAAGCAACTAAGCCCATGCACCACAGCTACTGAGGCCCGTGCACCCTAGAGCCTGCATGCCACAACTACTGAGCCCATGTGCTGCAACTGTTGAAACCCACGTGCCTAGAGCCTGTGCTCTACAACAAGAGAAGCCACCGCAATGAGAAGCCCGCGCACCGCGATTAAGAGTAGCCCTGGCTCGCAGCAACTAGAGAAAGCCCACGCACAGCAATGAAAACCCAACGCAATGGAAAAAAAAATGTTTATCTATACATATATATATATAAATCACTTTGCTGTATACCTGAATCTAACACAACATTGTAAATCAACTATACTTCAATTTAAAAATGTTATATGCAATAAACATGATATAAGTTGAAAAGAGAAAAAACTGGAAAAACTGTCGCAATTTTTCCTGGAAAAGGATATTATAATAATTGTCTTTAAATATTGAGAGGATTGCTGCATAGGAGAAAGAATTAATTTTGTTATATTTAAGTAGGAAACTAAGACTAATGGGTGGCAATATTAAGAAAGGGAGATTTAAAAGTCAAGGTAAGGAATAACTTTAGAGCAATTAGAGCTGCTAAAAAATTGAATGACCCAGTTTTTAGGTAATGAATTCCCTCTTATTGGTAATGTCAGACAGAAGTAGAAGGGGCGTATGTCAGAAATGCTGTCAGTAAAATTTCTGAACTGGTAAGAGTTTGTAAAAAAAAAAAGGAATTTCTAATTTTTTTCCCTAAAGAGCCCAATTAAAGTAGGTCAACAAAAATATTTTTAGAAGGGAGAAAACACTACCTTGGAGACAGAAACATTTAAATCTCTTTCAGACTGAACAGGCACAAGGACTTTATGTCCAAACAAGCATTTTGAAAAATCTCAGTCCTGTTCATGAAGGAAAAATTCTATAAAACCCCATTTAATTAGAATATTAGGATCAGGCTATTTTGTGTCTCTGAGAATAATGGAGATGTACTCTCTCTTCTTGTCCCTTCGTAGTATTTCAGAATGTTTGTTCAAAGAATAGCTGTTTACAAAAATTAGCATATTGCTTTTCTGTCCCTTGTAAATTAGCATCCCTAAGTGGCTAAAAGATTTTTCTAGGCTTCCAAGGGTCTCTGTAGCATTCATCAGAGTAACTGAAGCTGAATACATTTTTTTGCTTGCACAAATTTGTTGCTAAGAAGAAAATTTGGTACATCTACTTATGTAATGCTGCTTATCCTTCTCCCTAGGAAACACCCCAATTTTCACAATGTTAGAGAGCCCCAAACTTAGCCAAAGCATGCTTTGTGTTTCTTTCAGGATACTGGGCAACAGGGTAGTCTATGGGATAAAAAAAATTCATTACCTCTGTCATTAGAAGACTGAACCTAAACAAAAGACTTTTAAAAATAAGCAATGTCTGTCATGAAGTGTTTAATGGTGCCAGTTTCAAATAAGTCTTTATTTTAAAGGACATGAATTGTATTTTCTGCTAATCTAGGGTGCTGATAAAACTTACATTCAAGAATTCAGAATACTTAGAAATGGCATCTCAAATGAGATTCTTAAACTACCACTATACCGACTTTGCTACAAATGTACGTCCTTCAAATTTTGTGACAGGCTTAATAGAGTATGTATTTCTGGTCTGCTTAGCCATCCTATTTGTTCTTGGGTCTGGAACTGACACTTCCAGGTGGAATTCACCCGTGACAAGCTACAGGTCATCATCTAGCTTGCCTCTGCTTTCTTCTGGCATAGTCATGATAGGATTACAGATATCTTCTATTTCTTTCTGTTAGCACTTTCATCTTCCTGACCAGCAGTCTGATTCCTAGCCAGCCAATTGGATAATAATGCTTTTTTTGTCTTTATTATTGATCGTAACTTAGTACTTTCTCGTCTCTAACGTGAATTTTTTTGTGGAAAGATTTATGTCAGTTTCTAAGACGAGACCTTGAACTTCCTGCTTTGTATTTCTCAGACTCTTAAACCATGTGTTTAATATCTTATTTGTTACAAATTATTTTAATATTGTCATTTTGCCTGTACTTATCTAAGCAGCATACATTTAAAAAATGCTATTAGCATTAATGTAAAAAATTAATTTTTGTGTCTGTGAATTCAAGTTTGTCAACACGTTCTTATCTGTGTTTAATGCCTTCTTGCATTCATAAATCTGAAGAAGGGCATTAGGCTAGTTAACTGAGTAAGTAGTATATATTTGTGTGTGTTGGGGGGTGGAGGGGATTGATATTTTATGCCCAGTCTAGTAGTTATTATATCACCATCAGCCCCAGTATCAGAGAACATTAAGTAAGTATGACATCCAAGGTGTACCAAGAGGTAAAACTAGTCTTCTTGTTCTGCCTGACATTCTTTGGGTTCTTGAGCTTGAACTTGGCAACCAAATGATTGACCTTTGATTTGTCAAACTCTTCTCCACCAAAATGGGTCTCTGGGTTTAGACTTGACTTCAAAGTTTCCATTTTGAATAGGGAACTTGGTAATATCAAAAAAGTCTCTTCCAAGGACCAAATCATTACTTGACTCTATACAGCAATATTCTTGTCCAAAGAATAAGAACTAACACAATGAGTTGGCCTTTCCTGATTCAAGTTCTTATTAAATAAAAGATTGCTTTCTTTTCTCTGTAAAGGAAAAACACAATTTTAGTATAAATCATAAATTACAAGGAGGTGTGCTTCAATATTTGAAGTGGAATGAATGATATAAAATTTTAAATTGTGAAGAATTAGGATGGATTCTTTTTCATGGTATAATTTTGACCCTCCCAAGTGTTTAATGGTCATGTAATTAAACAGTTTTTCTGCTTTCCCTACTTATCCACATTTGGATTAATGTGGATAATCCAAATCAGTATCTGTATCTGGATACTGATCAAGTTCTTTATTTTCTAGCTCTGAATTTTCCTATATACAGATCCAATGCCTTAGTAATAAGAAATTAAATGTTAAATGGAAACTCAATTGAAGGTCATTTTGTCTTATTCCATTACAGCAGAACCACAAAATACCACACTTAGTGAGATCTGACTTTCCGTATAATTTTCTACCCAATGATATAATATCTTTATAATTTGCTTCTTTTCTGAGCCAGTTTCTTTATTAGCAAAATGTCTATTTGGCAGTAATATTTTGTCCTTTTTAAAATGTGGAAAAAAAAACCCTCCACCTGCATTTCAGTTGTCAGTGGATTTAGAGTTTTGGTCTTTGTTTGACTCACCTACTATTTGTCCTACTAAGAGACCTTAGCAGGTGTAGGGAAATGTAGTGGGTTTTGAAGGACATGCAGATAGAAAAAGGAAAAAATATCAAATTCAAGGACAATAGGTGAACAATCACCTAACTTTCTCACGGTGGTAATTTATTACATCCGGAAATGCTGGGCTCTTCAATTTTTTTATTTCATTGTGGAAATTGTGAGGAGAGAACAGGATATAATATGCCAGAAGTATGTCAAAAAAAATGAGATGAAAACAGAAAATAATGAGACAAACTCTTTTCATTTTCTACATGAAACAGCAAAGGAAGATGTGTCTTTTCATCTTGTCCAAATGTCATATTCCATTATTTCCTTTTGGAAGTTTTTTCAAAAAATCTGGATTCTTTGCTCTGGACTTCTTTGTAGCAATTAGTGTTACAGTTAAGGTTTTTGATACCTATTGGGGATTAACAGCGTCAACAAGATTTGAGGACCAGAAATTGTAGGCAGTAAACAATGAATTGAAGTGAGAAAATTGTGAAAAGTATAATGTTTTGCACAATGTAAATTATTGCATCTATTATTAGTAATAACATTAAATGTCTTTTGTAATTTACTTGAATGTTATGATTTATTTTTATTATTTTCATGCTTGTAAGGGTTTACATTTAAGGGAAGTGCCAAGGTGTTCAATCTTTCTAACATTTTATTAAATATTAAAATTGTGATTTTTTGGATGTAATTTTATTTACTCCTTAGCTGATTTGATGTTTGAACCTGAATTATATTCACCCAGGTACAAGTGAGGGGAAAATTGGGATAGGGATTTATTTTCCTTCATGTTTAACTGGTTTTTTTGTACTGTCTTGAAATATACATGCTACTTTTCTGGCATTTAATCATTACTGCATAGCTCAATACATATTTTTTTATAGAAATCTGGCCTATTTATTTTCAAAGAAGATTGTGTTTTTGAAATATTATGAACATTTGAATCCTTGAGATCAGATTACATGTGAACAGGAATAATAATAGTAAAAAAATAGAGAGGAACAATGACACAGTAATATAGACAACATTTATATTTGCTTTTGAGTTATGTTTTGAGCTAGAGTTGAACAATGTCATAATTGATATTCTATGAACTAAAGTACTTCCAACAAAATAATGTCTCAAGATGTGTTAGAAACAGCTTAATTCCCAGTTCAATATCTTATCATTTATAATTTTGTGGGGAATGCTTAAATTGGTTGCATTTGTGAACTTAATTTAAAATGTTGTCTCTTTGCTCCCTCTCATCTTACTATTATATCATATCATTTTGTATTTCTTTGGGACTAGGAAAATAAATGTTTATAATTTTTAAAAGATGTAGTTTAGCAACTAAACAGCTGGCTAAATGTAGAACAAGTAGATACAGGTAAGGTTAATATCAATAAGAACCATTGCAAAGAGAAGAGATAACCACCTAGTAGGAAAAACTTGGGATATGTAGTCAAGAGATCTGGATTTACCAATGGATTTACAACTAATTTTCTATTTCTTCTTTTTCCAATTCACCTCTCTGAGTCTTAGTTTTCTTATCTGCAAAATGTGGCTTAGAACTTCTATTACTTCAAATGTTTGCAAAAGGAAGTGAGATATCAACTACAATGCAACAGCCACAATAAAAAGATAACCTTTTCCATAGGTAGCTTACTGGGTTGTTGTATGAATCAAGTTAATAATATAGAGCTTTATAAACTCTAAACTAAACAAATACTATTTTTTTTTTTTTTTTTGCGGTACGCGGGCCTCTCACTGTTGTGGCCTCTCCCGTTGAGGAGCACAGGCTCCGGACGCGCAGGCTCAGCAGCCATGGCTCACGGGCGCAGCCGCGGTGGGATCTTCCCAGACCCGGGCACGAACCCGTGTCCCCTGCATCGGCAGGCGGACCCTCAACCACTGCACCACCAGGGAAGCCCACAAATACTATTTTTAACAAAACGATAACTGGGTAATACTGAGAGAGAGTATTGAACGTGAGTTTGGACTGTAAACTCCAGTGAAGAGAATTGTGACTATAAGCTTGTGCTTGTTGAGGTACAATGAGGAGGATTTGGTGAGAGAATGAGAGACCTGTTTAGACAAGACAGGGTTGGGTACAACTGGATACCATTTTTTAGGGTTAGTCTTTGATTTATACTGCATAATCATGTACTTCAAAAATTGCAAACTTTTTGCATAAGCATGACAATTTTATTTGCCTTATCTTTACAACCTAAATGACAGATGAAGAAACTGAGAGACCCAGTGGTTAAATGCCTTAGCCAAGGTCATAAAACTAATGAATGTCAGGGCCAGTATCAAACCCTGGGATTCTTAACTCCTAAGGTGGTGTGGTTTCTGCCACATTGTCAGTGATGGTTTGGATATGGGATGATGAAGTAATGAATATGGATAAAAGTTTAAAAGGCTTGGACCCAATATCTGTTTTTTGAATCCATCATTTTCTGCCAGGAGAGTGCTAAAGCCAGGAAACTGCTCCCTCAGTGAGAATTAGAGGAAGAAACCACTTGAATCACATATGAAACATTCAGCCCAATCAAAGCAACCTTCAAGAGCTGAAAAGTAACCACAGCTTTGAGAGTCCATGCAAGTAAGCCAATAAATCATGATATTTATTAAATGTCCCATTAAAGTGTCATTGAGATCTAGTCCTTTGCCTACATGATTTCAAAGTTGCCAAATTTAAATATGGTAACAAATAGCAAAATACGTGGAACTTCTAGGAAGGACAGGGGAAGGAGGTGAACCACTCTTTCCCTGGGGGAAAAAAAGTGCTATTGATATATTTATGCAGTTAAATCCTATAAGGAAGATATGACAAAGAAAATTCTTGGATAATGACAGAGATTTTGAGGTTCCTAAAATGTTTACTATTTCAGGAAATATTTAATGTCGTAACATCATTGCTTAACAGAATAATTTGGGCACCTTTAGAGAGTGTTTCTGTGATCTGATCTGCTTATTAAAATACTTGTATTTGAAGGGTTTAGGTTTATTTTATACTTTTTATCTTTTCCCTTTCTGATGTTTTTTTCATATGTAGATATCCTTTGAACATTTATTGACCATGTTTTAGTAACTATGAGTACATCGATTTATCACATTACAATTTATATTTGATAATTATTTATATAAAAAAGAATCACTTACCTAGCATAGAAAATAACTAATTTCACTTAAATGAGGTTTTGAAATAAATTATGGTGGATAGAAGAGGATCCAGGTCCATAGGCTCTGCTTCTTATGGTAGTATTTTGTAGATATGTAGTAGAATCTCAATAAATGTTACCTGAATCATTGAAAAAATAGATGGGATTATCTCTGAGCCTTAGTTTCCTCATATATAAAAGGAAGATAAAAATACCTATGATAGTGTTGTTTTTAATGAGGAAATTTATATCTAATTTCTATTGTAGTGACTGGAACACAACAGCTGCTTAAAAATCATAGGTGTTACATAAATGTCAGTTTCCTCTCCCACTTCCTGTTCTTTTTCCTCTGATTCATTTTAGGTGGAAATCTTTCTAAAATGCTGCCTATACTTTTCAAAAAATAAAGGTATCTAAAGTAATTTTAATGAAGACTAAGAGCATAGTAATAACGAGCATTAATTGAGTTTTTACTATGTTCTAAGAGCCATAGGAATTATTATTCTCCTCTTAAATATGAGGAAATCAAAGCTCAGATGGGAAAAACAATATCCCCAAAGCCATGTAGTCATTAAAAGAAGGAGTCAGAGTTTGAATCAAGTTTTTGGATTGCCAAGTTCCTGTGCTTAGCCCTAATGCCATACTGTCATGGTTATGAATAGTGATTCTCATATTGGGCTTGAATACAGGGAAACAGAAATTACTAATGCTTGTTTGTCCTACACTGAATATCCTAAGTAGACTAATACTAATGTGCTTTTAAAAGTTCAGGCTGTTTTTGATGATTTTTTGTTCTTATGCCTATTAACTTAAGTCATTTTTTCCTTCATAGTCCAGGAGAGAGTGCTTTTATTTCGCTGCACTGCTGTTTTGTAGGTTGAGAAATCATATAACAATATGTTTAAGAATCTGGATAAGACAAAAGTAAATATGCCTGAGGACTTCTTCTCTTACTAAAAGATATAAAATTTAGTGCCTGAACTTCTGAGGTGAACTCATTGCTAATCCAACTAATGCTTATTAAGTGTTGGGCATTAGGTGGCACACAAAAATGGGAAAGACTTGTCCCTTACCCATAGACTTTACAATGAAGCCATACAAGGTACAATATTATATACAGATAAAAAGCTACAAGATAGGTTGTATTTTTAAATCAGAGAATACTCATTTTTAAGTTGGGGAGAAGACAATATAAAAATTGTGAGCATACCTGGAGCAGAGAGTATCAGTAGATTTTCCTTAAGTTTAATTGAATTCCTTAAGTTGAATTCCAAGATACTAAAGGTCTTAATGAATATAAAGAGCGAATAATAAAGGACAGCAAATACATGGACAAAAATTAAACAGAAGGAAAGCTTATGTTCTGAATAATGTCTTCTGAATAAGTGTATTTCAACTAAATTCTTGAGTTGGAATATAAAGATAAAATGAGTTGTTTTTGTGTGCACCCCTTCCCTTACCCAACACCTGTTCCATTTCTGTGCTGTGCTGAAATTGACTGGTAGCTGTTTCTGTAGCATTTACTAGTATGGAAGATTGTATTTTCCAAAAATGGCTGCAACAATATTTGCCATCACATATGCTCTTCAGCAAAGCAACAACAGAACATATTTCTGGACAGCAGAAAGCAGATGGAAGTGAATGTATGACTAAACAGAGCAAAAGAAATTATGGTCCAGATCACTCTATGTAAGGGCTGCAGGGGAGGGAGGAGCCAATCTCTCAGTGAAAATCTTGTGGGTAAGGAGTAGAGTTGAAATCAGGAGCATTGAAGATATCTCTTATAAGATTGCTTCTTCTGGTCTTACCCCTCCCACCTGCACATGCCTATGTGCTAAACAGCCAGCTGCGATTTATCCACATGCAAAAAAATTCAGCAAAGGGCTTTCTCTAGAACAATTGAAAAATTTTTCTGAGGAAGAGCTAAGGTTGCCTGAGGTGGATTTTAGTGTCTAGAGAAAACCCTATTTATGTTGACATCTGGGGACCTAAGCCTCCAGGTAGACTTCTTATCTGTACTCTCCAACTTGAAACTTGCCCTTTGACAAGCTCTACCCAATGACTCAGATCTCTGTCTTCCTTCCCTTTCAAATGCATAAATGCAACAGCAGAGGAAACCACCCAATCACCTTGAATCATCAGCCTATTCATTTATTAATAAAAGTAAAGGGACCTCTAGATGTCATTAGACCTGTGAGTATAACCAGCGGCATAGAAGAGAAAGATCATAATTAACAAAACAACAAAACCCAGGGCAAGCAGAGATAACTTGGGACAAAAAGAGAATATTAAAAATGATAATTTCTATATTTAGGGAAATTCAAAAGTTATATTCTCATAAACAGAAGAAAATAATTTAAAAAATGAATGATCAGAGAAAACAGGAGGTTTTGGATATTTAAAAAAGAGAATTGCCAAAATATCATTTAATGAAAGAGCTAGAAGGTGAAATCGATCAAGGCTTCTAATATGTAGGAAGAAAAAAAAGATAGAAAATATGAAAAAGTGATAAGAGAAATAGAGGATTCCTCCAAAAGGCCCAATTTCTGAACATCTCACTGTATGGGAGTCTCAAAAGAGAGAACAGAATATGTGAAAGGGAGCAAATAATCACATAAATAATAAAAGCAAAATTTCCCAAAGCTGAAAAAGGAAATTTCTTCTGACTAGAAATGCTTACGTTAGCCTGACCAGGATACGTGAAAATTACATCATTATGAACTTTCCACTTACAAGGTATAAAGACAAGATTCCGAAATTTACCAGAAAGATGATGAGAATATATGAATATAAAGAATGGGAGGAGAATATAGAGGCAAAGAAGGAGGAGGAACCCTGCTTTCAATCAGTGGGGTGGGGGTAGAGGGTGGTGAGAAAACAGTAGATGCTTCTGAAGTTCTGAGGGAAAAAGGTTTTGAATTTATGATTTTATACTCAGCTAAAATTGTCAGCTAAAAAGTCCAACTAGAAATATTTCCAAAGATGCAAAGATTGAGAAGTTTTACCATCTATGCCTTTATTTTCCTTGAGAAATTGTTTAAGGTGTTACTTTAATAGCGTGTGGGAGAAAACCATGAAAGTGGAAGATCTGAGATCCAAGAAAGCATCCAACTCAGGAATCAGGGAAGGGAAGTGTTTGCATGTAAGCTGTGCAGACAATCTAGAGCATAACTGGTTCCGGTTGGAGGAGGGGACTGCTGTGCTAAGGGAGAGTATGTGTCCAGGAAAAAAAAGAAAGATTCTATGCAGTAAATAACCAGATTAAGACAATGGAAAACTAGAATATTGTGAATACAGATTATTCTTTTGCCAAAAGGGAAGAGAGCTGAAACTCCAGGGGGGAAAAAATTATATGAATCTGTCATGATTAAAATATGAAGCAAAGTAGACTGTGGTATAAAGTATTAGAAAATAGAGTTGATTTTGATGCTAGCAACATTTCTCTTTGAGTGACACAGGGTATAGGACACTGGACCTGTGAAGAGGAAATACAATTCTAGCACACAGTTTTGAAATATAAATGATTCATAGGCACAATAACAAAGCACTACATTTAGGGGTTCAGCTATTACGATTAACCCATAGAAAAACATGAGGACCATTTTTCACTATCTTTACTCTGAGAGTTTCTAGCACTGTGACATGTCACATGACAGATTTATTGAACTAATTGAGCAATGACATCATGACCAAAATAAAATAAATCAAATGTATCAAAAAAGGCATTTTCGTTTTAACAAAATGCCTTTTGGTTAGTCTACATAGAGAAGATATTAAGTGATCTTAAAACATAAATAATATCACTCCTAATATAAATTATTTCAGTGATTTCTGGTTGTACTTAGAATAAATTCTAAAACTTTTACTCAAGATCCTGTATGTCTAGCTTCCTTTCAGCGTTTGCTTATAGGGTTTCAGGCTGCATTCTCAGCAACTCCCCTACCTAAAGGCGGTTCCTACCATTATCATCCATCCACACCACCCTGCAACATCACTCTCTATTTCAGCTCAGTGTTTATTATATCATCTCATTCTACTCATTACGGGTACCACAATTCTTTCATTTTAAGCTAGTGTTTACTTTTTGTTTCCCACTAGAAGGTAAGTTCAAGGAGCAAGAATGATGTCTGTCTTGTTCACTGCGGTCTCCTTGCTCTTTGTTCTACGAGTTTTAATACATATGAAATCTACATTCTCAGTGACATCTTGATGAGTGTCTTAACAACATCTAAAACAGTGACTTTGCTAAAGATCATAAAATTTGAAGGGACCTTGCTATCTTTTGAAAAAATTCTCCAACTAGGACCATCTTGAAAGCACAGGTATAATACTTCAGCTTGGACAAGCTCAGGTCCATGAGGAAGTGGCTAGGTTGTAGCAGAATATTGAATAGGCGGGGCGTCTCACATTTAAAAAGCCAAAACAGGTTATTAAGAATGCTTTATAAAATTAATAAGAAGGGATGGTGTGGAATTCTTACAGTAGAATTACAGGCAGGCTCATTTTACGAATTTTAAAATGAGCAGGATGCTACTCTGGCAGTGCACTCCTCATTTTATTATACCCCAAAATTGCTGAGAAAAAGTGTTTTGAAGAGGATAAAGGCAATGATCTCATCAAGTATGCTGCCAAAATGTGTTATTAATTAAACAATAAAAATGGTCATTGAGTGTGTATGAGACGCCTGGCACTGTGCTGAGCCATCAACATACATGACATCATTTAATTTTCCTAAAGAAACTTTGATCTCATCCCCATTGTACAGATGATACCCATGGTCAGGGATGTTAAATAACCAAAGTCACCAATTTAGTAAGTGACAGAGCCAGGCTTCTAATCTAGTGTATGATGTTATAAAGGTCAAAATCAGAAAGCAATGAAAAATCAAGGCAATTTAACTGAAGGAGGAGATAATCTTTCCTAAAATATTTATTCTGTTTAATCAAAATATTCTGCATTCACAGTTAAAAATTACAGTGTTTTTCATGGTTCCTAGAGTAAAGTAGCAAATTCTCTGCTAAAGGCATAAAAAGCAAAGTGCCGTAGCGTTAAATGGATTTGATGATGAGTTTTGTAATAAAGTTATCCAAGAGTTTTAAGAAATCCTTTCCCCTCTAGAATGAAGATTCTTTTTTAATCAAACAAGTAAAGAATGCTTTTACTGAACAGGATTGTTGTTGTGAGAATAGGATTTAATGCCATTAAATGTCCTGGAAAAACCTGTGAAGAGGTAACACTTGTGTATGAGGTCCTAAAATTCAAAGGGAAGCTTGGTCATTCGTCTGTAATCACACCTCTTTTCCATCTTATTGAAGACATTTATACTAACAGACCCTCACATTAGGAAATGTGTAAAATTCTTTGCTGTATTACCCAAAAAAGCATAATAGTAGTAGGTTTACACAGAACAGGTATTCAATATTTGTTGAATATATTAATTAATGAATAAAGGATACTATCAGTAAATATTTACCATATATTTTGCATAATATCTTGTGTTTTAATATACCGTGTCTCATCTAATTTCTAAATAACCCTGTAAATTATTATTATTTACATTTAGTTTACATTTAATTTTTGTACAATTCAATTTTTACTATTTGAAATAGAATTTTAGAATGTTATTTTTGGTCAGTACATCACATACATATGATTAAAATGCATGCACAATCATGAATTGGGAATAATTTCGTTCAAAGCTTAAATCTAGCTTTGAAGGACTTTGCAACAGGTCAGGAAATATTAAGTACATTTTATAATTTTGCAAAACAAAGCTAAGGCAGAAATGTACCCCATATCAAACACCTTAACTGTTTGGAACCCAACTCTTCTGACCTCAAAATCACCTATTTTTCCATAATAAACTGTCTCAATGTCTATATTTTTGTTGAGAGCTTTGCTCATTGGGTTGTCTGAAGAAGATGAGATGTAAAGAACATGTGTATGTCTCTCTTTTTCCAAGAATCACACTGAGTATATACCTCACTGGCTTTCAAGTATTAAACAGGGCTGGAGGTCTTTAATTTTTCAGCCAGCCTTCGGCAGCTCAGACATTCTGTAATATTGACAGAAGGAAAATCATAAAAAATTTCTTAAAAGAAAATTGAAGGTGTATTGAGTTTTAATGAAATGCTCTTTTAAGATACATATTGCTTGGCTTTTCTGGGCTCAGTTTCCTTATTTCTAAAGAGAAGACAATTGGATTATGTGGTATCCATGCTCCTGCCAAGAGCAGGACTATTTTCAGTATGATGAAGAAAGTGCTTGTATTTTTTTCCAGCTATTAGTAGCTTGTTTCTTTCTTTCTTTTCATTACTCTATTTGTAGATAATTTTTCCAGCATGATACATTAATATATGATGGCTGATGGAGATGGTTTCCAGGACGCTTGTAAGATTATACATCTTCTTGTCTAATGACACTAATTTTGTTAAATGCTATTAGAAATTTGGGAGTATGGGATTATAAAACCAAGTATCATTAGCTATTCTACAGTCTGCTTCATATTGGTATGTCTTTTCTAGGTGTTCATGATTATCTCTTTCTGAAGTGGATAGGAATTATATTCTCTTATTTGTATGTCCCAAACATATCACCTCACAGTGAAAGCCGTGTTGGTGATATCTTGCTGACAGGAAGAGTGGTCTGTGCCAGTGATAACAACCACGTTCCTATTCCCTGACCCTGCTACTTATCTTCTGGGTGCCACCTTTCATACCTTCTATAGCCTTTCTGGGCAAATTTTAAAATGACCATGCTGTCAACCTTTTCATGTGATGAGGACATCCAGACTGCCACCCTTGCCAAATACAGAAATTGGCACTTGCAATAGCCCAGAAGTCACCTCTGTTCTGACTCAGCTGTGACCAATGACACAGACCAAAACACGTGAGAGAACTGCTGCTTGTCCTGGGAAGATATACATACATGTTTTCTAAAGAAAGAAAACTATTTCGGAATTTCTGGATGTGACAACCTTTCTTGTTCACACTCAGTAAACACGTTAGCTGGATTCTTCTGATTGTCAATTAGCGATGTTTTTTTTTTTTTTGCCAGGAATACTGGCATTGATGCTGTTCTTAGCATTGAAAAATCCTGTGGGAGAAATGAGGAATTTAGTTGTAGGTGTTATGATTCCCGAGTGTCTGACAGTCTTCTAGAATTATTATAACTAGTGAACTTTTCAATCAGAAAGATTGACTCTTTTGCTGTTAGGTTTCAAGAGGAGTTTCTTTGAAAAACAAGGGCTAGGATTTAATCTATTTCAGAGGCAAGTCACATCTCACATTATTGAGCACTTGGACTGAGGAGCTCGCAGGGCAAATGAGGCCAAGGTCAGGAGTCTTCAGACATCAGCAGCCAAGTGCTGTCTTGTAAGAAGCGATTCTGTCCCTCAGTTACAGTTCTGCCCCTGGCCCTGACTTGCTCTCTCACCAAGAGATGGTGGTTGTACCTGACACAAGGGAGGCCAAGAAAGAGATCGAGAATGGCAGTGAAAATCATCATGATACTGAAATAGAGCAGAGAGCTAGACTGAATATGGATTTGTAGCTTCCCCTTTGCATTAAGGTGAGCCACACAAAATTGCCAGTTTTATGACTACCTCCTGAAGCCAGGATGCAAGGTTCAAATTGCAGCTTGGATATGTAGTACCTTTACCTTGAGCAGGTTACTTACTCCATCTGTGACTCAGTTTCCTTACCTTTAAAATGGGAATGATAATAGTACCTATCTTGTTAGGTTGCTGCAAAGATTAAATGACTTAATCTACATAAAACATTTAGAATGGTACTCAGTAAATATTAGCTATTATAAATATTGTTACTGATAATTGCCAATCACCAAATGAAGCCATGGAAGAAAACTAATTAAATATGCAAATCCCTGTTGCTGTCATTGTTGCTGTTGTTTTCAAAATAGATTTTTGGTCTAGAGCAACTGATCTGAGAGCCCAGTACTATATTTTAGGACTGGCTATTGGTGTTAGGCAAAGCTCATGCGCATGTTGGGTGATAACATTGTCAAAGATGACTGAAACATTTCACATGATGAGCTTTAGAAGAGCCAAGAACTCCAGTGAGCTCTAAAGATAGATCATCAGCCTGCACAGAATTAATCTCTGCTGGTTTACAGACCAGAAGTGCAGTGACCTCACAGTGAGCCTTTTAGAGGATAAGTTCGATTGGATGAGGACAATGTTAGTGACTTGGTTGGTCAACATGCTCTAGCCCCTATCAAATCTTTGGTGTCTGAAATTTTGTCACACTGATTCCTGTCACCAGGAAAAAGGGAGCCAACTCTCTCTTGTTCAGGAATTGTGTGAGGTTCAACAAATACATAGCAACCAAGTTTTTATTTGAGCGGGGTGGCAGACAAGTTCTCAATATGCTACTAGAAGAAGAAATACCTGAGATAGCAGTGTTTATGGTCAGATGACTGCTGAAAATACAAGAAGGTGGAATCTAAAAGCCAAGAGGAATTTTCAGGGCAGCGGACCACTACATTTCCCTTTTTGCACTGAAAACTGTGAGGTCATGGACACATAGCCATAAACTCTGGAAAAAAAATGAGTTCCTTTCATACTGTATTCAGCAGTGGATTTGAAGCAAAAGGTCCTTGGTAATTGTTTTACTCTGATGATCTTAGGGAGAGAGGATAGTTGTGAAAACACTCTACCTCCCTGCTTCTCTCTCACTTTGTCATATTTCTTTGTTTTGACAATTCCAGAACCCTGATTAACTATCCAGTTACTGCTAGTTAAAGTAATTGAATATTGCTGGGGAAGAAATTCACAACTCAGGTAAATGGTTTTATTTTACATTCACAATATTTCTCAAATGGGCACTCAATGCTCCCCTAAAACCCTATGAAATTTCCCCAGAGTGTTCACTTTTCCTATACCCTACACCAATATTTCATGTTCTGTCCCATCCTCTTCTCTTGTGATCATCTGCTGACTTTCCTCATGCTTCACAAAGAAAACCAAAGCCCTCTGATGGGATTTCTTTTTTTCTCACCAGCACATCAGGAATCCACCTGTGTTTTTGCCCATACTCTCTGCTTTTCCTCCCAACCTGTCTGCTCATTCTGCTTCTCTTCAAGGGCATAGATCAGCCCTGTTTCTTTTACATCACTAATGTATTCCCCTCTAATGGATGCTTCCCATTGGAATTATAACCTTAAAAAAATGTACTGATCCTTGTATCTACAATCCACTAACACATTTTTTCCGTCTCTTTACAGTAAAACCTGTTGAAAGAGTTTCTCTCTCTCTCTCTCTATTTCTTCTCTATCTCAACTTCTTCTCCTTGACCCACTCCAATAAGACTCCCCTCTCCAGCCCTCCCCTAAAAATGCTCTTGTCAAGGTCAGCAGTGACTTTTGTGTAGACACATTCAATGGTACCTACCCTCTCAGTTGCATTTGATAGAAAAGACCCCTGTCTTCATCTCCATATGTCTCCTTGTTTTCCTATGACTTCGGTGCCCATGCCCTCTCAGTTTCCTTTGCCAGCTTAACTTCTTCTTCTACCTTTCAGTGCTGGTATACTTTAGTATTCAGTCCTGTGGCTCCTTCTCTTTTCCATGTATTACGTTCAGTCTCCAGGTAATGTCGGTTATGGCTTTACATGCTGATAAATCCCACACTTATAGCTCTTGCCCCGGACTACACCACAGATCTCTGGACTCATATATCCAATTGTAGACTTGTCATATACACTTAGCAAGTAAACTTTCAGTGTTCTAAACAGTGCTATTAATGTATGTTTTCTCCTTTCCCACATATCTGTTTCTTCCCTATTCTAGTAAATACCATAATTTACCCAGGTAGCACAAAACAAAATTATACGTCAGCCTGTTCCCTTTGTTTTTTCACTCCTCATATCCAATCCACCAGCAAATACTGTCAAGTGTTCTCTCTGTATTTTCCGAAGGAATTTGTACCAGATTAGTGATATTTCTTCCTTAAATATTTGATAGATTTTACCAGTAAAACTAATAGCCAGGATTTTTCTTTGGGGGAGGTTTTTGATAACAGTTTTACTTTATTTAAAAGATGACTATTCAGATCGTCTGTTCTAGCTCTTAACAGTTTTGGCAAGGTATTTTCAAGCAATTTGTCAATTTCATTGAAGTTGTCAAATTTATTGGCATAAAATTGTCCATAATATTTTTTGTTATCATTGTCTGACCTGTTGAATCTGTTGTGATGAATCTCTTTCATTATTGATTTTGGTAATGTATATTCTTTTTCCCCTTTTTTTGGTTTATCAATCTAGCTAGGGGTTTATCAATTTTGTTGACCTTTTCAAAGAGCTATCTTTATTGGCTTTATTAAATTTCTCTGTGTTTGTTTTCTCTTATCTCTATTAAATAATTTTTGTCAAGTTATTTTAAGTTTACTTTGATCTTTTTTTTTTCTGACTTCTTAAAGAGGTAGAAGCTCAGGTCATTAATTTTTAGAGGTCCTCAAATTTTTTGGTCTCAGAACATATTTGCACTCTTAAAAAAAACTATGGAGACCCCAAAGAGCTTTTCTTTTATGGGTTATATCTATTGACTACCTATGATTATATACCATATAATAATTGAAACAGAACTGTTATAAATAATTAATTTTGTAAAATGTCAATAATAAACCCATTACATGTTAACAAAGTAACATATTTATGAAAAGTAACTATATTTTCAAAAATAAAAACAATAGTGAGAAGTGACATTAAATTTCTGCATATCTCTTTATCATCTGGCTTTATAGAAGATAGCTGAATTCTCATTTCTGCTTTTGTACTCTGTCCTTTGAAATGTATTGTTTTGATTGGAGTTTATGAAGAAAATTCAGCCTCACACAAATATGTAGTTGGAAAAGGGGATTTTATTTTAATAATTTCTTCAGATAATGGGGGATATTCTCCTTTAATATTACACCAAAACTTGACAGCTGTTTTTCAGAGGTTACTTTCAGTGTGGAATCTGAAACCATGCCTGTGAATTTTTCATACTCTTATTTTAAAATCTACTCATCTACCTTGAACTTTGAATGGAACTTTGAATCTCTTATCAATCTTTTTGTTTGTTTTCTGTTGTAACAGCATGCCTTGTTCATCAGAAGATTATCAATTCACAGAGTTACACAAATCTTCCAAAGATTCATACATTTCATTGTACAATATGAAAAAAAATCTCATTTGTTAATATCATCACTGATCTCCATTGATAAGTTTTTAAACATTTGGTATTTGCAGCGGCAGATACCAGTTTCCCAAAATTATGTTTCCTATGAAAGCTTAAATTCTTTATTACTGGTAACAGTGTCGATTGTTTTCCTTAAAGTGACAAGCTCACTTCATTTATTTTTGACAACATGTCTTCACAAGTCTGACTAACCATTCCTTGTCTATCAGTCATTATTTCAAATAAAAACAATTCCATGAAAATGTGGCTAGGTCATCTCACAGCACAAACAATCACATAGGTGCTTTTCCTCAAGACTATCATTACATTTTGGATTTTGGTATGCACCAGAAGTGCTTTCTGTGTGATCTCATTTTGTCACACAAAATAATAAAAACCTGTATACACCAGGTTTTAGATTTAATAAAGCTAATATTTTTACTGGTTTATCAATGATATTCTCAAGTAAAACTGGCATTTTTTTTCATTTACTGCAAGTGATGATGCAGAATATAACGACTACTGCTGTTGTTCGGTGCCATTGCCTTGACTTGTGCTAAAGCACCAGAAGTTTTACCCACTGTTGCTTTTGCACCACCAGTGTAAACGTAAACATCATGAAAAAAGCAAAGAATAACTTATTATTATCAATATATTTTTCTCAAAGTGTCTTGAGTGATCCCCAGGTTTTTATGGACCACACTTTGAGAATCTCTGGCCTAGATTAATAAGAACAGGTGTGTGTGTGTATATATATATATATATATGTAAATTAAAAAAAATATATATATATACATTCCAAATGCTTTTTCTACTAAAAATTTATTCTTTAATAAACAGTATGTTTAAAATTTATTGGATATAAACTTAGATATATAATAAGAGCAAGATATAAGATGATTCAAATATCTAGAGAAAATTTAAGAACTTTTTCTTAGGAGTCTTAATTCTTTTTTTTTTTGCAGTTCGCAGGCCTCTCACTGCTGCGGCCTCTCCCGCTGCGGAGCACAGGCTCCGAACGCGCAGGCCCAGAGGCCGTGGCTCACGGGCCCAGCCGCTCCGCGGCTTGTGGGATCCTCGCGGACCGGGGCACGAATCCGTGTCCCCTGCATCGGCAGGCGGACTCTCAACCACTGCGCCACCAGGTAAGCCCAGGAGTCTTAATTCTTTAATCACTCTGTAACCTAGCTTCTTCTTTATGGTTGTTTTGCACGTGTGCTTTGGACAACAGATCCTCAAACGTAACCTTTTTACTAGCTATTTTCACTGATCGTAATAATAGTACCTGCTGTATATTAAGCTATTAGTGTATGCCTGGCACTGTATTAAGTACTTTAGATTCGCTAATTCATTTGGTTCTCACAATAATGCTATGATGTGGGAATTGTGATTCCCATCAAATAGGTGAATGCCTAATAACTATGCAGCAAAACTGTGTTGAATGAATAATTCACTGCGTAAGGTTCCTCCCTCCTATAGTCACCTCCCCTACTACCACTCAATAAATGGTAGAACCAAGACTCAAACCTGGCTATCCATGAAGCCTAGTCTTGTTCCCTCAGATGCTGTGAGGTGTCCTGATAGAGCAAATGCACTATGTTTGGCCTCTTAACTCAGCAAATTAGTTTTGAAGGTTAATTTTCTGGCTGTTTTTTAAAGCAGAGAGGGGTAATTAAGTAGTTGTCATCTGAAAAACCACTTCCTCTGCAAAAGCCCAAAGCCGTTGTAGCCGAGCCCTGTATCCATGACATCGCAACCCCAGGTAGAAGAAGCTTCCTTTAGTAACTCCACCACCTCACTTTCCAGCTTACTACTCTAATCATCCCAGCTGATTAGCTTAATAAATATGTTTAATAAAATGACTAATGGTTTTTTAGAGTTGTATTTTTGGAGCTAGATGTCATTTTCAAAGATTTTTTATTAGTTTCCCTTTTATTATTTCCCTCCTTCTATTCTCTTCACTTATCCATAGTCTACACTGAACATCTTGAAACATACAATGAACACAACTGAAGGACTTTTAAAACAAACTTAGAAAACGTTTTTCTTCAGGGACCTAAACACATATAACATTGTTGGAGGAAAAAGTACCATTAAGTTTGCTTTGACTTTTAAAGTGCCTAGGGGCTCATGGGGGAGAAATACTCAAAGCATGCAAATGAAAAGAAGGTTTTATCCTAAGATACCTGAAAAGCCTTTAGTAATATATTGCATTTATTTTCTCTTCGACTTTTCCATGTGGCAAAAAAACACAACCCCACACTGTAATAAATACTTAATTTTTTCCTCTTTCCTCTGATCAAAGTCCAAGACACTTACAAAGAAATTCTCCTCCCCAGCTAAAAGAAGAGCAAAATTCTCAAAGACAAGAACATAAAATTTGATAACCACATATCTCCCAGTAGACTGAAATTTATTTTGAAACCTAAATATGATAATGTGACTGAAAATTTAACCTACTAAAACTAATGACACTCCAGTATTCCTGAATGTCTAACTTTAGCATTTGGCTGGTACCTATGAACTCACCATTTCAATAAAAATAAACTAGTTAAATCTCTTTGTCCAAGAAACTTACGATTTAAGTGTGTTTCCTGCACATCTTTACTATGATATTTAACAAGCTAAAAGTGTAGTCCATTGTTGGGAAATAAACTAAGAAGTCACATAAAAGCTATTTGAAGTCTGAAAAATGGGATACTTTTGAGCCCATCAGAGGAAAAGTGACAATTTTTACTGACCCATCGAGACTTCTGGTAACTTAAGTCTGTTTCTCGTTATTTTTTTCTCCATTAAGCTTTAAGACATATTTCTTTCTTCTTCTTTCCCTTTCTGAATGAGATTACTACAGACATTACCTGCCTTCGAAACAGTGGCGGGGGGGGGGGGGGTTGTTTCAGGGCTGACCAGATCCTGAAGTTTATGGCATAGCTTATTCTGAATGTTCTTCAACAAAAAGGCATTTAATATTCAGCACTTTGGATATAAGGAATTGTGTTTCCTTCCTTGTGATTGATCATATTCTTATTTGCCATTGAAAAGGTGTATTGTTTTCACTTGTCAGCCAAAAAAAAATCCCTGATGTATATGAGATTTACCTTATAGTTGTCATCCTGTTGGAAAATTTAAAGGTTATAAGTAAAATTAATGTGAACATAAATCAAACCCAAGCATTTTAAACAGTTTTGTGTTTTTATCAAGAGTATTAGTTTTTTGAAATGACATTGGTTTAATGATGAATTAAAACAAATCTAATTTATATATTTTCAAATTGTTTGTCACTCCACCTGATCCTGCACTCCCTGTAGGTCAATATTTAATTTCTCCTAAGGTCATCATTTGTGAGAGAGGCTTTCTTTGATCAAAAAGACCCGCTATCTTGGCTATTTATATTTCTACAGGGCCTGTTTTCTCAAAAAAATTGCGCATTTGACATATATACTTCCTAGAATTTTATAATTGTGTGAAGATTTTTTTCCCTATATAACTTTTTGTATCAGAAGGTTAAATTCCCTGGTCAGAATTTAAAAGTTTATAACCATTTAATCGACCCTACTGTACTCAAATTTTACCCACTCTGTAAATAAAGCAAACATTCTTATTCTGTGTTTCACTTTGATAATTAGGCATAGGGGGTCAATGTTGGCTCATCTATGAAAGCAAGTATGTTTAAAATAAGTGAAAAAAATTTTATGGAACCTGGAGAGTATTTGGTTGTCAACATTCATGGAGACAAGTAACATGGCTAAATTTAAATGTAACCAAAGTTATTTTAACAGCCCCTTTTTGTCTGAAGATAAACAACCATCAGGACACAGATAGTCCTCTGATCACTCTGAGAGATTTTAGTTAGTGAATCGAAATCATCAAGGTACAGAGCTTTCCCTTGTCTCAGAGAGTACATCAAAAATTTGTTTCACAAGACAGAAAGAACTCTGGATTTTTAGCAAAAATATAATATGTATTGCTATTCGAAACAAGTTAACACAAAATGGAAGAAATGTTTTAATTTTATTTTCTAAAGTTACATGGAGAATAAAGAGATAAATAGGAAAAGAGAAGAGTTATTAGCTTATCCAGAGTTCTGTGCTTCACTTGCTGTTGCCAGTAAAACTACTGGAAAAAAAAGGGTTGGGGCTTCCCTGGTGGCGCAGTAGTTGAGAGTCCGCCTGCCGATGCAGGGGACATGGGTTCGTGCCCCAGTCTGGGAAGATCCCACATGCCGTGGAGCGCCTGGGCCCGTGAGCCATGGCCGCTGAGCCTGCGCGTCTGGAGCCTGTGCTCTGCAACGGGAGAGGTCACAACAGTGACGGGCCCGCGTACCACAAAAAAAAAAAAAAAAAAAAAAAAAAGAGTTAATGGGAACCTGGGAGTATGGAAATTAAATTAGTTATGCATTACTTGGAGTACAGACTGATAATGTAACAAATATACCTAAAATACAGTGGCTCGAACAAGAAGGAGGTTTATTTCTTTCTAACACAACAGTTCAAAGGTATGTGGCTGGTTCAAGGTCTCTAGGTGGCTCTGCCTCAGTAGGTCTCCCAAGAATCCAAGTGTCCTTTGTCTTATTGCTCTAGCCTTTTCTAGGATGTTGACCTTGTCCATATGGTAGAAACTGGCTCATGGTTAAGTGCATTCTAGACAGAGTATGTGGTTTAAGAGAATACTTAGAGCAGAGAAAGGAACAGTGAAAGACTGGGCTAATATGATACGGGGTATAATGATACGAAAGAGTATGTGGATAGAAGGGGGGTGTAGGGATAGAAAGAGAAAGGGAATTCAAAGATTCTGAACAACTTTAGGAAAAAAGTTTTAGAATAGAACTATAAAAATAAGGTGATCTTATTAACTAATGGACAAGGCAGACTTCAGCAGTTATCCTGAAGATGACTCAAGATGAGGTAGTATGGAAGGTGAGATTTCTAGAGAGAAAAACAGTGCCATCTGGATGGCAGTTTTGTACATCATAAGCTGCTGAATAAACATTAATGATGTGCAGTGGCATTGGGATGAGTAGCCACTTTCTAGCCACTGGGTGCCATGTAGCTCCCACTGAGAAGGAAAGAGCAACATGGCTGTGAATATACTTAGGCTTTTATTATTGAATTTCTGAGAAGCACACTATTTCCAGGGATATGCAAGAAGAAAGGGCTGGAGAAGGAAATACTCAGGCCCCACAATTAGTAAGATTGAGTGGAAAACAATCCTTTGAAACAGGGGCCACCAAACTTTTTCTGTGAAGAGCCAGATAATAAATATTTTAGGATTTGTGTACCACACAGCCTCTGTCACAGCTACTCAGTTCTGCCATTGTAGGGCAAAAGTAGCCATGGGCAATATGCAAAGAAAGAGCATAGCTGTGTTCCAATAAAATTTTACTTATAAATAAAAGGTAGAGGGCTAGATTAGGCCTACAGGCCATACTTTATTGGCCTCTGTTCTAAAACAATGAAATGGGAGTAATTAGGTAAATTAGGCAAAGGTTTTTTGAATTGTAAGCTTATAGAAGTTTATAAATAAGTTGCACTGTACTAGATACAAACTATTTAGAGAAATGGTGGAGAATAACTTAGAAATAGAATAAACATAGGAGTAGAATCAACAGTAGGTAATGAAGAAGATATTAATGCCCTCAGAGGGTGCAGATGCTTTGGAGTAGAAGATAATAAATGTGATTTTCATTATATATAAATATTGTTGCCTCTGTAAATGTTTGGATCCTAAAACAATACTGATAAACCAGCATAAGTTTTATATAAAAATCTATAAAACATTAAAATTATATTTTAAATAATTTAAAGCAAACATAAACAAAAGAACAATTATTACATATTTCATTCTAAGTGTTTCTTCCTTCCCTCCCTCTCTCTTTCTTTCTTTCTTTTTCTTTCTTTCCTTCCTTCCTTTCTTTTTTGTTTGTTAAAATTAATTTAGTCAGTCAGTCCTTCTAAAAAGGACTCATCTGGTAGAGATAAACTGATTCTGAATCTGATTCCAGACCTTCAAAATGCCTTCATAATATAAAAAGTTATATCAGGGAAAGGTACAGAATTCCAGGTGGAATAAAAACTGAAAGCTCTTATTCCCTCCAAAAGATTTTAAACATAAATGTTTTTTATTTATACAGCACAGTAGAGCCTAAGAACATAAAATAAGTACTATTTTAAAATATTACATTAGAAAAAATTTTCCTATGTAATAATGCTTGAGACTCAAACAATATTTTTTATAATATGTACCACCACATATTTTTCTCTCAGGTAATAAATGTCATCAGATATAATTGCCTTAACTACTTTGGAAAGTGACAGTCAAGTGAGTAATAGCAATTGTCTCAACACTTCACTCTAGGATGAAAAGGGTAAAATTTTCTCTGTTTGTGAAAAGATCTGCTTGCCTGAAAGTCCTGCTCTTGGTGTGTTAGCCACTCTGATTCTTGAAACTCTTAGGCAGGAGAGTTTTCAATCATGATTGCTTCTTCTAAACAATGGCTTGATAGTAAGTGTCCCTCTGTACTGGAGATATTATTTCTCACCAGTGAAGAATCCAATTTGGAGATCTTCAGAAAGTTGAGTGGCACTCTGTGATAATGATGGCCTACACTTGAGGTGCTTTACACTTTATAAAATATTATTATCTAATTGGTTGAATTTCAGACTTCAGACCACTCTTTGGGGTGGACAGGGAAAAGGACATGGTTCTTATTTTCTAAAGGAAAAAATAAATTCAAGGAGTTGAAGAAAAACTGCAGTCCATCGCTATTAGAAAGAGCTGAAACAAAGATAAGATCCCAAGTTTTCTGAGACTGCCCATCTAGTCCTCTTCTCTGTTTCAAGCCTGTCAATCTTTCTATCCCAATATATCCAAAGTCCACGCCCCTTCTCTACTTGCCACTGAGAACTGTGAGATGAACTTTATAATAGTTAAACTGGGGGGAAAAATCACGACCACAGCTAAGCATATCAAAAAGTGAAATGGCAACTATATGAAGCCTCGCATTTCCAAACTTCACTATCAGCCAAGAAACTGGAGTTCTTGGCTCTGTTACTCTGACTATTAATTGTGTGTCCTTGGACAAATCAAACAACCTGTCTGGCACTTCCTTATCTATTAGATGAAAGGATTATATAAGATCCTTCTACACATAAACATTTGAAACATTAGTAAAGTGATACACATTCCAAAAAAAAATTGTGCTGTGTTGCTCCCTCTTAGAATTGCTGGAATGAACTTCAGACTGCAATATTAGAGCTGCCAATTCTTTAACAATTTGGACTGTGTAGCACTAACTTAAATCCACCTGTGGGAATAGAGTTGGAGGCAATATACCATTTCAGCTTGCTCTGTTTGTATTTTCAAAACCGTTAAGGGAAGTTGGGCTGAAACTGGTTTTGGAAAAATACAGAAACTCTATATCAAACTTGACAAGAAAGCTAACTCTATGCCATATTAATGACTTTTGATTGTATTAAAAATTTCCTACTGCATTGCTTTGAGATTCAGTTATGTTGGCACAAAATAAAAAACAATATGGTTACAATTTAAGTTAATATTAGGACTCCAACATGGGACACAGGTGCATGCTATTTGAATGTATTTAACTAGTACAGTTTAAAATTTACATAATTGATAAATTACATGCTTGATTAGACTGACATCAGTAGAAGTGTCTGACTAATCTGCATTTTATGAATCTCTCTGGGGACTCATCTTTTCTCTCTTATCTTTGTTTATCACCAGGCTCAGATTTTAGTTTGAAGAATTTCCAAAGATAAAATGGTCAGTCTCAATAATCAACATCATCAACTCCATGCCTCTAATTTCCTCTCTCCTTTTCTCCTACTTTTTGACTTTTGAAAAGATGATTATAAGAAGGACAAACTTCCCAACAGTATCCAGCACTGCTGCCCACAAATATAGCTTTGGATCCAGCAGACAGGCCTGTGGTCAGCTCCTATTTTGCCATTCCTTTATAACATAAGGTCATCTGGTTCAATTCAGAGGCTAGATGCTGAACTGCTACTTCTCTAATTCCAGGAAGTAGCTTGCCATCTAAACACATAATTAAAGAGGGCAGCAGCATGTGTTCCAGAATAGTGATGCAATATTTCGGGGAAGAGTGTGTTGGTGAAATCAGTAGCACGGCCACATAGCCACTACCATATTTGTCTAACAGAAGGCTATTTTTCTTACTCTGTCAACATTTACGGTCAAGTCTATTAATTGTTTCCATATAGTATGAGTTCAAGATTTGTCCATATCAAAATTAATCATATATAATCTAATGAATACCAAACTGTGTGGACTGCCAGAGAACTCATGTGTCAATTTCCCTGGTGTGAAGAACTTTCCAGTGACCTTTATCAAGTTATTCAATCTTTCTTTGCTTTAGAATTTTGGACTCTAATCTGTAAAATGTAATGCATACCTCTTACTTTACATGGAATCATAATTAAATATTTTTAATGAATCTTAGGCCTGTTAGGAAGAAGTTGTGTATAAATACGTGATATCTTCCCACTAATTCACCTCCTATAATTTGTCCGTTCTAGCAGTTGATTTTCCCTCTATGTTTTAACTAAATCTTTAGAAATGTAAGTCTCTAAAGTGCTTTATTTAAAGAAATGTCTTAACAGTCCCCACTACCAAGCCCCTTTCTTAAAGCATGTCTGTGGAATTTACATAAGAACAATAGAGATTGTCAACCAGAAACTGGCAAGAAATTTTTGCCTTCTTTGTATCTTAATAGGGAGTGTATTTAAATACCAAAGTGTAATTTTATTTATTGTGGAAGCCGAAAGCAATTTTTTACTGAAGAACTTTCAAAATCAGTTACTGATGCACGAATGAAACACTGTCCATCCTCTCTTTGCCCCCACCTCCAAATACCATGTCTCTTTCCTGGAAAGCACAGCATAAATAGGGAAAATGGAAATTTAACTCCTTTTATGCACTTCTTAATTACAGGGTTACATTAGTATTACTAAGAAATTCTGTTGTTTTTTTAAATTATGATTCCAAAGGAAAGCAAACCCAGGAGCAGATGAGTAACAGGTCAGGTTCAGTTGGAAACTTTCATGTGTGTTACTTTTTAAAGAAATTCTGAAAGCCTTCTCTGTACTAATGCTGCTGGTAGAGGGGACCCAAAAGAAGAAGACAAGTATGTGATGGGCTGATCTCTTACACTATCCGTAGTTGTAAGCATCCCTGGTCCTTCGAGAATATCTCTGGCAAGAGTATTTTTGAATCATACCCCCTCCTTCCCTGTCTGCAGTGCTTCAGGAAGTTAAAGTACTTTTTAAAAAATCTTGGGAGAATTGAGACCATCTAAACCTATCTTTCTAGACTTTTCTACACATATAGTAGAATGAACTCCCAGCAGACTAGTCTTTTCTGAAAAGAATAGAACTTGTCATTTGCTGACAGAAGCTGAAGGACAAACTTTCCCACCCTTTCTCTAAGTCTAGATAGAAAAAATGTAGTGGAGAATTAATAAAATTCACATGATTCTGTTGAAGCCTCTTTGGAAACTGTAAAAATGGATTTTGACATCTCTGTATGAAAATTATCTTTGACGTGTCCCTGAAATGAAAGAGATGATTAGAAAGGAAAAAGGGCAGGGAAGTGGATGGAGAGGGAAGGAAGAAGTTGCATGGCTGAGATACCATTTCAGAGAGACCTTTCTCCCCAGAGAGTATCTTAACTTTCTACTTTATTTTGCCTGTGTAAATAAAGCCTCTGCAAGCTTCTCTTCTTCTCCTTTCTTCTCCTTCTCCCCTCTGGAAAGAAGTTCTCATTTCGCTGTAGCTGCATTTCTGAATGTAGCAATTTGAAAATTCATTTTATTATATATTCAAATTACACAACTTATTACATTGGTCCTATTTATCTGAATTTTCATTTTGGTAAATGTGAAGCAAACCATATGGAGATTCAAGGACAGGTAAAATGAAGGGACAACTTTTCAACACTTAACTGTCCTCAAAAAGAGAGAACTTCATAAAAGCATTTCATTGCCTTCATCTGGAATATTTCTTTTTGTTAGGATCAAAGATTTGACAGAGAGGAAAGACCTCCCCCCCCGCAATTTTACACAGAAATATATATCAACCAGGAAAAACTCCTTAAGTGAAAACATTCCTATAATAGCCTTCTTTATTTCCATCTCTTTATCTAATAAATTTTCTGAGACACCTTAGAAAATGAAATGCAAGAAAGGAAATGTTCTTTGTAGGTGGTTCATATCATGACTGCATTCAACAAGCAGATTAAAAAATACAGTCAACACAGCTCTTTTTTAAAAATCTGCAAGTTTGTGTCATGTACACCAAAAATTCAGATGACTAAGAAATATTCCATTGTTATTAAGATATTTGGCACCATGCTGAAATAAAATCGGCACATAATTTATTGTTCAGACAACTGAGTAGAAAGGTAAATTTGAAATATGCTTTAGATTCCTTTAAAGGCCCCAATGACTTTCCTGTACCACTGAGGACAAGCCATATGCACATTCCAACTCTGATCTAAACAGAAAATACATCCTTTATTTTTTCACACATATGGATAGTTCTGTGTCATATAGAGTAAAACATGTATATTGTCGGTATCTCATTAGCAGGGAACACTTACAAACTCATATTTGCTTTATTTTTCTTGCAATAATAAAAATTTATTTTTATTGTAGAAAACAATATATAGAGATACAAAAAGGAAGAAATGAAGTATCACTTATAACCCCCTGTCCTCCACCACTCAGAGATATTCACCTGCTGCTGCCCTGAAGTAGGGGGAGATGCTATTAATGTGGGTTTGGCTTTAGTGTCCATGCGAGGACTGAAGAGGGCCTTGAATCTTTAAGAGAAGGGAGATTTGAATAGAAATCATCTATTAAAGCCTAGATTATTTACATATTTCTGCACAGCAAATGAAACAGTTAACAAAATGAAAAGGCAAACTACAGAATGGGAGAAATATTTGCAAACCATATATCCAATAAAGGGTTAATATCCAAACTATATAAGGGGCTCAATAGCAAAAAACCAAATAAACTGATTATAGAGTAGGTAAAAGACTTGAACAATTTTCTAACAAGACATACAAATGGCCAACAGATATATGAAAACATGCTCAACATTATTAATCTTCAGGGAAATGCAAATTAAAACCACAATGAGATATCACCTCAAGCTTGTTAGGATGGCTATTATGAAAAAGTCAAAAATAACAAATATTGTCAAGGATGTGGAGAAATGGGAACTTTATATACTGTTCGTGGGATTGTAAATTGGTATAGGCATTATAGGAAAGAGTATGGAAGTGCCTCAAGAGATTAAAAATAAAACTACTGTATGATCTAGCAATCCTACTTCTGGCTATATATTCAAAGGAAATAAAATCACTATCTTGAACTCCCATGTTCATTCACGTTAACCAAGATAACAAAAACAACCTAAGTGTCTGATGACAGATGTATGGATACAGAAAATGTGATGTGATATATATATATATAATACACATATATATATAATGAAATGTTATTCAGCCTTTAAAAAGAAGGAAATCCTTTCATTTGAGACAATATGGATGAACCTGGAGGACATTATGCTAAGCGAAATAAGCCAAATAGAGAAAGACAAGCACCATATAATCTCACTTACATGTGGAATCTAAACAAGTTGAACTCATAGAACCAGACAGTAGAATTCTAGTTACCAAGGGCTGATGTGGGGTGGGGGAGATGCTGGTCAAAGGGAACAAACATTTAGAATAAGATGTATAACTTCTAGAGAACTTATGTACAGCATAGTGACTATAGTTAATAACAAGGTATTATATACTTGAAATTTGCTTGAGTAGATCTCAAGTGCTCTTACCACACACACACACAGAATAGTAACTATGTGAGGTGATGGGTATGTGGACATGTTAATTGATTTGATTGTGGTAATCATTTCACAATATATGTGTATATAAAACCTTATGTTGTATACCTTAAATATAAACAATTTTTGTCCATTATACCTCGATAAAGCTGGGGAAAAAAAACTTAGTTTCTCAAAAGTTTTCATGTTAACAGAAAATTTAAAAATAAAACAAAACAACTGCACAGGGAACATTTGTTTCTGTCTGGGCTCAGGGTTAGGGGCCTCCCCTGAGGAAAATAAAATCCCTGAGTTATCTTCTCCATGAATTTGAGGTTTGGGATCCCCAAAAGAGAAACTAAAAAAATTAATATTTGTTTGGGCCACTTGGAAGAAGCAAATACACCACCCATTTTGGAAGAGCTCTCCCATGGTAGAGTTAAAGAGTATCAAGAACTTCTACTCTTAGGAAAACAGTGAAAAATAATATAAAAATGTATGTTTACAATGATTAAGGAATAAGGAACAAAACATAAAGAGAACAGTAGCAAACTATGAAGAAAAATAGGCTTGAAAAAAGAACAAAATAAAAATTCTAGAAGTATTTCCTCTGCTTCCCAGAGACCTCTTCATATTGGAGACTCCTCAAGACTTATCTGTCAACTCTCTTCTCCATCTTTCCTCATGCTTTTAATTATCTCTTTCCCTAAACTTCAGGCTCCTTCAATACCTTCCCTTGAATATCTAACAGACATCTCAAACTTAATATGTCCACAACTGAACCGGATCTTACCCCCAGATCTGCTTCACCCACAATCATTCCCATATCAGTTAATGGCTCCACACTTTTTGTCACATCCACATCGTCAGTTGGTAAATCCAGTTGGCTTTACTTTCAGGCTCTTCTCTCAGGATAGAATTGTGCCACTTCTCACCACCTCTATTCTCACCCTGTTCTGAACCCCATCATCACATCTCTCTTAGATTACTGGTCTCTTGGCTTCCATCCTTGAGCGCTATAGACTGCCCTCAACATAGTAGTCTCAAGTTAATCAGATCTTGCCATTGTTTGCACAGAATCTTTTGGCGCCTCCTCATCACACTCAGAATATAAACCAAAGTTCTTTAAAGTTCCTACAAAGTTCTACTCATTCTGGCCACCATTATTTTCTAAGCTCATCTCAGGCTAATCTCTCCTCACTCCCTCTGGGCCAGCCACACAAGCCTCCTCTCTGTTTCTCAGAACTCTGGATCCTTTTATTAGCTGTTTCTTTTACCTAGAATCTCCTCTGCCTGGTGTCCTCATGGCTTCTCTCTCACCTTTTTCAGATATTGGCTTACATACTAACCTGTCCATGAACCCTTTCCAGAACACCCTGTTAAAATTGCTCCCTCTTTCCAACACTCGATATCCCTTGTCCTTCTTTATTTTTCTTTTCAGAAGCTATTCTTTCCAATCTACTATACTTTGCTGATTTGTTTATTGTCTCTCCAAATGGAATATAAGCTCCATATGGGTGAGGCTTTTGTATGCTTTGCTCATTGCTAATGGCAATTTTTAATTTATATTTTTTCATATAATTTATATCAATTCACATATCATGAACATTTTTCTATTATAATTAAGTAGTGTTCAAAATATTAATGGCTACATAATATTTAATAATTTCTTTATTTCATAATTGTACATTTATGTTGACTCCATGTTTTCAGTATTATAAACATTCTTTTATGTTAAGTTTTGACACTATTAAAATCATTCTTTAGAATATATTACTGGAAGTAGAATTACTGGGTCACTGAGAAAGAACATTTTTGTTTTTGTTTTGATTTTTTGGCCTTGATTTTTTTTTTTAATTGAGGTACAGTTGATTTACAACATTATATGTTTCAGATATACAACATGGTGAGTTTTAAAGGTTATACTCCATTTATAGTTATTATAAAATATTGACTATATTCCATGTGCTTTATAATATATCCTTGTAGCTTATTTATTTTATAACTAGGAGTTTATACCTCTTAAAAAACCCTTGATGGGCTTGCCCCTAACAGTCTTAAAGACATGGCTCTCTGGGATCAATGAGAAAAGAATACAATATTTTAAATAAAGTTTCTTACACAGAGTTGCACTTGAAGAAATATTTTCAAAAAACAGTATTCTGTTAGATAAAGAATGATGAAAGATAAAAAGAAATGAAAGATAGTTTAATATTTTAAACTAGAAAATGAGCAGAGTTTACTGATAAAGGTGGAAATACTGGGAATAGCTGTTACTTTGAGTTTGAAGATGACAACTTTGTTCTTTATTTTGGACACGCTGTCTTTCAGGTATTTAAAACAAAATGTTTTGAAAGCAATTTGGTCTTAGATTGAAACTCCTCTCTTTTTCTCATATTTGCTATAAAAATGTCTCAAGTTTAAAGGTAGTTTTTTTAAATTTAATTGTATACATTTTATAAAAACATTTGGATGCTAGGGACCTTGAGAAAAATGAGTCTCTCCCAACTCCTTCAAAATTAAATTTTAAATGCTTTCAGTTTAGCTTTTCCCTCGTCTGTTGTGAAATGTTCTTTTTATCACAGGACAAAGGAATAAAAATCTGATAGATTTTTAATGGAAGTAACACTCTCAGTCATAAAAGTAAGTTAAACAAAGAAAAATTTTTGAGGGAATTTTTAAGGATGGGCATTTAAAATTTAAAGCCTTTATTATTCTTTTGTTGATCTTTTTCAGTTCAATATATAGTCTTTAATTTTGTGCCAAAAGACTTCTATTTTTGCTTTACTAAGAAGTTGCTTGATGGATGATGATATCGTCCATATTCTGGCTAGTGATCCATCTCAGCATTGTTCTGGTGACTTTTGTACAAATAATTTTACAAAGGCTCATTCTGTTTCTTAACACCTCCCATGGGACCTTAGGTTTGGCAGCCTTCTATTAGTGATTATAACATTTAGCGTGAGTTGAATCAGGATACAGACTGTGATGTATTCTATTTAAAAATCCATTTGTGGGGCATTAGTAGAAGGTTTATGAGAGTATTGTAATAAAACTGTTTAACAGAAGGTAGGAATGTCTGTAGCTATGTGAATAAATAGAATTTGATTAGATTTCAAGAAGTGATTTAAGGTTCATTATTTCCTTATATATTTGAAAAGGCAACCAATACTTTAGTATTAGAAAAATTCAGGTATTAACTTTTGAAAACTAGTTAGAGGTATATTCTTATGGGTTATATGTACGTGAGGCAGAAATATATCCCTAAATAGATAAAATTTCTTCCCACTTTTTTTGGGAGGGTTGGGGGGGCTGGCTTTTGTTTTAGAGTGACTCAAGCAAGGCTCAGTCCTTTGGCCTCTTCGCTTAGGTATCTGTACTAAATCCCTTTTGCTCTCATCCAGTCTCAAGACATTAAATATACTGATGACACTAAAATTTTTATCTCCAGTGCAGAACTCTTTCTGAACTCAGAAACATGTCCCATGACCTATATGCAATCGCTCCTTAATATTTCATAGGCCTATTAACCTCAGTATATCCAAAACTTAGTTCCTTATTCCAACTGCGCCATCTCCAATCAAATTCCTCCTATAATCTTTCCAACTCATTAAATGGTAGGATATCTATATACCTGTTTTACCTATTTCTCAGCATAATTATTAATAGCATCCTCTTTAACTTTCAAAAGTACCTACTTTAAGTTTCAAAAGTCAAGATATATGCTTACAGATGTTAATGATAATTTTATTTTCCATGCTGTTTAGACCCCCAGGGAATAGCTATAATGCCTTTCTGTCTCCCATATCCCACAACTACTTTATCAGCAAATCCTATGGGGCTTACTGTGAAAATATATACAGAATTTGACCATTACTCACATGCCCATTGTCACCTTGCTGATTCAAGCCAGCATCATCTTTTAGCTGGGTGATTGCAGTAGTTTCCTAAACTGGTCTTGCTGGCATCCAGTGTTCCCTATTAAAATAAATGTTGGATGATTTACTGCTCAGCTCCAGAACCTCAGCTAAGTGACTAAAGTCTTGTTACTTTTTGATAGACTTCCCTGAAGTCAACATTTTACAGCCTGCTTAGACTTAGGAGATGTATCCCCTCTACCACAATTAAGTTCTCCATCACTATATTTTTCTTACCTATTGGAACAACTACCACCTCTATCTTGCTCACTTGCCCAGACTGCAAACTGCTACTTGATTCCTGGTCACCAAGGTTACCAGACTGGACTTTGGATCCTATACTTAGCATCCACAGCTGTGTCTACCCTCTTCCTTTGCTCTTGTTTGGCCCAGCATGTTGGGTAGGCTTTGAAGGGCCCTAATAATTCCCAATACAGTCCATCTTGCTTTAGGTAACAAGGCCAGATCCATTTGGTTGCTTAAGACCACCAACATCTTGAAGTAAAGGAGAAAGCCAAGTTCATTAAAAGGGTGAACTGCTTTGAGTACCAATAGTAGAAGTGATAATGATACTTTGCTCAAATGTATCTACTGCAAAATTACTTGTCCTTTGAATTTATTTGAAGAAAATATCTAGACTTGCATTTCAAATTTACACTATAATTTTATTATTTTCAAACACCAGGGCTACCTTTTAGGTAAATGTTTCTTGGGATGGTGAATTTCCACAAAGATTTTAAAGAAATTTAAAAAGTGAACTTGAGGAAAGTACATAAATATTTCATCAAAATAATCAGTCCAAGAGAAATATAGTCTTTTAAAAATGATAGTAGGAAGTTTACTAGAACCTGAAATTTTTATTCAATCCTCCTTCCTAATAAAACAGTTATGATGGCTTTTGCAAGAAATGAGGTGACATGCCTTTTTTTCCAATCATGCCAAATTTTTGTTCTGATATTCAAAATAAAACAAAAAATAGAAAAATTTGATATGCCTTTGATTTCTGAGTAATTACTTAGTAGATTCAAGTTACCCAGTTCTTGAGATTTTTATTTTACATCCTGATAAATACCTTTAAATTAATTGCATATAATCTATTTAAAATATATCTTGATTTTACACATAATGTTTCTAAACATGAATCAATGAAGAGATTTGATTAAGCTTGGGTTTCTTCAAAATCACAGTGCCAAAACTTTTTTTGCCTTTTTGGAAGGGAGTACTAATGTTCATATTTAGTACTGTCCTATAAATCATCATACATGGAAATAGAAGTTAAGCTGAATGACATCAAATTTAACTCAAATAAATGAGGTCACTTTCTTAACCCTTTGGTAAAGTGAGCAATTGGTGAAAGTTTAAAAATATACCTAGAAAATTTTATAACAAAGAATGAGGCCTGATTTTACTCAGGTTCTGTGACAATTTACAATAGAATTAATCGATGAAGGACTAACCTTCAATCCATCATGATGAAATAGTGATTTAACTACTTTTTATGTTTTGATGTAGTCAATAAAACTTGAATGCTGAAATCTTAACCAAGTCTTCTAACCTCATCATAAAGATTATTAGATTATTAGTTTTATTTACGGTATTAGAAATAATCCATGCCTCTTGTAAATCTACCCCATATTCCAATTACATAGTAGAAATTTTAGATCAATCCCCATGTATCTATCAGAAGCACTTCTTTATAAAGAACACAAAAAAAGATTTCATTACTCATATTCAAATCCTTAAAAGGTTATCAATAAAATGCTCTGTTTTTGTTCCTTTTATGAATTAGCTAAGGCATCTAATAATTGGGAAACATGTTTCCTGTGACCTTAGGAATGGGAAAAAGCATCACAGGAGCCTACTGTAATGTCTTCAGTTTCTCACAAGATTTCAAATCAAGATGCAAAACATTCTGTCACCAAAAGGGTCCGTCATGTGCCCTCTTACAGTCATACCCACTTCTCTCCCCTTTCTTCGTACTTAATCCCTGCAGCCATTAATCTTGTCTCTAAATCTACAATTTTGTCATCTCAATAATGTCATATAAATGAAATCATACAGTGTTTGACTTTTTGAAATTGGATTTTCCCACTCATTATATCCAAAGTTTGTTCTTTTTATAGCTGAGTAGTAGTCTGTGTTTTGTGTACAATAACTTTTTAACCATTCACCTGTTGAAGGGTATATGGACTGTTTCTAGTTGTTGGTTATTACAAATGAAGCCGTCAGGAACATTCATATGCAGGTTTCTGGGATAAATGACCAGGAATGCAATAGCTAGATTGATTGGTAATTGTATGTTTAGTTAAAATCTTTTTAAAGAAATTGCCTGTTTTCTAGAGTGACTGTACCATTTTACATTTCCAACAGCAATGTGCAAGTGATTCAGTTTCTCCACGTATTTGTCAGCATTTGGTGGTGTCGCTATTTTAAAATTTTAGCCATTTTTCTAGGTATATAGCAATATCTCATTGAAATTTTAATTTGCATTACCCTAGTGGGTAATGATATTGAACGTCTTTTATTGTACTTATTTGCCAGACTTATTCTTTGATAAAATGTCTGTTCATATTTCTTGTCCATTTTCTATTTGGATTATTTATTTCTTAGCTGCTGGGTTTTGAGGGTTCTTCATATATTCTAGATAATAGTCCTATTAGACATGTAGTTTGCAAATATCTTCTCCCATTCTGTAGCTTAGCTTTCCTAACCTTAACAGGGTCTTTCACAGAGCAAATATTTTTTAATTTAATGAAGACCAATTTATCAGTTTTCATTTTTATGAATTGTCCTTTTGGTGTCAAGTCTAAGTAAGAATTCTTAGCCTAGTCCTCAGTTCCAAATATTTTCTCTTATTTTTTTTCTAAAAGACTTCTAGTTTAGCATTTGTATCCATGGTTAATTTTGAGTCAATTTTTTATTATATAAGTTGTGACAGTTAAGTCGAGGTTCATTTTTTTTTTTTTTTTTTTGCCAGTGGCAGTCTGCTTGTTCCAGCATCATTTATTGAAAAGGTTATCCTTCCTTCATTGGATTGCCTTTGCATCTTTGACAAAAAGCAGTTTAGCATATACGTATCACACTATTTCTGAGTTCTCTATTCTGTTCCACTGATCTATGTGTCTACCCCTCTGGCAATACTATATAGTTTTTATCATACCTATATAACCAGTTTTGAAATTGGGTAGACTGATTCCTCCCACTTTATTCTTCTCTTTCAAAATAGTTTTTACCTGTTCTAGTTTCTTTGCCTTTCCATATAAATTTTATAATAATCTTCTCTTTATCTAAAAAAAAAAGTCTTGCTGGGATTTTGATACATAGAACACTAAACCTGTATGTCAATTTGAAGAGAATTAATACTTTAACTATTTTGAGTCTCCCAAACCATGAACATGTTGTCTTTCTATTTGTTTAGCTCTTCTTTGGTTTTGTTCATCACTGTTTTGGGTTTTTTGTTTGTTTGTTTTTATGGTTTTCAGAGAGCATGCTACCTGAAGTACTGTATTTTTGTTAGATTTACACCAAAGTATTCAATTTTTTGAATGATTGTAAATGGTACTGTGTTTAAAATTTTAGTGCCCACATGTTCATTGCTACTATATAGAAATCCAGTTAAGTTTTGTATGCTTATCTTGTATCCTGAAATCTTGCTGAACTCATTTATTAGTTTTAAGAGATGTATTGTGTGTTCCTTGGGATTTTTTACATAGACAATGATATCACAAGCCTATGGTGACTGTTTTATTTCTTCCTTTCCAAGTTACCTTAGATTTCCTTTTCTTGAATTAATGACTGGCTAGAACTTCCAGCACTGTGTTGAACAAGAGTGGTGGAAGCAGACATCCTTCATTGAATTTCATTCTGTTTCTCTCTCTAGTTTATTGAGTTTACTTCCATCTTCAAATTTTATTTAATCTTTAAGCGTTCTGACCATTGATCGATATTACTATTGTGTGTTAATTTGCACACAAGGCTGCTGACTTGTAAGATAAACAAGCATGCCTTCTATTCCTTTCAGTTCCTAAAGACAATATTAAACATTACTACAAAAATATGACTTGAGAAACACCAGTTTTAAGCTCTCTTGTCTTGGCATAGACAATACTGAAGCCTTTCTGTATAAGATCATTGATATAACAGTAATAAAATAGTCAAACAGGAAACTTCCAATGGAGTCACAAGTGAACAACTCAACTGCTTCTATAAAGTGAGGTAGGAAAGGGAAGTAGGAAGAAATTTGATAGTATAAAGCAGAGAATAACTACAGAGTGAAGGTCTCACTAGTAATGACAGGAAACTCTTTAGGGTTTATGGAGTCTAGAAATTATAAAATAAATAGGCTGAGACCCAGAGGTTATTCATACTTTAGCTCCATCAATAACTAGTATACAACGTGGGCACATGTCTTTACTTCTTGAAGTCTTGCTTGATGTCTTTTATTTTAATGTAAGAACAAAACTACCTTAGAGAGTTAGTTTATGAATTAAATGAGATAAAGTATAATAGTTATATGGTGTAATTAGTCTGGTACATAGTATTCAGTAATGATTTCATTTTCCTTTTTCTCCCATTGTTCTACTAACCCAAAATGTTTTATAAAACTTTGCTAGTACAAAGAAACAGAGAAGGTGGCATCTTGTAGAAGGTACTTGACATCATGTGAAATGAACATAGTAATGCTGTTCAGTAGAAAGTACAAACACAAATACCTATTGATATACACATATTTGAGATATTATATTTTAAATATATGTACTGAACATCTTTATTTATTTAAATATATCTATTGAACATCTATATTTAAATATATATACTGAACATCTTTAGACTGATATTTCTTACACAGTGAGGAAACAATCTAATATTGAGGGTGAGAAACCATGAAATAAGAGAAGGACCAACTGGTAACTAAATGAGCAAAAACAGGAGACAGACAATTGAAACCATAGTGACTCTGTCTAAGATTTACTGTAATGAAGAAAAATTGATAGTTTAATCCAGAACTGCACTAAAATTATTCTTAATAAAACTGGTAGCTGACTATTCATTGTTAGGCTATAGCCTTATTGTTCCTGGATCTTGATAAATGGCAGATACTGATGAAGGAGAGATATTTTATTATATTTTATTTTTTATTTTAATTTTGAAAGCTTTTATGAGTTATGTTCTCTCTCTGTGATGAGGACCTGTACCCTTTTGGGTGTGACATTGGTTATATGATTGTGTTGGGTTTATTAAAAACTAAGCCATACAGGAAAGACTCAAAATTATTGCAAATGTATGGTGGTGGGATGAACTGGGAGATTGGAATTGACATATATACACTAATATGTATATAATAGATACCTAATAACCTGCTGTGTAGAAAAATAAATTACATTAAAATTTAAAAAAAAATTATTGCAAATGTCAAAGAAGATTCGTTTACCCCTGAGCAGTGTTAATCTGTCATAAAAAAGTATTCATATTTACTGGCTGAAATTATTGCTTCAAAAACAGGGCTGAAAGAGTGCATTTTTCTGTGTGGTTTAATAGCTGATCTTTGACTCTTACCTCTTCCAAATTTTGTAAAATATTTTTGAACATTCCTGATAAAGAACTAGGTTGAAAATTAAGATGCTCCATCTGCCTGTTGCCCTTTTAGTTGGCAGGGGCTGATGAGCTGTGTAATTAGATGTGTTCCCACCAATAAAAGGGGCGCATTAATGTTTTTCATCTTTTCCATTATCGTACACTTAACTATGAAGCATACACTCATTTGGCATTCTAAGCACTTTTGACTGATTTACAATGTCAGTAAAATTTAAAGATTATGCATTCCAAAAGATAAGAGGGAATTAATGTCTTAGGAAAAGTTTTTAGCATAGCCCCTCTTGCCAACATTAATTTTTTTAGCATTAGTGTGTCTCAGTGTACAGAAGCAAGTAAACATGGATAAATGTAATCCAAATTAAACTGCTGAGAATATTATTTTCCATTTGGTTTGCTCTGGGTTTATAAGTAATAGTTCTTGATGTATACTTTGAAGTATGTCTTGACTTTTATTAGCAATGCCAAAATAATGTTCAAAATGCTCCATTACGTGTTGTCACATGTTCACTTCGGACATGCTAGTTTTTTCTTCCCTGCAACACATAAAGATTTAAATCAAATGAAAATCAATAAAAAACAATAAAAGAAGTATAATATGAATTTCAAAGCTGGAACATCAGAGTACCTCTTGGTATTCTGGAAATTATATGTTGTCTAATAATAAATAATCTGAGATTTTCCTCAATCTATTTTAGCTTTACTTACAAATTTAATGCACCTTATAATAAAGGCTGTTCAAACAATTGAGAAAGTTTAGCTTGAAAATCTAGTTGACCAAAAGATTTGCCAGTTATATAAAATGCTCCCTACTCCTACTTAAATCACATTATGGACATATCAGGAGAAAAATAATAAATGTTACTTAGAGTGTGTTATATATTATTGAAAGTAAAAATCAATATTTTAAAGTTAAGGTTTATATAAGCTTGGCAGGACTTTGCTTTACAAAATAATTAACTTTGGCTTTTAAATCATTCTTCCATTCATGATTTATAAAAGGTAAATCTGCTATTTTAGGGGTTAGGTGAGTTTTTAAAATAAATATTTAGAATCTTAGAAAGGCATTTTTAGCTGTCAGGGAAGAAATCAGATTTTTAGCTAACAAAGGATCTTCAAGGCCTGAGTAACTTTTTAGTCAGGTTGCATTTTGAGTAGATGCAGACAGAATTGCTTCATGGAAATTTAGCTTGAAGTGTGGGTGTGTTTGATGCAGACACACATCACTCGGTTTTCGGAGAAAATGAGTATCCACATAGGATTAGGACACAGACATTCCTAGTTAAGGAGTCGATGAGCGGAGATTGTTAGCTGGCAAGTTTTTATTATGCCAAACTATAACCAAAGGTGATTTTTCCCCTTGGGAACGTAGCTGGCTATTTATTTGATTCTTGAAACTCTCACGTACTAGATGAGAAGAGAATTTTCTTGGTTTTATTTGTTGCTTTCATTGTGATTCATTTTGAGTCATTATTTTAAGTTCATTTCTCATCAGATCTGGAGGAATCATTTAACCTTTGATTTTAGAATCTCAAGATGTAATTATTCATATTTTCCTTAATCAAAGTCCAAACAGAAAAGCCATTAAAGAATTGGTTAATGAAGAAGCCACAAAGATTTTACACTTACCAGGAATTATTCAGGTATATTATGAACTAGACCAGTGTTTAAGTGTTCTGATAAAGCTCTGGGAATTTATGAAGCTTCCCCAAATACCCTTGTGAAGGAGGGGTGTTTGGGTTAAGAGGTGGAGACAAAGTGGACAGTAATGGTGTGGATCCCCTGCTTCATTCAGAATAATTCCACCTTTATCTTTTACATATTCATCTTCTGTGTAGGCTGTCATTTAAGAAAAAGTTCAGATGAATTTTAAATACTACTGGCTGAATTCTCAAATTCGTATGCTTTGAGAAAAAGAAGATATTGACTAGAATTTAATTCAATGCAGTTCATCAACAAATCTATCAATTTATTGTCTCCTGTGTGCCTAGTGTTTTTCTGAGTATTTTAAATTATTCAAAGAAATAAAACCATAAAGTATATTCTATGATTTAATAGTTTTTTTAAAAAAATAAGGAACAAAGGAAAAACTGTAACTGTAGAGTTGTCCACTGAATTCTCCTTAAGTAGAGAAAAACCTTTGTTTAGAAACAAACTCAAATGGACATGTGTGCTAAATCCTGAGGCCCTTGTTGATTTGCTTTTCTTAACTAATAGAGGACTAGTAAACAGTTAAACCATCCTAAGAAATAAAGAGGAATTTAGGGTTGGGGGAGTAGTTAGAGAAGAGGGGAAAAGAAGTACTCAAGGTTATAATTCGGAGAAAGAAAATGCAAATTCAAGAGAGAAGAGATGTAGGAAACAAGAAACAGTTCTGAATAAACAGTTAATACATCTGAGTAGAATGTATTAAGTTAAAATAAGCTATGATACATAATAAAAAATTTCTATCTGAATTTTAAGAAAAAAAATTTCTTAATTTTGTGTGGAATGCTGTGAGGAATCCCAGGTCACATGGAGAGAAATGAGAAAAAATGCCCAAGTGACAAAAATATGGAGATAAATAACGGATTATGTTTTTGTGAAAAAATTCGCAAAGCAGACCAAGTGTAGAATATTGAGAGGACAATGTCACAAAGAAGGAATATAGCACACAGCATTTCAATATATTTGAATATTTTATTATGTAAACAGTTATCTGATTTCAATATCACGAATAGAAATAATAAGTCAATGAATATACTTGAATTCAATTATTTAGTGGTCATTCAGACTACACAGCACAGGGTCAGAGGCCCACAGTGGCTTTCCACCAAAGCAGGGAATTGAATGATTTTCTTTTCACTCTAAATTGAGGCTCTATTTTAAGCTACCTCAGCACCTCCTCCTTTTTCCATCCTATACTCTTTAACTTTTCTTAGTGCTAATACAACCCTCCAGTAAGCACACACAAAAATAAATGTTGATGAATGAACCTCTCTAGCACATTGACAGGTGCTCTCTTAGGTGCTAAGATTACGCACTTGAATAAGAAATGATTCTTATCCACAAGAAACCACATTTCAACAGACTACATCAAAATATCCCACTCTTTCACCTGAATCTATTTTGAGGATTTTGTCTTTTTCTCAGTTGACTTTTAATCTCTTTCAACTCTTTCCTTGACATTATTTCAACATTCATGACAGCACAGTTTTCACACAAAAAAGTCTCATAGAGGGACAGACAAAGATTTCTCCAAAATCAACTTCATAAACTTATGAAAAGATTATTTATTTCCCTTCACACAGATATTCTTGGATATTGGATGGTTAATATCTTTATGTATTTTATATTTTCGTACAAATGAAGTATCTTTTGAAGTACCTATTCCCTTGTAGCAAATAAGAAAATGAGTGTTATAATCATTAAGATTTATTAATAGTAATTCTTTATGACATAAGTGAGAACATCACTACAAAAAAATTCAGATTACAAGATTTTAGCCTTCTGTGATCATGTTCATACATGAGTGAAAAACTTATTTTAACCCATACCGTATTAAAATGGTCAAGAAATGTAAAACCCAGGTGTAAAGGAAAATGCTTCGTTTTTACTGCTTTCAAGGCTTTCGTCCAAGCAGTCCTAGAGTATAATGGTTTATCTTCATATGAAACATGATTTAGAAAGTTAGAAAAATGAAAAATCTTTCAAAATAACAAGTTTGTGAGTTTTAGACTCTTTATAAATATAATATGGAAATAATCCCCTCAGAGTGGATGGGCTTTAAGCACGAACTTTCCCTGTGGTAAAATACCACTGCTTTGTTTTTAGCAGAAAACACAAAGTATAAAATGTTCAATAAATTGTTTTAAAACGTATTCCCATGCTGTAGAATGAAGAAACAGATTTGTAAGTTCACTCAGAGTAACAGCCTGTGTTATGAATTTGATCACAGAGTCAGAACAGTCTAGACTTCTGCCAGGTATCAGCTGAGGAACTTGAGCAATTACTAAACCTCCCTGTAAATGGGATGATCACACGACTTACCCTGTGGGGTAGTCATGAAGATTAAATGAGTTAATATATGTAAAACCCTTAAAACAATGTCTGACACATTGAAAGTGGTATTAAGAATAGTTTTTTGTTTATGCTTATTGTAATATATTAAAACAAAATATAAGTACCATTGATTTGCTACATAGAAATCTCATTACTACACCTCCTGCAGAAAGATGTTAAGAGTTTTGTACAAGGTTTTTTTTCTTTTTAAATTTTTAATCCTTTTCCCCAGCTATAGGTACAGCTCTCCCTCTCTGTCTCTCTGTCTGCCTCTGTCTTTCTCTTTCTCTCTCTCTCTCTCTCTCTCTCTCTCTTTCTCAACAGGGAAATGTGCTATAACATCCTCTTTATCTATTAATTTATTATGGCTATGTATGCTCCATAATATTACACCTAAATATTTGTAGACGACCTTTTAACTTGGTTTGCAATATTTGTTGGAAATATTTTCCCAGTTTGTCAAGGTTTTTTCCTAATTTATAAGATTTTTGACATACAGCCCTTTTGTAACTGATTTTCTTAACATATTCTTCAAGGAAAATGTGAAAGTGATGCAATTTTGGTTGCCATCATCTCCTAATATGGTGTTACTCTTATCATTCTACCATTTTCTCTGAGATATCCTTTGGGGGAAAGTATGGTCAATTATTCCTAAAGACATTTAATGTGCTGGAGGTATACAACTTTTCAGTCTGGCTTATGTGGCTGTATGAGCCCACATGTGAAGATCGAGGAGCCAGAAAATATTCATGGGCAGGCTTTGGTCTCTCTTTGTCACACTCTTTCCCATTCATGGTGAGCAATGTTATGAAAAATGTAAAGTTTAGGTCACTCCTATGAGGTGGCTGTGCTATAATTTGGATGTGTGTATGTGTGTACACAAACCAGTTTTATCTTATGATAAATATCTGTGCATGAACTTATCAAAATTCTTGATTATCTCCTTAGGATGGGTTATAAAACTTGTGTCAAAGGTAACACACATAAAGGGACTTTTTGTATCTTTTCAACACCTATTGTTTGGACTGTGCAGCACCTCCCTGCTGCATCTTTTGGCAATGGTGCATCATCCTTTTCTAATCATGTGATTCCCAGAGAACCTTCCATGTGCTTATTTAACTCTGCTCTTGCAGCCAGTGTTCATTGGCTAGGGCCAAGAATTTACCCAGTATAGGTCATTAAGTGTCTTCCCCTCATTTATGGACAATGGGCTAAGGTGGAGCCAGGTTAGTACAAAATGTAAACACCAAAGCTACTGGAGGCCCTCATTTCCACAATGCAGAGCAAGTCAAAGTGACTTGTATTGAGTCATAAAAACAACCTGTTGTTCAGAAACCTGTAACAATTAACTCCCACTAGAGCAGAAGATGAGGGCGTCCTGATGGAGTGTTTTATTTCTCTCAATTTAATGGTAATTCCATTTTTAATATTTTGAGGAACCACCAGATAGTTTTCCACAATGCCTGTACCATTTTACAATCCCACCAACACTGCTCAGGGTTCCAATTTCTAGGCAAAGCACTGTGTTTGGCAAATATTAGGTACTGTAGCAATGAATATGTGAATCAAGGGCTTTCTTTGTAAACTTGGAGATTTCTGAGTAGTCTTTTGGCATTCAATTCACTTTTCCCTTCAGAGTTTGTGAAAGTTTGTGAAAAACCCTATAGGCTTCCCAGAACAGCATTAACATCATGCTCTAAGAAACAAATCCTCTTTGCTCATATGGAAACTATCTCCTCCTGACCTCTTTATTTACTGAAACCTAATAGGGCTACATCACATCTTAGACTGCTCTTTGTAAACTGGCTGATTTTAATCTATTGGGTTGCAGAGTACAACCTAAAGTGTTTTCATAGCTCACACTGAGAACATTTTTACTGAATTCTTATATAACATGAGCCATATAATAGGTCCCACGAGTTCATCAAGAGGTTGATGCTACCTTCATGTCGTTATTATTATTATTTTGCTTTTTGGCGCATATTGTGGGTGAGTTCTATACTTGAGCTATAGTTATTTACTCCTGCCATTTTACAAAATAATGCTTAAGTGATGGAGCTTGCACTTTAGATTCAGACCACATGGGTTCAAAATTCAGCTCTGCCACTTACCAGGTCTTTGATTTTATACAATCACTTTATTTTCTAAGAATCCATTTCCCCATATAGAAAACAGGGATATATCAGGATAGTTGGGACGATTAAATAATATGGTTTATATTAAATATGTAGCGCAGTGTACGTTACAGAGTAATCAGTGATTAATATCAAACTATTGTTTTATTATTAAATATAACATTTATTTTTCCCTGCTTAGCTTACCTTTAGATACTTAACTAATGTATAACATTCAAAGTGAGAATTCAATGACAAAGTTATCTCTATTTTTCTTGAGATCCAGACATCATCATCTAAACGAAGTAATTTTGGTTATTATTGTTAAATCACATGTTGTTAGTACTCTCAAACTTGAAAACTACTCAGCTTGACTGAGATATATATTTAATTCTGATTTAACTTATATTCCAGGTTCAAGCATACATGTTTCATTTAGGGAAGACAGCTAGACAAGGATTACTTTTGGTAGATTTTTAAAAGAATTTTTCATGAAGAAAGAACAAAATAACGTCTGGACATCTGGTATAATTCTAAGCCTACAAACACATAATTTTAAACATTTTTGTTTTCCTACAGAGAACTATAAAATTGCCACACACCCTCAATCCTCCCATTTCTCATGCATAATGTATCAGTAACTTTCTTAAGATCTATTGCATTGGCAGAATTAGTGAACATAATGTACTTAAAAAAAGGCTATGCTTTTCTTTTTCCTTAGAACCCTCCACACATACTCCAAACAGGTTTATCCTTTTATGCTTCTAGAAAATCACTAAGACATGGGTTAAGATTTGGGGATCATGTATCCTTGACTGTGGTTGGAAGAGGAAACATAAGAAGGAATTGTTGGTGAGGGATATGCAATCTATAAGTAAGTACTTCTATTAGAGATAGAGGAATCCCAAGTACTGTAAGCTATAAGATCCTAGTCTGTGGATTGCACTGGGCAGGGAAAGTCTAAATAAAATCAATATAAAGAGTTCTTTGACAATTTTATTATTTTGATTAACTTGTTTTTACCATTTGTTTATGTTAATCGTTAAAGTTTCATTTCCAAAATCAGTGTACTTCAAGTGGTGATGTTGCAAATGGCTCTGGCATAAGGATGGCAGAAGCAGGATGTCTCTTCATTGAGAGATGGGTATCAGCTGTGACTTGGTACCTGGAATCCAGTGCCAGTAACCAACATTTACATTTCCTGTTTTGCCTTCCTTACCTATTTTTCTTTCCTGTCTTCCAACTCTACTCTAATATCATTGTTTCCAACCACTTGTGGGAACCACACATTATTCACCTTCACTTTTGCCTCTGCATTGTAGATTCTCTATCTTAGGGTACCAGTCCCTCTTGCTAGGTCTATAAATATACTAGCATCTTTCACATCCCTTCACTCTAACTTCTGCTCAACCAGTTTCATCATTCTCTTCCATTTTGATTTAAATTTCTTGATTAAGTAGTCCATATACTCTGTGTCCACTTTCCTTCTTCCCATTTATGCACACACCATTAAAATTCAGTAGCTCTTCTCATCTTTTTTTTTTTTTTTTTTTTTTTTGCGGTACGCGGGCCTCTCACCGTTGTGGCCTCTCCTGCTGCGGAGCACAGGCTCCGGACGCGCAGGCTCAGCGGCCATGGCTCACGGGCCCAGCCGCTCCGCGGCACGTGGGATCTTCCCGGACCGGGGCACGAACCCCTGTCCCCTGCATCGGCAGGCAGACTCTCAACCACTGCGCCACCAGGGAAGCCCTCTTCTCATCTTTTTAATGAAATTGTTCCCTTACAGTTCAGTAAAATATCCTAAATATAATAACTAGTTAACTCATTATAATATAGTTAGTATGTATGTTCATCTCTGTGGCCAAGCTGTGAGCTACTTGAGTCCAGGAACTGTGTCTTTTTGATTTTTGCGACCCAGGCACCTAGAACTGTGTCTGGCACATGATGAACACTCAGTAATTATCTATTGAATTAAATATTCAAACTTCTTGATAAATAAAAACTTCTGACATTCTAGTGGGGAAGAAAACAAAATCTGAAGTTACCTTTTAAAATCCTCAGTAGATCTTGTGGAATAAGTTAACTACCATTATCTCTGTTAAGAAGTGAAAAAATTGTTAAAAGTAAATTACTATTTCTTGAGTGCTTTTTCCATGTACTACTTTATGGGATTTACACACATTGTCCCATTTATTCTCTCAACAATCCTGGGTGTTCAGAATTATGATTTCCATTTTTACTATTAGAAACCTGAGACTCACAGTTTAAGTAATGTACTTAAGATCACAAGTTATGAGCAGCAGCAGGAGGATTTAAGCCAATATCTGATTGATTCTAAAGTTGATATTCTTTCTACTCTCCTTTCCCAACATGTTTAGTAACATATGTCAGCAGCCTTCCAACTTGGGTATGAGTACTCCTGGGATATCTGAAGACTTTCCAAGGGATTCATTGCTCTGGAGAGTTTTAGGGACTCAATTTCTAGTCAGGGGTGTCATGTGGGTTCTGCTTTCTACCTTTCCTTTCACATCTACCATTCTTCCCACTTTAAAAAGAAAAAACATCCTAATCTCTAATCTCACCATGGAATATTGTCCCAGAGAGTAAAAAAAAAGCAACTTCATCGTGACAAATAAAAAGAAAGACAGTTGACAGTCCTAAATATCAGTGTCTAGGAAGTGTTGTTTCTTTATTAAGGTGCCATCCGTGTCTCAGTTATATTTTTTTCATGGAAAAGGAGCTAACATGTTTCAAATCTACTGATTAATCAGTATTAAATCTGCAAGAGTAAGAAAAATAAGTTAAATGAATAATTTATAAAAGTTAACATAATATAAAATAATATTCTATATTTTCTTCAACACTATTTCCTACTTGTAGATAAAACTATTTCTTCACTATTTTTTCTTAACATGGGCAAAAGTCTTCTGTCCACTGTCACTCCTCACCACTTTTTCCTCATTTATCAATTCATGTTAGATTTTGATCAATTTAATATGATGTGTGTTATATAAGACTTAAAAACAATGACTAATACACCTTTGGCAAGCCACGCCCTAAAGTGGCCAAATACTTTCTCTTCTTTATGCTATTTTTACTGAATCCTTACTCAGTCTAGCAACAAGAAATGTTTATTCATGAACGCATCAACCAGTTGGAAGAAATCTCCATCCATTTTATTATTAAACAACGTATTCCTCATAAAATTGTACTTTTATCATAATAACTATCAATGTTTATATTATACTTATATTGTTTTGGTCAATTGTACACCTATAATATTCGAAAAAAATAAATCTTAAAAAAAATGTTTTAACTCACAACCTGAAGTAATAGAAAGTTAAATGAAAAACATTCAAATATATGTATGTTTTTGTTACAGCAGAGTAGGTTAGAGTGATTTTAAGCATAAAGAAATGTTACAATAGAATAAAATTATGTGGGGGAAAGTAGGATGGAAATATGAGTTCAAAGAGAGAAAGGGAAGAGGTCAAAATAGTAACTTTAAAAAAATTTGCTCATGTCTTTTAAAAATGAGCAATGATTGGTGTTAAAACACTGCAGTATATGTTACATTGGATAGATTAAAGTGAAAAAAGTTTATTTTAAAATGTCTATATTTAAACTGCATCAGAAATTACCACATTTATAACTATTTAAGCTTTGAAAAAATACAGATGTTAACTTATAAATGTGCCAGGGAATAGAAGTGTTTTCGGAATTCTTTTAAGAGTTACGCAAGCCAAAATTATGAAGACGACTTTGTAAAAGTGATAGAATGTGGTGGGGAGTGCCCTGAACATATACAGAAAACTCTTGAAGTCTCTGGCAACTTCCACCTTCCCTGAGGACTCACTAATCCTGTGAATTTGGGCAAGTTACTTAACTCTTCTGGGTTTCCTTATCCTCATCTATTAAGTGGGGATAAGCACACCCGTCTCACAGGTTGTTGGAAGAAGGGAGCTCATCTATGTAATGCAATTAGCACAGTCCTGGCTCACAGAAGCATCTCAGTAAATAATCACTGCTAGTACTTTTACTGGTATTATTGTTATATTTTAACAAGCAGTCTCTAATGGCTCTGGTATCAATTTGCAGTGAATTTGCAGGCACTTAGGAAGGGCAGGCCTGTATCAGTTCTCCATATCCAAATTTCCTTCACTTAGTGGGGGTACAAATGGTCACATTTTGCTTAAGTGCAAATCTGTTTCTTGTTTAAAATTCTTCTGGCCTTTCCTGTAACTGCCTCTCCAGTGCTCTTCCTTCCCCTCCCCAAACATTGGCCCTAGGCCCACTCTAAAGTTTCTCTCTTCACTTTTATCCAGAACTGCTGATCTCAGCATGACCTTTCTACCCTGTTGACAGCCTTCATCCCTCCCCATGCTCAGTCCTGCACCCCTCCAACACAATTTAGCCTCCCTCCAACTTTGCCCCTTGGGCCAGTGGAGCCCTCATTCCATCTTGAGCAAACTCCTCATTTTTATGGAGTAACTCTGTGCAAAAGTATTCTGAAACTAAAGGTTATGTATCATTATGCATCATGTTTTAATTCATTACATGTTAAAGTTGTCAAAAGACAATGCTGATAAACAGGCTGAGTTTTAAGTCAGCTTCTCAGCAAAAATGTATTATGTCAATCAAACAACAGGAAACCAGTAGAGGCTCTTGTACACTTTATTCACTTTTGGTCACTTTAGTTGTGAGCTATAGCTTACACTCAGTCATGTGATGAAGCAGTAATATCTAGAAATATGGTAAGGGATTGGTAAAGAAGGAGCCTCAAATTTCTGAGAAGTGTAGAAAATATAACAACACACTTCTTTTGCAGCTTTATTAATAATTTATCTGAATAAATTTATATCATATTATTAAGTCCACAAGGACAGCTGCAAAATGTTAACAGAGAAGTAGAGGAGATAGCTGTACCAGAAACATGGGATAAGAGTTTTCTTCCATTAAACAGAAATGTAGGCACCTTCCCTTCATTTGGCAATTTGACATGCCAATCCTTCCTTCTCCAGCCCTTGCCCACTTGAAGCACCTTATTTTATATTTGATACGTACAAATAAATATACATGCTACATATGTAAGTTATGAAGCATAATGATAATGATAAAACCTTTGTGAATTCACCACCTAACTTTAAGTAATAGAGTATTATTTATTCTGTGTTATCTCCCTGTGCCCTACCCAACTTTTCCTATACTTTCCGCCTTATCTCCTGCCATTCTCTATTTGCTTGAGTCAGAAATGATTTATGTAGCCTCATCCAGATGTTTCTACTTATTGTTTTTTTCATCACTTCTCTTGCTCTTTATCTGTTCAAATTTATCCCATTCATCATAGGCCATATCAAATGCTAGCTCTTCCATTACAATCTTCTGTACCACACTCGCTCAGAGCAGTATTCCTTCTGTGTAGCAGTATTCCTTCTGTGTACCTGCTACTTTCCTTCCTGAAACAGTAACTCATGTTAGCTAATCCTTGGGTGCTTTCTGTTCATTCCTTCAGCAACTTACTGAGCACCCACCAGGTGTCGGCGTTGGTTGGTCTGTGTGCATGCGATTAGGCAAGAGCTGTGCGCGCTCCTTAATAGGCATCATCTCCAGCCCCCCTTACGGTCATCCATCCTGTGTGCCAGCCCTAGTGTTATCCGCAGTTTACAAATGAGGACACTGTGGCCTGGAGAAGCTAAGTGACTTGCTGAAAGTCACACAGTGAGTAAATAAGTGGGGAAACTGAGATTAGCTTCAGAGCCCACGTACTCCTAATGCCAGACTGTTCACCGCCACAGTGACCCGGCTGGCTGAAAATTCACAGCTTAGACTATTAGACACATAGACACATAGCTGTCTTTTGGTCTGAAGATAATTCCTAAGCCTCCTGGGTACAAGCTGTTCTTGGTCAGAGTTCTTTTGAGTCTTTCCTTTCTCTGTCCAGGCAGCAGTTTTCTTCCCATTTGGCTAGTGCCGGTCGTTTGTTGAATGACACTGCTTTAAAACGCTCACATTTTCTTTGATCCCTGTGGTCTAAATGGCTGCATTTTACAGACTCAGAAGCATTTAGTGTCAGTTAAGAAAAAAGTTAATAACCTTCAAATCCCTAATTGCCTTTCCCAAATTATTTACATATTTCAGTTACCAACCGAAAAGAGGGCCTTCATTCAAATATGAATAAAGGAAGTGATGTGGCATTTACTCAACGTTTCATTTTTTCTTCTTGGTTCTTTTTACCTCCCAGCTGTTCAGTGTCCTTTCTCTTATGTCCCCACTGTATAGCAGCCTTACCAGTCTTGGCAGAGGAGAGATGTCTATCCCAAGAGGAAAATTGGACTCTCTCCCATCATTTGCTTACAATTCACCCACCTTAAGCTCTGTTTGCAAGGATACTGGCCTTTCCATGCTGAAATGACTGTAAGTGCTAGAGAGCTCATGCATTTTCTCTTTGAGACACATCAGTACATTAAAAATACGTTCCATTTATAGCTTATTCTGATTATAAGAATAATACGCATTAACTAAAGAAAGTTTGGAAAATTTGGGAAGTATAATTTCCTTCCTCCTTATCTTTCTGTTTGTTTTATTTTTACAGAATTAGAATTATATTGTTTATATAGTTTATATATATTTTATACATGAACTATATTTTCTATTTAATATTTTAGTAATAATTTTAAAATAATAAGGTAGAATCCTGTAGGAAAATATTAATAAATTTGGCCATATAAAATTGAAATTCTTTCAATAGAAAAAATGTTACAGATATGTTAAAAAAAGATAAACATCAGAAAAATCTGAAATCTATAATACATAAAAGAACTGTAAACCAAATAAAGAGCTCCCACAAACAGATAAAAGAGATGAACAAACAAATTAAAAACAAAGAATGTAAGCCATCAATTCATAGTAGAACCGCACCCAAACAGCATTGTATGTTTCCAATCTTTAAATCATTTTCAATCAGGCTTTTAAAAAAGGTACATTATTATTTAATTTGTAATTCTTTCATTATTAGTATTAGGTCACTTTTAATATAACATTTACAAAAGGAGTTGTGGTCATGACTGGAATTTCAGAATAAAGGAAGAGAAACTATTTGTCAATGGTAACTTGCAATTGTACCATGTAGGTAGCTAACTGCTTGCCTACTGGTCTGCAAGTTCCTTGATGTCAGGGACCATTTCTTTTTTCTTCAGCATCTGATTTAGAGCATGGGGATAATATACTCCAGCACTTATTTTTGGAAGAAAACACAGAAAACTGATGTTATCAAGGCTTTATTATATAAAGTGTGCATTGTCTAAAATTAATTGGTAACGGTGTCACCATGGAAATAGTTGCTGTTTTACTCTTTGTTCAAAGAAATTTAATATTTCAACTTCAGCACATGAGGCATAGGGGTGTGATCAGCAATCCATAGAAATAGGGCACGATCAACATGATGTTGCTTAAGGTTTATCTGGTTAGATTCTTTGCTAAGTCATTATAAGTGACCTGTAAAAGGAGACTTGGGAGTAAGACGATTATGAAATAAGGCAGAGTACAAAAAGAATAGTGGAAAGAGAGGATGACCAGAAATTAATTGAAAAATAGGGGAAAGTTTAGCAAACTAAGCAAAGGAGCTAAAGACAAGGAAGAGCAACTAATGAGTTATACAATTTTGGCATCTATTCTGCTTTAACTCATTCAGTACATTCATGTCTATTTGGGCCCAGATCCTGGGGTCATGGCTGTTCTTAGAAGCCATGTGGGTGGAAACTGAGAGAGTGAGTGCCCAACTATGACAGCATTGGCTGACGTGTTCTTATTTCTGTGTCAAAGGTGATGACATGCTGATGTGCTACCATTATGTTGCAGCTTTCCTAGGAAATTTATGATTAAATTGTAGGATGATTTTTTAGATTTTAGCTAACAAAACATAACTCCTCACTCCTTTAAGTGTGTGCTGTACATAGTGACTTTTTTTTCAAAACAGTTTGAAAGGGGAGAAAAAGAGTAAGTTTATAGTGGAGAAACTTGACAAACTAACTCTACCTCAGCTATATAATCAAGGTTAACATCCAAGGTGGTAAGTCATGTTGATAGTATGAACTCTTGATATGATGTGGTGAAAAGCGTACTTTGCCTTTCTGTTCTTCCTCCTAATCCCAGTCTAAACATGGAGAAAATATCAGACAAATCTCAACTGAGAGACATTCTAAAAATGGTCCAGTACGTCTCAAAACGATCAAGGTCATCAAAAATAAGGAAACATAGTTTCACCATTAGGGGTCAGCAGTCTTGCTGCTGAAAAGGAGGGTTAATTGGGACATTATATTAAAAATCAAATTTTGAAAATCTTAAAAAATAATTTTTTTTAATAAAAAATCAAACCGGGAGTCACTTTTACAAACAGGGAATTGCTAACAATTTCAGAGTTGTGTTAACCTTTTTTGTTATTTAACATGATCTGATCCCAATTTTTATTTGTCAGTAAAAGATGTCTTTAAATATCACAAGTATTATCAGTTATACTTTTCTTTTTCTAGCTGAATTATATTTTCTGGTACTTTATAATTCTAGAAGACAGCACAGATTTTACTTAAACTGGCAATTTAAAAACAAATTCTTTGTAAATAAAGAACAAGTATAAGTTTAATTTTCTCAGAGTAAGTTTCCTGTTAACAATTTTTTTAAAGAAAGAAACTTCTCATACACGTTCTTCCTCTCACTGTACCTCTGGGTCTACTAAAAACACTCCCTAATGAAAACCTGCAGTTTTCTTTTTCATTCTGCAATGTTATGTGGAGAAGCCATTAATCAGACCACTGTTGATTTAGTTGCATGCACTGGCCGTGGTGTAATTTATCACTACAAACCTGTGCTGTGGTCCCCTTTCCTGTTGTTTCCTGGATGTTTCCTTGCCTGTGACAGCATGATGATTGATTTTTTACTTTCTCCAGTGTAAAAGTGGTAGACACATGTTTTTGTTGCCTATGCTTTTGTATTTTATGGACAATATTAAGAATGAACACTAGGCTAACACAAACGTGAAAAAACATTGTTTTGTAAAAATGTTAAGAAAGCAAAAATAATTTGTGATACAATCTCCTAATATATTTCATCATTGTCCTTGAAATTAAAGTCATAATTGGAAAGCTAAATCACCATTTCTGTTCTTCTATTGCTATGTATATGCTTAACATAGAAGGAACATAGAAAACAGATGAATCCCATTGGTTTTATTAATTGGTAATCCCAAATACATATACTTGTGGTACCAATTGGGATACCAATTTTTATCTTATAGGTCTATATTTTAAAATGAATATTCTGGAGCTCATTTTAAATTTAGTAAGAGCTCCTATTGGGACTAAAATTAAAATCAATGGTATTTGATAAAAATGTAATGAATAATGAATTAAAACAATGTCATAAAAGCAGTTAGAAAAATCTCTTAACATTATCTTGCAATAAAAATCAATAATAAGGTTTAAAGGTACATAATAGTATTTTTGGACAATAGAAAGAACATATAGGAAGCTAGCAAAATACAGAAATAATTTTGTTCACCATGTTAAGTTGACAACATGTTGACACTCCATGAAAGCATAGACTTCCAAGATCTCAAGGACTGGAAGGAAATCCCAAGGTCAACCACTGCCTTAACTCAAGCAGGGCTTGAGACATGGCCATCCATTCTTTACTTGAACTCTTCCGGTGAAAAGGCTGGCGACATGCTTATCAACAGTTCTTTTGTCTTGAACATCATAATGGATACAAATTCATTACATTAAATCAAAATCTGTCTCCTTGCAATTTCTATCAGTTTTTCCAGGTTCTGCCTAAAGTGGCTAAATTTTCCAACCACAACACTGTGAGAATCATATGGACTAATGTGTAAATTGCTGGGTAAATTATTTCTCTTGTTCCTTTTTTCTTTCTTTCTTGAAGCACAGCTTTGATTATATCATTCTGCAATACAAACATTTCCAATGGCTGCCCCATTGCCTACGGAATGTAATCCAACTTCTTTGATTTCTACAATTGTTAGTGACCAATATCTATCCCAAACATCTGCATTGTTTTTTTATTGCTATCTTCCTTGAGGCATTGATTTCTTTCTCCCTTGTATGTCAGTTATTTACACATATGTCAGTTCTCTCTTACTCTACTGTGACATCCTTGAAAGTAGGATCTCTGTTTGATAAAATTTTGTACTCCTATTATCTCAATCTTACATGATACATTGTAGCTACTCAATAATAAAAGAATAATTCATGGCCTCAAAAAATGGACATGATCCATATGGCTTTGATCAAAACAGAATACAATAGAACCATCTATTCTCTTGTACTTGACACTGGACTATTATTAATGAAGCTTAAAACTGCTTTTACTATTTTAGCAGCTAAATCATGCTACAAGTTCATTCTGACCTTGCAGTCAACTCTAACTGCCAAATCCTTTCGCATGAATTGCTGCTAATCCTGTATGTGTGAGGTTAATTTTTTTTTTTAAGCAGAAATGTAGAACTTCATGTTTCTAGCTCTTAAATTTCTCCTTGTTTTTTCTGACCCATGCTGTCAGCCTGTTGAGAATATTTTGAGTCCTGATTACAACATCTCTCCTATTAACTGTCTTCTAGTTTTGTGTCATCTATAACCTTGATAGTCATGTCTTCACCTTTTTCATCCAAGTGTTAATCAAATGTTGAACACTTGCCTGGCCAAGGATGGAGGTATGGGCACTGTAGCAGACAGACAGATAGCCTTCCAGATGGCAGCAGGCCAGTCTTCAATGTTTGTTTGGTACAGTCAGTCAATCAGATATGACTATGTCTAAGTACTATCACCAAGTTCAAGAATTTTTAACCTTTCATCAAATATCAGGAGAGATTTTATTAAATGCCTTGTAGAAGTCACAGTGTACTATATAATATATTGTAGTTCTTTGAATACCTATTTATTAAAGTCCTTGCAAGTATTGTATTTATTAAACACCTGTTGAGTTTGAGGCACTCTACTAGACATGGCGTAAAGTTTACCTTTTTGAATACTATTAGTTCTAGACATTATTATCCTGATTTCAAAGATGAGAAAACAGAGTCTCAGAATGGTAAAATACTTACCAGTGATTTCACAGCTGTCAGTTGTCAGGACTGGGCTTCCAACCTAAGGTCCAGCTAATGCAATGCCAAGTCTATACTTAACTTTTCTCTTTGTCTTAGTCCTCATACCCAATCCATCAGCAGCAAGTTCTGCCAGCCCCACCTCCAATATCTATATCCCAGATTCAATCTCTCCTTTCATCTCCACATACTATTCTGGTCCTAGAGGACCATCATCTCTTCCCTGGATCCTGCAATAATTTCCATCTGGTCTCTCTGTTTGCATTATTGCCCACTTATAGCCAATTCTCTACAGAACAACCAAAATAATCTTTTAATGCTAAATCAGATTATGTCATTCCTCCACTTAAACATTTCCAATGCCTTTCATTGCATTAGCAAAAATCTTAAAACATATTTTTATGAACTATATGTCCCTAAAAAAATTAGCTTCTGATTAACTCTCAACTCATTGCTACATTGCTTTCCATTTCTCATATTGTGGCCGCACTGAGTCTTTTTGACATTTCTTACATATCAAAAAGCTTACTTCTTCATCCTAGAAAGTTTTTCTAGCATATTCTTTTGCTGCTGGTTTTATCTTATATCATGTGCTCAGTTCAAATATCTCTTCTTTAGAGAAGACTTCTCTCATCTCCCTATCTATTTTTCTCCTCCCAGTTGATCTTTGTTATTTTGGTCTGTATTATTTTATTCACTTCTCATGTACTTAGTTAAAATTATTGTATTTATTGATATGTTTTTATAAAAACAGTTTAAAAACAGTTTTAGGTATAAGCTCCATGATGGTAGAGAATTCTACTGTATTTTTTCACTACTATATTCCCCCAAATCTAGCTGATAGTAGACTCTTGGGAAATACTAGTTAAATTAATAAAAATAATTTTCTGATTTCATAAGAAACAAACTAAAAAGTCTTTCTCCTAAAAATATCAAGCATTTTATTAGCCATGTATGTAGCATCTTAGATTAGAAAGAACGGGAAAGAAAAAATGAGTGGGACATAATTAAAAAAAAGAAAAAAGGAAGAGCACATTTTATACCAATGATTCAGGAATACAAATGAAAATAAAACCACATTGAGAAGGAATGTACTTTCACACATCCTGACAGTATTTTTCAATTTCAGGACGTATTATTTCTGGCACACAAATCAGGGAAAATAAATGCAAGTGCAGTGATGGGTAAGAGAAGAAACGCAGACAAAGGGAGGGGGATATTGCTTTATTTCTTATAAGCCAACATTTAAAATCTTCAATAAATTACACAAATTGATCTGTAAAGCTAAGGTTGTATAATAACTTAACAGGCGTTAACATCAGTGACAATAGCTCTCGAGTGTTTTTTCTATTTAAAATAATTTTTAAAACTTTTACACTTAACAAAATCATGTTCTATAACTCCAGGAATTAAGAAGAAAACTATGATTATTGTACATCTAAAAGGCTTAAATATATGTAAATATACGTAAATCTTAGACATAATTTTATAGCAAATTATTTATTAAACTTCTACACATTACTTTGTATGTTATTTATACCTAAGAATTTTATGCTGGTAGAGAGAGAGAGAATACCAAAGTACGAATATTAGGAATGAGAGAATGAACATCATTTAAGTCCTTACAAACATGAAAAGGTTAAAAGGGGAATATTATAACCAAGACTATGATCATAGATTTGACAAATTATATGACATGGGAAATTTTCCATAAAATCTACCAAAGCTCACTCAGATGTGCTCTTCTTTGGTTTTGGCCTTATTTTCTCCTATCACAGAAGGGCTTCCATCATAGGGTGGTAGTGCCAAGTATTTGTTTCTCTTTTTCTTTTTTCCTGAAAGACAGCTTTTTTGTATGGCCATAATACCTCCCCCCAAAAAAAATCCCAGAGAAAAATACTGATTAACTTTTTTTGGTCAGGTACCTAACTTTTGGCAATTACAGTGACAATTACTTCTGGCAATTACAATTACAATTCCTGGGTCACAATATTCACCCCTTTGGCCAGCAGTCTGCATACTGTGATTAGAAGATTCTCAGAGCCACAAGGAGTGGGGCAGGGCATTGCCTCCAGAAAAGGGACAAGTGTCATCAGAGGAAAGGAGGGGGGTGTTTAGCTGGCAAAAATCAATATATGTTCCAAGGAGATCTATAATTAAGGAACTTCAGTGGGAAAGTTTGGGATACTCTACAAAGATCAATTCTGAGCAATATCAGTTTGAAATTAAGTGGTTTGCCAGGGAGTCAGACAAGACCATATTTTGTTTCTCTAGTGAATAGAACTGAAAAAGCAAGCTTACTTCCCTCAGGCTAGATAAGGGTGAATCATTAATAAAGTAAAAGTCTTTGCTTTATTTGTCATAATAAATAATTGGGGACAAAACAAAACAAAACAAAAATTAAAAAAAAAACTTACACGGCTCCTGAAAGGGTTATAAAAACATCATTTTAATGATTACAATGTACATAAGTAGAATAATGATTATCATACCACCGTCCCTTGACATTTCTGTCATCTAATGCCTGGGTCACTTGTTGCATTCCTTAGTGATTTTTAGTTCCTGATTCACTGCTACTTTCCCCAGTACTATTACTATTTTAATTATTGGCCATTTCAATAAACATGACAGTAATCCCTTCAATACCTCACGTCTTAGATATCTGAGCCAAGATTTAATGGGTGCCAACTACAACATCCCCTGAACATATTTCCTCAATGTCACTTTAAAAAATTCTCCCGGGGGGCTTCCCTGGTGGCGCAGTGGTTGAGAATCTGCCTGCCAATGCAGGGGACACGGGTTCGAGCCCTGGTCTGAGAAGATCCCACATGCCGCGGAGCAACTGGGCCCGTGAGCCACAACTACTGAGCCTGCGCGTCTGGAGCCTGTGCTCTGCAGCAAAAGAGGCCTCGACAGTGAGAGGCCCGCGCACCGCGTTGAAGAGTGGCCCCTGCTCGCCGCAACTAGAGAAAGCCCTCACACAGATACGAGGACCCAACACAGCCAAAAATAAATAAATAAATAAATAAATTTAAAAAATTCTCCTGCATCCAGATAAGGGGTCAGCTCTTCTGCTACAGCCCCTTCTGAAAACATCATTGTAGTATCCATCCATGAGATGGCTTTCTGAGTTTCAGAGGTCTCAGAAGTTGTGCTTCTCTAAAGATGTTGAGGCATTGCTAATGTATCAGTAATTAATCGTCCATAACTCCTAACATAAGAAAACCACATGCATTTATGTAGCATGAATAGGTTACAAGGAATTTTCATAATCTCTTTCCACAAACGATGAAATGGAAGCTTAGAGAGTAAGTGACTTTGTTTAGATCAGCTTTCCTTAATCTCAGCACCATTGACATTTGGGCCCAGATAATTTTTTGTTGTAGGGGGCTTTCCTGTGCCCTGTAGGATGTTTAGCAGGTTCCCTGGCCTCTACCCACTAGTGCCACACCACTTGTGAAAACCAAAACTGTGTTGGTCATTGCTAACATTGCTAAATCGCCCCCAATTGAGAACCACTGGTCTAGAAGCTGGCAGAGCTGTGACCCAAATGATCTTTTAGCTGTTTATTAGTAGAACTTAAATGTATCTTATAAAAATTATTTTCTGAACATGAAATAAATTTGATGCACTTAAACATACAGATACAGAAACTAGGTATTTCTTAGGAACACTCCAGTGAGGGAGGTCTCTGAAAGTGCTCATATAATGCTATGGCCCAAAGTTTCAATAAATTTATTGAAGTCCTGGATCCAAATATGTGTGTGTTTAGACTGAATAAACAATAGAAAGGCACTTTAAAATTATTTAAAGCTTTGTACACTTAGTCCAATGACAAGTTAGATTCTCCCCAAGACTTAAAAAAGAAAAATGTATTTCTTTAGTGAAGTAGAAAAGGAAAGAATCACGAGAGAAAATGCAATGACCGGACCAGTCGGCCCAGCCCAAATAAATATTTCCTCTCCTTTTCTAAAACAAACACAACTCAACCAAAAGTTTATCTTTTCTTCATTTGGAATCCTATTGTGGTGCTCACATCGCACAGAAAATGTGAAATGTTAGTGAACAAGCATGCCTTGGTAGGGGAACATAAGGCATTTATTACAAACGAATTCCAAATAATTAGTGGAGGAGATCATGAAATGTTCAGAGAGGAAAAAAAGGGCTGAATTTCAAACCAGAGGGGGTCTGAGCCATTAATGGGTAATCTGCACGACTTTTGTTAATCCCCTGGGGCTCCTGTTACAGGTGGTTCATATTTCTAAGCAGTGAGGAATGTGAGAGGAATGGAAAATTTCTCCTTAACATTTTCCACTACCAGCCTTAGCATGAAAAACTGTAGAGCAGATCGGGCAGCTGGTTTATTATAACTTCTAATTCAGAGATGAATCACCACCCAGTATGCCTACCACTTGGTACTCACCAGAGATTTTCCTTTCTACATTTCCCTGGTGTAGAATTTCTTTTAGAGAAAGTTTGCAGTTAATTTTTAATATAGACTAGAAAAGTTACTTAGGTTTGAAAAGACTGGAGTACTTGAGTCCATGTTCATATTTGTTAGGTCTGAGAAGGAGATTTCATGTTTTAAAAGAAAAAGTTTACATGTATTTTAATATGAAATGGCTCAAACCTCTGCCAATAGTTGCAGTGGAGATGAATTAGAAAGATATGGATTACTTTTCCTATCAATATCATCTGAGTTTTAAAAGTCCTGAAGAAGTATGTAGTGAAATGAGTTTTTAGTTTTATCAAAAAAATTACAAAAAATAATTTAGATGAGGTAGATTGATGAATGCGTGAACACGTACAGAATCAAGAGCTAAAACAAATCAAAACACAAGAGGTGTTTTGCTTGCCCCTGAACTAGGAAAAGAAAAATGTTACATTGGCACTTTCATCTTTCATAGTCAAATTATGCTTATATTTATTCCCATGAGCACCAACCACAGTCTCCAATTCTAGTGAAGCTGGTCTTCTTATTTTATGAAAATTCCATGTTTCTTTCTCTGCCAGTGCCATTTTACTTTTCCTTTCCAGAGGCCTCTCACTCTCCCTTCAGCACTTATACAACTTTCCTGATATGAATTAATCAAAAGCTATTTGCTGTCAGTTTCTAAATATACGTAGACCTACAGCTTTGCTCCATTCTCTGGAGATTGAAACGAGGTACAGCCTGGGCTCTAAGCCTGGAATCATTAGAGGAGACCTCAAGGAGCTGAGAGGCAAATAGGACTTTAAAGATATGGGGGGTACTTTAATAGGAAAGGAAGAATATAAACAGCATCGTAGTATCTGTTTTCATGTTGTTTCTCTCCTCCCTTTTTTTTGGTAATATCAATTTCAAACTTTTTAAGTTTTATATTAAAAACTTGGAAAACACAGTCAAATGCTTCCTTAGTGCTGTTAATATATGATCGTGGCAGCAATTTGTGAACTATTATCTCCATCTCCAATCTCTTTTCTTCTAGTGATTCCTTCTCTCCATTGCCACTAAAATTCTCTTGCTGATATGCACATTGTATTACATCACTCCTCTGCCTTAAGGATTTCATTGGCTCTCCTTTCCCTGCAGAATAGAGTCCAAACTCCTTAGCATGTTATGCAATTAAGCTTGTTCACCGTTTGATCCCCACTCACTCTACAGCCTCATTTTCTGCAACTCCCCATCTCTTTTTCTGCACTCAAGGGTCCAGATATTTGCAGGTTCTCAAATACATCCTGATGTTTTACATTCCTCTATAATAATAGCTAATGCAATTCTAAGTACTTTCTGTAGATTATCAAGCAACTCTTTGAAGTAAATACTATTATACGCATTTTGTAGAAGTAAGAGAACTGAGGCACAGAATAATTGAGTAACTCAAAGAAGGTCACTCAGATAGTACGTATCAAGGTAGAGCCAAGATTCAAATCCAGGTACCTTAGTCCTGAAGTTAGTGTTTTTCCTCTTCCTTCCACCCATGTCCTTCTGACACAGTTAAATTTATTCTTTAAGATCTAGCTTCAGTTCCATTGTTTCCTTAAATTTGATTTGACACTCCGCACCCTAGACTAAGTTAATTATTGTCCTCTGGGCCACTACTCTTCTTTAAATATTTTTCAAATATCACAGTTATCTTACCTGTTTTTTTCTTTTTTAACACAGTGTGTAGCACTATGTTTTTACATGATGAATAAATGAATAAATAAATAGCTAAATGAACATTCTTAATTTACTTAATGGTAGGTACATAGCCCTTTGTTGAATTCAAGGCCGTTATAAACCTTCTAGAATATCAGGGTGGCAGAATGATGGGTGATTTTAATTTTAATTTTTTTTTTTTGGCCTATCTGCATGCAATCTCAATTTTTTGGGGAAAAAAATACCATGGACTGCTTAATTTTTTAGATTTTGGGGATCTAAAATAATAATAATAAATCTTTGTGCATATAAAGCATTATCCTGAATTAAGGAAGATGTTTAATGTTTTTAATTAAAAAAAATTTATAACAATCAAGATGTACAGAATATTAAAATATAAACTAAATACACCAAAGTGTTTTAATTTATTTAACTTAGAACACATGAAATGTTATGTGATGGAAGAGTTATACCTTTATCTTCTACATTAGACCATCCAGTCAACAGTGAACTAAAAGTGCAGCTGAATTTCCCAGGTAATGACAACTTCGTGGCCTTGACTGAGACAGGTACTAACTTTGAATCATGATGCTAACAGCTCCAACAACAGTTCCCTGTTTCATCTTGCCCACTGTGGGTGATTTTAGGATAAATAGTGTCTGGCTTAAAATGTATACAGCTTCATAGCTCAAAGGCAACCCTTTGAACTGCATCCAGAAACACCCTGGTAGCCAGTGCAAGCCGTAGTCCACTGATGTTAATATGATCCATCTGGCTGGGACTCTTAAGCAAGCAAGCTGCTGCTGTATTTTGTAGTAGCTGAAATGATCTAGTAGTTTTCCTGATAACCCCCACCAGATCCTACTCTTGTAATATGCTGGAAAACACACAATTGATGGGTGAGCCAGTTCTGAAGAAAAAGGGGAGTCATAATGTCTATGTAAATCAGTGAAAAAAGATATTCTGGGTTTTTGTTATTACATTGACTTGCAGGTATTACAGGACTTAACATTAAATCATGAGGTGCATGTTAAACATGTGTTTAGGCATCAAAAAGTGGTTCATAGTCTAAGAAGGAAACTGCATTTCCTTCTTGAGCTGAATTTTTGACATTTGGTATTATAAGCAGTTTTTTCCAAAGTGTAGTTGGTATTCACCACAGAAATTTAGCTGTGCAGCTTAAATATTATGACATTTCTAAACTAATAAAAAATAAATTATTACTCTTTTAGTAGATAGGCCCAGAATACTACATGGGTGTTCAGAAATCAATTAAAAGTAAAATGCAACCTATTTTAGGATTCCAGTTCCTTCCGCCAAAAAGAATTTATTTGGGATTGCATAATATATTGTTTCCATATACAAGTGTGTCAAGTTTTTCTAAGTTAAAAAGTGATATTTTTAAATGGGAAATATAAGCAAGCACTTAAAAAATATGCTATTTCTTGTAGAATTTCCTCAAGTGAAATTTCTCCAACTTCTTTCCCCTTCTCTTTACCAAGCTACTAAAGAGAATTAGGAAACTTGTCTGGTGGAGAAGAAGAATTTAATACTGTTCTATGAATTTTTAAACACATGGATATACAAATCAATGCTCAAAATCAAGAAAAGGGCAATGTATCTTTACTGGTTTTCAGAAAGACAGAAAAGATAATGTCTTTTAAAATTTTTATGCTTTTTTTAAGTTACCATATTTTAAAAGAACCATTAAAGAAGAATGAAGGACCTGAGCACAAGGGTGGTTCTCAATTCATTGAGGGGGGTGGGTGGCACCCATAAGAACTGTCAGCCTCTGCTAGAATTTTCTCAAATTCTCCAGGCCTTCATTGTGCTCGCCACCCATCCCGCATCACCTCAGTGATGTGAACAACTGAGGTCTCCTGGGAAATTAGACTAAGAGAAAGAGGTTTCATTCCCCAAAGGCAGGAGGCAAAGGAGAGTTTCTATTATTGGGTGTACCCTGGAGACCAAAGCACCAGTACCTTCTCTTGTTTTCATTCAAATGCTTCTTTAGGCTGAATTTTCCCCCGTACACCAACTCAAAGTCAAATTCCAGTTCTAGGGTTGGATGGAAAATACTCTTAAGTCCCTAGCACTGTATGCAAATAAAGTTCCTAGAGGAATTGGTGTTTCTCCTTCAGCTGGAATCATGTTTACTGGGCAGGAGCCTTTTCCTTCTACTGTGGCTTCTGTCTAGAATGTTATTCCTTTTCTCTTCATCCTAGTAATGTCTGTTTAGTCTTTAAAGCCTCAACTCCATATACCTCCTTTCTGAAACTTTCCCTTACTTTCCAAGGCTTAGTTTACCACTCCCACTGTTGAGTTTGTTTTAACGGTGTGGAAGCTCTAATACCCTGATATAGTTGTCCACCCGTTCTCTTAAAGTGTGAGCAGCTGGAAAGCAGGATTGCTCCTTATTCATGTATCTTCAGCACCCATCTGGGTCGTGTAGAAGACTCCTTGATAACTTATTAGATTGTATTTACCTATATGGAATAAATGTGCTATCCCTCCATGCTCATGTGTGTTTATGTACAAATTCTCATGGATTTTTCACTGTTTTTTCACAACTGGAAAATCTTGAAGAAGAATGAACATTCGTAGCATTAGCAGTATGGTTCCACTGTGTAGTGTTCAGTTGACAAACTTGACCTTAGCACTATGTTGTGTCATTTTTTTTTTTTAGCACATACGTTTCACAGCATATTTCATATAGAGTGTATATTGGTGTTGTTCTAAATGCTGAGATCATTAAAATGGTTTCAAGGCAATACTTAACAGTATAGCTCAGGTATGGTCAAGTGACTTTTGTCCCAGTAAACCCCAGAAACAGTTAACAGAATCTTGTTCTTTCGCTAGTCTGTTGTCTAAGAACTCTAGCAACTTTGACCAAAGCATCAGATACCATTTTAATCCCACCTGAGGGTCTCTTGGCCACTGTTTCCTCCCCAGGTAATATTATGGTGACTAACTCTGTGTGGGCTCCAATCAACTTCTGGTTTACCTGTGGCTGTTACTGTGAGGTGCTGCAGACATGCTCAGGGTCAGGGCATGTGCAACTTGGAAGTCCAGGGGAGTTACTGGCTTATGGGGCCACTGACCTTTGGCCAGTGAGAGAGAGGAGATTTTGAAAAAATTTGCTTCTTTTCTTCCCCCTGGAAGGACGGTCCTATGATGCAACTGTTCATATGATCTTTCTGAAGGCAATTCTATAAGATCAAACAATTAGTGCTGTTTGACATCAAGCAGTGGCCAGCTAGGTCATGCATGCTTTATATTTGTTCTCTCCTTCCCTGCCTCACTCCTTGTTTTCTGCATTCATTCCTGCTTCCCTGGGAAGCCTCCCCAATGAAGTAGTAACACATAATATTTTGCATCAGACTATTTTTTCCTACATAATCGAGGCTAAAATAGTGGATCATATTTAGTAAACACTTACTGGGAACTAGACAGTGTGTTGAGTGCTTTAAGGGATACAACATGGATAAGGCACAAAGTCTCCCCTTAAGGAAAAAATAATCAGGTGGTAAAGTAGCACAGCTTGACATAGATATATAAAAAAATCATAAGACTGTTGTAATTGCCTGTAGGGTTCCAAGGAGAAAGAAAATGATCACAAGAAATCCAACGAACTACTCAGTGTCATCTAGGTCTTAATAAAGACTTCCTAAATCTTCATTTCTTTTCCTCCTCTCCTGAGACCCGTGCATTTTAATCCAGATACCTGAAGGTAGGAGGGCCTTTTTCTTTCCCTAACAACGAAAAAGAAGTTTACATAGAGACAGAGAGCAAGGAAGTCTGTCTCCAAGCCTTAGAATTTTGGTGTTTTCCCAGCAAGGATACTCAGTGTGAATAATAATCTGCTCAGGTTGGAATTGTCCTCCATGAATACCTGGTCTGTAATGACATCAGCACCCTAGTGTCACCTTAGCAAATACTGATTGACCACTAAGGCTTCCCCACAGAGCCAGGGAAGCCTTGGGATTGTACCCAGGGAAACACTGTCTTCTCGTTGTTTCAGCCCCAGGTTGGTCACTGTCTCAATTTTTCACTTGCACTGAGATTGGTAAGAAGAGCCATACTGTCAGCTGGAGAAAAGGAAAATACCCAATAACAAACAGAAATATATTGCACATTCTTCATAGATAAGGAGTTGTGTAAACACAGAAAGAAAGTAAAAGAAGGTAAGATTTGGTCCTACCCTCAAATGGCTTTTCCTTTACTTTCCAGGTACATCTCAACACTTTTATATAGAAATTCATTTTTGTGTTGCTGCTCTTTTTTACTATTTAGCTGCAGGCTGCTTTCCTACCATGAGCCTAAGCTGTTCTTTTCAAGTAGTGTGTTTCACAGTGTGATTTCTCCTCCCTTTGTTACTGAAAAAAAGCACAGGGGTTTCTAGCTCAGAGTCATGCAGTGATAATGCAGGCAGGTTTTGCCCAGAAAAGCCCTGCATTAGGTTAATACCACCTTCCCTAAAGAGTAAAATCTTTAGGTAAGCTTAAGATTGAGAGGGAGAGGTGTAGGGAAGGGGCTATACTATAATTTTATTCAATCTATCCTGGATTTCACATGAGTGAAACTTAAAGGGAATGGTGAAATCAGAAAGAATATAAATCTAAGGCTTTTATTTATTAAATATGAAAGAGACAAAGTGTCCTGTTTAAAGACAAATGGCTTTAGCTGACAGTTGTTCCAAATATCCAAACTAAAATATGAAAAAAATCACTCTTCTGGTTTGTCGCCCTCTCTTGATATAGGATCCCTTTACCCCTCTCCTCCCTAATTTGCTGGAACACACTCCATTGGCTGTTGCAACCCTGGGATATTAGAGGATCAAGGATGCAGGTGCAAGAGAGAACTCACCTTCCCGGGGCGTCATATGATTAATGCGATGAAATGTTACCATGACAGCCCATAACACATCTATTTATGGGGTTGGACTTGTCCTTAAATATTTAAACATTTTTATTTAGAGCACTGAAAGGTTTATGACTGGAAATGATTAACAACATCTAGGCCCCTGTATCTGCACCTAGAGGAACAAGAACAGGCTTTTTTTGATGTCACTGTTAAAATATCCTCTGTGTCTCCTCAGTGGGAGCTGCAAACACTATGTCCCAGGTCTGATGCAGAGATAAGAAAGAGATACCCTGCCTGGTCCTGTCTCAAGGAGGAATTGACATGATTCATGATGGGTTAGTGAGCAAGGGGGATCCTTCACTTCAGTAATGTGCTTGTAGCCCTGGGTCCTAAGGAAATTGTCCTTAACTAGCAGCTAAGCTGTTCAATTTAGACTTGGTCTAGAAAAAGGAGGAGGAGGGTAACGATGATGATGATTCAGAGGAGGAGGTAAAGGAGGAGGATTCTAGAAATCAGTGCTGTGCGACAGGGACAGCTCTGTGCTTCTCAGGATGACTTCCCCTCCTCTGCTCCTGGTGACTGTCAAGGTAAGCATCTTAGAGTTATGCTTCCATTAGAAGGTAGGCAGGTATAGTGCAAAGACCCAACCTTGGAGCCTGGAGTACCTCCAAATCCCCTGCCATTGCCTCCAGACTAGTTGATTAAAGCAAGTTCCTTCATGTTCTTGAACCTCAGTTTTTGACCCAAACTTTACAGAATCATTGAGATATCAAATGCTATATTACTTATAAAAATGATTCACACACAATCCAAAAAGCATTGACTACATGCAATTATAATACTAACTTTAGGAAGGATTCACATAGATGACTTCAATGCATTTGATAAAAGTACTTTGAGGTTATCTCTTGACCCCCCAGAAAAATGCAAAACATTGCCCTTCTGTGATTTGTGACCTAAGAGTCTTGGGGGCATTGCACAAGATAAAGAATAATTCTCCTTCCTGCGAGATTGGGCCCTTAAGGTTAGAAAAACAAAGACACTTCTAAATTGCAGCTGATAGGTACTGAGAAGAGAAACTAATCCCATTTTAGATTTATAGTCCTGTTATAACAATATTATGACTGAAATACCAAAAATTTTAACATGAATTGTTTATGCTTTTGAAATTCTTAATGATCTTTCCTGTGTAAAATGGAAAGGCTGTCAGCTCAGAGAAAAATAACAAAATGTCCAAATAGGAAAGTGTGAAATATTTTGTGCAGGTGCAGGGTTCATGATGCTTCCTGTCATTCATCCAAATATTTCTCACTGAGAGATCCTCAGTGAATAATAGATGTCAGTGAAGAATGGTAGATGACAGTCATAGCTTCCTCACTTCACCCTGGATCAGGAGGAAGTCGAGTCTCCGTTATGGAAAGTTTACAGATTAAGAAAATAGTATAGGAGATGTTTAAAAGGTAAAACTGACTCTTCTTTCCTCCAGACCTTCACCAAGACTCAGAGATATCCATGTAATCCCAAAGTCTTAATATTTTTGTATTCAAATGGTTTTAAAATGTTATCAATAATCTCATTTCCTATTGATGATGCTTTCCTGAAGACTTCCTAAGAATATCAACTAAACTCTTTCCTTGAGAGTTTTCTCTTGCCTTAGAAAACTTAGTCTGACCCATTGTAGGCCACACCAGTCACCCCCTCTATGGTGAGGGGTGAGGGAGCACCACAAACACGGAAGGTCTGTTCTGTGGGTGTGGACTGGGTGGTGAGAGCAAGCTGGTCTCATCTGTCTTTGTATCTTCCCTCAGTCTTTTCAGAATCCTTCTCCCATAACTCCCAAACCCAGTGGCCACATTATTCTGGCTGCCCACTCCCTCTTGCCCCTTCTGTCTTCACTCTCTGTCTCCCCACTACCCTGTCCATTGACCTGGGCTCTGCACTCGCATTTGATTGTTATTTATACTGCCTTCCACCCTTGTGGGCTCTCCCACTCAGTAAACTGAAAAGCCAATAATTGCTTTTTGTCAATTATTGAAAAAAGTTTTTTACCATTGGACAAGGGAAATATTAGGAGAAAACTCCATAATGTGTAGCAAATCTTGTTTGGAAGAACTGCAGGCAATTTGAGAGTTTAAGGATGGTATTAATTTGAGTCTTTGAAATGACACTGCTTGGGTGACCATGGAAGGCAGGAAGGGCTGCCAGAGCAAGGAACTGGAGATGGGGAATGCATGTTGGCTGTTGGATTGTGCATGTTCTGGCCTGTGCCACTCAGGGCAGTTTTAAAGGAAACTTTCCTTGGTGTGGGAAAGTCTATAAATGAGGAAGGAAAAAAAAACAGATTTCATTTGGAATTTAATTTTCTGTTTGTAGTCCTAGCTCACACATGATGTGAGAAGTAGTGCCTGATACAAAGAACTCCTACCCAGAGGCCAGGTGCTTTTAGAAACCAGCCCTCCAGAGGACTGGCTACATTGGCAGTTCTCAAAGGTGGTCCCAAGCCAGCAGCATCGGCATCACAGGGGGACTTCAGAGAGATGCGGATTCTTGGGCCTCACCTCAGACTGCCTGAATCAGAAACTCTGGGGATGGGGCCCAGCAATCTATGTTCTGACAAGACCTCCAGGTTAGTATGGTACATGCTAAAGTTTGAGAACCACTGGTGGAGAGGTACAGCCTTGCACTTTGTGTAAGAAGATATGATGAAAATCACAGCTGCACCACAATTCATACCCCTAATCGTTTTAGAAAGATTCTAAGGTGGCTATCCTCACTTTCAACTACCTGTGTGACCTGAGGCGCCTTAGGTAACTATGTAAATCTCTTTAATTTGATGTCATGAAATAGAACGCATGACATCAAATTGAGAGTTGTAAGGAAATGGGCAGTAGTATATCTGAAAAGTAAAGGAAATGTGAGATAATATGTGTGAAAGACTGTTTGAAACTATAAAGCAATATGAAAATATGGGATAAATAAAGACCTTCCGTCTCTTTCTTTCTCCTTCTTTCCTTCTCCCTCTCTTGTCTTCTTCTTCTCTCTGTCTCCCTTCCTTTCTCCTTCTTTCCATTCCATCTTTCCTTTTTCCCTTTCTTCCTTACCTCTGTGTTTTTGCTATACATGTGTGTTACTGATAGTTCCTTGGTTTTAAATTAATCCTAAATGCTTGAAGTATTGAATTAATTTACACCCTGTTAATCACTGTATTTGTGAAAAACATCAAAATGCTTTATTCAGTCCTCAAAAATATTTTTATTCATCTTAGCCCTTACCAAAGAAAAAAAATTTTGATGAGCCTGAGTATAAATGAATCAGAACTATTTGGATTAAATTCCCCTATTATCTTTTAAACAAAACATGGTTTTTAAATTATGGAAAAAATTCCTTGGGAAAATGAATTTCAGATTTGGGAAAAAATGTTGGATGTTCCAGTCCCAAACAGTTCTGAGTTTATATCACTGCTAATGTAAAATATTTAGTGCTTTATTGATACAAATAATATGAGTGAATATCCATAAACTGCTTCGTTTTGTTTATGAAAAAGGCAATGCCTGTTTGATACCTTAAGACCCACTGTTATGTACAACCTAAAAGGAATAGACTAAACAATAATAAATGAATCCCCAAAATAATTTTTAACTGTATAAATAAATAAAATGCTACAATTTGACAATTAGTATCTTATTTGACGTGTCTTTCTTTTCTTTCAGAAAGGCACTGTAATATAATGAAAAGAATATGTGGTTTGGAATTTAAAAGGCCTGCATGTGAATGTGGCCACGTTTGTGGGCAACTAGCTTGTGGGCAAGTTATTTAACCTTGATGGTCACCACTTTTCTCATAAATAATAAGAATGGTAATATGACTCTATAAAACTGTGAATTACTGTGGCAGCTGCATATTAATTTATGATTTTCTTTTATGTTTGATAAAATTCAATCCTCCTGATAAATGGAATAGACATAGGTTCAGATGAAGCCCCAATACATGTCAGGACAGGTGAGTCACACATATGAAATACTGTTCTTATGTAGTATTGCTAAGTATTTCTATAGATTTGTTTTGATTCCTAGAAAATACCAAAAATGCTGATAGAGAAATGAAAATACTGATGAGAAAATTGGCATTTTATTCTTTAAATGTCAAGAAATTTACTTCTCTGAATAAAGAAATTATTCAGTAGAATACATATGCCATGCATGTACATTTCATGAATAAACCAGAAATGACCCATTGGAATATTGCTTGCCTAGCTAGATTATACTTTAAATTATAGCATATATAGGAAAGAAAGAATTCAGTTTCAAAAATATATAAAGCAATTAAATCAGTTATAAGTAATGTCATCAAATTATATTGATGTTGAATGCCCCACTGAACTGAGTTAAGGAGCTGTATCCAGTCATATGAAAGAGATTTTCATTTAAATTACTGAGTTGTTCTTACCATGGCAAAGAAATCTTGCTCATGGTTTAATTGGCTCAATTCTTACTTGAGAAATGGAGGTACAAGTCTCTAATCCTGTTTATCCTTAGCCTACCATTAAATTCTCACTCCCCTGCCTCGTCTTCCTGTGCTTTCTGCCTCTTGTCTTCTTCTCTACTGTCTCTACCACTTGAAATCCTCTTGAAAGACTTCTCCAAGAAACTCTTTCCTATGATTCCCTCACCCCCTTAAATTGAGCAGAATCCCTCTGACCTTTAATTCCCCATGAACTTCATAAATTATGCTTTACTCTTATTTTGTTTTGTAACTACTTATGCCTGGCACCCTGTGACCCCTCTGGGGAATCTTTCCTTGGTATCATCTTCTGTACCTAGAACAGAATTCTAGATACCGAGCCAAGCACAGTACCTGCCACGTAAAAGCATGCAGAGTTAAATTGTTCTAGTGGAGCTGGGATGTGTTATGGGCAGTATGACATGAGTTGGGATAATTTTTAGAGCAAGAGCCAGATTCAGCTCACATGTTTGACTGAGTAAGCCATTTTGGCTATAAAGATATAGCCACACATGCAAACAATTTGCTTCATCACAGATCTATTTCATTTGTCCCATGTATACTTATGCAAAACCTACGCACTTCCTTCCCAGTTTTGTTTTTTTTAGAGTTAGGGCCAAATATACACTGGCCTGGGAAATATATCATTCATGTGATCTTTTTTTTTCTGGAATGGACATACTGACACTGATACATTAAAAAGAAGGTAACTGATAAGATCCAAACCATGAAACATGGTGTTTTTAAAATTTCTAAATAGAGCAATACCACTTTTAAAATGCATACCCTTATCATTAGTTTAATGTTTTTATTCCTATACTTATGAGACAATCCTAGAATGCAATGCTTAATTAGTCTAATATCTTTTTCACAATAGGTGTTATTTCATTATAACATAGACATGAAATATTTTGAAAAATAGTGGTCTTCCAAACTGGGTATGAGGGGTGCTTGTTGCTATTACGTTGGTCATTGTTTCCCTTGCTTCCCTATTTCCTTCTTTCTTTCCTTCCTTCCTTCCTTCATTCCTTCCTTCCTCTCTTCCCTTCCCACCTTCCCTTCTTTTCTTTCTTTTTAAAGAGAAACTAAATATTGAGTTCTTACCAAAAATTAATTATTTGCTTTCCCTTTCTTTATAAATTTATATGTAACTATAATTAAGAATATTTCAGAAGGTGGGGACCCACCTGGAATCACCTCCACACTGCTCTCGAGCTTCCTCTGGTGGTAACAACCTGAGCCAGTGCCTTGGCGGGGGCAGAGAGCAACCATAGCAGCAGAGCCTCCTGGAGTGGGCTGCAGCACACCACCCCATGTGAAAGCCATGTGGCTGACAGGGACTTGGTGCTCCAGCCTCGTGTCAGGCCTGAGCCTCTGAGGTGGGAGAGCTGAGTTAGGGATATTGGTCCACCAGAGACTTTCAGGCCACACATAATGTCAATTGGAAAGACATCTCCCAGATATCTCGGTCTCAACGCTAAGACCCAACTCCACTCAACGACCAGCCATGGACATGCCATGCCAAGCAACTAGCAGGACAGAAACACAACACTACCCATTAGCAGAGAGGATGCCTAAAATCATAATAAGTTCACAGACACCCCAAAACACACCACTGAATGCTGTCCTGCCCACAAGGAAGACAAGGTCCAGCCTCATCAGCAGAATACGGACACCAGTCCCCTCTAAAAAAGCCAACACAACCAACTGAACCAACCTTACCCACTGGGGGCAGACACCAAAAAAACCAGGAACTACGAAAATGCAGCATGCAAAAAAGGGGACTCCAAACACGGTAAGTTAAGCAAAATGAGAAGACAGAGAAACACACAGCAGGTGAAGGAGCAAGGTAAAAACCCACCAGACCAAACAAATGAAGAGGAAATAGTCAGCCTACCTGAAAAAGAAGTCAGATTAATGATAGTAAAGATGATCCAAAATCTTCGAAATAGAATGGAGAAAATACAAGAAACGTTTAACAAAGACCTAGAAGAAGTAAACAGGACACAAACAATGATGAACCACACAATAAATGAAATTAAAAATTCTCTAGAAGGAATCAATAGCAGAATAAATGAGGCAGAAGAACGGATAAGTGACCTGGAAGATAAAATAGTGGAAATAACTACCACAGAGCAGAATAAAGAAAAAAAAAATGAAAAGAATTGAGGACAGTCTCAGAGACCTCTGGGACAACATTAAAAGCACCAACATTCAAATTATAGGGGTCCCAGAAGAAGAGAAAAAGAAAGGGACTGAGAAAATATTTGAAGAGATTATAGTTGAAAACTTCCTGATATGGGAAAGGAAATAGTCAAGTCCAGAAAGCACAGAGAGTCCCATACAGGATAAATCCAAGGAGAAACACACCAAGACACATATTAATCAAACATAAAAATTAAATACAAAGAAAAAATACTGAAAGCCACAAGGGAAAAGAAACAAACAGCATAAAAGGGAATCCCCATAAGGTTAACAGCTGATCTTTCAGCAGAAGCTCTGCAAGCCAAAAGAGAGTGGCAGGACATATTTAAAGTGATCTAAGGGAAAACCTACAACCAAGATTACTCTACCCAGCAAGGATATCATTCAGATTTGATGGAGAAATTAAAACCTTTGTAGACAAGCAAAAGCTAAGAGAATTCAGCACCACCAAAACAGCTTTACAACAAATGCTAAAGGAACTTCTCTAGGCAGGAAACACAAGAGAAGGAAAGGACCTACAATAACAAACCCAAAACAATTAAGAAAATGGGAATAGGAACATACATGTTGATAATTACCTTAAATGTAAATGGATTAAATGCTCCAACCTAAAGACATAGACTAGCTGAATGGATACAAAAACAAGACCCATATATATGCTGTCTACAAGAGACCCACTTCAGACCTAGGGGCACATACAGACTGAAAGTGAGGGGATGGAAAAAGATATTCCATGCAAATAGAAATCAAAAGAAAGCTGGAGTAGCAATTCTCATATCAGACAAAATAGACTTTAAAACAAAGACTATTACAAGAGACAAAGAAGGACACTACATAGTGATCAAGGGATCAATCCAAGAAGAAGATATTACAATAGTAAATATTTATGCACCCAACATAGGAGCACCTCAATACATAAGGAAGATGAGAACAGCCATAAAAGGGGAAATTGACAGTAACACACTCAGAATAGTGGACTTTCACACCCCACTTTCACCAATAGACAGATCATCCAAAATGAAAATAAATAAGGAAACACAAGCTTTAAATAACACATTAAAGAAGATGGACTTAATTGATATTTATAGGACATTCCATCCAAAAACAACAGAATACACTTTCTTCTCAAGTGCTCATGGAGCATTCTCCAGGATAGATCATATCTTGGGTCACAAATCAAGCCTTGGTAAATTTAAGAAAATTGAAATCATGTCATGTATCTTTTCCGACCACAACGCTACGAGGCTAGATATCAATTACAGGAAAAAATCTGTAAAAAATACCAAATCATGGAGGTTAAACAATACACTATGTAATAACCAAGAGATCACTGAAGAAATCAAAGAGGAAATCAAAAAATACCTAGAAACAAATGACAATGATGAAAACATGATGACCCAAAGCCTATGGGATGCAGCAAAAGCAGTTGTAAGAGGGAAGGTTATAGCAATACAATCCTACCTCAAGAAACACAGAAAACCTCAAATAAACAACCTAAACTTATACCTAAAGCAATTAGAGAAAGAAGAACAAAAGAACCCCAAAGTTAGCAAAAGGAAAGAAATCATAAAAATCAGATCAGAAATAAATGAAAAAGAAATGAAGAGAACAATAGCAAAGATCAATAAAAAAAACTAAAAGCTGGTTCTTTGAGAAGATAAATAAAATTGATAGACCATTAGCCAGACTCATCAAGAAAGAAAGGCAGAAGACTCAAGTCAACAGAATTAGAAATGAAAAAGGAGAAGTAACAACTGATACCAGAGAAATAAAAAGGATCATGAGAGATTACTACAAGCAACTGTATGCCAATAAAATGGACAACCAGGAAGAAGTGGACAGATTCTTAGAAAAGCACAACCTTCCTAGGAAGAAGTACAAAATATAAACAGACCAGTCACAAGCACTGAAATTAAGACTGTGATTAAAAATCTTTCAACAAACAAAAGCACATCACCAGATGGCTTCACAGGCGAATTCTAGCAAATATTTAGAGAAGAGCTAACACCTATCCTTCTCAAGCTCTTCCAAGATATAACAGAGGGAGGAACACTCCCAAACTCATTCTATGAAGCCACCATCACCCTGATACCAAAACCAGGCAAAGATGTCACAAAGAAAGAAAATTACAGGCCAATATCGCAGATGAATATAGATGGAAGAATCCTCAACAAAACACTAGCAAACAGAATCCAATAGCACATTAAAAGTATCATACACCATGATCAAGTGGGGTTTATCCCAGGAATGCAAGGATTCTTCAATATACGCAAATCAATCAATGTGATAAACCATATTAACAAATTGAAGGAGAAAAACCATATGATCATTTCAACAGATGCAGAAAATGTTTTTGACAAAATTCAACACTCATTTATGATAAAAACCTTCCAGAAAGTAAGCATAGAGGGAACTTACTGCAACATAATAAAGGCTATATATGACAAACCCACAGCCAGCATCATTCTCAATGGTGAAAAACTGAAACCATTTCCTCTAAGATCAGGAGCACAAGGTTGTCCACAGTCACCACTATTATTCAGCATAGTTTTGGAAGTTTTGGTCACAGCAATCAGAGAAGAAAAAGAAATAAAGGAAATCCAAATTGGAAAAGAAGTAGTAAAGCTGTCATTGTTTGCAGATGACATGATACTATACATAGAGAATCCTAAGATGCTACTGGAAAACTACTAATGCTAATCAATGTATTTGGTAAAGTAGCAGGATACAAAATTAATGCACAGAAATCTCTTGCATTCCCATACACTAATGATGAAAAGTCTGAAAAAGAAATTAAGGAAACACTCCCGTTTACCATTGCAACAAAAAGAATAAAATACCTAGGAATAAACCTACCTAAGGAGACAAAAGACCTGTATGCAGAAAACTCTAAGACGCTGATGAAAGAAATTAAAGATGATACAAACAGATGGAGAGATATACCATGTTCTTAGATTAGAATAATCAACATTGTGTAAATGACTGTACCACCCAAAGCAATCTTCACATTCAATGCAATCCCTATCAAACTACTAATGGCATTTTGCACAGAACTGCAACAAAAAATTTCACAATTTGTATGGAAACACAAAAGACCCCGAAAAGCCAAAGCAATCTTGAGAAAGAAAAACAGAGCTGGAGGAATCAGGCTCCCTGACTTCAGACTATACTACAAAGCTACAGTAATCTAGATTGTATGGTAGTGGCACAAAAACAGAAATATAGATCAATGATACAGGATAGAAAGCCCAGAAATAAACTCACACACATATGGTTACCTTATTTTTGATAAAGGAGGCAAGAATATACAATGGAGGAAAGACAGCCTCTTCAATTAGTGGTTTTGGGAAAACTGGACAGCTACATGTAAAAGAATGAAATTAGAACACTCCCTAACACCATACACAAAAATAAACTCAAAATGGATTAACGACCTAAATGTAAGGCCAGACACTATAAAACTCTTAGAGGAAGACATATGCACAACACTCTATGACATAAATCACAACAATATCCTTTTTGACTCACCTCCTAGAGAAATGGAAATAAAAACAAAAATAAACAAATGGGACCTAATGAAACTTAAAAGCTTTTGCACAGCAAAGGAAACCATAAACAAGAAGAAAAGACAACCCTCAGAATGGGAGAAAATATGTGCAAACAAAGCAACTGACAAAGGATTAATCTCCGAAATTTATAAGTAGCTCATGCAGCTCAATATCAAAAAAAACAAACAACCCAATCCAAATATGGGCAGACGACCTAAATAGACATTTCTCCAAATAAGATATACAGATCGTCAATAAGCACATGAAAGGATGCTCAACATCACTAATCATTAGAGAAATGCAAATCAAAACTACAATGTGGTATCACCTCACACCACTCAGAATGGCCATCATCAAAAAACCTACAAACAATAAATGCTGGAGAGGGTGTGGAGAAAAGGGAAGCCTCCTGCACTTTTGTTGGGAATATAAATTTATTCAGCCACTATGCAGAACAGTATGGAGGTTCTTTAAAAAAGTAAAAATAGAACTACCATACAACCCAGCAATCCCACTACTGGGCTGTACCCTGAGAAAACCATAATTCAAAAAGAGTCATGTACCACAAAGTTCATTGCAGCACTTTTTACAATAGCCAGGACATGGAAGCAACCTAAGTGTCCATCGACAGATGAATGGATAAAGAAGAAGTGGCACATATATACAAAGGACTATTACTCAGCCATAAAAAAATCGAAATTGAGTTATTTGTAGTGTGGTGGATAGACATAGAGTCTTTCATACAGAGTGAAGTAAGTCAGAAAGAGAAAAATACCGTATGCTAACACATATATATCGGATATAAAAAAAAAAGTGGTTCTGAAGAACCTAGGGGCAGGAGAGGAATAAACACACAGTCATAGAGAATGGACTTTAGGACAAGGGGAGGGGGAAGGCTAAGCTGAGATGAAGTAAGAGAGTGGCATTGACATATATCCACTACCAAATGTAAAATAGATAGCTAGTGGGAAGCAGGCACATAGCACAGGTAGATCAGTTTGGTGCTTTGTGAACACCTAGAGGCGTGGGTTAGGGAGGGTGGGAGGGAGATGCAAGAGGGAGGGGATATGGTGATATATGTATACGTACAGCTGATTCACTTTGTTATACAGCAGAAACTAACACAACATTGTAAAGCAATAATACTCCAATACAGATGTTAAAAAAATTAAAAAATAAAAGAATATTTTAGAATAACAATATAAAATATTATTAAGATAGAATTATCAAAACCAAAAAAAGTGGTCTTCACAGAGCAAATTGTTGATTATTTTTCAAGCTGTTGATTTGAATCAAATCCATTCATCATCTGAATAACTTTTAGTTGCTTTTAACCATGAAAGTCTGAATAAAATTCTCAGCTTATTTACATTTAGCTAAATTACACTTAGCTAATAAAATTTTTAGGCTATGAATTCCTCAAAACATCATAAAAGAAAGTCTCAAATCTGATGCAAGTATGTAGTTAAGTGATATTACCTAAATACTTATGAATGCAACTAAAGAGGAAAGAAAAAAAACTTCAAAAAATGTTCTTGTTTTGTATCTAAATCATAATTTGATTTTCTATATCTATTTGACTTCAAAGTTATGAGACTAATGAAAGTAGGCACACATTAAACATGATTCTTATGCTGTGGTCCTTGCTCAGGTGTGTTTCATTTCCTCTACCAGACCTGCTTCCAGTGTTTCTGGGGGCGGCAGGGTCTGGTGAGAATGAGCAGGGTCTAGAAGAAAAATGGGCAGAGTTGCCCAAAGAACAAAAGGGCAAGAGAAAGAAATTAATATAAGTCATGTTGTTTATTATTTGTATAGCAGAGTTTACAGATTTATTTTTGTTTTGCTTTTCTCCAAAATTATAGGAAATATTTCAATAGCCGTTGAATATATTTAATCAGTTCTGCAAAGGAAAAGCTAGATTCATGGCAGAGAAAGAAGCTGATCTTTTATACAGTTTCATAAAATACATCACAAAAGAAGATGAATAGGAAATTATTTTCAAGTATGAATTGAATTTACCAAAGAAAAATTACCAGAACACTGTCTTTAAAAATCGTTTTCCTTTTTATTTTTAAAATTTTTCTTCCAATTTTTCGTTCTTGCTTATCCTGAAGGCATTACAATAATTAACTACAGAAAGATACTGTGGGGTTTCAGATGAGATGCTCTTTTTAAAAGGTCTAACATAGAGAAAATTCTCTGAGCAGTAAATGGGAGCGTTGTGGCCCTGATTTTTCACGTTACTAAAGTATGGTTTGTTGTTGAGAGATTTACAAGAGTGAACAAGAGATCAAAGATTTCTTCTGAATGTCTGAGGTTCAGTAAACACCAAATTATTACTTTCCAAATTTCTAATTTTTAAAAAAGCCCTTAAGATTAGAAAGTGAAATTTAATCTATGTTTGAATTATTGTCATTTGTGTCAGCAAAACATTATTTTGCAAACTAGTTCATGTTCTTGAAGCAATTTCAGTTGTAGTATGGGAAAAGAAGAAAGGATGGGAGGAGAGGCTTAACACTGAAAATTTAAAATAATGTTTAACAGTAGTTTAACAAATGAAAACCAAAAAACAATAATTTGATACTATTCTTAATGCAACGCCTTTATTAAATAAATGCAAATAATGTTAGTTACATTTCACACTACTTTATTTCACAAAGTATAAATGTATCATCTAAGAAAACCGATTAAAATAGGTTCTCTTTCCTTCTGTAAATTGATGATAAAAGGCTAAATATTTAGAATAATATCAAGGAATCAGTTTTTATGTGTTCCTTGATTACTGTTTTGAGTCATTGATAAAGGCATATTGTCTTGGAGTAATAAACTTTAATTTTGGTAAATTTGAGATACATTGATGACTCTGTCACTCATCTTTATTTAGCAGTTGAACAGCAATGTCTGTGCATCTAACAACTGCAGAGATGTGATATTGGATTACCAATATGTGAGGTTGTGTTTTTACACTGGTGCCCAATCAGGAGCATCACTTTCACCACCCAGTTTTTCTCAAACTTTATTGAAACCAAACAAGACTACAATTAAAAGCATTCATGCTGTTCAATGAATCAGTGCTTCATTTAAATTAATACTGGTATTGGACAACTTCATCTACCATGCTCTGCTTTGTAACTGTTCTCGTTACATAATGTAACTATACACACACACACACACACACACACACACACACACACATATATGTATGTATATAGTATACCTCTCTATTCCCATTCACACATAGACATTGTTTTTCTTAATGAGCAAAGATTTTTCTTTTCTTTTATTGACAGGAAGACTGGACAGTTCTTTTGGACTAGCTATGCTTCCAAAATGCCACTGCCCTTTTGGAAATACAGTGCACAAATTAAACATAAACATTTCATCCATTTGTGATCTTCGTATTTTCACATCTTATTTCTTGGATTGTTACCTGAACTGCTACCTAATTTGATTCACTCTAGGTATAAATCTTAGAATTATTAATTTTCAAAGACCACAGTGAGAGTCAACTGCAGAGCTGGGATTACAGCTATGGCATTTCTTATCTCCTCTCAGATTGCATTATCTTCCAAATAAATTAACAAAAATGAAAGAAACCAGTTTTGTGAAAGGTCAGACTAAAACCAATAAAAGCCAGGAAATGCCAGTTACATTTCAGTGGATAATGTGGTACATGTGTCATATAACTCATAATATTTCCAGAAGACACTTTCCACAGGATGAGCTGCAGGTTTCATTCAAAATTTTAGACTTTGTCTGAATATGATACTTGCAATTTAATACTTAAGTATTAGGAATTCAAAGAGGTATATCAAGGTCCCAGGTTAGGGTAAGTAGAATCTGGATTATAATAATATTATAGTCTGCTAATGAAGTATTTATGTGCTAGGAAAATAGCAGCATCTCATCGCAAGGAGGAAATAAGCAAATCCCGGCAAGAGGGACATTTCCTCTATCTATCTATCAAGAGCTTGTTAATAATACTGGTGGCTTAGTGTTAATAACAGCAACTACCTTTTGTTGAGCACATGCAGGCACTGTTACATACATTTTATGTTCTCTAATTCTGACAAAAGCATAGTGAGGTAGTTACTATTATGTCTACTTTATAGCTGAGTAAACATGAGAACTAAATGGGTTACATTATTTGCCCAAGGCAAACACCTATTAACACTTGAATACAGCTGTGTTTAGGCCAAAAGATACTTTACCATGACATAGTTTAAGAACTCAAGTTTTAGAGGCAGACTGGCCTCGTTGTTTATTTATTGAGTTGATTAACCTCTCTGTGTCGAGTTTTTCTTTTAACAAGTGGAGGTGTTGATAATGCCTGCTTCACTGATTATCAACCCTTGAATCAAAGTTGAAATCAAAGGGGAACTTTTAAACAAAAGCGATGTTTGGGACCCATTCTTTTGTCAACTGAACAAGAATATCTTGTTTAAAAAATTCTCAGGTAATTCCAAGGTTTAGAACAAATTAGGAACACTTGATATGCCTTACTGGTTTGTTAAGACTATTAAGATTTATATATTCGAAACACTTATTATAGTGCCTGTCACCTAGTAGCCACCCAATAGAAATTTGCTATTGATTTTTATGATACGTTTGTTGAGAAATACCTGTGTTCTCTCAACGAGAACTATAATGTCAAGTTTCTGGCATACAAGGCACAACTAAACAAATAAGTAGAACTCAAACAAGCATTGACCCCATCTGGACCACGGCAATATACTCAAAGCTACAAGGGCCAAACCTTGAAATGAGGGACTTGACCCTTGACCTCAGAAAACTTATCCAGTTGGGAAGACAGAGCATGTGCATTTGATGACAGCTTGAATTAACTGAGGATTTGTAGTAAGGAAGGCAACTATTCACATTGGTTTTACTGGTACTAGGTAATGATTCTTTTAGCATTTTTAAATTTATTTTAATTGTTCTAGAAATACATTCCCATTAAAAGTAATACCAAAAAGCAGTTGTATCCTTTTTCTCTATGTCCAATCTAGTCTCCTCCCCAGAAGGGACTACATCCTGATAAAGTTCTTCTTAACTCTCCAGGCCCTTCTAGACTCTTCAATTTACTTATATACATACATATATATATATATATATAATTTTGCTTTTGTTTAAATTTTACATAAATTATATAATGTATGTTCTATAACTAGCTTTTTTCACTCAGTATCATTGACAATACAGATGGAACTGCATCATTCTTTTTTTTTTTTTTTTTTTTTTGGCGGTACGCGGGCCTCTCACTGTTGTGACCTCTCCTGCTGCGGAGTACAGGCTCCAGACGCGCAGGCTCAGCGGCCATGGCTCACGGGCCCAGCCACTCCGCGGCATGTGGGATCTTCCCGGATGGGGGCACGAACCCGTGTCCCCTGCATCGGCAGGCGGACTCTTAACTACTGCACCACCAGGGAAGCCCCTGCCCCATTCTTTTTAACTTCCACATAATATTTCATACATGCATAAACCATAGTTTATTTAATCACTGTCTTGTTGATGAACATTTGTGCTGTTCCTAGTCAGAGTGTTAATACGTTTTGCATGTAAAAACATAAACAATGGAAAACGTTAAATAAAAACATCAAATTAGGTTAAACAATTTTTCTTAAAATAATATAAAGTAAACCTTCAAACAAAGTTGTATGAGGCCATTATTTTAACTGGCACACAGCTAATAAAAACAGAACTTTTAAGTTCTGGGTCACAGTGGGGTGACTCTTGGCACTTGAATTTACTACTGGCTTTCAATGAGGAACTTGCAAATGTATCCCATGTGTTGGCCTTTGTGAGGATAAGCCTTTGAGGAGAACTGAAGATGGGTTCCCTTTCAATTAATTCTGTAGTAATGGAAAAAAATCTTTAAATGACCTAGTCTTTATTTTTGCCATTAACCCAGTTTATGTATTAAGTTTGGGACTGTAAAAAATGTAAAAGGGGAAAAATAGCTACAGACCTATAATGAAGCAGTGTTACCAGAATAAGTTTCAAGAGAATTTTCCATGACACAAAGCCATATTCAATGTTTATTTCAAAGAACAGTAGACATATCATTTGTTATTTTCTTTGTTTCAAATAGTCGTGTGCCAGGAATTTGCAGTAGTGCCTTGAGTTGAAAACCCAACATCTTTCGAAATTCCTGACATTTCTAATTATTCATTTATTCTCTCTCTTCCTCTCTCCCTATCCCCCTCTCACCACCTGCCTTTTCTGCTGCACTTCTTTTATTATCATGACAGAAAACATGAGCACTGTCAACTCCCAAATTATAATGAGCCCATCTGGTTTTGATCATCTCAGTATCCCTTCTTTGGTTGTATGTCTGACCCTCTCCCGTTCCACATGATTTATCTAGAATGGCAATCACAGGACCGGCTTTATTCCCCATCCCTCATCCCACCTTACAGTGGTTAATGTGTTATTAAAAGCTAGGGCAATTACACTTTCAATGTAGAAATGTATGTCCTGAGGGGAGACAAATGAAGAAGGAAGGTGATGGGCTCTGAGTGACCCAATTGCAGCACAATATAGAGATGGTCTGTCCCTAAGGTCTTGATACTAGATCCACAGATTCAAGTTTATATGTTTCCCGAAGTTTGTTCACCTGTCCTATGCTTCTGTTATGTCCTCAGTATCTTTCTAGTAAATTTTGTTCTTAATAGAACGATTTCAGTTGTTTGCAAATGACTCTTGATGATGCATGACTTTTACGTCTTATAGACCAGGCACTGAGAAAAGATTCCTGTTTATTTCTTTTCCACCTCCATCTAAAATACTTAGCACAAGAACACAGCTCATCTCAGAGCAGAAGATGACTAGACTTATCATTTGGGACTAAGGGGTGGAGTTACATTGCAACGGGGCTGAAAGGGAAGAATATACAGAGAAGGAGTACACAGACATACAAAAAATTATCAACCACACTAAGGCTCCTTGCTCCTGCCTAGACCATCTACAACCTCCTTGCCTTTCACCATAACCTTGCCACACACACACACTGTTCTGTTTTGTTTGTACTGCATGCTCTTGTTTTTTCTTCTGCCTGGCATATGCATTTCCTCTCCAACTATCAAATTCACTTCATTTTAGGGCCCTATCCTGATAAAGTTCTTCTTAACTCTCCAAGTCATATCACTGTACTAACCTGTCAACATCTTATCTCACTGAAGACTAGAGGCAAGAAAAGATTTAGAAGTCAGAAAAAGAAAGGAACATGTGGAATGCAAGAGAAATAAAAATGTAGTATTTCTGAGACACTCCCCCCCCCCCCCATTACAGTGGTGTCTTGGTTACATGCTCAGAGCTTTAATTTGATTTGAGTGCCTTAGAAAGCTCTTTTGGCCCCAGCCTTTCAGTTCTTGGCTGTGGATGGATGGAGGGTCATTCTAATCTCTATATTCTTCTTCCTCATAGGAAAATGAAAATAAGATGTTAATGTCAGCAGCTAATAGGCTCCTTGCAAGGCAGTGGCTGAAGACTTTACTGCTTATACATGAACACTGATTATTCTTCAGCTCATATCAGGACCCTCAAGGTGTATCAAACAGTGCTTGCTCTGCCTTCAAGGGAAGATATAGGTTTTCTGTCCTTCTCTAATGAAAGAGAGGTGGGAAGGGAACAGTATTCCAGTTCACCCTTTGCCTGCTTTCAGGGAGAAGAATATATTGGTTCGTAAGAAAATATTCTCCAGCTTTTAATTCAGTTCAATCTGATGCAGTATTTCCCCTCATTTTCTATTGCGTTCCTTATCTCTGGTAAAATAAAAGTCTAAACTTCCACTGGCATTGCTGTAAATTCTGAGGCTTCTAGCAAAACATGAGAAGGAGTCACCGTTGCTCTCAGAACCATTTTCTGGGGGCTATCAGGAAAATTGAATATGCAGTTATGAGCTCAGATACTGGAGAAGCTGCTCCAGCTGAAGTTGGCTTAGGTTTATTCTTGTGCTGCTACAGGCATTGGGGACAAGGTGTTTGACTCTGCAATTCAGTGAATTATTGGGTTGGCCAAAAGTTCGTTCGGGTTTTCCATAAGATGTTACAGAAAAATCCGAACGAAATTTTTGGCCAACCCAATAGTTTTCTTTGTGCCCTGAGGATACCTGATCCCACGCTGTCTTCTGTTCTTGCTTCTCTTGATTGGTACAAGTTGAAGATTATAGCTTTGATCTTGTTTGCCTGTCTCCTTTGTGATGCATAATGCCTTACATATGTTAAAGTAGAATATTTATGATAAAACCACCTGGTTTCTCTAAGAAAACTAGAATGTCTCATTTCCCCCTAATTAGAGTGCATAGCATGGCCTTTTTTTGTTTTGTTTTTGTTTAGCAGTAGTTCTGCTAGTGTGACAAATTTTACAAGGTACTGTGTACCAGGCTAGATGTCACAATCATCAAAAATAACCATTACTAAGAATATAAAGAAAAATAATTAAAAATAAAACCTTTTAAGAGAACAGAAATCCTTCAAGGAAAGGAAAATGAAATGTAAAATATTAATTCGACAAGCAGATGCATCTGAAACCTCTCTCAGGAAAGTGGAAAACACAGCAAACATCTGGGAGTCTTCAGCTGTGAAGTAAAATTACAATCATTGGTTACAGAGACTTCTGTTGCCCCTTGCTTGTAAACAGACAAGTCCATGGAACAACATATAAATAGGAGGAATCATCAAATCCCAAACTAAATATCCCTTGTCAGGTTAAAAGAGTAAGTTTTGGGCAGAAATTCAGGAAAGAAACTGCTGAAAACAATCTGTTTCCAAAATTTGAACTTTGGAATACAACTCAGAAAGCAGCTTCTGCCTACCTCTCTTTCTTATCCAACAACCGTCCTGCGTGGCCCCTCCTGCTGAGTGAGCACAAGCACTTCATATTCTGGGCACCTTCCGCCTGGATGCTCTTTGTCTGAATATAAATGTGGCTTCTCCCTTAATTCCTTCAGATGTCACTTTCTCCAGATGTCACTTCCTTATTAACCTGAAGTAGTTTCCTGCATAACACCTATACTTTCCTAACATATTGAGTATTTGTTTTTGTTTGTCTTTCATTTTCTAAAATATTAGCTTCTTCAAGACAAGGATTTTGCTTTGTTCATTGTGAAATTCCCAGAACTTGAGAATATGGTTAGCACATGGAAAACACACATTAATGTTTGTTGAATGAGGGAATGGGAAAGTATAAAAGAAAGAATGACAAATGCAGCATGAGTGGTGGAGGTGAAGATGCACCACGAAGATTCCCCCTTCGGTCTTCAGCCCCTCCAGGATCACCTCAGCTTACAGACACCCCCTTGCGGGGGTAGTCCACAGAAGCTCTATTAGGCTGGTATTATCATTATCATTATTATTATTATACAGATAATACAACCAAGATAATTCCCCAGAATCCCAGCTAGCAGGCAGGAAAGGCAGAAATTCAACCCCGAAAGTCCAAAACAGATCTAACATTTGTGACGTTTTGTGTTCCATGGAAACTGCTCCTCAATGTGTTAGTAGATATTCCTTCCTCTATGGAATTTAGAGTGTACGTTAAAAAAGAATTGACTTTATCATTTTGGAGCGATAGATATTTTTCTATGCCAATATTCAGCTTTACTATTTTGCAAAATGGAAAGGAATATATTCCTCATTAAAATAATTTATAAATCAGTGGGAACACTGTGTGTTTTTTATACATTGTTTCTGTTAGTAATCTCAGAAACTTGAAATCATAATCAGTTATTCCTGAGGATACAATGGAAATTTTCCTAGATTTCTTCCAACAGTAAAACCTGGGAATGAAGCAAAAAACTAGTCAGTAATTGATGAGATAAAACTAAGGCACAAGAAAATAGAAAATATACTCTTACAAGTTTAAAAGTAGATCAGAGCACACAAGAAATGGTGAAATATTATACGTACAAATGTTCATTTAATACACAGAGAACCGAAATATTTTCATGACCCTAGTTCATGGTTCTCCAACATCAGAGTGACTGGTATAATTTTCCGTTGAGTGAGATGTTTTATCATTTGCAACTTACAGTGTTTTTTAGATTTTCATCCTCACTATCACAGATGGAATCACACAGCAACTGGACGCTAAAGTTTCAGTCTCATTTCCAGACATTTGTGCTTACTTTCCTATGTTTGCCTGAAATTTATTGCCAGAGGAAAGATGCTTCAAGCTATGACTGCCCATATCTGATGTTTTTGAAAGTATGAGTACTAAACACAGCAAATTTTTGCTTACTGTAAGCCAAGAGCATTTGTTTGTTTTACAACAGTTTACAAGCTACATATTATTTTAGAGATGATGAAACTGAGGCTTAGAGAGGTGAAGTACCTTGTCCTGGGTCACACAGCTATTAAGTCACAGAGGATTCAAGCCCAAGCTGCTTTAAATTCCATATCTTGCAGTCATAAACACTATCTTAAATTGAGGATAAACTAAGTTCTTAAGTGAATACTCATTAGCAGCCTTTAGTTTTCAACTATTATTTCTACCTTTTGGCTTAACAGAACTTCTGTCAGAAATAAATCTAGTAGGGTTTGCCCAGTTATGATCCATCAGAGCTCCAGCAACTTATCTTTATATTACTACTCAGCTTGGATTTTTTTTTTATAAAGCAAATACAATCTGCAGTAATAAATACATCTGCAATAGATGCCAAATATCATTAAATTATTATATAATTTAGACAGTAAACATGGTCTATTTTTGCTTCTTTCCAATAGAATACATTTGATCACTATTTTTTTTTAATACAGCAGGTTCTTATTAGTCATCAATTTTATACACATCAGTGTATACATGTCAATCTCAATCACCCAATTCATCACACCACCCCCTCCACCCCACCCCACCCTGGCTTTCCCCACTCGGTGTCCATATGTTTGTTCTCTACATCTGTGTCTCAATTTCTGCACTGCAAACAGGATCATCTGTACCATTTTTCTAGGTTCCACATATATGCATTAATATATAATATTTGTTTTTCTCTTTCTGATGTACTTCACTCGGTATGACAGTCTCTAGATCCATCCACGTCTCAACAAATGACCCAATTTTGTTCCTTTTTATGGCTGAGTAATATTCCATTGTATATATGTACCACAACTTCTTTATCCATTCGTCTGTCAATGGGCATTTAGGTTGCTTCCATGACCTGGCTATTGTAAATAGTGCTGCAATCAACACTGGGGTGCACGTGTCTTTTTGAATTGTGGTTTTCTCTGGGTATATGCCCAGTAGTGGGATTGCTGGATCATATGGTAATTCTATTTTTAGTATTTTAAGGAACCTCCATACTGTTCTCCATAGTGCCTGTATCAGTTTACATTCCCACCAACAGTGCAAGAGGGTTCCCTTTTCTCCACACCCTCTTCAGCATTTGTTGTTTGTGGATTTTCTGGTGATGCCCATTCTAACTGGTGTGAGGAGATACCTCATTGTAGTTTTGATTTGCATTTCTCTAATAATTGGTGATATTGATCAGCTTTTGGCCATCTGTATGTCTTCTTTAGAGAAATGTCTATATAGGTCTTCTGCCCATTTTTGGATTGGGTTCTTTGTTTTTTTAATATCGAGCTACATGAATTATTTATATATTTTGGAGATTAATCCTTTGTCCGTTGATTCGTTTGCAAATATTTTCTCCCATTCTGAGGGTTGTCTTTTCGTCTTGTTTATGGTTTCCTTTGCTGTGCAAAAGCTTTGAAGTTTCATTAGGTCCCATTTGTTTATTTTTGTTTTTATTTCCATGACTCTAGGAGGTGGATCAAAAAAGATCTTGCTGTGATTTATGTCAAAGAGTGTTCTTCCTATGTTTTCCTCTAAGAGTTTGATAGTGTCCAGTCTTACATTTAGGTCTCTAATCCATTTTGAGTTTATTTTTGTGTATGGTGTTAGGGAGTGTTTTAATTTCATTCTTTAACATGTAGCTGTCCAGTTTTCCCAGCACCACTTATTGAAAAGACTGTCTTTTCTCTATTTTATATCCTTGCCTCCTTTGTCATAGATTAGTTGACCACAGGTGCATGGGTTTACCTCTGGGCTTTCTGTCTTGTTCCATTGATCTATGATTCTGTTTTTGTGACACTACCATATTGTCTTGATTACTGTAGCTTTGTAGTATAGTCTGAAGTCAGGGAGTCTGATTCCTCCAGCTCCGTTTTTTTCCCTCAAGACTGCTTTGGCTATTTGGGGTCTTTTATGTCTCCATACAAATTTTAAGATTTTTTGTTCTAATTCCGTAAAGAATACCATTGGTAATTTGATAGGGATTGCATTGAATCTGTAGATTGCTTTGGGTAGTATAGTCATTTTCACAATATTGATTCTTCCAATCCAAGAACATGGTATATCTCTCCATCTATTGGTGTCATCTTTAATTTCTTTGATCAGTGTCTTACAGTTTTTGGCATACAGGTCTTTTGTCTCCCTAGGTAGGTTTATTCCTAGGTATTTTATTCTTTTTGTTTCTATGGTAAATGGGAGTGTTTCCTTAATTTCTTCTTCAGATTTTTCACCATTAGTGTATGGGAATGCAAGATATTTCTGTGCATTAATTTTGTATCCTGCAACTTTATCAAATTCATTGATTAGCTCTAGTAGTTTTCTGGTGGCATCTTTAGGATTCTCTATGTATACTATCATGTCATCTACAAACAGTGACAGTTTTACTTCTTCTTTTCCAGTTTGTATTCCTTTTATTTCTTTTTCTTCTCTGATTGCTGAGGCTAGGACTTCCAAAATTATGTTGAATGATAACAGTGAGAGTGGACATCCTTGTCTTCTTCCTGATCGTAGAGGAAATAGTTTCAGTATTTCACCATTGAGAATGATGTTTGCTGTGGGTTTGTCATATGTGGCCTTTATTATGTTGAGGTAGGTTCCCTCTATGCCCATTTTCTGGAGAGTTTCTATCATAAATGGGTGTTGAATTTTGTCAGAACCTTTTTCTGCATCTATCGAGATGATCATATGGTTTTTATTCTTCAATTTGTTAATATGGTGTATCACATTGACTGATTTGCATATATTGAAGAATCCTTGCATCCCTGATATAAATCCCACTTGATCATGGTGTATGATCCTTTTAATGTGTTGCTGGATTCTGTGTGCTAGTATTTTGTCAAGGATTTTTGCATCTGTATTCATCAGTGATACTGGTCTGTAATTTTCTTTTTTTGTAGTATCTTTGTCTGGTTTTGGTACCAGGGTGATGGTGGCCTCATAGAATGAGTTTGGGAGTGTCCCTTCCTCCACAATTTTTTGGAAGAGTTTGAGAAGGATCATTGTTAGTTCTGCTCTAAATGTTTAATAGAATTCAACTTTGAAGCCATCTGATCCTTGATTTTTGTTTGTTGGAATATTTTTAATCACAGTTTCAATTTCATTACTTGTGATTGGTCTGTTCCTATTTTCTATTTCTTCCTGGTTCAGTCTTGGAAGGTTATACCTTTCTAAGAATTTGTCCATTTCTTCCAGGTTGTCCATTTTATTGGCATAGAGTTGTTTATAGTAGTCTCTTAGGATGCTTTGTATTTCTGTGGTGTCTGTTGTAACTTCTCCTTTTTCGTTTCTAATTTTATTGATTTGAGTCCACTCCCTCTTTTTCTTGATGAGTCTAGCTAATGGTTTATCAATTTTGTTTATCTTCTCAAAGAACCAGGTTTTAGTTTTATTTATCTTTGCTATTGTTTTCTTTGTTTCTATTTCAGTTATTTCTGCTCTAATCTTTATGATTTCTTTCCTTCTGCTAACTTTGGGTTTTGTTTGTTCTTCTTTCTCTAGTTCCTTTAGGTGTAAGGTTAGATTATTTATTTGAGATTTTTCTTGTTTTTTGAGGTAGGCTTGTATAGCTATAAACTTCCCTCTTAGAACTGCTTTTGTTGTATCCCATAGGTTTTAGATCATCGTGTTTTCATTGTCATTTGTCTCTAGGTGTTCTTTGATTTCCTCTTTTATTTCTTCAGTGATCTCTTGGTTATTTGTGTTTTTTACATTTTTTTCCCCTGTAATTCATTTCTAATCTCATAGCATTGTGGTCAGAAAAGATGCTTGATATGACTTCAATTTTCTTAAATTTACTGAGGCTTGATTTGTGACCCAAGATGTGACCTACCCTGGAGAATGTTCCATGCGCACTGAGAAGTGTAATCTGTTGTCTTGGGATAGAATGTCCTATAAATATCAATTAAAACTATCTGGTCTTTTGTGTCATTTAAAGCTTCTGTTTCCTTATTTATTTTCATTTTGGATGATCTGTCCATTGGTGTAAGTGAGGTGTTAAAGTCACCCACTATTTTTATGTTACTGTCAATTTCCTTTTTACAGCAGTTAGCAGTTGCCTTATGTATTGACGTGCTGCTATGTTGGGTGCATATGTATTTATAATTGTTATATCTTTTTCTTGGATTGATCCCTTGATCATTATGTAGTGTCCTTCCTTGTCTCTTGTAACATTGTTAATTTAAAGTCTATTATATCTGATATGAGTATTGCTACTCCAGCTTTCTTTTGATTTCCATTTGCATGGAATATCTTTTTCCATCCACTCACTTTCAGTCTGTACGTGTCCCTAAGTCTGAAGTGGGTCTCTTGGAGACAGCATGTATATGGGTCTTGTTTTTTTATCCATTCAGCAAGCCTGTGTCTTTTGGCTCGAGTGTTTAATCCATTCATGTTTAAGGCAGTTATCGATATGTATGTTCCTATGGCCATTTTCTTAATTGTTTTGCATTTGCTTTTGTAGGTCCTTTTCTTCTCTTGTGTTTCCCACTTAGAGAAGTTCCTTTAGCATTTGTTGTAGAGCTGGTTTGGTGGTGCTGAATTCTCTTAGCTTTTGCTTGTCTGTTAAGCTTTTGATTTCTCCGTCGAATCTGAATGAGATCCTTGCCAGGTAGAGTAATCTTGGCTGTAGGTTCTTCCCTTTCATCACTTTAAGTATATCATGCCACTCCCTTCAGGCTTGTAGAGTTTCTGCTGAGAAATCAGCTGTTAACCTTATGGGAGTTCCCTTGTATGTTATTTGTCATTTTTCCCTTGCTGCTTCAATAATTTTTGTTTGTCTTTAAGTTTTGCCAATTTGATTACTGTGTGTTTCGGCATGTTTCTCCTTGGGTTTATCCTGTATTGGACTTGCTGCGCTTCCTAGACTTGGGTGGCTATTTCCTTTCCCATGTTAGGGAAGTTTTCGACTATAATCTCTTCAAATATTTTCTTGGCTCCTTTCTCTCTCTCTTTTCCTTCCGGGACCCCTATAATGTGAATGTTGTTGCATTTAATGTTGTCCAAGAGGTCTCTTAGGCTGTCTTCATTTCTTTTCATTCTTTTTTCTTTGTTCTGCAGCAGTGAATTCCACCATTCTGTCTTCCAGGTCACTTATCTGTTCTTCTGCCTCACTTATTCTCCTATTGACTCTTTCTAGTGTAGTTTTCATTTCAGTTATTGTATTGTTCATCTCTGTTTGTTTGTTCTTTAATTCTTCTAGGTCTTTGTTAAACATTTCTTGCATCGTCTCGATCTTTGCCTCTATTGTTTTTCCGAGGTCCTGGATCATCTTCCATATCATTATTCTGAATTCTTTTTCTGGCAGGTTGCCTGTCTCCACTTCATTTAGTTCTTTTTCTGGGGCTTTATCTTGTTCCTTCATCTGGTACATAGCCCTCTGCCTTTTCATCTTGTCTATCTTTCAGTGAATGTGTTTTTTGTTACACAGGCTGTGGGATTGTAGTTCTTCTTGCTTCTGCTATCTGCCGTCTGATGGATCTCAGCTTGGATTTTAAATTCCAAAAGTTTGGGCCATTCTTTCTATGTGACGTCTTTTAGAATTCACCTCTTACTGAGTTGTATGTTTCATGATTTAACTAGTAATTGGCTTAACTGCACTGTTATTTTAATTTTATGTCTTTTTCTGTGCCCATCTCTTAATTGTGAATGTGTCCTTGACTTAATATTCTGTAAGACAAGATATTCTAGCTACCCTGTTTAAAAATAGCTTTACAGAGGTATAATTTACATACCATACAATTCTCCCATTTGAAGTATACAATTCACTGGTGTTTAATATATTCACAGAGTCATGAATCCATCACCACAATCAGTTTTAGAACATTTACATTACCCTCAAATTAACCTGTACTCTGTAACTGTCATTCCCTAACTGCCCCACATCCTCCATTCCAAGGCAACTATGAATCTACTTACTGTTTCTATAGATGTGCCTATTCTGGATATTTCATATAAATGGAATCACACAATATATGATTTTTTTTTGTCTGGTTTCTTTCATTTAGCACAAAACTTCTTCCCAGGTTCATTTATGTTGTAACATATTCACTACTTCATTTCTTTTACTGTAGAGAAATATTCCACTGCATGTACATACCACATTTTATTTATCCATTCATTAGTTGATGGATGGGCATTTGAGTTGTGTCCACTTTTTGGAATACTGCTACTGTGAACATTTGTGTATGTTTTTGTGTGTCCACATGACTTCATTTCTCTTGGTGCATACCTAGGAGTGGAATTGCTAGATCATATGGTAACTGTACATTTAACTGAGAAACTACTAGAGTGTTTTCCAAAGCAGCTGTACCATTTTACTTTTCCACAACCAATGTATAAGGGTCCTGATTTCTACACATCCTTGTCAATACTTGCTATTATCTGTCTTTGTGATCATAGTCATCTTAATGGGCGCCAAGCAGTATCTCATTGTGGTTTTGATTTTCATCCTTTTTTAAACATAACTTCCTAAAAGTAGTAAAAGTACTTATTAAAAGAAGTTCAAAATGTCTACAAAGGTTATATGGCAACTAACCATTAGAAACTGAAGGAAAAAATTGCATGATGGAAAATGCAACCATGTTTTCAAAACCTACCTTTTAAAATTTAGAATGAAAAACACGTAGTAGAAAATTTATATTTAAAGTATACTCAAACTTAAAGGAAAAAATCTTACAGCATAATCTGTGTGATAATGGTGATGATTCTCTGAATGAACAATATGCTAAGCATTCACTAGTCTGTATAAGACCCTTTGCCAGAAAGAATACAAGAGACACTGTCAAGTGAATTGTGATAAGTAATTCCAAGCAAACTTTAGCCTATTTCTAAAGCCCTTGGTCAATGTTTTGAACACCCTTAATACTCTCACAAATCAGCAGTATTACGATGTTCATTATTCCTATTATATCTTCCTAATGCGTGTAGGACAGTGTATGTATAATGTACTTGTGGTAAATGTGAGATAGATTAATTGAAAAACTGATAGCTGGATATAGCAGATGATCCCTTTGCCAGGGAGCATTTAAAATGAAAGACAAGAAAGAATCATGAAGTAATGGGCTTTGAGTAATAGGAAGGTATCCACCATGCAGCACTTGACCCAACCATATTGTTTTCATTTCTTCTCCCAAAACCCTACAGGCTTATAATGAGTACCTATATATCCTGATTTGCTTGTGCAGCCCTGGGTTATTCTTATTATCCTGTCGTCATCATTAATATCTTTCCCGTCCACTCTCCAAAGTCATCTGGAAAAATATTAAATTACATTTTCATCCTATTTATAAAAGACCTCCTATTGCAGTGAGAAATATGTGAAGAGGATACAGTGCCTGAGGAAGGGAAAATGTCAGGAATTAGGCAGGTCTTCAAATGAGGACTCTGTTTTAGATGGATAGACTAAAGAACTAAGGAGAGAAAAACCTAAGCTGATGCCCTGTTCTGAATGGTGTCAGATTTCCCCTGAATGGGCTTTCTTTGTGTGCCTATGACTCCATCCCAGGTATGCTCAGAAACAGAGGTATATCCACCTGAGAGATCGTGTGGAGGTGGTACATAGGAGCACAAGCATCCTGATGGGACCACTGGATTCTGTATTTTGAAACCTATTTCCAAGCTGTATTTGACAGAAGTGAAGAGATTGTTAAAATCTATCTCTATCAAGATCTTTCTCAAAACTATAGTGGACCTGGATATACAGGTAGTTCCTTGGATTGGGCTCTAAAGAATTGCGGTGGCTGAAGCAGCAACTGACCTTGTTCTTTCCTCCTCAGGCTACTTTAGCAGGTAATTAATTAAGAGGGGGCGCTGGTGGGCAGGACATGGATTTTTTCTTCTCCCAAATCAGTGGGAATTAGAACTAATCCAAGCTCCTCAGGCCTGGTTTGTTATCATGGTTAGTGGCAGGTTCTTGGTTGTAATTTTCAACAACTTCCAAGATTTACTCTAAAAAATTGTAGTTGTGGGCCATGAATCAAGTAGAGAATTTACTTTTTTAGAGCTTTGCTGTCTGCTGCTTAGATAATTAGTGAGATCCTATTATATGTCACACATTTAGTCACCTGGTATATAAGCTGGAAATAATTGTTGCACATATTTTAACTTCACTTTGAATTACTTTCATGAATTGCATTTGCTAATTTGCTAGATGATTAGAGAGTATGTGTCTAGCAAAGAAGTTATTCCTAAAGGAAAACAAGCACATTAAGAATCCCATCTCTCACTCTCAGAATTTTCACATATGTAAAATTAAACAGATTCCCCCTATATATTTGACTTTGGATTTAGTAAAAATATCACCTTTTAGGAGTAATAAGAATAAAGTAGGGGGAAAAATGACTAATTTCTCTCAGTCAATGATTTTAAAACCATGAGCCATGTGTCCTGCGTGAATGGACAGTTGCTATTGCTACTCTCTCTGGAATGACATAGGCACGCTCTTCAATGAGATTTTTCACTAAAGGACCAAGATTTTCAAATATATACTAAGTATTTAGCTGTTATTAAAAAAAAAAAAAACTTCAGAGATTTAATGGTGGAAAAACTCTTCTGCCTATATATTAGGGAGTTGTTATCTGAATTTGAGACTTTGAAAATGGACTTCTATCACCCTGGTGGTGTGTCCTGGAAAATGGCAAATACTATGCTTTTATGGAAAATTGTATGTGCATTCTAAATTTTAAAATTGCCTTATGACCCATTTGTGGTTAACAGTAAAACAATGAGAATGAATGGAGCATCTTACTTTCTCAGAGTTAATATTCTGCACTGGTTGTTACTGTTTTCTCTGTAAATGTGTGTATGCTTCAATCTCTCATTCAGTTTTGGATGCCTGAGGATTGGAGAAGCTCACCATAATAGAAAGCAAGAAGTAGGAACATGTTCATACTGGTTCATATTGTATTATTCTGATTTCATCTGTCACTTGCAAATGAATATCATCTAAATGGGTCTAAAGCTTCTGCCATTGTAGGGTTAAAAAGGGCAGAGAACACAAATTCAACAGCATAGATGGCAAATAGAGCATAAAACTTAATTCTGAGATAAACAGAAAAGTGAAATAGAAAGAGTCACATTTTCCATGTCTTCTGATTAAATAATGGAAAGAGAAAGGGTCATCAAATAAGATCTTGGAAACAGAAGATGCTGAGTGTGAACTATTTTGAAATCCTATCCAAACCCCAATATACATGTACAGAGAACAAGTATCTGTGTGTTCTGTTAAATGGTTGTGTGGTTTCAGGATTTGCTCCAGTTGCTGCAGTCAACAGTTCTGAGTTCTATCCTCATCCTGTGCCAAAAGGACATCTTTGTGGAGACTTGCAATGTGCCCTCAGCACGAGTCTCTGTCTGTAGTCCCCAAATCACTTTAAGTGCCATGCATATCCTTAGGGCAGCACACCCCTTCTGAAAGCACTTTTCTCGGGTGCTTTTGTTATGTTCTTACCATCCGTATCTTAGTTATGGTGGATTCCGGTTCTTTGGGAGACTCTAGTTTGACTCATGGAAAAATGTTGAGTTATGGGTAGCGAAGAAGGCCACATTCTGAAACCCTAAATGGTCACGTGGTCTCAAATTAAAGTCAAACCTGGGTTTTCAGTGCTTTTAGTTTCTTCTAAGTTTAAAAGATGGAAGATATCAGGATAAAAGTTGACTATTACGATTGGAAATATTTTCTAATATGATTAATTTTGCTGTTGATTAACACTAAGTTCCTTAATTTGGTGTATATTTTTTAAAATATTCTCACATTTTATATAAACTTGTATGAGTCTAAAAACAATAACAACAAAATACCTGGATCTGTTATAACCTGCCTAACTTATTACCTTAAATGAGAAGGTAGACTATCCTTCCACCAGTACCTACTTCATAAATATTTAAGTCCCTTGCTTGAAGATGAACACTGCACTTAAATGCTATGAAGGATAAAACTATGAGTCCATTTGAATTTAATATTTAGAGGTGATCTAATAGAGAAATAACTTATGTCTTGGGCACAAATACAAACCAAACGTGGCTTAATTCTTAATAATGAAAAAATGGGAGAATATTCATTGTGTTGGTTCTGTTTTGTTCAGCCTAATTGCCGTAAATCTAAAAGTTATGTCTATACTTATTTTAGTTCTTGAGCTATAGGTCGGTATTGATGGGAAATGTAGCAAAATGAGTTCATTTTATATATCATGCTTCTGTGAGGGCAAATCAAGCTTCTGTAATAATCATCAAATAATTCCAACTCTCTGTTGTTAAGAACAAAAGGAACAAAATAGCCTTAACTTAGTATTTCCTCTTTCATTATTTTTACTTAAGCCTACATGTGAGCATTTCCTTCTCCCAAACCTTTACATCAGCAGTTTCCCAACTTGCCTTGCCATATTGATTTTATACTTTTGTCATTAATCATATCTGTCAGATTTTTTTCCCAATGGATGGACAACTTTACAGATTGATTTCCATCTCCAAAGTGTTAAATTTCCTTCCATTCCCAGGGTTCAGTTCACAGTGGTGTTCACTGAAAAATGCTATGTCAAAATTCTGGGCAAATTGATTGATCTTTTTGAATCTCAATCTTCTCATCTGTTAAGAAAAAAACAAGATCAAAACAGACTATATCTACACTCCCCATAGCTATAAGTTAAGTATGTATAACATGTGACTAATGTAAATGAATATAACAAATCTCTCAGGATTTATAATCCCACAAGTTTTTGCTACTTGTGGGAGGTAGTCAATAATATAATTTAGTCAGTAGATGGCACTGTTTATTATAGTATTAGGATTAAGAAAGCAGTCACTGAATGTCAATTACCTCACCTGATTAGGGTCCAGGTAGGAGAGGAGGACGTTCTGTTCTTACATAAGAGAAGACATAGATTCTTTAAAGGTTAGAGTGACCTTGAGAAGGAATCTAGTCTGTCTTCCTGGCTCATTAGACCTCTACAAGGAAAATTCTATTTCAGATATTTTTCAAAGTGGAGGATATTTTTAGCATCATTTATCCCTTTCAAATTTGAAACACTCAAGAAATCTTGTATCCAAATTGCATCTTTTTTTTTTTTTTTCCTATGTCTTTGTATTTGGTCCTGAGTAAAATTAGGAACAAATCTTCTCATTCTTTTCCTGTAAGATCCCTCCAGGCGTATAGGGAACACTATTATTTTATGCATGTACTTTTTCTTTCTTGGGGTCTTCAGTCTGAAAAACACATCAAATTTGGGGGAAATGACTATCCACAGTCTAATGTATGAATTCTAATATTACAATACTATCTTGAATTCTAACATACCATTATATAACATGTAAAATCTAGTATCTATAGAAGCATTTAGTTATAAAATAATCAAAATGTGTAAATGTTTATAGGATACAACATTATATACATAGCATTCCCATTAGCTGTAACCAAATCAAATCTTTTGGAGAAATTTATAGATCAAAAAAACATATTATAATTCATAACTATTAAGTACAGAATGTTGCTTTCAACTACCATCTCTTAATCTTTCCCTCATTTTGCTGTTTCTTCATGAATTTAAAAGTTTCTAAATTAGAATAAATAAAGTACCATATAAGTGAACACTATTAAATAAATATTCAGAATAGTTTTATTATAAGTTCAGAGGGTTAACCATCTTGGACAATAAAATATTACTTTTTTTCTTTAAAAATATCAAGGAAATATCAGTGTACTTAACTTTTTATAATTCTTTTTCTCTCTACTGTATTTTAAGTCTCTTAAAGTCAGGGAATATGTTTCACTTATACATGAATCCAAAGAACCTTGAGAGTAGTAGCTTAATAAAGATATACAGTGGTACATAATAAATATTGGTTGAATGAATACTTTCACCCAAGTTAATTCAATTGTTCAGGAGAATTATCAACTACACCGAAAGTATAGTTTCAGTAACTATTATGTCAACATTTGATTTCCCTGTGATGTCTACTTATCATTGTGTGTTAAGACTTTTTAGTACCTATCTTTGTGTTGTTAATAAAAAGTAAAAACAAGGATGAAGAAAGGCACTTAAAAATTAATCCTGTATAGAAATGTAATTAGATTAAATAATTATCTTTTATCATCTTTTAGTTATTATGAATATATTCATTATATCATATTATTCTGTACAAAATGCTTTTTTCAGACATATTACTTTACACATTTTCTTTGTGTTCTCTTACAATTATATGCTTACTTATTATTTTAAATTATTTGGAAAACATTGAGGGTTTAATTTCTTCATTTGTTTCATTTTGTTTGGGGAATTTCATATTACTTGTACATTTTACTGTTTTGAAAGTGTTTCTTAAACTTCACCAATAGTCATTAATTATAGGATCATATATGCACTGTAATCTTTATTCTATACAACTCCTGAGATTATGTCACAAAGGACCCTCTGCAGGAAACCTAATATATCTGATTAATAAATGTACCTATTACTTAAAGAAATCACTTGGTATCCTGTGATATCATTTGGTATCCTATGAATATAGTTAAAATAAATAGACTTAGCCTCTTTGAGGAGATATACAGATGGCAAGAAATATATGAAAATGTGTTCAATATCATTAGCATTAGCAAAATGCTAATGATACCATGATGAGGTGGCACCACACACCTATTAGAACAGCTAAAGTAAAAATAGTAAAAATAGTGACAGTACAAAATGCAGGCGAGGATGCAGAGGAACTGGATCTCACACACATTACTGGTGAGAATGTTACATGGTATAGCCACTCTGGAAAACAGTTTAGTTTTCTTAGAAAGTAAACATATGCTTATCATACAACCCAGCACTTGCAGTCCTGCACATTTATTCCAATAAAAAGTAATGAACTATTCATAATACAACAACTTGGATGAATCTCAAGGGCATTATTCTGAGTGAAAAACAATGTCTAAACATCACATATTGTATGATTTCATTGGTATAACATTTTTGAGATGACAAAATTATAGAGATGGAGAACAAATTAGTGGTTGTCAGAGATTACGGATGGTGGTAGGAGAGTGCTTTAAAAGGGTAGTGAGAGGAAAGAGATCTTTGTAATGATGGCATAGTTCTGTATTTTGATTATGTTGGTCATTACCCAAATCTACACATGTGATAAAATGTCATAGAGCTATACACACACATTGTACTAATGTCAATTTTTCTGTTTTTGATATAATGCTACAGTTATGTAAGATGTAACTATTGGAGAAATTAAGTGAAGAAGACATGGTACTTCTTTCTTTTGTCTTCCCAACTTCCCAACGATAAACAACTTTAAAAAGTCATTTGCCATCTTGTTTTAAATTCCAAAAAAGACAATATAATATTTTTCCTTTCTTTCCTCAATACTATTTTTAATTATTTTATACTTTAAATGATTCTCTTCTGGTGGGTTTGTTTCAATACTTGCTAGATTAAGCTATCTTGGCCGTCTCTTCTGCTTTTGAAGTAGTGGTAAAGATTAAGGGTATGTGGGAGAAATTTTGCAATTTCTCTACTCAACAGCAAGGATGGCTAATACACAGAGTATGCTGAAGTTCATTGGGAAAGAAACATGCCATGTAGGAGTGCTTATTTCTAAGATAAAAATTTTAAATGTTTTCTCTACTAGCTGAAGGAGTGATGACTGTCCTTTTTTGGAAATATAGACGATTGCTTTTGAAGATTGTAAGCAGGACAATATAAAACTAGACCTTCCTTCCCATTCCATGTTATATAGTCAAGTGTGAACAGAGAAAGAAACCGTTAGGAATAAATCTTCCATTTATTCCCCAATCAAATTATGTACAGTACAATGAAATTCTTTACATTTTTATTTGGCTCACAGATGTGTCTGGAAGGAACCTGACTTGCAGTTCAGGATGTCTAGCCATAAATTATTCTCTTCCTGATAGTGTGATACAAAGGATATGGATTTTAATTTTATATGGATTCTACTGCTAAGGACCCTTGAAAAACACTATTCTGTCTGAAGAACTTTTGAAGTAAAAATGTGAGATACTTATCTGCCACTCACAGATACATAGCTTAGGTCACAAGTTTGGAAAATGCTATCAGTTGTATGCCATTAGATCTGCAATAATTTGTGATTATTCCTTACTATCATCCCGTAAGTGGTTGAAGTTATTCCTGCAGTCACTCACAAAAACTAAAATAACATCATCTTCAGCCCAAATTATAATAAAATACTCACTTTATTAAATATATTTGTCCATGAATATTTGACCTAAAATTATTTTTATATTTCTCTATAAACATATGTAAAATAACTTTATGAGCTAAAATATACTTTTAAAAAACTGTCTTACAAGCCTTTTGCAAAACCTGTTGACACCTCTTTCTATATGTTGAAGCAATTCTCTATACTTTCACTCTTTTCTTCTTCACTTATTACTGAAGTCCAGAAGTGAGTGTATATTTCAACAAATACTTCTTCCAGCTTCAGGTCTATTATATACTTTACATGAGCCAAGGGTATGGTATTGTACTTGTACCTGTCTAGGTCTCGGTCTTTATTTCCATCATGTCCTACATTTCCTGGTGAGCTCCCTGAGGACCAAGCTCAGGAGCACTGTCTATAGCCCTGAATATGAAGTGGCCTGCATGGTGAGTATTCAAGATGAATGTGGTATTTATAATTCTGCACTTAGAAATTTAATTTATTTCAACTGAATACTTCTAAAAGAATTTAATTTATTTTAATTAAATTCCTTTAGAATTATTAGTTCAATACATGAAAGGAGAAGCTGTGTGACGTGCAACAATACTCTGCTAGAGACCAAAATGACCTAAGAAGCATGGCCAGGAGACCAGAGTGGCTCAGCCTTCCTCACCTTGGCTCAGCCTTTCTCGCTGTAACTGCAATACCACGTACACTTCAACAATCTGTGCTCCATCTCCACTCACCCTTGTAGACTGGAAAATAACTGGACTTAATCCTATGCCCGTATAAAATAGGAAATGTGTTTCTCAACTCTTTAGCCCATGTCTCCTTTCAATAGGTTGAAAAATCTCATCCCTTTCTTTGAAGTTAATTGAAATACCCCAAAATTAAGATGACACACCCACACAAACTCTAAAGTCATTAAACTGCTAAATATGATGTTTCAAAGTTGTCCACGACCACTAGTCTTGATTCTCATATACACACATTGATGTAAAAGACTCTAAGCTCACATCTCCATAAACCAACCCTCACTGGCATCAATGACTGAGAATAGTTGTTGAGTTGGAGCGTTGGTTTGAAGTGCTGTTGCTTTTTCAGACTCTTAAAATGTGAATAGTGAATACACATGTGAATACTGTTATATGACAAATGCCCCAGGGCTCCAAAAAAGAGGCAGAATGTGAAGTATAATAAAACCCGAATGGTTTTTCAGTTCAGTCAATCAAAAAGGGGCCTGACTAGTTCTGCAGGTCATCAGTTTTCTCATTGCCCTCTTCTAGGTTATACCATGAAGCTCACAGGGTTTGCCAACATTCATTGACCAAAGAATTCAATAAAATACTCCTTATTATATTTGTTATATTATAATTATTATAATATATAATTATTATAATAATTCTAAAATTTATATGGAACCACAAAAGACCCTGAAGAGCCAAAGCACTTTTGAGAAAAAAGAATAAAGCTGGAGGTATAACACTCCATGACTTCATACTGTACTGCAAAACTACAGTAATCAAAACAGTATGGTACATGTACAAAAACAGACACATAGATCAATGGTACATAATAGAGAGCACAGGAATAAATTCACTAACCTATGGTCGATTAATCTATGACAAAGGAGGCAAGGCTATATAATGGAGAAAAGACAGTCTCTTCAATAAGTGGTGCTAGGGAAACTGGACAGCTACACGTAAAAAATGAAATTAGAACATTTTCTCACCCCATATACAAAAATAAACTCAAAATGAATTAAAGACCTAAATGTAAGACCAGAAACCATAAATCTCTTAGAAGAAAATGTAGGCAGAACACTCTTTGACATAAATTGTAGCAATATTTTTTTGAATCTGTCTGCTAAAGCAAAAGAAACAAAAGCAAAAATAAACAAGTGGAACCTAATTAAACATGAAAGCTTTTGCACAGCAAAGGAAACCATCAACAAAATGAAAAGACAACCTACTGAATGGGAGAAAATATTTGCAATTCATATGACTGGTAAGGCGTTAATAGTCAACATCTATAAATAGCTCATACAACTCAACATCAAAAACAAACAAACAACCCTATTAAAAAATGGGCAGAAGAACTGAATAGACATTTTTCCAAAGAGGAAATGCAGTGGTCAACAGGTACATGAAAAGATGCTCAACAACGCTAATCATCAGGTAAATGCAAATCAAAACCACAATGAGATATCACCTTACACTGATTAGAATGGCTATAATCAAAAAGAACACAAATAGGGCATCCCTGGTGGCGCAGTGGTTGGGAGTCCGCCTGCCGATGCAGGGGACACGGGTTCGTGCCCCGGTCCGGGAAGATCCCACATGCTGCGGAGTGGCTGGGCCCGTGGGCCATGGCCGCTGAGCCTGCGCGTCCGGAGCCTGTGCTCCGCAACGGGAGAGGCCACAGCAGTGAGAGGCCCACGTACCACCAAAAAAAAAAAAAAAAAAAAAAAAGAACACAAATAACAAATGTTGGCAAGGATGTGGAGAAAAGGGGATGATCCTTGTACACTGGTGGTGGAAATATAAATTGGTACAAACACTATGGAAAGCAATATGGAGGTTCCTCAAAAAATTAAAAATAGAATTGCCGTATAAATCCAGCAATTTCACTTCTGGGTATTTATCCAAAGACAATGAAAACACTACTTGAAAAGATGTATACCTCCCCATGTTCATTGTAGCATTATTTACAATAGCCAAGATATGGAAACTACCTGTGTCCATTGATGGATAAATGGATAAAAAAATTGTGGTACATATATACAGTGGAATCTTATTCAGCCATAAAAAAGAATGAAATCTTTCCTTTTGCAACAACATGGGTGAACTTTGAGAGCATTATGCTAAGCGAAATAAGTCAGAAAGAGAAAGACAAATACTCTATGATTTCTCTTGTATGTGGAATCTAAAAAAAAAAAAAGAAGCTCATAGATACAGAGAATAGATCATTGGTTGCAAGAAGCAGGGAGTGAGAGATGGGAGAAATGAGTGAACTGGGTTGTTGGTTTTTTTTTTTTTTTGGTTTTTGGTTTTCGGTTTTGTGCTTTTTTAGTTTAAATAAATTAAATAAAAATTTAAAAGAAAAAAAATCTATATAATTTTCTGAGTTTTAGTACATGTTCCTCTTAAGAATGCAATGAGGTTGATGTTTCCAAAAGCTCTTAAATTCTGAAATATAAGAAGAATGCTTTTCAGCATTGAAACCCAAAGGCCACCTAGACACAGTGTGGTGAGCAGACAAATGATAATCTCTTATGACAAATCTAAGATATGCTTTGCCCAACCATATTAAGCTGTTGGAAGAGTCACGTGATCTGGCTACTTGAAGCAAAACCTACACTGTGTTATGCTACTTTTCTTAGGTGGAAGTCATGCCATGTTGCAGGAAGGTGTGTTTAATGTTTCATTTCTAATTACACCCCTGAAAAAGTTATTCCATACATATCATGCAAGAATCTGACTGCAAAAGAAAAGAAAATTCTGGGCTTCCCTGGTGGCGCAGTGGTTGAGGATCTGCCTGCCAATGCAGAGGACACGGGTTCAAACCCTTGTCTGGGAAGATCCCACATGCCGCGGAGCAACTAAGCCCGTGAGCCACAACTACTGAGCCTGCGCGTCTGGAGCCTGTGCTCCGCAACAAGAGAGGCCGCAACAGTGAGAGGCCCGCGCACCGTGATGAAGAGTGGCAGTGGACCCCGCTCGCCGCAACTAGAGAAAGCCCTCGCACAGAAACGAAGACCCAACACAGCCAAAAATAAATTAATGAAAAAAAAAATTTCTGACTTAAGAAGGCTGGATAACATTTACCTGTTTAGGTATGCATTTCACCACACCCCATACCTTCTTATTTCCTTTTTCTTCTAATATAGAGCATGTGCTTTCATTTCCCAATCTTGACTTAAAATTTTATGGCAATAATAATTCATTACATTTACTTAGAACGAGAAATTCATCTAATGACTCATGTGTAAAGGGATGCTTACGAAATAAAAATCAGTGAGCATGTTGTACCATCCAAGTGCCTCCAGAGTTACTTAGACTTGTCCTAACTGATGCTGTAAACTTTGAAATAAAGCAGACTGCAGAACTTCTGTGGTTTGTGACCCCTTCCAAAATATGGCAGAACTTATAGTCATTGCATGTGAAAACTTATATAATTATCATTATAATTTTTTCTTGTAACTAAAATTCTGAATGAGCCCAAACATAGACTTGTGAGTTCATTTTTCTATAATACAAGAAAAAATTAGAATGTTTAAAGGATTAAGTTGTATATAATTTCTGATTGTGTATCTTAGTGCTTAGAAGACTCTTGACTTTTAAAAGAAGGGTAAAAATGCCACTATCTACTATAGAAATTTTTCTTGACATCTTGGCTTTTGGGGCCTATCAATCTGAAGACAACTATTTATTTTTAATACTAACAAATCTGAATTTGGGATATATCTTACAATGATGGGTTGTTAGCGCCCTATTGTAATTTAATTGGTAGTTTTTTTCATGCCTTACAACTGATGGTGTCTTAACTTTGGTGAAATATTGCAGTTGTTAAGATGGATGAATTGATCTGACTTATTAAATCCCTTTTATGTTACTTTTATGTTTCTAGTAAACTTCTTTCACTTTCTGTCCTGTATCATCCTCTGGCCTCAGCCCATTGTACCTTACCTCTGGGCCACAATTCTCCTGCCTATAAAATAAAGGGGATGGAGCAAGTGGTTTCCAATGTCCCTACATTTTGAATGTGCTCTGATTTACTTCTTTACTGACTACCTAATATCTTTGTCTTTCCTGAAGAGGGCATCCGCAAGGGCACAGTGGATCCCTCCAGTTCCTTAACTGAACACAATACAAAATGTGATGGAGGTAGGTGGGAATAATTAAGGGGTAGGCTCTCACTTAAGTAAGATACAGCTTAGATCCGGAAACACAATATATTTGCCTACATTTATGTCTGATAGTCTTAAAGGGTAATCCCTCTACGTGATCCAGAATTCTGGGAAGATCTATGGGAATTTGTGAGGAAGTCAAAAACTATTCTTATTCTTTTTAGGTCAATGGAGAAAATATTAAAGAGCTAATGATCTTCGTTTGTTCCTTGATTTCTTTGAGAAAGGACCTGAGGGTCACCACCAAGCTCTGAGAATGAAGGAGGTGAGGACTAGTGTAAGTGTCATTCTACACCACAGTCAGGTAATATGGAACTCTTCTTATAGACTGTTGCCGATTTGTGTTACTCAAGCCAGAAATTGGATTCCTCCCTCCTTGTTTGTAACTCCTCACATCAAATCAATTAGAAATCCTATTGATTCTAATTAGCAAACATCTCCCAAAGCTTTCTACCTTTCCCCATCACCACCGTCACTACCCTGATTCAGACTACATCATCTCTCATCTGGGTTATTACAGCAACCTTCCAAAAGGTCTCCACGTATCTAATCTTGCTTCCTCTTGTTCATTACAATGAGGCTATTGTATCTGAAAGCTTTTTGAAGCATGAAACATATGTAAAGTACTTCCTGGAATAAAACCTCAAAGCCACCTAGATACAGTGTGGTGAGCAGAATTATGGGCAAATCTCTAATGCCCTTTGGATTTTATAAAGTTCAATGATTCTTTATTGCTTTTAGAAGAAAGTCCAGGGTTTTTTTAACCCAGCTTTCAACATTTTTAATGTTACAACACATTAAAATCATAATATTTAAGTGGCTCACAGGGATACCCTGAAGTGGAGGGATTTGAAGAGTCTACACTGATACTGGACTTTTTAAAAAAATCATTACATTTTATCTAGGTCATAATTACAATAAGAAAAATAAAATACAATGTGTTAGGGAAGAAACTAAATAGTTTTACTTGTATAAATCTTTCAAATAAAATATTTAAAATTTTTTCTACTAAAATTTTTAAATCTGTAAACAGATTACAACTTTTATGTTAAAATTTATGTCTCAAGTGGCTTCACCAAATTTCTAATCAAGACTTTTTAATGATGACCTCTCTGAAATCTTGACAGATCAATCTGTAAGAAACATTGGTCTCACAAAAAGTAGCTAATGACAGAGATGTGTTAAACACTCTTTTTATATTGATGAAAATGACTTTCTCATCATTAACCAGAATTTGGATAACTTGAGCTACTTACATGGTCCTTATTATACTCAATTCTTCTTAAACCTAACAGCTTTCTTTTCTTTCATTGATCAGCATCACCTCAAAATTTCTGATGGTAATGCAAAATGATTTCTAATTCAATAAGACTTTTCATTTCAAAATAATCATGAAATTTTTCCTCAAGTTGCTCTAACAGCCTGTACTAGTCAGAGTTCTCCAGAGAAACAGAACAGAACCAACAAGATATTGTACATATATGGAGAAGGAGAGAGAGAGAGAGAGAGAGGGAGAGAGAGAGATTTTTTTAAGGAACTGGCTCATGTGACTGGAGGCTTGGTGAGTGCAAAATCTGATGGGGGAGGAAAGCAGCCTGGAAACTCAGGAAGGACTTGTGGTTCAAGTCCAAAGGCAGTTTGCTGTAAAATCAGAAAGGTAATTTGCTGATTACATTGCACATGTAATGGGTGGAGGTCATGGGGTGGAGGTCACACTTTTGGTTGAGTCAAGCCTTCAACTGATTGAATGAGACCCACCTACATAATGAAGGGCAACCTGCTTTACTCAAAGTCCATGTTTTTTAATGTAAATATCATACAAAAACACCCTCACAGAAACACCCAGAGTAATGTTTGACCAAATATCTGGGCACTGAGGCTCAAGCAAGTTGGCACATGAAATTAACTACCAAAAGTCTTAATTAGTCTTAGAATTCAAATTATGATTCTGACTAAATATTGCTAATGAGAAACTTCCCCTTCCAAAAGAAAATTTTTTCTCTGAATTTGTAAACTTTATGAGTACATATTAATAGAATACTTATATGGTCCTAGAAAGTTTTAAGTTTATTTAAGTGCTTTAAAAAGTTCAGTTAAGTAACCTTTTTTTTGGAGCCAGTAACTTGCATTTTATTTTACTTTTGTTATTGCTCATGAGTATCAAATATAATCCAGGACTAAACAGTACAGTGAGGTAAAAAGTTGAGAAATTCTCAAATATGGAGTAAAATATCTTAAATTTAAATCCCATGCACAAAATTCAGAATGACAAGATTTATGGTTAGACCGTGCTTTACAATGTGACTGAGGTTCAGAAAAGTTAATTAAGGGACAAATGTAGAGTCAGAATGGCAAACCCCAGGGATGAAGAATATGGGCTTTGCACTCACACGTTTTGGGGCCAAAACTTTTTTTGGAGCTAAAGTTTCCTCACCTGCCTCACAGGCCTGAAATAAAAAGTAAATAAGAAAAAAAATACACAGTCCTCAGCACAGTGACTGATGCAAAGTAAGTGTTCAACAAATAGAAGCTGGTATAATTTCTGTTTATATATTCTTTTCATTTTGTTTATCATTATCTTTATTATTACCCTAATTAAGGAGCTGGGATTTGATCCAGGGAATGCTTTTGCTAAAACTCATTTTCAGTAAACTATTTCTCAAGCTGGTATTTCTGTAGAACTGATCAGGAACTAAATACTACCCGAGGAGAATAAAAAAGGAAGTGAATGAAAAAAATTAATACTAAGAAAATAAATACTGCAGTCCATATCAATCACCTCATAAAAGCCTCTTATCACCAAGATAAGAGTGGGTGGAGACACTTCGCTAAATTACTATCAAGGCATTGTGGTAGCATTTGTATTAAGTGTGCCAGAAAAGGAAAATCTTTTTCCCCCCTGTACATTCACCTCATTCATCTCTACAGCTGCGGAAAAAATATTAGTAAATCTGGTCTTGAAGGGCAGAGGTGAGTGTTTAAGCCCCTTTTAGCACCAGCTACAGTTCAGAAACCCTCCATCAGCAACACCAAGTGACTCTTTTCTCTCTTCTGACCATTTCTCTTCTTGGCCTCTGTTTAGATTTTTCTTTATCACAAGTGCTGGGCTATTATGAGTGCAAGACCTATCATATTTTGCTCAAATCTTGTGGTGGTTACAGTTGTTCTTGCTCCTGTTGCTGAAATTGCATTTCTGATAACTCAAATTAGACCTCTGGGCATGGCTCATTCTGACCACAGCTAGTTGTCATTTCATATTTCTATCTGTGAGAGGTAACTGTCTGCTGTCTTCAAAACCAACAATCAAATAAAATTCTTTCTCTTTCTTTTAGATGTTTCTGGTATATTCCTGGGAACTGTGGAGAAATGAAACATGAAAGACATGTTTATGGGCTTTATTCTAGAGCACACAGGATAACAATTGCATGAAGCCAAGAAGGACAGACGTGTCCCTACATTCATCAGGTTGGTAGTAGTTCCTTACAAGGTGGAAGGCGTTGTGGTAGAAGCTGTGAATAACAAAAAGCTGTGTTATAAATGTTCCCTGCTGTCTAAGCCTGAGAATCAAATAAGGTCACTCACTGAAGAAAATGGTACATACACTAAGCCTTGAATTATAGGTTCAGTGTCAATCAGTGATGATGATTGGGGGAAAAAATCTCACATGGAGGGAAATACAGGGTAAAAAAGAACAACGCAGAACCAGGGAACTCTTAATAACAGTTTTATTATAATGCAGTGGAAGAATTAAAATTATCAAAAATAAGTCTATAAACATGAGCTGATAAATTCTACAAAAGGTATTGAGTTTGTATTTGGGAGAATTTTTAAAGTGTTTTTTAAAAAAGAATTGGCATAATCAAAGAAACGTGCCACATTTATAGAAAGATTAATGTAGTATTAATGGCAACAAAATTTTAGAAGCATAGATTTGGAATGAGAAGTTGTTCCATCTATGAGCAATTGCCCAGTTTTGAATGCTTACAGTTTTGAACTAGTAAGTTGAGAATTTAGAAGAGAACATGAGTGTGATAGACACTAAGATCCTCCAGGACCTAGTGACTTTTATAGGTGAAAACAAAGAGTGAAAGTCACCTCTGATAATTCATGAATGATCAAAATATAGCCAGTACCACAAGAAGTCGGAAGACTTGCACAGAAGTTGTGAGGAGTGGTATGTGGACAAGGGCAAGGAAAGGAAGAATTGAGGTTTAACAGCTGGTCCAGGTAGGAAGAGAAGTAAATCTGAGGAGAAAAAGTCAGTAGAAGACAGAAATGTAAGCCTCATCTATGTGGAACTGATTATTAAAGCCATGAGCACAGATGGTATCACTGGGAAAAGAAGAGCATATGAGAACAAAAAGAACTTACATTTTTTGATCACTTTTTATATATTAGAGCCTGGGTTTGGTATTTCATATATAGCATTTCATTTATCTAGTGTAAAAAAATCTTGAAAAATGTCCAAAACAGGCATGGAAAAAGAGGAAAAGGACATTGAAGGAGAAAGAATAGTGGGAGGAGAAAGGAATAAAGGAAAACAAAATTAATACGTTGTCATATTACCTAAAGCAAAAGGAAGGAAGAGAGGCAGAGGCTGTTCTGCATTGGCAAATTCTGAGTGGGGGGCAACGGGAGGGGAGCATTGAAGATGAAACCCAAGATTAGGTTGATTTTTAATGATCTTTGAGATTCATGGCATAAATTGTGAGGTTGAAAACAAGATTTCAAGGCCTTAAGAATGAGTTTGTAAAATGTTCATAGTAACGCATGAGAGACTAGTGTCTTTTCCTTATAGTCCCTTAGCACTACAGAAAACAATGCAATGTTCCCTGTACTTTATCCCTTGCATCTTCTTCCTTGTGGTCTTTGGTCTAATTTTCGTCTGTTCTTGTGTCTGTGAAAAAGATGGCTCTAGGTACACTGGACCTTTCATTAAAGAAATGATCATAGAACTCCATTTATAAACCTGATACTAAAAATACACCAGTGAATTATTTTTCTTCCTAATGGTTTTGAGCATCTTCTCTGTGTCAGTACTGTTGTTTTGTGTGTACTATCTAATTTATTTTCAGAATGACCTTATTGCATCATTGTTATTATTTTCATTTGTCAGTGAGGCAAACAGAGGCACAGACAGGTTATTTTTCTGATGCAAAAAACTCTCCAAATAGAAATTGGAAGCAGTTTTGTATGTAATGGATTATGTGTCTTTTGCATTTGTGATTTAGATGGATCAGTACTATGGTCCATGATCTTAACTGCCAGTTTATGCTTTGTTCTATTTGTTTCCAACAAACATCAGTGAATACTTTTCACGTATGCCCCACATGGAGAAGATATGATAGCTTTCTTTATACTGAGAGTGAGCATCTTCAAAAGTGAATAAAAATGGAAAAAAGTAAATGAAACAAATTTACAAAATTAGTAATTTAGAAAAACAAAATATAAATTATTTTAATTAAATATAAAAAAAAGTTTGACAATTAATAATTCTTATATTGTGAGCTTTTTGTCAGTGTGTATTATTGTAGTAATTGAGGTGTTTTGGGGTTTCATATAAGACGCTCTTTCAAAGGTATATTCGGTTTCTCTCTCCTTTTATACATTTATTTAATGGGGTTGGCATTTAACATTTTTCATACATGGCTATATTTCACATTGATGTATTAAATATTGTTGAGATGTTTCTTTCTGTATTTTTATAATCTAGTAGGTTATAGGTTTTTATACCTTTCTTAATTGCTTCTATTGCAAAACAATTTTTAAAAATTGGCTAAATAAAAATAATGTTGTAATAAGGGTGGAGTGAATCTATTGTTTTATAAAATTCTTTCCAAGTTGTTCTCTTCACTTTTGTTTTGATATTCAGTCACAGAAACTAAGTAAACGAAACCTCTCTAGGGATAATAGGAATGTAAAAAATACAGACATGCGTGCACACACACACACACACACACGATGTTCATCTCCTTATAAGACACATTTAGAATATTAGGTGAAGAAAAGTCTTAAGGACAAATACTGATTTTCCCATTTCGGTCTTGGAGAGTCAAGGAGAGATATCTCTTGTTTGTTTTTAGGATGCCCAAGTGTTCCATTAGTTCAGTCAAAGATTTAATCAATCATCCAGATGTTTGAATAATTGTCCAAATGTTTTTGTCAACTTTGTGTGAAATAACTGAATGGCCTGAACTGACTTGAGTTGTTATCTTAATGCATGGCAGAGTTCAACTGAGGAAAGTATTAATTGGATCCCAACCACATGGCCTTAACAGAGAAGTAGAAACTGGTACTCCCACATTCCCATTAAATCCTGGGGTCATGCCTATTCACTTTGGTAAAATTGAACTCAAGATTTAGAGAGGTTCTGCCTCAAGAATCTAAAGACCTAGTCTGAAGGGATCTTTTGAATATTTCTTTAGTTGTATAAAATTTGAAAAAAAATCAAATTGGTTACTACCTTTTATATCTGTCTTACTTTAGATCAAGTTCAAAGCTGGAAATGTCACTTTAGTTTCCTTAAAATAATTTTTTTTCTAATGAAATTATTAGGATTTCTTAGATTACCAAATGTTGCAAAACGGTGCATGGAATGATAGTGGAAAGAAAGGACGAACTTTAGAAATAAACACATCTGGTTTTGAATCTTAGCTCTGCTATTATAAATAACTTGATGTTGAGTAAGTTATTCGATTTTCCTAATCTTCAATTTTCTCATCTGTAAATTTCAATATTATTGTAAAGTTTAACTATAATGAACATAAAATGGCTAGAACATTATAACTCATAGCTATTATGGTTTTCTTAATCATAATAGATACATTTCTTTAAGATGGAATGTGTCATATCTATATGGAATTTTAACTTTATATTAGTGCTTATAATCTTTGTATACTCAGTTTTCAACCTGCAACTACTTGGGGCTAGTATTCATTCATCCATTCAACAAATTTTTTAACACTAACTGTATTCCTAGTACTGTCTCAGTAATGGGGAAACAATGAGGAAAACATAGAAAAAAAAGAAAAGAAAATAGACATGGTCGCTGTCCAATTAGAATTTGAAATTAATTTGGAAGAAAAACCAAAAAGGTAAATAATCCGATTTTAAAAATATATGATTCTGGAGTGTACTCTACTCAAAAAAGTACAGTAAAAGAAAAAAAAAAAGTACAGGTACTGTAAGAAAGTAGAACTGAATGACCCGATTTAATTTGAATTGTTTAAGAAGGGTCTGAGTAAGTGCTATTCAACCTGATTCTTGAAGGGTAAGTGTGGTCAGTAGGTAAATCAAGGGGAAAATGGTAATTCCATGCAGAGAAAACTGATGTGTAAAAGTCCTGAGTCAGGAAAGAGCTTTCTGCATTGAGAAACTAAAACAAGATTGGTGGGGTTGGAAAGTTGGGACAAGGGGTGGCATGATCAGAGGGGAGTCTGGGGTAATGGAAGGGAAAGACAATCAAAGGCATTTTAGAGTCACTCTTAAGCTTAATCTCGAGAGGATAGAACTGAACACTTGCTTTATTTAGCCTCTTTTCACACCTCTTCCACCGAAATCCATGTGGAAGTTAGAAAAGAATATTTTACAGGCTGAATTCTCAAAAACAAGAAAGAGAACTCTCAAGGGACTAGAACATGGAAGGAAACCCTGACAGCAGAAGGTCAAACTGAAAGGAGAAAAGAGAATGCAAAATGTGCAAGAGAAAGTTCTGCCTTAAAAGGTGAGAGAGAGTAAGGCATCTTCATGACGTCAGTAAGTGACACCAGGGGCCACAGAGCCCAGGGCAGCCAACACAACAGTGAGCTGGAGTAGCACAAAGGGGAATGTATAAAGCAAATACTGTTAGCCCCACAAAGGAAAATGGGCAAATTCACAATCACAGCGAGAGGCTGAACATCTCTCTCTCAGGAACCAACCGAGAAACCACCCACTAATAAAGAGGGATATGGAGGAGTTGTGTAATGCACTTAACAAGCCTGATTGAATAGCTACACAAAGAAGCCTCCACCATACCAAGAAAACTACATGTCATTTTCAAGCACACAGGCTACAGCCACAAAAATTTAGCATGCGCTAGACCACAATGGGAATGTCAGCAAATTCCATAAAGGTGATATTATACAGGCTCCATTTACTTATGCATCAACAATTACAAGAAATTCCACTATTCAGAAAAAATCCCCATATACCAGGAAATTAAGCACACACACACATACACACAACTGCAAATAATTATTAAAGTGAAAATCAATGTGGAACTTATAAACTATTTGGAGCTGAATAAATAAATGAAAAGTGCTACGTAACAAAACTAGTGGAATATGACTGAAGCAAGACTGAGAAGAAAAGATATGAACTTAAATGTGTCTATTTGAAAAGAAGATTGAAAATAAATGATCTTTGCTTTTAAGACAAGAATCTAGGAAAACAAAACAGAAAACAGAAGAAAGTGATTAATACAAATGAAAGCACAAAACAACTAACTCTAAACTTTAAAAATGTATAAGTAAAAACAAAACCCAGTACTTTGAAAAGAATAATAAGTTACTTTAGCAAATATAACCAAGATTTAAAAAATACATACAATTGTCAGAAATGAAAAGTGAAACAAGAACAACACAGAGGAGAGCGAAAAATTGTAAGAAAGCAATAAACTGCAGAGCAGTACATTTGTAAGCCTAAATTAAACCGATAATTAATTTCCAAAAGATAAATTTCAAATGTATGTACTTTTCTGAAGCTTATTATAGTTCAAAAATAGGTTTAAAATTAATGGTAATTAAAATATATTCTCCAGGAGAATAAAAAAAAGAAAGAGAGGAGAGGCAGAATCTAGCTAAAAGGTTCCAGGTGAGTAAAAGTTGTGGGACAAAAGAAGTGGTTCCTTTAGGGCATGTTTAGGACTGTAGTATTCTGTGCCAGGCAAGTTTTCAGGGAGAGATGGTAGGAATATGTAATTTAATATTATTTATTAATATTGGTCATTACTGAAACCTCTAAGTCCTGAACAGTCATTCTGCTTTTTTTTCTCTTCTGGCCCAAATCTCAGAATCTAGGCTATTATGAGGGTGTTTAATTTGAAGCCCTTGGAAGCTCTATCAGACCTCCAAGAGTCAAAGAAAATAAGAATGGCTTCTAATAGTTCCCTCCCACCCCAATGAGTGCTCAGAATTCAAAAATAACCCTAATAACAATTTTCTAGGCTATATATACTTTCTTAAAATATTTATTTTCCTGGCCCAGGCCCCTCTGACAACTGATATTAATGTTTTAGAAAAGTGCATACAGTCTCAAAAATTGTATGAATTATCATTTATAATTGAGTTGGAAAACGGCGAGACCGTCTGATCTCTTTTCCCCACTAAATAAATGCTTTCTCATGATGACGTGAACTTTATTTGTTATTTAAACTTTTTAGGGGACAAATATGTTTGTTTTTCTACCATCAGGGCTGAGAATGTGCATCTAGAGGTGAATGCATCACTAGTGACTCTGAGCACCCCTCCTCTGTGACTGGGTGAAGTTTACTCAGTGTGTTGGTGGCCCAGGTAGTGCCATCGTGCACCTGCTTTCTCACCCTTTGATTTGGCTTTTAGATATTGTGCCCTTTTTACAAAGGATTACTTGAAAAATACAAGGCATAAATAAAATAGAAGTAAATATGATGAAAAATCATGTGAGAAATGCACACACTTCAGGGTGGATGAGTTTGGTAGGTCTGCCATAACGAAGTACCAGAGACTGGGTGGCTTAAACAATAGAAATTTCTTTTCTCACAGTTCTGGAGGCTGGAAGTCTGAAATCAAAGTGTCAATAGAGTTGGTTTCCTTCTGAGACCTCTCTCCTTGGCTTGCAGGAAGCTACCGTCTCCTGTATCTTCATGTGGTCTTCCCTCTGTACCCATCTGTGTCCAAATTTCCTCTTCTTATAAAGACACCAGTCATATCAGATTAGAATCCATCCTATAGAACTCATTTTAACTTAATTACATCTTTAGAGACCCCGCCTCTAAATACAATCACATTCTGAGGTACCGGGGGTTAGGGCTTCCATATGAATATGTGAGAGGGACACGGTGCAGCCCATACATAACAGGGGATTTTTGTAGAATATAAAAATAAAAGGGGGAAAAATGAGAAATATGGTGTAAAGATAGCTGATAAGACCGTTGTGTGAGCAATGAAAGAAAAATGATTTGAGAAGAATTTAAAACGCTCACATGGGACTTCCCTGACGGTCCAGTGGTTAAGACTCCTTGCTCCCAATGCAGGAGGCATGGGTTTGATCCCTGGTCGGGGAATTAAGATCCCGCATACCACAAGGTGCATTCAAAAAAAAAGAAAAGTGCTCACAAACTTGGCCAAATACTAGTTAAGCAGTTGAAATTAACTTCTACTTTGCCGCCGACATAACTCCACAGTACTTTGTTGTTTCCTGTAGCTCGTTGCATTAACCCAGTTAGTTGTGTGAAAAGCTTTTAGAAATTGCCTGCACACCATAAGGACTTAGCAAGTATCAGCCTTCTTGGCCGTCCTCATTGTTAGATTGCATTCTAGCACTCATCACGGTCTGCCTTTAATGCGGTCCACTCATGTGTCTAGTCTCCCCAACAATCCTGAATTCCCAAAAGGCAGAGAGACTCACTTCTGTTTCTCTGTCTCAGGATACAGTGTAGCCACATAGTGTTTGACACCTAGAATGTGCTAAATCAAAGTTAAGCTTCAGAGGAAAAATAAAAACAAAAAACAGATTTGCCATTTCTTAATGTTTTTTCCCCCCTTAAAATCCTGGACTAGACACATGCTCTAATACATGCTGAATGAAATACAAGTAATATTTGTTTAAGTATGGAAATAAAATTTGTCTTTTTTTGAGAACAAACAAAAGGAAAACCACTTACTGAGGTATTTTAGAGGCTCATGAGAAAAACAGGCAGGAGCTAAATTTTAAAACACTAAAGAATTTTAATTTGGTAGTGTTTGTAAAATGCTTTAAAGGTGCAGAGTGATGCATGTGCTTTTTTTTGAACTTGGCAAAAAGGAAAAGGACAAATACTTAAGACCAGATGGAGTGTGAAAAACATGAAGAAAAAAAGTGAAAACTAAGTCAGCAAAAATATAGTTTTTCAGAAATAATTGATATTTTTGCTGTCATCTGGAATGACCAAACCTCCAACTTTAATAAGAGAAAATATAATTTTTAAAATATCCAATTTGTAAATGTATTTTTATTTTGAAGAAATTTAATTAGAGAGGTATGAAAAATGTTATCATTCTGCTTTCTCCTAGAAAGTAAAAATGGGATATCTATATAAACAGGAGCTGAACAGGAAAGCTCTGCTTGGTCTGAACACCTCAGACTTTTGAGTGTGAGATTGGTGTTTTGGTGTGGGCTGCAGGCACTGTATGTAGCTTCCTTGTTGTATGTTGTTTCCAGTGGTGGTGATGTATTTTGCTCTCCTACTTTACAGAACTCTATTACAAAACACCTGGTGCAATTTAATAGTCATTTTTGTACTGCTGTTCCATCACTTTATTGTCATATTTAAATTTTTTGAAGTAATTCAAAAATGTTAGCCTGGCACGGTTTGAAGAACTCTGAATCAGGACCTGGCTGGCATTAATGCTCTGCTCAGCTGTGCATTTAGATGTAAACAATAGGTAAGTCACCTAATTTCTCTAATCCTCTATTTTCTTATTTGAAAGAGGAGGAAAATACTATCTATTCTCGCTATCTAACGTAGTTGTAATAAGGATCATATGAGAATATGTATCTAAAAGTGCTGCTTAAATGAAATGGGCTTACCTTATTATTATTTGTTAAACAGAACTCATAATTGACTTTTGTCGAATCACCAGCTCCCATACTTCAGATGATATCAACTACAAGAGATGCGTGTTTTCTATATATATTGCTCAGAGAAATTGTAGCAGGCAGCTTCTGTGACAGAGGTTGGTATATGATAAGACATAACCAAAATTTAGAGTTGCAAAAACACTCAAAGATATCTAATTAGGTTTCCATGTGAATTTGTAAATAAGACTGAAACCCAGAAATGGTTAATAATTTTCCTAAGATCAGTGTGCTCTGATAGCTAATTTAGTGCTTACTATGGCTCATACATGATGCTATTGGAAATGATTGCTGGATTAGACAGGGCCTTGCTCAATCTTTTAGATCAGGGGTCAGCAAACTACAGTTCATGGGTTAAATCTGGGCCACCACTTGTTTTTGTAAAGTTTTATTGGAACACATCCACATCTATCTATTTACATACTGTCTATGGCTGCTTTCATGTTACAGTGAAGTAAGTCAGAAAGAAAAACAAATACCATATGCTAGCACATATATATGGAATCTAAAAAAAAAAAAAAAAGGTTCTGATGAACCTAGGGGCAGGACAGGAATAAAGATGCAGAGGTAGAGAATGGACTTGAGTACACGGGGAGGGGAAAGGGTAAACTGGGACGAAGTGAAAGAGTAGCATTGACATATATACACTGCCAAATGTAAAATAGATAGCTAGTGGGAAGCAGCTGCATAGCACAGGGAGATCAGCTTGGGGCTTTGTGACCACCTAGCGGGGTGGGATAGGGAGGGTGGTAGGGAGACGCAAGAGGGAAGGGACATGGGGATATATGTACACATATAGCTGATTCACTTTGTTGTACAGCAGAGGCTAACACAACATTGTAAGGGGATTATACTACAATAAAGATATTAAAAATAAACAAATTTTAAAAAGCACCATTATTAAAAAAAAAAGAAAGTAAATTCCATAAAAGCTAACTTCCTTGACAAAAGTAAAAGATTTTATTTCCCTCCTTGTAAAGTAAGAAGATACGAACTTCATGGTGTGCACATAGAAGGAGCTTCTGAGACAAAGAACAAAAACTCTCAGTAAACAATAGGTTTTCACACAATAAACAACAGAAAGCAATGGATACTTCTGGAACCCTCTCCATCCTTCTTTCCTACAGGTTTACAGACCAGGGATTGCCTTGACAGGGAAGAGACTATACTGTCTTACCGAAAGATTGTTCTCAAGTCACTAAACAAGAATTAATTGCACATGCTTCTATCATGTTACTTTTAAAGCAGGTTATTGTAAGACAGTGCTAGCCTATGAATTCTCAAGAGAAGTATGTCCTGAGAAAGTAAGCATAGGAAGTTTACCTATTTCCTTATTCATGTTTCTTCCCTTGCCTTTTGCCTGGTGAGGTAATGCAATAACAGAACCTTCAGCTTATTATTTTAAGCAGAGTTCATCTAGTTCACTTTGGGTTCCTGGGTGGTGAAATGCTTGAAGACCTCCCATGGATAGAAAACCTTTGCATTGTAATCTTATTACACAACAGGGAAGGTCAATGGAATGAGCCTTTTTTTCCCCCTCATTTTAGTTTGTCTCTACCACATAAAAATGTGACACAGAATGAAGCAGACCCAAGTCTCTGCGTGTGATATTAACTTGGAACTGCTTTTTGTCTGTCATCATTGACCATGTCACCACTTTGTCACCTGCCTCCTAGATTTTGTCAACTGTAGCTGGGTGTCTAAGATCACTTTCATCCTTGTGGAATGTGCCTGCGGCGTTTGCATGAGGGCTAGTCCACTCAGATAAGGCTATTGCTGCTGGGGAAGTTATTTTGTTTGCATTCCCTGGATTTGTGAGATTAACAGAGAGCCCTCCAAGGTGGGATGAGGAGGACTTCAAAAATGTCAAGGGAGGAAACACGCCCTCTAGCCATTTGATTGTGAGATTGATTTTGCGAAATGACATGTGTAGTGACCCCTTTACACACAGCTTTTTACTTCATCCAGTACTGTGGCTGAGCTTTCTTCATCCCGGTTTTCCTTTCATTCAAAACAGAAAAAAAGAAAGTTTTATCAAACCCCAGAACTCAATCTCCCAGCATCTGTTTACACTTCTTGGAATGACTGAATATGTGTGAGAAGAAAATGGCAGAAACCGGGAGGGTAAGGGAGGAATGGCCCCCTTCCTAAACTCTTTTGAGGACATTTGGTTTCTTCCCGCCTTCATTCCCCTCCTCTTCAGTTCCTACTTCCCCACAAACAACTTTACTCATTTTGTGCAAAAGTTTGCCATTTGGTGTTCAAGGTTAATTTTAATACCTAGATGTTTCAGCTGCTAGTTCTTCAATAGACTCCAGGATTCCCTCTGCACTTTTGGTGACTATATAATAGTCATGGCATAAAGAGTAGGATTTGGTTTCATCTACAGTCACAACCACAGAGTTTTGTATTTGCTTTAGAGCAGTAGCTCTCAAAATGGAAACTTTGAAAATATTTTATTTATTTGGTTAAAACCATTGGGTCATATCAAAAAACACGACTGAACAAAGAAATATGAAGAGGAAGTGTGGGGAAAGGAAGGACTCAGAGTTATGCTGGAGGACCAATAAAGGGAATAAAACCCATCATTTTAATATCTTATACATTTCCCTTTTCTATTTAAAAGAAAATCTCAATAAGCGGGCTAGCCTGTAACATCATTCTTCCAGGCTTCTCCATTCCTATTTAACTACATGAAAACCTGTCTGTAAGCCCCCCACTGGGAGAGGGAAAACATTCCCTTTGCTGGCAGGTGGTCTTTTGCAAGCACTTCCCAATTGAAAGCATATGTTCCTGGGTGTGAGGAGGCTTCTGGTAAGTAGGGAGGAAGCTCTTGTGGAGAATGATTGGATTATGTAGGCAAATTCAAGATAAGCATGCTTAGTCCTCCCTTCCTTCCACAATAAAGGTAGAGGCTTTTGATATCACATAGAAGGTCTCTATCCTACTCATCTTCACCTCCAAGTTGAAGGTCTTCCTTCACTGTCCTACAACATAGTTCAGTGTTCACATCCTCTTTCATATTCGCGTTAAACTAAGACCCCCTTGTTTCTCTTCCTTTTCCTGGTCTTTGCCACCAAGACCAGTTAAGCTACCAATAACATGAGATTGATCTTCTTAAGGATAAGATCCCTTCCGCAGAACTCAGATTTCTTCACAGTTAATGGAAGAAAGGAGAGAGGCAATGAAGAACCAAAAGAATATCCTTTTCCTGTTCAAAGAGGGGGAAAGTCTTTTAGCAAAGATTTTTTTTAAATGAGAAATTTGATTCAGGAAGAGCAGTATGCGAATGACCATTTCAAAGGAAATCAATGAGAAAAGTTCAAGAAAATGATCATAATGAAATATATCTTAGCAATACATCTTTTACTAAACATCAGACATCTATTATGTGCCTTTCCCTGTCTGAACACATTTTCGTAAAGGCTCAACGTAGCTAATTCTGTTGCATTTCCTGGAATGAAGAAAGAGTGAGTTTGCTTCACAAAAGTTAGAATTTAATTGAATTTTGTGAAGTACAAAACCCAAAAAAACATTTTCCCCAATATCCCAAACTCTAAAAATAATTGAGGACTGCACAGAGGCAGTGAAAAACTGCATAATATTGGAAAATGTTCTTTACCTCAACCCAAAAGCACTTTATAAATGGGTACAGTATCTCATGGTGAAAAGAGGAGGTCAGATTGATGCTGTTTTAAGCAATGGGTTATTTAGTTAAGATTTGCTGCATCAGCTTCCAAGTGCTCCCCCAAATGTCAGTGCTCTAATAGTGAACATTCTGTTGCTTGAAAGATCAAAGTTTTCTTTACTGGTCAGAAAAAGTGGCATCACATTTTTGCTTTTCCCCAATAACTGATTTTTGTACATTTACTATAGAAAGTGAATCTAACCATATTGAAGGGGATAATAGTCAGGTTACTTAGCTTGGAAAATATTGAAAATGAGGCAAACGCCTCTCATTTTCTTTTTAACAGAAATATCATACACTGTACTTGCAAACCATTAGTTTATGAGTGAACTAGTTTACAATGTATGTAGTATTATATGTGCATGTTAGCACTTCTAAGAGCTGCTTGAGTAACCCGGAAAAAAGGGTCAAGAAAATATTGAACTGTCCTTCAGTTATTACAGGCTATTTAGAAACTGGAAAACAAGCTAATTCTGATTTAAGAAAAACATAACAATACTTTGTTTTTATATAGTACTTTTCAGACATGACTTCATTATTTATCAGAACATTCTTCTGAGCGTAGGTAGCAAGGGCTTTCTTCAGTTTACAGAGGCATAAACTTGGGCATGAAAAGATTAATTGATTTCTGCCAGGCACAGAAAATCTATGCCAAAGGGAAAGAGAGACCAACTTTCTACAAAGGACTCAGGAGCCTGCTCTTCCTCCAGTAAATAGAAATCACATCATCTTTAACTTTTGTAACAACTTCTTAGAATCTTTGCTACACAATCAGTATTAACCATCTGCGTGGTATTGATTTAAGAAGATTTGGGGGTCTTGCTCATTTATTGCTTTATGCTAACACACTGCACTCACATAGAACATAGTCATTGGTTGAACAGCATTGCTTACATGTAATAGAGAAAAGATGACAATCAGTAATGACACTCGATTCGCAATTCAAGAGTGCACAAAGGGTACAGTGAAGAGTTGTCATTACTTGCTCCTAGCAAGTACTATTTAAGGCCAGAAAATCACGTAATTAGAGGCACTTTCAAAGCTCCTGATTTCAAGATAACTTTCAAACATAATTATCACATTTTTGACTGGAGACATATCAAGGCCACAGACATTAGTTTCTGCAAAAATCTCCTGTCAGTAATGTGTTATAGTACCCTTATAACAATATATCTTGGAAATTACTTTGCTTATGTAGTTTTTCGGGTCTGAATGAAGTAGAAGAGCGACACAGTCAGTTCACATTTTTGTAAGTTCACTTTGGCCTATAACATGGAGAACGTAGAGGTCGATGGGATGGAAGGCAGGGTGATTAGTTAGGAGGTTTTGGTGAGAATGAAGGTAAAAAATAATGGCAGCATTAATTAGAGTGGTGTTAGTGGTGATGGAAAGAAGTAGGTGGACATACACATACTTACTGGATAAAATAGATGTTTGGTTGGTTTGGGGGGCTGAAAGAAAGGAGTTAAAAATATCTCCCAGGTTTTGTTTGTTTGTTTGTTTTCAATTAAGTGGATGCTGATGCCATTCAGTGAGATTAGGATTAGCAGAGGGTCAAAGATTTAGTCTGGGGAAATGAAGCGCCAGCTTTTGACATGATGAGTTTGAGATGCCTGGGAGATACCTAGGTAAAACCATGGGCAATTGAATGTATGGTTCAGAGTTCAGCCTCAGTGGATATCCTCTATGAAATCTTCCATAATCACTTTAATGGAAAGCCATGTCTAAATTCTGGATGCCTCTTCATGGCTAAGATTTGAGGAGTTATCTTGATTTATCTCACAGTATCTTAATATATAGTTTAACAAAAATATTACCTAATTTCTTCAGTTACTTGTAGTCTAGAAGTGCAAATTTATAGAGTAAATTTAAAAGCAATGATCTTTTCTAAATTCATAGAATATTTGAATTATATCCCTTAATTCTGCTTCAGGCAGGTATTATATTCGTATGCACAAACCCAACATTCTTCTTGGAATTCAGTATTTTCTTGGTATTACGAAATAAGACTTCTATTTTTATAAACAGCAGGTGTTTGACCGGGGAGATGATTCATATGCTTTTAAGTCCAGAGCTCTAATGAATGTTCTAGGTTTTCAGATATGAATTTATAACCTGTCATTCATTCATTCAGCAGGCACTATCCTAGGTGCTTTGATTTGCCTGTTTGATAAACATCTCTTTCCTTGGAAAGATTATAATCAATGGAGAAGACAGTAAAGAAAAGATACAGTATATAGAATATAGTATAATATATAGTATATTAAATGGTTATTAGTTATTTGGAGAAAAATTAAAGTTGAGAAGATGAAAAGGGAGCACTTAAAGACGAGTGTTTTCAGCTTTCAATGAGGTAGTCAGGGGAAGCTTCACTAGGAAGGTGGAATTTGAGACTAGACCTAAAGGAGATGAGGGAGGATGTCAAGCCACTATATGGGGGAAGAATGCACCCTCAACAGAGGGGACAGAAAGTGCAAGGGCTCTATGTAGTCACGGCCTCCAGAGTAAGGACACCAAAGTGATTAGAGTGGAGTAAGCAACAGGGAAAGCTGTAGTAGATGAAGCTGAAGAGGGAAGGAAGTAGGGGTTCCAGATTGTTTGTACCTTTTAGGCCAAGACAGGAATGAATTCATGGAGAGTTTTAAGCAGATGAGTGACATGCTCTGATGCATTCTTAAAGGATCACTGCTTGTTATGTTAAAAGTAGGCAGTCAGGTGTCAAAATGAAAGCAGGGAAAGTTAGAATAATTCAGGAGAAAATTAATGGGGGTTTGCTGTGATGGTTAATTCCAGCAGGCCTGAAATTGGCCTGAGCTGTTTGGCTGAAGTAAGAGATGTATCTGTATAAGTATGGCTCACTAACCGATTGTGTCACTGGATAGTTTAAAAAGAAATAGTAATAAGAGATGTATCTGGATGTACTAATCTCTAGACAAGGCATAAAATATACTGAATAATAATGTTGCTTTGTAACCATGATTCCCATGCAAGTTTTAGGATGGCTTTTACCAGTTTGTCAGCATTATTGATTTTGTTTATCTACAACAGTGAGATTGCTGATTTGTACCTGGTCTCAGTGAGACTCCTAGAGGGTTCTGACACTGGGGCTGTTTATCTACCAAAAAATATGCCTGCATGACCAGCAAAGTATAAAATATCCTGTTCAAAAATTCATTTTGGGTTTCCTGATCCCAGGATGTTCTGTGAGGTACACACATCTGTGGTCCCTGATCTTTGAGAGAAAACAGCAGAGCCCTGCAGGGGAGGATGATTGGAGCGCGTGCTCAGCCTCTCTAGGATCCTTGCTATGAGACAGGCTTTGGCTAGAATGCAACCTTACCTTAACTGTTGTTTTATCGTATGCTTTTCCAATAATAAACCTTAGATTTATAATCATTTTCACTTTGAGCTCTGAGAGTCTTCTTTAACAATTGAAGCCTGACTGCCACCACCAGTGCAGGAGCTTAGACTGGACTGGTAGCAGTAGAAGTGATGAGTCAGCCAGTTGGATCCTGGATAACATTTAAAGATAGAATTGACATGATTTGCTGTTGGGTTAGATATGGGGTGTGAGAGATAGAGCAGAGTCAAAGATGACTGGGCAACTGGTAGAATAGAGTTTAGAATGATGATTGAGATGAAGCCAAATTAGCATTCATTTAACAGCAAAAAGAAAGTAACTGAAGATATATTGAGTACAGACAACTCTTCTGGGGATATCGGATATAAACAGAAGCAGAGAAAAGGGGGCTTTGTTAAAAGAAAAACAGAGTTTCAAATATTTAAGAGAACTGGTGATATAGGCATAAAAGAAAAAATTATTTTGTTTTTAAATCTTTTAAAAATTTCTTTGGAGAAATGATTTCCTTTCTCCAAACTAGCTGTTTAAAATGTATCTAACAACAACAACAAATAAACAACATGGGAGTAAATACCAGTGTAGCACTTAATTCTATTATAGGACTTATAAAGTATGCCATTCTATCTCTAGGATATTTCATTCCAAAATGATATTTCACTTAACAAGTAAAAGCATGATAAAATCATAAGTTGAAATGCAGGGAAAATGTAGAATATTGACTCAGTTTAAGCCAAATATTATTCCCTGTGATTCTGGACCCAATATTAATCCTAGAATTATGTGGATTTTATACGAGCTTAAGAAAAGATCATCATTTCTAAGCTAAAATGAATTAAAGCTGCCATTAATTTGCTATTGACCTTTAATATTTATTCTGTTCTGTGTTTTTACATTTCATCTGGAAGTCTTTTTCAGAAAATCTGGGATGACTTTTACCTGGTTACAAAGTGAGAAACTTTGGAAAGTTTCTAACCTCTACACAGTAGGTGCTGAATAAATATTTGTTAAATGGATGAATACATACGTGAATGAATATATGAGTGAATGAAGAGTCACATGAATGGTTTATGAATAAGCATATGAATTGATAGTAGCATGTATAATGCAAAAAACACATTATATAAACAGAGAGGAAATCATGAATCTTTTGTGATTCCCTTTGTTAACAGGAACAACTTTGAGACATACTTGCAGAGTCAGGGCAGTGGAAGAGAGCATCATTTTTGACCATTCTAGAGCAAAATGGGAGATGGAATACAAGGGCAGAGTGAGAGGCAAGGCTCATAGCTAATTCAAGTGGTTTCAATAAACAACAACTGTGTGTTTAAGTGCATCCTAGGCCGTGACAATGGAGGTTGAGGTTAGAGTTAGAGCAATAAAGAAGCTGCTCAAGAGAGAAAGTATCACTCCAGGGTAGAACTGTCTCATCAGAGAAAAGAAGTTATTTCTTTCCTCTTCTGAGTCATGAATTCATGACCTCCCTCGCTCCCCTGCATACCTCCCAAGGCATCTGTGAATTGAAAGATTTATATGAACTCTCACAAAGAACGTGACTGTTCTCATAGGTGTTTGCAGACAAGCAGTTTCTCCACCCACTCACCTCCCAAGGAGGTTCCTTAACCAGGTAGCAAATTGAGGCATGGGGTTGAGACAAATGCTGAAAAGTCATTTTAGAGAGGTTAACCTCAGAATGATTTAGGAAATAAAAAGAAAGTAATTCCAAATTCCTGTATCCTCATATGTATGAATAGATAGATAGATAGACAGATAGATAGATTGATAGACAGACAGACATAACAAAGTCTCTGTTATAGAAAAGGCTTCCAACACTAGTTCTTTTTTACTTTTAGGCTATTTAAAAAATTCTTTCTACTTCCTTTTTTTCCCATCTTAGTAAATATGTGCCAATTCTCACAGAATTGTGCTTAAAAAAAAAGAAAGATAAAGTGTATATATTAGTGCAATTTGGTAGAAATTAAGTAAAGAAACTAGCTCTTCTAAAGCCAAGCAGTCCCACCACCCACTAGCCCACTAAGCAATGCAAACAAGTGGGAATTTCCATTCAAACGGTAGTTGCAAAATATTCTTTGATTTTTCAGATTCTCTGTTGATGGTAGGGCTTGTCTCTTCAGTCAAATAGAATATTTCTGTCATTCTAATGAAAAGAAAATTAAATTAAATTTAAAAAGAAGGCAGTCTGTTATTTGTCTTTAGACAATAGACACTAGACACCAGGAGAGTAATGCAAAGAGAAAAGATGTAGATCAGAAGTTCGCAAGTTTTTCCCACAGATCTCTAGTCCAACCAGATGCTCTGAGAAAATTGTATTCCATGGCAGAACACGTTTCTGCAGTGCTCCATATGCTGTCCTCTCTTAAGGGGTGCACAAGGCTCATTAAAATAGTAAAGACCCCCAAATCCTGAAATAAAGAAATCTATTTGGCTTCCTTTAATCCAGTGTTTCTAAAATTTACAAGTCCACAAAGGCTTGTTAAATGTAACATGCATCAAGATCCTGTAGAGTTAGTGATATGGAATATGCTTGGTGTATGCCTATAGCAGACTATGCAAACATACTCAAGTGTACACAGAGCCGGGCCGCAGGGAAATGGAATCACTTAGAGGTAATCAAAACCTTTGTAGAAAAACATAACCTTTTGATGCTCAGAGTATAGAAAAAAGAAATTAAATAGGTTGGGAACCACGCATCACCCCACTCAGGGATATTTTTGGGATTAGAAAAAATTCAAAAGAAACCAAGAAATTGGAAACAAAAGCCTAATAATTAAATCCACTAAACTGTATTTTTAATAATCCTTCTGGTAGTTGTGGACAAAACTTTTCTCAGATGAGGAATATTAAGAGCACAATATTTTTCACTAAAACAGTGCCTTCTGAGCTCTGAGTTCCACTTGCCTTTGGAAAACCCCACTTCCCAGGGGTTCTAACGGGTCTTGGAGGAGGAGAGTAGAGGTTTTCAAACGCTCATAAGAAGGCTCACAAGGCTTCTTAGATATCAGATTCCTCTTACAAAACAATAATTTGTTGAATTAAGTGCCAGTGAACCAGATGGATTACATTTCCCTCACAATGTGCACAAATTAAAAAATTAAAGAGAAGAGCACTTGGTAAAACCAAATTTGTATTTTGCTGGACCTAAAACATTTAGAAAAATAGTTTGAGATGTTTGGCTAAAGCCCAGTGCCACCAGGCCTGCCTGGCTCTAGACACCAGCCTCATTGACTGAAATATTCTATTAAGCAAGCAGATGGGTGGTGGTTTGTTACTGACTTTTCCACAAAAGCGAACTGTGAAATGTAATATTTCTGGAAGGATAAAGTGCTTGTGCTTCATACTTTTACAAAAGTGGGTTGACCATCTCAAGGGTACTTCAGAAATAATATAAACTCTGGGAATGAATTTTTTTTTAAGGTTAATGGTATCAGTATAAGATAATTGAGAAAGGGAGAAAGAACTACCTAAAGGAAACAAGTAAACTAGAAAAATTGGGAGTATAAGTTTTATGAATAGCTTGAATTTCTGCCACTATGAATATAATTATTGGGATGCTTTTTAGAGTAACATGTAATTTCGTGAAACATATTTATTATGCTTTATTTAGTTAATAAACTTTAATTTTTAGAGCAGCTTTAGGTTCACAGCAAAACTGAGTGGAAAGTACAGAGAGTTCCCATACACGCTCTGTTCACTCTACACACACATCCCCCACTACCAATATCTCATAACAGAGTGGTACACTTGTTACAATCAATGAACCTACACTGACATATCACTGTCGCCTGAAGTCCATAGTTTACATTAGGGTTCACTCTGTGTGTGCTTTTAGCAAGGAGGTATCTTGGTATAATGGATTATTTACTTGTCAAATAACCAACAGTGCTGCTTATAATTTATATTATTAGTGCATATTTGAGGATTAAGGATTATCCTTAATCCTGGAACTAAGGCTTTTGCTTGTTTTGAAAGAAACAAAATCACACATTAGTTCATTTGATTTCAAGAAGAAATAAATTATGAGAATGGAAGTTTTACATACTTAAGTCATCACAATAAACAGACAAGCCTCATACATTATCAAGTGCCATTTCTAATTTGCAATGTAGAAATAATATGTTTTGCTTGGTGTAACCCATTCTTTCTTAAGACAGCCACCTTTGGAAAGACATATCACAGAAAATTAGCTTTATGACAATGCTTTACATAGAAACTTATTGTAATAGCAAAACAAAACCCATATTCATTTCTAATAAACCTATTTTAAGTGCTTCCTTTTCACTATCATGTTGAAACCGTGCATGCACCAACTATGTGCCTCCTTTTTTTTTTACAAGGATGGAGAAATATATTTTGATTCCACAGACTGAATTTCTGTTTCTTGACCTAAGCTCCACCCCATGATCCACTCACTGAACAGATTAAAATTCCCAAAGGAGAGATTAGAAGCACCAAGATCAATTTAGAGTCTCACAGTGTTCTTGCCAAAGGCCTGATGTACACATTTCTGTCATTAACTCTGATCCAGATATATTCCTGAGGAGGGTGACTAGTGCATGACCTTGCCTCATACCCAAAGAATCACTGTTGTATTCAGCAATGCCCAGAAGCCCTGGATGTACATGGCTTTTAGTGAATTAATTGACCTCAGAATTCACTCATATGGAGCATCTTATCTGGAGTCCAAGCTTTCTATATATAATAGCACTTTGGGTATTATTACTAGTTTAATTTGCTATTAACTTTGCACTCCACAGTAAGAATAACTGCAAATACTTTAGTTTTCACATCAGAGAATATAAATCTAAAAAAAGAACAAAATGAAATTCAGCCGCAGTCTCCAACTACTCAGTAAAAGCTGCCCTTTTGTTTTCTTATCTTTCTTTTCTCTTTCTTTTTTTAAATCATGCCATCCCAAATTCATTTTCCCTTATCCTTAAAGCAACCTTCATCCTCCAACTTTGGCTCAGATATCCACATTCCTTTGACTTTGGCCTAGAGTTCCAGGGTTAGAGCACTTGGTCCAGACTTGGCCAGTCAAGCACCTTAATGTCTCCCTTCAACTGTCCATCATCCCCCATACCCATCCATCCATAGTGGTAAATTGGGGTGTGTGACCAAAATTTGCTCAAACTGGATTTTCAGTTGTGCAAGCCATTACACATTCTTTTCCGCTTAAGCTGAGTTGAATTGGTTTTCTTCTCATTTGAAACAATCAAACAAAATAGTTCTGGTATACCCTTTCAAAGATTTTTCTGATGCTACTCATACACATATTTTTAGTTAATGGAGTTATTTCTATGAACTAAATTTTCCAACAACTAAGTGCGAGAACTTTAGTTTGGTGATTTTAATTCTGTGATAAAATTCAAAGATTCAAAATGAACTTTAATTAGCACTGCAATAAGAACTCAAGAATTACTTAATAGCTTTCTTAGATTAATTGATTTTTCTAAAGTGCCTGTAATTTTGGGGTGCTTTCAATAGATTTGCTGCTTTGATGTCTAACATTGCAATGCAGAGAACATTCTTTGCTTTTTTTTTATGCTGTTTTATTTCCATCCTGTTTTTTTTTTTTCTGTCCTCTTAATTGCTTCTCATATTTGACTGGCCTTTATTTAGAATATAACTCACCAATATTAGACTGAATTTCTCATTAAAATGATCTTGGCTTAATTAGTAGGACAAATGCCCATGAATTGCAAAAAAAACACACATCCTGTTTTAAAAGTGTTTGGTCTATAAATTTACAATTTCTTCTTGATTCTGTGTGAAAACCATACCTTCCTACTTTCTGCTTCAACTAGAGAGGTGAGCAAGAATTTCTAATCAAGCCATTGTAGGTGTGAAATATGATAATACTCAGAGAGTAGCTTTCTAGAGATTAAGGTTTAAATAAACATGAACTTGAAGACTTTCCAAGCTCTCCCCTTAGTTCTCTCCTTTTACCTACCTTACCCATGCTGGAGCGATAGGACTAGTGATAGAGCCTGGGAAAAGGAGTGAGATATAACTTTCTGGCTTCTTTTTCTTTAAAATTCATGTTACTGTACTGACCACTTATTGTTTGAAACTTTTAATCTTTAACAGGGATAAAACCAGGTCTCGTTCACTTTCAGGAAATAAGAATGACTTAATCAAGAGAATCCACATAGACATAGTGAAAGGAAGCTTAGCAAAAACTAGAGTCTTCTATAATCAGAATTTTTTCTTGACTGAAATGTTTTCAAAGATTATTATTTTAAAATTTACTTTAATATAAAAACAACATTGATTACAATGTGAGAATATGAGTAAATATTTGTTAATTGCATGTGAGTAGGTGAAGAAAATTAGTGACAAATAATTCTAATTTTGTTTTAACATAACATTCTCTAGAGAGAAAAACTGCCTTCACCATTTAGCATTTTAAATAGTATTTATAATATAATCCTTGAGCTTGTTTTGGGCAGACTCTGGAGCAATCTAGGAGGCTGGTGGGCTGGGTCAAGCATTCTAGAATACAGAATGAAATTTCTCCAAATCTGTTAGTGATCAGAAAATAAAGTCTCATTAAAAGAGAGGGAACTGCCTCAAGTGCATGGTCAGTCTCTCTTACAAGCCTTTTCCCAGAATTTGAATTTGCATGGAGTGGAAATCTAAAGATTGTTCAGTTACTTATTTTGCATCTACATAATGAAAAGTTGTCCAATATGAAATAAAAACAAAATTTCAACCCAAACTACTGAAATGTATTCCTATTTATCATTTGAGGAGTTACTCGGTTTTCTTCCTTTCTTTGCCTCAACACTGTTGATTGACATGCCATGAATATGTTTACATGAGTCCAATTCTCCTTAACATTTATAGAGTTTATAGAGTGACAGACTAAAATCTGAGAGAATACAAGACTGTAATATCTTTACTGTGTGCTGGTCATCTGAGGGCAAGGTTTTAAATCCACATTAAGTGAGGTAATAAGTTTGTTAGTTTTTTAATCTACACATTTACATGTAATTCTATATATTTTTCATATATCAATTTCAAACTGCCTGACTCAAATTACATAGCCAGAAATTATTAACCTGAATGACTGAATTAGTCATTTATTTATTTAAGCGCTTTTTTCTCTCTTAAGTGTATGACTCCAAATTTTGTTCTTTTCTACTTAATTCCAGATGGCTGGATATACGTAAGTCTATTTAAGTAAATTTTTATTGTAATTAAATAATTGCTGATAACAAGAAAAGCTCCTATTAACAAAGATATGAACAGCGTTATCTTTGTATAGAAAGGGAAGTAGAAATACAAATAACAGCTTTTCCACTAGATGATGTAAACAAACATCAACAACAGCAAATGATCTCCTTTATCATGAACATATTTCAAAGGTTAAAATGAGTTTAATATAATTAAATGGTAGAAAAGTCTAAAACCCTTTTTCAGAAAGGTTCAGAGTTTTTTCCTTAAAAAGAGATGGAGTAATCTGTACTCACTTTCTGTAAGCTGCTTTGCCATTTTAAAATACTGTAAATATCTTCCTAGTCAATGCACTCAAACACGTGCACACACAAACACAACCAACATTATTCTTAATTGATACCTATATATCTTAGTATTACTGAGGTATAATTAATTTGGTCAATCCTGTATTTTAGGAAATTTATGTTTCTCACATTTGTCATATCTCCAATTTGTTAAATTATAAATCATACTATGATTAATACACTTAGAATGAAATATTTTCCTAGATCCATGATGATCTTAGGGCAAATTGCTTAGAGGTTGGAGTATGTGCATCTTAGTGAATAAGTTTGTTTTAAACATATGTTGACTAAACAAGATTATTATATTACATTATACTGTAACCAACACAGATTATTAAACTTTTTTATATACACATGTAAGTTTTTTTTCTCAGCTTATCATTTTATTTTTAATTTTTTAACGTTAGTTTTTAATTTACAAAGATCTAGTTTTATTTGGGGAGAGACAGAGATTGAGAACTGAATCTTCCCACCTTTATTCTATGATTTATGGCTTTTATATTATGCTTAGAAAGGTCTTTCTTACTGAAACATGTATATTCACCTAAATCTTATTTTGATACTAATACGGTATTATTTCTGACAATTAATCACACTCAAGAACATGGCCTGTATGTTTCTATGTATAAAATATTCTCTTTTGCCCCTCCATAAGGATTTGCATTTAGGTCATATAACTTTCTCAGCAAGTCTGTTGCATAGTCATTTATATTTTTGATTGCTATTATGAACGGAATCTTTGTATCATAGTTTTTAAATAGTTTTTTCTGGTACTTACGAAATCCGTATATATTTTTGTATTTTTTCTTTTTTTTTCCATTGACCATTACAAAATTTTTTCATTGGTTATAACAGCTTTTTAGTTGTTTCTCTTGGAATTCTTTTGGATTTTCTTACTGAAAAATCATTATGTGCATTAGACACAGATTTAACCAAATGTATAAAATGCCTACTGGGTGTTTGGTACCATCCTAGGTGCAACCAGAAAGTGACTAAAATATAGTGAACATGGTTGCTGTCCACAGCCAAGGAAAACTAAATATCACTCAGCAGGAATAATCGAGTGGCATTTCCAAAGTAGCATATTAATAGGCACATGCCCACATAGTATAGTATATGTAGTAATGGAATTCAGAAGTACTGAGAGAGATGAGGACAACAGTTCTTGGCAGGCATAGATCAGATGAGGTTAATTATAGAATATTCATAAAAGGAGATGATGTTTTGGGTAATAGTCATAGACTAACAAGAGAACAGTAGTGTTAGACAGATTCTGGGAAGATGGCAGCAGCATAGCTTTTAATCTCTCTGAATCCCCATAAAAAAATAGAGAAACTAAATACAAAAATGAAAACCTCTGGGCAACTCTAATAACGAAACTAGTTTACAAGATATCCCTAAGAACCGCAAAATACAAGCTGCAGGGAACAAATTTATTTCAGCTAAAAGACTTGGATTGCATCAGCAACTTGATGAAAAGAAGCAGAAGTAGCCTACTGAACATTTGATGGACCTGAGTCCAGGAGAATCTCTAAATAGCCAATAGTATTCATTTTGAAGGACAGTGGGCCAATTTGAGAGTAGCAACTTCAATTAGTAGCTGAATGCAAAGCCTCTGTATAAGTTTTTCTATAGCTGCTATAACAAATTATCACAAATTTAGTAGCTTAAATAGCACAAATTTATTGTTATACTCCTGTAGGTAAGAATTCTTATAGGCTCAGATGGTTTCTGTGCCTCAGGTCCCACAAGGCCTAAATCCAGGGTTATTGGTTATTCTCTAGAATAACTACTATCAATCACTTTTTAGCAAAATAATCAACTGTGAAAAAAGTGAGAAAATGACAACATATAGGGGGAAATAACATCATTAAAAAAAAAAGATTTTCGTCAGATTTTTTGACAGCGATGCTTCATGCCATAAGAAAATAGAACAACATATTTAAGGAAATGAAGGAAAGAAAATGTATCTTTAAATAAATATTTACTTGGAGAACCAAAATTAAATGAGAGTTAAAAGAGAGACAGCATTTGTAATAGCTAGACTCTCTGACAATGTAAATACAGTACAACGATTTTTAAAAAGTAGTAGATGACCGGGGAGAGCATATGTAAAACAATTACCTGTTCTCATGAATCATACAGAATATTGTTATTCTGAGGATGTTCTGTGTGTAGAAAAAAACAATTTAATTATTATGAGATATACTAATTCTATCATTCCCTGTGTCCTTAAGAACAGAACATTTGGTGTGGAATACTGAAGAAATGAGTCTACTTAGAAGAGGTTAAGTAAAAACTCATTAGTATTAAATATGCATTGAAAGTATCAGTATTAAGTCATGAGATTTTATGTACATATATTTAAATATATGTGTAAATGCATATACGTACATTTTCCAGTCCTGTCCATTGAAAAGGCCTAGAAAAAAAATCACAAGCTTTTGGCACCCAGATTATTCTTTTGAAATATCATTTCCCACTTAAAGAAACCAGTGTTTCAAAGAGAAATGGATAATTACATGTTTGAAGGAGGAAATGTAGAGGATGAATCTGGAACTATCAAAGACCACTAATATCATGCCAAAGAATTTAGGAAACAACCGGTCAAGTTTCCATGAATCAGTTTGAGCTTCAAAAAGGATAATACTTGCAATTCATTATCCTGAAAACTGGTGCATAAAAGGGAAACAAACAAGCCTTATTTGTATAAACTATACCACTGGGGGAACAAATAGTATATGAGAGGAAACATAACTTTTTTAAAGTATTTAAACCAATACATGAAAATAAAATTATAGAATTTGAATAAATACAATTTTATGATGTGAATTAATGGTTCTAGGCTTTGAGCATGAATGGCTGGATAACATCCAGAAAGAGAGACAACCAGACAATGATGAACAAACCCAACACTAACTATAGTCATGCCAAAAGGGTAAACATTCTGATCGTGCATCTGGATCCAGTTGCCAATTTGCAGGAAACACAGAGGACAGGGGAAACTATATTGACTCCACCATGAGTGTCCAGTCAATGAAATTCATACTGTGGGAAATTTCCTGTGTGAATTACTTGGATTCTTCAACAGAAAGAAAGAGAAAGGAATAGAGGAGGGAACTAGTAGATTAATAGAGACTTAAAATATATATTGCTTAAAAAATGGATAAAATGTAATTATAGGGTCTAGAGATGGACACTTGGTGATAAAACTATAAAGAAAGCCAAGCAAGTGATCACCATAAAAATTAGAGTAGTGGTTAGTTTTAGGGGGCCACAAAAGGTTATGATTGTGATGGGCACATAGAGGAGCTTCTGGGGTATCTGGTAAAGCTCTATTTCTTGATCTGGGTGGTGTTTACAAGGGTGTTTATAACGACATGTTAAGTTATACACTGATTTTGTGAGGTTTTATTTATTTGTGCTTCATTTTATAATAAAAAAAAGTTAAGAGAAAATGGTGGGCATTGAAGGCATTTGCTTTCTTTTTTTATTTAATTTTTATTTTATATTGGAGCATAGTTGATTTACAATGTTGTGCTAGTTTTAGGTGTACAGCAAAGTGATTCAGTTATACATATACATATATCTATTGTTTTTCAGATTCTTTTCCCACATAGGTTATTACAGAGTATTGAGTAGAGTTCCCTGTGCTGTACAGTAGGTCCTTGTTGATTATCTATATTATATATAGTGGTGTGTATAGGTTAATCCCAACCTCCTAATTTCTCTCTCCCCCACATCTTTCCCCTTTGGTAACAATAAATTTGTTTTTGAAGTCTGTGAGTCTGTTTCTGTTTTGTAAATAAGTTGATTTGTATCATCTTTTTAGATTCCACATGGAAGTGATATCATATGATATTTGTCTTTCTCTGACTTCACTTAGTATGATGATCTCTAGGTCCATCCATGTTGCTGCAAATGGCATTATTTCATTGTTTTTTATGACTGAGCAATATTCCATTGTATATATGTACCACATCTTTACCCATTCATCTGTCAATGGATATTTAGGTTGATTCCATTTCTTGGTTATTGTAAATAGTGCTTTAGTGAACATTGGGGTGCATGTGTTGCTTGTTTCTTTCAATAATTTTTCTTTGTCTTTAATTTTTGCCAATTTGATTACTCAAATTTTACTCGGTATGTTTCTCCTTGGGTTTATCCTGTATGGGACTCTCTGCCATTTCTGGACTTGGGTGGCTATTTCCTTTCCCATGTTAGGGAAGTTTTTGACTATAATCTCTTCAAATATTTTCTCTGGTCCTTTTTCTCCTTCTGGGACCCCTATAATGCGAATGTTATTGCATTTAATGTTGTCCCAGAGGTCTCTTAGGCTGTCTTCATTTCTCTTCATTCTTTTTTCTTTATTCTGTTCTGCAGCAGTGAATTCCACCATTCTGTCTTCCAGGTCACTTATCCGTTCTTCTGCCTCAGTTATTTTCCTATTGATTCCTTCTAGTGTAGTTTTCATTTCAGTTATTGCATTGTTCATTTCTGTTTGTTTGTTCTTTAATTCTTGTAGGTTTTTGTTAAACATTTCTTGCATCTTCTCGATCTTTGCCTCCATTCTTTATCCGAGGTCCTGGATCATCTTCACTATCATTATTCTGAATTCTTTTTCTGGAACGTTGCCTATCTCCACTTCATTTAGTTGTTTTTTGGGGGTTTTATCTTGTTCCTTTTTCTGGTACTCTGCCTTTACATCTTGTCTATCTTTCTGTGATTGTGCTTTTTGTTCTGCAGGCTTCAGGATTGTAGTTCTTCTTGCTCCTGCTGTCTGCCCTCTGGTGGATGAGGCTATCTAAGAGGGTTGTGCAAGTTTCCTGATGGGAGGGACTGGTGGTGGGTAGAGCTGGTTGTTGCTCTGGTGGGCAGCGCTCAGTAAAACTTTAATCTGCTTGACTGATGATGGATGGGGCTGGGTTCCCTCCCTGCTGGTTGTTTGACCTGAGGTAACCCAACCCTGGAGCCTACCTGGGCTCTTTGGTGGAGCTAATGGTGGACTCTTGGAGGGCTCACGCCAAGGAGCTCTTCCCAAACCTCTGCTGCCAGTGTCCTTGTCTTCACCGTGAGCCACAGCCACCTGCCACCTCTGCAGGTAGCAGGTAGGTCTGGTTCAGTCTCCCCTGGGGTCACTGCTCCTTCCCCTGGGTCCCAATGCGCACACTACTTTGTGTGTGCCCTCCAAGAGTGGAGTCTCTGTTTCCCCCAGTCCTGTCGAGGTCCTGCAATCAAATCCCGCTAGCCTTCAAAGTCTGATTCTCTAGGAATTCCTCCTCCCGTTGCCAGACCCCCAGGTTCGGAAACCTGATGTGGGGCTCAGAAATTACCCACTTTTAAATATGAGGAAACCACAATTAAGAGTCCAGATCACAGAACAAGTGAGTGTCACTTTGAGTCCTAAACCCTAGCAATTCACGTACACAGCTACATCTCCACACACCTACACCATACACATATATTCACACACACACACACACACACACTCACAAATTGGTAAATATAGACAGATAGAAGATTCAGCAATCACACCCACCTCACCTCCCATCCCAGGGTTCCTATTGATAGTAAAGGAAATAACATCTGTCTTTTTGCCTACCTTACGGACACTACAAATTATCCTACATAAGTGAGAGAGTTACTGTTTCTGAAGGATGTTTTCATAGATCTTTCATGACATAAGTTATGTACATTTTCACTGTTGTTCTAATCCTCTTGCTCAGCTTTTTACAAATCAGCCTCATTTTAGATAGTCTGAGGTGGAGACCTAAGATAATTATGATTTATTTGGCGTCTGTCCTTAGCCCTATTTTATACATGATAACACTGTAGATAAAGAAGTTTAAGAAACTTGTCCTTTTAGCAAAAATATTGCAGAAATAGAATTTTAACCTGGGATTGTGTGAGGATAAATCTCCACTTCTACCCTGATGACTCCTCTGGGGTCTTTAATCCTTGATAAATGATAGAAAAAGAAAGGTTGTGCCATGAATGCTAACAGTATAGGAACACAATTGCCATCTCTTTATGATAGAAGATCAGGGAGAACGCTCTTTGACATAAATCACAGCAAGATCTTTTTTGACCCAACTCCTAGAGTAATGGAAATAAAAACAAAAATAAATGAGACTAAATGAAACTTAAAAGCTTTTGCACAGCAAAGGAAACTATAAACAAGACGAAAATACATCCCTCAGAATGGGGGAAAATATTTGCAAATGAATCAACGGACAGAGGATTAATCTCCAAAATATATAAACAGCTCATGCAGCTCAATATTAAAAAAGCAAACAACCCAATCCAAAAATGGGCAAAAGACCTAAATAGGCATTTCTCCAAAGAAGACATACAGATGGCCAAGAGGCACATGAAAAGATGCTCAACATCACTAATTATTAGAGAAATGCAAATCAAAACTACAATGAGGGGCTTCCCTGGTGGCGCAGTGGTTGAGAGTCTGCCTACCGATGCAGGGGACACGGGTTTGTGCCCCGGTCCGGGAAGATCCCCCATGCCGCAGAGTGGCTGGGCCCGTGAGCCATGGCCACTGAGCCTGGGCGTCCAGAGCCTGTGCTCCGCAACAGGAGAGGCCACAACAGTGAGAGGCCCATGTACCGCAAAAAAAAAAAAAAAAAGAACTACAACGAGGTATCACCTCACACCGTTTAGAATGGGCATCGTCAGAAAATCTACAAACAACAAATGCTGGAGAGGGTGTAGAGTAAAGGGAACCCTCTTGCACTGTTGGTGGGAATGTAAATTGATACAGCCACTATGGAGAACTGTATGGAGGTTCCTTAAAAAACTAAAAATAGAATTACCATACGACCCAGCCATCCCACTACTGGGCATACACCGAAAGAAAACCATAATTCAAAATACACATGCACCCCAATGTTCATTGCAACACTATTTACAATAACTAGGTCATGGAAGCAACCTAAATGCCCACCGATGAATGGATAAAGAAGTTGTGGTACATATATGTAATGGAATATTACTCAGCCATAAAAAGGAATGAAACTGGATCATTTGTAGAGATGTGGATGGACCTAGAGACTGTCATACAGAGCGAAGTAAGTCAGAAAGAGAAAAACAAATATTATATATTAATGCATATTTGTGGAATCTAGAAAAATGATACTGATGAACCAGTTTGCAAGGCAGAAACAGAGACAGAGATGTATAGAACAAACATGGACACCAAAGGGAGAAAGCAAGGGGGGTGGTGGGGTGGTGGTGGGATGAACTGGGAGACTGGGATTGACATATATACACTAATATGTATAAAATAGATAACTAATAAGAACCTGCTGTATAAAAAAATAAAATTCAAATTAAAAAAAGAAGCAAATGACACAAAGAAGTCTGCTAACAAGGCAAGAAAATTGCAATTAAATTAGTACCTTTGTGATTGTTTGGGGAGACTTAATTGACATTGCATGTTACATAAATAGGGATAATAAATGGCCTGGGGATTTTTTTCCTCCTGGTTTCTTATTCAAGGATCAAAAAATATTTTCAATAATTTGCATTCTTATGTATCATTAAGAGGAAAACGGGAATGAGAGAAACAGAATTGGAGATTGCATGTTTTTCTTCCTCTGTTAACTCTGATGAGTAATTTTCTCTGGTCTGAAATCCATTAGTAAAGAAATTTGCAGGTAATAAAAAATAAAATAAGATGAGCATTATGGCAGAGTGTTGCATAAAGGTGACGGCCATTGAAAATATAATTCTAGGAATTATAGAAGCATCCCAAGAAGTAATGTGAATTATTTTCCAGGAACTCTAAACTTGGGTCTTATATGAACCTTGAAAACAAAATTTGTTTTGTAGTTACGAGCTGTGAGTGGATACACAAAACTCTCACAAGTCGTGCAATCACACAAAACTCCCACAAGTCGTGCAATCGTCCTTGACTAGCCAGTTTCAGCAAGGTTTCAGCTTATGTAGCATATCTGCAAAGTTTCAGCTTATGTAGCATATCTGCAGGAGCATTGGTACATCAACTAGGGAAGAAAACCTTCACTTATAAGCCTCGACCACAACACAAAAGATGAGGAGCAGGGTCATTGCAACAGCTGCTTTATAATTCATTACAAGTAAGTAGACACAAGATTCAAGCAAAGACTGACTGCAATATATATAACATCATAACTTTGGAAAATCTTTCTCTCAGTAATAGTCAATGAGTTACAATGTGATGCAGAACAATCTCTTTAGGATGCCCCTTATTATATTAAGGATTTTTTTTTTCTTCTAAACAACTATTTCTGCTACAATCCTCTTGAAGAAAATGTTATATTGAAACCAAACACTTCTTTGCTGGCTTTTCATTTTACGAAGAATTTCAAACTAACAACTTGAGTGAAGGATCATCTTATGTTTAACAATATTGATTAAGCCCATAAAATTTTATGTTTAAATAAATTAAAGCCATAATAACAGAAGGTTTCCAAGATCACATGGTATTATTGTTGGAGAGGCAAATCTTAGATATTCTCTCACCAAAACTATATTTACATGAGGCAAATGTTTTTCAACCACACTGTATTATTTGGCCCCAAATACCTTTTTTCAACCTCACTGAGACTTGTCTTGGCAAACAAGAAGGTAAAACAAGGAAGCCAAATGGTATATCAGGATACCCTCAAAAGTATACAATACCAGGAATTATAAAGGACAGTGCCTGTAATTTTGGTACTGCAATTTTCCCCAGTAAATCCAGATGACAACCCTATTTTTCATTAGTATCTGTATTCTTAAATTCCAAATTAAGTCCTCTTAGTTGAAAAATTAATGATAATCTCATCTATTAAAAAATTAGGTGATAGTATAAGTAGGCCTAAATGCACATACAATCACACACAGAATCACAAATAACTATGAAAGAAACTGAACCCATTTTTTCTGATGAAAAACTTCCTGATGTGCAAATTTTCATTAATGTCCATATGTATTAAAAATTATAAGTCGTCTTAGTAGGATTAATTCATGACTGATACATAAAGTCTTCAATAGGATTAAAATTATTTCAAGGCCGCTAAGTCACTAAAAGGAAAAGCCAGGATGGTTAGTGAATTTAACAATACCAAATTTTTCTGAAACAAATCAAGGATACTGTATCACATAATCTCCTCGTTCCCTTTGATTATTGGTCTGTAATTTTACCTAGGAATTTTGCTGAAAATTATAGAGGAACAAAAACTGGACTTTGACATTCAAATTCAGATTTGAGTATGCTCAAAAGAGAGCATATGCTGTTATTCACTACATTTGAGAAACTTTTAAAAAAATAATGACTGAAAATTCTCATGATGAATCTAAAAAGCAAACTGTCCTTGTTCTCTTTCTGTTTTTATATTCTACTAAAATGTAAGTGCATATGTGTTCAATACATTATTTGTGGTAGTTAAAAAAGGAAACAGAAAACCTAAAACAAAGCAATAAAATCACACTAGTATTATCTACAACACTCAATGTTTTGAGCAAGTCAAGGTGAAGACATTGGGGAATGTGAATGTTGACTTTTTAGAAAATCAAAAATTAAAGAAAAGAATGAGCTGGAAAGGCAGAGACACAGTCATGCCACAGACACTTCTCAGGATGCCAGGCGAGACAAACAAAGCCCATGTCATCTAAGAACAAGGAAAAAAGTCCATTTAAACTCAGCCACCCACAGTGAAAACAGCAACTGACAATGGATTATCAGAATAGATGTTCATTAACCTGCTAACTAGGAAAATTATATTTTGCTATATTGAAAACAGGAAAGTATACTGTTAGAACTTGTGATAGTTTGATCCACCAGTTTGTGAAATAAATACTTATATACATTTCTCATTTTTATTGAAGTCTAAGCATGTTACCATAGGGAGATAAAAAGGGTTATGTCACTAATGCTGTTTTTGCAAAAAGAAACTTCCTAGCTTTTATTAAAATAACTACATATTTTCATTCCATCCCAAACTATATACTTTATATGTGACTTAGAAAGAAAAAGTTAGAAATCTCTGGGTACCTCAATAAACTATAGTATAATCTCCAAATCTTTACTCATTAATTTATTCTGATGAGCCTTAAGGTTATGCATGAGTCAGCTGGCTGAATTGTGTGAAACAGTGGATAGTACAGCAGGAAGTCTGAGGCTGACATAGTTAACTGTAGATGTTAACGCCTCACTGTGGATATTTCCATGATCACATCCATTCTGATTTTACTTTGTGCCTCAAGATCTCCTAGAACTGGAGGTGTAATGTTTATACATTGTTTTGAGATGAAAAGTATATCCAAAGAGAAGATATTACCGTACCACAGAAGCATCCACCTGAAGCTTGCCAAACAATGTGGACAAGACTGAGGGAGGTGCTAAATGGTTATGCCAACATTATCTCACCTTGAAGTATGAGCATGTAAGAATCCACACTTAATCCCCTAAACACTTCCTTCAATAAATTAAGAAAGCTTGACAGTTTAGCTAATTTATTTTCTTTTATTATTTCTTTATTCCAATTTTATCTGTACAATTTTTACTATGTTGGACTTTTCAAAAATCTTCTAACATTACTTATCAGATACTTTTAATTTAGAAAGCCCTGATATCTTTTCCTTTGTATCAATTGTGTTCACAAAAAAACTCTCAGAAGCTAAATGGATATTTCCCTGAGAAATGCAATTTTAAGGACATATATCAATATTTATATCTAATTTTTCATCAAGTACATTTAGATGCAGAAAATTTTTTCCTTCTATCTATAACCATAAAAGATTAAAGATACATTCATTTTGAATCAAGATGAATGAATAAAGATACAGATCCTTCATTTTACTAGGCTTTGTTGGACTGGTTCATTAATAGATTTTTGAATTTTAAAGTTCTTACCAAAGCAATTTTTATCCCTTAAAAAAAATAGTTTAATAACAGTTTAGATCAGTTTCTGTTACCAAAATGACTTTGGAGTTCCACGTAAGTGGAGTCAGACAAACTATGTTTTTTTTTTTTTTTTTTTTTTTTCCCGCGGTACGCGGGCCTCTCACTGCTGTGGCCTCTCCCGTTGTGGACGGCAGGCTCCGGACGCGCAGGCTTAGCGGCCATGGCTCACGGGCCCAGCCGCTCCGCGGCACGTGGGATCCTCCCGGACCGGGGCACGAACCCGTGTCCCCTGCATCGGCAGGCAGACTCTCAACCACTGTGCCACCAGGGAAGCCCCAAACTATGTTTTTTAACCCATTTCAGGGGTGCTATTAAAATATACCATGGCAACATCAAGATTGTACTTTCGATCTGTTTCTCAGAGAGTTTTTCTATCCACAATCCAGTGTTTGAGATAATTCCACACGGACGCTCTAGTCTTCATAAGAAACAAGCCTAGATAGAGGAGAATTTTTTTCTTGAGAATTGACTGAGATCAAGAGAGACTGAGAGAACTCTTGTTTTCTTTCTCTCATTGTCTCGATTTTTCAGGCATTATGTCTCTTCACGAAATTTACTAGCTGGGTTCCAGTGTTTCCTTTGCTGGTTATTATCAGAGATATTTATTTAAACAATGCTCAGCAATTATTTATATACAATATTGCATCTTAAAAGCCAGAATAAGAAGATGTAATGGAAAAGAATCAGAAAAAGAATATATATATGTATAACTAAATCTTTGCTGTACACCTGAAACATTGTGAATCAACTATACTTCAATTAAAAAATAAATTAAAAAAAGAAGGAATAAGTGAAGGTAAAATTTTTTTTAAAAAAGATGTGGCAAAAAGAACACTGATGGGAGTCTGGAAACCTCTTCCCATTTGGTTTCCACTGAAACAAATTGTGTGATTCAGAAACGATCCTCACAACCTTAGCATAAATTAATGGAATTGACTAGATAAATTCCAATGAAATTAAGCTCTAAAACCCTATTCCAGAACTAAAAGTTAACAATAAATCAATAGCAGATGGCTGAAAAGTCACTCTTGAAATTTAGAAACTAAATTTCAAATTACAGAGCTGTTCTTGAAATCACAGATATACTGGATGGTATAAAGTAAGGGAAGAGCAAGGAGAACCATGTAAAATTTTCTCAGGGTAAGACCTGACAGAAATGTGCATAATTCTTGCATTTCCCACATCTAAAATTTTGGTCAATTAGAAAGACTATGGTCAAAAAGGGCACGTAGATGGGGCTTCCCTGGTGGTGCAGTGGTTGAGAGTCCGCCTGCCGATGCAGGGGACACGGGTTCGTGCCCCGGTCCGGGAAGATCCCACATGCCGCGGAGCGTCTGGGCCCGTGAGCCATGGCCACTGAGCCTGCGCATCTGGAGCCTGTGCTACGCAACGGGAGAGGCCACAACAGTGAGAGGCCCACGTACCGCCAAAAAAGGGCATGTAGCTTAGATATTAGCACTCAATTAATAAGAGAGAAATGGGAAAAAATGAATTCTAAAAATGGGGCAAAAACTTTAACTTTCCCCTTGCTCCATCAGCCCCAGTGATGCCACACCAAACAGTTTTAAAAAATTAATTAGAAGTAAATAGTTGTAGTTATTAGACAGATGTCCCTGAGGAGGATTTCATGGTACAATCTCAGTAGACAAAAACCTAAAGGACCTTGCTAGTATTTTATCCTAATCAGTCTTAATGGCCTCTCAACCTTCTTTCAATGGCCTTAGTTCAAAAACCAAACATCTAAATGGCAGAACCATAAAGAATTAGTGAAATGTTCATTGGATTAAAAACTAGAGGGAAAAAAAAGCTGTTAACATTTTTCAGAAAAAAAAAGCCATTTTAGGTCAGTGGCTTTGAAATGAATATTTGCTCTTGTTAGGGGCTGTCTTGGTAGTCATTGCCAGATCCCATACCTGGCACAGTGTTTGGTGCATGGGAAAAACCTAGTAAATGTTTGATTGATGAACAGACATGCTAAATAGGCTTTATTGGAGTCAATTCTTTCCCTGCTTTCTGGGCAAGTGGTCATTAACGTAAATGACAAACAGTGGTCTGGGGAATAGTTTATTTAATCTCTTGCTGTAGCTCTTTCTCCAGCCTCTCAACAAGCTCTGATGTTGCTCTCTGCACCTTCCCTGACCATACATTCCTGGAGTCTCTATATCACCAGTATTACTCAGGAGATAAAATATCTAAAATAATAAGTCCTTTGACCAGAATGTCTCTTATCTGACCCACAACTTGAGCTAAATAATCAAACCTCAAAGCCCATGGAATTTAAAACTTTAGGGTTGCTGGTGCTGAATATTTTGTGATTTTTTTTTTCCTTTCTTGCACTTAAAAAAAATGCTATGTGCAGGTACAAATAAATATTCTATAGATACTTGTTGGATAAATGACTTTACAGTGCATACTGTAAGCTGTTTGAGGAAAGATTTTATGAAATTTGGTTGGTTGCCACAAAGCCTAAATGTTTTGTGATTCATTCAAACTTTTACCTTGTGCCATATCAGATAAAGTTTTATGAGTTTATCTACAGAAGGAAGAGCTTCTTGTCAAACACAAAAATAGGGAGCAGAGAGAAAGAGGTGGAGTTTCCTTACTGAAATCAGACGTTAACATGCTGTGTTCATTATGAACCCTCACATTCAATAAAGTTGAGAATGCCAGGGTACTGGAGCAGAGTTTTACTGAATATCAAAACAACCTGCTTTAGCAGACTTTGTGTTCTGTCTTTTCATTTCCTGTAGGTGGTTAGCTCCTGAGTTGAATTAAATACCAAAGTCTCTGATTAGAGGTAACTGGTTTCCTTCCTGTGACACTGAAAATGTCAAAAAGTAAGCTGCCTCTGGATGGACCTCACTTTGAAGCTTATTTGTGATGATTCCAGTTAGTTCTAAGGTGGTAAGAATTAGAATATATTATATTTTGTTTTACAGATTCTTTGAAGTTTCTTGCTGGAGTTTATTTTTAAATATCCTCAGTCTTTTGTTTTATATTCATAAGCAAATTGATTTCCTCACTCCTGATTCTATCTTACCAATTTTTAAATTATTTATAGTTACCTGTTACAATTAACAAGAAAATTGTACCTGATCTAGTCATATTTTTATGGAAAACTTTGTTTCATCATTCTATGAACTTCTACCTAAATTGCAAAATTTAAATTGGTCATAAAATGTTTTTTTTATCTTGAAGGAGTTTAAAAAGAAGAAGCATGTATGAAGAAGCTACTGATACTTTATTTTTTCTTTTCAGATAGAGTGATCATGTATATACAATTTTTATCCTGTGCAACTCCAACAATAAAATTCCTAGGATTGATAGGGATTTGGGAAGAAATAGTGGATAAAACTTACAATCATTTGGGATTTAATTAAGTCACATTTTCAGCAGGTGTTCTAAATAAATACAATAACAGTAATAAATATTATTAGCATGCAAGATAGTGCCTGACTAGAGGCGGTAAACATTAGATAGGGTTTGAATAAAGGACTATAAGCTCGGTATCACAGAACTTTAGATAGGAGAGTTACCTAAAAAATGTTCTTGTCCAATTCCTGAGTTTTACAAGTGAGAAAATTCAGTTTCAGGAGAAGAAACTGTTTCAGGTTAAACGGTCTGTTAGTGGCATAGTTGAGGCAACATTCTATGTCTTCTACTTCTGATTCACTACCTTTAGTCTCTGTTTTTTCTAGATACACCAACTGAAAAACAAAAGTGACTACATGTATTGAATTATCCATATAATTATTAATTTAAATAGTACAACTTAACCTTGATCTACAAAGTTATACCTGAACATACTTTGAATAGTGTTGTGAATTTTGTAGATCATGTTCAATTATTTATCGCTTACTCAAAACTTGTTTCCGTTGTACAAGCCAAATTATGACAATATAGAAAGTAGAAAAAGAAATGGAGAACATCCACAACTTCTACCATTACAGTACACACTATGCAATTCTTACTCCTAGTACTTATTCATGCTTACATATGTTCTGAAGTTGTAATGATGAGGTAATATGATGTTTGTTATGTTTTATTTAATTAACATTATATCATGACATTTTCATGTTATTACATAATGTTCATAATGACTACTTTAGCAACTGCATAGTATTTCATTGACTTGCTTTGATATTTATTCAGCCATTTCCCTCTTGTTGAACAATTAAGTCACCTCCAATGTAACTGTTAATAACACTGCAGTGAATTTCTTCATTCACATTGCTTGTGTATGTTGTTTTTCTTTAAATTATTTTTCTGTGGGTAAATTACAAACTATTGAATTTTGACTGGATATGAGTATTTAGGTATCATCAGGGCTCATAGCGCATTTTGCTAAATAGTTTTCCAAAAAGGTTACATCATATAACTAAAGAATAAAGTCATCTAGGCTGTTGATTAAATAGAGCAGCCCCACTTTTACCAGACATGGACCATGGAAACAACAGAGAAGCCACAGTTAGGACTGGCCTTGTGTGCAGAAGGGTGTCCAGGAGTCTGCACAGATAATGTACATGACAGTCCCTAGAAATGAAGCCCAGTAGTTTTCCGGAAATTTCCAACAATGTAAATTCTCAGTTAGTGCCTTCTTAAGGAACTAAGATTTTTAAGAAAGTCAAGACATTTGTAGACCAAAGAAGGGTAAAGAATTAGCTAACACACGTGCAGAGTCTAGTTGACATGATTAACACCCATTACCAATCATGTACACTTAGAGAAAATAGCCTTAAGGCTTCAAATAAGTACTAAGAAGGAAGAAGTTGAGCACATGAGACTCTTTTGCCTGTTGAGTGAAAGAAAATAGAAAATTGGACTTAAATCTCTCATCCATCATAAACATGTATTCCCTATACACACCCCACCCCACCCTCAATCCGATACACACACACACACACACACACACACACACACACACACACAGGTCAATGAAAAGACCATGCTTTTCTTTTTTTTCCCACAGACTTACTGTTTGTTTTCCTCCAAATGGCAATGGCAGAAGTAGATTGAGTTACTTAGGCAGAGTTCTGTGTTAGAACTGTGAACCACATTTTCGTCCTGCTTTTTTAATAAAAAGGTTGCTTAGGTTTCAATTCAATCTCTGTGGCTATTGCTATTGAGTAAACCCCTTTACTCCAACCTTCTGGGTGAAAAAAGACCATGCTTTTTAAATTTCATAAGTTCTTTAGGACTCAGACCCAGGACTCCCAGGGCTGTGGTGATTGACTTGCTCTTTATTGCTCAGTATTTTTTTTCCTGGTATATGGAGCTACACAGCTACCATTTACTGAAAAGCTGCTATCTCCCAGCCACTTTCTTGGATGCTTTTTGTTTAGGATATCATTTAATCCTCACAACAACTCTATATATTACCATTTATTTCTGTCTATTACATATGTGGAAATCAAGGCCCAGAATCTTTAAGCAATTTGCATGAAAACACAAGTTCTGACTTATGCGGTGGCAGAGCCAAGATTCACCCTTCTCTGATTGATGCTGTTCTGTGAAATGCCTCTCAGTGCAGCACAAAGTGAGGGGGGCATTTCTACCTGAATATGTTAACATTTCTGGGATATTTTGGTTCTCTTGAGATTTTTCTATTCATAAAAGTTGAAAAACCTCTCAGTTACTTCTTTTTCTCAGAATGTCAGTCATACTGGATATTTAATCTGCTATTAAATGTATGTCCAAAAGAATACCAATGGGAACCACAATAGTGGCCCGAAATGAACTCTGTAATGTTTAATGAAATGTTATAATATTTTGCGTTCAATCTTCATGACTAAAGTCACAACAGATATTCCAAATCAGCAGCTGTGTTGCCAGTGGAATCTCAACAATATTAATTCAGATTTGAACAACCACTCTTGATTTATCTCTTTAGATGCAGGTCCCATAAAAACTAAGGATGAAGTCTCCTGACTGAAGTCTTTAAATTTAATTTCTAAAAAGCAATTAAATCTGATAAAGTGTTTGGGTCTGAGAAATTTTGGTGAAGGCAAAGAATGAAACAGGAATATACCTGTGTCATAACACAGCTACCTTATTAACAATTCTCCTCCTCAAGTAGTTAAGCTGATCTCTCAGCAAATCCATTAAAATTACTCACAAGAATTTAAGTATGTACTATTAGTCAGAATGATCTTGGTACAGTTAAAAAACATTATTCCTTTCCCTGCTTTGAAATTTTCACCCAAAGAAGGATTAGATGAATTCTAAGTTTTTTAAGTTTGTAGAAGAATTCTATCACAAATTTAAACTCAAGAGGAAAACACTTTAGATGTATGATTAATATATTATTAGTGAATATTTGGAATAAAAAAGTTTCATACTTAGAAATGCCAAAGAAAACCAATTTATGTCTATTATAGGTGGAAAGATACTGGCCATAAATATATCTTGAACTTTTAACTGTGGCAAAAGAAATTTTACTACATATTCTGCCTGCCTTTACATAGGTAGTTAAACTCTATATAATTATATAGTTAGAAACACAGTTACATAACAAATTAAGTCCTGGAAAAGGGAAAAAACATGATTCCGTGTAGATACACACAGCCCTCAAAATTTGCTTGCAAATGGTTTGGCTCTTAAGCATAATTTCTCACAGAAAAATATTTCAAATTATAGCCCCTCTCCACCTGAAACCCACTGAATGCATAATTAAGTTGAAATGTGGTTATTATATTTGAGACAGAGCTCTTTCAGGGAGGAAGGAGGCAGAGGACACACATTTACTTCTTTCCTTTAGGGCTGGCTATGAATAAAATATTGTCATAGACAATATTTATCAGGAATCTTTTATATTCTTTCATCTGTCACCTGAATTTTGCCTGCTGCTCAGTTTTTGGTGTGTGCTATACTCACTTCCTGTTTTAAACTACACTTATTGGCACACTACCCAGGACCAGCCTACCTCCCAAAGGACTTTGTACCTCAAAATGATCTCCCTCCCCTCTTGTCCCTACTGCAGTGCCTTCCATGTAGAAGGCACTCAATAATTACTCATTGAAGGAATGAATGAAATAAGAAACATACAAAGTAAAAGAGAAAAGATGTGGTTTTGATCCTTTATAGCCTCTTCACTTTCCCTATATTTACATTGTTTTCCAAGTTTCATCCGTTTGTTGTTTTGCACAATGGCTCCCTTGGAGGTGAGAGCTTGAGTTCCAACAAGTGTGGTAAGGGTAGGGTGGAGGACAGCCGGGCACATGTTTTATGCAGATTTTTAGATTCAGTGTTAATGGAAGGCTCACCTTATCTTTAAATGATGAGGCTATTGTAAATAGCGAGGCTACAAAGCTCAAGAGAACATGGTGAATCACGATGACAAAAGGTAAGCACACAGTGGTAATGTGGTGTAGAGATTCCAGACTTGCTTCACGTGTGTTCCAAGCAGTGGCGGCATCTTAAAGCAGCCACATCTCTGTCCTATCCAACACATAGAGAGGCACAATAGAACAGTGCAGCTACAGTGCTTCTGCTTTGCAACAGTGGTTCACAGCCAACGATGCTCAGTGCTCAGTGTGGCTCCCATGGTAACTCATGGGCGAGGTGCCTCGTTAGGCCCTTCCTGTGCTGCATACCTATCTCATTGCTAAGCTGCTTCTGGTTGAAATCCCATGCACATGCTCTTGTATGGTCAAAAGGAGACTTCCTCTGTACAGAACTCACTCAGAGCCCGACATGGGCACATGGCAGGCTCCTGGCCAAAATGTGCCCGCTAAGCCGCTAACAAATGAATCATGAATCTGGGTGACTGGAGAGACAAATGTTTACCATGGAATGGTAACAAAAAGTCTGGGCTTTTTGCCATTTAGGAAAGAAAAAAGAGTATATAAACTTTCTTATCCTTTCCTGTATGGAGGTCTAAGAAGGTACAGGGCACTCAGTTCAGTCTTTGGACAGCAAGCAAAGTGACAATAAATGAGACTTTTTAGAGATTCACAGTGAAATACACATGTGTGTGTGTGTGTGTGTGTGTGTGTATATATATATATATATAATTTTCTTTTTTTGTGATGACTGGTTTGCTTTACCATAAACCAGAGTAGGATGTTGTTATTACAATTTAGCTCTTTCCTATTCCAGCCCTTCATTGTTTAAGGCTATAGGGAAAGCAGGTTGTGCTATTAACTCATTGAACACCAAGAATGAGGGCAGAATAAGATAATGTTTATGAGTATAGCCTTTGTAGTCAGACAGAGTGGATTTCAATTCCAGACCTGCCACAATCTGGCTGTGTGACTTTTAGGAGGTTACTTAACATCTTCCTCTCTGTAACGGTCACTGCAGGTAGGCAATATGTGTTAAGCACTTAGAACAGTGCCTGGGACAGATTAAGTGCTCAATAAATGTTACTTGAAGATTATTTGCTTACTGATAGTATTCCTAAAATTAGTACTAGGAAAATTTTCCACCAAAGGCATTATGGCCAAAGAGCAAAAAATACACACCAATAACATTATGCCCCACTAGACTAAGTTTGCTAATTCCTCTAAGGAAAGTTATTTGAGTAGAAGTATTTTAAATTAACTATTTGCGTATTGTTTACTTTTTCTTTTCTGTGTTCTATCAGTCCTTATCACTGTGCCTGGTGAATAAATTATTTCAGAAATGGAGATAAGACAAACAAGAGATCTAAGACAATGGAATGTCTAGTATGTTAACATACTCTATTCCAGAGGGAGAAAATTAAGAAAAATGGTTTCTAGCATATTTATGAACAAAGTATTATTGATATTCTGTGGTACATACATACATGCATACATCTATAGCTGAGCTCAGTCTTTGGGACTGGAATGTGTGATCCAGATGTGCTTGTCTTTCCGTTTGGCCTTCTGCTCCCTTTTCTGAGTGGCCTGCCGTGCCTCCATTTCTGCTGTCAGTGGCCCTGGAACCTGGAGGACTTCCGGAAAGGTATAAGCTGACCTGAGCTTTGCTGTAATCAGAAGCATCTGGATTCTTCTCCATGAACCTCCAGAACTCATTACATGCTGACTTGTCAGCTGCAACTGTGCATGGTGGCCAGGTTCAGGAGTCCCTAGGTGTGAAAACCCAAAAATAGGTTCAGCTTGCCTCCTGTTCCTCCCAACATCACCCAAGCAGACCAAGGGAAATACTGTCAAGTGGCCAGTGCCAAGATCATCGTCCGTGTACCCCAGAAGGGGTCGACATGAAGACCCTTACTTACTGCAGAGAGGTCTGCCCCTGCCTGTGAGGCCAACCACTGAGCCTCTCCCAGCTGCGGCTGCTGTGCGCAGGAGCGTGAAGCCACCGGAGCCCAATGGGGCACTGAGCAGAGACAGAACTCCAGGGTCTAGGGGGCTGGCAGCTAGCCAGAGCTTCAGCATCCCCCTATCTCCAGCTCAGCAAGCAGCCAGAAGCACGTCCCAGAGCTCTGGCTGACCAGGGGACTTGGCCTCATCTGGGGAAGGCCCCAAAGGGGCTGACTGTGAAAAGGCCTCATCTTCTTGAGGTTGCTGGGAAAGAGTCATTTGCACCCCAGCCTCCAGATCTCAGTTTCTCTCCTCCTCTCCTTGGGCAATACCTCAAATTCACGAAGATCCAGCGTCCCCAGTGTCACCTCTACTAGCTCCAACTCTACCTGGGGGCCATCCTCTCCCTCTGACTCTGAACCTAGGGGAAAATTTCCTATGTTAGATACATCTAAGGAATAAGCAGAGGGTAGAAGGGTGTGAGCTGCCCCAGATGCATAAGAATGTACATAGAGAGATAATCCAGATCACTTGAAATAAAATTGTCACCCCCCCAAAAAAAAATTTCTCCTTCAGCTGCATTTTGCTTCTCTTTGTCTCTCTGGCAAGCTGGCAAACTGTTTGATGATCCCATGTTCAGCACACAGAGACATTGCAGGTTCTCCAGTATCTTCATTCAACTATTCAGGGAGAAGCCGAGAACATCAAACTATTTTCAGTTATGCTAGAAATGCACCAGAAAGTTTCCTACTGTGTAGCAGAGTGGAAGTGATTTATTTTAAATGAGAAAATGAACCATTGGTCAATGGAAAGTTGACAGCTAATAAAATATCTGCAGCTGGGACTCATCTCTCCATGCAAAAGAGATCTGAAAAAGAGGCAAGGGGAATTGAGGTGATTTGGACTACTTATGACATGAACTTCTGACACTCATTCTGTAAAACTATTAATATGAAATATGGTTTTCCAACTTCAATGCTCAGTGATGAAGGAAAGAAAAGATGTGAAATGTTAGAAATTTACTTCATGGGAGACTTATTTCAGATACTCTAAAAATATCTGTAGAACCTCTTGTAAAATTTCCTTGTGAAGCCCCCTTCCTTTAGAACTTCTTTTTGCAATCCAAACCTCCAGTTCAAGTACAGTGTGAGCTAGAGAAGAGAAAGGTAGGAAAGGAAGATTGGGAGTTGGCTCTATCAAAAACACTCTTTAATAACATACCTGTATCTAATAACTGCTTGAATTTTAGAGAACTTTTGTTATTATTTATAGAATTATTCATGCTTTGAATGGAAACATCAGCAAGATGGCAGAATAAGAAGCCTCAAACCCTCCTTTCCCCATGGAGTTATCAATTCAACAATGATACAAGACCAATTCCCTTTGTGAGAAATCCAGACACCAATTAATAGGCTGCTTCACCACAGGCAAGCCTGAAACCAGCTGCATCAAAGCTGGTAGAAAAATTTATAGCATTCACTCATCAGAATCCCTCCCACCAGCACAATGTAGCACACTGCAGCATGATCCGAAGGAAATTCCCAACTCCTGGAATCTCCAGGGAGGGGGGAAGGAGGGACAAAAGACTGGAATATACATATAACATTCTGACTTTTGGTGGGGGCTAACAGAGGAATTGGTTTCTTTCTTGCTTGAATCTAAACACTGACAGGGAAGAACGCCAGGTTGGGGGCTGCTAAGAACAAAGGTGAAAGTTTGAACTAGCATTGCCACTCCTCCTGTCTCAGAATAGAGCAAGAGGGAGAAAACCCCCAACTCCTGGCTTCTCCCTGGAGAGGGAAAGAGTTGAATCATGTGTCCAACGGCTGGCTTCTTTTGGGGGTGGGGGACATGCCAGAGGAATTGGTTTTCATCTTATTTGACTTGGAGTGCTGACAGGACCTGGGATACTCTAGATGCCTGGGGGTCTTTGAGAACAAAAAAGAGCTGGGTGGCTTATGGCAGCTCCATAGAACCTGCAGTACCACAAACAGACACCAGAGGGAAAAAGAGATTATGAACCCTTGAAGAAAGAGCCTGCAAAACCTCTCTGACTGGAAATTTATATGCACAAGCCCAGCGATGATACATCCACAGAAAAGGTTTGAGAGGCCCCCAGAATCTCTATTCAGGCGAATGAGTGAAGGTCTCTGCACGAAGCTTGTCCATAAAGACTGGGAAAAGTGGATGTTGTTTTCAATGTGCAGATTACAACACAAAGTAACCAGTCACATGAAGAAACAGAAAAACATGGCCCAACCAAGGGAACAAAATAAATCTCCAGGTACTGACCCTAAAGAATTGAAAGTATATAAATTACCTGGCAATTTAAGATATTCATCATAAAGATGCTAAAAGCTCAGGAAGATCATACTTGGACAAAATGGTAACAACCACAAAGAGATAGGAAAATAGACTTCAAGTCAGAAATTGTCACAGGAGACAAAGAAGGACATTACATAGTGATAAAAGGATCAATTCACTGGGGAGATAGCAATTACAAATATATATGCATCAAACATCACAGCACTCAAATTTAGGAAGCAAACAATGACAGAACTGAAGATAGAAACAGATAGCAACACAATAATAGTAGGAGCTTTCAATACCCCACTTTCAATAATGGATAGAGCAACCAGATGGAGATCAATATGGAAAGAGAAAACTTGAACAACAGTATAGACCAATGGACCTAACAGACATATACAAAACACCCCACCCAACAGCAGCAGAATACTTATTCTTTTCCAGGAACATTATCCAAGATAGATCACTTGTTAGGTCACAAAACAAGTCTTTACAAATTTAAGAAGTTTGAAATCATACCAAGTATGTTTTCTAACCATAAGAAAATGTAACTAGAAATCAATAGCAGAAGGAAAACTGGAAAACTCACAGATATGTGGAAATTAAACAGCACACTCCTGACAACCAATGAGTTAAGGAAGCAATCAAAAGAGAAGTTAAAAAATATCTTAAGACAAACAAAAATATAACATAATAAAACTTATGGGATGCAGCTAAAGCAGTAATAAGAGGGAAGTTTATGGTGGTAAATACCTGTATTAAAAAGGGATGTCCTCAAATACACCTCAAGAAACTAGAAAAAGAAGAACAAACAAAGCCCAAAGTTAGCAGAAGGAAATAATAAAGATTAGAGAATAAATAAAACAGAGATTAGTAAAAAAAAAATAGGAAAAGTCAATCAAACTAAGAGTTAGTTGTTTGTGAAGATCAATGAAATTGACAAATAATTAATTAAGAAAAAGAGAAAAGTCTCAAATCATAAAACCGGAAATAAAAGAAAACACATTACAATTGATGAAACAGAAATTAAAAAGATTGTAAGAAACTACTATGAACAATTAAATGTCAACAAATTGGATAAGCTAGAAGAAATGCATACATTTCTAGAAACATGCAAACTACCAAGACTGAATCATGAAGAAGTAGAAAATTTGTACAGACCTATAACTTGTAAGGAGATTGAATCACAATAAAAAGTCTCCCAACAGTAAAAGTCCAGGACCAGATGGCTTCACTAGACAATTCTACAAAATAATTAGAGAAGAATTAATGTCAATCATTCTCAAATCCTTCCAAATAATTGAAGAGGAGAGAACACTTCCAAACTCATTTTTATAAGGCCAGCATTACTCTGATGCTAAAGCCAAAGACACTACAAGAAAAGAAAACTACAGACCAATATCCCTGATGATAACAGATGCAAAAATCCTTAACAAAATACTAGCAAACCAAATTCAATAGCACATTAAAAGCATCATAAACCATGATCAAGTGAGATTTTTTTCCCTTGGGATGCAAAGATAGTTCAATATACAAAAATCAATCAATGTAATATACCACATTAACAAGAGTGAAGGATAAAAATCACATGATAGTCTCAATAGATCCAGAAAAGGTGTTGGAAAAAATTCAAAAATTCAACACCTTTTCATACTAAAACACTCAACAAACTAGGAATAGAAGAATATTACCTCAACAAAATAGAGACTATATATGAAAACCCCACAGCAAACATCATAGTCAACAGTGAAAAACTGAAAGCTTTATTGCTAAGATCAGGAAAAAGGCAACTGTAAAACAACTACCATAATGTATATTTCTATCTAAAAATTTTGAGATCAGAATAAATCACTTAAAATCAATATGCATTGGAAGTTTGACTTTGATCAAGTCATAGCTATAGCTGAAAACATAGTAAACAGAGATAACTAAACATTATAAATATTTTAGATTAAGCAATAGTTTAGAGGAATAATTTTCAGAAATTCATAAAGTAATAATAATGACCACATCCCAGGCACTTTGCATACAATGCATCTGTTCTTTCAACAGTCATATAAAGAAATTATTTTATCCCCACTTTAGAGATGAGATTGAAACTTAAGGAGGTTAGGTTATTTGTCTAAAGCCAACTATCTAGTAAATTGCAAGTCTAGAATCCAAAACTACTTCTGTCTACAGGAAGAGATAACCAGCTCAAATTTCTACAAAACTCAATGAGATAACACAAATCTGTGACTCTAGTAGATGTAATGCAATAGGAAATATAAAGTTCTGTGGATGGATATCTCTGCATGATTATTTCCATGTGACTCTTTACATTTCTTTACATTTCCAAGTAAAAGAATGAATGGTGGTTTCCAGCTAAAGGTGGCATATTAAACATATAAACATTTCTTCAGTCATTTAAAAATTTACTAAAATAACAAAATAAAGCTTACTAAATGAAATCTACAAGGTCAAAAAGAAATGGAAATGATATGTGAGTAAGAAAACTTGATAAGCTCAAAAGCAGAGTAAGTGGTAATTGACACCTTTAGACTGAGAAAACAGATTTTTAAGACAATAGTAGGGAAAACAAAAAGCAACTCAATTTACACTGTCGTGCCTCAAATGACTCAGTAAAGTGATATTGGGTACCTGTGAAAGTGAATTGAAGGTGGAGCTGAAAAGACTATTGTTTAAAGGTTTGTTTAGGAAACTATTAGACTTCCTAGATCCTCTCTTTCATTCCATGCAACTACACTTCTCCCACTCGTTATTGTTCCTCTGCAAAAGATAAAGCAGAAATTCTTTGGGAGATACCAAGAAGAGCTGAGATTTAGGATCATTACAGATAGAAGAATTCAATGTAAGTTTTTAAACTGAATGTTGAGGCACCAGTTTTCTTCTGCCACATGGCTTCCAGAATACTAGGAGGCAGACTATTACCTCCCAAGCAGAAGATTGTAGAATTACTTTCTTGGGAGTGTGATCAGCCTAAGAGAAAAGCCCCAATGCATATACAGCCTTCCCCCAATGAAATGGCTTAGTCAGATCACACAAAGAGTAAAGTGCACAGGGAGAACTAAGTTTAGAATCAGTATATTTGTGTCACAACCTTAACTGTTTAGTAGGAGACAGTGAATGATTGTCAACATTTGAAGAAATCTGCTAGCATAAAAGGAATAAATATTCCAAAAGAAATGGGATAAAAGCAACTTGGATATCCAGAGTCTTCACAGGGAGAAGAGAAGTTTTTTAAAAAGAGAGAATAATTACTGTTGTAGGAGATATGAGAATATGTAGCATTTATCAAATAAGAATAGGGGACTATCAAATAGCAAATGGATTAATAGAAATTTCCTACCCTAAAATTATCATAAAAATGGAATAAAAACAAAAAAAGTTTCTGAAACTAAAAGATATGATTGTAGAAATTTAAAATCCAATAGAATGAATGAAAGATAAAGATGAGAGGGGAAAAAAAACCAGGAAGTATGTAGAAAGATAAAAGAAATAGAATAAAAGGAAAAAAGAAAAGATTATTGTAATATTGATCCAGAAGTTTCAACATTTGAAAAACAACACTTAAGAAAAGAAAAAAACAGAAAATCAAGTGGAAGAGATCATAAATAATTCAAGATAATTTTTCAAAATTGAAATGTCCCAAAAAGAACCCACAACAGTGCTGATAACGGGCTCCACCAAAACACACCATTGTGAAATTCAAAAACATTAAGAACAAAAAGGAGATCCTATCAGCATCCAGAAAGAAAACAAAATAGATTACAAAAAAAAAAAAAAAAAAAAGGAACCAGAATCACAATGGCTGAGAACTCTGCACTGCAACACTAGAAACTAGATGACAATGGAGTAAAGCCTTTGAAATTCTGGGTGACTATGATAATCAACCTGGAATTCCATATGCAAACAAATTATCAATTTATTAGATGTGAGAGCATGAAGATGTTTTCAAACTTGAAAGATACCAAAAATGTACTTCATGTATACCTTCTCAGGAAGTTTTTGAGAAGACATATGCACCAAAATGAGGGGATAAACCCATAAAGAGGAAGGGATGGAATCCAGAAAATAGCACATCCAGTCAAAAAGGAAACAAAGGGACTCCCCAAGATAATGGTGAAGAGAAAGACCACGATCACAGCCATGGACTGGGAAACCAGGCCAGACTAGGGCAGATCAAAAATCTACAAGAGGAATGTATCCACAAAATAAATTGATAAAACACTTGATGTATTTGAACATTTAAAAAGCAGACATAGGTGACCGGGAGAGAGTTTGAGAATGAATTAGTGATAAGTACATAGAAAACTAAACAAATGAAAAATAAGAAAAAATTTACACTCTAGGGAAATAGAAGGTAATGCAAATGGTGAAAAGTAATAGCATTTTCCTATATAGTTTATTTGTAAACACCATTATACATGTATATGCTATTCATAATAATGTGAATACTACTTATTATTTAATTAACCAAAGTTATGATACAACTACATTGAAAGGCTGAGGAAACAGAAAGTGAATAAGGAAAATGTAGTGACACAAGCTAAATTTTCTTTTTCCATAGTAGAAAGTCAGTATATAATGTCTAAAATTAAAAAAATGAAATTAACACTAGATGTGTTATTTAAAGAAACAGAGGTAAGTAGCAAAGGAAATAGCCATAAGACTATACAGAAGGTACTTCTGGGAAAGGAAAACTGGTTTGCGTTGAGGTAGACAGTGTACCTCCATTCAATAAAAATAATATAGAACTGTTAACCTATATGCCTGTGTGTTTTTGTTTTTTTTTGCGGTACGCGGGCCTCTCACTATTGTGGCCTCTCCCGTTGCGGAGCACAGGCTCTGGACACGCAGGCTCAGCAACCATGGCTCACGGGCCCAGCCGCTCCGCGGCATGTGGGATCTTCCCGGACTGGGGCACGAAGCCGTGTCCCCTGCATCGGCAGGCGGACTCTCAACCACTGCGCTACCAGGGAAGCCCTGCCTGTGTTATTTTGATTTAGAAAAAATAAATAGTTAAAATAAAAATAACAGGGCACTAATTTTATTGAAAGATTAATTGGATTAATAGATATTCTCTACCCTAAGATAAAACATTGTGTACAGCAGTGTCAAGCTGTGGCCTAGTTGAAAGGAAATAAACAAGATATGAACTTCCTGAAAAAGTAAATAAAGAGAAATAAAGAAATATTTCTTTATCTTCTACTGGAGCAGTGATGCTGGTTTGTTTGAATCTTTTTTTTTTTTTTTAATAACAGTACTGCTTTCCTGGCCGAGTGCTTTTGCTGTGGAAGGAAAAGTTATTCCAAGCTGAGTGCTAAAGTCAAAGAGCGGCAGCCCCAAGCCTGCTGTTTTCAATTAGCATGCCAGTCCCAATGGCACGTCCGGCAGACAGTGTTTTATTAGGGGTTGGTCATCTCCTCCGATCCACGTGAACAGCCTGCGGTTCTACATGCTTCCCTTGACCTTCCGGTCCCTCTAGAGTTGTGTGACCACTGGAAGCTGAAACCACAGCTGTCTGCCACTTGACTCCCAAAGCTCAATCGTCTCTGCTCTTTCCCCTGGGGACAGAGAGGGAAAGCAAGTTGATGGAAAGAGCGTCTCTTCCCTGAGATAAAACAGTGTCTCTTCCTTGAACCAGTTTGAGAACTGCAGTGAATGAGCAGAGATGTGGAAGGGTGGTCGTGTGAATGCTCAGTAGGGGTCAAGTGAGAAATGCTGCTTCTGTCAGCACAGGGTCCTGTTCTGGGCTGGAGGAGAGTGGCCCTTTATGGGTTCAGAGGAGGGCAAGGTACTGAAAGGCTTGGCACATAAGACTCTAAAGAAGGGTGAGTGCACCTGGAATTTAGCCTAAAGAAGAGAATTTGAGGGTGATTTTAAAAGAAACTTTGGAGCAGGAAATATCATTAAATTAGGAATGGGGACCAGATGTTCTCAGTCATAAGAGCACAGAGCAGGGAGAAAGAATGACCTTATAGAATAAGGCAGAGCTTCATGATGGTTGTTAAACACTGGAATGGGGTGTCCATGGAGTCTGTGGAATTCTCCATAAAAATAAGACCTTTGTCTAATATGAGCATTTGTGTGTAGCTTTGCCTACAGCAGAAGGTATTAAGGAAACTGTCTGGGGAGTCTGTCCGTGAGCATTCTTTGTATCAGAGACTTTCAGATAAATAAGATAAAAGACCACTTGGAACCCCCATTTATATGCATCCCTGGGCCCCATAGCTATAAGGACCTGAATGAACAGTACAAAGTTGAATTTTCTTCTTTTTCTCCTCTATTCTCTTTCCATATATGTTTATAAACATATCAGCTATAGCGATAACAGGGGAACAACAATCCCTCAATTTCACCCTTTTACTCATGGATTTGTGTTAGGGATAGAAAATTATTTACCTTGATACCATGGTCATTGAGATAGGCTGAAATTCTATTTTGGCACTTTTAAGATTTTCAACGAGATGACAGCTGATAAGGAGTAATTTTTAGGCTTGAATAAAAATGTTCCTTTTATTTTTTAATTTTTTCCAGCTTTTTGGAGGTACAATTGAAAAGTAAAATCACAAGATATGTAAAGTGTAACATCGTGGTGATTTGATATAGTATACGTAGAGGATTCCCAACATCTAGTTAATTAACATATCCACCACCTCACTTTTTTATCTTTTTTAGTGAGAACACTTAAGTTCTACTCTCTTAGCAGATTTCAATTATATAATACAGTGTTATAAGCTATAGTCCCCATGTTTTACATTAGATCCTCAGACATTATTCATCTAGCTGAACGTTTGTATTCTTTTACCAACCTCTTCCTCTATCTCCCACCCCACTGCGCCTGGCAACCACTTTTCTACTCTCTCTTTCTGCGAGCTTGACTTTTTTTAAAAAAGATTCCATATATTTAAAAAATACCATGCAGTATTTATTTTTCTCTGTCTGGGTTTTTTCGCTTAGCATAACACCCTCAAGTTTCATCCCTGTTGTTGCAAATTGTAGGATTTCTTCTTTCCCATGGCTGAATAATATTCCATTGCACATGTACACCACATCTTTATACACTCAGCTGTCGATGGACACCTGGGTTATTTCCATATTTTGGCTATTGTGAATAATGCTGCAATGAACATGGGAGTGCAGATACCTTTTTATATCTGCTTTTATTTTCTTTAGGTATATACCCTGAAGTGAGATTGCTGGATCATATTGTAGTTCTAGTTTTAATTTTTTGAGGAACTCCCATTCTGTTTTCCCTAGTGGCTGCACCAATTGATATCCCCCCTAATAGTGCACAAGGGTTTACTTTTCTCCATATCTTTGCCAACATTTATCTCTTGTCTCTTTGATGATCGTCATTCTAACAGATGTGAGATAATATCTCATTCATCTTTATACTAGTGAAGTTAAAATATAAGAATAAAAATATTTATACTCTAAAGCAACTCTCTTTTTGTGCATCCTACTGTAGAAGATATAGCATATCAGAGAACTATGGCAAACGAAAGAAGTTAGTTATTTGATGATAAATTGAGTGAAGTGGTTATGAGGAAGGAAAGATAGAGGAAAGAAGATGACTTCAAAGTTCTTGGATTGAGAGACTGAAAACAGACACAGTGCCCCTGAATGCAGCCTGAAGTTGGAGAGGAAGTCAGCTGGAGGGAAAAGCAGAGTTTTGCTTATAATTGTTGAGTTTTAGATGATGATATAGCTTTCCCCAAAAAAATATTGTCTCAGGAAGTACAAAATAAGGATTAAACCACAGGGGTGAGGAGAACATCCAGGTTAGAAATTTATCCACTGAAGATATACAGTGTGTGAAAGTTCTAGATTAGAGTACATAGAAACTTTCTGAATTAACACACACATGGAGAGGCTGGGAAAATATTCATATGTATACTGTTGGGAAAACAAGAGGTAGAGGTGAGAGAAATGGAAAAGGTAAGGAAATGCAGGAATGAGAAGATTTATTTCTATAAAATTCCATGTATTTCTGTACTTATGTGTACTTATGTGTCTCTCCATTAAAAATTTTCCCTAAAATTATCTTGTAAAAGAAGATTGGATAAAAGTATATGATATATGATAATATACTGCAAATTGATGAGGGCATTTAAATTTTTAAGAAGTTATTATTTTAAAAAAGTTATATTCCTTCTGTGAAAGCATCGTGGAAAAAAATGCAAGGATGAGAAAGTCTAAACTATTCAGAAATATCTGTTTGTGATTGTCCTATATGAAATCAGAACTCATAGTAGTTGGACTCTGAAAGTGCTTAAATTATTTTGTATATACTTTTCATAAGAAATATAGCTAAAAATAGATACTCATGAATTTTTATCAAATCTGTGATTTTTATCAAAAGTTTCCACTGACTTAGCTTCAATTCAAGAAGAAACCATTTCTCTGACAAACTTAATTCTCTCAATGCAATACTTTGACCTGATTATTTAACTTCTTTCTCTTCCTCTTTTAAACCATTCCTATTTACTTTCTAAGTTACCCAGGTAGGCATAACTTTGTCATCCATTCATTTTATTTAATTGTATTTGACAACTTTCAATCATTTGTCACTATTTGGAACAAATTTTAGCAGTTTTTAGGTAAATAGAACCAGGAAAAATTCCATTACAAAAAGTGAAATAGGGTGAAATTTTCCTTCAGTATAGTTTAATAATTTTGCCCATGTTCTCAGTGGCCTTTCAACCATCTGACAATTCAGGGGTGAAGTTTTGGCTGATGATAGTTAAGTTCTGATGGGAAACATGTGCTGCTCAATAGTTTCTAAGACTTTTGACCCTAAAATTCAGTTAAATTTTAATTTTCTCGAGGTTCTCTTTTTCTTAGTAATGAAATACAAATCCGTATTTGCATGTTTTGAAGATCTTCCTGGGTGTATTTTATGGTATTAAAATACCATTATATACAGAATTAACTAAAGGACTTCCTATAGCTAACATATTTCACAAATCCCCAGATAGCTTCAAAACATTTTAAGTTGGCATATGGATTTTTTCCCATGATTCGCGTGTAATTCTATCAGTGACTCATTCCGTGAAGCCTCCATTGAGGACAATGATGTGCTCAGAATTTGTCTCTGAACTTAAAGAGCAGTTTGGGAAATTACATTTAATTCAATTATATAGGGATTGATTGATTAATGCTAATTTGTGGAGGCGAACACTGAGACAACACATTTGTGAACTTTTATGATTTCTACAGATTATCAAAAAGTCGACATTTGGAAGACATTTGCTGTCTGAAACTAAAAGTAACCAATGGACACTACTTTATGTACCAAGAGTGCCTCTGCCTCTCACCACTCAGCTCTGTAACAGTGCTCATTGTTGACAGGCGAGAAGATGACTCTTCGATGTTCCTAATGTTGCCTTCCACATGGAAGAATCCCACTAATGTGATACTCTTAGCTTCTCTCCATCCCTTATTTATTCCTCCTTAAGGAGACAAAAGATTCCATTTAATGGGTGAATCTAGAAGAAACTAGCTATGTACAAACTAGCCCTGTTCTACTCCCATTATCTTTTTGGAAGAAAGTGTCTGGTGGTCCAGCACTGCTTGTCCCTGTATAGATTATGTTTTTCTAATTCTGAGGGTCAGTATTAAGAAATCCATTTGCCCACACATTTAAGCCATATGCTACTTTATCAGCTTTTCATGAATTATTTTGTTCTCCATCTGTCTTGTTCTTTTGTCCTACTTTTCAGTTGGTTCATGAACCAAGCAGAGTACAGAGGTATCGTTCACTGAGCACCGCAGACCCCAATACTCCACTCCTGGCCAACAGTCAATCATTCATGTTTTTCATACAGCAAATATTTATGAAGTCTTTGCTACATGCTGGGTACTGTGCTAGGTGCTGGTGATGGTGAAAGGGTTGACTCAGTCCCTTCTGTAATGGGTTTAATGTCTAACCTCTAATTACAGGATCAGCACCAAACCCAGGCAAAGGTTACCATATTGGCTGTGCAGCTGGAGAAATTAGGTAAGGAAGGAAAGGGAGCCTGAATTCTAATTCTTCTTAACTTAGCTCCTATTCCAAAAACTGACAAAAGATAGCTCTATTAAAATATAAACGATTCAGTTCAGACTATTTAACGGTAAACCTTTTGGACATTATTTTTTTTTAACATCTTTATTGGGATATAATTGCTTTACAATTGTGTGTTAGTTTCCGCTTGATAACAAAGTGAATCAGCTATACAGATACATATATCCCCATACCTCCTCCCTCTTGCGTCTCCCTCCCACCCTCCCTATCCCACCCCTCTAGGTGGTCACAGAGCACCGAGCTGATCTGCCTGTGCTATGTGGCTGCTTCCCACTAGCTAGCTATTTTACATTTGGTAGTGTATATATGTACATGCCACTCTCTCACTTTGTCCCAGCGTACCCTTCCCCCTCCCCACATCCTCAAGCCCATTGTAAGAATTTATTTGAAATTTAGTGTCTTTGAACTAAATTTATAATATTTTACACTTTTAAATGAGGTATACAGAATATATTATTTGCTCCCAAATGTTGGATATGCCTTATATTTTTTCATAAATCCATCTGAGTTCTTTTTCTTTCATTGTAATTTGGTTTGTCTTTAAGCTCTTTCCTTTCCCCCTTGCCCCCATAATTGCAGTGATAGGGAACTGACAGTTTTATCCTTGTTTCTTAGTCTATTCACTATGTAATTAATAAATGACCCATTATGAATCTATACCTCATTTGCAATTGCATCTTCAAAATATCTTTCCTTTGCCGCTTCACTGAATTTTCTTGAACTGCCTTACAGAATTCAGGAAAAAAAAAAATGAAAGGAGAATGAATAGATCCTGGAACTTTCCTTATACTAGGCCTAGAACTGCACAAAGAGAATGTCTTTGGAGAATATACTGTTAACGCAGCTGGGGAAAAGGAGTGGAGACATTTCCAAAACCACCCAGAGTTACTCCCACCTGGAACCCACATCATATCATCATCTCGCCTGAGAAGCAGCCTGTTCCGAATTCCTCTTTCACTCTCTTTTTTTAAAGAAATTCATTTATTTATGTTTATTTTTGGCTGCGTTGGGTCTTCGTTGCTGCACACGGGCTTTCTCTAGTTGCAGCGAGCGGGGGCTGCTCTTCATTGCGGTGCACATGCTTCTCATTGTGGTGGCTTCTCTTGTTGCAGAGCAAGGGCTCTAGGCACGCGGGCTTCAGTAGTTGTGGCATGCAGGCTCAGTAGTTGTGGCTCATGGGCTCTAGAGCGCAGGTTCAGTAGTTGTGGCTCACGGGCTTAGTTGCTCCACGGCATGTGGGATCTCCCCGGACCAGGGCTCGAACCCAGCATTGGCAGGCGGATTCTTAACCCCTGCGCCACCAGGGAAGCCCTCCTCTTTCACTCTTAATCTGCTACCAGGCCAAGGTCTACCCAGGCCTGAGTCTGTCACCCCTAATAAGCTGGATAACGTCAGTGTACTGGGATGGATTTTTGCTTTCTCAAAGATACTCTGTTCCAAGAAATATAATGCTTTTTTTTTTTTATTAATTTTTGAACAGTAAATTATGTACTGTTCATAGGACATGCCAACATAGTTTAAAAATGACACTATGGAAAATCATTAGCCAAGCCCTTTACAACTTTTAAAGATAGAATTTAAATGCAGTTTCAAGAACTCTCATAAAAACAATCTTTATCTGTTTCTGACTGTGACTGATTTTGACTCTGCTAGGAAAATCTCAGGGTGGAAATTTCCTGAGCCGACGGCAGGTCATGCTAAATTAGAGCCACCACTCTTGGGAGGTGGCAGGAGTTAAAGAATGTAACTAGATTTATTTCTCATTTGTTATATATCCAAAAGAGCATTGAAGAGTAACTTTCTAATTCCTCAGTTTTAAAAATAGTGGATCAGTTTTTCCATTCAGCTTCCCGTAGCAGAATGGAAGCAAAAGACACCTAAAACACAGCTTCAACTCACTTGCAGCACGTTTTGGAAACATTTTTTCCCCCAAGAGAAGAAAATTGTCTTTTTCTTTTAGTTTTTTCCAAGTCCATATTATCTTTTCCACGGCACGTGATTAGGATATCAAAAGCAGACATACTGTACTCTATAAATGGACCTCTAACATTAAAGCCTTTTTGAGATGCACACAGGATTTCATTGGAAAGGGCGATTCCTGTAAACTGAACCGCAGACCATCTGTGCCTACCTTCCATCCCCTAATTTACCCTTTTTTTTTTTTTTTTAAGAAAAGTAAACTCTTCCTTCGCTTCTAGATATCTTTTATTCACTACTCACATTAGTTAATCCCTAAAAACTAACATTTTAGTATGGCAAGATGTCAATTCATTTAACCCATTATCTGAGAGGAAGCCAGGAATTGAAGGCAAAGGTGACTGTTGTTCTTTTTAATAAGATTTCTGTTCCTTTATCAACATTTTAAAAGGTTGTGCTCCGTTCCTGACATCACCCTTAACTTTATTTTTTCCTATCTCTTCTTTTGATATTAATTTCCCCCCCAAATTTAATGTAACTATGTAAATCAGCTATAGCTACTATAATGCTGCATAACAAACCACTCAGAAAAGTTCAGTGCCTTGTGGCCACAAGTGTTTATTTTTCTTCTTGCAGGTCTGTGTTTGTCTGGGTTGGCTCTGCTACAGAGTATAGGTTGGTTGGGTTGGTCCCAGGCTTCAGGTTGGCTGCAGGTAGGCTCTGTCTGTGTCCGCATACTAATTAGGACCAGGAGCCACCCAAGCCATGGGCTCCTCCTAGTGGCTCACAGAAGGCCAAGAAGGCAAGAAGAAATCTATGATGTCTCTGAAGACTTTGACTCAGAATCTGAGTCTCTGAGTCAGAATTCCATAGGCGTTGACCAAAAACTTCACATGGTCAACCCCAGCATGAATGAAGTGGGAAAATATACTCCACTCCTGCACATGCACTGCCAGACATATGGCAGGGGGGGAGCTGAGAAAAATCGTCAACTCTACTGTAGGGACCAATAGCAAGGGATATGATTGGGTAAAACATCCCACTGTTTCTTGACTCCACCTCAGGCTGTAAGTTAGCCTGATATAACTTGCCACTGGTGTTATATATTACAAAGGGTACCATTAAAAAAACGGATGTTTTATTTAATTTAAGAAAGTTATTTGTATACATTTTATCAACCCCATGTTATAAAGCTAATTGTACACAAACATAGGATTTCACAGCCAGTCACACAGATGGGCAAACATTTACACAAACATTTGTCATTCTCTCATATTCATTCAAATATAATTATATTTCTCAAACCTGAGTATATCCTTGATTATTGCAATGACTTTCCTTTATTCCATTTATCTCACTGGGTTTTAGGTAAAGCATAGAATTAGACAAGTTGTTCAAAAAGACAGCTTAAAAAAAAAGGAAGGGACTTCCCTGGTGGCGCAGTGGTTGAGAGTCCGCCTGCCGATGCAGGGGACACGGGTTCCTGCCCTGGTCCGCGAGGATTCCACATGCCGCGGAGCGGCTGGGCCCGTGAGCCATGGCCGCTGAGCCTGCGGGTCCGGAGCCTGTGCTCCGCAACGGGAGAGGCCACGACAGTGAGAGGCCCGCGTACTGCAAAAAAATAAAAAAGGAAATGAGAAAAAGAAAAATGTATAAGAAAATGTGTGTGCTAGGTACATAGGGCGAATCAGCTCTGGTGATACCCATGGTGAGCCTGTTCAGACTGAATAGACTGGAATCTGAGATCAGTATCCAGTGAGCCTCATAGAACGGCACACTTAAATGGATCCCACCGTCATCCTAAACCTGACATTTTAAATGTGTAGGAAAAGCTGGCAATGACAAAGTCCCACTGACTTTATGATTTTAGTTCAATGGTTTTAGTTCCTTGATTGTTCAATTTGCATCAACAACAGGATGAGGCTACAAAGGAAAATATAATAGTTTTTACTTATAGGTTAATTAGTAGAGATATATTTCCCAAAACAAGGGAGGCAGTTTTGCTCTTGATCAGTCAGCCAACATATGGAATACTGTGTTAAGTTCACGTTATCAAGTTTTAACATTTTAAGAAAAGTACTGAAAGATTAGGCTCTGCACAGAAGAGGACACCCAGAAGGGTAACATAACTAGAAATTAGTTTACATGCAGAAAAGCTGAAGGAACCAGTGGCTTTATCTTAAATAAGAGAAAAATGATTATATAATGTTTCTTAACAAGTATTTAAAAGGTTTCTGTGGTAAAGATATTATCTTTGCTATTATAGAGGTTAAAATTTGGGATAAAAACAGAACTGATTGCCTTTAGTAAAGGTATAAATATAATTATCAATGTATTTAAACAAGGGAATAGATGCCTATACAGTTGATGTCTCTTTCCTGGAAATATTCAGGAAATGTAGAATGGTACTCACAATTATTTGCAAATTTAATATGTCAGGATAGAATTCTGTGCCCCCAATTTTCCAAAGGAATATGCTTATACCCTGACCCAATCATTTATTCATTTATGTACTTTTTCATTCAACAAATATTCTTTGAGAATCTACAAATGTCGTGTACTAATTTTGGCACCAGGAATACAGCAATAAACAAGACAAACAAAATCCTTGTCCTATGGACCTTACATTCTAGTAAGTGAAACAGATGACAAATTTGTAAACAAGGAAGTAATCTCAGATTGTGACAAGTTCTCTTAAGAAAACAAGTGTCTTTAAAATTACTTGTTTCGAGAATGTCAAAAATGCATGTTTTGTTTGTGCCCTTTCCCCCATTCCAGCTCTATCACTTTCAATCTCCTTTCATTTCCATGCTCATATCTAAATGTTTATGTCACGATATGGTATAGAAGAGGAAGAAATATAAATATGAACTAGACAGACTTGGATTCATCCTTGGCTTGACCATTTACTAGTTATGTGATCTTAAACAATTCACTTAGCCACATTGACCCTCACTTTTCCTGTTTATAAAATGTGGAAAACAGAGATAATATTAGTAAAAGGATAAACTGTGATGACATATGAAATATTTACCTGTGCTGTTAGTTATCCATTTGCATCCTCCTCCATACCGCCCCCGTGAACCCCTTCACAGATCTATTTTCCCTTTCCCCTGCCTAACTCTGTGGCCAGAGGCTGACCCCCAAGGACTGCATCTCCTGGTTTCTCTTGTTGATTGGCTTCTAGTTAAGTTTAGCCAGTGGAAGCACTGGCAGGAGATCGGAGAGTTCAAGGAGAGAGAGGTCAGAGTATTTCTTCCCTGATGCTTCCATGTCTTGGCAGGTATATTCAACACTAGCTGTGTCTCTCCAAGTTCAAAACTTCAGCCAGGTGGTCCCTTTTTCATAATTCTAGCTCTCTAGGGGCTTAAGGAACTTCATTTCCTCCTTGGCCTTTTGGTCCTAGGAGTGGTATGTTTTCCTGCTGACGTGCTATCATGACTAACATAACTATTGGTCCTCACTATCCCTTCACCCTACACACACATCCATAGGTAGCCCTTTGTTGAAATCTCTTCATTAGAACAATCTGGGGAGAATTCTGTTTCCTGTAGGGATTCTGACTGACCTAGCAATGGACATCAGAAGTAGCCACACAAAGTAGATCCTCAGTATGGTATTCTGGGACTGATTTGTTAACATATTTGATGAAAACATGGTCTTCCTTGAGGAAAATGAGAAACCGGTAATGGTGTGTCATGGCATCATAATTACTCAGTGCTGATGTGGGATGAAGAGCCAGATATCAAATGGCTATTGCATTTGGTTTTTATGACAATAGTGATTACAAAGGGTATGGAGTAGACTAGCTGTTTCTGACTATCCTGGGAGCTTACAAAAACAAAAAAGATAAGTACAGGACTTAAATTTCAAACTCAAAACACTAGTGGAGAACTAAAAACTTCCGTGGTAACCTAAAAAGAACCCCTTCTCTCTAGTAACTACAGGGCAGACATGCCTGAGGATTGGGCCAAAAATATGATTGTTTAGGTTGCAGAATTGCTACACTGTATAAATACACAGCATCACCACAACCATTATGTTAAGGTTAGAGCACTGGTTGAGAAGCTAGACTCTGAGACTTGGGATGAGCATATAAGGACAGACCCATTTGAAGGTGTGAACTTCGATTCTTCAAATCACCCTGAGATTCTTTGGTGTGAAGAAGTAGCCTCCCTCCCCTTGTATGAGAAAAATAATCTTTGCGTGCATAAAGACCTTTCAGTGACTTCATCCGCGCTTTTGCCTCACAAAGGGATATCAGTTCTTCTTAATACACATCCCCATCATCTCCCATTGCCTCTATATCCATAACTAGAGCTAGATCCCAGAATTGCTCAGGTGGAAAATTGATAAGCTTGTTTCAGAAGAGACAGAGTATGCATCCTAAGACTTAGAAAATCTTTTAAAATTATATCAGTAGGAATCTGATGAGCTGTGTTGGGATGGTGTCTAAGAGTGTTTTGCTGAAGCAGACAAAATATAAGAGTGAATTATCTATTCATCTATTGATGGATACTTAGGTTGCTTCCATGTCCTGGCTATTGTAAATAGAGCTGCAATGAACATTTTGGTACATGACTCTTTTTGAATTATGATTTTCTCAGAGTATATGCCCAGTAGTGGGATTGCTGGGTCGTATGGTAGTTCTATTTTTGTTTTTTTAAGGAAGCTCCATACTGTTCTCCATAGTGGCTGTATCAATTTACATTCCCACCAACAGTGCAAGAGGGTTCCCTTTTCTCCACACCCTCTCCAGCATTTATTGTTTGTAGATTTTTTGATGATGGCCATCCTCACTGGTGTGAGATGATATCTCATTGTAGTTTCGATTTGCATTTCTGTAATGATTAATGATGTTGAGCACAATGGAATATTACTCAGCCGTAAAAAGAAACAAAATTGAGTTATTTGTAGTGAGGTGGATGGACCTAGAGTCTGTCATATAGAGTGAAGTAAGTCAGAAAGAGAAAAACAAATACCATATGCTAACACATATATATGGAATCTAAAAAAAAAATGGTTTTGAAGAACCTAGGGGCAAGACAGGAATAAAGACACAGACCTACTAGAGAATGGACTTGAGGATACGGGGAGGGGGAAGGGTAAACCGTGACAAAGCGAGAAAGAGACATGGACATATATACACTACCAAACGTAAATAGATAGCTAGTGGGAAGCAGCTGCATAGCACAGGGAGATCAGCTTGGTGCTTTGTGACCACCTAGAGGGGTGTGATAGGGAGGGTGGGAGGGAGGGAGATGCAAGAGGGAAGAGATATGGGGACATATGTATATGTATAACTGGTTCACTTTGTTATAAAGCAGAAACTAACACACCATTGTAAAGCAATTATACTCCAATAAAGATGTTTAAAAAAGAAACCAGAGTGAGTTATCTATAGACATGTACTAACCTAGCATTTTGAATTTAGTGTGCCAGCCAAGCAGCTTTAACTACATTTAGTAGTTTCTTCCATTGACTACTGAAGGCTGGATTCAATGAAAATCAACAGTTCACATTGTCGAGATGCCAGAACTTCCTTGCGCTATGTGCAGGAAGGAATCTAAAGGTTTAGAGAATTGAGACACTTGAGGTAGATTTATTATATACAACCTACACACCTTCCTTCTATGTCCAACAGGAGATGTCAGAGAACAACCTTTCCATCAAGGCAATAAGAAGTTTTAAAAATTCACCAAGAAGAGAACGGTGTCCTTGAGAATTTCCATGGTAGCTGTCTTCGGCAAACTGAAAATAAAGGTGAAGGATGTGGCCTTTGTATTAGTGTATCTCATATGTTGGGATCTCTCATTTCAATGGGAATAACACAGTCCTGGAGTGGGAAAGACCATGTGGTAGTGCTTAACCCTCAGAGAAAAGGTGGTTGCTATTATCATAATCAGCCACAGAGACTGAGTGGCAACCAGTGTTTTAACCCACAGAAATGTGTGGCAGTGGCGACAATGCTCTCTAGTATAAAGTGGATGGGCAGCCAGCAATGTATTACTTGATCTCTATAACTGGAGAGAGTGTATGTCTGGTAAACAAAAATCTAATTTCAGTCACCAAAGGGGGAATTCATTCCTTCTTATAATGTCCCACTCAATTTCCAGACCTAGGAAGTTCTTGAAGAAGGACTTGGGAAATCAGCTTCTGGGAAGATGGTTAGATGGACCTTGGAGAATGACTGGATTATCAAAAACTTAATCTGATTGTAGCTGCCATTCCGGAAGTGATATCTTTGCTGGAGAAAATTAACACAGTCCCAGCTTCCTAGGATAGGAACTATTCACCTGGCAAAAATATTTTTCTCAATCCCCAGATAATGCTGCATAAAGCCTTTGGCACAGAGAGGACAGACCCATAGAATTTGGGGGCAAAGCAACCATTTCTCCATTTGAAAGCATCTCTTAGGAAAATGGCTAAAATCTCTTCTTTTTGTTTTTGGACACATTAATGTCTAGCTAGAGTTCATGTATCTCAGCCTCCCTTGTAGCTACATATGGCTAGTTGACTACATTCTAGAAACTGGAATGTGAGAATCTATGGTGTATGCAATGCTTACTGCATTTACAAAGGAAGTTGCTTGCCCCCCTCCCTTTCCCCTTTGGTAACCATAAATTTGTTTTCTTTGTGAGTCTGTTTCTGTTTTGTATATAGACTCATTTGTATTATTTTTTAGATTTTGCATATGTCATATCATATAATATCTGTCTGACTTACTTCACTAAGTATAATATTCTCTAGATCCATCCATGTTGCTGCAAATGGCAACATTTCTTTCTTATGGCTGAGTAATATTTCATTGTATATATATACACCACATCTTCTTAAGTCAATTGTCTGTTGATGGGCACTTGGGTTGTTTCCATGTCCTGACTATAGTAAACTGTGCTGCAATGAACATTGGGGTGCATGTATCTTTTTGAGTTAGAGTTTTGGGGGGTTTTTTCTGGATATATACCTAGGAATGGTATTGCAGGATCATATGGTAGCTTTATTTTTAGTTTTTTAAGAAACCTCCATACTGTTTTCCATAGTGGCTGCCCCAATTTACATTCCCAACAGTGTACAAGGGTTCCCTTTTCTCCACACCCTCTCCAGCATTTATTATTTGTACGCTTTTTGGTGATGGCCATTCTGACCAATATGAGGTGATACCTCATTGTGATTTTGATTTGCATTTCTCTCATAATTAGCTATGTTGAGTATATTTTCATGTGGCTGTTTGCCATCCGTATGTCTTCTTTGGAGAAATGTTTAAGTCTTCTGCTCATTTTTTGTTTGGGTTGTTTATTTTTTCAATATTGAGTTGTATGATTCTTTGTATATTTTGGTTATTAACTCCCGTCAGTTGCGTCATTTGCAAATATTTTTTCCCATTTCTTAGATTGTCTTTTCATTTTGTTGATGGTTTGTTTTGCTGTGTAAATGGTTTTAAGTTTGTTTAGGTCTCATTTGTTTATTTTTGCTTTTACTTATTTTGCCTTGGGAGACTGATCTAAGAAAACATTCCTATGATTTATTTACATTTTTAAAAGTAAGTTTATAACATACCTCCTGAAAACTGTTACACATTTTAGGAAAAGCTTGTCATTATGATTTGCTAACGTGACCTCAAATTTTCAAATGTAAATGTTGTTTTCCTAAGGCGAAGTGTTGATTCATCTAAAAAAAAAATCTAAAATTTTCAAATCTAAGGGGAAATTTTAGAAAGAGAAAATGTCTAACTGATGTGGTGAATCATTCTGAATTCATTTTTGATTCAATTAACATTAGGAATAGAAAGAATTCAAAGTCCAGAAGCTTCTTGGTGTTCACATTAAATATTCTAAAAGTCATATTAGGAACAGTGGCAACTTCCAAGCTTAGACTCCCTAAAATCCTCCCCTGGATAAACTTTGCCAGTTTTCAGTCCAGAGCATCACATGTATAGACTACAAATAAAGGAATTATTACCATACTAACAAAATTTCTATGTTTGCCTCTCCTTGGTTAGCACTTTAGCACTTTAGTCCTCCTAAAACTTGAGGAAGGTAAGAAGGTCACAGAATTCTCCTTCATCTTGTATTACTTAAAGGGTTACACTTAAACCTGGAGGGCTTCATCTCAACAGTCTCAACAAGGGACTAGTTATGAAATATTTTAATGTGGCTACAAATCAGATATTTTCCTTTCCTTTATAGTTCACAAGACTGATCCTTATCAAGTGTTACTTTTAAGAGCAATGTTTACACATCTCATAAATCAATGTTTCTCTTGCTGCAGAGGGTGATTAAGATTTTTTTCACACTTCTGTTCTCAGCTTGGATGTGGTACATTTTGCAGGGAGTGCCCTTGACTTTGAAGTTGCCTTTCCAATTCTGTCTCCTTTTTCTTACGGGAGGATTGAAAGGACCTGCTTTTCCAGTTTGACTTATTCAAATAAGAAAAATATTTCATATGCATTTATTTGAACTTTCTGGTTTTTTTCTCACTGGATATTGGCATGCGTTCATTTTGGCTGTGGTTTTCTTGCATGTAAACTATGGCATAAAACAGTGGTTTTGAAGTTTGGTGCTTGACCAGCAGCATCTGTATCATTTAGGAACTTGTTAAAAGTACAGATTTTCAACCCCATCTCAGACTTACTGAATTAGAAACTTTTGGTATTGAACCTAGCAATCTGTGTTTTAATAAGCTCTGATGCACACTTGAGAACCATGGCATAAAATAATGTGAAAGTGGCTTTGTATTTGAATATGTTGAAAGTAGAACTGAGCAAATATACCTGAAAAATGGGATATTGTGTTGAGCTGGATTCTGACACATAGTATGGAGTCACCAGAAAAAGTGCTCTAAGTTTTAATGCTATTGGCCCCTGGTGAGGAGGGGCAGGAATAGGGACCAAAGTGGTTCATTTCTTACTTTTGTTTAAGGTACTGCTTTAGCAGGAAGTACTTGAGCCTTGGTACTTCAGGTGTGATCTGAGTACTAGCATCTTCAGAATTTCATGGGAACTTGTTGGAAATTCCTCCAACAATTTACGTTTTAAGTAGGCCTCCTTGTGCTTATATTTACACAATATAAGAGGAAATGAGAGGAGCCATTGACTTAGTTGAGTACCTGGTAGTGATAATCAGTGTCAGAACAATTAAATCATGTGTCCACTAAGTCAAATGTAGGTAATCAATGACATATAAACAAATTAAAGTTCAAGTACAACTCAAATATCCATGTATTTTCTAGTTTTCACTATTTTTCTTTTCAGACAATAAGAACAAGAAAAGTGAGGAATAAAAAATATTGGATTCAAGAGGTTATAAGAGAAAATGAAGAGATAAAACTATCATGGGTAAAAATGTCTAGAAAATATTATGAGTTAAAGCACTAGCTGTGTCATGTGAGAAATAAAAATAAAGGGGACATTCAGGTTATATCTTCATGTTATCATAACTGGTTGAATATGAAGTAAACAAAAAATGAGTTGATACTTTCACTTGGACAATGTCAAAATATTTCTACAAAACTAAACTTAAAACATTTTTTCACTTAATAAAGTAAAATTTGTTGCTTTGGTGTAATAATAGTATTAACAGTAATGATATTTATCAAGTTTCTACTATATGCCAGACATGACTGAAGGTACATTAGATATACTAACTAATTTAATCCTTATATAAGTCCTATGAGAAAAGTACTATTATATCCCTATTATATGGATGAAGAAACTGAGTCTCAGAGAGGTTAATTAATGTGCCTAAGGTCACACAACAGTCAGCTGTGGAGCTAGGATTCAAATCTAGGTAGTGTGGTTCCAGACCCAGCCCTCTTAAACACTACACTATAATGCTACCTCTGTAAAGATCATTTTAAATAAGATTCGTAAGTGGTCTTAGGAACAACAACAACAAAATAATCAAAAACGGTTAATTTGAAAAATGAGGGGAATTCCCTGGTGGTCCAGGTAGGACTCCGGGCTTCCACTGCAGAGGTCACAGGTTCCATCCCTGGTCGAGGAACTAAGATCCCGCAAACCACGCGGTGCAGCCAAAAAAAAGAAAAATGAGGGTACTTAATTTTCAAAATCTGAAATTTTATTTTCCCTGATTTGTTCAACCTGTGATAGAATTCAAGAAGAGAGAAATTGCCTTCCCTTGTCACCTCATTTCCCTTCGTTACTTCCAGACAATTATTCTTCGATAAAACACATATTTGTAATTCATACCATGCACTCTTTACTTTTACTTGCTGCTCTTATCTACCAGGGCTCTGGTAGATGAGATAGGAAAAATTTGGTCTATCCACAAGGTAGATGGAAATTTGTAACAGCTGACAGAGTATTTCCCAGTAGTGCCATGGGTCCAACTGGAGTTATAGACAATGAAATTGTGAACGTAACGAGACCAATTCAAGTTTCAATTGTTAAAACATGATTTAATTGTCACTGGAAAATCTAGTCAGATTTATACAAAGAATAAGTGTATTCAGAAAAATCCCAAATAATGTTAATAAAAATTAATTTTAAATAATAAAAATAAAATTTCCAAGAATAAGAATATTTTGATTGTAGTATTTGAGAAAATACCACATGGTGCTTGATGAATTGTAGACATTTAAAAATTCTCTTTAATAAGTGAAGTAAGCCAGACAGAGAACGGCAAATATCCCTATATCATATATAGGGAATCTAGAAAAAATGATACAAATGAACTTCTTACAAAACAGAAATAGACCTACAGACATAGAAAACAAACTTATGGTTACCAGAGGGGAAAAAGGGGGAGGGATAAATTAGGAGTTTAGGATTAAAAAATATACACACTACTGTATATAAAATAGATAACCAGCAAGGACATGCTGTATTGCACAGGGGACTATACTCAATACCTTTTAATAGCCTATAATGGAAGAGAATGTAAAAAAAGAATATATATATTTATATATATAATTTAATCATTTTGCTGTACACCTGAAGCTAACACAACATTTTAAATCAACTATATTTCAATAAAAAAAATTTAAAAATAGAAGGCAAGAAAAAGAAAAAAAACAGTAGATGGATTAATTTTCAGAATTCTCTTTAATACTCTGTTAATTCTAGAAAGTTTAACTTTATAAATGTAAAAATGAAATCATAACATACTATGAAAATATATAGGAGAATCATTTTTTTCTTTTTTCCCTGTACCACGTGGCATGTGGGATCTTAGTTCCCCAACCAGGGATTGAACCCATGCCCCCTGCACTGGAAGGCAGAATCTTAACCACTGGACCACCCAGGAAGTCCCCAGGAGAATCATTTTCAAATCTTAGACCAAGAAAAACTATTTAAGCCAACTTCAAAGGCTGAAATCATTTTTTAAAATGTGTACATATACGTTTAAAAATGTGGAAAAAACACTACTGTATATCATTTTTTCACATATTTATAAAATGGACAAATATTCCTAACAGAAATAACTAACAAAGTTTCTTAATACACAAATATGTCTTATTTGTCTTTCTTACTAAATTATAAAATAATTGAGAATAGAGACCTATGCTATTTGGCATTGGATAATATTGCCAAAATTTCTTGAGTATGTAAATTAATAAATAAATGTCAGAAAATCAATATGAAATCAACCCAGGCAAATACCATAACATTTTGAGATGTTTCTTTGGTTGAAGAGTTTTATTTTTACTTCAGACTGCAAACTATTGGCAAATATAGTTGTTTTTACATAAGATTGGGTATATGATTATTCAGTGACAGATACATGAAATATTTTTTTTTAATGATGCTAACAACCTTTAACAGTATCTAAAGAATGACTGTGGGCTTGGGCCTTGATGGTTCCTTGATTTATAATTGTCTAAGCTAGATTTCTTATAATTAAATAGCTGCTTTGAAGTCAGTATCATGAATGGGCATGTTGTCTTAGGAAAGCAAGTCTTTTTCATAAGTTGAATTTTCTAAATGTTTTCTTACATTTCATTATGCTGAGCTTTGGAATGAAGTATAAGTAGCCAGTCATAAAAACAGTGCCACTCATGCTAGTTTGGTGGTGAGCCATCTTCTCATCTATGTCATCAATTGTCCTCTTTTATCGGGTTTTGCTCTTAGTCTCTATCCTCACAAATGCAAATCCACCCACTGACCTGATAATAAATTGTATGTAAAATGGCACCACAGCAATTTGCCATGTAACTTTGAGCAAGAGGCTTAATTTTTTGCCATGCTATGTGTGTTGCCACCCATAAGAGTACATTTTTAGTATATTTATTTCATACTACACTGGAAGTGTTAACCTAGTCACAGGATCAATACAATATAGAAAGAGGCCAGCAGAGAATTCTTTAAATTATAGTGTTTTCTCCCCCAGAAGATTTATTTCTACTCACCAAAAGGAAATATTTACAATGGCTCAGCTATCTTTAAAATCAACCCAATGGTATAAAAACTGGCTACCCATAGGGCATTTAAGGTGATGGGATTTACCCATAGACCCTGCTCTCTGATGTTAAGCAAGTGCATGGGGAAGGAGCCATGTATGTCCTAACTTGCTACAGGCTTTACCAATCTGCTTTATTCCCACAGGCTTTTTTAAAGGTTCTTTGTAAAAAGGTTTCCTTCTGCAAGTCTGCCATTGCCCCAGTGTGCTCCAGCACCCACTCCATTTGGCAAAATGTTAATTAGCCCTTTCACTTTGGACACAGTACCTGCAATCCACCTATTCCTGCAGTCTTAAAAGTTTCACAGTTCTTGCTTCCTGAGACTAATGAGCCTAAAATACAAAATCTTATTCCCTCTGTTCCAAACCCACATTCATAGGCCAACCTCACACTCTTCTAATACATACATACACACACACACACACACACACACACACACACACACACATACACACACACACACACGCAGAGAAATCTATAACAACTACGATGACAAAGAGTGGCATTTCTAATTACCTCCTCACTCCCCTATTGCAAAGACATGTAATGAGTGGGTCCAGTGCATTGATTCTACTGAAGAAAGCATATTTCTTAGGTATGGTCACAAGATGAGAGATCAGACAATGAATATCAAAAAGATGCTTGAAAGAGGAAGCCAAGTCAAGGCAGAAGCGGTTGTGGATTGATGGATTATCAAACAAAAAGCGCAGCCTGCAAACATTAAGAGCTGCAAGAGACAGGCTAGCTTCTTTCCTCTCTGTGTCTATTCTTACCCCTTCCAATGTATTCTGCACTATAGCCTGAGTTAGCTATTTAAAACACAAATCTAAACAACTAGTTCCCAAATTAAAACCTTTCTAATAATGTTTTCTTTTTAATCTTGCAAGAGTCTAAAATCATTAAAAAAACCTAACAAGAACCTGCATGATTTGACCTCCTAAATGGTCTCACTGCCTTTACTCTCTTACACTCAAGCAAATTTAGATTATGTCACAACCCTGCTAAAATAATCTATGATGGCTGCCTGTTACCTGTAGAATTTGAAGCCCAGTTTCCCTGTTTTTACCTTAACTCAAATTTATTCCCCATTACTTCCTTTTATATCCTTTCATTTGGTGACCCACACTGCCCTTGCCTGCTTGGTCTCTCATTTCCCGCGTTCTCCCACCCCTCAAACTCTGCAAATCTAAATTCTTTCTAGTAGACCTTAAACCCCATTTTACCCTTGTGTCTTCTCTTAATTCCCCCTGTTAAGAAATAATCTCTTCACTGTCTACATTGTTGTAGCATTTTACGGCTTCTTTGGATTGTAGATAGCTCTGTCCCAGTCTAATTTCCCCTTCTTGCCTGAACATTCGTTCACATGTAAACAAGGAGCTACATCTGATTCATCAGTTGTTTCAAAACATCCAGCAGTGTCAGGAACCTTAGTTGGTACTCACTCAACAAATATTTGTGCAGTGCATGACTGTCTTCAACCTTCAGAAATCAATCTCTCCGAGAATCTACACAAACCAAACTACTACTGACTTCCTTTGTCTACTGCTGCCTGAGTAGAGAGGGCCAAACAGTCCTAGAATAAACGAATTAAGGCCCAAAAGATGAAGAAGCACAAAGCAAAGAGAATAAGAAGGAGATGATCACACCATGCGCTGATTGTTTTGCCCAGAAGGCTTCAAGGCCTTTAATTAAACAGTTTAACCATGGGATGCAAAAGATGGAATGTGCTACTAATTAATGCTTTAAACTCATTATACTCCCAGGCCAGAAAATATAATAACTGCATAAAAATTTGGAAATTATTTCTGCAGAGATCATGGCAGTTTTCTTTGATAAATCTCAGTCACTGAGCTTCAAGGAAGCCTGTGCTATTAGCTGAGGTGATATCATGAACAAAAATGGGTCAGGATTTGAAGATGGAAGTTTGATTGACAAATATTTAGATGAAAGACATCACCACACTCAAATCTCTTTTTTTCTCTGTCTTAAAATTTCTAAAAATAGTGCATGGTGTGGTTGCAATATTATTCAGTGACTAGATTCTAAAGACATTTATAGGGAAAGAATTGTTTATGTCAAAATTAACTTTGAAGGTCCTTTAAATTTTACATGAGATAGAGTAAACATGGTTTGGGTATCATTCCATCTCTCAAGAAGTTCACTACAGTAAATCATTTTTCCCTAGAGTAGGGATAGATTACTGTTTCTTTGCACATCAGAGGAAGTAATTTATTTATAGCTAAGGGCCTTGTTTTGTGAAAGCCACTTTTCTTCTTTTTTCCCTTAACTTATAAAGTTGAATTTACAAATTCAAATGTACCTAAAATGGAATATGACTACATGTCTCCAACTTAATCTAAATTCATTTGCTCTTAGGAATTTTAGTACACTTCCACAAAGATACAGTTGAACTCCATAATTACAAGTGGCAGCAATCTAAGGATTAATACAAATCATTTTCCCTAGCTAAATTATTAATTCTATAATTCTTAAAGTGATTTGAATTTTAAAAATTGTTTTAAAAGAAAATCTTTAATTTTCTGATTATTCTTCAATTAAGTTATTCAAATGAATTAGAGTGTTTTTGTCCTTTTTTCCATTCTCCTTACCTCACTCTTGGAAAATTTGTATGGGTGGAGTGTTTGAGATTTGGCCACACATTCCACAAATCTTATTCTCTCAATTTTATTCTATAATGTTCAGAAGATTTTGATGAAGCAGAAAATATTAGGCAATCAAAATCAGCTGGTTATATCCCTTATCATGGGTCTTTACAATGCTAGTTAGTATACCTCTTCTGATTCAGTGCTGAGATTTCTTCTGTTTAATAGATAACAAAAGGTACACTGATAAATATTTTTACGGACATCACATTTCATATGGAAGTCTTGTTCCCTATACCATACATAATATTTTTAGAGCAACTGCAATTCAATAAATAATATTTTTTAATAGATATTATATGAAAGACACTAGTTTGAGTTCTGCAGGGAGCGCAAAGATTATCAATATATTATTTCTGAGCTCAAGTTTTTACAGTCTTTACAATTTTTAGGAGAACTGTGATAGCTAGGTATCAAAATAGCTCTTAATGTCACCTTCTGGTATTTCCCACCTTTGTATAGTCCCTTCCCACACTGAATTAGGGCTGGCCAGTAGAACACTATGGAAATGATGACGTGTAGCTTTCTCAGCTAGGTCAAAAAGTCACCTCAGCTTCTGTCTTGGTCTGTTGGATCATTCACTCTGGGGGACACCAGCTGCCTGTCAAGAACTGTGAAAGATTTGAGATTTTATCCTTCTTGCAAGCTAAGTTGCCCTGCCACAGTTCCATAGATGGTAGTAGAAGACATGAGACTCCTGGGTCATACTCAAAGGATAGTTTATCACTGAATACAATGAAAGTAGACAAAGTATCAGCATTGTGCCAGTTCCTTGAGCCCCACTTCCATAGGCCATTGCAAAATGGGCCAAGTGATAGCTATCCAGGCAATGGGTTGCTTTAAAGGAGATGAACCCCAAATTTAGGGAACCTGATTTTTTAATAATGGGCAATAAACCTTTCTGATCTTTACCTTAAGGATATATTACCTTTATTATATGGGAGAAGAAAAATAAACTTCCCTCTGCTCCGGAGGGAGACTATCTATCTTCTAAGGTTGTTTGCTATACAAACACCCTTAGAAAGATAGTTCAGAACATGGCAAGTCATTTCCTCTGCTCACAAGATGTGAGACAGCCCTAGAAAATTGTCTCCCAATATGGCCAAGCCATGAGCTACTCATGCAGCCCTAGCAAGAGACCCACATCTGAAGCCTCTCCCAGCAACAAGATCCACTCTGCCAGCTCAGCAGCTGAAGCACCTTGAAAGAGGATCCTTCACCCCAGGGAAGCCTTCAGGTGACTGCTTTCCTAGCTGAAATACAGGAAATATAATTTTATGAATGACCTCAAGCCAGAGCCATCTGGGAAGTTGCTCCCAAATTACTAATCCACGAAAATTATGAAGTTTCATAAGATTGTTTTAAGCCATTAAGATTTGAGGTGATCTCTTCCACAGTAATACATAAACAATATAAATTTTGTGCTTGGAAGTAGCATGCTATCACTACAAATATCTTAAAACAGAACAGTGGCTCGGGGATGAGGTAATAGGAGAAATCTGGGGGTACCTAAGGAGACTGTTAGGAAAAATAAGAGGCCTTAAAGAGACTTTCAGCAAAGCCTGACCATCTTTGAAGAGCAAAGCAAAGTGAGGAAATGTTGTTGAATACTGGAGATCTGTGTTGTGTAGCAGCAGAAAGTTAGCAACACTGGTGCCTGTAGTAACATGGAAGGTGAAATATACCTGAGGAACTGGCTCATCTAGTGAAGATTCCAGGCGGTATCAAAGGTCCCATCTGGCTTCTTGCTGCTTAGAGTAAAACGAGATAGGTAGCCTTTTTGGTGATCCTTGAAGAATATGTAATGTGTTATATTGTAGGCAATATAAGTTTTATAATAATTCACCATTTGTGCATATTGCATGTTCAGAAAATAAATCATTATTTTCTACATAAAAAATAGTTCCCTATTTTAACATTATGAACAAACAACATCTTCCAAGAAAAATTAAACTGGTTAGAGAGAGAAAGGGAACGTAAAAACTTCTGTTTTTGTTGCCTTTTATTAAGTGGCTTTGAAGGTGAACTTTAAAAAATGTAATGAGAAATAATACTTTCAGTGTTAGTGTCCTAGAGGTTTAAATACCGTATCGTGTAGTACTGGAAGTCAACTATTATGAGCCAAAGTAAGATAAGGGAAGTTTCCAGGAAGACAAGTGTTGAGGCATAGCTGCATATTCATCAGTATATAAGAGAAATAGGAGGTATCAAAATGGAACATGATTCTTAGAGCAACAGTGTTAAAAACTTATTTTCACAAGGAAGTGTTTTTCCATCTTCAATAATTATTGTTTCTTACTTTGAAAAATTTTAAACAATAACAAAGCACTTGGTCACAAAGATTCAATAAGCTTTCAAGATGCCAGCTTCAGTTTGGCAGTGATACTAAGCCAGTCTTTGAAAGCTGAACACATTGGACTGATTCAAATGATGAATAATTGGGAGGCCCATTGCAAAATAGTTTCTAAACACTTTCTTAATCACCTGCTGCTACAGTCAACAATTACGAACCTTTCAAAGTCTGCTGAATATGCCCTGCTTTAAATCTTATAACTTTATTTTATAACACATAAAATCAAACAAACAGTCACAGAGTGAATCCATTTTAGAACATAAAAATTACATTAGGGCTATTTGTCTTAATTTTTCTTTTTTTATTTGTGATCCAAATACTTAAAAATAGTTTCACTTAGTTTGTATGCACACACAAGCGTGCACACACACACACACACACACACACAGAGAAACTAAGCTGAAAAACAGGTCACTGAAAAAAAACTATAACAGCAGTTCTCTTTCTTACTTTGCTTTTGCAGGAGTATTTGCCTTCAAAACGATATTGTTAACTTCTAGCAGAAATTCATCAAAATGATAAAATTATTGGCAAAGATGTTTCTTTCCTAAGAATTGAGCTTCTGGTTCTCCTCAAAAGACAGTAAAATATTCCTTTCACCTTACTCTTATTTAGAGTGAGCAGTCATGTGATTCTAAGCTCAGGAGAGGCACTGCCAAAGGAAAGTTAGTGTGCCATCCATTCTAGTCTCCTCAGCTCCAATCCAGATACCTCTCTCTTTTTAACTCTAGAGGCCAGAGACACTGATATGAAATGCAGACAATTATATCACCCAGAAACTACATGAAATGTGCTGTAGTGTAATGTGCATAGTGCTGGGAGTTGGTAAAACTGAGTCTTCACCATGCTTTGCTCAAAACTTGTGTAGTCACTTGCTATCATTAAACCTAAGCTCCCTCATCCGTGAAGTAACATAGTTACATTGAGTGATCTAAGTTCCCCTACAACTCAGCCAGTCTCTCATCCTAAAGTTCCTACCTTTCAGATGGCTACAACCTGATATCAAATTATGAAGTCTGGCTTTATTGAGCAGTATCATTTGTAGGGAATTTTTTCCCTTGTGATATATTTTCCCTTGAAGTTAATGTCCAGTTATTTTGAAAGTTAAACACTGTTTGAAATGCACCATTAGTCATTATAATTTAATGACATTGTCTGAGAGTAGTGAAAACCCCATGACCTTGGTATTGTTGAAAAGGTCTTGGTGGTGATTTATTTTACATACGTGATGAGTTGTTTGACATCCTTGTCACTAAAATATAAACTTGTGCAACTTTTCGTGAAGCTATTCTTCAGGAAAGTTGATCTCTGTCACTGAACATATGTTCTTTCACCAGATAACTGCTTTGATTAATTGATTCCATCACAAGTCATGATAGACTTGGCATGACAAAGGCTGTCTGTTCTGTATTCAGAGGGTCATTTCTTTAAATGAAAATATAATTGTATTTTGTGTCAGATGGTTTTCTGCCTCAAAGGAAGATAGCGAGGAACAGGACAGCGATGAGGCTTTTTACTAAGCTTTTTACTTTTTACTAAGATCAAACACATTCAGTCAGTGGATAACTTCACAACACAGGGAGGCAAATGAACAGTTCTAAATTCCCTAGAATAAAATGAGGTTTTAATTTCAAATATTTTAAGTGCATGCAGCATATTGGGCGGCAGCGGTGGGGGGGGGGGAACTATTGTGCATGAAGAAAAGTATTTTGATATTGAAAAACGTTTTATATGTTTTCTTAAAAACACATACTTTCATATGAAAATATCAGATTAGCAATCTTCTCCAAAGGCCAGAACTCTACAATACTATTGTTAGTTTTCTGGCTTTTCACATAAATTTTTAAATGTCTCCCCAAAAGAAAACAAAAGTGAGGAAGTTTTTTGAAGTGGAACATTTGAACAGTTGTTCACCCATACTACTTTTATGGTCCTCTCCTTTTTTGTTCTTAACTTACAGAAAAATTATACTTTAAAAAAAAACTACCAAGTAAACAAACTTGAGTAAGAAATCTAAAAACATCTGAACAGGAGCCAGACGTGTAGGTGAAATTCATCTTAAACCATTTGATTCACACGTGTTCTTTCTCTGACAAGACAAGACAAGCCAAACAGCATTCCTCAGTTTTTCCTTTTGTTGTTTGCCAGTTAATTTTTATTCACTGGAAATGCCAATTTTCCACATGCTATTCAATGTGGTGCGCTTGTTTGAAAAGAAGCAAAGCAAAAGAACTACAGATGCTGAGGACTTAACTCATTCCTCCCTTTGCTCTCCTCCACAACAAGTCCTCTTTCTTCCCAACTTAGTGAGAAACAAAAGCAGACTCATTCAACTTCAAAACTTGAACCCATGCCAGGTGAAATATTTTAGCAAGGCTTATCCTGTGCTGGGTCACACTGTATAGGTGGGCCTCATTAAGTGGTTTTTGTTGGCTACTCGTTTATTATGACTTTGCAGTCACACCCTCGGTGCCAAAGTGCAGCTCTGCAAAGTGTGTGTGGGGGGTTGGGGGGAGTTGTGTGTGCTTTGTTTCAGAATGCAGAGCTAAAGAAAATATGTAGTTTTAGAAATTTGGGAAACTCATTATTTCAGAATACATTTAATCTAAAATGAACCCTTTCTCACATTGGCCTTTACCATGTACACCTGAGAGTCAGCAGCTTTTGCACCCCCCCTTCCGTTTTTCCTAATAGGTAAACTGGGTAGGGGCTGGGGAGAGCTTGACCACTTGCTTCAGTACAGGTTAGAAAGTCAAGAAAAAAAAAAAGAGTACAAACAAAACTTGCATCTTGAATTCTTTTGCCTACATCACCAGACAAGTTCCTGCCTGGGGAAACATGGCAAAGTAATGCAAATACTGCATCCAAAAATTCTTACAGGAGGTGCAACATCTCTCTAGAGTGACTTAACCTACAGGAAAGGATCCCTTTACCCAGACTTGGCACAGAGTAGGAGCAGCGATCAGAATGCATTAAACCAATACGATTCAGCTCATTTGTTAATGGAAAGAGCCTAAATAAAACTGTGGAATCCAAACCATCTTGTAACTTGTAGATGATTAATAGCAGATGAAATCTAAATATATTGGGATATAAACATGTTCCATAGACTTCTAGTGGCGTTACGTTGATAGGGAAGAACAATGCTTGGTTATTGCCATCATATACTCTGTAGCATTTTAGAACTGGAACATGTCTTCAGGATTAGCTGGTTCAACTCCTTCATTTTACAGATGAAGAAACTGAGGCCCAGGAGGATTAAGTGATTTATCAAAAATCAATCACGTGGCTAGTTAACAGTAAGAGTGGGTTTTACATGGTTCTCCAGACAGTCAACTCACCAAATGTTAGGGTCTCCCTTTTATATGAAAAGAACTTTTATTACCGATGTAAGAAAAGAGAAGATATATGTCCTTACCTTTAAAGATAGAAAAATGAAGGAGTTAGACAAGTATAAAGTTAACTGTAATGCAAAACAAATGAAGTATAAACTTCAGTGGGGTTCAAAGGATATAGGGAGGAGAAATTATTAACAATTTTTTGCTATTCTATGCAGTAATCATTCCTTTCTCACAATTATAATAGGACAATGACCTGAAAAGGACCTCAGAAAATCCAGAGTTCATCAGGTGGCTATCAAATAAAGGGTGAGCAACTTATGCCTTAGGATGTACAATTCTTCTGATTATGGGATATACTCCTTGAAGCAAGAGGGATAAAATTGATATTACAATAAAAGAGTACTCCATTTTAAAGTATTTTGTTAAAAATATGAAATGAGAACAATGTGAAGAAATATCACTACTTTCAAAGCAACAAATAATTTTTTCTCTTAGCAATAAAAAATACTGCATGATATAGCTCTTTGGTGATTCTACACTCTATTTTTATTTATTATATTGGTCACCTTTGGACTTAATCTTATGACTTATGACCTTAAAAATATCTTACATACATTAACATAATATAATCCCTGAGACTTTTATAAGGTCACTTTTGCAAAGTATTATGACCAGTTTACATGTACCTGTTTTTTTTTACCCCTGTAAATTTAGAATTCTCTACATATTTCATAAGAAAATCCCAAACTCTGTACTTGAAGTCATCAACAGAGATGGTGAATGGAAATCATCTTTACAAAAAAGTATCTTTCCTAAGAAGAACATCATTAGTGAATCCAACATAATTTAATACTGGATAGTTCATCTTTAGGTAAGATACTTGATTTAAACATTTATCCAAATAAAAGGACTATGGTTAAGAACACTTTTCCTGACTTGGTTTTAAAAACATGTCTTAATTATATATTGAATACTCATTGAAGATCTAGCCCTCCAAGCACTAGAAAGTATATAGAATAGCTGAGAAGGAAAACACTAATGTCACCCTTAAGAAATTTATTACCTAATGGAGAAGATATTACAATGAATGTATAATCAATATGAGTCATGTGTAAGAGTTGACCCAAACATTGTTAGAAGTTGAAAATACCTGGGAAGAGGTTAGTCAGTCCTGTCCAGATACAGATCAACATTAAGGACTAATAAAAACCAAGGTAACCAGTTTAAAAGGGAAGAAAATAATCTACTCTTATTAATACAAATGTGAAATGAACTTCAACAAACATCAATTTAAACATTCACAAAGTTAGTTAGTAGAGATATATCCTTAATCTTGTACATTAAGTAATGGTCAAGAATGGCTTCATCTTTTTGTGTTTAGTATTCTTTTTCTTCACATGTCAAAGTACTGTGAACAATGCAAACTCCTAACAAAAATAACTTCTCACAAAAGGGGCTTAAAATGCATCTGCCACCACTGAGGTGAGAGCAAGCAACTCACCCGAGGGAAGATACAGCCACCAAAGCAAATGCGTGGAAAGGGCACAGGCCACGTTGTGCAAAGCACATTAGAGGGAAGCAAGCTCTTCAAGAAATCAAATGGCAAAGACGCCATCCTCAAAGACTGTATGTTGAAGAAAACCTAGAAAGAAGTAGGGATTCAATAATACAAGCCAGAAGCAAAATTTGGACATCTCAGCATGGATTGGCCAATATAGAATAATGTACAACCCACATTCAAAGGACTCATATTAGATTCTATGACACTGTTCTTGGCCATACTGATTCTGGGTAAAAGTTCTCACTAATTCCTTAGAAAAGAAGAACAAGCATTGGAATTCTGGTGCCCATCGTGCATAATTAAAATATCTAGCATAATGAAATTCCAGTTGATTTATAACGTGTCACCTTTTTCTCCAGGACTTAGTATCATTTGACCATGTGGCTTACTAAGGTGGATAAAAGTAAAGCCTCTAAGACAGCACTAGTTGAGCTTTTTAGTAAAATGTAGTGTTAAAAAGAGGGTAGTTCCATTACTTGTGAAATAATTACTTTTTGAGAATTTGACACACATGCCTCATTGGAAATTTTCCCACTCCCAGGGTTGAACCCTGTTTGGTCTAAGGGTGGGTATGTGACTTAAAATGTTTCAATCTGGGTGAATCTCAGAACTCTTGCTTCAAATACCAGGATAGAAGACTCTTATCTTCCTCTGGACCCTATGGTATGTACAAAGGAATCCAAGGACAGTGACATTTATTTTGCCCCCATGAGATATTTTTATAGTCCAAGGTTGGACCCAACACATAGAGGAAAGCAAACTTCAGGAAATCACGGGAGCTTCTGGATTTAGCTAACCCTGAAGCCAAACCTATCATGGATTTACAGTTAAGCCAGTCCATTTTTTTCTTTTGAAACCATTTACTATACTTGCAGCTGGCATTCTGAATAATACAGCCCTACAACTTTGTGTGAAGTGTAAACTTTGTAGCCTTGCTCCAGGCTTTGGAACCTTGTTCCTTTCTATTTCTCCTGCTTCCTGACCAGTCACCTTCTCATACTCACCCTTTTCTCCAGCTATAAAGTACCCCTGGCAGTTCCCTGAACACATCATGCTATTTCAGATCTTTGCATCTTTGTCTGTATCTGTCCCTCTCTTAGGGATGTCCTTGTCCCCTTTCTTGGCCTATCTAATTCTATTTATTCTCCAAAACATTTCTCCTATGTGATGCCTCTAAGAAGATTTTTCTGGACCATCTCCCACCTGACTTAGATGCCCCTCCTGTGTGTGTACATGGTTTACCTTTACCATGGTACTTATATTGTAATTGCTTCCTCCCAACTGGACTAGAAATTCTCCAAAGGGAGGATTCGTGTATTATTTTCTTTTTTCTTTTATTTTTTCATCATCAGTACCTAAACTGAGACTTGATGTTCAAATGTTGGCTGAACTAATAAATGTGTCAGACAACAAAAGATAAACAACAAACCTAATTCCAGCTTAGGACAATGTTATTGTCTTTTATTTTTGTTTGCTTTTTGTTTTGTTTTGCTTTAGATTTTTAGGTAAGAGCCAGCAAACCTAATGGATTTTAATTACTTGGAATGTTTTCTAGTCTTTGCTACAGTTGATTAACCCACTATTAGATAGGTAACCAGATAGCAAACCTAACTGCACATGAGTTACCTTCTCTGGTTACTCACCATTAGTCACCAGAGAGAAATAAGCAAGAGAGATCCAATGGATCAGTAAAAATCCACCATCACTACTTGAAAATTCTCATGATTTACATGATGATGTCATGCTTATTTAGACTGAGTACCCAGACATAAAATGAGAAGAGGAATTTGAAGGGTAATTATGGTAAACAGCTTTGTATTCATTGGTATGGTAAATGATTTTGTATTCGTAGACCTTTTTAAGGTTTCTAGGAAAGATTACCTTCACTAAAAGCTTCCAAAGCATCATCCTATATTGCAGACATGACCTGGAGATTTGGCAGCACTCATGGATAACATCAGTATCATTTCAGAAATGGTTGGAGCTCAAAACCTATGTTCTCTTAGAGATTCAGTGATGTCTTTTCAGAAAAGATACAGAATAGAGGAAAATTCTTAGTGAACTTTTTTTTTTTCAAACAGAGAAGCCTGCCAAATTTGCCTCTGCATATTCTAAAGTTGGTTTTGGCATGTTTGTTATCAGACATCTAAGTGTCAGTCAGGGTCTTTCCTCACAGGAAACAGATGGCCCACTCACATCAGAGTAACTTAAGGAAGGTTCATTTACAAAGGGACTAATGACCAAGGTGTGAATGGAATTTATTAAACAACTGGATCATGCAGGGACCTGGGACCACCCACAACAGAGCTCTTGCTCCCCTCCCCTACGCCATGCATGTCCTGAGACCTAAAAGGAGGACTCACCAAGGAAGTGATGAGAACAGAAGACCACCTGGGGATGAGCAGGGATTTTTTCCACTGAGAGTATAGCCAGCCCTACGTAACTTCGCCAGAAAGAAGCCAAGGAAGTAAGTTCCCTGCCATCACTCTCTTCCCTACTTCCTACCTTTTGCTAGGCTCCCCATTGACCTGAAGTCAGAGGGTATGGGAGGCTTTTTGTTGTAGTACAAAAAGAGTCAGCCCTTTTTGCCTCTTGGCACCCAGTGTTGTCTTTGTCTGGGTGAAAAGCCTTTATCTGCAACCAGTGAGAACAAAATCTCATAAGCTATTGCATCATCATGGGGTAACATTAATTGTCATATTCCTTCCCAGAGTCTAAAATTTTAGCTATTTCTGCTATTCTTCATATAAGGAACTAATGGGGAAAAGAGTAGAAAAAAAAATAAAGGAATACCATAAGATGCAGCATCTGAATTTTCCCTCTGAAGCCGGTTGCTGGGCATAAACTGATTATCATAACAGCCTAATTTCACCATCCAATTCCATGTTCCACTGGAGGGTATGAGTGTGAAGAGAGTCAATATTTGCTGTGAGGTAATTGTTCAAGAGAATTTGGAGATTCATAGTTCTTAACTTCATCATTATCTTCCAAAATATCACATCCAATGCGGCATGGTTCTGTTGTTTCCTGATAATTGCCTTTCTCTTAGTATAATAGAGATGGAGGGTCTGATTTATAATTAGTGCTGTGACTCTACGACATTTACAATCAGGTTGTGAGCTTGGTTGTCAGCTATATCTTCTGAGTGACCATAGGAGAGCAGGGTTCCTTCAAAGCGACTCAGGAAACCTTCTGACTCTCTGTACACATTTGTAATTACATGTTCATAGTTTTAATTATCTTTTTCCCTATCGATATTGTCGGTGAAAAAAAATGTTGCCTGCCGTATCAGTAAATAAGGGATGTTGCAGCCATCAAGCTATCACACTACAGCCACTCCTAATGACACATCCTGAGGAGACTCAGCATGAGAAAGCACAGGATACTGGCCCCAGATAGCTGAGGTGCCTATCAAAGGAATGATTTCAGTGAACCCAGGCTCTTGCATCTTCCCATGCATAGAAAAGTGCCAAATTCCTTAACTTGAGATATCTGGTTTTCTTTAAAAAACAGTAACCCTTTAAAGAAAAATTTTTTTAGGGACTTCCCTGGTGGTCCAGTGGGTAAGACTCCACACTCCCGATGCAGGGGGTCTGGGTTCGATCCCTGGTCAGGGAACTAGATCCTGCATGCATGCCACAACTAAGAGTTCTCATGCCACAACTAAGAAGCCTGCATGCTGCAACTAAAGATCCTACATGTTGCAACTAAGACCCAGTGCAACTATGGAGAACAGTATGGAGGTTCCTTAAAAAACTAAAACTAGAACTACCATATGACCCAGCAATCCCACCACTGGGCATATACCCTGAGAAAACCATAATTCAAAGAGTCATGTACCACAATGTTCATTGCAGCACTATTTACAATAGCCAGGACATGGAAGCAACCTAAACGTTCATCAATGGATGAATGGATAAAGAAGTTGTGACACATATGTACAATGGAATATTACTCAGCCATAAAAAGGAATTAAACTGAGTTATTTGTAGTGAGGTGGATGGACCTAGAGACTGTCATACAGAGTGAAGTAAGTCAGAAAGAGAAAAACAAATACCATATGCTAACACACATATATGGAACCTAAAAATATGGTACTGATGAACCTAGTGGCAGAGCAGGAATAAAGACGCAGATGTAGAGAACGGACTTGAGGACATGGAGAGGGGGGAAGGGGAAGCTGGGGCAAAGTGAGAGAGTAGCATTGACATATATACACTACCAAATGTAAAGTGGTTGGCTAGTGGGAAGCTGCTGCATAGCACAGGGAGATCAGCTCCATGCTTTGTGATGACCTAGAGGGGTGGAATAGGGAGGGTAGGAGGGAGGCTCAACAGAGAGGAGATATGGAGATATATGTATACATATAGCTGATTCACTTTGTTGTATAGCAGAAACTAACACAACATTGTAAAGCAATTATACTCCAATAAAGATGTTAAAAAAAAAAAAAAAACACACAAATATACCACACAAGTACTGCAAATCATTAAAATACAAACCAACAGAAAAAAAAAAACCTGGTGCAGCCAAAATGAATGAATGAATGAATAAATAAATAAATAAATATTTTTAAAAATAAATAAATTTTGTTGGAGTATAGTTGATTTACAATGTTGTGTTAGGTTCAGGTGTACAGCAAAATGAATCAGTTATACATATATCCACTCTTTTTTAGATTATTTTCCCATATAGGCCATTACAGAGTATTGAGTAGAATTCCCTGTGCTATACAGTAGGTCCTTATTGGTTATCTATTTTATGTATAGTGGTGTGTATATGTCAACTCCAGTCTCCCAGTTTATCCCTCCCCCCAACCCCGGTAACCATAAGTTTGTTTTCTACATCTGTAACTCTATTTCTGTTTTGTAGATAAGTTAATTTGTACCCTTTTTTAGATAACAGTAACCTTTTGACGTTCCAACTACCTGGTCTTTGTTGTAAAAACTCCGTGTGTCCTGGCTCCTCCTTACTTCTTCAGAACAGTCCCTTAGAGGTATTTGAGAGGCTGTGTCCTGGGCTTCAGGCCTCAGTTTTGTCTGCTGAATAAAACATAACTCTCAACTTTTAGGTTGTGCATTTTTTTTTCAGTCAACAATATTCTCTAGAACTGTAGAAAGAAGCTAAATGACACTAAAATGTTAATTGTCAGAGCAGCTATGTGTTACAGCCACTTGATCTCTGCCAGCTCTTCATCTCATGCAACCGCAGTGGTTACCTGAATATTTATGAGGCTACAATATGCCAAGCGTTACCCTTACCCAATCCCTCACAGCCCCAGCAAAGAGGTTATCCCAGTATGCCTCAAATATATGATGTGCTAATCCCAGAGTCTTAGTTCAAGGAGTCTGTTTCCTGGGGCCATTTCTAGTACCAACTAATATATCAGCCAAGTTCCCAACAGAAAAGAGATCATTAGATGAGTATTTATTTACAAAGTGACAGATTAAAAAAGTTTGTCTGGAGTAGAAGTGGATCACCACAAACAGGGCAGGAATGGAGGCCAGCAGCAGTGAGATGTTACCAGTCTTAATGCCAAAGGGCTGAGGAATGAAACCTGGAAGAAATAAAGTCTCAAACTTATTCAGAAGCCAGAGTACACCAGGGTCCTTTGATGGGGTCAATGCGGTCCCATTTTTGAGGCAGAGGGGAGATGGAAATAAAGGGAAAATGGCTCTGGAGGATCACACAGAGGTATGTGACGCATGGTATTTCTTTGCTTCCTTTCTGCTAAGTCACTTTCCTACTCTCCTCCTAAACCATGCAATCTCACCTTTTCCTTGAACTATCTGGCTTAATGAATTCGTTGTCTCCAGTTTCCCATATGTTTACGTTTCTGTGACAGTATATGAAAACACACTCTTATACTTGTGTTTCCTAAAATGTGCTCTGATATTTACATATCCATCTTCATACTCCTGTACATGTACAGGCAAATATACACATTCACTTATTTCTCCCATTTGGATATAAGCAGTCACAATATCTTGTGTGTTATTAGATAATACCATAGACATGTCCACAACTGATATTGTATACGTATTAATGAGTTCTTAAGTTTAAAAGATGAGAATTAGTAACTGTAGTTAGAATTAAGAATAGTTCTAAGGAACAAACGTATGGACACCAAGGGGGAAAGTGGGGGGTGGGGGGCGTGGAGGGGATGAATTGGGAGATTGGGATTGACATGTATACACTAATATGTATAAAATAGATAACTAATAAAAAAAACACGTGAAGTATGATTCCACTTTTGATTGGGGAAAGCCTATATTTGTGTTTTTAAAAACAGAAGAAAAAAAAGAATAGTTCTAAGGACTAATATGTTTCCCTTTCCTCTTTCTCTCTAGCATAAGCATTCTTTCTTTATTTAAAAAATTCAGTTTTCATTTTGCTTCATCATCTGGAAGTGCTGGCTTTGAAAATATAATTTACGAAAATATAGCTTTCAAAAAGTGGCAAGAGATATTAATATTTTTAGGCTTTTTTCATCTCATTTCAGTAATGAATTCTGATTTTCTTAATAGGAATGAGTTGTTCTATAAAAAAAATCCCTTTTAATTACCTCAATCTTTAATTTAAAAAGGAGTGGGCTTGTCTAAATAATTCTCCAAAAAGAGCTCATAACAGACCACAGCCAAACTATCTGAAAAGCCAGGGACATATATTGATCATCTTGATGTCTAGTTCCAGATAATTTTACCTCTGAACATTTTAAGTGTAACAATAATAAACTAGAAAGTAAACACCCTAAAAAAACTATCTTGAAAACATCACTTTATATTTGTAAAATGTGACTGATGTACAGGGATAGGGAATAATTTCATAGTAATGGCATTCTAAGTCTGTTCTTATTCTATAACGACTTAAAACTCAGATGGCAATGGTATTATCAAGGTTTCCAGACTCATAAATCACCATCAGGCATTTCTACCATTGCTTAATGTTTGTTTTCCAAGGATCTCAAATTGATCCCTAGATAGACCATTATTATTTGGGACATAGAGTGTCTATATCATTTTACAATGTGAAAAGTAAAGTATGAACACATTCTTGAAGGTGAGACAACTTACCTCAAGTCATATCCCATGTCTATGAGAAAAAAATAAATAGAAACTTAGAAATTGTGATTCTCCTTTCTCTACTGTGGCCATTTTAGGCTCCCTATATATATATATATATATATTTTTTTTTTTTTTTTTTTTTTTTTTTGCGGTACGCAGGCCTCTCATTGTTGTGGTCTCTCCCGTTGCGGAGCACAGCCTCTGGCCGCGCAGGCTCAGCGGCCATGGTTCACGGGCCCAGCCGCTCCGCGGCATGCGGGATCTTCCCGGACCGGGGCACAAACCCATGTCCCCTGCATCGGCAGGCGGACTCTCAACCACTGCGCCACCAGAGAAGCCCGGCTCCCTATATTTCTACTTCATATTTCAGTGGGATGGATACCTTATTAATAACTTTACTGACTCTCCTCAGCCCTCTTTATTGGCTTAGCTGTTATTGCAGACTTGCCTTTTATCTACCAGTTAGATTTTGTGGAGCATGTTTTAAATAATGCTCATTCCAAATTTACATTTGTCAGGTTTCTGCCACTCTCTGGAAGCTGAGATAAAAATCAAAGAATATGTGAAAACTTAAGTTCATTCCTATTTCCGGTTTTGAGAAAATGAGGACAGATGGGTAGAATGATTCTATTTTCCGTGATAAAAAAGAAAGAAAAGGAAAGAAAAATCTTACTGCTAGCGTGTCAATACCTAAATAACCAACAGAGGACCCACCAATAGCTTTAGGACCGAAGTTTTTCTTTCTCGGCAAAAATGTGATTAATGTAAGCCTCAGTAGATACAAAGATGATTTTCAAACTCTACATAAGCTTGGCTGAAGATAATTTTATGTAGTAAGAATATATCTGATGTTAAAATAGCATTAAATATGAGTTGGAATTTGTTAGTGACAAAGGGCATTTTAATGATGAATCTGGACAGGAAATGGCCATTTAAATGTTATCATGTGCTTCTAATTGTAATGTGGTAACACACTGTATTCTGAAAGGCAATGTGACCAACTAAAGAAGATTGAGCAATAAAGGAATGGAAAAAGAATTAATAGCAGACAGGATAGTTTTGAACTTTTTGAGGGCTCTCAGGAGAAAACATCTTTTAACCTGTTTTTGTACTCTTAACCTAGAGGAACTCTGATAGAAATTCAATGGAATAAAAATGTGGCAGAAGTGGTTCCAGAAGTGATGGGAAAGAGCCAGGATATAAGACGATGGCTTTGCCGGCCACACTGGCCGAAATGTAGGTCCGTCCAGAAAAGAGGCCTCACGTTCCAAAGGCCCGCCCTCGGCTCCCAGACTCACACTTTTTCCACTGCACCATGCATGTCCAGTAAGCGTTGCCTAAGAAAACATTGGCTAATAGGTCAGTTTGGACTAGGAACTGGTTAGTCTGAAGCTAGAGTTCACAGTTTTTACCACGTGATTCTCCTGCTCAAAAACCCTTTCAGTGGCTTTCCTTTTAAATGTGCTGTGGTAACAAAGCTCATCATTCTTCTGGCGTTCCATTGAGCTCATTCGGTCTTGCCAGTTTCATCTCCCACTGCTTCCTACAGGAAGGCTCCTCTGCATCCGAATCAGGCCATTGTTCAGCCTTTGTGCTCTTCTGCTTCTGTATATGTTTGCTCAAGCTGTTCCTCCATCTGTGACCCCCACTTCTGATCTCTGTTTATTTCAATCCTACCCAACATCTGATGCTGAAGTCAAAACCCCACCTCATTGTACATGTTCCCTGAAGAGCCCAGTCAGTCCCTGGTTCTCATTTCCTTCTCTGGACACCTACAGTACACTCCCAAGACCACTTACTGGGCCTTTATCAGATTCTACTTGGTGTTATGTGCTGTCTTTCTTGGAAAACCTCTGCAATGCTGCAAAACCCCAAATCACACCACAGTGCCTCCATCATGAAGGATTAATTAAATAAGCTCTCATACGATGACACGTGTAACACATGTATGTACTATACAGCTTATAGAGGGTTTTCACATATTTTATCTTATCTGTCACTGTGACACTTTAAATAAACAAACTTTCAAACCCTCAAACTATAAAGTTTACAGAAGACTTTCACATATATCTTATTTCACAATCATTCCTTTGGAGGAAGGCCTGACAGATGTTATGATCTTTATTTTACAGATGAGGAAGCTAGACTAGGGAATCACGAGTGGTTCACACAAGGTCTCACTGACTGAAGGGCAGCAGAGGGATTTAGAGCCATCTTTTCTGATTTGCTAATGCTCATTTGTCTTAATAGCTTTCTTTTTTCCATACTTGATCATGTCGATTTTATAGTTTTAAACTGGTGATTTGGAGTTTGGATACATTATTAAAATGATACAGAAGAAATGACTTAATACTAAGAGGTCACAGAGATACAAAACTAATAAACATAATAAAGGCATATGATTAATACTTTAAGTGACTTGGCAATTGATATAAAGCAAGAAAAAGCATTGATGTGGAATTAAATCATGAAGACTAAGCAAGTGTGTCATAAAGAACAGTAAGATGAAAGTCTAGGGACAATAGTTTTGAATTAAGTATGTTTTAAGTTTTTCTTATATTTTCAATCATGTACTGCAAAATGAAAAGAAATGTTATACAAAATCCATTAAAATTAGAAAAGAATATATTCACAAGTTATGGATTCCGTTGACTAACTAACTGTTCCAGTGTTGAATTGCTAATGTTTCTTAAATGCAAACTCTGAGTGGGCATAGTCACAGACGTTTCACGGATCATTTACTGTCCCTTACAACAGAACTCAGAAGCATTATTACCCCAACTTTTCAGAGAAACTGGGGCAAAGAACTACTGTTGATACAGATGAGGTCTTCAACATAAGCTGCCTAACTCCTAAGTCCAAGCTAAACTCTGTATATCACTCCTGTGATCAGGAAAATCTAAATCCACTGATTCTAGTACATTTTAAGTTAAAGTAAATATGTTTGGACTTCATTGTGTTTCTTAATAATTGTCCATTAGTTTAAAAAATATTAAAACCTCTTGTGTTCTTGCTAGAAATGTGTATAACTTCAATGACTTAGTATTTCCCCAGAGAACTTAAACGTCAAGTTTGGGACAAAATAATCTGCAACACAAGCTCCTCTGTACTTTGCAGTGTCTGCACATCTGTTTGCTGCCACATATGTAACAAATGAACACATGTGGTCCAGTTAGGATTGCCAAGTGTCTCTGATTCTGAAAGGCGACATTTATTTTAGGAGGACATCTTGGTCTCAGTGGTCTCCAGCCTTGTTAAATTTAACCATAAATGCATAGATTAACAATTTTCATGGAATGTAACAGTTCTTTCCTCACTTAAAAAAAATGGTGGTTACCATTATGGATGATCCATCTTCAAGCATGTTTGTGTTTGTGACCTCCCTTGCAGTACTGGCAGTAAATCGTAAGAGCTAACTAATGACCATTGGAATCAGACAGATTTGGGCTTGAATCTCAATCTTTCTTTTACTGTGTGGTATGGAGTTTTTACTGAGCTTCTCTGAACTTCAGTTTCCTCAAGTGTAAAATATAGTACCTAATTTGTAGGATTTGGACAAGGATAAAACAAAGTTATATGCAGACAATCTAGAGGTATCATGGCTAACACATAAATATTAACTTAACAAATAAATGCTGAGAAAACACAAAGTACGTATATAGAAAATAGATTTTTCCAGACAGACAAGTACAACTGTGCTTTGTGACCACCTAGAGGGGTGGGATAGGGAGGGTGGGAGGGAGGGAGACGCAAGAGGGAAGAGATATGGGAACATATGTATATGTATAACTGATTCACTTTGTTATAAAGCAGAAACTAACACATCATTGTAAAGCAATTATACTCCAATAAAGATGTAAAAAAAACCCCAACAATATAGTTATTGGAGAATATAAAATCATGGATGCTTTTTTTCATTTTTTATTCTAATTTTCTGTATCTTCCAGGATTTTCATTAAAAAATAAAGCAGGATTGTGCCACAGTCAGTGGCTGAGGAAATATACCATGTTACTGGCAGTAACAGGAATTTCAGCACACAGGGGTTGGCATTGGTATCAACCTCGGTTCACTTGGAAGAAATCAGACATTATCTCATGAGATTTGATATTAAGTTCAGTTTAGAAACCAATTTTATTTTCTCCAGTTAGTTCTAAGAACATATGTCCAATGGTCCAGCCTCTCACAATCTCCTAGAGGCATTTTTATGTGTAAAGATGTTGAGTGTTTCAGTGAAGAGTTAGTAAGTTAAAGGACATACAAGCTTAAGCTGGTGCACTGAATATTGAACTTGGAAAAGATGCTTCTAGCACAGTCCAAGGAAACTCTGAGGCTGTAATTTTCAATAGGCAATCCAAGCCCTTTGGTTAGCAGTGGTCTTGGATGAAGATTATTTCACCTGGCAACACCTGAGTGCAAGGATTGGCATTCTTGCACCTGAGTGCAAGGATTGTCATTGTAATTGGTAGCCTTAAGGGAAACTGGTTCTTTGGCAGGAAATCCACTCACAGCACCTGCTGTAGGACCCTGTGAATCCCAGCTATTCCTGGCATGAATTTCACTGTAATATGATTAAAACAATCCTTACCTAGATGGGTCTTTTCTCAACAGAGGTACCCAGCATTAGGTAACAAGCTGGGACAAAATGAACCCAGGTACAGTTCCCTGCCAGGTGAGCCCCCTCAGGAAAAAAATTATAAAATGGGATACTCTGAACCATATTTAGGGATTCCCTTTTGTAATTAGTCCAGTGCAACTTATTGAACACTAGTAGGTGCTTAAAAATTCTTCAGTTGTGGAATCATTGATTCTGGTATAAACAAGTCTTATATGGGTTGAGCCCATGTGAGTCAGTTCTTCCCCTAAAACCTTAAAGAGCTGACAGTTGAAGTTATGGATATTTAAAACTAAGGCTGAAAGCCATAAGAGGCTTAGCAAATGTGCTAAGCCTACAGTGAATCCACAAAAAAACACATGCCAGTTTGCACTAAATTGAATGATAAATCATGAGTCACCTACTTTCTTACCCTTTTACTCTTGTTTCTTCTATTCTAAGTCTTCCACTTATAACCTTTGTGACCTAGAAGAGAGCTGGGTGCTGAACTTTTTGGACTGGTGCTTTCCATGGCACTTCCAGTTAGCAAAAGGTGCAACTCAAGGTGGCTCTTCTTCCACTGCTTCTCCTACTTCTTTCTGCTCTCAGTGATTGTTGTTACTAGTGGTTTCTCTCCAGGCAGCAGGTCCTGTGATAGGTGTTTCCTGGGACAACCCTCTATACATCTAGTGATACATCTAATGCCCTCTAAAATCCTTAGTTTGGCTTTGGGTCCCTTTGAGGCTGAAATGCTAGTATGATCAACACTATGGGGAAGTTTATAACATTGATGACCTTCATTAACATACAGTGAACACCAACAATGTTGTAAGCATTTCAGATAACAGTAGTGGATACTCCGGATGGGATTCTTTGACAGGAAGCATACTGTGGGGTAAGGAGAGGCACTTACTCTGTGAAGTTCTCTAGACAAGCATGTTCAGCACTCCCTCTAGCAGCATCAGGAAGTTAACCTGTGCATCATATTCTCTTCAGATAACACTGCCCTGGATTCCACATTCCCTTAGAGTGCTCCCATGACTAGTAATGATGCCAGAATGCTCAAGCCTCAGGTGTTCCAGTGTAAAGTCATTCACTCTCCCCTAGGCAGGTCCAAACTCAGGTCGCCAGAGGAGGTGGTGATTCTTCTTCATGTGCCTCAGGATACATGGAACATACAGAAAGGAAATGCTGATGTACCTTTGGCTTTCCTTTAGCTTCCCAAGATATGCAAAATGAACTAATTGGCTTTTCAAAAATGATGAGCACTTAACCTGTGTTTCAATCTTCTTTATGAGTCCTACCCAACGCAACCAAAAATAAAAACCTGTAAGAGATAATTCAGTAATGTTTCTCTCTGTTGCTCGACAGTTTACATCTTGAGTAGAGAGAGGCAAACAAAGTGGAGAAGGAATGTTATCCAAGCCCTTTGAGTCAATTACATTTCAGTGGGTTTACTGTAGATTCTATGGCTTAAACCTGAGTTACTTGGGTCAAAGTAACTATTGCTATTGTCAATTGTCTCCATACAAACAAAATTAACACATTGTAATTGTGTTGTCATATTCCTTGTCTTCTTCTAAAAGTCTAATAATTTATAAAATATAATGCACACATTCAGAAGCAAGCATATAAATTCAAACAGATTATATATTAAAACAATTCTTCATGGAGTACCAAAATGATTTTCTTCATATTACATTGTACATCACTGCTTATCATTCTAGGTTTGTTTGTTTGCAATATATATTGATAGCTCTAACGTTTTATATGCATTGCTTACTTCACAGAAGGTGACTGATTGGTAGATAGATAGATAGGTAGATGGAACTAGTGGCACACACATCAAACTACATTCTGCAAAACATTTTAAAGTATCATTTTATAAAGTAATAATTACAAGTAAGACATCCAGACTAAGTATGGGAGCCTACATTATGCTAATATCAAAAAGTAAAACTTTCCAAATCTTTTAGTTTTGGAACTCTTAATGTGGTCAACTAAAAATGATTTCCTGTTTCCAAGAAGTTGTTTTTCCAACAAGAAATCCTCTCTCTGGAAGTATCAGCTGTCTTCATAGTTATTTGATATTACTGCCTAGAAAAGTCTGGGGAGAAAAAGGAAAGAAAGTGGGAAAGGCCAATAGAGTGAAGGAAACACCTCTTGGAATTTCAAGGCAGAGAAATGTGGAATAAATTAGCTATGCCAACACATTTTATATAGAAAGTCTGAAGAACTGAGTAAAGAAGAGAAATATTCATATGAAGGACCATGTAACCTTTATACATGTAACTTCATATTAAATAAATTAAGCTGAAAAAAAGAGAAAAGAAAACAATTAAAACCTCTTATAAGAGACGTTTAGGAAATATTTAGTACATATAAATGGATGAATAATTAGAAGACAGGGATCAATGGAGTAGTCACTCAGGTATGCTCCTAAAATGTTATAGCTCTTGCTATTGCTGCTCTACTTATTTTTTTTATATTAAAGGTAGTTGTATTAGGGTTCTCCAGAGAAACAGAACCAATAGGAGAGATATATTTACATATATACATTAAAATATATTATACAATTTTAATAATTTAAAAATTCTGTAACTAATACTAGAATAGAAGAAAATAATGTAATATAACAGAAGATCAAGAAACAATGCTGTATATATAAAAATTTAATATATGACAGAGGAACCATATCAAATGATTAAGAAAGAAAAGTTTACTTAGTAAAAGAGCTAGCTAACTACTTGAGAATAAAAAATATCCCTACCTCATGCCACATAGCAAAATAAATTGCTAATTTACTAAAATTGAATATTAAAAATTGAGACCCTGAGATGCTAGAAGAAATATAGCGGCTATATAATTTTGAGGTGAGAGATAGTACTTTAAAACATAAGTAATATATTTATGAAAATTAGCCATACTTTCTGAAACAAACACAAATTTAATGAGAAGAGTAGCATTGTTTTACATTTTTGTAAATCCCTTTAATGTTTGGCTTAATAGAAAACATCTGGATTCTTATATCTGCTTCTGCATTCATCTGTGGTGATATCATATGTCATATAGCTTCTGGAAAGCTCCACTGTAAACTTGTGAAGGGATAAAAGTGAAAAAGGCAGATATATCTTAGTATTATTATGAAAATAGTTTTGACCTTTTAGGCCTCCAAAAAACGTCTGTGAGACTACAAGAGGACTCTGACTCATACTTTCAGAACTCCTGTTATAGATTAATGTTAACCTTTATGTTGATAATATCTCTAAGGGACAATTTCATTTGCATTGCTCTGGAAAAGATTTATCTGCATTACCTGTAGTTTCCTACAAGTTATCAGTTTCCTACCCATCTGGAGTTGCAAAATAGCCCAAGCAATCAAAGATGTACACTCTTAAAGAACTGGATAATCCCTTAAAAGGTACGAAAGGACACTTATAATCCAATAATCTCTTCTGTCCATTTCTCAGTGTCTCCTTCCCCCTGCCACCTTGCATCACTAGCTTCCACCACATTAAACATGCTAATATGCAAAAATTAGTTGGGGAAATTTCTGGACAGTAGTAAAATGAGAAGAAAGGAAAATTGGAACTCCTTCCAATGTAGTTAATGTAGCTGCTTCCACACTTAGATTCTCACAAAATCCCTTCCTTTCCAATCCTCTTTTTTAAAAATTACATTTTCCTAAAGGAATACTTCTTTATCTTCCTATTTCAGTCCTTTGCCCTTGTTTGGGAAATATTACCACTTTCTTCAGCATGTAGAAATTTCTTGGGGGTGGTGTCAAGATGGTGGTGTGGGAAGATGTGGAGTTCATTTCTCCCCAAAACTAGGGGGCCTGCTGTATGCGGGTGGGGGACTCTGACACCCAAGGAGATGGGAGGAACCCCCAAGTAAACCGGTAGGACGTGCAGCGGCTGAGGGGGGAGGAGAAGTGGAGGCCAGACAGGACCGATGCCCCCGAGGGGTGTCTGAGGGAGGGAGGGGATCCCACACCTGGAGAGACCCTTGGGGGCTCAGATCAGGGAGGAGCATGAGCTCTGCCCCATCAGCTGGGGAAGTCTCCTGCCTCTCAGCCTGGATCCTACTCCCACAGAGGCCCCCTCTGGGCAGTCTTGGTCCTGGGGGCATAGGAGAGAGGCTGAGGGAGAAAAGGAGAGGCAGGTGGGAGGAGCCCTCCAGGACTGGAGGAGTGGGAGAGGAGCAGAGGGTGTTGGCCCTGCCTGCTTGAGCCCAGGAAAGCTACTGAGCTCCGAGGCTGGTCCTCTGCCCTCCAAAGACCCCTTCAGGCTGCATGGGTCCTGGGCACATAAGAGGGAAGCCGGGGAGATCAGGAGAGGCAGGCTGGAAGAGCCCTCCAGCCTGTGGGATCTTCATTCATGAGCCGGGCATCAGGTGGAAGCTCCTGTGGTGGGAGCTCCAAGTACAAACCACTGGACTAACAGAGAACCTCAGACCCCAGGGAATATTCATTGGAGTGAGGTCTCCCAGAGGTCCTTATCTTGGCACCAAGACCCAGCTCTACACAACAGCCTACAAACTCCAGTGTTGGAAGCATCAGGCCAAACAACCAGTAAGACAGGAACACAATCACACTCATAAAAAAAAAAAAAAAAGAGAGAGCAAAAATATGTCACAGATGAAGGAGCAAAGTAAAACTACAAAACCAAATAAACAAAGAGGAAATAGGCAATCTACCTGAAAAAGAATTCAGAGTAATGATAGCAAAGATCATCCAAAATCTCAGAAATAGAATGTAAGCACAGATTGAGAAAATACAAGAAATGTTTAACAAAGATCTAGAAGAACTAAAAAACAAGCAAACAGAAATGAACAACACAATAACTGAAATGAAAAATACACTAGAAGGAATCAATAACAGAATAACTGAAGCAGAAGAACAAATAAGTGATCTGGAAGACAAAATGGTGGAAGTAACTTCTGAGAAGCAGAATAAAGAAAAAAGAATGAAAAGAATTGAAGACAATCCCAGAGACCTCTGGGACAACACTAAATGCACCAACATTCGAACTACAGGGGTCCCAGAAGAAGAAGAGAAAAAGAAGTGGTCTGAGAAAATATTTGAAGAGATTATAGTGGAAAAATTCCCTGACATGAGAAAGGAAGTAGTCACCCAATACAGGAAGTGCAGAGAGTCCCATACAGGATAAACCCTAGGAGAAATACACCAAGACACATATTAATCAAACTAACAAAAATTAAATTCAAAGAAAAAATATTAAAAGCAGCAAGGGAAAAACAAAAAATAACATACAAAAGAATCCCCATAAGGTTATCAGCTGACTTTTTTGCAGGCCAGAAGGGTGTGGCAGGATACACTTAAAGTGATGCAAGAGAAAAACCTACAACCAAGGTTACTCTACCAAGCAAAGATCTCATTCAGATTCGATGGAGAAATCAAAAGCTTTTCAGACAAGCGAAAGCTAAGAGAATTCAGCACCACCAAACCAGCTTTACAACAAATGCTAAAGAATGTTCTCTAGGTGGGAAACACAACAGGAGAAAAAGATCCACAAAAACAAACCCAAAACAATTAAGAAAATAATAATAGGAACATACATATTGATAATAACCTTGAATGTAAATGGATTAAATGCCCCAACCAAAAGATAGACTGGCTGAATGGATACAAAAACAAGACCCATATAAGCTGTCTACAAGAGAATCACTTCAGACCTAGGGACACATACAGACTGAAAGTGAAGAGATGGAAAAAGATATTTCATGCAAATGGAAATCAAAAGAAAGCTGAAGTCGCAATACTGGTATCAGGTAAAATAGACTTTAAAATAAAGACTGTTACAAGAGATAAGGAAGGACAGTACATAATGATCAAGGGATCAAATCAAGAAGAAGATATAACAATTATAAATGTTTATGCATCCAACATAGGAGCGCCTCAATTCATAAGGTAAATGCTAACAACCATGAAAGGGGAAATCGACAGTAACACAATCATAGTAGGGAACATTAACACCCCACTTACACTAATGGACAGATCATCCAAACAGAAAATAAATAAGGAAACACAAGCTTTTAATGACACAAGAGACTAGATAGATTTAATTGATATTTATAGAACGTTCCACCTGAAAGTGGCAGAATACACTTTCTTCCCAAGTGCACACAGAACATTCACCAGGATAGAGCATATCTTGGGTCACAAATCAAGCCTTGAAAAATTTAAGAAAATTGAAATCATATCAAGCATCTTTTTTGACAACAATGCTATGAGATTGGAAATCAATTACAGGAAAAAAACTGTAAAAAACACTAATACATGGAGGCTAAACAGTGCACACTAAAAAAGCAAGAGATCACTGAAGAAATCAAAGAAGAAATAAAAAAATACCTAGAAACAAGTGACAATGAAAACATGATGACCCAAAACCTACGGGACACGGCAAAAGCAGTTCTAAGAGGGAAGTTTATAGCAATTCAATCTAACCTTAGGAAACATGAAAAATCTCAAATAAACAATCTACCTTACACCTAAAGCAACTACAGAAAGAAGAACAGAGAAAACCCAAAGTCAGTAGAGGAAAGAAATCATAAGATCAGAGCAGAGATAAATGAAATAGAAGCGAAGAAAACAATAGCAAAGATAAATAAAACTAAAAACTGGTTCTTTGAGAAGATAAACAAAATTGATGAACCCTTAGCCAGACTCATCAAGAAAAAAAGGGAGAGGAAACAAATCAATAAAATTGAAATGAAAAAGGAGAAATCGCAACTGACAATTCAGAAATACAAAGGATTATAAGAGACTGCTACAAACAACTATATGCCAATAAAATGGACAGCCACAAAGAAATGGACAAATTCTGGGAAAGGTACAATTTTCTAAGACTGAACCAGGAAGAATTAGAGAATATAAACAGACCTATGACAAGTAATGGAATTGAAACTGTAATTAAAACTCTTCCAACAAACAAAAGTCCAGGACCAAATGGCTTCACAGGTGAATTCTATCAAATATTTAGAGAATAATTAACACCAGATCCTTCTCAAACTCTTCCAAAAAATTGCAGAGGGAAGAACACTCCCAAATTCATTCTACAAAGCCACCATCACCCTGATACCAAAACCAGAAAAAGATATCACAAAAAAAGAAAATTATAGACCAATATCACTGATGAATATAGATGCAAAAATAGTGAACAAAATTCTAGCAAACAGAATCCAACAACATGTTAAAAGGAGGATACATCATGATCAAGTGGAATTTATCCCAGGGATGCCAGCATTCTTCAATATACACAAATCAATCAATGTGATACACCATATTAACAAATTTAGGAATAAAAACCATAATCATCTCAATAGATGAATAAAAAGCTTTTGACAAAATTCAACACCCATTTATGATAAAAACTCTCCAGAAAATGGGCATAGAGGGAACTACCTCAACATAATAAAGGCCATATATGACAAACCCACAGCAAACATCATACTCAATGGTGAAAAACTGAAAGCATTTCCTCTAAGATCAGGAGCAAGACAAGGATGTCCACTCTCACCACCCTTATTCAACATAGTTTTGGAAGCCCTAGCCATGGCAATTAGAGAAGAAAAAGAAATAAAAGGAATTCAAATTGGAAAAGAAGAAGTAAAACTGTCACTGTTAGCAGATGACATGACACTATACATAGAAAAGCCTAAAGATGCCGCCAGAAAGCTTTGAGAACTAATCAATGAATTTGGTAAGGTTGCAGGACACAAAATTATTGCACAGAAAACTCTGGCATTCCTATACACTATCAAAAAAAAAATCAGAAAGAGAAATTAAGGAAACACTCCCATTTACCATTGCAAAATGGGAACTAGATCCCATATACATGCCGCAACTAAGAGTTCACACGTCACAACTAAGGAGCCCGCCTGCCACAATTAAGACCTGATGCAACCAAATAAATTAATAAATAAATTAAAATAAATTAAAAAATAAAAAGTAAATATGACTGTGTCTATTCTAGTTCAGTATGTACTGCAGAAGAAAACGTGGCTTCTTTTCCCACTAGATCATCTAGTAGGTAATGCTCATCATGGTGGACAATAAGATTACAAAACCAAATCTCAAATCCAAAATACATTCATGGGTACATACATACATGTATGTGTGTATACATCTGTGTGTGTGTGAAAAATAAAAGGCTATTTTTAAACCTTTTATCTTTACTTTGGCCTGTTCTTCTTAGAACAGACTCCACCATTCTTATTCTAAGAGGCATTTGACCCTTTCATGTCCCAACTGAGTGTGGTATTACAAAAGACATCATATTAAGTACAAGTGGCTTAGACTTAGTTTTCCTTCCTAAGAAGTAGTAGATTCAATTAAATTTTTTAAAGACTTCCCTTTCTAAAAGTATGTGTTTGAAAAGGGAGGAATTGCAGATAGGGAGAGCTCCAGTTTGTATATAATATATGCGCAAAAATCTTACACCAACTGTGTGAACATGAGTAAGACTGAACAGACATTTGAAAATTTACCAACATTGCACTACCTTATCTTGTGATTTATATTAAGGTAAGGAAGACAAGTCAGTGCTTATTCTCATTACCAACAATCCTAAAAAGTTATTAATCCTAAATCTGACCTTAGGACTAAAGGAGCTACTTCTTTTATGCTGTCAGTACAAAACTGGAGTCATGAGGAAGTCTAAGTGTGATTCTAGAGATAGAAAATTGGCTAACTTTGACCACAAGAAACAGACTTTAGTGAACCATGCTGTAAAATCCTTTCTCCTTTTCCTTCTCTCTCTCCTTCTCCTTCTCCCTTTCCTTCTTCTTCTTCAGGAACAGAGGCAGAAATGGCAGTGATATGAAGCTTTTAGTTTAAATAAGGATTGGCAAACTCTGATCCATGAATCAGATCTGACCCTCTGCCTATTTTCGTATAGTCTGTGAGCTAAGAATGTTTTTAAATGGTTGAGATTAATCCAAAATAATAATGACATTTCAGGACACATGAAATTCAAATTTCAGTATTTATAAATAAAGTAATATTGGAACAGCCACATTCATTTGTTTATATATCATATATCATTGCTTTCATGCTATATTGGCAAAGTTAAGTAGCTGCAACAGAGACCGTATATAATACTCTCATCACTTCACACGCCTGCTCTGTGCACTACAAATCACAGTGATGTAATTATAACTCAACAGCATTTCAAATGTCATGCATATGATTTTTACCATGAAATGATTTTTATGAATTGCCAGTGTGTATCTATCATGTCGACACAAGAAGAGAAAACTGCACTTTGAAAATTGTACTTTTAAGGCACAATGGAGTATGGATTATTTTATTATTGAATTAGATGCAGAAGAATGGTGTTTATTATGAAGTGACACTATAGCTGTACTAAAATAATTCAATATACATCAACATTACCAGACCAAGCATTCTATACACATATAGTGTATAGTTGGACAAATTTACCAAGCTTGTGAAAGTTTCTTGAACAAGAAGAACTGCTCTCAATCAGTATTATTGAATACTGAATAGCTTTGGATGGTAGCCTTTGCTGCAGCCTTGATAATGTCTCTTAATGAATTAAATCTAAAGTTATGAGGCAATACAGAGTTTATGTGTGAAACTTACACTGCAGCAAAGACATTTGGACAACTAATGTTTTCTTGAGTGACAAATAATTTTAAGCTGCCTTATACACATCATGTGTTGGCAAAGTTAAAACAAGAGTCAAGATTTTTATCCCCATACAAATTTACAGCGAGTACATTTTTGAGGCTCAAACTACAGTTCCAGCAGCATTTTTCAGATGTCGATTGATGCAAGTGGAAAAGAAATTTCATCATTTCAAAACCATCTAACTGTACAATTGAGAAGTTTTCACCTAACCGTCAATTGGAAGTGATTAATCTGAAGTGTATTGACATACTAAAAGGCAAATATCAGAAGAGGAATCTCACAGAGCCTTGTTAATGTATTTCAAATTTTAAATATGATTAAAATCATATGCTGGTGGATTGATAACAGTATTTGGCAGTATTATCTCTGTGAAAAGACATTTTGAAAGATGAGATACTTTATAAAATCTCATTACAGATAACATTAACAGATGAATATTTATAATGGATTCTGATGACTGGGGACACTAACTTCAAACTCCAATGAAGCAAAAGGTTATACCCCTTCCTCAAAAAAGAGAATTCCATTTTTTAATTTATAGTCCTGTATTACAAAATATTATTTTGTAGTTCTCAAAATAATTTGACTCCTGGAGTACTCAATTACAATCATAATATACATTTCATCAATTTAAAAATATGTAGAAACTTGTTTTCTTTCTTCTTATGTAAGTACCTACACACTATCCTTCATTTTTCACTTGGCTCACAAACTTTAAAATATTTATTATCTGGGCCTTTACAGAAAAATTTGCTGACCTCTGATCTAAATGAAGTAAATCTGAATTCTGGTTCCACCAGCAGAATGTAGAAGAAACTGATGGCAGGAAGAAGGTGCTGGAGGCCACTGACCCCTGGTTGGGATGATTCTGGTCTTAAAGGACTGCAGGGAAAGAGATTGGCTGCAAGGGTCATATCTGAGATTTTCTTCTCTCAAAGAGAGCAGAGGCTAGCATAAGGATTAATTCTCTTATTGTCAGAATTAGCCAGGTGTCTTTGAGAATCTTTGACCACAAGACCTTTAGGAAAGACTGAACCAATGTTAAATTTTTTAATTTGCACAAATAAAGAAATAAAACATTATTTTATTTCCCAATGTTGCTAAAACCAGACCCTGCTTATGCATACATAGAGAAAATTCTGTAGGGTGCCCACCAACATGTTAATATTGGTTCTCTCTGGGTCACAGGCTTGTAGGTTATTTTACTATTTTCTTTTCTCTAATCTTTTTTCCCCCTGATCTTTCTACACTGGATATTTGTTATTTTACTCTTTCACTTGTCTTTTATATTTTTTCCTTGATGTTTCCACAGTGATTATATTTTATTTTAAAATTCATACTTTAAAAAATTACTCCAATTTAAAGTTATTTTCTTATTTATTAATGTTCCAAAATCATCGTGGGAGAGGACAAATTTTTACCATTTATTTTCAGATTACTTATGAGGAAAAAAGGTTGTAGTTGAAAGAAAGATCAGTAAGCTAGCTAAGTGTTTCCTCTGTAAGCACTTTCATTTTATTTCTTCAAGAAAACAAAATTAAAAAAAATATTAAAGAAATGCCCACATACAGACTAGGAAATAATGTTCCTAAGTAACTGAATATATTCATATCATTAACGAACACAGAAGGCACCATTGTTGCTAAAAGAAATACGAGCTTTTTTTTTCTTAAAAAAATAAAGTATACGTAAGGCAGTATAGAGAAAAGGAATGAACAGGTTTCTTGTCATGACATTAAAAAAGAAAAAGAAAACTTTTTAAATAGAATTCAAAATTACTTTATTGTTCATCGGTAAAAATTGTCTTACATTTTAAAAAAATCTAATCCTTTTACATTATCTCAAGTTATTCACAGCCCCGACCATTATGAATTCCTCTCACACTATGATTTCATGATGTGCTAAATACCTTTAACATGCTAACTGTGAGCCTGAGAAAGCATCAGGTTCTGGAAGAAGTTAGTTGTCCTAGACACTCAGCAGCAGGGCCAGGTTAATCACACTGTCACACCCCAGAATACTGAGATACTATCACTGTTCCTGCCAATGACTTTCTGTTTGTTTCCATAGAGTTATGTATTTATAGGAAAACGGTATGTTTTTCTAAACAGATGTTTGTGTTTGTTTACTCTGTTGACATAGAGAACACTTAGAAATTTTGGATAATTTCAATGATAAGAGATGACATTGACCAATGTGAGTATCATTAAAGCCCACTATAGCTACCTAATAAATTGCATGTATAAAATCACAAGTCTACTTTTTCTGAAACTAGTATCAACTCTTCATGTCTTCTTACTAGCCTCTAACATTTTCAAAAAGAAATAAGGAAGATCTAGAGAAAATCAGAACAGGGACTATTAAAATATTTATTCACTTCATTTTCCAATGTTTTAGGAAAAAATAAAAAAGAATGAAAGACTCTGTACAGACCAGTGTGAAAAAATTATGCCTTGTCTGAACATAACCAGGCCAGGAAAATAACCACTTTTCATTTAGTATTGATACTTGTTTGCAAGTTCATCATCAAAAAGATGATATTTACCATTCCTAAGTTCTTCAAAGATATAGAGGATAAAGGAAGAGTTTTTATAATAATGTCTTTAGAACAGATTTTCATGTGAAGGGAGCATAGAATCACCAGTGGTTCTTTTTGTCAGCATACCTCTGGGAGGTACGTTAGGATTAAGTCTACTCTAATCACCATTTTTTAGCTGACAAAGGTGGATTTTGAACTAATGTGTTCAAACATGAAGTTTGCTCACGTATGAAAAAAGAAAAAAGATCAAGTCAAACTAGTCTTTATCACTAGTCTGGCAATCAATCACATGCCTTCCATGGAAAGCTGTTAGTTTTCCATACAAAGTATTTGCTTTGATATACCTTATAGAAATACAAGATGTGCGTTGAAAACAGCCTGTCTTCCTTCATTTTCTTGGGTTCAGAACTTTTAAAAAGTAGCTCACTTTTTTAAAAAGTGTGATTTCTTTATCACATTTTATGTCATTATTCTACAAATTAAGTCTTTCCTTTCTGTTGTAAGATACAAAAATAAAAATCACATAATTGTCACAGAAAGGAGGTTCCCCTGAGGATAAGAAATATATACCAAATTCTATTTGCTTATTAAATATTTTGCTGTGCTTCATAAAATACCTAAAGAATTTTAGCTTACCCAATTATTATTTCTTTAAAGGGTACCTTCTGGAGTATGGAGTTTAAATAGTTATTTACACTAAATAGTAAAAAGAAGTTTACATACCTTAAGTAGGTTTAGCTTACAATTTAAAGTCATCACTCTTAAAGAACTTAAACACCAAATTTGCCATGGTGGGAGCAGCATCCCCAGGTAGCGTGAAAGACAAGGCTGTAAAAAAAAAGTGAGAGGGAAGGACATATGACAGTAGGCCCAGGACAGAGGAATCCCTTTCTTAGGGCACTTTTGTTCAGTGAAGTCAAATCTGGATCCCTGGTGGCAGAAATTTACTTGGCAAAGTTTTTATTAAAACCAGAATTGGTAAAGGCTTCCACTTTATTTCTCCCAATATCCAATCAACTACTAAATCCTGGTGGTTGTTCATTAAAAATTTCTCTTGGACACATTGACTAAATATATAAATGTATTATTTAATACATGGATAAATGAACGAACAAACGAATGAATGAGGTATAGCAGTGAAAGGTCTTTTCACTCTATCTCTCAGGTGAGATGCTGCATCCTGATTCCTGGGAGATCTCTCCAAACACAGCAAGGTCAGTGGGTGAGCCCAAAAATCATCATGCAATTCTGCAAAAGGGAGATGGAATCAAGCTCAGTATCAAGACCTTCATTTAAAGGACAGGAAGGTATTTTGAAAAGTTAGGATAGAAGAGAATGTTGAAACTCACAACCTAGTTAGTAACTCCAGCTAATCCTTGGTGCACAAAACACCATGTCTTGCTGGTGACATGACTCCATTGTAAGGGCCACCCCCAGAGGGGGAGTGGCACTGAGCTTCCTAAAAAACTTCCTAGGCAACCAGGATTACGTCTGTGGGCCTGCATGTGGCCACAGGAGGATAGAGTGGCAGGAGGGCAGAGAAGAAAAAAGCAGGAGATTCAAGGCAGAAACCAACCAAATTCATCTAACTTTAGCCACTCTTCTCGTTTTTCAAGGTAGCTTAGGCTATATTTTTAAATTATTATGCCATTATTATTACTATGTTTTATAATTTGTTAAGTGCCTACGGAATTTATGTTGGCATATAAAAGTTTTCTTTTCCTTTTGACTCACAACTAATTTGTTGACCATTTGACCACACACAAACTGCTAAGTAGCAATCTTTTCTTAAAGATCTTGAGCTATCTTCTACTCAGCTGAAAGCAAGAAGAAATAGAGAATCTTCTGAAAACTTCATAATACTTTCATATGAGTTGGAGACCTAAGGGGTTTAGATAATTCAGATATATGTACAGACGTGCGTGCTTGTCAGATTCAAGCCTTTTCAGATTTTCTTTTTAGTTTTTATGGTATCAGTTACAGAAAACTGTTTAACCTCCAGGCAGAACCTAGATATTTCATATTTCTCTCAGCTGGAAATTAGAAAAAGGAAAACATTCCATATGAAAGACATTTTTGAAAGACAAGTATACAGAAATATTTTCTCTAATAATATCTATTTTATATAGAAAATATCCTTAAGAAAGGTAGAGCAAGTTCTGTTGGGACACCTAGTATGACATGCATGATAATGTTCTTTATGGTTTATTTCACAATGCTGTGCTTTGCTAAAACAATGTTTACCTTGATTTTGGGTTTCTCATCTTGTCTTCCTCTTCCTGGCTTGGCTTTAGCTTTTAAACTAAAAATAAAAATAAATGAAGGCAGAGAAAAATTTTTACAAGCAAGTGTCTTACAAGAAATAACTGTAGTCTCATAAAGTTTTATCTTTTTTGATTTGTTGCAATTTGAGATGTAATAAAAACGTAAGGCAAGCTTTAACATCATGTCCTTTAATCTAAACACAGTACTTTCTTGCCTACCATATCAGTGGAACTTACACATTTTAAAATTTTAGTACATGAAAGTTGTTTTAAATCTTAGTACTGCCAGTCTCTGCTAGGATTCCACTTATAAGTTTTTCAGAGGGAGAGAGACACATGGGAAGCTTGGCATCACTTCTAATGTTACCAAATTAGATAGTGTGTGACAATGTCCAATTTTTCAATAAATACCATTTCAACAAACACCAAACTTGAAGATAATTGCACTGAAATCTGAAGTACAATATTCCACATCAGGTCAGAAATTGTACATAGAGTCTTGATATTAAAACAATGTAACATTTCAGTTTCAAATATATTTTAAGGCTAAGATTTAAACATACTCTGAGTACTTGATATCAAATTATGGAAAACAGCATGCTAAGTTTCAATTTTTCCAAGTAAGCATGTACTCTGGAAACACTAAACAAGAATATTTTCTTTCCTTGAAATGTATTATGTTTTTAAATCAAAGACTCATTTTTAACAAAAATGATACTCTGCTCCTGACAGTGGAGGGAAGGGTGTTTAATAGTCACTCTTCTGTGGGAAACATTAAGACAAAAATATTAGAAATCGCTTCACATGCCAAGCTAATGTTTAGTAGTTTTCTGAAAGGTCTGTGAAGCATCTACAAATATTTCTATAAACAGACTAATTTTTAAATTGAAAAAATCTTGCTCGCATACTAGGGAGAATTTGAATGGTCTATGAAACTTGTTAGGTCTTTGGAAACTAGCTGTTTCTTGGCTAAAAAACAATAGGCCCCTCGAGGTCATTTATTCCAACTGAGTCACTAACTCAAGGGCAAAGCATGATGTTTAAATGCTAGTGGAGACATAGCCCTCTGACTGTGATCCTTATTTTCATGATGCAGTATCATGTTTTGGATACTCCTAATGATATTCAAATCATGTTTACTTATCACAATCTGGGAGCTTCTTATTTGCAAACACTACATCTAATTTCAGCCTTATATCTCCCCAAGGATCGCCATACAGCAGAGGCCAATCCAGTGTTTATCAGTTGCATTCATCTAAGATGAGTTTTCTTCTTTCCTAATAATTTCACATTGTGACTTCTACCTGTTTTCTTTGTGGTGCATCTGCATTAGACCACTGCTTACTGATTTTTGTACCACGTAAGAGGAGCAAGATAGTACTACAATTGCCTACTCGATTCTGAGCCTGAAGTGAATAAACAGTAAAATTTTGGAAAGCTCCAGGAAGGGGTAGGAGGCAGAAGGAATGTGCTGTCAGGCATTTTTCTGTCTACTGGGGGATTTGGTGCAATAGAAGAAAACACCGGTGCAGAGGTAAAATGGGCTCATTTTCAAACTGCCGCCATTCCCTAAAAGTGATAACTTTTCACTGGGCTTTGGTTTGTCACCTGTGAAGTGGGAAGAGTAAGATTTACCCATTGGGATATTGGGAAGATAAAATGTTACATGTAAAGCATTCAAGATAATGCTATACACACAAATGGTAACTATTAAAATTTGATCTAGAAAGATTATGGTGCTACAAAATAAGAAATCTTTTTTAGGTCACATTCCTAGCTAGAAGTGGCTCAACCTGTCAAAAGAGGTTTCCAAGTGCTCCCTCTTACTTCGTCAATATGTGCAGAAGGCTGACCCCATCCAGAGAATTCAGTTGCCATTGAGAAGACAGCTGAGAGCTCAATCATTGCATATAGTACCTCCCTGCCCTTCCCAGGTTGGTGAGCCATGTCAGAAGCTGCATTTCTGGTAGACATGTTAGAAACAAGCAGCATCCCTTAGAGTCAATCAATAAAGATAAAGTCCTTAGAAATCTCTCTGACAAAAGACAGAGTCACACATTGGCTTACAAAATAAAATTCGATCATAAAAGCAGGTGTGCTTCCTTGTATACAACTCCTTGAATATAGTTCCTCTCAATTGAAGATCTATGAAGTAAGGAGATAAATTATATACCCCCTGTTTTAATCAGGGTTCTCCTGAGAAACAGAACCAATAAGATCTTATGGGTATATATGTATATGCTCAGGAGTTCCAGAGGCCTGTCTTAATTTTATACTGTCTTTATCTTGTAGTTGAAGCTGATACAACGACTTTTAAAACTTTATGGTCTTCCTTCTTATTAATTCAATTTCCACTCAGATAAAACCCAGACCAACATATTTCTTTGAGACAGTCCCTCTCAATCTTGGGCTCCCTGGGCTGTAGATGTAAGTTTGTGAATCATCAATGTAATAGATAGCAATTGAAGCTATGGGTGTGGATGAAACTGCTTGGACTGACAGAATAGAGATTAGAAGAGTGCTTATGATCAAACATATGCTGTCCAAAAAAAAACACAAAAAAATTTAACAAAAGTAAAAAGTAAAGACAAACTAGGTCATTTGTTTTTGCAATGACTATGATAGGCTAAGATTTGACAGCCTTAACACATAAAATGTTCTTATAAATAAAATTATTAACATATCAGAAGAAAAATGGTCAAATGGATAGATAGATAGATAGACAGATAGATGATAGATCTCCAGACAATGAAATGCAAAGTCCCTTAACAAGCTATCAATGACTCGCAAATAAAATTTTTAAAAAACTTTAAAAAAATATCAAATTGAAGATTGGGATTGACATATACATACTACTATATATAAAATAGATAACTAATGAGGACCCACTCAATAGCACAGGGAACTCTACTCGATACTCTGCAATGGCCTATATGGGAAAAGAATCTAAAAAAGAGTGGATAGTTGTATATGTATAACTGATTCACTTTACTGTATACCTGAAACTAATACAACATTGTAAATCAACTATATCCCAATAAAAATTTTTTAAAGTTAAAAAAAATCAAGTTGGAAAAGATTCTTTTGAAGTATTGAACTCAAAGTCAGGAAGGGTGAGAATAGATTGATACTCACATATACTACTGGTGGGGTTGTATTTTGATACAAGAGGGCAATATTTGAGCAATACGTAGACATTTAGAAAGTTTATTTACTTAGGAATTTCTAGGAAATAAATTTTAAAAGGTAGTTAAATATTTATGTGTGAGAATGTTCATTGAAGCACCATTTTTGTACAAGAATGATAGATGAAGTATCAATTTTAACAACAAAAATAATCAGGAACAATCAACATTTCCAACAATAGAGGAATGATTAAGTATATTGTGAGACATACATAGGATTAAGAATTTAAAAGCTAATAACAATTATGCTTTAATGAAATAGAAGCGTGATCACAATATGATGATAATTGAGGAAAGCAAGACATAAAACTGTGTAAAATATGATTCTAATTTAATCTAAAATATATACATGTTAAAATTCAGAAGCAGATATATCAAAATGTTAACACCATTTATCTGTGTGATGCAGTTATGAATGCTTTCTATTTTCTTATTTATTCTATCTAGTTTTCTCTTTCATTTTCCCACAATAAGCATGAATTACTAAACAGAAAACAGTAAAAACAATAAAAATGAGCCCAAAACATGTGATATTTAAGAGCTTTTCTTTGCCCAGTTGCACAAGCAAAAACTAAGTGCTGAGCAGTAAAGGCCCTATAGAAAAAGTAGACATCCTAGCACAGATGGCAGGATAAAAATGCAATATGGCGAGCGCAGAAAGAGATTCAGACTGAATCAAAACAGACAGTTCCCGTAGGTGGGTGGTTTTCTAAAAATTTGGCACAGAAACCACTTATCTGTACTAGATCTTGCCCAGAAGCATTAAAAGGAAAACAAACAGAGCTGCTCTGGCTGAAGACAGAGACGGAGGGCCAAAGCTCTGCTGCCTGCACCCTTGATCCCCACTCTCTGCCTTCCCCAGCAGACTCTGCAGAGGCATGAGGTCTAAGAAACACTGAAAATCAAGAAAATCATCTTATACTAAAGTTTCTCATCAACCACTCCCTAATAAAGATGACCTGGAAACGATCAGAATGTGCTGTATAATCGTCATGATTGACTACATATTACAATACAAGAAAACTTACTCAGTTCTCATAACAGGATAGGTTTGTTCCCTATTTCTCCACAAATTCATCAGCCCTCTCTATTAAAGTGTTCTTTAAAAAATATTATTCTAGATATTAACATCTATAGGTACTTGGCCTGGAAGGATTCTACCTTCTCTTCAGTTATCCAGAGCAAGAAACAGAAAAAGAAGAAAGAAAGATAAAGAAATGTGAGCGTATCTGAAAAGGACTGTGGCATTGAGAGGCTGGGTCAGTTTTGGCTTGATCACCCTTGGCTGTGCTTAATGCCAAAGGGAAAAGAATCCTCCCCTGTGCCTTGGCCACACTGAAGCCTGAACAGGGACAGGATGACGGCTGCAGCAAAACGGCCTCAGCCCAGCAACACTGTAGCAAATTTGCGGTTAAACTAGCAACTGCAGCTGTGGTGAGCAGCGCCTGGAGACCACTGAAGCATTTCGACAGGTTTTATTTATTGAATCTACTTAAAACTTCTCAGAAGTTTCAACAGGTTGCCTTTCCTCACTCAGATGCCGGTGGCTGCAGCAGATGAATGGGGACGTCTCTTCTGACTGTGTGAAAAACTATAGCACAAAAACACATTCTAGAACTATACTCCCCAGTGTGACCATGAGCCACATGTGGCAGTAAGCTCTTAAAAGTAAGCTCTTAAAATGTGGCTAGTCTGAACTGAGACGTACTGTAAGTGTAAAGGACACACCAGATTTCAAAGTACAGGAAAAAAAAGTAAAATATTTCACTAATAATTTTTCATATCGATTACATGGTAAAATCATATATTTTTGATATGTTAAGTTAAAATATATTACTAAAGTTATTTGTATCTGTTTCTCTTACTTTATTTAGTGTGAATACTAGAAAATTTTAAATCACTTCTTTGGCTCACATTTATGACTGACATTAAATTTCCACTGGACAGCACAGTTACAGAACAAACAGAATTGGGGCTGAAGTTGTTAGTACCTCTGGTCTTATTTGGGATTTTTTTTTTTTTTTCCGTGGGGAGAGGAGAGGATTCCTTGTTCTATGGATGAAAAGAGAGAAAACAGCCCTGTCCTTCTGAGTCCTTGATGTATCAAATGGGGTTTGAGTTTCTTTGTGGAAGCAGGAAATACCAGTTACATTCCATAATAAATGAGGGAGATGTGGACTAACCCCAAAACGCACTCAAAAGGAGCCTTCTGTTGGCTTGTGCAATGGTTAAGAACTACATCAAGTCCGTTGGTCACTCTGATTCTGTTTTGTTGCCAAAATGAAAAGGAGAAAGTTATCTAAACAGATTTTTTAAAGGAATGTGAGTATTGACCATCAAAATGAGCTCAGGAATGCTCTACATAATAAGAGCTTGCCTTAACTTTTAGTCAGGGATATGTCCTCTTATATTTAGGTCTAAACCTTTATGCAGAACACTTTTCTCTGAAATTGAACATTAATCTTCTGAAGCCCATGAATTCGAAAATAACATTAAGTTATATATTCCTCCAAGTATCTTTATTCATCATTTAAATATATTTTGAGAGTCTGAGTAACATAACAGTAGATTCTAAGATGGAGTTTACATTACACAGTCTCATACTTTCAAGGGCCTTAGTATTTTCCTTTGTTTATTCAACAGATATTTATTGAGCACTAACTATGTGCCAGGCACTCTGTCAGGCATTAGGTGCAATGGGAATAAAAAAGAGAATAAGATCACTGACCTCCTAGAAATCACAGTCCAGTGTGGGAAGTGGATCTTTATCAAATAATCATGTGTGAGTGTTCTGAGAAGCACGAAGGAGGAGCATAGCTCCTTCAAATACAATAGGAGGAGTGAGGCCCTAAATCCAAATAACTACCCCAAAGCTGATGTATTTGCTGTGAAGTATGTGAGGAGAACAAATGTAGCTGGGATACCTAATATATCCCAGCTACGTTATCTAGACATAATAATCACCTATTATCTAGACATGGCTAATTAAGCAAAACAAGATTTAATTTCAGAGAATGGCCAGGACTTAAGAATAAACTCATCCATTAGGGCCAAAATGTAGGTTGGTGGGGGGCGGACCCAGTCGATAACAGCAGAAGGAGCTACTTGGCTATATTGACAGTCTTGTCGTCACCCTCCAGGAAATCCATGATATACAAAGACTGGGCTGCCATACTGACAGAGACCCTTCTGTGGATCTAAATAACAAGGCAGGACACCACTACAAAAACTTAAACCATAGGTCTGGTGACCAAGTTCCGGTGACTGGGCATGCAGAATATAGGGGGATGGGGCGTGGAAGGGGAGAGAAATGATTAGACTTAAAAACCCAGCCACAGGAGTTTGCTATCAGAATACTGAGTAATAATTTTGACTTGGAGAACAGTGGCCAGTACTAGCCATGATCTGGATTACATTAGTAAGTGTGAGCAATGTTAGAACACCATGACCAAGGCCAGTCTGTCAAGGAACATTGCTCAGTGCCGAGTTCTCCAGTTTAGAAGACGAGGTAGGGACAGGGAGTCCCTGGTGTTTTCTGCTTTAGGTCAGCATTGCCCCCGAGTGATTTTGATACACTTCGAGAAAGATTTCTCATTAGATTCAAATATCTCCTATATTTTTGTGTGTGCAGTTGGGTGAGGGACTGGATTAGGAATATATACTTCAGAGGAAACTTCTCAGTGATTCTGATATGCACCCGTCCCTAGTTAAGTACAACTGCTCTAGGAACTAAGGGGGAGAATGTTAGTGATCTTGCCATCGTAAAATTAGAAAGGCAATGACAGGGGGCAGGCAATGACAGACAGAAGAGATACATGTCATGATCATGAGCAAGTTTGTAAGAAGAAGATGGTACTTTAAATAGGCTTTGAAAGAAAATCACGATTTAGAAAGTTGGAGGTGACAAGAATACCATGTGTGATAACTGTTTAGTCATTTAAATTCATATAAAATGTGTAATATCCAATATATGAATATATTCATATTGTATAATATACAATACAGAGTTTATAGTCTTAATGTATAAATCAAGGCTGTAAAAATATATATTCTTCTAGTCTCTAAATATATGCAGTTGACCCTTAAACACCACGGGAGTTAGGGAGGCCAACCTTCAAAAATCCACGTATAATTTATAGTCGGCCCTCTGTAACCTTGGTTCCTCTGTACCCACGTTTCCTCATAATTCAACGTTCTGCATCCCCAGATTCAGTCAACCATGGATCATGTAGTACTGTAGTATTTACTGTTGAAAAAAATCCGCATTTTTTTCAATCATTTTGAATTACCCACGTAATTCAAAACTGTGTGGTTTAAGGGCCAACTGTATTCTCTATACTTTGTATATCTTGCTTACCAAGTATTCAAATTTATAGTAAAATTCATTCATCAAGTCATTCTATGATTTTAAAATCATTAGCGTAATTTTTGGTTGACAGAGCTAAATGATGCTCCTTTTTTAGATGAGATTTTACATATAAAGTTCTTCCAAAGACTTCTCCATTAAAATGAATCTCTCTCCAACCACCATCAAATAATAGCAAAGACAGTGGCCCTTTGTCATAAATTTATTGATAGAAGTTGGAAAGCCAGAGGAGGAGGAAAAAAAAGGATGAGAGGGAAAGAGTGTATTAATCATGTTTCTAGTTTCTGCAAACTTGATGATTTAAAATCTGCCCTATGTGCATGTATCAGAGATACCTTATTCCAAACAACCTGGTAATTTCTCTGAGTCACCTTGCCTTGGTCTCCTTTGCTTTCTTCCCCCTCAGGAGGAATCATCCTCCCAGGGCCAATCTTTCCAAATACAAACCAACAAGTTCAGAGTCTACACTTCTCACCACCTCCCTTATTAGGCTCTTACACTCCTGGCCACAGTCCACCAGCCCTAATCACTGCAGGGCCAGATGTGAGACACCTGGGACAGCTCCTATGCTCCAAAGTCCACTGAAATGATTCAGACTAGTCAATCCCAAACCTGTTTACCCTGCCTATGGAAAACATGATAAAGGCTCTTGCTAAAGGCAGTTTTTTTGCTCTGCCTCCTGACTGCCTGGTGCTTCCCTGTGGCCCTCAGTGGCGTGACCTGTATTCTCTCACTTGGGATCTGTGTGTATAATAATAATTTTTTCCAATGGCCATTGTCTCCTGATATGTTGGCCTTACCATCCTAAATAATAATAAATCCTATCAAAACAAAAGAAAGTTAGGAAGAGGGGACAAGGGGGGTGGTTGTTGGCCAATTCTAGTTACCTGATTAAGAATCTGCGTGTTTTGCCTGCTTTGTTCCACGCAAGAAAGGCGAGATGGTTGCCTCTCTGCAAAGTCCAGTCAGGAAACAACTGGTGCTGGGACGGGGACAGCCGGTTGAAGCCCAGTTAATAAGCAGGACAAATGCAAGATGGGAAACAAGAGGTAAAGAGAAAGGGCAATTGCTTCCAGACTCAGCCAGCGCCAGTGCTTGGAAGAGTTGTAGGAGCAGACAGGGGCAGGGATGGGAGGGCCAGGGTATCTTGAGGTTCCTCCATGGGGAGAACTGGCTATGAGCAGTAGGGAGGGGACAGAGAGAAGGGTCTCATGGTTACTCCTTGCATTTCACATTCTTTTGACCTTTGAAAGGGATCCCAGGAGATCCGCTTCTCATAAACCTCTGCACATGGTGCAGGGATGGTCAGTACCACCAGGGAAGAGTTTTCCAATAAAGCAAAGTGTCCCAATCATACTTGAGTGATTTAAGCCCCACTTGTGCTGCCTGTGCCCCAGGCTTCTCCCAAACTCTTCAACCGTCACCAAATTTCTCCTCAATGTGACTGTGTGATTTCCCTTCTCCCAACCAGGGACATTTGAACCCAAAAGAAATTCCTCAACACCTGAAATAAATAACAGGATCTCTTCAATGGGTCTTCCAGTTCTGTGCTCCAGTGCCCAGACCAGAAAAATTTTTAAAAATCTTGGAATCACAGTGGCATGTACTGAAATTCGTTAATTAATTTTAGAATTCATCTCATTCACATTTACTACTATACCATTTCCCAACCGGTAGAAAAATATTTCAATATTTAATAAATAGTGTGGCTATTTTGACATGTGCCCTCTGAGTATAAGCCCTGGATTATTATATTTAAGACAAACTCCAAAGAGAGAAACCTTTCATAAACCCAACCAAAGAGATTTTAAATAAAAGATTTGTACATACTTACAGAGACAAAAAAATCATGTGTCTATACACACACATACACACACACATTAAACTGACACTACTTTAAATGTATCCTGTATTTCTGAATATAGAAATCTCTTTCTTTTCACAGGTTTGCCATTTTGCAGTCCCAGTGTTAGAGGTTCTCCATGCCAACAGGAGTACTCTTCCTTGCAGTATGAAAGGCTCTTTGTTATTGTGTTCTTGTGCTACTTTCCCATTCAGCATTTTGCAGAATCCCACAGTTATTCTCCACACTATCACAAATAAAAAGAAAGCAAATGGAGCTTCAGAAAATTGGTACAATTGGTAGAAAGGGAGAGAGGAATTTGTAACAATTTTATGTTATAATATCATGAATTCTTTTACTTAGAATTCAAGGTCATGTCTTCCAAAATAATGAGGGTTTCTGTGAATGTTAACAATGCTTTTTGAGATCCTCTACCTAAAATTAAATGCAGTCCCACAACTCCTTGGGGACCTCCAGGCCGCTCTAGAAAGGCTCCAGATTGCATGAGTGCCTGAGCCTGCATCACTGTAGAAGACATCTGTTTCCCACTCCCTAACATCCTTTGTTTGGTAACAGTACCATAATGTGCCTTTAGGGAATCTCTTCACTCTAGCTCTCAGTCCATTCATTATAGGTGAGGCTAACCTTGGACCCTGGCGCTGGAAGTGAGCTCCTGACCCCAAGCCAAATGTATAATATTCAATCTCAGGACATTAACTGGAACTTTTGTAAGAGAGATTCTTCCTCTAAATCTTCCCAGCTGGTAAAACATAAGTCTGAAACTTTCAGTGAACACGTTCACCGTAAGTTTGGAAAAGATTCAAAATCAAACCAGCACATAGGAAAGAAAGCAGAGTCAAAGATGGTGAGGTGGACACAGAGATGTGCCACTTAGGTTTCTCTTCAGGGAATGACTGGATGCCCAGCTACAGGGAGTGTGGTCATCAGATGGTCCCCAGCTGTCAGCTTCTTTAGAGTCTGCCTCAGCTACGGAGACCTGCCTCACCTGAGATCATGCCCTTCATGGCTCAGCCCGCATTAGTGACTGAGCAAGGTCGCATACAAAGCCTGGCTATTTTGACCAGTCTTGGGAAAGACCTCACAGTCAATACAGAGTATTAACTCAGCTGGTTGGTCGAGGTTTTGCGGGGCCTTCATCATGGTTTCATTTCTCCCTCTGCCTTTCCCTTCACAGGTAACAGCTTGCACTCTGAGCTCCATCTCAGCATCTGCTTCTGGAGGACTCTACCTGTGGTAGGTAGAAGAAAACAGATGACTAATTATTTGGGAAACCAGGTATGACTGAAATAAGTTCTCTTTCCAGACTTCTAGTAGATTGAGTCAATGAAGTCTCTAGCAACTGAAAGGTTCTTAGCAAAACAAGCTCTATAGACCATAACACAAAGTTCTCATGGGAAATTCTGATAAATATCTGGTTGTACCTGGATATCCCATTTTTGCATTTCTAACCACCAACTCTCTCACTCTCTTCAAACTAATCTGGTAATTCATCTTAATCTTCTCAGGTTTATGAGAAATGAAATCTTGCCATCCAAATTACTGAAGACTACATAAATCATTAATGAAAGAAGGAAGACTTGAGTCCAGAAATGTCTTATTCCAAAGCCTACTGTGGGCAGCAAGGAAAAGATGTATTTAGGAAAGGAGAGTGAGTTTATTTCTAAGGTAAGGAACCACTTTGTCCAGGTATAGGGAGCCAAGAAGGGCAGAGATGGAGGAAATGAGATTATGAGCTAATATTCACCCCTAATTTATATGTCTTTATATGTACTTCCATCCATGGCTTTTGTGTCTTTCCACTCTGTCCTATAGGTCTCCCATTATATTAAAGGCAGATTTTATAGGGAGTTCCCCAAAGCATTTTCTCACCTCTTGCTCTACTAAAAACCTGCTGATATAATAATAACACAATGCTATTCTCTGCCATTTCCTATATAGTCTTCACTTCAATACCACTCTAGACCTTGGCAGGAGGAGCCCCTACTCAGAGCACTAACAGTTAGAGGACCCCACTGGGCTCTCTCTCAGCTATCCTTCTCCCAGTGGGGTGAGGAATCTATTGGGCCAAGTGATATGCTTGTGCTTACCCTTCCAGGCACACTCCAGGCTCCAGGGACCAGAGAATTTCATGTTCCCTGCATAGACCACTTCCTCTGGCTATATTCCAGAAGTGCCAACATGACTGGTGCATACAACTCTAGGTCCAAGAGGGTGGGTGGCCAGGAAGTTGTTGTTTGTTGAGAGTGCAGGCAGAGGTTACAAAAGTAGACTGAGATTGGGAAGAAATAAAAGGGTGTGCTGTGTACCAGAAGCCAGCACAGAACTATAAGGAATTCCAGAATTCTAAGTTGGAACTGAGCCGAGAGGTGAAGGATAATTTTTTTTTTTAATTCCCTTTATTCTTTGTTGCTTCTAAATCATTGAATTGCCCTTCTCTTTTCATCTCTAATCATTTGAAGTCTCAGAATTACAGAAAATCAGCATTGTAAGTTCTCCTGAGGGTAATCATAGGTCTAAGGGACCCTTACTCTGTATAAATCTGTGACATTAATTCGACTATACCCTTGCCACTGACTAGAGCACTTACTGCTCTCCTGTCTCCTAATGCAACTCAACAGAGTCACTGTTGAATACCACCTACATTACTGAGCACCTACTATGTCGGACACCAAGAATTCAAATGATTAGGACATAGTTTCTGCTCTTGAGGAGTTCATAATCTAGTGTGTGTAGTATGTGTTTGTAGTGTAGTCTTTGTATATGTGTGACTGAGCCCACAAAACAATGGTTATAATAATATGTAACTATGAATGGCATGATTAATTAACCATAATTAATTTATAAATAATTTGGGAGAGGTAGGGTAGGAAGGGCTGGTAGGGGGAAGAACGGGCCTTGGATGGTTTCAGAGCAAAGGTAGCACTGTTTTTTTTGTTTTGTTTTTTTAAATATTTATTTATTTTATTTATTTTGGCTGTGCCAGGTATTAGTTGTGGCACGTAGGATCTTAGTTGCAGCATGCATGCGGGATCTAGTTTCCAAATTAGGGATCAAACCCAGGCCTCCTGCACTGGGAGCATGGAGTTTTACCCACTGGACCACCAGGGAAATCCGGTAGCAGTGTTTAAAGCAACACGTTGTGTTCAAGGAATACCAAGTAGCTCTATTTTGTTAGGTCTTCAAATTTAAGAGGTTGAGAAAACATGATAATAACTAGTCAGAAAAGGCAGAATCAAGTCACGGAGGACCTTTGATGCCCTTGTCTAATAAGGCATTGAGACTTTACCCTATAGATTGAGAAAAGAACTTGAAGAATTTTATACAGAGGAGGGACATGATCATATTTAAATTTTAGAAAGATTATTTGAGGGCAGAGGTGGATTCAGGCCAAGATTGATTCACAATCCTGGGTGAATCAAGGGTGACCACATCATTGTTGCCAAACAGGCATGCTTTGAGACTGTAAAAGGTGCACCATGATCATCCCACGCAGAAAATAGGCATAAACTGGGACCATCTCTGGAAAACTAGATGTATGTTTACATAATTTGAGGGGATTTAAGGACACTGGGACCATTTATGAGGTTTCTGAAATGATCTAAGTTGGAGACAAAGAAACTCCATGAAAGCAATAGCAGTGGGGATAAAAAGGAGAGATGAATTTAAGAGATAGTTGGAAGATAAAACCGGGACTCTTTGATTAATGGTTGCAAGGATGAAGAAGAGGAGAGGTACTCTGCTTTCAGCTCTGACATGTTTCAAGTTTGGAAGATGTCCCATTTGTCCTTAAGACAAGAAAAAACTGAACAAACTGAAAATTAGTGACTTTTCTTGGACCCATCAGAGAACTAAAGTCACAAGGCAAACCTCCACCCCAAAATCTGGCAAGACAGAAGAATCCAGAGTCATAGCTAAGATATATTTATCAGGGGAAGAAGCCTCTGAAACCATAAACTAGTAGGAACAGAAATTGTAATTCTGATGAATTACTGGAGACTCAGTGTGGGCTAGCATGAGGGTGAGAAACTCTTTAAGGGCACAGTCTTAGGGAGACCACCCACACTTCTATGGGTTATGCTTCCAGAAATCCCACCAGGTTCTTTTTGTGAAAAGCCAAGAAAATCCCCTTATGGCTCTGGCAGGGGGAGGGGAAAAGCACAGATATGAAATAGGTGCAGAGCTCCACAGTGTTCTCTATAACAAAGGCTTATATTCAGAGGGAAAAAAAACTTTACAGAACCTTATCCAATGAGTGGAAAGGACATTTTCCTCGACTCCTGCTCCTCTAGCCTTCCCGTCTGATATAAGGAGAGGAAAAAGGTGAAGAAACACCTGTGAAGGTAACAGCCCAGGAACTCAAGCCCACTGAAAGACTGAGATTTATTCATAGGATTAGAATAAATTTATAAATAATTTGGGAGAGGTAGGGTAGGAAGGGCTGGTAGGGGGAAGAACGGGCCTTGGATGGTTTCAGAGCAAAGGTAGCACTGTTTATATGCGATAAATTTATAAATTTATCCCATATCTTACCACCACATCAACAAGGCTCCAGAGTAATAGCAGTGGATTACAGGTTAAAGGGCTGCAAGATGCAGATTCTGTCCAAGGAAGAGTTCTTAGGGAAGCTCAAAGTCAACAAGAGAGACAAAATCAAGGGCACTAGAGGAAGCTGAAGCCTCTGACATCTACAGCTAAAACAAGCAACATGGCCCAACCCAACTCCTAGCAGATGAACATAAAACTGCACACTCAAAGTTTATTTACTTCAATTCTTATTATACAATACATCATAGCTTTCAAAAATAAACTGCAAGGCATGCAAAAGGCAAAAAAAGAAAAAAGTTTCAAGAGAAAAAGCAGCCTCAGAATAAGACCCAGATATAGCATAAACTTGGAATTTTCAGGCAGAAATTTAAAATATCTGTGGTTAATATATTAAAACGCTCTAATGGAAAAAGCAGAAATTATGCAAGAACAGTTTGATGATGTGAGCAGAGAAGGAAACTCTAAGAAAGAAAACAAAAGGAAATTCTAAAAATCAAAAACAATATAACAGAAATAAGAATGAAGATGGACCCATCAATATAGTGGATATGATGGAGGAAAGAATCAATGAACTTAAAGGTAATTCTGTAGAAATTTCCCAGACTGAAATGCAAAGAGAAAAGGAATGAAGAAAGTACAAGAGAACATCGAAGGACAGTGTGACAATTTCAAAGGATGTAATATATACATAATTAGAACACTAGAGGAGAAGAAATATTTGAAGTAATAATGGCTGAGAACTTTCCAAAATTAATGACAGATACCAAACCACAGATTCAATAAGCTCAGAGAACAAAAACAAGATAAATACAAAAATATGTATACTTAAGCATATCACATTCAAATTGCAGAAAACCAAAGACAAAGAGAAAAATCTTGAGAGAGAAGGAAAAGTAAAGGATTAAGGATAATTCTCAGACATCTGGTATGGGTGGCACCTACACTGTAGGAGGAACAGGCTAGTAAACTTTCCATCTTGATTTCAGCTCTAAATTATTTCTTCTATCACTATAACCTCCACAGCATCTGCCAGTACCCAGGCCAAGACCTCTTCACTCTAGACCTGGATTCCTACACCAGTGTTTTAGGTACCACTCTTGAATTCATTTTCTCTCTTCCCTTTCATTTTCCAGTTTGAGTTCTGCCCTGTACTATTTTCTTAAATAATATTACTCCTAAGTTCAACTTTTTTCCAATGCCACTGATTTTTTACTCTCTTGGGTACGTTAAAATGTTTAAATAATAAGGTAATGTGGTTTTATTGGAGAAAAAGTTGAAAACAGTATAAGGAAAACAAAATCATCCATAATCCTATAGTCCAGAGTTAATAACTGCTGGTAAAAACTGATGCCATTTTCCAGTATTTTTCTCTCTCTAAATAGCCATACTTCTCCTATCTCTGAGTCTTCACACATGCTGTTCTATAGGCTGGGGATACTCTTTCCTCCATTTATGTGCTTTCAGGAATAGTAGTTAAGCATGGTGATACCAACCCAAAAAAAGCTGTAACCTTGGCACATAATGCAGGGCATCCCTATGGCCTGGTGTGTATATATATCAGCAAGAGTAACCTAGCAACAGTACACAAACACTGTCTATCAAGCTGTGCAGGCTGAGTCCTTAACATCAACACTATGCGCCGGGGAGAAGCAATGGCAGAAGGGGTCTAATCAGGCAGACAGTTCTCTCTCTGCTTGGTGTTGGAACCAGGACAAAGCCTCACACTTACTTCCTTTGGACTAAGTTCTGAGGGTTTGGGGGTAATTTTATCTTGGGGGGAGAGAAGCGCTGAAAGAGAGATACTGTTTCTGTTGTCGTTGTCCGAAACAGTGTAGGGGAAAGGTGACTGATTGGGGGAGGGTTTGGAGATGACCATATTATAACCATATTTGTATCCTGAACTTTGAAACACGTCACACTAGGCCTTAGTCTCTGCATGCTCTTCATTCTGCTGAAGCTCAGAGGAGCAGGAACCACATGTATCTCTGTAGGATGAATTCCTTAAAGCCAAGTGACTACTCCTTCAAAACTTAGGCCAAGTGCATTGTTGTCTTGTTCTACCTTAGAAACAAAACATATTTTTCACTACTTTCCAATGCAAGCTCTAGCTTATAAACAAGTAAAAATCAGGAAACTTCCTCTTTTTCTTCAAATGCATATTTCTTCATTGATCCAAGCTAAATTTTTCTGACTCTTGGAATTACAAAAGAAAATACATAGTCTTTCATTAAACAGACTCAGCAAATAGCACTTCAGTTTCAGAACAAAGCCAGTATCATGGCAGACAAGTCTTGATATACAATATTGCCCAATTAACTCCTACAGGTGCGATTATAAAAGATCTCTTTCATGATGCGGGTTGATAAATACTTAAAGATATTTACCTGCCTTGCAAATGGACACTTTCCCATTCAAAATCTACAAAAAATAAATTAAATTTTTAAATCTCTTGTAACTGTCAATGTGGTTACTGAAGAACATTAGAACAGTTCAATGGGGCCTATTGGGTTTTTTAATTTATTTTTTAACATCTTTATTGTAGTATAATTCCTTTACAATGGGTGTTAGTTTCTGCTGTATAACAAAGTGAATCAGCTATACATATATTCCCCATATCCCCTCCCTCTTGAGTCTCCCTCCCAGCCTACTGTTTTTGATTGAATTCTCACCACCCTATTGCCTTTTCTGTAAGCTGTCACAGTATAACTTCTTTCACCCCTGAGGCTATCATAGTAAAGAGCATAGTTCTCTCTTGTGAAAAAGTTCCACACAGCTAAGATTTTCACGGTGTATCTAGTTGTCCATTAAGAAAAAGAAAAATTACGTTCTTAATTATCTACAATTCTGTACACGAAAAACAACCACTGTGATTACTCAAGGAACAGATAAACCTCCCCATGTTCCTTCTAAATAACAACATAGCATAAGATGAAAAGAAGGAAAAATTATTTTATTTTGAAGTAAGCATCAAAAAAACTTGCCTGATGGGATTTAAAAAGTCCAGTTTGGGCTGGGAGTTGCTTAAGTTGAAAGTGCCGCTGCAAGGGATGGAACAGAAAGAAGGCAGTCCTTTTACTCCTTTTTCAAGATTGCAGGGCAGTGCTGAGAGTGTCAGAGGCTACATTCAGCTCCTTGGCTGGGACAAAGGCCGGGCCAGATCCACAATCTCAAGTGGATGCAGAAGGAATAAAGAAAATGCCTGGTATTCAAGAGCCAACTCTCAACTGGGCTTCAGGATTGCCGTTTCTGGTTTTCAGAGATAGAGAAATCCATGTATGTTTGAGAAAATATGTATTTCTGTTGTGAGTGGAATGTGGCTTGGTCCCTCTTTGTTTATCTGGTCTCCAATCTCCAATTTCTCCAGTTAGAAGGGGGGGAAAGTAGGTAGAGAGAGAAAGATTACCATGAGGCAAGTTTTTTTCTCTCTCTTTTTAAAAAATTCGTATTGTAATAGAGCTCAAAACCGAGCTTGGACCTGAAAAGTATTGGGACGGCAGAAAAAGTCTCTGTTGAAGGAGTGATGATAGATGTGCTCCTGATTTCGTTTACACTGTTGCCCACAAACAATCTCTTGTTCAAAGTCCTGCCCAAGTCTAGCTGTGCCGTGAGAGTTTTCCACACTACCTCAGCCCAAAGTGATCTTCTAGATTCATAGCACTTACCACTGACAATGCTTATTTGTCATTAAATACTTATGGCTTTGAACTATCATTTGGGTATGTTGGTTTGAAGTGACTTTGAATTTTCTAGTGAAGAATTTCAGCACAAAAATGAAAACATGAATCTGTAACTTAAAGAAAAGCTCAGACTAAAGATATAAAGGTGGAAGTCTTCAGAAAATAGGTGGTGATTAGAACCAGAAGAATGAATGGGAGTTCATAAATAAAGGAATATAGAAAAGCAAGAAAAGGAGAATTTGAAGAGAGTTCTGAAGAACACCATTACTTAAGAAGTACCTAGTAGAAAAATTAGTGAAAGATAATTTTACAAAGGTCAGAAAAGTGGGGAAAATGTTGCTTTTTGTATGCTTTTAATTCTCCCAAAGAGGGAGGAAGGAAATGTGTTATTGGTGATTTCAGTATTTTCCAGAACATTTACAATTCTTTGCATATAGTATATGCGCTAAATGTTTATTTGGTGCACAAGACATGAGGAATAAATTCATCTAAATATTGCTCTTATTTTCCTTTTGATTGTTATGTTCTTAGCAATCATCCCAGTGCCACCCTTGTACCACTGTATTTATCCTGTCTTTTCTCAGAAGACAGTGAGTGGCCCCAGTGGGTCTGTTAGTGGCAGACTCTGACCTCTAGGGGGAGCTCAAGGAGAGGAGCACTGAATAAGGTCATGTCTAAGACCATATTGGGTCATGGTAGTAGTGGGTTGAGTTTTTGGTGAATTAGGAAGGGATTAGAAGGAATTAACCTCCACCGGGCTGAATCTTTAATTCTTTTGAAATTACACCTTTTTAAAAATTTCACATGACAGGATGCAGATCCAGACTTGACCCTCACTTGGAAAAATCCCCCTGTCCTAGAAAAACTAAATGAAACAGTAGAATTCATGTGTTAAAAATAATGGCCAAAGGGCTACATATAGTCACTGATACATTTCGCTCAAGGTACGTGACTCTGAGTGTCCCTGTGTGTGTCTCCGAGAATTTGAACAACTTTGAAACAGGCACAACCTTAACCACTTCCCCACAGTTTCTACCACTCCATTCATCTGATATTTGGCCCACGTCACAGATTTTTTTACCTTTTTGAACACTGTAGGCAATTAAGTTTGCAAATATTGTTTAAGTTTGTAAAAGTACATTTTTACAGTTTACCCCTCAAAGCCTTCATGGTTGAGATTTAAGTGTTCAATATCTCATAAATTTCTGCATTTCTCACAAAAAAAAACAAAAAACCAGTTCCTCTCTTTGAAGATGTGTTTTGCTCCACGTAGGGAAGCTTAGCAGTATAGCAGATAATCCTATGCACAAGCCACGAAATTTGCCACAGTCTGTCCTAACACGGTTGCTTTTGGGTTCAATGTCTCCACTTACTGTGTCCACCTTAGCTGAATTGAAATCATGGGAGCATCCCTCTTAAGGGAAATATGCGTGGATCCTCCTCATGGATGGTGACTCATTGTTTTATTATCGTCACCAAAAAATTTAATAGAAAAGACAAATATGATCAGAAAACAAAGTATTCAGTACTACATGTTAGACAAACGTTGTTTTTTTTACACTTGAAAAGAAAAGAAAGAGTGCAGAAGTAAAAGACTTCCTCTGTAGTTCTGTGATCACAGCCTAGGCAGGAGACTTCACAACCCAACACAAATGAACATTCCAAAGCAGGAGGGATTAGGCAACCTCCACAAAGCAGGCACACTGCCATTGGTTTGGATTTCCCAGTCTAAAAAGCTCTTCTTCTGTTCTAAAAGGACAAACATTTCAGGTCTCACCATAGGTAACTGGGAAAACAGGGTAGAAAACGTTCTTCCAAATGGTAAACCACCTGTTTGACGATTATTTTGCACGCTCAGTAAACAAATCTGTTTAATTCATCCCTCCAATCAAAAACACATTCGTTAAGTATCTACCATGTGCAGGGCCCTGCACCTGCGCAGAGATATAAGACAAGTCCCCCACCCTAAAAAGCTGATAGTCTAGCACTGCTGGCAAATATGAATGGACTTCCTGTTTCCACCAAGGTCCAGCGCAATATTTTGTTTTGAATCTTGAGAGCATTGTGAACTCATTGGTGATAATCTCTATAATAAGAACAAGTACCTAATATTAGTTCCCAGGTATGAGGCATTCCAGACATATTTTTTAAATGGTGATTTTCAGAGTCCCATGGCAAAGATTTTAAATGGATTTGATCAAAAGTCAAAAGGAGCCCTTTCACATGCTCTTGCTGAGAAACTTGGCATTGGGACTGTACCTAATTGAGAGACTTTGTTGGCTGAAGTGTGTTGGCTTCAAGCCCAATCACAGGACCCCTTGGAACAATGAGTAAGGCCATTAGTTTGCATGCCTAATCCCAAGTGACCTTGTATGAGTCTCCCTCTTTCTTGGGATTTGCAGGTCCCATGGTTTGGTAGCATGGGAGAGTGACACGTTAATCCGGCTTTTTTCTCTCTCATCCTTACAGATTGTTACAGGCCACGGACTGTCCTGTAAATGGAGACTGAATCTTTTTTTTTCATTTTTTTAAGAACTTGACAGGGAAGCTTACATCCGAGTATGTTAAAGTTACAGGTGCTATAAACTTTGAACATCAATCTGACTATAATTTTTTTTGTGGCCTTGGTAATAACTCCCCTCCTTTTTTAAAGACAGCTTTATTAAAATATACCCCAACTGTAACTAGTTTAAATACTATCAATCAATTTAAAAATTTCTGTAATTATTATTCATTCTTTTTAGAATCTTATTACGTATTGGGTTTGTGCTTTTTGTTTTTTGTATCTACAGAGTGACTAACCAAATGCAGTAACTAACTGTCTTAAATACACCTAAAGTATTACTTAATCCCTCGGAAATTCCCTCTATAGTTTTGTCTTTAAAAAAGCAAAAGCAAAACAAAACAAAGAAACAAACAAATAGATTCCATACGACAAAATCTTTAAAAGCAATAATATTATTTTTTCCTTTAGGTAAAAGTAAAGCCTAAGCAAATATAAATTATCTGAACCCCATTCTCCGTTATCATGGATTAACTTTGACAATTCCCTCTTGCCAAATTGTTTGTTCCTGGTTGTATGGAAAATATTTCTATAAAATAACTTGGAAGAAGCAGAGGAAACAGTTCTCTAAATAAAATAAATGTATATGGTTGTCTAAGATCATTAGCAGATGGGTTGTAGTATTGATAGATTTGTAGGTTCAAAATGATGGAAGCAGACTTTAAAAGCGGGTTTCCCAAGGGTTTTTTTTTTGATGAGAAAGTCCTCTCCCTGAAGCCTGACTAGGGTTAGAGAAGTTTGACTAACTCTTCCTTCTGAGGACTGCTTCCCAGTGAGCTGAATGAGGCCACTGGAGCAGTGGATACCGGCACAGAGATCCATCACCAGGAAATTTAGGATCTTGCCATGAACTGTCATGAATTACAACTGTTTAAAACTCTTGAGGAAGAGGCTCCAATTTAAGATTGAGAATCATGGGTTTGTGCAAGAAGAAAACAAAGTGAACGTTATCTTGAGGTTTTTTTTCAAGTAAGAGTAACATTACTAGTTTCAATGAACAATTATATATGTCTTTAAAATATATGTTTAAACATTATTTAACCTGAAATAAATACAGAAATGCCAAGTGTTTTCTTATCCTGCAACAGATAACCAGTTTTGCCTGTGACATTCAAAAGCCACTATTTCTGCAAAAGCTATAGACTTACTTTACCCCACACCCAGTACTCCTCTCCCACAAATCACAGCCCAACTTGTTTCCCCGGTGCCTGCCCACCTTCCCCCACCAGTAGAGGGTTATACTTGGACCAAATATAGGTCATAAAGACAAGTACATCATTAGAGAGACTTTGTATAACTAGGTTCAAAAGCCTAGATCTGTAGTCAACTTTCCATGGCCTATATAAATCAGTCTTCTGCTGTTTGTGATAAAAATGAAGTTGTGTTCTTTTTTTAGTGCTAAGATTCAAAAGATGTACAAATTTGGTAAAAAAAAAAAATTGAATAAAAATCAGTGAAGAAAATTGAGTTTCTTTATTGAAAGGTACATCAAAGAAATTCATTAAATGTTTATTGAAGTTCAAAACCAAAAAGCTAAATAATAGTATAAGTGTTTTATCCTTTGGGGAAATTAGGTAAATAATCAGGAAGAACTGAATAAGGAAAGACTATATAGAAGCGGAATATTTACTGATGGTTGTTGCATGTTAAGTCATCAGATGCTTACGGACATGGTAAATACTAGGACGTTGTTCAAATAGCCAATTGACTTAATATGTGAAAGGATTTGCTGCTTTCAGTGTAATCTTCTGCATTTCTTTTTTTCTTTTCTACTTGTAAGAATTCATAAACTACCCTTCCAAGAGTTAAAATAGTCCACCAGAAAAAGGAAGACTATTACTTATTTACAAATAGAGAATCTAATTATGAGAAATTTCCTTGTAAAGATTATGTCTTGAGTTTTTTCACATCTTTAATCAGAGACGTGTTCTCTCCATGGACCAAAACCAGGCAGCCTGTTTCTGAGCACCTTTTATCAGTTCTGACACATCAGAACTGCTCTGGTTTCTTCAGAAGTGTGTAAATGAATAGTGCTCTACCTCACTATATTTAGTGTACTTATCTAATAAAGGTGCCAGGGTTCCACTTTGTGCTCTATCTGAACTCACAGCTATTTATTGGAGGGGAGAGAGAGGTACAGTCATCAAGTCCTGCTTAGTGATTGCTGCCACCCTGTACTATTTTAGAGATTTTGACTCACTCATAAATCAAGGTGGCCAAAATGGAAACTATTACTTTGGATTTTGAGTTACAACAAATGAAAAATGCTGTTAAATATATAATAAATTATAAGAATTTCTGAAATGGTCATTTTTTTTTTCCACTGAGGCCATGAAAAGTAAACCAGAAAAGAGCCTTTGGCAAAATCTAAATCCATAAGCTTTTTGATAAGCTATTCGAAGGAGCTATCTCTTGTTTTCTTGTACCACAGTAATACAACTTTTAGTTTTGGACTTCCCATTTTTTTTTTTTATAGATTTAATTTTATGTATTTTTGGCTGCATTGGGCCTTCTCTAGTTGTGGCGAGCAGGGGCTCCTCTTCCTTGTGGTACGTGGGCTTCTCCTTGCGGTGGCTTCTCTTCTTGCAGAGCACGGGCTCTAGGTGCACGGGCTTCAGTAGTTGTAGCACGCAGACTCAGTAGTTGTGGTTCATGGGCTCTAGAGCGCAGGCTCAGTAGTTGTGGCGCACGGGCTTGTTGCTCCACGGCAGGTGGGATCTTCCCGGACCAGGGATTGAACCCATGTCCCCTGCATTGGCAGGCGGATTCTTATCCACTGTTCCACCAGGGAAGTCCCTGGACTTCCCATTTCTGCATCATGATTATTACTGTCACTCTTCATCCTAAAATTTCTTCCTAAATTTTACTCTCAATTTTTAACTTCTCTGATTCATTTTCAGTTCCATCCACAGGCAGTGAAATGTAGCGTTCCTAAATCCTTCAAGCTTGAACTTCTGGATGCATGTTGTCTTCCCCCAATGATAACAACACGGTGTTACACCAGATTTCCCCCTCCTTCTTCTCTGTACATGTTAGACCCATGCTGTCCACTACAGTAGCTACCCACCACCTGTGACTATTGAGCCCTTGAAACGTGACTACTCTATGTTAAAAATGTGCTCTAAGTATAAAATGCACACTGGATTCCAAGTAATTAGTATGAAGAAAGAATGTAAAGTATCTTAATCATTTTAATATCGATTATGCATTGAAATGAACATATGGTGGCTGTATTGGCTTAAATAGATCTTAGTAAAATTATTTTTACCTGATTCTTTTTACTTTTTTAATATGGCTACTAGAAAGTTTTAACTGATCTACTTGGCTCACATTATCTTTCTGTTGGACAGCACGGGTTAGAATATGAATCCCTGGATACTATATCTCTGTGATTTCATGTATTCCTGCCTTATTCTGAAGCTTTTTGATACAGCTCCTTTTTCATTTGAATTTCTCATCTCTACACAGTCTGCTATTTCACACGTCCACACTGTAGGCTCTGGGAACCCTCTTAGACTTACTTTCTTGTATTCAGTAAGCATGCATTGAATGCTATTTGGTGTCAGGTATTCTATCAGGTATTCTACCAGGCAACCTTGGGACCGGAGCATGTTCTGAAAACCACAGGTACATCCCTGTGACTCAAGATGAGGGTGAAATAATGAGATACAAGGCACCCAAGGCAGAGGAGTGCCATCATGAAACGCCTTGTGGAGTTCAGCTTTTATACAGACAGTGGTGGGGTCACTGAGGGGCTTGAAATAATAGAGTGACCATAATCGGGTTTACTTTTTTAGAAAGATTGGGTTATAACAGGACAAGAAAAGAATTAAACAGCTGCCATAACAATAAAAAAATATTTTGAAGGCTTGAACTGAAGTCACGGCAATGAGGATAGCTAAATTCAGATTTGAGAGTCACATAAAATGTAGAATTTGTAGAGCACACTAACAATTTAGATATGGATAGCAAGGGAATGAGGTAGGTCAGGGATGAGAACTTGCCTAAAAATTTTGGTTTGGAAGGTAATGGTGCCCTTTACCAAAACTCAGAATGTGGAGACTGTAGAAACTGACAAATTTCAAGTCTAATTCCTTGAATCTGGTCTTAGAAGATCTCCAAGTGAAATCATGTGGTAGCAAGGGATGGAGGAGTATGGTACATAGGATTGAAATCTGGATTAGAGACATAAGTGGTATCAAAACATGGGAGTTGAAAAAATAATCGTAGGATAGAATGGAAATTAATAACACAAGCTGTGAATTTTTTTCTGTGAAAATCTAAAAATAAAATATTGAAGTTTCTACATCTAAATATATATACACAAGAAAAAGTCCATATCCTGAAATGTTAAATGATTGCTTCTGAGACATGGGGTTATGATTGATTTTTCTTTTATTGTTTTGGCTTGGTGTCATTTTATAAATTGTCTATAATGGACATGGATTACTTGTGATGCTTTTCAAGTATTTGTGTTTTAATTGCAAAAGAAATAAGATTAGTAAGTATATTCAAGTCAGGCATCTTCAGACAATACCGAAATGCTTGCAGTTAAAAGAAAGCCTTTTCCTTCAACTACCTCCAATACCACACCCATCACAGAATCTGTGTTACAAGTTTAGCTTGTATCCTTCAAGCACTTTTCCAGTTCATTTACAAATATATGAGAGAAAGACAGAGAAACATTTTTTATTCACTTGTTATGTTTTCATTTTGCTTCATCATAAATAGTTCCCAAGCCCTATCCTCTCCTTTATCTGTATTCTCTACTTAGACGATTGCTCCTTGTCCTCTGGTTTTAAATGCTGGTCTATATGGCTGGTGACACCTAGTTTTACATGCCCAAGCCATGACCTTTACAGAGCGCGCCAGACTCATTCACAGTGCTTGCCCATTTGATACTGAAAACTGGCGAGAACACAGTAAGCACTTTGAACTAAATATATCCATAACAGAATCCTTGACGCCTGTTGTTTCCTGGGGCCACAACCCCAAACTGCTCTTCCTGACCTCAGTAAAAGGTATTTGCTTTCATTCATCCCGGCTAGAGCCAAAATTCAAGAAATTGTCCTCAATTTCTCAACTTCACATCCAATGCATCAGCAGAAACTGTTGGGTCTACTTCTAAAACATATTCTCTATCCATCCACTTTTTTCCATCTCCACTGCCATCACCCTCATCTAAACTATCATGTTCACTTGTCTGTTTACCTCATTCTACTTCTCTTCCACGCATGTGTTCTTAGAGAGAAAATGGTTTCCACGCAAAGAAATGATTTGTAAAAATGTGCATCAGATCATCTTACTCCTTAATTTAAAACATCCAGTGGTTTATCATTTCTTTTCAAAACACTAAGACTCCCTACCATGACCTATAAATCCCTCCATGACACATACCTTGATCTACATCGTCCTGGCCACACTGCCTTTCCCTCCGTTCCTAAAACAATAACAATTCATTCTGGGCACAGAACCTCTGCATTGCTATTCCTTCTATCTGAAAACTCTTACTCCAAATATAAGTAACCCTGACTCCTTCTCAACTTCAAGCCTAAACCCTAGTGTTGCTTTCTCAGGGAGTTCTTCCCTGGCCCTGTGCTCCCTTATTATATATGACTTTATACATGTAAAAATCAACTAAGAAGAATGCTGGGATTTTTATTATACAATCATTACATGACTTTACCCACTTGGGGTTTTGTCACATATCATTACCACCAGAGAATGCTCATTTATTTATTTGGGGATCAGGACCAGATATCTAGCCACACTACAATTTATGAGGGAAAAAAAAGAGAATCTTTTCTTAGTCTATTAACTAATCTGGTCTTACTCATCAGCCTGTCCCCAATTCTGTCAGCTAGTAGCAAGAAAAAATGAAAAAGAAATTATATAGATTCTATTCCATTTTGAAACTTAATTTAATCCAATTGTTTAAATAGTCTCTTTAGGTTTGGTTTGTTCTAATTATTCTATCTTTTACATGTATCTCCTCAACTCTTTAATTTCCTCAAGTAGGAGAAAGGGAGGGATTTATATCTTCTCAAAACAGCATGGAAAGGGAAATCTCTGGCCTCATGCTAGTTCTTGGGTAACTCAACCATGTTTAGTGAATGACTATTATAATCTCAGCATTGTTCTTAATTGATTACGTGCATTGCTTAATATAATCCTTGCAATAACACTATAAGGTAAATACTTGCATTATCCTGGTTTTATAGTCGAAGGAACTGAGACAGAGAGAAACGATGTTATTTGTGCAATATTACTACACTGTAAATGGCAGAGCCAGGAACTGTACCCAGGCAGTCTTCTCTATAACCCATGCCTTTTGCCACCATCCTATGCTGCTTTGTTAGTGAACTGGCCGGATCCCGTGAACTATGGTTGGCTCCATCCGATTCTTGTGCTTTTTGCTGTCCTATTGCTGATATTATACTTACTGAACTTGTGGTTGAGTCTGCTTGGCTTGACTAGGTGCTGGGCTGTCAACTCAGCATTCACATTGCACAAGACCTGAGGGAGGTTCCGGAGGAGAACCAAAACACTGTCTCAGCCTGCCTATGCCACTCCACCTACTCACCCAGTGTGGGCCAATCCACACCTTTGAAGAGCCCTTATGCCCTTCTCCATTAAAAGCCTCACTCCCTTTTTCCTGTCCCATCTTTTCTTTCTCTGTTTCTGCCCCTAAGCTACTGGGTCAAGGGGGTGGGCTGACTGCCTACTTTGTAACACAGGCTTTCGCTACTACATGTCTTCCATCTTCTTAAAGTAGCGTTTGTCATCACCCCTTTTCCATGGGCTACACCAACAGAATCACTGTGATAGAACATGTTTGATGGGGGAGAGGGATAAAAACACATTGGTTTAATACTTGTCAAATATTTTCCATACCTCTCTTGTATGGCTCCCCCAATAGAACACAGGTTAACGGCAGTAGAGGCTTCAGCTCCTTGTCTGTAGATCAGCTTGCTGATTTCTAAACCTCAGTTGTCTACTTCCTTAAAACATATGGTCTATTTGTCATGCATATGACCCTAGTAAAGGCCTGCGCAATGCTTAGAAGAATAAAATACATTGTAAATTCTTTCATCCATCAAATGTCTGTCATACTGCCAGGCCAGGTGGAGTAATAATTGTGCTTGCATGTATCAGCAAATAGCAGTGCTATTAGATGAAACTACTTCAAGTAATTAACTTACTCATAGCTTTTTTTTTTTTTTGGACAGAAAGAAGCTAAAAAGGCTGAAGTCATGAAGAGTAGGAAAGAATGAGGCAAGTACAAAAGGTCACCTTAGCATCATGCTGTCTGTTTAAATACTGAAAAGATAAAGTCAGCATGACTATACACGAACACATGCAACCAATCACTAAAAAAGAACTGCAGTTACTGGGTGAATATAGGAATGAATGAATGAGTAACTTTGGTATATACACTTATATAAAAAAAGACAAATCAATATATACTAAACAGTCAGAACTTACCCATTGTGTTAATTTCCTGTGGCTGCTACAAAAAATTACCACAACCTTTATGACTTAAAATAACACAAATTTACTCTCTCACAGTTCTAGAGTCTAGAAGTCCAAAATCAAGGTGTGGGCAGGATTATGCTCCTTCCAGAGGTTTGGGGGAAATCTGTTTCTTGAGTCTTCTAGCTCCTGGTGGCTGCCAGCATTCGTTAGCATTCTTTGGCTTTTGGCTACAACCCTCCAATCTCTGCTTCTGCCTTCACATCATCTTCTCTGTGTGTCAAATCTCCCTCTCCCTCTCTCCTATAAGGGTACATATGATGGCATTTAGAGCCCACCCAGAAAATCTAAAATAATCTCCCAGGCCAGGAAAGGAGAGGACACAGATAAGGAGAAAAGAAATATCTGATTTTCTGGCAATATATCCACCAGGCTCAAATGAAATGGTCTTTAGAACTTTTTAGATTTCTATGGCCAAGGAAATCCTGGCCTTCAATTGTCCTAGCTCTATCATAAATGTGCTTACCACTACTCTTTCCCTAGATTTCTCAAATTCACCTTTCATCATTTTTATGCTCACTTGAAATTAATCTCCTGGGGATTTTGAGCATTATAAATTAATATTTACCAAACTATGCAATGATATAAGTACCTACTATCACAAAGAAAATGAGGCATAATTAATACATAATCAAAAAAAGGAGCATGAAACTGATCATTTATTTTCATGAATCCTCCAATTGTGCCCCACTCCTACCCCACGTTCCACCCCAATCCCCAAGTAAAATGTAGATGGGTAAAGGAAAAAAATAACTATGCCTGTGTGACTTTGGTATTGCAGATTCCAAGGAAAGTTTAGAACTACTTTTGAAAAAGTAAGAAACACAAAAGCTCTCCTAACAAATAGACGGTTTAATAATAAAATTGAACTAATTATGTTAATCCTCTGGGTACTTTTTTAAAGTTTCTTTTCATATAACTTGTATTAGTTATCATATCTGAACAAAGCCTCCTTCTATTTCATTGTTCTAACCTTCATGACATGTGGCTTCCATCTTGTGTTCAATGGATGGCCCACCCCCTCCTTCCCATTACTGGAACAGGCAAAGGGAGTAAGGGGAGGACATCCCTTCAAGGGAAAATCCAGGGAGCATACACTATTTCTGCTCGAAAAGCCAGAAACAAATCATATAACCACAACCAGCTGCAAGAGAAGCTAAAAAATATACTCTTTATTTTGGATGGCCTTGCAAGGGTTAAAATTCCATTACCATGGATAAGGAGAACACAAATTGGGGATCAATTAGCTCTCTCTTTCACGGCCCACCCTTTTGCCTAGCCAAATATCTTTGGTACTCTTCTCATATAGAGAGCACATTCAAGCCCTCTCCAAGTCTCATTCAGCATCTGACAACCTGCTAAAATAAGAGAAAAGTTATGTGCCCCCCCCATACTAAATTTACAATGATGGAATAGGCAGAATAACTGTCATCAAGCCTATAATTTTAAACAAGGAAAAATAGGAAACACTGAACAGTTATCTGTTCAGTCTCTCCATAGAGATTATCAAGGGCTATTGGTAAGAAATGCAAAGATTACCTGCGTTAGATTAAGTTCCTTATATAGCCTGTCTGACTGCCCTGATTCTTCTCTCTGTGAGGAGACTATGGCTTTGCCCACTGGGAAGTTTAGTCTAGTGTCCTCTGTGGCCACTTCTGAAGTACGTTTGAGAGCTGCCCTGCTTTTACGGTCTGATTTCTTCTGGTACAGAATGATCTGATTTAGAGCTTGACTAATAACATCCTGGTGAGCTTAGCTTGTAGATTCTTTGAAAATACAAAGTCCTCAAAAACTTAATCGTTTTCAATGTTTTTGCTCCTACTCAATTTCATTTGAAAGTAATCATGACCACAGTTTTGGACATAATTTTAAAACATGAAATCACTGTTTTTTTAAATGTACTGGTTTCTGCATTCTATTAGTGCTATCCTACCCCACCTCCTCAACATAATGGATACTGTGCAGAGGCTGCTTGGAACATTCACCTTGGATAAGAAAGCAATGTCCTTAATTTGACATTTACCCCTTGGCTTGTTCTCAATATCTAGAAGACACTGTGAGGCCCCAGATCACCAGCATAAACATTACCCATCCATGAAGCTGACAGTCTTGAAGAGGTATTGAGGAAGGCATCATATAGAGGTGATACCTTGAAAGGTGAACAGAAATTAGATGAAGATATGAGGGAAAAGTGATTCGGTTAGAGGAAACAGGAGTAAAGGCCGCAAAGGTAAGAGAAATGTGGTGAATGAAAAGAAACACTGGCAAACAGACTGAGACTGGGAATAAAACTGAACATGTGGCAGAAGCCAGATGATGGAAAATTTATAGACTATGTCAAAAGGAGCTATTTTATGGTTTGAATAGGGTGGTGGTCCATTCTACTAACTGTGCAGAATGGATATAAGAAACAAAAATTTTGAGACTGAACCACCATTTAGAAGGTTATTATAGTAATCCAGACAAGAGATAATGAGAAAATGATAAAAGGGTCAAGAAATATTTAACAAATAAATTCTGTAGGACCTGGTGGTGGTTTGGATGTAATAGTGTGAGAGAAAGGGAGAAGGCAAAGCCCAGGGATCACATGAAGAGGAGCAAAAGGAGACTGATTCTGTTGAGAGGTATTGAGATGAAAGTCTTATGAATCCCAGGTGTAAATGTTCAAAAGAGGTAAATACAAGATACTTTTTCTGAGGAGACAACTATGCTGGAGAAATCTATTAAGGAGTTTCTAGCGAACAGGCAATAGTTAAAATTTTGAACCCAGATGAATATCTCTCAGATAGGGTACATACTGTAAGAAGGAAATCTGAGGAGCCTCAAAATTTTAGAGGAAGGCAGAAAAAAAAGAAGCCCCTCAAGAAACCAGGAAGGAAAGTCCGAGAAGTAAGATGAGAATCAAGGGAGTGGTATAAAGGAATTTCTCCCAGGGGTGGGGAAAGAGGCTGGATTGCAGTAGGTTGAAGAGTAAATGGGGAAAATGATGAAAGAGTAGGAAAATGCTGTTATGACATTTGCAGTGGAAAAAAAGAAGAAAGACGGGGCAATAACTAGAGGAGGAAACAGGGTCAAGATAGAACTTCTTTTAAGGATAGGAGACGTTTGTTTATAATATAGGCCAAAGGCAAAGGTGAGGAGAAGTGTGTTGAAGGTGTTGGAGAGGAGGGAAAACAGATGAAGTGAGGTCCCATTCCAAGAAGAGAGGAAATCATGAGCATGGTGGAGAGACTGACCTTGATCACGAGGGAGGGCTGGTCCTCTAAGACTGGAAGATGTGCATGCAAATCAATGTATCAGAATTGGGAAAAAGAAAGTTGAAGGATGTTATAATTAGTGAACTTAATTTTGCAGCTGAGTGTAAAGGAGTTGTGAGTGAGTGAGGTTTGGAATCTGCTGCTCTCTGCACATTCTCTGCACTTACACAAGACTTAGATCAAGCCCAAAGAAATGGGGATTAAATGTTCTGGGAGAAGGCAGGAATACAAAAGAGTGAGCAAGATAAAACCTTAGAAGTTGATCCCAGTGGACCCCACTGTGGGGGTTAGATCGTGGTCACTTATGTCTCTAGGAGGTGCTGCCTAGTTTTCCCTTGGCGTCTGCCATTACCACCTGCTCTTACAGAAAGGAGGTCTTTGAATTCCCATTCAATCCACAATCAGTCCACAATATTCAGCAGGGGCAACCTGGACATAGTTATTTTTGAAAATTGGACTTTAAAGATAAATAGGATTTGACCAAATTTGTGCTAATTTTAAAATAATACTTCTTTGATAGTTGATCAAACATCCTGCACATTTGAACCGTCATTCCTAATAACCATTCTGTGATGGTTGTGTTCCCATTTTCTCATACTTAATTTACCTGAGCTTGGTCAAATATAAGCCAGTAGTAGTACCATCTGAAAACCAAAAATATAAGGGGAAAGAGGGAGAATGAGAAAAAAAAGAGAGAGAGAAGAGACAGAAAGGAATGTTATGAAAATAAAAATTAACATATGAGCTGAACTTGCAGAATCAAAAGTATTTCACCTTGGAAAGAAAGCTTTCTGAGTAGCTCTCCACAATTGCTGGTGTGGGCAAGAGTTTCAGAGTTTATGCCAAGGCTTTTTGGAACCCATACCTAAATGTTCTCTTCTTCCCCATTCTTCTTTTAAAACCGCTTCATAATCTGAGTCTTTTGAGATCTGTAATGAGAGGGGGAACAAATCAAATTTTAGGAGACTCTGGCACATGAGCAGTTTGTGAAAATAAATGCTACAGAATTTCATTTCTTATTAGAAACACCTGCAGCTAATTCTGTGACCTGAAGATTTTGACTAAGGCTATAGTGCTGAGTTGCTCTCATATAGATACCTAAAGAAAGTGTAGCATCTTTGTTTTAAAGCACTAGTTGTACTTTCTTAAGTTTAGTGGTTGGTCTGATTATCCATAGCCCAGTTAACTGATGTTCATTCTTGATCTTATCCCTCTCCTCAAGAAAATTCCACAAGATACTATCAATCAATGCAGAGTTCCGAAAATTTGTTAAGTATGTCACTGTTCTCTTTTATCAGTGTCTTTATTTTAACCTTTTCTTACTCTGATCAACAATATAACATCAGTTCAAACTTCAGATCAACACAAATCCAATTTCGTCATTCTTACATTTTATCTTTGTTCTCTTTGCCGAGGGATAACTTCTGCCCTATACAAGACAGGGTAGGTACATCACCACGTATACAAGTACTCCCTCCACACCTACACACTCCCCTACACACACACACACACACACACACACACACACACACACACACACACTCATGCACACACAAACGCAAACACCAGACTCCTACAGAAGGAAGAGAAAGCCTGAAACAAACAAACTTCTGTGACAAATGTCCCAAACCGGACCAAAAATAGCCCTTCTGCACAAAAACCATCAATTCAATGCAAAAAAACTTACCATCTGGTTACTGTCAGGTCTGCAAGTGCATAAAAGAAGACTCTGTTTTTATACTTGGATTTATTTTTCTTTCACCAAACATGTTGGGTTTATTCCACTGTGTGTATTGTGTCTAGAAAAGACATATTTGGTCCTCCTTGTTCAGATAGTATTAGATCTCTATCGAAGCACTAACATTAGTTTGTACTTGTCACTCCCAAATGTAATTAGCTACCTTCACTCTTTTTTATGATTGAGTCTCAGATTCTGATGAAGTCCTGTTCTGAAATAGCCTTTCTTACTGTTTCACGCAAACTAAGGCCATAATAATTTTACCTCACTTTACCACAGCTTCCCACACAGAACTCCAGTACCAGAAAAACGGCAATAACAACTCCAGAAAGGAGTGAGGCCCTGAGCAGTGCCCAAGAATCATCCTCAGTGGCCTTGTTTGAAGATGTTCATGATGTAAATCCTGGTCTACACTGCCAGGTTTCCCAACTCCTGGAGTGTGAAGCTCTGACTGAGAGCTTCACTCACACACAAGCCCAGCACAGCTGCTTTTATTTCCCTAATAATGAAAAGAGCAGAAACACATCTGTTTTCATGCTTCGCTGTTGACAGCTCACCAAAAAAATGTGCATTCAACAGTTTTTAACCAAATAGACAGAGACATGTTGGGTCCAAAACACAGAGAGGTTATACGATGTTTTGGTTTTAAATTTGTGCAAGAAATTCAATTTTTACATTTTATGTCACGCCTCTAACAAATCTCTCTTCATATTCTGACAATATTCTTAGTGAGGTTCCAGACTGTTTCCTGCAGTGTCACTGCTGTGTGTTGAAACTCGTTTCTACTTTTCATAAAGTATATTTTGAGGTAGTTATTTGACAGAAATGAATTATGCAAAGCAGTTCAGTCTTCAAAGCAGGGAATGGTAAAAGGTACAAACACACTATAATGCTCATATGATGTAACAGAGACATGTGAGCAAAGAGTTAATTCTTTATTGTTATTTGATCGTTCTTTAGATTCTCTCCCCCTAAAAAACCCAGCCTGAAAGGAAAATGTTATTTCTCTTTGATAAAATTTGTGTATAAAAAATGTTCAGTTTAACAGATTCATATTTTTCATCGTCTTGGGATGACAAAACGTGCAGTGTGATTTTACCACTCATGAAGCAGAGAGGGGGCGAGGGGAAATAAGATGCACAGCATGTGAAATTGTATATCCCTCAGAGGAAAAACATTTTCAGACATGTCTTTTGAGGATGCCCCGTGTAGATGAGTAGCCACAGTCTATGATCAACGTGAATTTCCAAACCCACGTGTACTGACTTGAACACGTTGAGATCAACTTCAGTTATGAAGCCTATATTCTTTGGACAGGCATTTATCAGCTAATGAACCAACAATAAGTAGTCACTGTCCTTTTATAATTGCTTGTTTTTTTTTAAAAAAAAAAAAACTATACTAAATCATTGTGAAACTATTTGCCATGTATTCACACAATGTACTGTACTCTGTACAGAATGCACAGATGATACCCTGTTCTCCAGGTGTTTAAAATCTAAATTAAAAAAAAAGAAATGCAGTCAATCCACAGGCTTAAAATGGAAAGAGTATAGAAAGAAAGAAGTAATATAAGGGCCAACTTCCCCAGTTGTAAAGTAGGTGTGAGTGAGAGACCAGCAGTTAGATTTTTTCTTGTTCTTGATCTTAGAAAAATAGGCATTTTCCAGGAAACGGAAAAACTAGAAACAGGAGAAGAAAGTGGTAAGCAATAGTACCTTTTCAGTTTTTTTATTTCCCAGCTTGCTTCTTTCTTGCCTATTTACCTTTAAGTATTCTTTACTGTGCAGAACACTGTTCTCTGCAGCTTCTTTCTGTAGTTTTGCTCAGACCAAGACTCCAAAATTGCATTCTGCTAAACATTGTTCTCTGTGATGATTCATCATTTACAGAGAAGAAGGGGTCTGTTAGACAGGATTCTGTGCTAAGAAACAAGGGACCTGAATTCTAACGCTAACTCTTCCGTCAGTTGGGAATTCATTTTGGCCAAGTCCACTAAACTGCTCCATGACTCAATTTAACTCATTGATAAAATGAGCATAATAATATTTGCATTGTCTTACAAAAATGTTGAAAGTAAAGAGCATTTGCACATTACATGTGTTCTATATTATTATTCTTAGTAAACCTGCCAAAAATTAATTCTAAATTTAAAACTAAAAGCCACAAATGAATTTTTCATTTACTCGGTCATATGGAATTTTGAAGCACGATGAAAAGATCTCAAAGTGGCCCTAGGAAATAAGTGGTAAAACAAACCAGCTTTGCCAAATACTGGGAGTTATAACAACTTCACCCTGCCTCCAGGCATACTGGTCTTCTTCCAGTTCTCATGCATAGCTTTTTATCTAATCAATGAATTTGCTGATTTAAATACAGGTCTAGGAAAAACAGTTGTGAGTAGCTATTTTATGGTTCTTGCTTCCCTCTCCAACCATATCTCACAGTATTTCCCCTCCCTCACTGTGCTCCAGCCATAACGGGCTCCTGTTGATATCAAGCCTTTGTCGTGGTGTCAGTAGTCCAAAGCACTACTGACACCCTCACCCCGCATCTTCATCTGGCCAACTCATTCTCATGCCTCAGATCTCTGCTCACACATTACCTTCACGAGGAGCCTTTCACAACCATACTCTCTCCATATAAAGATGCTCACCCATTATTCCCTATTACATCATTCTCACAGCACTTAACACTTTTATCTCATTCGTCTAGTATATGATCAAATGAAAAAGGAATTATCCTTTATTCCTCTCTTTCCCTCATGCCTGTGCCTAATCTATCAGCTAGTCACTTCCATCTCCAAAATGCACTCAGTAAATGTTCATTAGTTTCCATCTCGGCTGTCATTACGCTGTCTAGTTATCAACATCACTGCTTTAGACTACCACAATACCCTCTAATTGGAGGACCTGTTTCCACATCTATCCCCACATATACAATTTTTTTATAATAGTCATAATAATGTTTTTTAAAAAATTGAAGTCATATTCTTCATGTGCCTATTTAAAAGCCTCCAGTGTTTTCCCCATCACTTAGAAGAAGATCAAAACTCCTTACCATGGCCTGCAAGACCGGCCCACTGCTCTAACTTCACCATCTACCTTCCCTCCTCACGCTGCACAGCCATACTTCTGTTGGCTTTCTTCCTGTTTCATCAGAGCATTCACTTGTTGCCTGTGCTTGAGCATGTGTCTCTCTGACCTTGACATGACTGGTTTGCTCTCACCATTCAAGTTTTATCTCAAATACCACCTGCTAGACATGCCCTTCTTGACCGTCCTCCACTCTGTCACTTTCCATCACATTACTGTGTGTTATTTTCTCCATAGCACCTGTCACTATCTGAAATAATACTATTTGTTGACTTATAAATGTTCCATCTCTCCCACTGATATGTTAGATAATGGACAGCAGGGACATTCTTTGTCTTACTGTGATTTCCTTAGTCTTAAAATAGGATTTAACAAAATAGTAGATGCTTAATTCAAATATTAGTTAAATTAATAAATGGTTTATTGCCTGTCTTACTCACAAAAATGTAACTTCCACGAGGGAAGGAACTTGCCTATCACATATGTTGCTGTAATCTTATTACCCAGCCCAGTGCTTGATAAGTACTCATTAGTTATGTTTTAGATATTTTTTGAATGAGAGAGAAATAAATGACTGAATCTGAAGAAAATAATAAATGTAAGCATTTCTAGGCTCTAATTCAAAATTTATTTGTAATGGATAGTGTGGTAGCAGAAGTTAGAAATGCTAATATATTTTGGCAGCCTGTACAAAGGGCAGGTAGACAAGAATTTCCTTCAAAAGATGTGATTGGGCCAGTAAGTGTAGATTCTCATTTCAGACCAAAGTACTCTCTTAGCTGTTAGAATCTTAGCTGCTAGGATCATTGCCTACTGATGGCTCACAGGTAAGTCCCTCCCCAGGGTTTGCCCCCCCACCCCTGAGAGCTGCCTCACCCAGAGTGATGGTGCTCACATCCAGTGACTGTTAGATACTGGGGTATAAAGGCACAAACACCTTTGCCTCATCTAGAGATTGTCTGAGAGCCTCTGTATAAACTGCATCACATATTAAGTACCCCTCTTCCCAGTCTTGCTTCCCTCTTTCCTCTGGAGGTATTGTTCCTGTACTTAAATTTCTATCAGAGCCTATTCCCTAGGACATCCATCTAAGAGAGTTGGCTTTAGGAATAAGTTCTAAAATGGGATTTTGGAGTTGAATCAACCTTTATCCAGCAGCCATGAGGCTCTATCACTGATAATAGGTGGAGTTCAGAGAGACTCTGGCATGCTGCCTCCATGCAATTGGGATGGGATATAAGTGCAAGGAAATACGCTGATAATGGAAATATCTCAGGTGTTCGAGAGGTTCAGGAGAAGTCATAAGTATAAGGAATATGGAATCAGATAGTTGTTGCCAGAAGCTACTGAGACCTTAAAGAAAGTAATTAAAATGTCATGAGCAATTAATTACCAATTTAAGTGAAATGTGAAAGCCAGAGATCTTGACGGCATATACAGAGACTCACTTCTGTAACCAAAACACAAAAAGCTGAGGATCAGACCCAGGCCTTACACAAGGGTGTTGTAGAGAAGGAGGAGTTTTCAACCCTCTTCTGCAGGGACCTGACTGGGAAGGAGTAGGACCCTGAAACTTACAATGGGGACGTCAGGGTCAATGTACTTGAATAAATCCACTATTCCCTGTTAAAGGTAAGCACTTAAAAGTGATGTTGAGGACTCTGCCTTACAACACAGCAAGAAAGATCTGTTCCAAGATGCAGGAAGCTTATTTACAAAGCAAAACAGATCTAAGCACTGCAGGAGGGTACTGCAGTGGATGCCTTGGTGCACTACCTATGCCCCATTAAGGGTCAATGCTCTCATCCCCACAGTTGCTGATGGTGTAGTCTGCTGCTGCTCTCAGCAGAGTCCTCTCAGGGATTGCTCTCTGCTGAAAGGAGTTGCATCTGTGAGATTATACCTCTTTCCAAGGAAAGCCTGCATCCAGTGACTAGTTGATATAGGGGGGCAAAGACCTAGCCCTCCTGCCTCAATTTGGAACATCTGTGAAGTGCAGTCCCACTTCCAGAGCTCTTTGAGGGTTGGCTGAGGCCTCTGCTGCAATTGCACTGCAGTTCTTCAGCTTCTCTTTGTGCCCAGTCCTACATCTCTTACTTTTCAAAGTGCTGTTAAGAAGAGAACTCACCAATGGACCATCTCAGACTAACTTTCATTAAGAATCTGTTTTTAAGAGAACCTCGCCTGTGCAGTTATTAAACTAAGGTTAATTTATGACATATGGTTTGACTTTGAGTTATTAATGGTTTTGACTACAATTCCAATGTGTGTTTGTTTGTTTTTTCACTACACCACCAAACAATTCTCTGACACCAGTTTGTGTCCTAGAATTCAACTCAATTCTGACACTATATGTGTGGAACACTACCTGTGGAATCTGATGGAGACTGTGTCAGATTCCACAGGTTAAGGACTCAATCCCACAAGACCACCACTCCCCTCCTTCAAAGGGCAATCAAAACCAGATTATCACCTGTGCTTCTGACTGACCTGCTGTAGATCTGAGGTTCAAACAACCCCTCCTTCAGTTAGATTAATTTGCTAGAGTGACTCACAGAACTCAGAGAAACATTGTACTTAACTAGATCACCGGTTTATTATAAAAGAATATAACATAGGGACTGCCAGATGGAAGAGATGCATAGGGCAAGGTATGGGAAAATAGAAGAAGAAAATGGAGCTTCCATGTTCTCTTTGGGCACTCTACTCTCCCTACATCTACATGTGTTCACCAATCCAGAAGCTCTGTGAGCCCCACCCTTTTGGAGGCCTCATTACATAGGCATGATTGATTACCCATTGGCCTTTGGCTCTCAATTCAACCTCCAGCCCTTATCTGCTCCCTGGAGATCAGGGGGATGGGACTAAAAGTTCCAGTCCTCCAATCACATGGTTGTTTCCCCTACCAACTAGACCCTATCCTTATGTGTGGTCCAAGTCATGTCATTTACATAACAAAATATGCCTTTGTTTCTCTCATCACTTAAGAAATTCCAAGAGTTTTAGTAGCTCTGAAACATAAATGGGATCAACCAAATATATATTTCTTATTATAAATCGCATTACAGCTATTGTGATTGTCATTACTTTTTATATGAGAATACCATAATTAAAGCACTGATGTACAGGAATAAGCAAAACATGGTACCTACCATTTTGAGAAGGTCACCCTTTTTCACTTTAGGGAAGAAATAGCATGGTACAATATAGCTAGATAATACAGCTAGATAAGTGGAAGATGCATACAACAATAGACCATCAAATAGGTAATGTAGGCACTAAATTTATATTGTGTACACCATATCACTCAGTGTTTCACAGAAAGTGTGTTCTCATATGGATGAGAATCTGAATATAAGCAAAAATGTCTCCAAGAAGACACACAAAATTTCATAAAATCCGAGCATTCAAATCATAAACTATATTTGGTGAAAAAACTTTAAGGATCTACTCAAAGCTTTTTCTTATTTGAACCCTAATTGTAACAGCCTTGATTTTCTGGTTTGGGTCCAGCTATGCATTAAAAATTATAAGTTAGGTGTATGTGTGTCATTACGGCTTGTTAGAGTAATAGGAGAATGGATGAGAAAAGATTATTTTGGGAAGAGACAGAGGTATAGAAGTTGGGGGCAGACCAGTAGTAAGCAAGAGGGTCTCTGAATAGGAAAATATGGGTTCAAAATGTGGCTCTTCTATTTCTTTTTTGTGGAAATTATTTCACTAGGTCTCTTTATTTTTAAAAAATCTGGATAAATGTGGTTGGCAGAATAATTGTAAGCAGATAGGTTAGGGGTTCCCTAGAGAAAGAGAATGAGGAATGGCTTTCTTGACTTAAGAGAAGTTATTCTGGCCAAAGTCATTTTGTGATCTAAGCCTGGCCACAATGCTTGCCTTTGAACAGGTCTCAATAATAATGATCTTATGGGGAACAAAAGAACAAATGTTATCAGGCAAGAGAAGGAAAAATAACAAAGACAATAAGTCAGTTGTAAAGACTCCCAGTTCTGTTTCAGTGGTAAAGATAAACCTGAATCATTTTCTTGAGCTGTTTTGCAGAATCAAACCCACCTTGGGCAATCAACCACTAGATCAACTGGAACCTAAGTGTTGATGATGTTGACCTTTTCTGACCCTCAGTGACTTCAATCAACTAAAGCTTAGACTTTGTTGACCTGTGCCCCAATTCTATGCTGAATTCCCCTCTGCTCAAGCCCCTTCATGAATATGCATGTGCCCTTAGCTTAAAACTTCCCCAGTTTTGCTCTTTGGGGAGACACTGCTTTGGGAAAGATCCTCAGTGTCTTCCTTATTCAAAGAAGTAATAAGCTCTTCCTTTTCCCAATCTTTGGCAAGAGGCGAACCCAGTTTTCAGGTAACATTTTCACTAGTGATTCCAAAACTGTTGGAGGGCAGGTTCTGGGCTTCTGTGAATTTTTCACAAATCTATGGATAAATGAGTAGATGAGGACTGCGTAATTATTTTTTCTTTAATCTAGGTTTATTCCATTTAAAAAACTGATATTATTCTGGGATTGTATTGTTCCCATTTCTATTCAAAGCCTTCTTGAATAATATGATGAAGATGGTAGATGGTAGAAGTTTGTATTTTTAAAATGCTCTTATCTAGCAAAAAGAAGAAAAAAGTCAGCAGTCCAATGTCATTGTACTTAACTAGATCACTGGTTTTAACAAAACTTCTTTTGTTACTGAACACAAGTTTGTGTGCCCTATGGACAGTGAGGCCAAATAAACTGAACCGTAGGAGTCTGAAGGAGAGAAAAGTTTATTGCAGGGCCAAGCAAGGAGAATGGGTGGCTTGTGCTCAAAAGCTCCAAACTCCCTGATGGCTTTTAGGGAGAAGTTTTTATAAGCAAAATTTGGGGTGAGGGCTGCAGGGTGCATGACTTTCTTCTGACTGATTGGTGGTGAGGTAACAGGGCAGTGCTCCAAGAATCTTGTGCTCAGCCAGAAGTTACCATCCTCAACCTGGGTGGGGGCCTTAGTTCTGCAGAAGAACTCAACAGTATTGTTGTGTATATTCCTTGAGGAGGAACCAGGACCCTGCCTCAAGCCTGCACTCTTGTTTCTTGATTACTCCTCCCTTCTTTCTGCATTCTCTCCCTTCCTGGATTAGCAACTGTTTGAATCTACTTTTTGAAACTCAGGGAGGGTCATGGAAGCTGAGTGAAGCCTACTTTCTACAAACAAGAAACAAAGGACACAAAAAGGATTTGTACCAGGGAGCCCCACGGGGTCCTGCTCAGTTTCACTTTGTTTTTAATTTTAGTGACCCATGAATCACACAAGTCTGGGAGCTGTTATTATAGTCCTATTTTGTTGGGTGGCAACTTCCTTGGGAGCTTCCCAGGTGTCATCTGAAACTGACCCTGTATGTGGAGAGCAGGGAGAGACCAAAGAAAGAGGTAGACCACTCTAGGTTGGTAGGTGGCAAGTTTAATAAGCAAGGGAGCTTAATTTACAAAGCTCATATTGAGCAGCCCAAGATAAATAGATCTAGCCCCCACTCACCAAATTTTAAAAGTTTAAACAGAGGCTTTAACTGGGTTAAGTCACATACACAATCCAGATGTTCTCACTGCCACATTACTATATCCTTGTGTAGCTTCTAGTACAAAGAAGCCAAGCAAGGACAGTGGAGGGAGGGAGCAGCTTCCAAATAACTGGCCCAGCTCACAGGTCAAACTGGCAGTCACATCTTCTTAATGACCTTCCCTAACACACTTCTCTATTTTGCAGGGGAAGACATTGAGGCCCCAGGAGGTGAAATATCTTCCTTATGATCTTCCAATTAGTCAGTGGCAGCACCAAACCTAAAACCCAGGCATTTTCATTCTTTTATCAATGGTCGTTAACGTAAATTTTTGAAGAATAAAAAGTCTCATTTCCATCCAGAATTTTTGCTTTGCTTTTTCTTCCATCCAGAGTTTTTGAATATTTTTTAAAAAAATAGAGTATTAAAGAAGTTCCAATGTTTTTTAGCTTATCAAAACTATCATGCATATCTAAATTTATTCACATTTGAGCAGAGAATCTAATACAAAAATATTGCCTTTCCACTTGTGTTTACTTTAGAATTGATTCACCCTTTCAGAAATACCTAACCCATCATGCAATTCTGTTCTAATATATGATAGAAGCAAGTGACAACATATCAGCCCAGCAGGTGACAAGCGTTCACATCCCAGGAGAGTAAGTACTTAGAATTCTCAGTTGAATTTAAGTGGCTTTGGAAATGTTTGCAGAAGTTAGAAACTCTTTCTAGTATCTTTTGGCAGCCTATTGGAAGAGCAGGTAGCCAAGAATTTTACTTTGAAAGATATAATTGGGTCAGTAACTATGGGTGATTTTTGTTGTTAACGTTGTTTACAGTAAAGATAGGCAACATTTGTTTGGAGGTAGTGAAAAACACCTCTGCCCTGAGATAAACAGTTTGCATATCTGGAGAGACGACAAAAGGCAGCCTCCCCAGGGAACTGACACTGGCTTTTCTAGGTCTTGAGAAGTGACAGAGTTGTTTCCTTAGCTGCTAGGAAGCATATACTAGGTAGATTCTTGAATAAAACACAAGGATGTAATTTGAATCCCTAGGCATGCTACACTTAGATTGGTTTACTCCTGTTGTCTGAAAATGAAAGTTTTTATAATTGTGTTCATAATGTCTTTGAACTCTGAGCATCTGTCTGAAACAGCTCTTTCTGATTAAAATTAAACCAAAATTTTTCACCAGTGGAGAATCTGCAGCAGATAAAAAGGAAAAATTGTGGGTATAATGGGGACAGTGCAAAAGCTTCAGCTTTGTTCTTCTCCCTCCAGATTATGTGCCAGAAGCCCTTGCTCATTTTATTTGGAGAAATAGAAGGAGTTTAATGTTAAAAGTGGGAAATTTGGGCTTCCCTGGTGGCGCAGTGGTTGAGAGTCCGCCTGCCGATGCAGGGGACACGGGTTCGTGCCCCAGTCCGGGAAGATCCCACATGCCGCGGAGCGGCTGGGCCCGTGAGCCATGGCCGCTGAGCCTGCGCGTCCGGAGCCTGTGCTCCGCAATGGGAGAGGCCACAACAAAAAAAAAGTGGGAAATCTTTGAAGATACAGGACCTCTTTACAGCCACAGTGCTAAGACTTCAACCAGTTCCCTAATAGAAAAAAGTATTTCAGTCTTCCACAACAACAAAAATCAATATGTAGTTGACTTTAAATGTTCTTAGAAGCATTTTTAAAATTATAATAACTGTGTTTGGGGAATTTATAATTCCTACTATTAATGGGAACTGTATGGTTAATTCTAAATTCATACTTTCTAGGCTAGGTGATAGTACCCAGTTACTCAATCAATACACTAATCTAGGTATTCCTATGAAGGTATTTTGTAGATATGGTTAACATTTACAGTCAACTGCCTTTAAGTAAAGGAGATTATTCTCCTTAATATGGGTGGGCCCATCCAATCAGCTGAAAGGCTTTAAAAGCAAATACTGAGGTTTCTGTGAAGAAGAAATTCTACCTAAAGACTTCAGAATCAATTCCTGATGTTTCCAGCCTGCAGGCCTGTCTTACAAATTTTGAACTTGCTAGCCTCCACAATAGCAAAAGCCAATTCCTTGAAATAAATTTCTATATATATATATATATATATATATATATATATATATATATATATATATATATATGTTGTCTACTTGTTCTGTTTCTTTGGAGAACACTGACTGCTACATCTTCTGAATAATAAAAACTTTTTATATGGATGAAAACAGCCCTAATATTTGCAAAATGGTTATCACTGTTCACCATAAACCAGCAATTACTATAAATTAAAACCCTCTCACCTATTTTCCCATCAGCATGATTTTTATTTCTACACCTCAATTCCTCATTGGTTTCCCCACCTTCAGATATATTATTGCTTGATTAGTTATAATGGGAAGTCAAATATCAAAAATGGAGGCAATTCTCTTAAATTTTCTTTCAAAAAAAGTGATTATGCCTACTTTAAATAAGTGGAAAGAGGGGTCATGTATTAAACTCTTAAAACTATTACTTATCAATATTAAAGATATTTTAAAAACCTTCCTCTGCTCCATCCTCAGCTAGTTATTTGATAAAGGAAGGAGAGGAGAGAAGGGAAAAAGGGAGAGAGAGATTGAAAATAATTTGACGCTGTTTACTAGAACTGCAACAGACTATTACCTAATTTGGGAACTTGAGACAAAGAAAAAAGTGGACATTTTACTAGCTACCAGGGAATTATTCTACCATCAAGAACTTATAGGAAAAAAGATTAGATTATGGTACCTGCTCATCTAGTTCATATTACTGGAGATAAGATGAGTAAACTATGATCCCTATCATCAATTTTTTTTTTTTGGCCGCATAACGTGGCTTGCAGGATGTTAGTTCCCCTGCCGGGGATTGAAGCCGCACCCTCGGCAGTGTAAACACAAGAGTCCTAACCACTGGACCACCAGGGAATTCCCTATCATCAATTTATTTACAGAGAAAAATGCTAGACACCAACTCACAGTGGCAAGGTCACCATTTCTCTATGACATTCATCTTTAACCTTGTATATGAATTCTGCTACTTCTATGTCTAAAGGATTGTGCAAAAAAAAAAGAGGAAATAAATAGCAAATTTTATGACCTTAAGTAGCTTATTTTTTTTTCTGTTTTAGTTTATCCAAAATTTTAATTCATTTAAAACACTAGTTCAGAGTCTGTTTCCTTCTTGAAATTCAGCTACTGTCAAGTAGAATTGCTAGTTTTTGTTTCTATTGTTTTTTGCCTTCAGAAAATAATGAGGTTTATTTCTGATAGCTTTTACAATTTTCTTGTGAAGATTATTTTTAATGTATGGTATTTTCAAGGGATAATAATATATGAATATCTTTGTGTCATACATTGCATGTAGAAGCCATTACTTCATAATCTAGAAAGTAAGCTAAAAAAGAATGCAAAGAGAAAGAAAATTTTTAAAATTTTACATGTTTTTATGTTACTAATTAGCATCCTTTCATTTCAGCTTGAAGAATTCCTTTCAGGCTTTCTCATGAAGCAGGTCTAGTGGTGATGAACTCCTTCAGCTTTTGTTTGTTAGGGAAAGTCTTTATCTCACGTTCATTGCTGAAGAATAACTTTGCTGGGGAAAGTATTCTTGGTTGGCAGTTGCCCTATGGGGGTTCCCTTGTATGAGAGAAATTTTTTCTCTTGCTGCTTTTAGAATCCTTTTAAGTAGCTTAAATGTTAGAACACAAATGATCATTATATTAGAGTTATTATTATGCATGGCACAATACTGCCAAACTTAGTAGCTTAAAATAATATAAATGTATTATCTTACAGTTGCTGCAGAAAAATGGGAGCAGCTTAAGTGGGTGGTTCCAGCTCAAGATCTCTCATGAGTTGTAGTCAAGTTGTCATCCTGGGCTACAGTCAACTGAAAGTTTGACTGGGGCTAGAAGATCCTCTTCCAAGATGGCTTTCTCTCACATGGATGTTGGCAGAAAGCCTTAGTTCCTCACTGCAGGAACCTCTCCATAGGGCTTCTTGAGTGTCCTCACAACATCAGCTGGTTTCTCCCACAGAGCATGATTCAAGAGAGCAAGAGGAAAGTTTCTTTCTTTTTTTTTTGGCCGTGTCACATGGCATGAGGGATCTTGGCTCCCAGACCAGTGATCAAACCCATGCCCCCTGCAGTGGAAGCATGGAGTTTTAACCACTGGACCAACAGGGAAGTACCAAGGGGAAAGTTTAAATATCTTTTGTGACCTAGCTTCAGAAGTCACTGTCTGTCACTTCCACAATATACAATTAGTTATCTGATTTAGCCCTATTCACTGCGGAAGGGTACAACTAAGATTATGAATAACAGGATGGGAGAATACTTGGGTCCATCTTTGATGCTGGCTACCACAGTCATTAAATAACAGGAACAAAAAGCACATTTTAAATCAACAAATACATATTCATAGAGTTAAAATGAACATATTAGTTCTGAAATGATAACAGCATAATCAGAATCAGACAGAATACATCATGTAGGGTTATCTGAAAGAGGTAAAGACTTTTCAGGTGGAGTTTGAAAGACTGATTTTTGATGGACAGAGAACATTTAAAGTGAGTGCATATTCCAGTTAAATGTACATGGCTATTTTAGTAGCCATTTACCCTCTTACTAAAGGGTAAGTATTACTCCCTAAGAGAGCCTGATCACCTAGCATTAAATCAAAGTTTACAGCACCATTGTAAGAGTGGGTAAAACACATCTCAAAGTAATCTTCTATTAGGAATCTGAGGCATTGCTACCACAAATATCCAAATGTTTCTTTAAAATAGATGTTTTCTTTACATAGATGTAAAGAATAAAAAGCCACTGTAATGAGTAACAAATTTAAGGAGATGTGCTTAGTTAAATGCACGTTTTCCTTTTGTACATGTAAAAGGGTATGCTAACTATTAATATCAAACATACATGCAAAATACATTTTTTAAAAGTTTCTCATTATATCATGTAAACTAAAATTAGTGAGTAGGCTTGAGTTAAAAATCAAGTTATCAGTAGACTGTCAATCTTATCAATCTAAATTGTCTAATTTGCCGGATGCTGGTTAAATCATCTGAGCAACCTCTGCATTATAATTTGGCATCTCTTTTATTTGCTGTTCAGTAAACATAAATATTCTGTCTGCTTGGTAGTTTTAGTTTTCATTACAAGTTAGTCACTTAACTTTACAAATCAGTTTCCAGTAAGTTTGTTGTGAGTCAGTTTACAAGACTTGATTCATCACCTCAAAGTATACTGGCAAAAAATTCTTAGGATCTGGAAAACTGAAGAACCAATCTTTGGAATGCAATCTCCACTTTAAATCTTCTTCTTTGGCTAAAGCTCTACCTGAGTGACCAGTGACCCTCTCAAGACAAAGTGATAACAGATTGGGACAAAATTTTCCCAATTAGCTTTTACTTATACTTTGAATAAATCAAAACTATGTCTAGTAAGAATCAAAATTTCAGAAGGAAGAAAACAGAAACTTCTATTAGAGAAGTGAGAGAATATAAAATCCTTTACTCTTCCACAGAAGAGACTTGATGTTATATTTTCTTTTAAAGATAATTAACATATCTGAATGTTTCTATTTTGCATGGCATATCAGAGAGAATAAGATGAAGAATTATCAGACGTGAGTTCAAGTCCTTGCTCTGACTCTATTTATCATGTGGTATTAGAACATCACCTCAATTTTTACACTTCAGTTTCTTCAACTCTAGGAACTGGTGCTTTGGTTAGATTATGTCTAAAATTCATTTTGGTGGAAAACTCCTTTTATTTTTCTACCAGCTACCAATTGCAAATCCTTCAGGAAAATAGGATAGTGTACATAGTTCGGGTAGAAGAAAAATGGTCAAAACAACAATAAGGGATTATTTCCAAAAGAAAAAAATCCAAACTTCTGCTATTGCAGATTTAATTAGTGTGCTTAAAAACATTCCATAATTATTATTAACTCCCCTAATTTATTCCATCCACATGGGGATTACAGAGAAGAACAGAACAAAATTGAGGTCAGAATTCCAGTAGCTGAGATATTATAGGTCAAGAGTCTGAAATGTTGCTAGACTGTGAGAGACACATAGAGGGACATCAACCAGTTAGCCTTAGCTTTTAAAGTACACCTTGCTCATTTCTATTAACCGATGCAAAACTCCAAAGTGAGTCCCAGACGTTCATACAGAAAAAAAAAAAAAAGACTCCTACAAAATTAGGGTCACCCTAACCCTTTTAAAAAAGGCACTATGTGCTTCTTCCTTATCTGAAAAATCTTAGCTATGCTTTTAAGTTCACCCTCATAGGTTTTATGAGAAAATACCTCCCTTCATCCCAGTGCCTACTGCATGAGCCTATGTATGTGATAAGCATCAAGAATTTTGAAGTGCCCTGATGTCTTTATAAACAAACTTGTCTGGCCTCAGACACAGATAACACTGTGTTTTTCACTTGGGAACAATCAGTAAAGGACTGTTAGAAATTGGGAAATTTGCAGAGAAATCTACAGGAAAAATTCCCTCAGTTTTAAAATATTCCTCTTTTAGGAAAAACCATCATTCTGTTGTGTAATTCTTTTGATTTTTGTAATTACATTTTTCTTTCACAAATATTTCTACCCTCTTGGAATAGAGCTTAAACTGCTGTGTTTTATGGAAAACACATGATGCCTGATTTTTCCTTGAATCAGAGTATTTCTCAAGTTATCCCAAATATATTTTATTTCCTTAAAAGGCAGTTTGGGGGACAGATGGGAAGTATAAAGCCCTTTATAATCATTAAAAGTATTGACTTCCTATATACATTTTTCCTGTCAGGTTCCTATCTGCATTTTCATCAAAGAACTGAGCTATTTTCCAAATATGTTGTTTTGCATAGTATGGTAACAGAAGTAGGTATAATAATGTGTAGAGTAAAAACCAAAATGAGAAATTTTCTACAAGAGGTAATATAATGACATAATGCAAAATTACTTTTTTAATGGCAGCCAGTGGGGGGTAAAATAGGAAAAGAAAATATATTGTAAACTTTAGTGGAAAGAGCATTGGGCTCAGATTTGAGCTGCCATAGTTTTCACTGCTGGCTTGCCTTGGAAAGACCTTTGCTCCCTTAGCTATACAAAGAACAAAGGGACTCTGATTTCCCTTCAGGCTTAAAAAGCTAAGGCTATATTTTTAATTTATCCTGTATGTTATGGGCTGAATGATATAACCCTGCCAATTCAAATGTTGAAGCACTAAACCCCAGTGCCTCAGAATGTAACTATATTCAGGGCCTTTAAAGAGGTGATTAAATTAAAATGAGACCATTAGGATGGGTCCTAATTCAATCTGACTGGTGTCCTTATAGGAAGAGGAAATTTGAACACACAGAGAGCCACCAGGGTTGCATGTGCACAGAGGAAATAGTATAATAAAAATAAAGTAAGCCAGCTTCTATTTCTTCCTCTTTACATCACTGTGATCACTGTTTATTTTAAATATATGTCTAGATGCAAAAATATGTAGTCACATAGGGGTTTGAAACTGGAACTAAGCAGAAGCAAGCTCAAATGATTCCTTGCTGTTAAGAATTTACTCTAGAAATTAAGTCATGTGGTTGAGTCTGCATGTGTCAGCACCCCTATATAACTGGAAGTTCTCTGAATTAAGTGACATTGAACCAATGTTTACTAAAAGATGAGTAATAAAAATATGCTAATTTTAAGCTTACATATATTATTAAAACTCATCAGTAAGCACAACAATTATTTAGAATTTAGATCACAAACTATAGCCTGAGCCAATCTTGCCTGCTGCCTATAAATAAAGTTTTATTGGAACACAGCCCCTTCCAGTCATTTGGGTTTTGTCTATGTCTTCTTTCTCTCTACAGTGTCAAGGTTGAGTAATTGTGACAGATACCTTTTGTCCCCCAAAGCCCCAAATGGTTACTATCTGGCCCTTTACAGAAAAAGCTTGCTGACTCTCAACTTAGACCAATAAAAGATTTTTTCTGGGAAGAGTATTTTAACAGATACTGTTTTAGAATTGCTGGTGTTTGGTGATAATAAAGAGCGAAACACCCTAGATATTGTGCACACTTATTGCCTGCACCCAGGTAGACCATTCTCACTGCCCTGACCTTGGTGCCACTGGTGTACAATAAGCTTTTGACTGAGCAGGGACCTAGGCTCAGACTCCATAGATATTTGGGTTTGTGAAACTCCTCACACTACATATTGATTGGGCCTTAGATTCTACCTGGCTGATCCCACAGAGCTATTTGAATACATAAATAGAGGTGAGGTAGAAGAACCCTCTAGGAGAAAAGGGTTTGGATGGTACCATACCTTCTCTTTGAGGCTTAAATGATTAAAACAAATGGTAGCCTATTTCTATTTTATCTACCATTGCTTGAACTGTGCCTTGGATATAGAGAACATGTGTACATACATACTGTGAAATAAGGGAAGCTCCAACCAAGGAGAGATGTCAGGAAAGGATGATGGAGATGAAAACGTGGAATGGATAATGTTGGTTCTGGCCAACTTAGGGTTGGGTAGTAACTCCCCAACCAACTCAGCCTGCCTGAAATCTTGAGTGTACTAGGGGGAAAATGGGCTGTGTGGATGAATTTGAGGACTCAAATTCACCACTAGATTTGTAAATCTTGGGGCCCAACTTGTGTGTGTGTGTGTGTGTGTGTGTGTGTGTGTGTGTGTGTGCACTCCTGACTGAAGGAAGTAGTATCCTACCTTTTGTCTTTTTTGAATGACTTCAGTTAGTGGTTGCTGGTGACTGAATCATGGCTTTATTATAGCAGATTAAAAGACCAAGATTTGACGGTGGTGAGCTTGAAGACAGACATGGAGACAATAAGAACTAAGTCTATGAGGTTGTCTGGATTTGGCCCTTAGGCTGTCACCCCAGGGAGACAGTAGCCATGGAAACCTCAGGAGCCCTTGGTGGCTCTGGAAGACAGTGGAGTGGAGACTGTCTCCAGAATACAGCACTGAGTGTCTGCCTCTGGGAGGAATTGAAAGAGTGGGTATTATGAATTCCTGCTCAGCAGGAAATAGAGAGAGAGAGAGAGAGAGAGAGAGAGAGAGAGAGAAGAATGTTTCCTGAGCACTGAGAAATATCAAGATATTTGGGCAAGAGAGCCCTGAGAAAGATTGGAAATCCTACAAGGGAAGTGGGCACATGCTCCAAAGTATAGCAATTGGGATTCTAATGTAATGTGACAAAAATTTTTAGTCTCTGAATATTAAGATCAAAATATTTAGATTATCGAGTTAAGGATATATTCAGCCAAAACACTCTCTGGTGAGAGTCCACTTTTTGGTTCAAAAACAGCTGTATTTTTTCTGTAACCTCACACAGTAGAAGGGTCAAGGAAGGAAGGAAGGAAGGGAGGGAGGAAGAAAGGGAAGGAAAGAGGAAAGTCAGGCCAATTGGGATTCAAATTCTGTTGTCCACATTTCCAAAGCTCTCCTGAGCCATGATTTCCATACTTGCTATAACCTTACACAGTGCAAGGGGCAGGGGAGTTTTCTGGGATCTCTTTTATAAGGGCACTAATCCCATTCCTGGAAGATCTGCCCTCCTGAACTAACAGTCTCCTGAATGCCCCACCTCCAAATATGCTCACTTTGGGGATTAGGTTTCAACATATAAATTTGGGGGGACACAAATATTCAACCTATAGCTGTTTGGTTGGTTGAAATGAACTTTCTGATCAGCTCACCAAAGTATCATGTTATTGGTTTCAGAGCTGCAAGAAACAAAAGGAACAATTTAGTTTCATGTTATTGGTTTCAGAGCTGCAAGAAACAAAAGGAACAATTTAGTTCAACCTCCTCATTTTTGGATGGGAGAACTAATACCCAAAGATGACTTGTCCAAATCACAGACTCAGTCAAGGCCAGATTGGGAAATCAAGGTCTTCCATTTCCAGGGCTCCTGGATCACACCTCATGAGAACCTCTACCATCTCTGGATAGCCAAAGAAATCCTGTGCTCATAGACTCTGCACCACATTGTACCCTAACACAGCCAGTGAAGCCGTGGGATTATTACTCTGTTACCTAGACAATAGAAGAAATGGACCTCATGGATAGAAATTTGCTCCAGCATGGTTGCCTGTCTTTCCCATTACAGCCAAGCCTGGGGGAAGTTAATTCATAAAAACACCTTGCATTTTCAAAAGTAATTAATCTCTCTGCCTCCAATAAGTCCCCCTTCCAAAAAAAGAAAAAAGAAAGAAAGAAAGAAAGAACTTTCTGAAATCTGCAAAATAAAAAAGCAGGAGGACAAGGAAGAAGAGAAGGAGTATTGGAGAAATTTAGGGATCTTTTAGAACAGGAAGGAAGTACAAGCCACCTCAAAAGGCACTGGAATAAGAATAAGCCAACCACCTAGAAACAGGGCAACCTGTCACTTCACTCTGACTTTTCTCTCTGAGGCTCGCGATGCTCTCTTGCCTGTCTGAGTCCACCTCATTTCCCCCTTGTTCTGCAGCCTGGCTGCTTTCCCAGCTTCTCCTTGCACACTGCCTACACACACTTGCCCCTTAGGGCCTTCCATTTAAAGTGTCCATGGGGGACATTGGGGGCTAGGCCCTGACATTAAATGCCTGCAGGAGAAAACAGAGGTAAGAGGAGGAGGAAGGCCAGGGGAAAAGATTAGAGAAGGAAGGGTTAGAGCAATTAGAAAAAAGACTGGGGAATAAAATGGAAAGCAAAGAAAAGATTTTCAACAGTGATAATGTTACAAGGGCATCTCTCATTAAAAATCAAAGAAAAAAGTTACTGAATTTTTAATTAAGGCATAATTGAACTTAGAGCTACATGTTGCTTATTTGCTTTGCATTTCTATAAAAATAGCTGGAATTCTCCTTAAACATATTGATACAGGAAGCCATGTTCACAATCCCTTTCCTCCTCCCTTTGTTCCTCCTTCTTTTTAACAATTCTTGCCCAGCAGAGTTGGGAAATTCTAACCAGGTACCTCTTTTAACAAGAATAAATGTTTCCAAGCCAACTTGTAAATTATGATGTAAAATTATGTAGAGTTTTATGTTCTATCATCTTTATTGGCTTTACCTTTCTAGTTCTGAGAGAAAAGGTACAAGCTGGACAACTCCTACTTTTCGTAGTAAAAGTGTGCTGAATCTACGTCCATATTATTACTAAACTTCACATTAAACTACGGGAGATCTTCTACCATATAGTAGCTTCAACTGTGCTGCTATATTTTAGTTCTTCTCTGTCCCAGGAACTCATGTTTGTTTTTGCTGTTTTTGTGATGTTATTAGTTTTGTTTTGTTCTTCAGAACAAATCTATGTCAAAGAAAAAACAAAACTTTATGTGTTCATGATATTCATCCTTTTTTTTTTTTCCACCTAATGTTTCAATGGCTTAAGAAAATCAGTCTTCTATGAGCACAAATCAAGTGGGTGGTGCAATGAAAATAGCCTTGGGTTATGTGGTAGGAAACTGATTTTTAAAAAATGAGGATGAAGTCAAGCCCTCAATAGCTTGGATTTAATTTCCTGTAGAGTAAATCCATTCTCAGGCACCCGTGGATAAGTTTGTTATTTAGCACTTCACTGAGTCTTTTTTGAACTTTACAAAGAAACAGACTTAGGGTCACAGGATCCAAGAGCTTTGCCTTGTTCTCAGTGGGAGTGTGAACCATCCCCTGACACACAGCTCTGACCCCTTACTACATGGTCATTGCTTTTCACCCTTGATCACTGGCTAGGAATTATCCATGCGCGGAGAAGTGCTTTTGTTAACTTTGGTCATACCGTACATTCCTGGTAAAAACTAAAGAAGGATTACTGGAGAGAGAAGATGGAAGAGGAACTGAATTTGCCAGTTTTATTTTTTTTTAATGCATTTTCTATGTGGGGCATATATTTTGTCTCACGAATAACAATAAATCATTTTTTTCAGAATTTTGTTTTCTAACCATTAGTGGTTAGTGCTTTTTAAATTTTTTTTCCTTTTATAAACATATACATTCATGATAGTTAAAAAAAAAAACTTTTCCTTAAATAATTACAACTGGAACATAATAAGTTTGCCAGAAGAAATTTCCTGGGTCATCTTGTCCAATCTCTTTATCTCCTGGGTGAGGCATGCGAGAAAACCCAGGGAGGCAGGCGTCTTCCCCAGAGTCATGCAGTGAGTTAATAGCCTCGCTGAGACTTGAACTGAAATCCTTGGACTCATGACAAACGTTCTTCTCACAGGACAGCCTGTTGTCTCTGTGAGACAGAGGTAGAACGGATGATTGGTGCTTTTCTGTCTGGACTTTTCTGATGTTTTACATAATATATCTCAAGCTTTTACAGTTAAGGATATTATTGACGAAAACATGGAAATGATTTCATAGTCAGTGCGTCCTTTCTGGTATGTTCTTGACTGCTGAGGATTGATTCACAACAGAACTCTGGAAGGCTCCTTTCATGTTGTCACGGCAAGTTTGCTGAGTGGCCTCCAAGAGCTGCATGACAGAGAATTATCACATTGGCTAAATGTACTTTCCTAAATTCAGAGGCTTTTGATTTTTTCTCTTATGAAGTGAATCCTTACTTCAGAAATAGTCTTCTTTTCAGAAAAAATTGCTATAGAATAGTAGTGAAGAATAAGTTACTGTGAGATTTCACCCTCTAGAGAATCTTTCATTTTTATATAGTATGAGAGTGTCTAAAACAATTAGATGTTCTCTTTCTGACTCACTAAAAAAAAGCACATAATAGATGTACCCTCCAATAGTAGACTACTTTCATATTCTAGAATTTTAATATTAAAAATTCTGGGAAATTTAGTAAATCTTGAAATTTGCCAAATATTGATAATTTTCCTAAATTTTCTATATCTTTCAAATTATGGAGGAAATTTTTAATCTCAAATTTTATTTTTTATATTGAGTCATGTTCAGAAAAGAAACTTTCTATAAATTTAGATATAATATGATTTTATTTCACTTCAGTTCTCAAATTAAGCTTAGTGATATCTAAGAAAAGAAAACAAATAATTTAAAATATCCTACTGTATTTAATTGCCTCTTGGGAATGTTATGAGAATAATTAAATTCCCAAAAGACAAAATTATTTACAATTTTTAGTGGAATGATGGCATATAATTCCAAAGGTATTATTTCTAAAATATCTTTTATTTCTATCAATACTACAAAAGGGCATTTAATATTTCAATGTAGGAAAACTTAAGTGAAGATTTACTTCAATTTTATATCAGTCAGTAAATTTATAGCCCAATTTACAGTGAGTTATTGTAAATTGGTTGCATTATATAAACCAATCAAAAATATTTCAGGGTTAATAGTTAAATACCTTGACTTTAAAAATATTCAGTAATGGTATTTTTTGTTTTCCTCAACTCTGAGTTCTCTGTAACAATACAGGATGTAGTTAGTAAAATTCTCCTTAGTAGTCTTCAGAATGCATTACATTGCCAAAGTGTAACAAATATACCTGCTTCCAAAAGTCTGTGTCTGTAGTGTTTTTCATTTGATGGTAACAAAAAATATATATATTTCTTCACAGGAAGTTAGAAGTATATTGGGAACAGGAGACTCATGAGAGAACTTTTATCTACTGGCCTTTCCCTTTGTTTTTATACTTATTACTATTAAAAATACATTGTTCCAGTGACAGGTATTAGAGGTTCAAGTAATAGGGGAGAGCACGTCTCCTTAGTAAGTTTCAGCACCGCCATTTGTTACCTCTTGGCCAGGACACCTATGCCAGCACATACATAGCCTGAAAGAGCCTGTTTCCAGCAGCAGGGCAGGGACTAATGGGCCATAAAACACACTTGACTCCTGGCATCTATGGAACTTCCTGATTTCCTGAGTCAGTGAATGGAGTCAAAGACCAACATACTGAAACCAAGGATAGGTGGTAGGCAGAACTGCAGAGAAGGCAACAGGACTCTTTCAATGTCGCAGTCAGCTTCCATGTACTTCCTTCCTTTCTTCCTGTACAATGCCCTCTTTGTGATAACCATGCTGTGATCTTACTTTTTAGTAGGTTAACTAATTCCAGCTAAGGCATTAGCTGGTGTCAATGTAAAGGGTTAAATCAATGCCTCATGTTATTTGCTTCCTGATGTACAACTCACTTAAATGTCACTTTTGGGTTCCCTCCATCCAACACACACACACAAACACACACACATACAGATGCCCAGGCATACAGGAGAGATATTTTAAGATTGGAAGGCTGCTCTCTGCTCTACAAATTGCACTATATGTGTTGTGACCTTTCATCCGGTTGTGTGGCCTGCATAGGAAGCCCTTTCTTTTCTATTGCCAGATAACTCCTGCCTGATTCATCTGGTTCTTTCCTTCTCCTGAATGAAATCATAGAAAAGTTGTAGGTACAAATGGAAATACAACTTCGTTTTCCTGAGGTTGAAATTTTAACAGATGAATTTTGCATTATAAACCATGCTTTGTGATTTTAAAAATAAAGGTCAGTCCAGAGTTTCTTATTTTTGTAGGCATCAACCTATTTTGAAAGCTATGTCAAAGGCAAAAGAACAATGACAGCAATCAACGAACAAGTGAGGAGGAACTTGACTTTATTTAGCTATTATTATAATAGGAAAAATACTCTAGGTCCAAAGATCAGAGTGTCTTGGCAGGTTGTTTTGCCCTAAACCTTTATGGAAAGGAATAGACAAGTTATAGGAGGGAAGATTTTACAGTGGGATTGGTTTTGTCATCAGAGGGATCTCAGTCAGTCAGTTGATAAGAAATGTTTATCTGCATCTAACTAGTTTGGAGTTTTTTGGGAGTGAAGAGGAAGCTCAGTTAATTAGGTAGGAGACAAAGAATGGGAATTTAGAGGGTCTGTATTTGACATGGTTACAGGGAAACAAGGGAGTCATCTCAAGTCTTATAGGAATCAGGAGAAACAGTTGCAATGAGTCTTACTAAGTCATATGGGAAAGATGGGTCTTTATAGTAAAAACTAGAAGTTTTAAAAGTATTTACTCATTAATACATTGAAAGTAACAATAAACCTGTCACCTGGGTGATTTTACAGCTAATATGTAATTTGCAGCTAATATAACTTTTTAATGAAAAATAACAGTACTTTTCAAAGAAAAATTAGTGGAAAGATTGCCATTGAAATTTTTTATTTTAAAACATTTTCTAAAGTCTGGCTTAATATAAGGGAGCTGGTATATCATGTTACTTTCTGCATTCATTCTGTTACAATATACTGCTTTGGTTGAAGTAAACAAAGAATATCCAACTTCACACAGATGTAGCTGGAAACAGAAGAGTAGACTTTTTGGATAATTGTAAATATTCTTCTTTGATACTACATCAAAACTCAATAAGCTGCAGTTTCTTAAGATTATTACAATAGGGATTCTGAAACCATATCTTGAATTTTCCACACTCTGTCACTTTATAATCTATTCGTCTATCTTGCAATTTTTAAAACTCTCTTAACTTTCCAATACAACATACAGCGGTGTTAATTTATCATGTTGTACATTACATTCCTAGCACTTAATTTATCCTATAACTGGGAGTTTGCACCTTTTTACGACCTCCATCCAATTCTTCCCCCCCCACTCCACCCCCTACCTCTGGTAACAAAAATTCTGATCTCTCTTTCTATGAATTTGTTTGTTTTTTTCTGAATTATAACTGACCTACAGCACCATGTTAATTTCTGTTATGCAACATAATAATTTGGTATTTCTATACATTTCAAAAGGATCATGACAATAAATCTAGTTACAATACGTTGCCAAAGGTATTATGTACTTGTACACTACATTCCCCATGCTGTACATACCAATCTATATATATGTGTGATTATCTTGTTACTTATCTCTTAAGTTCAAACACATTTTAAAAATCCTGCATTTTTCTCCCCCCACCACATTCACTGTTTCTGAAATCGTATTTTACATCTTTTTTGTTTTGTGTATCCTTTAACTGCTTATTGCAGATATAATGATTTGATCTTACTACTTTTGTCTTTCAACCTTCCTACTAGCTTTATACATGGCTGATTTACAAGTTTTACTATATATTTACCTTTACCAATGAAATTTTTCTTTTGTAATTTATTTTATTTTATTGAAGTATAGTTGATTGACAATATTATATTAGTTTTTTAAAATTTTATTTATTTTTGGCTGCGTTGGGTCTTCGTTGTTGTGCGTGGGCTTTCTCTAGTTGCGGCGAGCAGGAGTTACTCTTCGTTGTGGTGCGTGGGCTCTAGGCACGCGGGCTTCAGCAGTTGTGGCTCATGGGCTCTAGAGCACAGGCTCAGTAGTTGTGGCACACGGGCTTAGTTGCTCCGCGACATGTGGGATCTTCCTGGACCAGTGACCAAACCTGTGTTCCCTATATTGGCAGGCAGATTCTTATCCACTGCACCACCAGGGAAGCCCAATATTATGTTAGTTTTAGGTGTATAACATAGTGATTCAATATTTTTATAGATTATACTCCATTTAAAGTATTATAAAATATTGACTATATTCCCTGTGCTGTACAATGTATCCTTGTAGCTTATTTATTTTATATATAGTAGTTTGTGAGTCTTAATTCCCTACCTCTTTCTTGCCCCTCCCCTCTTCCCTCTTCTTACCAGTAACCACTAGTTTGTTCTCTATATCTGTGAGTCTGTTTCTATTTTGTTATATTCATTTGTTTTAGTTTTTAGATCCCACATATAAGTGATATCATACTGTATTTGTCTTTTCTCTGTCTGACTTATTTCAGTAAGCATAATATCCTCTAGGTCCATCCATGTTGTTGCAAATGGAAGAAAAATCATTCTTTTTTATGGCTAATATTCCATTGTCTATATATATGACACATCTTCTTTGTCCATTCATCTGTTGATGGACACTTAGGTTGCTTCCAAATCTTGGCCATTGTAAATAATGCTGCTATGAACATTGGGGTGCATCTTTTCATAATTTTCATGTTTCTAGTTGTAGTCTTTTCTTTTTTGTTTAGAGAAATCTCTTCAACATTTCTTGTAAAACCAGTTTGGTGATACTGAACTTTTTTAGCTTTTGCTTGTCTATAAAACTTTTGACCTCTTCATCAAATCTGGATGAAAGCCTTGCCAGGTAGAGTAGTCTTGGTTGTAGGTTTTTCCCTCTCATCACTTTGAATATATTGTACCACTCCTTTATGGCCTATAGAGTTTCTGTTAAAAAGTCAGCCAATAGCCTTATGGGAGCCTGTCTTGCATTTTGAATGGACATTTAACCCATGCATGGTTTTGTAAACTTGCTCATTAGTCTTATGGAAAATATTGAGTCACTGAGTAATACAGATCTTCTAAATGTTGACACATTTTATAACATAATATCAAAAAATAACTGATTAATATCACTGCTGATATCATCAGAAAAGTCTGTTAGTATTGGGAAACTCCTAGCATTGGTTAGGAGTTTTCCAAAATTCTAATTTTTGTTTAGAAGCCTGAATTTTATCATTGATAGCAAATACTGTCAGTTGCTCTCCTTGAACATTTTTAAGAACATTTTTTCAAATACCCAAGTCCCGCAAACCAGTTTGTCTATTAATTAACCCTATTTCAAGTAAAATGGTGTTCCATGAAAAAATAAGCTAGTTCATTCAGCTCAGAAATCAACTGCATAAGTGCTTTTCCTCAAGACCACCATTGTTCTTCTTCAATAGGCAACAGAAATGCTTTGTGCATATTTCTATTTCTTCACAAAAAATATTAAGAGGTGTACTCAAGTATTTAGATTTACTAAAGTCTAGAATTCATCAAGAATATTCTTAAGTAAAACTGGCTTTTTGTTTGTTTGTTTGTTTTTTTCCCCACTGTGAGCACGTAGCAATGAAAAATGCAATGACTCCTAGGACAGTTTCAAGACACTGCCTTGATTTGTACTAGCTAAAGAGCCAACAGTTTTACTCACCAGTGCTTTTGCACCATCAGTGTAAATGTCAACACAGTAAAATAGCAAATAATGTCTTAGTATTATTATAAAAATACTTCGACCTTGAAAGGGTGTTGAGAACTCCCAAAAGCACCAGACCACACTTTGAGAGCTGCTAATATAGTGTGATCACCAGGTGAATAAGGAGCCAAAAAATAGCATTCCTCGGACCAAACATATTGGACCCTTCACTGTATTTTTAATGCCTTTAGACAGGGAATGCATTCCCCAGTTTACTACACTTCCCACCAATTTCTCCTTTTGACTCAGTTCCTACTTCCTCATTTATGTTAATTGGCCTCGATAGACATTTGAGTCTGTGACCACTGCCAAAATTTAGCCTTGCTAATTCAATGAGACAAGTAAAATCTGAAGCATAAGTCTTAAGAAGTCAGTATTTGCAGGCAGTATAATTGTTTTCTTTGAAAAATCTAAGAAAATTATCTGGAAAACTTTCAACAGTAACACAAGTTAACATTCCCAGTTATAATATCAATAAGCAAAATCAATAATGTATACAACCACAATATCAATTAGAAAATATAAAATACCTACATTTAAATCCAACAAGTAATGTATAAGATTTAAATGAAGAAAATTACAAAATTTAACTGAAAAACATGGAGTACATAACAATTACAATAGTGATAGTAATATTATTTACTAGCACTTATTAAATATTAGGTAGTATTCTGCAAACTTTCTTTGTATTCTCTCATTTCAACCTCATCATAACTCTTTGAGATCAGTACTCTTAAAATCCCCATTTTGTAAATGAGGAAACTAAAGCATAGAGAAGTGAAGTGACTTGCCTCAATCACATAATTAGAGCCATCCATTATGTAGTGTTTCTGGATGGGAAAACTCAGTTTCATCAATAACTCAATTCTCCTCAAGTTAATTTCTAATTCCTGGATTCTATCCCACTTTGATATTTTAAAATAAAACTTGACAAGATAATTCTAAACTTTACATGGAAAAGAAAAATCTTTAATAGCAAAAACATTTTTTAAATGAATTAAAGAGGACTTGCGTTACCATATTCCAAAGGATTCTATGATGTTAATTTTCTTTATTTTATTTGGTGCAAATCTAGAGAAAGAGATGAATAGAATGGAATAGAGTACAGAAATTTGCCTATATATGCACATACTTATGATAATGGTTGTATTTCAAATCAGTAGGAGAAAGATGTGGTCTATGTGATAAATAGTTTGTGACAATGGTTTATTCATTTAGAAAACCATTAAATTGGACCTCTACATATCACATAGTAAGCAAAAATAAACTCCAAATGAAATTAAAAAGCTAAACATAAAAAAGTAAGCCATAAAATAAATAAAATATAGAAGAATTTTTTTATAATTTGAGGTATTGAAAGGCTTCCTAACCAAGATTTTAAACATTCCAGAAAACATAAGGAATAAACTAACACATCTGCGCACATTTAAAAAAATATATTTAAGCAAAGTACTTCAAGAAGACAAAAACACGATACAAATGTTAAAACTCAAGTAACAGTTGGGAAAAAATGTGTATGACTTATTTAACAACTAAACATTAGTGTCAAACTATATAAGGAGTTTTCATAAATAAATATGAAATCGGCAAGCAACCCGAGTTTTTTAAATGGGCAAAAAAGATAAAAAGATAATTCCAAATGCTTCGTAGACATTTGAAATTAGAGCCATTCTCACTAGTTATCAGGAAAATAAAAATTTTTAATGGCATAATATTTTCTATCAGAATAGCACAACTCAAGTATTAAAAACGTGAATTATTGCTTAGAATTTGTTGAAAAGAACATTCTGAAACTGTCGAAGACAGTCTAAACTGGGTGAAACCTCTTTGGAAAGCAAATTGTCAGTATCTACTTATATTTTAAGTGTCAATCTCCTTTATTGAAGCAATTCCATTTCTGGTAAGCTGTTTTTAAAAGAAACAGGTACATGTGCTCAAAGATGTAGGTACAAAAATGATCATTGTTTCTTCAGCTGTGATAGCAAAACCAACCAAGCAAATAAATAAACAAAAAAGAGGTAAGAACTTAAATGGCCATGAATAGGTACTTGGTTATTTAAATTAGGCAAATCCAAGTTATGGAATACTGTGCAGCTGTTTACCAGGAAACATGAGCTACTGTCATGAAAATATCTACTTGTAAACTCCCAAGTAGAAAAAGAATATTATATCTTCAGTAGGCTTACAGAATAATGAGCTCCCCATTTGCTCACTATTGTTCTGCGTAATTTGAATTTTTCCAGTGAGAATATATTGATGTTTATGTAACAAATATGTATATTTGTTATATTTGAAATCTATATTTCTAATGTATTTTTAAAAATTCTTTTTTCAAACTTTGAGTGTATATAGTATGGCAGGCACAGAGGAAGGCACTGAGTTCTTACCTTCCAAGTATCTCTGATCTGTTGGCGGTGGGGGGATAGATGCATTAACACATACAATCATGACACATCATGCTAAGGATCATAAGCAAGGTGTGTGCAGTGTCGTGCTAACAAAAAGGGATAGAGGATAAGGTTTGGAGAATGACCAAACTGTCTGGGAGAGTTAGAAAACAATGTGACAGTGATCTGGCTCTTGAAATGAGAAATTTCCTAGGAAGCAAAGACAAGGAGGACATTCCCGGTAGAGGAGACAGCATGTGCAAATGGGGACCAAGATGATGAGGCAGTAGTAATTGATGGGGGGAGGGCTATCTTTAAATTCTCTAAATTATAGTTATGGTTTGAGTACATATTATTAGGTCCGCTAAATATTAGGCAAAAAAAGTAATAATTAAGAATTTCTACAGTACCCTCAATGTCTTTTCTAATAACATTGTGTGTGTGTGTGTGTTTTCCTGCTGCTACTTTAGAGACTTTTCCACTGGCCGCCTTTCCACATTCTAAACAATCCTAGTTTTCATAATCTAAAAGTGTCCCGGCCACATGTTTTTTCCACCACTAGTCTTTGTTTTAAAGTTGGCTGCCCGGTTTGGTATTGCATCTTGTGAAAGCTCAAGTGCCTAAGATCTTTTATTAAAATGTCCAGTTTTTTAAAGTATATAATGATTGACAATTTCTAATGTCAGTAGAAGTTAGAATACATTTCTTCTTAAAAGTTAATAAAATATAAACTTTTTCAACAAAGCCTTAATATAGGGCCACATACAGTGTCATATGAAAGATACTCTGTGCTGCATGGAGGGATGTGTACCTCTCACATTCCTTGCATTCCCACCCATTTGTTCATCAGTAATAATATTTATCCATTCTTCCTTGGTAACACATTCTATGCTCGGTTTCACTTGTATATTTTCTAAACCACTGGCATCTGCAAAAATGGATCACACAGATGTTCACTTTAACAATACCATCTTCTGGGCAAAAGAAAAACAAGCCTCAGAGTTCTTGCATGAAGTTTAGACAGTGAATGCCTGAAACCCTATGCCCCAGACACTATACTGGTGGCATAGCTGAGTCAGCTACAGGGACTGCCTGGAAAGCTGGCACCTCACCTCCTTTTTAAAGGGGTGCCACATAAGCACCTGGTAGGTAGGGAAACCCCTTGCATTAGTTTCCTAGGGTTGCTATAACAAATAGCACAGACTGGATGGCTTGAGCAACAGAAATGTATTTTCTCAGGGTTTTGGAGGCTAGAAGTCTAAAACCAAAGTCCAAATGCAAAGGTGGCTTCCAGTTGTCCATCTTCTCTCTGCATCCTCACATGGTCTTTGCTCTATGGGCATGCACTCCCCATGTCCCTCTTTGTGTGTCCAATTTCCTGTTCTTATGAAAGACACCAGTGTGAGTGAATTAGGACCCACTCATGTGACCTCATTTTAATTTAATCATCATCTCCAAATACAGTCACATTCTGAGGTCCTGGGGGTTAGGATTTCAACATAGGAATTTGGGGGGGACGCAATTCAGCCCATAACACCCCTGTCCTTTTTATTTTGGAGGACTGAGTGATTCTCCCCACACTTGAAGAAAACCAAGTCAGTGTTAAGTCAGTGTTAAGCTTAATGATTTCCCTTCAAGTCAGTGTTAAGCTTAATGATTTCCCTTCATTGAGGGAGAAGTAGTTACATGTGTTCAAGTGTCTTATTAAGGAGGCAGGAAGAGTCCCCATATATGCCAGGCACTGAGGAGGGTAATGTCACATACATTTTTTTTACTTGATCCTCACAACAATTTTAAGAATAAGGTATGATTATTAGTCCCATTTTATAGGTAAAAAATCTGAGAGTCAGAGACATAAAGTAACTCACCCAAGGGCATATAGTATTCCCAGAGTCACTTCTCGGACCTTGCTCCCTCCAGCATCCTCAAAGCTCATGTTCTTTCCATTGCCCCAGACTCCACACAGCATGTAGAGCACCCACACATCTACTCCTAACCCTAGTCTACCATAGGACAAGCACGAAATAAATGTTAGATATCCTCAGCACCATCAACAATTATCATCCTCATCACCACCAACATCATCATCATTGATGGCAGTTAGCATCAGGATCTCCTCTAAGGGCTCAACATTATTATTCCTACCTCGTGATGAGAAAACTAAAATCTAAAGAGGAAAAATACGTGGGCTTGGGATTTTTTTTTTTTTTTTTTTTTGCGGTACACGGGCCTCTCACTGTTGTGGCCTCTCCCGTTGCGGAGCACAGGCTCCGGACGCGCAGGCTCAGCGGCCATGGCTCACGGGCCCAGCCGCTCCGCGGCATGTGGGATCTTCCCAGACCGGGGCACGAACCCGTGTCCCCTGCATCGGCAGGCGGACTCTCAACCACTGTGCCACCAGGGAAGCCCTGGCCTTGAGATTTTTAACAATGTTTTTTTCCTAACTGCAAAGCTCTCCCCATGTTGCCTCTTACAGAACTGTTTTCTTGCAATTTGAGGACTTCATTCCTCCCAGTTTTTATTCCTGTGTTATTTCCTCACAATAGGAGTCCGGGAAATGTAAGGTGGTGGTTAAAAGCTAGGAACTGAGTCAGGGCTTCTGGGCTCTGTTCTCTCCACATATGTGGAAACCCACATACAATATCTTTATACAGTATCCATTAGTCACAGAAATTTTGCTTTCCTTGGAATCCCAAATGGGGTATTTCAACACATCGTATTCCATTTGGGGATATTTAGCCTTTAAAAAAAAAATCCCATAAGCATATTAGTGAGGAAAATATGGCACCCTTTCTAAATCAATTTCAAATCTTGAATTGTAATTTAACATGAAAATATACGCATATTTCCTCAATCTTAGAAGGATTACAATTCTCTAATTATCAGGCTTCCACTTGGAAGTTATGAATATTTTTAAATTGTACTTAAAGTCACTTGGACATGATCATGAGTAAATTAGATTCTGAGTATCTATTACAGCATTTAACTGTGTACTAGGGCCATTGTGAAAATAATCATCTGAATATTTCAGTCCAGATCAGTTCTGTTATGGCAGTATACACAGTCTGATTTTCAAAAGATGTGTAATATCCACATCCTTATGAATGTATCATAACTTATCATTTCTGACCAGTAACAAACCACATATTTTATTACCCACAATAATAGCTCTTTTTCAGTGTGTATAACAAGCAGTTCATATGTTTTTAAATAATTTCTGCTTCTTTTTAAATTTAGCACTAACAAATATCTGCACATATTGTATATTTTATAGAAAAAGTTTTAGTAATATTAGTATTATTTTTCAGTAAATAGTTTAATGGAAAAAAAATAAAATAGGTCTAGTCTTTTAAGCTCATCTCAGGGGCAAGCATGGTTTAATCTATTTATGAAAATAGAAGATAAGCTCCGTGAGAGCAAGAATTGTGTCTGCCACCTAACATGATGCCTAATACACTAAATAAATGTGTATTGAATGAATAACCAGCTGAATGAACAAATACAACTGACCTTGTTATACAAAAGTGCCAGCCATTTCAATAATTAACTCACTTTATTTATAATTGAAAGTATTTATAACATAGTAGAAAAATGTTGATGTCCCTTGGGTTCTTAGCTTTGAGAAACGGAGAATTTTGTTCTTGGCAAAATCTGGGGTTATGCCAGCTGTTTTAGAGGGCTTTGGGGTTTTTATACAGTCTTTATAATGTAAATAAAAACTTTCAAGATTATTTCTCTTTCTACTGTTTTAGTACACTTCAAATGACTTATTTATAATCTTTTCTTTTAAGAAAAATAGAACTACCACAGGACACATGTCAATATCTATAGAATTCCATCTGCCATGATTGAAGACAGTTGTGATTTCTTTGAACCAGTGGCTGACCTCAGACTGACTTGAGGAGCATGGCAGTTGAGGACCGTGGCTGAGCGCTCACCACCTAGAATGCAGTGAGTCAGCTCTCTGGGTTTTCATTCCGATCAAAGTCACTGACTCATGGTGTGACCTTAAACAATCTTTTTGTTATTCAGTTTTTCCAAGGAAAATAGTTCTAACATGACGAAGCTCAGCTGCTGTTAATAGATATTTTAAAATCTTAAAGGGCAAAACATAATTTATTTTTAAATTTTGATTTCTCTTTCCTTTACAAGTGACTCATTTAAAGTCATATCATATTTGTATTCATTTTTACCTTTGTCCTAAAGAGTATGTATGTATATATGTTAATATGTACATTATATATATGTTAAAATATATGTATAATATATATGTGTATGTGTATACATATTCTCTTTTTGTAAAAAAATGTGTGGTGTGTATGGGACATACCAAGAACTGAAAATACTAGATCTACAACACTTATGTAGCTGTAATTATATAATAACAACGATACAGATATTCTGAATATTATACAGATATTGAACAACAATCCATATATTTTTAATAATTGAATAAAATATGGTACTCTATTTATGTAAACTGTTTTCTAAGCCTTGTGGATGAGATCTTTTTTTAATGTAGCAAGGCAGAAATGATTTTGCAAAAATTCCCTCATACCTGTTTATCCCTTTCAAAAATATCATTTAATTTTGATTTTAAAAGAAGAGTATCCTAAGTTCAGGGACCTTGTGAAATTCTGTGCCTAAAGTTCATTCATTCCTTCACTCACCCTACAAATGTTGTTATGTTCACTACATGCTAGAGGTTGCAGACATAGCAATGAAAGGAACAGATACCACATTCCTTAATGTAATTCACCCACTAGCAGGGAATAAATGGTATGTGAACACGCAAATAAAACAAGTGCAAATTGTTGTAAGTGTGGACAAATATCAAACTCAGGTCTGTGATACAGAATAAGAGAGGAGGGCCTTTTAGGAAGTATGAACAAGGATCACATCACTAAGAAGTAACAATTAAGCAAGCTCAGAAGGAGGAGAAGTGGTCTTCCAAGGAGAGGAAACTTAATGAACAACGTGTCTGAGGTATAAAAGCATGTGGTGTGTCCCAGGCACTAAACTAGGGTCAATATAACTAAAATGTAATGAAATAGTTAGATAAGCACCAGGTCATGCAGGGGTCATGCAGGCCTAGGAAAGCTACTGGGAAATTTATTTTAAATGCAATAAAAGTTTTCATAAAAGTTTACAATAAAATTTTTCATTTATTAATAACATTTTTCTTCTTTTGGTGGAATTCAATGGTCATTTTCTTCATTTCACAGCAAATCAGTCTGGGCAAAGCCTCTTCTCATTTTATTTTTTCCTTTTTTTCTCAACCCCCGCTCCCACTCAGCACTGGTTTTTCACCTTGCAAGCAGCCCTTCTCATGTACCTGATTTACATACTTGAATATTTAACATTAGTTCATGTGCTCATGTGGTTTTGCATAAATTGAGCTAAAATCTCATTTTGTATTCTTCTCTTCTCACTCAACACTGTGCTTATCCATGTTGTTGTTTTTACACCTGGTCCACTACTTGTAGCTCTGCACAGAATTCCACACCATGCATCCACGTTTCATGTAACTATTCCCTGAGCTAGTGAAGGACTCCAACTCCCTAATAACACAAAAAATGCTGTGCTGAACCTTCCTCTGCATGGTTTCTTGTGTTTCTGAGTTAGAAATGACTTGGAAAGTACACTCAGGGGGGGCATTGCTCATAGACACACACATACCTAACTTTCTATGCCTTCATGTTGCGTTTTAGATTGGCTGTCTTACTTGGTACTCCCATCAATAGCCCACCAAAAAGTTCCTGTCTCCTCTATCTTCACCGACACTTTGTTTTACAAACCTTTATAATTTTGATATTATGATAAACAGTGATGTCTGATATTTTAAGTTTTCTGGCTTTTTTTTTTTCTCCTTATTAGTGAATTTGAGCATCTCTTTATATATTTGTTAGCCATTTGGGCTTTCCCTTTTGGGGGTTGTTTGTTCATCATCTTGTTCCCATTTTTCCATCAGCTATTTTTCTTTCCCTCTCCATCTTGTAGAAAACCACTCCGTTTTCTAGATAGCAATCCCTTATTGTTATTTAATAGTCCAATTATCTTTGTCTGTTCTATTCTGTTTGTTGGCTTTTTTATTGTTTGGGGATATAAATCTTTACTTTTAATATGGCAGTCTATCAGCTTTTTACTTTTGGATTTGAGCTTTTAGAGACTGTGAAGAAATCCTTTTTCACTCCTAGGATACAAAAAGATACTCTTAAATGTTTTCTATTAACTTAGAGTTTTACCTTTCACATTTAGGCATATAATCCATCTGGACTCCTTTTATATGTGGTATAAGGTAGGGACACAATTTTAATTTTTTCCAATGAGCCAATTTTTTCAATGTCATCTACCAAAAGTAAGTTACCCTTTTCATGTTACCTTTTGTTGCAATTTTGTCATAAGTTATGTCCTATATGTCTTCTTCTGAGCTTTATTACTAGTGATTAGTTAAATTTTCTGTTCCTACCAAAACCATACCTTTTTTTTTTTTAATTAATATGCCTTTGTACTATCTCCCAATACCTGGTAAAGCAGATTTTCCCTTTGGTTCTTCTTTAATAGCATTAAGAGAGTATTTAAATCCATTAGACTTACTCATCTCTCCTAGGGAGAGAAAAAAATAAGAAAATAAGAAGAGGCAGGAAAACTTCAATAATTGTCAAACAGAAAAAGGAGATTGTAATTGGCTTAACCATTTATTAGTTACTGGACAATCTTTGTGATAATTCAAATGAGGTACATATGTATAGAATGTTGATACATATATATATATATATACTCATATACATATGCATTCACATACAGGTATGCATATAATCAGGTCTATAAGATGTGAAGGGATTTGAATTAAAAACCCAAGAATGTCTTACCACCATTCTTTTCGTGATGTCTAAAATTCAACTTTTAAAAATTTATTCTTCTAGATAAAGCTGTTTAGACAAATACCTTATGTGAGGGGTGATATCAATAACAAAGGTGATAGCCAAATGAATCCATTATTTTCAAATGGTTAATTATAGGCATCTCAACTTGACTGCTATCTAAAAGTATTTTTAAGAGTATAGAGAAGAGGAAAGAGTCAGAATAGAGGATGAAAGAGGGGCCCCCTTCCATTCCTCTGACCCTTACTCTTCCAGACTATGTCTCTAAATGATTGTCATTGTTGCCACCACAAGATTCGTATCCTCAAGCATGGTGTTGTATTCCTTTAGAAGGAAACAGCAGTTTTTGCTATTTGGGATGCTGGAAGTATTGCTTTTTATTTTTATATTTGTGGTCAGAATTTAAATATTGCTATTTGATACTATCTTTTTTACTACATTGCTTGCCCTATCACCTTTGTTAAAAAAACAAAAACAAAAAACAACTAATTCCCGGTTTTCCTGACATGATGGTTGCCCGAGAATGTCCCAACTGGGATTCAGTCTAGATATTCGATGGTCCCTGTGGAAAAGTCTGATTTAATTAAATGCTCACGATATCAACCCTGTGGTATATATGCAACTACTGTCATTCCTTCTGGGCAACTGCTCTTCTCATCTTTCAGGGTAATGGGATTCCATAAAGCAATGATTATTTTCTTTATGTAAAAATAACAAGTGGAAGTAGAGAAAAAAATTGGCACATAGAGAGGGAGAGGGAAGGAAGAAAGTATGCAAAGAATATAGAAGAGAATTGGGATACATTGCTACTATTATTCTTTAATAGAAGTACATTTCATAAAGCTATGCGTCCTGCATCTATTTGATGTGGTGAAGGAAAGTTGGCTGAAGATAACTCGACCTTTGTTATTTATGTTTTGTCTCCTAATTTCTTCATTTGTAAAACAAATAGAATTTATTATCCATACCCACATGGAGGGCATGTGGAGAATAAACACAATAACTAGGAGAATACTTTACACTCTATGAGGAAAATATATTCTCTAATTCAGGGTTTCATTTTTATTACTCTTACTACGAGCTACAATTTCTATTTTTTTAAAATAGAGCACAGATAAATCAAGTATTAGGTTTTTATGGGCCTTAATAACCACTTGCTTTTTTTTTTTCTTTCTAAACTCCAGATTACTGTATCCTAGAGATACCAGTTATTTGAAGTTCCTGTTATATTTTTGAGATGATTCCATTCTAAGCTATTTGGGATACTCATGTGCTAAATTTTCTTCTATTTTTTGTTTGTTTTGATTTGGTTTTCTTAATTATTATAATATTTTGCAGTCATGGAAAGACTAGAAAATAAGCCACCCTTCTGTTTTTGGAGAAAATTTTACATACAGCAGAGTACATGTCAATATCTAGCTTGCCTGTTCTCTTTAGGGTCTTGCTTCAAGCAAAATCCATGAGTCAGCAATGACTTTTGATTTAAAGTTGCTGGATTAGTCTCCACACAATCTACCTGGCAATGAAAGGTTTGTTCCTTCCACCACTTTCAAAAGTTTAAAATGTTACAATACATACAGAGATATCTTTGGGTATTTTCATTATGCTTAAAGTCTTTTAATGCCTCACCTCATCTCATCGTTTAGCTGTAATTCATTTCTTTTTGCTTTGCACACTGAGAGATTCCCAGTGCAAAAATGGAGAATACTACTGGCACTTTGTGAAGATTATGGATTCTTCACAACTACTCTTTTCTTCCTTGTGCTCCACCTAGTTTATTCCTAAGAGGATCTAGGTATTCATATTCTTGAGTGAGGTTAGTCCTGTTCTGGCTTCACTGATGGTGAATGGTATCCTTATATCTGCTGAAGGATGGTGGATGATATGATAATTGCAAAAACTAATATCTATGTGAGGCTCTAGCATTTCCACGTAATATAGTGCTAATATAGTTTGCTAATGGATGCAAACTCTATAGGATTAAGAACCACAGAATTTTACACTCAGATGAGACTTTTGGCCTCCTTGGTATCCCACATACGACAAACACTCCCAAAACATTGTTGATTGAATGACCTGTTAAAAGTTCCTGAAGTGGTAATATCAATAAGACTGGTAATATCTGTCCCTGTGACAGGATTTTAATAGATTTGATTTAAATAAATGCCCTCTTCAAACTATGTCATGGAAGCAATTACATATTCTGCTTAATTCTGAAGTCAGGTCTAATGTGTTCTGCAATTTCTTTAACAGAGAGTAACGCCTTTTACAACATTATCCTAGTGTAATTATCTATTGATGCATAAACATACTGGTGAAAGAATATTTTTTGGTGAGATTCATTCTTGGTGAACCTATTTTGGATCCATGATATTTTCATTTTCAGTATTTCTAATTTATGGCTCAAATGTACAACCCCCTTTTTCTTTTGACAAATTGTTATAATATCTGTCCATTCCTTATACCTATCTCTCTATGAATTTTCACAATCTGAATCATTACCAAGAATGTTAATAGAATTCAGTCTGTGATTTATTTCATTATCTTGGAATGAAATTCTGCAGGAGACTCAATTCATATAAAGTGATTACAAGTTTTCTTTCTCTGAAGCACAAAAACATGATGGTCAATTCATTAAGCTCTAGAGCCAAGCTGCGTGGGATTAAATCTACTAACTGTGATCTTAAGAGAGATATTTAACTTGTCTGAGCCTCTGATTCCGTCTGGAAAATTTAAAGATAAAACAAATATAAAACAAAAACATCACTACCTTGTATAATGTGACAATTATGTAAAACACTTACAGCAGCCCACATTCAGTGATTAAGTCAGGGACTGACCTAGGACACTCAGGCTGACAATACCCATCCCAGAGACCCCACAGGATGGCCAAGGTCTCAGTGGACCTGCATCACAGTTCGACTTCTTCCTCTGCCCAGTTCTTTTCCTCCTTCCTTTTATAAATGTTGATCCCTAACAAAGAGTTTGAAGCCCAAACTACCTCAGCATCGGAATATAATCAGATGTTTCCAGAGAACCCAATGTGCAACATCAGCTCATCAGAAAACTCCCAGAAGTTTCGTATGTACGTTTCCCTTCATATTCCTTATTGGGGTAGTTCATACTCTCCCAACATAATTTTAAGTCAAATTCATACTTTTGGTCTAAATTCATGTAATTATACCATCTCTTATTTCAAATTTTTGCTTATACACGTCCTCAATTTTTTAAGAAGCAATATCTAATGTCCCATTATAAACTAATATAGGTAGGGAAATTAGAACACTTTTTTAAAAGAGTACAAGAAAAATTAAAATAACCAATAATCACTGTCACGACATTAGAATCAAGCTATAGGCCTTATTTTTAAGTCATTGTTCTTCTGTTTCATGTAAAGGAAATGTAGTCCTGTGCTGTACATTCATGTAAGTAGTATATCAATATGCTTTTTTGACTAGTGATAATTGTTAACCTATACCAAAAGCTTATGTGCCAGGTATTATTCTAATCTCTTTTTGGGTATGTCTCATTCTGAATATTGAATAAGTATATGAGGTAATAAGTATTATTTCTCCATTTTAGGCATGAGGAAAGTGATGCCCTGAGAACTTAAGCCATTTGCCAGAAGTCACACAGTGTGTAAGTGGCAGAGCTGGGATTGAAACCCAGCCACGTGACTCAGTCCACGTTCTTCCAAGCCTAAAAACTACAACCTTTTTTTTGCTTAAAGTACTTGATATTTGACACTGTTGGGTGAGGAAATCGTCCAAAATCTAGGGCCCCTTAAACATCTCTACTTTCATATTTTCTGCCATACTTAAAGTTCTACATCTCAGCACCATAGATTATAGAGTCATAAGACAGAGCCTCCATCTTACAAGTGATCTAGTGGGAAAGGAAGATGAGAAAAACTGACCTGAATGTACAAGAGTAAAATAAGTGCTATCACGGTGTAAAGTAAATTGCAGTTATAAAAAAGGGGAAAAAAATTCCAAATGGATCTCCTGAGAGGAAGATTAAGTCTCAGGAATTGTTAAACTGTGAAGGAAAAGCTTTCCACACTGAGGTAAGCTTGACAAGCAAAAATATGTGAACATAACAGAGCCAGTGTAAAGGATCATGGAGAAACCTACTAAGATACTGTAGATTTATTTTATTTTACCAAACTGATTCTTCCTGAACAACCGCATGAAATTTGAATTTTTATAACCTAAACCACATTCTAAACTACTGAGGCACTATCTAAATGAAATAATTTAACCTTAAGTAAAGCTAAGGAATCCTTTGTAGAGTCTAAAATCACACCTTTTCTTTTTAGAAAATGTACTTAGTGATTCTATCTTTTCTTATGTTTGGATTTTAACACAATGGAATCAGTTCTTTATTGCTTTATGTAGTATTCTTTGTAATTCATGGTTTTGCTTTTCTTTTCTTTTTGCAGTGTTTTCTTGTTTATATTTTCTTTTGTTTTGTTGTCATGGCTGTATTTTTCATATATCCTTTTCTAAGTCTTTAAATACTGCATACCAATAAGATACACAAAAAAGGAACAGTCCCAAAATGATTTCAAAATCAAATTTATTTTTCTGTAATTTGATTTATAGGTAATGCAGTAGAAAGGCTCAGGGAACATTTTAAAATAACTCCCTAATTACTAATAGATGAAAATGTATTGGCTAAATTTAGGCATGGAATTCAGGCAGCTGATTATGTTGGAAATGCAATTGCATGCCTACATAGGTGGATACATCCCCTTTCTAAACTGGCCCACCCAACACTTCGGTGTTCATATTTGTCATGTTTCCATGTACGTACATAATATTGGCTACAAGTATTAAAGGAAATAAAATTATCTAGTTAAAAATACCTAAGAACTTTCAACCTTTAAAACCTTATGCTTTGGGGACTTCCCTGGTGGCGCAGTGGTTAAGACTCCGAGCTCCCAATGTAGGGGGCCCGGGTTCAATTCCTGGTCAGGGAACTAGATCCACATGCATGTCACAACTAAGAGTTCACATGCCACAACCAAGGAGCCCGAGAGCCGCAACTAAGACCTGGCACAACCAAAGAAAGAAAGAAAGAAAGAAAGAAAAGAAAAGAAAATTTTTTTAAAAAACTGATGCTTTAAAAGATATTATTGACAGATTATCTTTGACAGCTATTATTCTACTTTGTAAAAATCTTGTCTTTGCTTTCTTCATTATTTTCAAAGATAAAAGGTGATTCTGGTCCTGAAGAGCAGCATCCAAAGAAGATAGGTCTTCTCTCTCTAAAAGGTACTGATCTTTAATTTTGAGTTTGCTTCACCCTTGATTGTCTTGAACACTTTCCACGCACCCAAGATCCATCATCAATCAGGTGACTGTCCATATGGGTGACCATCCAGCCTCTTAGTTCCTATATACCTTAACCTCCTCACACCAGTAACCTTCAATTCTTCCCTACATTTATGACCACATTTTGAACCTTCTTATCATCTATGGATTTTCCATCTCTGAAATCCATATTTTAAATATCCAAGACTCTAAACACAACCTTATTTATTCACTATGTCAACAAATATTGATTTCACATCTACTATATGCCAGGCAGTGTTATATATATTATATACGTATATGTATAATATATATAAAGGAAATGTGATGAATAAGAAACATGCTATATGGGAAAACAGACAATAAAAAAGTAAATCAAGAGTTAACAAGATAATTTCTGATAGTTATAAATGCTAGAAAGGAAGTGGAGAAGGGTGAGGTGGCAGACAATAATGACATTGGTGGAGGGAGGCTACTTTACCTAGGTTGGTTTGGGCATAGCCCCTCTGAGAGGTCACATCAGCTAAGATATAAGGAGTAGAAAAAACCATATAAAAGGAAAAGCAAAATGCAAAGAGCAGAGTGAACAGCATGTGCAGAGGCCCTGAATTGGAGAAATTTTGACTGTTTTAAGAACAAAAATAGAAAAATGTTAGCTTAGAATAGTGAAAGAAAGTAAGATAATTGTACAAGATGAGGGTAGAGAATTAAGTGGAGACTTGTATGGGACGGTAATTTTTTAAATTTTATTCTAAATACAATGAAAAGCTTTTGTAGGATGTTCAGCTGGAGAACATGATCTGGTTTTTATTTTTGAATGATTACTCTGTCTACTGTGTAAAAGTTTCATGAAAGAGGGCTAAAAGTAGAATCAGGAAACAAATGTAAAGGTCTTTACAAGTGCGCAGGCAGATACAAAATTGTCTGGAACTGTGGTGCAGGTGGTAAAGATGGAGGGAGATAAATGGATGGATTTGAGAGATATTTTGAAGTGTAACTAAAGATATGCCAAGAGGGACTTCCCTGGTGGGGCAGTGGTTAAGACTCCATGCTCCCAATGCAGGGGGCCCTGGTTCGATCCTTGGTCAGGAAACTAGATCCCGCATGCATGCTGCAGCTAAGAGTTTGCATGCCACAACTAAGGAGCCTGTCTGCCACAACTAAGACCCAGCACAACCAAATAAATAAATATTTTAAAAAAATGATATGCCAAGATTTGCTCTTGGTTTGCATATTTTCTATAAAAGAGGAGATGCAATGATAAATGGCTCTTAAATTTTTCCTGAACAGCTGGATGGAGACTTTTTTTTTTTTTTAATTTTGAGTTAGAAAAGATTAGAAGTGGGAAGACTGGGGAGTAAATCAAGGGTACCATTTTTGGATATGCTAAAGTTGAGCTGCTCCTTTAAAATGGAAATAAATATCAAGTAGCCAGTTGGCTATACGAGACTGGAGCTCAGTTAATTAATGTTGAGCAATAACTATGTGTCCAATACTGAGGAAAAATGACTGAGGAAACAAGAATTTTTGACCTGGGAGAGGAGGGCATGATATTTGAATGATCACCAATAGTAGAAATGGTAGACTTAATAGGTGTCTCTGGAAGACAGATTCTAGAACAGTGATGGAACATTATAGATAGGCAGATTATGGTTTAATGTAGAATTTTCCAATAATTAAAACTTTTCATCTGTGGAAAGGATTTGCATTGGTCTTAAATTTAATCACAGAGTAGTACATTTTCTTTCACTGGACTTCTTCAAACTCAGAACTCTGGGACAGGATCACTGCATTAGTAGAGAAGCTGAAGAGGATTGATACCTCTTTGGAAAGCTCTGCTCTAAAATTCTGAGTGATTTTTAGAGCAGAAACACAGAGAAGAACTAACTTCTATGCTTCACCAAGTATGTGCCAAGCATAGTGAGGCAGCATTAATGCTTAAAGCCAAGTCATTTTTGTATCAGCTCTTTGAGGTAAGATTGTTCCTGTCTTTTACATAGTGAATATATATGAAACAATTGACAAATAAATACAGAAAACAGGTAGAATTCAAAATGTCTAAAAGCTTTTATGCTGCTAGCTCTGGATTGGAGAATGTGAATTGGTTCTGGGGCCAGATGCATTTCCCATTATTTCCATCAGGGTCTCGTCTTTCTTCAGCATAACCCATTCAAAGGAGATTCTAATTCTGCAAGCTTGAGTCCTACCCAGACATCTGTAAAAAGAAGTTTTATTCTTTGTGCCCACTGGGCTCCAGCACTGGGGAAAATGAGTGAGGAATTTCCCAGTCTGCCTCTAGAACTTGTGCTTGCTTCATAGAAGCAGGAACAGAGCCGAACATATCCTGCCCAACGATGTAAACTCTACCAAATATTCTATCTGCTCATGACCAGATAAAACAACTCTCCTGTTACAGGAAAGAGTGAGCAAGGAGGGAGAGAGGCCAAAAGTGCTATTTTTGTGGCGATCCCCTAATGGAAACAGACGAGTGACTGTCTCTGAATATCAGGATTTTTAGATTACTTTCTTATATAGATATTGCTTGACTATATTAAAATGAACATGTGTTTTCACTAAACTTGTAATTTACATTATCTTCTATTTTGCCTTTAAAAACTTCTCATGTGTTCTTCCAACAGAATGTGTGTTCTGTGCCTATCCCACTTAGGTGTTACAAAACAACAATATTTATCATTTGAAGCCTAATCAACCTGTCACTCTTAAATTATCCCCTGCCGCCATCAAACAATAACTGTACCTACCATATATTTAAATTACCTGTTTACTTGTATTTCTACCAGCCAGAGAAACTGTCAGCTCCTTAGGGGACTTGGCCTCCATCTGGCATCCCCAGGACCACAAATAGCACCAGAACCTAACAGCTGCTCAATATATTTTTATCAGATTGAATTAACTATTATTCCCTAGCTGGATGCCAATGGTCTGATAAGCAAGGAAACCAGGTACACCTGGGTCTCAGGGCGCTCATCCTAATCCCACAGGGTTTTGGCCCCAGGGGCATAATCGGTATCGCCTACTCAGATGGCTTTCCTTTAACTTGAATTTGGAGAAAGGCAGAATCCTAAACATTTCTGAGAACTAGCATAAGGCTGCTGGCCCAGAGAACAAGGCTTGCCTCCTGATGAAACTTTACCAATACTTTTCCTTCCTAGTATTTGTCTTTCAAACAAAGCTGCTTTTAAGATAGAACTCTGTGCTCTCTGAAAGTACAGAGGCAATTGGCAGTCCCTCTGTGTTGGTGTATTTTTAATTAGAGCAGTGCAATATGCTTTTATTCCCCTACACTTAAAAAAAAAAAATCACCCATGGGGCTGAGAGTTTCACATTCTCTTCTTAAATGAGAGGTGTACTTTTTAAAATACGTCAATAAAATTTTATTTGGCCACTTTAAAAAAAAAAGGAAAAAAAAAAACAGCTTGTTGAAAAGCAGTTGCAGTTTGCTTGCCTTTTCTGGTAAGAGAACATGTTTTTGAGCAGGCAGGATGCTTAGTAATTAGGAGCCCAGACTCTGAGCCAAATTGCTCAGCCTGGTTCCACCACCTCCTTGTTTGACTCTAAGCAAGTCATTTGTTCCCTCTGAGCCTCAGTTACTTCCTTTGTAGGATAAACCCATCTCACAGCATTATGGTGGGATTAAATATTGGGTAAGTTTTAAAGTGATTGGAAATAGATCAGTGATCTCTAGTACTGTGGTTTAGCTATGATTAACATTCTTACCTAGAAAATGTGATTGACCTAATTTCATATAGTTTTAAAGGATAGATTTAAAACTTAGAGTTAAATATGTCCATAAGACCCATTATGAACAGCTGATTCCTCCTCTGCTTAAAATGGAAAAGAAATTTAACAGAAATCAACAACTGAAAATGTACTCACATGCAATAGGTTCTTGTCTCTGCTCTCGATTGGGAATGTGCCCTGTAGTTAATGATATCCTGCCTAGTTTTCAGTCTATTTGCTGAAATTCCTGCTGTCATGGCGTAAGAAGTGTCTCCTACTATCAGTGTCGGGACATAAGAACTACTTTACAAGTCAGTCTTCATTATCAATGTATGTCATACCTTTGTGTTAAAACAGGAGAGAGTTTGACCATCGAATGTGCAGTGAGGGGGAAAAAAGTACAGCGAATATGCCCTGAAGGATTATTTTCAACCACAGCCAAAAGTCAACACTCCACCTGAGTGATTTCCCATACACTCTCCCACAGCCCGTCCCCTGCCACCTCATCATCTTCTGTATCCTGACCCCATGGGGCCTTCTAAACAGGTAAAAGAAGACTGAAAAAGAGCCTTTGCTTTCTCGCCTCTCAATTTTCTCTTTGAATCACTCTAATCAGGTTTGTGTCGTCACCATACAATTGAAACTGCTCTTGTAAAAGTCCTCAAAAACCTCCGTTAGTTTCCTATCCTCACCTTACTCTACCTATTTGAGCCATCAGCAGTATTGACACAGTTTTACCACTTCCGTGAAACACTTTTCATCTCTTGGCTTTCAGCACCCAAGGTTCTCCTGGTTTTTCCTCCAACCTCAATGGTTTCTCCTTCTCGGTCTCCTTTTCTGGCTCCTCTTCCTCTGAGAGACTCTAAATAATGGTGTTCTCCAGGGCTTAGTCTTTGGCCTTCTTTGTCTTCTAATCTTAATCTCTCCCTAAGTTACGTCATCCCCTCTAATGGGTATAAATGTCATCAATATGCTAATGACTCACAAATTTATTTCTTTGGCTGTGATGGTTTTAAAACACACCCACAAATATTTTGCTGCACCTCCTACAAAAGATGGAATATACTTCTCCTCCCTTTGAATATGAGCCAACCTTAGTGACTCACTTCTAATGAACAGAGGCAAATGTGAAGCTGTGGGATTTCCGAGAGTTGGTTAGGAAAGGTGATACAGCTTCACACTGGTTCTACCTCTCTCTTGAGATGTGCACCCTTGAAACCTAGCCCCCAGGCTGTGAAGAAATCCAGCAGCCAGATGACTAGGCCACGTGTAGGTGCTCTGATCCAGTCCCAGGAGATGGCTGATGGCCATTATCATCCCCAACCACACATGTGAGTGAGACTTTAGACGATTCCAGCCTGCAGCCTCCCGGTTCCCCAGTTAATGCCAAATGAAGCAGAAACAAATCCCCACTGGGGCTTCCCTGATGGTGCAGTGGTTAAGAATTCACCTGCCAATGCAGGGGACACAGGTTCAAGACCTGGTCCGGTAAGATCTCACATGCCACGGAGCAACAAAGCCCGTGTGCCACAACTACTGAGCCTGCACTTTAGAGCCTGTGAGCCACAACTACTGAGCCCACGTGCCACAATTACTGAAGCCCATGTGCCTAGAGCCCATGCTCCACAACAAAAGAAGCCGCTGCAATGAGAAGCCTGTGCACCACAAGTAGGAGTAGCCCCCTCCCGCTGCATCTAGAGAAAGCCTGCACGCAGCAATGAAGACCCAAAACGCAGCCAATAAATAAATAAATTAAAAAAAAGAATTATTATAAGTCCCCATCAATCCCTACTCAAGTTGAAGGTTTGAAACAAAATACTTGTTGCTATTGTTTTAAGTCATTAAGCTTTGGGGATTTTGTTACTCAGCAATAACCAGAGCACTATCTAGACCCTTCCTCTGTATTCCAGAGCCTGCCCACTCAATAGCCTCATTTCAATGTATGATAGAAAGTTCAACTTCTTATGGCAAAAAAGAACTCGATTTCCTCCACCAAACTGACTCCTCACCTGTTCTTCCCTGTCTTAGTCTAAGGCACCACCACTCAGGCAAAAACCTGCAAATCATCCTTGAATAAGGCCTCCTCCTCATTCCACTCATCCAGTCTATCAGCAAATCTTGTAGTAACTACCTTCAAAATATACCACTAATATGGCCATTTCTAACTGCCTGCCCCAGCGCCTCTTGTAATCAGCACTACCGTCTTCTCTTATAATGTCTGGAGCAGTACAATAGCCTTCTAAAGTACTTCCCAAGTTTACCCTGATACACCCTATTCACTGGACAAGCATCTTCTGTCAACATACTTGCATGGCGTCCCATCACACTTACCATAATAATATCTGGGGCCTTACTGTGGCCTACAAGGTCACACAGGAATGGGCTCCTGCCTTTGGCTCCAATTTCATTTCCTACCACTTGCTCACTTGGTTCATTTGCTTTTGTCACAGTGCCTTTTTGCTTTTCCTGGAACAGGCTACACTCATTCCTGTTCCTGGCTGCCTGGTTTTTTCTGTCTCGAAGTCTCTTCTCCACAGATCACATGACTAATTATTTCAGGACATTCAGGTCTCTGCTCATATATCATCTTTTCAAAAAGGCTTTTCTCTAGATGTTAAGTCCTTCATTGGCCCCTATTACTCTCTATTCCCTTGTGGTCTTTTTCTCTTTAATGCACATTTCCCTGTCTAAATCACATTTATTTGTTTACTGTTGATGCTCTCCCAGATGTGAATTTAGGTTTCCTGAGCTCAGGGACTTTCTTTATGTTAATATAATCCTCAGTGCCAGGGGGAATGCCTTCCACAGCTGTGCACAGTCTATACATATCTGATAAATAAGCTTTATTCAATAAAAATAATAGTTTAATCAATTAATACATAATGCTTGATTAGATTAGTTTGGATTAAAAATCTATGATGTGTTTTATTAATATCCAAGCTATTTCCGTCAAGGAAAATTTGTTTTCTCTATGTTGAGGCCTTCTTGGTTGAACTGGTTTGACTCTGGATTATTTTGAGTTAATTTACAGTGATAATGTTACACAAGACCCTTGGATGTAAAACAATTATTGGAACATGAAAATATGTAATGCAGCATCAATACTGAACTTCACTTTGGGGTTTTTTTGTTTGTTTTGGTTTATGTTTTCTAATTTTTTTGGCTGTGCTGCACGGCTTGTGTAATCTTAGTGCAAACAGGGATCAAAAGTGCACCCTCGGCAGTGAAAGCCCAGAGTCCTAACAACTGGACCACCAGGGAATTCCCCTGAACTTCACTTTAGCCTGGAGTTATTTACATATTCATATGTAAATTTTTCTTGCCTTATCACTGTATTGTTTTCTTGTTTAGATATTGTAAAGAATTGGGAGGGATCTTAGGTTTTACCCTACTTGCAAGCTACAAGTTAGCCTGCCACAGATCTACAGATGTAGGCAAAAAACATACCACCTGGGTGAGATGAAAGACAGTTTATTGCTCTCAGAAATATTAGTAACCAGGATATCAGCATTTTCTTGCACTGGTTCCCTGAGCCCCAATTCCCAGAGGGCATCATGACAAAGGTCAAGTGACACCTGCACATGTAGTGGGTTGTATTGTAGGAGAGAAACTCTGATCTTTTATAATGGACTGCAAGCAAATCTGCCCAGTCTTGCCTCAGAGAGAGACATTTTCCTTATTAAACTGCACAATAAATGAAATTGCCTTCTCTTCCAGAGATAAAACATTATCTCTGTCCTCCAAAGCAGTTTGCTTTGCAATAACTTTGAAAGAACAGTCCAAAATGCTGTCATTGCCTCTGCTCATAAGACATGCAGAAATATAAGACTCATGCAAAATTGTCTCCTGTTATGGATTGAATATTTGTATCTACCCAAAGTTCATAAGTTGAACCCTAACCCCCAATATGTTGGCATCTGTGGGGCCTTTGAAAGGTAATTAGGATTAAATGAGGCATGAGGGTGGAGCCCTCATGATGAGATTAGTGCCCTTAGAAGAAACAGCAGAGAGCTTGCTCTCTCTAAGTGAGCACAAAGAAGAGGTCATGTGAACACACTGGAAGGGGGTGACCACCTACAAGCCAAGAGAAGAAGCCTTAGAATGAAACCTCCCTTGCCCGCTACCTTGATCTTGGACTTCCCAGCATCCACAGCTGTGAAAAATAAATGTCAGTTGTTTAAGCTGAAGTGTATGGTATTTGGTTATGTTGGCTCAAACTAAGATATCTCCCAACAGATATTTCATTTGTACAGTCTTTTTTTTTTTAATTTATTTTTTTTGGCTGCGTTGGGTCTTCATTGTTGTACACGGGCTTCCTCTAATTGCAGCGAGCAGGGGTACTCTTCATTGCAGTGCCTGGGCTTCTCATTTATGGTGGCTTCTCTTGTTGTGGAGCATGGGCTCCAGGGCATGCGGGCCTCAGTAGTTGTGGTGCACGGGCTCAGTTGCTCCACAGCATGTGGGATCTTCCAGGACCAGGGATCGAACCCCTGTCTCCTGCATTAACAGGAGTATTCTTAACCACTGCACCACCAGGGAAGTCTCATGTACTGTCTTTCTTTTGTTTTTAATTGAAGGATTTTTCTTAACACAATTAGCTATTCAAAATATTTTGGCAGAGAACTATCAGAAAAAAGTACCATTACTGTAGAAATATTATACTGTTACATCAAATGAAGTGAGATCTCAGTTTTAATTGACTATTGACTATTTAATATTTTGTTCAGTCATTTTTAAAGAAATAGGTTTTCATCACATAGCAAGGAATTTAGAAATAGTATAGAAATGATTCAGTAGCTCATTGATGCATCAGAGACCCACACTCATGTTATTTTTCTGCTCTTCCCACTTTAGTGTGTTGGTAAGATATGGTGCATAGCATTGGTCCAACCACAGAGTGGGTATCAGGGAAAGGAACCAGATCAGGAGTTGATGTGTTGGTGCTGCCATTCATTGCATATGTCAATTTCACCAAGCCATCTTATCTCCCTGAGCCTCTCTGTGCTGAACTGTAAAATGGCAATAATGGTAACATTCATCCGCTATACTTCAAAGTTTTCATAAGGACCACAAACGCAAATATGAATGTTGCCAAAGAGCTGATTTGAGCCTTGAGAAGAATTGATTTTTTTTCACAGCATATTTATCATCTAAATTATATAGAAACACTAGTTTTAAAATATTGAAAAGTGATGATTGCCAAGAGACCAAGGAGAAACCACAAATCTACTGAGTATATAGCTATCACTTATCTATTTTCATCCTCTCTGTTCTTGTACCGAAGCCACATGAATGTGTTTGCTACTCCTGAGAAGTACCATGAAATTTTAAACCTCTGGGACTTTACACAAACTGCTCCTTCTATTGACAATGCCCTGTCCCTTCAATCTATACTTGTTAGTCAGTCTTTGAGGTCAGGTTAAATATTGTCTCTGAAATCTCTTTTTCAGAATCCTTAGAGCCTTCTGGGCTCATCCATTGTGCTCCATTTGTTGGTTATTAGGATGTCTCACCTTTACTTGTATCTGTTTATCTCCCTGAGCCATGAATACCTTGATGATTAGGGATCCCATTTGATTGACCTTAGAATTCTCAGTACCTAGGAGTATATGATACTTACTAGGTTTTAAATTTATATTTGATGAAAATAAATTAAAAATGGATTAAAGACCTAAATGTAAGGCCAGACATTATAAAACTGTTAGAGGAAAACATAGGTAAAACACTCTATGACATAAATCACAGTGAGATCCTTTTTGACCCACCTCCTAGAGAAATGGAAATAAAAACAAAAATAAGCAAATGGTACCTAATGAAACTTAAAAGCTTTTGCACAGCAAAGGAAACCATAAACAAGAAAAATATACAACCCTCAGAATGGGAGAAAATATTTACAAACAAAGCAACAGACAAAGGATTAATCTCCAAAGTATACAAGCAGCTCATGCAGCTCAATATCAAAAAAACAAACAACCCAATCCAAAAATGAGCAGAAGACCTAAATAGACATTTCTCCAAAGAAGATATACAGATTGCCAACAAACACATGAAAGGATGCTCAACATCACTAATCACTAGAGAAATGCGAATCCAAACTACAATGAGGTATCACCTCACAGCAGTCGGAATGGCCATCATTAAAAACTCTACAAACAATAAATGCTGGAGAGGGTGTGGAGAAAAGGGAACTCTCTTGTACTGTTGGTGGGAATGTAAATTGATACAGCCACTATGGAGAACATTATGGAGGTTCCCTAAAAAACTAAAAATAGAACTACCATATGACCCAACAATCCCACTACTGGGCATATACCCTGAGAAAACCATAATTCAAAAAGAGCCATGTACCACAATGTTCATTGCAGCACTATGCCAGGACATGGAAGCAACCTAAGATGAATGGATAAAGAAGATGTGGCACATATATACAATGGAATATTACTCAGCCATAAAAAGAAATGATGTCAAGTTATTTGTAGTGAGATGGATGGACCTAGAGTCTATCATACAGAGTGAAGTAAGTCAGAAAGAGAAAAACAAATACCGTGTGCTCACACATATATATGGAATCTAAAAAAAAAATGGTTTTGAAGAACCTAGGGGAAGGACAGGAATAAAGACGCAGACATAGAAAATGGACTTGAGGAGATGAGGAAGGGGAAGGGTAAGCTGAGATGAAGTGAGAGAGTGGCATGGACACATATACACTACGAAATGTAAAATAGATAGATAGTGGGAAGCAGCCGCATTGCACAGGGAGATCAGCGTGGTGCTTTGTGACCACCTAGAGGGGTGAGATAGGGAGGGTGGGAGGGAGACTCAAGAGGGAAGGGATACGGGGATATATTTATACATATAGCTGATTCACTTTGTTGTACAGAAGCAACTAACACAACAATGTAAAGCAATTATACTACAATAAAGATGTTTAAAAAATTTATATTTAATGAAAAAAAGAGAGAGAGGGAAAAAGAATGGGTGGGAAGGGCTTCCCTGGTGGCGCAGTGGTTGAGAGTCCGCCTGCCGATGCAGGGGACACGGGTTCGTGCCCCGGTCTGGGAAGATCCCACATGCCGCAGAGCGGCTGGGCCTGTGAGCCATGGCTGCTGAGCCTGTGCGTCCGGAGCCTGTGCTCCGCAACGGGAGAGGCCACAACAGGGAGAGGCCCGCGAACCCAAAAAAAAAAAAAAAAAAAAGAATGGGTGGGAAGAAGGGAGAAAGAGAGGAAGGGAAATTCCTCAAAATTTAATACCATTTTAAAAAAATTTAATACCATTTTTGATATGCATTTCCCATAGTATTATGGATAAGAGCATGGACTCTGGAGCTAAGTGCCTGAAGTGAATTCCAGCTCAGTTGCCTATTAGTTGTAAACCTTGAACATATTATTTATCTTTGCTATGCCTCAAATTCTTCAGCTATAAAATATAACATTAGCAGCCACTTTATATGGTTTCTGTGAAGATTAAATGAATCGGCCCAGAAAAACAACTTAGAACTGTCTATTCACTCAATACGAGTTAGCCATTGATATTAACATTGATGCATCTCCTTCTGATATCAGTACCAAATAATATGTAATGACTAATTATAACCTCAGAAATTCATGATTTATCAAAGAGCATCTCTGAGATTTTCTTGTTAATGGATATTTTGATCAGGTAACAAGCCAGTCTCATTAAGAAAAGGTCATAGAGAATTTGATGCCAGTTGACCCTTGAACAACATGGGTTTGAGCTACATTGGGTCCACTTCTTATACACAGATTTTTTTTCAATAGTAAATACTACATTACCACAAGATCTGCAGTTGGTTGAATCTGAGGATGTAGAACTGTAGATATGGAGGAACCACATACATTGAGAGCAAACTGTAAGTTATATGCGAATTTTTTGACTGAGCAGAGAGTTGGCACTCCTAGCCCCCTGTCCCCCTATTATTCAAGAGTCGACTGTATATACTTTGAGAAAGCTATCCTTTGTTTGTAATGTTAATTGTGCCCATTGTTACATAGGACTCTCCAAGCTTATTTTCATTTTTGCTCTGTGTTATAAACTCTTCTTGGAAAATATACCCTGTTGGGTTTGATGGGAAAATGAAAACTCTGCATCCTTTACTGAACTTTCCTGGAGATCACTGTAATTTAAAAGCTAATGCAAAACTCTTGATCAAATATTTAGTTTGACCCAATCCCTCTCATAGGCAACAAATAAGATATGATAAAATTTCCAGGGCTTTACGAAATCCACAAAATAGATTTTAGCATTGTCCAGTGTGTCCTCTGTGTTACAGATGCAGAAGCCCTGTGCAGAGGCACAAAGTCTAAGACCACCCATCACTCGGCAATGCCAATTCTGGAGCACAGGGTCCCAGATTCTCAGGTGCTCTCAGGATCATTGCACCAAAAAAAATGTTCAGGTGCTGATGCTACATTTTCCCTCCTCATGTCAAACTAGTATCACTTTATTATTAAACATTTTTCTCTTTTTGCTTCAGAGAAAAAAAACATAGTTTGCACATTAAATGTAAAGTAAAAATTTCACTGTTATAAGAGATATAAACATGGTAAGATATTTTAAAATTCGATATTACAACAGATAATAGATTTTATTATTTTGCATTTGTCTAATTTTTTCTAGGCTTAGATAATTGGAAAATACACATATGTTTGGACTGGATTGTTTTAGGGCATACACCAAAGCTTGGGAGTACTTGAATTTTGTCTTAAGCAATAATGCTATGCACTACCGCAGCCTTGATTTCACACCAGGAAACTGTATCATTTTATTTTAAATGAACACACCAGTGTCCATCTTCCAATTCATCTGGCATTGACCCTGATATTGCCATAAGTCTGTCATCCCCTAATGACTATCCCAGGCCGCACACATTCCACAAGGGGACCCTATGCGAAAGGTAAAACGTGCTCCATGACACTGTGACATTGTCTGGAGAAGGATGTTAATTCTTTACGCATATTCCCACGGAGAATCTGACCTCTGTTCATCACAAACAGGAACTTTTTTTTTTAACCGGAAGGTAGAGTGAGAGAGGAAACAATGTTGATTTCTGGGAGAAGTGGTTTTCGAAGTCCCGTTTGCTGGCTCTTGGAACAATTATGGGAAGCCCCACAGAGCATGTCTTTTTTTTTTACTCAAAATAATAGAAAGCACTTCCACTCCTCTGCGGAAACAGCAGTTCAAAGACAGGACACAGAGTCCCTAAGTTCTGGCAACCTTTAAACAGTGTGTGTTTTTTTTTGTTTGGTTTTTTGGTTTTTTTTTTTTCCTTCACTGGTAAACTGAAAGAGGACTCTTCATGTAGGTCAATTGATATATATGGGTCTCATTTATGTCTCACCACGCTATTTACCTTTGGGAATGAAACAGACTGGCCTATGTTGGCCCATTCATTTATTCAATGAATATGTACTAATCACTTCCTCTACATTGAGCTAGGCAGTGTGGAAACAAAAATGAGTAAGACACTCTGTGCCCTCAAGAAACATATAATCTGGGCAGACACGTGAATTGAAAAGCATACCATTCTGGAGAGCAATTAGGCAATCTGTAATCAAACTGTCACAAGTGAGCAAGTTTTCTCCTGTTACCTATGTCAGAGAAAGGCTCATCTAACCTCGTAAAAGCTTAGCAATGAGTTGGAGGCAATATAGGTTCCATCATAATGGAAGCACACTATGGAATATTTTGCCACAGTTCGAAGCAAGGAATTAGATTTAACAAAATAACCTGAACACACCTTAAAAACACACAATGCTGAGTAAATGAAAAAGGAAGAAACAAAAAAACTGTAACACCATACATGTAAATTAAGATACACACGCACAAAGCACCAATGCCCATTCAGAATACAGAGAAAATGCATATGTGGAAACACATTTAAATGATGGCCTTTGTGGAAGGGCATGGGTATGGAGACTGTCAATGAAAAGGAATTAGATAAATACATAAATAAGACAAGATTGGCCTTTGTAGATTACTGATGATTATGTGACACAAACTGAGGGGTGTGAATAACTCAATCCACAACCAAACTCCTAAAATGGAGATGAAAAGAAAAAAGCTAATTACACTGTACAAAGCAGTAAGAGTGCCTGGAATGCAATGTTACCGCAGAGAGGATTAATAAAATCAGCCTTGTGGATCCAGGAAAATGTGTGAGAGGAGGTGACGTCTAAACTGCGCCTTAGACACCTAATCTCACAGCTGTAGCCATTTCCTCCATCACATACTGGCTCATCTTTGCCCTGGAATCTGAATTTAACTTTATAATTGAAGAAGCCCTTCTCTCCCAATAACACTGAGGATATTTCTTCTTTTTCATTCCAAAGTAATTGGGGAGTTCAAAGATCAGCTGGCCTTAGCTTCTCACCCGGGTTTATGTTTCTGAGATAGACCACCCCATGTCCAGAGCCCATGCTCCTTGCCTTGTAGCTGCCTCCGTCTCAGGCAAGGGCTCTGAGATATAAATCCATACTGGTCTTCCTGTTCCAGTTTTGTGCCCTGGGCTCTTATACTGTTTTCTTTGTTTGTTTTTGTGTTTTTCTTATTATAAGGCATAAGCTTGCAATTCCCTTCCTAGGTCCCTGGTTTACTCTACCATGGACTAGCCAGGTGAGACCCACCATTTGATTCCTTTGTCTCTCTGAGACTGTGTACTACCTAGTTCTGTCCAGAGCCCTCAGGAACAAGAATCCTGTCATGTGCTAGCCACACAACTAAGCCCACTGCTTGAGGCTAACCATCCATCATAGAGCAATCCAACTATTCTTCCTTGTTAGACCTCCCCTCTTGCCTTTCAACATTGTGCCCTCTTGTCTTTCAAGACTGATCAGTGTATACCTTCTTTTTTACTTTAGGCTCTGTTCAACTGATCAGTCTGAACTTTCCCCTGTACTGTGATGCTGGGGATGCCCCTGAGTGTATCTGACACAGGCTGGTAGGAGTTGCAGAGTGTTAAGTGTTATGCAATGGGGCCCGAAGCCAGGCTTCCAAGGTGCAAATTCACATGTTCAATTAATTCACTGTACAAGCATAAACAGATTATTTAATCTCAGTGTGTGTGGATGGGGAGAGGAATGTTATATCTTAGGACTCAGGGTTTTTATATCCACTGAAAGAATTTATAGGTGCAAAGTCCTTATAGCAACATCTGGCATGAAGCAAGTACTCTGGAAATGTTAGCCATGGTGTTACTATCTCCAGGTTTTGTCCTCCCTGGAAGCTTGTCTCATTCCTAACAGCTTCAGTTCTGGCTCTGGGAATCATCAGGGAAAAATAAAATTAGATGATTTTTTTTTTTAACTAAAAAGAATTGTTTTGGGGAGAATGAAATGCAATATAGTGGGAACAGACCAGAATCTGATTTCAGATGACCTAGGTCAAAGTAACAGCTGTCTCTTCCTCACTGTGTGGTGCTGGGGAAGTTTATCTCTTTTGGCCCATTTCCCTGTTTATGGAATGGAAATAATAATGACCTCTACCTCTCAGGACAGTTATGAGGATTCAGCAAGGTAAAGCTTGTGAAAGCTCTTTTGTAAATGATATTATGCTAATATTTGTTACTTTTGTCATTGTTATCCATCATTTGTTTCATGCCACTAGAAACTATGTCATAATACTTCCTGTAGAGTCAATAGGTGATAACTGGCCCAATTCATTGTGACCCTGGAGGAAAAATATCAGTGTGTGAAGCTAAGTTCTTTACTAATATATTATCTTTTAAATGTGAAGAACAAGCACCACACATACACATACACACACACACACACACAAATTTAATTTTCCCTTCTGTTTCTCACTTACACTGTAATCTTTATCAGTTAGTAGAATCAAGAAAACAAAGCACCTCAGAAAAAACAAGACTTTCCTAGAATACACACTGGCTATGTCATTTAATGATTACAACAAACTTAGGAAGAAAGCATAGTTCTCTACTTTTGTGCAGATGAGACCCAGGGGAGGTGGGAATCTTCATCAATACTGTCTGGCTATTTAGTGTTGAATCAAGGGCTAGACGTCAGGTGGCTAGACTTTTATCCCACACCAGGAAGAAACTCAAGAGTTCTTTTTTCCATATAAATCAAGAAGAATTTATATTTATTAGCTCCAGCTCTTTGCAAATCAATAAACAGAACATAGTAAGGGGATGTGTGTGTACTATTTTGGGAGGAGATGAGGATATAAAAGAGTTGGCATTTTATATAAATACCTGATCAGATATAGTCTTATAGTCTTCCTCCACTGGAATACATAGCAATACATTTAAGCATTAGCCCAGCCTCACTAAAATATATTCTCCACAAGATCTATGCTGGAACCAATCTTTTTGTCCTCCCACACCCTGAGCCATTTTATCAGATGATCTTCCGAAACCTAACCAACATGGGTTAACACTGGCAGCTCTTTAACATGAATCATTCATAAGTGTGAGCCATGGGCACTAGGCCATTAATGTGTTCAATACACTTTTAGTATGAGTTCCATGTATTTCCTCGGGTGCCTCAGTTGGGTCTAATGGGAAGGAGGCTTTCAACCAGGAAGACTGTTTACAACAGTCAAAGAAAGCAATCTGGATAAAATGACCTGGGTAGGAATTCTAAATGATAAATGGTTAACTCAAGAATGGCCACGACAGCTAAAGGGAAACAGAATAGTCAGCATTATGGCTCTTTCCATTTCTTAATACAACTCACTGAAGCTATACTCGCTTAACTTTCCTCCTACCATTAACTCCTCAAAGGTTATGTGGATTCTTTTCTGGAAAAAAAATTTTAATTTCATAATTATTTATACATACTTTGATTTTTTATTTTAGGATCAAAATGTTACTAATGCTATACCACTCAAATATGTTTATGCACATGGTAAACTTTCATTTCCAATTGCTGAATAACACCTTTAAGCTTTGTGTCTGCTCTTATTATTTTTTTTTATAGAAATGAAATAAAAATGATGCATGCAGACAGATATTCATTTGTCAGAGTCTATGGAGTATTGAGTCAAAGTTCCATAATTTCATTATAGACTCAATGAACAGGCCACACTTATTTTATCTATTTCCTTAATATTCACCCAACACACTCCTGTTCAGAATTTTGTCTAACCATTACATTACTTTTTCTTTAATACAGAGTTTTCAAACAATTAAAGTGTTAAAGTCTGAACTGTGCTTTACCTGAAAATTAACATATAGGAACAATGGCAAATGATTATTTCTTACACTCTTAAAAAAAAATGCAACAAGGACTCTGGAGTCAGACCATTTGGATTAAAGTCAGGCTATGCCACCCACTAGCTTTGTGGTCTTCATTAAGCTTCTTAAAAAATCTGGGCCTCAGGTTCCATAATTATAAACCAGGAATAATAATAGTATCTACCTTATAGGATTATTATGTAGAACGAATGAGTTGACATTTATAAATCATTTAAAACAACTCTTAAGATATAAGCCTAATAAGTTCCTAAATAGTTTGTGTGTGTGTGTGTGTACTCATATATATGTGTATATATTATGTAGGTGCATAAAGAGACTATGACATTAAATTTATCAATATGTCTACCGAAGTTCAAGTATTCACCAACCTATACATTTATTATTGCTTAGTCTCTTTTGAAATTTACTCTTTCAAAAACTAATTAAATAGTGCATATGAAAATTCCTGACTTTTTGTTATATTTATTGTTAAACACTGAAGCTTAAATTTATTTTTTTATTACTAAAACATAGAAAGGAGTTTAGATATTAAGAATATTTGAACTGGACAAAGTCTATATCCAAAATACAAGCTTTAGCCTGTTAAAAAAAAAAATTAGTGAGATAACCATTGTCAGCGTGGTTTAGTGTGAAGAACATTGGAATGAGTTCCTGTATATTTCACGTCCTTTTTATGGCACCTAGTAATCCATAGTAAATATCAACAAGTCCTCCTTCACCTTCTAAATCTCTTCAGTCACCAACACTTGTCCTACATCCAGAATATTTTTAATCAATTTCTTCCTCCAATTTCAACAACTTCTTCCCTGTTATTCCTGCTATCATATAGACACAATTTATCTTGCTGACACACTGATTTAACCACATGACTTTGTCACTTTAAAAATTCCAGTGTCTCCCTATTGTCTCTAAAATGCAAAATCTAAAGCTTGTAACATGGTACCCAAGGTCTACCAAAAATTAGCTCTAATTTACATTTTCTTTGATGTCTCATGCCACTTATCTCCCCTTCATGCCCCTCCCCAACCTATCACTACATGAAATTAGTCACCATTCTTTGAACACGTATGTACTCTCAATACCTCCGTATATTTTACTCATGTTTGCGCTTCTTCTAATGCTTGCTTTCTTACACTCAATTTAATGAGAATCTTAGTTGAACTTTAAAACTCATTTTAAAATAACCGGTTCTCTAAAGACCTCCCCTAAATCCCCTCTGAACTTCCAAATCACTTTGCACATGTATTTTTTATAACAAGTTGTACTGTAATCCATTGCTTCATCTATTTGCCTTCCCCATTCCTTGTAAATGCAAAGGGCCAGGCATGTCATAGACATCTTTTAAGCCCAGAGTCCATACTGACATAAGACATAGCAGAAATGTAATTGGGGGGGCACCTTCAAGATGGTGGAGGAGTAGATGTGGAGATCACCTTCATCCCCACAAATACATCAAAACTACATCTACATGTGCAACAACTCCTACAGAACACCTACTGAATGCTGGCAGAAGACCTCAGACTTCCCAAAAGGCAAGAAACTCCCCACGTACCTGGATAAGGCAAAAGAAAAAAGAAAAAACAGAGACAAAAGAATAGGGATGGGACCTGCACCAGTGGGAGGGAGCTGTGAAGGAGGAAAAGTTTCCACACACTAGGAAGCCCCTTCACTGGTGGAGATGGGTGTTGGGCAGGGGAGAAGCTTTGGAGCCACAGAGGAGAGCACAGCAACAGGGGCATAGAGGGTAAAGTGGAGGGATTCCCACACAGAGGACTGGCGCCGACCAGCACTCACCAGCCTGAGAGGCTTGTCTGCTCACCCGCCGGGGTGGGTGGGGGCTGGGAGCTGAGGCTTGGGCTTCAGAGGTCAGATTCCAGGGAGAGGACTGGGGTTGGCTGCGTGAACACAGCCTGAAAGGGACTAGTGCACCACAGCTAGCCAGGAGGGAGTCCGGGGAAAACTCTGGACCTGCCTAAGAGGCAAGAGATCATTGTTTCAGGGTGCGTGAAGAGAGGGGATTCAGAGCACCGCCTAAACGAGCTCCAGAGATGGGTGCAAGCCGCGGCTATCAGCGCGGACCCCAGAGACGGGCATGAATGCTACAGCTGCTGCTACAGCCACTAAGAAGCCTGTGTGCAAGCACAGATCACTATCCACACCTCCCCTCCTGGGAGCCTGTACAGCCCACCACTGCCAAGGTCACGTGATCTAGGGACAACTTCACTAGGAGAACACACAGCATGCCTCAGGCTGTTGCAACGTCACGCCGGCCTCTGATGCTGCAGGCTCATCCCCCATTCCGTACCCCTCCCTCCCCCTGGCCTCGGTGAGCCAGGGCCCCTAATCAGCTGCTACATTAACCCTGTCCTGTCTGGGTGGAGAACAGACGCCCTCAGGTGACCAGAGGCAGAGCCAAATCCATGGCTGAACCCCAGGAGCTGTGCAAACAAAGAAAAAAAAGAGGAATTTCTCCCAGCAGCCTCAGGAGGAGCAGATTAAATCCCCACAATCAACTTGATGTACCCTGTATCTGTGGAACACATGAATACACAAAAATCATTCCAAAATTGAGTTGGTGGATATTGGAAGCAACTGTAGACTTGTGGTTTGCTTTCTACATCTAATTTGTTTCTGTTTTTTATGTTTATCTTAGTTTAGTATTTAGAGCTTATTATCATTGGTAGATTTGTTTAATGGTTTGGTTGCTCTCTTCCTTTTCTAAATTTTATACATATATATAATTCTACTTTCTCTCTTTTTGTAAGTGTGTATGTGTATGCTTCTTTGTGTGATTTTGTCTGTATAGCTTTGCTTTTGCCATTTGTGCTAGCTTTCTGACAGTCTGTTTTTTTGTTGTTGTTAGTATAGTTTTTAGCGCTTGTTATCATTGGAAGATTTGTTTTTGTTGCTTTCTTCTTTCTTTCTCTTTTTTATTACTTTTTTATTTTTAATAATTCTTTTCGATTTTAATAACATTTATTTTATTTATTTATTTATTTTCTTTCTTTGTTTCTTGTTTTCTCCTTTTTCTTCTGAACCATGTGGCTGACAGGGTCTTGGTGCTCTGGCCGGGTGTCAGTCCTGAGCCTCTGAGGTGGGAAAGCCAAATACAGGACATTAGTCCACCAGAGACCTCCCAGCCCCACATAATATCAAATGGCAAAAGCATTCCTAGAGATCTCCATCTCAACGCTAAGACCAGCTCCGCTCAATGACCAGCAAGCTACAGTGCTAGACACCCTACACCAAACAACTAGCAAGAGAGGAACACAAACCCACCCATAGCAGAGAGGCTGCCTAAAATCACAAAAAGGTCACAGACACCCCAAAACACACTACCAGATGTGGTCCTGCCCACCAGAAAGACAAGATCCAGCCTCATCTCCCAGAACACAGGCACTAGTCCCCTCCATCAGGAAGCCTACATACTCACTGAGCCAACCTTACCCACTGGGAGCAGACACCAAAAACAACGGGAACTACGAACCTGCAGCCTGTGAAAAGGAGACACCAAACACAGTAAGTTAAGCATAATGAGAAGACAGAGAAACACCCAGCAGATGAAGGAGCAAGGTAAAAACCCACCAGACATAAAAAATGAAGAGGAAAGAGGCAGTCTACCTGAAAAAGAATTCAGAGTAATGATAGTAACAATGATCCAAAATCTTGGAAATAGAATGGAGAAAATACAAGAAACGTATAACAAGGAACTACAAGAACTAAAGAGCAAACAAACAATGTTGAACAACAAAATAAATGAAATTTAAAATTCTCTGGAAGGAATCAATAGCAGAATAACTGAGTCAGAAGAACAGATAAGTGACCTGGAAGATAAAATAGTGGAAATAACTACCACAGAGCAGAATAAAGAAAAAAGAATGAAATGAATTGAGGACAGTTTCAGAGACCTCTAGGACAACATTGAATGCACCAACATTCGAATTATAGGGGTTCCAGAAGAAGAAGAGAAAAGAAACGGGACTGGGAATATTTGAAGGGAATATAGTTGAAAACTATCCTAATACGGGTAAGGAAATAGTCAATCAAGTCCAGGAAGTGCAGAGAGTGCCAAACAAGATAAATCCAAGGAGAAACACACAAAGACACATATTAATCAAACTATCAAAATTAAATACAAAGAAAAAATATTAAAAGCAGCAGTGGAAAAGCAACATTTAACATACAAGGGAATCCCCATAAGGTTAACAGTTGATCTTTCAGAAGAAACTCTGCAAGCCAGAAGGGAGTAGCAGGACATATTTAAAGTGGTGAGATGGAAAAAACTACAACCAAGATTACTCTACCCAGCAAGGATATCATTCAGATTCGATGAAGAAATCAAAACCTTTACAGATAAGCAAAAGCTAAGAGAATTCAGCACCACTAAACCAGCTCTACAACAAATGCTAAAGGAAATTCTCTAAGCAGGAAAAACAAGAGAAGGAAAAGACTTACAATAACAAACCCAAAACAATTAAGAAAATGGTAAGAAGAGCATACATACCAATAAGTACCTTAAATGTAAATGGATTAAATGCTCCAACCAAAAGACATAGACTGGCTGAATGATTGCAAAAGCAAGACCCGTATATATGCTGTCTACAAGAGACCCACTTCAGACCTAGGGAAATATACAGACTGAAAGTGAAGGTATGGAAAAATATATTCCATGCAAATGGAAATCAAAAGCAAGCTGGAGTAGCAATTCTCATATCAGGAAAAAATAGACTTTAGAATAAAGAGTCTTACAAGAGACAAAGAAGGACACTAATAATGATCAAGGGATCAGTCCAAGAAGAAGATATAACACTTGTAAATACTTATGCACCCAACATAGGAGCACTACATTACATAAGGCAAATGCTAACAGCCATAAAAGGGGAAATCGACAGTAACAAAATCATAATAGGGGACTTTAACACCCCACTTTCACCAATGAACAGATCATCCAAAATGTAAATAAATAAGGAAACACAAGCTTTAAATGATACATTAAAAATGATGGACTTAATTGATATTTATAGGACATTCCATCCAAAAACATCAGAATACACTTTCTTCTCAAGTGCTCATGGAACAATCTCCAGGATAGATCATATCTTGGGTCACAAATCAAGCCTTGGTAAATTAGAGAAAGTTGAAATCATATCAAGTATCTTTTCTGAGCACAATGCTATGAGACTAGATATCAATTACAGGAAAAAAATATGTAAAAAATACAAACACATGGAGGCTAAAAAATATACTACTATATAACAAAGAGATCACTGAAGAAATCAAAGAGGAAATCAAAAAATACCTAGAAACAAATGACAGTGAAAACACAACGACCCAAAACCTATGGGATGCAACAAAAGCAATGCTAAGAGGGAAGTTTATAGCAATGCAATCCTACCTCAGGAAACAAGAAACATCTCAAATAAACAACCTAACCTTACACCTAAAGCAATTAGAGAAACAAGAACAAAAAAAACCCCCAAAGTTAGCAGAAGGAGAGACATCATGAAGGTCAGATCAGAAATAAATGAAAAAGAAATGAATGAAATGATAGCAAGGTCAATAAAACTAAAAGCTGGTTCTTTGAGAAGATAAACAAAATTGATAAACCATTAGACAGACTATCAAGAAAAAAAGGAAGACTCAAATCAATAGAATTAGAAATGAAAAAGTAGGAACAACTGACACTGCAGAACTACAAAGGATCATAAGAGATTACTACAAGCAACTATATGCCAATAAAATGGACAACCTGGAAGAAATGGACAAATTCTTAGAAAAGCACAACCTTCTGAGATCAAACCTGGAAGAAATAGAAAATAAAAACAGCCCAATCACAAGTACTGAAATTGAGACTGTGATTAAAAAGCTCCCAACAAGCAACAGCCCAGGACCAGATGGCTTCACAGGCGAATTCTATCAAACATTTAGAGAAGAGTTAACACCTATCCTTCTCAAACTCTTCCAAAATATAACAGAGGAAGGAACACTCCCAAACTCATTCTACGAGACCACCATCACCCTGATACCAAAACCAGAAAAAGATGTCACAAAAAAAGGAAACTACAGACCAATATCCCTGATGAACATAGATGCAAAAATTGTCAACAAAATACTAGCAAACAGAATCCAACAGCATATTAAAAGGATCACACACCATGATCAATTGGGGTTTATCCCACGAATGCAATGATTCTTCAATATACACAAATCAATCAACGTGATAAACCATATTAACAAACTGAAGGAGAAAAAACATATGATCATCTCAGTAGATGCAGAAAAATCTCTTGACAAAATTCAACACCCATTTATGATAAAAACCCTCTGGAAAGTAGGCATAGAGGGAACTTATCTCAACATAATAAAGGCCATATGTGGCAAAAACACAGCAAACATTGTTCTCAAAGGTGAAAAAATGAAACCATTTCCAGTAAGGTCAGTAAGAAGACAAAGTTGCCCACTCTCACCACTATTATTCAACATAGCTTTAAAAGTTTTAGCCACCACAATCAGAGAAGAAAAAGAAAAAAAGGAATCCAAATTGGAAATGAAGAAGTCAAATTGTTACTGTTTGCAGATGACATGATACTATACATAGAGTATCCTAAAGATGCTACCAGAAAACTACTAGAGCTAATCAATGAATTTGGTAAAGTAGCAGGATACAAAATTAATGTCCAGAAATCTCTTGCATTCCTACACACTGATGAAAAATCTGAAAGAGAAATTAAGGAAAAGCTCCCATTTACCACTGCAACAAAAAGAATAAAATACCTAGGAATAAACCTACCTAAGGAGACAAAAGACCTGTATGCAGAAAACTATAAGACACTGATGAAAGAAATTAAAGATGATACAAACAGATGGAGAGATATACCACATTCTTGGATGGAAGAATCAACATTGTGAAAATGACTCTACTACCCAAAGCAATCTTCAGATTCAATGCAATCGCTATCAAACTACCAATGTCATTTTTCACAGAACTAGAACAAAATATTTCACAATTTGTATGGAAACACAAAAGACCCCAAATAGCCAAAGCAATCTTGAGAAAGAAAAATTGAGCTGGAGGAATCAGGCTCCCTGACTTCAAACTATACTACAAAGCTACAGTAATCAAGACACTCTGGTACTGGCACAAAAACAGAAATAAACCCACACACATGTGGTCACCTTATCTTTGATAAAGGAGGCAAGAATATACAATGGGGAAAAGACAGCCTCTTCAATAAGTGGTGCTGGGAAAACTTGACAGCTACATATAAAAGAATGAAATTAGAACACTCCCTAACACCATACACAAAAATAAACTCAAAATGGATTAAAGACCTAAATGTAAGGCCAGACACTATAAAACTCTTAGAGGAAAACATAGGCAGAACACTCTGTGACATAAATCACAGCAAGATCTTTTTTGACCCACCTCCTAGAGAAATGGAAATAAAAACAAAAATAAACAAATGGGACCTAATGAAACTTTAAAGCTTTTGCACAACAAGGGAAACCATAAACAAGACAAAAAGACAACCCTCAGAATGGGAAAAAAATATTTGCTAATGAAGCAACTGACAAAGGATTAATCTCCAAAGTATACAAGCAACTCATGCAGCTCAATAACAAAAAACAAACAACCCAATCCAAAAATGGGCAGAAGAGCTAAATAGACAAATTTTCAAAGAAGGTATACAGATTGCCAACAAACACATGAAAGAATGCTCAACATCACTAATCACTAGAGAAATGCAAATCCAAACTACAATGAGATATCACCTCACAGCAGTCAGAATGGCCATCATCAAAAAATCTACCAACAATAAATGCTGGAGAGGGTGTGGAGAAAAGGTGTGAATGTAAATTGATACAGCCACTATGGAGAACATTATGGAGGTTCCTTAAAAAACTAAAACTAGAACTACTATATGACCCAACAATCCCACTACTGGACATATACCCTGAGAAAACCATAATTCAAAAAGAGTCATGTACCACAATTTTCATTTCAGCACTATTTACATTAGCAGGATATGGAAGCAACCTAAGTTTCCATCAACAGATGAATGGATAAAGAAAATGTGGCACATATATACAATGCAATATTATTCAGCCATAAAAAGAAACAAAATTGAGTATTTGTAGCGAGGTTGATGTACCTAGAGACTGTCATACAGAGTGAAGTAAGTCAGAAAGAGAAAAACAAATACCATATGCTAACACATATATTTGGAATCTCAAAAAACAAAGAAGTGGTTCTGAAGAACCTAGGCTCAGGACAGGAATAAATACGCAGACTTAGAGAATGGACTTGAGAACACGGGGAGGGGGAAGGGTAAGCTGAGACGAAGTGAGAGAGTGGCACTGACATATATACAGTACCAAATGTAAAATAGATAGCTAGTGGGAAGAAGACGCATAGCACAGGGAGACCAGCTTGGTGCTTTGTGACCACCTAGACGGGTGGGATAGGGAGGGTGGGAGGGAGACACAAGAGGGAGGAGATATGGTAATGTATGTATATGTATAGTGGATTCACTTTGTTATACAGCAGAAACTAACACACCATTGTAAATCAATTATACTCCAATAAAGATGTTACAAAAAAAGAAATGTAATTGGGATATATGTGTGAATGCCTGTGTGTCTTTGAGTGTTTTTGTAAAGAAAGTGCCAATTTCAACACTGAAGCTAACTGGCTGCATCTCTTTAGATGAGTCTCTTAGTTTCTCTTGGTTCTTTAAAATGAGGTTACATAATAGTCCCTTTCTGACTCTAAAATGTTGATTTATAAAAGTAAAATAGAAAATACTTACAAACATACTGAGAATAAAAATACTCCATCAGATTAATAAGTACGAATATCTTCATGTATAGATAAACCATTATTAACATGTTTCAAGTAATGACCTAATCAAGCTGATTCTAAATGGAGATTTCTTTATTATACTTTAAAAAACTTGAAACCCTTCCATGAACCTATTAATAAATGTGGTAAAGGGAAAGAAGTGAGGAAGGAAAAGGGGAGCTATATGAGGTAGTGGAGAGACTGAAAACACAGAGATCAAATAGAGTGCTATTTTAAATATTGATTTGTAGGGTGTTTGGAGTTTTATTCGGCTGAAAACTGCATTTGAAAGGGGAATTCTGGGGACAGTGGGCTTCTACATTCTACAGGATGCTTTCCTTAATTGAGTTATCAGGGAAGGTGATCCTTAAAACATGTAATTGACAAGTATCTTCTTTCCAAAGAGGCTACAAATATAAAAGAAAAAATGTATAATATTTTGTTTGACTTGAACTGGAAGATAGAAAATAAATTGTAAGGAGTTAGGTCTCCAGATAAGACTCAGTGAAGTTTCTATTATATTTTCCAATTAAGATAGGGTTCATAACAAGAACAAAAAAAAAGATTTTGCCAAACCACAATGAAATTTTAGATGTGGAAACTTTTTAAAATCTTATTTTATGATTAGATCTAAAATATTATAAATGATGGCTCAATTTGATATACTATTGTTAATTATTATTGTGACCTTCAAACCAAAGATAATCTAGTCCAGAGAAACAAAGCTGAGTTCAAGGGCATTTCTTTGCATTCTTCTCCCGTTTTCAAAGCAGTATGCTAATTGCATTGAAGAATACTAAAAAAATGGAGACGAGATGAGGTCACTGACCCCCAGGGAAGACAAAGGTAACACACAGACAACAAATAGACAACATAGGCAAAGCCAAAATAACATACCTACAAACACGCCACAAGTGCCAAGGAATACAAAGCCGGGAGCTAATCTAGAAGGAGGGATGTTAGTCTGGGAAGGCATCTAGGAGAATAGAGGCCTCAAGCAAGGTCTTGGAGGAAGCAAAACCTGCGTCATGCAGCTGAGGAATGAGGGCCTTTTAGGCAGAGCAGCAACATTAGCAAAGCACATCCAGAGGTAGTATTGGACCAGATGAATGCGCAAGTTGAGAATAGCTTGTTTAAAGTGAAGAGATTCTCAGATGTGACTTGGAAGACATAGGAATGGCAGGGCTTCATTTGAAAGATCCTTGGGTAATATTAGTACTTAGTTTGAAGCAGTGAAGGTAAGCCAGAGTTTATACAATAAAAGTTTCATCCCTGTACTCCCATAATCAAGAATGTATTCTAAGTTCCTTAGTGGATATTATTGCAGATTTCAACTCCTCAGCTTAGCCTTCAAAGTTTTCCTGTAAAGTCTAAACTCCTATCCTAACATTCAGGGCTTTTCACGACATGGTCCCAACTTACTGTTCTAGCCCAATGCCCTGTTTTTGTCACATATATACCTCCCACACAGCCAAAATGAAACTGAGTATAGCTGAGGACATTTCTTTGTATTCTTTTGCACAAAAATAAGCTTTTTAGCATTTCTGCCATTGTTTCCTATTTTCAGTTCTGTCTGAAATGCCTTCCTCACTCCTATCATTCTGCGTCCTCTCCATCCTTCACACTCTGGCAGCATTCTGTGTCTGCCATAAAGCCTTCTCAGCCTCTCCATCCCACGGTGATTTCTACCCTATACACTTTTGTTTTGTGCCTATTTGGCACTGAAAATTTGACTTATTACATAGTTACCTTCGTGTATACAATTTATATGTATAGTTGTATATATACTTATAAATGGAGCAACTGGAGGGCAGAGCTTTCTCTTAAATTTTTCATTTCCCATAGTGCCTTGTACATTTTAAGTGTTCAGTGAAAATTAATACATTGACTTTTTAGACCATATGACAACAGGATTATTACTGTCTTTTATTGTTTTAGCTCAGCACCTTGTTCAGCTCCTAATATATTGTATATTATATATTTCTTCTACATAAATAGATTGAATGTACAAATGATAATATGGTGAAGTGGAAGAAGTACAGGCTCTGTAATCAGACAGATCTATGTTCAAATTTGGCCCTTTCTACTCCAAGCCTTGTGACTACCTTGGGCAGATTCTCAAACTCCCTAAGCTATATTTTCCTCCATTACCAAAGAGGGTAATAAATATATAACTTACAATATCTTTGTAAGATAACACAGATATTCTAGGCATTTAATAAATGTTATTATTAAAGTTTTCCATCTGAATTTTTCCCATTAATCATTGAATGTTTATACTTTGTGATATATAAATCATTACATTGTACACCTGATACAATATAACATGTAACATGACATATGACTTATGTCAATTGTACCTCAATTGAAAAAAATTAGTCTTTATATCTAAATTCATTTTACCATTTTCAAAGTGATTTTTCTTGCATTATTAAACTCAGTTGAACATTCCATCTGCCAACACAAAAATCTTTAGAGGCTCTCTGCAGCCTAAAAGTGTTTCACATGACATTCAAAACTTTATATAATGTATTCCCAACCAACATTTGAGCTTAGTTTAGATGCTATCTACCCTAGATCAACAGTGATATCCCTCTCTGTTCTGAGCTTTGAAGTGCATTGTGTTCACACAGTCCTATGTCCCTTTCACATATTAAATTACATTGTTTATATATTTCCCTCTGCTGCTAAATTGAAATTTCCTAGAGGAAATTTTTATACATAGTTGCATCCTTTATGGTAGCTAACAAAATTTGTACAAGTGATCAATATACATCTGACCCATGTTTTATTTCTTTACATTTTTATTATCAAATTTAAAATATTTGTGTTAGAAGCCATGACTTAAAATTTTGTAAAATATATCTATTTTGGTTATGTGAAAGGAATATTGATCTTATCTTCTAACTTAATGGTTTGGATTACTATTAGGATGACATCTAGTCTTTGGGACTGTGTATCACATGATCAAGAGGGCAAGCTCTGAAACAAACTCCCTAGGTTCGAAATGTCAACTCCTCTACTTACTAGCTTTGTGACCTTGGGCAGGATGATTAACATCTTTTTTTTGGTATATCTCTTTCATATTTAACAAGGGGAGGATAATTAATAACTACTTCATAGGTTGTGAAGAGGATTACTTGAGTGAAGATATGTAAAGCTCTTCAAACAGTGGCTGGCATATGGAAAGGACTCAATAAATGTGAGTTATAATTAGTCTTCCAATTTCTATACACAAATATTACCACCTCCTACAAAGCTGCCTAGGGGAAAAACCACTGCTTGGTGTTTCTATTGGGATGGTAGAATTCATGTTTAGGGGACAGATAAATGTTCTCTATCATGCATAAACCTACAGAATCCTTCATTCATAACAGAGATTTTCATCCCAAGTTCTTACTTTAGGGTCAAAGGCTGGGGCTCAGTGTTACTACATGAATGGTACTAAATATTAAAAAGATATGCACAAAAGATTAGCCAGCACCTGATCCTCACTTTAAGGCCTACAGTTTTGAAAGCACACAATTATATATTCACAGTAGCCATAGTTCAAATTAAACTCCTTAAAATGAAATTTACTCTCTTGAGAATGCTCAACTCTAACCAAATAGTATCAGGGTTTTTTTTAATGTTAGCACTTGTTAATGTAAATACAGACTTGACACAAACATTATCTTCTTCCCCAGGGAACAGGTTAATGGATAAATCTCTAAAAACTAAAAGCAATTAACACCAAAAGGCAAATGGCTAGAATATGTTCATACTAATCTGTTAGGATTATAAGTGTTTTTAGAAACTCTTGTCAAGATTCTCATGGCAAAGACCAGTCCTTCAGGGTTTGTCATTAGAAAATCATATCTCCTTTTTTTTTTTTTTTTGTAACCATTATGGAAGAGAAGTATTAAAATTTTGTTTTTGTTTTACATATCAAATAAATAAAACTCACATGATTAAATGCTTTACAATAATCGCTCCCAGGTTAGATTTTTAGTTTGCTTTTATGGAATGAATACCAATAAGCTATATGGGTGTGTTTCTTTCATAGAACTGTTGCTTGGAAAACTGAGAAAATTCACTTTGTTTTTCCTTTTGAGACCGGAGTACTACTAAATGATCTGTTTTGATTAACGTTTCCCTCAGCCAACCAGAAGGGACACTATTTCAGCTGCCTACTCTGATGTTACACAGCCTCTAACTAAGGGGTATGGTTAGACTGACCTCAAACTAAATAAAGCTATAACCAGGTTTTAGGAGAAAAAGGAATTGAAATATGTTATGTACCATTTCAGTCTAGAAAAAAATAAATAAGGAAATGGGATGGCCCAGCAAAGAGATTCCCAAACATTTTTGGCAATGCAGCACCTTTTGTCATTTGTTTGATTATGTGATAATCTTTCTGCTGTCTCCATCAGTTCCTTTCTTATATCTTAGAAAAAAGAAAAAAAATATGTTAAATTATATGTTGATTTTGACAATTAGATTTAACCAAAACAATTTTGCTTTAAGAAATTGTATGAATTTCTGATAGTTCATATGCCAATTGAAAACTTCTTTGGATATTGTAAAGCCACAGCCAGTAATCAATATTCAATAATCAGAGACATATTGTGTAAATATGTTGTAGAGCTGAGGGTTTGACTTCACTGAGAAGTGAAATTGTACCTCCCTGTCTTTCTATCCCTTCTCTCCTCCCTTCCCAATTCTAAATGTAAATATCAACTCTTTCCTTAATTGAAAAATAAGGTCACAGTCATTGGAAACTACCCATGCAGGCACATGCCTCCAGTGAGGTCTGGTTGAGGCCATAGCCTTTTCAGGAGCTCAGGGAGACAGTAATGCAGCTTAGAGAATATACTTAGTGGCTCAATGTCTGTATTATCCTTTAAAAATTAGAAATACATTTATGACACATCCATACTCTTTTTTAAAGATTAACTAAAGCACACCATCCAATGCCTTCACACAATTGCCAAAAAGGGGATAACATTTATCTGTTTTGATCTGTACTGATATATTTTTTTTTGTCTACAAATATATATGATGCCTAAAATTTCACATTTGTGTGTAAGATTATGTCCTTGAAGACTTTCATAGCTAATATACTTGGGAAGAGATAATATATACATATGAAAAGAAGTAGAACACAAGGTGAGGTAGGATAAATGCTGACTCTTTACTAGCAGTATGTGATGCAAGGGTTGAGGTGAGAAGCAACAGCTGGGTTGTAATATATACACAGATGTTAATGTACCTATGCGCGTGTACATGTGTGTGCATACAGTCGGCCCTTTGTATCCTCAGGTTCTGCAACCGCGTATTCAACCAACTGTGGCTAGAAAACATTAAATAAATCAATTCCAGAAAGTTCCAAAAAGCAAAACTTGAATTTGCTATGTGCCAGCAAGTATTTACATAGCATTTACATTGTATTTACAACTATTTGCAAAGCATTACATTGTATTAGGTTTATAAGTAATTTAGAGATGATTTAAAGTATATGGGGAATTCCCTGGCGGTCCAGTGGTTAGGACTCTGCGCTTTCACTGCAGGGGGCACGGGTTCAATCCCTGGTCAGGGAACTAAGATTCTGCCAGCCGCGCAGTGTAGCCAAAAAACAGTATATGGGAGAATGTGCATAGATGATATGCAAATACTGCACCAGTTCATATGAAGGACTTGAGCACCCATCCATGGATTTTGGTATCAGCGTCAGGAGGTGATGTACTGGAACCAATCTTCCTCAGACACTTAGGGATGACTATATGTAGTATAATGCATATATTTTACATATAATGTATAAAATATACAATGCATTTTATGTCAATTCCAATTAGCACGGGTTTATTAAATGGCTAAGCTGCGTGCTGCTCGTAGGCACCAATAGAAAGTGTGGTGGGGGAGTGCTGCCGCTGACTTCCACCTGCTGGATTCACTCCAAATCAACACACCACCAAAGTAAAAACAAGGGTGCTTTGCTGTGCTGTCATAACTTGAATATAAGGTCTCATACCTAAGTCCTTTGTTTAAAAATTCTGTAGCTATGCCTGGGTATTTTACCCATTTTAACCCAAAGTGCATGAAGATGAAGAAGATACAATCTTTCTTCAAGGAATTTGTTTCAAATCCGCCTGTCTGTACCTACGTGAAAATTTAATTAATTGCTTAAAAAGAAAACACACACACAAAAAAGAAAACACCATATCAGGGATCAATTTCTAAGGCAGACACTACTGTGGAAATACAGCTTCTGAGATGACAAGACGTTTGGGGGAAAAAAACAGCACAAAAGTTCTCTTGAACATGTGCATATTATCTCAGGATTTCAGTTGTGCATAAGGTCCATGAAGATGTTGAGCCTCATCTTTATCATATTTTGGTTCTCAGAACCAACATGACCTAGAATTTAAGGTTATTTTAGAATAATTGCACTTTAGAATCATCTATAATTAGATGAGAATATCCCAGCCTCTTGCACAATAAGGTACTGAAGTTGTCTGAATCACTCAGTCTTTGACACTTAAGCGTTCTCATATAAATCCACTCAGTAAAATGCTGTTTGCTTATTCCATGTAATCAAATTGCCTATGTCATTTCAGGAGATCAACAATTATTAATAGTAATGAATCCTCAGGCCTTGTGAACTCTTAACTGTGTGCATGTATCCTATTCTCTAGTAAATATGCTTTCAAAAATAGCACTGCAAGTCTGCCAAGAGTCAACTCAAAAACAACTCTGGGCATTCATTCTGATGTTCCTCAAAACCCATTTTAACTTATCCCAGACCAGGCAGAGCTGCCCCTCATTACCCTTGCTCACCCCACCCCTAGAAAAATTGCTTAATTTGTATATTTAAGATAAATCCTTGCAGTAATGAGCAAACCAGATGGACTCTGTTATCTGGCTCCAAAGAAAGATGATTACGTTTTTATTAATCCAAAATGCTTTGTACACCTGCTTAGCCTTCTACCTTAAAATAAACCTCTTTTGAAGGCAAATGGGCTGAATTCTTCCCTCAGATCTAACTACAGGCAGCATAAACTACAGTTCCCACTGAGGAGGATTGAAATGGAGATGGCTCTTTACTCAGTCTTTTTTGGGGATTATACCACAGAGATCTTCCAGGGACAAATTTAAAACACATTTGTTTTAGAGTTTGCCAAGTCTGGTATTATTTTGCAATTTTAGTGCTATTTGATTTCTATATAAAAGTGTTTTTCTGTCTTCACTCTGCCCCTCAAAGCCCATTTACTTTTTCTGTCTCTGATATCTCTTTTCAGCAAAGACAGTGGAAAAGGATGGGGAAATCAAAATGGCTCCGCTTTTGTTTGAATAAAGTTATGGTTCTTTCAGGAAAAACTGATCAAAAGCTTCCTGTATCACTACCCATCTTACCCCATTGTAATAGGCATAGCATATATTGTTTATGGAGCTACTGGAAGCATCCTGAGAAATGACTCAAAAAATACTTGGCGGTTGGAAGGATATTTCACTATACATCTATACGGATTGAGTACGATAGCTGAGCTTGCTGACCAAATTACACTCCTTGAGTTAGATCACATCTTATCCTCAAAGGATTAATAACGCCTTCTTATTTTTTGTTTCATTTGGTTTATAGTGTCTTTCTCTTAGGAGATCAGCAAATGTAAATTGCTCTTAAGTGTAAAGAATACTCCCTATAACTTGCCCTGGCCTATACTGAGGTAGAACTATGTGCTTTATGCTCCTAAACACACTTTGACCATAGATGGGAGGTGCCAGTATACCAGCAGTCTGAAAGTCCAAACTATCAACATGGTATGTTTTGTTTCATATCAAGCCTCAGGAATCCTCAGTCTTGGTCCAAGAGAATTTTCCCAATGCAAATCTAGGAGAAAGCACTGTGAAAAAGATGACTAATGGCTTGGAATAAGGGCCCACCCAATGGCTTTATTTATTTGTAAAGTTCCTTAGGAACTCACTTATTGGACACCTGAAAGCTATCATCAGAGTATGCTAAAAATTCTCTGAAGAACACCTTTCCTTATCCATATTTTAAATTAAAAACTTTAAGAAAATGAGAGTAATTTTTTTCATGATCATGATCACATATTGAGTGCTTGCAGTGGTCCTGCACTACAATGGGAAAAATGTCATAGACACTGTTTCATTTGACCATCTCCATCGCTCTGTGAGGTGACTGTTATTGACCCTACCTCAATAGATTTTAGAAACCTTACAGGAAAGTTTAGTAACTTGTTTATTTTCATATGTTCCATCCAATTCACAAATGTTCACACAGAGTTTGAAAATTCTTAAGACTTTTCTTACCTATAAGATAGAGACAATAATAGTTACCTCATAAAGTTTAAAATCTTGTTCTTGTCAATCAGGAAACAATAACCTAAAAATTGGTATACCAAGAACTAGAGGCAAATATGAAGAGAAATAGTTTTCTCCAATGGGTTTATGGAAATTGACTTCAGCATACCAGCCTCCAAATTAAGCCACAGATTTTATAAAGGATATTATTGTCCAAAATACTGTTTTAGAACAAGCCTCAAAACTGCCTTCCAGATTATCTAGATGATAAAGTTGAGTGAACATGAGATTCCTATTTAAAATACCTTATCTCGGGCTTCCCTGGTGGTGCAGTGGTTAAGAATCCGCCTGCCAATGCAGGGGACACGGGTTTGAGCCCTGGCCTGGGAGGATTCCACATGCCATGGAGCAAATAAGCCCGTGCGTACTGAGCCTGAGCTCTAGATCCCATGAGCCACAACTACCGAGCCCACGTGACACAACTACTGAAGCCCACATGCCTAGAGCCCGTGTTCTGCAACAAAAGAAGCCACTGCAATGAAGAGTAGCCCCCGCTCCCCGCAACTAGAGAAAGCCTGTGCACTGCAATGAAGACCCAATGCAGCCAAAAATTAATTAATTAATTATTTTAATATATATATATTATATATATATATCTTATCTCTGTTTGATTTGAACCCTCATAGCTTATTATTAAAATCACCATGCTATAACAGCTTATGTTGGAGCAACCAACAGCATGATAGGCAGAACAAAATTCTGCAAGAAATCACTGACAAATAAGAATGGGACATCATGAGCATTGGACTCTATACCCAACCTCATCATGGCCTAGTTTGTAGACAAAAGTAAGTTCCTCAGCCCACATGGGTCTCAATTCTATGAGAAAGTGATTGACTAAGGAATAGGACTCAAAGTTTCTTCAGGGACTTCCCTGACTATCCAGTGGTTAAGACTTTGCCTTCCAATGCAGGGGGTGTAGGTTCAATTCCTGATCAAGGAGTGAAGATCTCACATGCCTCTCGGCCAAAAAAACAAAACATTGGGTTTCCCTGGTGGCGCAGTGGTTGAGAGTCTGCCTGCTGATGCGGGGGACATGGGTTCGTGCCCCGGTCCGGGAAGATCCCACGTGCCGCGGAGCGGCTAGGCCCGTGAGCCATGGCCGCTGAGCCTGCGCGTCCGGAGCCTGTGCTCCGCAACGGGAGAAGCCACAACAGTGAGAGTCCCGTGTACCGAAAAAAACAAAACAAAACATAAAACAGAAGCAATATTGTAACAAATTCAATAAAGACTTTAAAAATGGTCGACATAAAAAAAATCTTTAAACAAAGTTTCTTTAAGTTCTCTAATTCTAAGTAATTTTTTTGGTGATTGAAAAGAGACAATAGCCAGACTATAATGGTGGGCAGCAGTCAGCATCAGGGGTGAATCTGTTCAGCAGAGAAGTAAAGCACACGTACTGAAACGGAAGTCCACATGGGTCTGAAGACGTGGTGTGGCACCTCTAAATGATGGGGAAGAATGTACTTCAGTTTTTCCATTTTATTTATACACTTAAGCGCAACATCTTTAAGAGAACACTTCAGCATTCTTACAAAGAACAAGTAGAGGACTATTTGTGATCTTGAAGGCAATATTCAAGGGAAAATGTATATTTTCAGATTTTAAGCAAAATCAGTGTTTAACTGTATCTTTGGCAAAGAGAAAATTGTGAACAACATGGTATGCAGCTGTGTATGGAAAAACTAAAAATAGAATTGTAATTTGGTCTTAAATTAGAAACATATCTGAGTTTGTTAACAATTTGAGTGATATTAATTTGTTTCTTTCATTCCTTAATTGTGTGTATATGTGTCAGAGAGAAGAGAGAAGAAAGAGAGAGGGAGGGTGAAGGAGAGGGGGAAAGAAGAAAGAAGAAAGGAGGAAAGGGATTAAAGACAGGAGAGGGAGAGAGAAAATACATGACAACTAAACATGGATGTCACAGTTCATATGTGAACTTCATCCTGCTTACAGTTAGTCTAAGATGGCAGGAGCCCTTTATCTAGAAAGAGCAAATCACTGAAGTCCTTTCCAAATCGACTAAAGGCAGCACGTTTAAGAAAAACCTGACTTCTTAGCTGTACAATCTAATAGTGCTCCAGCCTTACCACTGCTTCCAATAACAGATGCACAAATACAAAACCAAACCATTAGAAAGTCCTGTGAGATATACAACTGTGAAAACTGTATTTGACTAAATTATAGAATCTAAGGACATAGAAGGGATTTACTCTTATTACCTGAGCTCAGTAATGGTTATTGAATGGCCATAAGATTCTCTCATTTAGGCCATACCCAACTGCAAACAGGCCAGCTTCCCATGAAGATTCAAGGACATCATATCCACAGCTCAAGAACAAGTCAATTTCATAGTACTGATCTAAGCAATCTAACACATTCTCTGGGAAGTTTATTTAATGTTAGAAATATGAACATGATTGGTACTCACATGTGCCCTTTAAGTCACACAAAATCAGAAAGGAAGAAATTTTTTAAAGTTTTAACCATTGTCACAAACTCAGATGCTACCAATTTAGTCCCTAAATGAGTTCTTAATTCCCAAGAATTCCAAGTTGACTCTTTTTTGTTCTATTTCTAAATTTCTAATCCCCTCAAGGGATTGTGCTACAGTAAACCTGGACCATTAATTTGCATAAGAATAACCCAAGAGCTTGTTGACAAGGATAGTTCCTTAACTCCATCCCAGTGATTCTGATTCAGTAGATCTGGGTTGGCATACAGAAATACACATTTTTAATGAAAAATATCTAGAGTCTAGAAAACTAACTAGACTGCTCCTTGAGAAATGGTGGATGCCTCATTTCTAAGGGTCTTTCCAGTTATAGAATGTTTAGACCCTGTAGAACAGGAATGGGTAAAAAAAGGGCAGAGCAGTATAAGCGAGTGATGATCTAGAAGAGGGACACATTATAAAGGTAAATGAAAAACCAATTCACTTATCAACACATATTGCCAATGTGTCAAGCACAGTACATGTAACTGGTGATAAACAGATGAAAGGGAGCTCCCAATTTGCTGGAGGTGACAGATTATAAACAAATATTTATGAAGCAGTAATGTAGTGCAATAATGGAGATGTTTCCTCTTTGAGGGGAGGAAGTGAAAAGTGATCAGCTTTGTCAGAAGTAATACTTGGGTTAAAAAAGGACGAAGATGGGCTTCCCTGGTGGGGCAGTGGTTGAGAGTTCGCCTGCCGATGCAGGGGACACGGATTCGTGCCCCAGTCCGGGAAGATCCCACATGTTGCGGAGTGGCTGGGCCCGTGAGCCATGGCCATTGAGCCTGTGCGTCTGGAGCCTGTGCTCCGCAACGGGAGAGGCCACAACAGTGAGAGGCCCGCGTACCGCAGAAAAAAAAAAGGACGAAGATAAGAAGAGATCTAGAATGCATTAAGAAAGAGAAGGAAGTAGAGAAAAGAATCAAAGCAGCTGATGCCACAGAAAGAGGAATAGAAAGGAAAAGTAGGAAGGTGGCTTGTAAAGTGAATAGAGCATATGAGAAATTGGCAAAGATTGAATTTTTCTCTATGTCCTTCAATTCAATATACCTCTTAGGCTTTAATATCTCTTGCCTTTTGCTCTCAATTTTTTTCTACCAAAATTTCTACTGCTTTCCAGTTGAGTTCTTTGAAACAATGAGTCTATATTTTATCTGTTAAAGAAGCCAGATTATCAGTGTGTCTAGATAAGTAAATCATAGTTTTATTACCATCCTTTTCTGTAGTTACTGGCTTCCAAATATTGAGATTTATCAGTCATTATTTTGGACAGTTTTTAAACACTTGATAATCGCTTAATGAAAATCCATTCACTGGTACTGCAAACAAAGCAAAACCAGGCCCTAATGTGTGTGTGTGTGTGTGTGTGTGTGTGTGTGTGTGTGTGTGTGTGTGTGTGTGATTGAAAAGGCAAGTTGACTGTTATATCCATCCATGGAAACAGTTTACCATCCTGAAGTCTTTAGCAAATTATGTGTAAAAATGCTATTCAGTTGCTAAACTTTTTGCTTCCACTGCTTTTGTTTTTATCTTTTTTTCCAAAAGAAAAATAACACTTCCACTCTCTTAACCAAATTTAGAAGAAGCATCTTATAGGAAAAGCAAGAGGATAACTCTTACTCGTTTTTTTCTTCTTTATAAGAGTTTTTATTTATTTATATATAATTTATATACATGTATATATAGTTCACATATATGCATTTTATATAAATGTATAAATGTGATCATATGCATGCTTATTTTTAAATGAATTTAATTTTTCTTTTTCTATCTTTCTGTTTTTCTCTCTCCTTCTCTCCCTTATTATACTAACACATTCTTTTATCACTTTCTAAGATGACCCATATTAAAACCTAGTGTCTTTTTCCACATTATCTCCACAGATATCGCTATACTCACAGACACACACAAATATCTGACTTTTTTCGTTGTTTATATATTTTGGCAGACAGATTGTTAACGTGGCCTGTCTCCTGATATTCCCACCATTTTATAATTCTCTCACCTTGAAGGGGTGGAATCTATGGCTTGCTTCTAATAAATTGAGTACAGTAAAGGTGATTGGGTGTACATGATTACATGTATGTGATTATCTTACATAAAATTGTATTGCCTGTCCTGATGAAATACTGGCTTTTCCTTGCTGACTTTGAGGAAGCAAATGGCCATATTGGAAAAGCCCACATGACAAGGAATTGAGGGCAGGCCCCAGCTGACAACCAGCAAGAAATTTAGGCCTTCCATCCAACAACTCCCAAGGAACTAAATGCTGCCAATAACCGCATGAGCTTGGTAGTGGATCCTTCCCTAGTTAAGCCTCAGATGAGACCCCAGCTCCAGGTGACACCTGGATTGCAGCCTTGTGAGATCCTGGAGAGAGGACTCAGTTAAGCCATACCCAGACTCCTGACTCATAGAAACTGTGAAATAATAAATCTGTGATGTTTTAAGCAACTAAATGTGTGGTAATATTGTTATGCAGCAGTAGATACCTAATCTACATGTAAGTGGGATTATAGCAGACACATTAAAAGGTAACTGTCTCATGGTGGTCCAGTGGTTAGGACTCTGTGCTTCCACTGCAGGGGGCACAGGTTTGATCCCTGGTCAGGGAACTAAGAGCCTGCACATGGTGTAGTGCGGCCAAAAAAAAAAAAAAAAAAAAAATGGTTACCATCTCAGTTTTGCCTGAGACCTGACTACTTGATCATCTAGACAGGATATGCAAAGTAGAGGGCTGAAAACTAAATTTTAGACCATTTCCCAAACTTTTGTTTGGGATATAAAAGGATTGCAGTTGAAGAGGGCAGACTTGGAGATTGAAGAGAGGATTTCACTGGAGAGAGCTATCATCTGCTGAGAGTGCCAATTCCTGTTCCCCTGGGAGACTGGGTGTAAGGGCTTACCCCTCACCTCAAGCCTACTGACAGGAACTTCAAAGAAGCCATTTGGAGAACTTGATACATGACCCCAGTGCTGACAGAGCGAACAGGTGGGAGAATTGCTGAAGGGAACTGGGTGAACAGAAGACCAAAAGTGTATCTTTCCTGTGGATAAGCGTGGGCCAAACAGGAAAAAGTTGGCGTGGAGCTGTTATAAATCCTACCTAAAAGGACTCTCTGGAGTGGTAAAGAGGCCTCAGCAGAAGGAGGCTGAAGTGCACCAGCAGGTGCCTGGGGACTAGGAAACTACCAGACAAAGATTTGCATCAGGCTAAGTCAAGTGAATTGCAGGAAGACAGGTCCAATAATGGGAACTTCTCCAAAGAACCCAAAAACTATCCATTAGCAGTGGTCAACTTTAAACATTTGCCAAGCCCAGAGAGCACCATCTCAGGACAACTTAGTCATGTAGAATTTCTCCTGATCCTTTACTCATTTTCTTTCTTCTTTCTTCCTCTCCCTCCACCCCTTTGATGCTGGAGGAATCAGAAACCATGGTTAGCCAATTGTAGGCTCCAGGATAGAAACAGGCAGGCAGATAGCCTTCCCTTCAGCATCAAACCAGAGCTGGGGAGAGGAGGAGCTCTAACTTTGAATCTTTAATTATTACATTGACTGGACAGATTACTGAACTGAGTCTTTTTTAAGCCAAAATGATTGAAAGATGTTTTAATATCTAATAGTGGTAAACTACAAGTTTGCCCTAAATTTTATCCAAAAGCAGAAATTCTAACACTATACTGAAGAGTTTTGTAACAGCAGCTATGGGTGAGAAATGCTGTTGATGAGTGCATGCTATAATGCTACTCTTTCGATGTTTTTCTGCACTTTTCTCAGTCAACTAAGCTTCATGGAAGTACGCACAAGTCATCTCATATAACTCTAATGCATTCATTCATGATGGTTTGTATGAATCATAAATCGATTTGACCTGTTAATGGGCACACTCTTTTCCTTCCTCAGGTCTTACTGCTTGTTTTGGTCCTTTGAGCAGAAATTTTGTTATTAAACATGCAAAAATTAACATACATAAATTTTTTTAAAATAATTTTTGATGGGAAAGAATTTATATTAAATGACTATATAAATAACACAGGAGGGTTTAGCATTTCCTGGTATAACAAAAAATGCACAAATAGGGCTTCACTGGTGGCGCAGTGGTTGAGAGTCCGCCAGCCGATGCAGGGGACACAGGTTCGTGTCCCGGTCCGGGAAGATCCCACATGCCATGGAGCGGCTGGGCCCGTGAGCCATGGCCCCTGAGCCTGCATGTCCGGAGCCTGTGCTCCACAACGGGACAGGCCACAACAGTGAGAGGCCCAAGTACCGCAAAAAAAAAAAAAAAAAAAAAAGCAGAAATAAGGGGCAAATTGTCTTTAAAATGTCTTTAGAAGAACTACATTCACTCAGTACATAAGCCACTCCTTGCAAAGATGTTAGATATTAGATAAACTCAAGGAATCAATGAGGTTATAATCCCTTAGTGAATTACTGTTTTGTGATAGCAAGCAATATGCCAATTGCCTAAAAGAATTATTAACACAGCAAAATCTGACTTGTCCCTTTGTGTGGGGACAAATTATATAAGAAAATTCCATACCTATACTTTTGGAGAATTATAAGAATAATATAAAATGCTATACATATTAAAATGAATAAGATATGATATTGAACAGAATACAGATAATTTTCTATTACTCCGGTTTGAAATCTCCTTAAATATTGTATGGAATTCAAAAAAATGCTTCAAAACAGTGGACAAAAAATAAAAAGCAATACATGAAAACTAAAAATTGAGAAGTCTGTAAGATTGTGAAAGGAAGCATGGAGTGAGCCTGCAGTTGAATGGAGCATTATGAAATACATATAAAAAGAAACTCTGTTTCCGTGGAGGATGGTCAACATAAGGAATCTTCATCCCTTAGAGATAGTCTTGGAAATAATCTCAGAAACTTGTTTGAATTCACACATAAGAAATATAGAATTTAATTTTAAATACAGAGATGTTATTATGCACAAAGTATGTGCCAAAGATTTTGATATATTTTAATAATCAAGTTTATGAAACATGGTCTTTACTTTCATGTGACAAAATTTTTAAGATAAATAAATGATTGGGTACATTACTTATTAACAATTGCATTTGCTGTTAAAACAACACTTTTGTCACTGTCAGAGGTAATATACTGAGATAGATGTGAGTCTCCCTGTATGATAGTTTTCCTGTTGTTTTATTAGATTAAGCAATGTCATTGTTAATCTCATCATGATCGTTTTAGATGCAGCTTAAGTTATTTTTTCAGGAAAGGCATGCTATTTTTCTTCTTCCTGTAAACTTAAAGAGCAGTTTTCAATCTATACTGCTTACTTAGCCCTTATGATTTTTTGCCTTTCTTTCATTCATTCATTCGACAAATATTTGGACCACTATGCTGAACACTTTTAATATTGCTAGTTATATTTTATGGCTATGAATTTATGGCAGTATCCAGCCCTTAACTAAATTGTGGGCTCTATCAGCTCAAATAAATATACATATATATTTATTATGCACATATATTACAATTTAATATATCTAATATCTACCTATGTAGGCTCTCTTTAACTATAGCATAACATCTGGAATCAGACTTCTGTTGTTCAAATTCTGGGTCCACGATTGACTAGCTGCGTGATTTTGGTTAAGTTATTTGACCTGAGCCTAATTTTCAAGTCCTCCAAATTAGGATAATAAAATACATAGTTCAGAGGTTATAATGAATAGTAACAGAAATGATGTGTGTCATGCTGTTTGGTACATAATTGATGTATAACACACATGCCAGTTACTCATATTAAAGTAGGAAGGTAGCAAAAACATTTCTAATGTAACATAATGCCTTAAATTCAGAATATAGAAATCAGGGCAGACCCAAAAAGACCAGCAATAGATAGAAATTTTAGGAAAACATAGGCGTTTGAGGACTTACTGTCTCATTTGTAAAACCTTTAAAAATAGATAACATTTTCTTTATTTTTTTGTTTGTCTTTTGTTGCTGTTGTTTTTCTGGCCATGCAATGGGGCATGTGGGATCTAGTTCCCTGACCAGGGATCGAACCATGCCCCCTGTATTGGAAGGGCAAAGTCTTAATCTCTAGACTGCCGGGGAAGTCCCAAAAATAGATAACATTTTCTTTGAAGTCCATTCAAATCCTACCATTCTTTGATTCTTTCACTAAAAGAGTACTCCAGCTTCTAATCATGAGGGGTAGCATCAGTCTGATATACAAAGTGTGCAAATCGTGTGATGATAAATTCATAATCCTTTAAGCACCTATCTCCTTTGTGCACTCATTGCCTGCTTCTCTAAGGTGACAAGACAGAGTTAAATAAAGCTTAGAATGAAAGAATGAAGTAGTGCCAAAAAATAAGGCATTTTTTATTACTAAAGGCAGAATATTGAATTACTGGAAAAGAAGTAGGTAACCATGTCACAAACAAGCCAATGTTATTCATTTGGAATACATTTACTAGGCAATACTTTTACCATAGTGATTCAGGAAAACATAACTGCCAAACATTTTCTCAAACACTTGAAAAGGAAAAAAAAGCTCTGTAAGACAGATGTTGGCTAATGGCTATTCTCCTTTCTCCCCTCACCTCCAGCCATAAATCACTTATATCACCTTTAACTTTACAGTGTTTAAACCTTTTAACATTTTCACTATGGAGAAAGGATTATAATTTCTTAAATCCCTGTAGCCTGTAGGAAGTTTTTTTTTTCCTAATAAAATGCATTTGAATTATTTGTGTAAAATTAATCCCAATCTCCACACAGAGAGTAAAGGATAGTGACAGCGTTATCTGGATTTCATTTCAACTGCTTTGCTCAGCTTAATTGCAACGAATTCCATCATCCTTTCCAATTTGATTGTGTTTCCATCAAATATTTTTGAATCCTAATCTGTGCCTTGGAGGAAAACCTTGCTTATTGGCCTCAATGTAATTATCAGCAGCTATCCATGAAGTATAGCATGTATTGTACAGATATTTGGACTGATCATTTATTGTACCAGAAACTTTAAAATGTGTCTTGTTTCACACATGATTTGTCCTCTAAAAATATCGGTAGACACTGTTAACTTGACAAGAGAGGGAAAGAAAAAAAGTAATAATTAGATGCGGGTGGGTGAAAGGGAGTGGTACTCAGTGTTTGAAAGGCAATTTTGGACCATCACTATTTATAGGAAAAGAGAAAGGGTCAGAAGCAATGGGAATGTCATAATTTGACATTCAAAGAAATTAACAGGAATAAATAAGCAGAAAGGCCCTATAATGATTCCTCTCATCTGGACATTTTTTAGTTCCCTTTCTTCAAAGCTTATTAAAGGTAAAAGAAATAATTTCAATGAGAATCAAAGAAATGCAGCTTGTTAGTTTATCCTTTCTATTGGCAACCCATGAAAGAGACCCAAATTAGGAGTGTGACCTTAAAGGAGTTATTTCACCTTCTACACTTCAGTTTTCTCAACTAGTGTTTTGACTAGAAGGTTGCCACTGTCTATTCCAGCTCTAATTTCTAGGATTTTTACATGCATGGGTGATTTGGCTGTCAAGAGAATTTTGTCATCCAAACAACAGATTAAATTAGCTATAGCAATTTCTAAATCAGCAAAGCAACTATTTGGGTTTTGTTTTGTTTTAATTTTTAACTAACTAGGCTTTCCTATTAGTTGAAGAGAATATACATATAAAGAAGTGGAAACTGACGCAGCCTCAGAGACTTGGATTTAAAAAAATTCCCAAGAGAACCAAGCAAAAATAAATAATAGAGACACATGATGATGGAGTGCTGTTCAGAATTTGAAATACAACTTTGAAGATATTAGTGTTTACAAGAAAGAGAATCTATTAAAAAAAGCAAGAGGATATAAATGACCACAAAAACCTAATTTTTCTTTTTAACAAAATAAATTTCAAATGGAGTCAACCAAAACTATATCTCTGAGAGTAAGAGGGAAGAAACTAGGGAAATTCAGAACAGGAAATTAGAACATAGTATAAGCCCAAGAAGTATTTGTTGAATGAATAAATAATAGGTTTACCTGCTATTAAGATGACAAAATAGAGCTTTTGTTCAGAATGTCCCCATCAGAAGTCAGAATCTTTGAGGTTATCATGAATGTTTCCTTATTCTGAAACATTGGCACTCTCATGACCTATCAGCAAACAACTAGTCTATTAATTAAAAATTGCATTCACCGACAGCTCCCTCTCTTACAGTGGAGAACTCTGATGAGGTTCTACTCCCTTGCTCCCAGCCTCAGACTGCCTATCTTCTACCCCATGAGGATGTCTTTATGCATTGTCAATCCCAAAATCCATCTAGAAAAATTGAACAAGTAGAAGTGGTTGACTTAATGTTGTTTTTATTGATTTTTCTATAATTCAATAATAGAATGGGGTTGTGAGTGAGACAAGTGTGAAAATTTGATTTGGTTAGATACAATCATGGGTTATCAATCAACACACGTTTATCCCCCACCTAACATATGAAAAGCACTAGGCTTAATACACAGGCCATGACCAAGGAGCTCACAATCCATACTATTTATGGAGATAACTATAAATATATAACAAGGTAAGAAAAAATTTTGTAATTCAAGAGTACTAAATGAGTAATTGGCCAATAATTACATGACACACACACACACACACACACACACACACACACAGTTATTCTCTGAGTTGAGAGGAGGATAAGATCCCGTGGGCTATAAAGAGCTGCTAATGTTTCTTGGAGAATGGTCTTGATTTAGACTTTGAAGAATTAGTGGTCTAGTTATCAGGGAAAAATGAATTTATATAAACAGATTTTATATAAATTTGAACTTATATAAACAGATTGACATTATCAAATATTTTAGAGTAGATAACATTGACTATATGATCAAAGCTACTTAAAACAATGGCACACTGTAGAGGAAGCAAGTAGAATTTGAGAGGATCATTGTGAAAAACCAACTGGAATTAGAATCAGATGTAGTGATTCCATCCTTAACAATCCTATTATTAAATTTTCAATCTGATTTATTTTTAAAACACATGCTAACTCAGCAATGAACAAAGGAAAAACAGGAATGGAAAAACTGGCAGATAAATAATATAGAATTATTAGAAAGGTGAACTCTAGAAGGAAAAAAGTGTTTCAAAAGTGATCATGTTTAAGATACACAGATCATATTTGGTCTTTATGAAATGCTCTTAAAGTAAAACTTGACTTAAATTTAGACTCCAGAACTATCTGTGACACATCCCAAACCAGGATGGGTGTAACATGTGACTTCCTGACTCTTAATTTATTCTAAACTATACTTCACAAAGTTGCAACTTTACTAGTAAATGAAAAAGTGATTATGTCCAGGCCTTAAAATTAACTTAAATACTAACTTAGTGAAAATCCACTATTTCTCAATAATGAGAGTTAATTGTTTTAAGATTAAATTGTTCTCTGGATTTTACATCATGATTACAAAACTTCTTCTTAGAGCTCCTTTAATAGATATATATTTTAAGTAATCTCTTTGTTTTTTTCAGTCTTAAAAAGCTGTTTTAACCTTTGTCTCTGCTTTGCTTTTTGCCTTTTCCTTCCTGAAATATTGGTCTTTTTAATCTTTTTTAAACTACACCATAGCAACTAATGGGTGGGGCCACTTGGAAACATTTTTGTCTTCAGTCTTAGTGTAATTGAAAGACTGGTGATAAATATTTAAATTCATTTCTCCATACCAAAGGAACAACAAAAGAATGAATGGGAGGAAAGAAAGAAAGAAAAAAAGAAAAGAAACAAAAAAGAAAAACATGGAGAATTTTTATGAAATATAGAAGATGACCATATGTGCTTCATTTGGGTATATTGGCCTGTTTTACAAACAATCACAACTAAGCCCATGCACCACAACTACTGAGCCCATGTGCTGAAACCACTAGAGAAAGCCCGCACACAGCAATGAAGACCCAACATAGCCAAAAATAAATTTTAAAAAATAATAATAAAAACAATCAAAGATACATCACTTCTGGTTATGAAGTGATGGAAATGGTCCCTGACTTCTCCTCCCAACAAAAACAACTAGAAACTGGGCAAAATATATGTCAGGCACTGTTTTCAGGCACTGAACAGCAGGAAGTTCAGTACTCTGATCCCTCAGGGAAAAGAAACATAAACCTGAGTCCCATGTTCATTTTGATTCTCTGCCTGACTTTCTTGGGATGGTGCAGAGAAGTGGAATCAAAGCTGAACAGCCTTATTGCTAAACTGAGGAAGTAGGGAGTGGAGTTTTAAGCTGCTAAAGTAGCTGGAAATTTCAGTGTACTAAACAAGAGGTAACTGCACTAGTGGCCAGAACTATAACTTATCATCAAAAACAGTGGGACAGTGGAAACCAGACAACAATGAAAAACATCTTTTAGAGTGATGAAAAAATATGTGTGTGTGTGTGTATATGTATATATTCAACTTAAATGTCTATATCCAGCAAAAATTACCTTAAAAAAATGAGGGTGAAATGAAAACTTGTTGTACAAAGAAAAGTTGAAAGAATTTATCAAAAAAGAGATGTGCCTGGGCTTCCCTGGTAGCGCAGTGGTTGAGAGTCTGCCTGCCGATGCAGGGGACATGGGTTCGTGCCCCGGTCCAGGAAGATCCCACATGCCGCAGAGCGGCTGGGCCCGTGAGCCATGGCCGCTGAGCCTGCGCTTCCAGAGCCTGTGCTCCGCAACGGGAGAGGCCACAACAGTGAGAGGCTCGCGTACCTAAAAGAAAAGTTATCAGCCAAGAAAAATTTAAAAACCAGTGAACATCTCCTATATGTCATAGAATAAATATTGCAATATCTGTCGCTAAAAAAAAAAAAAAAGTGATTTTTGTTTTTTATGTCTATCTGGAAAGGAACTGATCATAGTAAATACCTGGAGAAAGAATACAAACAACATATTAGAACATACTAGAGTGTATTGGGTGAATGAAAGTTGTAGGCTTTTATTATCTGATGGATTAGTAATTTTTAAAGCAGCTCATAGGCTACTATGAAAGATCTAACTTTAGCACCTTGCAAGCTCCAAATTCATCCAAATTAGGGGGGAAAGTTTGAAATGTTTGCTGTCAAATACTGACTCCATAACTTTCAATATCAGAAATATTGCATTTATATTCTCATGAACTTGGGATAAGTACATGATCAAAATTGATTTCTGGGCAAACTGTAATCATAATACAGTTTTAGCTTTTAAAACTAAAGAATTAAAATGGGAATGTTCCTTTCACAATTATTACCAGGAGCTTTTAGCCCTAGACATCTTTCTAATACTTACAAATAGTGATAACCAAACTTGAGAGAGAGCTGAGTTTCTGCAATGGAGTTTGACCGAAGTAGGCACTCAATGAGGTATGTGTTGACTAATAAGTGTTTAAGTAAATGAATTTAATAAACCAACACTAGAGTAAGAGCCAGAAGACTCAGTTCTACTCAAAATCACATCATCTCTTTGAGATTTTATTTTTTCACATATAAAATAAGAATGATAACACTTACCTTACCTATCTCACAAGGCTTCTGTGAATATCAGAAGAAATATTAGATGGGAAAGCAATTTAAAACAGATGGAAATATAAATGAATCCTTTTAAAGGTAATAGGAAAAAGCCACATTTTTGACTACTTACAAACAACGAGTCAATAGTAACTTCATTTAGTTGAAACATTAAGAAGTTCAGAGGAAATTGGTGCTTGTAAAAAAGTGCTCACTGTAGAACAGAATGAATACACCTCTGGAATGTGAGCTTCACACAGACTTTTGTTATCAACCAAACAAAGAGGTGACAATAGTTCCTTTATTTCTTAGATTTATTGCACTAACTTAAGCAGGGTTGTTTTCTGCATCTGGGGAAGGAAAGGATTCTGCAAGAAATGGGTTTTAATCAAATGATGGAATGCTCCTTAGTGTTTTCAACCAAACAAAAAACCCAAAGCAATTGTGAAAGAAAATTGCTCCTTTATTATCTTTATTTTGGGTCAGGCTCTTTGGAAGCAAGTCCCCACATTTTGGCTCAAGCCTGATAATGTCACCCACTGAGCTTACCAGAAGGGGAAATGCTAAGGTTTGCATTCTAAATGTCCACATTTGCTTTTCTTTATATGACCAATGATCCCTCACCTAGACCATAATCAGGTAGTAAAAGGTTTAGAAATGAGCCTGGTTCATAAAATAGGTTGATACTACTGTAGTGACTACTACAAGTATATTTTGTTCAACTTTTCTGAATATTGGAGCATCTTAAAGAAAACCTTTTTAATATCTGTTACCTTAATCTACGAAATTGTTCTAGAACAAACAAAATGGTAGTGTTACTAAACTATCTAGACAGAAGCGTTTACAAGTAAAAGGGACCAGATTTTTCCACAGAGTTGTGTGTATCTGTCGATTTTGGTAGGGGAAACACTGAATGAAACCGCCCCGCCCTGGCCCAGCAAAGACAGTAACAATTTGCATGAGTTATTTTATGACAGGAGATGCTGTTAAGGAACATGGAACTAACAAGCCACCACCAACCAGAAGAATATGGGAAAGGTCAAAAGGAGTGAGGAGACGCCAGTCCACATGTCCTACCAACCTCCCAGAATCCTCCTTGCAGGAATCCATCTTGGCTGAGCGGTTGCATGTGCCACCAGACATGATTGGCCAGAGACAACCCAGAAACTGATCCCATCATCATAAAACCTGAGACTGTAAGCCACATGGCAGAGCAGTTCTCCTGGGTTCACTTACCCTGCTGATCTCCACCCAGGCACCCCTTCCCAATAAAGTCTCTTGCCTTGTCAGCACGTGTGTCTCCTTGGACAATTCATTTCCGAGAGTTAGACAAGAGCCCTCTCTCGGGTCCTGGAAGGGGTCCCCCTTCCTGCAACAATTTGGTAGAAGAAATTTATCCAAAGGCTGCCTTGCCAGTTCTGTATTAACCAGGATTACTATAAAACTGTGTTTGCCACTAATTCAACACTAGGCAGATTGGTGTGTACTATACATATGAATTACAACTGTGCCTAATAGGCATGTGCATGATAGGGACTCAATAATTATTTATTAAATGAATGGTTGAATGAGTAATTTTTAAATCTTACAACAAACATTTTTAAAGTATTATTCCCCCCTCAGGTTGCATTTATTCTGGAGTAAGCCTAACACAAATTGTTAATTTTGTTGACAAAATTCAAGACCCATTCATGGAAAACTCTCAGAAAAATAGGAATAGAGGGGGAATTCTTCAACTTGATAAAGGACTTCTACAAAAACCTAGAGCCAATGGTGAGAGATTGAATGCTTTCATCCAAAGATTGGGGAAAAAGCAAGGATTTCTTCTCTTATCACCCTTAATCAACATAGGATACCAGAAGTTGTAACAAGTGCAATGCAAAAAGAAGAAATAAAAGGCACAAAGATCAGTAAGGAAGAAACAAAACTTCCCTATTTGAGAATGATGTAATTGTCTGTGTAGAAAAATCCCAAAGAATCTACAAAAAAAAAAAATCCCTTGAACTAATAAATAATGTCACAAGATAACAAGATAATCACAAAAAATCTATTGTATTTCTATATACCTCCAATGAACAAAATTTAAAATACAGTATTATTGCAGTGAAATACTTAGGTGCAAATCAAAACATATACAAAATCTGTATGCTGAAAACTACAAAACACTGATAAAAGAAATCAGAGCTCTAAATAATCAGAGGAAGATACTATGTTCATGGATTAGAAGACTCAACATAGTAAAAATGCCAATTATTCTTAAATTGATATTTAAGTTCAATACAATTTCTATAAAATTCCCAGCAGGATTTTTTGCAGCTATATTATTTAGAATAGGCAAGATTATTCTAAAATTTATATGGAAAAGCAAAGGAACATACTTGTTATTGGATAAATTTCCAGAGAATTATACTGAGATTGATTTTGAAAATTCAATCAAAAAATAAAAGTAACTGAAATATAATTGAAAAAAAACTGAAACCTCCACTGTGAAATATAAAAGATATATATAAATGGAGAAATATGTTTTGTTCCTTGAATGCAAAACTTAATGTAGTTAATATGCATTTCTGCAATAAATTGATCTAAATATACTAAATGATTCCAGTAAGAATCTAAATATTTTTTAGAAATTTGATCAAATATTTCTAAAAGAATCTTCCTCTGCTTGCTATTAGAACTCAATTATTCATTAACTCTTTAACTAAAATATTTATTAAGCCTCTATTATATGCCAAGCATTAAGCTAGGCAAAGAGATTACCGATGAAGACTACAAAATGTGATCACAACTAACTGCTGAACAATCATCGACAGGAAGTCACAGGAACTCACTAAAAAAGATACCCCACATCCAAAGACAAAGGAGAAACTACAATGAGATGGTAGGAGGGGCGCAATCACAGTAAAATCAAATCCCATAACTGCTGGGCTGGTGACAAACAAACTGGAGAACACTTATACCACAGAAGTCCACCCACTGGAGTGAAGGTTCTGAGCCGCACATGAGGCTTCCTAACCTGGGGGTCTGGCAACGGGAGAAGGACTTCCTACAGAATCACACTTTGAAGGCTAGTGATCAATAAAGGAATCAATCCAAGAAAAAGATATAACAATTATAAATATATATGTACCCAACATAGGAGCCCCTCAATACATAAGGCAAGTGCTAACAGCTATAAAAGAGGAAAACGAAAGTAACACAATAATAAGGGGGACTTTAACTCCACACTTACACCAATGGACAGATCATCCAAACAGAAAATGAATAAGGAAACACAAGCTTTAAATGACACAATAGACCAGATAGATTTAATTGATATTTATAGGACATTCCATTCAAAAACAGCAGATTACACTTTCTTCTCAAGTGTGCATGGAACGTTCTCCAGGATAGATTGCATCTTGGGTCACAAATCAAGCCTCAGTAAATTTAAGAAGATTGAAATCATATGAAGCATCTTTTCTGACCAAAACATTATGAGATTAGAAATCAATTACAGGGAAAAAGCATAAAAAGCACAAACACATGGAGGTTACTAAATAACCAAGAGATCACTGAAGAAATCAAAGAGGAAATCAGAAAATACCTACAGACAAATGACAATGAAGCCACGACAATCCAAAACTTATGGGATGCAGGAAAAGCAGCTCTAAGAGGGAAGTTTATAGCAATATAATCTACCTCAAGAAATAACAGACATCGCAAATAAACAGTCTAATCTTACACCTAAAAGAACGAGAGAAAGAAGAACAAACAAAACCCAAACTTAGTAGAAGGAAAGAAATCATAAAGATCAAGCAGAAATAAATGAAATAGAAACAAAGAAAACAATAGCAAAGACCAATAAAACTAAAAGCTGGTTCTTTGAGAAGATGAACAAAATTGATAAACCATTAGCCAGACTCATCAAGAAAAAGATGGAGAGGACGCAAATCATTAAAATTGGTAATGAAAAAGGAGAAGTTACAACAGACACCGCAGAAATACAAAGCATCCTAAGAGACTACTACAAGCAACTCTATGCCAATAAAATGGACAACCAGGAAGAAATGGACAAGTTCTTAGAAAGGTATAACCTTCCAAGACTGAACCAGGATGAAATAGAAAATATGAACAGACCAATCACAAGTAATGAAAATGAAATGGTGATTAAAAATCTTCCAACAAACAAATGTCCAGGACCAGATGCCTTCATAGGTGAATTCTATCAAACATTTAGAGAAGAGCTAACACCCATCCTTCTCAAACTCTTCCAAAAAATTGCAGAGGAAGGAACACTCCCAAACTTGTTCTATGAAGCCACCATCACCCTGATACCAAAACTAGACAAAGATATTACAAAAAAGGAAAATTACAGACCAATATCATTCATGTATATAGAAGCAAAATCCTCAAGAAAGTGCTAGCAAACAGAATCCAAAAACCCATTAAAAGGATCATACATCAGGATAAAATGGAATTTATCCCAGGGATGCAAGGATTCTTCAATATGTGCAAATCAGTCAATGTGATACACCATATTAATAAATTGAAGAATAAAAACCATATGATCATTGCAATCGATGCAGAAAAAGCTTTTGACAAAATTCAACACACATTTATTATAAAAACTCTCCAGAAAGTGGGCATAGAGGGAACCTACCTCAACATAATAAAGGCCATATACGACTAAGCCACAGCAAACATCATTCTCAATAGTGAAAAACTGAAAGCATTTCCTCTAAGATCAGGAATGAGACAAGGATGTCCACTCTCACCACTAATATTCAACATAGTTTTGAAAGTCCTAGCCACAGCAATCAGAGAAGAAAAAGAAACAAAAGGAATACAAATTGGAAAAGAAGAAGTAAAATTGTCACTGTTTGCAGATGACATGATATTATGCATAGAGAATCCTAAAAATGCTACCAGAAAACTACTAGAGCTAATCACTGAATTTGGTAAACTTGCAGGATACAAAATTAATGCACAGAAATCTCTTGCATTCCTATACACTAATGATGAAAAACTAAGGAAACACTCCCATTTACCATTGCAACAAAAAGATAAAACACCTAGGAATAAACCTACCTAGGGAGACAAAAGACCTGTATGCAGAAAACTATAAGACACTGATGAAAGAAATTAAATATGATACACACAGATGGAGAGATATACCATGTACTTGGATTGGAAGAATCAATATTGTGAAAATGACTATACTACCCAAAGCAATCTACAGATTCAATGCAATCCCTATCAAATTACCAATGGCATTTTTTTACAGAACTAGAACTAAAAATCTTAAAATTTATATGGAGACACAAAAGACCCTGAACAGCCAAAGTTGTCTCGAGGGAAAAAAATGGAGCTGGAGGAATCAGGCTCCCAGACTTCAGACTATACTACAAAGCTACAGTAATCAAGACAATATGGTACTGGCACAAAAACAGAAATACAGATCAATGGAACAGGATAGAAAGCCCAGAGATAAACCCACACACCTATGGTCAACTAATCTATGACAAAGGAGGCAAGGATATACAATGGAGAAAAGATAGTCTCTTCAATAACTGGGAAACCTGGACAGCTGCATGTAAAAGAGTGAAATTAGAACACTCCCTAACACCATACACAAAAATAAACTCAAAATGGATTAGAGACCTAAATGTAAGACTGGACACTATAAAACTCTTAGAGGAAAACATAGGAAGAACACTCTTTGATATAAATCACAGCAAGATCTTTTATGATCTACCTCCTAGAGTAATGGAAATAAAAATAAACAAATGGGATCTAATGAAACTTAAAAGCTTTTGCACAGAAAAGGAAACCATAAACAAGACGAAAAGACAGCCCTCAGAATGGGAGAAAATATTTGCAAACGAATCAATGGACAAAGCATTAATCTCCAAAATATATAAACAGCTCATGCAACTCAATATTAAAAAAATAAACAACCCAATCCAAAAATGGGCAGAAGTCCTAAATAGACATTTCTCCAAGAAGACATACAGATGGCAAAGAAGCATATGATATGCTGCTCAACATCACTAATCATTAGAGAAATGCAAATCAAAACTGCAATGAGGTATCACTTCACCAGAATGATAGAATGGCCATCATCAAAAGATCTACAAACAATAAATGCTGGAGAGGGTGTGGAGAAAGGGAACCCTCTTCCACTGCTGGTGGGAATGTAAATTGATACAGCCACTATGGAGAACAGTATGGAGGTTTCTTAAAAAACTAAAAATAGAATTACTATATGACCCAGCAATCCCAGTACTGGGCATATACCCAGAGAAAACCATAATTCAAAAAGACACATGCACCCCAATGTTCATTGCAGCACTATTTACAATAGCCAAGACATGGAAGCAACCTAAATGCCCATTGACAGATGAATGGATAAAGAAGTTGAGGTACATATATACAATGGAATATTACTCAACCATAAAAATGAATGAAATTGGGTCATTTGTAGAGATGTGGATGGATCTAGAGACTGTCATACAGAGTGAAGTAAGTCAGAAAGAGAAAAACAAATATCGTATATCAACGCATATATGTGGACACTAGAAAAATGGGACAGACAAACCGGTTTGCAGGGCAGAAATTGGGACACAGATGCAGAGAACAAACATATGGACACCAAGGGGGGCAAGTGGGGCGGGTGTTGGTGGTGTGATGAATTGGGAGATTGGGATTGACATATATACACTAATATGTATAAAATTGATAGCTAATAAGAACCTGCTGTATAAAAAATAAATAAAATAAAATTCAAAAAAGACTTCAAAATGTATATTTGGATCCCATTTTTATAAAACATATAATCATATACAAATGGAAGTATATGTATTTCATTTTTAGGAGTAATTATCTTAGGTTGCTAGGAATTTTGGTGGTAATTTCCTCAGTTTTGCTTATCTTTATTTTCATTTTTTAAAATTGAAAAAATTACCTGTGTAATTTTTCTTAGAGAAAATAATCACTTAAAAATAAAGGTATTCACTGTTTTTTATATGACTGGGATAATTTATTTTAGGAATGCTAGAGATAAGAAAGATACAGAAAACAAATTGCTAAAATCCATCTACATATTTGCATTGTTCATGAGTTTTAATACAAAACATTTGTATATTAATTTTTTAAATTTTTTGTATCATCTTCTTGCTACAAAGATATTCTTTAAAAAGGAAACACAGTTAATCATGCTTACAAATATAATAGAAATATTTGGGTCATACATTAAGTTTTTTCATTTTCAAGTTTGTAATACACATACATTATAAGTTTAATACACTTTAAAATAATTTAACTGTACTACTTTGTTTTCAAATGTAATTAATACTTCCCTATCACAATAATATACTTTTCTGTCTTAGCTTTTCTTTCTGATACTTAATTTCCTTTAGGCTAAATGTTCGTATTGTTTCCTTTTACCAGATAAGAAAATAAAAGCTTGGACGGATCATCCAACTTTCCTAAGACCATATACCTAGTAAGTATTATAGCTGAGATTTGAACCCAAGCATTCTGATTCCAGAATCCATTTGTCTAACCACCACCTAATATTTGTAAGTCTCTGATTATTAAGCACCATGATAGATATGTATTATGTTATCTGCTAACTGATTATGTTAGTCACTTTACACAAAAGGGAAAGCTATTTCCCGTATGGTCTATAGTCATATTCAGGATGACCCAGAGACTCAAAATAAATATTTTAAGTAATTGAAGTCAGAATAAAAAGGGAAGGAAGAAAGGCATAAAGTGAGAAGGTCAATCAGATTTATGCTGGAAAGTTTATTCATAAGAGGGGAAAGAACATAGTTTGGAGATATAATGACTCATAATGTCCATGATGTGGATAGGAAATAAACTAGGAAACAAACCACAGTTCTGAAATGAGAAGGCTTTGAGAGTACTGTAAAGTTTTTTCAACTTAAGTTCCATGTTTTCTATAAAGTACTTGTATTTATAAATTGAAACTTCATATTTTGTGGATTAAAGCCATTCTTTTGAAAATGAAGTCATTGACTGTCCAGTAATAAAAGTAAACTTACTGGTGGACTTGAAACCCTTCAAGGATAATTTCCATTTCTCTTTCCCATTTTGATTCAGTTGTGTTGCTGCTTGTATTATTAACAGTTCATGTTGTTCTTATTACTTTGCTTAATTTAATAAGATCCTTCCCTCTAATTGTACATGTTTACTTTGTACAGTTTTTTAAAAGTCAATTTTGGCCACTTAGCTGTCTGAATATTAAACTCAACTCCATTTAAATATAGTTAAATATAATCTGGGGTATTTTTGCTAATTGGTTAGCTATTTAAATGGTTTAGGTGGATAAACTACAAACTAATTGTATTCTGCAATAGAAAAGACTATGAAAATGTTTTGGTGCTTCGTTAAAAATTTAGACTTAATTGTTCTACTTTGAAAGGGAGAAGTAACATATAAAACTGCATTTGGGGGTAATAGAACTGAAAACATTTTACTTGGTCTAGTGTTCACCTCTACAAATCCTACAAGTATCATTGATTAATCCTAACAGGTTTTTTTTTTTTTTTTGAAGTTGGCCAGTGATCATAAAGATGAAAAGCCTAGTTACAAAAAACTTGTAAATTTTTTTAAAGATATTTTATTGACCATAAGTCAATATTAGAGACTAATAATAATACTATAGTTTCCCTATTAAGCGTAAATGGTTTTTGTCTATGGATCCCCTTAGAAGAAAGTGCATTCTATCTGCTCATATTCATGAAAGAGAGAAAGAAGTATAGTGTCACTAGGATCTCAAAATATTTTTTTCATTTAATATTAGAGCAGAAGATGGTTTCTTAATCCCTTGAAGCACAATACAGAAATGTTTGGTTCTCAGTGAGAGGTAACTCTGTCTGGCTCTTATCACTAAAGAAAATTGAGTTAGAAATGGAGTATATCTGTGTTAGTCACTAACAGTTATAAGGTTTATATAAGAGTGACAGTTTGCCCTACAAAATACTTAGTAATTGTGTCACATCATGTGTTTCCAGGTGCCAAGCAACTGTTCCTGGTTTTATTATAGATTCACTCCCTGCCAGTTTATTGTGTTTCAAACAATAGCTAATGCAGACCATGGGAACCTCGGCTAAAAAGTATTCCCTGACAGTATCCGGATGTCATACATATGTTTCTAGTGGGAAAACAAGGTGGATAACACTGTGCCATTGAATAATAAACAAATAATATATAAAGTTACTTCATTAGTATGAGGAAATTTATGCTAAATTAGGAAGCATGTTTGTTTAGGATAGGAAATGCTATATAAGTTGAACATGCAAAGAAAAAAACAATTTCTTCTGTCTGGAAATTTAATAAACAAAATGTTTAGGTTTTCCAGGTGTTTGTCAGAGTTAAATTGGTTTTCCACTCAGTTTCCATCCTTCTATTCTAATAGTGTTCATTTACTTTGTCTCATTCTAAGGGATGACTATAAAACATTTTTTTTAAATGTTAATGTTCTTTTTGTGTTGTAAGAGGAGCTAATTAAACTTACTTGTATTTTTCCCCAGAATATTTTTCAAAGAAACACCAAAATAAATTTTATTTCAGTCTTATTAAATGCAAAAAATGATTTAAAAGGGGTACTGTCAAATTTATCAAGAGTAAATGCATCTACTTTTTCAGTTTTTTATTTATTGTTACAGAAAGAGCACTGAGCAGGTGTACTTGGCTAACATAATGCAATGAATTAAAATTCTCATTTAGATCTGAGGGAAAAAAATAAACAATTTCATGTCAGATTAAATTAAGGTTTCTACATAAAAGGTAATTAACAAGTATTTTCAGAATTTATTCATACAAGGTAAACCTTCATAAGGTAACACTTAGCTTCAAGGGTAATTAGTGCTTCTTAATTCTAAATTAATTACTTATATATTAATATTATATTATCATATAATATCAATTACTTATATTAATAACAATACTAAAGTGATTTTTATTGTTTATATTGCTTGTTGCCTCAATTCCTTATGAAAAAGATAAAACCGTATCCATTTTACATCAGTATGCTCTGTGTACTCAAAATAAACACAGGCCAGTTGTGCTCATTCACATGGTCACATCATTGAATGTCAGGAAAGCAGCTACCTAAGCCACTTTGGGCAACCCAAATGAAAAAGTTCTCTCAGTCATCATTAGGTCACATGATTTTTTTTTTTTTACATTCGCCATTAGTTTAGCCTGGGCTTGATTATATGCTGGAGGCAGAGGTCCCTAGAAACAATGTGAAGCTGTATAAGGCAAGTGGCATCTCTGCTGCATTCTATTTCTAAAAGCAAGTCACAGGGCCAGCTGAGGAGATGCTATAAAGCCACATTGCAAAGAGCATGAATATAAGGAGGGGTGGAGAATTATGGCCATTTTTGCAATCAAATACACCATGTGTTTAATATTGAAGTGGGGGAGGGACAATACTACCACCAATATAACAAGCATGCATTGAATATTTATCATGTACCAGGTGTATATGATTATGCTTCACAAAACTTTTATAAGATTTTATTGTTCCCATTTTACTAATGGGAAAACTGAGGCAATACAGGATGATGTTTGTGTTATAACAAAAGTATTGATGACAATATTTTTATGTTCAAAATTAAATAACCTTGAATTATTCTGAGATGTAAAAATCACTTATTAGAAGAAAAAAATCTGTTGTTAGGAGGAAAAAAATAAAAGAACAGAATCACCTTTACAAGTGGGAGAGTCTAATACCTAAAATAGAAATGCTATCACCTATTTCTGTTAATCAGATAATGTTGTCTTCCTGGACAAAGAACACTGTCTTTCATGGACTATTGTAATACTGAGCAGTGATAATAATATTTAAATGTCTTCCTATCTATGTAATTAGTATAGGGAATTCCTATCAATGTTCTTGCTATATTCCATAGATGTCACCAGTGTTTTTTGAATGAGGGTAAACAGTGGTACCTTTTATCAGCACCTGTTGTATTTTGTGTGTGTGTGTGAAAAGTACATATACATCAAATATATATATGTATATATATTTTAATTCCCTTATTTACTGACTCACTTAGCTGCAACCAGTTTACATGTCAAAGAAATGAGAGAAGGAAAGAGAAGGCACAAAGTTTCTGAAAGTCAGAAGGGTTTTATATCAAGATAGGAATGCTGTGAACTCATACTTAACCATAGAATATGGACAATAACATGAAAAGAATTCCTCACTGTATTACTTAGCAAGAACAAGATTCCTAAATGTTTAGAAGGATACCTAATTTGTCTTAAAATTCTGCTGTCTAGCAAGCATGGTTAATTTTACCGTATGGTTCATGGACATTACAAATTAGGGAGATTATGAAAATGTCCTTGATTAGAAGTCAGGAGACTATTCTGAATGCTGCTCTCCATTATAAACCATGTGACTTCATGCAAATTAATGTTTGCAAGCCTCAGTTTTCCCATTTATAATGCAGTATTGAAATGATGATACCTGCCCTGCCTTCCTAACTGAATTTTGCAAAACTCAAAGTTGATGATGTGGTGATGGTGTTGTGTAAACTCTACAGCACTAGACAGATATCAGGAATGACTGATAATGGCAATGGGACATATGTATTCGTACCTCTGCTGCACCGACCATGGGTTATAGAATGAAGATTTCTTCTTCAAAGTGTGCACTCAACCTGTTTCTAATTTAGACAACACTCTACCATTTATATGGTAATAAGATAGAAGAATAGATCAAAACATTTATATTATTAGAAGCTAGTAAAATATAAAGCCCCCATCTGTGGGACTGTGATATACAAATGGAACAGTTTTGAATCACAATAAGTAAAAAACTACTGTCAACTTTTCTATTCTTTTGCAACAATTTAATAAGGAGATGTCATGACAGATTTTATGATCTTCTAAGCAAGGTAGAATATCAGCAATTTGAGAAAAGAGGGGAATGCAATGCATGATAAAACTGGGAGGAGCAACCGTGCGCAAGGAGTCATCTAACGTTTCAGAGATCCCACTTAATAGATGGGGATGTAAGTTTTAGTTAAGAGAAAGCAGTCCATAATGGATGATAATGTCAGTAGTAGCCACTGTGTATTTAGCTTGGTCTCTGTATCACTTCTTTACATGTATTGTCGTGTTTATTCTTAACAACATCAGTACAGACTATTAGTCTCCCTTTACAAATAAGAATACAGGTTTAAAAGATTATGTAAACTGGCCACAAAATGTCACCCAAACGGCTCAGTAGCAGGCTCAGTCTTGAATCCAGCTCTAGCTATTACAAAAAGGTAAAGGATAGTAAGAAAATATTTGAGGCTTCAGTCATGTTTTTTATTTGGAACCATCTTACTTTTTTTTTTCACTAATCCAGTCTGATTTTACACAGAGTTTTATTATAGATAGTTCAGTGAGAAGAAAATTATTTCTCCCACTTAGAGAAGTTAATTGCTTGTAAAAATATTAAAAGTTTAAAGTGTTGAGAGCTATTTCAACACCTCATTAAGTTTGCACAGAATTGGTAATAAATTCAAAAATTTACTTGAGTATTTATTTAGCTCCTTTACTAGGCACTATATAGAATAGAAAAAAATGAAAAATATGAATTATCACTTCTTGGGGGAACTTATGGCTTCTTTGGCAATAAGGCACCGTAAATAATAACAATCTAAAATTTAAATAATAAGTTTTTAAAATAGCAATCTTAAATTAAAAGTAATAGTTTTAAAAATAATGAAAATACAACTTCTTAAAGCAATCTTGAGAAAGAAAAATGGAGCTGGAGGAATCAGGCTCCTGGACTTCAGACTATACTACAAAGCTACAAAAATCAAGACAGTATGGTACAGGCACAAAAACAGAAATATAGATCAATGGAACAGGATAGAAAGCCCAGAGATAAACCCACACACCTATGGTCAACTAATCTATGACAAAGGAGGCAAGGATATACAATGGAGAAAAGATAGTCTCTTCAATAACTGGGAAACCTGGACAGCTGCATGTAAAAGAGTGAAATTAGAACACTCCCTAACACCATATACAAAAATAAACTCAAAATGGATTAGAGACCTAAATGTAAGACTGGACACTATAAAACTCTTAGAGGAAAACAGGAAGAACACTCTTTGACATAAATCACAGCAAGATCTTTTTTGATCCACCTCCTAGAGAAATGGAAATAAAACCAAAAATAAACAAATGGGACCTAATGAAACTTCAAAACTTTTGCACAGCAAAGGAAACCATAAACAAGATGAAAAGACAATCCTCAGAATGGGAGAAAATATTTGCAAACAAAGCAACTGACAAAGGATTAATCTCCAAAATTTACAAGCAGCTCAATATGAAAACAAAAACAACCCAATCCAAAAATGGGCAGAAGACCTAAATAGACATTTCTCCAAAGAATATACAGATTGCCAATAAACACATGAAAGGATGCTCAACATCACTAATCACCAGAGAAATGCAAATCAAAACTGCAATGAGGTATCACCTCACACCAGTCAGAATGGCCATCATCAAAAAATCTACTAACAATAAATGCTGGAGAGGGTGTGGAGAAAGGGAACCCTCTTGCATTGTTGGTGGGAATGTAAATTGATACAGCCACTATGGAGAACAGTATGGAGGTTCCTTAAAAAACTACAAATAGAACTACCATACAACCCAGCAATCCCACTACTGGGCATATACCCTGAGAAAACCATAATTCAAAAAGAGTCATGTACCACAATGTTCATTGCAGCTCTATTTACAATAGCCAGGTTGTGGAAGCAACCTAAGTGTCCATCAATAGATGAATGGATAAAGAAGATGTGGCACATATATACAATGGAATATTACTCAGCCATAAAAAGAAACGAAATTGAGTTATTTGTAGTGAGGTGGATGGACCTAGAGACTGTCATACAGAGTGAAGTAAGTCAGAAAGAGAAAAACAAATACCATATGCTAACACATATATATGGAATCTAAAAAAAAAAAAAAGTTCTGAAGAACCTGTGGGCAGGACAGGAATAAAGATGCAGACATAGACAATGGACTTGAGGATACGGGGAGGGGGAAAGGTAAGCTGGGACGAAGTGAGAGAGTGGCATGGACTTATATACACTACCAAATGTAAAATAGATAGCTAGTGGGAAGCAGCCACATAGCACAGGGAGATCAGCTCGGTGCTTTGTGACCACCTAGCGGGGTGGGATAGGGAGGGTGGGAGGGAAACACAAGAGGGAGGAGATATGGGGATATATGTATATGTATAGCTGATTCACTTTGTTATAAAGCAGAAACTAATACACCATTGTAAAGCAATTATACTCCAATAAAGATGTTTAAAAGAAAACAGAAAGCAGGGCTTCCCTGGTAGCACAGTGGTTGAGAGTCCGCCTGCCGATGCAGGGGACACGGGTTTGTGCCCCGGTCCGGGAAGATCCCACATGCCGCGGAGTGGCTGGGCCCGTGAGCCATGGCCGCTGAGCCTGCGCGTCCGGAGCCTGTGCTCCGCAACGGGAGAGGCCACAACAGGGAGAGGCCAGCGTACCGCAAAAAAAATAAAATAAACAAAAAACAGTAGAGGGAACCAGAAAACCTCAATTTTTGCATTAGGACTTAGATGGGAGGCTGTTGTTACTTAGTGATTATACATATTTCAAAATAATTTTATTGATATGCATAAATTAATTTGGAAAACACATTAATAAATTAATAAAAATTTTAAAAAATAATGAAAAAATTTTTGACTTAGAAAAGTCAAAAAGAAAAAGAACAATTCCAGTGAGAGGTCAGAGAAATATGGCAAGTAGGGAAAGAAGAGATTCTGAAGGCTTGGATGTTCCATAGCATTATAGTTGAACGGTCATGGATAGAGATGGCGCAAAATTATTCTAGGTATAAGGATTTGCAAGGACTTAGGAGGCAATGAAAGGTGAAGCATCCTCACTCTTTAGGTGGAGGAATAGCAAGCAGTAAATTTGAAAAAGTAGTAGAGGTGATTAAAGGTCATGTTAGGAAATTGTGATTGTATTAGTTTATAAGGATAGAGTTTGAATGAAGATCTGAAAAGGACAGAGCTACGCTTTAAAGAGCGTAGAGCGTAGAGCGTAGAGTGCTTTTGGTGTACACAAAAAAGGAGAGACTGGATATGAGGGGCCTAGGGAGGAAACTCTTGCAAGGGATCAGTCAAGAGGTAATTAAGATCTGTTCCAGAATTGTAGGAGGGAAATAGAAAGAAAAGGCTGAATATGTAATATGGAGAATTTGCTGATTGAATAGATGTTAACTTTAAAAAAAAATGGGAAGTCTAAGTAAGTACTAACTCTTAGTTGTTCAGTCTGAGGAGGAAGTTCTTATTTAGGGTGAAATATAATGGGATCAGTTGAATTTGAAATAATTTAGAGGCCTCAAATGGGGATGTTAAGCAGACAATGAATATTTGGAATTTCAGCATAGTAATTGGATCTGACGAACATAGGTTTTGAAGTTACACACAGAGTTGACTTTTGAAGTCTTGGAAGTGGATAATGAGCAAAAGAAAAGGAAATAGAGAGATAAAGATTAAAGAGGGAACTATTTGAAACACCTGCATTTAGGATTTGAGAAGAAAAAACAAAGCCTAGGATTCTGCATTCTAAAGGTTTTATTGAAAAATAAAGGCAGTTGTAAAGTGCAGTAGAGGTGCCATGAAAAATAAGATTAGAGACTGGATTCCGTGTTTAAGATTGCTAACATTTGAGGGAATATTTACTGTGGAACCTCAGAGCCAAATCTATATTTTTAGATACTAAAGAATGAGGAGAGAGAAGAAAAGAGGGACTTAATATTAAGAGAGAGCCGATCCAGGTAATTCGATCCACTAACTGGACATATCTGGAAGTCTTGAACTTCTAGGCCAGACTTTCACTTTGATAAAATCAAATGAATATTTTCAAGACTTTTTCTCTTTAAACTGTGTATATATAGCCCAAGACTTAAAACCTGGTTCAGGCAATCAGATTTGAAATGACAAAAATACTTATTCTTTGAAAAATTAGATGCAAACTTGCAGTCTTTTAAAATAGGAACAAAAGGAAAAATATTCAACTAAAAGAGTTCCTAAAATTGACCTTTTTAAATGGTGTACCACAGGGAAGGAACAAAACAAAGAGCCAGTCTTCCAAAATGGAGATAAAGGTGGAACAGAACTTGCCTGGTAAGGGTAGATGTCACAGGAAGTCCAACATAGGTAATGGTAGAATTTATTGGGGAAACGATAGATTATAACTCAGTGTTTATTACAGAACATAAGTATAGCATTTGTCTAAAAAAAATTTTTTTAAAGAATTCCTCCTCGCTCATTTGAAGTGCAAAGGCCAGAGGAAATTATAGTAATTTGGGGAAATTTTACACAGCTGCCATTGTTGACCCTCTATTAAGGAGTGTCCAAATGAGAACAAAGAGAAGCAGTATGCCAATATTTCTTGTCCTTTTAAGGACACTGAGGGAGTTTGTGAGCACCATAACTTAAGCCTCTAAAATAGGCTCACACAGTATCCAAGAAATTCATAGTGTAAAACAAACAGTTAAGTGCAGCGTCAAGAAACACTGGACTCCAAAGCAGTATTTTCTCTGTGGTCTAATGATTGGAACCAAGCATCTGTTTGTTACAAGGATCACCCCCCAACTCACGTGAGACTCTTCACCTGTTTGTGCTTCCCAATCACAAGAATCATACCACTGATTGAAAACACACACACCTAACTTTGTAAGTGATAAGTTTTCCTGATGGTCAAATATTCTTTCTTTCTTTCTTTCTTTCTTTCTTTCTTTATTTTGCGGTATGCGGGCCTCTCACTGTTGTGGCCTCTCCCGTTGCGGAGCACAGGCTCCGGACGCGCAGGCTCAGCGGCCATGGCTCACGGGCCTAGCCGCTCCGCGGCATGTGGGATCTTCCCGGACCGGGGCACAAACCCGTGTCCCCTGCATCGGCAGGCGGACTCCCAAGCACTGCGCCACCAGGGGAGCCCGATGGTCAAATATTACATTATGTGTATTAATAAAGAAAAATAATTTTTGATGAATGAGCTTTCATTTATCAGTTGAGTAACATTTCTTCAGCTGTGTCATCAGCAAGTGACAGAGAATCTAAATTAAACATACTTACATATAAATTAAATCTATTCATTAATAATTTAACAGTCCAGATATAGATACTGTATTTGATTTCAGATGAGGCTTGATCCAATGACTCAAATGGTATGAACAAAGGCCGTTTCTTCTCCATCTCTCTGTTCTGTACTCTACAATAATAACATTATCCCGAAGCTTCAAAATTGGTCTCTTTGGCAGTTTTAGGTTCTCCCCTTAAGGTAGGGAGCATGGCTTCAGCAGGTGTTGGCTTCAATTCTTCATACCATGCTCTACCAGGGGAAGAAAAAGCCATCTTCCTCCCACCAATCTCAGCAAATGTTCTCTGGCATCTCATAACCTCTAGCTGGACAATAATCCAATCACTCTGTCAATCACTGTGGCTGAAGGTAAGGATAAACCAGTGGCTTAACCAAATTCTACTCCCAAAATAGAGAATGGAGTTAAGAGTGGAGTCAATCTCACCACCATCACCTATCAAGTGACTAGAAAATAATAATTCCCCAGAGGAAAGTTGTAGTCTATTTTACTCATCTCTCCTTCAAATAAAAACAAAAACAAAAGAGGGGGCATGAAATAATGCTGAGTGACAAAAACACCAGGTGTTTACAACAGTCTCTCCTAGGCTCCTTAGTTGAGGAAAAGTCTAAGTAAAACATTACCCCTAACAGAGACTATTAACAACTTCATCATATTAATACAAAGTAACGATTAGAGTAAACTGCAGGCTCATTTAATATACCAACCAAATACAAATATTGAATCAGAAGAAAAGGAGATAGTTTGCAAAATAGAGTACTGCTTTGTACTCACCTAAGGAGAAAGTTCCTACCAGCCAAGATAAGGCTCTAGCAGATTTGCTTCTTTAGGCAGGTGTGCCTTTTCCAATTCTCTGTACTTTTCAGTACAGCCCCATTAGTATATTTAATACATTAGTATAAGTTTTAGCTTCAGTTAAATCTCCATTTCTGAGGTAGATATCCCTAGTAGAAAAATAATTTTTTTTCAGTGTAGCTTATTAAATTCATTCCCTGGAATAAGTCAATCACTGGAAAGGCTGACTGACATAGGTGTTCACAGGGCCTAATCAACCCTTGACAATCAATAAAAAAAAAAACCAAGGTATTACTGAATAACTGCTATGGCATAAGCTGCCTATCAGATTTTGAGATGTGTATGGCTAAGAGACCAGACTCTGTGGGAATCATGGAAACAAAACGTAAGGCCTTTTCTGATTTTTCATCTGCATGCAGCACTACAACAAGAAATACTCCACCTCTACAACAAAAAGTATGCTGGGAATTTCAGGAAACTGTAGGGCTTGTATTTCTACGCCAACTTTTCTCATCCACTTGTGAATTTAGAAAATACTTATGAGGAGAAGGAAAGGATATTTGATAAGTGGCGGAGCACCATTCTGAGGGAAAATGAATCCTTAAATATTGATTTTAATTTTAAATATTGCTGGATGAGAATCACGGCGTGGGGAAAAACTTTGTACCATTATAACTTGAGCAGAACACTTCATTTTGAAAACTTGGTCATGTAAATATTGATTCTCATTAAATTCTGGGTTCTAGATTCCATGGAGGAATACCCTTAATTCTATTAATATCATGTATCATATTGATTGATTTCTGTATGTTAAACCAACCTTGCATTCTTCTGCTTTATTGTTTTATCTATCATAGAAAGTGAGGTATGGAGGTCTCCAACTATTATTTTTGAATTGTCTATTTCTTCCTTCAGTTTTCTTCATGTATTTTTGAGACTCTGGTTTTAGTTGCATACATGTTTATAATTGCTACATCTTCCTTATGCACTTAACCTTTTATCATTATGAAATATCACTCTTCCTCCTTTTTATGTTTTAAATTTTATTTTGTCTGATATTAGTATAGCCACTCCAGCTCCCTTATGGTTGCTGTTTGTATGGTATATATTTTTCTATTCTTTTCTTTTCAATATCTGTATCTTTGAATCTAAACTATGTCTCCTGTAGACAGCATATGTTTGGATCATGTCTTGTCATCCAATCTCTAATTTCTACCTTTTGATTGGGTTTTTAATTCATTCACATTTTTTTCAACTCTTTATTTTTTTTAGAGCAGACTTAGGCTTTCAGCAAAATTGAGGCAATGGTACAGAGACTTGCCATATATATCCTGTCCCCACAGATGCACAGCCACTCCCCACTATCAGCATCCCACACTACAGGGGTACATTTTTTTATAATTGTGAACCTACATTGACACATAATAATCACCCAAAGTCCATAGTTTACATTAGTGTTCACTCTTGGTGTTGTACATTCCATGGGTTTGAATAAATGTGTAATGTCACGTTTCCATCATTTTCACTGCGCTAAAAATCTTCTGTGCTCCACGAATTCATCCCCTCCCTGACCCCATCACAAACTCCTGACAGCCCCTATCTTTCATTGTCTTCATAGTTTTACCTTTTCCAGAATGTCATACAGCTGTTATCATACAGTATGTAGCCTTTTCTAATTGGCTTTTCTCACTAAGCAATATGCAAAAAGTTCTTCCATGTCTTTTCATGGCTTGATAGCTCCTTTTTTTTATCAGTGAATAATATTCCACTGTATGGATGTACCACAGTTTATCCACTCACACACTGAAGAATCTTGGTTGCTTCCAAGTTTGGGCAATTATGAATAAAGCTGCTGTAGTCATTCATGTGCTGGTTTTTGTGTGGATGTAAGTTTGTAACCCTTTTGAATGAATATAAAGGAGCGGGATTCCTGGATAGTATGGTAAGAATACATTTCGTTTTGTGAGAAATTACCAAACTGTCTTCCAAAATAGGCACACTATTTTGCATCCCTACCAGCAATGTATTAGAGTTCTTGTTGCTCCACATCCTTGTCAGCATTTGGTATTGTCATTGTCCCAGATTTTGGCCATTCTAAATGGTATGTGGTGGTATCTAATTATTGTTTTAATCAGCATTTCCTTGATGACATATGACTTGGAGCATCTTTTCATATTCTTATTTGTCATCTGTATATTTTCTCTGGTGAGATGTCTGTTAAGGTCTTTGACCCATTTTTAATCAGTTTGTTTTCTGACTGTTGAGTTTTAAGAGTTCTTTATATATGTTTTAGATAACAGTCCTTTATCAGATGTGTCTTGCAAATATTTTCACCTAGTCTGTGGTTTGTCTTCTCATTCTCTTGACATTATTTTTCACAGAGCAAAAAAATTTTTTTTCTTTTTAAAACTTTATTTCAACATAACTATACTTACAGAAATACACTCATATTAGTTAATAGAATGCAATTTAACTTACCCTACATTATTCAGACCAAAAAACTTGGTACATGGTTTGCTTTAAAAAAGAAAGAAAAAGCATTTGCAATCTGGTTTATTTTTCATCTATTACAAATGTATATAAAAGATCCACCATCAAATGTTGCTAAAGCAAACAGCATGAACCTTGAAAAATTAAACTTTGGTTTGTCTCTGAAAAATAACATGTATTGCACTGTAAAAGTTTATAAAATTTGTGCAACAAAACATTGTTGTAACGTTTCAATGCCAGTTCACAAAGTTCGATAACTAATGGATGTTGATGAGGGTGGGGAGAGCCTATGTGTACGTATGAAAATATAAAAGCTATCCAATCTAGTTAATATTGCATGTAGATAACAAGTTTGCTCAAACCAAGATTCAGATAATTTCTTGAATCTGAATTAACACTACCAGTCCAGTACATCGCTGAGGTCAACAAGGAAACTGCACAGTAGCTGTTTTTCTGATTTGTGCAGAAAAGAAAATGAAGTTTCTTCCCCCAGGCTTTCAGCCTAGAACTGAAACTACAGGAAAGGTATTCCTTCCATTGTCAACATTCATGGAGTGATATGGGAAGACTCAAACTTAAATCTGAATTAGCACTCAGATGCAAAATAGTCTGCAAAGTTAAAGACCACATGACTTTAGAAGTGACTCTAGAGGAACTCTAAAGTCATGATAAAGATAAAATGGCCCATTTGGGGAGACCAGAGTACAACACCCAGCCATAGTTGTAAGAAATCTTAACAAAAAATGCAGCCTTTTGTGAATGACACCTCAATTTATCTTAAAAAAAAAAAAAAAAGGCAGCCCCATAGAAGCAGCTCTGAAAAGAGGAAAAACATATAAATACCTTGAAAAACAATGTGATTATAGGTTCAAAAGATAGGTAAAATAGATATATTTTTATAAGACTACCAAGGATTAGGCTTAAAACATATTCTAATATTTCAACTTTTGCTCTAGTACTAAACATCAATCTACAAATAACATGTTCACTTTTCATTCCTTTATCGGAAGGGAAAATTCTAGCTTCAATCCTATCCAGTGGAGGGTAAACTGAGAAAACAAAAAGATTCAAACAGTTCCATGCAAATATCACATTTTTCAAATGGAAGAACTCCCAACTAGACCAGAAGTTCTTACTACTAATGTACTTTTCATTGAAACAATTTTTCGTAAGTGCAAATACATGGCATTAAGGTTCAGAACCTAATATAGACCTGACAATCAAGTCCTTGTTTTCTAGAAGAAAGGCCTCCAGTCCACTCAATTTCCAGTAACAATGTTTTCACAGGTCACTTTAATAATAACAAGTTTTAATTTCCTTCATACTCACAGAGCAAAATTTTTTAATTTTAAGGAAGTTCAGCTTATCAGTTATTACTTTCAGAGATTGTGCTATTGGTGGTATATATCTAAAAAGTCATTGCTCTACCCAAGGTCGTCTAAGTTTTTTTTCCTATGTTATCTCTTTATGTAGGAGTTTTATAATTTTGTGTTTTACATTTAGGTCTGAGATTCATTTTGAGTTAATTTTGCGAAGGGTGTTAGGTCTATGTCTATGCCTAGATTTTTTCTTTCTTTTTTCTTTTTTTTGCATGTGAATCTCCAGTTGTTCCAGCACAAACCCTCACATTTTAACATGATTATTGATATGGTTGAAATTACAACCTGCCATTTTGGTTTTTGTTCTCTCAATGTCTCATGTCTTTCTTATTCCTCTATTACTCCTTTACTGTCTTCTTTTGTATTAAGTGAATATTTTCTAGTGTAACATTTGTATTCCTTTAAGAATTTTTAATTGTGTATTTTTAAGTGTTTATTTTCTGTTTGATTTAAAGTTTTCAATATACATATTAACTTGTAAAATCTCCTTCAGATTTATACTAAGTCAATTCTAGCAAAATAAAGAAACTTTACTCGTATATAACTCCATTCCCTACCCCTTTTATTGTGCTTTTATTGTTATACATATTAGGTCATTATATGTTACAAACTCAACAATACATTGTTATAATTATTATTTTATGTAATCTTATGCCTTAAAGAAGCTGAAAGAAGAAAGTCAAATAAGTACACATTTATAGAGTTTGTTATATTAACCTTCTTATTTACCATTTATGATTCGTGTCATTTCTTTTTGTGGATTTTACTTACCATTTGGTGTCGTTTTCTTGCTCCAGTGCAACTTTTTGCCACCTGCCTGCTTTGTGCTGATATTGTCAAATATATTACATTTCTGTACGTACAAAAATATAATGAAATAATATGTTTTCCAAAATTTCTCCTTAAATCAGATAAAAGAAGAAAAAGGGAAATCTATAATTATATGTTCTTTTACACAACCTGCTTAATTGCCTTTACTGGAACTCTTTTTTGTATTTATGGCTTAGATTTAATGTCCATTGTTACTCGTTTTCAGCCTAAAAAACGTCCTTTAGTATTTCTTGTATGGCAGGTCCACTAGCTGTACAAGAGTGAATTTTTTCAGCTTTTGTTATCTGGGAATGTTTTAATTTCACTTTCATTTTAGAAAGATAGTTTTGCTATTTATAAGATTCTTTGTTGGCTGTTTTTAACTTACAGCATTTCTAACCCGTCATCCCACTGAATTCTCATCCATTGTTTCCGATGTGTAGTCAACTATTAATCTTATCAGGGTTTTCTTACACTTGAGGAGCTGTTTTTTCTCTTGCTGCTTTCAAGATTCTCTTTGTCTTTCAGCATTTTGTGTGTGATTTGTATACATATGGATATTTTGCATTTATTCTGTTTGAAGTTCTTGGATGTGTAGACTAATGTTTTCCATCAAATTCGAGAAGTTCTCAGCCATTATTGCTTTATTTCATTACAGCATCTATTATTTCTGCCCCTTTCTTTTTCCTCCCTCTGGTACTCCCATTATTCATATGTTGGTACACTTAATGGTATTCAACATTTCTCTAAGGATCTGTTCATTTTCCTTCATTATTTTTCTCTTCACATTCATATTCCATAATCTCTACTGATTTATCTTCAAATTTGCCAATTCTTTCTTTTGTCAGCTCAAATCTATTGTTGAGCCCCTCCAGAAAATATTTATTTTGGCCATTTTATTTTTCAACTCCAGAATTTGCATTTGGCCTTTTAAAATACTTTACAGGGTGTACTCTCATGCTTTTGCAAAAATGTTCCTATAAAAGGGTTTCATCTTCAAAGAATTCATGGAAAACACTGACAAGTACAGGTTTCTGGTAACTGACTATACCGCTGAACTAAATGAATAAGCATTTTCAGAACTCTAATGGAAACCTGATGAATTCATAAAAGTGCTAACAAAAGATCAAGATGAAAAAAAATTAATTACATGGGACTGAGTGAACTGATGAGGATGACTATAATTTTTGTGACTTTCTGTTTGAATAAAAAAAAAATCTCACAAGGACTCAGAGGCAAAAAATATACAAATCAATTTTCACTGCATAGTGAAGGAGCTGTTACAGTGGAGGATTATTGGACTGAATGTCAATATTATGCCATAGTGTGAGTGTGTTTCATGTTTGGTAATTGCAATCATTGTTGCTTTTGTTGTGGTCATCCATTTACAATGCTTGGTGTCAGTTTATTTATCTCTTGTAAAAATAAAATACAGTGTGTGTGTGTGTGTGTGTGTGTGTGTGTGAGAAAAACAAAACAATACAAGCAAATCAGTCATAGCATCTTAAAAAAATAAATAAAATCAAATACTTTACATTTCTCTACTGATATTTTCTATTTGATGAAACATTGTCCTCACACCTTCCTTTAATTATTTATGTGTACATAGTTTCCTTTTGTTCTTTGCATACACTTATTATGGAGGCTTTGAAGTCTTTGCCTGCTAAGTTCCGCATTTGGACTCCTTAAAAACCAGTTTCAGTTGCCTGATTTTTTTTTCTTGCGTATGGATCATCTTTTCCTATCTCTCTGCATATCTCATGAATTTTGGCTGAAAATTAGAAACTTTAAATGTGCTGTAGCAATTTCTGGATACTAATACCCTCCTTCATGGGTTAATGTAGCCGCTGTTTGTTTAGTCATTTATTTATTTATTTATTTAATTGACTGATCTGACTCTGTGACACCTACTTTCCCTCCTGTGCGGCCTCTGATGTCCCTGTCAGATATTCTTGTTTTTATCTTGTAGCCTGTCTACCTAAGGGTTGCCTTAGGGACTGCATAAGCCTCTTATTGTTTGAAGATTGCACTTAAGCCTTCTTTGGCCAGTTAGATTTTTGCACTTCACCCTTGCATGTACATGTGGCTTGGAGGCTGTTATGACAATTCAAGGAGTTCGTGGTTTTGCCCCATGCTCAACCAGGATTTAGTACCTTCTATTTTGCCTTTCTGATCACTTCTGAAAAGGTACAGTCTTGGGCATGCACACAGTCTTCCACCCTACTAAGGGTGTGTATGATTTTATTTTTAAGGCTGGCATCCCAGGAGTTGCCTTAGTCAGTAAGTGTAGCTTAATATACAATTAGTGGTTGGTCAGAGGTTGTGCTTAAGGTCCTAGAGCCAGTGAGACTTCTGTTCTTTGTTGACTGATCTCTACGCTGCTTGGGGAACGTTTTCAAGTTTGCCCCACTCCCTGCTCTGATTGCTCCTGAGTGAGTGATGCACAGAGCTTGCACACAGCACTCGTTACCAGCAGGGTTGACTGTGATCCCAGGAGAGCTCTTCTTGGGGGTCTCTTTTCTTGGTTCTCCCTATGAAACTTCTGCTTACTTTATCATTTTGCTTATTTCTATTTGTATCAAGGAGTTTTGAGAATCCTTTTAATTACTTTCACCAAAATCTCTGCTCTTTTCAACAATGTCCTTTGACATGAAATTCTCCACGCTCTGTTCCACACAAAGTCTTTTTCCTCAGGGAGAGCTATAAAGCTCTTTGTCTTTAAGGCCTGCCTCTCCCTAGGGCAGAACCTCTATGGCACTGCACAGGAGCTGAAGACAGAGACAGTGGCCTGATTCTCACAGAGCGACACCTCTGCTGACAGGTATGTTCTGGGCAATCCCTGGGAGCATGGAGCAGTGTTCCTTAGTCTCCCGGCTCCCAGGGTGAAATCTCTGACCTATAAAATGAGCTGGGCAGAAACGTTTGGGTCACTGCCTTTGGATCAGCCTGCCATACCTGGGTAGTTTCTATTTTATGAGTGGGGTTTATGAAGGAAGAGAGAACTGGTCCTCTCAGCTACTCTTTCTTGCCTGGAATAAAGCTTCTGCAGCATGGGACAGAGGGAGATGAGAAAAGCTGGCAGCCTGTTCCTCTCAAGTTGAAAATGTAGCCCTAGACTGGAACCTTGGGGAAGAGGGACCCCCTCCTTCTTTACAGCACTCACCAGAATTAGAACTCTTGGAATAGTTTTCATGAGAAGGAGACTGTGGGAAAGGGAGAGGAAGGAAGTGGGTTGTGGCCCAAATGCCACAGACTCTCACTGTTCTTTCCGAGATTTCATAGATTTTCTTGAACGAGTGTTTCTCCATTTTCTGTATGCCCTTACAGCAAGTTCCAGATTCATTAAATAATTGTCTCAATATTTTTTTTCCATTTAAATCGTTTTTTGTTGGGAAGAGAGTCTGCTGTGCTACTCACTCCTCTATTCCTAACAGGGCTCACAAAACACCGTGAACGTTGAAAGTCAAGATCATAAATACTCAAGTAAAAATTTTTTTAAAAGAACACGTTCATGAGCTTGTTTGGAATAAAGATTTATGACAGGTTGTAAACCAGGGTTTTCTCTAGCTGTTTAGTCAGAGTTGTGCCCTGTTTTGAGCAGCATATGGAATGCTTCTAAAGTGTGCTTTTGGTCACTGAGAGTCAGAGGGAAGGGAAATTGAGTAAACCTCATTTTCTCTAACATAACTGCTCTGTTTAGCACGGTGAAGTTAGAGACAAGGGAGCAATTGTAGAACTCCATTTCATCTTTAAGGAAGGCTGTCATCTAGGCTTGGTAAGGCTAAACATAGACTGCCACATAACGGGCTACCCTGTGGGAAACCACTCAAGCATCCTGAATCAGCTCTGCCCAAGTTCTGTGCACTTCCATTCCAAAAACTAGTAACCAATGGGATCCAATCATCTAGGAAATTGACTGCTCTTTCAATGGTTTCAGAAATCAAACTATTCAGGTGATAGTCTTTGGCTGAGGACTGGTTGGAAAGAATAATCGGTATCATATACATTTAGTGGTTCAGAGAAAAGTGGAATTTCTGTGGGACACTAAGAGGATGCCATGAGTACTGACAAACTTCAGGTCCACTTACCTCCCTGAGAATGGTCTCATTCCTTTGTAACAAGTCAGGCTTAAGATGACATTATCTCCTAGATCTGTGGGCAGTAAAACTGACTTTAAAGGATGTGGTAGACAGAAAAATGACCCCCCAGAAAATGTCCATGTCTTAATCCCCAGAATTCATAAATATGTTATGTTACTGGCAAAGAGGATAAAAGGTTGCAGATGTAATTAATGTGATAATCACCTGACCTTAAAACAACTAAAATTGTAAAGATTATCCAGGTATGTCCAATGTAACCACAATAGTCCTTAAATGGGAAAAAAAGGCAGAAAAGTGAGTGTCAGAGTGACGCAATGTGAAAAAGATTTGACTCAACATTACTGGCCTTGAAGACAGTACGGAGTCATGAGTCAAGGAATGTGGGTGGCCTCTAAAAACTGGAAAAGGCAAGAAAAGAGATTCTTCCTTAGAGCCTCCAGAAGGAATCCAGCCCTGCTGACACCTTGATTTTAGTCCACTGAGGCTCATTTCAGACTTCTGACCCCCAGAACTGTGACATAATAAATGTATGTTGTTTTAAGCCACTAAGTACGTGGTGATGTGTTATAGCAACAATAGAAAACAAAAACAAGGTGGTTGAGCTCTACACTCTCACTTTACAGATGAGACACTGATGTTCCCAGGTGTGAGGTGACTAGCTACACATCCCACAGGCAGTAGAGGCAAAGGTCACTAATTCCAATTCTCCACACAACTCAGACACCAACCAACACGTTCATCTGTAGCACAGATAAAATGGGAATGATAACACATGGCTTCCGGGGTAAACTGTGGGTTAAAATATCTATCCCACGACTGGCAAAGACCTCATCATTGTCCAGTGTTAGCATGGGTGTCCACTGCCTGAGCTGCCCTTTTTCTACACTACTGGTCTAACAAAACACTTCTTTATATCAAACTGTAGTTTGCCTCCCATGGTCTATGCCCATTGTTCTAATTCTACTCTTCATGTCATGAACAAAATCTCTATACCTGCAAGTATTTGATGTTGATAGTCTTCCTCCTGAACCACTTCTTCAGGCCAAACATCATGGATTTTATTCTTCATCTGGTGCAGATCAGAATCTTTGCCTCCCTGCTCCAGTTCCACAGAATGAGCACTACTTTGCTCAAAGGCATCCTTCCTGAAAGTGACATCTAGATTCCTACACAACATCCATATATATGCTAAAAAAGGCAGAACTGAACAGGACAATTTTCTAGCAGTCCTATTAATGGTTCCTAGATCTCACACTGGGCTGGCTCGACCCCCATTGCATAACCATGTAGTTGACTTAGGGTCCTCAATTACTCAATAAATTATGCAGCATTTGTTCATGTGAAAAATTCATCCTGTAAAGTGTAGCCCACTTTCCAAACTGTCTAGACGTTTGTAGATTCTCATTCTGTCATCCCATATAATTTGAATCTTTATCCATCTACCAGCCTGGTGTCATCTTAACTGTAACACAATCTCGATAAGCATGTGGAATAAAAATGAGCATTAGGAGCCCTAGTGAGCTCCCAGTACTGTGGCTCCCAGAGTTTTGGATTTCTTGGATCAAGAAAAATTTAAATAAAATTTTGGGAACTGACTAGAGTTAATGGTCTTTTATTTTGACAAAAGAGATAGTCAAGCAAATAGACAAACATTAACATGTACTATTACCATAATATCATAATTTTAATATTCAAAATGTAGAAAGGACAGAAATCTCAAAAAAATTAGTCCTTTAAAAAAATAGTTGACATTTATGTGTACATATACACCCAGACACAAATAAATATATAAATTCCATACACTGTAATTGTCTATATTTTTTCATCTATCCACAAATCAATAAAAACTCCTTCAAGCTGGCCCACGTCCTTGGAACCATTTAGTAACCACTTTTGTAGCTTGTCTAACTATATCCAGCATCCTTGATATATTTCTTTCATTTACTTATTAAAATATTTGCTAAGTAGTTTGATGATTTTTTAATGTTTACTCCATACTCTGGGATGCAATGAATCCAGGTGGGAAAATTTGAAACTGTGGGATCAAATGTTTTTGTAAATTTCTCATCCATATTATACTTCAGTTTTCTCTTTCCAATACCTATTTTATCCTATTTAATACAAAAGTCCTTCACTGACAGGAAACATACAAGCAAAGTATTACCATGTGGCCACCTATTTTATATATCACATGCATGTCTATAAAATACACAGGTCTTAGTTCACTTTAATTTACTAAAATAATATGAAAGGGGGGAAACATATTGATCTACTATGTAAGGGCACTACTTGGAATTGAAAGATAAAACATACAGTTTCTGCCCTTGAATAGCATACACACTGCACTGACACATACACTTAAGAAGTAAGTTATTTCATGTACAGCTTCTCTTAAGAATGTGGAAGATTTGTTACCTCCAGGACCCAGATCCTGTGTGACAACACTCAAGTAGAGCAGAGTGACTGCCATGCCCTTGGGTGGGACAAGCTCCCTCCTTTTTTTCCCAGTCCCTTCCATTCCCGAGGGTTGTCTACACAGTGAGGCCAAGTGTTAGTCGCATCACTCATGCAAATGCACCATGTTTCTACCAAAAGTGGGGACAAATAGTATTGACTAACTTTTCTTAAACCTGGCCACACTTCACTCACTTATAGAGGGTAAACAGACAGGCCAAGAGGAGATTGCAATAATAGGACAACATGTGCAGTAATCGAAGTAAGTATAATACCAGGTACATGAGATGCACCAATCAAACAGAGCCACATCTTATAATCCAGTCCAGTGTAGCTGTGTTTAAGAATCAAAGCAATGCTGTGAATTCCAAGTGCCCAATAAACTGCTTTCTGGCCATGGCTGCAGTGCCAGCTCAACAGTGGCCTTTTCCTGGCACAACCTCAATGAACAAGGGTTGTTTCTTTTTTTTTTTTTTTGTCCCACCCAGGGGCTGAATATTTTAATGGTCATGGATTTGCTTCTCACAGGTGCTAGTTTCAGTCTCAGTGGAGTATGTCATATTCTGGCAGGAGGCACTGCATGAAAGTTTTCAAGGCTGAAAATATAGCTTAGAAAAACATGCAAACAATGTGCTGCTGTGGATTTGGATTCCTTCTTATTCTGGAAAGAATTCCAATATTTCTACCATACTCCCAGCAGGAAAGACTTTTTTTCCTTCTTTCTACTTATTAATGTGGAATGTCAAGCATTCAGGGGAAGAAATTGCATCAGTCTCCCAGTTTCAGAACCATGATAATTTGTAGTTCCCCTGGTTGGTAAGGTGGGGTTGACTAATACGGAAAAGAGAAAATAATTCTCTTTGGAGTCTTCATTTTTCCAATATGCTTTAAGGAAGCATAGGTGCAAAGCTTTTGTAGTCAAGAAAAACAACATACCACATGCCGCGGAGCAGCTGGGCCCGTGAGCCATGGCCGCTGAGCCTGCGCGTCCGGAGCCTGTGCTCCGCATCGGGAGAGGCCACAACAGTGAGGTCCGCGTACCGCAAAAAAAAAAAAAAAAAAAGAAAGAAAAAAGAAAAACAACATAAGTTCTAGTTACTTGAGGCCAAGACCACCTTCTCAGGAAGTACAATTATCTTACTCAAAGATGAACTAACTTATATGTTGATAGAACCAAGCTGAGATCCTTGTAATTTTTGTGAATAATAAATAACTAATAATACCCCTCAGTCCCAACCCTCTCCTAAGCAGTGTGTAGATATCTAAAATATTAGCTACCTAGAGTATGTCTATTAAATATATGCCCACCAAGTAAGCAGGGGAGAGGGTCTTTACTCCCTCTGAAGCTTCTTGCTTGGGAAGTTTAGATCTTTTAATCAAATGAAACTGACAATTTGATAAGATAAATCAAGCATGTGGAAAGACTGAGTTTGATCAGTCCTAGACTTTATTCCTAATCTCCACTTCAGTACAGTGTACTCTCTGTCTTCTCAGGCTCTAGTTCTTAAAATGGTCACATGCCATTTCTGATCTGCTCATCTAGATGGAAGAATGACCAAGTGTGTCCTAGCCTAGAGCCAGAGGTTGTTATATTCCTTTCTGGCCAACCTTACTTAACAGAGATTGTAGGTTTTCAAGATCATCTAATTTTCATCACAGTGTCTGTTGCATTCATTGTTTTCTTAGGATACCTGGACCTGTTTTTCCAGCATACCTACCCTCTAACTGTTATACCTCTAGTCAGAAAGTAACACACACTGTACCGTCTTCAATTTCTCTTTTTTTCTTTCTTCCTTCCTTCCTTTCCCAAAATAGATTGCAAATTTGTAAAATCTTCCAAGTTTTAATATTTAGCAATTCCTCATCCAATTCCAATTAACTCACACATCTTGAATAACAAGTTTAGTGAAACTAAGAACACCTTTGGTGAAAATTCACCAGCCTCACTTTGAATAGAGCTTTGCATAAGGAGAACTGCATAAAAATTACACAAAAGATTTAACCATTTCATACTAAGTTTCTGAAAAGTGATATGTTACTTTGTGATGTATCTTTTTTTTGGCCACGCCACCATGCAGCTTGTGGGATCTTAGTTCCCCAGCCAGGGATTGAACCCAGGCCACAGCAGTGAAAGCACCGAGGCCTAACCACTGGACTGTCAGCAAATTCCCGTGATGTATTTTTAAGCCCAGTATTTTTAACTATTTTAAAGCGTACAAGATATATGTATGACTGTTAGATCAAGTACCTGGAAAGACAAAATAAATAAATAAAAAAGGAGATGACATCAGCAAGACAGTTAAATAGAAAGTTCTGTACCCTCTTTCTGTCCACAGACACACACATTTAACAGTAATACATGAATTAATTCCATTTGTGAGAAATCCAGAAACGAGTTGAGAAGCACCTGAACCCAGGGTACATGCAAAGCCAACGACATTGAAACCAGTAGGAAAATCTGTGATACTCTCTCACCATAATCCCTCCCCCAAAACAGCACCAATGATTGGGACAAAACCTCCAGTTCTCATCTTCTCTATGGGGAGGAAGAAAAAGACTGGAGCACATAGCCAACATCCTGATTTTCCTGGGGGCTGCCTGAGGGACTTGTTTCTGTCTTGCCTGAATCTGAGCACTAACAAAAAGACTCCAGATTGGGAGCCACTGAGAGCAAAAACAGCAGTTTAGACTAGCATGCAAGCTCTCAGAATAGCTGCTCCCACTGTCTCAGTGCAGTGCGAGCAGGTGAGAAAAACCCAAATCCCAAGCTTCTCCTGAAAAAGAAAGGATTTGGACCATGCGTTCAATGTTCCAACTTTTCCAGGGGCTGCCAAAGGATTCGTTTCTGTCTCTCATTTCTTGGAGAGCTGATGGTCCCAGGAATACTTTAGATCTAGTAGGTGCCAGAGGAAGGTTTGGATTAGTACACACTCACCCTTCAGAGCCCCTTCCTCCAGCTAGGTGCAACACAACTGGCAAGATTCCCAGTCCCTGGTGTATCTCTGGAAGGGGAAAGAGAAGACTGAAACATATGCCCAAGGGTTTCCTCTAACATCAGGAACAAGGAAGGGATACTCACTTACTTCTATTGAAAGTAGTACTAGAAGTTCTAGCCAGAGAAATTGGACAAGAAAAAGAAACAAAAGGCTCCCAAATCAGACAGGAAGAAATAAAATGATCTCTGTTTGCAGATGATATGATTTTAATATGTAGAAACTCCTAAATGTTCCACAAAAACAAAAACAAAAACTGTTAAAGCAAAAAGACAAATTCAGTAAAGGTGTAGGATACAAAATTGGCTTACAAAAATCAGTTATGTTTCTATATACTAAAAATGAATTATCTGAAAGAAAATTAATAAAACAATTCCAATCATAATAGCATGAAAGAGAATAAAATATCTAGGAATAAACTTAATCAAGGAGGTGAAATACTTGTACACTGAAACTACAAAACCTGATGAAAGAATTAAAGATGAACAAATAAATGGAAAGACATCCTGTGTTCATGGATTGGAAGACAATATTATTAACATGTCCATACTACTCAAAGCAACCTACCCATTCAATGCCATCCCTATCAAAATTCCAATGGCATTTTAAAAAACAATCATAAAATTCTTATGGAATCACAAAGGACTTAAATAGCCAAAACAATCTTGTGAAGGAAGAACAAAACTAGAGGCATCACACATCCTAATTTTAAAATATAACACAAAGCTGAAGTAATTAAAACAGTATTGTACTGGCATCAAGACAGGGTCCAATTGAACAGAATAGGGAGACTGGAAATAAACCCATCCATATACAATAAACTAGTCTTCAACTAGATTACCAAGAATGTACAATGGGGAAATCCATATGCAAAATCATGAAATTGGACCCTTATTTTACACCATACAGAAAAATCAACTCAAAAAGGGTTAAAGACATAAACATAAAACCTGAAACTTAAAACTCCTAGAAGAAAACATAGGGTAAAATCTTCTTGATATTTTTCTTGGTGATAACATCAAAAGCACAGGCAACAAAACTAAAAGGAGACAAGTAGGACTACATCAAACTAAAAACCTTTCAAACAGCAAAGGAAACAATCAATAGAGTGAAGAGACAGTCTAAGGCATGGGAGAAAATATATTCAAACCATATATCTGATAAGAGGTTTATAGTCAAAATAGATAAGAAACTAATATATAGCCAAAAAAAAAAAGCAACCCACATACCAACAACAAAAAATGACCCCAATTTAAAAATGGGCAAAGGATCTGAATACATATCTCTCCAAAGAAGATGTGCAAATAGCCAACAGGTTTGTGAAAAGATGCTCAATATCACGAATTGTTAAGGAAATGTAAAGTCAAAACCACAATGAGATATAGCTTCACAACTGTTAGGATGGCTATTATCAAAAAAAAATTTTAAATAACAAAGTGTTGCTAGGATACGGAGAAATTGGAACCACTGTTACACTCTTGGTGAGAATGTAAAATAGTGCACCTGTTATGGAAAACAGTATGGAGCTTCCTAAAAATATTTAAACTACAACTGCTATATGATTCAGCAATCTCACTTCTGGGTATTTATCCAAAAGAATTGAAATCAGTCTTCCAAAGAGATATTTGCACTCCCATATTCATTGCAGCATTATTCACAATAGCCAAGAGGTGGAAACAGCCTAAATGTCCACTGACAGATGAACGGGTAAAGAAAATGTGGTATATGCATGCAATGGAATATTATACAGCTTTAAAAAAGAAGAGACTCCTTCCATATAAGACAGCATGGAAGAACCTTGAGAATATTGTGTTAAGTGAAATAAGCCAGTCACAGAAGGAAAAATACTGCATGATTCCATTTATATGAGGTAGCTAAGCAGAGTCACATGGTGGTTGCCAGGGGCTGGGGAGAGATGAAAATGCAGAGTTGTTGTTCAACAGGTATAAAATTTCAGTTTTACAAGATGAATAATTTTCAGCGATCTCCTCTACAACATCATACCTATACTTAACAATGGTGTAACGTACACTTAAAAATTTGTTAAGAAGGTAGATCTCATGTTAAGTTTTCTTACCACAGTTTTAAAAAAAGAAATAATTGAGGTGTATGGAACTCAATTTTGAGCGAAAATGTTGGTATCATAAGCTTGTGAGATACATAATGTATTTTATTTTCATGCAAACTATATATACAGTTTTGGAATATTCTACCCGAGAGAAGAATTTGCAGGGCTATTAAACAAAAGTGTAACTATCTCTTTTGCACAATAGGTATTAATTTGTACATATACATTGATAGAATATAGGGGTATAAAGCTAAAAAAGAAAAATGCCTGACATGAAGAAACAACTGGAAGAGGACGTAGGATGCCAAGAAGTGTGGAAATAAAATGTATCTTGCATTTTCTTTTGGTCAAGGACTGTCTCCATTATATGATCCCTTTAACAAAGGCAAAGAGTTCAGTAGAAAATTTTTGTCAAATGAGATTAGGAAGAATAGAATTCATGATTCTTTGTGATTTGAAAACCTGAAGTAAAGATTTATGGGCACAAAGCATAAAAACTACTCTTTAAATGGGAAAATGTGTAACTAAAGTGAGCAGTTTGTTCCTCTCTCCCACCCCTTCTTTCCTATCTGCCCAGCTCCCCACCTCCCCTCCCGCTACACACACACACTCATATAGAACTATGTGTGGAATGGTTATTTGTACTTCTTTGCCTCAAAACACTATGCAGTGTCCGGTTTTGGTAAAAATATCAAGAGTTGCTTTCTTTTTCTTTATCCTAGACTTGCATTTGATCCTTTGCAGCTTATCTTAAGAATTCTAAGACCTTGGTAAAATTTAAAATAAAGAATGATGGCTGCCTAGGAAATGTCCATGAGCTAACTCGGTATCTCATTTCAGCCAACTGGATAACAGGGTAAACAATATGGAATGCAGACATATGATTTGGTCTGTTTTCATAATCTTCTATTTGTGATAATGGCAGTCAGCTATGAATGTACAAGAAGCAGCATTTTTCTTTTTTTCCCTTTAACAAAGGCAGTGAGATACTAAAGTAATTCTGAAGATGTACAATCCATGTAATTTCTGAAGTTCTCTAGATACATAACCAAATTTTGAGCATTGTTTATCTGGTATAAGGAATAATGCTATATCACATTTGCCGATATTTGAAGGCAAGTGTAGTAACAAAACTATTTACTTGGCCTTCAGCAGATGACTACAACTACAATTTAGAATGAAATGTTTGGAAAATATATTAAGTTTCCTGTGCAGGGTCATTCACACTCAAGTTATTAACCTTCAATAGCAGCGTTGCCCAAAAAAGAAAAAAAAAAAAGGAATTTCCCGGCAGTCCAGTGGTTAGGACTCTGTGCTTCCATTGCAGGGGGCATGGGTTCAATCCCTGGTCAGGGAACTAAGATCCCACAAGCTGCTCGGCATGGCCAAAAACATATATATATATATAGTGTTGTAAATATAACTCTCTCTCATGCTACAGAATGTAATATCTGCTTGTTTATTGCTTGAGTATTCTAATCTGAATTTGAGACCATCCTTCTTAGACCATATTAATGCAGCTCCTAGTGTATGAAAAGGCATAAATACCAAGTCCAATGGCCTATTATGATGGTGATAATGTTTCTGAAGCCATATATATAATGCCCTTTCTTTCTTTACTTTCTGGTCATGACTCAGTTATCCACAATCATTTGGTCTAGGTATTTGCACTTAAATGAGGATGGCGTATGGAATGAGAAACCATCTTCTACCCAAATCTGAAACTTCTTCACCTTAATCTATCAATAGTTGAATCTTTAATTTGACCCTGAGACACTGAGTATTTTTCACCTCCAAGAGATAATGCCAGAATCACAAACAGCATTTGGTTGACTCACTTTATCTTGCCAAGCAAAGGTTTCTTATCAGCCTCAGATTGACACACCACCCTGGCATCATAACCCTACTCAGATAACCATTAATACCCGCTGAAAGCACTTGATGTAAAAGTCTTCATTCTTTCTGTTAACCTGTTTTCCTGCTGGTCAACTACTTAGGGGTACTAGAGCCATTTTCTATCCATTGTTCAAGGTTCCCATCAATCCTTACAAAACAATTTTAAATTTAAGTCAAGATTGTTTATGTTGTGTGAGACATTTAAACTATCCTAAGTTAACTTATAGGAAAACAAGTAGAATATAATTTCTTAATTTGTTCCTGTCAACAGAAGGCTTATATTATCAACCATATAATACTGACATTTCCACTATTAGAGAACAGAGAACACCAATAAATACAAGACATGGTCACCATGGAAACTTAAGACCTAGTTTGGTAGAAAAAGCACATAAGGATTTTTGTGTCTATATTATACAGGGTACTAATATATTAATGATAATGTTACATGCCAAAGATTGGCATTAAAGTAGAGCTCACAAAATTCAGAGAATAGAAGGAAGGAGTAAAGGAAAAGAAGACAAAAGCTGGGATGCACCAGTGACACTTAATGGGAGAAGTGGGACTCATGCATGGCTGTGAAAAACAGGTTGGGCTGAGAAATGTAGGGTGGAAGGTAAGGTGTTGTGGGCACACACCTTAAATAGAACAATGTAAGTTAAATAGGCCTGTGGAAAAGTAGACTCATATTTTCAGTATGTTTTTCAGTCTGGTATGGAATATGATGATAACTATAGGCAAAACATACGTACATGTGTATTAAATGGTACATTAAGGACACACTGTGAACAAAATAGTGCACTAAATGCTGAAAAAGAAAAAAAATACACGATGTATTTACTCAAGACACTTATATTTGTGTGAAATTTCAGCCCAGCAGTGTTCAAAAAAAAAAAAGAAAAATGGGTAAACCAATAATGTTATCCTGGAGAAAACAAAAATTTTAAACTATATTGGATTATATGAGGTATCTTTAGAACTTCTGTTGTCAGAGAAAATAAAAAATACAGAGAGAGTAAAAGCAAAGGAAAACTCACTTCCCGGTTCTTCAGCCAGCCTTCTGAGCGTGTGCACAGAAATGGAAGAAGGGAGGTGGGGGAAGGGAAAGTGGAGAAGTAAGGAAAGAACGGGACTAAAGGCCCCTGGCGGCCATAGTGTTACAGCACCAGTAAATTTCACACCAAGCTGGAGATAAATTGGGTCTGCCGCTATTTGAATTTTCTTTACACATTAGACCCAGTGTTGGTGGATTTCCAATGAATCTCTATATAATTTTAGTCCAGTTTTTAAAAAGTGTTTCTTAGACATATTGAACCAAAAGGAAAATATAATTACCAATATCCAGGTTTGGGAATTGTTAAACAATTTGCCCAAAAAGAGAATAAATCAATGATATAACAGGAATATATTTTTTAGGAATAAATAAAATGTTATGGGACTTAAGTTTTTTTTTTCACCATCTTTTAGGTAAAAACAAGAAGTGTTTCCAGAAAGAAAATGAGTCCAGTAGGAATGTGTCAAATGTTTTAATCAATAGTCTAACTCTATGGAGTAATAGTACACTTTTCTTAGAGAAATTAAATTTTGAACTCCCACACAGATTTTTCTAAACATAAATAATTTCATTTTTCCTAATACATTGCAAATAATGTAAATGTTCATTGGCTAAACTAAAACACAAACCAAAACCGAAAAAAAAAAAATGCAAAGTGTGCTTTGAAATAGTAGCATCAAAGAGTGAAGGGAAAAAATCCTTCCCTTCCTGTTAGCTCTCCTCCCCCAAACGTTTTCATCTGTCATACTGAAATAAATAAGAGGGCCAAGGGTTTCTTTCTCTCTCAGTGCAGTTTGTGGTTAAGGAAACAATAAAGGATATTGTTATAAATAGGTAGGCAAAATAATGAGAGAAAGAAGTGGCCTGTGGTCATAGTTGCAGCTGGTCAGGCAAGACATAGAGTTTTCAAGCTAGACATACCCATTAAAGAATAAAGAGGTTTTTGACTGCTGTGTACAATAAGATTATTTGGAAAATGTTAGCTACCTCTAAGCTTAAATTTCTGGCCATAGACTTTACAGTTTCTGAGTGATTTTTTTATTTACATTTTCTTGAGTGCTTTTGCTTTTTAGTATGTTTTCCTTCTCTGAATGTTATTTCAGTTCTTTGCAGCAACTATGTATTTTATATTAATAGTTTGACAGAGGAAGCATGAAAGTATGATCCTTGTACAGACTTGACCTACATGGAAGGTGGTGGAATATGTACCAGTACAGGGAACTAAGACAGTGGCCCTCCTCATAAGACCACAGAACGCAACATCTCAGCCTGAGATTCATGAATTTCAGGCATGACCATGAGAACCAATTGAAATGCACCCAGTTAAAAAAAAAATTTTTTTATTGAAGTTTAGTTGATTTACAATGTTGTGCCCATCTCTGCTGTACAGAAGTGACTCAGTTATACACATATAGACATTCCTTTTTTTAATATTCTTTTCCATTATGTTTTATCACAGGACATTGAACATAGTTTCCTGTGCTCTACAGTAGGACCTTGTTGTTTATCCATTCCATATATAATAGTTTACATCTGCTAATCCCAAACTCCCAGTCTTTCCCTTTCCCTCCCCCCTCCTCCTTGGCAACCGCAAGTCTGCTCTCTATGTCTGTGAGTCTGTTTCTGGTTTGTAGATAGTTGATCACAGAATCAACTGAACAGTGGTTATATCTGCTACATGACTTCCTGATTATTTGAATCAAGAGATAAAGGAACATGTACTGGCTAAGAGCATACGACCTAGAGTGAGATGCCTCTATATAATGCCAGTGCCTTGGCACTGATACCAGCTGTTGACCCTGGAGAAATAACCTATACTTCAGATTCTTACTTGTAAAATGGGGTTAACAATGATACTTGTATCATAGGCTTGCTTGGGTTAAACAAATGAATACCTATTTTTAATAAACTTTTTATTTTTGAATAATTTTAGATATACAAGAAAAGTTGCAAAGAGTGTGCAGAAAGTTCCTGTATAACCCTCATCCAGTTTCCTCTAATGTTATCCTCTTACATTCCTGTAGTATATTTGTCAAAACCTAAGAAACCAACACTGGTACATTGCAATTAACCAAACTCCAGACATTATTCATATTTCACCAGTTTTTCCACTAATGTCTTTTTTCCATTCCGAGATTCAATCCAGGATATCACGTTACACTTAAGAAAATGCATATTTTATTTTTCAAAACATTTAGAACAGTGTCTGGCACATAATAAGCACCTGCTAAATGTTATTTAATCTTATTAGATGATTTTCATGTAGGTGAGACAGAATGTTTCTAACACTGTTATATATTAACAAGATTTTACACCCAATTTCTTATATTGAGGGTTCACATATAAGAAAAATAAATAGAATTGTTTCACTAGGATATTGCAAAGAAGCTATTAATACAGAATAAGAGGTAATTTATGTTGGTAATAAAAACTGTAGGTTAATTGCTCTCAAGAGAAAAAGTTCATCTATAGGATATCTTATAAAGGTCAAAAAAAACAAAAGAAAGCAAAACAAAACATGTTTTAGTCATTTAACTCCATTCAAGAAATGTTTTTTGAGTGCCTACAATACACAGGCAGCGTGCCATGGCTCAGGTACAGTGATAAATCAGACTCAGTTCCTTTTTCACACGAAGCTTACATTTTATGAAACTAACATAGTATAGTCTTAAACAAGCAATTGACATGGGAATGTGATTCACCCCACCATGAAACAGAAAGGTATGAGAATTCCCCATCTAAACATCACCGGTAACGTTTACTCAGAAGTGTTGATTGATATATTAGGTGAAAGAGGGAAACAGGTGCAGTTCACTTTAGTTCCAATTACCCAGATATGCAGGATCCAAGGAGGACTTAGACAAAGACATACGTGCAGGAAAAATCTGTGCCGGCCTCCAGATGCGTCCATTCCAGCCGCTCTGGGGTTGCTTCCTGAAAGAAGCAGGCTTGCTTGTGACTGATAATAATATTAGCTAAATGCTATCAGGTGCTTACTCTATGCCAGACACTGTTCTAAGTGGTTTACATGCTTTAATTCGGGTAACGCTCACAAACGCCACGTGAAGTTGGTAATATTATTCCCTAATTTATACATGAGAAAATGAGGCAAAGTGAGCTAATGCAAGACAAATGTAAAGAAAGACTCCAAAAATCTTTTTGTATTTTCACAACTGTCTGCATACAGAGGCATAAATTGCCCCTGGACATAAATAGTAAGACCGGCTTATTCCCACTTCACTGAAAAAAAATGGAAATGAAGCATCTTGACTTCTAGATTCTGAAAGACAACATTCCTCAGGACTAAAATCTTGGAATATTTTCTAAGATGTCTCAAATAACTGCTGAGCAAACGTGTGTATAAATGTGCATGTACTAAATACTACTGGTGTCTTTTTTTTCACCACTCAGTAAAACCTGCATTAATTAAGACATCTACTACTACCTAGGCACCTGCCATATGCTACTTCAAAGACAAATATGAATAAGGCAGTCTCTTCCCTCAGAGACCTTCCACTGTAATAGATGTATTTCATTTTATTTCACATATGAGTAACCAAAAATGTGTTAAAATGAAATAAACACATCTTCAAATAGCTAAAGTGCAAAGTGGAATAAGGTAGGATCCACTAGAAACGGACAAACAGTGCTATGTGAGGAAAAAGATAAAAGAAACAGAAGGACTGGCACCTAGTTAGGGTGCATGACTGTAGCATTTGAAGACTAAGTGACATCTTAACAAGTTGAGCCAGGGTTGGATGTTCTTCATGAAAGGAACAGAATTGATGAAGGCAAAAACAGGAAATCACAGTTTGTCCCAGAAATACCAACCACCCCTGTCTGGCTGAGGTGCAGATTACAGAGGAGACAGGTGTGGTAGGACCATATCTGAACAGACTTGAGTGGCAGGATGAGAATATTGTACTTAATAGGCAGAAAATGGTAAGTTCTTAAGGATTGGGGTAGAGAATTAATTAAAACTTCACTTTAGAAAGATTAATTTGTGAGTGTGTAGGATGGATTTCAGAGTAGGGACAGAAAGGAAGCAGAGGCTCCAGTTAAATTTTGTTACATATCTAGGGGAGAAATAATGACTGCCTAAAACAAAGGGAGGGCAGAAGAAATGGAAGAAGGAGGGTAGATGTGGCAATTGGGTGACTGATTTAGGAACTAGAAGAAAATAAGAGACATCTGAGGTGCCTGAGAAGCCTGGATGACTGAAGAAATGGTACTATTATTAGTAGAATCTGCAAAGTCATGAGGAAAAGTCCAGTATGCTTTTTTAAAAAAAATGACATGAGTTTGTACTGAACATGTTAGGTTTATGGTACTGGTGGAAGAGTTAAAAGAAGAGTTTAAGCAGACAGGAAGAAATGCAAAAGAGAGGAGACTAGACACATAGGTTCCAATATCATCTCAGCAGAGGTGGTAATTGAAGCTGTTGGGGTGAAGAGGGAGAGATTGAAAACAGAGAAGACAGAACGCTGTGGGAACAAAAGAGGTGAGAACAAAAGAGACCAAACAAAAACAAACAAAAGTGAAGACCAGAGAAGTAGCAGGAGAACCACGGAAATGCGGTACTGTGTTGCACTAGGAAAATCAAGGAAGCCAGAATTTCAACAAAGCTAAAATAATCCATAGTATAAGTAGCTTCATGAATATAAAAGCAAGTATCTTTATTTAAAATATCAATTGGCTTTATTCTGCTATGCTTCATTGAATATTATTTCATTTAAACAATTCTCAAGCAAAAATTTTAGGAAAAATTCACCTTTAAAAATCTAAAAATAAATTCATTAAAAGACTTTTAGCAAATCTGTAAGGTTCTATTAAGCAGCAATTAGATAAATTCACATAGATCACATATGTATTTGAAAGCTTATCCTTATGACCAAGTTTTTTTTGGAAAAACTATTTTAGCCTCTTATGGTTTTAGAGAAAATATGTTTGCAATTATTCCATTGCAATGCCTAACTGCAATTTGTCTTCATCCTGGGGGCTGGAAAGAATAATTTTTGCATTAGAACTTACTTCAATTTCAGAATGGTTCTTTGTTTGCTAGCTTTCTATCCATTTCCCCCATTCTAAACTTTCAAAATGGAAGAGGTTGCCAAATTCACCTTAGACCTTCCTGTAACCAAAACCGTAAGAGTTGGGAGAAAGTTGAAATCACTCTGAGAGATGAAGTTTTTTCATACATTGAACAATTGGCATTTCTTTGAAAGATTCACAATCTAAGCACAAACAATATAAAGTTCAAAAAATGAAAATTATATGAATAAATGGTGGATGGATGGCAAGAAGTTGGAACTGATCAACTTAAAATTTCCTATGTTGTGGTACAGTTTGCTTCCAAATGCCAGCCCATTCCAATATAGAAAACTAAGGAGGAACTTGTCTAGCAATTTGCTTTTTGTGATGCAAATAGAAAGATGGCAAACAGACACACAGGAACTTCTTCATCTTCAGAGTTTGTCCACTTCCACTCCACCCAAACTTTTGAGCTGTCGATACCACCAGGAGTAAGAGAATACACAAACACAGGTTCCTGAATCTTAAGTTGTAACTAGGAATGCATTTTTGATAAGCAGCTGTAGGTCACAGGGCCTTATTAATATTCCTTTTCACAGGCACTTTGGATTAAATAAGATTTGATGTTCTAATTTTTGAGAGTTAAACAGCATCAAAATTTTATCTGTGAAAAAAATACATCCTAAACTCAAAAAGATAAAACTACAAGGAACATTCTAAAATACAGTATGTTCATTCATAAACTATAAAGTGAACATTTATAGACTTATGTAAGTATGCATATAAATATATATTAAATTGATCATTTTATAATATTAAAAACTAGCATATTGGGCTTCCCTGGTGGCACAGTGGTTAAGAATTTACCTGCCAATGCAGGGGACACGGGTTTGAGCCCTGGTCCAGGAAGATCTCACATGCCACAGAGCAACTAAGCCTGTGCACCACAACTACTGAGCCCACACGCCACAACTACTGAAGCCCACATGCCTAGAGCCCATGCTCTGCAACAAGAGAAGCCACTGCAATGAGAAGTCTGCACACCGCAAGGAAGAGTAGCCCCCACTCACCGCAACTAGAGAAAGCCTGCATGCAGCAACAAAGACCCAACACAGCCAAAAATAAATAAATAAAATTAAAAACTAGCATATTTGTATCTTTCTTATAAAGTATTGAAACTAGTGCTTATTAAAGAAATGTGTTTTATGGAACTGACATAGTACAATAATTTTCTGGAGACTAATCTATAGTGTCCAATACTCTGGAAAAATTATGAATACTGTGTTTTAGAAGACTCTACATCTTGAAAAACAATGTAGCAAACAAGGCAAATCCAGTAAATGCCCTTTTGTTTTATTGTTATTGAAACCAAGGAACAGAGGACTAATTTAGTTTTATTTTGTATATACGGTTACTTTAAAAAGACAAAAAGAAACTTTCAACAGCCTGAAGCTTGCTATTTTCTGATACTTATAACTCAGTGTCCTTCAATTCTATTTGACCCATGCTTTTGTGTAATAACCACTGATTTTGAGGGAGCTTTATGTCTACTCCTTTTCACTAAGACATTTCCCTGAATGTGTATAGCATTGATACGTTTCATAAGAGAAAGTTCAGAAGAATGAGAAATGAAGAAACAGGTTCTTTCAGTAACTTTTCTTGACACACCAGACTGTTCTGTGAGGTGAGACATTTCCTCTCAGAACAAAAGGCTACATTCAGCACAGCAGGTCTTATAAAGGCTCTGATCATATTGAAAGTGTATTATAGAAACAATTATTTCCATACAGCAGAACCAAAAGCTGTCTTGGGTGACCAATAAAGATTTAACTATAAACACTTATGTTAATGGATTCTTGTTATTATTTACTACTCTAGCCTGTCAGACAAGTAATACAGAGATACTGATCGGAGGCTAGTAATAGAATACAGCTTAAGCAAGTAGCTGCCACAATCAGGATATTTCCTTGATAAGGAGGGATGGAATTCATTTGTAAGGATGTTCCCAGATCACATAAGTCATACTTCCTCAAACCATATGCCCCTTAGATACACACACCCACACACACATACACACACACACACACACACACACACACACACACACACGGGATTTTACTAAATAACAGTGGTCTGTTTAAAAAGACCACAATTTAAAGCTGCATTATGTAATCTCTGCATTTATTTCACATGTTTAAACCATGCCCCCCTGGACTGCGACCCAAAGCAGGAGGGTGGTTGATGACTATGGACTCCATTAGCCTCTCTGATTTCATGTGCTTACATTGCCGATTAGCTACGGTTCTAACTTCCAGTTTTAATGGAAACCACTGGATTGTTCGGTTGTGCAGTGCATATGTGTGTGTATGTATGGTACTTGAGAAAATTTTACCAATTCTTATAAATTGGTTAAAAACAACAGTACTTCTTCATTTTGCTCTTTGTCCTTTATTTTTCCCACATCACAGCTCCTCACCACTATGGACCGTCGCTGTTTGCCATGATCCCTTTTACCAAGACTTCCAAATTTAGTTACCCTTGGAAATTCAAGAAAATTCTTCCTTTTACTCAGTTCTTCATATAACTTGGATGAAAAAATAAAAGGAGATCCAATTAGGGCAATTAATCTCTCCTATGGAGTGGCTTTTCTTTTTATTACAAGCTAATTTTAATAAAAAAGGAAGTTTGTGACCAATGACCATTAAACAGAGCTTCTAAAATTCACTTTTATTTCCCTAGATTATGTGTGTTCCCTAATTAAAAAGAGAACATGTTGGCCCATGGTACATCTTTTCCTAGGCACTGATCCAAAAAAGTTCTAAAGTTGATTCAAGGTACTTTGAAGGTAAAAGTGTAGTAAATTTATAAGCAATTTATTACAATTTGTCTTATCTTCCTTGAAGCTCTCATCTTCACAGTGATTTTTGAGAAGGCTTGATATTACACATTTCAGAACAGATTTCTCCTGAGATGATGTTCTGATCAACAAAGATATAAGCTCCATTTTACACTAAGTGGTCTGTCACCTTTTGTAGTGAACCTATAGTAAGTGTAATAAATCTGTTTTGAAACCTATCCATGCTCCTTTCCCAAAATGAAACATATTCACCTTCACTTTAAAAAATAATAATCAAGAAATATCTTATTCCTTAACATCCATTGGTCCTCCTCAAATGTAAGCTTCTGTCTATCACTTCTGCATTTCACCGGGGCACTCATCTTCCACGTGAAGAATAATAAGTCCTACCCGCCCTCTCGATCACAGCCAAAAGGGTTGGTCAGACATAAAATGGGGTTAGATTACAAGAATGGGAGGACAGATTGGACATGAACGTAACTGGTAAAATGCTAGTACTCTTACTTTAAAGGGAACAGTAAACTACAGAGAAAAGCTAATGAAAAATCAGAAAATAGTTTTAAAAATACAAGCAATGACATTTCATACATTTGCCACATAATCTATAAAGTAGAGGTGGGGTTTTGTTATTTATTTATTGAAGAGGAAACTAGAACAGGTGAGACATGGGGCTGTGGGTAGGGGAAAAGGAACTGAATTTTCCTGGAAGGGAAAGACTGTCAATAATATTCTAAAACTGAAATATAAACATGTGAAATCAAGGAGGTAAATTGAGAAACATGGTTTTATTTGTTCTGCAGTAGTGTAAACCTCACACATTTTTCAAGTGGGTTTTCAAACAATTTAAACTCTGAAATTTTTTTCTCAGGAAAAGAAAAAATTACCCAGAAATAAAAACTAGAACCACGCACAAACAGGACTGCCTTAGCACACCCAAATCTGTCCCTGTCTTGTGTCAGGCCCCCAGAGTCTTCCTCAGACTTTTTCTAGGGACATGGTATACATTCTGTTGAGATTCAAAATAAAATCAGAACAAACCTTAGCTCTAGAATACTGCTTCATATCAATTACACCATTTCTGAAGAACCCAATGGTACCCCGCAATTAACCCCCATTTTAGCCACACTGAGACAGCGGAACAAATACTTAGGGATGCAGGGTGGTCATCAAATTTGCACAATACTAACTGAATATCTTAAAACATTTTATTTAGAGGAGAGGCTGTGAGCCACATGGGGGCAGGGTGGGGAAAGTTAGAGTCAGGGATAGGGCATGGCTCAGTTCTGCACAACCTACAGAACAAATTAAAGCTCCCTTTTAAATTGAACCCACCCTCCCAGGGACTTGGTTTAATGACCATCTGTTTTTACTCAAAATACTCCTTGGGGATAGGACGCATCTCACCTCACACTCCACGCAGCTCATCAAAGTATTTCCTCCCAACCACAGGCAAGATGTTCTCTGAGAAAAGAGCTGGTAAATATTTTTTTTTCTTTATCTAGTTAGAAGTCCTGGGATGGTTTAGCAACCTAATAATGTTTAATCATTCCTTATGGACACTTCCCTCAGATTCTGGCCTTGATCAGGATCTAGGGGAAGTCCTGCTTTGTACAGAGCACTCTGATTAATGTTTCCTCAAAATCTACATTATATAATCTTGATGCTATTCTGCAAAATAGAAGTCGTTAACCCTCTTCATAGCTGAAAAAACTGGGCTCTGGAGGTTAAGATATGAAAGCTGAGGCCATATAATTCATAAATTGTAAATCCTGGATTCAAAGCCATGGTTTCAAAAAGCATGACTTGCCCATGGCGTTTCCCCAGTATTCTGTGGGAAATCCTATACTAGACAATACAAGTCCCCAATTCTAATACATAAGAAACAAAGCCAGTGACAGCATGCAAGGCAAAAGTGTGTAGACTGTATGAACAGAAAGACTTATTTTGCTTTACTTTGCTTGTTTTTCCCTAAGGGGTGGAATATGTGTATTATGATGAGAATAAAGAAAGAGGAGAACGGGGAGAGAGAAATTAAAATGAGAGAATTTAAGTTGGTTTTTGGAGAGTTGAACTAATAAACACTTATTTTGTTATTACTGTTATCTAACATATACTGAGCATCTACCACACAACCTGTGAGCTGGTACCATTTTAATCACCATTTCTAAGGTAACTGGAACTTTACAACAAGTGTTCTTCCCTTGAATCCCTGGGCATGCCAGCAGGAGCTTCCAGAAGCCCATGAACCCCGACTTTATATGCAAAGTTTTACCTGTGAATGCAGTTCTCTGAGAAGAGAATCAACAGTTTCACCAGATTATGAAGAGGTTAATATTAATGGTTAAGGAAAACAAAACTTCTATAGCTTCATATTGTACCCCTGAGGAATTTTATCCATTCTCATGGCCTTAACAGCCATATATACTGCTCAACCTTAAGCCTGGTCTCTCTTTAGGACTTCAGACATAAATATTTTACCTCCTACTGAATATCCACTTCCTCTAGGTTGTCCCGTAGCAACTCAAAGGCAACCTGTCTAAACGCACGCACACGTTCTCCTCCTACGGATCATAACTCATTTGGTGAGAGCACTGCCCTCCTCTCGCCCATTCTAGAAAGCTGGTAGTCATACTATTATTCTCTCTCTGCTTCTTTCAACCAAGCGCCAAAGGGTAGTTATACCTCGTAAGGAACTATTGAGCTTATTGTCTCTTTTATAGTTCTACCAGGTCTCACCTGGACTTTTACAACTACCTCCTCTTTGGGCTCTTTAAAATATCCACTCCACACTACTTAAAGTGGCTCATCAAAGATGTGAAGACTTCGCGTTAGGTACACAAGGTCCGCAACTAGTTGACCTTCAACTTTCCCTCTTTCCCACTATGTTTCCTCCACGTTCACGCTTCATATGTCATTTTCAGAACATCTTTTATGGAACAAATCCCACGATACTTCTTAAACTGCTTGCTTTTCTAAAACACCCATTCCAAATTTCTCCCCCCGACATATTTCTATCCAAATTAATGACTGTCCATTCCAGAAGCTGTCCCTGACTGCCCACAATGAATTAAATGCCCCCCTCTGTGCTTCAGAGTTCAGAACAACGGTTCTCAAACTTTACCATGCGTCAGAACCACCGGGAGGCTCGGTAAGACGCAGATTGCCGATTTGGTCTGCGATTCAGCAGGGCGGGGCTGGGGGCTGAAAGGTCGACCGGGTCAGACAGTCACCATCTAAGATACAGCCCCACATTTACTGAGCCAGCTCCACTTCTGGGTCACCTCCGGCTCAGATAAATTCCCTGCCAAGATGGTGGGCGAGCACGTCACCAAGTAGCCATCTGCTCATAGGATTCATTCTGCGTTTGGCACTTTTCTGAGAAGGGGCTCCAGGGCTGGCAGACACACTGCCTCTCAAGCACACAGGCCCCAGAGGTGTTGGTCTATCCTGCTCTTTTTATTGAGAGGTCAGCGTTTCATTTCCTGCACCTAAAGTCACTGGTCATATAAATAGTATTACTCACTTTATCTCCAAAATTTTCAACTGATCCCCACAATTTTCAACTGATTTCAATGTTAGAAAAGAATTAACAGGCCCATTAGAGTGGTAATATCTTAGAACTAGAATAACTTTGAAACTTTTGTTTCCTAGATCTAAGAAGCAGTATCCACCTGGCTATTTATTTGACTCTGCAAATAATTAGAGTGACAGCAATGAAAACGTAGTTTTATAGATATTTAGGAAACTGACATATTTGCAAAGAAAAAGCAGTCCTTTCAAAATGCAGAGAAATATGTCTGTATAAAAAAAAAGGTTCAAGATTTTCTTCTTCTATCATGGAATAAATGTATCCAAGAACAGTCAGGCAATTAATCTATTTGAAAAATAAGTATGCAAGCAGGTGTCTTGACAAGGGAATCTTCTATAGTGCTGTCTTCACTAGGGTCATAATATAAGTGGCATTACATAGTTGAGCACAAACAACAATAGAAACTCAATTTATCTTAGTACTTGAGTCTCTACTTTGAGACTCCTTAGAGGTAATTGTACCATCTTAGTTTAAGAAGTCACAGAAAAAAAGCTATGATGCATCCCTTTAAGAGATAACTCTTCTGTGACCCTGGAGAAACATAGGAACACAAAGAAAAAGATATCTTTTTGCTCTACCTCTCCCCCATTTAAAGATACTCCTTTTTTTGGTTAGAATTTATCAAATCAAACATTCTTTCAAAAACTGTCTTCAACATGTTTCAAATTATGTAGCATCTTTAAGACATTACCTAGTTTGTTCACATGGATATGATATGCATAAATATGCATCTCTTACATGATCTGTTCAGTATCTGGTGCCTAATGAATGTTAAACATCCTGGACTCTGCTCTCCCCGTAGAGGAGAAGGAGATACTTGTCATTTGCCCTCTCAAACATTGATTAGCAAAGAGCCTCAGCAGCCCCTTTCCCAGCAGTTGTTTCTGCCAGATTTCTTTTGATTTGCACCAGCGTCCCTAACTGGCCATCTCTCTGGATGCCTGGAGGTCCTTCTAAAGGTAGGAGGTTCTCCTACGTTTACAGGGTATCGTCACTTACTTCCTGAGTCACCTCATACGCTAGACACACCTGAACAAGCAGACCTCTGTGGGCTTACTGGACTTACAAACGCCTTCATAAAAATAGCCTAGAATTATACATGTGTAGCTAGACATATCTGTTTAGTGTTCTTTGTATAGTGTCATACACAGATGTGCACTCAATGTTTACTAGTGATCAGAACCAACTTGGTAATTTGCACCTTTTCAAATGATATTAATGACATCATAGACAGTTTTAATGCTTTTCTACCTTATTTGGATACTGACCCAAGATTCCCAACAGGACTCTTATTGTGTGTGTGTGAGAGAAACTACTTGAAAGGATTGTTGCAGGGGAAGGGAATGATTATGACAGGGGAGGGGCCTATTGCAAGTGGAGATGCTCCATGCATGACACCTGCAAGCATCTCAAAGGTCAGGCAGAAGAATGAATAAGACCAGAAAGAACTGGGTGTGGGGAAGTGGGCTGATGGTGTGATCAGATAGCTGATCAGGAAATGGTTTGTTTTTGTTTGTTAATTGAGGTATAATTGATATATAACATTATATTAGTTTCAGGTGTACAACACAATGATTCAAAATTTGTAAACATTGTGAAATTTTCACCACAGTAAGTCTAGTTAACACCTGGCACCTTACATAGCTACAAAATCTTTTTTCTTTGTGATGAGAACTTTAAGATCTACTCTCTTAACAACGTTCAAATATGCAATACAGTATTAACTATAGTCACCATGCTGTACATTACATCTCCAAGGCTTATTTATTTTATAACTGGGAGTTTGTACCTTTTGACCCCCTTCACCCATTTCGCCCACCTCCCACCCCGGCAACCACTGATCTATTCACTCTGAGTTTGATTTTCGTTTCGTTTAGTTTTGTTTTTTTTAAGGTTCCACTTATAAGTGAGATCATATAGCACTTGTCTTTCTCTGTCTGGATTACTTCATTTAGCATAATGCCCTCAAAGTCCATTCATATGGTTGCAAATAGCTCGTCTTTTTTTTTTTTTTTTTTTTTTTTGCGGTACGCGGGCCTCTCACTGCCGTGGCCTCTCCCGTTGCCGAGCACAGGCTCCGGACGCGCAGGCCCAGCGGCCATGGCTCACGGGCCCAGCCGCTCCACGGCATGTGGGCTCCTCCCGGACCGGGGCACGAACCCGTGTCCCCTGCATCGGCAGGTGGACTCTCAACCACTGCGCCACCAGGGAAGCCCTATCTCGTCTTTTTAAATAAATTCTTTCTCCTTTCCCCCACCTCCCAACCTCCTTTACATGGTAAGCTGGAACTCAGCACCTCATTGCAACAATCAGGGAAAGGAAGGATAAAGATAAAGTCTAATTCCCAGGGTAGGATGTGTCTTTGGTTTCAGTCCAGGTTTGTACTATGATTCTAGTCATCAGAAGACTGTTGCAAGAACCTTGATATTTCTTAAGTGATGGAAAAGAAACTCCTCTCTCCTTTATACACTGTCGAAGTGTTTCTTGCTTACAAACACTCATCCTATCTCTATAACAGGTCTAAAATTATCCATATTTACTCCTAAATTTACTTTATAAATAAAATCCCTTATTTTCTTTTTCCTGTTAATTTCTCTTTAATTGTGATATCCCCACAAAATTATTTTGCTATTTTAGATTGTAAGGACCCCTAGATTAAAAGCAGGATCTAGGTTATTTCCCAGAAAAAGTAAGGAAAGACACCTTATGGAAAGTTATTAGAGACATTTGATTATTTGATTTTATTTTCATGGAGATAAAATATTAAATGTCTGTTAAATTATATATATGTATATATATATATATATATTCTATGTATGGCTGCATTGGGTCTTCGTTGCTGTGTGTGGGCTTTCTCTAGTTACGGTGAACAGGGGCTACTCTTTGTTGCGGTGCGTGGGATTCTCATTGCAGTGGCTTCTTTTATTGCAGAGCACGGGCTCTAGAGCTCAGGCTCAGTAGTTGTGGCGCACGGGCTTAGTTGCTCTGCGGCATGTGGGATCCTCCCAGACCAGGGCTCGAACCCGTGTCCCCTGCATTGGCAGGCAGATTCTTAACCACTGCACCACCAGGGAAGTTCGTTAAATTATATGTTTGACAATCTACTGAATTAGAAGCAAGACAAGCCAACAGTACATTAGGCTTCTAAGTCTCATTTTCTAACACTATGGACATTGCCTACTACATCTCAAACAATATGCATAATATTTTAACAATTATCTTATTTAATATCCACAATAACACTGTAAGATAGATATTATTATTCCCAAGTTTCAGATACAAAACTAAAGCTCAGAGATGTTAAGTGATTATCCAATATTTCACAATAACATTCAAATAGGACTGATAGATCACATAGGAATAAATTCCATAAAAGTGATATTGTTAACATGATATATTCTAGAAAGTAACTTATGTGTATTATGCTAAGGCATGTAGAACCTGAGAATACATTATTTCTATACTTACATTTCTCAATTATCTTCCTCTGCCTGTGGTGAATTTAAGGTCATTCTCCAAGCACTGATTTATTGGAGTCAAAAGTTTGACTCTTGGTCTCACAAAGGAGACAGTTTTTCTAAATATGTATTTCCCATTGATATCTGTGCATAAGAAAAGAAGAACACTGTTAGCATTTAAGGGATGTTTCTGAAAGAAAAAACAAATATTCTTCACAGACCAGAGCATAGTGTTTGAGGCCATCTATCAAGGAAGCACTTGTTCCTTGTTCTTTCTGTGCTTATTTATTTATTTTCTAAGTAAAAAAGTAAATTCAAGGCCTGCTGAGTCATTTCATAGTGTTCTCTCATATCCTGGTATTGATCACCTTAAAAATAATAATTACTCCCAGGTACCTTTGTTGACTACATTCTGTGAGCCAGGTTTTTGTTTGTTTGTTTTAAGCTGCTCTGCTCCTCACACAAGTCTTATGCAGTGGGTAGTATTATCCACCTACTCTCACCTTGGCAATAACTAATAACGTAGCTGAAACGTGGAGAGATCTCCAGTAGCGGAGAAAGCCAGGATTTGAGCCCAGGATTCAAAAGTTTATGATTTCCTATCTGCATTGAGAAATCTCCTATAACTGACAGAATAGAAGACTTCTTTAGTATCACTATTTCACATGCTGAGAATTTAAAAAACAAACAAACCAAAACAAACAAACCAGAAAAACAAACCTTGAAAGTTGTATCAAGGGTAGATTGGTTGGAAGTCTTCCCTGAAGCAGTGACTGGATATAGATTGTGCAGCTTACACCAACCCAGTTTTCATGCATCCAGCCTTATTACCCAGCACACTTTTTCTCCCACCCTATTTTCCTCATACCCTCATTGGCCTATATTTTCATGTATTGTCTACTCATTTTCCTCCAAGTGTTGATTCCCCTTTATCTTTTTTTCTCCTGTCATAAAATGGACTTCTGTATGCACATATGTTTATATTCACGTATATTCATGAATGAGTGAATGTGAGTGTAGATTGCGTTTGAGAGGGTGTGACAAAAGTTATTTTTATTTTGTTTGTTTTCAAAGATAAAACTCCAGGACATGGTCCCAGGCTGTCGAAGGCACGGCCAGGCTAGGGCTGTGGCCCTGTGAGTCCCGCATCTCCAGTGGACCTGTCGGGGGCCACCCTCTACCCCAGGAACAGGTGCACAGGAAGGTGGCCAGGGAGAGGTGCGGTCCCCGTGGAGAAGGGCCACCCCAAAGATATGTCTGAGGGCCTGAGGTCGACTGCGGCGTCCCAAGTAAAATAGTTTTTTAAATAAATAAATAAACTCCAAAGTTGGTTGCCTCTCCTGCTCTAGATGATGGGAGAGGGTCTTAAGAGGAATGCAAGCAGTGACTGAATGACAAAGAGGGAGAGAAACTGCGCAGTAGGCAGGGGTAAAGGTTTGAAGAGGGGAGACTTGAAAAGTTCAGAGTGGAAAAGGATGAAAGTGGAATCAGATTTTCTGTGAGCACCAATTTGTGTTTGATGTCACCACTCGTTTTCAGTATGACTTGACTCCTCTTTTAAAATTCCCTTCAGTGTTTGCTGCTGCTATTTCACTTAAGAAGCAGTCTTCTAACCAGTTGTTGATGTTCACACATGCATTTTCTAGGGGAGAATCCTGCTGCTTCCATTGCCACTCCTTACTACCTTTAATCTTACCTTGAAGGAATCTGCCATGATACCTCTGATAATATTAGAGCAGCAATCACTGTCTCCCCCAACAGAGCTGATACTTGATCAGATTGTCCCTTATACTTTCAGACTTCAGAACACTTTCTATTAACATAGTATTTTTCAAACTCAATCGAAATGGAAAAGTAGAATCATAATGATATTTTACCGTGTTGAAATAAGGGTAAACTTACAAATCTTATAGTAAACACCCTCGAATGAAAGGCTGTGTGGAATAGTGAAAAGAGCATCAACTCTCGAATTTGAATCCCACTAGGAAAACTAGGAAAGCCATTTAAACTTCCTGATCTCATTTTGTTCAATGATACAATAACAACACTCTTACCAGGTTGTGAGGATTCAGGATGAACTGCCTAGCACTCTACCAAGCACAGAGTAGTACCTTAATAAATACAAACTATTATTATTAAGTTATTTGATCCACATAGCAGTCATGTAAAGTGAAAAAAAACAAATTTTTATTTTTCAACATTTTTCCACCAGGTACCTAACTCTTCTCCTTGAAGCTCAGTAGAGTTAATCACTCTTACACTTACTTGTACATTACTGGATTTATCACCTTGCATTGAAATTTTGTATTTACCTGCTTGGCTGCCTTTTCTAGACTATGAGCTTTTCAAGAAGAGGGCACATATTGTTAGCATCGCATTTTCAGTGATCAAAGCTGTTCTAGAACTTATTTATGGTGATTAATTTTATGTCTCAACTTGACTGGGCCATTTTGACAAACATTATTCCATATGTGTTTGTGGGAGTCTTTCCAGACGACCTTAATATTTGAATCCACTGACTGAGTAAAGCAGTTTGCCCTCCCTAATGTAGGTAGGCCCCACCCCATCAGTGAAAGAGCTGACAAGAAAAAAGGTTGAGTAAGAGGAAATTCACCTTGCCTGACCATTTAAGCTGGACCACTGGTCTTTCTCAGCCTTCAGAAGTGGACTGAAACATCAGCCCATCTTGGATCCCTGGCCTGCAGGCTTTCAGCCCGGAACTTACACCATCGGCTCACATAGTTCTCAGGCTGTCGAACTCATACCGAAGCTATAATCTGGGTCTCCACCTTGCAGACTGCACACCTTGGGACTTAGCTTCTACAGTCACGTGAGCCAGTTCCTTACAATAAACCTCTTTATATATAAACACACGTATCCTATTGGTTTTGTTTCTCTGGAAAACCCTGACTAATGCAATATTAAACTGCTTAACTAATATTTGGTGAACTGATCTGATCTCTCAGAATGGAGAAGCATAACAACACTTTGGTTTTGCCTTTGCCTTATTGCTTTTTGAAAAACAAAAGATTTTTGACATTTCAAATATCCCCAAATAAAAATTGCCCCAAATCCTATTGTCAAACAGACTTAAGAGAGAAAAATCTCTCCCCAGTTTATGAGTTCTCTAAGAGGGACAACTCTTTTGATGGATTTTAAACATTCACCTCAGAAGAATAGGTTTAGAGTTTCAAATTGAATCTCAGCCTTCGATCCACAAATCGATTTCTGATGGAGAAGCGCAGCTCTGGTTTTGACTGGAGGAAGCTAAAATACAGAAATGACTTTTTTTTTTTTACATTAAACAGCTGTTTTTAAAGATTCCATGATTTCATTGTAAGTGAATAAAACACATGTGGATTACATTTCCTTAAAATGCATAGGTTTGAAAAATTAAGGAACCTGGTTTGGGTTTGACTGAAAAGCTTTTGCAACTCAATGCCTATCTCCTTCTTCCATGTCTCTGCCTGAAAGTTTTCTTCTTGCAAACTGCCTTGCCCTCATGAACTCAACATATACAAGAGTGATCACAGGAATGTGAAAAATGTTGAAAATCAACCCTGGGAGTAGATTTTTTCTGAAATTAAATGAACCCCAAACCAATCACTAGGCACGACTCCTGAATGTCTCCTTCTGAGCACCCCACACCACCAAAAAATACCAGGCTATTTCCAAATTTCTTTAAAATTGCCATTTTAAACACTACATCATTGAAGTTTGTATCTTTAATCCTAAATCTAATATTTTCTAGACTGATGAATTGTTTGATCTTTTATATTTGAGGGTAGATATTTCACTTTGTTGAAAAGAAACTCAGCAGTTTTCTTTCAAGCATAAGATACTTTCTAGGAGAGAAAGAAATACAATCGTTAAGTTCCAGAAAAAGTAGTGAATATGTGCATTCAAATGGCCTTCTCTGAAATAGTTACATTACTGCAAGAATTGTGAACTCTGATTTTGGAAAATAGAAGGTTCACTTGGTCTTGAGTTCAGAGGCAAGATTCATACTGCAAACATTTAGTACCCACTTTTCTTGTTGTTGTTTCCATTTTAAATTGAAGGTCTCTCTTTATGAAACAGTAATTGTTAAATATGAGGGATTTGGGGAGGGGGGCTCTACTGCATTTCTCTTAAGGGCTCAAAAATTAGTAAAAAGGAAGATTCTTTGTTACCACTGAGTTGGTGAAAGGTCACATGGAGTAACTGGAAGATCCGGAGGGTCCCAGGGTATATATGTCCATGCAAGCTCACCACAACACCACTATGGTCTGCTGTCTGCACAGACATCCTGTGGTTTGCTGAGTCAATAACTGAAGCTCCCAAAGCTTCTTCCCCAACAAAAATAATATGAGCCTTAATAAAACTGTAATGACTCTGTGTGTAAAGAGTGAGACAGAGAAGGAGAATCAGTGAAAGAGGAATTATTAGACTTACCACAGCACTGCCATCAACAACAAGTATTAAGCACCTATATGTGCAAGACAACATACTATACCTGTTGGACAGAGTATAAGATGTAACCCATACCTCTCTCTCTCTTTCTCTCTCTCTCAACTGTGTTCCCAGTACTTTGACTGAGTACCTTTTAAGTACATGAGGGAATAAATGAATATTTATGGAATGAATTAATTATGAATTAGTTTAAAGGCACAGACTCAGTCACCAAAGGATGGCGATGGTGTGGAAGAAAGAGTAAAGGAAGAAAACTAACATTTCTTGAGCCTTTATTGTGTTCCAAGCCTTATGTTAGGTACTTGACTTTATGTTATTTCACCATTATATTAAACCTGTGAAGCAGATGTTATTATTTTAAAGAGGAGGGAATTGAGGTTCAGAGAGGTTAAGATACTTCCACAAGGTCACATAGCTAGTAAATGATAGAGTTGGGATTTGAAGAATTTGGCTTCAACTCTGACAGGATTTGTTGAGTGATTATAGGTGTGTAAGAGTCTGGAAAAGGGGGTCACTGATCATGCACTACTACAAAGGAGTGGGAAACATGAATAAGGAACATTTGGGGATTGGAGAAGGAGTAAATATGAGTTCAGTTTGGGCAGGTTAAGTTTTCATTGTAATCATTTGCATATGAGCCTGGAATTGGGGTTAAGGTTCAGAAATGAAGACAAATACCTGAGATTAGAGTTGCTATGGAGTTGCTTTGATGTTTATAATTGACTTTAAAACACTTCCACATATACAATGTGATATTCTACATAGGACACTTAGGTTATGAGCCAGGTTCTGCTCATCTCTAATCAAGCATGCATAATCCAAGAGGAGTAGCTGACCGCCTACCCAAGAACGCCATTATGCCAAGTGAAATAAGCCAGACAGAGAAAGACAAATACTGTATGATCTCACTTATATGTGAAATCTAAAAAAGTCAAATTCCTAGAAACAGAGAGTAGAATGGTGGTTGCCAGGGTCTGGGGGATGGGGGAAATGGAAAGAATTGGTCAAAAGAGTACAAACTTTCATATAAAATAGATAACCAACAAGGACCTACCATATAGCACAGAGAACTCTACTCAATATTTTGTAATAAATTATAAGGAAGAAGATGGCAGAGTAGAAGGACGTGCTCTCACTCCCTCTTGCGAGAGCACCAGATTCACAGCTAACTGCTGAACAATCATTGACAGGAAGACATTGGAACTCACCAAAAAAGATACCCCACATCCAAAGACAAAGGAGAAGCCACAATGAGACAGTAGAAGGGGCGCAATCACAATAAAATCAAATCCCATAACTGCTAGGTGAGTGACTCACAAACTGGAGAACACTTATACCACAGAAGTCCAACCAAAGGAGTGAAGGTTCTAAGTCCCACATCAGGCTTCCAAACCTGGGGGTCCAGCAACAGGAGGAGGAATTCCTAGATAATCAGACTTTGAAAGCTAAAAGGATTAGATTGCAGGACTTTGACAGGACTGGGGGGAAAAGAGACTATAATCCTGTAGGGTACACACAAAGTAGTGTGAGCATTAGGACCCAGGGGAAGGAGCAGTGACCCTGTAGGAGACTGAATCAGACCTAGCTGCTAGTTGGAGGGTCTCCTGCAGAGGTGGGGGTGGCTGGGTCTCACAGTGAGGACAAGGATACTGGCAGCAGAAGTTCTGGGAAGTACTCCTAGGCGTGACCCCTCCCAGAGTCCACCAAAGAGCGCAGTAGGCTCTGGTGTTGGGTCACCTCAGGCCAAACAACCAACAGGGAGGGAACCCAGCTCCACCCATTAGCAGACAAGTGGATTAAAGTTTTCCTGAGCTCTGCCCACCAGAGCAACAGCCAGCTTTACCCACCACCAGTCCCTCCCACCAGGAAACTTGCACAAGCCTCTTAGATAGCCTCATCCACCAGAGGGCAGACAGCAAAAGCAAGAAAAATGACAATCCTGCAACCTGTGGACATAAAACAACATTCAAAGAAAGATAGACAAGATAAAGGCAGAGGGCTATGTACCAGATGAACAAAACAAGATATAACCCCAGAAAAAAAATTAAATGAAATGGAGATTTGCAACCTCCCAGAAAAAGAATTCAGAATAATGATAGTGAAGATGATCCAGGACCTCGGAAAAAGAATGGAGGCAAAGATCGAGAAGATGCAAGAAATGTTTAACAAACACCTAGAAGAATTAATGAACAAAAAAACAGAGATGAAAAATAAAATAACTGAAATGAAAAAAACACTAGACAGAATCAATAGCAGAATAACTGAGGCAGAAGAACGGATAAGTGACCTGAAAGATAGACAGAAAGGTGGAATTCACTGCTGTGGAACAGAATGAAGAAAAAAGAATGAAAAGAAAAGAAGACAGCCTAAGAGACCTCTGGGACAATATTAAATGCAACAACATTTGAATTATAGGGGTCCCAGAAGAAGAACAGAGAGAGAAAGGATCAGAGAAAACATTTGAGAGATTATATCAAAAACTTCCCTAACATGGGCAAAGAAATAGCCACCCAAGTCCAGGAAGCACAGAGAGTACCATACAGGATAAACCCAAGGAGAAACATGCCGAGACACATAGTAATCATACTGGTAAAAATTAAAGACAAAGAAAAATTACTGAAATCAGCAAGGGAAAAATGACAAATAACATACAAGGGAACTCCCATAAGGTTAACAGCTGATTTCTCAGCAGAAGCTCTAAAAGCCAGAAGGGAGTGGCATGATACACTTAAAGTGATGAAAGGGAAGAACCTACAACCAATGTTACTCTATCCTGCAAGGATCTCATTCAGATTCAATGGAGAAATCAAAAGGTTTACTGACAAGCACAAGCCAAGAGAATTCAGCACCACCTAACCAGCTCTACAACAAATGCTAAAGGAACTTCTCTAAGTGGGAAACACAGGAGAAGAAAGGACCTACAAAAACAAATGCAAAACAAGTAAGAAAGTGGTCATAGGAACATACATATCGATAATTACCTTAAACATGAATGGATTAAACGCTCCAACCAAAAGACACAGGCTTGTTGAATGGATACAAAAAGAAGACCCATATATATGCTGTCTACAAGAGACCTACTTCAGACCTAGGGACACATACAGACTGAAAGTAAGCGGATGGAAAAAGATATTCCATGCAAATGGAAACCAAAAGAAAGCTGGAGTAGCAATACTCATATCAGATAAAATAGTCTTGAAATAAAGAATGTTACAAGAGACAAGGAAGGACACTACATAATGATCAAGGGACCAATAAAGGAAGAAGATATAACAATTATAAATATATATGCACCCAACATAGGAGCACAATACATAAGGCAATGACTAACAGCTATAAAAGAAGAAACTGACAGTAACACAATAATAGTGGGGGACTTTAAACCTCACTTACACCAATGGACAGATTATCCAAACAGAAAATTAATAAGGGAACAGAAGCTTTAAATGACACAGTAGACCAGAGAGATTTAATTGATATTTATAGGACATTCCATCCAAACACAGTAGATTACACTTTCTTCTCAAGTGCACATGGAACATTCTCCAGGATAGATCACATCATGGATCACAAATCAAGCCTCAGTAAATTTAAGAAAACTGAAATCATATCGAGCATCTTTTCTGACAACAACACTATGAGATTAGAAGTCAGTTACAGGGGGAAAAGCATAAAAAACACACAGAGGCTAAACACTATGTTACTAAATAACCAAGAGATCACTGAAGAAATGAAAGAGGAAATCAAAAAACACTTAGAGACAAGTGACAATGAAAACACAATGATCCAAAGCCTATGGGATGCAGCAAAAGCAGTTCTAAGAGGGTGCTGTAGAGAGTGTAGGGTAAAGGGAACCCTGTTGCACTGTTGGTGGGAATGTAAATTGGTACAGCCACTATGGAGAACAGTATGGAGGTTTCTTAAAAAACTAAAAATAGAATTACCATATGACCCAGCAATCCCACTACTGGGCATATACCCAGAGAAAACCATAATTTAAAAAGACACATGCACCCCAATATTCATTGCAGCACTATTTACAATAGCCAGGACATAGAAGCAACCTAAATGCCCATCAACAGACGAATGGATAAAGAAGATGTGGTACATATATACAATGGAATATTACTCAGCCAGAAAAAGGAACGAAACTGAGTCATTTGTAGAGACGTGGATGGATCTAGAGACTGTCATACAGAGTGAAGTAAGTCAGAAAGAGAAAAACAAATACCCTATATTAACACATATATGTGGAACCTAGAAAAATGGGAAAGATGAACCGGTTTTCAGGGCAGAAATAGAGACACAGATGTAGAGAACAAACGTTAAGGACACCAAGGGGGGAAAGTGGCGGGAGTTGGGGGTGGGATGAACTGGGCAATTGGGATTGACATGTATACATTAATATGTATAAAATGGATAACTTATAAGGACCTGCTGTATAAAAAAATAGATAAAATTTTTTTTAAACTTATAAGCAAAAGAATCTGAGAAAGAATATATATATATATATATATATATATATATATATATATATATATATATATATATAAAACTGAATCACTTAGCCGTACACCTAAAACTAACACAATGTTGTAAATCAACTATACTTCAATAAATAAATAAATAGATAGATAAATAAAGTACAAACTTTCAGTTATAAGAGGAATACGTTCTGAGGAGCTAATGTTCAGCAAGGGAACTACAGTTTATAATGCCGTATTGTATACTTGAAAGTTGCTAACAGAGTAGATCTTAAGTGTTCTCACCACACACACAGACAAAAAGTGATAACTAAGATAATGGATGCGTTAATTAACTTGATTATGGTAATCATTTTACAATGTACATGTATATCAAATCATCTTATGCAACTTAAATATATGAAATTTTATTTGTCAATTATGCCTCAATAAAGCTGGAAAAAAAAATGAACCCCTCACTGCAGAGTCATCTCAAGTGAGATGCATTTGAATGAGAAGCTAATGCATGAAGCAAGAACTGAGAGCAGAAAGAAGATGGGTCAAGAGGACAGGAGGGAGAAGCAATCAAAAATAGAGGTAAAAATGGGCTGGGGTGAAGTTTTGGGTTCTTTCTGACTTCAGTTTCACTGCAAGGAGGCAAGGAGCGGTGGGTGTGTGTAAGGTGGCAAGGCTGAGGGAAAAATGTGGAGAAGGGAAAGAGAAAGCCTAAAAATAGTAATAATGATTTGGGGAATTGGATATGACAAAGCACTTCTTTGGAAAGTTGGATTCCTTTCTACCGTCTTTTGATTCATCACACTGATTCTGCCCTTTAAAAGAACTGAAATTGGGACTTCCCTGGTGGCACAGTGGTTAAGAATCACCTGCCAATGCACGGGACACAGGTTCAAGCCCTGGTCCGGGAAGATCCCACAAGCCGCAGAGCAACTAAGCCCGTGTGCCACAACTATTGAGCCTGTGCTCTAGAGTCCGAGAGCCACAACTACTGAAGCCCGTGCCCCTAGAGCCCGTGCTCCTCAACAAGAGAAGCCACCACTATGAGAAGCCCACGCAATACAATGAAGACCCAATGCAACCAAAAATAAATAAATAAATTTATTTTTAAAAAATTTTAAAAATAAAAGAACTGAAACTGACCACAACTGATTATTGATTATTAATAAGGATATCATAGAGACAGCTCATAGAAAATAAATGTACTGCCTAAAAGGTCTTCCATTGGCTTTCCCGAGCAGCTAGCCCCAACCAAAGACAATTATTAATATGTTGCTTAGCTTGTATCTTTCCAAAAGTGATAGCAAGGCCAACAGTTATAAGCTCAATATTTACAGCAATATAAACCCTACTAAATAAGTTCTATACCTTAACATAATGATATAGTTTAACTCCTGTAAAATTAACGTACAGAAAAATTTACTTTTAAGTCAATCAAAAAGCCATTTCTATATACTGCATAGAATTACAAACTCTTATTATCTTTGATCTGAAGAGAACTCAGAAATAACCAGATCAAATCTCTCTTTGTGCTTTATTTTTTATATATTATAAAATGAAGTGCTTCTTTAAAAAAAAAGAACGTATATATGTACTGTGGTTGGAATATTTGAGGAATATTCTATACTTTTATTAACATCTATAGCTTAAAATAGGATTTTGTATTTGGGACATAATAAAGAATAAATAAAAGTTCTTTGGAAGAGGATTTGAATGTGTTTTTCATATTTACTCCGGTAGAATGTTTCCATTAATAACCTTCAAACCTCTTCTCTCTCCAAGGAGAGAGGCACTGTGTCCGTAGCTGTTACTGAGCATCCTGTTTACAGCTGATCTCCTTATAAACCTGGAGGTATTGTACTTGCCACATCACAGCGGCAGACACGTGTGCAGGCACTAACATCCTGTGTAGATTTGAGTTTCCAACATTACCACACTGTGTTCTATGAATAAGTGGGAGAATTCTCTCACAGGAGTTCAAACAATTGGCCATCACACCTTTTTGAAGTTCATCAAAATCTTTTTGTTTTTCAAAGACTTTCCCAATAAAGGAACAATAGAGACTAGAGTTTTCACACAATCATTTTGGCTGTTAGAAGTGAACAAACACAATAGCTGTTTTGTCATAAATTAACATTTATGTCATTTAAGAGCCTTTGGTGGAGATTTGAAGAAAATGAAAAAAAAAAAGGGCAATGATCTAATTTTATTGTTCTTCATTTTCTTCAAGCCAAATTGCAGAAATCCCTCTGTTCATTTAGGGGGAGAACAAGAGAAAAGGAGATGAATATCTCTTTGAAAATGTTTTTCTAATACAAATTTCAGAAATATTTCCAAACGCTAGCTTACAGAGGCACAGACTTTCTCAGATTCCCTACACTGACTTAAATGTTAGGATCGGTTATTCCCAAAGCATGCTTTTGGCATACAAAAAAAGCAATTAACTCCTTCAGTAAATTACAACCTAATTATTATAGAAAAAAGTTTTTGGGCTTCATAAGTCCGGACACTAAGTGAGGCTGTGACACAACTCCTATTAGAAGTGTTACGGAACATATTCCCCTAGTCTGAACAAAGCCTGGTTGCAATGCCTTCCCGCTCAACACTGGTCCTAGATAAAAGAAGCCACCAACCTGCAATGAGAGGAAATAAGTCATCATTACTCTGTCTAAAATTAAAGTACCTATTCCTGCTTTACAGTTTATCAGATGTTTGGTCCGGAAGCTGATTGTTTTACAAGTCTGTCTAAACATAGTATATTTCCTAAAGGAATGTTAGCAAACTAAACACTTGCTTCAAGTTACAACTTCATAATTTTATTAACATAGCTAAGATAAGTGAGTGAACAGACATGATGCTAGTCAGTATACGTATACCCCAGGAAAGCAAAACTTATGCCAGAATACAATTTATGCTTTTTATTGTAAATTATTAATTATCAGCTACAACAAAGATTTACCTAGTGCTAAATTCTTGGAATTGAAAAACATTAACCTTCCAATCGTGCGCATAAAGTTACTAACTGCCCTTTTTTCTAGTTCCTGATGAAATTATTTATATAGCAGTGAACAAGAACGAATGAATTTGATCAAACAAATAAATATCAGAGCCCTGTCCCCTATCACTTCTTACACATACTTGTGGTTTGGTTTTCTACTGAAGAACAACTTTTAGTGATGGAAACTTGTGTAAGCCATGGTATTTATTTTTTCAGGATTGTTTTTATGCTGTAAATTGAAAAGAAATGCATTTTTCTGGGTTGAAGTTTTTGCCATTGCTCTAATTTTATTTTAAGTTCCCCATACTTTCTGCCTCTTCCTGAATAAAGAATAATTATTCTGCTGAAGTTTATATTCAGCACATGAGTAAAACATCTTTTGAAGAAGCTCAAAATAACAAAGGGAATACTGAAGGGGTAATGGCTCTGACTCCTACAGTTATTTAGACTTATAAAGCAAATTAAATAGATCGATGTGTGTGGTAAGGGATCTTAAGATATTTTTAATGAAATAGAGATTAGCCGATCCAGCGGGTAAACACCATTCTAGAGTGTGTTTTGGTAAACTGGAGAAGGATTTTAATAATGTAGGTCAGTAAAGCACCATTTAGTTCTTTGGAGTTACTTTAAGTAACTGATTTTTTCAAAACATCAATTGTGCAATGCCACTGAGTCATTTAGGAAATTATGAGCCTGAATCCTATAACATGCCACCAGGTCCAATAAATATTATGCTTTTCTTCCTTATCTCTTTCAACACATCTGCACGTCTTCGTGGTTTGAAGGTCATCCAGCTGACATATGAGTAAGCATTGCTAATCCTATAATAATTGATTGATTTGTTATGATTTTAGTTTTCTTATAATTGATTTTAGTTTTCTTCTTTTCACTTAATAATTCATGCAGAATTTTGGTCTTTTGTTTATTCTGGTTTACTATATGATCTGATGAGACAATGCTCATACAACTTACAATTTGAGTGTTGCCTTTCATTCAATTAGCCTAACTGTTAAAATAAGCTACAAGTAGCTGCAAGAGTCACTGTAGTCAGAAGACTATCTTTTTCTTAGAAAGGTATTAAATAGTTCATGGTATGACTTTTGAAGTGTCGTTAATAGTTGGCAAGAGCAATATAAATGATATCATATACATTTTTAAATGTTTAAAATTTATTAGGACTAATGTTTTACTGTGAGAAAAAGAACCCAAAATGTTAGACAAAAAAGAATAAAATATCTATAGAAATGTTAACGTATAATTTTTAATCTATTTTTTATTGAAGTAGAGTTGATCTACACATAATTCTTAAACCACTTGGAAAATTCATGTGAGTAGTCTATGTCTGAACTCTTTTTTTTTTTAGTTAACTAGATTTAAGTTGAGTTATAAACAACTAACTAACTGTTTTTTGGGCTAAAAAAACAGCTCAGGAAGCTCAGTTTTAATATGCTTTGTTTTCTTTGATTCATTAATCATAATGTTGGCATTTGATACTAGGCTCTAAGGCCTTCATCTAGACTTCAGAAATATTACTAATAGGCAAAAAGCACATTCTTACACATACCAGTAGGTCATCAATGCAGAAAGCAATTATTAAATACCTGTTGTATGTGCTGCACGAATGCCTTGGAAATTGGGTACAAAGGAAGTAAAAGACACTGCTCTGTCTTGGAAGAATTTCTAAACTCTTTGGCATAAAAGAATGAGTAGTTTTCATTGCCTCTTCTTCCTCTGACGATTTCTTAAATGCAGCTCACATTTTCTTCTCTTTTGCTCTGTATCTTCCACAGGTATCAGTAACTTTTCCCAGCAAGTCTAAGACCCAGGGCTCCAACATACCACACATAAGGTAATGTGTCCAAAATCTTTATTTCTTGTACCCCAAATTTATTCAACCTTCAGGGTTGTGTTTCCCTTTGCCTTCTGAATAAATCCATGTTTGTGTCCCCCAAGCTCTTGAAGAGATGCAAGTTGATGTATCCTCTCTACACATGCCAACCTGTTTCTTCTACTTGCCTTAAGTTTGTTAGTGGCTCACAAAACCAGGAAATCTGGAGTCCTTCTCACTCATATCACATGACTAAGATCTATCTAGTCTCCCTCCCTTCTTATTTCGAGGTCCAGGGACCTATGGCAGATTTCATCAACTTGCATTTAGATTACTGGGGTAGCGTAGCTGGTCTCCCTGCCTCTGGTATCTCCCTTCTTCCTCTTACCTAAACACAGCATCTGAGTTATTTTTCTAAAATTCAGATATGATCACTCATGTAACTCCCACGATTAAAAGCCTTTTATGGCTCCCATGTGCCTGCAGGACAAATTTCAAAATCTTTATCTTGTTATAAAGCCTCTTACTTAGCAACAGTTTGTACTTCCAACCACTTCCCCGTTTTCTCTTTTCCCACAAACTATACCTGTTTCTGCTACAGTATCTCAGTTTTTGGAGCACATTAGAATTATCTGTGGAGCTTTATAACATGCAAATTGCAGGACTCCTGAACCAAAATCTTTTTAGCAGAGCTTGGGAATCATTCATTCTCACTATTAATCTGTCCTGGAATACCCTCTTGGGGGTTAGCCCCTACCCTTCTTGTTCTTTTAGCAAAATTTCCACTTATCCTTTAAGATCTTGCTCCAGTAATTTTTACTCAATATCTTTCCTGTCCACCACACAGAAAAGAAGTCACTCCTTAGTCATTGTGCCCATAAGACTTTAAATATTATTCAAGTACATAGATTTATAAATTATTTGTGTTAAAACTATATCCCTCATCTCCCTTCCTGTCTTATGATTCCCCACAGTATTTATCATCATCTAACATATTATGTATTTTACTTATTTATTTCTTTATGCCTGTTTCCACCCTCTAGTGTGTATGCTCCATTGCACAGATATTTTTCCAACTCTCTAATAAAAGAAAAATATCAAACAAAAAAATTGTTTTTTTTTAAATTGAGGTATAGTTGATTTATAATATTATATTAGTTTCAGGTGTACAGCATGGTGGTTTAAAATTCCCTGTGCTGTACACTATATCCTTGTAGCTTATTTATTTTATACATAGTAGTTTGTACCTCTTATACAAAAAAAAGTCTAAAGAATTATACAATGAACCCTCTTCTACTCATCACTTAGAGTTGATGATTGTTAACATACTTTAATTATTTGCTTTACCTATCTGGAAAAAGATGCAAATAAGTACTTAAAATTTTTATAAAATAAATACAGATAGTACCCTCTAATTATAGGCAATTATCTCACAAATATACCACTTGATCACAAAGGAGAACTCTTGAAAGATTTTAATAGGATCAATTTGAAAATATTCCTGAATTATGTGATAGCAAGTTGTATACATCCTGACACTTCTCTTCTAAATATGTCAGCAAACATATCTTAAGATAAAGTATTTTATATAACCATAGTAATTATCACACCTAGAAAATTAATAATAATCCCCTCATATTGGCTAATATCTAATCCATTATAAAATTTCCTTGATTTTTAGTAGTTAGGATTTGTGTATTTTTTTAACTTTTTATTTTATATCGGAGTATAGTTGATTAACAATGTTGTGTTAGTTTCAGGTGTACAGCAAAGTGATTCAGTTATACATATATATGTATCTATTCTTTTCCCAATTAGGTTATTACAGAATATTGAGCAGGAGAAGTTCTGTATGTTTTCTTCACTGCTGTATCTCCAACAGCTCAAATAATGACTGGCATATAGTAAACCCTTAATTAATAATTTTTAAATGGATATATTTGTATCCCTGATTAAACTGAGGTGTGTGAAGCCAGAAGCTTTGTATTATTCACCTTTTTTAATCCTAAGTCCCTAACATGGTACCTGGAGCATGGTTGGAGCTTCATTAAGTGTTTGTACAATTTAATTGAAAAGAAGGGCACATTGCATAAATTTTAGCTTTGAGACTTGAAGTGACATAGAATTAAGGCACAATCAAGAGAGAAAATAATTCAGGAAAAACAAACAAAGCTAATGTGTTTGAAGAAGAGAGTTTGGATCCAAGTCTTAAAGGAAATGGTGTCTCTCAGCATGGCACAGAAGAAATCTCTTTTCCTCACATACAGATAATTTTTTCTGACCTTAGGGAGTTATCTCACAAACGTAAGATCTTGATCACAAAGGAAAACCTGTGAGAGATAAAGAAGGCTCAATTTCTGTCACCACTGTTGAAGAAATCTACTCAAGACCATGCCATAAGATGAAGAAATAACTATCACCTTCAGTAGATGAGAGATGGCAACACTTTTGGAATATTTTGTATCAGACCATAAAAGCATAACATGAAATTAAAATATACTGTCAATTTTGGTTTTGTTTCCTTAATGGATTTCTTCATAATATTCAGTTACATGTTTGGTTTTCTGTCTGCTATTATAGACTTTGCCCTGAACTCGGAGGCAAGAAATCTAGACTCTAGCTCTGGTCCTGTCTGCAGAAAGCTGAGTAACCTTCTGTCACCACTGTCTGGGTCTTGTTTTCTTCTTCTTTAAAATAAAGAAGCCTGGACTCCCCTTGCAGTCCATTGGTTAGGACTCTGCGCTTCCACTGCAGGAGGTGCAGGTTCGATCTCTGGTTGGGGAAATAAGATCCCGCATGCTACACGGGATGGCCAAAAAACTTACATAAATAAAATAAAATAAAATAGGGACTTCCCTGGTGGCACAGTGGTTAAGAATCCTCCTGCCAATGCAAGAGACACGGGTTCGAGCCCTGGTCTGGGAAGATCCCACATGCCGCAGGGCAACTAAGCCCTTGTGCCACAACTACTGAAGCCCTCGCACCTAGATCCTGTGCTCCACAACAAGAGAAGCCATCGCAATGAGAAGCCTGCGCACTGCAACGAAGAGTAGCCCCCGCTATCTGCAACTAGAGAAAGCCTGCGTGCAGCAATGAAGACCCAAGGCAGCCATAAATAAATAATTTATTTTTTAAAAAATTAATAAATTAAATTAAATTAAGAAGCTAAATTAGAATGAGTAGTTTATAAACTGTTGGAAGTAGAACTCTTTTCATACTTTGTTTTGTGATTCATACTGTCAAAATTCAAAACATAAAGATATAAGTGAAACGTCTCACCCCATCCTGACCCTCAACAATTTATTCCCTACCCTGACAACACTAAGGTTCCCAGTTTCCTGTATGTCTTTTTCGAAATATTCTCAGTATAAATACGAAGTGTATTTATGAAACAAGTATAGGGATATATATTATATGAAATAAATATAAAATATATGTGCATATTTTTGAATGAAAATGGTGCATATATTGTTCACGCTATTCTGAGCCCTGCATAGCCCCCTGGCTTTGCTTGTTCACCTCCAGGGCTGGGGAACTCGGTCCAGGCTGGGACAGATTGAATTCGCACTGGCACCCTGTCACTTCCACCCCCTGGTCCTGGTTCTGATCGCAAGCAGGACGAGAGCAAGCTCACTCTCCATGGCGGCCTGCAGAGGTCTTCCCATCCCTAGAGCTTCTTTCCCCACACCCTCCCCATCTTGGCCAGAGCCCATCTCAACATTCAGGGCCGGGGTGGCTCTCAGGACTCCAGTGCTGCATGGTCAGTGCAGGGGGGTCAGTCCTGCACCACCGGCTTAGGGACCCTGTGCCTTTGCAGGTCCAGTCCAAGGTCCTGCCACACTAAGCAGATGGCTAGCCACTGTCAATCTGTCCGCTCGGCTCACACCATGCCAGCCCTGGCCCATCACTGTGCCTTGGGATCTTGGGCACCAAGGGCAAGACCTCAGTCATCTTGCTGAACCCCCATCTGAGAGGGGGCTCCCTCGGGACCCACATGCAGCTTGCTCGGCCCCTCCTGCCCTAAGCATTTGTCTCCACGATGCACTTGAGGAACGTGGTGTCGTCCTTCACGTAGGCATGCTTGGGTGACTGCAGCTTGTTGAGGGGAAAGAAGAGTGGGCAGCTGCTGGCCACACTGGTTTCACTCTGGGGCGGTACTTGGCAGTGTAGACAGCCAGGGAGAAGAGGCTGGCGGTCCTGACTCAGGCTGACTCATGGCGCTGCCTGGTGGCACTGGTGACCTTCCGTAGGAAGGTGCCATTGTAGGAGGCCTCTTCCGTGAGGCGGGAGCTCTGCCCCAGCTTGCCCAGGGTCTGATCTTTCTGGGCCAGTGTCTGCTGCAGCTCCACCACCCTCCGTTCCAAGCTCAGGATGTAGTCACGGTCCAGCCGGCTCTGGTGGACGGAGGCAGCCAGGGCCAGGTGGGAGGCCTCCACCTCCTTGTTGAGGACGGTGACAATGTTCTCAAACATGCACAGCTTCCCCTCCAGCTCAGTCAGGAGCTTCTCCTTCGTGAAGTGCTGCAGGGCCAGCTCCTCCTGGCTCTGGAAGCAGGGAACCCGGTAGCAGTCCACCTCTAGGTCCCCAGCCGCCTCCACAGGCCCCTGCAGCTGCAGGTCTGACAGATTCCGCTCCAGGGCCACGAGCCCAGAGCCCAGGCCAGAGCCCAGCTAGGTTTCACGAGCCCCAACAGGAGGTTCAGGTGTGTGGCCTGGGCGGTGACCTCACGCTCCTGCATGAACTTTGGGCTCCCCTTGAATGAGCAGCCAACTCCGGCAAAGGGGCACCCACTCCAGCCTCGGCCACCTCGGGCTGATCCTGCTTCTGAGACAGAAGGCTTCCTGGCCTCTTGGATGGGGAGTCGCCCCCTTTGCATTTGAGACAGATCCGATCCTCGCCATTCCTCACGTTCTCGGAGAGACAGACGGCACATAGACACTTGTCTATGTTCCCTGCAACCTCGGAGCAGCCTAGGATTCTCGGTGTTGGTGTTCACCGCCCCAGTGGAAATCCCCAGGGTTCTGGTCAGGTCCAAAAATGCAAGTCCCATGCATATTAGTTCTGCCCAGAGTATCTTAGGTAAAAGTCACTTTCGCACGGCAGGTCTCGGTTACCCCATCTTGGCGCTGCCGCCGCCTCCCAGCAGCCCCGCGGGAGCTTCCGGTGGCACAAGGACCCTTGGTGGCATCTTTACATTTTATCTTAATTTTCTCTATGTCTACCTGAGGCCCGGGGCTGTATATTACTTCTCTAATACACTACTTATAATATAATAGAACTCAAGGAATGTTCAATAATGAATCAATAATATAGTGATCTCAATGGGCATATACAATGCTTATCTTTTGTATCCATCATTTTAAGCTGCGTTTAAAATCTTTATTTATATACTGTAAAGTTAAGTAAAATGAATTAGAGCCAGTGAAGATAATTATTAGAGCCAGTGAAGACAGTGAATATAATTATTCACAGGGGAGAAATTCTTTGAAAATTGATCAGTTACTTCCAAATATATTGTCTTACTTTTGAAAAAATGAAACTGAATTTGTTCTGTATTGTAAGGAAAGATGTCAAACCATCAACCCGCTTAATCAAAGTGGACTGAATTTCATCAAACTATTTTCCGGGGCTTCCCTGGTGGCGCAGTGGTTGAGAGTCCGCCTGCCGATGCAGGGGACATGGGTTCGTGCCCCGGTCCGGGAGGATCCCACATGCAGCGGAGCGGCTGGGCCCGTGAGCCATGGCTGCTGAGCCTGCGCGTCCGGAGCCTGTGCTCCGCAGCGGGTGAGGCCACAGCAGTGAGAGGCCCGCGTACCGAAAAAACAAACAAACAAACAAACAAAAAAAACTATTTTCCGACAAATGAAGTATTTATAATCATGGGCTTTTTTTGGACTAATTTTCTTTAAAGATTTTTTAATATATTATAGGTCACCCTTAACCTTTGATGAAACAACCGCCCCACTATGTAATATGATTTAGATGTATCATAAAAATTTCCCTATCCTTAACCTTTAATGAAACAACCGCCCCACTATGTAATATGATTTAGATGTGTCATAAAAATTTCCCTATCCCTAGAATACCTTTTTCATTCAGTTCACTGAAGGCCCCAAATCCAATCTGAGATGTATTCCTTTGACTAAAGATTACTTTCATCTTTCAAAATGGAAATCTTTTGGAACATGACATAAGTTATCAAATAATCAACAAATTTACAGATCTACTCTATACAAATGCTTTGAAGATTAAATTTGCTGGGCTCTTTCAATGGATTTTCTGGTTATTAGGGTCTTAAGAAAGAAAAATTAAAGACCATATTGAGTGAAAGGGATTGGGAAAGGGAAGACTGAAGACAGAAGAATTTTCTTATCCTACATATTTGCTCATAGCTGTCATTCTTTGTAGCCCTACTGGCCAAGTACTGTATTGATGTAAGGTCCAGAGCATGTTGTTTAACCCTCAAAACCCTCTAAAACCAATAGATAGTTTTATTTAAGTTAACAAATATTTATTAAATCCCTACTGTGTGTCAGTAGGTGCACCTTTCCCAGGTGCTTGGGATACAGCAGTGAAGCAAACAGGTAAAACCCCCTGCCCTATTTAAGCTTATCTTCTACGAGGAGAAGTTAAGTAATAAACAATAATCATAATAAGTAAGCAAATTATATAGTTTTTTTTAGAGTGATGGTTACTATGGGAAAATAGAGCAGCTTAAGGGGAGGATTAAGAGTGCCAGAGGTGAGGCAGGTTGCAATTTTAAATGAGATGATCAGGGTAAGCCACACTGAGTCTGTAATACAACAATCCTCAAAGGTTTGAGGGTAAAGGTTGTTGGCCATGAGAATATCTGAAGAAAAGACTATTCCTAGTGAAGTGAACAACCAGTTCCAAGGCACTAAGATGGGGACATGTTTGGCATGTTCAAGTAGAACAGAGAGGTTAGTGTGCTTGGAAATGAGAGAGCAAGAAGGAAAGGAGAGAAAGCAGTGAGGTCCGAGAGATACTGGGGTGAGGGACGAAAGAGGTGGCCTTGTAGGAGATGGCTTTTACTCTGAGTGAGATGTGAAGCCGTTGGAAGGCATTAAGCAGAGGACGACATGATCTGACTCATAGACAATTCTAACTCTGTATTAAGAAAAAACTGTAGGGAGGCAAAGTCAGTAGCAGGGAGTCCAGTTAGAAAACTATGGCAATAATCTAGGTGAAGATGTTGCGTTTGGGACTGCGGGAAGACCACAGGAAATAGGAAGAAATGATCAAATATATTTTGAAAGTAGAGCCAACAGGGTTGGCTGATGGATCAGATGTGGGATATGAGAGAAAGAGCAAGAAAAATGTTGACTCCAAAAATGTAGGCCTGGGATCATCATCAAGTGATAGGGGGAAGACTGCAAGTGAAGGAGCTGAAGGAGAGAAGACCAGAAGTTCCTTTTTGGACCTGTGACTTTTGAGATCCCCATTAGCCACCCAAATGGAGGTTTTCAGTAGGCAATTTGGTGCGCAACTCTAAAGTTCAGAAGAGAGGTCTGGGCTAAAGACATAAACTTGGGAGACTTATGGCATATACATAGAGTTTAAATCCACAAGACTGGTTGAGATCACTAAGGGAGGGAATGCATATGGAGAAGAAGGAAAAGAACTAAACTCTGTGGCACTTCAACATTGAAAGTTCAGGCAGAAAAGGGCAAACCAGCAAGAGGAGACCAAGAAGCAGCAACCAGTGGCATGGGAGGAAAACCAGGAGAGCGTGGTGTCCTCCAAGCCAAGAGAAAAAAGTGTATCGAGAAGGAAGGAGGTCTTAACTCTGCCAAATGCAGCTGACATGTTAAGAAAAATGTGTCCTGAGAACTGACCATACATGCATTTAGCAGCATGAATGTTACTGGTGACCAGAGCAAGGATGGATGGCATGATGGGGGCAAAATCTTGATGGGAAGGAGTTTAGGAGGTAGAAACAGACAGTGAGCAACAACTATTCCAAAGAAGCAGATACAAGTATTACATCTGTTTTACAAAGGCTCCAAGAGGGTTTGTACTTGCCCAAGTGCACATACCAGTATCCAGTACAGCTGGGACCTAAAAGCAGATTTGCCTGAATTCAGAATCTATCCTATACAGTCTGGGATCTGCCCTGTTCACAGATACAATAATTTAGTGAACGGAGAAACATGAACTAAAAATAACCATTGATTTCTCGTCTTCTACCAAAAATTCAGACTAGTGTTCTTACGGTCTTCCACAGCATAAAATCCCCTCTCATTTTCTAGTTCCTTCCTCTGTGTGGTCTTGTTGTTACCTCACTTGTGTAAGCATTATCCTCACTCATCTGACACTCTTCTCTTAAAAAAACAAAAAAACACTTCTCTTGTTTACCTTTATGTCCAATTATCACATTCAACTCTTTCCAGATCTCTGAATCTATATGTTATTTCCCATTTACCTAGGAATCAATGTCCTTCAGTCCATTTCATCTCCCAGTAGATTCTGTCTGTAAGATCTATAATAAATCCACTACTGATTCTGACTGAGAGGTTAACATGCCTCATAGAGTCAGAAAATAGAGTGAAGAATCTTTGTGTTCATGTATTGGTATATGGTTGAGGGTGGAGGAAGTGGCAGACAAGGAACAAACAAAACTGGAGATAAAACTCCAGAGTAACCTAAATTTCTAGTAACATCCCTAGCAGTGTTGGCAGAAAACGAATCCAAGGGTGGAAAAAAGCAATATGGTCCATAGCATGACAAAGAGAGGAATTGGAAAATAGAGTTTCATACCAAAAAGCTGGCAGAACACACGAAGTGGGCGAGGGAGGGAGTCATAACCATAGGCTTGGGCCAGTCAGATGGCAGGGAAGATAGTGAGAATGAGCCCAGGAGCACAGATGACTTGGCATGAAGTGCCCTGCTTTTACTTCTCTCCTCATGGCCCGTCTTCAAGTGCCTTATTTGTTCTACTAAGTATTACCAAAACTCCTCCTTACACTGGAAATATTCATGGTCATAGTGACAAGCTCAGTATAAACAGAACCTCTATTCTACAATGCACTCTGTTCTGGGTCACTGGAAACACTGATTTCTTCACAGGTGCTACTAACCTTTATTAATATGACAGTCCTAGTCATGATATACATCTTTGCAACAAGCTGGTCTGTTCATGATGGATTTATATGTTTTTTTCAGCCTGTTTTTGTGTACACTGATCTTTTCTATGTGTATTGCCAGCCTTATCTCAATGAAAGCCCATGACTCACGATCTGTGTCTCTGAGTCATGCTCTGAAGTTAGGTGAGTTAGCCTTAATTTGGTTCTTTCCACTTATCAGTGTAAGCCTTGTGTCCCGGAGGACTTTGTTTTGTTTTCCTTCCTAGCACTTGGAACTCCCTCAATTGGTAGTTGATAACTTCCACAAGTATGCATTTTACATGAAGGAGTGAAAGTTGGCTCAATGACAGGCAAGAAGAATAAAGCAAATTGGCAGTGAATAGAAACTGTGTTGTGAAAGACATTAATACTGAGGAAAGCAGAGATTTTGTAGATAAAGTTTCTTGTTTGCTTCATTGTAAACCAATTGACTTCACTCTCTAACTGTAGGTCACAAAGGAAGATGACAACCCTGGAGAATTTGATAGATATGGGAGGGGGAGATGAGAGGGAGACGTCTTGTCCATTCATGTATCCGAGATTAAATTATTGTACCAGAAAGGGAAGAGTGGATTAAATAAGAGAGTAACACGCAAGCACCAAGTATTTCTATCATAGCCTGATGCCCCAGAAGAAAAATAGTCTGAACTTGTGACTTCATTTTATATCCTGACATTGTCTGTTATTTAAAAAGCCTTATGAACTAATAGCATCTGAGAACCTGAGAAATGTGCCTGCAACTGAACTATCTGGTCAGGAAACACATAGACAATGGTCTGAGTAATTCATTTATATGTTAGAACAGATAGGAGAACTTATTTAACTGTCAAAGTGTTTAGAAGGAGAATCTTGAAAGTGTACCTAACATTTTTCTTCTCTTTTTTGCTCTACTATTTAAACTTCACGAATTTACTGTGGTCATTTTTTCAGCAAAGAAAGCTTAATTTTTTGCTAATTTTTCACATGGATTTTCAGACTTTTAAGTAAAGAATTCTTTACATCCTAGGAATTTTGCAGACTCATTCATAATAGTTTTAAACATGTTTAACACTTTATTACTCATTCTCAATGGGTAATACAAAATTAATTTTTATTTGATGTTGTAACATATTATGTTTCTTTTCCAAAAAACTCATCTACTTTTGGTCTATGACAAGATATTAATAAAATGAGAAGGCCAAGTGTTATTTAGCATCCAGGATAAAGCCAGTCTGTGGTTCCACACTTTTTATATATTACAGACATGACTAATTCAGAAGTAGATTGTTCTTGAATAGGCATATATTATGTTCCATTTTAACAAAAATAGATCTTTGTTCCTTCTTCCCTTTACTTTTCCTCTGAAAAATATTCATGGAGTCTCAGCTCTTGTCCAGGCGCTGTGATAGATGTCATAGATAGAGCTGTAAACAAGCAAAACAGACATATTTCTTGCTCTCACGTACCTTACATCTAGGGAGATGGCCAGTTACTGAAGAAATCCTTATACAGTCCCAGTGGTCAGCACTATATAGACAAGTGTAAGGAAATATATATTAATCTGTGCATCATGCTTCCCTGGGGAAAGGAACTAAAGTACAAGAAGCATTAAGCTAGATGTAAGGGAGGAGATTTGGGAGGCAGGTACATTCCAGGCTGGAGCTTGGTACAGTGGTCAGGATCGGATCATGAGTTTTCAATCATGAGTTTTCAATCTTTCCCCTGAACCCAAACCTGGAGATGCCACAAAGGTAAAAAAGAATTTTGAGGGATCCCAGCATCTACATTAAAGACTGTGAAAAGTCCTTGGAGACCAGAAGGTGGGTCAGGTCCCACAGAACCTAGAGGAAATCTTTCTAGTTCTACACTTTCCTCTCTTCACCTTTTACTGGCCGGTTCAGTGCCGCCTCTGCCCTACTGGGTTCATGGGAGTGGACAGAAAACCTAAGTTCCAGTCAAGCACCTGCAACAGGTGGTAGTTCATCTGGACACCACTGGCCCCAAGTTAGGGAGGAAGAATAGACTAACTGCCTAGTGCAGAAGGAGTGAGTGGCTTTCCATCACCAAGCCCCTACTGGGTAAGTACAAGGAGAGACAGCCCCCAGAAAAAAGCAGTGTTTGGCACAGGTTGAGGGTGGGCAGTTTACAAAATGCAATACCAGACGCTCTTCTCCTTTTGTGGTCACCCTCCAGCACACATTATCTTTACCAAGAGGTGTATCAGCTCGGATCTGAGTTGTCATCTCTCCCTTCAGGTACACATGACCAGCCAGAAAGATGGCAGTTCCACTAATATGAGCACAAAGGAAAAAATAAACAGACATCTGAGGGGTACAAGTGCAAGCTCTATGAAGGAGTCCACCTATCTACGAGAAAGCAAAATTACTGGACCAGATTAAAATACACAAAATATCCCTATCAAGAATAAAGAGAATATTTTAAACGTCAAACAGTTTAAAAGATTTCACTAGAGCTATTAAGCAGGAAAAAATTAATATTGAAATAAAGGACTTAATTTCTTAGGGAGATTGAGAAAAAATACCAAAAATTATTTCTGAAAAGTTTGCAAGTGGCTCTTTTTATTAATGAGACTCTTAAACAAAAAGAAAGAGATTTTTTCCGATTTGATCATTGACTACATATTAAAAAGTTCCTCAAGCCTTTCTTTAGGACTCATTCTTTAGCAGAAAGAAAACAAACAGATGATTCTCAGCAAAAGAAAATTGTTTTTTCATAAATAACACAAATAATGTATAAATATATACTTACTAAATTAAGTTCAACACAGAAGTATGTAGAGGAAAAAGTGAAAGTCTCTCTTCAACATCACTCTCAACAGTTTGCTTTTCTTTTTCTAACATAAGTAGGATAATACTGTTTTATTCTGTAACTTGCTTTTATCGTGTAAAATATATTTTTAATGTATATAATATATATGTATTTCCATGTCAGTACTTATAACTCATCTCTTCTTTTTTAAATTATTTGCCTTGATTTTCTACTTTATTTTAAAAGTGATTATATATGTTCACTATAAAAAATCAAACAACACACAAATGTATATAAAGCAAAGTCAAAATCCCCTTTCATCTATCAACCCCTTATCCTTTTATCCATTTACATACACACATGAAAAATAATATGAATTTATATATATTATATTATTATTTGTTTGTTTGTTTCCAGTGCTGTGAATTCAAACACTGAAAAGAGAAAAATATGCTTCCACTCAGATGCGTAATGAGAAAAGAATACACTCGTTTCCATTCCACACCAGTACATACATGTAAGCTCTTCTGTTACAGTTTGGCTATGAATGGAACCAGGCTATATATATGACTGCCACAGTTTATTTGCTCACTTGATAATATTTCTTGGCAACCATCTCTGGTTAGCATATGGAACTAAATTATTGTACTGATGAATGAGAATTCTAGGTTTTACCATTCCAGCCCAGATAGCATCTAGGTCTTTTAACAGAACTATTTGGAATGCTATTAGATTGAACCTAATTCTAAAGATAAAACCACATGTTTGCTATAACGATGTTTCTGTATAAAAAGGGATAATACACAAACATCTGTCTGGAACAAACAGTAGCAAACTATATACAGTATTTGAATTCTCCTTTCATTAAGCTTATGGAGTTTAGTAATATCACAGATGCATTCCATCCTCCAGGCAGCTCTTGGCCTTTCCAAAATTGTACTTGAAAAACTGGAATGAATTATGATGAAATATCAAGTAATTATTAGTCTAAATAATTTTCTACAAAAAATTGGAAAGGCATATTTAGGGGGATTTTACAAACACGAAGAAAACAGATAGGGTAAGTTTTTAATTTTAGTAATCACTGCAGTTCAGAAGTAGTCTTCTCCTTTCTTCTTATTGTTTCCAGTGAAATAGTCCTGCTTTTTTTTTATAGGCTATATCTCTGGTTTAGCTTAACTAGGTTAATAATAACTTACTGGTTGGTAGTAAAAGAAAATTACTATTTTTCTAAAATTTTTACTATTAAACTCATGAAATTTTATAGAGTCACTGGAAAAATCTAGAGATATAAAATTATTTCCATTTGGTTCTTCAAACACAGGTCTGTATTCTTCTTTTTAATATTGGGCATTAGACAAATTAACATTTTTATTAGACTTATTAAACTCATTTTAAAAAATCAAAAATTTTACAGAGAATCTCTTTCAATTACTGTTTTTCTTCAGTTACTTTATATTTGAAGCTATGAGAACAAAGAGAAAAAAATGAAATGAAATATAAAATATGAAGACAGAGAAATAAAGAGTTTCATATGCAGTTCAGTGTGAATAGTAACCAGTAAAAGACAAGAAATCTTGCTTCCAACTTACAAATGATTAAATAAACAATAGTTAAGTTAATCAAAGCTTCATGTTGCCATTATTCAAAACAAAATAATTATCCCTCCCTCTTGGTTCCAACTGGTTATTTTTGTGTAGTTTCTGCTGCTAAATCTGGATTCTTGTGGAGAAGGAATATCTTACTCCCTTTAGTCTCCCCACAGTAAGACACACTAACACCTTGTTAGTGCTCAACACAGTACTTGAATTAATAAAGCAGGACATTTGTAGTTTTTTCTGAACATTATCTTCAAGTTGGGGCAACAAAATGAACACAATTTTATTTTGCAATGTTTCTCCTTGGGGTAGTAAAAACATGTGTGATTCCTCTAATCTTTTCTGCATATCATGTCCATGTTGACATAAATTCATTCTCATCCTGCCATTGGAGACACCAATGATGTCTCTGTTTTAGGATCTAAAAAAAAAAACCAAAAAACCAAAAAAACCCTGACAGTCGAACTCTAACTTGACTCCTTTATGTCAAGTGTCAAGCTTGCCTTTGGAATATTGTATAGCTATAGTAATAACCTACAAAAAACTCACTTTACATTTTATAAGACTCTATGGTATAAAGCATTTTCATGTATATTATTTTATTTAATCTTCATAACAACATTGTAGCATCATTGCTGTTAAACTATATGAAAATCTTGGAAATAAGGTAGAAGGATGATTACATGTGCTTTCATCTTGGAAATAAGGTAGAAGGATGATTACATGTGCTTTCAATGTCACACTGGAGCATTGTTTAATAGAGTCACCTAAGACTTATTGAAATCTCTAGAGCAATGAACTTTTCTTTCACATACTCTTTACTATCAATCAGAGTCCAAACTCTATAATGTTACATTTTACCTTGGATTTTGTCTGCGAGATGCAAATAATTTATGTCTGGTTGAAATTATAACCAAAGGATATGGTTTTATTGCTCTTTAAGATGTTATCCAAGTTTGTATTTAACCAAGAAATCCAACATTTTTTATTCAGTGCATAGCAATGCTCAGTTTCTCAAATGCCTTTTGTAGCAGTTGACCATCCTGCTTTCTTAATTGAGGAAATAAATAAATCTTTGACACATATTTACTCTTTATTTGTATAATACCCATGTTCTTGAAAAAGTATTCTTTGATATCATCACACTCATTCTCAATTAGCTTCCTTTATATCAATCATGAAGAAAGAAACACAGTGGAGCTATTTTATGCAAAAGTGAAATAGGGACACATTAGAATGGTCCAGCTATAATGATCACTTGAATCAATTTGTCCAAATTATTAATTCTTAGAAGACAGCTATTCATAGGTCACAACGTTCTATAAAAACCAAAAATGAAACTATCCAGCATTTGCCTATGGGAAACACACAACCAGTACCAGACTCTACTAAAATGAAAGTTGAGGGTGGAGTCAGGGAGACATGAATAATGCCAACCATACAGAGCTGTCATTTCATTTTTCTCATACGAATTTAAAATGAAACACATGTGATGTGTGGGTACTTCAAGATAAAGGCGAAGGAATGACTAACCATTTATGAAACAGAGACATAAACAAATTGTCATCAAATTAAAAGCAAAAGCCAGCTCTGGTGTGAACAAGGTCACTTCAAGAAGTACCTTTATTCTGTTTTTAGCTGTTGTCTTTTATGCTAACTAGAGAAGTTTGTGTGTGTGTGTGTTTTATTTTTAAGACCCCATAAATTTCTTTTTATCAGTGAGGAAAACCAATCTAAGAAACCCTTCAGCAGAGTCCCCTTGCATCTCTTTGGCCAGAACTGGATTATATGTTCATTCCTAAAACAATATCTGCAATGGATTATCTTCTATCAATCGTGATTCAACATTTGGAGCTGGAGCTTGGAGTCACCACTCCTCAAGGACAGGACTATGCAAAGGAAAGTAGATATCTAAACAAAATTAGAGTTTGACTTGAAAGGAGAAAAAAAGAGAATGGCTGTTGAGCAGGCATCCAATGGCCTCACCTTAAGATAGCCTTTTTTCTTTTTATTTCAGCTGTCCAGCCACTGCTAAGTCACTCAAGGCTGGATCCTTCATCGAAGCTTAGATAATATGAGCTCCTCTCTAGGATCTTTGAACTCAGAACCAGAGAATGAAATTGCTTGATATTATAGTGTCCATAAAAAAAAAATCCAACTGGGAAGGTGAAGAGGGGGAGTCTTGGCAACAACTCATCGGTGGTTGTCCCTCAAGTCCTCATGCAACTCTCCCCTTCCCATGGTTCAACAATATGACACAATAAATGCTTCTTTGTCAAAGCTAGTTTGCCTGAGGCTAATGCCACTTGAACTCAAAGAGGTCTTGAGTAACAAAGCAGTGCCTCTGGTGATCTTCTCTGCTCCTTTGTAGTACCCATTTCCCCTCTTCACTTAAAACAGTACCCTGTGATGAGAGTTGATTTTCTCACTCCACTCTCAGCTCTGGGGGTGGGCCCTGATTGTTCCTAGCTAATCAGTACTTCTCATTCCTTTGGCCATATTTAAGATTGGCTCAGAGAGAAGCCTATGACTCTTAGCAGATGTGAGTCAGACTCAGGACTTCTGTTCAACTTTGGGAGCAGAAAGATTTCCAGGGTCATGACTTGACCTCTGATCAAGCCAGCCCTAAGCCAGCTCCACTGTCTTGGTTTGAATCTCAGTCCTTTACTGTGCTTCAGTTTCTGCATCTCTAAAATGGAGATATGCTACTATCTTCAAAGAGTCTTTGTGAGTATTAATGAACTAATTCATGCAAAACAATTAGACCAGTGCCTGACACATACTCAGTGTTCAATAAATGCTACCTATGACTATCATTAATCCCTAGATCGTCAGTGATTGAGTGAATAAATATTCTTTTTCACTTGAGCCAGTTTGTGTTGGAATTTCTGTCTCATGTAACAAAAAATCCTTAACTGTATAGATCACATAGAGAAGATGGAGGGCTATTCTCTTTTCTCCCATCTAAGGCTGTATGCATATGTCCTCCACATATGCTACCCAGAGGAAGAGCATGGCTCACTAAGAAAGAGGCAGAATACATCCACATGTAATTAATCCATCATGTCTTTCTACATGGAGCTGTAATCTCTCTGTTAGTAACTGTGCCAGAGCTGTGTGCAGCATACTGGACAGAAGTGCCTGGAAGCCCTGTTAAAATACAAGTTATGGGGACCTACCCTTCAGGGTTTTGAATCAGCAAATCTGGGAGGGTACCCATGAATTTGCACTTTTAACAAGTTCCCAGGTGATGCTGATGCTGCTGGTCCCCATCTACACTTTAAGAACCACTGTTCTAAACCGTGGAATCATACCTGGAGAGTATGAGAGGGGCGTAAAGGTGCCTATCTCTTCTGGCATTCTGAGTAAACCATAGAGTAGCTTCCTGAAGATGAATGATTGTCTAAACTAGTAGCCCTACTTCTATCATGTATTAGATTTGCTCTGTTAGCATTTGGTTAAACCATCTTTATTGGTTCTTCCTATTCCTTTATGTCTCCCCTAAAGCAAATATAAAATCAGTAAGACAAGTGTAACTGCTCTTATAGTCTACTGAGTGAGTAGAGGTCATGAAAGCTATTAAGATAGAGTAAGAAAATGATTGGTTAGAATAAATTATATGCTTGGATGCAGATGTCCCATAACAAAGCCAAAATCAATCTCTGTATATATACTAAAAGAAGAAAGCTATTAACTGTGTTGAATTAAGATTTATTTTCTGGCCCTTGCAAGTGATATTTATTTCCTGGCCAATTACTACAGAAGTATTATTTGCTAAAGTTATACAAACTATTGGGATATTTTAAGGGAGTGCTAGTGAGAGAAAGTTCTTAAAAACTCATAAAAATGAGTAGCAGCTCACAAATCATAAAAAATGTACATAGAGTGTCTCAAACAGATTAATTTGAGATACTTTTGTCACTGAAATATCCTTATATTTTCTAATACTCCCTTTAAGACATGTGAATTGAAACTCTTTTGACCCATCGCAAAACTTTCAAAATAGCCAAAGGTGTCAGTTCATACAGATCACACTAAATTAATAAACATCTTCTAATAGTCTTCTTCCAGAACTTTTAAGTAGGAATTATTTTCAGTTTTACTTATTTGTTTTTGAATTGCTAGAATACAAGTAACCACTGAAATCAAACCAATGTCTCTATTATCTTCTTTATTTGTTTTTGGTAATCTTAAGACTTTAAAATGTCCAGACAAATTATTTTTAACTGAGTTTAAAGAAAAAGAAAGAAAGGAAAGGAAAAAATTTTTTCCATGCTAAAACCTCAGGAGCCATGCTTTATCCCCACAGAAAATGTTAATGGCTTAGTAAAGTTACCCCAAATTTATGGGTTCATTTAAATATGGAGTAAGGTTAAATATAGTGGTACAAAAAGCACCACTAGACAAATAACAGAAAATGTATCTTGATGTTATGACCAATATTTATTCACTCAGGTTGAGAGCTGCATAAAAGCAAAGTAGAACCTTAAGGAGAAATTTGAATGATTAGGAAAATGGAAAACTAGATGTTGGCATTTTCCCATAATTCTCATTGCCCTGTATTGGTTTCTTCTATTCCTATGTAGAAGGGAGAATATTGCACTCTATAAAGTTTCTTTTTCTTACTGAAACCAAAATAAAATTTCAAGCTATATGACAAAGGAATTCAGGGTTTGAGGCAGAGTTGGTTTGTTTTGGTTCATTCCTTCTATATGCGTATTGCAAAAAAATTTTTAACCTAAGTGATGTTTTGAAATATTACTTATTTGTAGACTGTCTAAAATAAAAATCAATAGCTTTTTCATATTCCTGTAAAAAACCTGTTAGAAAACTTAAATGAAATGAAAATAGATCTATTGACAGTAATTTCAAATCAATGTCACACACAACAAAGGAAAAGGTGAGGTTGAAGGTGGGGAAGGATCTAGAAAATGCAGGACTTTTCTTTAGGCACATAGAAGCCATGCTAGGTCCTAAGTGGGGCATGACATGGTTTGTATTTTGAAAAGCCCCATCTTGGCTGTTGTATAGAGAATAATTTATAGGAGCAAAAGTGGATGGCAAGCCAGCTGTAGTCTAGGAGTAGCGATGGAAATTGGATGTATGTTGGTAAAGTGCTTAGCACAGATTCTTGTGCAGAGTAAGCACTAATTAAAATTATTAATCAAAATAACCTCATATTTCTATGTTTTATCATTTTCCTCTGAATTGCGTCTCTCCTACAATGTGAAATCCAGATATAAAAATATATTTAAGATCTTCTGTTATTCAAGTTCTCTTTATTTTTCTCAATTCCCCCCAAAAGTCCTCTATTCCATGACTTGGCTATTAAGCAGAGAAAGTAGAAGCAATCATGCAATAAATCCTTCAGCTTTCAAATGCCAAACCTTCAAATTTGCCCTAAATCTGCATTGAGTCTTTCCTCCTGGTACTTGCTTAAGAGGCATTTCTTCTCCCCAAGGCTAATCATTACCTCAACTCTAGATTTTAGCCCATTCAGCCGTCTTTCTTTAGATGATCACTTCTCTCTCTGGTATCTTTTATTTACTGACTCCTTAAATGTCTTCTGCTTCTCCCATTTGCAAAGAATTCCCAGCTCTTTCTTCTCTTCACTTCAAGATTTCTGAAGTTTCAAATTTTGTGGTCTCCATTTCCTTACACTTGGGGTCTCCATTTCCTTACCCCTCCTCTTTCTTCAACCTCATAGAATTAGATTTTTCCCTCCATTTCTTCACAGGAACATTTTTGCTACTAGAGAAAATGGGTACTTTTCAGTGCTTCTTTCGTTTACCTTCCTGGAAGCCTCTAGCACTGTGGAGCAATCTTCTGTTCTTGAAATGCTCTTTTATTGAATTCTATGAAATTGCTGTTTTCATTTCCTCAGGAGGATTCTGCCTGGTCCCACAGACTATGTTAGGTCCCCTGTTATATGCTTCTGGAAGAGGATTTAACATGGAAGTTTTAGCCGAATCCCTAAAAATATACTAAAGTGAGGTGCCAAGCCAAGATGGAAACTTTTAGAAAAAAAAATATCAATATCTGTTTTGTGACTCTTCAGGCTCTCACTCATATTAAGAGAAAGAATTTTTGAAGATGACTTCTTGGGAATAGCTGGGCAGTGAGACCAGTGTCCATCAATGGGGAAGGTCTCTTCATCAATCTCAAACCTAGTGTGAGAGGCTTCAAGGAGACCTTTTAAATGACTCACTATTTGTTGCCTACAGTTAAGGAGGCATAGAAGACTGGTGTCTTACATGCTGTCTAGAAAGTACAAAGGGGATAAGAGATGGTCTATATGCTAAGAGATGAGATGAAGGAGAAGAGGCTGCTTTGGTGGCAGCCTGCACTCCCAGAATCTATAAAGGCAAAGCCTGTGTAAAGGTCCTCAATATCAGCTGTGAGACATTCACAACAGAAAATAGATGTGGAGTTGACTTAGGTCTTGCCTCACAAGGTCATCTAGAGGCAGGGGTCGGATAGAAGGCCTCAGCGGAGAGAAGCTAAAGGAATCCTGACATACTTAGGGTATGAGGAAGGTGTATGCAACTTGCAAGAGGAGAATATATCATCTCATGCAAGGAAAGCACCAGTGAGAGACCCTACTAAGAGCACACAAAAACATCCTCTATGGAATCAGCTTTAGAGATGGGCCAGACCCAGAAACCAAGAAGTCAGGTTAAGATAGTCTCAGTCAAATAAGAATTTTTCTGTTCCGCTGCCCTCTCCTTCCTTCCTCAGAAGAGTCAGAAGCAAGAACCAGTAAAAGGATAAGGAGTTGAATGACAAAGAGAAAAGAAAACAAAGAGGCTGCTCCCCCTGCAGAGATTCTAAATGGGGGAGGGGAATAGCTTGTACATTGAATGGACTTGGAAACTTTGATTATTACAAGGGAAAAACTCTCTGATTTGGAAAGTATTTGCAATTTAAAGTGACCATAAGGGCTTCTCTGGTGGCACAGTGGTTAAGAGTCCGCCTGCCAATGCAGGAGTCATGGGTTCGATCCCTGGTCTGGGAAGATCCCACATGCCGCAGAGCAATTGAGCCCGTGCGCCACAACTGCTGAGCCTGCTCTTTAGAGACCACGGGCTGCAATTACTGAGCCCGCGTGCCACACCTGCTGAGGCCCACGTTCCTAGAACCCATGCTCTACAACAAAAGAAGCCACTGCAATGAGAAGCCTGAGCACCACAGCGAAGAGTGGCCCCCGCTCACCGCAGCTAGAGAGGGCCTGCACACAGCAGCAAAGACCCAATGCAGCCAAAAATAAATAAATTAATTAATTAAATGAAAAATAAATAAATAAATAAAGTGACCATAAGAGAAAAATGACACTACCAGTGTTTTCATATGAACAGGAGAAGATCACTTTCCACCACATTAAAGGGGTAATAGGAGACAACCTAAAGGTACATTGTCTGTACATGCATTTGTCCTGTGTGCTCAATGTGCCAATTGCACTCCTAGAAACCTGGCACACAAGTTCAGCTTTGTAAATTTCATCACCATTATAAGTATTTATTTGATGTCTGCTTATCTCATGAGAGCTGTCTTGTAGCTTTATCCCTTGACCTAAGCATTCAGCGCATCATTTCTACATTAGTCTTCTAATTTCATACTATTTTCTGGACACGTCATGTCCCATATCTTCTCTCAAATTTTGCTCCTGCTATTGTTCCCATACTGATATCTCTACCTCTTCAAGTCAGGAAGCTAAAAAATATAAATGTTACTTAGCTTTAAGTCTCTCTTAATCCTTCTTAACCCTTCTTTCTCCATAACTTGTTTCTTACAGCTCCATGCCTTGGTGGCCATTACCTTCTCTGAACTACTCTATATTCTCATTTTCACATTTCACATTTTCATGTGTTGATTTATCTTCCCAACAATATTATAAGGTCTTTTTGAATACAGATCAACTATTATATTATTTTCACAATCTATTGCAGTTAAAAATATTATTTATTTCCTCAAAAAAATATTTTTAGAGTCTACTTTGGGCCAGGTTGTGTGGATTAATAAATATTTATGGACTTTGAAATGATGTCTGTATGACATCTTGTACATAAGGTAGAATCAGTCAATTGTTTTTCAAATGTGTATTTTATTTTAAGAGGCACATTTAATTTAATTTAATTTTGTTTCATTTTATTTTATTCCTGTGGAAAAGAAGCCCAAATAACATTGTGCTGCATTTAAATTGTGCAGACTTTATTGTTCAGTAGTTTCGCAGCTTCTGTATATTGATTGTACATTTTTCAGACTGTTGTTAGAAAACAATGTTCATTATTTGGAAAGTACCTGAAGGAAATTTTTTCTCTTCCCTTTCTAGACCCATTTCTTCATGATTTCTTCCACTATTTTTTCTTCTCTTGCTTTTCTTTATCTTACTTAAAAGATTGTTATTTATAACCAACAACAGAAGTTTAAAATAAATAACATCAACAATAAATGTATACAAAAGAATGGTTTGAAGAAAATCTGCTAAAATGTTAACAGTAGTTGTGCGGATATAAATGGCAACTCTGAGCATTTTGGGGTTTTTTCCTTCTTGTTTGTTTTATTTATTTATTTATTTATTTTTATTTTGGCTGTGTTGGGTCTTCGTTGCTGTGCGCGGGATTTCTCTAATTGTGGTGAGCAGGCGTTACTCTTCGTCGCAGTGCACAGGCTTCTTATTGCGGTGAGTTCTCTTGTTGCAGAGCGTGGGCTCTAGGTGAGCTGGCTTCAGTAGTTGTGGCGCATGTGCTTAGTTGCTCCGTAGCATGTGGGATCTTCCTGGACCAGGGATTGAACCTGTGTCCCCTGCACTGGCAGGCTGATTCTTAACCACTGTGCCACCAGGGAAGACCTGTTTGTTTATTTTTGATAAACGTTCCTTAATGAGCATGTATTCATGTAAAATAAAGATAATCTTTAGGGGTTAATTTTGTAAAATGTATCCTGTCCCCTTTCCTTTTATTGTATTCTAAATCTAAATATATCCCAGGCTTCCTTTTATTTTACTGTTATTGTATATGCACATAAGTATAAAGGGAACTGGGAAACATTACTTTAGGGACATAGCTAACTGTATTCTTGGTATTTAAAAAGATTTTTCATGAAACTCTCCAGTAATGTTTTATCCCTTTGAAGAGCAAAACACTGAGCTAAGCCAAACTGTTTTTTAATCAAGTATGTTTAAGAGACAACCTGCTCACAGTGCTAACATCAAAAATGAATATTTCAGTTGCTTAAATTAATGCATTTAAAAATCCTTTTGGACATCTCAAAAGGTATTTCTACCAGTGACAATACAAAACTACTTTATCTGGGCCATGTTTATAGTTGTTTATTAAGTGTGGTGCACTGTATTATGCTTTCATCTCCATTTCAGAATCCAAGTAAACATTAAATTCTACATACTGTTAAATTAAAAGAACATAAAGCTAGCTGTGTTTCTTGAGAAAATCACAAAGTATTAACATAACATGAGTGATTATTATCTGATGCTCCTTTCCAATGTATTATTAAGTTACATTATTTTAATTGACTTTCAAAGTTTTCTTAGTAAAACTTGTAAAAGCTAGTTTTAGGATAACCACAATTTTTGTTATTTCTCTTACCTCTGAACCATATTTCTTCCTCTCTTTTTGTTTTGCTTTGTTTTTCTTTTTTTTTTTTTTGTCTGTGCTAAATTTCTATGTCTTTGAAGTCACTACCTGCTTTGAAGTTTAGCCTGGGAAAGCATTTTGTTTTGTAAGCCAAGAAATAATCTGAGAGAGATAATCATAATTATATGTGATAGTGTGAAGGATTTTTCATTCTACCATAAATACTTCATGCATGTAAATCTTACCACTCACAGTTTTTTTTTGTTCTTTTTATCCCAGTATGAAGTATATACTACAATGCCTGCCTCCTTTCTCTCATGAAATTCTTCCCAGTGAGGAGAAAAGCATGCAATATATCAAAATTCTAAACACACACTAGAATTAAGAGCTGAAAAGCAAAGTTATAGAAGTTAAAACAAGTTGGGCTAACAAAACTGCAATGAAAACTATAAAGAAGTATTAATGAAATTGTTTAAAAGCATTCCTTGAAACATTCAAGAAGTTTCATTTTCACTAATTACAGTAAAAGAGTAAAAAGATTATTAGTACAAGAGATGATCTTTAAAATTTTTAGTTTTCACCGTTTCCTATAATGATCTAAATAATAATAATAGTAAGTCTAATGTACTAAAATGTTTAACTGCCTTACACTAATACAAGTTATCTATGCATTTTAACATTCATTAATTCAACAAAATCTCCCAAATGCCTACTATATTTGAGGTAAGTGAGCTAAGCATTGGGGATACAGTAATGAACAAGATGCAGTCCCTACACTTAGTGAAGATTCAGAAAGACAAGGAAACAGGTAATTTCAATATAATATAGTAAATGTTATGATGGTATTAAAGTTACATAAAAATAGAATCTATCCTAGTTTTAAAGTTTTGAGCAAAGGTTCCAGGAGAAAGTGAAAATCAAGTTAAGACCACCTCTCTGTGAAAAAAGCATTTACTTAGCAGTGAGCAATAACCATATATGGAGACAATAATTATTTAGTCAACAAACCGGTGAAATACTTAAAAGTAATGTATCCTTTATGGTAAGAAAAAAGAGAAGACTAAGAAAAAGATGACATAAAGAGAGAATTAAAAAACAAAGATGAAGAAGAAAGTAAGTATTTAAAATTGGGTGGTTAGGACTTCCCTGGTGGTGCAGTGGTTAAGAATCTACATTCCAATGCAGGGGACATGGGTACGATCCCTGGTCCGGGAAGATCCCACATGCCACGGAGCAACTAAGCCCGTGCACCACAACTACTGATCCTGCACTCTAGAGACCACAAGCCACAATTACTGAGCCCACATGACACAACTACTGAAACCCACGTGCCTAGAGCCCATGCTTAGCAACAAGAGAAGCCATAGCAATGAGAAGCCCGAGCAGACACCCCTTCCTCACAAAGACGCCCACACTCTTCTTCTCCGAGTGAGTAACTTTCACTTCCACCCTAAATAAACTGCTTCTTTGTGTGCTCTCCCACACATACTGTCTTCTAGTAAACTCTGTGCCTGCCATACAAAAAAAAAAAAAAAAGCCTGAGCACCAAAACAGAGTAGCCCCTGCTCGTCACAACTAGAGAAAGACCATGAACAGCAATGAAAACTAAAAAAATACATTTATAAAAAATACATAAATAAATAAATAAAATTGGGTGGTTAAGTAAACTCCTCTTATTTCTTGTCTTAAAAATACCTTCCAAAACGCAAAAAATGAAAAGAAACAGAAGCACAAATTCTCTCTTTCATATAAGTAGGAGACAGGAGACATCTGTAATCCCATCCACAATAGGTTATAAACTTAGAACACAGATAAAGAAATGGAATATGCCTTAGCAGCAGGGAGAGAGTTCAAAGCCAAGTGCTTAGGACAAAGAATCCTGATGGAATCCTGATGCAGTTTTTATTCAGATACCCCCAAAGTCTCAATAATTAGAGGTATCAGGTATTTCTAAAGGTAGGCATGTCAGGGATTTGAAGATGACAGAAATATCTATGAAACTTTAAAAAGACCAATAAGACTCCATTTACCTCCTCTCTGTGCTATTAGGTAATTACCCCTTAGGCACACTGCAGGAAATGAATTTTTTTTTTTCCCTAAGGAAAATTGAATCTGAATTGTTTCAAAGTTGGAAAACAAAACCCAAAGCAATTTTGGAGTAAGATATTAGTAAGGTAAGATGGAATTTAGTAAAACTCTACATACTTTACTGTGAGCTAAACAGCTCTGGGACCTACCCTGCCCCAAATGCTGGCTGTCAGATTTACAACCTCAGAGAAGGATTCTGGAGAATGTTTCCCTGGAAACACTAAACACAGCCTAAAAAAATCCCATAGGTCTATCAGTCCAAACGACAAATCTGTCCCAACACAAAGAGCTTATAAGCCCTCAATTGGTGCTTCACTCTTGAATATTTATTGATTATCAGAGAATGTTAAAAGACAATCTGAAACACAAAAGACAATACCAAAACTAACTGTGAAGTTTACTACAGAGAAAGCTAAAATGATTTAGGAAATGAAAGGAGAAAATTTTGAAGAAACTATATTAATATTCTCAAAAGATGAGTTATTGTACTTTTGTGAAAGAAGATTAGGATTCCACGAAAATAGGAATAATAATAAAACAACAAAAAAAGTGGTCTTGGACATTAAAAATGATACCCAAATAAATAGTCAATAAATGAGTTAGAGCAAAAAGTCAAGAAAATCTCCTAGAAAAAATAGAATTACAAACCAAAAACGAGAGGACAGACAGCACAAGCAAGAAGCACTACAATCCTGCAGCCTGTGGAACAAAAACACATTCACAGAAAGATACACAAGATGAAAAGGCAGAGGACTATGTACCAGATGAAGGAACAAGATAAAACCACAGAAAAACAACTAAATGAAGTGGAGATGGGCAACTTTTCAGAAAGAGAATTCAGATTAATGATAGTGAAGATGATCCAGGACCTTGGAAAAAGAATGGAGGCAAAGACTGAGAAGACACAAGAAATGTTTAACAAAGACATAGAAGAATTAAAGAACAAACAAACAGAGATGAACAATACAATAACTGAAAAGAAAACTACACTAGAAGGAATCAATAACAGAATAACTGAGGCAGAAGAACGGACAAGTAACCTGGAGGACAGAATGGTGGAATTCACTGCTGTGGAACAGAATAAAGAAAAAAGAATGAAAAGAAATGAAGACAGTCTAAGAGACGTCTGGGACAACATTAAACACAACAACATTCACATTATAGGGGTCCCAGAAGGAGAAGAGAGAGAGAAAAGACCAGAGAAAATATTTGAGGAGATTATAGTCAAAAACTTCCCTAACATGGGAAAGGATATAGCCATCCAAGTCCAGGAAGCACAGAGAGTACCATACAGGATAAACCCAAGGAGAAACATGCAGAGACACATACTAATCAAATTGGCAAAAATTAGAGACAAAGAAAAATTACTGAAAGCAGCAAGGGAAAAATGACAAATAACATACAAGGAACTCCCATAAGGTTAACAGCTGATTTCTCAGTAGAAACTCTACAAGCCAGAAGGGAGTGGCATGATATACTTAAAGTGACAAAAGGGAAGAACCTACAACCAAGATTACTCTACCCTGTAAGGATCTCATTCAGATTCAATGGAGAAATCAAAATGTTTACTGACAAGCACAAGCTAAAAGAATTCAGCACCACCTAACCAGCTCTACAACAAATGTGAAAGGAACTTTTCTAAGTGAGAAACACAAGAGAAGAAAAGGATCTACAAAAACAAACCCAAAACAATTGATAAAATCGTCAGAGGAACATACATATCAATAATTACCTTAAATGTGAATGGGTTAAATGCTCCAACCAAAAGACACAGGCTTGCTGAATGGATACAAAATCAAGACCCATATATATGCTCTCTACAAGAGACCCACTTCAGACCTAGGGACACATAGAGACTGAAAGTGAGGGGATGGAAAAAGATATTCCATGCAAATGGTAATCAAAAGAAAGCTGGAGCAGCAATACTCATATCAGATAAAATAGACTTTAAAATAAAGAATGTCACAAAAGATAAGGAAGGACACTACATAATGATCAAGGGATCAATCCAAGAAAAAGATATAACAATTATAAATATATATGCACCCAACATAGGAGCACCTCAATACCAAAGGCAAATGCTAACAGCTATAAAAGAGGAAATTGACAATAACACAATAATAATGGAGGACTTTAACACCTCACTTACACCAATGGACAGATCATCCAAACAGAAAACTAATAAGGAAACAGAAGCTTTAAATGACACAATAGACCAGATAGATTTAGTTGATATTTATAGGACATTCCATCCAAAAACAGCAGATTACACTTTCTTCTCAAGTGCACATGGAATATTCTCCAGGATAGGTCACATCTTGGGTTACAAATCAAGCCTCAGTAAATTTAATAAAATTGAAATAATATCAAGCATCTTCTCTGACCACAATGCTATGAGATTAGAAATCAATTACAGGGAAAAAAATGTAAAAAAAACGAACACCTGGAGGCTAAACAATACATTACTAAATAACCAAGAGATCACTGGAGAAATCAAAAAATACCTAGAGACAAATGACAATGGAAAAACGATGATCCAAAACCTATGGGATGCAGCAAAAGCTGTTCTAAGAGGGACGTTTATAGCTATACAAGCGTACCTCAAGAAACAACAAAAATCTCAAATAAATAATCTAACCTTACAGAAACCTATGCAGAAACCTATCTAAACTTACAGAAACCTTGCAGAAAACTATAAAACACTGATGAAAGAAATTAAAGATGATACCAACAGATGGAAAGATATACCATGTTCTTGGATTGGAAGAAACAATATTGTGAAAATGACTATACTACCCAAAGCAATCTACATTATCAATGCAATCCCTATCAAATTACCAATGACATTTTTTTATGGAACTAGAACAAAATATCTTAAAAGTTGTATGGAGACAGAAAAGACACTGAATAGCCAAAACAGTCTTGAGGTAAATAAACGGAGCTGGAGGAATCAGACTCCCTGACTTCAGACTATACTACAAAGCTACAGTAATCAAGACAATATGCTATTGGCACAAAAACAGAAACATAGATCAATGGAACAAGATAGAAAGCCCAGAGGTAAACCCATGCATCTATGGTCAGCTAATCTATGACAAAGGAGGCAAGGATATACAATGGAGAAAAGACAGTCTCTTCAATAAGTGGTGCTGGGAAAACTGGACAGCTACATGTAAAAGAATGAAATTAGAACACTCCCTAACACCATACACAAAAATAAACTCAAAATGGATTCGACACCTAAATGTAGGACCAAACACTATAAAACTCTTAGAGGAAAACATAGGAAGAACACTCTTTGAAATCACAGCAAGATCTTTTTTGATCCACCTCTTAGGGCTATGGAAATAAAAACAAAAATAAACAAATGGGACCTAATGAAACCTAAGAGCTTTTGCACAGCATAGGAAACCATAAACAAGATGAAAAGACAACCCTCAGAATAGGAGAAAATATTTGCAAATGAATCAACTGACAAAGGATTAATCTCCGAAATATATAAACAGCTCATGCAGCTCAATATTAAAAGAAACAAACAACCCAATCCAAAAATGGGCAGAAGACCTAAATAGACATTTCTCCAAAGAAGACATACAGGTGGTCAAGAAGCACATGGAAAGCTGCTCACCATCACTAATTATTAGAGAAATGCAAATCAAAACTACAATGAGGTATCACCTCACACCAGTTAGAATAGGCATCATCAGAAAATTTACAAACAATAAATGCTGAAGACGGTGTGGAGAAAAGGAAACCCTCTTGCACTGTTGGTGGGAATGTAAATTGATACAGCCACTACGGAGAACAGTATGGAAGTTTCTTAAAAAACTAAAAATAGAATTAACATATGATTCAGCAATCCCACTACTGGGCATATACCCAGAGAAAACCATAATTCAAAAAGACACATACACCCCAATGGCCATTGCAGCACTATTTACAATAGCCAGGCCATGGAAGCAACCTAAATGCCCATCTACAGATGAATGGATAAAGAAGATGTGGTACATATATACAATGGAATATTACTCAGCCATAAAAAGGAACGACATTGGGTCATTTGTTAGATGTGGATGGATTTTGAGACTGTCATACAAAGTGAAGTAAGTCAGAAAAAGAAAAACAAATATCGTATGTTAATGCATATATGTGGAACCTAGAAAAATGGTACAGATGAACTGGTTTGCAGGGCATAAATTGAGACACAGATGTAGAGAAAAATGTATGGACACCAAAGGGGGAAAGCCGTGGGGCGGTGGGGGTGGGGGTGTGATGAATTTGGCAATTGGGATTGACATGTACACACTGATGTGTGTAAAATCGATGACTAATAAGAACCTGTTTTATAAAAAATAATAATAATAATTTAAAAATCCTTATAAAAATAACAAAAAACAAACATAATAGTAAATAGAAAAGCAAAAGAAGAAAACTGGACAATTGATCCAAGATGCCCACATTCAACAAGTACCTATCCCGAAAATAACTAAAAAAAAGAGAGTGTGGAGAAAATTATTCCCCCCCCAAAATCAAAGAGAGAACTATTTCCCAGAATGAAATAAAATAATCTCTATATAAAAAGGACAAACTGTTCAATAAAATTAAAGATGAGCAGGGGGACTTATAACAGTGCATTTTATTATAATATCTAAAGAAAAAAAGAAGAAGAAGTTGAAAAGAAGATCCTAACAGCTTCTAAATTTTTTAAAAAATAAAATTACATGAAAGGACTGGGAATGGGTTTCTCTTCTATAACAGTAGATGCTAAAAGACAAAGCTATGCCTTCAGAATTCTTTGAAAATGATATTTAATCCTAAATTCTATAGCCAACCAAAATATTAATCAAATGTAAGGTAAAAATAAAGACTTTTTCAAATACTCAAAAATTCAAAAAATGTATTTCTCTTTTATGTTTTTTCAGGAAGCTATTAGAAAAATTTCTGTTCTAAAATGTATGATCGAATTCCCTGGCAGTTAGGACTCCATGCTCCCACTGCAGGGGGCATGGGTTCAATCCCTGGTTGGGGAGCTAAGAAAGTAAGATCCTGCATGCCACACAGCATGTCCAAGAAAAAACAAAAACAAAAATCTAAAATGTGTGATTAAACAAAGAAGAAGAAAACATGAGTCCTGGGAAATTGAAGTCAAACATTAGATATATATGAAGGAAATTCCAAAGGGAATTCAAAGGGAAGCCTATATAACTATTGGTCCAGACTAGAGTGAAAGGATGGATGGTTTCAAGAGAAAAGTCTTTCACTATAAAAAGTAAATGGGGGCTTCCCTGGTGGCGCAGTGGTTGAGAGTCCGCCTGCTGATGCAGGGGACACAGGTCCGTGCCCCAGTCCGGGAAGATCCCACATGCCGCGGAGCGGCTGGGCCCGTGAGCCATGGCCACTGAGCCTGCGTGTCCGGAGCCTGTGCTCTGCAATGGGAGAGGCCACAACAGTGAGAGGCCCGCGTACCGCAAAAAAAAAAAAAAAAAGTAAATGAAAGATTATTTGACAAGTTTTATTGCCAAAAATCTACTTAGAAACGTTTTGGAGAACTGTTGGAAGGGGTAGAAAACTTAACTCCTGGTTCAAAGAAACCAAATAAATGAAAAAATATGAAGCAATGATTAACTCCAGGAAAAATTTTTAAATGTAATAAAAGAACTCATACCATTTAGCTAAGCAATGAAAAAAATTGCATAGTCATAACAATAATTGTAACTATGGATTTTACAAATTGAGTTATAAATATATTGAGCAGATGTGGAAATAATAAAGAGAATGTAAAAGAACTAAAATCCCTACCTACCTTGAGAAAGTAAGTATGAAATATCTAAACTGAATGAACCAAGAACTATCAATACTTTAACATTGTTTAGGAATATGTAAGTAAAAACTACAAAATTGTTTAAAAGTTGAAAATGGTTGCCTTAATGAGTAGTAAAAGTCAAGGAATCTATGAAAAGAAGGAACCTTTGGTTTTATTTGTTTGTTAAGCCTTTTTAAAATTATGTGTATGTGTTACTTTGATAAAGGTAAAAAAAATCAAAATAATTAGAATTTAAAAGGATATTTAATGTAGTTTGACCATTTAGCTATACACAGAAAGTAGAGAACAGCACTGCTAAATCTTCTATTTTCTATCAGTTTTTTGACTGTGCTAGCCTTTTAACCAGCACATCATCTGTTAGTGAATCACCAAAAATTTTGTAAACACATTTTCTCTTCAAGTCCCCAAACCCAACACAGGCACAAGTCCAAATTGTTTAGGAAGTTCAATCTGGTAAATGTTGACAGAAGTCTTAGAATATTTCTATAAGATATTTATAAGTAAAATTAGGAAGAATTTAATATACATTTCTTTTGAGGGTTTTACATAACATTTGCCTTTCTGAGTATATTTATAAATGATGAACAGTCTATAAGAACGTTCAGTTTTCTATTTGAGATATTCCCACACTTCCTAAACTGTCAAGGGATCTCTTGATCCATCTGCTGGACAAAATACTCCTAATATTTTACATTTCTTTCCATTAAGCTTTCTTTTAAAAGTTAGTATATGCCAAAACCTCCAGCAAATCAATTACACATATTATTTCCTTTAATCTCTGTAATCTTGTGAAATAAGCACTACTTTGAGAGCAGAGGCTCGAAGAGGTTATAGGACCATCTGTGGTCACACAATTAACATGGAACACAGACTGGACCTTATGCTCAGAAAACGGTAGAATTTTTTTCCTAATCAGTATTTAATGTTATAAGGTTTCAAAATATTTGTTGAATAATCTAGATCTGTACTTTAATGTCAACAGAGATTAAATGTTCCTTCTAGTCAGAAGATTTAGTAAATCCAATTTGATACATTTAGTCTGTTTATGTCTCTGAACATTAACACAATCAAATCTAAAGAAGCAGAAACATGACTCAAGGGATTATTAATTTTTAATAGAGTCCAAAACTAAAACTTCTACATGCTGAAGAAACTGGAGGAACATATAGCGATGTCTACAACATACTTTGAAATACATCAAAAAGTGACATGGGAGAGTTCCCTGGCAGTCCAGTGGTTAAGACTCAGTCTTTCACTGTCATGACCTGGGTTCAATCCCTAGTCTAGGACCCTGCAAGCCATGCTGCAAGGCAAAAAAAAAAAAAAAAAAAGTGACATGGATGGGTGGATGAATAGAAAAAATGGATAGATGGTTAGACACATGACAAAATCAATATAGTAAGATGTTGATGGTACAGGATATGGATGTTCACTGTATAATTGTTTCAACTTTCTATTTGTTTGAAAACTTTCACAATAAAATAGGAAAGAAAAAAATTAAAGCATCTAGATCATGCTGTTTAATAGAAATGTAATGAGAAACATAACTTTGAGTCACATGTATAATTTAAAAATTTTTAGTAGCCACATTAAAAAGAATAAAAGAAACAGGTAAAATTAATGTTAATAGTATATTTATTTAACCCAATGTATTCAAATATTATTTTCAACATGTAAGCAATAAAAAATTATTAATGAGATTTTTTTTTCATAGTAAGACTTTAAAATCTAGTATTTCCCACTTACAATACATTTCAATCCAGATTAACAACATTTCACACGATAAATAGCTACATGTCACTATTGGCTACTCTACTAGCACTACTAGTGAATACACTTTGCTACCATGTTTGTAAACTCATTTTAAGCAGCTGCATAAAGCAAATATAGAGATAAAAGTAATTTCATAGGAGAATTATGATGTAATAAATTATGACCACTTAATAGTAGGTCTTGGCCAAAAAGATGTTTACTTAAAAGTTGTATATAGGGACTTCCCTGGTGGTCCAGTGGTTAAGAATCCGCCTTCCAATTCAGGGGACATGGGTTCAATCCCTGGTCGGGGAACTAAGATCCCACATGCAGCGGGGCAACTAAGCCCTCACGCCACAACGAAAGATCCCACGTACCACAGCTAAGACCCAACGCAGACAAAAAATTTAAAATAAATTTAAAATAAAAAAATTGTTTAATAAAATAAAATAAAATTGGGTATTTGTCTTATTTTTAAAGTTGTATATATTTCAATATATATATTGAAAATATATATATTATATTCTCATAAGTTTCTTCTGCTTATTCTTGGAGGTAGGAAATAATCCATTTGATAGGTAACTATAGAATAAGAACCTATAAATAACATTTTTTTAAAACTACAATTCTTGCCTCTCCATACTCTTCTTTACTTTTCCATAGTTATATACAAAATAGTGCATATAAAGAGAAACCTTTCTTCCAAACTTTAAGAAATATTTTACCAGGTTGTGGCATTTTTCCAGCATTTTCATCATTTTTCTCTTTAAAACCTCTGGTGTGATAATATACTTCTCATTACTAATATCACTGCACACCCTAGAAATAAAAATAGAAATACAAATACTGACACTGCAGGCAGATGACACAATTTCTCTGTTGTTTTGAGACTAGTGGTTTTCTGGCAAAGATGGAATTTCTAAGATTAGAAATAAACCATCAATCTTTCCCTACAGGATGAGACTATTAACTGAAAGCTTAATAATCACAAAAATAAAAAGTCTCTTCTGCAACATACATAATAGTAAAATTTTAATGAAAGAATTTTTGTCCTGTAAGTCCTTAGTGACTTAAAGCAACTATGATTAGAGTCCCCAAATTTCTCACTAAATGAGAAAACAAATATCAATCTTGAAATAGATTAGATTAGTATGATATATTAAGATTAATATGATTTAACCTATTTGATGGGTTTTACAGATAGTAATCCATCAGGGAACAAAACACATCCCTGTTAAACTTGAAGCTAAAGGCAGTTTGCATCCAATGACTGGATGCTAGGGTACCAAGGCCCAATCACCTTGTCTTAATTCAGACAACTCTGAAGGGCCAACTCAACTCCAGAGCTCCCCCAAAAACATCACCTCTGGTCTCTGCTGCAAGGTAGCACAGTTCACACTTTCCCTCTGTCCAAACTCGCTTCCTTCACTCTCTTATAGATGTTTCTAAGAACACTTCCCAATAAACTTCATGCATAAAAATCTCCACCTCAGAGTTTGTTTTCAGGGAAACTGATCCCAGAAGATCCTACGCAGTTGTTTTGGCCTTTCCGGTCCAAGTATGAGAGAATTACATTTCTTATCTCCCTTATAGTTAGATGGAGCTATTTGACTAATTCTGGCCAGTGGGCTGTGAGCTGAAGAGATATGTGTAATTTCCAATTCTGGACATGCAATTGTGTGTGTGAGTTCTTCACAGTCTCTCTTCTCCTTCTGCTGACTCCTGACATGTCACCTGTTTCAGATGATGTAGCTACAAGTGGTGAGATCTGGTTTAAGAAAAAGGAAAATTAACACAAGGTCCTCTGAGCTATCTTTCATTTTCTTACTTTGATAGAGAATTGCTCCCAACACTCAGATTATGTTCTTGAAATACCAATTCCCACTCAAAGGAGTCAAGATTCCTGAAATGGCTGGCTCCATATCTGGACTGAAAACATACAATATGACCTTAGAACATTTTGTCCAGCAGATAACAAAGACATTTTCAAAGTTTGCTAGGGTTATGTCAAAAATACTCAAGAGCCAAACTAAGCAAAAATCAAAAACTATGAGCATCAATATGGATAATAACTGCAACGGACTGAAACATCTTAAATATGTTTGAACACATGAGTTGTAATACAAAAAAAAAATAGTCTCAGATGGAGGATGTTAATTATTTTGAGAAACTTGTAAACAGAGGGAGAGAATCAAGCATTTATTAGACTATTTATTAGACTGTCAACATTTTGCAACATTTAATGAATTGATGGATCTAGGCATTGAGCACTAACAACTGCTAGTGAGAGAAAGACAGAGACCCTAACATTATGTGCCTCCTGATAGACAGAATATACCACCACCTATGAAATACTATTTCCAAAAACTTCAAGCCAATTTAAAGGAAATACAGGTGATAGAGGGGCATGCTAGATTTTACCCTGGACAGGCAATCAGCAAATTTTGGACTGTGAGAAATTCTACAAAACAATCAACCAGGTTTTTTTAAACAAATAAATAGCCAGAAGAAAGAGATGAGTAGGGTGGGGGAGAGTGAAGGGAGAGAGAGAAAAGAAGGAGAGGGAGAGACAGAGACAGAGACGAAGAGACTAAGAGATGCTATAAATGAGAAGAGATTTCAAAGATATATCAATCAATTACCTTGTGTAGACCTTATTTTAATCCAGATTTAAACTGTATTTATGAGACAATTGGAAATTTGGTATTGGATGATATTAAATACTTATTGCTAATGCTTAGGTGTGATTGTGTTATTATAGCTATATGATTTATAAAAGGGTCCCCATCTTTTATTGTTACATGCTAAAATATTTACAGATAAAATGATAGGATGTCAGGGATTTTCTTTTAAATAATATAATGGAAGGAAGTGGGTGTGGGTATAGATGAAACAAGATTACACTTGAGTAATGACAGTTAAACCGTGAAATAGGGTCATGGGGAATTATTTAACTATTCTATCTACTTTTCTATATGTTTGAAATGTTTCATAATAAAAGTCTTTTTTTTTAAAAAATGGATTTAAGAAATATCTCAGTTTTGCCTTAATTCTATCACAAGCAAAACAACAAAATGTGTAGATGGTAAAAGGCAGCTGTCTCCTGTCCATGGAGTCAGGGATGGTGGGGATTGGCGGGGACTGTGGCAGACAAGAGAGTGCATGCCCATTGCAAGAGGCCAGAGTGTGACAGCCTAAAACTATCAGTACCAAGTATGACAGCAAGGTCAGTGATAACAGATCTTCTGGTGTTTTCAGAAAAGCTGTAAATTGAGAGGTAAAATATCTTTAGTGCTTTTATCTTTAAATGCTGGCAACTAATACAATTTATCTTTAAATGCTGGAAACCAATGCAAATTTCTTTTAAGTCACTCTGTGAGTAGGTATTATATCCATCAAACAAAACATGATATTTCACATCCTCTGGTTTATAATGAGCCATCACAGCACCTTAACAACTGGCTTCCTCATCACCTATAGAGGAGTCACAGGTTATAAAACACCAGCACTTAAGTCTCATGGAATATTGCCAGGAACCCCTTGTTTGGTCTACATGCCTTTGAGTCACTCCATTTGCCTCACGTCCAGTTTCTCTGTCTGTGCCCAGTTTCTCCAGATTGATCCTTTAGCTGGAATAATTGCTTGACTTTCAACTCCAGATTCCCTCCTAAATACTATATTAATCAGATCTTCAGAGTCTCAGGGTCCACTCTAGCTCCACTTTCAGCAAAAACTTTGTAAATCCCCGTCTCTGTCCAGAACCACAAGCACCCTGCTAGTCCACGAGCCCTGTTTGGTAAGAGGTTAATTCATAGTCATACTAAATATTAATTAATATGACTTTACTAGGACTTCCCTGACGGTGCCGTGAAGAATCTGCCTGCCAATGCAGGGGACACAGGTTCAAGCCCTAGTCTGGGAAGATCCCACATGCCGTGGAGCAACTACTGAGCCCACGTGCCACAACTACTGAAGCCCACGCGCCTAGAGCCCGTGCTCTGCAACAAGAGAAGCCACCACAATGAGAAGCCCACGCACCGCAACGAAGCATAGGCCCTGCTCGCCGCAACTAGAGAAAGTCTGCGCATAGCAACGAAGACCCAACACAGCCAAGAATAAATAAATAAATAAAATATTTTAAAAAATATATGACTTTACTAAAAACAAAACACATATGTTTCCCTCATTCTCATTCAAGACTAGCTTCTCCTTGCCTTCACTAAATGCTGAACCCCTTTAGATAATTATATGCTGTTTTTTTATAATCTGTACCCCATTGGAAAATCACTATCTAGCTGAGTATAAACACATCTAACATTTGACCATCAAAATGACCCAGCCACTTCCTCTACATCCACATGTATGAATAGTGATGTAATAAGATCTTGAATATCATCTCACTAGTACTTCCAACTTGTTTGCTATTTTTGAGACTGGATATAGTCATATAAATGTCAATTTTAGTTAGGTTTAATTTGTCTAAACGTTACTCTTTGTAATAAAACTCAGTGTACAGATGTTAGACACTTAAAATGTCACTAAGAAAAATAGAGACATAAATTTACAGTGGTAAAGATATTTACTATCAGGATTTTTTGAAATATTGCCCGGTTCATTAAAGCAAAATTTAATAGAATTACTTCCCTATAGCTGTTTCTCCACCATTCCCTGTCTTTCACCCTTGCCATGTGTAGATCAAACACAAACCCACATTTTTATGTATTAGAGTAGTTGGGACAAAACAAAATGAGATAATGAGTTTGATCAGCATCTACAGCATTTTAAATATTTTACTATCTAAATATATATAAATAAAATGAGTTGGAACCTTCTGTAAAATATCCTTTGCTTATGATAAAAGAGCATTTAAATTATCTATACTGATAATTGCCTCAATAATAAAAAGAAAATATTTAAAATTTACTTAAATTATAAATCATATATTCATTGGTGGTCATTCCTCTAATCTCCAGAGCCCAGCTACAAGGCTTTGGTACTCTCCCATTGCCTGATGTTGGAGCAGGTATGGCAGCTTCTAGCAAACCCTAATCAAAAGTCTTAGTTCATATCTCATTTAGAATTAGTTTTCATAGGCTATTTTTCTCTCCACTTAATTCTTTTTTAAAAACATTGTTTAAAAAAAGATGTTTTTGTATAAGAGAGTCTCAAAACATAACTGTAGGACAAGGTCAGTGGAAGACCCATTAACAAAATTTTGGATGTGCAGTGGTATGTGTGTGTGTGTGTTCTGGTATAATTAGTTTATAAATTGTGTTGTTTCTTTTCCTATTTTCCTGAAAGAATTCAATTTCTCCTTGTTTTGTTAGATAAAGCTAAAAATGTCTCTACTCAACTAAATCTTAGAATGGTAGCAATTTAACTGTCCTTACATTTAAACTAAACCATTTATCGGATCATGTACTTAAAATTAGGGAAAAGAAAAAGAAACTATAATACAAAATAGAATGTGTTAGAAAAGAGACATTTTTAGACTTCATTAGGGGATCTAAGGGGTTTAGTTATTTTCTATATATTAAGACTCAGAAAATATATATTTACACACTAATATGTATAAAATAGATAACTAATAAGAACTTGCTGTATAAAAAATAAATAAAATAAAATTCAAAAATTCAAAAAAAAGAAAATATATATTTAGTTGTAATATATTTAGTTGTAAAATATATTAAGTAGCTTAGGCAAAAAAAAAATGCATCCTTTGGCAAGAATAATATTTATTATGAAAGCACAATTTATCTTATGCTGATTGAAAGTTATACATGCATTTCATTACTTTAAAAAAGGAAAATACGGGACTTCCCTGGTGGTCCAGTGGTTAAGATTCTGCTCTTCCACTGCAGGGGGTGCAGTTTCGATGCCTTGTTGGGGAACTGAGATCCCACGTGCTGCACAGTGCAGCCAAAATAATTAAATAATTAAATAAAAAGGGAAAATACATCATTAATACCTAGAATGCGCAACTAAATCAGCTGACAAAGCTTTCAGAAACTTTGGGTATAGTAGTCAAAATGTTAAGCATCGTGGATATAATCTAAGATGGAATACCATTCCCCTGGAGACCAGAAAACTGAAATTACTAACAGGAGTGCATTGACTCTGAGCCAGTACTTCTCTTCTATTGACATAAGGAAGAAGTTTCTTTTTTCAATGATGATTCTTTCTGGGTTAAAAATTAGTCCTTTTAGATTTCTGTGACATAATTCACATTTTTAATAAGTATTACGATTCACTCCCTAACATCCATTTCTCAATTCCCCACTGAGTAGCAGTCATTCACTTGGGGAATTGTTGTTAATTCAAGAGATGGGTCAAGGGGCTTCACTGATGGTGCAGTGGTTAAGAATCTGCCTGTCAATGCAGGGGACACTGGTTCAAACCCTGGTGCAGGAAGATCCCACATGCCGAGGAACAACTAAGCCTGTGTGCCACAACTATTGAAGCCCATGTGCCTAGAGCCTGTGCTCCGCAACAAGAGAAGCCAGTGCAATGAGAAGCCCGCGCACTGCAATGAAGGGTAGCTCCCACTCGCCCCAACTAGAGAAAGCCTGCAAGTAGTAACGAAGACCCAACACAGCCAAAAATAAATAAATAAATTTATTTTTTAAAAAAAGAGAGAGAGAGAGAGATGGGTTTACTCCAGCTAAGGATAATCCCATTTCTCTTGCAGGTGACTGGTTCAGAATGGTCTGATTCTAATCATTTGGATATGTGGAGGTTGATGGACACTTCTGGAAAATAACCCTCTTTACTCTTAAAGGCAGTAATGGAAAACTGTTCTCTCTTCCTCCTACAGAATGTGAATTTGAAGCACATGGCTCCACTGGCAATTGGCAGCCATCTTGAGAGGATGAGGCATGAGAGCCTGCAGACAAATATGATGTTGACCATGCAAAGCTGAGAGAAAAGCAGAGAAATATTGTTAGAATCCTAATTAAACTGTGCTTAAATCCTACTTCTGGATTTATAGTTATGTGAGCCAATAAAATCCTTTACTGTTTAGTCAGATTGATACTCAGATACTTCCAACCAAAACCAGCCTACCTGAGAAAGCATTGGTCCTTCTCTCCTTTATCCTCCCCACGCCACACCAAGAACCAAAGCTACAAGATGTGTTTGTTCTCTGAGAGCTACAAGCAAACATCTTCTCTCCTCTTGAGTTCTACAACAAAAACTGTTCTCCTTTTTATTTTGTTAAAATACATATCAGTATACCTAAGTATACCAAGGCAGAAGCAGCTTTTATATATAGTTACCGGAGTGAGAATTTTAAGCAAATGATAACATGTATTCCACTAAAAGAGAAGGACAAATAAAGATGACCAAGTCCACTCCTTAAAGAATGCACTAAAAAACGATCTCATCCTCAGTGGATTACCCACGGCCTATTATCTTAGCAGTAAACATTTCCCCAAAATAGAATAGATATTTAGACGAGTCAAGAAGTTGTTGAATAAACAGAAGCATCAGTTTTCAACATGATGCTAAAATAACTTGGGTGGTATTTAAATCACTATACAAGTCTCTATTTCTCTTAATTTAACTTCTATCCTTCCTCCATTTACATAAATATGCCAAAACAGCAAGACAATATTGTTCCTAAAATATTATTCCTACAATAAATGTCACTCTTGACCCTTTCTTATTTGCATCTCTCCTATAACAAGTGCGTGGCAAGGGTTAATGCCAATAAATTCCTGCTACAAATTTAATCTGACATTCAGAACTTCTCCCCAACCAACATCAATTTCTTGTTCCTAGCTTGTAGCTTTAAACTGTGTATCTGCAAGTATCTCAGGGGGCAGAGCTGAGAGAACACAGTAATGGAGAAATTCAAGTCTTGACAAGTTGCAAATTTTCATGGAGGTTCTAAGCCAGCAAAATAAGATTTCAATATCAAAGGCTTGTCAGAATGTATCACCTATGCTAAAGACCAAAAAAAAAAAAAATTAGAAAAGTCATAAGCTAAGGTTTCCAAAGTTTTTTGGCTATCAGAAATACTCCAAAAAGTAATCTAATAATATTCATGCATTAAGAACAAATATAAGATGAAGTTTCTGCAAAAATATCAAATGTCGAAATTTAAGAGGAAAAAAACTCAGAAAAAAAATGCAGGGGTGTGTTTGGCACCTCAGAGACACAAACACTTCGTGTGTTGGCCTGGGCTGCAAGGAAGCTGTTCTGGGAAAGCATGCAGCACGAAAGAGTCAGGATTTCCAGAGGAAGTGGTGATGGCAGCAGATGGAACTCAGACACACAGCAACTAGAAGGGAGTGTGAGGTAGAGAATGACATTATGAAATGTGCTACAAATGAAGGGTGGCAACCTCCTCCAAAGACAGTGTGGAGATTGTGCCACTAAATAGTTGACTCTTCAATTCAGGAAGGTTAGGCACACAGGGTTCAAAAGAAAAACTGGAAATGATTTTTGAATAAGCAAAATGAGGAAGAAGGAACCTCAGATAATCATCTGGTAGATCACAGTAGCACCCAGTTTCCTAACTGAGTCTAACTTTTCTTACATGCCATTCTAAAAAAAAAGGAGGCAGTGGATCAGGGATTGTTTCCCCAAGATAAATATAATGCCATAGTTAACATCTTCATGGGAGATGTTTCCCCATCAAATTTCAAGTTACAGTTGAAGATTTTGGACAATAGGCAGAAACCAACCAGGATGCTGCTGAGAATGAAACTGAGAAGATTTTCAGTTTCTGATAGACTTGCTTCCACTTAGAAACTAGTACTTGTGTCCCTGGGGTCCTTGGGTGGTGATAATAACATGAATCTTTATTTTTACCATTTGTTGGATATTAGAGAGTTGCTGATGTCTATGGGTGTGGGTCTGGGACTGTGATAGACTTATGGATTCTACTAACTCTTAGATTCTGTACAAAGAGGGCACATGTGAAGTGTGAGCTGGATTGATGTGATTAATTTCAGCTAATGTACTGAAAGAACTATGTACCTAGTGAAGGATGCTTGAGGCTTCACTTGCGAAAATTTCCGTTGCTTGAGGGTCAGCATCCCTAAGCCACACACCGTTCAAGGGTAAACTGTATACAGGGAAAGTGGTACTTTTCAAGGAGTAGCCTCATGAAGATGGGAGCAGGATTGCCCTGAAATTTTCTAGTCTCCTCTCTCAAGGAAAACAATCATATGTGTAGTTAACACAGGGTGAGTAATAAGCCCCAAAAGTCATGGGAACAAAATCAAGAACCATTTTCTATTCTCCTTCCCCACACATACACACACAAATTTCTGCCCAGACCTATAGAATAGAAACCAAGGAAGAATGAGTGCCTTATCTCACTGGTGAAATTGGGACTAAGTAGTACCACTTCCTCCATCACCAAATTACATAAATCCAGGAACCAGCAGGTAGGGGTGGAAAGGATCCCTCTCACTATTATATCATCCACTGAACTTTAAGTGTCTGTCTCCACAGGCTCAGGCTTGGTGATTTGAAAGTCCTAGATACTAAAGGAGGAAATGCTTCCAATGAGGAACACAGCCATGTTCCATTTAGCTGGAAGCTGAGACTGCCCTCTGACAATTCAGACTTCTCCTACCCCTGGACCAAGAGACAGAGATGGAGTTTACTCCATTCATCAGGAGACTGATTCCTATTTCCATGGGAATTGAGGTGATCATTCTCTTACTCCCTCCTGAGTTTGGAGCAAAGTTCTTGGCCATAGTTTCATTCTTGACTCTGACAACAGCTCCTACCAGGCAGCTCCTCTTCTATGGGGCTCCAGTAATAATATTTTACCCCCTTTGCCTTTTCAATTTTAGCTTCCCACAACTGATAGTCCCTCCTGCTCTAAAGTCCTTACTTGGAGTAAAAGCCAAAGCTGTTGCAACAAGCCGCGAAGACCTACACAGTGTGTCTGTTACGCCTATTTGCCCTGTGACCTCTCGGATCTCATCCCCTGCCAACCTCCCCCTCATTCTCTCCATTCCACCTCCATAGACCTCTTCACTAGATGCGCTCTGTCCTGGGGGGTGTGTGCTTACTTTTCTCTCCGCATGAAATGCTTTTTCAGTGATGATTTGGCTGTGCTTCTGTATAGCCCAGTGGAGAAGGAAAGATGAGAGGGAGGCATGAAGCAGGTGGAATAGATGAATGAAGACCGGCTATGAGGTGATCGTTATTGAGTCTGGGATGGGCGTGTGGGAGTTCAGTATGTCATGCTCTCTACTTTCGTATGTTTGGAATTTTCCATAAGAAAAAGTTAAAAGGAACATCTGGTGTAGGAACTGAGGAAAGCACATTCTAGCAGGCTCCTCATGTGATCCTCGGGTACTATTGTTTGAGGACCCTCATCCTGGTGCCTGTGAATCTTCCTTACTGTTCTGTAGAGTGGGAGGTTTCCATGTAGCCTCGGCTGCGCAGTCTCTCCTCATTCCTCTTTATAATCTTTTGCTCACCAGCTCTCCTCACAAGTCCCTGCCACATTCTTAGAATCCATTCCTCTCTGATTTTCACCTTGGATTTTTGTTACATCCAACGTGGGAGCTCTTTATCCTTTTTAATAAACCCGGTAGTTTTCCTCAAACCCTTTGGCCAGTGCCACCCACAAAGAGATGAGCTGACATTCTGCTCTCCCATAATTACAGAGTGCCTCGGGCAACAAGATAAACATAGAACATATCCTTCAGGTCATCGGAAACACTCCCTCCTGTGTTTACAGCTCTGAGTTTACAGATGATCTACAGCTTCTGAGGCTCTTCCTGGAAATCACCCTACGAAATTGTCACAACAAAAGGCTCTTTTGCCCTGAAATTTCTCTCTTGAACTTGCTGACACCTAGGAAGTTAGAAACCCCTGGGAACCAAACGGGCCCTCAGCCTGCTGCGCATAGCAAACAGCTGTTAGTTTACTGAAGTGTGGGTAATTAACAGTTGGTGTCAGCTCAGTGTCAGCCAGCACACCTCGCAGGCACCATAAACACACAGAGGCTCTGGAGCCAAATGTTCCAAACATTGGCACCTTTCCTTGCCTGCTATTCTCTAATGGACTCCTTTTTTTTTCTTGTCTTGTCTTTTCTTTTTTTAGTAGTAGTGCAATGTACAGTGAGAAAAGCAGGGAGTCAAAGACAGCTCTGCCTGTATCCGTAAGTCCTTTACCTATAATGTAAGGAGATTTGCATGCATGGTCTCTCCAGCCTTGCTACTCAAAGTGTGGTACCCAGTTCAGCAGCACTGGCATCACCTGGGATCCGGTTAGAAATGCAGACTTTTAGGCTCCACCCCACACCTACTGAACCAGAATCAGGATTTTAAATAGATCTCTAGGTGATTCCTATGCATACCACGTTACTTCTTTATTTCTGCTGTAATGGATTAGCACAAATTAGTGACTTAAATTTATTGTGTTACAGTTGTGCAGGTCAGAAGTGTAACACAGTTCTCACTGAGCTAAAAGCAAGATGTTGACAAGGGTGAGTTCCGAGGCTCTAGGCGAGAATCTATTTCCTTACCTCTTCTTGCTTCTAGAAGCTGCCTGCTTTCCTTACCTCCTGGTTCCCTTCCTCCAGTGTTATATTAGCAGTGTTACATCCCCCTGGCCATTCTTCCAGAATCACATCTCCCTCTAACCCTGAACTCATAGGGAAAACTTCCCCACTTTTAAGGACCAATGCGATTAGACTGGATTCACTCAGATTATCTAGGATAATTTTGCCATTTCAAACTCCTTAACTAAATCACATTTGAAGGTCCTTTTTGCCATATAAAGTAGCATAGCATCAGTTTCAGGGGTTAGGATGTGGACATCTTTGGGGGCCATTATTCTGCTTGCCACACTCACTAAATGTTGAGCTCTACTCTCTACAACATACTCATCTGCAAGAAAAGAAAGAAGTGGAGTTCTTTTATTTGTCCGTTGTTGACTGAATTCTTCCTGTGTTGGGGAGGGTCCTAATCCAATAAGACTGGTGTCCTTACAAGAAAAGTAGACTAGGATACAGACATGCATAGAGAGGAAAAAAACAAACCATGTGAAGACAGAGAGAGAAGACAGCCATTTACAAGGCAAGGAGAGAGACGTCAGAAGAAACCAACCCTGGTAACTCCTTGATCTCAGACTTCCAGGCTATGAGAAAATAAATTTTGTTGTTTAGGCCATCTAGTCTGTGGTACTTAGTTATGGCCACCCTAGCAAACTAATACACTCCCCCGTGCAATTTCAATATATCTTGAGACAACCATGACTACTTTCTCATCGTTGCTGCTTCATTATTGAGCTACTGAAGTCCTCCTGACCAGAGCTGAGTTATTTTTGTTCCTTTCCACCTGTTAAGCACCTAGTTTTCATCTTGGTTACACAGAATCATAACCCAGCTTGCCTGCCTTCCTGGGGACTCATTCTTCGGAAAACATGTTCATCCTTCGCCACAAAACTCACAAATTCAGCTCAGCTCTTCATCCAATCCTGGAGGCTTTTTCCCAAGATGGCATACCTTTCATTATCCCCTCTCTCTCTAGCATCATCAATCTCTCTGTCAAGGCATCTTCCCTAACTACGAAAATACTTGGTTCTACCTGCTCAGTAGAGCCACCAGCCTGTAGTTCTCTAAAAGCACTAAACTTCTGGGAAAAGTTTCAACCTCTGCATCCTCATCACCAATCCACTCCTTCACACCTCACAATCTGACTTCTATCCCATACATTTGGCTGGAACTGCACTTCTGCTACCTCCAGTAACCATTTTTACAACTGCCAAATCTAGAAGTCTCTTCTCACTTATTCTCTTTGATTTGTCTGCAGTTTTGACAGCGTCAAATGCACTCTTTCTCAAGGCTGTACTATTTGTTTCTTTCTTCTTTTTTTTTTTTTTTTTTTGCTTTTTCCTTGCTCTCTCGCCTATCTTTCTTTGCCTCTTGCACTGGTTCTACTAAAAATGTTTATTTCACCCCTATCATGTTTCAGAACAGGGCTGATTCCTAATCTCAAACATTTTCAACAATTTGTTCTTTTCCTTCCCTACTTGAAGTGGGCTTTCCCACGTTTAAAGGTTAAATTGCTTCCCAAAGATCAATCTTTGATAATCTCATTCTTTATAATCTTTCTCATAGCAATATATTCACTCCTAATATTTTATATTCAATATGTCTAAAACTAAACTCTTTATTCAAGTTAACCAAAATTGTCAATTGAAAAAGATAGAATATACAATATTAAATACCTTTGTAGACTTGACCATTAGGTTGAAACTAATAATATGAATTTTAATGTGGAAAATTCGAAGTCCTGCAAAAATTGACCACACAGATACAAAGATGAGAGACCAGTTCTTATAAAGGAATCTGTAAAAAGAGACATGAAACTACATTAGAGAGCTAGTAAATCTTACACCTGAAACTAACACAATATCATAAATCACTATACTTAAATTGTTTTTTAAAAAAGCTGGTAAATCTTAGACTGCATTAAGATAGGATAGAATCTAAAACAAGAGGGAAAAACATTCCATTGTTCTTTGAGTAGATAATACTAGAGTCCAACTTTTGAAATAGTTGCTGGAGCCTACCAAGGGAGAGCTAGCCAAAGAACATCAGTAAAAACAATCACGAGGGAGGGAATCTGGAAATTGTTTCCTATGACAAACACTTTTTAAAATTTTAGAGACTTCCCTGGTGGCACAGTGGTTAAGAATCCGCCTGCCAAGGCAGGGGACACGGGTTCGAGCCCCAGTCTGGGAAGATCCCACATGCCGCGGAGCGACTAAGCCCATGTGCCACAACTACTGAGCCTGCGCTCTAGAGCTCGCGAGTCACAACTACTGAAGCCTGCGTGCCTAGAGCCCATGCTCCACAACAAGAGAAGCCACTGCAATGAGAAGCCTGCGCACCGCAACGAAGAGTAGCCCCTCTCGCCCCAACTAGAGAAAGCCCGCGTGCAACGAAGACCCAACACAGCCAAAAATAAATAAATAAATAAATTATTTTTTAAAAAAGGGTTTGTTTAAAAAAAAATTTTTTTTTAAAGGAGGGGCTTCCCTGGTAGCGCAGTGGTTAAGAATCCGCCTGCCAATGCAGGGGACACGGGTTCGAGCCATGGTCCCGGAAGATCCTACATGCAGCGGAGCAACTAAGCCTTTGCTCCACAACTACTGAGCCTGCGCTCTAGAGTCCACAAGCCAGAACTACTGAGCCTGCGCTCCACAACTACTGAAGCCCATGTGCCTAGAACCTGTGCTCCACAACAAGAGAAGCCACTGCAATGAGAAGCCCGTGCACCTCAATGAAGAGTAGCTCCCGCTTGTGGCAACTAGAGAAAAACCCCGCACAACAATGAAGACCCAACACAGCCAAAAATTACATTAAATTAAATTAAAGTTTTAAAAAAATGTAAAAAGGAAATACTTTGGATCAAATGGCTAGCTTCAAGTATTTGAAGAGCTGACATGTGGAAATGTAGTCATAGAGGGCAAAACGCATAGCAAGATCTGACTCAAAATATGAAAGACGTTTCTAAGAAAGATGTTAAAAAATATATACAGTTGTCATATAATGGGCTTTGCATCACCGAAATTCTATACATCACCAAAAATGTCCGAGCATTTAGGAGCCACATTGAAGAAAAGCCACCAAATCTAACAGAAAGACAACGGACTTTGGATTCAAATAGTATTGAATTCAAATACCGGCTTAGTCACTGCCACCCAGGTCATCTTGGAGAAGTTTCTTACTTCTCTGAGCCTCATCTTCTCATGTATAAAACTGGATATTGGGACTTCCCTGGTGGCACAGTAGTTAAGAATCTGCCTGCCAATGCAGGGGACATGGGTTCGAGCCCTGGTCTTGGAAGATCCCACATGCCGCAGAGCAGCTAAGCCCGTGAGCCACAACTACTGAGCCTGCGAGCCACAACTGCTGAAGCCCATGCGCCTAGAGCCTGTGCTCTGCAACAAGAGAAGCCACCGCAATGAAGAGTAGCCCCCGCTCGCCGCAACTAGAGAAAGCCCATGTGCAGCAACGAAGACCTAACGCAGCCAAAAATTAATTAATTTTTTAAAAAACCAAAAAGCAAAAAATAAAATGATACTAACTTGGAATGCTGTGAAGAGTATACATAATACATGTGAATCATTTGGCCTTTATTATTATAATTTTAACAATATATAGGTGAAATTTTTGAATAAATTAGCTCTGAGTTCTTTTCCAATTCTAAGATCTTATGATTTCAGATTTGCTGAGAGCCAGTTGAAATATATAACATAGTTTAAATACAGTTGTTTCTCTACATCACAAAAGAGTTCTTTTATCTCTATGTTAGAGCTGTCCAGAGAAACAAAATGTGTGTGTGTGTGTGTGTGTGTGTGTGTGTGTGTGTGTATAGATACAGATGATAGAGATAGAGACAGAGATAAAGATATTTCAAGGAATTGGCGCACATTGGCCAGCAAGTCCCCAATCTGCAGGGCAGGCTGGCGGGCAGGAGATCCAGGAGGGTGGTGATGTTGCAGTACTGAATCTGAAGGCAATTTAGGGGCAGAATCGCTTCTTTCTCAGGCAATCTCAGTCTTTTCTTCTCTTAAGGGCTTCAACCGATTGGATCAGACCTATTCACATTATGGAGGATAACTGTGTTTACTCAAATTCTAGTGATTTAAATGTTAGTCACATCTAAAACTGGTGTTTGATCAAACTTCTGGATACTGAAGCCAGGCCATGCTGACAGTTAAAATTAGCCACTAAAATCCTCGTTGTCCCCTAAAGTGAGGGACACTAGTATCAGATGATGGTATCTTCCCACTGGTGTTAGATCACCTCCCGGCTTGCACTCAGCAACTTTAAAGATGTCCTTTCTAGGAATGTCATCATTTTCACTGATCAAATAGACATACAAAGTTTCTCACTGTATAAATATATTCCATATTCTGTTCTATTTTCCTAAAATGATCATTGGAATTTGTAATACGATTTGAAATGGTCAAGGCTTTGGTAGAGTTTGCTGCTAAAGGTGACTTCCTTTCACCGTCACCACAATCCCCTTAGTTTCACTTTCCGGAGCTGTGTGCCAACATTCACCCCTCCAGAAAAGTGTGAAGGATCAACATGCTTGATCTGAGAAAAATCCAAATAATGAATAAACTCTAGCATTTTGACTCTTCAACTTCTGCACTCATATACCTGCAGCCCTATAAAAAAACAGAAAACAAAATGACTGTTTAGCTGGGATGACCAGGTTTGCTTCTCTGTGCAATTGAGCTGAACTTCTGGAAAGAACTGAGAGAACAGGTTCATTTCAGGTTCATGTTTTTCTCTAAATTATAGATATAATTTCTCCATGCCAAATGAAGTACCTAAAGTTAAGACACTTCATGTATTTCCGTTTCAATTATTTTTAAAGTTTTCAGTGCGACAAGGGTTATTTTTTAAAGAGTCATATTTTGGAGCTGCAGATTGAAATATTTACTAAGAAAATGGTAAAATGTCTGAGGTAGTGGTTGAAGCTGGAGGATGATTACATGGGTACTCCTTATACTACTTGTGTGTGTGTGTGTGTGTGGTATGCGGGCCTCTCACTGTTGTGGCCTCACTGTTGCAGAGCACAGGCTCCAGACGCGCAGGCTCAGCGGCCATGGCTTACGGGCCCAGCAGCTCCGCGGCATGTGGGATCTTCCCGGACCGGGGCACGAACCCGTGTCCCCTGCATCGGCAGGCGGACTCTCAACCACTGCGCCACCAGGGAAGCTCCTCCTTATACTATTTTTGGTGTTTGTATGGGTTTGAAAATTTCATAATAAAAAGTTATAAAAAGATTCTATGTGGCATGCTGATATTTTGTTAGTATTTTTAAAATGAAATAGGCAAATGTGTTTTGCTGGCTATCTGTTCCTTAAAGCTACCATCAGTGTATGTCAGTTTATATTTTAAATTATGTGAACATAATCTTTACTCTTGTATTTGTCTCTATGCTTGTGCCTACCTCTATTAGTCCCCAAGCTGCTCCCTTTGGGGGAGAAGGAGACATTTTCAGTAGAAACACAAATTCTTAATCTTTGGGACTCAACATGTAGCTGAAAAGAAAAATTCAATGAACCATTCCATACAAATAATTTTCAACAATACTTCAAGTTTTACTATGAGGATTACTGAAATGCTGTCATTTATTGGGAGATATTCTAGGATTTGGGAAGGATTGCTGGTTACTACAGCTACGGTTTTTTTTGTTGTGTTTTGTTTTTTTCAGCTTGTGGGATCTTAGTTCCCCTACCAGGAATTGAACCCACGCCCTCAGCAATGGAAGAGCAGAGTCCTTACCACTGGACCGCCAGGGAATTCCCTACCACTATTTTATTTTATTTAGTTTTTTAAATTGTCATTTATTTATTTGATTGTGCCAGGTCTTAGTTGCCGTCAGAGGGCTCCTTAGTTGCGGGATGCATGTGGGATCTAGTTCCCTGACCAGGGATCGAACCCAGGCCCTCTGCATTGGGAGCACGGAGCCTTAATAACTGCACCACCAGAGAAGTCCCTCCCTACCACTATTTTAATACTTGGCATGGCCCTACTCATCACTGACCTCAACCCTGTTCTCCACTGTGGGCTCAAGGAACCTTACAAAATATGCAGAAGAAATAAATGTCCTTATCCCTTATTAAGGTTAAGGAAGAATGAACATCCTTTAGTGACTTCCTGTGTGAACAATGACTTGAGGCAAAAAAGTCATATGTCACTTTGTGTAGACTACTATGTAAAGACCCTGATTTATCAGAAAGAGTTTTATCAACATAAAAGTTAATTTAATGGGCAGCTTTCTCAGAGGTTGAACTAAGGTCTTCTCATTGCAGGGCACTCAAATTGCCTTGTTCTATTTGATGTACGTGATGGGTAATATACCTAATGGATCATTGCAAAAAAAAGTCCCATGTATACCATTAAAAATTTTCAAATAACATTTTTTCAGTAACAGTTTTCTTCTTAAATAAGCTAGATTTTTAATGACATCTGTTGTGTTTATGCAGCTTCAAATCTTCTCTCTTCTCTCCCAAATATACAGGTCCTGCTGAGCTAATGGTTTTCTATTTCCATCTTGCTATTTATAATACACTGATGTTTCTTACCAAGAATCTCTGGTTTAATCCACAAAATTCAAGTCAACCGTCTGAGCCCATTGCCAGTGCTATAATATCACTGTTTTAATGTCATTATTCAATCACAGAAATACTTTCTGTGCACACATTCATTTCAAAATTATGTAAAATAAAATCCTTCAAAGCTTTCAGACTGTAGCTCACAATTGTTTTTGTACCTTAAAATACTTTGGACATATTGCTGAAGGAGTGCATGTACTATTAATGAAAATCATTCTTTGCTTCATTTTTCAATGAGTTTAAATAGCATAATTTGGAAATTTATTACATTTGTTTTTCTTCCTTTACTATGTCATCAACACTGGCTGCACATTCTTTGAATTGCAGCGAAGAATTTGACTGTCTAGACACAACAAAATAAGAACACAAGGCTTACTTCAAGTAAATCACCATCTCATGTTAGCCAACAGTGAGCAGAAAGATTTTCCTAACAATTTTGCTCTGTGTCACTGAAGGAATCTAGGATATAAGGACCATATGCATTTTATATTTTCTCTTCTATCTTTCCATTCTATGAATAAATATTTTTTAAAAGAGAAACTACCAAAAAAGTGCAGAGCTTGGCCCAAATTGTCTTACACTGATATGTTCTCATCAGACAGGTTTACGTAAAATATATACTATAAACTTTGCCTAACAAATCTAGAAGCAAGAGATGTTACCTGTTTCCCTGACCTGCATTTGGAGAGCTTCAGGCCAGACTCTTGTTTATTACAATAATATCACAGCCTATTCAAGGAAGAAAGAGCTTGGAGATTTGCGCATAGCCTCCTTTTATGGACACAGAAACCACAGATAGATCAAAGGTGTTTTCCAAAATCACTCAGCGAATCAGTGTTCTCTGGACTCTACTGACTCCTCACAGACCTCTTCCTTAAAAAAACCTGAATAGACCTAAAAGACTTTTCTGTCCCAGAATTGAAAGAGCAGCTTAATTCATGGTAAGTTAGTTTTACATGGAAGAAAAATTATTACTTTTAATACATGTGTATCTAAATCATTTGCCTAGTAGAGACTCCTTAAAAAGCAAAGCCTTCGAAGTCCAGATCTCCATCTGCTCCTTTTGGTAAAAATTAAGAAACACATGCCATCTTTGCTGTGGTTAGCCATGACAGAAAACACAGAAGCATGTCTTTTAGCTACTCTAAAGGGATTTTTAAACCCTCATGAAAATTCCTTAAGCCAAATTACTAATGCTAATTTTGTGATGCTCTAATGGTTTTACTTGTTTGTTAATACAATAACATTCAAATCCTATTGTTAAATCTAGACATACCAAGAGAAATTTCTAGCTCCATGTGTGACAGATTACTCTCGTATTCCCATTACAAGCAATTCAATAAGTAAAGCAGTGAGGCATTTGACTGCACACTGGCTGCGGGGAAGAACAATTTAAGGAACTTCATCTTCCTTTATTAAAAAACTGCTAGATCTTGGTATTAGAAAGCTTGCAATTCAAATGTAAACTCGGCTGTTCCATGCTAGCCCTGGTATACTAAACTTTGAAGGGATTTCAAGTTTTGTTTAATGTGACTTTTTTTTTTTTTGCATCAAAAAATTCTTGCTGTAGAATCTTCATGGACAAAGCTTCTTCCCCCCACCCCCCGCCCCCCCCAAACACACACATTTACACACCACATGCTTACAATGCTTCTAACTTAACTTTTTTTTTTTTTTTTTGCGGTACGCGGGCCTCTCACTGCTGTGACCTCTCCCGTTGCGGAGCACAGGCTCCAGACGCGCAGGCTCAGCGGCCATGGCTCACGGGCCCAGCCACTCCGCGGCATGTGGGATCTTCCCGAACCGGGGCACGAACCGGTGTCCCCTGCATCAGCAGGCGGACTCTCAACCACTGCGCCACCAGGGAAACCCATAACCAATATTTTATAATAACTTTAAGTGAAGTATAATCTATAAAAATATTGAATCACTATGTTGTACACCTGAAACTAATATAATATTTTAAATCACCTATACTTCAATCTTTTAAAAAAAGAAGAATTGTTTTAAATTTCTGAAGCAGGGCTTGGAGCTCAGAGAGAAATGTGAAAAATGCAGGTTTGTTACTTTCTTTGAACTAAGACCTCAGTGTGAAGAGGGAATGTCTGGCTTGTTTCAACAAGACCAATTCTAAAGCCATGCTCATAAATAACTGATTATTCCAACAGGATGCAAACAGTTTTCTTGTTTTTTTTTTTTTTTGCGGTACGCGGGCCTCTCACTGTTGTGGCCTCTCCCGTTGCGGAGCACAGGCTCCGGACGCGCAGGCTCAGCGGCCATGGCTCACGAGCCCAACCGCTCCGTGGCATGTGGGATCTTCCCGGGCCGGGGCACGAACCCGTGTCCCTTGCATCGGCAGGCGGACTCTCAACCACTGCGCCACCAGGCAAGCCCAGTTTTGTTGCTTTTAAAGACTTATCTGGATTTAATCACATTACTTCTCCTGGAAGGCGGGTCACAGAAGTTTTGCTCCAAGGAATAAGGTCTCAACTACCAAAATGGGTGAAGGGACAAGACTTGATTGGTCAAGTTAGATATCTCCTCAAGATTAACATGATGGAGGATGGGGATACATAGAAGTAGTCAGGAAAGATATTCTATGTCATCGTTTTGAGCAAGTCAGTGTGTAAGGTGATAGGAAACATAGGAAGAGAATCTTTTTGTGGAGGTTGGGAACAGAACTTGATAAATTCAGATTTGGACAAGTTGGATTTGTAGTGCCTTGCAAACCAGCAAAATGGATGTGTAAAGTCTTCTGTTATGTTTATAGGTCCAGAGGTCAGGAGAGAGATTGGAACTAGAGATTTGGTGAGGCGGGGGTTGGGGGGGAGGGGGGGGAGGGGTTAGTTTTAGAATAGCAATAAGGATAGCAGCTAGGGATGATTTAGGGGCAATGGATAGACTCTGAAGTCTCCATTGAAGGAGACCAAAGCCATAGCCGTGAGGGAAACCACCCTTTCTGTGTGAATAGATAGAGGAGAGCCAACAAAGAGGACTGAAAAAAAGTGCCCCCGGAAATTAGAGAAGATCACAAGAGTGTGTTTTCTTAAAAACCAGTAAGAGAGGGTATTTTTTGAAAGGAGGAAGTGATCAAAGGTGTCAAATTCTTTAGAGGGATCAAGACAAGGGGCAGATCTAAGGATGTAAATGTCATTTGTGATCTTAATGAAAGCAATTTCAGGCTGTGGTAGAGCAAGAAGCAGATTATGCCTCTTGAGAAACCAGCAGGAGGTTAGGAAGCAGAGACAAAACTATGGGTAAGTTGTTCAAGCATTTGGGCTGTAAAAAGCATGAGAGAGGTCAGTAGCTAAAGAGATGTGAGATCCAGGGAGAACTGTTTGTCTGATGTACTTGTCTTTTTCCTGTTCACCTTTTCGTTTTTTTGGTTAATATCATGCACTTGAATCCAGTGAGCAAAACAGAGCAAGAAAAATGGAAGAAGTTGGAGACAGAAAAGAAGGGAGAATAATTTTCAGGCCCCGTGCAGGGGAGGAAGAGGCAGATCTTTCCCATTAAAACTGTAGGAAGGAGGAAAGAAAGGTGGGGGGAGCGTAGTGCTGTGTAGATGTAATGCTGGAACATTGAGAGAGTCTCTGTCTAATGGCATCTATTTTCTCTATTAGGATCCACTGCAGAAAATGAAGTGAGAAGTGGAGGAAAAAAGTGGCTAGAGTCAGATGTTTGAGGGGAATTAATTAGGTTTGAAATTACCATAATGAAGAGTGGAAGGACAAATTTGCTCAGGAAATAGAGAAAATTTGCCCATCAGTGTTCATGGGCCAGTAGAAGTGGTTACTTTGAGTTTAATGAGTATTAGTCATCCTGGTGTTTTTGTTTTGTTTTGTTTTGTTTTGTTTTAATTTTCTGTAGCAGTACTTAGAAGCTCAGAAGTAATGTGAAGAATACAGTTTCATTACTTTCTCCGATGTAAGACCTAGATGTGAAGAGGTAATGTCTGGCTTATTTCAACAAGACCAATTCTAAAGCCTTCCTTGAGAGTTACTGATTTATTCCAACAGGATAAATACATTTTGCTACTTTGAAAGACCCCTCTCAATTAATCAAGTTGCTCTTCCCTGAAGGCAAAGTCAGGTCACAGAGGTCAAAAAGATCATCTTAGCTACCAAACTGAGTGAATGGGCAAGACCTGAATGACCAAGTTAGATACCCCTCCCAAATTTAGGGGAACGAAGATACAACAGAGTACAAACAGAGTTCAACACCAGTTGTCATAAAATAAGAGGAACTAGGTCTTAGAACTAACCTGGTCACAAGAATGATTATCTATTTAATTTGTTGTACAAAGTCAGAGAACAAAGAGCTATGCTAACTTGATAGGTTATTATTGGCCAAATTTTTCTAAATCCCTACTACTTCAGGGAAATCGGTCTGAGAGGTTGAGTTGAATTTACAGATAGGAATTAAATGGCCTCAACTGTGTGGATTGAAGGTTTGCAGAGTCAGGCAGATTACAAAATAAAACTGTAATCTTAGAAGAGCTCACTCCCCACCCTCAATTCCCTAATCATATGCTCAGAGCATTTGTGTGGTATCACCAAAATGATGGGTGCTGTAGTAACTTCATGGGAATTAGGAGAATATGCTCTGATCATGAGCAAATACATTATAATGAAAAAAGAGGAACACAGAAAAATGACAATAGAACCAAAGTGAAAGAGAGGTCAGAAGTTCAAAAATTCCAAAGCAAAATTTCACATGTGAATAAAAACAGAGTGAAAGGATGTAGAAATGCTAGTAGCCCTTCTTAGTTTTCCTCGGATATAGCACAGGTATGTATGGTGTAATGTAGGAATGTGGGAAAAAACAACAAATATTTGGGATAGGTGAAGAAAAGAAAATAAGCTTAGACGATGGGAGTCAAGCATAGCATTCAACAAGAAACAAAGAACTTAGGGAGGATACACTGAAAATGAGCATCACGAGCATCCGGGAAACCCATAGGAATATTCCAGAGGGGTAGGAACACAACAGTAAGAGACTGGAATCTAGAGCATTGTTCTTAAATACTGTATGGTCCGCTATTTCTCTCAAAAAACCTTTTCAGAAATTGCTTAAACTAAGATTTATCTTAATTATCCAAAACAGAAGAATGAGCCACATGTAATTTAAGAATGAGAATAATTACGCACTTTTCAACGTTGTTGGCACAATGACTGTTTTACTGTAGCTTTTATTTAATAATGTTGAGAAACTCAAATCTTTGAATGTATATGACATCATGTACATTTATATGCCTTTTGAGCTTCTGATGATAAAAGTGGTGAAAACATTATCATACACATAAATATGATTTCATCCCCCACATTGTCTTAAACAGCTTTGGAAAGCATGCTGCTTGAGCAGTCCAAAAATTTTCAAATTTCGTTGCCTCAAATTATATTTGGATTAATCACCAGGGTCAGCAAATATTTTCTGGAAAGGCCCAGACAGTAAATATCTTAGGCTTTGTGGTCCCAGGGTATTTTTGTAACTACTCAACTCTGCTGTCACAGCTCAGAAACATTAGTAGATGATAGGTAAACAAAGAGCTGCGGCTGTGTTTCAATAAAACTTTATTTACCAAAACAGGTAGAGGGCCAGATTTGCCCATGGGCTGTAATTTGCAGACCCCTGGATTAGTCTGTGAATTTATAAATTAATTAAATTCTTTCATCTAAATACTATTATTTACATAATCTAGGTTTATTATTTAACTAAAAGCTTATAGAACATGACTCAATCTGTAATTATTTTATTTATATATTTATCTACTGTTAAAAATGACTGAAGAAGACAATTTATGTGATATAAACAAACTTTATTTAATACTTCATGAAACGGACATCCTTATTTTGGAGAACTGCAAAATGGGGAGGAAGAAAGAAAGCTTTTCTAGGATAACACAATAAACAACAAGAAAGAGAAAATAGGAAATACCTGACTGGCTGGGACCACACAGTCAACCTTGTTTGGGGTGCGAAGCAACAAGGAAATAAGTATAGAGCCCAGAGTTGGCTTGGCGTTCAGTTATTGGCTCACTAGATATACGTACTGTGTTTGTGGTCAAGTGAACCATTTACAGGGACATGAAAGTTACCTAAACTTCAGTTTGCTTACATGGCACCCCAGGAAGGAGCTGCTTCTTCTGTAAGCAGATAGGGTAGGGAGTCCCCAGAGAAAGAGAAGGGAGCCATTTTGGCCTAAGTCATTTTGTGATCTCAGCCTGGCCACAATGCTTGCCCTTGAACAAGTCTCAGTAATTAACGAATGACCTTAAGGGAAATGAGGGAATGCAGGAACAAAGGAAAAGCATTCAAGAAACAATAGTTCAGCAATATAACAAAGTCCTAGTTCTGAGACAGGAGGGAATCAGGCAGGACACAATCCTTAAAGAATGACACAGCCATTGAGAAAAACTGGATATGACAAAGACTGGTTGGAACCGACTAGGCCCAAGAAGGCAGAAGATTCAACTTTCCGTAGACCTTGAGCCTCATTAAACTCATCATAATGCATTAGCCTATGCTAAATGACACATCCACAGACTCGATGACGGTTCCAAGGCTGACCATAAAATGCCAAAAAGTGGGTGGTGGCCCAATTCCTGGAAATCTCCGCCCCTTCCCCAAAATAGTTGGAATAATCTTCCCACTCATTAGCCTATGAAATTACCCAGCCCATAAAAACTAACTACCCCATATTTTGGAGCCACTCTCACCTTTTGAGACGGACCACATTCTCGCTATGGAATGTGTGTCTCTGCTTTCACTTGACTATGGCTCACTCCTGAATTCTTCCCTGCGAGAAACCAAGGACCTTCACTTGGTGGCTCATCCCAGGAACTTGCCCAAAATCTGGGAGATGACCATCCTCTCATGCCCCATTTTCCTGCAATCCCTTTACAAAGGATATTAATAAATCTACTTCTTAACTATCACTTTGCCTCTTGCTGAATTCCTTCTGCACCGAGACATAAAGAACCGGAGCTTCATTAAGACCTGAGACAAGGGACTTCCCTGGTGGTCCAGTGGTTAAGACTCAGTGCTCCCAGTGTAGGGGGTCCAGGTTCAATCCCTGGTCAGGGAACTAGATCCCACATGCCACAATTAAAGATCCCGCATTCCACGAAGAAGATCCCGCATGCCACAACTGAGACCCAGTGCAGCCAAATAAATGGAAGGTTGTGGATCCGAGTCCCATCTGGGTGCAGTTTCAGCTCCTCTTCAAGGGATATACATAACAATCTGATACAGTCTTTGAGTTCTGCAGGAACAAAGGTCCCCACCCAGGTAGAAAGACAGAACGATGATATTAACCTTCCTGACTTCAATCAACTAAAGTTTGGACTCTGTCGATTTTTGCCCCAATTCTGTGCTGATCTCCTCTGCTCAAGCCCCTTCATGAATATGCATGTACCCTTAGCTTAAAACTTCCCCAATTTTGCTGTTCGGGAGACACCGCTTTGGGAAAGATGCCCAGTGTCCTCCTTACTTGCTGCAAGTAATAAATCCTTCCTTCTTCTGATCTTTGTCTTGGTTGTGTCCTTTGGCTCCACACCCACCAAGAGGCAAACCCAGTTTGGGGGTAACACTTCTTGGGCCTAGAAATTTATTTCAACACTACTAACTTATTGAGATGTAAGCTTTATGCAGACAAAGACTTCTTGGTTTACTGTTAGTGCTCTAACACCTAGGAAAGTCCCTGGCACATAGTAGGTACTATACACATATGTTTAATAATGAATGAATAAACTAATTTATTTTCTGCACTGAAAGCTAATAAAATTTCTCTTCCAGGGATCTATATTTGAAGTGAAATTTTCCTAATAGTTTCTAGAAGGTACCATGTTTGTTCTACCTACATATTTAAATAAATGCACTGTCCAAATATAATTTTCATATATACTAGCCAAAGGATAATTGTTTGTCACTAATTAAATTATTAATTTTGTTACCCAACAAAAGGGATATTTCTTTCTCTTTGCATTTCTTCTTTATTACTAGTTGGAAACACTGCCCCCTGACACACACACACACACACACACACAGAATACTGTTTCCTTCTCCTTGCCTTCCTACTATAACACTCCTAATTCTTTGTGAGGCTACATAGATGATGCTGCCTATCGAAGAAAAGGTCAAAATGAAAAGGGAAATGTTAACATTTTCATATTCATAAGATAGAATGAACATCTGGACATCAGTAAACCAGCCGCTAACCAGGCTGTCTGCCCTACAGTCCAGCCTCTCCTGAGCGTCAAGCCTGGACCCTTTCTCTCCAGATAGCCAATGCCCCAACTTGACCCCATCTCTTTGTTTGCAGGATTATGAGAGAGTCCAGGGCATAAAGAGGAGCTATCTTACAGGTCCCTGCAGAGAAATACTCATAGCAGTAGGGAGCAGGGGGGTACTCAGCAAAGTCTCAGGGCACACAAGAGTGTCCTTCTGCTGGACAATCCCCCAGGGACTAGGCAGCTTGGATATAAGTTTCGTCATCCAACAGTTCCACAGACACTGGCTGTCATGTGTTCCTGGCAATGGCCACCAAAGATACTCAGCCTCTCTGCCCACTGCCTCTACTGCAAACTCCCACTTCTCCACCAGCACAAGCTTCCACCCCACTCCCTCCTCCCCCTGCCACACACACTTCAAGGTCACACCAAACCACTCTTTCTTCCTTCCTAGGTCACCTTATCCTCCTGTGGTGGGGCAGGGACAGAGATCTTCAGTCTCTTCCTCTATTCTCTCTCTACTCCATTATCAGCATAAACAGTGTTGTACAAACCTCAGGGACTTTTCTTTTGATATTCAAAAGCCTCTTTGAAAGTAAAAAAAAAATTAACATTGACTTTCTTCCTCTTTTCATTCCTGCTACATTGTTAGCTTGGGAACATTACCCCTTCTCCAGAAAAAACAAAAAACAAAAAAAAAAAAGCAAACTACTGTCTTCTTCTGGCATTCCTACTGTGACAATCTGAATTCTTTCTGCTGCTACACGTATGATTCTGCTATCAGAGAAAAGGTCCAAAAGAAAAGGAAAAATTTAATAGTTCATATGCATAATAAAAAACCAAAGTCCCTTCTATGGCCTTAGATCGATCGTTCCATGATCTGTCTTTTCTTTAGTCTTTGACCTCATAGCCTATTACTCTGCCCTTCTGCTCTACCCTAGAGCCACACTGCCTTCTTCCTTTATCTCAAAATTCTCAGAGCATTCTCATATCAGGACTTTTGCATTTGCTGTGACCTCGCTTAGAATGGTTTCTTTTTCCAGACATAAGCCAGCTCTTTCACTCCATCACATCTTTACTCAAAAGTCATTTTCTCAGTGAAAGCTCACTTGCCACTTTATCCAAAATTGCAAATACCATTGCCCAACACTATATATCTTTCTTCCTCCATTTTTTTCGAGCTAGCTAACTCGTTATTTATTTTATATTGTTTACTGTTAATCTCCTCTTTCGAGAATTTAGTTTCCATGAGGGCCAGATTTTCTCTATTATTGTTGCATCTCCAGCGCCTAGCATGCTGTAACACTCAATAAATATTTATTGAATTAAAGGAATACTTGATTTATCTTAAAGTGAAAGATGGACAATATGCTCAGATTACTATTCACTAAAAGCAAGGGGCTTCCCTGGTGGCGCAGTGGTTAAGAATCCGCCTGCCAATGCAGGGGACACGGGTTCGAGCCCTGGTCTGGGTAGATCCCACATGCCACGGAGCAACTTAGCCTGTGTGTCACAACTACTGAGCCTGCACTCTAGAGCCCACAAGCCACAACTACCGAGCCTGCGTGCCACAACTACTGAAGCCCGCGTGCCTAGAGCCCGTGCTCCACAGCAAGAGAAGCCACCACAATGAGAAGCCCGCGCACCGCGACGAAGAGTAGACCCCACTCGCCGCAACCAGAGAAAAGCCCGCGCGCAAAGCCCGCGCGCGCAGCAACAAAGACCCAATGCAGCCAAAAAATAAATAAATAAATAAAAATTAAAAAAAAAAAAAAGCAAGGAAGAGGCAATGGTTTAAAGCATAGTCTCTGATAAAGTTTACTGTACTCACTGCAATAAACAGCCTTCTGTTTCCTAGGCAGTTTCAGAGTGGCAGTGAAACAGGAGGGAAGGGGTCAGGGCACAACCTTTGAAAGAATAGCATAGCCCAAGGACATGACATAAATGGATTAGAACCAAATAGGTCCAAAATGATGGACAAGTCAACTTCCACTAGAGATTGAGCCTCAATATACGCTCATTGTAACACATCGGCAAGCTAAATGACACACCCACAGGCGCCAGGACTGTTCTAAGGCGACCATAAGGGTCAAAAAGTGGGTGGTGGCCCAATTTCTGGAAATCCCCACCTCTTCCTAAATTGGCTGGAATACTCCTCCCACTCATTAGCCTATGAAATTACCCACCGCTATAAAAACTAACAACCCCATACCCTGGTGCATTTCTCACATTTTGAGATGGTCCACACTCTGTCTGTGGAGTGTGTTTCTCTCTAAATAAACCCACTTCTTACCTATCACTTTGTCTCTCACTGAATTCTTTCTGCGCTGAGACATCAAGAACCTGAGCTTCATTAAGTCCTGAAACCAGGTGTGTGATCTCAGTTGGAAGACTATGGGTTTTGGCCTGGTTTGAGTCTCAGCACATGGGTTCAATTCCCAATCTGAAGTGCAAGGTTTCAACAAGTACATAATGTTGCAGCAAAAGTAGTCATGAAAATATGAGATGTTTCTTTGTTTTATAGCCACAAAAATCCCAATTTTTCTTTTCCCTAGCACAATAACGGTGCAATCAGTACAAATGAGTTCACACCACATACGACAGGCATCATCTTACATTTTGAAATGAAACTGACAAGGTTGAACACACCGTGAACTATACAATGATTCACTGAACAAGAATTCTGCCATAATTAGATTCTTTTTTACCTGCTGCACATATACTAAAATCTGCCTACAGGCATCAGTGCAAATTGATGTGCTTAAGCAAAACCCACGTTAAAAGACTAACACTGTATCTTCCATAATTTGTCATGAGATATGCTGACTCATCACATGACTTCTAGAATGGACCAAATCATTGAGCGAAGAGATCTCATAAAGCTTCTATTGTGCATGATTTTTGACATTCCAATGCATAAAATCTCACTAATTAACTAGCAACTGGGTTAAGCTTTTAACACAGACATATGGAATGTGGTAGAACGTTTTGTAATAACTTTTCAAGAGACAAAAACCCAAATGTCCTCGGGTTTGCTGTGATCAAATTGTGCTCAGGTTATCAAGGACATGTCCGTCTGCAGCACAGCTTCAAGGGCTTGAGATTAGCATTTGGAAATAGCGTAAGCAGATAGGTTAGGGGATCCCCAGAGAAAGAGAACTAGGAATGGCCTCTTGACATAAGAGAACCCATTTTGGCCTAAGCCATTTTGTGATTTATGCCTGGCCGCAATGCTTGCCCTTGAACAGGTCTCAGTAATTAATGATCTTATGGGAAGGAATGCAGAAACAAGGGAGGATCAGTCAGAAAACAATAGTGCAGTCTTTGGGCAGGGTCCTGGTTCCTCAAGGGATATACTAATATATCTTTGAGTTCTGCGGGACCTAAGGCCCCACCCAGGTGGAAGATGGAATGATGATGTTGACCCTCATGACTTCAGTCAACTAAAGCTTGGCTTCTGTCGATCTTTGCCCCAATTCTATGCTGAATTCCCCTCTGCTCAAGCCCCCTCACGAATATGCATGTACCCTTAGCTTAAAATGTCCCCAGTTTTGCTGTCTGGGGAGACACTGCTTTGGGAAAGATCCCCAGTGTTCTTCTTACTTGATGCAAGTAATAAGGAATTTTTCATTCTCCTAATATTTGGCTTGGTTGTGTCTACTGGCTTGACACCTAATTTTCAGGTAGCAATAATTGCACAGTATACATTGTGATGTTTGATTTCCACTATCTCTGCCTTTTCGTGATAGAAACTAACACAGGTGTCCTTCGATTTGAGTTTCAACTTGGCGTCAAAAAAAAAAGAAAAGAAAAGGAAATTCTGTTGTGGAAGTGAGCTGGAATCAATACACTTATTCTTGGAGACAGAGCCATGAAGTTGTCACATTATCAAGTGTGTATGCATCAACAAATATAACAATCTCCCCCACCCCAGTTACAGATTGATGTAGACCACACCCCATTGCTCACATTGCTGCCATATATAAGTTTTCAGGTATACACAATTCACCAAAGTACGTAACCTTCCCAATGGTCAGAATTCTCTAATAACTAGTAAGCACATATTGTGCCATGTGAGTTGACCAAGGGTGACTGGGGTACTGTGGTGAGTTGGCCCTGATGAATTTACTAGATCTATATATAATTTACATAAAAAACATTTTATTTTAAATGTTATTTTAAAATAGCTTTATTATTGCTGTATTTTGAGTTAGGCATTGTGTACATATCTCTAATCCCCTTAACAACCCTGCAAAATAGGATTCTTATCCCCTTTCTTCTTTTTTTTTAAATTAATTAATTAATTTATTTATTTATTTTTGGCTGTGTTGGGTCTTTGTTGCTGTATGCAGGCTTTCTCTAGTTGTGGTCAGCGGGGGCTACTCTTCGTTGCGGTGCACGGGCTTCTCGTTGTGATGGCTTCTCTTGTTGTGGAGCACGGGCTCTAGGCATGCAGGCTTCAGTAGTTGTGGCACACGGGCTCAGTAGTTGTGGCACACAGGCTTAGTTGCTCTGCAGCAGGTGGGATCTTCCCAGACCAGGGCTTGAACCCATGTGCCCTGCATTGGCAGGCAGATTCTTAACCACTGTGCCACCAGGGAAGTTCCCCTTTTTCTTAAATGAATAAATTCAAGCTCAGAGATAGCAAGTGATAGCTCCAAGGCCACACAGCTGGTAACTGCTAGAGAAGATTTATTACAAATCTACCTGACTGTGGCTCGATGGGCAAGATCATTTCTATTAAAAATCTAGGGACCATAACCCCTATTCCCAAATACTATGAAAGGGGTACACAGTTTATTTTAAAATAATTCATGTTATGCTCTTTTCTGTTCCATTCACCCCCTTGCAGTTCCTTCAGTAGCCTGTTTTCCACAGTCGTGTGAAAAAACTCCCACTGGTCCTAAATCTTCACTGTGTGTTTTTCTGCCCTTCCTCGTGCATCTGGATTACAAATGCAGTTCCGTCACACTTTGATAACAACAAAACCTTCTTCAGTTTGGAGCAGTATTTCTCAATTTTTTCCCACAAATTTTCCCCTAAGAAATTTTTCAGTCATTTTTTCCCCCCAATTATCCCTTCCATGAAATTTTAACACCACAGATATACATATCTGTTTTTGTAGTTCAGCCCTTTGAAGGGCCATGTATCATTTTAATTGCTGAGGCACTCTGTCTTCCCCCCACCCCCAATCCTCAAAAACCAATTTTCACCTCCTTGGAGGCAATATCACCCTTGTTGAGGATGTATGGTTTAGAGCAATTTCTCAACCTCAGCGCTATTGACAGATAATTCTTTGTTGTAGGGTGTTACCTTGTGCACTTTAGAATATTTAGCAGCATCTGTGGTCTAACCAATAGATGCCAGTAGCAATCCCAGTTGTGACAACCCAAAGTGTACCAGAAGTATCTTCGGACATTACCAAATGTCCCCTAGGGAGTAAAACTGCCTTGGTTAGAACCACCAGTTTAGAGGGGAGAAGACATGAAGGTCCAAATGGCCAAGGGTAGAGAGAAAAACTTTGAATATTTACATAATAAAAAACGAAACCTGGAAAAGGAATCTTACTTGAACCGGACCATGCTGGCACCTGATCTTGGACTTCCAGACTCCAGAACTGTGAACAATAAATTTCTACTGTTTTCTAAGCCACCCAGTCTGTGGTATTTTATTGCAGCTCAAATGGACTAAGACATATAGCAACCAATGCCAACTGGAGAAGCCCAGAGAACTCCAGGTTAGAGGTCTCCAAAATAAGATAGATAAACTACCTGATGAATCTGAACTCATTAGACAACTTGACAGAGTCTTGGCTCCAATTCTTGACAAAGACATAGAAAACCAAGTAAACAAACAAATAATAAGACAATTATTAACTCTTGGGAGGAAGTTGTGAATAGCATGTAAATTGTCATAATAATGTAGACAGTATCTAACAAAGCATATTTTCATTGAAGCAAAAGTATCATATAATTAAATAAGGAGGTAGAGGGAACAGGAAGGGTGCAAGTATCAGAGTTGGGGTAAAGAAGACGATGGGGAGGTAAATCTTTATCTTATACGGTAAGAAGTCAGGTGTAGTGCCCCAAAATGAAATAATCCGGAAGAAGTCATATAATAATTTCATTTAGAGACATGGAGGTCAATAAGCAAAAAGTAAGCTAAAAGAGCTAATAAAACAATTTTTTTTTCCTGAAGTGGAGAAAATAAGGAAGAAGGAGAGAAGCAGACACTGATATTTAAATAGCTTTATAAAACATGAGTTTTCAAATAATCTTCATGTATAAGAAGAAAGAAAAGTATTTTTAATTGAAGTATAAAGTATAATGATTTGCAATGTTGTTAGTTTCATTTGTATAACATAGTGATTCAATGCTTTTATAGATTATACTCCATTTACAGTTATTATAAAACATTGGCTATATTCCCTGTGCTGTACAATATATCCTTGTAGCTTATTTATTTTATATATAGTAGTTTGTACCTCTTGAAAAAATGTATTTTTTAAAAATAAGAGAAGGAAGAAAGAGAGAGAATACCAGTAGGGGATTACATGAGCCATTTAAAAATCCAAAGTCAACCTTTAAGTATACTTTGGTTTTAATATTTAAAGTTGTCAACTATTCTTAAGCCAATGACTTAAAAAAAAATCTAAACAAAGTGACTTCAATTCAGGAAAGTATCCAGGGACAAGAGTGTTATTATTTAATAATTAAATGATACATGGAGATATGGAGATATATCTTAGTTTTATAGAAAGCACTGTAATGCAAACTGATTTTTTTTTTTACAGTTAAATTAGGCAGAAAGGATTCTTGGAAGTTGATGGAGATGGTTAATGGTATAGTTTTTTAACGTTCCTGGATCCCCTCCCACAGAATCATACGATAGAGCAAAACCAAAAACCCACAGACAACATTTGATATAAAACTATGTGACAAGGTACCCTCATAAAGTCCAGAACAAGACGGTAGGTACAAAAAGCTAACAGCCACAAGACCGGCATGGTACTGGCATCTGTAAAGGAGAAAGAAAGTTGCCAAAATAGCCAGTAGGTATTCATTGGAAAATGTTTCGTGCCCATTAAAACGAAGCAGCTAGGGCTTCGCTGGTGGCACAGTGGTTGAGAGTCCACCTGCCGATGCAGGGGACACGGGTTCGTGCCCCGGTCCGGGAAGATCCCACATGCCGCTGAGCGGCTGGGCCCGTGAGCCATGGCCGCTGAGCCTGCGCGTCCGGAGCCTGTGCTCCGCAACGGGAGAGGTCACAGCAGTGAGAGGCCCAAGTACCGCACACACACACACAAAATGTAGCAGCTAAAACAGGGAATTTTGCCCAATCTAAAAGTGAGTGCAAGAGATCCACAGGGAAGATTGAAAAGCAGGCCAGCTCCATGAACTCTCGAAACCGAGCAGCCAGGCCTCAGTCAAAATGGAACAGAGGATGAAGGGAAGGAAAGATCAAAGTAAAAGCCAAGAAATCTCAGAAATCAAGCTGTCATATTTTTTAACACTTACACACACACACACACACACACACACACACACACACACACACACACACACCAGAAGCAGGAGCTCCGTGAAGATAGAAAAGCCACTCTAAACCATGGTTACTTCTAAAATTTCAGGAAAGTGGATTTCACACTAAAGGAGTTAGTTCCTTAGTTCCGTGACCAGGAATTGAACCCTCGCCGCCTGGGTGTAAACAAGGAGTTCTAATCACGAGACCACGAAGACCAGCGGCTAGAGCCTAAATGCCCAGTCCTTGCCTGCCTTGACAAGAAAATTCTGACGAGGAGGCAGAAGGTAAAGTGAAAAGTAAAACGTTTACTGGAAAAGCAGAGTACGTGGGAAAGACTCACGGACGAACCCTGCGAGAGAGCGGCAAGAGTCGCGCCTTTGGGAAGTTTACATAATTTATAAAGGGACAGTTTTCCAGGTCTTTGTCTTCCCTCTGGCCAATTGTGTTGTTTTGCCCCCCTGGCTAATTTGTCTTAGGACGCTCCCCGAGGTGCTCTTGCACCCCTCAGCCAAGATAGATTTCAGCACAAGAGCATCTGAGAGGGAAAATAGCAAGATCTATTATGGCCTGGCGTCCCCTGCCTTTTGACCTCCAAGGAGCCTTTCTGCGCATGTGCAGTGTCTCCCTTGCCCCAAGGAGGGGAAATCTGTGACCTCTACTCAAACAGGGTCTAGCCCCTCTCTGTTCCTGCTGTGACTGGTATCTTAAGGTGTCCACAGGAGACAAAGCCTAGCTGTTTACCCAGTTTCTGTTGTTATTTCTATTTTGCAGAGCAAACAGGAGGCTGATTGTAAATGCCTAACCTGGAGCCCACCTATCTCCTGTCTCAGGAAATGCAAACAGGAGGCTAGTTGTAAGTGTCCGGCCTGAAGCCCACCTTTTTCCTGCCCCATGAAGTGTAAACAGGAGGCCAGTTGTAAATGCCTAACCTGGAGCCCGCCTATCTCATGCCTCAGTAGCTGTTGTCAACGTACAAAATCTTAGAAAACTGTGGTCCCTTCAGTCTCTCCAGATGAATCTATTAGAAAATAAGTTTCAGGCAACCAAATGACTAGACACTTAAAGACTAAATAAGGGAGAGAATACACTCAGTGATGGCTTACATGTGCTGTAAGTGAAGATGTACCACATATACATGGTGGAGGTAGGAGAATGGGGAAGAAAATTCAAAAAGAATTCAACTGTTTCAGTAATAATTAGAGGTGATAGGAATTCTAACAAATCTCTGATTTGGATTTTTCCAGACTGCTATTTGTTTAGGATGTCAAAAATACATAAATATTTTAACTCTTCACGGATGTAAACAGAGATTATCAGATATGTGACATGTTGTTATTCTTCTACACATGAAGTTTCTCAAACATGTCAGATCTGGTTCCTGGGCAGCCTCACATAAAAAAAAGGTCTGCACTAAAAATCATGGAATCATTGATTTTGAATGAAATTATTGAAAAGAATGTTTTTCATTAAAATGCAGGCCTCTAAGATGACTTAAATTAAGTTTTAATAAGCATCAAAGGTTGTTATATATTAAAACAGTATCCAATAAAATTGCTGAAGCACACTTTCATAAGACAGAACTTTGGTTCTGTCTGCAATATTGACAAATAAGGAACTGCTTAAATTGTTGGCATACTGACGATTTATTTCTTTGTTTTACTACAGCTGTTAATTTCCTTACTAATACATTGTAATGGTCCCTAGTGCATGTAAAACAAATGAGTTAGAATCTATCCCCACACTGCTCCATATGCTTCTCTGAGCCAGCTTAGTCTGAAGCACGCTGATCCACTAGGACTTGAGTTGACGTGTGCATCGGGACACGTTCACAGCCTAGTTGGAGTTACTCAGAGCAAATGATTCACACAATATTGAAATCTTTGGCTCTTTAAATCTTGTTGAGCTTGTTTTTTTTTGAGTCCAAATTTCCCCTCCCACATACACATTAAATAGGTAAGATGTGGACTTTTGCCCAGTACAACATCTGATTGAAATTCTGAGCCAAATATGTGTGTCGTTCTAACTTCCAGAATCAACTGTTTTAGTCACTTTATTTCCTCACAGCCCGATTCGTCATTTACAGCTATTTTTAAATGAACTCAAGGGACAAACACGTATTTCTCCAAAGCTGTTTCATTTTAGAGGATCTCTGCCTCCGGCATAAGGGGAAGGGCCCTGCAAGGAATTTTCTCTTCACTGCACTACTCATTATGCTAATGATTTGAAAAACTACAACAGGTTGGCAGTCTGAAGATTACCTCCTAAGGATTCTTATGGGGCTGTGAAAAGTGGCACCCATTAAAGACAGAATTTATAGGTGTGCATTACTCCTAAGACTATTGAATATCTGTCTTGACAACTTGCAAGCAGTTATTCTTGCAAATAGAGGAACTCATCCTAAGGGGCTAGAAATGAAGAGGGGAGAGAAATATGCCAAGAGCTGTGATAGGCAAATTTCTCATCACATTCTTGTATGATCAAAATATAGGAAATAAAAAAGTATAGAAAAAGAAAGCATGGTAAGAAATTAACTATACATCAAAAACTCAAGAACATGTGAATAACGAAAAAGACTCCCTCTTGAGAAAGCTGAGAACAGCAACAGATGATGCATCGTAATTGTCACAGGAAATATCTTTCTTGAATAATGTAAGAAAGGAATATTTAATGCCAAATGATGCAAAGAATTAGAAAAAAGAGCATTTTCTTTTTAATTCTTTTAAAGAAAGATAAAAACTGATCCTTATAGGTTAAATATAACAGATTTATAGAGGCAAGGTAGGACTTTAGTTAACATAGCAATCTAACTCACTCTTCTCTCTTTAAATGTTATAATTTTCAGTGGTTATAAGCCAAAAAAAAAATTTTCTATTTTTAGTGTTAGTGTTCCACATGAAAATATTTTCTGTGTTTTGGAGAAGAATTTGAACCTAATGTTGCAGTCACCTGCAAATTGACAGTTTTGAGAAACAAGGGAAAATGGTATTTTCTCTAAGCTAAAGGAAAAGAGGACTCTGTGAGTACCCACAATATGTTACTCCAAAATTCGTGAGAGTGATGGAATTTTTAGTATTTACTACAAATGTTTCATCTAATTGAGAAGAATTTTGTGTAAATTTTACAATATGCTGTTACTTTTCCAATTTTAGAAACTGTTACAAAATCAGACTTCGTTTGAACATATTTTAAGTGTTTTGGCATTTTGTGTGGGCCAGATTTTAAAGGGAAACAGTGAAGTTATTATCTCCTCCATGACACATTTGAATGGTCACTCCCAAGTAATTCCAGCTTTCAAAAACCATAGATTTTCCAGCCACAAACAGCAAATGGATTTCATTCACTGATGTTATTCACAGCTATGACTGTTTAAAAACTGACAGTAGTAACTATAACTAATATAGTTGTATTTTGCCTGGATTTTTTAAAAAAGAGATTGCATATTTCTTTTAAAGTGCACATTAGTAAAGAAAATCAGTATATATCATTTAAAGAATCTCTCATGATGGTCTTATAATGGGTATTCTAAGAAAAAGTTTCACAGAAGTTGAATTTGCTGGTTCAATTTAGACGGAAACTGAAATTTGTCTGCATATAAGTTTGAAACAAGGGCATCAGAAATTCCATAATTTCAAAATAACATTTATTTCAAAATAGCTGTTATTTGTTATGATTATTAGCCGTTATTTGCAATTGTATCTCATCTATATCTCTCCATATTGACCTTCAGCCTCAAATATCTTCCCATTTTATCCATATTCTCCATAACTATAAGAGTTTTCCTTCATAAAACAGAATTTCCTAAAGTGTGTTACAGAAGACAAATGGGAAAAGGGCAGAAAAGAGAGTTCCATGATCACATATGCATTTAGGAAACAGTAGGCTAAATATATTAACAGGCTTATTTTCTGCAGAATTTTTCCAAGCCTTCAATCTGTTGATGAACACAGTGAATCTCCAAGAAGGAAATGGAGACTGCTGCATACCCCTTATTTGTTTTATCACAAGTCCTAATTTGTGGGATTAGTGTTCCTTTAGACTAGAAGCAATTTTCAAATTGCTATTCCAAAATAAAGAAGCAAACCTTCTCAAGGACTTTTGGGTCCAATTTTCTACCTAATGAAGTCTGGATTCTTTAGCATGACTCTGTATTATTTATAATGTGCCCCAATCCATTTTTCATGAATCTTTGGCCGACTCACCCTATTTTCCCTATGCCTTCACCATCGTGAACTATTGAAATTCCCTTCAGACGTCCCCGCCCTCCACCACAGTGTCCCTTCCAGCCTGAAATGATCTTTTCGATACTTTTGTTCAGCCCTTAGAATCTCAGAGCAGTTTTATTCTCTTCGTAAATCCCTGCTACCATCCTCCTCACTTCCCATCTGTGTTCCTATAACACCTTATTCTCACCTCTCCTGTAGAATTTAATAAAGGCTGTTACCATGAAGTTGTATCTTTGTTTTCCCCTCCTCCAGATTGTGAGGGTTCCCTGAGGGCAGACCTAGCTCTTATTTATATTTATACTACCAATACCAAATAAAATGCTTGGACTATGGTATGTACTTATGAAATCATGGCTAAGGACAAAAATAGAAAAATATCTATACATACATATATATGCATATATATATATATATATATAGTTTCTTCTTTTAGTGAAAACTCTAGTACTGTTTTACACTGTAAAAATAAAGAGGTGAATTCAGCCAAGCTTCTAGTCAATTTAAGTCTAAATATGAATATCCTAATTATCAGATAATTTAGATTTGATGGTATAAATTCATTCTGAAATGGATAGTACAATTAATCCATTACTGAGTTTTACTGTGTTAGAAAAATTCATGCCCAAACACCAATTAAGATTCTTTAGTTGCTAAAATTATCATAAGTACCATCAAAAACAAGTTTAAATTATAGAGGAAAATATTTCCAATTAAGCTTTAATCCATAACCCAAAAGATTCATAGCTTAGTTAATTCTTCAAACATTATGGCTTAAACGATTAAGTGGTATGCCATGATCCAGGTGACAAAATCTCGAATCCTTTTAAAAAACTTCTTAGGAAAAGAACTTTCTAAAACGAGGTTGTTATATACCTCAGGAGCATTGCAGTTCCTTAACTGAGAAGTTTCATCATCTACTGAACGCCCACCCGAGATACCACTGGAGGATAGCGTAATAACATACCAGGTTAATGAGAATATTCTACTAATGAGGACAGTCACAAGTATGAAAACGTAGGCTAATAAAAATAACCAGCGCCCTCATGACTTAACCACAAATTTTGCCTATGTGTTTTTTTTTCCCCTTTCAGACATTAATAATCATTTTTTAATAAACTACAGATGTGTCAAATAGCTATTTTCTCAAAATTCACTTTTTTTTGAATTGACAAAGTCAGTTGAAAGTGCCACAATGTTAAAACTCTGGGTGCTAAAATGATTTAACTTTATGTATCTAAATTCTGCTAGAATTTAAGGCCCTATTATCTTATTCTTACAAAGGGAATTTTCACAAGGTTATTTTAGTAGATAAAGTAATATAACAGTCTGCTAAATATGCTATAATCTGAGCTATCCTAAGAAAAAAGTCAAAGAATCAGATGTGAGCTGGGCTGAATCAAAACCTACTCTTTAGAAATGGTGGGCAAAATACAAAGTTGTTCATTTCTCCTGAAATCTCTTTTTCTCTAAATTTCTAAACTCAATCAACTTGAGTTGCATAGAAAATGGTTTTAGAAAAGTTGAGGATTGTTTTAAAGATATCCTTGTTAAAACTGGCAGAGTGTACCCTAGTAAGAAAGGAGAAAAAGGAACCAGATTGAAAGTTCAGCCAGGGCATGGGTCAACTCAGGATGTGACATAACATAGTAACAGAAAACACTGGGCAAAGATGAATTTTCTTCAACATAGAAGAGTGATATGTGATTTAAAAAGCACGGAACTACTGGGGGACAAAAGCTGCCACTGCTCATCTGCATGAGTCTACAAATGTGATAATCATAGTACACGTCCCTTTTTCTTTTCCATGTCAGTGAATCAGCCTATTCATCGGAACCTATCAGTGACGTTCTTGCTTATGGTGTTATTCCTATTACGATAGTAGCACTCATTCATTAAAGATGACCACAGGGGAAAATGGCCAGAAAACCTATCAAAAAGGGAAATATTTTCAACCTGCAGAAACAAGGTTGTATATATTTTACTCCCTACAGTTGATGCCTTTAAATTTCATGCCAAAGAAGTTTACCACGGATTTTTTTTTTTTTAATGACTAGAAAATACCTAAACTTGGTAAAATGGATAGATTGGATTATTACCTGAGTGAATCATTTCCACTTGCTGATTCTTTGACTCTAAACACCTTTGAAAAATAATGAAGATTCAACTGGCATTGCTAGATCATACATTGGGCTAGCATGAATATCACTGTCCATTGTCAGTTGATTATGATGATGGTACTACTTCCTGTGGCTGCAATATGTGAAACAATAAACTTTTAAAATACACACACGTACACACATTTAACTGGATGGTAATAATAATCACATAAGAAATAACTGTTGCTACTAAATAATATTGTCTCCCAAAATGTTATGACAGTTACACAGAGCACTCCCAGAGTCAGAAACTTCAGAAAAAAAAAGCAAATTATTTTTTTGATGCAAATACTCCTTCAACTTAAATGTCTTTCATAAGGATGTGGCCAAGAGAAGATGTCTGATCTTCAGAGTATATTATTAATAATCATTTTTTTAGGTACCTTTTTTCCTATCAATTAACCATGGCAATCTTTCCCATAAGGCAAATTAGAGACCATGTTGAATTTATAGTCCAAAGACATGTTTTGGTTTTTTTTTCCCTGCTTTGCCGTTAACAACTAGAAGTTTCTTCATAAATAAAGACATTGGACTAAATGATCTATAATATACCTTCTTATTCAAAAATTTTATGCTGCAGTTATGTTGCATGTGTCTTCTTTTGTTATTTAAGCTCCAAATACCAAGAACATTTAGATTATCTGGCACATTCTGAAATCAGTGAATCCATGAAAAAAGTAATATAGCCACGATTTAAAATATTTCACGTCTGTTTTGGATTTTCAAAAATGTAAGCAGTGTCTCTTGGTCTTTAGCAGCCATACCCCAAATGTCCACAATAAAGAGATATTTTTAAATTTTCAACTGGTAGAATATATACACAGTACAATATTCAAAAGGAACAAAATTATACAAAGAAACAAAGTTCTCTTTCTCACACTGCCACTCAGCTCCCCTCCCAAAATACAATCATTTAAACCAGTTTTTTGTGTATACTCTTTTAAAGATAATCTATGTATTTATAAATAAAGGCACACACATAAATACTAGGGAAATGTATAAGTAGAAGAGCAGAATATGGCACTGCAAGTGCAACATTCTCCTTCCTAGAGCAACAAAAACAAAGAACAATGCACACTCACAAATATGAGCCAAAAATAGTTTAAAAGGTTATGTGAAAAACTTAGTAACTGATGATGCTGTCATAACAGAAAACAAAAAGGTAAAGATTGTTAAGGTTGATTTTATGCAAACATAGCAAAAAGCTTAGGAGAAAGCTGCTTTGCCTTTGCAGTGATGTGGTACAGTGGACATAATACTGACTTCATAGAACTGGATTTAGCTATAGGACCTTGGCAAAATAATTAGTTCTCCAGGCCTACTTCCAACTTCAAAAATGTGATGATCAGCTGCAGCTCATGTAGTCCTGAAGGTCATATAAGATAATGTTTATATGAGATTTGCATATAGAATTCTGTTTTTCACTGCTTTGGAGACCACAGATTTAAATATCTTCCATGTTCCTTTTTTTTAAAAGATAAATGAAAAACACAACAACAAAAATCAAGTAGATAGAATAAACTGCATGATGACACTCCCCAACAGTCATGTAAAATCCCATGTAAAATGCAATTGGGAATCTCCTCCCAGGTTCCCAGAACTCCCAGCCAGTCAGCTGCACAGGCCCACCACTATCATTCCATCAGCCTTGCAGTAAGTTGAGTCTTTCTTTTTCCAATTGATTTTTTTTTAACCACACTTATTAGCAATCAGGTGGGGTTCTCCTACATTAGAAAATTAAGATAATTTTTCTCCTACACAGAGAATAATTGTCCCATATCTTCAATAAAAAAATTAATTACCTTCAATATACTGTTTAACAAAGCAGATGCAATTAAAATATATTTTAGAATTATGACCTTTTGAAACAAAAACTTTCTAATGGCGAACTCAGAGATACCTAAGAAAAACAGCTATCCAGAATAAGAGAATACCCCATTTTACCAAATGACTGCAGGTTTGTTGTACATGTAAAGCAGTCCAACTGAAAACTGGACCGTTTGTGGACTTAATGTATCTAAGCTTTGAATTAATCAGGGTTTTTTGGGGTTTTTTGGTATTTTTGTTTGTTTGTTTTTGACCTAGAGGCGTTCTGGGCTTGTTCAACGGCCACACCCTCATTCATAATCTATTCCAAAAATCTTATCTCATTGAAATGCATTGCATCATTCCCTTGATACTGATTTTTCATGGATATTTAATTCTTTCAACATAAAGTTATTAAATCAAAAAGATATGAGCAAAAAATTAAATAAATACAGAAAAATCTCTACTGTCATGGGTAACAAGAATTTATCAAAAGTTTTCTTCTTTCTCTCACTTGTACAACCAGAAGAAATGCAGGGAGGGATCAGTGACAAGTCCGGCTCTCGGATTAAGCTGTGCAAACTCTCCCAGATACTCTTGAAATAAGTATAAATGTGAGTGATTCTGGCAGGGGCCCCAAGAATACATCAGATAGATAACTTTTTCATAAATCCACAGATCTGTGACAGTAACAACATTAATGTAGAAACAAGGGCAAAGAAAGTATCATTTTTATGAAACTATTCATGGTGTTATAAACAAGGTCATGATAAACTGTGCTTAATCAGAATTAAACATGTAGGCCTGGTTCAGGGTCAAAAAGCATAAGCATTCTGCAGAACACAATCAGTCATTTTTGTGAATTTCTTCATGCTAGAAATACACCCTTGAACCACCTCTGATAGGTACCTACTCAGAAATTAGAAATAAACTTGAGTTAAGGGAATACAACAGAGATAAGATTTTTTTTAAATATTTTTAAATGTTGAATAATTATTGCCTTTTGAAAACAGTATGAATTTTCATTAGACTACACATAACTGAGCCTCTGTAGTGATTAATAAATTTCAGAATAATTTATATGAGCACAGCGCTCTATGAAGGACTAATAACAAAGACAGCATTAATAAGATTACTCATCAATGACATAAAAAATAAATATAACTGCTCATATCTAGCTCTCTCTCCACCCTCAACCTTTTTTCATTCTCCCCTAAATCTTCTTCTAGTTTCAAACAGTATTGTTTGAGTTTCCTTATAAGTTTAGCTAAGAAGAACAGCAATTTCTACAAGCTATCAAATAACTCACTTAAAATAATTAGGACGTTTTTTCCCCTTTAAATTATGTTTACACTCTCTTCTGCCTTAAAGTAATGGCAAATCACATTTCTGTTTATTAACAAAATGGAGGAAATAAAATTCTAATCCATGTAAAACTAAACAACAGGGCTCCAATTAAAATAATGTTTTAAAATCATTAGATAGCCTAAGAGAAAAAATAACTTCAAATATTTCCGCTAATTTGAGTATTATACACTGGAATAAAAATTATTATCAACATTAATTCACTATGATTTATAAATTTTGTCAATTATCTCTTGCAAATAATAATGGCATCTAACATTTTTTGCATATCTATGGGCCAGATATATACTTAATTTAATCCTCGTAACAACTCTGTAAGTATTAGGATCCTTTATTTAGCAGAAAAAGAAAATAAGGTTAAGAGAAGTTAAGAAATTTGCCAAAAGTCCTACACCTCCTAGGTGCCTGAGATCAGAACTCTGGTATAGGTTACCCATGCTTCTTCAGTTAAGAATCATTCTTTTCTCTTAGAATCAAGGTTGTAAGAAAAATATAGTGATACGTTTCTATAAAGGAATTTATGACGTTGCTGGTTGTTTCTGCAGGATTTTTCTTTGAATGAATCACACTTTATAATCATCTTTAAATTATCCTATACCTAATAAAGCAAAGTTAGTAGGAACTATTACCCATATATCATGTAATTTTTTTTCCCTTAAGTTTCGTGAGTTCCTTGGACTCTTTCAAGGATATACACTAAGTTTGTTGCATTATGTGCAAATCTACTTAAGTTTCTGAGACAGTTTGGCTTAAATGGGACCAAAATATTGAGTAAAAGCTATTTTAACCAGCACTTTAAATATCATTTATAGGAGGGGAGCTTCAAGATGGCGGAAGAGTAAGACGTGGAGATCACCTTCCTCCCCACAAACACATCAGAAATACATGTGGAACAACTCCTACAGAACACCTACTGAATGCTGGCAGAAGACCTCAGACCTCCCAAAAGTCAAGAAAATCCCAACACACCTGGGTAGGGCAAAAGAAAAAAGAAAAAACAGAGACAAAAGAATAGGGATGGGACCTGCACCACTGGGAGGGAGCTGTGAAGGAGGAAATGTTTCCACACTCTAGGAAGCCCCTTCCTGGGCGGAGAGTGCAGGTGGTGGAGGGGGAAAGCTTTGGAGCTGTGGAGGAGAGCGCAGCCACAGGGGTGCAGATGGCAAAGCGGAGAGATTCCCGCACAGAGGACCGGTGCCAACCAGCACTCACCAGCCCGAGAGGCTTGTCTGTTCACCTGCCGGGGCGGGCGGGGGCTGGGAGCTGAGGCTCGGGCTTCGGAGGTCGGATCCCAGGGAGAGGACTGGGGTTGGCTGTGTGAACACAGCCTGAAGGGGGCTAGTGCGCCACAGCTAGCCGGGAGGGAGTCTGGAAAAAAGTCTGGACCTGCCGAAGAGGCAAGAGACCTTTTCTTGCCTCTTTGTTTCCTGGTGCGCACGGAGAGGGGAATAAGAGCGCCACTTAAAGGAGCTTCAGAGATGGGCGCGAGCCGCGGCTATCAGCGTGGACCGCAGAGATGGGCATGAGATACTAAGGCTGCTGCTAGAGGCATCAAGAAGCCTGTGTGCAAGCACAGGTCACTATCCCCACCTCCCCTCCCAGGAGCCTATGCAGCCCGCCACTGTCAGGGTCCCGTCATCCAGGGACAACTTGCCCGGGAGAACACATGGCACGCCTCGGGCTGGTGCAACGTCACGCTGGCCTCTGCCACTGCAGGCTCGCCCCGCATCAGTACTGCTCCTTCCCCCTGGCCTGAGTGAGCCAGAGCCCCCGAATCAGCTGCTCCTTAAACCCCTTCCTGTCTGAGCAAAGAACAGACGCCCTCAGGCAACTTACACGCAGAGGCGGGGCCAAATCCAAAACTGAACCCCAGGAGCTGTGCGAACAAAGAGGAGAAAGGGAAATCTCTCCCAGCAGCCTCAGGAGCAACGGATTAAATCTCCACAATCAGCTTGATGTACCCTGCATCTGTGAAATACCTGAATAGACAACGAATCATCGCAAAACTGAGGCAGTAGACGTTGGGAGCAACAATATATATATATTTTTCTCTCTTTCTCTTTTTGTGAGTGTGTATGTGTATGCTTCTATGTGTGATTTTGTCTGTATAGTTTTGCTTTTACCATTTGTCCTAGGGTTCTGTCTATCCAGTTTTTTTTAGTATAGTTTTTAGCGCTTGTTATCATTGGTGGATTTGCCTTTTGGTTTCGTTGATCTCTTCTTTCTTTCTTTTTTTATTACTTAAAAAAATTTTAATAATTATTTTTAAAATTTTAATAACTTTTATATTTTATTTTATCTTCTTCTTTCTTTCTTTTTTTTCTCCCTTTTATTCTGAGCTGTGTGGATGACAGGTTCTTAGTGCTCCAGCCAGGCATCAGCGCTGTGCCTCAGAGGTGGGAGAGCCAAGTTCAGGACATTAGTCCACAAGGGATCTCCCAGCTCCATATAATATCAAACAGTGAAAATCTCCAAGAGATCTCCATCTCAACGTCAAGACCCAGCTCCACTCGACGAACAGCAAGCTACAGTGCTGGATACCCTATGCCAAACAACTAGCAAGACATGAACACAACCCCACCCATTAGCAAAGAGGCTGTCTAAAATCATAATAAGGCCACAGACACCCCAAAACACACTACCAGACATGGACATGTCCACCAGAAAAATCCAGCCTCATACACCAGACACAGGCATTAGTCCCCTCCACCAGGAAGCCTACACAACCCACTGAACCAACCTTAGCCACTGGGGGCAGGCACCAAAAACGATGGGAACTACGAACCTGCAGTCTGTGAAAAGGAGACCCCAAACACAGTAAGTTAAGCAAAATGAGAAGACAGAGAAACACACAGCAGATTAAGGAGCAAGGTAAAAACCCACCAGACATAACAAATGAAGAGGAAATAGGCAGTAGACCTGAAAAAGAATTCAGAATAATGATAGCAAAGATGATCCAAAATCTTGGAAATTGAATGGAGAAAATACAAGAAACGTTTAACAAGGACCTAGAAGAACTAAAGAGCAAACAAGCAGTGATGAACAACACAATAAATGAAATTAAAAATTCTCTAGAAGGGATCAATAGCAGAATAACAGAGACAGAAGAACAGATAAGTGACCTGGAAGATAAAATAGTGGTAATAACTACTGCAGAGCAGAATAAAGAAAAAAGAATGAAAAGAATTGAGGACAGTCTCAGAGACTTCTGTGACAACATTAAATGCACCAACATTCGAATTATAGGGGTCTCAGAAGAAGAAGAGAAAAACAAAGGGACTGGGAAAATATTTGAAGAGATTATAGTTGAAAACTTCCCTAATATGGGAAAGGAAATAGTTAATCAAGTCCAGGAAGCACAGAGAGTTCCATACAGGATAATCCCAAGGAGAAGCATGTCAAGACATATATTAATCAAACTATCAAAAATTAAATACAAAGAAAAATATTAAAAGCAGCAAGGGGAAAACAACAAATAAGACACAAGGGAATCCCCATAAAGTTAACATCTTTCAGCAGAAACTCTGCTGATCTTTCAGCAGAAACTCTGCAAGCCAGAAGGGACTGGCAGGACATATTTAAAGTGATGAAGGAGAAAAACCTGCAACCAATATTACTCTACCAAGGAAGGATCTCATTCAGATTTGGTGGAGAAATTAAAAACATTACAGACAAGCAAAAGCTAAGAGAATTCAGTACCACTGAACCAGCTTTACCACAAATGCTAAAGAACTTCTCTAGGCAGGAAACACAAGAGAAGAAAAAGACCTACAATAATAAACCCAAAACAATTAAGAAAATGGTAATAGGAACACACGTATCTATAATTACCTTAAATGTAAATGGATTAAATGCTCCAACCAAAAGACAAACTGGCTGAATGGATACAAAAACAAGACCCATATATGTGCTCTCTACAAGAGACCCACTTCAGACCTAGGGACACCTCAGAGTAAAAGTGAGGGGATGGAAAAAGATATTCCATGCAAATGGAAATCAAAAGAAAACTAGAGTAGCAATTCTCATATCAGACAAAATAGACTTTAAAGCAAAGACTATTACAAGAGACAAAGAAGGACACTACATAATGATCAAGGGATCAATCCAAGAAGATATAACAATTGTAAATATTTATGCACCCAACATAGGAGCACCTCAGTGCACTAGGCAAATACTAACATCCATAAAAGGGATAATCGACAGTAACACAATCATAATAGGGGACTTTAACATCCCACTTTCACCAATGGACAGACCATCCAAAATGAAAATAAATAAGGAAATACAAGCTTTAAATGATACATTAAACTTAATTGATACTTATAGGACATTCCATCCAAAAACAACAGAATACACATTCTTCTCAAGTGCTCATTGAACATTCTCCAGGATAGATCATATCTTGGGTCACAAATCAAGCCTTGGTAAATTTAAGGAAATTGAAATCATATCAAGTATCTTTTCTGACCACAACACTATGAGACTAGATATCAATTACAGGGAAAAATATCTGTAAAATATACAAACATATGGAGGCTAAACAATACACTACTAAATAACCAAGAGATCACTGAAGAAATCAAGGAGGAAATCAAAAAATACCTAGAAACAAATGACAATGAAAACACAACAACCAAAAACCTGTGGGATGCAGCAAAAGCAGTTCTAAGAGGGAAGTTAATAGTAATAAAATCCTACCTCAAGAAACAAGAAAAATCTCAAATAAACAACCTAACCTTACACCTAAAGCAATTAGAGAAAGAAGAACAAAAACACCCCAAAGTTAGCGGAAGGAAAGAAATCATAAAGATCAGATCAGAAATAAATGAAAAAAAAAAAATGAAGGACATGATAGCAAAGATCAGTAAAACTAAAAGCTGGTTCTTTGAGAAGATAAACAAAGTTGATAAACCATTAGCCAGACTCATCCAGAAAAGAAGGGAGAAGACGCAGATCAATAGAATTAGAAATGAAAAAGGAGAAGTAACAACTGACACTGCAGAAGTACAAAGGATCATGAGAGATTACTACAAGCAACTATATGCCAATAAAATGGACAACCTGGAAGAAATGGACAAATTCTTAGAAAAGCACAACCTTCCAAGTCTGAATCAGAAATAGAAAATCTGAACAGACCAATCACAAGCAGAGAAATTGAGATGGTGATTAAAAATCTTCCAACAAACAAAGACCCAAGACCAGATGGCTTCACAGGTGAATCCTATCAAACATTTAGAGAAGAGCTAACATCTATGCTTCTCAAACTCTTCCAAAATACAGCAGAGGGAGGAACACTCCCAAATTCATTCTACGATGCCACCATCACTCTGATACCAAAAGCAGATAAAAATGTCACAAAGAAAGAAAACTACAGGCCAATATCACAGATGAACATAGATGCAAAAATCCTCAACAAAATACTAGCAAACAGAATCCAACAGCACATTAAAAGGATCATACACCATGATCAAGTGGGGTTTATCCCAGGAATACAAGGATTCTTCACTATATGCAAATCAATCAACGTGATACACCATATTAACAAATTGAAGGAGAAAAACCATATGCTCATCTCAATAGATGCAGAAAAAGCTTTCAACAAAATTCAACATACATTTATGATAAAAACCCACCAGAAAGTAGGCATAGAGGGAACTTACCTCAACATAATAAAGGCCATATATGACAAAACCACAGCCAACATCATCCTCAATGGTGAAAAAATGAAACCATTTCCACTAAGATCAGGAACAAGACAAGGTTGCCCACTCTCACCACTATTATTCAACATAGTTTAGGAAGTTTTAGCCACAGCAATCAGAGAAGAAAAAGAAATAAAAGGAATCCAAATTGGAAAAGAAGAAGCAAAGCTGTCACTATTTGCAGATGACATGATACTATACATAGAGTATCCGAAAGATACTACCAGAAAACTACTAGAGCTAATCAATGAATTTGGTAAAGTAGCAGGATACAAAATTAATGCACAGAAATCTCTTGCATTCCTATACACTAATGATGAAAAATCTGAAAGTGAAATTAAGAAAACACTCCCATTTACCATTGCAAAAAAAAAGAATAAAATATCTAGGAATAAACCTACCTAAGGAGACAAAAGACGTGTATTCAGAAAATTATAAGACACTGATGAAAGAAATTAAAGATGATATAAACAGATGGAGAGATATACCATGTTCTTGGGTTGGAAGAATCAACACTGTGAAAATGAATATACAACCCAAAGCAATCTACAGATTCAATGCAATCCCTATCAAACTACCACTGGCATTTTTCACAGAATTAGTACAAAAAAATTTCACAATTTGTATGGAAACACAAAAGACCCCAAATAGCACAAGCAATCTTGAGAAAGAAAAACAGAGCTGGAGAAATCAGGCTCCCTGACCTCAGACTATACTACAAAGCTACAGTAATCAAGACAGTGTGGTACTGGCACAAAATCAGAAATGTAGATCAATGGAACAGGATAGAAAGCCCAGAGATAAACCCACGCACATATGGACATCTTATCTTTGATAAAGGAGGCAAGAATGTACAGTGGAGAAAAGACAGCCTTTTCAATAAGTGGTGCTGAGAAAACTGGACAGCTACATGTAAAAGATTGAAATTAGAGCACTCCCTAACACCGTACAGAAAAATAAACTAAAAATGGATTAAAGACCTAAATATAAGTTCAGACATTATCAAAATCTTAGAGGAAAACATAGGCAGAACACTCTATGACATAAATCACAGCAAAAGCCTTTTTGACCCACCTCCTGGAGAAATGGAAATAAAAACAAAAATAAACAGGGCTTCCCTGGTGGCGCAGTGGTTGAGAGTCCGCCTGCTGATGCAGGGGACACGGGTTCGTGCCCCGGTCCGGGAAGATCCCACATACGGCGAAGCGGCTAGGTCTCTGAGCCGTGGCCGCTGAGCCTGCGAGTCCGGAGCCTGTGCTCCGCAACAGGAGAGGCCACAACAGTGAGAGGCCCGCGTACCGCAAAAAATAAAATAAATAAATAAATAAACAAATGGGACCTAATGAAACTTAAAATCTTTTGCAACGCAAAGGAAACCATAAAGAAGATGAAAAGACAACCCTCAGAATGGGGGAAATTATTTGTAAATGAAGCAACTGACAAAGGATTATTCTTCAAAATTTATAAGCAGCACATGCAGCTCAATATCAAAAAAACGAACAACCCAATCCATAAATGGGCAGAAGACCTAAATAGGCATTTCTCCAAAGAAGATATACAGATTGCCAGCAAACACATGAAAGAATGCTCAACATCATTTATCATTAGAGAAATGCAAATCAAAACTACAATGAGATATCATCTCATACCAGTCAGAATGGCCATCATCAAAAAATCTACAAACAATAAATGCTGGAGAGGGTGTGGAGAAAAGGGAACCCTGTTGCTCTGTTAGTGGGAATGTAAATTGATACAGCCACTATGGAGAACAATATGGAGCTTCCTTAAAAAACTAAAAATAGAACTACCATACGACCCAGCAATCCCACTACTGGGCATATACCCTGAGAAAACCATAATTCAAAAAGAGTCATGTACCACAATGTTCATTGCAGCCCTATTTACAATAGCCAGGACGTGGAAGCAACCTAAGTGTCCATCAACAGATGAATGGATAAAGAAGATGTGGCACATATATACAATGGAATATTTCTCAGCCATAAGAAGAAACGAAATTGAGTCATTTGTAGTGAGGTGTACGGACCTAGAGTCTGTCATACCGAGTGAAGTAAGTCAGAAAGAGAAAAACAAATACCGTATGCTAACACATATGTATGGGATCTAAAAAACAAACCACAAAAGCTGGTCATGAAGAACCTAAGGGCAAGACGGGAATAAAGACGCAGACCTACTAGAGAATGGACTTGAGGATATGGCGAGGGGGAAGGGTATGCTGGGACAAAGTGAGAGCATGGCATGGACATGCATACACTACCAAATGTAAAATAGATAGCTAGTGGGAAGCAGCCACATAGCACAGGGAGATCAGCTCGGTGCCTTATGACCACCTAGAGGGGTGGGATGGGGAGGGTGGGAGGGAGGGAGATGCAAGAGGGAAGAGATATGGGGATATATGTATATGTATAACTGATTCACTTTGTTATAAAGCAGAAACTAACACACCTTGTAAAGCAATTATACTCCAATAAAGATGTTAAATATATATATATATCATTTATAATTATACATATATAATTATGTCCTAATTTTTGCCAATAATGAAAAACTAATGGTAGCTATTATTATAAATAGCAAATGTGAAAAAAACAGATTGAAATTAGACAAAATTTAATAAATACATTTAAACTGAAATTATTGAGGAAGGAACTGTTTTATACATGTAAATTTTACAGGAAGTTTAGATTAGCCATTTTAACTGATGCCATGTGTTTTCCAAAGATCCTGGATAGTCTTCCTTGGGAGCCATTTGCCACCTGAGCTCTGTCGGTTATAATTATAAGAATGGATCTTCCACATGCCTGTTCCTTCAGGAGTAGCTAAATGAGGCCCGGATAGACATTTTCTCACCCAGAGAGAGAAAATGGTCTTCTTTCCAATTTTTAGTCGCTGCTGCTTTTCTCTGTTGACAGGTGTTGCTTGTTGTTTACCGTCCCTCCACTTGCCCTCTGCTCAGCCCTTCCCCCTCCTTCTCATCACCATCACCTACTTTCTCTGCTTTGCCTTTTCCCTTTGTTCTTCTGTCTTCAATTGTTTCTCCTGCTCTTCCTGGCTTTCACCCCACAAACGTAATATTTTACATTTGTGAACTTCACCAGCTTGCCATAGCAAATCTTTCTTTTTTATTGATGAAGCAGATGAGAAGAAATCCTTGTTTGAGCTTTCATTCTTTGCAGACACCTTCATTGTTTTCAGGATTTAAGGGAATTTCCTGCTCTCAAAGGTTTCTGTTGTATCTTCATTTGAGATCAAAGCTATTCTGATGTGATGAGTTTGAGTTGTACCCACTTGGCTAAACTAGAACTACATTTCCCAGAATTTTCTTTCCTGCAGATTCTCAGTTAGCATAGTCCACAGGAAGCACTTGCACAGGAAGCCAGAAGTGAAAGATGGACCTTAGTCCTTTACATTCAGGAGGTCAGTGCAGGGCCTCCGGCACTGTTGTCTTATCTGCTGGTTTGTGCGTTGGCAGAAAGCAGCAACTGGGCTGACAGCATCTGCAGCTTCTGCTAAAGCTTCTCTGAATCCTAGGCCAGGTGCAGTGAAGGGAACTAGTTTCTCCTGCAGGATGCCCCACTCATGGAAGCTGGGAGCTTGGAGGTAGTGGCAGAATGAACTATGTACCTTCACTGTCCTAACTCAGGGCTCTATCAGCTTCTCAGCCATATGTCAGGGACCTTGATCACCACCAATTTCCCTCTGTCCATTACACTGATGGTATCATACCGATTGGATTAACTGAGCAAGAAATAGTGATAACCCCAGACACATGAGTGTGACAACTGTGTGCCAGCTGGTGAGAAATAAATCCTACAGAAATTCAGTGAAATTTCTGGAAGTTAGTCTTCCAAAATGAATTGCAAGTTGCTGTGTCTGGCTCTCCCTACCATTAAGAAAGAGACATAATGCCACTAGACATCTCTGGATTTTGAAGGCAACATACTTGGCATTTGAAGGTGCCACTCCAACCCATTTACAGAGCAACCCAAAAAGCTGCCAGTTTTAGGGTGGCGCAGAACAGAAGAAGGCTTTGCAGCAGTCCCAGGATACCATGTAAGCCGCAATGCCATTTGGACTGTATGGCCCTAGAGATCTGAAAGTGGTAGGACGGGATGTAGTATGTGGCCTTTGACAGTCCCCTACAGGTGAATTATAGCACAAAGTATTCAGATTTTGTAAAAAAAGAAAAAGAAAAAGAAAGAAAGAAAGAAAAAATAGCTATACCTTCTTCAGTGGAAAGTTACTACCACTGTCCTTTTGATAATCAGATTCTCATTTGCCACTGAACCTTAATAGAGGCTGAACCCTTGAACATGGGTCACCAGATTACTATGCGACGTGAGTGTTTATCCTGGTTTTTATCCTACTAAGCCCTAAAGATAGGCACACACAGCAGTACTCCATCATTATATGAAAGTGGTATACAAGATCCAACTTGATCAGGTCCTGAAAATGCAAAGAAGGCGCATGAGTAAGTGGCACAGTTGCTCATGACCAATATTTCTGTCACAAAGCCTTCTCCTTCTCCACCTTAAGGGGAGTTTCCTATGATTAGCTAATTGGGGAAGTAAGAGTTGGGGCTTGGGTTGAAGGTGGTTCTGCATGATAGGCTGGCTGTACCTGACAAGCAGGCAACTACAGCAGCTCCCATCTGAGGTACCTTGTAAGACAGTGGTGAAGAAAATCCTCTCAGTGCACAGAACTTTGAGTAATACAGCTGGCTGTTCATTCTACCTGGAAAGGAAGATTGCCAGAAATGTGCATCTATACTACCTCATCAAGAGCAGCTTAGGATTTGGCTGAATTGTCAGGCAGTTGGAAAGAACATAACTGAAAATTTGGTAATACGGAGACCTCTGCGAATGTGTACAAGATGTGAAGATATGTATCTACATGGTCACCAAAGAGAAACCTCAGTGGAGGAGGATATTAATAAGTGGTGTGTAAGATGACCCATCATATGTACAGTAGTCAGCCTCTTTCCTCAATCATCCCTACACTTGACCAATAGGCTCCTGAAAAAGTACTGATGGAAGCAAGGATGGAAGTTATGCATAGCCACAGCAGCATGGATTTCCCTCACTTATGGTGATCTGATTACAGCCACTGAATGCCCAATCTGACAGCAGCACAGACCAACATGGAGTCTCCAACATGGCACCATTCATTTGGGGGTGGGAGGGGAGGGAACAGAATCAGCCAGGCTTGCATGATCTTAGTTCCCCGACCAGGGATCAAACCGGGCCCCAGCAGTGGAATCGCAGAGTCCTAACCACTGGACGGCCAGGCAATTCCCTAGTGATAGATTAACTGCATAAAACCACCTCTGTCATGGAAGGTATAGTGCTTTGTTCTCACTGGAGCAAACACTTGTACTGTATATAAATTTGTTTCCTTCCCCACAATTCTTATGCCAAAACTATCATCTTCTAACATACAAAATATCTTATTCTCAGCATTGTTCTAACCAAGAAACTAATTTTACAGCCTATGAAATCTGTGGATGGGTTTATGACCGTTGAATTCACTGGTTTTTCCATCTTCCCTGTCATCGTGAAATGGAAGGCTGAACAAATAGTGGAATAGACTTTTGAAGACTTAATTATGGTACCAGCTAGGCGGCCACACCTTGCAGAACTGCCGTGACCTCTGGAATGGGGTACATACCCTCATTCAGAGACAAGTATATGATACTGTTTCTCCTCTAGGCAGGATTTAGGGCTCTGGGACTCAAGCAGTATACAAGGAAGTGGCTGCTCTAATGATTACTACTAGTGATCACTAACAAAATGTTTGCTTCCTGTTCTTGTACTCTGAGCTCTGTTGGTCTAGGGGAAGTTACCAAGGGGGGGAAGGCTTCTACCAGTGGGACACAGCAGTAGTTCCATTAAACTGGAAATGAGACTGTCACCACACCTCTTTCATACTTCTTAAATCAAAGAATCAACAGGTAACAGATAACATGCCTGATCCTAAAATCAAGGGGAAATTGAGTTACTACTCTGCAGTGCGGGGAGACAATAGTATGTCTGGGGTGTAGATTTCCTGAGATGACTCCTTTTACCTCCAAGGAGATTAAAAAAAAAAAAAATAGTCCAATACAAGCAGGACTGCATAGAGCATAGAACCTTTGGGAATGAATACTGGTTAACATTATAGCTCAATATTTAAGTTACTTTATATCAAAGAGGAAATGTGATTCAGTTAGGACAGAAATGAAAATCATTGCGAGATAAAGGATTTTATATCTTTATAGGGGGGATGTTAGTGTGTTTCCAGTTATATAAAGGATAGTTGTTTTATGTTAGGTGGAAGTAAGTTTCTCCTATTGTCATTACTTGGAAGTTAAGTGTGGTTTAAAAAGGTGTATTTGGATGGCAAGTTAACCAAGGTTAAACTGGTGGATTCGTATTACGCTAATTTAATAAAGCTGAAACTTCAGTACTTAGAACTCCCTTCCCTGCATAGTTCATAGTTAACATGGGCCAAAAGGAACATCTTGCACAAGATTTGGAAGGTGGAAATGAAAGAGCAAACATATTCCTCAAGCAGTTGGTGCAGGGAACAAGGCAGTGCTGCATCTCACACACATCACTGCTTATCTACTGATTTGCACCATTGGCAGGAGGCTGCATGGGCGGGCCCTCAGCATTTCCAGCTCCTGCTGGATCTTCTGATTCAGCTTCTCTCACTTCTGAGCCAAGTGCATGTTTAGCTCCCAGGAGAAGGGCTTTGGTTTCTCTTGCAAAATGGTCCCCTCCTAGAAGCTGGAAGTTTGGAGGCCAAGAGACGCTGACAGGAGTTCCCGTCCTTGTGGTTTCTGGCTTAGCTTCACAAGCTCTGGCTTTTCCTTGCTTTTCCCACTTCACGTTCATACACCCCTCTCGACTGCTTGCCATATGAACTTCAGACTCCAGTGCCAGACACAGAAACAACAGCTCCCACAATTATATTATGAGATCAAATCCCTACAATAAATCTTTTATTTTATATGTTTAATTTCCTAGTGTCCCAGCTTCTCTGATTGATACTCCTGAATGCCAAAAGCCTGGTTGCCAGATAATCAGAGTGTTTCCTTATACGTACAGCACTCTGAAAGGCTTTAGAAAAGATGGGAGAGATTTTTTTCTTTTTTTTGGCCGCCCTGCACAGCTTGTGGGATCTCAGTTCCCCAACCAGGGATTGAACCCTGGGCCACGGCAGTGATACCAGGGGGCAAAGTGGGGGAGGGATAAATTGGGAGATTGGGATTGACATATACACACTACTATATATAAAATAGATAACTAATAAGGTCCTACTGTACAGCACAGGCAACTTTGCTCAATATTCTGTAATGGCCTATATGGGAAAAGAATCTAAAAAAGAGATTCACTTTGCTGCACAGCAGAAAGTAACACAACATTGTAAATCAACTACCATATACTCTAATAAAAAAAAAGTTCATCATTCCTAAAAAATATGGATTATTAGTTCATCTATATACTTTTATTCTGGTATTATCCTTTGGTTATTTTACTAATACGCTTTAAATATCCACCTAAAATCTACATTTCTTAAAGGCCAGAAGTGTATTTTATTCTTTCAAAAAATCCACTAAGATAAATAAATATTTGGGTACATAATAAAAAAAGAAAAAAAAAAAGATGGGGTAAATGGGAGACAAGGTCCTTGGTTTCAAAGATTCGAGAAATTAAAGACAAACTTTTCACAATGATTCCTGATTTTGAACTATGTCAAATAACAGTAGTCTTTTGCAGTAATTTTAATGCCATTTTCTTAGTTGAAGGAGGTGGGCTGGATCTGCAAGTGACCCAAGAATATGCCCAGGAAATTACTTCTTAAAAAATATTCACCACCTGGGACTTCCCTGGTGGTTCAGTAGTTAAGACTCTATGCTTCCACTGCAAGAGGCATGGGGCACAGGTTCAATCCCTGGTCAGAGAACTAAGATCCTGCATGCCACGTGAGCAAAAAAAAGAATAATATTCACCATCTGAGATTGCATTGTCACTATATGCCTTTTCTCTTTAAAAATTAAGTGCAGAAAAATAAAATCAAGCAGTTTTAGGAAGCTAGTAGTTTGATTTACAATGATGGAGCACTTTCACCCCATAATATACCTTTAAGCCTATTCCAGAAAAGGAACACTGAAGAGTAATCAAAGATTGGTTGAAAATTAAACCTCAAGCTCTGTTCAGGCTAATAAAGACAAGATGGCAAGAATTAGGCAACATTTCTAGAGGAAGGAGAGTATTTCTCCACTGAAAGATGGATCTCCGTGTCTGGGATGCCAGGCTTATTTTCACATGTGGTTGGACAACATTTCCCAAACTGTCTCAGCATACACTATTGACTGTCATGGTGGTTACGTTTCATCCAAAGAAAACTGCATCAAAGACCATCTGTCTTATTCGATAATTCTGCATGTCTTTTAGCAAATTGTCATTTTTATTTCTTAAAAGAAAAGTCCAAGTGAATTTTGTGTACAAGCTCATCATCTGGTGTACAGATCTGCTAAACCTGAATTTAACTAAAATTTAGCATGTATTTCCTTTAATATAATGTGAATCTGCACCAAAAATAAATTAAGGTAGATCAACAACCCAATTCAAAATTTTCACTAAAAGCAAAGTCTTAAACGTTTTAGATGACTGTAAAATCATCATAATGGTGCAAAGTACCACAAATTTTAGTTCTTGAAGGCAAAAGCAAAATTGATAAAGATTTACCCCTCATATTTTTATTTTTCTTCTTTCTAGGAATGAAATTTTATACTCAGTAGGTTTTATATTTCTGGTTATTACAATCAATTTCTCTCTACTTTCAAGGCTTATTTGAATAACTTGAAGTTATCCAAAGATGCTGTTTCCATGTGTACGCAATGACGGTCATGGTTACTAATACTTCTGCCACAGGTTCTATATGCCAAAATTATGGTATGGCTGGCAGCTCACAGTGAAATACGAATTCCCTGCTGTTCCAAAGTCCATTCTCCTAAGGAACGTGCATTACTATCAAGGAGGTTGTCTTAGTCTGTTCTGACTGCTGTAACAGAATACCACAGACTACCCTTTCCTCAGCTGCCGCTAAGGCTCCCTGTTCCTCCGAGGAAGGTAAGGCCACGTTGGGGTGAGGCCCTCACTTCATCTGGCGACTAGCACCGCGCCCAGCAGCCCTTGCCCAGCCCTCACCCACACCATGGCCTCCGTCTCCAAGCTCGCCTGCATCTACTCGGCCCTCATCCTGCACGACGATGAGGTGATGGTCACAGAGGATAAGATCAATGCCCTCATTAAAGCAGCTGGTATAAATGCTGAACCTTTCTGGGCAGGCTTGTTTGCAAAGGATCTGGCCAATGTCAACATCGGGAGCCTCATCTGTAATGTCGGGACTGGTGGACCTGCCCCAGCAGCTGGTGCTGCACCAGCAAGAGGTCCTGCCCTCTTCACCACTGCTGCCCCAGCTAAAAACGATAAGGAGACATCCATAGGTTAAAGGTGAAGTTTTAAAACCACCTTTTGGAAAAGATAAAAACAAACTGAAAGAAGTCAAAATATTTATGCAGCAAAACAACTTGATATATTGCTACAAATTCAAATAAAATGTGTCAAATCCTTAAAAAAGAAAAGAAAAGAAAAAAGAATACCATAGACTGGGTGGCTTATAAACAACAGAAATTTATTTCTCATAGTTCTGGAGGCTGAGAAGGCCATGACCAAGTCACCAATAGATTCAGTGTCTGGCCAGGACTCACCTCCTTGTTCATAGACAGCTGCATTATTGCTGTGTTCTCACATGACAGAAGTAGGGGAAGGGAGCTCTCTAGGGTATCATTTCTACGGGCCCTTATCCCATTCATGAGGGCGCCACCTTCACTACCTAATCACCTCCCAGTAGCCCCACCTCCTAATACCATCAAACTCAGGGTTAGGCTTCAACATGTGAATTTGGGGGGCATGCAAACTAACCTGTGCTATAGAGCACAGGTAGATTAAAAGAAGAAGAAGCTAGAGTTACATTGTGCCTGAGGCCCCGGAAAGAGAAAGGAAAGTTTAATGTCACAGACTTCAACTTACCTCTTGTTTTTCCCAGCTGAAGGTCACGATCACATATCACAGTCCAGCTTCCCAATAACACTCTCCCACTAAGTATATAAACATTACGTGAGTCTATTCCTGGAAATACTTGGAGGAATACACTTCTCAATCTCCCACACATTCAATTACTTTCTGATTGTTTATGAGAAGCTTTTTCCAAACCAAGAGTTCCCACATGTTCCCTGTAAGACTTCTCTCTGTTCAGCAAGACCTTAAAAAGTATAGACTCCCTAAATAAAGCCTTAAATAAGGTGATTCTTCCTGTGTTCGGTATTCTTGTGTCATTATTGTAACTAAATAGCAAATTTAAGCTTATAAATTACTTGTATGTATGTATTTTCAAGTATCCTTTAGTCAAAGTAGATACTGTCTGTGAGCTACCTGTATCAGAAATACCCGGGATGTGTGCGAAGATAACCAGCTCCTGGGCCCCAACACAGATCTATTGAATCAGCGTAGGGGCCTTGGAATCTGCATGTTGACACACTTCTCAGGCTATTCGTACGTACACTGTTTGAGAATCACTTCACCAACAAAGTTTTGCTCCCATGAGACAAAAAAGAAGCTCTAAAGTAAGACTATGAGAGATTCAGAGATCTGTCCAGAAATCCACTCACTATTAGGATGCAATGTGAACTATACATACCTAAAGTGAGGTCAATTAGAAACAAAGGAGTTAGTTTATGTCACTGAATAAGTGTGTTCCCATGATACCATCTGATTTAGTAGTATCTTGCTTTATTCATCTATGCAAATAATACTTGAGTGTTCATGAAATGTGATGATTAACTCAATGACAGTAATAAATGTGTTGATATAAGCAACTAGAGGGTAATGAAAGAAAGGATTATAAGAGAAAACTCATCAATATCATTTCCCGTCCTTGAGAATGATGTTGTCTGCATTTCAATTAACAGCAGTTACTCAAGCAGCGAAATAATAGTACTGGCTCTCAAAACTGGCAGCAGTTTGAATAACTCAGCATATTTTATGATAAATAGGTCATACTGTCTACAAAGCTCTTACTTTGATTGGGAATCCGGCAGCAGGAGCCGTCTCAACCTGCCTGGTTCTGTACATCTTTGTCCTGATGATTAGATAATTAGCAAGAATATTGCAACCATGTGAGAACTACAGTTTCATCAGCTGATCTTAGCAGAGAAAAACATATATTATTACCTCTCTTTTAATAGTGGCTGTGATTAACCTTAATAAAATATATGGCTAGTAATTTCAACAGCACATGAATCCCTGAAATTATTTCTTGCTAGGAATAAAAGGATTTTAGATTAAGAGTTCTTAATTTAAACTTGTAATTTGGGTTTAAACTTTTCATTATAAAAATCAAGCCAAAGCTGAGAGAAATTATCAAGGGTCTGGGGAAAACAGATCCCTCTTTCATGATCGAACTCTTTTTTTTTTTTTCCCCTCAAGTGAAAAACCAAGTGAGTTCCTACTCTTTCCCTTTTTACTTTCTACCTCTAGATCTAGGAAAACCAACACCTCTGTCTTGCCCCTGACAGTAATTTTGAAAAGCAGCTGTGTTTTGTGAGATATATTTGGAGCAGTCAGAAAGTACTTTTGGAAGTTGAATAATTCCTTTTGAAAAACTCAAAATTATTTTCCTTTTTTTTCCCCACTCTATGCCACTACATTAAATTGTGAAGAGTCAAGTTACTCTTTTTAAAGTGTCTGTGTTACCTGAACTGTATATACATTTCTTTTTACTGAATACCAAGGATCGAAGCTAGTAAACCCTTTCTCTATGGAACAAGTCCTCTGGTTTATTGTCCCCTCTAGAAGCTCAGCTGCTGCCACAGAAAGGAGAGGACACTGGATTTCGCTTTGGTTTTTGATTCCTACTAATCTGATGAGTTGGCTTGCTACCCAAGGAACAGACATCCGTTATTCTAGCTGTTTATGTGAGGAGAAACTGGCACATGCTATAAGAAGATCACCTCCTCTGCAGCAAGTCACTCTACATATCTGTCCTCTTCTGAAGCGTGAGAGAACCTGTTAGGATACGATACAAATCCATGGGGGACAGCAATCTTAGATCCCATAACCTGAATTCTTCTACAGTGTTGCGTTGTGAAATACACAGTAATGAATGTGTTTCCTGTTAAACCAACCTTATCTTTTTCTTTTTATTACTTACATTTTATGGTAACATCATAAGCATCTCTAGAGAAAAAAAAAAAAGTTGCAGTGGATATAAATGGAAGCTGGCATCAGCTCAGGTTTTTACAAAAGCACATGAACTACCTGCATAAGCTGATAAATCAAGAAAACCCTGTTTGTTGGGTATTTCAAACAGGGCTTTCACAAAAAAGGCTCTGATATGCAGCTGCTTTTTGACAACAGCCATGAATCACTGATAGAAAAGCATGAGACATAGTCGGCAGGCTTAATTATATGTCATTACCCCAAATAATGGCAACATTTTAGGTATGAATCAAACCTTTAGTGGTGGAGACTTGCATTATTCTGGAATGTTAGTCAATCCAATGATTTTAAAACTCCATAGACAAAACATGCTGGGCTTGTCCATTTAGGAGGAGTTGCAAGTTTCTTTGTATTCACTTTTAGAGGCTTTTGGGGGGAAGAAAAGAGTAATTCTTTTTTAAACGCAGAATAAAAGCTTTTCTAAAGGCAAGAGACAATATTTATAATGAGAGAGAATAAAGATATCACCAGAAATGGCTCAGAGCCATGTAATCAAAGCCTGGAATGAGAACTAAGGAGCCATTTAATCCAATCACCTGACTGCAGTCAGGACTTTCTCCAGGTATTTTTCTAAGGTAGGACTCAGTTCACTCCCCGGTGTTAGGACTCCAGTTGCTCACCTTCCCCCCAGGATTTCTGCTTTGATGCCATGGCATAATGTACCTATGAAGGACAACTGGTCCAGCTCCAAGAAAGCTGGTACCAAACTTCTCTTCCCTTTCTTCCCCAGCATAGTTCAATCACAAGAGGAAAAAAAACCCTAGTGCTAATGACTTGTAAAGATATTGACAACTTTAGAGAGTTGTTGATTGTGGAAACATATCTGGCTGCAAAACTTATGAGGGACCAGGTACTACTCAGTCTTCACCAGAAATCACAAATGGGTAGCTTCACAAACTAGACTTGACCCCAGCAAACACCTTTAGTTTGACCCACTTCGGGTTTTTATTTTAATTTTATTTTTTAATCCGAATTTCAAATAAAAATTCAGATTTACAGGCTTCACATTTCAGGTTTCAGTTTCCTGAGCCAGCATTCCTTCAGGGCCCCAAACCCAGATGCTGAGTGATCTCCATCCAACTCTGTAAGATGGGGCAGGGGGGTCTCCAGTTTGCCACCATCTTGGACCCAGCCCCACTTAGAGCATTGACATTACTCAGAGCTTCAGTAATTTGTAAGTAATTTGTATGAGGACTGATTTATAGCATCTTAAGTAGATTTTTCTTTTATTTTAATCATTCATGTTTCTTGAAAAATAGATTTTACAATATCTCATAAATTTATTCCTGTTTTCTCACAGTCCTCAGACATAGAAAGTTCTCATCTGACATTACATAACTTTCTTCAGTAGACTTAGTGTGTTCTGTCTCTTGAGATGTGGAAAATGACTACCCATTACCAAAATATTTCATTTTTCATAAATCCAAAAAACTTTTATTGAGTCCGTTTTAAGTAAGGACACATCCTCTTCCGAGACCTGCTATTTTCTCAACATAAGCCAGGCTAATCCCTTGCTGTGGGAAAAGAGCCAATGAGGAATTGAAAGAATTTAGGAACATCAAGAGTAACCCACTTTCCTGCTCAACCACCACCAGGCCTCCCTAGTCTGCCCCATCCCTCCCAGGTCTGGTATAAAAAGAGAAAACATATGGACAGAACTATAACTTCATCATCACCGAGACACATTGAATGTCTCCCTAAAGCTCAAATGAAACTGCTTTCCTCAGCCCCAGCTCCCACTTTTCTGTCATTGGGGAAAATACAGAACATGGAATCCTTAAGTCATTCTGTCTAAATGGGATACATCTGGACTCAGCACAGAATTGTTTCATTATATTTATATTATGGTAACACTGGAATTGGCAGGGAGGAAGGGACAGGGCAATAGATGAGCTGTCCTCAGGTCTCTTTAGTCATGTGAACCAAAATGTAGCTTTCTCTCCTCCAGCTGAAACAGTGTTGTTATTTTAGCCTTTTCTCCCTGGACTATTTCTTTCTTTCTTTTTTTTTTTTTTTGGTTTAACATCTTTATTGGAGTATAACTGCTTTACAATGTTGCGCTAGTTTCTGCTTATAACAAAGTGAATCAGCTATACATATACATATATCCCCATATCCCCTCCCTCTTGTGTCTCCCTCCCACCCTCCCTATCCCACCCCTCTATGTGGTCACAAAGCACCGAGTTGATCTCCCTGTGCTATGCAGCTGCTTCCCACTAGTTATCTATTTTACATTTGGTAGTGTATATATGTCAATGCCACTCTCTCACTTTGTCCCAGCTTTACCCTTCCCCCTCCCCATGTCCTCAAGTTCATTCTCTATGTCTGCGTCCTTATTCCTCTCCTGCCCTTGGGTTCATCAGAACCATTTTTGTTTAGATTCCATATATATGTGTTAGCATATTGTATTTGTTTTTCTCTTTCTGATTTACTTCACTCTGTATGACAGACTCTAGGTCCATCCGACTCTCTACAAATAACTCAATTTCATTTCTTTTTATGGTCGAGTAATATTCCATTGTATATATGTGTCACATCTTTTTTTTTTTTTTTTTTTTTTTTGCGGTACACGGGCCTCTCCCTGTTGTGGCCTCTCCCGTTGCAGAACACAGGCTCCATACGCGCAGGCTCAGAGGCCATGGCTCACGGGCCCAGCCGCTCCACTGTATGTGGGATCCTCCCGGACCGGGGCATGAACTCGTGTCCCCTGCATCAGCAGGCGGACTCTCAACAACTGTGCCACCAGGGAAGCCCCCACATCTTCTTTATCCATTCATCTATCAATGGACACATGTTGCTTCCATGTCCAGGTTATTGTAAATAGTGCTGCCATGAACACTGTGGTACATGACTCTTTTTGAATTGTGGTTTTCTCAGGGTATATGCCCAGTAGTGGGTTTGCTGGGTCACATGGTATTTCTATTTGTAGTTTTTTAACTACAACTCCATACTGTATGGCTGTATCAATTTACATTCCCACCGACAGTGCAAGAGGGTTCCCTTTTCTCCACACCCTCTCCAGCATTTATTGTTTGCAGATTTTTTGATGATGGCCATTCTGACCGGTGTGAGGTGATACGTCACTGTGGTTTTGATTTGCAGCTCATGCAGCTCAATATCAAAAAAAAAACAACCCAATCCAAAAATGGGTGGAAGACCTAAATAGACATTTCTCCAAAGAAGATATACCGATTGCCAACAAACACATGAAATGATGTTCAACATCACTAATCATTAGAGGAATGCAAATCCCTGGACTATTTCTTGCCTTTGATTATTCTTATTGGGTTTCTCCAGTCACTCGCAACTCTCACACTGTACCAGTTTTCCTAATGACTAGCATAAACTTCCTCTGCACCCTTCTAAAAAGGTTTCTTTTCTCTGTTGCAATTATATTAAAGAGAACTGTTTTTTATAATATACATGTTCATATATTTTAAAATTACACATATTCATTCATTTCCATATATTTTTAAATAACATATATTCATTCATGTACTAGTCCTTTCTCCAGTACAAATAACTGCAATTTAGATAAGTATTTCTGACAAAACAGATTTTCTCATATTTGAATGTACCTATATTTGTTTTCTCTTTACATCTCATTCGAGTCTCTAAATCTCACTTAAGCTGTTACACCCAAAACTGGGCTATAATAAATGTATAATAAAGGCCTTACCTACACTGAATACAGCTACCCCTCAGTATCCACAGGGGGTTGGTTCCCGGACTCCTGCGGATACCGAAACCCAAAATGGCTTTTGGATTTTCATAATATAAAATTCCCGGGCTTCCCTGGTGGCGCAGTGGTTGAGAGTCTGCCTGCCGATGCAAGGGACACGGGTTCATGCCCCGGTCCGGGAAGATCCCACATGCCGCGGAGCGGCTAGGCCCGTGAGCCATGGCCGCTGAGCCTGCGCGTCCGGAGCCTGTGCTCCGCAACGGGAGAGGTCACAACAGTTAGAGGCCCGCGTACCGCAAAAAAAATAAATAAATAAAATTCCCTTCCTTCTGCCTTGAACATGTAATATTGATTGATATGTCTTAATTACTTGTGCATCTATAAGCTGTCAGTTTGCCTTATATCCCCACCAACTCCTTTTATTGTTTGCATGTGTGATTGCTATATTGTGATATAGTTATCTATTTATAGTTTTTGTCCTCACCTCCACTTCCACCTCCCATTAGATTGAGCTCCCACAAAGTGTGAAGTATATGTCATATTGATTTGGTATCTCTATTCACAAGTACAATGCTTGGCAAGAGAAAATGCAGTATACATAATACAATAAATGGTTAACTGATCTTGTTTGGCTAGGACCTTAGAATTTGACAGAATTGCATCAGATCTAAAGTTGTTTGTGCAAAACAAACAACAAAAAAAGCACTTATAAAGCAATTTTTTTTTTCCCACACTGCGTGGCATGTGAGATCTTAGTTCCCCGACCAGGGATTGAACCCGTGCCCACTGCACTGGAAGGCAGAATCTTAACCACTGGACCTCTGGGGAAGTACCAAGACAATTCTTCTAAAATAGCAGATATAGATAAATAGATAGGTAGATAGATAGATAGATAAATTATGATATAAATAGGGTAAATTTTGAAAGGACACAAAAATCAAGACACTAGATTTTGTTCCATCTACCATTAGGTTAGTCTAACTCAGTTCTTGAGAATTGTTTTCATTCTAAGATACTACCTATGTTTGCCTTTTATTTACCTACAAGAAGAAAAACACTAATGTAATAAGAAGAAAAATTGAGAGTGAAGAGGGACAATAAAGAGAAAAAAAGGAAATCAGGCTGAGAATAAGGTTTACAATTCCACTAAGTGTTGGAAAGTGTTTTCATGAGACACCACACATGTGAAAGGCATTTATAATTTTTTTTTTTTTGTGGTACGCGGGCCTCTCACTGTTGTGGCCTCTCCCGTTGCGGAGCACAGGCTCCGGATGCGCAGGCTCAGTGGCCGTGGCTCACGGGCCCAGCCACTCCGTGGCATGTGGGATCTTCCCGGACCGGGGCACAAACCCGTGTCCCCTGCATTGGCAGGCAGACTCTCAACCACTGCGCCACCAGGGAAGCCCAGCATTTATAATTTTATTTGGGGAGACAGCTATGCAAACAAGACTGTGAGCATGCCAAGTCTACAGTATTAGTAGACTAAAGCAATCTCTTGAACCAGGATTTTGCTTACACCGCCTAAAACAATCCTCTAGCCTTCTTGGCTTATTGATAACTGTGCCTTGAAGAGTCAACTGCAAATATTCACCAGTCTTTTTTTCTTTTTCCTTCATAAAGGAAAACAATTACTTTGTAGAGATACGTTGTGTTGTTGCAAACTCATATCATTTATTGTTTATTGCTTTGTTTTAAGTGATTGCAAATTAATAAACCTTTGTACTACAAGTTTAATCTACTCTGCTAAAATATAATCTTACAAGATAGATACCTCAAAAGGTGATTCTTTACAAGAGTGTTGACCACATTATTTCTCCAAAGAGGGGAGCTTTTTGGAAATATTTAAATTGTGATTTTACTTATAAAATGGAAGATTTATTGCACAGTTTTCAAAAACACACATGTGTATAGTAAATTTGGCTTTTTGTCCCTTTATTTTATCACAGATTAAAGGGCTTGGCAATTTCTAATAAATTCTGACAGACTGACCTCTATTTTATGACAAGCTTGCAGAGAGCACCAAGAAATTGATTGGACTTCTAAAACTTACTTATTTTCATATGCTACAATCCCTTTAAATGGAAATATTTACTTTCCTAGACTGGAACTGAAGAGCACTGCTTTTTTTTTTTTTTTTGTAAGATGTTTAATCAGGTGGAGACAATCTAAATCAATGTATGTTAAACTACAAAATACACTAGGTGGCACTGGAAATAGACCATAGAAGCTGTCTGCTCATAAAATGGTTCTTATATACTCAGGGATGTTAAATCAACTTTAGAACAAAGACATGTAAAGTGATCGCTCTTTTGTGTTGAGGTTCTCTTTTATTAATTTCCAGATTTATGTAGCGACGGTTGGATATAAATGTCCAATGAAGCTAACAGCAAAATAATAACGTTTGAATAAAAAACTAATTCTTAGTAGACCCTTGACACCTCACCGCATCTCCCCAAAGATACCTTTATGAAATCTCCCATTCATAAGCATCAGGGTGTTAAGGACAAACCGTTGAAAATGATATTGTGGGATTCAGGTTGAGCGATGCAGAGAGGACTTTTAAAGAGGAAGTGCTGCTCTGACTCCAACGTTTTAGAAATACTTGCGAAAGATGAGATAAACATAGATATTCTTCAGGTTTCAAGGGGCCACTGAACGTACTTTGATTTTTTTAAACTTAGGAATGACAATGTAATAATAGTACCCTGTCCTAAAGAGTTTATTTCTCATCTCAATCGGATGAATATGACCAACAGAGGGGGGGTGGGGTAGGGAGAGAGGCATTAAATCACCTTAGAATGAATCATCTAAAGGTACTTTAGATATACTCCAGAAATTTCATTTGAGGTCTTGCCCACTACAAGCCGTGTTTTATAAAATATTCCTTCGTATCTGCCAAACCTTAGAATAACCCTTGCAGAAACCATAAATATGGTGCAGATAAACAGTGGCCGTCTTACATAATGAGGTGTCCTTGCCAAATGGGAGCAGAAGACAAGATGCTTGCCTCCCACTAAGCAACATATTCCAGGCCTCGCAAGCCTGAAATACCATCATTCAGGGAGTGGCTGGCTCCCGGCAGAAGCGAAGGTTCCCGCTGGTCTACCTCAGGGGAGAGCGTTGCAGCCCTTCACGGCAAAGGGATAGCCATCTATCTTGCTGCCTTGTGCTCATATCATCTATTAGCATGTGCTAGCACGAAGGGCAAGGAGTCTGCCATCATTTCCATGCTTATGGTAGTGCTTCACATCTAACACTTGCTTGATAAGTGTTTGTTGAATTCGTTTTTAATCTCCAGATGAGTTTACGAAGTTATCTTTTTCATGAACAGGATGGACACGACATAGTGAAAGTTACGCAGAAATAGCACTTTCTTCTAGGAAGTGTCAGTCTGATTCATTTGATATATATCAACAAAGGACAAAGAGCAAGCAGTCAGACTGAAAGTTAAAAGTATTAATAACACTTTTTTTGGCTACTGAGAAGGGTAAGTGTTTAAGCGGAGAGACAGCACAACGAGGTAGAGGAATTATCAGCCTCTGTTAAGCACACTTCTTGAAGGAGGTGAGAGTTCATAGGACAAAACTTAGTTACTAATGATGCCTCATTTCGCAGCTTCATTCTTCTTGAGGTGGATAACCTTGGGTAAATTATGTAATCTCTTCATGCCTCAATTCTTTCTGAAACTGAGATAAAATACCATCTATCTTTGGGGTTGTTAATAGATACTGAATTAATTTTGTAAAGTGTTTAGAACAGTGCCTGACACTCATATGCAGCACTATACTCTTTGTTAAATAACTAAGTAAAATACATAAAGCCCTAACCCCAGGAATAAAGCAACAGTATATGATACCAGAAAAAGGTGGGGAATGGAGTTGACCCCACAAAAATAAGCAGTCCTTAGACCTTTTATAAAGTTTACTTTTTCCAAAAAACTTAAGCTGTTTCGCATTGGCAAGGACGGTATCTAAATTCTGTTTAATAGTCATGTTCAGTGTGTTGCATTTTATATTACCCTTTTTCATCTACTTTTCAAAAGTAAGAATTATTAAGGAAGCCAATACAGTTTTTCAGAAAAAAAAATTAGAAGAAAACATATAAGGAAAGAAAGTTGTCCATAATCATGCTCCTCTTGGCCATCTTTTCTTCCTACTTAATTTAGCCCAAAGTTCTGAGTAGCTCTCTGAGCCTTAGCCCTTGGGATCTAATGGCTGTAGCTATAGCTCTTCTGAAGAGTGAGAGGTGAGTGGCACTTGTATACTTTCTTATACGACTATATGTGTTGAACATCAATTATCAATGAGCTATTACTCAAGTAGCATATTTGCTACTTAGTAATTTAGAGAATGTGAGACCTGAGACGTTTAAAGGCATCTAGGTAAACCTCGACTCGGGCTTTTGTATACACCATTGAGAAGGACTTCAGGATGCTGTTTCTTTTTCTGTTTGTTTGTTTGTTTGTTTTTGCGGTACGCGGGCCTCTCACCGTTGTGACCTCTCCCGCCGCGGAGCACAGGCTCCGGATGCGCAGTCCCAGCGGCCATGGCCCATGGACCCCGCCGCTCCGCGGCATGCGGGATCCTCCCAGACCGGGGCACGAACTCGTGTCCCCTGCATCAGCAGGCGGACTCTCAACCACTGCGCCACCAGGGAAGCCCCAGGATGCTGTTTCTGACATATACTTGACCCTTCTGTCACTAATCTTCTTTGAAACATTTGGTTTTCACTGCTGTGTTTTAGTTTCTATAGCTAAGCTTGAGAAGAACAAAGTCTATTTTTTATTATGGCGACCCAAAGAAATTAGTTGAGATAATCCAAGTTTGGTATTAGAGAAGACATACTGCATAAACCCAAGGGATTGTAATTTAAAAATTTTTTAGATGATCTAGATGCTATCTACTTTAAGTGAGGAAATTCAATATATAAATTCAATCTGACAACTATTTACTGAGCACTTATTTGTTGTAAAGCACCGCATTAAAAACAATGAGACTAAAGAGAGAGGAGTTGAATAAGTCCTCTGCCCTCAAAGAACTTGTAGTCTGATGGGGGAAGGCAACATACAAGCACCTGACTATAATACAAACTGAACAAGTACTATAACAAAGGCACAGCTGATTGTCAAGAAGTGCAGAGGTAGCAGTTACTCAATCAAGTTGAGAACATATGGGAAAGAGTAAAGGATGAAGTATCACTGAATCCGGCCTTGAAATATAAGATTGAAATTCCTATTTGTATTATTTTCATATTATAATTCACATAGAAATTGAAGGAGGGGTCAAGTACCTACTATATAGGATTAAATATTTATATGTGTACTTGGTTTTAGAGTAGATCAGAATGCTTCCTCCTATCAGCAGGTGCTATTAAGAGCAATCTGAATATATCAGCTCTCTTAGGATTGGTATTTAGATCTACCATGTTGATTATTTTGATAGACATCTCTGTTGAAATGTTTTTCAGAGCTTTTCTATTTCTAGACTATATAAAGACATTATTAGCCTCCATCTTTCCAAATTAATGAAAATGTGAAAAATTATACCCTCTCTCACTGTAGTATTTTTTCTTTCATCCAGTTTCAGTGCCATGTTTCTTCTATGAAATTGTTCAGGCTTTCATTTAAGCGAGTGAAAGCCTGGTCTAGATGATGGATAGCTCAATCTCTTGTCATCTGTTGAAAGCTTGCCACTTGTTCCGGACATAGCTTTCCTGGGCAAAAGCAGATATGGTATCTTAGGGGTTCTACCACTTCTTTCTACCCCCTCTCTGTCATTCTGGGAGCCTCATTTTTGTTTCCTTCTTACAGGAGGCCATTTTCCATTGTCATGTAAATTCCTCCTAAGAGGCGCACCCCCTCGCCTTCCCACAGCTGTTTGTATTTTAGTTTGTGACTAGCACACGCCAAAAGGCCTTCAAGAAACACTAAATGAAATCTCTGATTTGGGGTCAGTATGGAAAACATTGGTCAGCGAGTACTTCCTGGCATCCTTCAATGAACACTGCCGACATCTGATGAGCCCAGGTATCAGTGGATGCAGGTATTACACTCCTGTGGGTTTTTCCCTTCCCTTTCTTTCTTGCAGCTTCTCTATTCACCAACACAGGGTATTAACGCAGTGTGATTTGCACCCACAGCCTGCGCCCCAGGCAAAGCAGCTGACTCTAGAGTCCACAGCCCTTCACTCTGCTTGCTGCCTGTGCAAAGTGGCCTTCCTCCAGGGGAGATCCTACTCTGACTAGAGTCAGCGTCTCTAAATGGAAAGACAGGAACACAAGCCTCAAAGTCTCATGTTGGCTAACAAAGAATGGCAGTGAGAAACAAGTCTTACCAGCAGGACTATTTCTTGGTTGTTTCATAAATATTTTCCCACCTTCCTTTATCTACTTCTCTAAATAAGAACTAAAATGGGTGCTTAATACGCCCTCTGAGAGAAGGCAGATTGACACTGGGTGTGTAGCTGGGGAGGGAAAATCATGATGTGACAGGTCACGTATTTCATAAGCCTGTAGCAGGACCACAGTGGCTCAGGCCCGCTTGCTTCTGATATCCTTATGGTTGTTAATTTAGGAAAATATTAGATTACAAGGGAACACTCTCCTTGTCTTCTATAGTAACCTCAGCCATCTTTCTTCTGGAGACCAGAAATTCTTAAAAAATCATCGTTAAATAGTAACAAGGGAAATATTAATAGTGTCTGTGATTTGCCTAATGGATAATTTTACTCTCTGCAGTCCGGGTAAATGACAGTTATGTGAGATCTGGTATGTGTTGCTTTGAAAATACCTTATTCAGACGGAAGCCAAGCAAAATGTTCAACTTTTTCGGACTCTAAGGGAAATGGAACCAACTGAAATGTAATTCATGTCCCATCCATGTATGGAGTTGGGGGCTGCAGAGAAAGTGAGGGCAAGAGATGTGTATTTGGCCAAGACCACGTGGCCCTGTGCCCTTTGTCTGTCTGTGTTAGCAGAAATTTTCACAGCCACAAAAAATATCTCTGTGGTCAAACAGCTACAAACTGTCTGGTCTATTTAAGAAAAATCCATGACTTTGTAAGACAAAGTTTTTCTTAAACAAGAATGTGTATGAAGCTCCCAAGACCATTTAATTTCCATGTTGCAAATTAACAGCAAAATGCCTAAAGGTAAAGCCAACTGCTCAAATAACTCAAGTCAGAAAGTTGGCTCGGAAAGCAGTCTTCCTAAAACAGGGTGCATTTTTTAGGATTGACAGCTTTCCTCAGGGAGATTTCAGCACTGAAAGCCTGTAATTCCTGAGCAGTGCTGCAAACAGATCAACTTTCCTTTCATTACTTTGTTTTGAATTTTTCTGAGGTGGCACTGAAGATATTTTGAACATCTCTTTGTGCCCATCAGGGTTTTATTCATCTGCTGGGTTAACCTGAGACAGTGCTGCTGAATTTATGCTGTGCATTACCCAGACTGAACCACCAACTGCCTGACGGCTCGCTTATTTCCATGTGGCAGCCAGATTGCCAACGTTCTTGATGATTCATTTGTGCTGGTTTGCAGGATCCAGAGAGAGAAGTGCCTGTGAAGACAGGGCAGGGAGCTGTTTCTTTAATCCCAGCTTTGTCAAAGCTCAACTGTAGCCTTAGAAAGGCCATTAGTGTTTCTCATCAGTTTCTTCATCAGCAAAATAGAAATCACCCTAATATTATGATAATTAATTTTATTTTCTTTTATGACATGCCTTGACCATAAGGGTTGCATTTATTTTGCTTAGCAATTTAAATTAACAGGGTCAGAAGTGTGACACATCCTGTGCTTGCTGACACGTCCTTCATTTTCTTGCTCCGCCTACTCTTACTCCTTTGCTTACACGTTCAAGTTCATTCCACCTCCTCATTGCTGACTACCTCCAGTCGAATATACTTTTGTTTTTTGTTTTTTGTTTTGCGGTACGCGGGTCTCTCACTGTTGTGGCCTCTCCTGTTGCGGAGCACAGGCTCCGGACGCGCAGGCTCAGCGGCCATGGTTCACGGGCCTAGCCGCTCCTCGGCATGTGGGATCTTCCCAGACCGGGGCACGAACCCGTGTCCCCTGCATCGGCAGGCAGACTCTCAACCACTGCGCCACCATGGAAGCCCTACTTTTGGTATTTTAACTCAAGATTTTTATTATTGAAATAAACAAGATAGATTTTTAAAAGTTTGTTCTAGTCATCTGCCACTAGGTAGATTCTTATTTCAATCATTTGGGAAAGCTGGTTGCATCTTTGATAATTCCATCCAACTATTAGAAATCAAATAAGAGAGCTTAATAAGTAAACAATTTTGAAAATCCAGGAATCAAAACAGCAAACCAAGCTTTTTCGATATTATTTAGACAAGTCATTAGGATTCAGCTAACTCCTGGGATGTCTCCCCTTTTCTTAGGGATTGAGATAATAACATGCCCAGGAAATAAAGTTAAAAGTGCTTACTTTTATTCCCAAAGCTCATTTAAATTCTGCTTTAGACATAATTGTATATCGTTTATATTGAAATATGTATGTGCTATATTTAGCTCAAAAAATGTTTTTTGAATGTAATATGTGGAATATGTGAAATGAAAGTTGTGTTTTATCCTTACATATTTTTGTTATGTTCATGAGTCAAAACAACGACTTTTAGCCATAAAATTCATTAGAAGAAAATATGAAACAAATTATCACGAGTGGCCTCAAAGATGACTCTAAGAGATGATCCAAAATAGAATTCAAAAGCAAGATAGGAGACTTTGATTTATATTAATTTTTTGGCCTGAGTCCTGCAATATTCTCAGAGCGTTGGCTGATATCATACTCATTTTTTACTGACTTAAAAACTTTTGCAATTATATTTTCATTTTTTAGTAAAATGTATTTTGTTTACTAAAATTTAGAGCCTGAATGTTCTTTCAGTTATTGTAAGTGAATATCCCACTATGATGGTTAATTTTATATGTCACCTTGGCTAGGCTATGGTACCCAGATGTTTGGTCTAACATCGGTCTAGTTGTTGCTGTGTAGGTCCTTTTTGGATGTGATTAACATTTAAATTAGTATACTTTAAGTAAAGCAGATTACTTTTCCTAAGATGGTGGTTCTCATCCAATCAGTTGAAGGCCTTAAGAGAAAAAGACTCAGGTCCCCGAGGAAAGAAGGAAGTGATGTCTTCAGACTGCCCTTGGATTCATGACTGCCATATCAGTTCTCTCCTGGGTCCCTAGCCTGCCAGTTTGCCCTGCAGATTTCAGATTTGCCAGCCTACACAATGACATAAGCCAATTTCTTAAAATAAATCTCTCTCTTTATATATACAGCTTATTGTTTCTGTTTTTCTGGAGAACCCAGACTAATTCCCCTACTTTTTTATCATTACTATTTTAGCTTGAATTTATTTATTGGCCTTTATAAATTCCTCTATATACCTTCTTGCGTGATGCTGACTGAATCCACCAATTGTCAAGGAATGCAGACACAGGAGAATGAGGGAAGAGCAAAACAAAGAGTTGAGGAAATGAAGTGGAACTGTGCTCATGCCCTAGCTGTGTTTATACAAGGGCATTCCATGCGCTGCCATCCAAAAAGGAAAGGAAAAAGTGAATTTGACATACTCAGGCAGTGAGGTCTGTGCAATTAAGAACAAAGTTGAATTGAATGCTGAGAAAAAAATATTGACACTCTTGGAATCATGTTTCTTAATTTTGTTACTCATAGACTTTTTAAGGTTACAATATGATCCTGAATCACAAATGTTATTTATTTCTTTATCAGACAAAGCCAAATGAATATTGGGCTTCCTTGCAAGAAGACTTATACACCAGCAGTCCCCCTCACCTGGCAGTGTAACTCTGTCAGCTTGACATGGGCCAATTCCTGTTGCACTGACAATGCTTCTCTCTGGATAACTGATGCCAAAATTGTCACACTAAGAAGTTTGTAAGTATCAGGATGCCAGAGACTCACCGCTGACCTCAGTGAAAAATTGTCCAGAGAAACTGTTCCTACTGCATAAACATTCTTTTGTGGTTACTCTGGACAGCCACACTGAGAGACTTAATTTTACAGAAAGCCAAATGGGACCAGGGACGAACTGGAGGCTAGAGATCAAAGATCTAAAAACTTACAGCTTTTACAATGCCCGGAGCAGTCCAGAGAATATTGAATGAGCATTGTGTTTTGACATTGCAAAAAGGCCCTCCATTACCCAGTTGATTTGTACCTCATGTAGCAGGTCAACTAAGGGTCAGCCATGCCTTCCAAATTGAGTAGCAAAGTTTATCTAAGGGAACACCCTTACATACATACACACATTTGTGCAAGCGTTAATAAACCCAACAGCTTCTTGGCGTTAAGAAGAGTGTGGTATTTAGCTTAGGCTTCACAAAGGGTCAGTGATCCTGCTTCCAAGCATCCTCAATGTTCATGATGAAAACATATTTTCAATATGTAGAAAAGAGTATTTCATTCATGCTACCAAATTTTCACCGAGAGTTGCCATATGTGAATCTCCAGGAGTCTCAAAATGAAGGACTTGGCCCTTTGAAGAATCCAGAATGAAAGCGTAATAAAGCCTACATCATTTTAAGAGGAGGAGATAGCAACTAGTATATTTGAGCATTTATTACTTACCAGACACTTTTATATTGTCTATTGATTCTCACAACTTTTTGTTGAGTTCCTGTTATCTGCATAATCCATATCTGTGGGTGACTTATTTGAAGCCCAGAGAGTTTTAGTAATTTACCGACCCCATGTGGTATGCAAGTTGACAGAGTCAAGATGCTGCTCCTTTCTATAAATTTGAAAAGAAAAAGAGGATGAAATATATATTTTTTGCATCCTGGACTTATTGATAAATGATTTACATATCATTTATATATTACGTTATGGCTCACAGTAGACAAAACATGTTGAATTCAATTGAATATTTTTTCTTCCAGCAAAAATAGAATATATTCTTACATATTGTGAATAAAATTGAAATGAGCATGACAGTGTTTGGTTTGGATAAAATATAACATATTTTTAAAAGAGTGCACATTTGTTCCAAATATTTTCTGAGAACTGTTGTACTGTTAACTGATGCACATGATGACAGGAGCACCATTTGGAGGAAATGATTTATTAGCGCACTGTAGTCATATGTATGTATGAACATTTCATCCAACAGATTCTGACCCACTGTCAGCAGCATGAGAGCTCTGAGCTGTTTCTCCAGAAATGGAGATGTGGTTGCCTTGAATCAAGTAAATTTTCACTCAGTTCTTTTGTGATCAATAGAAAATTTTTCAGATATTCTTGGATAGGATTAATTTTCTCTACCCAACACTATGAGTCACTATAAGGATTGCCACTTGTTTCATATCATAAAGAATGTTCATAACAGTAATAATTATGATGATGATAACAGTAATAGTTACTTAGCAAGGATCATGTAGCTGATTAAATGGCAGAAAAGTAAATTCTAACTCAGTCTGTGACGCCAGAACCTAGGTTCTTGACCACCAGTATACTACTCTTCAATTCATACCTTTTAAATTGAATATGGAAATTGAAGAATTAAAAACCATGCTACTTTGACAATAGTTAAGTCTGAAATGACACATATATAAGTTAAATGAGGGGGCAGTGTAATTTACCACATTCCATCTATTAAAATAAGATGCACTTTTTTTGCAGATGTTAATATCTCTGAAATTAAGATGCCTCTTAACTTTGTGTCCTAGTTTAATTGACAATGTCTTTTTCTTTTATAGTGGTACGTAAAATAATGTGTGACTTACAGCTTATGACATCTTAGATTTAATTAAATATCATATATGAAAACCCAGTTATATTTATTTCACAGACTATAAGACAAATATGTTTAACATATTTTGTCACTCAAAATTTTTATGATATATATGATAATATATATTCTCAGGTATATTAATATATATTGCCAGATATATTATCATATACATATATATATATATCCTCATTAAAATATCCTATGATTTAAACAATGTTAACATTATTATTATTCCTATTTCACAAATGAGGAAACGGAGACTCAGGCTAAATCATGGCCCAAGGTTTTACCATTAGTAATTGTCATGCCAGGTGAGGATCAAAACCAGTCTTTGACTCTAAGCTCAGAGGTACCTTTCACAAGTGACCCATTGCGTATTTATAATCTCGTAGATTATTTTGACCTTACAAATTTATAAAAAGTTTTTAAAGGAATTGACAGGGTCTCTGTATTAAGCTCAAAGCTCCACCATGCCATTGTTACACTCTCAAAGAGAAGTACAATGGCCTTGGCCCAGTTAGGAGCTATGCTGATAGTTGTTACCAGGAAGCAGGGAGATTTATAATTTTTGAAATACAAACCAAAGGAAAAGAACCTTGAGTAAAGAAAGTATTTTAAAAGTCTTCTTGTCATTTCTCAAGATCAATGATATTGGTCATTAACTAATAGTTCAGGACACCACCAACACACCTTCCCATCTCAAGTCATGCCATTCTAACCCTGCTTGAACACTTAGTCTTTTGACATGAGAGATTACTCCATTTTTTTCCTTCTTTTAAATACAGCTTAGTTATAAAAACACCACACATTTTCTAGCAATCCAACATTTCCTCTTCTTATGGCACTATACTTGAAGGACAAAACTGGGTCATGCAACCTAGCTTATTTCATTGAAGAAAGGTAAGCGCCACTGGGCAGGGGTTATCATCCATTTGGTTCCTGATGTATCCCCACGTGTCCAGAACAGTGCTAGGCACTTAGAAGGTGCTCAGGTTAGTTGCTTTACATCTTTTATTGCCTTTGCCTTCACATCAAAATCAAGATCTTTTGAGGACACAAGCTTTACATAGACACCTATAGGTTTGCTATATTTCCGCAAAGAGCATGATGGGAACGGTACCAGAGTATCTTTCTGAACGGTTTTCTGTCTGCATAGGAATAAAGAAGGGTTATTAAGTTACTTTAAATTAAACATTATTCTTCTCTTAAAACACTACAAACAACTTATATTCAGTACCTCAATTCTGGAAAAATGCTTGTGGAGGAGAAAGTAGGTGGTCATGTTTTTCTCTACTTAAAAATTAGGAAATGTTGAATAGAATTAAAGCTTTACATGAGTTAATCATAAAATCAAAATTGTACCCCAGATTATACCTATACTTAATCTCCTTTCCAATAATCTTTCTGTGATGATTTTTTATATATTTATAAACAGTCCATATCTCATATATGATTGAGCTGTGAATTTATAATTTTGTTAAATCAAAACCTCTAGAAAAAAATTTTGGGGGTGTAATTGTTGTGCTTCTTACAAAGTAATTCTACCTGTGACCCCATTTCACTGAAGGAAGAACATTCCTAAGACAGCCTTGTATATCCCCTTATTCAATTTGACTCCTTCACTAAATATGTATTAAGCACCTGTTACTAAGGGTGCCAGTTTTTAATCAGTTTGGCATTTACTGGTTTTAACTCAGTCTGGAGGTTTTTTTTTTTAATTATTAGATACATCCTCAGTGTTCTTAAAAGGTTGCAATTGTTATTTTAGGAAAGACTTATGTACAAGCAAAGCAACTTAATATAAAATGTAAACTGTAACATATATTGTTGTCAATAATATTTCCATGGCCCATATCTTTATCAAATTAGGCCTTTTGCTGTTCCCAAGTGAGCTTTTAATTGTTTTCGGTTGGTGGTATTAAACAATCACACTTTTGACTAGAGCCTGGATGTTCAGACAAGACACTCTTCAGTTTCAGGTTTTCCTAATTCCTTTAGTTCAGTCTGTCTTAATTCAGCCATTTTGCCATTTGACCATGAAGTTAGTAAGACTGAATCTCATTTTAATCCTTTATTTCACTTTACTTATTTTCCGCATAACTGACTTTATTTTTTTAGTATAATTTTAGATTTACAGAAAAATAGAGCAGATAGTACAAAGAGTTACATATACCAAGCCCAGACACAGAGCTTTCCCTATTATTAACGTCATGCATTAGTGTGGTACATTTGTTACAATTAATGAAACAATATTGATACATAATTATTAACCAAAATCTTATTCTTTCTTGTTGTTATTCCAACAAATTTTATCGGTTACTTTTGGTTTGATGAACCCATTTTTAGCAGTCCTATATATTGTGTACCATTATAGTACATGCTGAGAATAAAATAACAATAAAGACAGCTTTCTGCCTCTTAGATTCCAGCAGGGAGATGCACCTTATATAAATAAAAATATTGCTAATATTTATTAAGAGCCAGACCCAGTTCCAAGCACTGTATGTTAACTCATTTAATTCTCATATTAATCCTACTTCATAGGTGCTTTTGTTATCCAATTTTTTGATTAGGAAAGCTGAGGCACAGAAAGGTTAAGCAACTTGCCTGAGGTCACACAGCTAGGAAAAGCCTGAGACATAATTTGAGCCCAGGCCTCTAGAATACATGCTCTCAGTCATTCCTCAGTGCTTCCTTATGGAGTAATAAGTCCTACAGATGAGAAATACCACATGTTTGAAAGTGTAAACCACAATCATGGTGCTTTCTATTTAACTCATATTTTATAATGATTTTATTTGTAGCAACATAATAAGAAATTACTATTATAGCAAAGCACTTAGACCCTCAAAAACATCTACATGCATAGCACTATTTTGGAAAACTGGACATTTGAATTTGTTAATTTTTATTTCCAGTTTTGTTCTTGTTTGAGCACCTCAGGGATTTCAGTTGTTTGACCATCACATTTAACCTCCACCTACAGGGGCCAATGTTCAGACAATGGCCAACCCTGAATGTGTACTCATGACTCAAGATGCATGTCAAGAGACATTCAGAGACTCAAATGAAGTGTGGATCTAACCATTTCCACCAGTCACACTGCATTTAAACACATCCTCCCTTAAGAGGATGCCTAAAACCATACCTGCTGCCTGCAGTCCATTTCCCTAGAGATATATATTGCTAGCATTCCTCTACTCAGTGTGTAGCTGAAGTAGTCCTTTCATAGGTGTTACCTTAGTGTTACCCCCAAAGAATATTTCTTTATCAAAGTAACCATGCAAAGGTAAGTACAATTGAATGATTTTATCTATACGTCCAAAGATGATAAAAATTCTGTGTTGTGGAAGCTTTCATGTTATTCTACTGAATATTTTCCCCAAGGGAAGTGATAGAAGCCCCTTTATTTAAGCCATTAAAATCTTGACTAGACAAAACAATTTAAACCACATTGTGAGAAATATTTAGCAAGATGTTTTAACAGTTCATGTCTCGACTTTCTCCAAAGAGCTAAGTTAAGAAAATCGTTTGGGAGAAAACAATGAAATAGTCTTCACCCTGACCAATTCTGGAATAAGGTATGGTATATTCTTAGATAGATCAGCCCACAAAAGTACTTTCCTATATTGGTTAAGTTAATTTACATATTGATTTTCTCACCACAGTGACAACTCAAAAGAAAACTTGTAAGCGTATGAAAACTGGGTACCTATCACAGAGTTGCAGTGCTGAGATATCAGTAGTATGTTTCCGTATTAGACTTTTTAAAGAAGAGCTTTAAAACAACTTTACCGCATTTCTTTCTCATTCTTTACAGATGCCAATTGTTGTTGAGCAATTTTCAGATACTTTAAACTCTGAATAAATAAATATTTTATTGATCACTTAGTTGATGTCAGGTACCAAACAGATACTTTCTCTTTAATCTCATGGGGTAGGGGGATGGGGAAGCCTCATGTTTTAGAGAAGGAAGCTGATCTTTAGAAAAGTAAAACACCTTATCCCAGAAAAGATATGAACAGAATTTGAACTCAGATCTCCTAACATTCCATCTTCTCCTAACATTTCTGCTCTCCCTCATGCCTCAATTAATTTAGTAATAAATGATCTAGAACAAAAAGAGGAGTAAAATTGTAGAAAACAAAAAAGAGAGAATTCCCTGGCGGTCCAGAGGTTAGGGCTCGGTGCTTTCACTGCCGTGGGCCCAGGTTCTATCCCTGGTTGGGGAACTAAGACCCTGAAAGCTGCATTGTACAGCCAAAATGAAACAAAACAGACTTTCTGTGGAAATCTGGGAATTCCACATAGAAACACCCCAGTCCCAGCTCCTTAGCTCCAGGCCAGCAACTCTAGTCTCACCTCTTCCTTTCCTTTGCTCTTATTGTCACCTGCAATGTCCTTCAGGGTTCCTCTCTCTCTGGCCAGAGCTCTGGAGAAGAAGCATACTACTGATCCCCACCTCAGGTCCAGGTAGGGATGGCTACTTTGAAGACAAGCAAAACAGCCCTTTTCATCTAAAAGTACCCTTGTTAATCACTGTAGGAAAAGTGAAACAAGATTTGAACGTTGGCAAATTATACAAAGTTTATAAACTTCTATCAGGTGTGGCTCCTGGCTTTGCCAGACTTACTTGAAATGGAAATTGGTTTTACTGAAGGTGGCCTTCCTTACCACTTCCCTGCCTATCAGAACTGTACATGTTTTCCCTGTGGAATGAATGAACAAATCATGATTGAGCATGTCATTAAGGCAAATCTGTAGGTAACTTCTAGTTCCAGGTAGACAATTTATATCTTTAAGAACCTTCGGCTGAATTATTTTTGGAAGACTTATGCCCTGCCCGGTAATTATCCTCTGTACATATTTCCTCACAATTCAACAAAGAAGAAAGTTCAACAACAAACTGTAGAAAGTAACTTCACTTCTACTCTCTAGCCAACAAATATCCCTTGCGTGCAGAGAAATGAATTTTCCTTGTATCCATTAAAAAAGAATCTCTAATTCTTCCTGGGAAGGCTGACTCTTTTTGAGATAACAGGTTCATTTTTTTGCCTAAAACAATAAAATCAAGTTCAGTTGGTTTATATTTACAAATTATGACTAGTTTAACTAGCAGAAAATTCAAGACCACATTGTTTTATCTATCATTATCTTTACAAAATGTCAACCACAGATTATATCCTGACTTTACTGGTAGTGATTTTTGGCCACTTCATGGTACGATACCCAGTATATCTATGAGAATGAACTGTATGAGCAATAAGTAACTACAGTTCCTTTCTATGGCTTAGCCCTCAGAGGGCTCCCACATTGTTCATTTAATTATACAGTTGCACTACATCTTATATCAAGTTTCAAAGTCCTCTAGTATATAATAAAAGGAAATGCTAAGAAGAGTGTAGAAAAGTATAGTAGGGTATGTGGCAGTACAAAACTGTTCAATATATCTCTTAAAAGTTGAAGTACATAATACTTGAAACAATAGACTTAGAGGTCATTTTTAAGGTATAAACTAGTTCTCAATTTTATTCACTATAAAAGCACAGGGTTTGCCCAGATGATCAATAATGTCTTACATGTTATAATTCTTTGGTTTGATGGTGATTTGATTCAATTCTTTGATTTGAGGCTGGGTGTGAATAAAAAAAGTGCTGCTTTGCTAGATCAGATTTAATGTCTGTTCAAACACGATGTTGAAGCAGTCATAATATTTTGGCTTTGAAAGGAAAAATATTCAATAACTTGATTTATCTGAGTTGGTTCTCTGTATTCTTTGCACTATTCTCCTTTTGGTCATGTAGTCATAGGCTATAGGGGAGACCTTTACTACCAATTATGTCATTAAAATATCTATTAGAGTTTCGTTAAATTATCTATTAACTCCTTTCCAGTCTAGATATTGTTCTCATATTTTAAATCCTGCTTCAGATTAAGGTTACTAACAATGTATTAAGAAATTTTATTTTGTTGATGTAATAAGACATCAACAAACAAAACAATACATTTTGTTTAATAATAATTGGGCAAAGATTATCAAAAAATTAATGTCTCTAATACTCATCACATACACAAAACAAACCTAAAGATTAGCCTGGTCAGCATATTGTGTGTAAATTGCTTTATTCTGGAGAGATTATTTTTTTTAAATCAATCATCCTCATTAGAATAGTCAATTTAAATACAAGGCCAATGATATCAAATAAGGAATGATAACGATTTTGGCCTGTCTTCTATTCAGTTTCTCCGTACATATATGATTTTAACTCTAGGGAAAGCAAGTAACCATGTGCAGTTCATCAACCTGTGCTAGCCATTGGGCTTGCTGCTTTCACACAGTTTTTTTTTTCATTATGTACAATTAACTTTTCCCAGGTTTGATGAAAAATATTTATTTTGTGGTACGCGGGCCTCTCACTGTTGTGGCCTATCCCGTTGCGGAGCACAGGCTCTGGACGCACAGGCTTAGCGGCCATGGCCCACGGGCCCAGCCACTCCGCGGCATGTGGGATCTTCCCGGACCGGGGCATGAACCCGTGTCCCCTGCATCGGCAGGCGGACTCTCAACCACTGCGCCACCAGGGAAACCCTGATGAAAAATATTAATCATTGTCTTTAGAGGGATCAATACTAATATTTTTTATCTCTTTAAACCACTTCATTGTTATAAATCTGGTTGATTTTTTGTTTTTTTTTGGCTGCTCTAGGGCTTCATTGCAGTGTGTAGGCTTCTCTAGTTGTGGCACGCAGGCTCAGTAGTTGCAGTACATGGGCTCAGTAGTTGTGGCTCACTGGCTTAGCTATTCTGCAACATGTGAGATCTTAGTTCCCTGATCAGGGATTGAAACCACGTCTCCTGCATTGGAAGGCAAATTCTTAACCACTGGACCACCAGGGAAGTCCCTAAATCTGGCTGATTTTAATAGAAGTAAAAATAAGAGGAAGAAGGAATAAAAGATAAATCAGCAAGGTGAGTCTTAAGTGCTAGAGCTCTTAGAGTCATGGGATAAAGAAGGTAGAGACAAGGTGCCGCCAAGTCCTGGGTCCAGCAGACTGTGGCCAAGATGAAGAAGGCCACAGAAAGGCACAAAGTCAGTGGATGACTAATTCATTAAGCCACCCTCTATAAAGATCTCTAGAGTAGGTCAAAAATGTGCCCATCAATGCTGGCATCATTGCATCAACACTGAGACGCTGATTACTTAACATGACTCAGAGCTTTCCAGATCTCTTCCTGAAAATTATAGCTGCTGAGGTATGTTACCCTTCCTGAAAGTCACGCCTCTTCAAGATTTCTGCAATTAAATAAGAACACACTACTAAGATGTACTTAAAAAGAATCACTTTTAGATATGAAGTCAACTGCTATTATTTGTCCTTTCCGTCTTATGTGTAAGGTCAGTTTCTCTTTAAGCAATTGATGCGATGATTTCTCCCTGTTTTTATGGCACACCTGTAAAAAGTCTAGCTCACAAAGGAGAGAGAAGACAAGAATCTTTAATGTTGTCTGTAAACCACTTGGTCTCAATTTTTATAATTCATTTAAAAACACTGTTATACATCTTAAATTACTTCCTCTTACGATGTCATTATTTTGCTACCAATACAAATTAATCTTAAAGGGCTTTTAGCTTGGACAGTTATTCCCAGCATCCAAAGTTATCATTTTTGTGAAATATTTTACATTTACCTTAAACTGTAAAGAGTTTACTTGTGGTATCTAACAACATATATGATTGTATCACTTTTCAGCATACTTAACTTCCAAATGGCAAGGTATTAAAGGGTTAGTGATTTTATACTTCTGGTTCAATCCAATGTCTTACCTATGCTTCTGTGACCCAGTACCTCCTATCTAGATTTGAACAAGTGAGAAACTGCTCTCCACTTCCCATCCTAACTCTGCACCACAGAGTGACTCCTGCCACCTTCTCTTCTCTCTTTATTATTTGTTCTTCCGATTCTGAAAGTCTTGGCCTCCAGAGATCAAAAGGCTGAATCTTTGAGATTATTTCTTTGTCAGTCTCCTTCACCTTTTTTATTTCTGTCTGCATGGTAATAACCATGCGTCATTTCAGAAACATTTATTTTCTTAATTAAATATTTGGTTTTTTTCCTACTGTGGAGGTGGGCAGGGTCAATTTTATTGTTCACTGGCTCCAAGCAGCTGCTTCGAGGTCAAATCACTGAAGAATAGCTGCTGTGCAGTGGGAGAGGCTATACCTGAGATTGTAAGGTTAACAGCTCTTGTTCTTGCCAACTATCACAACATTTAATAGATAATTATTTTGGTGTTTCTAGCCCTTTTATCACTGAAGTGAAAGTGGTTTGAGAGTTCAGTCAAAAAAAAAAAGGGTGGGTCATTTATCAATAGACTACTCAGCAACAATTGAAGGCATTTATGAAAAAATTGAAAAATATGGGAACATTCTTATGATTATGTTAAGCAAAAAATAAGACATACTAAGTATGACCTTAACTAGGTAAAGAAAAAGATTCATACCAAAAAATGACAGGATATGAATCTATCATTGTTATCATCTCAGTATGGTGACTAATTTGTTTTCCTGCTTCTTTAGACATCTATGAATATTACCAGCCTTCTATAATAAGCATGTATTCCTTTGATTATGAGGAAAAAACTTTATTAAAGGAAAATGAGCTATAAACAATCATCATCATCGTATCTACCATATTTTAAATGCCTGTCAAGCATCATTCAACTTACTTGTATCATCATGAACCTTTATAACAAATATTGCAAGGGTTGAATCACCTCCATTTTACAGAAGGTAAAACTGAGATTCAGAGAGATTAATTTTTTCAAGACAGCACAGGAAGAAATCAGCAAAACTAAGATTCAAATACAAGTTTGTCGCTTTCCAAAGACTATTCTCTTTCTATTATATTATTGAAGGAAGGAATAATCCATGAAGTTTCCACCTCCATGTGTTGAAAAAAATACAGAGGAAGAAAAATGGGAATCAGTCAGTTTGAAGATGAAACAGGGTAGCATGGATATACAGTTTGAAACAGAGCCAAAGTCTCATGGGGCCAACATGCAATGAGAAACTTGATTCTGGCAAATAGTAGTAATAATAATCATAATTCCTATAAGACTTACCTTAGGTGAGCCATCATAATTTATTATTAGATTACTTTTTAACTTTAAAGAAACAAAAATGAACCTTACTTTTAAAAAAACTCATTCTGCATAAACTGATTTAGCATATCATTACAGATAGATGCATTCATTTCAGAAGAAGTTTCCTCTGACAGCTCCAGAATCAGATCATTTCTGGAAAAAATCAAGTCTTTTCCTTCAATTAAAGAAAAATACTTTGTCAAGCATGGAGCAGAGAAACTTATTTGTCATTGATTTGTGATGTGCTGAGTAAATTTCACCTTCAAGCTATTATTCTTTCTGAAGTAGTCTGGTCTTTATCAGTGGTTTGAGACTTCCCAGATATAGGGCACACTAGTTTTGCAAGTAACTACACTTTCTTGTACCCTGTTATTTTAGTATTACTAAGGCAGTGTGTGTATAATAATGTTTTTAAAATATTAACGTATTTCTTTGTATATTAATTAGGATGTTTCGGGGTTCAAGCTTGACGTTATTCAAAGCAACTGGAAGATGGTGGCTGAAAAAGAGAGAGTTGCCAAAATTACTGAGCTTGTGCATGAAGAAGAACAAAATAAAGAAAGCACAAAAATTAATCTATTTTGGGGGAATTCACTGGCTGTCCAGTGGGTAGGACTTGGTGCTTCCACTACCCGGGGGCCCGCACAAAAACAAACAAACAAAATTAATCTATTTTCTTAATGCTGACCAGATTTTATATTCTGAACCATTGGGTAAAAAGTAGGACTAATAGTAGGAAACATTGAGATTGATTTATTGGAGAAGCAATTCATACTCTAGACCCAATCTCACCTATAAGTATTTCATTTCTAGTCTTCAGAATAAAAGATATATTCATTCAGAGCACTTATTCACTAAGTCATCCAGGCAGCATAGACTTATTGAAATCCTATTATGTCCTAGCAGAAGCAGTTTCAGATGTGTATAACTTATAGAGTTGCACAGAACTCCATCATTGGAAGGGTCCTGCACTTGTTTTAATGCTCTGCTGTTGTTGCCTTGAAATTCTTAAAATTTTTTGAACAAAGGATTCCATGTTTTAAATTGGCCCTGGGCCCTACACATTTTCTGCTAGGTACTGGGGAGAATAAAAGCATCATACAATTAATTAACAAAATGCTATTAGTTGTATGATAAGAAAAGTACAGAGCAAATACTGTAAAGATTGATAGTGTTCAGAAGATCTATTTTGTTGTTAGGAAAAAAGTGAAACACAAAATCTACTATCAAAATGGTAAGGGACATATACTTCTATTTTTTCCTATTGTTTAAATCTTGCCATGATGAGAGTTGAAATCCAGTAATTTTGCGGTTTATCTCTTCAATTCTGCTGAACTTTGTCTTGCAATGGTTAATATACTTAAGGGAAATCTAGGACATCTCAAGCCAGAACCATATCTGTGGCTTTTTCTGTCCTTGCCTCTGCAATTCCTATTCACAATACTGGATCTTGTGGTAAAATAAGGTTGTAATCTGGGGTTGCAGTTTTGGTAATGTTCAAAACATGAGTCAAGAAAAAGCACTATCATTAGCCCTTGTCATGTGAAGTTAAAAAATACCTCGTCCTACCATAGCTCAGGGGAAAGTCTGAGCATATCTGCATTCAGCATTTTAAGGAGTTAGATTTTTAATAGCGTGTTGGGTCTTTTCAGGTTGTTAAGGGAAAAGAGATACTCTCAACTTGACAGAGGCCATGATCATTTTTCACAGGAATAAACAAGAAAGGAAGCACAGGAAATCTCAGAACACTTGCCTCCTGGGGCCCTGGAACAGTACTGAAGACACAGTATCCCATGTAGAGAACGCTGGTCTCATGACTCAACTTTCTGTGTCTCTTTCTAAAGCTACTTAACTGCATATATGGTTCCAACCTATTGCTAGCAACCTATTCTAACCTGATGACATTCTTTGTGTTTCAGTACCATGCTGCTCTCTCTCAGGATTTTTGAGTGTCTTAATTCAAATTCACCAGGAGAGCATGAATCTCATTAGAAAAGACTCAGCAGAAAAGAAAACCTCTAATTCTTTTTTCACTATCTGGTGTGAGCACAGCTTCTAGAAGAAATCTCACACCAGATCATCTCATAGGCTGCTGGCCATCACACAGATAGCTGCCCTTCATTCAAATTCCAATCTGTGGTTCAAGCTAGGGCTTTAGGATCAATTGGCCAAATGTGACAATGTTTACACTTTGCTCAGAAGAAGCTTGGGAACGACAGCTCTCAAAATATCACTGAGGCCTTAAAAAAAAAAAAAAGAGGTTAGCTTGATTATCCTATATGAGTCTGGGGAGGGCAAGAACATTTTCATGTTTTTAAAGCTCTGTAGTAGAGGAAAAAGCCATCTCTCTCACTACCGTTCCATGTGTGAACGTATGTGCACATACATGCGTGTATAAAGGGGGTGCGGGCAGCTGGAGCACATGAACTCCAGGAGAAGGAAAACTCAAAGTATTATTTCAAATCTACAAACTGCCATAACATTTTTCATTTTACCTCCATACATTTAAGTCTTCTGATTTGCTGACTTGAGAATCAAATTGTTAACATGACAACAAGCACTTCCACGTTTGAAAAGAAAGTGATTGGTAATAGAGAAGAAATCATGTGGACAAATCCCCCAAATCAACGATGAGCTGTTGTAACTACGCAGAGCAGGGTTCCAGGTCACCTGAAGGAATGTGATGGTCCAACTGAGGCAATGCTATCTGTACCTATGGTACTTGATAAAGATGTACTGAATAAAGGGAGCTTTCTAAGTGTTTCTCATTATTGACAGTTTAAAGGGCAGGATATAACTGGAATCTCCAGTCAGCTGTAGATTCTTGAGGTCAAAAGGAGTCATACGTGAGACAGTTAACTCCTGACGACCATTTCTTCATAGATATTCCACAGCTTCTGACTTCTGTGCCTCCCACAGCTCCAGCTACTGCTCAGTATGCTTTGCTCTCCACTGACCTAACACTGCCTTACATGCCTATCTTTCACTCCCTATGATTCAGAAACCAGATGTGACCCGAGAAAGAAACGCCTGTCCATTAGGGTGACACATTTGGCTCCGTTTCCAAACCAGCTTTTGAAGCACGTATCTGCAGCCCAGGTGCTGCGATGTCAGCTTAGGGAGCACGATAGGGAAGCAGGATTAGGAGGAAGGGCTCTTGATTTTGAAGGTTAGAAAAGCCTTAAGATAAAGGCAAGTTTCTGGATCTATGCTTTGTTGAAAACAGTAAATCCACTGAGGATCAAAGACATTTTAAAAGGAATGGGAATCTAGAGGTTATCTATGGGGATTATCAGAAATTTGCTGTCTTGAAAGACAGATCTAAATTTCATTCATTGTACTTGACAGAACAAAGGATTTAAGCTAAATCTTTAAATTTCTGTAATGACCCAATTGCTTTCAGCTTTGTTTTCTTCATATAAAATATTTTATCTGGATTTCAAAAGCTCCTTTCAGCTCATAATTCTGTCTCTCTCTATATACAAAAACATAGCAATGTCTTCATTCTAGTACAGGATTTACTTCCAAACAGGATTCATTGACAAAGTTTCTGGGAGCCAATGGCAACTCCCTAATGATCTTTGTGAACTTTTGTAGTTTCCGGCTGAAAAATCCCAATTTCACTCCCAGAAACAGAATCAGTAAATGCCTCATATTCCTCAGAGATACTAGGAAGGGTAAGTAAAGCAGATACTGGCAATTGGTCATACGAACTCCACAGGCTTTCTGCTAAGACATGACCTAAACCACTGTATCCGCACGTCCGGAAGCAGTACGGACACCACTTCCTCCTCCTTCAACACTGCATTCTGTGAATCATTCCCAAGAGAATTGTATGTAGCAGTCAAAGAATCTCAGTTTCTAGAGGTAGAATTTTCACCAGAGAAAACATAGAAATGTAAAATGGTTCATCCCCACAGCCTTCATAAAATCTGAAGAATGTAAATAAAGAACATTTTTAATTCAGTAGACGGAAAATGAAATATCACTTACATACTTCTAAGCAAAAGTTAAGGATATAGTATATAAATAGGTCCATAATAATAAAATAGAAAGCTCAGGCAACATCTGAGTCATTCAGGTTACCAAGAACCTTTTGTTTTTCCTCAAAGCACATTGCCTGTAGAAAGCAGATTTTGTTATTTTTGAACTGTCCCTATCCTTAGTTGTCTCCCCTCTTCACTTGGTGGTTTTTTTTTTTTTTTTTTTTTTTGTGGTACGCGGGCCTCTCACTGTTGTGGCCTCTCCCATTGCGGAGCACAGGCTCCGGACGCGCAGGCTCAGTGGCCATGGTTAACGGGCCCAGCCGCTCCGCGGTATGTGGGATCTTCCCGGACCGAAACACGAACCCGTGTCCCTTGCATCGGCAGGCAGACTGTCAACCACTGCGCCACCAGGGAAGACTTTCACTTGGTGTTTTTAACCTTCACTCTTAGGTCTCTCAGAGTCTGTCTTATTTCTTCCAAACAAGATCATCATCAAAGTTTAAAAGACAAACTTCCTGGCAAACAGCCTGAAGTTTTAGCCACACAAACAGCATTTCCACCCAAACCATAACATTATCAGTTAAACTAAAATATGGTGACAATTCTATTTAAATAAAAGTTCCTGTCTCAAATGTCAACAGATCCAACATCGGGTTAGAGTGATATCCTGTTGTCAGATTTTGTCTCTGTTAGATAAACTATGACTCTTCAGCTTGTTATGGGACAGTGGATTCCAACAGAGAGTTGGCGCAGAAGAAATGCAACATAAGTGGAAGAACATATTTTTCATTCAGCTTGATCTTCCAGGCTTTGAGGAAAACCAAGTACCAACCATCAGTTTTCTCTACTGCCTACTCATTCCTCCACTACCAGACTCATTCCCATGATATTAACTCCTTTGCTTCTCTCTAAAGTATGCATGCAACCCTAATCTGGGGGTATAGCATTGTGCAGGCATAGAAAGTTGGTCTCCTATCTTAGTGTAGGGTCATGATTAACAGGAGGCAAAATACCTGACTTCTGCACACATCCAGACACAGCTGAGATTTGGATGTCCTTAGTTGACAGTTGCCTAGGTGGAACTGAATATACTTAAGAGCCATTGTTAACTCATGGCAAGAGAGGTTACTGAATCAGAAATTTTCTACTTGAGCTGGGAATAATCTTGGTAAGAGCCAAATTCTAAAACTTATTTGGAATATGGAGTGTTTCTTACATTTATAGTTATACAAATTCCATTGTTTTGCATCAAGTCCTAAAGGAGAGGCAGGTGAACAGCTCTAAGGTCAAGTACACAGGATGAGAGGCACTTTTTGAGAATCTGAGGAAATATCAAAGTCAAGATTAATATATTAGTGGTTCTGTCACCTACTATAAAATTATGTTTTAAGGTCTGTGTTTTAAATATCAGTTTGTGTACAATAAATTGTAAGTATACACTAACAATTTACTTTATAGCTATTAAAATTGACTTTGTTTTCATAATCTATATATTTTTTAAAGCTAATATATTCCTATGATTCAAAATTCAATAGGCAAAGAAGATAAAAGTAAGGTTTTCCTCCCTCACTTATATCCTATCCACCTAGTTCTCCACCCACCACCCCCTTCTCCCAACAACAACCCGTGCTGTCCCATTCTTGCCTGTCTTTTCCTAGGTCTTTGACACAAATTCACTCATATATCGTTTTCTTCCTTCTCTTTGAACAAATGGTGGCACCTTATATAAACTATTCTGTCCCTTGCTTTTTTCCCCTTAATATATTAGATGAGAGATATTTTAATATAAATTCATAGAGATCTTCTTCATTATTTTTTATGGCTGCATAACATTGCATTGCAGGAAAATACAATATATTTAATCAATTCTCTGTTTTGAATATTTAGATTTTTTTCCGATCTTTTGCTACTATGTTGAATCATATGAAATGCTACAATTGCTAACCTTGTACTCTTATCATTTTGCAGATGTACAAGTATAGCTGTAGGATGAACTCCTAGAATTTTAACTGTTAGAACAAGAAATATGTGTATTTGTAAAGACTTTCCTGGTGGTCCAGTAGTTAGGACTTCGCCTTCCAATGCAGGGGCTGCAGGTTCGATCCCTGGTTGGGGAGCTAAGATTCCACGTGCCTCGTGGCCAAAAAACCAAAACATAAAACAGAAGCAATATTGTAACAAATTCAATAAAGACTTTAAAAATGGTCCACATCAAAAAAAAATTCTTTAAAGAAACAGAAAAGAAATATGTGTATTTGTAACTTTAATAGATCTAAGCAATTTATTCATCAACCAACCCGGCCAACTATGTCCTCTAATTTGTTGTCTCTAAATCTGGTAGGTAAAAAAATATATCTCAGTATAATTTTATCTACATTTATCTTATTGTGACTGAGTTTGAGCATCTTTTCTTAGCAGAAGAAGCATTTTTATTTCTTTTTCTGTTTGTTCATAGTATGACTGTTTTTACAGTGTCCATATTTTAGAATAACTTTATCAAGATATACAGTGTTTACCATTATGATTTACCTTTTATTAGTTGAAGAAATCTCAGGAAATGGTCATTTTCTCTGTCATGGCATTATTTCTATCATACATGATAAAAATTAAGTTGATAAATTCATAGAAATCTACCTGATTAATTTTCTAATCAGAGAATCTATAATACTGAAAATATTCTTTAAAATGACTCTCCCTAATTTTCTTTCTTCTACCAAATAATAATGCTTCAGTATGTTTTCTTTATTTGCTAGAAATATTGCTTACAATTGTCTACTTTCTCTCAAAACTATCAGGAATTGTATTTTCTTTGTTTTTGAGTATTCTTTTGCCTCAAATCATAATAAATTTAGGGGATGCCCATGAACTTTGGGGCCTGAAACAAGGTTGTTATTCTATGAGTTAGATGAAGATAGGGAATTTGCAAAGTTCTAAGGAGATCATTCTGCCACTGTTGAGTGTCGAAGGACATTTTCAACTTTTCTGACTGGCAGTGAATTTGCAGGGCTACTGAAAAAAAAGCATAAGACAGTGTGGAGCTAGGGAGAATAGGCAAAGGGTAGCTGAAAGAAAGAGGCCAAAGAGGAAGATTAAGGAGAAGAATTGAGGTTGTTTTCCTCACTAATCCATGGCATGTTCATGATAATTCATTTCTGTGGTTGAATCAATGCTCCTATAAATTTAAACTTGCTGAAAGTTACTGAGTGTGTTTAACATTGCCATCCTTACTTCTACTTTAGTTCCAAAAGAAATCAATTAGTGTGCCTTGTTAGAAAACTGATTGATAAAGTTAATCGAATTATAAGCAAATATTTGTTGAGGGCTTACCATGGCAGACTTTGTTTTCTAGGCTATGGAGAGACAGCATTGAATAGGAATGTCCTGCTCTCAGGAAGTTTACATTCTTGTGGCACCAGACAGATTAAAAAATATGAAAACAAAAATTAAAGACTATAAAAGAAATAGAGACAAGAAAGATGGGCCTTATAGTTAATAATTAACAAAGCAAAGCATTCTATATTTACTCTTGTGTTCCTAAGGCTTACTGAACTAACTTTCAAGCAACTTTTCTATGTATCCCAAATGAGCTCATTAGTTATGATGTTAGTAAAATAAATCACTCAGTTGGAAACAGCGTACAAAGTACAATCTATTTAATTTCTGATCCTTTGAGGTCTATTAAAACTTGCCAGAATTCTAGCCTAACATATATCTCTAAGAATGTAATAAAAAATGTGCATGAAAATGTTTGCTGAGAATCCTTCCTTGGTTAAGAAATAGATTAAATGATCTGGTGAAACATGATTTTATTACCTTGAACGATGGTCCAAATTAGACTAATAGGGGAAAAGAAATATAAGATAGAAACTTCAAAAAGTAGAAATATAAAATTTAAATGATTATGAGATAGGAGTGGAAAGGGGGGGAAAGGTTTAGAAAAACTTTCAAGGGCATGAATTTGGCAATGCTTTAATTGTAAAATATGATTAATGAATATGACAGAATTTGGAGAACTTAAAAGTACAAATTGTTTACAGTCCTGGTCCAGGCATAACTGCTGGCTAAATCTGTAACTGTTGAAGATTTCTCCACTGTTTCCTTACTTAGTCTTCAGCCAAGTATCCATTTCCTTTTGCTCTTAAAGCCAGATGAATGACATTTTAATTTTTACATTATCTCTTTTTTCTCCTACCTACAGTTTTAGAAGCAAGTTTATCTCGCCAACAAATTAAAATGGAAAACAGTCTAGTCCAGGGAAAAATAACAATGAACCAAAGATTTGCAGTGTAACTTCAGATGCCCACAGTGTGCTCAGTATTGAAACACTCTTGTTCATCAATCTGTTTATCTCTTTATCCTCCTCCCTCTAGAATGTAAACTCCACGAGAGTAGTGTCCGTTCCTATTTTGTTCAATACCTTTTCCCCAAATATATTTCAGATTGCCGAGCATAAATATTTGCTCAACCAACAAATCCAAAAATGTACTTAAATTCCAGCTTAAATTCCTTCTTTGCTACAGCTTAAAATTATTTTCTCTTGTTTAACCTCCATTTGAATAAGAATCAGTTTATCATAATAAAAAATAATTTCCTAATATTTTGATAATAGTCTTAAAACCCACTTTGAAGAAATGGGTTAGTCTATGTTTGGTTTTAGTTTAATGTTACTGACTCATCCTAGAGACCCTTGATGACCAAATCCTTTTCGAAGATATTATAGGTCATAATGGACAGGGGTCCTTATTTTTTATACTATATTCTTTATTTGTTTCTACCCACCACATGTTTTGAAAGGATTTCAGACAGCTTTGTGGATCCACTGGCATGTTTGTTCTTATTGAAGTTATTAAATTCTCAAATTACATAACCTGTTGCTAGGCATGTAAGAGATCCTCAATGTATCAGTGATATTAGACTGTTTAGTCAGAAAAATTTCTAACCTGATTAATAAGACACATAGAGAATAATAGAAACAACTTCTAAAGTTTAGTTTCTCTTCTCTGGTACTTATATTGACTTTATACTTTCCAAACTCTCTCACATACAAGTCACTCATCAGTCATTGTCAACTGTCTAGGAGGTCCTGTCCCATCTATTGCTTAATCCTGGTTAACTAACTTCAGGCACTGGAGGGAGTAAACTCATCCTTCTAAAATGTTGCATTATTTCTAGAGTTCTAAAAGAGAGATTACATTTTGTGAAGCACAGAATGTCCAACCAGGGAGTGACTTGGTCATTTTGAGCTCATCCAGTATCTCATATCCGCAATTTGAGGATACATTGTTTGTAAAAACGAAAACAGACCTTAACTTCAGGAGCTTTCATGAATCTCCCATCGTCAGTATTGCAATTTTGCCTGGCCTCTGTTATGCTCAACAATTTACAAACAAATATTATATTTATAAGGATGCTACGTGGAAATCAACATGATCTTTAGTTACACAGACCAGTCTTTAGGGAAAATCTGCAAAAATGATCACGCTATAGCACATTACAGAGAGTAATAGTTCTAAAACAGAACACTCATGTGGCAGTCATAAAAAGGAATCAGAGACTTTTTCTATACAGAGCCTGTATTTTAAAGATGTTGACAGCCAGGATATCAAAACAAACCATTTGTGTTATGTCTCCTGTGTCTATTCAAAATGAGAAGGTCAAGGAAATTAGCCAGGTATTTTAAATAAACACCTGCTGGTTAGTGTCCTGTACCAGAACAAGCAAAAGCTCAAGAGGCTCTATTTCTTGTAGGTAGAAAATGTTTTTTATATCCAAAAAGGTAAATTCTCTCACATAAATTATAAATTTTCTCATTAAAATATTTGAGTTTAAAAAACCCTCAAAAAGTACAATGTACGAGTGGCAATTTAAAAGACAAAAAGAAATTTTTTGTGTATGCTAAGACACAATAAGTTATGCAGGGCTTCAAAAGTAAAACAAGCTCTTAAAAATATCAAGCCACAGTACACCATGCCCCATAGCTCTGCTCTAGAATGTGAACAAGAGGACATCTCTGATAAAGATATCATGTCCTTACTGACATCCAAACACCAACAGACTAAATGCCATATGAATATTATTTCATTTAAAGATTATAACAGTGCCCAAGCATCATTCACACTTTATAGATCAAGAGACTAAGGCTTGGGGAGGTCACACATGCAGCCAGTAAGAGGTGATATTTAAGATTTGAGCCTACTGCTATCTGACTCCAAAGGATGCTCTTATCCTTTCTACAACCAACCCCTTCCCGAGGTGGTATGAAGTTAATTACTGGGCTACATTTTGTACATATATTTCTTATTGCACAGTTTGGCACTAAATTGTTCATCATTATTTACCTCTTGATCTCTTTTTGAATCTGAATTCCCTAAGGGCAACTCTACATCTTATTTATCTCCATAGCCCCAGTACCACTCACAGCCTTGTCCCTCTTGAAGCAGGTACTCAGTGACAGCTGAAATGAACTGAAAGGGTCTATCGATCTCGGATCCTATAAGAGTTTGCTAAATCCAAATGTTCTGTTTTTCCCTGTCACCAAAGCAACCTGACATCACGATATCATTTTTTGCCCCCTCACCTCACTGCTAATGTCCATTCACTGGTGTCTCATTCATAGATCCTTCTGGCCACCTTCCCGCCTTCACTGAAATGTTTCTCCCCTGATGACACCTCTCTCACCATGGGCTACCTGGAGCAGAGGCAGCTCATTCCACCATATCACACTTCCCACAGAATCTACAGATCATGTCGACCTTCCCCTCACTTCTCAACCCTTTGAGGTTCATGTTATCTGGCTTATGAATCAGTCCCACTTTAAATGTCTCTTGACAATAAGTGGCTTCATTCATATGAATCATTCATTTATTCATTCATTCAGTAAAGTTTATTGAGTGTTTAATATGCACCAAGTGCAGAGGGTAAAAGATGGATGATTGACTAGTAAGGAACATGGATTGTAGTAAATGATCATATCATATGGTAACATTATTATAGTAATATACAATATGTTGAAGGAGGGATTGCATCCATACATTCAACTAGCACCTTAGAATTCAAAATCTTACCTCCAGTTCAGATGTCTCTTCTGCCTTTCTGAAACGATTACCACCTCAAGAAACAGCTAAAACCAAAGCTGTCAATATTTTTCCCTAGGCTCCTTCTCCAGGCTTCCATATCCCTCATCACCACCAACCATGCAGATCCCTAAATTAGAAACCATAGTACAAGGACAGAAATCTCAAATGGTTATAGAGGAGAAATAGAATCCCTAAGTGAGTGAAATAGGACAGGGTAAACAACTGGGAAAGGTAGAAACTGTGGCAAACTGAAAACCACAGTTTTTTTGGTCACATTTTTAGGAGACCATCGCTGATCCCTTCCTAGCAATTACTGCAGCTCAGGAATATGAGCCCAGTTCTGCCACATCTTGCAATTTTTAACAAGAACCTGGGAATCCAGATTTTTGTGAGCAATTTCCTAATTTGTTTAACGTTATGCAGCCAGTTAAGGATCACCAGTATATGTGAAAAGCATTAGGTGAAAGGTGGTTAAGGAGCAGTGTAGACATAGCATGTTAAAGCATCACCCAGGACTTCCATGGTGGTCCAGTGGCTAAAACTCCACACTCCCAGTGCATGGGGCCTGGGTTCGATCCCTGGTCAGGGAAATAGATCCCACATGCCGCAACTAAGGGTTCGCATGCAGCAACTAAAGATCCCACGTGCCACAACTAAGACCCGAAGCAGCCAAATAAATAAATATATAAATACATATTTTTTAAAAAAAGCATCGCCCCACAGAGAACTTTCTAATTACAAAAGGGAGAAGACATCTTCCCAGTGGAGAAGTCGAGTGCAGACCACTTTGAGCAAGTGCTCAAACTTCACAGCACCAATAACAATAAGAGAAACTGACTTATGTGCTCCTGCTAAAATCCAGTGGGAAGTCTGTACACTACAGTCCCCAAAAGTTTTAACCTGAATCTAATCATGAGGAAACAATCAGGCAAATCAAAATTAAGGGACATTCTCCAAAACAACTGAACTGAGCTCATCATAAATGCCACAAAATGTCACAAAAGACAAACAAAGGTGGGACCCTGTTTTACAGAAAAGAAGACTAAAGAGACATGACAACTAAATGCAATATGTGATTATTAAGTGGATCTTGGATTTAAAACATACACACATGCACACACACACATACAACATTGTTGGGGCAACTGGGAAATGTGAATATGGATGGTAGAGAAGCTAATGTTATTGTATCATATTAAACTTCCGGAGTTTGATAATGATATGGAGATTTTTCTAGGAGAATATCCCTTTTCTTAGGACATATATGCTTGAGTATTTAGGAGTGAAGTGACCTGATGCTTGAAACTTGCTTTCAGTTGACTCAGGAAAAAAAAAGGGGGGGAGAAAGAAAAAAAGTGAAAAATAAATGTAGAAAAATTAACAATTGATAATTGTTAATTATCAATTGACAGCAATATGGCATATGTATGGGTATCCTTAAACAATTGTGTCCTTGTACAATTTTTTTCTAAATAAAAGTTACCTAGAATCAGAAGAATAAAAGATAAACACTTTGTTGAACCACACTCCCTCCTCCAAAAAAATGCTCCTAATTTATAAACCTCTGACTGAGGCAGATTTAGCCTATAGACCAGCCCTAGTCTGCAATTGGTTTAGAAGGATTCCTTCCTCTTTCTCATTTTATTTCCAGGCTAATTCTCATGCTGAAACTTCTCTGTCATCAGCTCACTGCTCCTAACTTTTTAATCCCCACTTCCCAGCCCCAGTTCACACCTTAAATTTCTAACTTGCTTTATAACCACAGCCCCTCTGCCTCCCCTCTCTCCTGCCAATCTATGCTCTGTGGCCAAGTCTTTTTCTAAAACACAATCTATCTAATCATCTCTTGCTCTCCAGTGCTCAGAAGAAAGTCTAAACGTACTTGCAAGCAAATGAAATGACCTTCGCCGCCTGTCTCCAGACTGCATGCCTCTTCCCCTCTCTTTTCAATAATATTGTCTATGCACGATTCAAAACTGCTTACTAGTCCTCACACACCTCACACACCACACAATTTTATTCTCTTGCTCAAGTGTGTCACTCTGCTACAAGGACTTTCCTTCCCTTATAGGTCTAGCAAATTCCTATCCAGCATTCAAAACCCCCTTCAAGGGGAGTTCCCTGGTGGTCTAGTGGTTAGGATTCGGAGCTCTCACTGTTGTAACCCAGGTTCAATCCATGGTTGGGAAACTGAGATTCCCACTAAAAACCCAGTCAAAAATCAACTTCAGTGAATATCACCCCTCTCCTATGAAGGAATGAAGAGGTTCGTCCTGTATTCCTTTCTATGTATCTACTGTTGTGTCTCCATCTCTTCCTTCAAATTTTATGTTCCTTGAAAGCAGGAACCCAAGCCTAGAAGGATGCCTCTTGCTTGGGAAACATAAACATTTGATGAGTTGATTGTCTTTACAACTGCTTTATTCAGGGACTTCCCTGGGGACACAGTGGTTAAGAATCTGTCTGCCAATGGAGGGGACACCTGTTCGAGCCCTGGTCCAGGAAAATCCCACATGTCGCAGAGCAGCTAAGCCCATGCACCACAGCTACTGAGCCTGTGCTCTAGAGCCCACGAGCCACAACTACTGAAACCCGCAGACCTAGAGCCCGTGCTCCGCGACAAGAGAAGCCACCGCAATGAGAAGCCCGTGCACCACAACGAAGAGTAGTCCCCGCTCGCCTCAACTAGAGAGAGCCTGCGCGCAGCAATGAAGACCCAAAAGCAGTCGTAATTTAATTAATTAATTACTTTTTAAAAAATTGCTTTATTCAGTCTGTTTCTATTTTAGCACTTTCTCTGGAAAAGCTATTCTATTCAGAGAAGGTCCTAGGTGGGTACCCTGTGAAAGGTAGCTAAGCATTAGAAGGTAATCAAAAACAAACTGATGAAATGTTGGGGATAATTACTCGTTTCAAAAACAAAATTAAGTTTCTGGGCCTATCTTAGATGAGAAGAAAATAAATCCCAGAGCCAAGGCCTTCAAAGCCTGACAGATGAGTTTTGTTGCTGTGAGGTGTTAAAGGCTTAACTTCTCCGCTTCCAAGCGTCTGTGCTCTCAAGACCTTTTTCTGTTCCTTGGGAAATTCTAAACATATTACCATGGCCTTTTCAATGCGAGGGTCTGTTTCCTGTAACTCCGCGCCTCCTTTCAATTAAGATCAAACGGAATTCGACATGAAGTGGATCCACGACTCTTTCTCAAGCTAATGTTAATTATAACTTTGGTGGATGCGTTGTAGCTTGTTCTCAGCCTATCTGGTTTTATGAGCAGACAGGGGCAAAGCTTCAAGGAGACTGAGCATTCTGCCTCTATTATTATCGTGTTTGCTTGTAATAATATATAGGAATTTTTTCTTCCCAGAAAATCTTCACATAATTATTTCTTATATTGAAAGCATTAATCTTCCCTGGAAGCTAACAATAAAAGTGTCTTTTTATTCACTTTTGCTATATTCTTTAGGTAATTTTTAAAAACTCAGATATTTTGTTCTGACATATTTAATGTGAAATTTGCTACCTTAAAAATGTAATATTTGAACAATTTACTGTTGTGTGAAAGGCTTTAACCATTTCTGAACCAAAAATCTTGAAAATAATATGGGGTAACTAAGTGAACACAATTGACCCTCAGTGGTGGATACATATCACGAGCGTCAACATACCTACTGTTTCCTTAAACAAGAGTTTGCAAAGAGGCAGGTGAGTCAGTTAGGTGTACCAGATAAAATGCAGGTAAACAGATAAACAAATTCAAGTTTAACGGGAGGTCCTGTGTTTTTACTTGCTAGACCTGGCAACTCTAAATGTAGGCTGGTTTTATTTAGTAAATACACTGTTTTTAAAAATCCAGTTATCTTTTCTTTTTTAATAGGAAGATTTGGCAACATTGGGCTCACATTTTTACATTACTTCAGCTGGAGCTGAGCATGCATTGCCCATTCTATAGGTGATCCTTTGCTCTCTACAACACAGTCACCACCTGGCCCACTCCTGATTCCTGAATCCTACAGGCGTGAGTTTTTGACAGTGGTCCAATCCGCTCTCTATGTTTACAAACTGGGTAGTTGCATACACCTACCAGCTGCATCCAGACTGTGCCCAAATTCCAGCTGAGAAGCAGGTAATTTTCATAGAATTGCACACATTTGTACTGATTATGCATTGTTGTATCCTATCATATATGCCTCAAATATACAAGTTATTTTTCAGATACTCTACAGTTCTTGCTTTCTTTTCCAGCCCACCAGTCAATTTAGCCTCAGCCCTAAGCATTTTAGGTGACATACAAAGCTATAGTGGAAAAGCAGTGATTTTAAATGAGAATAGTGAGTATTTTAATCCCTGTTCAATACCTAAAATAATCATATGACTTTAAAAGTTTATTTAATCTTTCAACATATCAATTTTCCCATCTGAAAAAGATATAGAGGTTGGACAAAATGTCTATTGCTTTAAGTATATATTGCTGTTAATAATTGATGACTCTATGATAAAGTTAGTTTATAGTCAAGTCTTTCTGAAACTCTAGAAGCAGAACATCAACTCCTGAGGCAAACAGTTAAGTAAGTTTCCCATATTACTGTAAAGTTTTATGACATTAGAAAACATTCATCTATTGTCAGACTTGCATAGCATCACTGCAGATTGCTAGGAGACTGTAAATGTTTTTACAAGCATAAAGCCTACACTTTTTCCTACTGCTATCTACTGCAAAAAAAGTTTGCACAGCTACTGGTCCAAACATACCCCTTCTATTGACTCAGAGTAACAGATATAGCCTTTAAAGATCTAAGTTGAAGAAAGAAAAAACTGGTTATTATCATTTAATCCACAGAGGGAGGGGACAATATAAACAAGTCTCAAATTTCAATAATGTCCTTGAAGAGCTATTCCTAGCAGAGCTTTGGTTGATGTAGATCTACCAGACACACTGGACTTTAAAAAACAGGGAGGTGAAACTGTCTTCCAGGTTGTAGAGACAAGACCACACCTGAATACACCCAATCTCTCTGAAAGAATTAAGTACCTACCTCATTATAAAAACCTCCCTTTATGCAAACTAACCAGATTGCCTCAACCTTAAATGAATGCAAACACTTTCTCAATAGATGCATTTATCTCCCCCAACAGCTTTTTCTAGGTTCCTGTAATTATAGGTCATTGCTTTGCATAAAGGTAAACATCATTCCTACCCTTATTCCCACAATTTACTTCCAAATTTAAATTATTCTGTTGTAAAAACTGAAGAACGAGCCAGACAAACGGTATCCTGGAGAGAGAATTCGTTAGCCATGGGACCAGGAAAATTCTTCTAAAGTTTATTAAATTGTTATCTTTAAAAAATTATAATCATCCATTGTTATATTTAGTAATTACATAGAATTAAAATGAAACAAAGGAATTAAAGTGAAATGAAAGAGCACAATAGGAAGATGTGATAAAAATTTGCAAAAAATTCAGATTTGGCAGTGACTCTACTTATTCTGCCTATTATTTAGTTTAAAAACTGTAGCAGAAAACAAAATATCCAGGTTATTAGGTTCTTAAAATAGATTATATGAGCAACTTTAAATATTACCCATATCTCTACAAAGCTACATAGATAAAATTTTAGTTATGATGTTATTTTGAAACTAATTTTTAAAAAGGCATTAATGCAGGTATCTACTGGAAATAATATAAAATTATTCAGAAAGAAAAGAGCATTCTAAGCTTAAGCTTAATCTACTTAATCTCTATTTAATAAATGTTTGACCACTCACCGATGAAACATAATAAGCAAATAAAAAATTTATCATCTCAGTAGAATAAAGATGCCATGTCAATGCACTGCCATTTCATGGTTAGTGTATCAACAAGTAAGTAAATGTTAACAATACTTTATGTTGTATTTTTTATATCTGGTAGTAGGCCCAGAAATGCCTTACAAAGATAGCAAAAATACTAATTAATAAAAGTTAGAAAAGAAAATGTTGGAACAGGTTAGAGCAAACCAAGTAAGAGGATAATTTAACAAGGATGCTAGAAGTTCTATACACCTTATATGCTATGGAAGTATGGAGTCTCTAGCATACAAAGGGCAGTACTTAAATAAATAAATAAATAAGCCTTTGTATGATGCTTAGCAAAGAAGCTTTTTGACCTCTTTTTTTCTGGGAAAAAAAATGAGAATAAAAATTGTGGTTGTTTTGAAATTAAATATACACACATTCTCAGAACAGTACTTGGCACAGAGCAAAAAATTAAAAAATACTACCAGTAACTATTATAATTTTGGTTTGTGGGAAGATAATGGCAGAAGGAAAAGGCAGATGAGAAAAACTTCTTTTTCCATGAATATCTCTTTCATAGCACACTATGTTCTACGTTATATGGAAATAATATTGTCTTTAGGACCACCTCAATGGCAAGTGATGATTCTGACCTTTTTTAAGTTTGATGGAGAAAATGAGATGAGGCATAAAAAAGAATACAAAGGTGAATGCACAAACACAACGAGAAATATAAAATGGCAAAATTTTCAGTATTTCAATGGGGTTTTATAGACTTCATCATCACAGGACTATACACCCATACTATTTTTTGTTAAATGTAAGAGTAGAAAAAAATTTTAAATATAGACATATTTAGCTGTGGGGCTCATTCATATGTAACTGTCTACTTTTTAACACCTTTCAAGCCACATAATTACATATTTCAGATATGGCTAGGAAGTAAAATATATAGCTTTGTCAATGTTTCTTTATTACATTGATGTGAGAAAATGAAGGGTTTTATTCATGAGTGAAAATATTTACCATTGGGTCCCACTTTGTTTTAAGTCGTGTGCAAAGCACTGAAAATTCAAAGATACAAGGAGAGTGCTTATCCTCAATTAAATCCCTTAATTTATAGAGAGCTAACCTGTCTTTATGTATCAAAGAACAGTAAATTGCATCTTCAGCAACCAGAATGACATTCTTTATGTTGAATATTGGAGATGACTCAGAAGAAAAGGCAAAAAAAAAAAAAAAATGAAGGAAAGAAAGTAAAACTATAGTTTACTAGGAGAGGGAAAATAGTTGAGGAAAAAAAAAAAAAGGAATCCAAGCTGACAGATATATTGAGAGTTGGAAATATAAAAGAGAAAACAATTATATTATGTTTTTGATCATGATGCTTATTAAACATTAATATGTTTAAAAAGAAAAATTAAAATCTCAGTTTCCTAACTTTGGAAAATAAATGATGAGAAATACAATATGAAATGTCCAGAGAAGTCAAGAGATTAGAATCAGACCACAGGATGTGTTCTGAAATAGCATACTAGGCTTCAACCAGTAATTCATGTTGAACAATGGAATGAAATGAGATCATCTTGGTAATTAACAATGGTGGGGCAAGAAGAATAGGCATAATACCTATATGAGTAACTAATGCTAAGTGTGTGACATAGTTACCAGTCTGTGATATAATAAGAAAATTGTAAAGTTTAAAACTAATAGAAGTTACACATTAAAGGTACTGTTCTTGTAGAAATGGCAAAGGAGTAAGTCAATTAAGTAACATTTATTAGTATATATTTGTTTCTAGAGTTTCAACAGCAAAACCCTGGTTAAAGATTTGATCAAGGTGGGAATGTGAATTGGTACAGCCACTGTGGAGAACAGTATGGAGGTTCCTTAAAAAACTACAAATAGAACTACCATATGACCCAGCAATCCCACTACTGGGCATATATCCTGAGAAAACCATAATTCAAAAATAGTCATGTACCAAAATGTTCATTGCAGCTCTATTTACAATAGCCTGGAGATGGAAACAACCTAAGTGTCCATCATCGGATGAATGGATAAAGAAGATGTGGCACACATATACAATGGAATATTACTCAGCCATAAAAAGAAACGAAATTGAGCTATTTGTAATGAGGTGGATAGACCTAGGGTCTGTCATACAGAGTGAAGTAAGTCAGAAAGAGAAAGACAAATACCGTATGCTAAAACATATATATGGAATTTAAGAAAAAAAAATGTCATGAAGAACCTAGGGGTAAGACAGGAATAAAGACACAGACCTACTAGAGAACGGACTTGAGGATATGGGGAGGGGGAAGGGTGAGCTGTGACAAAGCGAGAGAGAGGCATGGACATATATACACTACCAAACATAAGGTAGATAGCTAATGGGAAGCAGCCACATAGCACAGGGAGATCAGCTCGGTGCTTTGAGACTGCCTGGAGGGGTGGGATAGGGAGGGTGGGAGGGAGGCAGACGCAAGAGGGAAGAGATATGGGAACATATGTATATGTATAACTGATTCACTTTGTTATAAAGCAGAAGCTAACACACCATTGTAAAGCAATTATACCCCAATAAAGATGTTAAAAAAAAAAAAGATTTGATCAATTACACAAATGTATAAGGATTTCGCTAGTACAGTAGTCTTCTCCCCTTATCCATGGCGGATACATTCCAAGACCCCCCAGTGGATGCCTGAAACCAAGGATAGTACCAAAACCTATATATACTACTTTTTTCCTATACGTACATATCTATGATCAAGTTTAATTTAAAAAGTAGGCACAGGGCTTCCCTGGTGGCACAGTGGTTAAGAATCCGCCTGCCAGTGCAAGGGACACGGGTTCAAGCCCTGGTCCAGGAGGATCCCACATGTTGCGGAGCAGCTAATTCCGTGCGCCACAGCTACTGAACCTGCACTCTAGAGCCCACAAGCCACAACTACTGAGCCCACGAGCCACAACTACTGAGCCCACGTGCCACAACTACTGAAGCCCATGCGCCTAGAGCCCGTGTTCCACAATAAAAAAAAACACTGCGATAAGAAGCTCGTGCACCACAAAGAAGAGTAGCCCCCACTCACTGCAACTAGAGAAAGCCCAGGTGCAGCAACAAACACCCAATGCAGCCAAAAATAAATAGATAAAATAAATTTATTTAAAAAAATTAGGCACAGTAAGAGATTAACAAGTTATAATAAAGTAGATAACTATAACACCGTACTCTAATAAAAGTTATGTGAATACGGCCTTTGTCTCTCTCAAAACATCTTATTATACTGTACTTACCCTTCTTCTTGTGACGATGTGAGATGATAAAATGCCTACCTGATGAAATGAGGTGAGGTGAATGATGTAGGCATCATGATGTAGCACTGGACATATTGACCTTCTGACAATATGTCAGGAGGATCATTAGCTTCAGGTGATCCCCGGATCAGTAAGCCTTGATGATGTCAATGGTTGAACATCAGGAGCAGATGATGTGATACCTGGGAATCCTGGGAAGGACAGAGCGGGAGGGCGAAAGATTTCATTGTGCTACTCAGAACAATTGAAAACCCATGAATTGTTTACTTCTGGAATTTTCTATTTAATATTTTGGGACCAAGACTGACATAGGGTCCCAAACTGAAACCAAGGAAAGTGAAACTGCAGAGGAGGGGCTACTATAAATGTTGTCTCCCTGCAAGGAGAGACATTTAATTATTTAATTAGACCTCCATATTCTAGAGTCTGAGCCTAGAAATCATGGATGAGTTTAAAATTGAGAAGTCAAAGATGACTGGATTAGCTAACTCAAAAGAGACTAAGGTATAGCTTCAGGGCTAATGTATTTGTGTACTATTTATATTTTGGAACTTGTAAATATGTGTGGCATAGCTGTATTCTTTTCATGTAGACTGGTCTCCATGGAAAGTCAGTTTAAGAAAGTCAGTTTATGATTAGATAGTCGAACATGAAGGGGGAATTTGTTATGTAACTGAAATATCTAGTGGCACTAAGTTCCAAAAGTCTGAGGCCTACATCTGCACCAAATGGATGGGATACCTGCCTCAAGACTTTCACTAGATACATGTCAATGTCTGACTCGCTGCAATTTTATTTTCTGTTTTCTAGCTAAATATCTTTTCAGTTTAGCTTTCCATACATTTTACAATTGATTATATTTGAGTTTACTAAACATTCCAGTGAGATTACACCCAGAATGCTATGTTAGTATATTGGGTGTTTCCCAAGTCTTTAGTGAAAAATTTAAAGCAACTTTTGGTTACTCCCATAGATAACTAATCTTATTGAAGAATTATGGATTTTACTAGTTTAACTCTCAGAAGCCATCTTCTTCCCTAATTTCCAAGTGCTTGAGCAGCACACATTCTAGGTTCTACTTACAAACTTTATTTTTGGTTGCAAAACAAGTTCTCAATTTGACTGGGGAAAAAAAGTATACATTTTTTCTTATTTAGTTAATGAAATTATGCTATGTTTTGCATTTTACTCCAAAAAATATCCTTGTGTCCCCCAAATCAATGTATATACATACTGTGAAGTAGTAAAAATGTAAATATTACTGACTGAAATTATATCCATCCATGGAGTAGATAGTGGTGCCATTCATGACCTGCAGAACTCCAGCTAAGGAACAGTTTTGGGGAATGTCATTGATCCTATCCTGAATGTGCTGTATTTCTCATTCCTTTGAGACATCCAAGTATTTTCCAGAAGACAGTTCTGAGCCCCAAAGAGGGAACTGTTGATACTGACATATGCTTCCCAAGGACCAAGCAAGGATAGAAAACTGTTCCTTCGTTATGACAATTTATGTCATCAATGATCACATGAGAATGGTTTTTCTTGAACATGCAGTGGATTTCAGTGGCTGGAAGAGTAAATGGGACATGTTTAAACAGAGTATAGAGGAGATTATTTTAAGAAGTTTGGCTGTGAAGGAGAGGAAAAAAGAGACAGAGTTGAGAAAGGTTATTTTTTGTTTTCTTTGTTTTGTGTTCTTTATGGGAGAGACTTGGGCATGTTTGAATGCTGAATGAAAGCCTAAAGAAAACATACTGAAGATACTGCAGACTGTATCTTAAAATATTAACATTACAAATATTTGCACAGAGACTAACCAAATTGCTGTCATTTTATGCGTTACCCAAATCTAAAACAAAATCATGTGATGTTTTCTAAGAGGGATGTTTTTTTAAAAAAACAAAAAAGACAAAACAAAACAAAACCAGAGCAGCAAGCGTGATAAACTCAGGAGGGGCACATGGACTCCAGGTGTCATAGTTGGGGTTGTTTCATTGTGTCAGGGTGGCTATCTGCACCATCCCCACATGCGACGGTGCTTCTCTGGGTATGTGGGGCTCACTGAGCGTCCAGGAAAAGTCAGGAGCAGAGCTCTGCACTGGCTGTGGAAATGGACTACGCGTCAGTTTGGTCTATGTACCCAGATGATTTTCATCCACCTTGTGCAGTTATCCAAAGAAGCCTTTGATAATCAACACTGCTGTATATTATATATGAAAGATGTTAAGAAAGTAAATCCTAAGAGTTCTCATCACAAAGAAAAAAAAAATTTTCTGTTTCTTTAATTTAGTGAGGTGAGATGACGGATGTTCACTGAACTTACTGTGGTAATCATTTCATGATATATGTAAGTCAAACCATTATGCTGAACTCTTAAACTTATACAGTGCTGTGTCAATTTTTATAATATTTATTTATTTGGCTGCATCAGGTCTTAGTTGTGGCATGCAGAATCCTTAGCTGCGGCATGTGAACTCTTAGTTGCAGCATGTTAACTCTTAGTTGCAGCATGTGGGATCTAGTTCCCTGACCAAGGATTGAATCCAGGCCCCCTGCATTGGGAGCACTAAGTCTTAACCACTGGACCACCAGGGAAGTCCTGTTAATTATATCTTAATAAAAAAGAAGAAAAAAAAGTTAAAGAGAAAAAAGTTAAAGAATAAGTGACAGGAAAAAAAAACAAAGAAGTCTTGGACTTTGACTTCATGCCTTCAATTTTCTAAGGAACAGCTACCCATATTTAAAGTTTGGAACTCAGGTATATGAAGATGCAAAAGGCAGCAGAATTCAAGAACAGCTAACTCCAAGTCATATTATAGCTTTGGAAAAAGAAATCATGCAAAAACTTTAAAAAGAAAGCATTAGGGGCTTCCCTGGTTGCTCAGTGGTTAAGAATCCGCCTGCCAATGAAGGGCACATGGGTTTGAGCCCTGGTCCGGGAGGATCCCACATGCCGCAGAGCAACTAAGCCCATGTGCCACAACTATTGAGCCTGCGCTCTAGAGCCCACGAGCCACAACTACTGAAGCCCGCACACCTAGAGCCTGTGTTCTACAACAAGAGAAGCCACCACAATGAGAAGCCCACACACCACAACGAAGAGTAGCCACCTGTCGTTGCATCTAGAGAAAGCCTGTGCACAGCAACAAAGACCAACAAGGCCAAAAATAAATAAATAAAATTAAAAATTAAGAAAAAAGAAAGAATTAATAAAAGAGAGAAGAGAGAGGGAGAGAGATAACAATGTATGGAAAACCTTGCTCAGCTTATAACATTTTTATGTTTGAAAGCTTCCAAAAGGTTAAGGATGGTTCATCATAGGCAAAGCTGATGACTGTAAGTGAAAACTGAAAAAAATCTGCCCAGTCCCAAAAACAAGTATATATTCAACTTACTAAAGATAATATAATTCATTATGATAGTGGAATGAAACCTTCTGAAGAACAATTGCAGTTGGATGCAATGATCATATAAATTGCAAAATGAAACACCAAAGAAAAGGTGACACTGAGGGTGTTAAAATATAAGACTGAGTAATGTTCATAGTGGGTAGGATCAAGAAACCAATCAGGTTTAAACACCTGAATCTGTTGTAAAATTAGAAATAATAAAGTTGGTAAATTTTTATATTTAATTATTCATTTCCCTTTTCTTTAGCCATAAACTTCAGCCATTTTAACACATTTTGTATCAATATCTTGTTTTGGGAAACCCAAATAGTATAAGTACATGCTAAATTTATTTTGTGTTTCAGAACTACTTAGGATCGGATATAACAGTGAATCATTTTACCTTTTGATAAAAGTAAATCAGTCTGTGAACTTTGTTTATACTAGATGACTTACGTAGAAAAATTATTCTTATTTCCTTATATTATGGAAGCAGGAGTTTGCGTTCCTAAATTGACTCAAATTGTAGAAGCCACAGTGTTCTATAATATGATTGTATAATTTAAAAAAAAAACAGACTAATCTAGGTAAATTCTACTTCTTACATATAATTCATATTATATTCAGAGTTGATGGTTGTATATGTGATTGCTGGTTTCTGTTGCAATACTTCATAAAAGGAACTAAGACATCTACAAACTTTTTTCTCATTATCTTTTCTTTTTCCTAAAGTAAAAATAAAAAGTTATGTGAAAATTGCAAACTTTGCTTGAAACAAAAACAGATAAACCTGAGAACATTCTTAGGATACCATTGATCCATTTCTCTTTAAGCTTAATGGAACAATTTGACAGAAAAAAGATATACCTAATATATCTTAGATAGACAGCTTACATATACTGTCTTAATTCCTATAGGGTACTTTTTGCTTATTGGTTGATTGACAAGTCAGAGATGATGCATGTTTCTTACAGAAAATTAGTTATGGTTCTTAGATAAGATTACCTATCAAGGAAAAGACATGTTTAAGAGCAATTGCAAATTTCTCAATCAGGGGTCCCCAACCTCCAGGCTAGTACCTGTTAGGAACCGGACCACACAGCACGAGGTGAGCAGCAGGAAAGCGGGCAGAGCTCCATCTGCCGCTCCCCATCGCTCGCATCACAGCCTGAACCATCCCCCACACCTCCAGCTCCGTGAAAAAATTGGCTTCCACAAAACTGGTCCCTGGTGCCAAAAAATGTTGGGGTCCTCTGCTCTAAATGACCTAAGAGATATTCCCCTCTATATTTATAATATAAATAAAATATATTATAATTACAGTAAAAATATTTTAAAAACACAAAATTTATCTCTTAAATTAACTCATTTGTCTCATAAAATTGTCTATGTATATCCAGTTGCCATGCTGTTCTATTATTAAATCTTTAATCATCACAAACCAATATTAATATCCCAAATTTTCACCTTATTCAGATTACCTGAGAAATTAAAGAGGCACTGGATACTTGTACAAGTTTTCATATTATGTTTAGTGTCCAACCTAAATTTTTATGACAGAAAAAAGTACTGTAAGTTTTTCAGTGATTAATTTCATGTTACAAGGTATGGTTGAAATTTAATGATATTTCCACAAGAATCTAATTATATAAGTTATTAAACAGAAGCAAGATTTAAATATTTACTCTACAGTGAGATGATAGAGTAATGATATTAAAACATGTCTTGAGTTTTCAAATTGATAGTGGAAAAGTTTACCCCTAGATAACAGTTCCAGAATTTTACTGGGTTTTCAAGATCAGCATAAACAACTGCCTAGTTCAAATGGCTGTGAGATAACAACTGAGAGTGAGAATATTTTTCTCCCCTCTCCCAAATCTTTCATTTGTCATTTGCAAATAATGTATCTATTTCGGAAGAAGATCATTGATGAGGTCATTTGAACTTGACGTACAGTACCAAAATTGTCTAAAAAACCCCAGTTATAAAATTTGAATATATATTCGGGGTAATATTCTTCCCTCAGGTTAAAATTTTCAGCATGTATAAAGTATCACATTTTATGATTATAAAGTATAAAATTCCCTAAATTATACATGTTCCAAAATTTTGTTTTTAAGTAGATTTTTAAATAATTGAATATATTTTTCCATACAAGTTGTAAGAACTTATTTTTAAGGAAGAAAAAAAAAGGTAGATAACAACACCATCTCAGAAATGTCAACAAAAAATAATCAAAAGGATTGGAATGAAAAATATCATAGTTTATGCTGAATAGTAGTTCTGGAGGTAAACATGTTTAACTAGAAAACGATAAAGAAGATGTTTGTGAAGGAGATGGTGTTACATTTCCAAGCACATTAACAGCTAATTTCTGTGGTTCTCCCTTTATGATTTTAAATTCAAAATGACTATTAGATACACGCACACATGTACACACGGCCCATGTACATTAGTAGATACATACATCCTTCTTAAATCTATCCACTGAAAGAGTCTAAAACAATGATATCCCCAGGACTACTTGAAGTAATGACTGATTCTGGGGCTGGTATAGGCAGAGTTAAATATGAGCCTTGAATATCTTTTGGTGCCAAAAAGTAAAGAAGTGCTCAGAAAATTATAGAGATATATAAGGACACAGTGGTTCCATTATAACTTTTTTTAATATTTTTTAAATTTTTTGACCACACCACCCGGCTTGTGGGATCTTAGTTCCGCAACCAGGGATTCAACCTGGGCCCTCAGCAGTGAGAGCGTGGAGTCCTAACCACTGGACTGCGAGGGAATTCTCCATTATAACTTTAAATCATAGAGCCCTGTTTCTTTATGTATTTATTCCCAGCTGTGAAAAGTGAGGGAATTAGTGTGCTTAAACCACCACTTACCTTTCTTCTCCCTCTCTACCTTCAAAACTATGTTATAATCTTGGGTTATTATCATTCAGCACGGACCTAATACCAGGCACTACATAAAGAGAAGGGTCAGAGAAGGAATAAATAAAGTAAAATAAAAATATTTTATTTTTCTTATTCTTAATCGGGCTAATAGACAACTATTTTAAAGTAATAATAGCAACAATGTATTGGGCAATTATAGTTTTTAAATAAGTAAGATGAATGACATCAATGTTATAAGAGTGGGAGAGGTGACTTGAGAATACTCTGTTATTAAAGGTACCTGCACTGTCCACGAAGCATTATAGTGTTACTTGAAGATGTTCTTAGATTTGTTGTAAATGTATATTGCAAACTCTAGGGTAACCACTAAAAAGTTTTTAAGAAGTATAATTGTTATGTTAAGAGAAGGGAGAAACTGGAATCATAAAAGGCTCAGTTAACACTAGAGAAGACAGAAAACTGGGAAGCAGAAAAGAAACAAAGAACAAGGGCGATGAATAGAAAGTTACCAATTTGTCTCCCATGTGCTCAGAAACAAAACTATCTGGTACTATGGTGGTGGAAGATTTGCCATCTTTTCTATTTGGATCACTTTGGTCACCAGATGCTAAGGATTCTGATACTTAGATGCTGTGCCTGCTCCTACTGGTGATCAGGAGAGTGAAAAGAATGTATTATATTCAGTTATGTGTATCTTTTTTTGTTTTGTTTTTGTTTATTTATTTATTTATGGCTGTGTTGGATCTTCGTTTCTGTGCGAGGGCTTTCTCTAGTTGTGGTAAGCGGGGGTCACTCTTCATCGCGGTACGCGGGCCTCTCACTATTGCGGCCTCTCTTGTTGCGGAGCACAGGCTCCAGACGTGCAGGCTCAGTAGTTGTGGCTCACGGGCCTAGTTGCTCTGTGGCATGTGGGATCTTCCCAGACCAGGGCTCGAACCCGTGTCCCCTGCATTAGCAGGCAGATTCTCAACCACTGCGCCACCAGGGAAGCCCAGTTATGTGTATCTTAAAGCAATGCTGCCATGAGCTCCTTGCATCCTACAGGAGTTTTAATAAAACACACCTCTCAGTTTTCATTCACCAACACTTCTCTCAGGACAAAGTAATGAATCCATGGAAACTGGGCCAAAAGATTGTCTCAATGACAGACACATTCCTTCACTCAGAATCACTGTCCCTTTTTTCTCTTCCTGAGATAATATCCTTAAATAGAACTCCATTTATTCTGAGAAGTTATTATGTGTGCAACACACGATGGGAAGGACTGGTGAGCAACAGTGAATATAAACCCAGTTCCTGCCATCAATTACTTGATATTCTAGTAGAAAAGGTAGGGGACAAAAATAGACAATTACAACATAGTATAATAAGTGCTATGACAGAGAGGAGTATATGACTATAGAAGCACAGGGTAAAAGTACTTAACCTAGACTGGAAGGGCTAGTGAGAACAGATATGATGACCAAGATAGGTTGTGAAAGATGGGAAAGGGTTAGTTAGGTGAAGAAATATACTGCAGACAATGTGAATCACATATGCAGAAACAGGGAGTTGGAAGAGAGCCTGACATTTTCAGGGCTGTGCTGGCACTCTTAGGATAATTTCTTTTCCAGAAGGCTCCTTGCTTCCTTTTACAATATGACCTCTGTCTGGGCCTGCACCTCAATCCACCAGACATCCAAGTACTTTTCTTAAACTGAAGATTAATAGTTAAAGTGCAAGATGGAATCGTGTCTGAGTAAAACTCAATAACATTGTTAAAAAGAGAATGTGAAAGGTAAAATAAGGAGAAGAAAAGAGATAAAACCTAACTTCCTTCCCCCACAAAAATCTCAGGAGGTACCATATTCCAGGTATTTTGTTGGTTCTGGGCCAAGAAGTAGAGTGGGGAGATGGTATTCAATCCATCATGCCAAGAAGAAATTTGTATTAACATATTTGTAATTTGTGAGAGATGCCAATACCTGTCAAATTAAGATATGAGAAAACACAAGCCTTTGTCAGCAACTGACTAAAATGACAGGTGCTGGCTTTCCTAATATGACCCAATCCAGTGAATTCTCATTCTTTGCTGCAAAAACAACTGCAGAAATCATCTGATGTCCCGTGTTAGTCTTGGTCATTCTGCTGGCCTAACATGCAAGACGTTTGCCAGGAAGAAGAGGGTCAGTTGTGTTTTTGAGGCCCATACTTTGTGGTCCCACATTTTGGTATCCTCAGAAAATCTAGCTAATTTATCTTTAATTGCCTTTCACCTTAATACAGTGTCCTACGTTAAGTTGAGAAATCAGCCAGTCATCCCTAAGCAACCATAGATGTCAAAATCAATCAGATCTCATCCTACAAACAAGTTAAACAAGTTGCCAAAGCTTGGGATTTCATCCTCACAGTATGTAAACGTAGCAATAAATTGTGGATTTAGCATGCCAAGACAGAGGATAAAATGAAAATAATTGGTCATCTAAATTTCTCTCTGCAATGGGGGGCTGGATCTCAAAGAGAATAATTTTTTAAAGCATGAGTGAAAATGCTTATGCTTAACCCCTTGCGTTTCATTCCTATTCTGTTCCTTCTTGATCGAGATTATTAAATCAATAAATTTTTTTTAAACTCTTACCTTGGTTTCATAAACATTATTATCTCTAGCTTCCCATCTCACTTTTCCCCTGGATTCAATCCAGCAGAGAAAAGTATCTTCATCTGTTGCTTAAACCACAGCAAGCCCAATTTTCCTTCATGGCATTTCTTTTCTTTTGCATTAAGTTCAGTTGGTTTACTAGGAAATAATTTCTTTCCTCAACATTTCCCTTTGAACTTAATAAAGGTATTGAGTAGATGTGGTTTCTAGATTTGGTACCAGAAAATATTTATGTGGAGAAAAGTTGAAAATAATAGATAACTCTAGAAATTATTCATTTATGTCAAGTTTTATGTCTGTTAAGAGCCTCTGCCCCAAACCTTTGGATTTAAAAACACCTTTTTCGTTTTCAGAAAGGTTAAGGATCTAAGGTAACATATAGAAGAATAAGTAGGTAAGAACATTTAATAAAAATAGACTGTGAAATAGTAGACTGAGCTCTAAAAGATCCTCGGTAATAAAACCTATTCTGAAATCAAAATAACTTTTATGATGCCATTATAACACAACACTAGACACAGTTCAATAAAACAGATTTGATGGACCGGAACTGACTCTATTATATGTAAATTATAATATAATATGGGAAGTGTCAAATCAATTAGAAACAGATGGGCAGTTTAAAAAACTGTGTTGGCCAAAATATTCAATGTCATAGAAAGTTGGGAAGAGACGGTTAGAGACTGAAGAGACACAACAAAATGCAACATATGGACTTTGTCTTGTCTCAAATGCAAAGAAATCAATTGTAAAAAGACAACCGTGAGCTATGGACTGAGTATTAGTCAATATTAAGAAATTATTTTTAATTTTGTTACATGTGATAAATGTATGGTAATTATATTTTGAAAAAAGGAGGTGTCTTTCTCAGGTAGAAAAGTATACTCAATTATTTACAGGTGAAATGACCAGATACCTGGGATTTGTTAAAAAAAAAATATTCAAGATTAAAAAAGAAAAAAGGAGTGAAGGAGAAATGAAATAAGAAAGACAAAATAATCATTGGGAAAGTATAGGGATTCATTATATGATTTTTGCTACTTTCAAGTAGTTTTGAAAATTTCTGTAAAAACGTTTTTCTAAAAAACACTGGAATTATTTCTTCAAATAAATCTCACATTGAAACAAAGCAGAGTGTTTTGCTGAAGGAAGAGAGAGAAGAGAGCTACAAACTCCTAGCTCTTGACCCTTTCCCAGGAGAGTCCCTGAAATGTCTCTGTTGGAGCATGGTATGAGAACAGCAGCATCTGGTTCAACTCCCTCAGCTGATAGACAGCAGAGCTCTCTCCAAGCACCACGGTGTCCGAGTTGACTCTTCCCATCCCATAGCTGATCTTTTTATAGGAGTACTCACCTTCCTGCACAAACCCCTCTTCACCTTTCCAGGTAGGGACCTCCCTGTATACACTCTGACTTCAGCCCTTCCCTTGCTCTTGGTGCCTGAGAATTTGGTAAATATGCTATTCATCTTTTGATTTGTTGTCCTTATATGCAGAATATTTTATCATGGGACTAACCATAGTTTTCACTTTAATAAAGGATGCTTTTTAAAAAGAAAATGGTGTGGAGGCAATCGGTCAACGACTCAGAAAAAAAGTCAATAGATGCCTTAGCTAGGTTCTACTCCAAAACTACAAGAGTAGTAAAAAGTCAAATGTAAAATAAAAAGCATAAAATGAACAGCTAAAATAAAATTGTGGTTAAATATCAAGGTACAACATACCTAGGTAAAAGATAGGGTTTTCTAATCTTGAAAGTAAAAATCAAAATCTTTACTATACAAAGTCTAAAAACTTTCATCCCCAAAACATACAAATGTTTTAAGGGTTAAAATCATATAATAAGCTAGAAAAAGAGCCATAGCAAAAAAAGACAAGTGGTCAAACATTTTATTATTAGAAAAAGCTCTTAAAAATACTAAGATCACAGAAGAGCAAAAGGCTAAGGTCATAAATAGTCATTTCATATGAGAAAAATATCATAGGCATATCTACATAAATATCTATATTATTCTTGCCACTATTAATTAATGTAATTGTAAGGTAAATGAGAATTTTTACCTACCAAAACAGCAATAAAAATGTATCAAATATAGTTCTCACTCAGTTCAAAAATATCTCTAAAATATTCAAATCTTTGACTCTAATTCTTAGAATTTATCCTAAAGAAACAAATCTTATTAAAAAAATAAATTGTTCATTAAATTTTGCTTATCACAGTAAAAAGCTGAAAACAAGTTAAATGTTCAACAGTAGAAGATGATTAGATAAATAATGATTCAAATGCTTAATGACATTGTAAAAGATTCTGTTAATGCAAAAATGTTTATGTTTTAAGATCAAGTCTAAAAAAATTAAAAGATGTAGATTTTAATATGAAAATGGTCACTAATATTTTCAAATTAAAGGCTAACTTTTTCATAGATTCAAAATAAAATCTATTTAGTCATTCTTTCCTTTGGATGTTGAGATTAAATGATTTTGTTCTTTCCTGTTTTTTGTTAACTTTTAAATTTCTCTCAAATTTTCTCTAATAAATACTACTTTTATTATTTTGTTAAATATAATTTAACAAAGGAAAAGATGTGTGCTCTACTTGCAGTGTAAACAACTTTACACTGTGTGTTTATTAGGAAAGAATGACATAGAAGTTTGGCAGTATGAGCTGTTCCTTGGTCTTCATAGTGTTATAGTATGTCATATTGAAATTTATCTTTTCCCTTAGTTATAGATCTTTGTATCAAGCAGCTAGCTAGGCAGAAAGTGAAAAGGAATTGCTGGGTGAAGATGAAATAAAGGTCTCTGGCAGAGCTACTGATCTTCCCTTAGCAAAATTCTTGGAGATTCCGAAAGGTAATGCCTCATATTATACTGAACCAAAAATTGCCATCATGATCAAGACATTTTCTGTCATGAGCCTAACACAATGTCAATAATGTTAATAACCACATGCTGATCATGGAACATAGTGAAATATTTGAGATATGTTATTTAGGGAAAAAAGAGCATTCTGCCTACTAAAGTTTCTTCTTTTAATTTTAAAAACATGGCTAAAATATGCATACAAGTATTGTAGTATTATTTGTAATAATGGCAAATTGGGAAAAAACTGAAATGCCCAACAATAGAGGAATAATTAAATACAGTACTGACTATTCATCCTTGTGGAATATTATATAACCATTAAAAATGAGGTAGGTCCATATACTTTGACACGGAAGTTTCTTGTAAAGAATAAATAAAATAATTCACAAGCTATATGTATACCTGTGTATAATTTCATTCTCTTTAGGGGGTGGGTTGGAAGGGGCCTTCACTTTTTTACATACTTCTGCCTTTGCTTTTTTTTTTTCTTTTGCGTTCCGTGGGCCTCTCACTGTTGTGGCCTCTCCTGTTGCGGAGCACAGGCTCCGGACGCGCAGGCTCAGAAGGCCATGGCTCAAGGGCCCAGCCGCTCCGCGGCATGCGGGATCTTCCCGGACTGGGGCACGAACCCATGTCCCCTGAATTGGCAGGCGGACTCTCAACCACTGCGCCACCAGGGAAGCCCTGCCTTTGCATTTTTGTGATGAGAAGATGTTGCTTTTATAACTTAAGAAGAAGGAGAGGGAAAAGAAGAGGAGGAAAAGGAAGAGGAGGATGAAGAATCAACAGTAACAGGAGCAGCAACAAAGCAAGGAAGGAAGGAAAGAAGGAGGAAAAGAAGAAAGGAAAAAAGGAAGGAGAATTTGCAACTGACGCCACCAGATGGATGCAGAGCCATTCTCCAGAGCTGGTCTTGACTATCCACAGAGGGTGTCACACAACAGCAATGTCTTAGTGAAATCACTGTAGGTCACGGTATGGTTCTAAATTTTTATAGCTCAAATATCAGTTTACCAAGAGCCGATCTATTTCTGAAATTGAGGCCTGACGTTTTTTCCAAATATGAGGCAGATGTAAAAACTAGGAAACCACTGCATACATTTATTATTAGAAATAGATGTAAATATTGGCCCAGAGCCTCACATTCTCTGATCAACCTCGTCCCCTCACTAACGAGGGCCTTTGGGAGAGCAGAGTGGGCAAGGATGCAGATATGGTTGCAGAACTTAACTGGGCCACTTACTGCTACTGACTTTGGTCAAGTTTCTTAACCTCAGTTTACACATCTGTAAAAAGAAGATAATAATTATCTCTCAGGTTTGTTGTGCAGAAAAGCATATATGAATATACAGAGGAGGTAGTTTGATGAGCATAGAAAATGGGGGAAGAATTTGATGTGGGTGGCTAGTTTCAACCTATATGTCTATTTCCCTAATGGAGGTATACCTGACTTAGAGCCAGAGAAGTGTATCTGCTACAATTGCATTCATTAATTAGCAGTCAATATATTATTACTTTGCCAGACAAAACACTAGGCAGTAACAATACTGCAGAGAAAAAGAAAAAAAAAGGCTCCTGTTTTCATAGTGAGTCCCTGACTTACTATGGTTGGAGTTATGACTGTTTTACTTCGTGATACGCATTCAGTAGAAACCGTGCTTCAGAATTTGAATTTTGATCTTTTCCAAGTGAGCGATAGCAGTACAATGCTCCCTCATGATGCTGGGCAGCTGCAGTCAGCCACGCAATCGCGAGAGTAAACAACCAATACATTTACAACGATTCTGTACCCATACAGACATTCTGCTTTTCACTTTCATTACAGTAATCAATAAATTATGTGAGGTATTCAACACTTTATCTTTAATTGGCTTTGTGTAAAGATGACTTTGCCTAACTCTAGGCTAAACGTAAGTGTTCTGAGCATGTTTAAGTTAGGCTAGGTTGTTCTGAGCGTGTTCAAGTTAGGCTAGGTTAAGCTATGATTTTCAGTAGGTTAAGTATATTAAATACACTTTTACTTATAATGAGTTTATCAAGACGTAACCCCATCTTAAGCCAAGGAAAATCTGTATTAGGAAAGTCAAACACTAAACCATTCAGCCCACATTGTAAAGAAGAGAGCAAGGTGCCATGGGAGTATAACATGGGCAGCCCCGGGAAATCAGAGAAAGGTCCCAGGAGGAAGCAACATTTCAGTTGAGAATTGAAGGGTGAGTAGGAGTTAGCTAAGTGAAAGATGTAAGAAATTAATAAGCAGAAACCTCAATTAAATATAAAGTCAGAAGACTCTCACACCCAGCTCCAATAGCAGAGCCCAACAGGAAGAAGAAAGGTTCCTCTTCTTTCCTGACAACAACACAGCCAAGGAAAAACCATGGACTCTTTGTTTACTACAGCCCTCCCAACTTCCTTTTCCCCTCTATAAAAGCATCCTCCTTCCCTTGCTGTGTGGGCCTTGCCTGTGGCTCCCTGTGGTTGCAGACCCCGAATTGCAATTCTCTGCTGATCCCAAATAAACCCATTTTTGCTGGAGAAATAACTGGTGGTCTATTAGCTTTAGGTCAACAAAGAGAAGGAGTGTGACTCAGGCAGAAGGAACCGTTTGTGCAAGGACCACAGGTGAGAAGAAACTGAGAGATTTGGAGGTACTAGGAAAAGTCGAGAACAGCTGTGACAGAGGGCTATGAAGAGCGATGAGACTGCAAAAATGTCAGATCCAGCAGATCCAGTCTGCTTAGAGGCAGACTGAGGGATTGCAGTCATTTCCACAAAGACAAAAGGAGTCGTTAAAGATTTCTAAACTGGAAATTCATGCTGTCTCCCTTCTCCATTCTTTTCCTTTATGTTAATAATACTCCTTTTAGCTGTCTTATGGTGGGGACACATTCTGACCCTTATTCTTTATAAGGTTAATATTTATTCATCAAATTCTCAGAGTTCTGAAAGTGACCATGTGTCCCTATCTACTGTAAGAACTGAATTTATTTAAAGTATTCTCACCTTGTGTTCTTTTCATATTTGTAATGGTCTTAATTTTCTAGACCTCATGTATATCACCAAATGTGGTGTCAGACACTAAGGTTTGTTTTTCAATGGCTTCTGATTACACAAATTGTCCTATCAGTGTTTTACTTATTACAGTTTTTTACAGAAGTAGAAAACACAGAGGTAATATTTTGACATTCAGAATTTGACCACGCTGGATTTTTTTTTTCCTAGCCTTACTAATTTTCCCTTTGTTCATTTCCTTTGAAAGAAATTGTAGCCATTAGTTAATGCCACCCATTTGTCAAGGACTGTCCTATACACGTCACTCACATCTCATTTAATCATCACAATAACGTTGCAGGAATGAATTTCTATTTTCTTTAGAGTTGGGGGACTGAGGCTCAGAGGTTATATATCTTGTTCAAGGTCACACGGTAAATAAATGACAAACACTTCCCTAAATCGTCAGTTTCAGTTTACCTGTGCTTCTGCCAACTTCAAAAGTCCCTAGAACCATAAATGTAAATTTTTTTTAAAAAGTATTCCTAGACTCAAAAAATTCATGTTTGAAATTATAGGCACTGAAGAAGGTGAGAGGAAGAGTATTCTACTCCTCAAACCTCTGGTCCACAAACAACTAAAAATATGCAAAATCTGATCATTGATGAAAAATACACATTACTTGCTATAAATGGAACTGAATGGTTAGAATAAAAGTGAGTACTCCACGTCCAAACCATCAGTACAGCTTTGCCCTGACACATGGTTGTATTTATGGTTTGAGGAGATACTAAAAATAACAAGAAAGGGCAGAAGTCTTGTTTAAAGCAGCATCTTTTAAAGATGTGTAGCGTGCAAGGATGAACACAAGACCAAATCTTATTTAATGTGGTAAGAATTTTTTCAGACACCCTTTTCTTATAAATTTCTCATCTAGTTCCACTTACATCATTTTTGCTTGACATATCATTTCACCACAGAGCACATTTTTATTGATTATCCAAGTTCTGTGAATACTTTTTAAGAGACAACCGAGTGTATGTCTCACAAATATTGGAAATTCCCCAGAAGTCCTGGGAATTTTGGAAAATCTTAAGACATTCCTGTTTCTAATTCTTGAAAACATTTGCAGCTTTAATGTAATGTGGCTTTTAAAAACAGTGCCTGCTTTTTAAAGGTCATCTTGCATCTAACCACAAATTGAGAGGATTGTTCAAAATATTTTTTGAATGAAAAACAAAACCCTGTCTAAATACCTAAACGAATCAGATTATTTTTGTCATCACAAACTATGGGGTTAGCACTATGGTAGACTGATTCATAACAAATTGAAAGAGTGAAATTTTGTTTTAATAATTTATTTCCAAAGCTAAAATGCTGCTGTAAGCAAACAAAAAAGCAGTAAGTTCCTTAGTCAACTAGCTAACTACACTTTTTTTCTCTTAGAACTACTCTTCTTTATCTTACAAGATTAGAATACTTTTATATGAACATATTCCCACACAGAAATCTTTCTTTAGTTTGATGTTACTTATAACACATTATAGCTTTTTTAGCTCTTTTTCTCTCACACATCATAGCTATTTATCACGTAGAATCATCAGTTTAGAGGCAGAGTTTGGCTATAATGCTGACTAAAAAGACTGGTCAAATGCCAAATGGTAGCCTGCTTCCCGCATTTGCCGCGTTTGGAAGTTTGGATAACCATCACGTACAGCTCTTACACTCTTTAATCATAAAGTGTTGCAAGTCCTCCAGACAAGTGAGGACGAGAGTAAAAATGAACATTAAACAATTTTTTTGATGGTTTCTGATGACACTCTTTAATTACAAATGTTAAACTTCTGCTAGATTATTCCAGAGTTACTATCTAAATGTTTAACTTGCACTAGTTTGTTAAAAGGTAAATATTTAAGGGAACAAGCTATAAGTTATATATGGCAAAAGGAAGTATTTGATACAAAAATCAACAAACAAAACCCAACAACAAAATTGTTCTAAATGTGTATAAGAAAAAGAAAGAAAGAAATTTGGTGGAAGCTTTATATCACCGAAATTGTTTTAACTTCTACTGTAGATTCATGGTAGGAAACAAATTCCATAATTGAAACTCCAGCTATGAACAAAACCTGAGAGGAATAGAATGTATATATTATATTTTAAGCTATCACAAGTCAGAAAATTCTAGTGAGAGATTAGACTGGAGAAATAAAGAATGTGAAAATGGAGAAGAAATATGATTGAAAGTTCTAAACTGAAAGAAATAACTTCAATAACATTATAATTGATTGCATCTGCTGTCATTTTTATTTTACAAATTATGAATTATAAAATTATAAATTATATGATATTTCAAGTATACAGAAATAATATAACAGGAAAATATCTATTATAGTTTTATATTTGCCTTGAATTATAAATGACAGGATGCTGGATATAGTTACATTTAACTTCCAAATTACTCAGTCTCACTGAAATTTGAAACTCATGGTTCCCCCAAATATTTTTGAATTAACCTGCCCAAGGAAGGGCAGTCATTGACAAGCTTGGCTAAAATATGAAAAATTGTCTCAGAATAAACATTTTCTTTAACTAACTCTCTGGTTGTGTCTACCTTTGAAAATGTCTTTATATAGGGAGTAGCTTGAATGATTAGAAATTAATATGTTAACGAATTATAAAGGTCAGTTTAATTCCAGTTGCTCTGAGTTGAGAAAAACTTGAGTGTGAGCCACAGTCACATCAAAGTCTTCAAAAGCAATGGCCAATTTATACTCTAGGACTCTGGGTGGAGTTGAGACTTCAAGTAGTGTTTTAGAGAATCTCAAAATATACCTTTTACCCTCCAGAGTTCTTTGAGTTAACCTCAGTTGAAGTTGTTTTCTCACAGGCTTAAGGTCAGTTTAAATTTTTTCAGGGAAGGGTTTCTAAATTAGTTAACTGTGTTCAGAATTCATAAATATACCTGAATATATGAAATATATAACTCTGACCCAAGCTTTTCAAAGCAGAAGGCAGTCTTACATTTCTCTCCATTTACTTTTAAAATAAAATAACCCTCATGGTTTCTGCTACCATAGCAACTAAAAGCTCTCTTACTGTCTATACTAATTCTGATGAACAGTTTTGTAAAAAGTAACTGACTAAGAGATTCCAGCACAAATACCCGCCCAGACTCCATTTCATTCCATGTCTTGTAGGGACAGATGGCTCATTACATTAAATAAGACCTGAGACCAGGGTTGGCTTTCTAAAGTGGGCGCCTCTTGAGACAGATTTTATATTCAACAGGAAAGTGTGTGGGCATTGAAATTACTCTACACGTCACAGCCCAAATAAGCATTGGGTCATTTGAGAGAAACATCCGGAGACCAGAAGAAATAATCTGACTTAAAATTTCAACACTTTGAAGACCAGGAAACAAATGCAAACATTTTCCTCCAAATTTTCTTTCTTCTTTATGTGATATTCTTGTTACTCTACTGTCCTTGAAGCAAAGTTCCACGTCTGCTCTTGAGTTCTGAAAATTGCCAGCTGCAAATTCTGACATGCCAAGGGGCTCAGCTATATTTGCCCAAGCAAGAAAAGGTAAAAACAGAATCTTGGAGCCAGTAAAGATTATAAACATGTTTCTATACTTTGGGTGTGCTGTTTATAAAAAGAACCCACTTTAAGACTTTAATAAGCCCCCAAACTTCATTATTTTGCTCTCCCTCCAAGTACAAAGCACAGATGTTTTGGCATGTTGGAATATGAAGTTTGGAATTTTTAGGAGAGGCAGTGTGTGGGCAAGGACCTAGTACCCTGGGCAGGTAGAGGTTCAGCAAGTTTCTCAAAATAAGGTGAAAGAACAGCCCATGGCCTAGAAGCTTCGTGAGGACCCACAGGGGCTAGGATGATAATGCAGTGAACCAAGAGGGTTCACTAGACTTCTTCCCAATATTTAAGGACTTGGGGCAATCCTACCACTTTTAATAATAGGTAGCATAAGTTTGTGCATGAAATTCTGAGGTAAAATGATGGTAATATAAAATATATGATTATCTAACAAGACTAGGTAATTTCATGTAAAAGCAGAGGCTTTGCTTAAATAAGTTTCCTATTGTTTACAGAGTAAGAAACACTATTATAAGACTATAAAAATGACCCTGAAGTTTCTCCTTCCAGTTTCTAACATGACCATCCTTTCCTCCATTTCCACCCAATATTAATTATTTTTTCCCCAGCAGATTCTAGAACTGCACCTCCCAATTCAATAGCCATTAGCCACATATAGCTATTTAAATTAAAATTAAAATAATCCTTTTCTAAACAACCCTCAGAATAGGAGAAAATATTTGCAAATGAATCAACGGACAAAGGATTAATCTCCAAAATATATAAACAGCTCATGCAGCTCAATATTAAAAAAACAAACCAATCAAAAAATGGGCAGAAGGCCTAAATAGACATTTCTCCAAAGACATATAGATGGCCAAGACGCACATGAAAAGCTGCTCAACATCACTAATTATTAGAGAAATGCAAATCAAAACTACAGTGAGGTATCACCTCACACCAGTTAGAATGGGCATCACCAGAAAATCTACAAACAACAAATGCTGGAATTGGTGTAGGGAAAAGGGAACCCTGTTGCACTGTTAGTGGGAATGTAAATTGATACAGCTCCTATGGAGAACAGTACGAAGGTTCCTTAAAAAACTAAAAATAGAATTACCATATGACCCAGCAATCCCACTACTGGGCATATACCCAGAGAAAACCATCATTCAAAAAGACACATGCACCCCAATGTTCATTGTAGCACTATTTACAACAGCCAGGTCATGGAAGAAACCTAAATGCCCATCGACGAATGGATAAAGAAGATGTGGTACATATATACAATGTAATATTACTCAGCCATAAAAAGGAACGAAACTGTGTCATTTGTAGAGATGTGGGTGGACCTAGAGACTGTCATACAGAGTGAAGTCAGAAAGAGAAAAACAAATATCATAAATTAACACATATATGTGGAATCTAGAAAAATGGTACAGATGAACCTGTTTGCAAGGCAGAAGTAGAGACACAGGTGTAGAGAACAAACGTATGGACACCAAGGGTGAAAGTGGGGGAGGGGGGTGGTGGTGTGATGAACTGGGAGACTGGGATTGACATGTATACACTGGTATGTATAAAATAGATGACTAATCAGAACCTGCTGTATAAAAAATAAATTAATTAAATTAAATTAAAAAAATAATAATCCTTTTCTTCAGACTCACTAGCCATATTCCATGTGTTTCAATAGCCGCATGTAGCTAGTGGCTACCATAGTGCACAGAATAGAACATTTCCACAACAGAAAGTTCTACTGCTTCTAGAAGATTCAAAAATTTCCCATTTTTTAAACCTGAAATTTTATGCCAAAAATGAGTATCTAATAAAAATTTGTGGAATAAAACTGCATAGTTTTCTCATAATTTTAAAACACAGCTCAATTTAATTTTTAATTGTGGAAAATAGGCAGCCAATTAAGGTAAGCAAAACGGAGTGGAACATCATTATTAAAACTTCTGGAAGGCTTCACATTGTAAGCTTCATGGAGCAGGGGACTCTTTGGTCATTCTAATAATCACCACTACTTAACAAAGTGTCTGATATATGGCTGGTGTCTCAAATTTTTAACAGTGATTTCCTCTGAATTAGAACTTCGCTGATGTCTCTGTTGGAGAATGGGGAGACCTGAGGTTTGATTTTCAATTTCGTCTACTAAAACTGTAGTTTAAAACTGTATATTTATAATATACTTAGATTTTATTTTTTTAAATAGTGAGAAGCTTTAAAGTTTGGGAAATGTTTAAGATGGACTATTTTTTAAAGATGTAACTTGCCCTCCCACCTCCACACACGTACATCAGAAACCTACATTCAGTAGTCTATTTGTCCATCTGTACCCTATGAACTGTTTGTGAATACACACACACATTCAAATAAACCACATTTCTTTATTCCCCATAGTAAATGCAAACACATACATGCACAGAGAAAACTTGCCTCTCCCTTCAGATTCTCAGCCAGACAAATGGTAATACTTGAAGACATGTTGATACTACCAATTATATTGACTCAGAAACTGGTTAGTAGACAATCCTTTAACTTTAGGCACATCCTGTAACATTTGTTCATTAATTAAAAAAAAAAAAAAAGAAGCCACTGAACTGAACTAGGTTATTTCTAAACTAGTAATATTTTTATGTTCCAGGCATTTACTAGTTTGCTTTGTGATGTGTTCATGTAAACAATGTTAGTAAGTTAAAAGCTTTTGGGACTTCCCTGGTGGTCAGTGGTTAAGACTCCGTGCTTCCACTGCAGGGTGCATGGGTTTGATCCCTGGTCTGGGAACTAAGATCCCAAATGCCACATGGTGTGGAAAAAAAAAAAAACTTTGTTGAAATGTGACTTAAAAGTGATAATACATTTTATATTTTAAACTACAGCAATACTATCAGTTGCCCAGAATTGTTCTTGTCCCTATGAATGGTTCAATTTTTCTTGGGTGTTAAGAATTTTAAAATTCATATTTTCTGTGTTTTCACAATGTCTTGGAAAAATAGAATCATAGATCTATTTCATTCTTTTGTCACACAGCATAACCATACTCAAACCAACCCTGCATTATTCTTTTATATCTGGGAGGCCCTATAGCTTTAAAATTTTAGCACCCTCATCTTTTTATGCTTACTTCTGTCATGTATGGATCTACTAAATTACTCACTTTAGACTCTATCACACATCTCATTAATTTTATATTCCAAATTCAACACTCTAATACTTTACCTTCTCTGTTGAATAAATATCCAAATATGTTCATCAATGTTGCACTGAATCTAGCTAATAATAAATACTGTTCTTTTAAAGATTCTGGAATCTTGTGAATCTTATTTGCCCATATCCTCATAACCAATGGAAATGTCTTTGATAATTGTGAATTGATGCAATAAAAGTTTTAAAAAATCACATGGGATATAAAGGCTATCTTTATACTAAATTAAAACTTTATTGAATAAAGAACACTCTCCAGAACACATGATCAGATGGACTAGGTCTACATTACATGCAATGAAGTTGAACATGACAGTAGTTTAACATGGAATGTCAAACAAATTAGTATTTCTCATTGTACAAAACTGCTTATGTAGTTGACATGCAAGAAGAAAAGTATGATACTCTGCATTTTCACTAATCATCCGTGATGAATTTTAAAAAGACATTTGAAGAAACTGGTAGATTTCTTTAGGATAGATTTCAAATAAATTAGTTACATGTGTACTATTGAAACTTCTTTCAACCTCTCTTGCATTCCAAATAAAATCTTAGTGCAAACATCAAAGTTGCTGGTTACTCCAAAAGACTGTCAAACTCATGATAGAATAAAAGTTCTGAATTAATGTGCATAAGTAGGACAAAACCAAGAATACCAGTTACTGCAAAATTCATCTAGGCACACTTAATAGTCCACTCTAAGCATTTTTTCTAAGTCTCTCACATTAAGTACTAAAGCCTGTTTACAGTACTAAAATTCTATCATTCAAGCATCAATGATTATATTTCAGAAAAAGAAAATCATTCATTTCAGCAATAGCATTACTGCTATATTCTAAAAAAAGAAAAAAGAAAAAAAAAAAGAATCATAATTAACAAAACCAGTATCCATAATAGGATACATGGAGAAAAAACATTTTAGGGGAAAAAAAAAAATGTGCTTTACTTGCACAGCAGGAATTATATAATGTAAACACCATATTGGCCCACACCACAAAATCCATGAGAAAGGTTGAAATTTGAACACCATGTGTGCATTATTTTCAAATCTGTGTTTGTGAGTTTATACTGCATCTGCTTGTACCAATACATGACAAATAAAACACACTCTTCCACACACATTCACATACAAGTGATTGTTAAACATTGAGCATGGCTTGCTTCCCTGACTTTAACTCAAAAAATGGTAAGTGATATCCCAACTGTTTTTTAAATGTCTACAGAAATCATTAAATGAATGTGAATAGTAGTTGAGGAATGATGCAAAGTGATGGTAATAATAACGTGGATGTAAAAAAGAATGTACGTAAAACTGGCTGAGATTTGCAAATGCATGGAAAGTCTTCTTCTGTGGGCCGTGTCTGAACTTTTAACTGATACCAAGAATAAAAAATATAGTAGCACAAGTCCACTGACACCTGGAGGGTCAGGCCTAGAAAACTTACCTTCAAAGTGCAAATTTTAACAATGGAATGTTTTAGCAGGGACATAAGGACAATCCTCTGTCTTCTTGATAAAGAGAAGCAGGATGTTCAGGAAGTATTTTCTCCTGGCCAAAGTTATTTCAGTTTCTTGGTAAAACAAAAAAGTATTTAACCAAAAATATCACCCACCCAGTCTTTCACATACACAGAAGTATTCTTAAGGGTGTGTGGGGAGGAAAAAGCCCTTAACTATGGATCACCTAATGCAACTTTTATTTAAAATTTAAGTTCTTTGAATCAACTACATTAAATACCAACATGTACCTCTCTCATCCCTTCCCTCTCCACCTGCCTATCCCTAACACCCACAGTGAACCAGGTATTCTAATGTCTTTGTGTTTTCTAAGCCTCGTGACAAGGCTGTTGAGTACCACCTCCACTGGAAAAAAAATGAACACCTAAGGTGCACTTTCTATAGCACCTTTTTCTTCTCCACAACTGAGTGGAATCTTTATGCTCTCAAGACTGGACCTAGATCTCTAGGTCATCAGGCCGAGGTCGGCTGCTGGCACGACTGCTGGCTCTGCTGGAAGGCCGCTGGTCCACAATGGCTAGAGGCTGTAGTTCATGGCCAGCATCGAGCTTTTTAGAATTCTGGTGGTCATCAGGGAAATCAAAAGGCTGTGCGTGGGAGTTAGAGATGGTGCTTCCTGCCTGCCCCATTCGATTTTGTTCTGCACTGTAATTAGCCCAGTTTTGCTCACTTGCTTGTTTGTTGTAATTGCGGCAGGAAGAATTGTTTCTGTCTCCGGTAACCAGCTTGTACCCGGGAGGAGACATGGGTGAGAGGGGAGCGGTTGGGGAGGAGCAGCCATTGAAATAAGCATATTTTGGAGATCCACAGTCTTTGGCGTGGTTCGGTGGGCTGCTGGTAGTGTGGTAAGGATCGTTCTTTCCCTTCACGCGATCCTTAACACCCTTGAAGAAGACATAGAAGAGTTCGATGATGTTCAAGCCAAGAGACACCAAGGACACGACCAGCATGAAGATGATGAAGATGGTTTTCTCTGTGGGACGAGAAAGGAAGCAGTCCACCTGATGCGGGCAGGGATCTCTTTTACAAGTGTAAACAGCACTCAAACTGAATCCATAGACGTACCACTGGATCAGCAAGAAGGCTACCTCAAAGACAGACTTGAAGAGGATACTGATGATGTAGGTTCGCAGCAAACCCCCTCGCATTTTCACCTTGCCATGCTCTTCGATGCCATACTTGAACTTCTTTATTTCAATCTGCTTCAAGTGCATCTCCAAATTCCTATCATCGTTTTGGGCTTTGAGTTCCTCCTCTTTCTTGTTCAGTTTCTCTTCCTTTCGCATCACGTAGAACACGTGAGCCAGGTACAAGAGTGTGGGAACAGACACAAATATGATCTGCAGGACCCAGAAACGCACATGAGAGATTGGGAAAGATTTGTCATAGCAGACGTTTTCACAACCAGGTTGTTGAGTGTTACAGCGAAAGGCAGACTGCTCATCACCCCAGGCTGACTCAACTGCTGTCCCCAGTAGCAGGATTCGGAAAATGAAAAGGACTGACAGCCACACCTTCCCTCCAGCGGTAGAATAGGCTTGAACCTTGTCAAGGAGTTTGCCTAAGGCACTCCAGTCACCCATGTTGCCTGGGCACCACCTGAAAAGAAAAAGACAACTAAATGATCATAGGCCACAGATTGTTAGTTTAATATACAGTTTCTTTCAGCCAGCAAAGTACCATAAAAGATCTCCTATCTTTCTAGCACTCTTCAAAAACAAACAAATAAACAAACAAAAAAGCCACAAGTGCAAACTCTTCCATTTTCCCCTGAAAAGAGCTCTCAAATTTTCTTGAGATACGCTAAATCTTCGAAACAGCAGAGCCTATGTGCAGAGTAAATTGCGATCTTAACCTTGCGAAGATGTATTACTTGCTCAACCACTGTCTTACCACGTGACTTGAGAAGTTGTCTGCGCTAAGTGTCTCTGCTTATTTTATCCCCCTGGACGGTCCAATTAGAGGACTGTTCTTACCTGATAGGCCTGTGTCTGCATGCACACCCAAGCAAAATGCTGATATGTGGTATTCAAAAAGCATGGGTACCTAAGAATTGAGGTAAGAACACCCATACCCAGGCACATGCATGCAACCTGTTTTCAAACCTCATTCCTATTACATATAGTACTTTATTCCTAATTGTATCCTGAAATGTTTCTCCTTGGTAATTCAAGTGTCATTTGTGCATACTCTACAGTGTAGTCATTTATACTTCTCTGTTTCTTCTTAAGCAGTGACTCATGTGGTTCAGAAGTCTGTCTTCTGCCCAGAGGAAAATACGTTGTGCTGAAACACACCATTTTGACACACTGTGTCCCTAGATGCAGGAACGTACTTTCAAAAAACAAGACTAAATGCACATCACGTTTCAAGTAAGAGTTCAATTGACCTCGATACTAATTATAGCCTGAGAAATAAAAAGACAACTTTAGTGTTATCTCTAGTAAAAAGGATTGGTTTTAATCTTTGGATTGCTGTACAAGTAAGTTCCTTTACTGGGCTTTGGGTCCTCAGCCCACGCACTCTATTTAACTTCCTATCAATACCTAGATATCTCAAGCCTAGGACTTACCCATTATTGGGGCTGATATGACAGGAATCCCAAAAGTTATTTAGTTCAATTTATTCTTCTAATGCCAATAGTCCTTTTAACTGATGAAAATTGAGGTCTTAAGTATATAGGAAATATTCAGCTATCCGTAGAGCCAGAAAAAGACTTTCAATCCCAAGACCAAGGCTTCCCAATGCATGACACTGGTCTTAAAATTATAGCAAAGCTGGGTTAACGTTAGAAATGTTTCCGTGCTTTAACATATACAATCTTAGCGGGGGCTGAAATCTGGTAAGAAATGAATAACATTGCATGTGGCAGCCAGAGAGAATATAGTCTAATTTTCAGCAGAGAGTAATTGGAGGGTTCAGAATGGGATGAAGTAGTCAAAGATTATTTAATCATTAAAAACAAGCAAAGCAAAGACTTTTCAGGCGCTTACTGAATTTTAAATAGTATAACTAGGGCTTCCCTGGTGGCGCAGTGGTTGAGAGTCCGCCTGCCGATGCAGGGGACACGGGTTCGTGACCCGGTCCGGGAAGATCCCACATGCCGCGGAGTGGCTGGGCCCGTGAGCCATGGCCGCTGAGCCTGCGCGTCCGGAGCCTGTGCTCCGCAACGGGAGAGGCCACAACAGAGGCCTGCGTACCACAAAAAAAAAAAAAAAAAAAAAAAAAAAAATAGTATAACTAAAAGTAGGATTATATAGACTTCCTAGAAATATGTTTGTTGTCTGGATATAAAGAATTTTTCACCTGGTATTAAACTATAAGCCATCTTCTCCTTGTGGGAAGTAAATGAGGTCCATGGGAATCTTCTTCCCCACCAAGCAATGTTACATTTCTGTCTAATGCCTGTACCTCCTGGCTATAGAGGGCAGAAAAAAATGAATTGGATACTGGCCTGGGATTTCCTGGATGGAACAAAGAAGAGATGGCTGATTCATAAACTGAAAATGTATCAGCTATCTAAATTAGCAGTCAGTGAGTATTTTTGATGACAGCCCAGAGACTGGTGCCAAAGAAAGGGGGGTGGGTGATGGGTAAAGGTTGGAGGTGAGTGGTAAAGGTTGGAGGTGGGTGGGCAAATTACAGTAAATAACTTTTTTATGACCCTGCCAGTGGTCATAAAAAAGGAAGCTTCACCTCTAGGAAGGGCCATTTTAGATTGTGAATCGAAAGTGAAATTGATGTATGGAAAGCAGTCAAACAAGAACAAAGGCTTGTAGGACTGACAAAGAGAGTGAAATAGCCAGGGGAAAGCTTGAGAAGCTTGAAGAGAGGCAGTAATTTAGCTTTGACGGACGGTTTGATATGACAGAATGTAAAAGAAAGAAACTACAATTTAGCAGAAGATACTACACTGGCAATGAAGAAGCACAGTCCGTGAGGACAGAATTTTTGAAGCTCTATCAATAGACAGTTTCGATGTGATGATGTGTAAATTGGTCCCAATTCTGTGTAGAGAATTACAATATTTTGCCAGTGTCATCTGCTTTTGCTCAATACTCCAGTTTTGGGGGGGTGGGGGTGGGGATGAATGACAAAAACAATTAAGTATAAAATGATAAACTGCACACATCTCTTCACATTCACGCGATGATCGAGCTCAAGAAAAACTTAACGTGCTTCAGGTACACTGAGAAGTTGTCATTTTAGTCAGTGTTTCGTTATTATTCAAAGTAAAATATGTAGATGCTTGTGGCAATTAATTACTAAGTTTCTTTACACTCTATGGAAAAATAAAACTTGAGTTTCCTATAATTCTGAGATTCCACAAAAATACCCTATAGTGCCACAGTATGTGAACTGGGTCACTGGACAGCTCTCTAGGTAGTAGCCAAGTTGTCTTTTCTTTAAGCAGCCACCCAGTTGTCATTTGCATTAACTGAGTTATACTCTTTTACCTGAATGAGTTGAATTATCCAATTGGACACCTAGTATCCTGCAACATGTAGATACCTGTTATTAGCACTATCATAGAGACCATCAGATAATGTTTAATGTGATGGCTTATAATGCCGTTATCTTTTTGGTAGTCATTCACTTTGCTGTGAATTAAAAGTTCTATCAACCGGTTGTCCCCTCATCCCCATTATCATTTTCATTTTTCCAAGTCATAATTGAAAAAGTGATGCCCTTTTATAAGAAGAGGTCATAATTATGTTTACAGAATCCCTAGCATTGATTTATAGACTATATACCCCATTCACATTCACTAGTATGAGACAGGTATATTCCTTATTTGATATATGATAACATCATGGCAGTTGAGCATATATCCTGTATATTCATGCCTTCACCTCTAGGTTCCCAGGGTGGAAATTTATATGTAGATTAAGGTCTAGGTTAAGGAGTTGTACAAACTTCTTATTAGGAGCATATGCTTGACAGTAGCTGGACCGTCCTTCTTGTGTCCTCTATGTACCATGTTAGATCACATTTTCCATTGCTCTTCATGGCCCTCTAGACTAGAAGCCAAAAACCAGTCACGCCAGGTGTGACCCGCCCAAGGACCCTCTGGGCCCTTTGCAGGTTCCCGAAGGGCATCAGAATCACTTAGCAGCATGTGTTAAGAACACACATTCCTGACACTCACCAGTTTGAATGAATATCATGGGGTGAGGGTGGGGGGTGGCTTGTGAATCATTCTTTTGTTTTTTTTTTTCTTTTTCTAAACAAATGCACCAGGTGATTCTGAAGTAAGTTTTCAGGCCAAGAGGCAAATGTTTCTTGACATTTTTTGGTGCTCTGTCTCGTCTCTCATTCAAAATATTTAGGAGTGGAGAAATGGCAGGAGAGCAGAAAGGGATTGAGTGTCTAAAAAGGTCAAGGGGATGGGGGGGGCAGGGTTAGTATGGGGGGCAGAGGTCTCTGGGCAACTGGGAACTGAGCTTACCCTTTACTGTACAGCCCCCTGTCCCTCCACCTCCATCGGCTGCTCCCCAAGAGCACAAGGACTCAAATGCTTTACTCAAAATGAAAAAAAAAACTTCTATTTTAAGTTACTTTTTGACCGTCCCCTGTTCCAGAGCCATATAAACAAATCACTGTGCCAAAGCTAGACACTTTGCTGTGTCATTAATGTTCTAATAATTATTAGGAGAATTAGAATATATTTTATTCCCAATTTTAAAGATTTTCCCAAGAAGAGACACTGTAATGAGTTGAGAGTGGGGAACTAAAATAAAATAAAGGTAAATAGGAGTGCTTCCTGATAAAAATCCACTTAATGGATTTGGGGGGTGGGGCGGGGCAGAAGTACTGTGTGTGTTTCTAATATCCTAAACCAAACATTATAAGCCTTTTGTGACTTCCCTGGCAGTCCAGTGGTTAAGACTCCGGGCACAGGGGGCACAGGTTCAATCCCTGGTTGGGGAACTAGGAGCCAGCATGCCCTAGGGTGCGGCCAAAACAAAAAAAACTATAAGCCCCAAAACTAAACTGTAAACTCTCCTAATGTTTTTCTTTAATTTTTGTAAGAACCCCTCTCCCTTGCAGTAAATGTCTTTGAGTGGGCTCAGTTGTGACCATTCCTCTATAGTTACAACAGCCAGATGTGTTTTTGGTAATATTCATACCCACACATAATTAACATAATCTACATTCAACCTGTCTGCAAATTCTATAGGTTTTATCTTCCACCCAAAACAGACTGAGTCTCACCACCACCCCTGCTCTTAGCCTGATCTCAGCCATCATCAGGTTACTTGTCACCTTCCTTCAGGTTATACGTCAAGACCCTAGTTACCCTGCTCGCCAATCTATTCTCCTCAGTCAGTCTTGAAAAACTAACAAGCCGATCTGCCTTGATCAGCTTGGTTCCATCTCCATGGCTTGTTCTGGTATCACCTCATCAGCCAGCACTCTAGGTCTGTCACTTGCTACTCCCCTTGTTCTGTTTTTGTTTTTTTAATGGCCCTTGGCTCTACTTGGCACATTATGTATTTACTTGTTTATTGTTTGTCTGCCTCCATGACAAGGACTTTTCACTATCTGCTTTCCTCAGCTAGAATGTGAGCTCCATGAGGGAGTTTCTTTTGTCCACTGCGGTATCTCCAGTGCTTAAAAGAGTTAAGAGATAGTGAATATGTATTGAATGAATTAAAAGCGGCTTGTACAAAGAAAGGTACTAGGTTTCACCAGTTTTGTTTGTTTGTTTACTATCTCCTTGGGACTCTCTTAATTATAGTTATATATCCCAAACTTCTGAAGTTTCAAATTAATTAAAAAGAGACTTCCACAGTAAAAAAAAAAAAGTGGTAATTGTCAGCATCTCATATTACACGGACTATTAAATTTTCAAGTGATAATTGCTGTAACAGAGAACTGTCTGAAACAACATACTTTAAATGATTCCTGAACAGGCAATATGACTGAATTAAGAAAACAGACTCTTTAACAAAGAATTTGTTAAACAAGGTCTTGAATTTATTACACAAGGTCATAGTGATTTGGGATTCTTGCAGAACTGCACCAGGTATCATAGATATTTATGCAGTTTCACTATTATGCTGTTTCACAGGTTAAGATTTTAAAACAACACCACCAAAAAAAAAACTTGTTCGGTCCAATTCTGCAGTATTCTAATTCTGACTGGACTACACAATTCAATTGTCGCCGAAAGAGACCCCACAGTGTCTTGCAATAGAAGAAATAATCTGTTAAAACTTGTGTATATTTTAAGAATGATAAATCTCGGGGTAAGATTGGGGCTCTGAACGGAAGAATAACAGCTGATATCAACCCTGGTTAATATAACATCTCTATATAGTTTGAGTGTATGTTAGGCAGTTAAGTGATTTGAATCAGGTACCATAGAAAATGTATCTTCCCAGTTCATCAGGTAATATACAACCTTTGCTTCCTTATACCTGGGTAGTTAGCCTAACTCTGTGATGTATCAAACCTATTCCATGTAAACCTCTGTTCTATTTAAAATTCTGTCTCATGGCTCCCTGATTATCCTTAGATTCCTTTGTAAAGACTGAAATACTGCTACATTTCTGCAGGTATCTGATGTGTGTGGCATTGCTTTTTTGAGGGAGGTAGGATGGGGAACACACTAACAAGCCTTCTTTCCACGGCCCTCACCCTTTTTCATCACCCTGTCAGCACACATCAGCCTCCACAGAACAATGAGATGAGATGGGAGTTGAGGAGTGAGGGACTCCATCCAAAGAGACAATCCCCTCCCCTAGTCCAATAGCTACCACTCAACTCCCCTACTAACGGAAGTTTCTAATGGTCACTTGAGGGGTGCTAGAGGAAAGAGCCTAAGTCAGAAGCTGCAGGCTAAAAGCCATGTTCTTAGATTGTGATTGGATGGACTTTAAAATAACGCTATTTCTATCAGTTTTGGTGCTTCCCCCAAATGTCACCTCCAAATTTACTATTTTTATTGAACAGCCTAGTTATTTTGTCATCATATAAACACACTCTTAGAGCCCTCACAAGTGTATTGATTAAGAACAGTCTATTTTCCTTAATGAGCATTGAATGAATATCTCATGCACATGAAGCTCTTAATAAAAGCTCAATAAAGTTTAGCTATTACTCTTTAAATGAATTTTAGATGTAGATATAGCCCACTTATTTTCTAACTTTGGCATCCTTTCTTTAGCAAAATAGCAACTAAGAAGTGATTAACATTTGCCTAATGGTAATCAAAATTAGTTTTCTAGATGCTCCTGTAATGAGTACAATATTGCTATTTTAGCAACCTCAAAGAGATTTATGAGAAGGAGGAATTTACCCTTTATCAATTAATAGGGAGAAAGGACCATGAAGAGGGTCTTTGTGTTTCTATTTGGAGGCATCTCCTCTAAATCATGGAAAAAGTCATGTACTATAGAATGTATCTGCCTTACAGAAATTGCTAAAAAACACTATATATTTTCTATATTACTGTAAATTTTAAACATTCCATAAAACACATTTTTTTTGGCCATCCTGCGTGGCATGTGGGTTCTTAGTTCACTGACCAGGGATCAAATCCGTGCCCCCTGCAGTGAAAGTGCGGAGTCTTAACCACTGGACCGCCAGGGAAGTCCCAAAACACATATTTTTAAGAAACGATTTAGAAAGCTAGGAAAACTTGGATGTGAAAGTTATTGAAAGTTAAGAAATTCTTAAAGAAAAAATTTATATATATATATGTATGTATATATATATATATATATATATATATATATGGCTCACCCTGGTTTGTGTTTTAACTTTGGCAAAAGACAGTATGTACACACATAGCCAAATGGTGAATCTAGACAGGCAAAGCGGAGACAAAGTGAAGAATTTAGGTAGTTACCCGAAGGAGGTTGGGGGGGGACTTCTGTTGAGAAATTCTGGGGATAATTTTTTAAACTTGACTTATCTATACTGAATATTGACATTAATGGTAAACACTAGATAATTAATAATTAATAACTTGTCTCCCCAGAGCTGAACCAACTTAACGTGTGTGAATATGCTCCAACAATCTATTCAAACAATTAAGAATCTTGAAGGGAAGTCAGATCAGAACAGGAAAGGTGGAGTAGAAGGTATTAATCACTGGTGACTTTCCTATCATTCCCTTCCCTCAGTATCATACATAGAGCCTCTGAGCCTCATACCAAGCTACCCCTCTGGATATCATCAGAGAAATGAAGGAATGCACTGTAATGTGAGGTTTCCATCCTTCTCTACGCAGGAACTGGAAACATGTACGTAACAAAACAACTCTCGATATCTGAAAACACACCCTTTCAGACACTTGCTTGGAACTGTGTTTCCCAGGGTCAGCAATGTAAGAATTACACTGTAAAGGGCCAGGAATTGAGTGGATGGGGTGGCAGTGATAAACTATAAAAGGTAGTAGAAAAATGTGGAACATATTTAAACAGTGAAGAGAGTAGGATCAAAGCATTACCACTGCATTTTCCAGGCAAAGGACAGGTGATAACTATACTGACTTTGGAAACTACAAAGCACCAGACATACACACTGCTAGGACAGAATAACCTTCTGGCAATCTGGCCTACATAGAAGAATTACCCTTTCTCCTGAAGGGTTTTCTACTTGGCTTTTTTCATTCTTTGAGACAGGGTTAATTTAACGAGGTATCTGCATTACTGCAGGATTTTATTCTTGGCAATCCTTGTATAAGTTAGGCTTTTTAAAAATTTTTCATAATCTACTCTTCAAACTGCCTGAGGCATTTTAGACTGAGTTCAAGTGTGCCCAATTATCAGAGGGTGAGATTAAGCATCTTTTCATTACCAGCTTGGTTTGGGAAGCAGAAGAAATTAAACCCACCTCCAAATAAAGCCACGTCTATTTTTCCAACAGTTTGTAGCTCTCCTCTTCCCACCCCCACTTTGTACTCCTGGAGAGAAACACAGGCACGCCCTAGGGTTGAGGGTGAGGATGAGGTTGGTCAAGGAGAGCTTTTGATAAGCTTTATCAGAGATGCTCTGTAAACACCTGGATGGCCAGCCAAGAGGATAAGGGTGGGTGAGCCGCTGCTGGGAACTCAAGGTTTGAGTTTCCGAATTCTGATCTGCCTCTGGACACGTCATGAGCTCTTTACTCATTTCATTATGGGGCTTCCTCCGCTCTCCCCACCCCATCCCTATTCTTGGGAAGTTTTGAGAACTTACAGAAGAGTTACAAGTGCCATTTAGGCACGGTAATTCCCAAGGTACTCAGATTTCCTTATGCTTTATACAGTAGGATTCAACAAGTTCAAAAAAAAAAAAAGACACTGCGGGTGCGGGTTTTGGAAGGGAAATTAGATTGACACATTTAATTCAATTAATCACTTGCTCTTCTTTTACCATTTGGCCACAGTCCATCTCTCCCCCCCCCCTCCCCGCCTCTCTCCCCCTCCCCCTTCCTTTCCAGTGGCGGAACTCGGACCTGCGCTGGGTTTGACCGTGAGGATTTGAGGGAAACTTCTCAGCAAACGTTTCCAAAGCGCGGAGGCTCGGCAGTGCAGGAGCCCCGGGCGAGCCGGGCAGATGATAAGATGGCAGGAGGCTCCCCGAGCCCTCCCGGCCCCAGGCCCGCGTCCTCGTTCCGCAAAGCTTTCATTTTTATTTGCTTTTCAGCATTCTCTGGTGCAAATACTTCAAACTGCAGGGTCACACCAAGAATTTAAACTAATTAGTCTGTGGAGTTAGAACAGACAAAATCCCTACCGGACACGAAAACGCACGGTTGCATTTCTGGCTAACAGAATGTGTGTTACCCATAAGAGCATGTAAGAAATTGAGCCCTTTAAAATAACAAATCAGTGTTATCTTTGCCTACTGGCAGCACCGCACCCTGCGGCTCAAACTCAAAAATGTTGCCCAAGAGCTCTGAAGTCTGCTACAGGTTCGGACAAGCGGAAGGCGGCGGGGGCGTGGGGCTGGGGGGAGGTAGCTTCTTCTAAGGCGCCGATTTAAGAAATTTCGTTTCCTATTCTTTCTAGGAGCCCCTGTCTTAGGAGACCGTTTTGGAAATGCACCCTGGCATATACTCTCTTCTAAACGTCCGTTCTCTCTCTGTTAATGCTTTGTTAAGTAACCACCACCCATTCAAGGGATTTCACCTCCGGAACTGCCAGCGTGGTCGACTCAGTGGTGGCTCTCCTGAGGGTCTCAAGATTTTTGCATAGTGGGTGCTAATACAAAGTAACCCTTTACTGTTGCTTTAAGAACCCCAATATTACAGCTCTGATTTTTATACCTTTTTGTTTACCGGGTAAAATTCTAGGAAGGGACCACGTGGAAGTCAAGCAGCAACGTCTTAACAAAGCACTTTGTTAAGAAGTTTGCTTTGCAAGGCTATAGAACATCAATCAAGATTTCCATATGAAAAAGTACAAAGAGTAGAATTCTATAGCAAGCACGCTAAGCAAATTTGCACTTTGATTTTTCTGCTGTTGTCAGTCAAACCCCCCAACCTAGGCCCCCTAACCCCGCCCCCCTCAAAGTTACAAAGCACCTAGACTATTACTGATTACCCAAAAAAGTAAAATTATCCTCTAAAATGGAGAACCAAATATCCAGTAACTTTATTCTAATATTCTGATTCTAATCAGAAAGATCTGAATCTTATTTACCTGTTGCATTATTAAAAGAAAACTTTTTAACAGTCAAAAAGTAAATACCGTAAGTTCAATTTTAAGTTTAAAACTATAGACACTTTCAAGTTCATCATTCCCTTTACAATATCATGTGAAAGCTACATTTAACAAATTTTAAAACTTTAGAAAAGTTTTTCTTGTAGAAAAAGAAAGGAATAGGTAAAGATCTTTTAAAAAACTTACTGTTTCTCTTGAAAGAAGTGAAGTAGTCACGCCAAGTGATTGAACTCCTCAGAGAATGAAGTCAAATGCAAAAACAAGTCCAGGCCCTCAGACCTGTCTATTTAAAGTTTAAAAGTCTGCAGCTATTTGGTACTTTCCTCACTCCTTCCCCCTAATGAAAGAAAAGTGCTGATACCTCATAAAAGCTTTTTTCTTACTTGGAGCACAGAGCTTTTAAAAGTTTCAAGCCACTGACTCAACAAGGAGGAGGGACTAAAAGAAAGGGGCGGGGAAGAGGAAAGGCGGGCAGGAGAGTGGAGAGGAGGCCGGCGAACGTGGACGGGTGGGAGAGAAGAAGCAAAGAGGAGTAACCAGCCCGGATAAAGCTGTACTTTAAATCTGCTGACTAGAGAAATGAAATAGCATTAGAGACGTGAGTTCCACTGCTTGTAGTTGCTCCTTACAAAAACAATTATGGGTTTTAGTTAGCGCTTTTTTCACCAAATGTCCAGGGATGATAAAAAGCAGTGTATTTTAGAATATTACTACCTTTTCTAAAATTTTACTTACTGTAATATTACAGTAAATTAATGTGGTGGAAAAGAGTATAGCCAAGGCATACTTGTTGCCTATTGGCCAAGGTGTGTGAAGTTAAAGGTGTGTGTGAGTGAGTTATTTGATGAGCTAATTCCTTTCCTCTTAGTTTAAGTAGGGAGAGTGAACAGAGGAAATGGAGATGGGAGAGAGAAATGTCAGAAATGAACATTTTATGGTGGTATGCCCATCCCAAATCCACCTTCCATCCCCGTGACTGCTTCGAATTTTTTTCTTTACTGCAGTTTAGCAAAACCAATGTAGTTTTATGTAACAATAGTTATAACTGTATAATATATAATACATTTTGACTGTGAAAATCTTGATATCTAACCTCTGCCAGATCTCCAGGGAACTGAAGATTTATAATATCTCAGCCCCATTCATGCCAACTCACTAAAAATGAAATCTCTTTTGTAGTGAAATGTCAGGATATTTTTATGAAATACTCATATGTTAAGTTGGCATCAAGTGGGTCCCGAAACTATCAACCTTCCTTGAGACCATCTCCCTCTCTAAAACCCACTGGATAGTTTTCTGCCTGATGACCGCAGAGGTCTGCATATAATTTTTATGTGCTTTTCCACTACTTCCATGGTCCTCCCTCTTCAGCACTCTGCATTAGGGTTTATAATAGCCTGAGTCATGTGGCCTCAATCTTAGAGTGGGTAGGTCCTTTGAGGACTCTCCAGATGCCATACTAGAGGGCTGTGGTAGGACAATTCCCGTAAACTGGCTTCAGTGATGCTCCTGAGGTTGGGCAGGGAAATCTCTTGGCCATTATTCTCTGGAAACAAAGCAAACTCATCCAGCCTTAATACTCTTTCCTCTTCTCAGTAGTACAGATATCAGAAAGGGAGAGGATGGCAAATATTTTCTGATAGATACCTCTCCCTAAGTTTCAATTCATTGAAATAAGTAATAAAACACCTTTTGAAATGTTGTAGTGTTAAGACAGAGTTTTGCTCTCTTATTTGCTGGTTATGTTATTTCTAAGGGTACATTTTTCTCTATGTTAAAGAAGGGGAAAAAAGAAATGGAAATTATAGTCTGACTTTCAAGTTTTCATGCTCAGCAATCCATAAATATTGTTTTGGTCTTGGATTTACATTGTCCTTTCCTTCAAATGAGTTTATTGTTTTGTCCTAACTATTTAATTTACGTAAATATTTGGTTTACTTTTGTAAAAGGATTTATCAAGTGCAATGATTACTGAAATCATCCATTTTATTTTTAAAAATTTCCTAAAATGCTAATTCAGAATTAGTTACATGAAAGAAAAGTTGCAATTGGCTATTCTATAACAGGGGTTTTTTTAAATGAAAAATTGTGTTTGTTTCCAATTCTGTTAGGTGTATAAAATGAAATTGTTATCTAACTATTCTGGAACCTTTTCTTTTAGTCTATTGCTTATGTGACCAACTGGAAAGAGAAAGAAAGAACTTCTTTATACCAAAATAAGTTACTCATGGAAATTGCTTGAACCATTTTCTAAGCCAAAGAGATTAGTCATAGCATTAGCCAGCAATTAAATAATAAGTTCTCCTAACATATGGACTGTACTATATCTTTTATTTCTAAAGTGATTTCCACAAAATCTTTCATAAAAGATGAAGACATTCTATGTGATCTTCTCTTCTTTTGGAATAATGCCACCAAGATTTGATCCTATGAGTAAGAGTGCTCAAGAAGACCTGGGCCGCTGAATGGCTTCCTTGTTGGAATATTGACAACAGTTACCATTCATGCACCCCTCGAAGCTTCTCCAAATGTCTAGCAGCAACTCCTATTATACTTCATGCTGTAGCAGTGCTGGTGAGTTGTATTTTGACCAATAATATACATTTTTAAAAGTATCCCATTTATCTGACCTTAGAAGCTTATCTCCATCAGAATCTTTTGCAAAAATTGTGGGATAGCTTTTTTTTAATGTTTTTCTCATATTCTTAAAAATGCCAATGCCATTTCATTAATATAAACACTGACTTTTCAGAACTGTATATTCTCTGACTGCCAGGCCCTGTCTATGCAGAAGAAATGGATGCGGCCTGATGTGCTAGGCAACACTGCTCTTTGAGAGATGAGGGACAGTCACTTAGAGTTCTGTCCTCTGCAGAATTTCTTTAGGTGCCACCATGAGCCAGGCCTTGGACTCCGTTTTATCCATGTTGCTCTGTGTATTGAGAGACACACATTATTGGCACAGTGAAGAGTAGACTATTTTTCAGAATCGTGTGAAGTATTTCTTAATATGAAAACCAACTGCGTTTTTTGATTTTTACCTTTGTTTCAAAATAGCAATTTTTGAAATTTTAAGAGATGAATGGATTAATTTTTAAGGATTTTGAGTGCTTATCTCACACAAACTCTGATGGATTACTCCCACTTCAATGCGTCGCATGGATGTTAAAAAATAATTGATGGATAAAGATTGAAGATTAGTAAGGAGAATAATGTAATGGTAGAGGAGTGAGTTAGTTATAAGAATCTGAACTAGGGTACTAGGAGTAAGAAAGGACAAGAAGGTAGATTTACCAGAACTTGATGATAGATTGAATGGGGAGGACAAGAGAGGAGTGTGGAAACTGATTTTGGAGTTTTGATTGGGAAAATGTTACTAACACACACACATAAAGGAAGTCCGGAGGAGGAACTGATTTGCTGAAAGATATTTAATGATTTCAACTTGGAAAATTTGGTATGAAGAACTGAAACATCTTGGTGAAGATATCTGGCTGGCAGTTTCAAACATGGGCTGTGGAGTTCAGTTTAAAATTGCTATGAGATGTGGGGTTTTACTCATAGAATTGCTATTTGAAACCACAGGTACAGGTATTATAACTGAGATGGTATGTAGGCAGTGTGCCAAAAAGACAGCACTCACACAGCCTCAGTGGATTTCCTCATTTAATACAGGCAAAGAAAAAGAATGAAGAAAGAGGCAAGGTAGAATCAGGTAAAGGGAAGTGGGTTTATTTGTAAGGAAAATATCACCCTGGTACTTGGGGGAGTCTTAACTTTGGATAAAAGAGCAGTTACTCCTTTCAAACAAGAGTGAATGAAGACCATAAAGGAAAAAAAAAATGTTTTAAAGTAGAGAGTATGTGCTTTAGAAAGCTAAGGTTTAAAAGTAACTTCTCAAATAAAGTAGATGAGGTTATCAGCTGACTCTCGGATTAGAACAAGTTGATCAGAGTTGAAGTTTGCAATACCTCTGTGGGAATTCAAAGGCAGCTGTAGAAGAATAAAAGGATTATCAAAGACTGGGAGGGTCTAGGATGATTTTGTATTGGATTAAGATGGCATTGTCTTATGGATTTCCTTTCATTAACATCAGAATAATTCTAACCAGGTACCAAATTTCCATTTTATCTAATGTTTATTGGACTGTAAGGAAGGAGAAAAAGTTAATTTGCAACCCCAAAAGTATGCAAATTCGCAAATACTCTACCCAAATTGGTAAAACCAGCCAGAAAATGAGTTCTTAAAGTGACTGTTGGTCAACCATATTTCCTTTGGAATAGTGTAGATTTCCCAATATATTACCCACTTGTGCTAGAATCCTTTTTCTTTTTTTTTTTCTTTTTTTTTTTTTTTTGCGGTACGCGGGCCTCTCACTGCTGTGGCCTCTCCCGTTGCGGAGCACAGGCTCCGGACGCGCAGGCTCAGCGGCCATGGCTCACGGGCGCAGCCGCTCCGCGGCATGTGGGGTCTTCCCGGACCGGGGCACGAACCCGTGTGCCCTACATCGGCAGGCGGACTCTCAACCACTGCGCCACCAGGGAAGCCCTAGACTCCTTTTTCAATAGATATATTTCTGGGGTCTGACAATTTACTTCGGAACTCCAGAGTACTCACTTAACTGAAACTTGCTTGCCATTTATTTATCATTCTGTCATCCTTGAGAGGGGTTTGAGGTTAAAAGGTTGTCTCAACCTGGGTAAAATCTGAACTTATTCTCTAGCCTACACCTATTTCCAAGTGAATTTTTCTGTGAGGCTACACACCAAGTATTTGTCAAGGGAAGAATCTTTTGTGTTGTTCTGTTTAATGGGAAAGACTCCCAGCCAGTAGATAAATGTGTCTTTGGCTCCACCTACTGTACAGAGTGAAAATCAGCTTCAGAATAAGTAACTGGTAAACCATTTATTTAATACTTTAACTTTGTTCACCTTTTTCATTAAGCATGGTTAATTTTTTGGATCATTTGTGAATATTTACATTAATTCATTTAGCAAATATTTATGTCTCAGGAACTATGCTACTGAGGGTTTGTTAGTTATGCAGGAAAGTGGTTACTGATATAAAAACAAGGTCCAATCTGTTGGAAGTTTTAGGTGACTTTTTAAATTCTTGGAGATTCATGTTGTCACCTACAACAAAACACTAGAGGCCAAGGTCAGCTCAATATAAAGTCAGAATACTATCACCCAGTGAAGTACAGCTTAAGGACATGCAAATCTCTTTCAGACCAAAACCATCAACCTACTCATTCCCTGTAGAGGCTAGGTTTTCCATCATTAAGTTCCACCTTTGGATTAAGACACTGGAGTTTTAAGAAGGTGAAAATGGAGATGAAAGTATATTCTTGGAAAGGGTAAAAGAAAAATTAACAAAAATTAGTTTACTGTTGTGACTTACAAAGACAGTTTGAAAAGCCTGAGGATATAAATTCTTATGGGAATGAGCAGAAATGAATCAAGGGGCCTGTGAACTCACTTAAATTTGATAGAACTGACCTTTAGTTCTTTTTGGCACCTATTAGTGCACATCACAAAAGACTGAGGTGTATTAAAGCTACTCCCTCATGACACCAGTACCAGCTCAAAACAAAACAAGCTTTAGACCAAGTTTGGCTTCACATTTAGACACTTATTTAATAAACACCTATTAGTAAGCAGACTCTAAACATTTCATACAACTTGCTTTGTATTCTCTACAACGTCCCAACTCTCTGTTCTTTTTAGGTGCTGAGACTACCACCTTGCATGAAAAGTTCTTTTTTTTTTTTTAATACATTTATTTATTTTTGGCTGCATTGGGTCTTCGTTGTTGCATGTGGGCTTTCTCTGGTTGCGGCGAGTGGGGGCTACTCATTGCAGTGTGCGGGCTTCTCATTGTGGTGGCTTCTCTTGTTGCAGAGCACGGGCTCTAGGTGCCCGGTCTTCAGTAGTTGTGGCACGTGGGCTCAGTAGTTGTGGCTCGCAGGCTCTAGAGCGCAGGCTCAGTAGTTGTGGCGCACAGGCTTAGTTGCTCCACAGCATGTGGGATTTTTCCCAGACCAGGGATGGAACCCGTGTCCCCTGCATTGGCGGGCAGATTCTTAACCACTGCGCTACCAGGGAAGCCCGAAAAGTTCTTTTAAAGCAGAAGCGACAATATTCCAGAAACAGCACTTGATTGTAATAGAAAGACTCAGCCACCGGATATCCTCCCAACCAATGACTGGATACATGACCATTTGGGGGTCAAGTAAATAGTTTCTTAAATTCTGTTCATGCAAATGTCTCTAGATTATAGCCAATCTACGCAAACTGAATACCACTCATTTCGCCAAGGAGAGGCTGTTTCTACCAACCATTATGCTAATTAACAAATCACTAATTTCATCAGTAAAAATCCATATCTGACATTCAGGATGCTAATTAACAAATATCTGGTGTGTTTCAAAGACATGAATACAGAAGCACTTGTAGTCCTCTCTGAGGTGGCCTTTTTGATGTATGTTTGCCACCCATGCTAAGCCATGAATTCTTGATTAAGTACCCATACTCTACATGTAACTAACTCTGTATGCAACCAACCAACACACACGTTTATAGTACTGCATCTTTGCTGAAGTTTTTAAAAGTAAATTACAGACATCATAAAACAGGGAAACTGTGTATTGCTTTTATATTGCAACTTAGTACCCTGGAAAATGGAATTAGCTCCTGGCTTCCTGGTGTTAAGAGATGGAAGCAAAAGCCATGAGTTGAAAGGAGATACCAGAAGAATTGGAGCATCTTAAGAACATATAGGGATATTTTAACAATTTTACATTTGAATGGCCCCATCTCAAGACGTTATATATCTACCTTTAAAAATGGCATAGCTATTTTAAATGCTTTTTGTTTGAAGTTAATATGTGTTCTTAATGCTTCATAATGCTTTCTAAATATTTGCTTCATAAGTAACTTGAATCCTACATCATGTGAAGTTCAGACTGATTCATATTCAGTGGGCTTTCCTTTGTGTTTCACGCTGACCCTCTTCAGTCCACCCCTGCACCCCTGTCATTTTCCTGGCCTTGGGCCACTCATGTTGAAATACCGACAGGAGGTTGTTATCACCTAACTTCTGATCTTACAAGCATCAGCAACAGTTGGTCTTCAGTATTCTCCTGGCAATCCTGTTTTATAAAATTTCCAGTCAAAACAGCAAACTTGATGTGTTTGGAAGATTCAGGTGACTTTTTAAATCTATTAGATGGGATTCATTCCAATAACTGATTTCCCCTCAATAATTTTAGTAGTTCTTTTATTTTCATTCTTGAATAAAGTATGAATGGATTTTAAATATTAAAGTTCAAAATATTAACGTGTGGAAAGTGAAAGAAATCAAGCTTTGATTATTATAGATTATAGAAGTTTTTTTTGTTTTTGTTTTAAATTCCAAAGCATCAATAGAGGCAATGGATATAGCTCAGAGATATGATTCTCCTTTTATGGATTTCTATATAAAGAGTTTCAGTAACTTTCTTGGCTTTTTATGAAACAGTTTATCCATTGGGGGAAAAGACTACAGGTTTGTGAATCAGACTTTTCAATTACACTCATCCATAAAAAGATAGCATATTGTGTGTTTAGACTAAATTCTAAATTATAGCCAGTTTTAACAGAAATTTTTAATGAATTGACCACTAAACCAGATAGGACATAGAATCAATCTTTATTTTAGACCTTAATTAGGCAATGAAAACTGCAATTTTGGATTCAGATTCAAGAAACATTTATGGAAACCCTATTATTTCTTTAATATTTTTGTGGTTTTACGTACAGGCAATTCTAATAAGTCAGATTCATTTGGAGGGGCTTCCGATATCCTTAAAAATGAAGACATGCCAAAGCCATATTATAAAATGCTTGATATACTTTGAAATTTAAATTAACTAGTTAATAACTTTAATATAAGCCCCCATAAAGATATATAACTTTGCTATTCATATCATAAATTACAGGATCTACTAAAACAGTATATAATTGTTTAATAGTTTATCATAAGGTAGGATGAGCTGGTAATGTTTAAAGATTCTTGATGAACATACTCTTCAAAATGTCAGTTTATCTCCTAACTATATGTATAATCTTATTTGGAAGTGATATAAAAACTTCACATTTGGGGCCCTTCCTGAATAGGAGGTCCAGACCAAATGGTCCTTCTGATAATGGCCTTTTTGTCCAGCCCCCACTCTGTCTCCAGCCTCTGAGTGAAAGGATCTGCATCTTCCAGGCTAGAAGTTAGAACTCCTCTTTTGCCACTGACTTGCTAGTTAATTTTGCTTTGGATAATTCCCTCTGCCTCTCTTTTGTTTTATACGAACTTTTTGATGTATAACATACTTAAAGAAGAGGGAACATATCCTGAATGTAAAGTTTGGAGGACTTTTGCAAATCAGATACACCTGTTTAACCAGCAGTCATATCAAGAAATGGAAAATTACATCAGTATCATCCCTGTAGCTTTCCTTGAAGGCCCTTCCTTTCATTAATACTTCCTCCATAAGCATAATCACTATTAATTCTTTCCTATTTTTCCCCTTCTCTTTAATAATCAAGTTGAATCTTAAAGAATGTACTATTTTGTGTGTCTGGCTTTTTTGGGGGGATTATTAAAAACTTTATTATGATTATAAAATAATGCTAATGTGTTAACTTATTTGTGTGTCTGCCTTCTTTCATTTTCATTCATATTCTTGCAGGCCGTCATAGATCATTCATTATTATTGATGTGTAATATCCCCTTGTATGACTATATCACAATTTATTTATCTTTTCTACTGTTAATGGGCTTTTGGGTAATTTCCAATTTGAGGATTTTATAAATACAAATCTTCTGAACATTCTAGTACAGGTCTTTTGAGTTGTCTGTCATTTTGCAGGAGTTCTTTATTTATTCTGTCTATGAGTCCTTTGTCAGGTTAAGTGTATTGTGAATAGCTTTTCTTTCTCTGGGTTGCCTTTTTACTTGCTTAAGGGTTTCTTTTGATTAAAAAAAGAATTGTAGATGTAATATAGTCTAAATTGTCAAATTTTCTCTCTACAGTTTGTACTTTTTAGAATCTTTTAAAGAAATGTTTGCCTCCTCCAACTAAAATCAAGAAGATATTCTCTAGGAACTCCCCTGGTGGTCCAGTGACCCTGCACTCCCAGTGCAGGGGGCCTGGGTTCCATCCCTGGCCAGGGAACTAGATCCTACATGCCACAACTAAAGATCCTGCACGAAGCAACGAAGATCCCCTGTGCCACAACTAAGACCTGACACAGCCAAATAAATATTTTTTTAAAAAAAGATACTCTCATGTTTCCTTCTAAAAGTTTTATTGTTTTATCTTTCACATTTAGATCTACAATACCTGTGAAGTTGAATTTGTGTATGGTATAAATTAGGGGTCAGAATACATTTTTGTTGCTATAGAAATTCAGTCTACTCAGCATCATTTATTAAAAAGATCATCCTTTTCTCAGTATTATCTTTGTTGTGAATCAGGTGACCATACATATCTGGGTCTATTTCTGAACTCTGTATTTTGTTCCATTGGTCAGTTTGTTTATCTTTGCACCAATAACATGTTCCCTTAATTACTATACTTTTATGATAGGTCCTAATATATGATAGTATAAGTACTCTAGCTTTGTTCTTCTTCAAGATTGTCTTGACTGTACTTGGCTCTGCATTTCCATATGATTTTTTAAAACCATCTTCTCAGTTTTCACATACACACAAAGTATTTAAAAGATAAACAAGAAAATTGAACTGTTAGGATTTTGATTGAGATGGCATTAAGATGGTTCTATAGATTTTTATTCTGCCTTTATTTTCAAGGATATTTTTTCTGGTTATAGATTCTGGGGTTGACAGTTTTTTCTTTAAGTATTTTCATGCATAATGTTCCACTCTTTTCTGGCCTCATAATTTATGAGAAGTGAGCTGATTAATTGGATTATTATTCTCTTATATGTAAAATGTCATTTTTCTCTTGCTTCCCCACAATTTGCTCTTTATCTTTCATTTTCAATAGTGCAACTACTGTAAGTGAAAATTTCTGTCTTTCATCAGATTTGGGAAATTTTGGCCATTATATCTTCAATTAATTTTTTTTCTATTATAGTTTCATTCTCATATCCTTTTTGAACCATTATACATATAGAACCATTTGCTATCATCTGACAGATCTCTGAGGCTCTCTACTTTTTTCCTCTTCATATTGGCTAATTTCTTTTGATCTATCTTCAAATTCATTCTACTGTCATCTCCATTCCTCTAAGTCCAACCATTGGTGATTTTTTTTAACATATTATATTTTTTGGTTCTAAAATTTCCATTTGGTTTTTCTTTTACCATTTTTATTTCTCTGCTGAGATCTCCTACCTTTTTATTCAATCGTGAATATATTTTGTTTTACTTCATTGAGGTAAGTTAAAATAGCCACTTTAAAACCTTTAATTTCTAGTACCGACACTTGTGTCATCTCAGAGTTGCTCTTAATTGGTTTTCTTTTCTATTGGCAATATGTTCCATTTATCTGGTTTCTCATATGTCAGGCAATTTTTCATTATACCCTAGGGATTATAAACGTTAAGTTGTTGAGATTCTGGATTCTATTATTTTCCCCCGATGTGTGTCATTTCTTTTGTTTTAGCAGGCAATTATCTTATTGGAATTTGTGTAGGATAAAATTATTTTAGATCTGGACTAGAACAGCTCTATGTTTATCTCCAGGGACATCTGGAAGTTTGGCACCTTATCCTGGCCAAGAAAAGATCAGTCAGCTAACCAATGATTTATAATATTCTGTTTTAAGTTCAAAACTTCCCCGGAGGCACCCAAGATCAGCTTGTTTATTGATGAATTACACCTGACATGACCATTTAAACTTTTGGGCTTGGCTTTTATACCCAGAAGAGCATAAAAGAGTCTGCCAGAAACTTTTGGGCAGCTCTCCTGAAACCAAGATTTATCAGAGAAATATTGGCAATTCAATCCCAAGGTGAAATACATATTCATTTTGTGAACATAACAGACCCTGGGGAGCTGTGCCTGGAGGTTTCAAGCACCCTCAGTGCTTTTTTTTTTTTTAACTTTTTTTCCTCTCGACATACAATATCCTCTGCCTTTAATAAAAGTCTTACATGAGTACAGTCATCCCTCGGTATGCACGGGAGATTGGTTCCAGGACACCCAGCAGATACCAAAATTCACTGATGCTCAATTACCTTTTATAAAATGACATAGTATTTGCATATAACCTACCCACATCCTCTGGTATACTTTAAATCATCTGTACATTTACTTCTAATACCTGATACAATGAAAATGCTATGTAAGTAGTTATAAATACAATGTAAATGCTATGCAACTAGTTGCCTGTACAAGACAAATTCAAGTTTTGCTCTTTGGAACTTGCTGGAATTTCTTTTTTTCTGAATATTTTCAATCCACGACTGGTTGATTCCACAGATGTGGAGCCCACAGATAGAGAGGGCCAACTGTGTGCTCTGTGGAGTCTGATAAATCCTTTCAATTATCAATCTATGCAAAATTGAAAATGCAAACTTTGTTTCTTGGGTGGCAGCTTTAGTCTCCGTTCAGTTCGATTACTACTGGCCAAGATGCTTTCTATGTTTCATGCATGTGTGGTTAATGGGTCAAAGATATGGGTAGGGAAGAATTTGATAACGCTCTTGTGACTTTTTTTTTCTTCCAGAGTTTACTTATTCTCACAGTTTTCTGGCTTCAGTATTCTGGTTTACCAGAGGCCATTTTCCATCATGTCCCCACTGCCTTCAGCACAATTTGCACCTGGTCTCAGGCTAAAAGTTTCAAAAAATGGGGACCCCACTTTTCTAGACAAGTATAATCCACTATAGTCGATCTTTTTCTGTTTATTTTCCAGTGCTTCACGTAGCTGCTATTTGTATTAGGTCCAGATTTTATGGTTGTTTTCTGTGGAGGATTCAGTCTGGTTTGATCTTATTCCATCATCATTAGAAGTGGAACTGCTTCCATAAGATTTTTCTATAAAAGGTGTCTTAAAAAAAAAAAAAGCTGCATTTTAGTTTGTTTGGCACACAAAATCTATTACCAATCTTGAGCTAATGGAATGTTTAGAACCAGAGCATTTAAAGGAGAGGCTCCTCTGAAGAATAATCATGAATCCATTTTTTTTAAGACCGGGATGGTCAGAAAAATTATTTTTACCGAAAAAATAAATAAAATTTTCCTCTCACCCCCCAAAAAGCTTCATCAGTTGACTGCTAGTTATAACTGAATGGTTTGGTAAGGTGTTTGACTCTCTCACTACAGTCCTGGCATTATTGAACAATGACAAGTAGATGTCAATGAAATCTAGAAAGATTGCTATGTAACACAGGAACATAATCTCTTCTTCCTTTTTACCATGTCAATATGCTATCTCATTTAATCCTCATACTACTTAAATTAGGTAAGCATTATATATCTATTTAACAGACGATCAAACAGATATTCTGGGAAGTTAAGTAACTTGCCTGAAGTCACAGTACTAAATGATAAAACCTAGTCTAGTGCTCACTTTGGCCGCACATATACTAAAATTGGAATGATACAGAGAAGATTAGCATGGCCCCTGCGCAAGGATGACACACAAATTCATGAAGTGTTCCATTTTTTTTCCAGATTTTAATTTATTTTATTTTAATTACAAAAGCAAAGACATTGATAAAGCAAATACAATCTGCAATAATAAATACATCTGCAACAGATGCTAAATATCATTAAATTATTATATAATTTAGACAGTAAACATGGTCTATTTTTGCTTCTTTAAAATAGAATACATTTGATCACATTTTTTTTTATACAGCAGGTTCTTATTAGTCATCAATTTTATACACATCAGTGTATACATGTCAATCCCAATCTCCCAATTCATCACCCCCTCACCCCCCCCCCACAGCTTTCCCACCTTGGTGTCCATACGTTTGTTCTCTACATATGTGTCTCAATTTCTGCCCTGCAAACCGGATCATCTGTACCATTTTTCTAGGTTCCACATACATGCGTTAATATACGATATTTGTTTTTCTCTTTCTGACTTACTTCACTCTGTATGACAGTCTCTAGATCCATCCACGTCTCAGCAAATGAACAAATTTCATTCCTTTTTATGGCAGAGTAATATTCCATTGTATATATGTGCCACATCTTCTCTATCCATTTGTCCGTTGATGGGCATTTAGGTTGCTTCCATGACCTGGCTATTGTAAATAGTGCTGCAATGAACATTGGGATGCATGTGTCTTATTATTATTATTTTTTTTTTGGTGGTACGTGGGCCTCTCACTGCTGTGGCCTCTCCCGCTGTGGAGCACAGGCCCTGGACACACAGGCTTAGCAGTCATGGCCCACAGGCCCAGCTGCTCCACGGCATGTGGGATCCTCCCGGACCAGGGCACAAACCCGCATCCCTTGCATCAGCAGGTGGACTCCCAACCACTGCACCACCAGCGAAACCCCGCATGTGTCTTTTTGAATTGTGTTTTTCTCTGGGTATATGCCCAGTAGTGGGATTGCTGGATCATATGGTAATTCTATTTTTAGTTTTTTAAGGAACCTCCATACTGTTCTCCATAGCACTCCCTTCTGGCTTGTAGTTTCTGCTCAGAAATTAGCTGTTAACCTTATGGGAGTTCCCCTGTATGTTATTTGTTGTTTTTCCCTTGTTGCTTTCAATAATTTTCTTTTGTCTTTAATTTTTGTCAGTTTGATTACTATGTGTCTTGGCGTGGTCCTCCTTGGGTTTATCCTGCCTGGGACTCTCTGTTTCTCCTGGACTCTGGTGGCTATTTCCTTTCCCATGTTAGGGAAATGTTCAACTATAATCTCTTCAGATATTTTCTCTGGTCTTTTCTCTCTCTCTTCTCCTTCTGGGACCCCTATAATAATGAATGTTATTGTGTTTAATGTTGTCCCAGAGGTCTCTTAGGCTGTCTTCTTTTCTTTTCATTCTCTTTTCTTTATTCTGTTCTGCAGCAGTGAATTCCACCATTTTGTCTTCCAGGTCACTTATCCGTTTTTCTGCCTCATTTATTCTGCTATTGATTCCTTCTAGTGTATTTTTCATTTCAGTTATTGTATTGCTCATCACTGTTTGTTTGTTCTTTAATCCTTCTATGTGTTTGTTCTTTAATTCTTCTAGGTCTTTGTTAAACATTTCTTGCATCTTCTCGATCTTTGCCTCCTTTCTTTTTCCAAGGTCCTGGAACATCTTCTCTATCATTATTCTGAATTCTTTTTCTGGAAGGTTGCCTATCTCCAATTCATTTAGTTGTTTTTCTGGGGTTTTATCTTATTCCTTCATCTGGTACATAGCCCTCTGCCTTTTCATCTTGTCTATCTTTCTGTGAATGTGGTTTTTGTTCCACAGGCTGCAGAATTGTAGTTCTCACTTCTGCTGTCTGCCCTCTGCTGGATGAGGCTATCTCAGAGGCTTGTGTAAGATTCCTGATGGGAGGAACTGGTGGTGGGTAGAGCTGGGTATTGCTCTGGTGGGCAGAGCTCAGTAAAATTTTAATCCACTTGTCTATTGATGGGTGGGGCTGGGTTCCCTCCCTGTTGGTTGTTTGTGAGGCGACCCAGCACTGGAGCCTGCAGGCTCTTTGGTGGGGCTAATGGTGGACTCTGGGAGCAGTCACACCAAGGAGTACTTCCCAGAACTTCTGCTGCCAATGTCCTTGTCCCTGTGGTGAGCCACAGCCACCCCCCGCCTCTGCAGGAGACCCTCCAACAGCAGCAGGCAGGCCTGGCTCAGTCTCCTATGGGGTCACTGCTCCTTCCCCCAGGTCCCGATGCGCACAGTACCCTGTGTGTGCCCTTCAAAATTGGAGTCTCTGTTTCCCCTAGTGCTGTCGAAGTCCTGCAATCAAGTCCCACTAGCCTTCAAAGTCTGATTATCTGGGAATTCCTCCTCCCATTGCCAGATCCCTAGGTTGGGGAGCCTGTTGTGGGGCTCAGAACCTTCACTCCAGTGGGTGGACCTCTGTCATATAAGTGTTCTCCACTTTATGAGTCACCTACCCAGCAGTTATGGGATTTGATTTTACTGTGATTGAGCCCCCCTTAACATCTCATTGCAGCTTCTCCTTTGTCTTTGGATGTGGGGTATCTTTTTTGGTGAGTTCCAGTGTCTCCCTGTTGATGACTGTTCAGCAGTTACTTGTGAATCTGGTGCTCTCGCAAGAGGGAATGTGTGCATGTCCTTCTACTCTGCCATCCTGACCCAATCTCTCTCTTTCTCAAGTTTGAATTGGAGAAATTTCACTAGGGGAAAAAATAGATATCACATATCTAAAAGTTAAGCAATAGATTTTAAAAAATGTAACACATATGGGAAAAAAAAGCTAGAAAACTTTGTATAAAACTAATAGAGGTTGCATAAAACCCCATCAATAATCATCATATATAAATGGGAAAAGTTGATTAACAAACAAATTAAAATGGTTAACACATTTTAAAAATTACCACCACTAGTTTAAGAAATATAGATTAAAATAAAATAGCATTTCCCCTATAAAATTAGTAGAGATTTAAAAATAGCAATGTGAAACATTGATATGATGATACCCTCATTAAATGGTACTGTGTATATAAATTACAATTTCTTGAAAGTAGCAATAAAGCATCAATCTTAAACATGCTACACTCTTTTAACTAGTCTGGTCTCTGAGGATTGCAAGTTGTAGAAACTCTCACCTTACACCTGCTTAGGTCAAAAAAGAAATTATTATATCCTAGTTTTAGGATGGAATCTGCTACTGAAATTCTGTTATTAGGAATCTGCCTTTTTAAATCTCTAGCTTCTGCCTTTCCTCTGTGTTAGCTTCATACCAAGGTTGGCTCTCTCCGGTGGCAATAGAAAATTGGGCTTGTATCAGATCACATTAGCAATCCCTAATGAAAGGGAATGACTCTTCCACAGTAGTTCTTAGAAAAACCAGGGCTGAATCTCGGTGCCTGTGTTGGGTCTCCCATTCAGTCCTGAATGAGTAACTGCAGCCAGGAGGGATGGAGATGACTTTACTCAAACATCTTGGGATACAAAGTGAGGTGCTGCCACCAAAAGAAGGGGAAAAAAGGCCAGTCAGGAAAAATCAATAGATACTACATAATTTCACCCTTTAATAACTCTCCTATGAATCAATGTTAAGAAATAATAGATGCAGACTTACATCAGTGTTTATTACAGCTTTAGTTGTAATGCTAAAAAACAGAAAACAAGAAAACTTAAACAATCTTATTGTCCAACAACATGGAAATTGTAAATTAAGGGATATAAAGTGTTTTAGGGAGTCATTAAAATAATATTTTCAAATGGTTTTTAGTGCTTATGAGGAAAGAACATTTTATAATAGAAAGCCATAATAGCAGAATATGAGATAATTTATAGAGTATGATCTCACCTCTATAAAAAATGTGCAGAAAAAATGAGGAAAAACCTATTAAAATAATAATTAGTTCTAAGAACTGTTGGAATTCACTTATTCATAAAAATATTTTTGGAATGCTTATTTTATGGCAGGAATTTTTATTCAGAATATTGTTGTCTCTATAATTTCCATATTTTTACCTATGTTACAATAAGCAACTGAGAGGTGCATTACATTTAGACTGAAATTCTAATAACCTTACTTAAATCCTTACCATGTTCCAAACATCATTCATCATGCTTTCAGGTACACTGTCTCATTCAATGTGTCCCTTATGAAATCAGTTGTCAGCTCTATTTGCTCCACGAGAGTATTTTTCTTCTATAGGAGCCATAAATAAAATCTGTTGATTGATAGAGTGATTCATTTGTTCATTCATCCAATCACCACCTATGAATTGTTGAAGGGATTAAAAAATAACCCCTAAATTTCCTAAAATTGGAAAGGTAAGAAAGCTTTTAAATTATCATAGGTCAGTGAACAGGTTTTTGCTATGATTAGAATATGTTAGTTATTCTTTGCTTTAAGTAAGTGAAGAGTTACATGAATGTCAGCAATTATGTCAAAGCCATTGTGTGTGAAGAGATTATATTCATGTATAGTAGCATTCAATTGTAATCATAAAAATCATTTATTATGTAAATGGTCTTTCTGCAAGATTTTGGAATTATTGTAATTCCTGTTATTAATGTTTAAATATATAATGTGTATACATTATATATATATATATATATATATATATATACTATATACACATTAAATATATTCAGAGTTTATTTCCTACACATTTATTTATGAATAATTTTCATTCCATCTGCTGGCTCAAATGGGATAAAGGTTACAAAGTTTTCTGACCAAAGGATCTTCTGGTGGGAGTTTGTGGCTGCCACACCCTGAAATTTCAGATCATGAGAGGACATTATTTGGGGAGGCAGTGCATCCAAACCTCCAAGGAGACTGCTGCAGCCAACTATCACAAGAAAGAGATGTAGGCAGAGGTTTCCAGGTTGAAACCTCTGATGGGGTTGTCAACAGTAACTGTGAGAGAACGTTTTTATAGAGTGTCACAAAGCAGGCTGCAATGGCCTGGAGTAGTTTTTGAGCAGGACAGAGGAGAGGCACTGCATGCTTATTATTTTCCCCACCTAACACAAAGCAAGAAGGTGACAAATGCTGCCCATCTAAACGCAGAGCTTAGCGTGTCCAGATAACTTAATTCTTAGTGATTCACACACAACAGTTCACTTACTCCTCACTAAACCCTATAGGATAGGTACTATTATACAGATGAAGGAGCTTTTTTTCTTTTTTTTAACAAATGAAGGAAATGAGGCTTTGAAAATTTACTTGACCAAGATCACACAGTTAGTAAATGCCTGAGCTCAAATTCATGCTCTGAATCCCAGGGTTGGTTTCTAAAATGCTGAAAGGAAACAGATGAGTTATACTTGATAGTGGTAGGTTTCCATTTTTATCTTCATAAAAAATGCATAATTTTTACACTGAAACTGAATAAATGAAATTTCTTTCAAGCTTACCTGATGTGTTTATTTTTTCTTTTAAGAAAAAAAGAACACATCTTTTAAGATGTGTTTAGCATCTTTTAAAATATCTTTGTTCTTGGAAGTTTTGGGCATGGGGGATAGTCTGTTAAATATTATAATCCAATTCCCAATACCACCCTGCTTGTATTGGTGCCGGCACATGGGAAATTCAGTCCTTCCAGCTGCATTTGCAATGCTTACCACTAGAGGGAGGGATCCGACCATGGAGAGGAGCAGCAAGTCCACTGAGGAACTCCTTGGTCAATTCATTCATCGGCAGCTGGAAGTAGCCTGAGCAGAAACTGGGGAGCCCTTTGTTAGTAAAGACAGATGTCTTCTTGTTACCTGGAAGAGATGATTTTGCAACCTCAGTAAAGAGAAGAGCCAGGTTGTGGAGCCTTGAAGTGAGAGAGGCTAATATACTTAGTATCCTAGATTTGATCTTCAGCACTATTGACATTTTAGACCAGTTAATTCTTTGTTCCTGGAGGTTGTCCTGTGTACCATTAGAGGCTTAGCAGTATCCCTGGCCTCTACCTACTAGGCACCAGTGGCACTCTCTTTCCAACTGTGAAAATCAAAAATATCTGCAGACATTGCCACATGTCTCTCCAGGGGCAAAATTGCCCCTGATTGAGAACCACTGTCTCAGAGATCCAAAATCTCCTGAAGACTTGAGGCCCCAGGATAAATAAAATATTTCCTCTCCCTGGTGACTGGGGAATTCCTCAATCCAATGCTATGCATGGAAAAATGAGGTTAGTCCCGTGCATAAATGAAGCATGGATACAGAACAACACATATTGTAACACTAGTGAAAGTGGATAAGGAAGCAAGAAACAGGTTGAAATTTTGCAATTAGGGAGAAAAAAGTAAGAACTGAACCCAAAGGGATGTTAGGAATGATGTTAGGCAAGAAGGAGTTATCAGGCTCAAGAAGCAAAGCCTGGACTTCCCTCGTGGCACAGTGGTTAAGAATCTGCTTGCCAATGCAGGTGACGTGGGTTCGAGCCCTGGTCTGGGAAGGTCCCACATGCCACAGAGCAACTAAGCCCATGTGCCACGACTACTGAGCCTGTGCTCTAGAACCCGCAAGACACAACTACTGAAGTCCGCGCGCCTAGACCCCATGCTCCGCGACAAGAGAAGCCACCACAATGAGAAGCCTGCGCACCACAACAAAGAGTAGCCTCCATTCACCACAACTAGAGAAAGCCTGTGTGCAGCAATGAACATTCATTGCAGCCAAAAATAAATTAATTAATTAAAAAACAAATGTGTAAAAAAAAAAAGAAGCAGCAGATTGGTTCAAGATGGCGGAGTAGAAGGACGTGCCCTCACTCCCTATTGTGAGAGCACCGGAATCACAACTAACTGATGAACAATTATCAACCGGAAGACACTGGAACTCACCAAAAAGGATACCCCACATTCAAGGACAAAGGAGAAACCGTAATGAGATGGTAAGAGGGGTGCAATCACAATAAAAACAAATCCCATAACTGCTGGGTGGGTGATTCACGAACTGGAGAACACTTATACCACAGAAGTCCACCTACTGGAGTGAAGGTTCTGAGCCCCACGTCAGCCTTACCAACCTGGGGGTCCGGCAACAGGAGGAAGAATTCCTAGAGAATCAGACTTTAAAGGCTGGCGGGATTTGATTGCAGGACTTCAACAGGGCTGGGGGAAACAGAGACACCATTCTGGGAGGGCACACACAAAGTAGTGTGCACTTCGGGGCCCAGGGGAAGGAGCAGTGACACCATAGGAGACTGAACCAGACCTACCGGCAAGTGTTGGAGGTCTCCTGAAGAGGCAGGGAGTGGCTGTGGCTCACTGTGGGGACAAGGACACTGGTAGCAGAAGTTCTGGAAAGTACTCCTTGGTGTGACTGCTCCCAGAGTCTGTCATTAGCCCCATCAAAGAGCCTGCAGGCTCCAGGGCAGGGTCGCCTCAGTCTAAACAACCAAGAGGGAGAGAACAGCCCCACCCATCAATAGACAAGTGGATTAAAATTTTACTGAGCTCTGCTCACCAGAGCAACACCCAGCTCTACCTACCCCCAGTCCCTCCATCAGGAAGCTTGCACAAGTGTCTTAGATAGCCTCATCCACAGAGGGCAGACAGCAGAAGCAAGAACTACAGTCCTGCAGGCTGTGGAATGAAAACCACATTCACAGAAAAACATCAGACAAAATGAAAAGGCAGAGGACTTTGTACCAGATGAAGGAACAAGATAAAACCCCAGAAATACAACTAAATGAATTGGAAATAGGCAACTTTCCAGAAAAAGAATTCAGAATAATGATAGTGAAGATGTTCCAGGACCTTGGAAAAAGAAAGGAGGCAAAGATTGAGAAGATGCAATAAATTTTTAACAAAGTGCTAGAAGAATAAAAGAACAAACACCTAGAAGAATTAAAGAACAAACAAACAGAGATGAACAATACAATAACTGAAATGAAAAATACACTAGAAGGAATCAATAGCAGAATGAATGAGGCAGAAAAACGGATAAGTGACCTGGAAGACAGAATGGTGGAATTCACTGCTGCAGAACAGAATAAAGAAAAGAGAATGAAAAGAAAAGAAGACAGCCTAAGAGACTTCCGGGACAACATTAAACACAACAACATTTGCATTATAGGGGTCCCAGAAGGAGAAAAGAGAGAGAAAGGACCTGAGAAAATATTTGAAGAGATTATAGTTGAAACTACCTTAACATGAGAAAGGAAATAGCCACCCAAGTCCAGGAAGCACAGCGAGTCCCATGCAGGATAAACCCAAGGAGAAACACACCTATGCACACAGTAATCAAATTGACAAAAATTAAAGACAAAGAAAAATAAATGAAAGCAACAAGGGAAAAATGACAACATACAAGGGAACTCCCATAAGATTAACAGCTAATTTCTGAGCAGAAACGCTACAAGCCAGAAGGGAGTGGCACAATATATTTAAAGTGATGAAAGGGAAGAAACTACAACCAAGATTACTCTACCCAGCAAGGATCTCATTGAGATTAAACGGAGAAATCAAAAGCTTTACAGACAAGAAAAGGCTAAGTGAATTCAGCATCACCTAACCAGCTCTACAACAAATGCTAAAGGAAGTTTTCTAAGTGGGAAACACAAGAGAAGAAAAGACCAACAAAAACAAACCCATAACAATTAAAAAATGGTCATAGGAACATACATATCAATAATTACCTTAAACATGAATGGATTAAATGGCCCAACCCAAAGACACAGGCTCGCTGAATGTATACAAAAACAAGACCCATATATATGCTGTCTACAAGACACCCACTTCAGACCTAGGGACACATAGAGACTGAAAGTGAGGGGATGGAAAATGATATTCCATGCAAATGGAAGTCAAAAGAAAGCTGGAGTAGCAATACTCATATTAGATAAAATAGACTTTAAAATAAAGAATGTTACAAAAGACAAGGAAGGACACTACATAATGATCAAGGGACCAATCCAAGAAGAAGATATAACAATTGTTAATATATATAAACCCAAAATAGGAGCACCTCAATGCATAAGGCAAATGCTAACAGCTATAAAAGAGATAATCGACAGTAACACAATAATAGTGGGGGACTTTAACACCTCACTTACACCAATGGACAGATTATCCAAAATGAAAATAAATAAGGAAACAGAAGCTTTAAATGACACAGTAGACCAGATAGATTAACTTGATAATTATAGGATTTTCCCTCCAAAACAAGCAGATTACACTTTCTTCTGAAGTGCACACTGAATAGTCTCCAGGGTAGATCACATCCTGTGTCACAAATCAAGCCTTGATAAATTGAAGAAAATTGAAATCATATTAAGCATCCTTTCCGACTACAATGCTATGAGATCAGAAATCAATTACCAGGGAAAAAATGTAAAAAACACAAACACATTGAGGCTAAACAATACGTTACTAAATAACCAAGAGATCACTGAAGAAATCAAAGAGGAAGTCAAAAAATACCTAAAGACAAATGACAACAAAACCACGACAATCCAAAACCTATGGGATGCAGCAAGAGCAGGTCTAAGACGGAAGTTTATAGTAATACAATCCTACCTCAAGAAACAAGAGAAATCTCAAATAAACAATCTAACCTTACACCTAAAGGAAGTAGAGAAAGAAGAACCAACAAAACCCAAAGTTAGTAGAAGGAAAGAAAACATAAAGATCAGAGCAGAAATAAATGAAATAGAAAGAAAGAAAACAATAGCAAAGATCAATAAAACTAAAACCTTGTTCTTTGAGAAGATAAACAAAATTGATAAACATTGATCCAGATTCATCAAGAAAAAGAGGGAGAGGACTCATATTAATAAAATTAGAAATGAAAATGGAGAAGTTACAACAGACACCGCAGAAATACAAAGCATCCTAAGAGACTACTACAAGCAACTCTATGCCAATAAAATGGACAACCTGGAAGAAATGGACAAATTCTTAGACAGGTATAAGCTTCCAAGACTGAACCAGGAAGAAATAGAAAATATGAACAGACCAATCACAAGTAATGAAATTGAAACTGTAATTAAATATCTCCCAAAAAACAAAAGTCCAGGACCAGAGGGCTTCACAGGCGAATTCTATCAAACATTTAGACAAGAGCTAACACCCATCCTTCTCAAACTCTTCCAAAATATAGCAGAGGGAAGAACACTCCCAAACTCATTCTATGAGGCCGCCATCACCCGGATACCAAAAACAGACAGAGATACTACAAAAAAAGAAAATTATGGACCAATATCACTGATGAATATAGATGCAAAATTCCTCAGCAAAATACTAGCACACAGAATCCAGCAACACATTAAAAGGATCATACACCATGATCAAGTGGGATTTAGCCCAGGGATGCAAGGATTCTTCAATAGACACAAATCAATCAATGTGATACACAATATTAACAAACTGAAGAATAAAAACCATATGATCATCTCAATAGATGCAGAAAAAGCTTTTGACAATATTCAACACCAATTTATGATTAAAACTCTCCACAAAGTGGGCATAGAGGGAACATACCTCAACATAATTAAGGCCATATACAACAAACCCACAGCAAACATCATTCTCAGTGTTGAAAAACTGAAAGCATTTCCTCTAAGATCAGGAACAAGACAAGGATGTCCATTCTTACCACTTAGTCAACATAGTTTTGGAAGTCCTAGCCATGGCAGTCAAAGAAGAAAAAGAAATAAAAGGAATACAAATTGGAAAAGAAGAAGTAAAACTGTCACTGTCTGCAGATGACCCTATATGATACATAGAGAATCCTAAAGATGCCACCAGAAAACTACTAAAGCTAATCAATGAATTTGGTAAAGTTGCAGGATACAAAATTAATGCAAAGAAATCTCTTGCATTCCTATACACTAACAACGAAAGATCAGAAAGAGAAATTAAGGAAACAATCCCATTTACCATTGCAACAAAAAGAATAAAATACCTCAGAATAAACCTACCTAAGGAGGTGAAAGACTTGTACTCAGAAAACTATAAGACACTGATGAAAGAAATTAAAGATGATACCAACAGATGGAGAGATATACCATGTTCTTGGATTGGAAGAATCAATATTGTGAAAATGATTGTACTATCCAAAGTAATCCAATATGAAAAGACAACCATCAGAATGGGAGAAAATATTTGCCAATGAATCAATGGACAAAGGATTAATTTACAAAATACATAAACAGCTCATGCAACTCAATATTAGAAAAACAAACTACCCAATTTTAAAAATGGGCAGAATTTTGTAAAACTAGCAACAATAAAAATATTTCATGTACATGTTAAAAAAAAAAAGGCAGAAGATCTAAATAGACATTTCTCCAAAGAAGACATACAGGTGGCTAACAAACATATGAAAAAAATGCTCAACATCACTAATTATTAGAGAAATGAAAATCAAAACTACAATGAGGTATCACCTCACACTGGTTAGAATGGGCATCATCAGAAATCTAGAAACAGCAAATGCTCGAGAGGGTGTGGATAAAAGGGAACCCTGTTGCACTGTTGATGGGAATGTAAATTGATACAGCCACTATGGAGAACAGTACAGAGGTTCCTTAAAAAACTAAAAATATAATTACCATGTGACCCAGCAATCCTACTACTGGGCATATACCCAGAGAAAACCATAATTCAAAAAGACACATGCACCCCAATGTTCATTGCAGCACTATTTACAATAGCTAGGTTATGGAAGCAACCTAAATGCCCATCGACAGATGAATGAATAATGATGTGGTACATATATACAATGGAATATTACTCAGACATAGAAAAGGACTGAAACTGGGCCATTTGTAGGGATGTGGATGGACCTAGACACTGTCATACAGAGTGAAGTAAGTCAGAAAGAGAAAACCAAATATCATATATTAACTTATATATGTGGAATCTAGAAAAATTGTACAGATGAACCAGTTTGCAAGGCAGAAGTAGAGACACAGATGTAGAGAACAAATGTATGGACACCAACAGGGGAAAGTGGCGGGGTGGTGGTGGTGGTATGAATTGGGAGATTGGGATTGACATATATACACATATGTATAAAATAGATAACTAATAAGAACCTTCTGTATAAAAAATAATTAAATTAAGTTTAAAAAAAAGAAGAAGCAGCAGCAAAGCCTTCCACAATGGGAGAACTCTTAAGAGACATGTGCATGCATGTGAAAGGACTAAGTTCTCTGAGCCAATTCAAACTCTTGTCTCACAAGCTTCCTCTTCCAGTATTTTCTGTCTCACTTGCCAGTACTGTTCTCCATTATGCTAGAATCCTTGGAGTCATTCTTTGCAGTCACTCCCTTCAGGAAAGAAGTGATTTAAATATGTTTCCATAGCTATTAGATACATTCTTGACCCACAGAACCTAGCTTACATTGAGGGTTGTAGTGAACTCTGCATATTCCAGCAGGATGGCTACAGCTTCCTTACTTGCAAGCATACTGGCCACATATAATGCAAAAGAAGTTTAATCAAGAGGAAAAAACACGTATTATGCAAGAGGACAAAACCAAACCGATAATATATAACTTCTAGAGCAAATGTATTCAAAGCCCCACATGTTCTTTTATGTCATATAGGGACTCATACTGCCAAGAGCTCTGTTTATATCAAAGGTAATATCCATGGATCCTGGGTTTTGACACCAACAGGCCAGTGGTTGGTGCTCCTGGTAGGGTCAAGTCCAGCCTTGGGTGGACAGCTCAGTCTAAGCTGTCCATTCAGTTCTCCTGAGGCCCTTTGAAGAAAGGATAGTGTAAGGATCCATCCCATCCAGTGATGAACACTTTTGTTAAAAAGATACGGTTTCTTGGGAATTCCCTGGCTGTCCAGTGGTTAGGACTCTGTGCTTTCACTGCCAACGGCATGGGTTCAATCCCTGGTCAGGGAATTAAGATCCCACAAGCCTTGCGGCCAAAAAAACCCCCAAAAAACAAAACAAAACAAACAAAAAACAACAACAACAAAAAACGATTTCTTATACCAAATCACGAAAAACCATTAGTTTGGTACATTCAAGGGCGTCTGACTTGAACATAGTTGCATTGTTTACTGAAGCAGGTCAGAGTAAGCAGGACTCAATGTTTATTAATTGATTATATGAAGAAATGAATGAGTACATGCATGGCTACATTCAGAACTTAGAATATTCTAGTATATGTCTACTTCTACTTTTTTGAGTACTTGCTTCTGCTCTGGGAAGTAAAGGAATTTTAATCAGAGGATGGTGTTGGTGCTTGCCTAGATTCCTTTTGTTAGCTGAAGCACCCATCCTACAGGGGCTCCAGGTGTTAACTACTAACAAATCAAAGCTTCCCCTTTCTCTTATAGAGAAATTCTCTTACAGAGAATTGCCCTAGGTCAAGAGGCAGCCAGGAGCCACCTGACCTGCCTTGGAGGCTATACCTTCCCAAACTTGGCCAGTGACTGACTGACACAGGAGACCAAATGTCAACCCCTTCACCTCAAGGTGAAATCTGTGGTGTAATTCCTATTCCAGAGCTTCTCCATGGGATCAAAGCTATTGTTTAGCTGAGAATACGTCCCTGCCAGCTTTATTTTTCCCTGCCTATTCCTCTTCCCTCACGCCCCCCACCCCACTCCTGAGAACACTCCTCCAACAAGGCATTTGAACAGGTATCTCCACCTCTGACTCTTCTAGGGAACGTGGTCTCATCGATTGCACACTCAGAGCTACCCACCACATGTCAACATGAAATGGAGCAGGACCTATGGTCCTTGCCCTCCCCACCCCATGTCCTCAGCCTTCCTTTTTTCTGTGGAAAAACTTTAGCCAAAGAATAAGTTTAATCAGAGAAGTGAGAAAATGCAGGAACAAAGGAAAACGGTCAAAGGAGACCAAATAATAATAGTTTAGTCATTAAGTGTAGTCAAGAACATTTAGTTCCTCCTTAAGGGCTATAGATAATATTCTGAGCCATATCCTGTAAGCTGTCTTATAGATACTGAAACTCCCACCAGGTGGAAGAAGTTAACTACATGATGACCAGGCTGTGGCCATGACATAAGATGCCACAATTCCAAGAACTGGCCTCAAAGAAATGGAAACAAACTGACCCTGGAACTGAAGATTAACTGTACCTGACACAGTCAAGATGACACTGGTCAGACCACTGATGATGACTGTCAGAGCTGACTATACCGTTTCTACGTGTAGCCCCCTCCCTCTGTCTACAAAAGCTCTTGTCCCCTGATTGTCAAGGTCAGGGGGAGTTGGCCTTTGGACAGGTGTCCACCCTCCCCCCCTCCACTCTCCAGTTGCCAGCATCCAAAATAAAGCAAACTTTCCTTTCCACAAACCTGGCCTCTTTATTGGCTTTTGAGTGGCGAGCAGTCGGACCCCGCTGTTGGTTACAAACACTGGTGTCTTTCCCAAGCTTTTCAGAAAAAAAAAGGAATGGCACAGCATCCCAATCGCAGATAATTCTTTTTTTTTTTTTTTTTTTGGCCGCACAGATGCGGGATCCTAGCTCCTGGACCAGGGATTGAACCCGTGCCCCTGCAGTGGAAATGCGAAGTCTTAACCACTGGACCATTAGGGAAGTCCCGCAGATAACTATTCTCCAGTTGTTTTGAAGTCACCGCCCTCATCTTACTTTAAGCTTTTACTTAAAGTCAGTATTATCAGTAAATCCTTGGGTGAAAGCAATGTAATGGTAAGACCTGAGGACTGGTATTTGTAGAATGGTAGACTATACAGCTGGAAAGGACCTTAGAAGTCATCTAGCTTAACTTCTTATTTTACAAATGTGTTGATTGTGATACAAAGACATGATTTTCTCAGGGTGATACAGTTAGTGAGTGGCAAAGCTGGGATAGAACCAGGTTTCCAGTCTACCATTTTAGTGTTTTCTCCAAACCTCTCTCTTTCTTGTTAGTAACTGTGCTTACATGAGGGAATCTTAAAATTTGGGTGCTATGTAGGCAAGCTGGAAGAAATACCTTTTAAGCACTCAACATCATAAAATATTATTAAAATAAATTTAAGAACAATGTGACTGTAGGATGCTTGCTATATAGATCTTTATTTTTGAATCTTCTATAAAAATTAACTGAATTTTCTTGCTAGGGATAAATGCATTAATAAGACAAGATCCCATTTTCAGGAAGTTTGGGGGCTACTGTAGTGCTATAAGCAAGCTGTGGAGCCAGAGAGAGGTGGTAATTAATCTTACCTGGAAGAACCAGGGAAAGGTTCCCAGAGGAGGTAGCATTTGAGACGGTCCTTGAAGAGTGAGTAGCATTTTGATAGGTAGAGAAGAGAGGACATTATAGTTAAAAACAATAGAATGAGCAACTGCACAGATATTGGAAAGTCTGGGGCATGGAAAGCCTTCCCATGTGGCTGAAGTAGGTACATCTCAAGAAGAGAGGCTAGGAGCTTGACAGTTTGGATGAGATTGCTATGAAGGGTCTGGGATGCTGTACATAATGTTTTGTCTCCTGATTATAATGCCTTTCCATTCCTTCCCCCAATTTTCACCTCCGCATAAATTGTTTTATTCTTCTTTAGTTCTCATAGGGTATAGCACCATGCTGAATGCTTGGTAATATACACTTAAATCAAATTAGAGAAGGGGGAAAAAGAGAAGACACCTGCAGCTGTCATCTTCATCTCCTTTCTCGGGTGTTAATGAAGAGAAATAAGATACAAAATCAGGAGATAAAACTGTAGCTTTGACACAAAGGTTAAACTGTCAATTCCTTAACTAATGAAGAAAAGAACCTGACATATTGAGCTTGTACTACTACTATTAACTATTACTGTTACTACTAAATATGTAAGCACTTTAGAATTGTCTAATTTAATTCTCACAATTTGCTCCATGAGATATATAACTGTAATTATCTCAAGTATAAAAACAAGAAACCTCAGGTATAGGAATTCAGTCACATGGCTAAGGTCACAGAACTACCCTGACATGGAGCACTATGAACAGTTTCATCTGTGCAAAGGCTTCCAGGGTCGCATTCAGGATACCACATTATATTTAGTTGTCATATTTTCTTAAGCTCTTCTTGGCTGTGGCAGTTTCTCAGACTTGTTTTTGATGACCCTGACAGTTTTAAAGAGTATTGTTTAGGTATTTTTTAGAATGTCCCTCAGTTATGGTTTTTCTGATATTTTTCTCACTATTAGATGGATATTGTGGGTTTTGAGAGGAAGACTACAGAGTTAAAGTGCTGTTTTCATTGCATCATATCAAGGGTACATACCATTAACATGACTTAAACTACTGATGTTGACCTTGATAACCTGGTTGAGCCAGTGTCTGTCAGGTTTCTCCACAGTAAAGTGACTCTCTTCTTTCTCTCTTTCCATACTGTAATTTTTGGAAGGATGTCACTATGAATAGCCCACACTTGAGTGGGAGTCATGCTCTCTCTCCTTGAGGGCAAAGTATCTACATAAATTACTTGGAATTCTTATGCATGAGAGATTTGTGTCTTCTCCCCCACTTATTTATTTATTCAATCATTAATTTATGTTATTATGAACTTACAGACATTTATTTTATACTGTGTTATAATCCAACACTATTTTATTGCTCAAATTGTGCCAATTTGGGCCATTGGGATATCTTTTAGTTGGCTTCTGTGTCCCTTTGACATACCCCCATCATTGCAGGTTTTTGTTCTATTTTGAGCACTTCCTTACTTTCTGACACTACAAGATAATCCAGTACATGTTGCCTATTGCCTAAGCCAGTCCTAGAATCAGCCATTTATCCAACGATCTCTTGTTCCTTTTACTGGAGAAGGATCTTAGAAACCAGGTCTGAGTGCTAGTTGTGCTCTTTGCTTTTGAGGTGTTATGGCTTCCAGGCCCTCTCAGCTGATAGAGCAAGGAAATACCTATGTGTATACTGACCTGTGAATATATACATATCTAATAAATATTTCTATATGTAACCGTCTGTATCTATATTAAGCTAAACATGAGTTCATACTGATATCTCCAACTTTAATCCACTACCACATGGATCATCCTTGCCTCCCCTACTTATCTGTAAACTCTCACTTCAGCAGTGAGACACTGGCTCTCACCACTTGCCATCTATTTACTTAATTTTTCAATTCCAATGTAATGGATAGCAGTATTAAAATTGTTAACCTATACCACTGTGGAGAAAAAAACTTTATCAACTAGAGTGAATTGCTTATGTACATTTTTTTTTGCCTTTAGTTTTACAAACTCCACATATTTGCAAAGTTCTCAGGTCAGCATATTTCCCCCTCATCCTCTCTTATACTTTTCCTGCCCTTTGCCTGAAGTGGGATTCTTTAATTTTTCAGATGGTTTGGAGTCTCAGAGGTGGGAGTGAATGACAAACGACATGCCGAACACCTACAGTGGAGCTTCTACCAACAGGATTGGGTTAATGTCAGAAGGCGTGAAGGTGTTCCAAGTCCTTTTATTACTTTCCTCAGGGAAGAAATTGTGGGCCCGTGGTGGTTAGACCCACTCATAATCCTCACACCTCATTTGGGGCACTAGGAGCAAGTTTCTCCTTACCCTTCACAGAAACAGAAAAAACAAAACTGATACCTAAACCAAGCTGTTACGAGCTGAGGATTTACACACTGCAAGAAATTCTCTTTCCTAGCAGAGATAGCAGCCTATTTTCTAGGAAAGGGCCATAGATGTTGATACTTCTCTGAGTAAGAACAATAGACAAAAATCATGGCTCCTTAAGTTCACCTACATCCCATGTGGAGGAAAGAAATCATTACCTGGTGGTGGCAGATATTTCAAGTTCCGCAAATGAGATTTTTCTGAGGGTCTCCCGTAAGACATTCATCTCTTTGCACTAAAAAGATCACTCATACACACACAAAAAGTTACAAAATATTTTCAGAGTCAACTAAATAACTTTGTGGATGAACTCATCCACACAATGAAAAGTTCTTGGGTTTTAAATTCCACATTTAGGGAGTCCTTTGGAAAAACACAATAGGATGGTTTAGAAATCAGTCTAGTCTAGGTGATTCTGGGAACACCCTCTTAGAATGCTAGTAATGTCCTCACCATTCTCAAAACAGTCCCTTAAGTACTACATTTTGAAGTGATTTAGGTTGTTGTTCTATGAGAAATTTGTTTTCTAGGTAATTTCCTATGGAAGTGGCAATTTTCATTCAACTACAGAGGATGATCCTGTTAAAGCCTCAGTATAGGTCATCCTCAGGAGAATTACTTATTGAGATGGTGAAGGAAATGTTGCTCCATAGCTACCCCATCACGATTGTTACATGATGATCATTGGATAGATTTCTTCATAGATTGGCCCTTTTAGTGCCTTGCTGGGATCATTTCCCATGTGTTACTTTTTAAGGTGACCATGAATTTTAATGGATATGTCTGTGTCCCTAGGGTTCACACCCATCAGCCCTATTATGTCCCTAGAGCAACAATGGATAAATCTGATAAAACTTTCTCAGGAAGCAACCAGATTCAACAATAGGATTTATATCTATTAGTTTTGCCAAATACATATAATATATATTAAATAAGTTACAGTATATAACATAATTATCTATCAATCTGATTCAACAATATGACATATCTATTAGTGTTGCCAAATATATATGGTATATATTAAATAATTTACAGTATACAATATATATTTCTCCATCAATCTATTTATCATTACTCTCTGCAGACAGCCTCCATTGTTTTGTAGCATATGTGAGTAGAAATTACATGTTCTTAGACGCCCTTGTCCAAATTTTCCCTTTATAAGTCTGAAACACCCTGACACACTACGTTTTTCCTCACTTAAGAGAAAATGTAGAAAAAAGTGACTTTTCTATTTTTTCTCAAATAAATTGCAGCAAGATTTATGTGTGCAATACTCAGTAGCTGTAATAATGACAGCTCTAGCCAGAAAGCAAGGTGAGTAGGTGGATTGGGTAGAACATAAACAAAATACAGTACAAATATATTATTTGTATTATTGAGTATAGGATTGTTTTAAACTTCATACTGTGAAAATTGATTTCCTTTCATATGTTTTGTTATTAATTATTAAATGCCTTAATATGTTTTTCTATTTGGGCAATTACCAGTAATATAATGTTTTACTGTTTAGAGATTAAATATAAGCCTTGATTAAAGAGATGGTATAATCTAGAGGTTAAGAAGGCAGGCTCTGAAACCTGACTACATGGTTTTGAACATAGCACCATTATCTACCAGCTCGTATTGTGTGACCCTGAGCATGTTATTTATCTTTTTCCTGCCTCAGTTTCCTCTTTGGAAAAGTAGGGAAAAACGCAATTCTACATCATGGAGTTGTAGTGAGCTTATCAAATTAATTAATGTGTGTGAGATGGTTTGAATAAAGCCAGGCACGGAATAAGTATTTAATAATGTTAGTTACGCATTATTGCGGTCTTACAATGCCACAATCTGTTTTAATTTGCGTGAACTATTCAGTACGTGTAACCAATAGAAGATACTGAATATATCAGTTTCTTAATCATCTGGATTATTATGTTAGGGCTTACAATAAAACTTGGAAGAAAATGAAAAATAAGACTAATTTTCTTTGAAATTATAAATTAAATATCTACCACCTCATAGAACAATAATCCATAATCTATGTTGTCATCCATATAAAGTTGGACCTTATTGTTCTCACTCTGAAATCAACCTGAACATGGTGTGTAATTGGAAAACAAACACACAAATGAAAAACATAATACAACATTCCTAAAAATTTAAAAAGCAACTTAATTCACCAATGTAACCCCCCCCCTAAAAAACCGCCAAAGAGGAGATTCAGTCATAACATACCAACAAAGTTCTTTGAATCCTCTTTTTTACCTATCTTTTAGAGTCCTGCCCCACATGGTAGAGAAGATCAACCTAAACTTTCATCCACAATGCTTCAAACATCCCCTAAAGCGAGTCTGGATTGATCTTTAACTTTCTTGCCCTCCATTCCTTTATTTTTTCTTCTTTTCCATAATTTTCTTTTGCAAATCTTTGTCATCTCCAATTTAAAGCAATCCAACTGGCTCTGACTCCTTTCAATTCTTCCCTTGCCTGGTAACTTGACTGCCTAAGACCCAGGAATTTAACAGGCAAAAGAGAAATATTTTTAGTGGGCAGGGAAAGAAAGAGGATATGAAAATATCTTATTATTTTTTTTTCTGCAGCAAATGGAGTTGTAAAACAGGAAAAAATCAGAATAAATGATAATTAATATAGACGTATACTTATATATATATATTAATTATCCAGGCCTCAATTATGCTTACTATTCAACTGGCAAAATAAATATGGAAAAATAACTGTAATTACAAATTGTGGCTTCTTTAGACATATGGCAGGCTTAGTAAGACTAAGCTCTACTTTCAGAAAGAAAATGAGGATCAATTGATCCTAGTCAAAAAATGATATTTTACACCTTAAAATAGTTACATATTAGTGGTAAGTATAATTAAGCATGTGTTTTGGATAGTGTCCTTTATCTCCAAAAGTTGACAAAAATAATATTAAAATGCTGTTTCATCAGAATATTTAGTTGAGCTACCCTTTTTGAATCTTTGTATCATTTTTTGAATGATATTCCTTATTTTGTTTAAACAAAAATGAAAGAATGGAGAACTTAATGCCTTATCAATCAGGTGATTTTTTAAAATTCAGTAAGAAAGAATTTCTGCTACTTTGAAACATTCTATTGGAAAGTGAAAGAGAAAGGAAGGGTCAGAATAGCAATACTGACTAGTACCCAGTTCAGTAAATCTTATTTACTTTCCAGTTTCTCTGACACAACTTATTCTGATACCTCATTTCATCATGAGAAAGTATAATCAGGAGTGGATAATTTGATACAATGTTATTACCAAGTGATAAAATGTTTGATTGCTTTATATTATTGCCTAAACACATCCCAAAATGAGTTTTTAGATTAGGAATACATTTTGAGGTATTATATTATGTTATAGACTGTGAAGTCATTTGAAAAATGTTTGAGGTTTAAATGAAGATAAATCAATAGTTGAAAATATTGTTCATATAAAAAAGCTAGGGATTTTATCCTAGGCATGAGACTGACACTTCTTTTGATTCATATTTACAAACAACTTATTGAAGGGTCAAAAATACAGGTTTCTCTGAGCATACCTTTGAATATTTAGAAGAAAGTTATGAGCATGTTGTTATTCTCTACCACAAGGAAGCATTTTTCTGAAATACATTGGTCCTCTAAAATAAAAGCGAACACAATCGATAGCAAGAGTTTCTGAACCTCAGCCTAGTATCTGACTGTTTTGCTGCAAATTATCAAACTTTTATTCAAAGCCTTACCAGCTAGGTATCAAAATGCATTATTTGTCTTCACTTTTTGCCTTAGACAACAGTTTAAAGTAGATCTAAGGATTAGACCTTTGGGAAAAAATAAATCATTCAGTTCTTCCCTGTATAACTTATTGTCTCCACCACAACTACATATTAACAGTTTTTCATAGTGAGTATAAGTAGTGCTTTATGTTTAACTATGAGAAAAGTTAGCCCAGAAAACAAAACAATGGGCTTCCCTGGTGGTGCAGTGGTTAAGAATCCGCCTGCCAATGCAGGGGACACGGGTTTGAGCCCTGGTCCGGGAAGATCCCACATGCTGCGGAGCAACTAAGCCCGTGCACAACTACTGAGCCTGCGCTCTAGAGCCTGCAAGCCACAACTACTGAGCCTGCTGAAGCCCATGTGCCTAGAGCCCATGCACTGCAACAAAGACAAGCCACAGCAATGAGAAGCCTGTGCACCACAAAGAAGAGTAGCCCCTGCTCGCCGCAACTAGAGAAAGCCTGCACGCAGCAATGAAGACCCAACACAGCCAAAAATAAATAAATACATTAAAAAAGCAAAACAAAACTGTTGCTGCATGAGAGGATAAGTTCTCATTTAGGTACTATTATAAAATCTGAGCTATTTAGAGAAAATTCTGTACCCTTAGCCAAGTTGTCAGATAATGTTTTAAGACTTATTCCACAGGGCTATGCTTAATTACTGTTAGTCACGTTCAGTAGCTTCTGAAGATATATGCAGAATATAAAGTTGTGTCATAAATTATGGTCATTACCACAGGAGTGACAATACACAGGATACAATTTAATAGGCATTTTTATGCTTCTCTTCTATTGGCTGCTTTTTACACCCATATGAAATTATTCTTCTGTAATACTTAAAGGAAAGGGAAGCAAGGACTTGCCTGGTGGTCCTGTGGTCCTGTGGAAGGGAAGCAAGGACAATCAGGTGGCCCGGGTTTGATCCCTGGTCAGGGAACTAGATCTCGCATGCATGCCGCAACGAAGATCCTGCGTGCCGCAATGAAGACCCAGCGCAGCCTAAATAAATAAATATTTTTAATGAATAAATAAATAAATAAATAAAAGGGAAGCAAAGAGTTCAACATAGTGAGAGGCAATTGTGGTTCTCAACTGCCAAGACTAATTATGTGTTTTGTTTCTGCCGAAAACCAAACAGCAAGATACTGAATTAATAATGGGCAGAATCTTGGTTGTCATTTACCGTTTACCCACAGGTCCCTGAGGTTGTCTGCTCTGTTCTGAAATGTGAAGTAGCTGATGGCAGGGTATCTTCTTCACTGGGATTCTATTCCTTCCTTTAAGTCTATCTAGTGCTACTGAAAAAGAAATCACTAGCCCTAACAAATTTGCCCTGAGGAAGCTCTGTCTTGATATCAAAAAGTAGGACCAGATTTTTGGTAGGCTTAGGCTAATTAGCAAGCAACAGAAGAACATATAAAATCTGCTTTTTTTCATTGGTTTACTAACTTGAAAAATAATGTTTCCAGATCACTGACTATTGGACAAGGTAGAGACATTATCAAAGATTTTATGAATTATTATAACATCCTTCCCCAACCTGTCAAGCTAAGAAAAATAATGAAGTATTGATAGAATAAATTAATTATGTGACATTAGGTAGAACAGTGTAAGTTTGCATTTACAATGATTAAATTTGAAGGAACAAATTTTCTTTTACCTTATGCTTTTATTCTAACATTTGAACCGAGTTTTTTGTTTGTTTTTTTTAACTGCTTTTTTGGGGTTCTTGATTCTTTAGTTAGTAAGTGGATAACACTGTATTTTATGTGTCTTAAAAGCACTTTTTTCTTTCCATATGCCATGGCTTGTAGCTACTTGAATGCAATTATAATACTATGCTAGTCTTTTCCTTATGTCTACTGCAAGCAATTGAAGTGGTGATGAGTATCAATGACCATTGTTGTTGTATTCTATGTCTTGAGAGTTGAAGTAAGGCCTAAACATGATTCAGACAAAACTACACAGGAAGCCAATGTGACACCTATTACATATATTAAAAATACAGAGATTTTGGATTCTATCACTATCTTTGTAATCTGTAAACTGTAAAAGTGCTAGGTTTATAATTTTATTCATACCACTCTCATGTCCTTCTTGCTATCACTTCTTGGATTAAAAAAAAAATTGGTTGAGGAAGCAAAACTCAGTGACCACCTTTCATATTTTACTGCTATTAAAACCTTCAGGGCTTATATGATTTTCTTTGTACAAGTAAATATATTACTGTAGACTTTATCTTAGAGATAATTTGTTCAAATAAGCAAATCAATAAATATTATTGAGTCAAGGAAGGTGAGCTACAGTTGGCTGATTGCCAAGAAACCTCACAGGACTGCACTACCTTGGAGAATTTACTACAGCGTGACAATAAGGTCTGACGCAGTGTTTCAGGCTTCTAAGATTTAAAATATTTTTGTCAATGGGCCACAGTTGGAAAACCAAAAGCTCACTCAAAGTAGATCAAGCAAATCAGATTCAAGAAGTATGTTAGGTTCTTGTTCTGACTGGTCATCCTTTGTATCTTTTTCACCATCTTCACCTGACTTCTCTTCTTGTTCTTTACCTTCAGTTGTACTTTCAGTCTTCTGGGAACCATCAGTTTTGGATTCCTTATCACTTGGAGATTCTTTGCCATCTGGAGAGTAAGATCTTCTCCGGGATTTATCTTTTTTCAGTAAGTCAATGCCTCTGTTGGGAGTCCTAAGTACCAATGTTTTGTATTTTTCAGACAGGTCAACTTTTACATATCTCCCTTGAAACCAAAGGGCCTTTTTCAAACAGTGGTCAACCATTGCCATTGCATCTTCTCTGGTCTCCATCTCAATAAAGGCCTTTATTCTTTTATACTTCTAGGATAAATTAACTCTCACTGGCTTGCCAAATACTAATGCTGGTATAGCTGCATAATAATCCACTGCAACCTGAGCATCTTCTGTGGTTGCCATTTCAATAAATGCCTCATTAATTTTATTTAGAATCAGATGATTTGAATAATTCCAAATGGTTCCACCAGCTGTAATAGTTGATATCTCAAGTTTTTCCCTTGCCAGACATCCATGATGTGAACAACTCGGCTAGTTCCCACTCTGCATGTGTCTTGGTCCTTGCAGGTTTCCATTTCCAGCACCCAGATTTCCTCTTGGTCCAACTGTTGATCCCCCAAGATGAAATGAGGGAGGTGGAGGTCCCAGAATTCCTGGTGCTGGGTTTGTACATTGCTGCAACATGAATGGATCACCCATTGTATGTCCTATATCATTGTTAGGGTTCCATTCTGGGTAGATTTCAAGAAGAAGCTGGCATCAACAACTGTGACTTGCTCCATCGATATGTTGACTCCACTCCTTATTAGAATGAACTGACAAATCACATATAGAGCACAGATGGGGATAACCCTTTGGTAAGAGTCCATGGAAGTCTTCTATATTGCTACTTGGAGGAGCACCCCTCTTTTTCTCAAACAGAGATCTCTCTTGTAAGAGGCCAGGACCATGTCCCATTCTCTCATACTCACTGTCAAATTTATGATAGTTACGTGAGGTCTCACCAAAAAAAGAATCATCCCTACACCTTTCTCCATCTCTTAAACTGTCATCTTCATAATCCATTCTGTCATAATAACCAGATTGCAAACGACTTCCACGGTCATAACCAAGCACTGGGTTGAAACTAGGACCATGATCATCAAAACTATCTCTTCTTGGGCTTCCCTGGTGGCGCAGTGGTTAAGAAACCGCCTGCCAATGCAGGGGACACGGGTTCGATCCCTGGTCTGGGAAGATCCCACATGCTGCGGAGCAACTAAGCCCGTGAGCCACAACTACTGAAGCCTGCCCGCCATGCTCCACAATAAGAGAAGCCACTGCAATGAGAAGCCTGTGCACTGCAAAGAGGACCCAACACAGCCAAAAAAAAACCCCCCCAAAACAAAAAAAAACTATCTCTTCTAAAGTGCTTCTTTTCTTTCCAATCGTCCCTAGGTACTCTGTATGGTGGCTCCCATGTAGCAGATCTGCCATCTCTACCATAACTCAATGTAGTGCCTTCTTCAGTTCTCCTCCTTTCAAGTTGTAGAAGGATTGGGGGCAAGTTCTCAGGAGTAATCTTGTCCTCTGGATAACGACTCAGTTCATCTAAGTCTCTAGCAGACAGACCAAAGCTGGCCAAAATGTTACTGGGCTGGTATGCACCTCCACGGTGCTGAGAAGACAAAGGGAGGGGACCTCTACTTCCAATGTTAAATACAGAAATCAAATTATGGGAAGAAGTACTAGCAGAAGACAGTGAACTATGGGCTCCTTGTTGATTCAATGAAGAACTCATTCCAAGATTTGTCAAAGTAGCAAGGTGTGCAGTACCCTGGTTCATCCTTCCAAGAGACGCTGGCATACTTAAAGACTGGGTAGCAGCAGCAAGAAGGCCTATTCCTGCTGCAGACAGGTCACGCCCACGGCCCTGCGAGTCGCTACCAAGAGACGACTGCTGGAATGACTTGGACATTGTAGAACTATCTCTTGTCTAGTTTATAGATTAAATTTTTTTTAAAAAAAGATGGCTAAAAAGAAAGCTCAAACTAGAAAACTAGGTTAACTTTGCTTCAAAAAATGGTAATGCCAAGAAAAAGGATCAATAATGACTGTAGAATCTTCTTCAAGCTGAGAACCAGCAGACAACTCTCAGTCCCATTTCAGCACGCGCCAGGCCCCTCCCCCTACTCAGCGCGCGCGTCGCTCGCACTCTCAGCAGTGGTCGTTGTTCTCTCGCGATAATTTTTAAACAATATTTGAAAAAGTGGGAAATAACTTACGGAATAACAACTTTGTGCCAGGAACTATGCTAGTTGCTTATGTGCCATCTCACTTAATCCCCACAATTCACTGCCCTGTGAATTAGGCATTATCCCTTCCTTACAGATTAGGAAACTGATGTTCACTTGTTAGTGCCAGGAAGTTAATGACTGACGTTGCTGAAATACAAGCCCAGATCTATCGAACCCCAGAGCCTGTCTTCTTTCTCTGTCATTTTCTTCCTGGCACAAGTGGGGAATTCTATTTAATATCCCTCAACATTATTATTCCTTTCATAAATATTTAGCTTCTCCCACATGCCACGGGTACTGCCAGACGTTATGGATACAAAAAAGGAGTTCTTGCCTCCTTATTTTAGTGACTGTTTTCCTCTTCTGAATATGCGAGTCCAGTCTGATAACCTCAGTTATGCTGGATGCAGGAAAGTGGGACTCAAAATGCCTGTCATTTTGTTCAGCAAACATTGAATTAAATAGCAAAACAAACAATTAAGGGTCACATCCATAGAATAAACAAAGTAAATTACACATAAAATTTTATGAATGCCCTTTTGTCGTTCTAAAAAAATAGCAAATGTCTTTAAGATTAATATGACTTTATCTGAGTAATCTCAGCTATGTGTACTTGGCACAAATTCTGAAGGCATTATGGGTTTCTGTCTGGCATTTTGGAAACATACATCAAACGGACTGTAAAAGAATACTATGATCTCTCAGGAACGCTGGAACATTACTGTGTTATTTCTGAGAAGTGACAGCCAATCATGAAGAACTTTGTGTAGGTGTTTGGAGTTCAAAACTTGATGTGTAACTGATTGGCATAATATGTGTTGGCACGGAGATAGTTTTTCTGGAAAAAAACGCAATAGTGTTTTCACCAAGAGAAATGACATCAGGGTGCAATGAATACACCCTTTGGATATTTTTACCTACTGTCGGAAATGTAGTATATGGCTTTTACTGGAAAAGGAAAAAAGTCTTGGCATTGTCATTACTTTTTGAGAAAGGATTTAAAAATTGTTTAGAAAACTGGCCTTACTTCAAAGGGTACACTTAAACTAGTTCTTGCATCCTGTCTGAAGAATCAGCAGCCTAGTTTGTTTTCATAATTCTTCAACTCATCTGCTTTTTTTCTGCTAACATGGCAGGCTGGGTGCCTGGACTGACTTGCCAATGAAAACAACTAAACAGTTCTCATAAAATATATTTAATAAAATTTCCTTAAATGTATCAGTGAACTAATAATAAGGTAAGAAAATTTCAGGTCTTACCTAAGTTAAGTCAAGAGCTCAGATAGGTAAATTGAGAAATGGAACTGGCTTATTCCCTAACCATGTTTCTCCATGGCCCCACAGGATATGGCAACAGGAAACAAAGCCCAAGACTTGTTCAAGAGAAGGAGTCTAATAGGAAGACACGTCTCCCCTATAAAACTAGGACATCAAATGGCCAAATGTATAATGGTGAGCCAGGATTAAACCTGCCCTCCCTACCTCATACCCCAGAAGATAACAAGGAAAATCAACTTTCTTGAACATAAGTTCTGTGCTGAGAAGGGTAAAAAGCTGTAACTGAGAATTTGAACCACAATCTGATTGGCAGGCTCAATATGTACCACAGGTCCAGTATTAGTAATAAAGAAAAATAAATAAAGGAGATGTGGATTGGAAAAAAGCAAAGATGCCATTATTTGTGGATTTTATAAATAGACATAGAAAAAATTGAGAGATAAATTACTAGAATTGAGATTTTAGTAAAATTGCTGGATACAAAATTAATTTGCATAAAGCAAATGCAATTCTATATGATTTGATAGTTTTGTTTGTAACGGCAAAAATAACGGAAACAACTCAAATGTCAAGAGTAGTTTGAACAAAAATGTGGTATAGGCAAAAGCAAATAGAATACAGTGGAAAAAATTATTGGCAGCAACACACTTTCTTGGGTCAACCTCACAAATATGTGTATTAGAAAATGGAGCAAGTTATAGCATACTATATGCAGTAGGGTTCATTTAGATACAGTCAAAAACAGGCAACACTTAACCTGTAGGTTAGGGATAAAACCTTTGATGGTACAAAGATAAAGAAAAGTGAGGGCGAACTTCCCTGGTGACGCAGTGGTTAAGAATCTGCCTGCCAATGCAGGGGACACGGGTTCAAGCCCTGGTCCGGGAAGATCCCACATGCCGTGGAGCAACTGAGCCTGTGCGCCACAGCTACTGAGCCTGTGCTCTAGAGCCCGTGCACCACAACTACTGAAGCCCACACGCCTAGAGCCTGTGCTCCGCAAGAAGAGAAGCCACCGCAATGAGAAGCCTGCGCACCACAAAGAAGAGTAGCTCCCACTTGCCGCAACTAGAGAAAGCCCGCGCGCTGCAGCAAAGACCCAACACAACCAAAAGTAAAATTAAATAAATAAGTTAAAAAAAAAAAGAAAAGTGAGAGAAAAAAGAAAAGTGAGAGCATGATTATCACAAAAGTAGAGATAGTAAATATGGTTTTGGTAGGAGAAATTCTGAACTTTAATTTGGCGTTGAATTTCACTGAAAGTGCTCTGAGAATTTCATCTTAGATAAACATGTTGTAGACTCTGGTCCTACAGACCTGTATTTTACATGTTATCTTTTTATATCCTTACATGTAGTCATTTTACAATTAAAAATGTACATTCTTAATATAATTTTTATTTTTAAAAGTAATACATCTATACAGTTTAAAAGAGCAAATAGTACAAAGCTTCTAATCAATAAGCTCTAATGCTCAGCCTTATCTCTCTCAAACCTCAATACGTGATTTCCTTGAGAGGTAAGCAATTTCAATACTTAATTTTTTTTCTCTTATTTACATCCATATTTTATTTTATTTTATTTTAAATTTATGTATTTATTTTTGGCTGTGTTGGGTCTTCCTTGCTGCGTGTGGGCTTTCTCTAGTTGCAGCGAGCGGGGGCTACTCTTCGTTGCGGTGCACAGGCTTCTCTTGTTGCGGAGTACGGGCTCTAGGTGAGCGGGCTTCAGTAGTTGTGGCACGCGGGCTTCAGTAGTTGTGGCACGCAGGCTTCAGTAGTTGTGGCTTGCGGGCTCTAGAGTGCAGGCTCAGTAGTTGTGGCGCACGGGCTTAGTTGCTCTGCAGCATGTTGGGTTTTCCCAGACCAGTGCTCGAACCCATGTCCCTTGCATTGGCAGGTGGATTCTTAACCACTGCACCACCAGAGAAGTCCAAGGCGTATTCGTAACCACTGCACCACCAGGGAAGCCCTACATCCATATTTTAAATACAATATATTGCCATCCTTTTTTTTTCAACTTAAAGCATATATTGACTTCATAATATGGAAAACAAGGACGTAGCTCTATAATAATATATTTACACTTGCTAGTTCATCTGCTTGTATAGCTATATCACAATTTTTGGTAAAATTTGTATCCATTATGTCTGTATTTGTGACATGAAAATACTGTTCAATAGCTAGCCAGATAGTATGCTATGATTATAATTATTTTTCTGTACAATGCTTTGTTTCTCCAGGAGTCAATGGTTGCCTTATTTTTGTTATTATTGTGGCTGTGGTTGGGTGTTGTTGTTGGGTTTTTTTTCTATATTCTTACCACTAATTTTCTCCAAACTCTCCAAGATCATTGTAAGCAAGATATGTCAATGTGATCAAACACTTCAGTTAATTTCTCATTTCTAATTTTATTTTGTAGAAATCATTTCAGTACCACTTTGCCTTCAATTACAATTTGGTTGCTCTTTAGGACTGCCATTCTCCCTCCGCCATCCCAGCCTTATTCAGATATAATTGACATATAACATTGTTTAAATTTAAGGTGTTCATTTAATACACTTATTTATTGAAAAATGACTGCTACCATAATGCTAGCTAGCTAACACCTCCATCACATCACATAATTACCATGTCCTTTTTTGTTGTGACATTACTCTCTTAGAAACGTTCAACTATGTAATACAGTATTGTTAACTATAATCACCATGCTGAACTTTGTACCCTTTGTCCACATCTCCCCATTTTCCCTATCTCCCAGCATCTGATAACCATCTCTCTACTATTTCTGAGTTCAGATTTTTTAGATTCCACATATAAGTGATATCATACAGTATTTATCTTTCTATGTCTGACTTACTTCACTTAGCATAATGCCCTAAGGGTTCATCCATATTGTTGCAAATGGCAGGATTTCATCTTTCCTCATGGCTCAATAATATTCCATTGTATATATACACCACATCTTCCTTATCCATTCATCTGTTGACAGACACTTTTAGGTTGTTTCCATATCTTGGTTATGGTGAATAATGCTGCAATGAGCATGAGAGTGTAGAGCTCTCTAAGAATCTTTTTGGACTTCCCTGGTGGTCCAGTGGTTAAGAATCCGCCATCCAATGCAGGGGATGTTTGGGGCAACTAAGATCTCACTTGCTGTGGGACAACTAAACCTGTGTGCTGCAACTACTGAGCCCGCACACCACAATTACTGAGCCTGCGCTCCACAACTAGAGAGAAGCCTGCACACTGCAACGAAAGACCCTGCATGCTGCAACTAAGACCCGATGCAGCCAAAAATAAATAAATAAATAAAGATTTTTAAAAAAAGAATCTTTCAATTCCTTTGGATAATACACAGAAGTGGGATTGATGAATCACATGGTAGTTCTAGTTTTGATTTTCTGAGGACTCTCCATACTGTTTTCTATAGTGGATGAACCAATTTACATTGCCATCAGCAGTGCACATGGGTTCCCTTTTCTCCACAACTTCACCAACACTTGTTATCTCTTGTCTTTCCGATGATTGCCATTTTAATAGGTATGAGATAATATCTCATTGTAGTTCTGATTTGCATTTACATAATGATCAATGATGTTGATCACCATTTCATGTATCTGTTGGCCACTGCATGTCTTCGCTGGGAAAATATCTATTCAGTTCCTCTGCCCATTTTTTAATTGGATAGTTTGCTATTGAGTTTTATGAATTATTTATGTATTTTGTATATTAATCCCTTATCAGACATGATTTGCAAATATTTTCTACCATTCTGTTGGTTGACTTTTCATTTTCTTGACTGTTTCCTTTGCTGTGCAGAAGCTTTTTAGTTTGATGTAGTCCCACTTATTTGTTTTTGCTTTTGGTGTCATATACAAAAAAATAATCTTTGACACATCTTGTGAAGAAGATTTTCACCAAATTTTCTTCTAAGGGTTTTATGGTTTTAGCTCTTATGTTTAAGTCTACAATCCATTTTGAGTTAAATTTTGTGAGTGGTATAAGATAAGGGTCCAATTTTATTCTTTGCATGTGATTATCCATTTCCCAATACAATTTATTGAAGAGCCTGTTCTTGGCTCTTTTTGTTAACTATTAGTTGACTGTACTGTGAGGGCTTATTTCTGGGCTCTAGATTCTTTTCCACTGGTCTATACTATTTTTATGCCAGTACCATTTTGTTTTGATTACTATAGCTTTGTAGTATGGTTTGAAATCAGGAGTGTGATACCTCCAGCTTTGTTCTTTCTCAGGACTGCTTTGGCTATTCAGGGTCTTTTGTGGTTCCATACAAATTTTAGGATTGTTTTTTCTATTTCTGTGAAAAATGAATTGGGATTTTGATAGAAATTGTAGTGAATCTATAGATAGCTTTGAGTAGTATGAACATTTTAACAATATTAATTTTTCTGATTCATGAACATGGGGTACCTTTCCATTTGCTTGTGTCTTCTTCAGTTTCTTTTGTTGGAGTCTTACAATTTTTAGTCTTTCACTTCCTTGGTTAAATTTATTCCTAAGTATTTTATTATTTTTGATGCTATAGTGAATGAGACTATTTTTTTAAAATTTCTTTTTCAGATAATTTATTGTTAGAGCATAGAAACACAACTAATTTCTGTATGTTGAGTTTGTATCCTGCAACTTCACTGAATTTGTTTATTAGTTCTAACAGGTTTTTTTGGTGGAATCTTTAGAATTTTCTGTATATAAGATCATATTATCTGCAAACAAAGACAATTTCACTTGTTCCTTTCCAATTTGAATGCCTTCTATTTCTTTTTCTTGCCTGATTGCTCTGGCTAGGATTTCCAGTACTATGTTGAATAGGAGTGGTGAGAGTAGGCACTGGAACACAGTTGTGCAGGCCAGTGACAGAAGACAAAGCCTGATCCAGGCCCACAAGCAGTTGTGCAGCCCTGGCTGTTGGAATGCTCTCCCATGTCTGCACATGTGCACTGCAGTGGATGTTGATGACAAGTGTCAGGCTGGCAGTGTGAAAGTGCACAGCTTGAGGGGCTAGCCCCAAGTTTGCAGATGGTGGTAGGAGTCAACTGTAGGGATCTAGGCTGTCATCTTGCAGTAGAGCTGCACTGCAGGGAGGTGTGCAGCAGCTGTGCTGTCTATTGTTTTTTTTTTTTCATTAGTAAAATCTGCCCTGTTTGTCTGCAGAGCAGGTCACTGTAAACCACAGTCTCTCCTACTGCATGGCTACGATTGGTAACCTCTGTTTCTCTTCCTTGTCCCTAGCCATCTCTATTGTTTCTATATGTGTCTCAGCTTTGCTGAGTCTGGGTGGGGTGAAATTGAAAGGGGACCTTCATGTGGTGCCCCAAAGGATGGGGCAGCTGGTTGCTCATTCCACTTTTCCTTTCCTGGTGAGGATAACTCTTTCTAGCTGGGAAGTTCCCTCTTCCTGCTGAGCAATGACAGCTTGGAGGATGGGATGATGCAGGCAAAATGAAGCCATCTTCTTTTATTTTTTGTGCAGTTATTCTCAGAGTTTTTGTTTGTTTGTTTGTTTTCCTGTGTTGCTAAAGTTGGACTCCAGAGCTCTCCCAGAGCTCTTTTTGTTTGTGGGTAGCTGGGGTTTCACTCCACTCTATCAAGTCTGCCATTCTGATATTTCTCTTTGCCATCATCCAGATCATTCCCTTAGTTCTCTTCTGTATGCATTCATTCGTTCAACAGATATTCTGGAAAGCTATGCACCAGGCAGTATTACGGATACTGGAGTTATATCAATGAAAAAAGATGAAGTCCCTGCTTCTATAGAGCAAAAATTCCAGTAAGAGAAGCATAACATGAAAAAATATAGTAGGATGTTAAACTAGAAGTTTCTACTGAGTCACTAAGGTACATTAGATATGAAATTCCAAAATGAAATAAAAGATCGATATCAAAATTTTCAAAGGAGAGGCCTCCCTGGTGGCGCAGTGGTTGAGAGTCCACCTGCCGATGCAGGGGACACGGGTTCGTGCCCTGGTCTGGGAAGATCCCACATGCCGCGGAGCGGCTGGGCCCGTGAACCATGGCCGCTGAGCCTGCGTGTCCGGAGCCTGTGCTCTGCAACGGGAGAGGCCACAACAGTGAGAGGCCCGCGTACCGCAAAAAAAAGAAAAATTTTCAAAGGAGAGAGTTGAAAAGTTTTTGCATGATTCTTGACCTGCTTAGGGAATAATCTGTGTAACAGTTGGAGAGAACTTTGTGATGAATGATTAGAAAAGAGTATTTTTTTTAAATATAAGAGAGTAAAGATCTCTCTTTACTGAACACTAGTTACTTTATTGATATTTGGCAGAGATCTAAAGAAAGTAAAAAGATCAGCTATATGAATATCTGAAAGCAAGAACTTTCCAGCCAGAGGGAAAACATCAAAGGCCATGAGGTAAGAGAATGCTTAATGCATTTTAGGAATAGCAAGAAAGCTTGTAAGCATCAAAGTGGCTAGGGGAAGGTGGAAGATTAGATGCGAATGAAATCAGAGAGGGAGCAGATGATGTCTTGACTTGGGGTGGTATCACTGGATGTTGTAAAATACAGAGATTCTGCACATGCTTGAGAGTAGAGCTGGCAGAATTTCCTGAAAGCCTGGGTATAGTATATGACTGAAAGAGAGGAATCAAGGATAATTTAAAAAATTTAGGCTGAGCAATTGGAAATGAGGGTGGGTCATTTACTGAGATGGGAGAGACTCAGGAAGTGAGAGGAGGAAGAGTATTTTCTTTCTTTTTAAATAAAGAAAATTATTTTTTTTATTTTTGGGGAAGAGTATTTTCAAAAGTTGGATTTCGAAATGTTAAATTATTAGAGTCCTATCATTTATCCAGATGGAAATGTCCAATAGGCAGTTGCATATAAGAATCTAAGTAAATGTGAAATGTTAGGGCTGGGGATAAAAGTGAGGGAGTCATCATGGTATACTTGGTATTTTAAAGTCATGGCTCATTTAAGTCTTTGTAGAGTGTAGCTGCCTGAGTTTGGAAACCTATGTCTTCTGACTCATTTCACCCTTCCCCCAAAAAATAAGGTTTCTCTCTTGAGTTAGTACGCCCTTGACATCTCACTAAACTCATGCCTGTATTCCTTGTACACCAAAGGTTTTTCCTCTGAGTACATCTACCTATGTCTCATGAGGTCTAATTTCAGGATAAGACCTCATTCACACTCAGAGGACACAAACTTCTCCCTTGACTGTTTCTTGGTGTATAATGAAGCTTGAGTTATCAATAAACCCCTGCCCACTCAGAACACACGTAAGGCCTCCACCCAACTCTGTCTTCTTTTACAATGTAGCTCGACTTATGGAAAATTCCTATCTACATGAACTATAAGTATTCTTAAATTATGCTTCCTTGCATAGAACAAGGTGAGATTTCAAGCTAAATCCTTACCCACAACTTCTAAAGATTCATCCCAGAACTGCCAGCCTATGTTCGAGTAGGTAAACCCTCACTTATAGTGTACAAACAGAATAAACCAAATTCTCTGTTATCTCTTCTCAACATTCTCTTTGTCCTTGGGGGTTTATGTCTTTTGTATTTCTTTATCCTCATTTTAGTGGGGTTTCTGGATAGAGCAGGAATAAATGCATATGTTCAAGTTGCCATATTTAACAGGCTAAATAATTTTTAAATCCAGTAAAATGCTTCTTATAGGGTGTTGCTAGTTATAACAAATGTATTTTGTACAGGCAACTTTTCTTAATAGCAAAATGTTTCTTAAAATGATTTTTTTAAAAAGGCTTTAAAAATTACTCAGTGCTTACTGTTGGTAGTCTAACAGTACTTGTGACATTTTACTATAATTTTGTAATTCACTAGAATATTGTATTATGGAATTTTGTTAGTAATTTTTTTGTATCTGTATTAGAAAAAGGATAACAGTTTTTAAAGAAAACCTCAAAGTTACCAAATTCTATTAAATTGATTCTTCTTCCAATTCAAATGTTATTTTAGTGCCTTTCTACCTTTAAAATGTGTTATCCTAATGTTCATGGTTAGTATAAATAGGAAAAGTACCTGGAAAAAGAAAGGATATGCTTAATTTTATTGTTGAGGACATATATAAATAAATTTGAAACTACCACTAAAAATATTAAATATTACAGAATACAAAGGCTATTTTAAATCTGTATATGAAAAAACTGACCTGGAAAACAAAAGAGTTTCAAAAGTAATAATGGGATAAACAGAGGCAGCTGAAGAATTTGAATTAGACTATTATAGCTTCACTTAGATAATGCAAGTATTATATGCCAAGATTACAAGAAAATCACCAAAACTACTATGGACAAATAATTGAACTGAACAGACTCTCCAAATGCTGATTCTTAGAACTGGAGGAAATCATTCAAGATAATATGTAGCACCTTGTCTAATTATTTATAAACATGTCTCCCTTACATGTTACATGTCTATCTCACCAGACTGAGCTATTGAGGACAACAGACTTGTCTTGCCTATCTTACTGTTCACTGATCCAACCATAACATATAACAAAGTACCTAGCACATGGCAGATATCTTATATGTGTTTAATTAGGAGATGGCTAGTGAGTGATTTTATAGAGATGATCAGTGACTCTGGAAAAAGAAACAGAGTATGTCTGCTCGACTCCTTTCTCTTTTTGATTTTTAGCCTCAGCCTATGTGCAGGATGCATGCATTCTGTTCTGCTTTCTGTCTACCTCCTTGGGGGTGGCCTGCTATTTTATAGCTATACAAATGGCTGGGTGGGTAAAGGCTAATTTAGCGGTGAAATATTAGCAAGGCTGTTGTGCCACAAACGTAAGTCACATTTTTCAATTAAACTTTTAATGAAGTTGGTATTTTATCTTCAGCTGTTGGACTCCTATGTTTGCCTCCCAGTTCTGACCTTGGGTGGGAAAGAGGAGCGCTATTTATTGTGACCCCATGTACTACCAACTCTAAAAGGGCATTCTGTTTGTAAAATGAAAGTATAAATATGCATTAATAAAACTAAAATAGTGTAGTAGAACTTATAACAAAAGGCAAGTGCTTCTGCCTCATTGCTGCCCCAACCCTATTGGAGTTTCAACCTCTCAGAGGCAACCATATTCAAATGTTTGTTTTTAATTGTCTTGATAGTTTTCTCATTAATTCAATATAATATAACCATGCCATTATTTATCAACTTATCAACTTCAGACATAATCCATTGGCTTTCTATAGTGCAGGAGGATTTAGTGCACTTATTCTATACCTGGACTAAGAATTTGTTAGGTCTAGCATTATATATACTAATATGACAATTACGGTAGAAGAAATTTTCATCCGTAATTGTAAGATATGTGTGTATTGCCTAATATATAATCATGCAATGCACATTACAGACACTCAGTAAATAGAGTGAATGTATACAATTTTAGGTTCAAACTTTTCCACTTAAAATGTGAATAATTCCCTTGTTATTGAACATTCATAGGAAACATATTTTTAAATGGCTGATATTAACAGCATATGCCTATGCCATAATTTATTTAACCTTCAACCTATTATGAAATACTTAGGAGCTTTTCCTGTTTTTTAAAGTTACAAATAACCTGTCTGTAAACATCCTCATAATAAATCTATCAACTGCATCTCTGATCCTTGGAGTAGATTCTTAGAAATAAAATTACTGAGTCAAAAGTTCTTGATATATATTGCCAGTTTCATTTCCAAGATTTTGCTTACATGTACTCCTTATAACATAATAAAAGAGTAATCATTTCACTGCATATTGTTCAATCCTAAATATATATATGCTCTAGAACTCTGCTAGTTTTGTAAATTGGTTACCTTGTTTTAGCTTGCATTTTTTTCTTTTTTAACCAGTGTGGCTGAAGATTTTTTCATGTCTATTATTCATTATTACATAACACTTTAATTTCTTCAGTTTAATACTTAGCTATATCACTAATTTAAACTTTTTAATACTTCAGAGGAGTTTTTTTTTTTTTTCCTGCGGTACACGGACCTCTCACTGTTGTGGCCTCTCCCGTTGCGGAGCACAGGCTCCGGACACACAGGCTCAGCAGCCATGGCTCACGGGCCCAGCCGCTCCACGGCATGTGGGATCATCCCGGACCAGGGCACGAACCCGTGTCCCCTGCATCGGCAGGCGGACTCTCAACCACTGCGCCACCAGGGAAGCCCAGTTTGCTAATCCTTAAAATTGCTTTGCTTTAGGATTTTTTTTTCATGTAAAGACTAGCCAGTAATGCTAGTCTTCGTCCGTGAGCCATGGCCGCTGAGCCTGCGCGTCCGGTGCCTGTGCTCCGCAACGGGAGGGACCACAACAGTGAGAGGCCCTTGTACCGCAAAAAAAAAAAAAGCATTAGCAAACTTACTGAAAGTTCACAGTGAAACAAAAATTAGCTGCATGGTCTATTGTGTGCCATGGCATCCTCTACAGAGTCTTACGGAGTTTTGAATGCAGGAGGCATTGAGAAAAGATGGTCAGAGGCAGTAGAAACAGAGATGATAAAACAAGATAAACTGAGTCACGAAAATGATAGGATTATTACAGTCTGAATAACAAATAATTAGGTTGGCACAACAATTTCTGGATATTTTGAGAGGCTTTTGATAATGATATTGATAATGATATGCAGGCCTGCATAAATGCTAACTGTGTATTGCTGAGACAACTGTATTTTCTTTACCTGTATCTTGCAATCCAAAAAAGCAAATCTAAAAAAAAAAAGATTTTATTCAACTCTGAAGTGTATCTTATTCAAGGATATTTTGTAAGAACATGTGCAGAAACCTTCTCTGGGAAATTAAAGACTTTTGGAGAGACTGGAAGTTTTGCTTACTTACTTTACATTTAAAATTGCTATATCTTCCCGTTGAATTAATATTTTAAAATTATGAAGCGACATGCCATATTCCTAACATCTCTTTTTCTTAAATTTCATTTTTGCTGACACAAATATAGCTTCAACAACTTTTTCTTGGATAATATTCACCTAGTTTTTCTTTCCTCACCTTTTTAATGTTGACATTTCTATGTTTTTAGGGTTTTTATAAATAGCATTTAGTTAGCTATTTAAAAATCTAATCTGACAGTTCCTTTAAATGGAGCGTTGAGTTCATTTAAATTTAGCAATGTTCTGTACTTTATCTGTCATGTATCTTTGTATATTTTAAATTTTTCCCATTTTTCTTATGCTTCTGTTTTCTTACTTGATTTTTTTCCAATTGATTGGGTTTTTGTTTTTCTATCCTTAAATCTCCTTATATCATTTTCCCTCCATTTTTTGAATTTAAGTTCTCTATATCTAGTCTTTTAATGGTTACATCTGAAATTTCACCATGCCTACCTGACCAAGTTTAATATCTTAAACTTCCTTCAGAAAAATTCAAGGATTGCAGAATACTTCCACTTATTATATTTCCTACTTACCCAGGGTTGTTTATAGTATTTTAATACTATGCATTTTCACCTTCACAAATTAGAATATTATAAATTACTTTTTTATACAGACAAGATTTATTGAGGTTTATTTAAATACATTACTCCCCTCACCCCCTTCTTGGCTAATTTTCCTTTTTGAATATCAGGTATTCTTTTAAGTTTTTTTCCTTCTTCCAAAGGTATATCCTTTAAAACAGTGGTTTTCAATCTGTGCAGTTCAAATCTCCCCACACTGTTCCCAAGAAAGCATTTTAGAAATATGTGGGGGACACTCTGTCATCACAATAATTTGATGGCATTTACTGGTATTTGTAGTGTGAGCTAGGGATGCTGAACATCTTGAAATACACAGGACACTCTCCCACACAAAAGAATTGTTCTAGTTCCCATATGACTTTCAACAGTCCTGCTGGACATTCATGTAGATTAAAACGCTCTTGATAAATATCTGAGTCCATGAACTGATTCCATTTATATAAAAATAATATTTGGCACAGTTTTAATACACTGACTTTTCTAGGAATGCAAAAACTATTTAAATAAAGAGTATATCTTATTTTGTTCTGAATTTTACCAATAACAGTCTACCATTTCAAAAAATTACATCGCTGATGGCTATGTTAATCCTGGTGTCTGAATTGCCAATATAATTCACCTGTGTTAGTCTGAAAATGCAGTTGTCACATGCTGGTGATTCTACGCACATACAGGTATTGGCTTTTATAGCTTCGCCCACAAATAAAGGTACTAGTATGCCTACTCTGCCAGTTTGTTTTTTTCTTAATGTGGTAATAAGACAACCAAAATTGAGCATATATTTCACCAAGAAACATGCTGCTAGAGCTGGCAAAGATATATCATACTTTTGCTCCTGGAAGTAACAGCATAGACAAAGAAATCATTGATCCTGGCTAACATGTAAAGTGAATCAGATGTTGTTGGACCAGGGGCATAAAATATAAAGCTGGATAAGGGAGAATTTATTGACATTGAACCACATATCAGTGATTTGGGATTGACTATTCTGTAGACACCAGGATCTGATCCTAACCAACACTGATGGGTTGGTACCTTGCAGCTTGGACATGACCATGGACTGGGGATTTACCTAGATTGGAAACTGTATGAAGGACCATGATTATCCATTGCAACTTCCTGCAGAGTGATCTTTATATATGATATCTCACGATTTAGTTCTGGAATCCCATTGTGTTCTACTACTTTCAAGACAAACCTCTAATCCCTTAAAAGTGCCAAATATGACCCTTTCCGATGTGGTCCATTTACTTCTCTAGACCCCTCTCCTCCTCTTTCTAATTCTCAAAATTCAAGTACCGGAATATGCTACACTCTCTCAGGTCCCTACCCTTTGCACGTTCAGTTTGTTTTCTCTTCACTTCTTTCCTTGACTCTTCTTTTGGGTTAAAAGGTGATTCTAGGTTTCCACAGCACCTACCTGGCGCATTTCTCTATCGTAACACTTAATTGCACTGTGTTGTAATCGCTGACTTCTTGTTTGTTAGAATGTGACAGTGTCCTCTTCTTCACAGCTCCTAGCAAGGTGCTTGGTAAAGGAGCTTGGTAAAGGGTAGGAGTCAATAGGTGTTAGCTGTTTGAAGGAAAGATCATTGCAACACTTCAATACCATTCACTCAATTAAAACTTTTCAAGCTGCTTTCAGTTTCACTTCTATTATCTTTCTTTTATTCACCCTTTTCTCCTCCTACCCTTTTCTTCCTCCCACCTACAACCCTTTCAGCGAGCGCACCTGAAACTTCCTCTAGGAGCCCGGGCAGGTTGTCAAGCGGCCCTCCCTCCCATCTGGAAAGTCACGTCAACGTGCGGACGTCACGCGTAGCGGTGACGTCCCGCCGTCAAGTCCACCCGCAGAGCCTTTGGGATCTCTTTTTTGCTCTTAGTCGGTGCAGCTTGAATCCTCTTGGCCCGGAAGGGCGGCAGCGACGAGTTCCAAAGGCGGGACCTCGAGGATTCTTGTTTCCCCAACGCAAGGTAACTTGTTTTTCTGGACGACGCGCCGGCAGCCGAGGGCCCGCCCCTAAGCGCCTGCCGCGGTCTCCCGGGGAACGGCGCTGTGCGCCGGTGGGGGCTGGGTGGGGACGCGCTTGCGCAGGGCGCGGCATTTGCTGCGACCCTCAGCAAAGGGCACGGGCGTTTGATTCTGACAGAGGATGGCCCTTGTCTCTGGCGAGGTCGAAGTGATGCTGCAGGCGATGCTGAGGCAGTTGTTCCAGAGCGTGAAGGAGAAAATCACGGGGGCTCCCTCCCTGGAGTGCGCCGAGGAGATCCTCTTACATCTGGAGGAAACTGATGAAAATTTTCACAAGTAAAATTCCTTTTGATTTCTTAAGCAAACAAACCAGCTGATCCAGAAAAGATCAAAATGTAGTTGGATAAAGAATGTTCACTTGGGGCTTCCCCGGTGGCGCAGTGGTTGAGAGTCCGCCTGCTCGATGCAGGGGACACGGGTTCGTGCCCCGGTCCGGGAAGATCCCACATGCCTCGGAGCGGCTAGGCCCGTGAGCCATGGCCGCTGAGCCTGCGCGTCCGGAGCCTGTGCTCCGCAACGGGAGAGGCCACAGCAGTGAGAGGCCCGCGTACCGCAAAAAAAGGAAAAAAAAAAAAAGAATGTTCACTTGATTGTTGTCAAAATAGCGCCCAAGTTGGAGGTTCTTGATTTCCTTTATTTAATCAGATACCGAATTTATGTTATATTCTCATTTTCCAAACCTTATGCTTCCTCTGTGTTTTTACTGACACAACCGACATATCCTAATTGTTATTTTTTTCTTCTGGGCAACATAGTAACATTAGTTGTAAATTATTCTTGTTCATTTGAGAATAATTCTATCATCCCAAGGGCTTTCTGTCACTATACCTCAAAAGCATTGAGTTCCCAAGATCCCTGTTGCTTTGCTGATCTGATCTTTCAGTGGCTGCACCAATTATGCATTTTGAGCACGACAGGAACACTCCAGAGAGATTAACTTCCTATGGAATAGCTTAAGTTCCTACAGAGGGATAAGGTGCATACTCAAATGCCTGTGATACATGTCAGGAGTATAAGTGCTATAGAAGTACAGAGTGCTCTGGGTTTGGGAGCAGTAGATAGGAAGTTTTACCGTAGGAAGATAAGAAGATTTACCATTTGAGGTAAATCTTGAAGGCTATGTTTCCCTAGAGACGTGTGTTTTTCTTTTGATTTGAGTCATGTGTAATTTAAATTAAGCCTCTCCATCGAAAAGTTTACCTCCAGGTGCCTCAATTTATTATTAGTAGTAATTTTTTTTTTTTTTTTTTTTTTTTTTTTGCGGTATGCGGCCCTTTCACTGTTGTGGCCTCTCCCGTTGCGGGGCATGAAGCCGTGTCCCCTGCATCGGCAGACGGACTCTCAACCACTGCGCCACCAGGGGAGCCCCAGTAATGATATTTTTAATTAAGTGTTTGCCTTTCATTTTGATCTCATAAAAGATGACATTTAACAATTTTCTTGTTATGTTATCTTTACTGACTTTTGCATGCCCTGAAGTTCTTATCTGGAATTCCTACCTGCTTCATATGTGGGCATCAGGGGAATCCTTGAACCCTTTAATATTCTGTACAAAAGTTTGTGTTTACTTGCAGTTTTATGGGGAGAGCATTACAGTTTTCACCAGATTCTCAAGGGAGTTTTAAGAGGTGTGGACGGAATTTTTTTGTTAATTAGTATTTCTGGGTATACATATGCTTTCTTTTGTATTTCCATGGTTTTCCTGTTTATTCATTAAGTCCACTATTAAGAGCTGATATTGCATGATAATATTCTTTATTTTGGAGATACCAGAGACCAGCTTTTATTGGTTAGCTATTGATTTATTACTTAAACAGAGGAATATAGAAAAACTGCAACGTTCTCAAATTCAGTTTTGGTTGTTAATGTTTATTATACTCAGGTAATACTTATTTACCTCAAACAAATCCACATCAAGCATTAAATTTGGGGTTTAATTTCTGGTTTTTATTTCACATGTAAATACTTGTTTAAAATATTTTCAGATTATTGAGTTTTTGCTAGGATCATATTCTGGGAATTTGTCCATTTAATCTAGATTTTCAAATTTATTTGTATAAAGATTTTTGTTAATATCCTATTACTTTTTTAATATTTCCAGTATCTATAATTGTCCCCTTTTTATTCTTTTTTTAAATTTATGCCTTTCCTCCTTTGTTCTCCATCTGTTCTGCTAGAGGTTTATTTAGACTAATTTTATTAGTCTTCAAAGAACTAGCTATTAACTTCAATTTTCCTTTCTATTATGTATTTTTTTTATGGTTTTTAAAATTTCTGCTCTTCTTTTTTCCCTTCCTGGGACACTTTTTAAAATTTGTGATGAATGTTTAACTCACTTATTTGCAGCTTTTCTTCTTTTTTTAATGTAAACATTTAAGACTACACATTTGCCTATAAATATTGCTTTAGCTGTGTCAATTTTTAAATGCTTTTCAAGTTAAAGTTGGATCATTCTGGTTCCTTTCAGCAGTGTAATGACTATTGTGTTAATTTTAACTCTTCTTCAACAGTTTATTAGATAGATTAAAGGCCTGCCGATTAATTGCATAGTTAATATTTACTATTTAATAAAGAGATTTACTTGTGGCCTACCTAAAAAATCCCAGACACATTCAAATTATAAAAGTTTGTAGTCTTAAAATTAATATTTATAATTCTAAAAGTAGTTTGAGTAATTTTTAGTCTTAAAAATATAGATAATAAAATTCATGTGTTAGCTGCACTAGCCTGAGATCTGTGTCTTAGGAGGAAGGAACTCCTTATGAAGGAGGAAAGAGGAGGAGGAGGAGATGCTTGTGTTTGGTATTTTCGTAGGATCTTACAGTCTCAGAGTTTGATGAGATCCTAACTGTCAGTCCAGGTACTCATATTTTCATTTGTCTTTCTATTCACTGACCTAACTCTCCTTGAACGCTAAATGTTCTTGAGTCACTTAGGTATATGTTGCTTCCCGAAGTGTTTCATACACCAGAATTATCTGTCATCCCATCTCCACTATCAGAACATTGGTTCCTTAAATCCACCCGATGTTGTCCTGGTATAATAGCAAGAAAAATAATCTTATTAAATAGTTTTATAGGGGAAACTGGTATCTCTAGGTTATTGGCATTTTTGTAAGAAGCTGGTTGTTAAAACAATTGAGTCCATGAATGATGGAATTTCAGGTAGTATTATAAAGTGGGGGAAGAAAGCAGTCATTTGGAGAGAAACCATAGTGTAGGCAGAATGGCCCTATCTGGGGATTTGCCCTATCTGGGGATTTGCCCCACAGTGCAGCTGCCCTAACCTATCTCTGCTTTCCATAGCCTCTTTTATTTTTTTTTTTTTTACCCTAAACTGTACACTTTCTCTAAAAGATCCAAGCTTTCTTTCTTTTCTTTGAAAGTGGCAGCTAGGATTTGAGGCTTGCAGGAGGGGTGAGAGGTAGGGAAGAAGACATTGCTTTCATTATGTGTCTGTGTATTGTATAAATTTTTACACTTAGACTGGCTTCCTTTAAAAAAAAACAACAGCCCTGGTTTTCAGTCTTGGTTACACTAGGATTGATTGGAGTTTGTTTAAAAAAGCACTGATGATGAACTTTAACCATAAGTGAATCCAAATTTCCTGGGGGGCTTGGCAGAGGGGGAGTGGTAGAGACTGGGCCTTAGTATTTTTGGAAAAACTCTCTAGGTGATTCTAATATGCAGCCAGGGTTGAGAACCACAGAGCTAGAAAATACTTACTTGCATTTCAATGAGAATTGCTATATACATATATATATATATATATATATATATATATATATATATATATATATATATCATTAGGATTGCTAAGTATATAAATACTTAGCAACCCTAATGATTGTAACAGTCTCTAATGCAGAGGCTCTTCTTTGTAGCCCTCTAATCTGATATATTTTTGGTTTGATACAGAAGGAGCACAATTGTATTTATTGAATTGGGATTTTTTTTTTTTTTTTTACAGAAGAATCTACCAGTGACTTTCTAAATTAGTGAACTCTCTAGTATGTTTAATTAGTGAACTCTACTATATTAGTGAACTTTAGTATGTTTAACTTCAAGAAAACATCCATTATGTAAAGTGTTATCCCTGCATAGAAGAAATCGCTAAGAATTATATGTATGCTTCCATAATTAATGAATGCATTTAGTAACTGTTTATCATGATTCAGAGGCTTATTCTTTGACCTAAAAGATTGTAGGTAGTATAAAATACTCATTCTTTTTTTTAACATAGCTTTTTATACACTAATATATATAAAGTTAAGTTTATCATATAATAAGTCCTATAATCCTGAAATATAATCCATTTTAAGGATTCCAAATATCAGCATTATAATTCATAACTTAATAAGTTATCTTTTTAAAACATATCATTACTGATAATTTTTCTGTATATTATTGAAAAAGTTCTTTTTTAAATAGCTAAGAGGATGATTTCCTCAAACAAACTTGTATTAGATTTTTTATGTCCTTATACTGTAATAGTAATCTCTGTATATTTTGATATCAACATTTGAACATGTCAGAAGTTCATCATGGGAAAAAAATCCTTAAATTTTCCTAGGTAATAAAGGTGAGGAAAGAAGAATGGAAAACAGTGAATGTTCTTTTACTCAACTTAATAAAATTTTCCTGTGTAAATGTGAAAAATTTCATATTTGTCAGAAGTAAAGCAGAATGATCAGACACATTGCTGTGTATTTTACTTCTAGGATTTTTTGGGGTATTGCCATGAATTCAGATGGTAAAAGAACCAACACAAAATGAATTATCGGATGGGAATTTGAAGACATGGATTACTCTTACCCACGGAGTAGAAGGGCCCACTTGAAGAAATGACTATTTTCACTAATTTGGGATTGGAGACTCTCAGAGTTTTCCAATGATTAGTGCGTCAGTAGAGCATCCTAAGATCATAGGCAGCCTGGTAGTCCTCCCATGATAGAGGACCTGACCTCTCAAGAGATCTTTTTTCTTAAAAGATTCATTTGAAAAGAGCAGTAACCCATTAAGGCAAGATTCAGACTTGGGGTCCTTGGGTTAATTTAACTTGGCAAATGAACCAAAACTTTAAAGCATTTTGAATGGGGTCTTCAGGGAGATGTTATTGTGGTCATAGGTCAAAGTGATGTCATTAAAAAAAAAAAGTGTGTGGTTACTTAAGTTCCCAAAGAACAGATTTAAAAATGTTCCCAGCATATTTGTTATTTACATCTGATGCTAAATAGTGGGGATTTTAAAAATATGTCTTTTATTTTAGAATGATATTGTCTTAACTTTCTTGAATACATTTTGTTAATGGGCTTGCATTATACTTTCTTACTGCCTTTGTTATGAAAATATCATTTTTGTTACTTACAGATTGGGCTTTAAACAAAGCAAACACAAGAGTTATATTTCTCAGTTAAATATTCGTTTCTCCTAATTGTCTGATTTGTGGCACAGAGATAAGGCTGATGAAACTAAGGGACTAGGGTAATACTGCCATTCCATAGTAGGTGTTGATGGTGGGATTCATCCTCAGAAAGGCTCTTCTTTCAATTTCAGGGAAATAACTCAGGCTTGCCCCACCTTCCATTTCTCACTGAATATCTCAGAGATGCCGAAGAAAACTGATGTGTCTGATTGACTAGCCTTGGGCAGGGTTGTGAAGAGGATCAGAATTATTTTTACGGAATTTTCGTCTCTCTCTTCACTTTCTTCCACATTCACTGTTCTCTTCTCTTTCCCAGTAGTAAGAGACTGGCTGTGAGATCACACTGGGCTGAAAGGGTTATCTGGATCCTTTTCATTTTCAAAGTCATTTCAAAGAAAGCAGTGATACCTTTATGATATCTTGGCTGTGTAAGTTTTCACCATTTTGTATAAAATATGCAAAGATTTGGTTTAGAAATACCCTAAACAAAAAAGTCAACATTTAAAATGGATGGATCTAATAAATTATAATATATAAACTCTAATGGAAAAGATTATGGAAGAGAATATACATGTATATGTATAACTGAATCATTTTGCAGTACACCAGAAACTAACACAGCATTGTAGGAATCTGCTGATCAGAGTTGTAAGACACTTAGGCTAGTTTAAAAGCTATCTGAATACAGAATCTGTATCTAGATCAGTGCTTCTCAGGTTATGGTACTAGGACCAGCAGCATTGGCAACAGCGTCAGCATCACCTGGGAACTTGTTAGAAATGCAAATTCTTGGGCCCACAGTATACCTGAATTGGACCTCTGAGAGTGGGGCCCAGCAATCTGTGTTTTAATAAGCCCTTCAGGTGATTCTTATCCATGTTATACTTTTTTAAAAAATTAATTAATTTATTTTTGGCTGCGTTGGGTCTTTGTTGCTGCACGAGGGCTCTCTCTAGTTGCGGTGAGCAGGGACTACTCTTCGTTGCAGTGTGTGGCTTCTCATTGTGGTGGCTTCTCTTGTTGTGGAGCACGGGCTCTAGGCGCGCAGGCTTCACTTGTTGTGGCATGTGGGCTCAGTAGTTGTGGCTTATGGGCTCTAGAGCGCAAGCTCAGTAGTTGTGGCGCATGGGCTTAGTTGCTTCACCGCATATGGGATCTTCCCGGACCAGGGCTCGAACCCGTGTCCCCTGAATTGGTAGGCTTATTCATAACCACTGTGCCACCAGGGAAGCCCCATGTTATACTTTAAGAACCACTGATTTATAGGATGACCTAAGAGAGCCCTTGCAATTGTTTAGCTAAAGTTATGAAGATGTGAACATTAGTCCGATGGCAGTGGGAAAGGAAAGAGAAGTTGTGGAGGAAGAATTTACAGAATTACAGAGCTTGGTAACTAATTAGATCTGAGGTGTAATAGAGAAGATTGTTTGAGGCTATACACAGGTATCTGATTGAAGGATGGTACCATTAACAAAGATATATGTCAGAAGAGAACGTGGTTTGTGAGCGGATGGGTAAGGATGATAAATTTGGTATTGACTGTGCTGATTGATACGGTGAAAAAAACATAAAGTAGCCTTGTCCAGTAGGTAGTTAATATATAGGCATACCTCGGAGATATTGCGTGTTTGGTTCCAGACCACTGCAATGAAGCAAATATTACAATAAAGCGAGTCACATGATTTTTTGGGGGGTTTCCTAGTGCCTATAAAAGCTATGTTTACACCATACTGTAATCTATTAAGTGTGCAATAACATTATGTAAAAAAAAGTACATACCGTAATTAAGAAATTCTTGATTGCTAAAAATGCTAACCGTCATCTGAGCCTTCAGTAAGTTGTAGTAGTAATATCAAAGATCACTGATCACAGATTACTGTAACAAATATAATAATAATGAAAAAGTTTGAAATATTGTGAGAATTACCAAAATGCGACACAGAGACACAAAGTGAGTAAATGCTGTTGGTGCTGATAGACTTGCTCTGATGCAAGGTTGGCACAAACCTTCGGTTTGTTAAAAACTCCCAATATCTGTGAAGCACAATAACGTGCAATAAAACGAGGTATGCCTGTATAGGTCTAGATTCTGGGGAGACATTTTGGCTGATGAAAGAACTAAAGGAATCACCTGTTTGTGTTGAGTCTGAAGTTGACACTGTCGGAGTAGAGAATATCCTTCTTAATTTTGTTGTTTATAATGATTAAGTTTCTTGTCTATTGCCTCCTGAATTTAAAATAGTGGAATGAAGCAGACATGATCATTTCCAAGTTACAGGTGGAAAAACAGACTTGTCTCAGGCCACTCCAGCTAGAGTGGTAGAGCTTGAGCTGACCTTCAGGCCGTTTTGACTCTGAGCCTGTACCTTTTCTATAATACTACATGGTTTCATGTCAAGTATCTCTGCTTGACTTTTGGAGCCTGCATCGTCTATGGCAGGCCTGCCACTTACATTACTGAAGCAGCCATGGAGATTCCAGGTAGCAGCAATGGGTTCAGAGTTGAGGAGAAACGGGTAGGGCAGGAAATCCAAATCAAAAGCAGTTAAAATTGAAAATGAGATCCTTTGGCTACCTGGGTAAAAGGTGGCTGTTCTTCAGAGGACATACAATCATTTAATAAATATTAAACTGAAGACTGTATGCTGGATACCATGATGGACTTATAATTATGTGAAGAAAATTATTCAGGCTCTCCTTGATGTCCTGTACTGCATATATGCAAGGCTCTTATACAGTGATATATTCAAACTACAAGTCTTGAACATAGTGGCATTTACAAAAATGGCCCGTCCTAAATTATCTTTGTCATTTAAGAGACCACAAAAACTTTTTAAACCTTTCTAAATCGAGATATTAATTATAATCGTTGCTCTTTATTTTCAGTAAACATGTTTCATAATATAATTATCCACTTTTGGAACTCTTGCCCTCTCATATTTGCTTATTGTCTGAGTTTGCAAATGGATTTTAATGTTAGCATCAACCTAACAGTATGAAGAAGAAGGTCCAATGTATTGAATTGTCTGAGCGACTTCTTGTGAACATAGTCAGACAAAAGCTGATTAGGTGGAATTTAGGTCAGTTCAAAATGAACACAATTTACAAATGTACCAAAAACTCTTGACGATTGGAGCTTAACCTTTTCCTATTTATTCTTTTATAATTACTGTTATCTAGTGTGGTTTTCTTCATCAGCTTGAACAATTGTGAAAATCTTTAACAACCGCTTTCCCTACCATTAAGCATCACACGTAAAAGATATGAGCGTAAAAAAGAAGTGTGAAAAGACTCCTAACCCCCTAAAGTTTGTGCTGGTCCTGAAATTTGCTGTCTACTGTCATCATCTTTAAATGTGATCTTTTCCAAGTGTCTCAGAAAAAAACAACAAAATTCTAGATTAGCTATATGATTTGGGATGAATGACTAATTTAATCCTGGTTTAAGGTAAGAAATCTGATTATATGTTACAAATCTTTCTGTGCTAACATTTTTTCTGGGTATGGTTGATAAGTGAGTTCATGATATTTACTGCATTTATTTTTTAAATGTTTGTTTCAGCTATGAATTTGTGAAATACCTTAGACAGTATATATGTAATACTTTGGGATCTATGATTGAAGAAGAAATAGAAAAATGGACATCTGATCAGAATCAGGGTGAGGAATTTGGCTATGACACAGTGGTACAGCATGTTACTAAAAGAACTCAGGAATCTAAAGAGTGAGTATGCCCACAGTAATATTTTAAAGTAATTTTTCTCTCAACAGCGTTCCTTGAAAGCACCCTTAACCCATGTCCCCTACAGTCTTTTCACCTCATAGCAGCCAGAATGCTTCTTTAAACCAGTGATTCAGATCATGCCACTCTTCCACGCAACACTCTCTGAAGGCTTCTCATCTCATTCAAAATAAAATCCAGAGTTTCTTCTGTCGCCTACAAGGCCCACCATGAGCCTTCTGCTCCCTCTCCTACCTGATTTCTTATCATTTTCCCTCTTCCACTGCTCCAGCCACACTGGTCTTGTTTTTTCTCAAACAAGCCAAGCAAAGTCCTCCCTCAGGGCTCTTTGTATTTATGTTGCTTCTGCTACCTAGAATGTCCTTTCCCTAAATATTTGTGTCGCTTACTCCTTCACTTTTCACTTTTTTAAAATAGACTTTATTTTTAGAGCAATTTTTGGCTCACAGCAAAACTGAGCAGAAGGTACAGAGATTTCCCATATACCTCCTGCTACTACACATATATAGACTTCCCCATTATCAACATTCTGCACCAGAGTGGTACAAATTTTTTTTTTTGTGGGGAGGGGCTGCACTACACAGCTTATGGGACATTTGTTTCAATTAAGGAACCTACATTGACACATCTTTATTACCCAGAGTCCATAGTTTACATTATAGCTTACTCTTGGCATTGTGCATTCTGTGGTTTTGGACAAATTTATAATGACATGTTTTCACCATTATAATATCATATAGAGTAGTTTCACTGCCCTAAAATCCTCTGTGCTCTGCTTGTTCATCCTTCCCCCTCCCTACCCCTGGCAGTCACTGATCTTTTTACTGTCTCCATAGTTTTGCCTTTTCCAGAATGTCATACAGTATGACATATGTCATACATACTATACAGTATGTAGCATTTCAGATTGGGTTCTTTTAGTTAATAAAATGCATTTAAGTAGCACAGGGAATTATATTCAATGTCTTGTAATAACCTATAGTGGAAAAGAATCTGAAAAAGAATATATATATATGTACATATATATGTATAACTGAATCACTTTGTTGTACACCTGAAACATTGTAAATCAACTACACTTCAATTAAAAAAACATTTAAGTTTCTTCCATGGAAACTTTTCATGGCTTGATAGTTCATTTCTTTCTAGCCCTAAATAAATTCGATTGTTTGAATGTATCAGACATCTTGCTTGCTTCCAAGTTTTGGCAGTTATGAATACAGCTGCTATAAACATCGTGTGCGGGGTTTTAGGAGCATGATTGGGTCACATTGTAAGATTGTGTTTAGTTTTGTAAGAAATTGCCCAGTTGTCTTCCAAAGTGGCTGTACCATTTTGCATTTTCATCAACAATATATGAAAGTTCTTGTTCCACTTACTTGTCAGAATTTGATGTTGTCAGTATTCCAGATTTTGGCTATTCTAATAGGTGTGTAATGGTATATCATTGTTGTTTTAGTTTGCATTTGCCTAATGACATATGATGTGGAGCATCTTTTCATATGCTTATTTGTCATCTGTTTATCTTCTTCGGTGAGGTTATCTGTTAAGAACTTTGGGTCATTTTTTTAATCATGTTGTTTTCTTATTGTTGAGTTTTAAGAGTTTTTGTATGTTTTGGATAACAGTCCTTTGTCAGGTATGTCTTTCGCAAATATTTTCTCCTAGTCTGTGGCTTGTCTTTTCATTCTCTTAACAGTGTCTTTTGCAGATCAGAAATTTTTAATTTTAATGAAGTATCTTTCGTGTCATGCCAAATCCAAGGTCATCTACATTTTCTCCTATGTTATTTTCTAGTAGGTATATAGTTTTGCATTTTATATTAAGGTCTGTGATCCAGTCTGAGTTAATTTTTGTGCAGGTATAAGGTACATATATAATTCATTTTTTTTGCATGTTGATGTCCAGTTGTTCCAGCACCATTTGTTGAAAACACTATCTTTGTTCCATTATATTGCCTTTGCTTCTTTGTTAAAGATCAGTTGACTATATTTGAGGTATTTCTGGGCTCTCTATTCTGTTCCACAGATCTATTTGTCTTTTCTTTGGCCGATACCACACTGTCTTGATTACTGTAGGCTTATAGTAAGTCTTGAAGTTGGGTAGTGTCAATCCTCTAACTTTGTTCTTCTCCTGCAGTAGTGTGCTGGGTATTCTGGGTTTTTTGTCTCTCCATATAAACTTTAGAATAATTTTGTTGATATCTACAAAATGCTTCCTGGGATTTTGATTTAGATTGTGTTGAATCTGTACATCAAGTTGAGAAGAATTGAGTCTTCTTAATCCTTGAACATGGACTGTCTCTCTATTTATTTAGTTCTTCTTTAATTTCTTTCAATAGAGTTTTATAGTTTTCCTTATATAAATCTTGTATATATTTGTTAGATTTATACCTAAGTGTTTAATTTTGGGGGGTGCTGATATAAATGGTATTATGTTTTTAATTCCAAATTCCACTTGTCCATTGCTGGTATGTGGGAGAGTGATTGACTTCTGTATATTAACCTTGTATCCTGCAACCTTGCTATAATCACTTAGTTGTCCTAGGAGTTTTTTGGTTAATTCTTTCAGATTTTCTGCATAGATGATTATGTCTTCTGCAAACAGTTTATTCTTCCTTCCCAATCTGTTTGCCTTTTATTTCCTTTTCTTGTCTTATTGCATTAATTAGGATTTCCAGTAGGATGTTGAAAATCAATGGGGAGAGGGGACATCCTTGTCTTGTTCCTAATGCTTCTTCACTCTTTTTAGGTCTCAGCCACTCTGAGTTCTTGAGCAGTGAGATAGCATGACAAAATGCCTGACTCTCACTCAGAAAACAGTTTAATACAGAGCAGTAATTGAGATGAAAGAAGATTTGAAATTTCCTTCTCATGTTTAAACTCAGCTACTTAGGTATTTCTCACTTTAATTATCTTTCAACACTGGCATATGATTGATGATTGAAGGTCTGGTTCTCCCCCCCATCCCCTCTTGCCCCACATGAAATGTAACATAACAGAAGACTCTTTAGGGCTATAAAGGGCAGAATGGGCAAGTAGAGAGCATAAATTTTTATTTTCTTCTTAATTCATACTTATTAGTGTAGCTCTATTTAGTTTCTAATTCTTAGGGTAGGTAGCATGTTAATGTTATCTAATGTTAAAAATTGCTTTTTGAAGCTAGATTGCAATGATTTTTTATTCTGATAAAAATTTTGCATAATTTTTATGCACAGTAAAACTTTAAAAATTTGGACCCCCAAAATTTATTTTTGGTGATGATTTGGACACATGACATTTGCTTTGTTAATTCTAGACTGTGGACTTGGATTTATGTGATGTTTTTAAGTGCCTTTGGCATCTGGTTTCTCTCCATGCTGGACCATCATGGTTGCTTCCTATTGCAGTTTGAAGGCAGGTGCTGAAGCTTGAGATATAGCCCCTCTTTCATGTAGTAGAAAAATTGAAATATATACCTGAGCTTATATTACCTATTATATTTTAAAATTTTTATTTGATTTATTTTGAAATTGTTAAACATTTCTTTATGATGTTGGATGAGACCTCTTTCCCCTTGTGACAACTGATTGTTTAAACATGTTATGAACAAAGTGACAGTGTGCAGCTATTAATAAATTTAGCAAGTTCTAACCACAATATATATTAAGTTAAAAGCCATGGAGATCAAGATTTCTTATTTACTGATTTGATGAAAAAACAAAACTAGAGCCACTTCCATCTTTGGATAATACAGTATCCCTGCTTTCCTACAGGGGGATACATTCTAAGACCCCAGTGGATACTTAAAACCATGGATAGTACTAAATCCTATGTGTTTTCCTGTACATACATAACTATGGTAAAGTTTAATTTATAAATTAGGCATAGTAAGAGAATATCTGAATTGCTAACATCACTACTCTTTGCGATTTGGGTCCATTGTTAAGTAAAATGAGGATGGCTTGACCACAATCACTGGGATACCTTGACCAGTAGAGCTGATAAGCCAGATGGCTGCTAAGTGACTAATAGGCGGGACTGAATAAAGGGATGATTCACATGCTGGGCAGCTGGATGGCTCGAGATTTCATCACCTACTCAGAACAGCAGACAATTTAAATCTTATGAATTGTTTATTTCTGGAATTTTCCATTTAATATTTTCAGACCACGGTTGACTGTGGGTGACTGAAACTGTGGAAAGCGAAACCACAGATAAGGAGGGACTACTTTATTATAATTAGTAGTCTATTTCTGACAGTATCATTAAGCTTATTCTAAAAGGGGGACTAAAACTCTTCATTAGTCAGAAAATGAAAGCTTTTTAATGCTAAAAGCAAAGTTTTACATGGGATTGTTAGGAAATTACTTTTTGTCTCTGGGTAAGACATTTAATTTTCTTGTGTTTTAGTTCATTCATGTGTAAAAATTAATACAACAATAATTACCTCAAAAAGATTTTAAATGTCTTAATGAATGTCTTCTGCTTTGTGAATCATGGATGAAGGATTTTAAGTTGTACAGAGTCTTATTTTCTTTCTTTGTTTGTGTGTGTGATTCTTTAGAAACTACTTAGGGCTAATGTGTCAACAGTACATTTATTAAAAACATTTTTACTGTAACACTTCAAATTGCTTTCCTAATTACACATTTTGATATTTATTTTTTAAATAGAGGTTTGTACATGAAACAGCTCATTTGTAGCATCTGTCATACATTCTCATATATATTAAGTGGAAGTACTCGCAATGTGTATTTTCATTGTTAATTGGTATGGGTTTTTTCACTACCTCTTAGAGCTTTTTCTTATTTTAACTTCTTGGAGTATGAAGGAATCTTCTCAATGGTGTCCATATTCTCTCCTTGGCTTTTTCAAATCTGCAGTTGCTACTGAGTTCTAGTTTATTTAACTCTTGATATTCAGGGCCTTACTCTCTAGTTTTTTGTTTTTTTAAGTATTATTCTTTTATCTACCTTTAGCTCGTTTGCTGATATTTCTTGCAGAAGAATTAATGTTTGTGGTTTCAAGAAATTTATGTTTTCTGGAGGAAGTATTTCTAAAATGAAACTTACAGATTTTCTATGGATTTTAATAACCCTTACTCTTATCCTGTAAATCATTGAGATTTACATTTTTTTAAACTTTTTATTTTATACTGGAGTATAGTTGATTAACAATGTTGTGACAGTTTCAGGTGTACAGCAAAGTGATTCAGTTATACATATACATGTATCTATTCTTTTTCAAATTCTTTTCCCATTTAGGTTGTTACATAATATTGAGCAGAGTTCCCTGTATATACAGTAGATCCTTGTTGGTTATCCATTGTAAGTATAGCAGTGTGTACATGTCAATCCCAAACTGCCTAACTGTCCCTTCCCCCCACCCTTCCCCCTGAGATTTACTTTTATATTCCTTTATTAAATCACTGTATTGTAAATTTTAAGGGGACAGGAGTTTATGTTCGTCACATGGCTATACCTAACTGGAACGGAGTCTGGGGAGTGTAGTTTACTCCTATTCCCAGCTATAATCCAATTACTATGGAAGGGGAGAGCAGCTCTGGTGGATAGCTGTTGATTGCTACTGGGGCATCATTATACTTCCCTGTTTCTTGGTGCTCAGAATGTGTAGAGGAGGAGCCTGGGGCCTCTTCACTCGGTTCCTACATGTACTTCACCAGTTAGTCTAATGAGTGTATTAGGATTCAATTCCTTCTTGCTTTTTTAAAAAAATTTTTTATTTTATATTGGATTATAGTTGATTAACAATGTTGTGTTACCCTTCTTGCTCTTTATATCCCTTTACTTTAAACTTGAATTTTCCCTGGACTGTTTCTCACCTCTATAGCGGTTCTTTTCTGTATGTGTTTTCCCTCTGTATCATTCCTAATCTATTCTAATTTTCTTTTAATATTTTTGTGTTTTCTCATAATTTCTGGGACTTTAAAAATATGTACATATACAGCTATATGTATTATATTCAATTTACTTATAGTTATATAATATATAAATTATATATTGTTAAATAATATTAAATATATGTGTTTTAAATTACATATAGAAATCACATATATTTAATAACAATGTATATAATATATAATTTAAAATATATTTTAAAATTTCTTTAAAGTTCATTTTGTTTTTATTTTTTAAATTAAGTAATTTATTTTGGCTGCTCTGGGTCTTTGTTGCAGTGCATGGGCTTCTTTAGTTGTGGCATGTGGGCTCTAGAGCACGCAGGCTCAGTAGTTGTGGCACATGGGCTCTCTAGTTGTGGTGCATGGGTTCTAGAGCATGCAAGCTCAGTAGTTGTGGTATGTGGAATCTTAGTTCCCTGACCAGGGATTGAACCTGAGCCCCCCTGCATTGGGAGCATGGAGTCTTAACCACTGGACCACCAGGGAAGTCCCAAAAAATTTCTTTAAACTTTAAAAACTCAGTCCACTATTTTTAGCCAAATCCCCCAGCATGATTTTATTACTTCTATGAGAGAAGTATCCTTTCTCTGATTTATGTAGTTAATATGATGCATTAACCAGAAATATAAAGAAAGGGAAGTTTCTGTGCTTATTTTCTAGTGTATTTCCAGTGTTATAATGATAAACAATAAACATACATATTATCATGCTTTATATTTACAAAGAACTTTCAGATATATATTCTCATTTATTTCTTGCTATGGCTATGTGAACTAGATCAGCTAGATTGTATTTTTCTTTTAATTTGAAGATCTAAATGGCTTTATTCAGTAATTTATAAATTGGGCAGCATCCCATCTAGTAAATAGAAGAGTGCTCCTAGATTGTATTCTTTTTATCTCATATATAGTTGAGGAAAAATAGACTTATTTATAATGACAGAGCTTGTATGTAAAGTAGTCAGGTTTCTAATCCAGGTTTTCTGATTCCAAATTTAGTACTTTATTCACTATGTTTATTTAAATCTTCATGCCTTTTTATTTTAAATATAGAAATTTCAATAGTTCACATCTCATATTCCTCATTTGTAAAATAAAGGGTAGACTAGATTATTTTTGTTTCCATCTAGCTCTAAAATTCTATTTGTTGGGTTTTGGAGGATCTCAGTCTAATGTTAGTATGGATGCTTGAGAGTTTGCACTTAATAAATGGAGAAATTTATTATAAGTTTTTAAAATATATGTATATTTAGACCCACTAGAGCTGAAAGGGATCTTAGAAATTATCCAGTTCAAACTTCTACTAATTTCAGGAATCCTTTTCTTAACATCTCTGACAATGGGTTCTCTAGCCTCTGTTTGAAAGGACCCACTGATCTCTTAATACTTATTTAGGTCTCAATTGTGGTGATGGATGTCTATACACATAAATTATAGGCAGGAGAGAAGGGAAGCAAAGAAAATAGAGGAAGGGAGGATAGAGAAAGAGAAATTAATAAAAGGAATAAAAGTGATGTGTAAAGTAGGCTGGGTTTTGGTAGTTTGATATTAATAGTTGACTTTGTTACTAATAACTAGAATCTATGCCATTGGAACATCTTGCCTTGGATTCTTTTAATTTTACTGCCTTGGTTCATGTAACCAGATGGTAAAACTTGGGAAATAACACATTTTAGATTCCCTATTAATTTTTTTTTCCTGTTGTGTGGATTCTGTTGTGCCATTTATTCTTTCAGAAAAACTGTCTTTTCTCTTTAGAATTGTTTGTTAAAGGGACTTTACAAGAAAAAAAATAATCAGGTAGTTTAATTTAGTTGAATGTTTTAATCTGTGCTAATAGCCATTCTCTTACAAAGATTGCTTTGAATTAAAGATACAAAGAAATGATGCATTCCCTGAAGAACATCATGATGATAGTGGTGGATTCTATGATCAACAAGTTTGAAGAAGATGAAATGCAAAGTCAAGAAAGGCAGAAAAAAATCCAAAAGGAGAAAAGCAATAGTTACTGCACAGACAATTGCTCTGATAGTGATTCGTCATTCGGTCAGGTATGTTGTTTAGTTTTGCATTTATGTCTTGAAATGGTGTTTAATAATCATTACCTTCAATACATTCTTTATTAGCTAGACTTTTTTCCACTTTCTAGTTTTAAGATTCAGAAGGATAATAAACAATAACATAATCTAATATTAAAGATTTAGTCCATGAAATAACGTCTTCTAGAATTATATGTTCAGTGAATTATATCTGAACAGTTATTAATGAGGTAAGGAAATAAACTAGTGGATTTTGGATTAAAAAATAATAACACTTGAAACAAATCTGCTTAGACTTTAAAGATCTTATTCCCAATTAATCCTTATTAATCAAAATTTAACTACATTATAGATGAATATGGAGATAAAACATTTCCCTTATTTATCTTCTGTGAAGGTTGCTGTGAATTGTTAGTTTTAACACATTAAGTTTTTTTTTTATGTCAAAAGATTTGAGGTTTTATATTTTATCTTTCCAGGTTATTGGAATCCTTGTCTTTTGGCTTCAGCAGAGCTAAGGGAAAGGCCAATGTCTAGATTAGTCCTAATAGAAGACAAAGGAAACTAGATAGAGTAGAGCCCATGCATGCACCATGAAATTCCACATAGAAAATTTCAAGCCAAATGGAATCTGTTTGACCTTCGTGTGAATCCTACCTGCTATTTTTAGTGAAACATTTTCACCTAATTAGTTCTAACATAGGGACATAACTATAACATAGATCCTAAACGTATAGCAAAAAGGGATTTGTGGAGTTTGGGTGAAACCTGAAATACGTGTGTGTATTAGTCACAGTTGAGACTGCACTTTTGAAGGAAAAATGGTTTTGGAATTAGTCAAAGCAGAATGTAAAAGTTATCACTGCATCATTTAGCAGGAGATATTGTGCTGAGTTTTAAATTTTACAAGTCAGGTTAATTATCTGATGTGAGGAAGGAAGTGACAAAGATTTTGAATTTTCTTCACGTTTTGGCTCTTATTCGTCCCTTGTTGATGTACTCTTTGGAAGAAGCTGGGCTGTAGAGATTTTAGTTCAGCTTAATACAATCAGATGGCTTATTCAGTAGGTTTACTGAACTGCTTCTTCAGATCAAGGACTTTCTGGAAATGAAAGGCACAGAAAACCCAACTTTAGGACTCTGAGGGATCATAAGATTATACTTTCTTAGTTATTTGATGAACCATGTGTATACACTGAAATCGAACCACAAGAGAAAAGAAGTGGAGCACTGTTAATTTGTTCTAAGAAGTACAAGTATTCAGATCTCAATAGGATTGATTGAGTAGCTGGCAGTTAAGAGGTGCTAGGTAAGCACCAACTTATTTCCAGTCATAGAATCATAGAATTTTGAAGAAATTCACAGCATTGGTAGAGATGGAGTCATACTTTCAGAAGATATTCTTGTTTTTTATTTTGTTTTGATTCTCGAGAAGGATCATGCTCTGAGTTTATATGGCTTCCTTTGGAATGTCCACAGGGTATATCTGCATTTTCAAGTGCCTGCCTTATGAATATGACTTTGTGTCAGAAGCGACTAATTGAATTGAAAGTGAAGTATGCCCACCAACAAGGTGTGGGATCCCTGGGCCTTTGGAAAAAAGCAGATGAATGCCAGAACTGTCCTGAAAGCTCTTTCAGTGTGGCCAGACTCTAAGATGTTTGCGTATGCTTTTGTTTAGTGAAAAAAGACTCCCTTGCATGTAACTGACCGAAGAGAGGCTGAATTAATAGGTTCAGAATTGAAAGGATCCCTGAAAATATATCATTCATTCCATTAAATATTGATGTTATTATTGATGCCTTCAAAATTGATGTTACTTGCATCGGGCTTTAAAAAAACTGAATTGTTCTATGAATAGCATTCAGTAAACAATTTTGATGCTGCTGTTTTGATATTAGAACACTTGTATTTTGTGAATAGAGTAGGCTTTATTTCATTGCTATTTTAAACATTGCGTCCTGATTGTATATGGATTTCTGACCCAGTATTGAAAAACTTTGGACATTACTGCCTTGGAGACTGTTTGTGTAAGTTTGAGCATATTAAAGAATAAAGTTGGCTGGTTTTTACTATAGTTGTGAGCAGAGCATTCACTGAAAGCATTTGGCACTGTGATTAAACCTGGAAAAAGTCTGCAAAATAATGCTAGAAAGATAAAAATAATAATATTAGATATCTGTTATTGAGATTGCTGCCATATGTTGGTCCCTTTGCTTGGCTTTATATTCACTATAGGTGTTACCAGCCTACTTTACAGGAAAAAGAGAGGCTTATGATAATAGGTAAAACTTGTGTTGCTCCTTAGGCTTCCACTGTGAATTTAAGCCTGGTCTCTTACCCTTGATAGTCTGTTCTCTTTGTTCTGTGCTGCACTACCTGGAGACTTCTTGGGTTCGAATCTTTGTTCTACCACTTACTAGCTGTGTGACCTTAGACAAGTGTCTTAACTTCCCTGACGTAGTGTTTTTCATTTTAAAATGGGAATGATAATACCACTTACCTCATCCTGCTGTTGAGAAGATTAACTGATTTAATAATTGCTGCTGCTCTGTACGTGTTAGCTTTTATTATTGTTGCTATTTCTTGAAGGATATGCTGAAATGGATACCATTGAGAGACATACTCAAATAGAAAATTTCCCAGCTCTAGTCCTGTATGGTTTCTAACTGAGCTTCTATGGGTCATTTTCTACTGCTGGAAGATTAGAGGATTACCTCTAATTAAGCTTTCAAAATTAATATCCTTTCGTCTTGCAGCTTTTCTTTCTCTTCCCCGACAGTATTCAGTTGTAATATGGCACAGGCATTACATTATGCTTTTTTGTAGTGTGCAAACTATCGATATTTTACTACGTTCTGAGGGAACCCCAAGATGTACCCTTTGTATGGAGAAGGTGAGTTTAGGATAACAGTCACCAGCTGTTCTTTAATGATGTGAACCTATTTAAGGAATTTATTGTTTCTTTACTTTCATGGTAACCTCCCCATGAAGCCCATCCTTTGGTACCTATGGCAGGCAGAATAACAGCCCTTTCACAGACATCCATGTCTTAATACCCAGAACCTATGAACCTGTTACCGTACATGGGCCAAGGGACTTTGTTAGTGTGATTAATTTAAGGATCTTCAGATGGGGAGATTATTCTGGATTATCCAGGTGAGCCTAATGTAATCACAAGCGTCCTTATAAGAGAGACTCAGGAGGGTCAGAGGCAGAGAAGGTGCTGTGCAGGCTGAAGTAGATGTCAGAGTGGCTGCCAATGTATTCTAACCTCTAGAACTGTAAGATAATAAATTTGTGTTTCTTTAAGTCCCTAAGTTTATGGTAACTTGTTACAGTAGCAGTGAGGAAACTAATATCTTGCCATTGTTGCTACTTGTTCACCTGAAGGCCAGGATCTTTTTCTGTTATTTACTTCCTGGAAAAGAAGCTTTGTGTTTGAACTGCCTCCTGGGAACACTTTGAATTCCATCTTGTTGCTAGGTTTTGAATTCTTCCAGTAAGACTTTTCTTGAGTAGCTTTTTCCTTTTATTGAGTTTGAGGCCTTTCCCCTGTCTCTGAGTATGTGCTGTGCTATCAACCACTCTAATTTACATTTTACCCTAACTTCTCAAATCTTAGAATATCTTGAGTTCAACCCCTTTTCTGGCCTCTCCTAAAATCTTTAAAGTTTTTACAGTGCTCTTTTTGGTGAGGAATTCTGCTTTTGAGGATGTCATACTACTGCTGAGGAATTACAAGATTCTCATCTCTTGTTCAGCAACATCGGCCAGAACAGTAGGATAGCCACAGCCCAAACTACTATTCAGAACATCTCGAGCTACCCTTAATTGATAAGACTTTTATTATTATTATTTGTCTTATAAACAGAAAAAGATAGGAACCTAAAATCCTAAAAATGTAGAAGGGAAAGGGAAAGGCAGCTGAGAGTAGGGGAAAAAACACGGTGATATTGATAATGCAGCTGCCTAGAGTTAAGCTTGAGGCAGGGGGCTGGTTTGGGAGAAGAACTGGGTAGGTGCAGGTGTGAGCTTTCTTTGCTTGCTTGTTTAATAGTAATGTCTTGAGACAATTTGACACCAGAAAAACTAATTTCTCTGATTAACAATGCTAATATCTTTATGAATACCTAAGTTTCTTTATACTTTTAAATATTAATAGATTTTTGTTATTATTTCTCAATGGTAGCACTTTTAAAGAAAAGTGCAGAAGTTCTTTTTTTGTTAAAACATTACTTAAACATCTAGGAAATTAAGAACTTTATCATTTGAAAATATTTTTAAAACCTTATTTTTGTTTTGAATTAATAACTTTGTTCTGTATTTAAGGCTTAATGAAGAGTGGGCTCATAATTTTTTTTTTTTTTTTTTTTTTGCGGTACGTGGGGCTCTCACTGTTGTGGCCTCTCCCGTTGCGGAGCACAGGCTCCGGACACGCAGGCTCAGCGGCCATGGCTCACGGGCCCAGCAGCTCCGCGGCATGTGGGATCTTCCCGGACCGGGGCACGAACCCGTGTCCCCTGCATCAGCAGGCGGACTCTCAACCACTGCGCCACCAGGGAAACCCGGGCTCATAATTTTAAGAAGTTTTAGATGCACTACAATTAAAAAAAACTATTCTGCATGAAGCTAACTCATTCTGAATCTTGGAAACAAGTCAAACTCTGGCTGTGCCATTGATGAGCTGTGGGCTTTGTCTTCTTAACCTCTTTCAGTGCCTCAATTTTCTTAACTGTTATAGAGGAGATAGTAATAGTATTTACTCTTATAATGTTGCCTTGCAGATTTAATATATGTAAAGCATTTTGAACAGTACTTGGCTCATATTAAGCTCTTATATAAATGTTTGCTGTTATCATTGTCATCATCACTGGGTGGTGGTTCTTTTTCTTTTGTAAGAACAGGAAAGAAATCATTGTACAGTTACACATACTAAAGCCTAAAGAATCATTAGGTTTAATATTTTTATATTTCCCATAGCTCTTTGAACAACAGTAATAGTTGTCTTTCTTTGACTAGCTGTATTTCAATGGTTTATATAGTTTACAAACCAAATATTTAAAATAGAGATTTCTAGAGTAATTTGAGGGTGGTATGATTTTTGAACTTAAAGTGTAGTTATTGACTAATGTGAATATTCTCCAATATATGTTGTAATAAAGTGAATATATCTCTTTAAAACAACAAAAGTTACAGAATGCATCTTATGTTCACTATCTTTAGGTATACTGAATTTTACAGAAATGTATACAAATCTTATTTTAGCATCTGAAGACCTTTAATTAGGATCCTTATGATCATACAGTAGGACCAAAATCCATCTTAGATTATCAACCTATTCTACTTCTTGCTCTTTTCCCTGTAGCATTTGCTCAGAAATTATTTGCTTGGTTTATACTCTCACACATGTAAATATGTCTAAAAATGTTTTCCTTTTGGAATTATCTACCTGTATTGATATCAGCAACAGGTCTCTTTTGCGTTGCTTTACCAATCAAGTTGGCAGACACTGCTCCCCTTAGGAATTTTTAATCTAACAATTTCAGCTGTTCTAAATATTTCTAACTCTGTTGTAGTCAATGGAACACGTTATCTACATGTTCCAGTTAAGTATCAATAAATTATTATAGTTAGTTGCAATGGAAATTTGTCCATCCAGTGATACACAATAACACACAGAAATGTTAAAAACCTATATAGGTAACCTTTAAGGTAGGTATTAGACTTATTCTCATTTCTAGTGTAGTATGTATTTCATTGCTTAAGTAACATTTTAAGAGTAATTTGTACTATGTTTAAGAAGACAAAGGAATCTTATAGGGTACTAAGCATATTAATGAGTCTACTCCAATCAGATAACTACTAAAGGCTATGCTTTTCTAATATGCATTATTACCTGAGAGGAAAGGCAAACATGGTAGAATTAAGGGACTTCAACTGTTTGGATACATAGTCAACCAACAGATATGTATTGGACATATGCTGTGTACAGTATCTTGTGCCAGGCACTATAAAATTGCAAAGATGAATCAGATATACATTATTTTTTCAAGGAGCTTACTTGAGAGTAAAGAGATAGGATATGTACATAAATAACCAAGTTGCAAGTAGAAGTAATGTGTCATGGGAATTCAAAGACCAGCCCTTATAACCAAGAATATCCAAGAGCTATAGAGGAAAGTATTTCAGACAAGGGAAAGTTCAAAATTTCTGCATCAACAAAGAATGTGGCATACCTGGGAAGCTCTGAGTAGTTTATGTGAAGGGTTAGGACAGAGTTTGCAAGGAGTAAATTGGAAGGTTAGATTAAGGGCAGTTTATGGAGTAAGGGTAAGGATTATATCTTAATCATTATTTATTGTTTCTAGCTATAAAATCATAGTGCCTGGTAACATAGTAGGTGTCTGACACATAGTAGATGCCGAATAAATATTTGAGGAATAAATGGATGCATTCAAAAGCTAAATTTAATTGTTTTGTAATTTGAGAGAAATCATTTTAGGTTTCTTAACAGGAAAATGTGTGTCAGACTTACCTAACAGTTGTATACAGAAGGGCATGGGAAGGGGAGAAAGTGGAGGTAGGGAGATAAGTTAGAAGGCTATCATGGTAGTTAAGTAAAAAGTAATGAGGACCTGAACTGAGGAGGCTTTGTAGGAATAGAGACTGATGTGAAATTATTGCAGAAGTAGGATCATTAAGCTTGATTTTTGATATGTTTTGGAGGGAGTAGTGCAAAGTGGAAGTAGAAGTTAAAGGTCTAGTTATGTTTTTTTTAAGCCAAAGTAGCTGGGAGACTATGATGTTATGAACCAAGTCTGGAATTAGGGAGGAATTAGATGTGGAGAAGAATGTGGTGGGTTCTTCTTTTATTCTTTTTTGTTGTTGTTGTTGGGTATACATATTGAATTTGAGACACCAGTAAGGTATCCCAGTGGTGTAGCAGGTAGTTGAACATGCAGGATTCATTTGGTAGAAATGTTGGGGATAACAACGTGAGTCATTTGTGCAGAGATGTTGCTACTTAAGCCACCTAAGTAAGCAAGATCTTAGGAAATGCATTTCAGAGGGCAGACAGAAATGGAAGAATGGGTTAGACAGGGTACCAAACCATATTGCACTGGGTAGGAGGTTAAGGGGGGATGAAGGCTAGAGGGAAGTCAAATAAGATAAGGACTAAGAAAAGATCTTTGGATTTGGTGGTTAACTGTTCACCACAGAATAATGTTGAGAGTAAGAGGAGGGAAGTTGAGGGATCATCATGCTGATTAGTTGCGATCATTTTTGTGAAGTGAAAAGCAAAGACATTTTCAAAGTAAGGGTTGCTTGCCTGAGGTATTGATCATAAAGAGATAAAAAAAAAGTCTTTGTTAGGGGGAGCATTTAAGCAAATGAATTTTAAGATCTAAGTATTATCTTTTTTGACTGCTACTTGACATAATATTGGTTGTTTCAGCAAATATGAACTCCTGTAGTTGCAAATGTTCAAACAGTATCTGACCCTGCATTTACCAGGGCTGTTGTAGAACGTGACTTCTCTTTTAGAAAAGAAGCTGAATGGAAATCTGAAATCAATGAATTATATTTATAGATCTTGAATAGGCAGTAGGTAGGGGGGACTCAGTTTTCTATTTTCAGATAGAAAATTTCCTGGTTGAAGTAAATTTGAGATTTACTTCAAATTTTAAAATTTAATAATGATAAAGCAAAAAGACTACATTTGTTCTCGTTTAATTCTTACAGTGATGCTAGGAGGTGGATGTGAAAACTGCGGATGGGGTTAAAGATTCCAGGGACACATAGCTAGTTAGAATTTTAAAACCTGGCTTAATCTTCTGTCTGATTAAAACTCATGTCCTTGATATTCTTATTTGCTAATGAGTTGGATGGCAGGACATTTTAGACATCGATGATAATCTGATAAAAGTCATGATAGTGGAAGTGGGAGGACGAGAAGAAATCAATTTTAGAAGAGGCAAAAGGGCCAGGCTAAAGAAAAGAGCTTGTGTAATTAGCAGTAGAATGAGTGTGTATATGTACTTTATATACTTATATACATACTATATACACATATGGACATATATACTTATATCTATATACACACAACATATATCTTAATGTTTGTATATGTATACTATGTAAGATATCCTGTGTTGTGTATACTTTCTTCCCATTAGACAAGACAAGCTGCACTTATATATACTTACATTTTATTTAGTAGTTACCACTCATACATTTTAGTATTTTAATTGTTGTATAATGAAAACTCAAAATTAAAGCTCTATTATTTAATATACAGTACTTCTAATTTTAAAAAGTAGTATATACAGACTTCAGCAGTTGAACTATATACTTTATTTTTTAATTTAATTTTTTTTAATACAGCAGGTTCTATTTTATGCATGTTAGTGTATGTATGTCAGTCCCAATCTCTCAATTCATCCCACCACCTCCCCCCCCCGACCCCCGCTTTCCCCGCTTGGTGTCCATGCGTTTGTTCTCTACATCTGTGTCTCTATTTCTGCCTTGCAAACTGGTTCATCTATACCATTTTTCTAGATTCCACATATATGCGTTAATATGATATTTGTTTTTCTCTTTCTGACTTCACTCTGTATGACAGTCTCTAGGTCCATCGACATCTCTACAAATGACCCAGTTTCCTTCCTTTTTATGCTGAGAAATATTCCATTGTATAAATGTACCACATCATCTGTATCTGTTCATCTGTCAATGGGCATTTAGGTTGCTTCCATGACCTGGCTATTGTAAATAGTGCTGCAGTGAACACTGGGGTGCATGTGTCTTTTTGAATGATGGTTTTCTCTGGGTATATGAACTATATACCTTTAGAAAAGAGTAAAACCGAGGACACTTTAAGGCTTTTTAAGAAAACTTACGTTGAAGGATCTGAAATATCAGGCTGTTTTGGGTTTGTTATCAAGCAATATGTACCCTGTATTGTTAGAGACAATGTAACATGGTAGGAAGACTGGCTATGGAATCATTCTTGAGTTTAACAAATGTATATTGAGTGCCGACTCTGTATCCAGCACTGTTTCAGGTATTGAGGATACTATAGTGAAAAAGACCAAAAAGATCAAAAAGACTAAGTGATTGGAAGGCAGCCATGCAAAGCTCTAGAAGAATAGCATTGCCAGGCAGCAGGAGTGGCAATGGCAGAGGTTCTTAGACTAGAGTGGGCATGGCATCTTCCAGGGATGGGGGAAAAAAGGCCAGCATGACTGAAACCTACATGGCAGAGGGCAGAGTGGTATGAGAGAAAGGTAGGCAGGGGCCAGATCGTGTAAGTCAAACTTTTATATTTTATTCTGAGTAAAGCGGGAAGTCTTTTTGTGGGGTTGAAGTAAGGAAGATAAAGAGACTTGATCTATAATTTTGAGAAGCTTTGTCTATTGCTAGAGAATGGATGATGGGGTAGAGTAGGATGAGTTTAAGAGCAGAAGCAGGGAGACCAGTTAGGATGAATTTAAGTAGTCTAGAGTCGATGATGGTGTCAACTAAGGTTTTAGCAGTGAAGTGGCAATGGGTAGTTAGAGTTATGATATGTGAAACTTGGGAGTTGTCGTGGCATTGGATGTAGGAAATGAGAGGAAGCAAGGAGTCAAGATTGACTCCTATTTTTGACTTAAGACAAAATATGGATGGATGGTAGAACTATTTACCAAGATGGGGAAGTTTGAGGGAGGAGCAGGTTTGGAATAAAAAAATCAAGAATTTTATTTTGGATATGTTAAGTTTGAGGTGCTTATTAAACATCCAGCGGAAGTGTTGAAAGGATAATTATATATGTTACCTTGGAGATGAAGTGACTGATAAATTTTAGTCATTGTGATGTATTTAAGAACTAGATGAGAACACCTCAAGAGAGTATAGACAGTGAAGAGAAGAGGGTCTCTAATGAAGATGGGAATCTGAGTTCTGATTGCTGGGTGACTTGGTTTTCATATTTCTCATACTTCAGAGTCATTGTGAATTGAGGTAGTACGAGGCTTGTTACATAATAAAGGCAGTTTTATTTTTAGGTGGTTATTTAAGGTATTATTTAAATTGCTTTGGCAAGAAGAAGATTCCTTTTCTAAAACAGCTTATGGTCTACTATAAACTTTTTTCTAGATAGAAGTTTTTACTTTAGGAATTCTTCACCTAAGAGGAGACATGGAGAAAGTTTAAGGAGAAGCACAGGGAAGAAAAGGAACAGAAAAGTTCAAGCAGCATCATAGCTATGCTTAGGGTACCATCAATGCCTTCTTATTTGTTTATGTTGTTTTACCTTTGTTTCATACATCTCAGATTCCTGGGTACAAAACATTTTTAGCTTTATATCTTTTGAGTCATATTCTATATGTTGCATTTGCTCAGCAAATGATAACCTCATATACATGAAAGTATATGTCCTACTGTCCTACTGGGACATTAAGTTCTCATTTAAATGCCTTGGGATACAAAAATTCTAAGTTTGCTGCTAAATCAAAATAGATCATCCCCTTCTCTTGTTTCAGAATTTGTTTTGTGCTTGGAGTTATATGAAAAATCATTTATAACAATACTTCTAAAAGTCTACTAAATGAATGAAGGAATTAACGTTCTGTTAATTGTGTTACAGAGTTATAAATTTTGTCAAGGAAAATTACAGTTAATTTTAGACCAGTTGGATCCTGGGCAACCTAAAGAGGTAAGTTTAAAGGAAAACTGTTAAGTTCAGTCATATATATATATATATATGTGTGTGTGTGTGTATATGTGTATATGTGTATATATATATATATAAATAGATTATAATTAGTAGCAGCTGGATTATTTCTCTTGAAGATAGTCCTTTAATATCATGGCAGTTCTAGACTGATATCCCTGCTAGACTTTCTAGTCTTGAAATGAAAAGTCACAGAGTAAGAGAGGCTCTCCTTAGAGAGTGCTCACAGTTTGTAAGAGGAAATTTTTATTTCTAGTTTCAATTTTCAAGGGATGAATTTATGAGCAGTTTCTCCCAAACTGTTCCTTCACTGTTGCTTTGTATGTGACATTTTAGTGATTTCTTTGAAGAAAATAATCTTCATTTAATCCTCTTTCTACTTCTGGAAAACGTGAGCAACTTTGACACATGTTCATTTATTAGAAAATATTTTTAAAAAGCAATTTTATTGAATTGAGCCTCTTTATATTGTAATAATTGTATAAATTACTGTTTATGAAGTTTTATTTCATTTGAAAGTCATTCTGTTTCACTTGAAATAGAAAATTATAGGAGTTTTGAAGTACCTCAGACATCTGTTATATCTTGCCATTTGGTCTCGTTTTTGAAATACGTTGTTTTTCTTCAACTTTTCATTTTAAATTAAGTGAATAGCTATGATTTACTCCCACTGATTTTTTTTTTTTCCTCTCAGCATTTCACATTCTGATTTATTTTCTAGGTTTTAGTAAATGTTTCAACAGATTGGCAATGGGACCTGACTTTATATGATAACAATATTATTGACTTTAGTTTAAGTGGATTATTTGGAAATCTATACTTGTTCAGAAACCTTTGTTCTACTTCTGCAAATAGTAAATTGTTAATGGAGTTTTGTCCTAAAAATTAACTGAAAAGGAGAAATTTACTTAATGTTTTTAAACTCTCTTCATAGTCCCCCTAATGCCTATCCCAAATAAAATTGTATTTAAGAGTTTTTCATATGAATATATAGACATTTTAAATACATGTATATTCTATTTGTTTCACCTAAAACTTGACACCCTGAAAACTGACACCTTGACACATTCAGAGTGCTTGGTGTTCTAAGGTCTTAGCTCTTTGACTCTTCATTTTTTTTTACCCCCTCACTAGGTTTCAGTTATTTCAGCTGAGGAACAACCAAGTTTTGAGGAACAGGTTGGAATCAGTGTGTTATTACTCACTAGTTGGAGAGTGAGCGGGGGAGAAGCTTTACTCCACTTACGATTGGAGTAGAGCTATTTGCCACTGCTGTCCCTTGGGTCATACTGTCCTGAGTGAATTCTGATTGAATTTTGAGAAGAATGCTTAATAAGATTTCTGTGAAAATTCAGAAATTCAATTTTGCATCACATTGCTGAATCACTTTTTTTTCCCTATCTCAGTGGTTAGAAGGTCAGAAAATATGGTGTAGCGGCAAAAAGAAGTTCAAATTAATTGCTTTGTGAGAATTGTTCATATATCCTAGAATGGGAATGCTTCACCAGGGACATAACTGGGCAGTGTTTTAGAATTAGAGTCCTCAAACTGTGGGACCACCTATGGGGTCTGTTCAAGTGAGGAAAGTCTATGGAGGAGACACTGGAATACCTTATTCTGGTGATTCAGATTTGGCTACCATCCCTTCTCCTCTTCCCCTTAGACGTGTGACCTAGAATCTCCTAATATAGTTAGGTTATTTTATGTAAAGCAAAAATTAAAACACTAGTTTCTCTGCTTAACAGTTTAAAAAATGAGTTATCAAGAATTGTTTTATAAAAGGGCCTCTGATTTTCAACTGGCTCTTCAGAGCAGTTATCCAGACTCTGCGTTTCAATGTTTGTTAAATATTTGGAGAATTGCTATTATTTTGGTGGCTGAGTATTAATAAAAATTCTTTTAAAAAATTATAGGTGAGATATGAAGCCTTGCAAACGTTATGTTCAGCTCCTCCATCTGACGTACTGAACTGTGAAAATTGGACCACTCTCTGTGAGAAACTGACAGTGTATCTTTCAGATCCTGATCCTGTATTTAGTGTAAGGAAATGCCTACAGAAGTGTTAAGAATTCCTGTTTTTTTCCTACTATTCTAGGAGCAAATGGAATATAATTTTCTTTAATAGTAGCTCAAATATTTAATAGTAACACAAATATAATTTCAGCTCCAGCTTTTGAATTGTCAAGATTTTTTTTTTTTTAAAGGAATTAACTTACTATGTCATGATTAGATTCAAAGTATGGTTGGTCAGTGTCATACTTCATTGCCAAATAATAGGCTATGTTAGCTTATGCATTTTGTTTTATCTTGTAAAGGGATATCCAAGTATCTGTGTCAATGTTTTTGAATTAAGAAAAATATTTTAAAAGAAAGAGTGTGTTTTTGAAAGAATTCATGATATATGAAGACTTGAACTTACAATGATTACAATTTATTCTAAAGGATTAATAAGCATTTTCCCTGTGCAGTTAAGTGTTAGAGATTGCTTAACTGCTTAAAAAGAAAAGTTAGAAAACTGTAAAGCTAACACTTTAGAAGATAATTGAGATGAATTATAAAACTAATGTAGAAAATTCCCAAAACTGTAAAGTTAGTCAGTAGAGAGTTATTTTATATATAAAAAAAAAATGATTCACATATGACTTCTCAGAAACACTATGTTGAAAAGTAAGATTATATTAAAAAGTGCAGTAATTATATGGGATTAAAAAAAATCCTGACTGTATTCCAGCATCACATTTAACTACAAACTAGATTTTTTATGTATTTACATATGTATTTATTTTGGCTGCACTGGGTCTTTGTTGTGGCGCATGGGCTTCTCTAGTGCGGCACGCGGGCTTAGATGTGGTATGTGGGAACTTAGTTCGCAGACCAGGGATCGAACCTGGGCCCCCTGCATTGGGAGCACAGAGTCTTAACCACTGGACGACCAGGGAAGTCCCCCAAACTAGGTTTTTTTAAGTGTCTTTTTCTTCATAAATGATGTGTCAGTGAAGAAAAACATTAGCTTTAAAATTGATAAGGTTTGGGCTTCCCTGGTGGCGCAGTGGTTGAGAGTCCGCCTGCCGATGCAGGGGACGCGGGTTCGTGCTCCGATCCGGGAGGATCCCGCGTGGCGCGGAGCGGCTGGGCCCGTGAGCCATGGCCGCTGAGCCTGCGCTTCTGGAGCCTCTGCTCTGCAGCGGGAGAGGCTACGGCAGTGAGAGGCCCGCGTACCACAAAAAAAAAAAAAAAAAAAAAAAAATTGATAAGGTTTTTTTATATAGAATTTTTAAAGGTATTAGTAAAAAAGAAAATTTTCCAGCTCTTCAACAAATATGCACTGAATACCTACAGTGTACATCATTCTAGTTCAGATGCTAGGAACACTGAGCAAGACAGAAGCCTTTGCCTTCATAGAACTTTAGAAGAGGAGACAGACAGTAAACAGTTAATACAAATAAAAATAAAACTCAGTACCTTTTTACTACTTAAAATTACTCTTCCATCAATGAAAATATACTGGTAAACAGAAGTGGTTTAGAAACAAGTCGTTTGTTATTTTTATAAGGGGGGAAATGATGTTTAATTACCCAATACCTGGATGCAGTTCAACCATACTAACCCCAGAGGGTGAGGCAGACTTCTCTAAAAACTCAAGGATTCAGGAACTTCAAAGGAGAAAGATATTTCAGGGTTATCTTTTAACATTTCAAGGCATTCTAACAGGAAATTGTAAATTTCCCTCTTAAAGACATAATAGTGGTCTAATAGGTTTCCTTTATTCCTTTTATAAATATGGTAAAGATCCTACTGGGTCAATGTAAGTGGCCTGATTTGTCCATTATATTCAGCAAGAGTCAGTGTGGATACTTAAGGCAATAAAATTGGAAGACGTTGTCATAGAGGGGAAATGGTAATAAAACCAATCAACTTGAATAGAAAACAAGGTATGGTGTTCTTTTCATCTAGAATTTATGCTTTACCCAAATTCTTGAGTTTGATTCTGTTTCTTCATTTTCTACTCTAAAGCAGGGGTCCCCAACCCCCAGGAACTGGGCCGCACAGCAGGAGGTGAGCAGTGAGCGGCTAAGCTTCATCTGCCGCTCCCCATGGCTCGCATTATGGCCTTAAGCATCCCCGCCCTCCTGTCTGTGGAAAAATTGTCTTGCACAAAACTGGTCCCTGGTGCCAAAAAGGTTGGGGAATGCTGCTCTAAAGGACTCTTACATGTAACTGAGTGAAGCCTATAGTGTTCGAAAAGTATGACAAATACTTACCAATTGCTGCAAATATGAAAACTTCCCAAAGTATTTAATATCCTGTGTTCAGTACGAACCTCTTGGGTTATTGAAATATATTTTTAGTCACTTGGGTAACCATTTTTTGTAAGTGTATTGATCTAATATTTGATATAGTCAAGGTTTTTTTTTTCTTCAGAGTAGATCATTTGAGGGAATTTTATTTTTTTAATGGGAAACTGAATTTCACTGTTAGGCTCAATCCCATCAAAGTTGGTATAATTAAAATGATAAGCTGTCATTTCTAGGTACCTACGAGTGTCAGGTACTGACTACATCTGTTATCTCATTTAATTCATTTACACTGTGGTAGTTTCTACTTTACGTTTTAATAATGTAAAATTTTGGAATATAATATTTTTCTTGGGAATAGGGAAAATTATTGAAGTCCTAACAATCTAATTAATCTTCCTATGTGAGCAATTAAAACAAAAACAAATAGTGGATTTGGAAAGGAGTGGGGTTTTTGTTTGTTTTGTTTTACATTTAGTACTCCTACTGTTTCTTTGTTTGACTCCTCTACATTGTGTCAAATTGTAACAAATTATATTGTAACAAATTATATTGTTTCCTTTCTTCACCCCATCTCCCCATGTCTGTATCTGCTATTACCAGATTTTACAACAATATACTGCTGTATTAGGTTGACTCTTAGTTTTGGTTGACTTTACGTTTTGCCAACCAACACAAGAATGCGCCGTTTTAATTACATTTCTACTGAAATTTTTGAATGGTCTTGTGTTTATTAAGTTTTTTACTATGTAGAAAACGATTCTTACAAAAATAGATGATGAAAGAATATTGGATGCAAATCTTGTTTCATTTCCATAGGACCGGATTTTAAAATTCTATGCACAGACGTTTACACTTTCACCATTACATATGACCAAGGAAATTTATAAAAGCTTAGGTATGTTTATTATATAATTTTTAAAATTTATAAGTTTGTACTTAAGAAAATGGATAGGAATTAACTGTTTCAGAAAGCACTGTGAATGAATGGTACTACAACCTTATTTTTATATTTTCTTTTTAGCTAAATATTTGGAGTTATACTTTCTTTCTAGAGAAAATCATATTCCTACTCTTTCAACTGGCATAGATATAACTAATCCTAATGTGATCCACTTACTTAAAAAGGTATTCATTTTCTATAATATGCTTTTATTTCTGTTTAATTCTATATTTAAGAATTCTAACTTCTTGAGAACGGTTATGCACTGTTTTATAGGTTCGTCTTCTAAATGAATATCAGAAAGAGGCTCCATCTTTCTGGATTCGACACCCAGAAAAGTAAGCCCCCTAGTTTATGCCACTGTAAAATTAGGAGTGTTACTGTCCATATACATTTCAAAGAGAGTAGAGACAGTCTTAACTGATTTACGTGGTTGGGAAAGGCTTACTAGTTTATTTTTTAGCTTTTCATGTTTTTTTACTTAGCTACGTGAATGGCTCTATGCAAGTACCATTTTATACCATTTAATTATCACAACAAGGTAAGAGGCTGTTGTAGCTTCAGGCTGTTTCATTACTGGTCTTCGCTACTTTGGTCAAGTTCCTTGAATGTTCTTTAAACTTTTCCCTTTTTAGTTCTAAGATTTTTAATAAGGTTGTAAGAGTAACTGTGGGTCTAAAAAGGAAAGTTAAATTTGGACAGCCGGTGTTGAAGTAGAACATAAGTTTTTAGAGCAGAGAAAACTGGGGGTGAATTTCACCCCTGCTATTTACTGAAATATTAAAAAATGATGTTTCTAAAGATTACCTATTACTTTATCATTCCATAAATATAAAATGTCACTATTACATATATATAGCATTTGTTTTTTTCTAAAAATAACTTCTTTCCCAAACTTTAAGGTATATGGAAGAAATTGTGGAGAGTACTTTGTCTTTATTATCAGTTAAACATGATCAAAGCCATCTTGTCTCACAAAAGATTTTGGATCCAATATACTTTCTTGCATTGGTTGATACCAAGGCTGTGTGGTTCAAAAAGTGGATGGTAAGGAAATACGGAATGTTTTATTACCTTTCTTTGTGTATTGCTCTACTGTGTCAAAGAATAGCTGGTGTTTGAATGTTTACTGTGTGCCAAGAGTTCTATCACTTTTACACATGTTAACTCACTTAATTCTTATAACGATCTATGATATAGGTGGTGGTATTATTATCCCATTTTACAGATGCAGCAGCTGAGGGATAGAGAAGTAACTTGCTCAAGATGGTTTACCTATTAGGTGACAGAGTCAGAAAAGGATTTTAATGGTAATTCATTTGAATCTGTTAAACTGATGACCTATCCAAAATCATGTCTTAGTTTAAAAGCTACGAAATTTTTAAGCAGATGTGGTAGAACATAAGGGTTCAATGCTCACTTTTCTCTGGCTTAGAGGTCTGAAAACATCTCTTCATTTGCCACTTAATGAAATTGCAGTTTGTAAAATGTGTCTAATGCCTGAATGCTCGTGACTTCCTGTGGAGTTGATCACTATCTTAGGACTGAAACTAATATTAAAAGATTCTTACACTGTTGCCTCCCTCATCTGCTGTTGAATAAGAGTGATCTGTGTCTGGCAGTAGTCATAGCTGTGTTGGCCTGCGTTCTCACATCTTGGTCCCTCTCAACCTGTATTTGTTGCAGTGGGGAAGGATGGGAATGGGACCATGACTTGCCATGCAAACCATGCAAAGCAAAGCAGCAACATGTTCATTTACTGCTGAGCACGATTTGGACATTATCTAGCTGATGGCTTGCTTTTTTTTTTTTTGCCGTTTATCTAGACTGTATAATAATGCCCAGTTAACCAAAACATAATTCTGTTTGGTGCTTAGCACTTACCTGGCCTACATATAGTATATGTTTGATAAATGCTTGCTCAACTTAATTTTACCTGAACCCTTTGTTCCTCACATCTGACATTTGACGTTTTTCTTTTTTTTGATTATCAAATTACACCACTATTGTAGACAATATACAAAATATGTAAAAGCACAAATAAAATTACATTTCTCTAATTCTATAACACAGGGATAACAGCTATTAAGATTTTGTTTTATGTGGTTGTATGCTTTAAAAAAGACCTAAACAGGTGAATTTTAACAAATCATATTCTAAGTGTTTATAATTAACTTTTTTTACTTAACATTTTTATTGTCAGCACTTGATTCTTAAGAGAATGATGCACATTACAGGAAAACTAACCAATGGAAAATTATTAAATCAGCTCCCCAAGTGTGTTCTGGTGTTATTAAAATTTATCACATTCTCCTCCACTCATCTAAGGCAGAAGTTGTCAAACTTTACGTAAAGGGTCAGGCAGTAAATATTTCTGGCTTTGTGGGCTGTCCTGTTTCTTTTGCAACTACTCAGTTCTCAGTAGCCCAGAAGCATCCATAGGTGATATATAAATGAATGGATGTGACTATGTTACAATAAAACATTGTTTACCATATCAGGGGACAGCTGAATTTGGCCTGAGGGTTGTGGTGTGTCAACTCCAGTCTAAGGGATGTACTATGAGGCTTTCGTTTTAGAACATGATCAGTAGTTTAATTGTAAGTCAATATGTTTCTCTTACTAAACCTGAAAAAAAGATTAATGGTTTTTTTAAAACATTTTAAGCTACAAGGGTTAAAACACACAGGGTTTTGATTAACCCTCAATTAACCCAAACCCCACTTAATTAAATTCTATTCCCCAGAATTTTGATAGATTTTTACAGACTATTATTTAATTTTTTAAAGTAAAATAAACTACATTGAAGGCTAATGATATCGAACATAAGTAATATTCATGTAAATTTTCCCCTTTGTACAATGCATAAAAATCATATTTTAATCTCATCCATGTTTAGTTCTAAGGAGAGAGTTTTTTGGCACTTCGAATCATTTTTAAAATATGACTGGCAGAGAATGATTAAGATACTGTCCCTTCAGAGCATTTCAACCTTGGCAGATTTCTGCATGTGTAAACAGTACAGTACCCTCTTCATTGTGAGAGTTGTGATTCCTCCCCCGACCCCCCTCGCCCTCACTTCTTAATCTTTACTTTAGGCTCTGTCATACACTGGTAGTCAGACACGGTTTTTTTGGTTTTAAAGTAATTTAGCATGGTAACTGGACACAACTGAGGGGTAGATTGTTTTCTATTGGTCTGTCAGTAAATGCTCCAGTTTTTAATATAATTTTCATTCTTATGACTGCTATGCTCATAATCCATTGTACTTAGAAAAACGTGTTTTACCCTGATTACAATAATTTAAACTAAGTTATTGTGTAATTTATGTTAAAGAAATGTTACAGGAAAAATAGATTTTGAATGGTATAGCTTGAATATTAAATACCATTTTATTCCTAATTTTAGCATGCATATTACAGCAGAACTGCAGTACTAAGACTTATTGAAAAGAAATATAAATCTCTGGTAAGTCTATATTTCTGTTCTTATCTTGAGAAATATTATCAGAAAAAGATATCTGATGTAATAACTTGAATGTGCAAAGTTGAGTGATTAATATCGGATAATGAAGCAGTCCCCCTTTTATGTGACTTTTAAACTACCATTCTGTGAACATAAAAGGATAAAAGTAGAGACTTAAAACACTGTCAGGATAACAGTTAGGAAATATATAACTTCATAGTAAATTGGGCTGGTAACTAGCTATTTTGGGATAAGCCATATTAAATATTGGGTTGGCCATAAAGTTCGCTTGGGTTTTTCTGTAACATTATGGAAAAACCCAGATGAACTTTTTGGCCAACCCAATATTATCATATAGTTTAATTCAGATCAGTTGTTTGTAGGGGAGTTTGTTCTATAAAATTTACCCATGCTTTTAACTGAAAGTTGCATGATAAAATTCAGAATGGTAAATGCTTTTGTAGTTGCAAAAATTGATTCAAGTTACACTAAATATAAACTAATACTGTAAAATATATTCATAAAATTTTCTGCATTTACTGCTATTAGTAGAACAACATGTTAGGGCACTGAAAGGAACTGAAATCAGCAAGTCTAGCAATTAATTGACAAACATGAAAATTGTGAAATTAAAGTTATACTAATATGACTTTGAGATAATAAATACGTTCTATGTAGTTAGGTAGAATCTTGAGTTGAGTGAGGTAAAGGGAAAGATTCCTAGAACTGTGAATTTTAGGAAGACTGCAGTAGAACATAAATTGAAGAAAGGAGAATAATAATTGTTTTGTGTTTGAGAATTAGGCTTCAGAAAGGAGAAGAGGGAGATGTTGAATATTAGGATGGGAATTTATTTGTAGAGGTAATAGGTATTTAAAAATCCTTAGAGAAACTGAAAGTCTTTCCACATTTCTCTCATTCCCATTTTAACTGGAAATTTGTTACTGCCGTATGAGCCTAGAGTGATCTTGCTAGAATAGAAAAAGGAGAAAAAACCAAGAATTTTTTTCCTCTTATGGTTTGACATATAAATAACTGTTGGTATGACATAGGCCCTAGTGGATGTATTTCAAATGTTTCTTGTAGATTAACTCTTAAAATCCATTCCTTATTTGGAAAGTGAATTATACTATAATCAATTCTTAGCCTACAAATAGTTACTTCATTATCAACTTCAGTATTCTATCAACTTGTTCAAATATTTCATGTTCATAATTAATCAAACTTGCATGAGATTTCATCTTAAACCTCATTTTCTCTTAAAGCTTTCCTAAATTTACCAAAATATCAAGAGATTTTTTTTAATGGTGTGTGTGTGTGTGTGTGTATATATATATATATATATATATATAAAATTTAAAAAGTAAACCCAACTTTTGAAAAGAAACATTGGGGAAAATGGATGCCATGTTTGTTTGTTCCCATTTTCCTTTCAGAATTGAAGATCAAATTTTGTATATCTAAAAAAAAAAAAAAAAAATTTGTATATCTGCAGTGGGAACTTTGGACCACTCCATGGATTTGTCTTTGGGACCTGGGATCTTCCCAGGCCAGGGCTCAAACCCATGTCCCCTGCATTGCCAGACATATTCTTTATGACTGTGCCACTAGGGAAGTCCCTAAATTGATTGTTTAATTTTAATTAATTTAAATTTAAAAGTAATATGGGTTAGTGGCTACTCTTTTGTGCAGTTTGTTCTGTCTGTGGCATATATGACATTTTCAGTAGGTAGCATTGGGCAACAAATAATTTGTGTATGTGCTATCAGTTTTTTAAAGCAATATCTGTACTGATTGAAAAGCATTTTGGCTATCAGCATAACTATTATTTTTAACAATTTGAATCTTTCGTCCAGTTTACCCTTAAGGGAAAGACTTCTGAAATGGCTTTATTATGTAGTACGTTTCCTATTTTTCTTGCCCTCTTAAAGTCGTTTAAAAAAAATATTGACAGCTAGGTTATTTAAATTCTCCCTACCTTACTGTTTTTTATATTTCCCCCACCCCGCCTCACCAGTCTTAGGGATTAACAGTTAAGTGAGCTGGCTGGTACATATTTCCTAGTGCAGGAGAATAAGTATGAAATAAAATACTGAATTTTACAGCAAATTTGTCTTTCCTAAGGTTTAGGATAATCGCTTTTCATACCCTCAACTTGACTCTTTAATATTTAAATTTACCTACTGTAGATCTGCTTTTTTTTTTTTTTTTTTTGCGGTATGCGGGCCTCTCACTGTTGTGGCCTCTCCTGTTGCGGAGCACAGGCTCCGGACGCGCAGGCTCAGCAACCGTGGCTCATGGGCCCAGCCGCTCTGCGGCATGTGGGATCTTCCCGGACCGGGGCACGAACCCGTGTCCCCTGCATCGGCAGGCGGACTCTCAACCACTGCGCCACCAGGGAAGCCCTAGATCTGCTTTTTGCTCCTGCAATTTAAAGGGAGTATTATATCATGTGATTGTCCCTCTTCTAAGATGTACCTTTTTCTGTGATTGTTACCCCTTCTCAAATAAAAGATAGCACGTGTAAGAAGTAATGGGAAGGAGTAGAAGGAACAGAAGTGGGTTTAAGTGGGTAGTGAAGATAAAGGTGAGTAGAAATGAGTGCAAGGAAGAATGGGTTTTTGAAGGTTTGAGTGGAAGTAAACTAAAGAGTGAGAAAGATTATCTTGGAGATAGTACTTTGAGTTCTCAGAGACGCTATTTGTTCTTTTGCCTTCTAATTCTTTAGAGCCTCTCAAGTATATTTGTCACGTCAAAAGTTCTCCAAAATGGCAGTTTTTCAAAGTCATTTTTTTGTTGCTATTTATCAATTTATGTGTAAGAATTAGGATCTTAAGAGTAAGTCCATCTAGGAAGTAGTTCTGTCAAGGAGGTTGCACCTTAGATAAACTTATGACAAACGTGAAACAGATCACTATACTTTTGGGCAAAAGTGTGTGCTTATGAATGGTGTCTCAGGTTCTGACTAAGCAGAAGCTAGGGAGGGGCTGTGTGATTGGTGACATGATGATCATTGATTCCCCTCTTTCAAGAATTGACAAGTCAGGGAGTGTCCTCATGAAATTTTTGTAGAAGTCCCAAGGCAGTTTGACCAGTTGCCTTTGCATGAGTTTGTTGCTGGTAGCCACTCATCTCAGGGCTGGCTTGGATTTGATTGACTGGATTAGAGACTTTCTGGGCTGTGCCTCCTTTTGTTTCCTATGAACACTCCCTTATATATTCAGTAGATGCAAGCTAAACCAAAAGAAGACAGGAGTTCAGAGTCTACAAATAACAACAAAAGCAAAATGAACACAAGAATAAGCAGGTTAATAGTAGAACTATTGACCAAATGGTGCTCCTCCAAAACAAAAGGCCACTTTGTACAAAGACCTATTTCATTACAAATCCAAGGAAAATAAAATCTAGCAATGAGAACTCAGTGAAGCAAGTTGAAGCTTAGATCATTGTTGAGACAGACTCACGTGGTGGCAGATCTGAAGGATTATCAAAGTATGGGACTTGGGGACCCAGTGAACACTCTTCTTTGAGGACCCCATGGAATGATGCCAAATGAGAATCCTCAAGGTAATCTCAATGTAAGCTCCAGAATCATTGAGGGTTAAGACCACTGTTCAGTATCTGAAACAATGCATAAAACTGAGTTTATTGCTTACTTAATTATGCAAAGCAGATTGTTAATATAAAATTTCGGGGAAAACTTGGAACTCAGGTTGGGCTTTCAGAGGTGAGAGTGAGTTCATGCCAACTGTAGATTTCCTGGAATGTGTCTGTTGTTGGCTGACTTTTAGAAGAAAGGGGCTAACTGATTGGTTTGCTTACAAAAGTATGTTCATTGAGATCGGTTGACATGTCATGATTAACAAGGTTTTAAACTTGTTATAGATACCTGTTAACCATGGTTATATAGAAATATGGTTCTGGTTTTTATCTATAGAACAATTGCTCATTTTCAAGGATAGTGGGAAATTTTTTTATTAATGAGTAGGTGTTATTCTGGGAAAGAGGGGTGATGGTTAAGGTAGTGGTGGGAAAATATTTCAGGGCCATGGAATAGCATGTTTAAAGGCTTTAGGGATTGGAAAACACATAGTACACTTGGAAACTGCACATATTTCATATGGCTGGGCATAGATTGCTAAGAGAAATGTGAATTAGTATTAGAGAAATTTCCTGAAAATCAGTTCCCTGAAAGCTAATATTAAGTGGATGATGTTTTTTGAAAAGTTCTTAGATGCTTTAAATTGGGTCTGTGCCAGTTGACCTCAGTTTGTTTCATTCATGTATGAGGCAGGATAGGGCCTTATAATTCCATTAAAAATAGGAAAGAGCTACTTAAGGGGAATCTTAAGCCCTTTCCCTTTTGCAGATAAAAATGAGTTTGTTGTTAATTTCAGGTTTGAATGTGTTTCAAATTCAGTTGGTGTGCATTGACTGGTGAGATTTTTAGTGGATTTGCTTTTAATGAATTGGTCATTTGACTGGTCACATGTTGAACTGGCTTTTGGTGACAGACTTTTACACAAGTAAATGTATTTCTCTGTGTGTGTGTGTGGCTGCAGAGGGGGACATCTGGAGGATGAGAGGAATAAGACTAATGTTAGATCATTAAAAAGTTCTTATTGTCAAATTTAGGAGATTGGCCTTTATTCTGGAGGTTTAGTGAGCCACTGATAGATTTTCATGTACTGAAGTAATATCATATTAGGGCTTTGGAAAATTTGGAAAATGGGCTGAAGGTGCTAGGTGGAGATAGTTTTTACTTCAATACTTCTCCCCTAAGAGGCTTTGCAGTAATCCAAGCAAAAGATGATGGAAACATGAATTAAGGCTATGACAGTGTATTGGGATAAATGGGTGGACTCAGGAGTACTATATTTAGAGTGTAGGTTTTAGAGGACTTGGCTTTTTGAAAGGGGTTTCGGTGAGGACTTACTCATTTGAATGTCTATCATTCTTTGGTCATATCGAGTTTGAGATCCAGATTTCTGGGGGGAAGTTTCATTTTATTGATCTGGATCCTAAAGTTTGATTTAGATAAGACATAGATATGGAAGGGGGTTCCCTAAGCCCACCCCCAGATTCGATGATTTGCTGGGAGGACTTATAGGAGTCAGCACATAGTTGTACTCCCAGATATGATTTCTTATAGAAAAAAGATACAAAGCAAAACTGGTGTAGGGAAGAGGCGCATTGGGTAAAGTCTGGAAGATACCAAGCATGGGCCTCCAAGAGTCTTTTTTGCCAGTGGGGTCACACAGGACTCCACTTAATTTCTCCAGTGTCAAATTGTGACTGCTCATGTGAAATGTTGTTTACCAGGGTAGCTCATTAGAGACTCAGTGCCCATTTTCTTTTTAAATTGGGGGTTAATCATGTTGGCACCTTCTGCCTGCTACACACCAGGGATTCCACATTCCCAGAAGGAAAACAGACGTTCAGCATAAACCACATTGTTTGTACAGTTTAGGTACAGTTCTTAGAATGGGGGGAAGCTCCTGAAATCCAAGTTCCCAGATGCTGGTTAAGGACCAATCTTGTAAGCAGGCCTTTCTAATGATAGAAATCCTGCTGTGTTAACTCTTTTGCATGAAACTGAGGCCATAAGAATGAATGAGACTAGGAAATCTATCAATTCCTTGATTCCATGATTATGAACTTGCCTCTATCCACACAACCTCCATCTTTTTCCCATCTAAAGCTTAACCCTTCCTTCCACTTAGGTCCTAGCTGCTCCTGCTCTTAGACACCTTTCTGTCAATTATCCTTTCTCTCCTGCATAGTCAAACTTTCTATTTACTTAAACATGACCATATCCTTCCAACCTGAGGAATTCATTCTTGACTCTAAGATCCCACCCCTATGTTTTACTCGTTTTTTTCTTTTACAACCAGCCTTCTTGCAAATGAAAATTGTACTATAGCTGCCTTTACGTTTTCCATTCCTATTCCTTATAGTTAGTTTTATTCCCCAAACTCCCCTGAAACTGATCTTTTCAAAGTCACCAAAAACCTTCTTATTACCAGATCTAACAGTTATCACTCCTTGTCTCACTGGTGGCCTCTATTTTATTTGAGAGTTAGAATGAGAGGGCATCTACAGGAAGTATGTAGGTGCAGAAGAAAGGGAGAAGATCGGAAATCTCTGCTTGAGGAGAATGGGAGAAGGAGGTAGAATAAAGACTATCAGAGAATCGCTGGGTATAGAAGTTGGAGGTCAATTTTTATGACTGTTCTTTGGATTGAGTTTTTTTTAATAGTTTTTAGCAATTCTGGTATCTAAGATAGAAATGAAGGCTAGATCCAGTTCACATTTTGCTGGCTAAGTAGGAAGAAAAAACTCAAAGGCAAGGGAACTGGGGATATTGGCAAGATAATTTTTAAAGTCATGGCCAGAATTTTTGCATCTTTCACTATAAAATGTAAAGGACAGTTGTATTTTTGCCTTGACACCAACATTGTGACAATGTTATATTTGTTGGTTTACAAATATTTTCTGTGTTTCCCAGAATGATGCCATAGTTAAAATGTAACTGGGGAGACTGAGCTTTAATGGCCTGGAAAGGTGCTATTCTAGATTTTCTGAATATTTTTCTTAAATATTTTCCCAGCATATTTTATAACCTTGACTAACTTCTTTTAATACATGGACTTGTGGACTTAAACTTCTGGAACTAATAAGCTATTATTTTATTAGATAACTACAGCAGTTCAGCAGTGTGTTCAGTACTTTGAGTTGTGTAAGACCATGAAAGCTGATGAGGTTTTGGGACATTCAAAGCCTTGTGGTAAGTATGATATTTTGTTACATTTTAAAAATGGTAAATTTTGTTAATAAAAATAGCTTAGTAATTTATTTTTTAATATCATGATAAATTAGACTGCTTTTGCTAATACAAAATACTTTCCACAAATTTAAGATATACCATAATGATGACTTTTTATAGCCGATCTACATTTGAGGTTATTGTAGTGAATCTTACCATCTGAAGTTCTTCAGTTCATACCACAGTGTATGTCCTAGTGTGTTATGCTGCAATAATACACTAGAGGAAGAAAGAATGAATATATCAGCCATTTACGCATTTTAGTGGGAGGAAAGTTTCTGTTTTATAAAATACTGTCTTATTATTGGACATGTCACCCCACTCTGTGATTCTTCTCTGCTTATCCTCAGTCTGAGCTAAAATATCCTAGTTATTTCATAATCTGGCCCTAATATATCCAATCTCATATCTAGTTATTGATTAAAATGAATCTTCTCTTAGAAGGCATACCAGTGCCTGTATACTTTGTTATTCCTACTCCAGCTGCCACTATCCATAATGCCCTACAATGATATAAATCTTATTGTGAAAGAATAAACTGTTTTCAGGAAGCTTCCTTTGCCTAGTGTGAATTTTTATTGCCCTTTTGCTTACGTCACACAACTTGCCATGTGAATTTGATGTCTTTTATCATTCTATTTTATGTCACTTCTCTAAGCAAATATTAAGTTCTTTGAGAATATGAAGATATCTTATAATTTTCTTTATCCCTGAGTAAATTCTTAACTCAAGGAAAATGGTCAAAGACCAATTATTAACAGGTTTCAATAGATAAATATTTTGTAGTAGAGGAGAAAGTACAGAAGCCAGAACTTCGAGAGACAAAAAAGATATATAAGTTGATATATATATTCTATCATCTGTAGATTCATAAATTTTTCTAATCTAGTATTAAAATGTTGTATCTAGCTTTTTTTTCCCTCTACCACTCTCCCAGCCCTTCATGGCTTTGATTTTTTCCCTATCTAGTGAAGACCTCTGGGTGCTTCACTGCATTCTTTTGACATTTCTTTCAAAATTTTTGCTTTCTTTCAGAGTTTCCTGCCTGCACTTACTCAACTTTAGATCATCTCTGGTCCTCAGAAAATTGAACAGAGAGCATTGTAACGTTAAATTGATGGTGCACTGATGTATTTCTCTGGCTTCCATGGCTCTTTGTGTTGCTTTGGAATCAACTTAGATATCCTTTCTTCAGTGTTCCACCAGTCCCATCAAACCCCTGCCTTGTTCCTGCCTACTTTTCTCTCGAGGAAACCTTGCATCCTACTTTACTGAGAAAAATGGAACATTTTGGATATGAAATCCCCAAATGTCCTGCATCTATACCTACAGATGCATATTTATATGCCCTTATCAGTATTCCCTTCTCCAGGCTACAATGAAGAGTAATCCTTCCATTCCAGATTGATCTATTCGACTGTTCTTGATTCTGTTTGCATCTGGTGTTTGTTTTTTTTTTTTTTTAAGAACCAGGACATTGCTTCATTTGTTGTTTTGTCTCCCCTTCTATTGGTACCTTTCCTTGCATTCTCTAAACCTACTCATATCTTTCATATAAAAAACTGAGCAAGTTCATATGTACCTCACATCTCTCTGCTTCCCTTAAGAAAAAAGGCCTTCCAAGTGTTTAATATGTACCCAGGTCCCATTTCTTACCGCCTATTCACTTCTCAACCATGGAAATGAGGCTTTTATTTCTATGGTGCAGTGATCTTCCCATTGTTAACTTTCTCTTCTTTCTTGCCCTCATTTTATAGCATTTGCCTCTCTTGACCCTTTCCCTCATCTTCCTAGTACCACTCTTTGATTTCTTCATTCTCATCTAATAAGTTTTTCTTAGTCACTTGAAAGGCTCTTTTCTTTATATGTCTGTACTCACAAAAGTTTTGCCTTTTATTTTTTTTTTCAGCTTAGTCTACCTGTTCTTTCTTGAAGGAGCCCATTCATTCTCATGGTTTCAAATATTACATATTTATATATATAAGTGATGACTCCGAAATATTTAAGTCTATACTCCTTTCATGAATTCCAGACCAATGTACTCATTATATTTAGTATTCTATCTGGAAGATCCATGGCAACTTCAATATTAAAATATCAAGGACTGAAATCACTATTCTCTTTCTAAACATTTTTTCTTCAGAATTAAATAGAAGAAGAATTTACTATGTACACAGATATTTGAGTTAGGAACTTGAGAAATTTTTTAATCTTTTCATGGTCTGCATGTAATTCTGGTTAAGGCATATTGATTTCAGTTCCTTAAACATTTGTCTGCTGTTCTCCATTCTTTTCTCTTATGGAGGTTTTTGTTCATGATTTTCCTGATGAGTCTTACTTTAAGCCTTGGCCTTCTTCCATTCACCTTTCCATGTTGCCATCAGAGTCAGTTTTCCACATGCATGTTTGATTTCTTTCCTGCTTGAAACCCTTTAATATCATCCCAATTGCCTCTATAATAAAGCCCGTACTCTTTCTGCAGCTCAGTCGTATGTGATCAGCTACCTTCTAGCTTTTGTTTCTCCTACTTGTCCTCGCTATGCTCTGTGTATATCAGGCTGTTTGCCGTACTCTGAATTGGAAGCCCAGTTTCATGCTGCTTCTTGGTTTTTGACACCAGCAAATAGTTCAGGGTCTTAAATAAAAGAGGTACTCAATAGATCTCGAATGTATTGATGAATGAGTGAATAAATGATATATGTTAGAAGGAGTCTGTATTTTAGAGATTGTAATTTCTTTTGCAAACATGGTTATAAATATCGTTTGTAGTACTGGCTTTTAATTGGTAGAATTAAACAGTAAGTAATGTTTTATATTCCTTTCTTAACTTGAAGTATCTTTATAATGAGAGATAACTAACAATCTTATGGTGTTTGTTTTAGAATGAACACTGTATGCATGTTGTACTTTTCTGAGGTTTGACAAATTTTATTATGAATGCTTTTCTTCAGATTTAGGTGTCTTAAAGTCTCTTGGGAAACAGTAAAGAATGTTTAAAAAAACTTACACCGAGTGTCTCCATTATAGACTGCAGCCTTGTTTAATATTCAGCCTTGTTTAATGAAATAACTACTGTAAAATATAATGACATTAAAACAAATGTAATTGTTTTTCTTTTAAGGGAATAAGCAGAAAACTTTCTACTACTCAGGACAAGAATTACAATATATTTATTTCATTCACTCACTGTGCCTTTTAGGAAGATTATTGATCTATACACAAGGCAGAAAGCTATTTCCTATAAAGCTGAAGAATAGAAAAGGTAAGTGCAATTAGATATGAATATGTTCAGGTATGGTAAGATTTGTGCTATGGATTTTTAAAATTTAGAGGTTTGGCTTGGTCTCTCCTAGGGTACTGAGCAACGTACCTTTTGTTCTGCTGACAGGCTTACATATCGAAGTGTTATTATTTTTTTTTGTTTTTCAGTATGTACTTCTTCCTATATGTATAATTTTATTTTCCCTGTCTTTAATGTTTTCCTTATTTTTTCTCTGACCTTCAAAATCCTAGATATACTGGATGATCCAAATCTGGATACAGAGCTGGCAGTCCTTGTTTAAGTTCTGGTTCCCCTAAAAACTAGCTGAGATCTTTGGGCAAATCACTGAACTATTCGTTTCTTTATCTGTAAAAACTAGAATATCAGTGCTGGACTCAGGGAATATTTGAGATGATCACAGAGAAGAGGTTTGGGAATAGTATTTTATAAACTGCAAAGCCCTGTACCATATGATATATTACTATATTATTGTTACCCTAAGTCCCATTTTTAAAGTTTTCTCCTTCAGAATTCACATGCTGTTAGTTGTCTTCCTTACTTTCCTTAAAACTTTTGTCTATTCTAGGAATATAGTACAGAGTAGAGATCAGCAAACTTTGCCTGTAAAGTGCCAGATAATAAATATTTTGGGCTTTTTGGGCCACATACTGTCTCTGTTGCATATTCTTTGTGTGTGTATATATGCACACGCATGCATGTGCAAAAAAGTTAACGCATTAGGCAAGAGACCACTATCCTTAGAAAGGGCTGCTTGCAAGGCTGGACTTTGGCTGGCATCTAGGAACTTGGATTTTTCACTGTTGCCAGAACTAATAACATTTTAGGCACAGTGAGCCACTCTTAATACAAACAATGTGTTTTAAGCTGAAAACCTGCTTTCCTTCTGGGTGTCTGGAATCCTGGTATGTATTGGGCAGAGAGTGCTTATGCATATGATCAGTCTCCAATAAAAAACTTTGCACATTGACTCTCTAATGACCTTCCTTGGTAGACAGCATTTCACATGTGTTGTCACAACTTGTTGTTGGAAGAATTAAGTGTATTCTGTGTGATTCCTTGGGAGAGGACTCTTGGACAGTTGTACCTGGTTTGCTCTTGATTTCACCCTATGTGCCTTTTCCCTTTGATTTTACTTTGTTTCCTTTTGTTGTAATAAATCATAGCTGGGGGTATTACTGTATGTTTAATTCTGAGTCTTCCTAGTGAATCTGGGAATGGTTTTGAGGACCCTGACATGTTTTACACACCTTTGAAAAATGGAAAAATCATTCTTAGCTTGCAGGCCTTACAAAATTAGGATATGATGGCTATATATTCCCATTCCTGTTATAAAGTATCTTCATTTTGAACATTTTATACTGTTTCCTAGTTGTTTTACTTAAACCTTTTCTCCATGGTTAAGTTGATTGTGAACTCCTTAAGAAAAAGTGTTTTATGTACTTTTATGTAGTACTGCCATATAATCCTACGTATAGTGGGCATGCAGAGAAATGACTTTCAAGAAAAGAGCTGCCGTTGTATAGGATATTGTTAACTTTACAGAAATAGAAAGATTAATGTATATTTGTGATGTTTCAGGTGTTTAACTTAAATTTATGTCTATCATCCAACTTATTTAGCATTTTTAATTGACTTTTGACAGCAACATTTTGGCCTATCAGATGTCACAGATCATCTCAAAACTCAGTTTTGAGACATCTATCCTACTGTATTTAGTATAGGTCAGCATTCACTTTTAATTCACATGTGCTTTCACCAGAAATTTTTTATGTAAGCTTCTATAACAGGTGTTGGTAAACTACAGCCCATAGACCAAATCTGATACACTGTTCTGTATGGTTTTTGAGCTAAGATTAGCTTGTATATTCTTAAATTATTGGGAAAACTTAATGTGTGGTGGGGAAAAATATATAAAATTCAAATTTCAACATACATAATTTTTTTTTGGAAAATAGCCACACTCATTCATTTGCAAATTGTCTATGGCTACTTTAGTGCATCAAGAGCAAAGCTGAATCTTTGTGACAGACTGGCCAGAAAGCCTACACTATTCACTATCTGGTCAAGGTTTGCTAACCTCTATTCTACAGTGCTATATAGGTAAGTTAGCTGGACCAACATGTTAAGCTGAATTTTACTGCTCCTAATTGAATAAACTGAAACAGCCCTGATCAGATTCATAGATCTTTCTATGGTAGGTTTATATTAAATGATTGGTTCAACATAAGTGGTAAAACTACACCTTCACATAGCACATATTGCATCATTTACCCTTGTTATCTTTTAATTTACTATGTCTAATTTATTCTTCCTGATATAATCTTGGATTATAGCCCCTTTCTCCCTAATTGTACCACGGTCTTCATGAAACCTCAGATTAGGAGGATGGAAGCTTAGTTAAAATTTTTCTAAGTTGTAAACATATGCTAGAAAATAACTTTTTTTTTTCCTTCCTTTTTGAAGATTCAGTATCCCTTGCAGATCTGCTGGTTCTGTTTACGCAACTTATCTATTACTCACCAAGTTGTCCAAAGATGACATCACCTGGTCATTTAGGTAATTCTGCTTCTATTGTTACTATAAATAGAGAAACAGAAACCATCTAAAAATATTCTATTTTCTGGATGTTTTGAGTGATGGACCTAGTTTAGTAAAGAGGTTTCATTAAGGTGCAGCATTATTCATAAGAAATTACATTGGTCCTCCCAGCCGGCTTCACAGGAGAATTCTATCAAACATTTAGAGAAGAGCTAACACTGATCCTTCTCAAACTCTTCTAAAAAACTTCATTCTACGAAGTCACCATCACCCTGATACCAAAACCAGATAAAAATATCACAAAAAAAGAAAATTATAGACCAATATCACTGATGAACATAGATGCAAAAATCCTGAACAAAATACTAGCAGACAGAATCCAACAGCACATTAAAAGGATCATACACCATGATCAAGTGGGATTTATCCCAGAGATGCAAGGATTCTTCAGTATACGTAAATCAGTGTGACACACCACATTAACAAATTAAGGAATAAAAACCATATGATCATCTCAATAGATGCAGAAAAAGCTTTTGAAAAAATTCAACTCCAATTTATGATAAAAAACTCTCCAGAAAATGGGCATAGAGGGAAGCTACCTCAACATAATAAAGGCCATATATGACAAACCCACAGCAAGCATCATACTCAATGGTGAAAAACAAAGCATTTCCACTAAGATCAGGAGCAAGACAAGGATGTCCACTTGCCACTATTATTCAACATAGTTTTGGAAGTCGTAGCCACAGCAGTCAGAGAAGAAAAAGAAATAAAAGGAATACAAGTTGGAAAAGAAGTAAAACTCACTGTTTGCTGATGATGTGATACTATACATAGAAAATCTTAAAGATGCCAGCAGAAAAATCACTAGAACAAATCAATGAATTTGGTAAGGTTGCAGAATACAAAATTAATGCCCAGAAATCTCTGGCATTCCTATACACCAACAACGAAAAATCAGAAAGAGAAATTAAGGAAACACTCCCATTTACCATTGTAACAAAAAGCATAAAATACCTAGGAATAAACTTAGCTAGGGAGACAAAAGACCTGTATGCAGAAAACTATAAGACTCTGATGAAAGAAATTAAAGATGATACAACAGATGGAGAGATATACCATGTTCTTGGATTGGAAGAATCGAAATTGTGAAAATGACTCTACTACCCAAAGCAATCTACAGATTTATTGCAATCCCTATCAAGCTACCAATGGCATTCTTCACAGAATTAGAACAAAAAATCTTACAGTTCATGTGGAAACACAAAAGACCCCCGAATAGCCAAAGCAATCTTGAGAAAGAACAATGGAGTTGGGGGAATCAGGCTCCTCGACTTCAAACTATACCACAAAGCTACAGTAATCAAGAGAGTATGGTACTGGCACAAAAATGGAAATATAGATCAAGAGTACAGGTTAGAATGCCCAGAGATAAACCCACGCAAATATGGGCACCTAATTTACGACAAAGGAGGCAAGAACATACAGTGGAGAAAAGACAGTCTTTTCAGTAACTGGTGCTGTGAAAACTGGACAGTTACATGTAAAAGAATGAAATTAGAACACTACCTAACACCATACAAAGATAAACTTCAAATGGATTAAAGACTTAATTGTAAGATCAGGCACTATTAAAACTATTAGAGGAAAACATAGGAAAAACACTGACATAAACCACAGTAAGATCTTTTTTAACCTATCTCCTAGAGTAACAAATAAAAACAAAAATAAACAAATGGGACTTAAAAGGTTTTGCACAGCAAAGGAAACCATAAACAAGACAAAAAGACAACCCTCAGAATGGGAGAAAATATTTGCAAATGAAACAATAGATAAAGGATTGATCTCCAGAATATACAAACAGCTCATGGAGCTCAAGTATCAAGAAAACAATCCAGTTATAAAATGGGCAGAAGACCTAAATAGACATTTCATCAAGGAAGACATACAGCCAAGAGGCACATGAAAAGATGCTCAAAACCACTAATTATTAGAGAAATGCAAATCAAAACTACAATGAGGTATCACCTCACGCTGGTCAGAATGGCCATTATCAAAAAAATGCTGGAAAGGGTGTGGTGAAAAGGGAACCCTCCTGCACTGTTGGTGGGAATGTAAATTGATAACAACCACTATGGAAAACAGTGTGGAGGTTCTTTAAAAAACTAAAAATAGAACTACCATATGACCCAGCAATCCCACTACTGGGCATATACCCTGAGAAAACCATAATTCAAAAAGAGACATGTACCACAGTGTTCATTGCAGCACTATTTACAATAGCCGGACATGGAACCAATCTATATGTCCATCGACAGATCAATGGATAAAGAAGATGTGGCACATATATACAATGGAATATTACTCAGCCATAAAAAGGAACAAAATTGAGTTATTTGTAGTGAGGTGGATGGACCTAGAGTCTGTCATACAGAGTGAAGTACATCAGAAAGAGAAAACTACTGTATGCCAACGTATATATATGGAATCTAAAAAAAAGAAATGGTTCTGATGAACCTAGTTGCAGGGCAGGAATAAAGAGGTAGACATAGAGAATGGACTTGATGACATGGGATGGGAGGGGGAAGCTGGGGCAAAGTGACAGTAGCATTGACATATATACACTACTGAATGTAAAATAGTTGGCTGGTGGGAAACAGCAGTGTAGCACAGGGAGTACAGCTTGGTACTTTGTGATGACCTAGAGGGGTGGGCTAGGGAGGAAGGGAGGGAGGCTCAAGAGGGAGGGGATATGGGGACATGTGTATGCATATGGCTGATTCGCTTTGTTGTGCAGCAGAAACTAACAGGGTATTGTGAAGCAATTTTACTCCAATAAAGATCTATTAAAAAAAAAAGTAAAAAAAGGAAATACCTTGGTCCTGGAAGTAAACCATGAAATTTAATTTTTTTCACTGATATTTAAGGTGTATATTTTTATTTAGAACCAATTTTGCTGAGAATTCTGATGTTTAAGATCAAGATGTTCTTAAACGATATTAAGATAAGTTCGATAGGTACTAGTGTGTTCTTTATTGCTATTTTATATCCTTTATATTTTCTTGGGTGTTTTGATCAGCTTGCTTGTTTCAGCTTATATCCAGTACTTATTTTCAGGGTCGTCTTTTATTGAAGAATAAAGCAAAGGAAAACCTTTTCTTTTTTTCAGAAAAATACCTTTTAGTCTTATAACTGTTGGCTGACTTATAAAATTTTTTTAAAAATGTTAACATTTAAAAGATAACTTGTATTGATATTCAAAGGAAAAAGTTTGTTTTCAAAGTAAAACACTTAATAACAACCCGCCTCCCCCCCCCGCCCCCGATTTATAGACTCAAACATTCTAAACGTGGAAGTTACTTTAGAAATGATGGTACAAATTCTTAGAGGAACACAGGTGAATCACAGAAAAAAATTATTTGGGTCATATATTAGTGTTGTAATACATCTATCAATTGGTAGGTTTTATCCATGCAATTATAACGGCCTATTAGTCCTAACAACGTTTCTCATACTTTTTCTGCCTTTAAGGTATTGATATTTACATGTATAAAGTACTAGGTTAGGTACCCCTGCTACATGCTCCTACAGCATACTATGCTTCCTTTATGAAAAATATTATCCTTTGTTATAATTGATAATGTCTTGGTTTACCATCTTGTGAACTATTTGTCTTATTTACTTCTTTGTCTACGTAGTACTCAAAAGTAGCAGAAAGTTGGATGAATGAATGAATAATGGTCAGATGCTCATCAGTAGTCTCTCACTGCAAACAGCATTTCTCATCTCGAGCTGGTTAAAAAAAATCACTGAACTTTTCTGTTTTCCCTTTCTGTCAAGTATTTGCTTAGTGTATTTATGGAGTATGGAATATTGTAGTATAAATTAAGAACTTTGGTGTTTTAGTCTTGTATCTTACTAGGACAACCTTACATTACTAACTTTTGTAAAGCACTGTTTTTTAAAACTTTATTATTTTCATGTAAAACACTATTTTGTTCAGTATATTAGGAGTTCAAGTGTCTGGAAATGTTAATTTATGAAACTAAAAATACCATATTTATTTTAGGGACTGTTCCCCATATTATATTTATTTGTATCTGTGTCTTCCTATATATATATTTTAAAACAAAGTCTTAAAAATTCTCATTCATTTCATTGGTTTTATGGTAACGTAAGAAGTATTCTGGTCTCCATTAAAGTTTCTCCTCTGCCTTCTTTTTGTCTGTGTTTTGTCTTAATGACTCTAATTTTCTACGAGGCTTGACACCTGAAGACACTTTCTTCTTTTTTAAGAAAAAGAAGAAAAGTGAATACAATAAGTAAGGTGTTTGCCAGGAGGGGAGAAGTTGTAAATTTGTTTCAGACCACATTCTCACTATCAAGCAGAGCTTTAATGTCAAACAGCAAATGATCTCATGGTGTCTTTTGGTATTTATATTATCATTTACTCACTTTTATTAACTTGAAGATAAGTTAAGCTAACATTGTCTTAAGTTTACGGTCATAATTTGGTAATAAATCATCCTTTGGGCATCCTTTAATTAACCTTGATGAGCTTTTTGGAACAGCAGTAGTTAACAGAAATAAAAGATATAATAATGTTCTAAGTTTTAATTTTCAAAAAATACTTCTTTTTTTATCAGAGAATTACTCTCCTGCAAGTATGGTAACTGAAATTCTTTGTATACTCTGTGATCAAAAAGAATGTGCAATTGAATGTTTATATAACAACACTGTGATCGAGGCGCTTCTTCAACCTATTCATAACCTAATGAAAGGAACTAAGGTTAGTATTAAAGAGTCTCTTAATTGGATATTAGTGAATATTCAGTGGGACTTCTAAATTTGATAATCTGAAGTATTATACCATTTTCCTTGTAAATGTATTTTGAATCTTAGTTTATACAATCAGTTGATTTTAGTTATGACAATGTGGGGGGAAAAGTACATATAACATCTTAAACTTTTTTTGGTCAGGCTTAGATTGTAAGGACTAAAGTTACTATATTAAGCTATTTGTTTTGCAAATCTAATAAGTCTTGTGAATGTTCTGTTGTTTGTTTTAATGGCAACTGTATAGCCTTTGGAAATATTTTCCTGAAGAGCCAGCTTTGTTTTACATGAAGAACAAGTACTACTTTAGAAAAACTTATAATTATCCCAGTTCTGAACATACGTATATGTCTCTTTACAGGTTGTACAGTATATTTCCTTACATTATATAACTTAACTTTCACAGCTGAGGCTGAAAGAAGCAAATTGCGTAATGTCAGACATTTAACAGGTGGAAGAGTTGGTACCGCTACCACTAGTGCAGTCTAATATATCTCTCCACTTTTTATGACTTAAATTTCTGGGGAATGACTTAAAGCTTTATCAGTAGGCTACAGGTTTTTGCCTTTCCATGTCCGTGTTTTGTAGTGTTTTTATTAGCTTCGTCTCCCTTTGCCCACCTTTCAATGGGCTGGGCAGCTGCTCACCCATTCAAGTATTCATTATTTATTGCTCATTTAGAAAACATTAAGCATTTATGTGAATGTAGTACAAAGTATGGAATTCTGGGAAAGTAAGTAGATATAATGAAAGTATTTTGACCTTAGTCAACCTCAGGGAAACGAGATGAGCAGAGAAGAAACAAATAGAGCATAATACACAACTGAATATTATAGAATGCCATGAAGTAAATTGTGAAACGTAAACCACATACCAGAGCTGAGAAATGTACTCCTGAATCTTGAGCCATAGCTGTTGTTTGCTTCTTTGCTTCATACATCTATCTTTAACTTTCTGTTTTCTTTTGGCATCTTTCTTTACCAGTATGTACTGGTAAAGCTAGTTTTAGTACTTTTAAGAATCAAAAGTGGGGAAATATGATTGGTCCAACCTATGTTTTCTCATTAGATGACATCATTGGCTATTTGCCAGCCCATGAATTGGTTGTCCTTAGTCACACCTACAATCATGACCCAACAACCAGGTGTAGGAAGGGATGGTATCCCTTAGAAGAGATGGTAGTATATTAGATACCATGTATAATAAAATTAGATTGGATATACAGGAACCCAGTGAGTGAGAAGTAAAGGGCAAAGAAGAAGAGCTACTGCATTTGTCAATTAGAATTATATACATATAAAACTGTGATAGCAGCAATTTTTTCAACTGTCTTAATAATCAATAATTGATTTGGGTAAAAAGTGTGTATGTATTTGCCTTATCAACTGTGCTGGTACGAGAATATAATCTAATGACACATTTAATTCAGACATTATTTCACAGCCAAACAATCAACTTTTTTTGTTGTGGTAATATAACTTTATTGGACTACATGACCACCCTTGAATGTTAGTCTGTGATATGTTAGTGTGTCTTAAAATTATATGATATATTTAATGTACAGGCTGCTCCAAATTGCTCTGAAACAGCTTTAATTCATGTAGCTGATATTTTGGCAAGAATTGCTTCTGTAGAAGAAGGACTTATTCTGCTACTTTATGGAGAAAATATGAGCTCTCCTGAAGAAAAAAGGTATGTTTCTGTTTTGAATTTGTGGAATTTTTTAGCATATTTTCTCATACCTGATTTAAAGTTTCCCAAAATTTTGTCATATATTAATGAAAATCAGGATAACTATTCTAGATATAGTTAGGTTTCCTGATCAACTGCTAATATATTAGATCATCAGAAAGTTGCAGGAGTAACCAGGATTATGGATTATACAGGCAGAGTAGGTCTTGATGTCTGCAACTTCAAAATAAGAATAGGAGGGTTCACTCTACATGGGATCTTTTTTGCTTCCTTGGACTGTACTCTTTCAACTTCTAAAGCCACACATGATTGATTTCAAGTTAACCACACAATGGAAATGCTGACTACTTCCACATCTTCCTTCTCTAACCCCTACTCTGTTCTATCTCCTGGCTTAGCCAATGGTAACATTTTGGTTATGCTTCCAGACTTTCTCTGCACCTATAATGATGCATCAAGTATATATGTTCATGTTTATAGAATTCTTTCTCATTTCAAAAATGGTGTATACATTACTCTGCAGTTTTTTTTGTGTGTAACCAAAGCATCTTCCTAGGTGAATGAAACATTTTTAATAGCTCTATGATACTTTTTTGTATGCTTTACCATAATTTATTCAAACTTCTGTCCAATTATTGGATATCAAGTTTGTTTAGGATTTTGCCTTCATAAATAACACCACAGTGAGTGTTCTTTTATCCTGTTGAAGTGGTAGATTACATTAATTAACTTTCTGAATATTGAACCAGCTTTGCGTACCTAGAATAATTGTTTTTATACATTGTTAAATTTGATTTGCTAATATTAGTAGAGGATTTTTGTCTGTGAGAGAGATTGGTCTGTAGTTTTTGTGATCTTTGGTCTTACTGTAAAATGCTGGTCTCATAAGTTAGGAAGCGTTCTGCGTCTATCTTATGGAAGAGATTTGGCATAATTTCTTAAATGTTTGATAGAATTCACCAGTGTACCTATTTGGGTGTGGTGTTTTCTGTTTAGGAAGATTATTATTTATTCTATTTCTTTAATAGATATGGGTTTGTTCAGATTGTTAGAATTTTGGCAGGTTGTGTTTTTCAAGGAATTGGTCCACTTAATCTAAGTTTTAAATTTGTGGGCATAGAGGTTTTTTTTGTTTGTTTGTTTTTTGTTTTTTTTTTACAGTATTCCTTTATTACCCTTTTAAAGTCTATGGGATTAGTAGAGACGGCCCCTCTTAATTCTGATGTTAATTTGCTTCTACTTTTTTTTTTTTCTGCCTCTAACCTGGCTAGAGGCTTTTCAATTTTACTGATCTTTTTAAAAAACTAGCTTTCCCCCTCTCTGTTCATTTCCTGTTTTTAATTTGACTGATTTCTGTTGTAGTTTTTATTGCCTTCTTCCTTTTGGATTTAGTTTCATTTTCCATGGTGAAAGCTTAGATTATTGAATTTTAGGTTTTCTTTCTAATATGTACATTCAATGATATAAATTTCCCTCTAAGCACTGCTTTTGCTGAATCTGACAATTGAGTTGTGTTTTCCTTTTCATTAGTTCAAAATATTTTTAAACATCTCTGGAGACTTCTTTGACCTATGAGTTATTTATGGGTCAGAGAGTATATTTTGTATGATTTATATTTTTAATTTGTTAACATGTGTTTTATGACCCAGAATGTGGTCTCTTAGTGAATGTTATGTCTTATGTGAGCTTGAGAAAAATGTATATTCTGCTATTGAAGTATTCTATACATACCAGTTATGTACTGTTGGTAGTTGGTGGTGTTCAGCTCTGTGCTTACTAGCTTCATGCTGGATCTGTCAATTACTGACAGAGGGGTGTTGAAATTTCAGACTATATCAGTGAATTCATCTTTTTCTCCTTGCATTTCTGTTAGTTTCTGCTTCATGTATTTTGATACTATTGGGTGCATACACATTAAGGATCGTTATGTCCTTTTGGAAAATTGACCCCCTTTATTATGTAATGTGCCCTTTGCATAATTTTCCTTGCTGTGAAGTCTGAAATTAATATAGCTACTCCAGCTTTCTCTTGATTGTCAGCATATGTCTTTCTTCATCCCTTTACTTTTTTTTTTTTTTTTTTTTTTGGCGGTACGTGGGCCTCTCACTGTTGTGGCCTCTCCCATTGCGGAGCACAGGCTCCGGATGCGCAGGCTCAGCGGCCATGGCTCATGGGCCCAGCCGCTCCGTGGCATGTGGGATCTTCCCGGACTGGGGCACGAACCCGTGCCCCCTGCATCGGCAGGCGGACTCTCAACCACTGTGCCACCAGGGAAGCCCCTTCATCCCTTTACTTTTAATCTATCTTTGTCATTATATTTAAAATGCACTTCTATAGATACCACATAACTGAGTCTTGTTTTTTAATCTAGTCTGACAGTCTTTCTTTTAATTGATTCTTGTCATTTAGAGTGATTTGATATGATTGGATTAATATCTACCGTATTTGTTACTGTTTTCTGTTTTGCCTTTATTCTTCCTTTTTTGTGTGTGTTCCGCACTTTTTCTGCCATCTGTTTTTTTTTTTTCCATCGTGTGTTTTAATCTGTTTACATCTGGGAACATACTGTCTTTCTGATAATAGTCACACAAGACCAAGGTCTTTTGTTGGGTCACCGTTTAATCCTCACAGTGGCTAAGGAGGGGGCCTCTGTGGTCATCTTCATTATATAGATGGAGACTTTGAGGCTTGGCTTTCGATAACTTTGATTTAGTATAAGAGAAGTAGTTTTTTTCTTTTTTTTTCTTTTTGACCTATTTTGCACTAATGAAAAATTTCTTTTCTCTGCTATACAAAAGTAACACATACTCCGGACAGTGAACTTGGGAAGGAGGAACGGAGCATTAGTAACTAAATTGAGAGGCAGCACTGAGTGAGGGTTAGTCACACGAGCCCTGGTTCAGACTACTTGGGTTCACATCCTAGCTCCACCGCTCAGTCATTCCTCACCTGTGAATTAGGGATAATCAGCACTACCTGACTCACAGGGCTGTCAACACTTTAAGCCAGTTACTACATGTGAGGCAGTACGGGTTAGTTAGCTTTTAGTGTGTGCACATGTGCCTTATAAAAAGTGGGCTTGTGCCTTGTGTTCAAGTACTTAATACGTTTTGTAGAAGGTAAGCTTTCTGAACTCCTACCTTTGAACAGAATAAATACATCTTCATAGTTGGTTGATAGCTTGGCTAGGTGGGGAGACTGGAAACATTGTTACATTGCCTCCTGCATCCACTATTGCCAAGTTCCATGGCTGAGTTTCTTTCTCAGGAGCCTTTTTTTAAAAAAATTTTTTTACAGTATCCACTACAAAGGAGTAAAGTGATGAATTTTATTTATTTATTTATTTTTGGCTGCATTGGGTCTTCGTTGCTGCATGGGCTTTCTCTAGTTGCGGTGAGCGGGGGCTGCTCTTCTTTGCAGTGCGCGGGCTTCTCATTGCGATAGCTTGTTTCGTTGTGGAGCACAGGCTTCTAGGTGCACGGGCTTCAGTAGTTGTGGCTCGCGGGCTCTAGAGCGCAGGCTCAGTAGTTGTGGCGCATGGGCTTAGTTGCTCCACGGCATGTGGGATCTTCCCGGACCAGGGCTTGAACCCGTGTCCCCTGCATTGGCAGGTGGATTCTTAACCACTGCGCCACCAGGGAAGTCCCCAGGAGGCTTTTTTACCTCTGAAACTTTCCAGGACCTAATGTTTCTTGAGGGTATGACTTACGCTGGGCCTTTTTTCCTTTTCTCAGGCATTAGCTGGACAATGTTAGGGAGAGGACTTGCATTCTTTGGCACAGGGGACTTTGCTTCTGTTGTGAGTTTGATCACTTTCTCTGCTTCTGTTTTCTCTTTTTGGTGCTCCTGTGAATTGGTTGTTGAATTTCCAGGTGTGATCCTCTGGGTCCCTTAGCTTTTCCCTCATAGTCCTGCCTTTTTGATCTTTTTCGTTACGTAGGAGATGTTCTTGGATTTATTTTGATAGTGATTTTTACTTTCTAATACTTGGTTTGATATGTTTTAAGCTCGTCGGATGGGCCAGGTTTTCCATGCCTGGTTCCCAGATCCTGTAGTTTAGTTGGGGAGGGGCCCTTCTGGTCCAGAATGCTGACTTCAGCCCTTCTCGAACTCCCTGTCTAGTTGGGCACCTCATGGCTCTCCTCAGCTATGCCTGGCTTCCAGCTCTGAGCCTGTTAGGCTTACCTTCTTCAGAGCAGCTTTGTCCGGTAGAGCTTTATGTGATGATGGTATGTTCTAGACCTGAACTGTCTAGTAACGTTACCACTAGACACTTATGGCTGTTGAGCACTTAACATATGGCTAGTGTGACAGAACTGAGTTGTAACTTTTACTTGCTTTTAAATTAAAAAAATTAAATGTGGTTAATGGCTATGGTATTCACCACTCTAGAGAATAAACCTCTAGTCTTTTGGCAGGATGGGGAATTGGGGCTATGGGTTGGGAGACCTTAGACTACTACTCCTGTGTTCAGCCCCACCTGCATCCTGCCCTGGGCTGTTCCTGGTGCCTGAGACCTCTGGGCTTGGGCTGTGCCTTGCTTCTGCTCAGTTCTGCAGGTCTGCTTCTTCCTGGGCTGCTCCTCAGTTACCACATGTCTCACTGCCGCTTTCCACCTCTAAGTCACTGCTGACATCTTTTAGCTATTGTTCTTCTCTTTTCCATTGTGGGTTTATATCTCTTTATTTCTTGGTCCCTGTTTTTCTGGGGCTCGGCGGGGAGGGTGCTGAGATAAGCATGTGGTCTAATCTTCCATGAGTAATCCGTTTTCCTGATCTTCTATTCTTATTTGCTGTGATATTCTTCCCAAATCACTCTCAGCCCAGTAGTTAGCCGTTCTTTTCTATTGCTTGAGTTCTCTTCTTTGGGTTCAGCTTTTCATGTTATTGGTTCTTTAAGACAAAATGGATGTAGACAAGGGCTCTGCCGCTTAGTTTTTTAAGTTGGGGAGTTTCCAGCTAGACCTTTCCTGAACGGGATTTTGATCAGCAGCTCTGTGTGGACCAGTGTGGTGAGTTGATTGGCAAATTTTCTCTGAGAGAATAAGGGCGTTGCTGGGAATTTTCTATTATATTGAGGACATTTCAGATGCCAGAATTAAGAAGACTTTTATCTTAGGAGTTCACTTCTCTCTCTGGAGAAGCCTTCACTTTCCCTAAACATTTGTTCAGAATTCTGCCTTGGTATAAAAGCTGCTCATGCTTCTGAGGTGAGTGTGGGGCAGGGGCAGATCAGACTCCTCCCCACTTTGGGCCCCACTGCATTTGCTGACTCTGAGCTCAGAGCTCCATCATGAGCTCTCCGCTTCTGCATTCCAGGCAGGGTTTTTATACTGTGGGTTCCTCTGCCTCTGTAATCTGGAGCTGCTCCCTCCCTGTCTGCCTTCTCCCAGAAGTCTTTAAAACCTCTTTCTCTTCCCATTCTTGCCATTGTTCAGGGGTTTTCCCTTTTATACAACTGTATTCTTATTTTACTGGGCTCTCCTGAGCAATGGGAGGCAGATGTGTATGGACACCTGCGTATACCTTCTTTGGCTTTAACTGAGCTGAGCATTTTATGATTCAGTCTTCTTCTTTCCTAGCATATCAATTATACTTTTCTTTTTCTTTCTTTTTAGTGGTTGCCCTTACGTTTGTAATACATATTTACAGCTGAATTAGCTGTAACTACTGGTATTAAATCTTCTTTCGAATAACACTATACCACTTAACAGGTAGTGCAAGAACCTTATAAGAATACTCGCAGCTCCTCCTTCCTATCCCTTATAACTTTGTTGTCATTTCACTATTCCACAGGTATAATCATCAAATACTTGTTTGCAATTATTATTCTGAAAAAACTTATCTATTAGGTCAATTAGTAATACACGAAAAATTTGTATTCTTTATGAAGTACCTTATATACTAGGCTTTTTTAAATTTCAAAGTAGACTGCCCTAAAAATGGTATTGCTGGGTCAGAGCAGCATGTATATTTTATATTTCATGGGTACTACCAGATGATTTTCCAATGTTGTAGAATTTTACCTTCTTGCTGGCAGTGTGTGAGAAGCATGAAGAGTACCCTTCTTTCCATATTCTTGTCAAGACTACATAATCAGTTTGACTGTATTTTGGCAAGCTAATGGATGAAAGACCTTGTTTTGATTCATATTGTCCAACTCTTGTTATGTTTGAGCATCTCATTGCTCCTATGGAGATACGGTTTTTGGCTATTTCCATTTCTTTTTTTTTTTTTCAGTTTACTTTTTATTTTTAAAAATTTTATTGGAGTATAGTTGCTTTACAATGTTGTGTTAGTTTCTACTGTACAGCAAAGTGAATCAGCTATATGTATATATATATCCCCTGTCTTGGATTTTCTTCCTGTTTAGGTCACCACAGAGCACTGAGTAGAGTTCCCTGTGCTATGCAGTGGGTTCTCATTAGTTATCTATTTTATACATAGTATCAATAGTGTGTATATGTTAATCCCACTCTCCCAATTCATCCCACTTGCCCCTTTCACCTTTGGTATCCATACGTTTGTTCTCTACGTCTTTGTCTCTATTTATGCTTTGTAAATAAGATCGTCTATACCAATTTTTTCAGATTCCACATATATGTGTTAATGTACGATATTTGTTTTTCTCTTTCTGACTGACTTCACTCTCCATCCACATCTCTACAAATGACCCAATTTCGTTCCTTTTTATGGCGGAGTAATATTCCATTGTATGTGTGTACCGAATCTTCTTTATCCATTCCTCTGTTGATGGACATTTAGGTTGTTTCTACGCCCTGCCTATTGTAAATAGTGCTGCAGTGAACATTGGGGTGCATGTGTCTTTTTGAATTATGGTTTTCTCTGGGTATATGCCCAGTAGTGGGATTTCCGGGTCACATGGTAGTTCTATTTTAGTATTTTTAAGGAACCTCCATACTGTTCTCCATAGTGGCTGTATCAATTTACATTCCCACCAACAGTGAAAGAGGATTCCCTTTTCTCCACACCCTTTCCAGCATTTATTGTTTGTAGATTTTGTGATGATGGCCATTCTGACTGGTGTGAGATGATATCTCATTGTAGTTTTGATTTGCATTCCTCTAATAATTAGTGATGTTGAGCATTTTTTCATGTGGTTGGCCATCTGTATGTCTTCTTTGGAGAAATGTCTATTTAGGTCTTCTGCCCATTTTTGGATTGGGTTGTTTGTTTTTTTTGGTATTGAGCTGCATGAGCTGTTTGTATATTTTGGAGATTAATCCTTTGTCCATTGCTTCGTTTGCAAATATTTTCTCCCATTCTGAAGGTTGTCTTTTCATCTTGTATATGATTTCCTTTGCTGTGCAAAAGCTTTTAAGTCCCATTTGTTTATTTTTGTTTTTATTTCTGTTACTCTAGGAGGTGGGTCAAAAAAGATCTTGCTGTGGTTTTTTTATGTCAAGGAGTGTTCTGCCTATGTTTTCCTCTAAGAGTTTGATAGTGTCTGGCCTTACATTTAGGTCTTTAATCCATTTTGAGTTTATTTTTGTGTATGGTGTTAGGAAGTGTTCTAATTTCATTCTTTTACATGTAGCTGTCCAGTTTTCCCAGCACCAATTATCGAAGAGGCTGTCTTTTCTCCATTGTATATTCTGGCCTTCTTTGTCACAGATTAGGTGACCATTGGTGTGTGGTTTTATCTCTGGGCTTTCTATCCTGTTCCATTGATCTGTATTTCTGTTTTTGTGTCAGTACCATGTTGTCTCGATTACTGTAGCTTTGTAGTAGAGTCTGAAGTCAGGGAGCCTGATTCCTCCAGCTCCTTTTTTATTTTTTCTCAAGATTGCTTTTGCTATTCGAGGTCTTTTGTGTTTCCATACAAATTGTAAAATTTTTTGTTCGAGTTCTGTGAACAATGCCATTGGTAATTTGATAGGGATTGCACTGAATCTGTAGATTGCTATGGGTAGTATAGTCATTTTCACAATATTGATTCTTCCAATCCAAGAACATGGTATATCTCTCCATCTATTTGTTTTGTCTTTGATTTCTTTCATCAGTATCTTATATTTTTCTGCATGCAGGTCTTTTGCCTCCTTAGGTAGGTTTATTCCTAGGTATTTTATTCTTTTTGTTGTAGTGGTAAATGGTATTGTTTCCTTAATTTCTCTTTCTGACCTTTCATTGTTGGTATATAGGAATGATTCCTTTTCATAGCTTCAGCCCACTCTTTTAGTTTGATTTTTTTTCACCGACTCTGAGTTACGTGTACACACAGTGAACATACAAAGCTTATTATAAAAAGTTCCTTCCTTGTTCTCCAGAGGCAGCTACTTTTGGCTGCTTTAGATGTTTCCTTTAGAGCTTACATCTAGATCATTAAGTAATGCACTTATAATACTTTTAGATTTTAGTTTAACATATTATTCATTGACTTATTACAATGATTTATATCTCTCTCTCCTTATCTCCCCCAGCCCACCTGCATGTACAACACTTACTCTCTCCCTTCCCTCTATCAGTGCAATATAGTTGAGCCAATAGTCTTGGTTGGAATCATACTGTATCTACCCTACCATGAGCAACCTTCACAGCCCAGCCATATCATTACTTTCACAACTTGTTTTCTTTGGAGTTAGTTTTATTTCTTTTGTTGGCATTAATTTTCAGTGTACTTAACTTTCCTAACATTATATCTTCTTGCAGTATATTCAAATGCTAGACAAATTCTATCAATTTTTATCAAAGACTTTTTTAGCCTTCTGATCTACTTTATTCAGACTAGTTCCTGGCTTGGTCTGGTGCATAGCTTTTATCCTTGTAATGACCTTTATCATCACTAGGATGACTTTTTCCCCACCTCCTCTGGAAGCTTTTCAGTCTTCTGTTGCCTGTTAGTATTCTGAAATTTTATGATGTTTCTTGATGAAGTTCTATTCTTAACCTATTTGATGGACTTTTTTAATCTGAAGATTTATGTCTTTCAGTTTAAGAAAAATAGTTGGATTTCATTTCTTTTTTGTCTTTGTTTTTACATAATATGACTTTATTCATATGAAATGTGAAAAATAGACAAATTCATAGCAACAAAGTGAATTTGTGGTTGCTGGGGGCCAAAAGTTGGGGCAATGATCTTCTGTTTTCTCTTAAACTCTCATTGGGATTTAGACTTCCCTATCTGTTCTATGCATGTTTTTTTGTTTTGTTTTGTTCTTTAACTTTCTAGCAAATTGCCTCAGCTTGCTTTATTTTAAGCACTTCTACTGAAATTTTTATTTCTACTTCTTTTTTAAGAGTACATTCTTACTCTATTGCCCTATTATTTTAATTTGTTTTTTATTTTATGTGAGTTTTAAAGGTTACTTTACATTTACAGTTATTACAAAATCTTGGCTGTATTCCCCATGTTGTACAATGCATCCTTGAGCCTGTCTTACACCCAGTAGTTGTTTGTACCTCCCACTCTTCCACCCCTATATTGCCCCTCCCCCTCCCCACTGGTAACCACTAGTTTGTTCTCTTATCTGTGAGTCTGCTGCTTTTTTGTTATATTCACTAGTTGTATTTTTTAGATTCCACATATAAGTGATATCATAGTATTTGTCTCTCTGTCTGACTTATTTCACTTAGGCTAATGCCCTCCAAGTCCATGGATATTGATGCAGATGGCAGAAGTTCATTTGTTTTTATGACTGAGTAGTATTCCACTGTGTGTGTGTGTGTGTGTGTGTGTGTGTATATATATATATATGTGTGTGTGTGTGTATTTGTATACACACACACACCACATCTTCTTTATCCATTCATCTGTTGATGGACACTTAGGTTGCTTCCACTGTAAATAATGCTCCTATGAACACTGGGGTGCATATACCTTTTCAAATTAGTCTTTTTGTTTCTTTTGGATATATACTCAGGAGTGGAATTGCTGGGTTATATAGTAGTTTTATTTTTAATTTTTTTGAGAAACTCTGTATGGTTTTCTACAGTGGTTGCACCAATTTACATTTCCCACCAGCAGTGTTCCCTTTTCTCTGCATCCTCACCTCTACATCCTAACATTTGTTATTTGTGTTCTTTCTGATGATAGCCATTCTTACAGGTGTGAGGTGAAATCTCATTGTGGTTTTGATTTGCATTTCCCTGTTGATTTAGCAGTGTTGAACATCTTTTCACGTGCCTATTGGCCATCTGCATTTTTTCTTTGGAAAGTATGTCTATTCAGTTCTGCCCATTTTTTAATCTGGGTTTGGTTTGTTTTTGATGTTGAGTTGTATAAGCTGTTTATATATGTTGGATATTAACCCCTTATCGGTCATATCATTTACAAATATCTTCTCCCATTCAGTAGGCTGTCTTTCATTTTATTGATGGTTTCCTTTGCTGTGCAAAAAGCTGTTTAGTTTAATTAGGTCCCACTTGTTAATTTTTGCTTTTATTTCCTTTAGGAGATGGATCAAAAAAAATATTGCTATGATTTTATGTCCAAGAGTGTTCTTACTAGCATCCTATTCTTGTTTCATGAGTGTAAGTTCTTCTTACCTCTGTGAAGGTAATGAAGTTTTCATTTGTCATTTTATTTTTATGTTCAAATAGACTTTTGTATTTGTTATCTTGGTCTCTGACTTTTTAAATCAGGTTTCTTCAAGTATATTAAAGTTAGTAAAAAGCTGCTTGAAACTCATGCAGGGAAGTGTGACTTGTCACTTGTGGCCTTTGCTGAAGGGGAGCCTTGCCATGGTATTGTTTGAGGAACCTTTAATGTAAGTATCTTTAGTCTTGTCTTTGTTCTGGTCAGAGTCCATGAAGAAGGCTCTTACAGTTAGCTGCCTGAAGAGAGTATAAGCCTAGTGAGAGAAGACCACTGAATGCAAAAGGTGATGGGTCTCAAGCTTTAGTATATAAAACTTGATTAAATCCTGTGCTGCTTGCTATCAGTTTTAATCTCTGCCTAACTTCCAAGAGGTACAGGGGTGACTACCTGGAATGTGAAAAGAATCTGGAGGTCAAATTCCTTCTTAAACTGAGTTTCAGGCATCTCTATTTTAAGTCCCACTGGTACCCCCAATTATAGAGATTTTTGGTGTCACCAATTTGAGTTTTTTGAGAGGTTCTATGAGATCATGTTGATTCCATTTTCTACACTGTGGCTGATCATTCAGTTTTTCTAGGCTCTGAATTATTCTTTTATTCTAGGTTCCAAACTTTGTTACTATCATATCCTTTTTTTTCTCCTTGTCCTTGACGGCTGCAAGAGCCTTCTGAAAATTTTGTTTACTTTTACATTTTAATATTTCAGCAGGGAGCAGATGTGAATGTATGTGTTCAATCTGACATAGTTAACCTGGAAGTCTTTTTCTTATCCATATATAACAATTCTTTTAAAATTATGAAGACTAACCCTTTGTCATGAGTTCTAAGGTTTCTTTTTATTGTCCATCACTTCTCTATTTAAGTTTTTTTCTGCTATGTAGACATCCTTTAATTGTATGTAGTCGTTTTTCCCAATCATTATCCTTATGATTTCTAGATTTTTTTTTTAAAGCGTCTCCCTCACATTGAAGTTAAACAGATAAAGCATAAAACGTTAGAACTTCTTCTGAATCCTCATTGTGCAGTGGTGAAGAGTTTCTAACTTTATTAGTGAAAACCTGGATATATCTCAGATGTCCAACAATAAGAGGCTAGTTGATTAAATTATATTTATACAAAGGAGTACTTAGCAGCTGTAAAAAGGGGATGAGGAATTTTTTATGTACTGCTATAGAATTATCAGAATATATGAAGTAAAAAACAAAACAGAAGAATGTTTATAGAATGCTACCTTTTGTATAGTAGGATGGAATATGAATAAATACAATTATATTTGCTTTTTCAAAAGGAAATGATAAAAGAATAAGCTAAAAAGTAATAGTTTTAGAGGAGGGGAAGAAGTATATGGATCGGGAGGTATCGGTATGAGACACCTGGGATTTATTCCTTGATTGTACCTAGGTTTAACTTAGGAATCATGTATCTGTTTCATATACTAAATGTTAAAGTTAAAAAGTAGAATTAAAAAAAAATTCAAACAAATGGAAATAAGTGAACTTAACTACCAAACAGTCAAGTTAGTGATATACCCATGCAGAGAAAAGCATTTCAGTCAGATTAGGTCACTTGAAGTACATTGCTTTTAGGTATCATCTTTTAGTCCTACAGGTGCTCATATAATTGCCCAGTTTTCGAAAAAAGTTCTTGATGAAGATATTTCTATTTTTCCTGGATCGGAAATGTTTCCTGCGGTTAAAGGAGCTTTTACTTCTGTGTGTCGTCAAATATATGGTACATGTGAAGGCTTGCAGGTTTTAATTCCTTATAATTTGCATGAATCTATAGCAAAGGCATGGAAGAAGGTAAGTATTTTCAAACTTTTTTTCTTCTCTTCAAATCTTTATTTCAAATACAGTCACTATTGTAATATCATACTACAGTTAAAATATTTTACTGGAGCACATATGACGACTTTAGCACCACAGTAGTCCAGGGGACATAATGCTTTCTTATTTGGCACAACATGACTTCAGTACATCCTCTCCCCATAGCACAAAGCTCTATGACCTAACTGGGCACTACAAAGTCTTTTCTTCTGAAAAGAGAGCCTTTGAATAAATTGTCTCTGCATACACTGACCCTTTGGAAGTTATTTCTGAGCAATTTTTACAGATACCTGGGTTTTTGTTTCATACACTGGAGGTCATAATGTAGCAACAGTCAAATATAGTATATATGACATATAGTATATGTCAATATCTTCCCCCCACCCCATTTATATGCTTCATTTATGAAATACTTTACATTATAGTTAAGAATTAAATAACTTAAAATTTGCAGGTAATTTAATTTTTAATTACATTGAGTCAAATATAAAAATGTTGCATGAGAGCTTATGAATAACACTATCAGTAAAAAAAAAAAAAATGTAAATTTGTTATATTTTAGACAAGTTTGCTATCAGAAAGAATTCCTACTCCAGTACAGGGTTCTGATTCTGTTTCTTCGAAAAGCCAGGAATCCCAGAACATGTAAGTAAATCTGTTTTTTCACATTTGCTGAAATAATTTCAAAATGAGAAATGTAATAGAATACTGTGGCAAAAACATTTTATAGGAAGCTAGATGTATATAAATATAATATAGGTTCAAGGAAAAGTACACCTAGGAGGAACCTTAGCAATCATATATACTTGTACCTTTTAAAAGAAGAAAAAATAGCAATATTTATTATACTTCAACCTGTATTTACATTTTGGGTTGGGAAATGTGACATGTTGTAGTGTTTCCAGAAAACTTGGAGAATTACCAAATACTAAAATTGGAAATTCAGTAGAAGTAGAATGTTTTCAAATGCCAGTGAAGTCCATTTACATTTAAACTATAACTTTCCAAAATGTGTGGGGTACATTTTAGATTTTGGCATTGGAGAATTATTTAAATCAGTATTTATAGTAATTTTTTTAATTTAGATGTTTCCATGTTGTTTTCACAAATATCAGTAGGATATGGAGTCAGATTAATGGGGAATATATATATATATTTTAAATTAAGATCTGGTGATGTATTCCTGGAGTCTCTTTTTAATTGAGTGTTGGCATAATCTACAAAGATAATTAGAACTTTAAGTGATGTTTAGTTAAGAGAAATTTAAAAAGTCACCATTTTTCTTTAGGTAGGCATAGTTTAACTCAAAAACAAAAAAGTCAAACAAAGCCTTTTACATTTCCTTAATGATGTAATCGTTCAACAAATAGTTAATTTTCTAAAAATCAGTTATAGTTTTTTTTTCTGATATAGTTGTGAAACTTAAATCAACTGCCATCTTTTTCTTTGCGTGAGGGGGTGAGTAACAATGTTGCTGCAATTCATTTTTCAGGTAATTTCTAGGTCTGTTTTCTTCGATCTATGATTTATCATTTTCATTCATGCATTCATTTTCTACTCATTCATTCAGCCATTTATTGGACTGAGTACTTTGCTGAGTTCTGAGTATACCTATATACCTTAGAGAACTTATTGTGTAGTGTAAGATACAAATAAGTTAATACAGTGCGTCCAATGTAGCATGCTAAATTTATGATAGGGGGTCATCAGGGTCCTTTGGGAGCTAACTTGGGGAAATCTTTCCCCAAGAAGCAGTTATTAAACTAAGTTAAAATGGATACATGGATATTAACTGTCTAAAAAGGGGAGAACATTATTTCGGGTGGAAGAGATAGTGTGGTCAACAGACTAGCAGTGAGAGAGAACATAGTCAATGTATTTAACACGTTTTACTGTCAGTAATATTTTTAGATTCTGATGTTAGAGTCTGAGGTAACTAATAAATTATATGTCACTCCTTCTCTCCTGTGTTGTAAACCAATTAATAGAGATAAAGAAGTCAAGGAAATCAAAACACTGAATAACATAGGCTTCCCAAGATCAGAAGAATTAGACAGATTTACCCTTCTTTCACTATCAGCAGTGGATAGGCTTCCATCACCCCCAGAGGCAGAGCTTACAAAGATCAAACTTAACCATGTAGTAGAACCAAGCAGACTGTGTGCTTCCTACAGGTAGCTGGGTCACAAAGAAGTGGTGGACCGGGGGACAGGCATTGCCTAGCCAATCATGCTTAGGTCATCCTACAAATTTCCTAAGTCCCTTCTTCAGTGGGGAGGAGTGAGTGATTAGGTGGAGAGAGGCAAGCAGTGTTAAACTGGGGAATGTGCTCCACGTGTAAACTTGATGCTAGAGGAAAAGGAGATTCCTTCAGTATCTGATATTACTGTCTTAGAAACAAAGGTTTAATAGTTTTTGATAAAGTAGAACTGTTTTCATTTTTGTCATCAAAATCAAATGATCTCATGGAGTTGTTGAATATCTTCTGCATTGATTGAAAAGTTGGTATGAGATGGGCATTATTTGTTCCATTGTAGTTTGGTAAAACTTGAGAACAAAATCATTTTGGCCAGTTAACTAGACTAGCTTGTCTCCAGCATGTAGCAGGTGCTTGATAGCTTGGTTGAATTAGTGAATGAATAACACTTCTCCTACCACCAGGCACTAGTTTCTAAATAAGGACAGTGATGGTAAGACTGAGATCTTAGTCTTACTGAGTAGGGTAAAATGAAGAGTAAGTTGTTATAATCTATATTTTTGAGCCTCTGACAGGCTAATGTTAGGCATTTTGATCTTACTTTCTGACAGTATATGTTGGAGATTTCCTCTCCATCCTTTCATTTATTGGTGCTTACAATACTATAGAGAAGATAGAAGCTGCTTTGTAGTCATCATAGGGTATGTCTTAAATCTAGACTTTGAAATGCAACCCCAGATGAAATTTCTACGAGGCTAGTTTGATATTGGTGATTGCAGTGACTGCAAATTACTTAGGGGCCATCCTTAGGGTGATGGTAGAGAAGAATGTAATCACAAAAAACCCAATGATGCCCAACCTGCCCCAACCAATTACCAAGGGACCTTTGGTAAAACTAGATGTTGAAGTAACGGGGGAATCTTTGATCTGCAAAAACAGCCTATGATCCCAAAGAAATAAACACCTAAAGCTTAATTGCCATGAGAGTGTCTGTACTATACACTCTATAACATCTAACCATTCAAAAAATGGAGTTCTCATAAGCTAATAAAGCAGTGTGATCGTTGCCTATTGTCCTGGGGGAAGGGTTCTTCAAGGATGATAAACAAATTCAGTAGCTTAGATCTTCCTTCTGTTTTGAAACATTGAGTGTCTTCACTATAATTTGAAGGGAGAATTAAATGCTAGGTTAATAGGAGAAACGATAAGCTAAAGTATATTAACTTTCTCAGAATTATATGACACAACCTGTAAGTTTTTTACCTGTGTTTTTACTTGGGGGGAGTCAGGGTAGACTTTTAAAAAATAATTTCTTTAATGGCTAATAGTTCATTCAAGGTTTTTATCTCTGCTTGAGTGACTTTTGCTATATTTTCTAAAAAACGTATTTTTTTAATCAATATTTACTTTTTTGGTGTTAATTTGTACAAAGTATTCTTGTGATGTTAAAAAAAATTCTTTACCTGTAGTTATTTCTCATTTTTTGATTCTTAGTATTTTTTGCTGCCCCCCCCACCAATTTATTTTCATTAGTTTATTCAAAGACCAGTTTTTGATTTTGCTAATGTTCTCTTTCCCTCTCTATCTTCTCTCCTTCCCTCACTTTAGTAGTACAGGAAAACAAGTGAAAGGGGATTGAGAATGGATATTAAAAGAAGGAATCTACATCAGCCATTCTAACTTTAATACATTTTGATATGTAGTACTTTCATTATTAAGCTCTTATAAATATTGGGAAATTTCTATCTTGATTTTACTTTTTAAATCCATGAAATATTTGGAATACATTTAAGTTTCCAAACGTAGTTTGTTTGTTTTTTACTACTATATTTTACTGTTGACTTCTAATTCATTTCTGTTCTTTTCAGAAAATATAGATTGCATAATATGTATCCTTTTAGGTTGGTTGAGATTTTGTGTTGTAGTACAGGGTCAATCAAAACAAAAATCTGTCCTTGCTTGAAAAGACTATTTTATGTTTTTTATTGGAAGTAGAGATATTCTAAGTTTTTAATATTTCCACCAATATTTTGTTTTGTCTGCATATGTATAATCATTCACTATAAAAGTTGATTTGTCCATTTCTTTTGTAATTCTGGGATTTTGTTTTACATACTTATATTTTATGCTATTAGGAACATAATTCACTGTTTCTTGGGAACTTTTTATTATATAGTATTTCATTACTGCTTTGCCTTAAGTTTTATCCTGTATGTTACTAATATTGCTAAATATACTTGGCTTTAGTTAGTATTTGCAGAGTACATGAGTTAAGAATGTGTCTGATTGCAGATAGCTCAGTAAGACTTTCTTTTTCTCATAAAGCAAGAAGTCTCATGGAATACTATCCAGGCATTGACTTACTGATGTGGTTTGAGACCCAGCCTCCTCTTCTTTTTCATTATTAATGTTTTTGGGGGGGGGGGTTGCCCTCAAGTTTGCACTTTTGAAGAGGAAAAAGGTTGTAGAGACAAATGGCTTCTTTTCATGATGCTTTGTCTTTTATTTAGGAAAGAAATCTCTTCTCATTAACATTTTTGTGAACATCTTACTGGATTTGCTGTATGGCCACTTCTTGCTGGATGGGAGTTGATAAAAAAGGAGTTTAGATGGAGGTTGGGTCAGCCTGTTAACACAAAGTATATTTTTCATCTCTTTTTTTCCTATCATTCAGAGCAGTAAATTTTGAATTTTTATCCAGTCTGATAATCTCTATTTTTTACTAGATGAATTGAAGTTTTTTACATTTTTGCAATGCTAATATTTGGGGCTTATTTTTCTTATTTTGTACTATTTTTATTCTATTTTCTTTGCTTTTCTCCCTTTATTGCCTTATCTTAGATCAATAAATTTTATCCTGTTTTTCCCTTGGTTTTGACTTTATAAGTCACTGTTCTGTTTCTTTTTTTAAGTGGTTGTTCCTAATTCTCAATATACATATTTAACCATATATTTTTCTAAGAAAGTAAGAAGTAATTGGGTATTTATATCATGTTTTGAAAAGCATTATGGAGTTTAGCATACTTTGACCAGTTGCTGCTCCTTTAAATACTCCATGACTGTCTTGTTATAGTTATCTAGAATTTTGGTTTTATATTTTTTAATCACCTGATTTATTTCTTCACACAGATATTAAATTTTTTGACATGTTTATTATTTTAGGTCATTTGTTGAAACTTGTAGGCCATTCTTTCTGATAAGCTCACTTTTTTCCCTACTAAGTTTCTAAATATAGTTATCCTTTAATTGTTCTTAAGGGTTTGAGGGTAGTAAACTGTCCTTATCTTTCTGTGTCTGATAGTAGCTATTCTCCTTCCAGCCCACACAAACCACCCCCACCCTGTCCACAGCTTTTGAGGGCTCACATTCTCTCTCCTCTAAATGGTAGTTTATCTGGGTATCAAAGTTTTGATAGACAATCATTTCCTATTATTATTTGAGGCTTTACTCCACTGTCTTCTAGAATAAGTAGTAACTGATAAGCCTGTTAGTATAATCACTTTTATTTTATAGGTCATATCTTTTCTCTTTCATAGCTTTTAATTTCTTTTTGGGGATGTTTGCTATTTCTGTGTGATTTAAGTTTATCCAGCTTGGTACTTTTTTTTTTACTTTTTACTTTATTTTGGAGGATAGTTGATTAACTCCTACTTGGTACTTTGAATGTTCTTTTGATTGATAGACTGGAGTGGCATCTTTCTTCAAATCTAGAAAATTCTTAGTATTTTTCAAATATTTCTTCAATTCTCTTGAAGCTTTTACTAGATGTATTTGAAAACTTTTAGTATGTTCTGTCTCATCTGTTTTCTCAAACATTTATTTCTTATCTAGCTACCATTCAATTCAATAATTCTTTGTGGCTGAGAGTTTTCCCATTTGCTTTTTTTAATTAATTAATTTGTTTTTGGCTGTGTTGGGTCTTCCTTGCTGCGCGCGGGCTTTCTCATTGCGGCGAGTGGGGGCTCCTCTTCGTTGGGGTGCACGGGCTTCTCATTGCAGTGGCTTCTCTTGTTGTGGAGCATGGGCTCCAGGTGTGCAGGCTTCAGTAGTTGTGGCTCGCAGGCTCTAGAGCACAGGCTCAGTAGTTGTGGTGCATGGGCTTAGTTGCTCTGCAGCATGTGATATCTTCCTGGACTAGGGCTCAAACCCGTGTCCCCTGCATTGGCAGGCGGATTCTTATCCACTGCACTACCAGGGAAGTCCCCCTATTTGCTTTTTAAGTGGGTTTTTAAACAAATACTTCCAAGATTTCCAATGGGTTTTTTAAAAAAATATCTACCTGTTTTTCATTTCTGCTTTTTGCTTCAGTTTTAATGGAAGATTAAAAAATTTCCTTTGAGTATCATAAATAAAGCTAGTCATTATTTCTAAATTATTTCAGCTGGAATGGATTCATTTAACGAATGTTGATTCTGCTGGCTCTTAGCTTTAGATGCCTTTTGAAGTTTGATTTCAAGTGCATTTAAAAATGAGTCTTTTTTTCCTTCACTACTTTCCTCCCTTCTGCCCTCCCTCATTTCCCCCACTTTCTATTTCTATATTCATTCTTCCCTGTCCAGCAGTTTTATGTTTTTTTCTTTTACCCCTATGTTTTAAATAAACATTGTATTGGCATTTTGAGGCTCCTGTCGGTGATGATGAGGATACTGCATATACTGTTAAAAGTTAGAAGATGAATTGATTATCTGCTCATTTCTAGAAATGAAGCTTTCTCTGTATCTTCAAGTCTCCCTAGGCTTATGGCTTGTCAAAAGCCCCAATTTTAGTCAGTTTTATACATATATATTTTGTTTATATATTTATGTATATAAATTATATATTTTAATTAAACATATATTATTTTTAGTAGTCTTACCCAGTCATGAATCTTAAGCAGTGAGCTTACTGCTGGTCATATGCAACTCTTTGAGTCTTTTATATCCTATTGGAGCCAAATTTGGTTTCCATTGCTTGCATTTGCCTCAGAACTAGCCCTACTTCTTGGTCCAAGGGATATTTATTTTGTGTTTGAACATAGTTATATCTTTGGCCATTGCTGTGTGATCACTGATCGATATGTGTCGGCATGTACTGATTGTTCCTTTTCTGATCAGAAAAGTTCTGGATTTCAAATCTCTTACCAGTTTCAAAACATACTTCTGAAACTTCCTTGGGCAAAAAAGGGCACACTTTTCCATGCTCTGTTTCACTGTGCATATAAACATTTGATTTTGACCTATTTTAATATCCAGTTTTTTCTTCTCTAGGCAAGTAGGAATATCCAGTAGGGTGGGTAGAAAATTTTCTCTTACATCTGATACTTCAGATGAAGTGCTGATATCCTCTCCTGTGTTTCCAAATTGCTAGCTCTGACTCACCTATTTACTGTGTGTCTTCTGAATGTTTCAGGTTGTTTTCTTTGTCCTTCCTTTTTCTCTGGAGAATGTTACTGGCCTTTTAGAATTATTTTGAGAAAAAATGTTATTCTCCAAAAGTAAGACTAAGAACCAATGACAATAAAGATAAAATGCCTGATATGCTTTAGAAAGTCAGAAGACAGATACTCCGTAATGAAAAGAAAGTATAGAAATAATGGAGAGTTGGGGCTTGGGGAATCCAGGCACAGCAGTATTATAATAGGAAAACAGAATGAAATTAAGACCTGGTTGAGAGAATCTAGGTGTAATGAAAATGCTGACATGTTCAGTTAATACTTGATTCATTTAGTGAAGGAAAATTATTGGATAGAAGAAATAAGAAAAACAACTCACTGTCAAGGAAACCATGATGTTTATCTTATTTTTAAACATTTGAGTACTTTGTAGCCAATGTGTACTCTATAAATTTAATTATTAGTAGTATTAAGCTGTTTTTTTTTGTTGTTGTTGTTGTTTTCAGTTTTGAGTACAATAAAGACGTTCGTACCTTTCTTTTTACCTGTTTCAGTATGGCTTGCGAAGAGAATTTGTTAGACGATTTACTAAATTTTGCTGCCACTCCCAAAGGACTACAACTTCTTCAAAGAACAGGTGCCATCAGTGAATGTGTGACATTTATGTTCAGCCAATACGCAAAAGAATTAGAGGTGCGAATTACCATCTGCCACAGGCAAAAGGAACTTTCCTTTCTGTAAAAGCCATTAAGAACATTATTCTGTTTTCTTTGTGTGAAGAGATTATTAAACCTCAATTAAAAAACCATATAGCATTGTAATATTTAATGATATTTTTTCAGGAAAGCTTTAGAGAGTTGATGTTGGTATCTGTGAGTATTTTACAGGCTGAAACAACTGGATGAAATTGAAAAACTCAGTTAATCATCTAGATGTTTTATAAATGTGGTATGAAACATCTGGCTATACTAAAACTCGGTGGAATTCCAGGAGAAAAACCTTTTGGGTCTAAGTGTATGTGTCATTGGGAGTTTGGGGTTCACATTTTGGAAGAAATAAATATATTTGTAGAGGGGTTTTGTTATTGGTACCATTAAATAAAATTTACTATAAATTTAGCCCTTTATCAGACAGAGATCTTTGAGGTATATTCATCATTTTGCTGTTACAGTAAATATCCCTAGATGTCAGGGCTTCTTAGGATCCATAGATATGCTTTTAAAAGTGTTTCCTTTATCTCTGGAAGCTATTGTTTCTTGATGTTCAGACTTCTTATTGTAGCCTAGCAGAAGGGGCTAGGGTCTCTTGGGGATCTTTTTTTTATAAGAGCACTAATTCCATTCGTGAGCACTCTCTACCTTCACAACCTAATAGCCTCCCAAAGGCTCCACTTCCTACCATTACTTACAGGGCTTAGGATTTCAACATAGGAATTTTGAGAGGAGATAGACATTCAGATTATAGCAAATATAGAAGGTTTTCAGGCTTTTAGTTTACATAAATTGTGTTTTGATCTGCTGGTGAGTTTGAATTTCTCCTTGTGTACTAGTTAACCATTTGGGTTTCCCTTTTTTTTTTTTCTTTCCATTTTTGAAAATATTCAAGTGACTGAGAGATTTTTCTTTCTCATTCAGATTCTTGAGACCATATAGACATAGCTTTTTACTGTTGTGATAATACACCTAGGACTAGATGTCATTTTTTTATATTCATAAATTTTAAAACAATCTGATTTTCCTTTTAATATACTGTTCGTTTTAATAGAAGATGTTGTTCCCTGGACATCAGTAACTTACAACCATATAATTTAGTACAGTAGTTTAATGTTGATTTACACCATTCAAGACATTTTTTGAACATTTAGATTCTCAGTTATCTTGTAAGAAGGCAACTAGACTTTCCTTAATTTTGCTGAAGAGAAGTTGGAGATCCAGGCTGGTTATAAATGATCTGCTTGTGTTCACACATGTAGTTATTGATGGTAGTAATACTGGAACTCAGATTAGTCTTAACAGTGTCCGTGAAATCTAAGTCTTGTTTAGTGAAGCCCCTCTAGCTTCTCTGAAGTTTTCCTCTGCCCTTCCTCTTTAGTATTTAGTGTTGATCTGGAAGACCCCTGTGGCTGCTAATATCTGAATCAGCAGTGTCCTTTGGGATGATTGATGAGTAAGGTGTTTTTCCCATTGTCATGGAAGAAGGCAAATGGGAAAAAAGATAGACATTTATCTTGCTGTACTTCTGTGTTATCCCACTGCAGAACTAATGGATGATAAATTAAGGAAAATGGAAAATAAGAGTAATAAAAATGGAAAAGGAAGGCAAATTTATAGAGAGATGAGCAGCAAAAAATTTTAAGAAATAAACCTAATTGTTTCCCATGGTCTTTTAGTCCCCCCCTGCCTTTTTTTTTTTTTTTTTTTGCCCTTAACATGGAATGTATAGTTTATATTTTAAAAATTTGATAAAAACATATCCTTATCCTTTTAATGAAATGTTGAAAAATACAAATTCTAAATGGTTAGCTCTGTTTAGAAGTCAAACACTTTGTCTAAGGTCAGGCTGACCTATAAAGTCTGAGGAAGGAGGAATATTTTATAACATCTTTATTTTCTTATTCTGATTTCTGCTGAGAGATACTTCTGAACTTTACCATGAATACATGGATGATATTCTTTGTGAAATAACAAATTATTTAAGGTTTTCTACAACGTTGTTTAGAAACCTGTATATTAAATGAGGATTGTGTGTGTGTGCGTGTGTGTATATAACTTCCTTCTTTAGGAAAAAAATCACATTGCCTCTAAAACTGTCATTTTTAAGAAGATACCATTATTCTTTTTAAAGTCGTTTATTTGAAAGCCCAGTTAAAAAACTGGCAGTCAATACAGATTAATTAATGAGAATTTATTATCAAAGAACCAACCTAAAGAATAAAATAGTAAGATAACAGAAATTAGAATTGGAAGGAGTTTCTCTTCATCTGGTCCAAAGTCCCTTATTTTATATATAAAGAGACTTAGAGACATAGTGACTTGTTTAGGGTCATGAAGCAACATAGTTTTAGGGCTGGTTCCAGAACCTAGATCTCTGAAACAAGATTATCAAAAATATTACATTAGTATTAACTCACTCATTGTTATAGTTTGACTTTTTTCTGCTCTTGTTATCTTTTCTTGAAAGACTGTCCAGCATTTTAATAAAGAAATCAGTAACTCTACATGTAACATGTAAGTAAAATATTAGCATGCTGTGTTTTCCTGCTTCTCATTATTCCTTATTTATGTTAGGTCAGCAGGCATAAAAAGTTTGGCTATGGAGTTCTGGTTACACACGTGGCATCAACAGCAGCAGGTGCAGTAGCACTACAAAGTTCAGGTAAGCTCTTTAGAATTATAATTTAAATAAAATGAGTGAGTCTATACAAAATTTAACTGCCATGATCAAGTATCAGGTATTTCACTCAAAAGTTCTTTTTCCCAAGTTAGGCCTTAGGTAAAAAGAATGTTATTGGGATTTCCTTTTTACCTTTTCTCTTCCGTGCAATCCCACTAGGAATTTTTTTTTTCTCTGTAAAAAAAATATATAAATTCTTTCTTTCCTCAGAACCGTAGTGCATAATGATCTAAACTGAGTTATATTCGATGGCTTTAAGAAGCCTTCATCTTATAAATCAAAAGTTTGTCATCCTCTCTTGGTATAATTGCATCTGATAGGATTTAATGCTCAGTTTCAGTAAATTATATATAAATCAAGATTTCCAGTCATAATGATCACACATACATGCCATTTTCTTATTCCTTTTTCTCTTCCTTTCTTGAAAGATTCTCTTTCACCTACTTAATTTTCACCACTATTTTTGGAGTTTGTAGTTGGCATGTATTGAATATTATCTACTACAGATTGGATTTTTAAGACATTCTAACATTGGGAGATTTAATATATTGTATATTAAGGTTATCTGAACCCTGAACCAGAGACAAGATGTAATCTCTAATAGAGATGCCGTGATTATATTTAAGTCTTAGAAGTGAAGAATCATAACATCAGTGGTCACTATTGATTCTCTCCTCAAATGTAAATATTTTTCTATAGTGTATCTTAAATATTTTTTGGCTGGACTAATTTGGAATACTTATGAAACACGTTTCTTGCAGAAGCTGCCCTAAGCTGAGCCACTTTTTTACTTAAAATAAAATCCAATTTATTTATAGTATTGAGGGACACATTCATGGAAGCATTTGAAGACTAGATTCAATCCCAGATTTTCTTGTTGCTCAAGTCATTAAGCTTCTAAACCTCATATATCCAACTTTTCTTGAGAGGATTAAATGCAGTTTTTCATAGGACAAAGGAAGGAAGACTAACACTGCTCGAGTTCCTCTGATGTCTTGGTACTATATTAGGACCTCTGTGTGTATCATCCCATTTATACTTTATGGCAACCCTCAAATGCAACACTTTTCTCAGCTTTCAAATCGGGAACTGATGCTCTTAGAAGTCAAAAGATTCAAGGACATGTAACTAACAAGCTGGCAGATTTGTAACTTGAACACTGCTATTTTTGATTTCAGAGCCTGTATGTTTTCCATTGTACCAGAGGACCCTTTCTGCTCTAATGTGTTATTACGAACTTACTGATTTATGATGAGGTGTTCTGTCTTGCACCTTTCCATATGCTTTGATTCCTCATAAAGGAATTTGATAATTGGGCTTAATAATCACTTTCATTTAGATTTATAGTATCTGACTCAGGAGAATTTAAAGACTGTATAGAGCCAGAAGTTGTATGAAGTGGAGAAATGTTCTAAGCATATGGAAATGCAAAAAAATTGTTACACTAAAGAAAGGGAACACACACTCTTTGGTTGTTTACTGTGCCTCCAGGATACCTCCTTCTTTACACACATACACCCCAGCTTTCAGGCTGCATTTCACTATTAGCTTATTTGCTGAGTAACATGTAAACCTTATTTTTTTCACGAAAACATGCTCGGAGAGGTCATTGGCTAAAGGATAAAAACTGGGGCTCAAAGTTCAGTCCTCTAGGGAAATAGTCTTTGAGAGTTTAGGCATTCCATAGTTATATGATAATGGCACCAAGGATACAAGTATGTCTTCTGTCAGTGTGGACCAGTCTTGTTAGAAGGATAATTATGTCTTGCCTCCATAATCAAAGAAGTAGTATATTATAAATATGATGTAAAATTCTTCTTAGGGTTTATTAATGCACTCTTAACTGAATTATGGGCCAATCTGGAATGTGGAAGAGATGATGTTAGGGTAACCCATCCCAAATCTACTCCAGTGGACCCTATTGACCGAAGCTGTCAAAAGGTAAGAAATGATTTAACTAACAATGTATAGATTTGAAATATCTCTCTCAAGTTACTTCATCCAGACCTTAATCTATATTCAGTTACAACCAGCAGCCTTTCCTAATTTTTTTCCCTCCTTTCTTTTATTTCTAAATTTTTATTTTTAAAATAAACTTAGTAAAAGACAAATACCAGTGTTCCCTGTGAATTGTCTTGCAAGGACGTTTTTCTTTTAGGATATTCCTACTATAATTTTACTCAATTAATAAACAATACACACCAGACATCTTAAAAAATCAAAACAACAAATGCCGACTCAAAGGAAGTAGAAAAAGAACAAACAAACCCAAATTTAATAGAAGGAAAGAAATAATAAAAATCAAAGTGGAAATAGAGACTAAGAAACCAATAGAAAAGGTCAGTGAAACTAAGAGCTGGTTTTTTGAAAAGATAAAGAAAATTGATAAACCTTTAGCCAGACTTCTCAAGAAAAGAGAGGAGACAAATAAATTGGAAATGAAAAAGAAGTTACAGTCAGTACCACAGAAATCATGATATTACTATGAACAATTATATGCCAATAAAGTGGACAACCTAGAAGAAATTGTATATTTCTAGGAATTTATCCATCTCCCAAGACTGAATCAGGAAGAAATACAAAATATGAGCAGACAGATAACCAGTAGTGAAATTGAATCCGTAATTTTTAAAAACTCGCAACAAAAGTCCAGGATCAGATGGCTTCACAGGTTAATTATACCAAACATGTAAAGAGTTAATGCTTTTCTTTCTCAAACTATTACAAGTTTAAGAGGAAGGAATGCATCAGAATTCAGTCTGTGTGGCCGGCATCACCCTGATTCCACAACAAAAGACTGTGAAAAAAAATTAAAAATACAGGCCAATATCACTGAATGTAGTTGCAGAAATCCTTAATAAAATACTAGCAAATCAAATTCAACCATACATTAAAAGGATCATACACCATGATCAAGTGGATTTACCCCAGGGATGCAGGGATGGTTCAGTATCTGCAAATCAGTTGTTGTAATATATACCACATTAACAATTGAAGAATAAAAATCATATGATCATCTCAATAGATACAGAAAAAGCGTTCGACAAATTTCAACATTTATGAAATTCTCAATTAACTGATGTATGAATGGATAAAGAAGATGTGGTATAGGCATAGAATGAAATATTGCTCAGCCATAGAATAGAATGAAATCTTGCCATTTATGACAACATGGATGGACCTAGAGAGTATTATGGTAAGTGAAATAAGTCAGATGGAGAAAGACAAATACCATATGATTTCACTTTTTTTTTTTGTATGGTAAGTTCTGGAATTTATTGTAAAATGAGATTTTTCTAACTATCCACAAAACTTATCTTTATGTTTAAGGTTTTTCCTATATGTTGCTTTATTCAAAAAATATTTTTTTTGAATATTATGAAGTTAATATTAATTTGAATAGTATTTGGTCAAATATGAACAACTACAGCAACAAGGCTACACTGTCTATGAATGTGAATATGTGAAGAAGAAACATCATTTACTAATTTGTAGAAGATGAAAAAGTTAACATATGATTTCACTTATATGAAGAATCTAAAAAATGAAGCAAATGAACAAACATAACAGTCATAGATTCACAATAGACAGGTGGTTGCCAGAGGGAAGTGTGGTGGGGGAATGAGTGAAATAGGTGATGGAAATTAAGAGATACAAACTTTCAGTATAAAATACATGAGTCAACGTGATGAAATGTATAGTGGTGCATATAGTCAATAATAGTATAATATCTTTATGGTGGTAAAGGTGGTCAAAATGTACAAAGGTTCAGTTATAAGTAGGTAGTAGGGATGTAATGTACAATATGATTAATATAATTACCACTGCTTTATGTTATATGAAAATTGTTGAGTAAATCCTAAGAATTCTCATCACAAGGAAATTTATTTTTTCTATTTAATGTTGTATCTATATGAGATGATGGATGTTCACTAAACTTATGGTAATCATTTCCTGATTATGTAAGTCAAATCATTATGCTGTACACCTTAAACTTATGTAGTGTTACGTATCAATTACCTCAAACTGGAAGTAAAAAACAAAGCTGAAACAAAAACCAACCAACCAAACCTAAGAAAGCCTTGAACACTTAGACTCAAATCTAATAGAAAATTGTCATGATTATTTGAAGGAGGGCGTGGGCAGAAGATTTGACACTGAGGAGAAGAAAGGTGTCAGTTAGTAAAGTGCCTTGAAAGTCATGCTAAGGAGTTTAGACCTGATGTTTAGTAATGGGCAACCACTGCGTGCTTCTGCATAGGGGATCCAAAGAATGAACTGTGCTGGAGAAAAATATTCAGATTCTTGTCGATAAGACAAGAGCAGGAGCTTAAAAATTTCATGGAGAGATTAACTTGGTAAGATTGCACCAGAAAATGAGCGGGTTTTGATGGGAAAAGCCATGGCTTTTTCTAATAACTATATTTAGATTACTTGAATTTCCAGTGAATGTAGTTAAAGGATAAAGATAGCCTTGTGACCTGAGTGCTGTAATATATAGAATTTATTATTATCTTGCTCCAGAGCCCCAAAGTATTTTTCTTATATTTTCTTATGCATCAGATATAACAGTGCAAAGAATGAGAATGATTGCTCATTTCATTTTTTGTCAGAACCTAACTTTCAAGAGATACGTGATATTTTAAAGCATTTTCCAGTTCTCATTTATGTTTTGTTACAGTTATGTATTGTTAGGACATAGATTATTGTTGACGTTAACTATTTTGTACTTATCATAGATGCATATATTTCAGTTATATGGATTGATTAGGCTTATTTTAAAAATTGCCCTTCGCATTAATGAGTCTTCCTTGGATGTGGTTTAAAAAAAAATGAACCCTTTGAACGACTGGTTTTTTCTCCCCCTCCCACCTCCCCCCACCCCAGTCTTTTCTAGCACTGGTGAACCTGTTATCTTATCCTGCTGTTTATGAGCTTGTAGGCAATCAGGGTCTTCCTAATAAAGAAGAATATTCTCTTCGTGAAGTCCCAACGAGGGTTATTGTAAGTCATTTTCTTTTAATCTTTCACTCTTATAGTGCCGCTTTTTAAGATCTGTAGTAAAAATGCAATTTAACAGAAAAAAAGGTATACTAAATCACATTTAAAGACTGTTTGATTTATTAACCTATAGAATGTTAGCTTCTGAATTATCTGTAAATGGGATCTTTGATCCGCTGTCTAACGGTGGTGGCACCTATTGAAATAACAAGGTTAAGGCTTCCCAACTAGGAAAGAGATTTGGCATATATAGAAGTATGTGTATGAATTATTTTTAGGTGACTTACATTAATAAATTGTATCGAAGGAGTCCAATGCATTTTCTGCCTATGTTTTAAATGAACTACATATTACTGCCCCATGAGGGCAGTATATACATATTTATTTAATTTGAGACTTATTTTATATTCATACTCTAAGATGGGTAATTTGTTTTAATCATTCAGAGACATTTAGTTCCTCATGTTTGGGTAAGTTTATAAATTGAACACACATAAATATGTGTATATATGCATCAGTAAAGAATTATTTAGTTCTGAAATTCTGTTGTTAATCATTACTTTTATTTCTGGTCACTTTGTCCTGTGTGTTGTCTTTTTTTTTTTTTACGGTTTTGACATTTTGAATTCTTCTAATTCTTTTGACCCTAAACATTTTATTTTTTTAAACTTTCTCTACTTTGGGAAATTTTTGATGATTTATGTGAATGAAATATAAAGATAGGTATTTTTATCATTAAACGTTTATATTCTTGAAGTGTTCCAATTTTATCTTATCCTTACTTGTATCTTGGCACTTCTCTTTTTTTGCTTGTTTAATTTTTAAATTTATTTTTTTATACAGCAGGTTCCTATTAGTCATCAATTTATACACATCAGTGTATACATGTCAATCCCAATCTCCCAATTCATCCCACCCCCCCGCAGCTTTCCCCCCTTGGTGTCCATACGTTTGTTCTCTACATCTGTGTCTCCATTTCTGTATCTTGGCACTTCTTAAGTAGTTTTATAATTAGCCATTTATGCGCCTGTCTTCCCTACTATACTGTGAGGGCCTGAGAGCAAGTAGGATATCTTAGTCATATTTACATATAGAACATAGTAGATATCCAGTGAATGGTTTTTAAAAATATTTCTAATATTATTACCTTTATTGAAATCTGTTATGGAACACAAGTACAAATGAATTATTTAATCTAGCGCAATCGCTTGGATGTTTGTTCTCAAGTTTTCATGGATGTTCTACAGTGCATAGTCAAATATCTTTCCACTTATGTTAGGATTGGTTTTTTAGTTTTTTTAAATAAATTTATTTATTTATTTATTTTTGGCTGCGTTGGGTCTTTGTTGCTGCGTGCGGGCTTTCTCTAGTTGCGGTGAGCAGGGACTACTCTTCATTGCAATGCACGGGCTTCTCATTGCGGTGGCTTCTCTTGTTGTGGAGCATGGGCTTTAGGCGCGTGGGCTTCAGTAGTTGTGGTGCTCGGGCTCAGTAGTTGTGGCCTGCGAGCTCTAGAGCACAGGCTCAGTAGTTGTGGTGCACGGGCTTAGTTGCTTTGTGGCATGTGGGACCTTCCAGGACCAGGGATCGAACCCTCATCCCTTGCATTGGAAGATGGATTCTCAACCACTGGACCACCAGGAAGTCCTGCTCCTTTGTCTTTGAGATTACTCCTTAGTGGTACGTAGAGCTCTTACTCATGCCTTTTTACAGTTACATAGTGCTCTTGTGTGGATGTACTAGAGTTTATTTATCCAGTTGTCTATTGGTGAACCCTTGGTTTCTTTCAGTCTTTTACTATTATCAATTATGCCAAAATTAATAGCCTTGGCTTATCTTGTGTTTACCAGTATGTCTGTAATTTTTTTTTTTGTATTGCTGCATAACAAATTGCTACCAACTTAGCAAATTAAAACACCCACTTATTATAGGTCAGAAGTCAAGTACTGTGCACCTGGGTTTTCTGCTCAGAGTATTAAAAAGACTGAAATCAAAATGTTGGCCAGGCTGAGTGCTTGTCTGGAGGCTCTGGGGAAAAATCCACGATAACAAATTCGTTCTTGCTATTGGCAGAAGTCAGTTTCTTATAGTTGTGGGACTGAAGTGCCTGATCTCCTGCTGGCTGTCAGCCGGGGGCTGCTTTCAGGGCTTTGTCGGATTGTTCCCTCCATGTCAGCATTGAAGAACTTCACTCATGCTTTGAATCTCTCTGACTTCCTCTTCTGTGACCAGTCAGAGAAAACTCTGCTTTTAAGTGTCTCATGTGATGAGATCAGAGCCACCCTGATAATCTCCTCTTAAAATCAACTAATTAAGGGCTTTAATTACATCTGCAAAATCTCTTTACAGCACTACCTATTGATACATTAGTGTTTAAGGCCTGAGAATCTTGGGGCCATCTTAGAATTCTGCCTACTACTGATTTTTGGGCTGGATTTCTATAAGTGGGATCCCTGCATTGAAAGGTAAATTCATATGTAATTTTGGTATGTATTGCTAGATTTCCAACCACAGGGAATAATTTTCTGCATTCCCATCAATAAGATATTACAGTGCTTGTTTCCTGACAGGCTCATAGAAGATAATGTGGTCGGTGGTTTAGATATTTGTCTGACAGGAAAGAAATGTTAATTTATATTTTTCTCATTATGAGCAGAATATCTTTTCACGTGTTTAATGTCCATTGACGTTTCTTCTTCTCATAGTGGTCTTTCAACTTATTTTTGCTTTTTCTCTATTTGTGTTATGTTTCTCAATTTTAAGAAATTCTTTATACTTTAAGAATATTTGGCCTTCACTCTTCATGGTTTCCTATTGAATATCTACCAAAATTCTAAGCCCTGGAACAACTTCTAACTTGTACTTGTGTATATTAAAGATGAATGACACAAAATATTCTTTTCCTCTGACAGATATATTTTTCAATTGCTTTTCTATTTCTTTTCTATTTATATACATTGTATATTAGGTTGGACCCCTTTAGTTATTGGAGAAACTCAATTTGAATTAGTTTAGGCAAAAAAGGAATCGACTTACCATCTTGCAATAAAATCAGGGACAAGTGGAAATAGAACTTTGAATTCAGTCAGGTCGACATCTGTCTCTCTTGCTTTCCCCACTCCCTTTCTTTTTATTGCTCTCCATTTTGACTTTATTGAAAGGCATATACATAGTATAGTGGTTAAGAGTTTGTATTCTGAAGACAGACTGCCTGGATTAGATTCCTGGTTCTGCCTCTTACAAGCTGTGTGACCTTGGACAAGTTTGACCCATTTTCTCCTCTGTTAAAAAGAGGGCAATACTGTTAGTATCTCAGAGTTGTTGTAAGAATTAAGTGAATTGAACTAAATTAAATATAAAAGTTTAAATCACTGACTGGCAGATAAGTGCTATATAATTGTTTGCTGTAATTATTATTAATATGTTCTTCTGCAGATGGTGTCCTCTATAGAAGAACACACGGGAGGGACTACCTGTCATTCCATACTGACACGTTCACCATCCCCCCTTGTATTAGTTTCCTAGGGCCACCATAACGAATTACCACAAAGTGGGTGGCTTAAAACAACAAATTTATCCTCTCTCAGTTCTGGAGGCCAGAAGTCTGAAATCAAGGTGTCAACAGGACCACATTCCCTCCAAAGTTTCCAGGGGAGAATCCTTCCTTGCCTCTTCTCATTTCTGGTGGTTTCAGGCATTTCATAGCTTGTTACTGCATCCCTCCAATTTCTGCCTCCATCTTCACATGGCCGTCTCCTTTTCTTTCTTAAATCTCCCTTTGTCTTTCTCTTATAAGAACACTTGTCATTAGATTTAGGGCCCACTTGCCTAATACAGGATGACCTTATTCTCAAGATCCTTAATTTAATTACCTCTGCAAAGACCCTTTTTCCAAATAGGGTAACAATCATAGGTTCTGGGGATTAGAACATAGACATATCTTTTTTTTAGAGGGAGTCACCGTTCAACTCGCTACACCACCAGAGTGGCATTTTCCTCTACCTCCTGTCTATAGACTGAATGTTTGTATACCCCCAAATTCATATGTTGAAACCTCATTCCCAGTGTGATAATATTTGGAGGTAAGGTCTTTATGGGGTGACTAGTGCCTTATTAAAAACCCTAGAGAAACCTCTTACCCCTTCTGCCATCTGAGGACACAGCAAAAAGATGACTGACTGTGAACTAGAAAGTAGGTCGTCACCAGACACAAAATCTCTGGAAACTTGATGTTGGACTAACCAGCCTCCAGAACTGTGGGAAATAAACTTTCTGTTATATATAAACCACTCAGTCTGTGCTATTCTATCACAGCATCCAGAATGGACTAAGACACTCCCCACTTTGAAAAATCCCAAGGGAGGACCTTAATAGACTGAGTTTTGTTCATGGATGTTTATGGACTAACCAATCACAAACCACTCCTAATAGTGCAGGTATAGGAATATTGGCATTATGGTTGACATATTCCTCACCCTTCACTTGGCCCTTTCTTAAGTAAAAGGGATCAGATAGCACAAACACAGCCATTGGGACAATTGTAAACAGAATAGGCACTCAAACATATATTGATTTATAGAGAATGCATATTCCTCTTTGTTTTTCCAGTCGTGGTTTCATTCTGGCTTACTAGATTACTGAACATATTCCCAAGCTAGACAATATGCTTTTAAAAAAGCACAGAGTTTCAGACTCCTTTTTGAGTCCCAAGCCTTACTTGCAGTAACTTATTTCTCAGAAGCTGTTGCTTAATTTAGGAAACTGATTGCCTTATTGACACACATTGTAGTGCTTACAAACTGAATTTCTCCATAAGGTGGGCTCCCCGGGAGTTTACTTCCCTAAGTGGTGATCCATCAGTGTAATCCCCTTTGAAGAAGAATTTATTTACTGTAACATTTGTTCTCTGAAAATGCATTATCATTGATAGATAGCTGCTATTAGCTTGTTGGTAATACATTCTCTGCCTTGTATTCTTACAGTATCTAGTACTTAGATTCAGAACTAGAACTTTGGAGTCACAAGGTGTCATGTACTGTTTTGAAATGAGTGTCCAGCTACGTAGCAGCCAACAAGGACAGATTGTTTAAGATAGCAATCTTTTCATTCTTCATTGTTAGGCAGTTTATTTAATATTTGCTGATTGTAAACTCTTTGTGCTAATATTATTTACACATTTTACAAGACGTTTGTAGAATGGTAAATGCATTCCTAAGTGTTCCATGTAAAGTTTCAGTTGGTAAGCATACAAAATCCAGTTTTTCCTGTGTCTTGTTTAGTATTTTTCAGATGTGATTTTTAGATCCATTATTTCCTCCTCCTTACAGTCTTATTTCCTGGCCTCTTACGTATTTGATATGTTTGTACTATCATCTACATAGACCTCAGGAAATATTATGTGACTTTATTCCCTAGAATAACCATTCCTCTTTTGCCCTGTTGGTTACAGAAATACCTTGAATTTAAACTCGTGGAAAGTAACAAGTTTCTTGATCAGGAAAATGATCAATGAGAGAGACAAGTATTTGCTATGAATAAATTTCTTAGGCCTGAACCCAAAGATATGCACAAAAGCGAGGTCTTATAGAAAGAAAGCCTTTTAGAGAATGCTCAAAATTTTGTGATAGGCTTAAATTGTCAGTGCTTGGGACAATTGATGGCACCTAGGCATCAGGTTCTCTCTGTACTTGCATCAGTGATTTTTAAGCATGGTTACCCATTGCAACAACTGTGGGAAGCTTTTACAAGGATGTTAATGCCAGAATCATACCCCAGGGATAGTGACTTAATTGCTTTGGGATAGAGCTTGGACAGCTATTACACTTACTTTTTTTTTTTTTTCTTTTGGCTGTGTTGGGTCTTTGCTGTGCATGGGCTTTCTCTAGTTGCAGCGAGCGGGGGCTACTCTTCGTTGCGGTGCCCGGGCTTCTCATTGTGGTGGCTTCTCTTGTTGTGGAGCATGGGCTCTAGGCGCACGGGCTTCAGTAGTTGTTGCATGCAGGCTCAGATGTGGCTCGCGGGCTCTAGAGAGCAGGCTCAGTAGTTGTGGCACACGGGCTCAGTAGTTGTGGCTCACGGGCTCTAGAGCGCAGGCTCGGTAGTTGTGGTGCACGGGCTTTGTTGCTCCGTGACATGTGGGATCTTCCCGGACCAGGGCTCGAACCCGTGTCCCCTGCATTGGCAGGCAGATTCTTAACTACTGCGCTGCCAGGGAGGCCCTATATTTACTTTTTAAGTTCTCTAGGTGATTGCAGTGTTTGCTCAGGGTTGGAAACCACTGCTTTACATGAGCAGAGAATATCTATTAACAAAATCTCAAATAATTCCTAGATAAAACTATTTAAATCCACTGTTCATGCTTCACATTTTTAGAGTTCATATTTGTTTTTCAAGGTAGTTTACATTTTTAGCAGTTTAAACAGTATTTAACTGGCTGCAATAAGCAGCTTTGGCTAAACATTTGATTCATTTCAGGAATGTTTACACGTCTTGATGCTCATACCACACCCAGACCAATTAATTCAGAATCTCTAGGGGTGAGATTTAGGCTTAATTAAAAAAATGTTTTTTGAAACAGCTCCCTACATTCAAATGCAAAGCCGAGTTTGAGAACCACAAATCTAAATAAATATTTGTTGATTTGATTTTCTTTAAATGGTTTCAGCCAAGAACAGTCTAACTCAGTCTCTTTTACAGGATATTATTGACAGACTTATAATTTTGAATTCTGAAGCCAAGATTCGTTCTTTATTCAGCTATGAACAATCACACATCTTTGGTCTAAGGTAAGATGCTGAATTTCACTTGATGTTTTCTTATTGCAAAAACAGTTAAGGATATGTTCTATATCCTTTAAAAAAGTATTTAAAATAAGCTAATTTTTAAAGCATGTTTAAATGTAATTTGTCTTCCTGTAATATTACAAAGTAAATTATAATCACTAGATTTTTACGTTTACATATAGTCACTCGGTTTTTAGGTTCTGTACTATCACAGTGTATTTCACTTTTGCTCGATTCATTAGAGGCATTCTGTGGACTATTCAGTTTACTCAGGAGTCAACTGGGGCTTCCCTGGATTGGTGTTGGATTGGACTCCTGCCATAATGTAGTCTTGAAAGAGGCCTAGAAATGGATGATTTATCTTGCCCAAATGTTGCTCCTCAATGTTAATCATACTCTTCAACCCAAGGTTTAAATCTTTTCTGGTTGAATTTATATTCCTTAACATTTAAAAGCAGCTGAATTAAAGAAAGTTTTTACTTTCATAGGTTCATGATTTCCTTTCTACTAGCAAAGTAACTTTTAAAAGTATGAGGGGGAGGGTGTCAGTGAGAATGTTCTACCTAAGAAATAAAGCAATTACTTTTCTAAAATTAGATTTCTCTAATGGTAGTGTATATTATAAGTCTTAAGCCTTTTTTTTTTACATTCATTAATAGCTGAGTTTCATTTTTGGATTTATAGTTCAAAGAAGGTAGGAAAAAAAGCTGCAGCTATTATAGTTCTTTGTGGTGGTATGCTCTTTATCTCAAAACGTACTTTCACATTAAATTTTAACTTTCTGTGAATAGCATCAGATAATCATATAGCAAGCAGTGATGAGGAATTCTGGGGAAAACCTATCAGTAGAATCTCCTTTTGCATAGCAAGTATGTTTCTGAGTTTTCTAATTATAGAACATAGATTTTGGTCTCTTGTTATTAATATGTTGAGTAAATTTTTTTTTCTGTATGTTTTCTTTCTTTTGTAGAGTAATATTTTCTTTTGGTGTTCTTCTGGCAAAATATTTAGCAGTAGGATTTTAAGTCATGTAAAAAGCAATCCAAGAAGTAAAATGCTCCTGGGAATAAAATATATTAATTTGCATAGTGTATGCTTTCTCATAATGTCTAAATGGAAACTAGAAAATTTGCCATCCCATTGTAGATACCTATAATAGCCGTGCAATATAGTGGTCAGCAACATGGACTCTGGAGTCAGTCTGCCTACTGTTTACTAGTTTTGTGAAGTGAGATCTCAGTTACCCATCTGTAAAATGGAGGATAACTATATACTTTTCCTCACAGAGTTACCATGAGACTTACATATGAAAAATTAGAAGGGCTTATAGCAGTGCTTGGCACATAGCAAGCACTATAAAAATGTTAGTAATAGATATAAAGTAGCAGTACTTCGTTTCTTTATATCTGTCTACTTGCTGTATACGGTTTTTGAGTTTTACTTAGGAAATAAATTGACTTCATTTTTTCAGAATCTCAGTAGTCTTCCACATCTGCCAAGAAATGTGCTGTTTACAATATCAGCATTCAGACAAAGAAAATGACAAAACCACTTTTTGAGGAAAAGTTTGTATTTTAATTTTATGTGTCTTTTAACAGATTTTTCTTTGACAAGAAATTTCATGGTATTTTGCAGTCCATTCTTATAATATTCAGTTGTATTTTTAAGTTATGCATCTCAAGTTAACTTTCATTTTTTAAATGAAACTTTCACTTTTCTATGAAAGTTTACTTTCATTTTTAAATGAAACTTTCATTTGTCTATGAAAGTTTACTTTCATTTGTCTACTGTTTCAGTCTAGCATTGGTCACTGAGGTCCAGTGGTGATAATTTAAATCATAGCTTAGTATTATATAAATCTCATGTTTCTATGTATTTCAGATTTTTGCCTGTATCATTTTCTTTCACTCCCACAATTTTTTGTTTTTAATTGTACCGTTCCCTCCCAGTAAGTCATCTCATTAATGTGTTTGATTTCTACATTTAGCATTGCTTTGTTCCATTCACTTTATTTTTTTTCCCCTTGCTTCAGAAATCTAGACTAGCATGATGGTAAGTTTGATACAATTTCTTTAGGTTTACCACAGCTCTTAGATGAGGCTAATTTGGGGCTTAAGGAAATGTGGATTTTCACATTCAACAGCATCACATTCTATTTAAGTTTCTGAATTTTTATTTGCCAAGATCTTCTTACAAATCTTATATTGTAAATGACTAATATACAAGAAGCTTGCTCCTTTGATTAGCCCTCCTATCCTCTTTTTTTCCACTTCCAACCTGTCCTTTTCTACTACTGGTATCAGTGTGCAGACATGCCTTCACATGTCCCATTTTACAATGAAATGAAACAAAACACACGCACGGAGAAACTCCTTGACATCACATCTCTCTGCAGTCAGTGTCCTATTTCTCTGCCTCTTGCAGCAAAATGTATCTATACGAACTGTCCCTACTTGCTCACCTCTGCTTACTCCTCAGCCCCCTTAGATTTGACACTGACTTTACAGTTCTGTCAGAACTGCACATCCTACTCATCTCAAGGTCGCTTATAACTTTTATGCTGATGAATCTAGTGGATTCTTCTCTTGATTCTCATCTTACTGTAAGTAACATTTGACATAATGGGCCATTTCTATGTGAAAGTTCTTTTAGCTTCTGTGATACCACATACTCCTATGGCTGCAGTTTCTCCTCCTTTTCATTCTCTAAGCAACCTCTGAATGTTCGAATACTCAGGGCTTGGTCCTGGGTCCACTTTTTTTCTTTACACGCTGCCCCTAGTTCATCCACTTACTCCTTTGCCTTTAAGTATCATCTGTATGCCAACGGATGCCCCAATTTATATCCCCAATCTAAACTATCATTCTGAGCTACCAGACTCATAATATATGACTGCATCCTGATATCTCAATTCATACATTTCTCAGATATCACAAACTTGTCTAAAATTGAACTGTTGGGTCTTCTCCCACAAAAACAAAACAAATCTTTCATTTCCATCTTATTAAGTGGCCCAACTATCTATTTAGTTGTTCAATATTGAGTCATCTTAACTTTCTTTCTTTGTGTTTCAAACAATAATTTGTTTTTATTATAAAGAAATTAACCAATGCAGGAAATTAAATACAATAAATTAAATGAAATTCCTCCTAACTCTGAAAGTGATATTATTAACACTGAGGAAAATCATTCTAGATGTCTTATATTCATATACAGACAGAAGAATAGCTATATGGAAATATTTTATAAAAATGGAATCATAATATGGTTGCTATTTTAAATTCTAAATGAATTTTATAGAAAAGGAAAAGAAACCCTAGTGAAACAGAAGGAATTGGTGAATTTCAAATAGCTGTTTTTTCACTCCAGAGGTAATTATTTCCCCAGCATTTCCTAGAGCTTAAGAACAAAGATTATGTAAAACACTTCAAGTAGTTTGAGCATTATAATTCACTTTTAGACAGTATGCTCTGTGCTACATGTGGGAGATGTAATAATGTGTAAATGTGATGTGGTTCTCATTCTCTTTAACTTGGCTACCTAGTGAGGAATTGGATTTTAAGATAATGAAAAATGTGAGGTAATTAATGCAGAAGAGAACAGCATCTTTTTTTTTTTTGCGGTACGCGGACCTCTCACTGTTGTGGCCTCTCCTGTTGCGGAGCACAGGCTCCGGACGCACAGGCTCAGTAGTTGTGGCTCACGGGCCTAGCCGCTCCGCGGCATGTAGGATCTTCCCGGACCGGGGCACGAACCTGTGTCCCCTGCATCGGCAGGTGGACTCTCAACCACTGTGCCACCAGGGAAGCCCGAGAATAGCATCTTTATAAAGCTCTTCATCTTCCCATTTTAAATAACTGGCAATTCCAGACTCTATTATGGGCCTGTCAAGGAGCTCCAGAATATCTCCACCTTTCCTGTGTATAATATTTTCCACCTTACTCAGCCTGAACTAATGCTCTGAGTAAGTTAGACTTATCTCCCTCAAGCACAGTGTTTATTATTGCCTCTATACCTGTTTGTCTTGAATATTGTCTTCACTTTTGCTGTCTTTGTACAAATTTGGATCATCCTTCAAGGAAAAGCTTGCTTCATGAATTACTTTCTCCATGACTTATTATTATAAGAACACTCTGATAATTTTCCTGAATGTCCTTTGCCTTTTTTGTCATTCACACATTCTTAATTTTATTTCTGTCTCTGACTGAAACTTAAACTTCCCAAGGGAGTATCATTTTCTTTTACTTTCATGTCTACCACATTGCCAAGTACTTTTTGGTTATTTGTTTAACATTCATTTGCTAAATCTGTTGATTAAAAACAGTTGCCTGGAAACTTTTTTAAAGAAAGTTGTACACTTATTATATGCTGCTGCAAATTATTTTCTTGAACACCTGTCTTTTAAGGGCACTAATTAAGGCACAATGAGGTTTTTGTCCTCGATAATTTGAGCTATAATTAACATGACCTATTAATTTCAGGTGTGTAACATAATGAGTTGATACTTGTATGTATTGTGAAACGGTCACCACAAAAGTCTAGTTAAGATCATCATCATACATAGTTACAGGAATCTCTTTTCTTGTGATGAGAACTTTTAAGATTTACTGTCTTAGCAGCTTTCAAATACGGAATACACTCTTCACCCATTTTGCGCCCCCCCCCCCGCCCTTGGCAATCACCAGTTTGTTCTCTGTATCTGAGTTATTTGGTTTTTTTAAAATAACATGCTTATATACTATGTCTTGATTTTTGAAATTTAGATTTGATCTCTTTTTTGAATACTTTTAAATTTTTTATTTATTTATTTGGCTGCGTTGGGTCTTAGTTGCAACTCTTGGGATCTTTGTTGCTGCGTGTGGGATCTTTGTCGCTGCGTGTGGGATCTTTGTCGCAGCATGCGGGCTCTTTAGTTGTGGCATGTGAACTCTTAGTTATGACATGTGGGATCTTGTTCCCTGACCAGGGCTCGAACCTGGGCCCCCTGCCTTGGGAATGTGGAGTCTTAGCCACTGGACCACCAGAGAAGTTCCTGATCTCCTGTCTTAAAGAATTTCGAGTCTTAGGACTTAGGTTTCCTCTGCTCTCCCTCTCTCCCTGCTCTGTAATTTCATCACAATCTTGATTAAATCACTAGTGGAAGTTTACATTATTGTGTCTATATAAATATTATTCATTTATGGACCAAGTAGTATACTATGACTATTTCCTTTTTGCTACTTTATTTTTTCTGAAGTTAACAATTGCATGGCTTTTTCCCATTCGCTTCATTTTCTGTGTATCTACTAATGTATTTCCAGACTGTCCTAAAAAAAAAATATATATACTACGTCTGCTGCTGCATAACACTTGTATAGTGCTCATTATGTCCCAGGTACTGGTATTAGTTTCACATTTAAATCTCTTAATTTTAGAACCACCCTATCAAATAGGTACTCTAATTAGCTTCATTTTTTAAAATGACTCAGCTGAGCCACAGAAGTTAAGCCTTTTAAGATGACACACCTAGTAATTAATGAAGCTGGTATTTGGACCCAGATGGTCTGGTTCCAGAGAATATAATGCCTGACCCATACATTGCATTGTTTTACAACAGGCGTCCCCAACCCCTGGTACCGGTCTGTGGCCTGTTAGGAACCGGACCGCACAGCAGGAGATGAGCAGTGAGCGAGCCAAACTTCATCTGTATTTACAGCTGCTCCCCATCACTCGTATTACCGCCTGAGCTCCGCCTCCTGTCAGATCAGCGGCAGCATTAGATTCTTACGGGAGCTCAAACTGTACTGTGAACTGTGCATGTGAGGGATCTAGGTTGTCTGCTCCTTATGAGACTCTAATGCCTGAGGCGATCTGAGGCGGTGATGCTAGTGCTGGGGAGCGGCTGCAAATACAGGTTATCATTAGCAGAGAGGTTTGACTGCACAGAGACCATAATAAATCAATTGCTTGCAGACTCATATCAAAACCCTATCAGTGAGTGGCAAGTGAAAACAAGCTCTTGGCTCCCACTGATTCTGCATTATGGTGAGTTGTATAATTATTTCATTATATATTACAATGTAATAATAACAGAAATAAAGTGCACAGTAAGTGTAATGTGCTTGAATCATCCTGAAACCATTCCCCCCCACACCCCAGTCCATAGAAAAATTGTCTTCCACGAAACCAGTCCCTGGTGCCAAAAAGGTTGGGGACTGCTGTTTTGCAACATAAATGTCAAGGGCCTTATAACCATTCTGTCCGATTATATTTTATAGTCTCAAGGTTTTTACATTCTTGAAGGCAGGGACCATATCCTGTTCATATTTGTGAATAATAAACTAAAGGACATCAGGTAATATTTTATCTTTTTTTCTTATATCACATGTGTTTGTACTGGAGGATCTTTTAGCCTTGTATATCAGCCTTCCTGGGATTTCCCTTCACCGTCATCCTGGGAATTGCTTCTTCTCTCTTCTGATTTGGATTCTCTTTTACCTGGGATTTAATTTCCTATTTCTTGGCTTACTCCCATGTTTTGATGGAGATAACTTTTTCAGAAAGGATTGCGGGATGGAGATATTCACAATATAATGTCGGGAGCTACAAAACAAATGGGTAAGTTGTAACTGATTTAGTAGGTCAGCAAAGCTAAAAGTAAATTGGCAGGGAATGCCCAGAAGCAACTTTTTATCACAGTATTCTAGAAACACTAGGAATTAGAGACACCACTGAAAATGGAGATGAAAATAGAGGATTAGGTGTGAAAGTCTAAGATTTTCAATAATAGGATTAGTTCAAATTATAAGATTTAGATATGCCCTCACATTCTCTCAATTCCTACCCACTCAGCCTAGGTTACTGTTCTTCCCAACTTCGGCAGAACATTGGAGGTTTACCTTCTGGAAATCGTGAATCAGAGACAAGTGCAGCTAAGGGAAGCGGTATTGTGTTGAAAAAGATTAAATGTTATTATCTGTCAGTTCAAGAGATATATTATCATTCAATTTCCTCTCCTCCCCAAATTTGTTTTTCTTAGCATTAATAAGGCATTATTTTTCCATCTGCTTAGTTTTTCCCTATGTATCTACCAGTAATATATCTCAAGACTTTTCCTGCAAAAGCATAATAATAATAATGTCAAATATGACAGTGCTTACTGTGTGTCAGGTATTATTCTAAGCACTTGGAGGATTGGTTTAAGAAGATTGGTGGAAGAGGTATATAGATGATCCTCTGAGAATACACTCAGATTGAGGGAGTATTTTTGACTCATGTCAATGCTCTGATCTCTCCTTCTGCAAAGGAGGTAAAATAATCCCTTTTGTTTGGCTCCGCCTCTTTCCTCAGCTACCCTAGTGCTTACTCAGCTGGGCTTATGACCAAAGTAGACATGGTGGCAGGGGCTAGACATTGTTTATCAAATAAGGATCAAAAAACAGGAATATTTATTTAACAAAGAGAACATGGATTTGCTCCAAAATGTTAGGAGACCATGTGTGTATCTTGTATTGCCCCTTGCTAGAAGCTCCGTATAGTATCTAATCAGCCATTAAGTTTGAACATTGAATCTGCTGGATTAAAGGCTCAAGTGATAGAGTTTCTAGATTTGGAGCCTGCCTCAGATCTTATTCTAGCCTCTAGGTCACATAAAGTTCATAGTTAGGGGTTACTTGATATAAATCAGAGAAGCATACCCAAATATTGTAGGTGTTGCTTCTAAAACTCACAGAGGCTAAAATCATGCATTATGTCACTTCCTTGGTGGTAAATAGTATAAGATTTAATAATACATCATGTATATTACATGTGATATCTTGACATTCTAGGGCACTAGAACTCAGAAACTTCACTGAGATGCCAATGAAATGTCCCAGTTTTTTGGATCTCTCACTCTCTGGCACACCTATTTTTTTTTTTTTTTTTTTTTTTTACTAAAACATGTAGAATGCCAGATACTTCCTTTTCACCTAGGTCCAGTTAACATATCATCGGTAGAGTAGTTTTTCATGATGACCTGAGGGATGATAGGACAGTCAAGGCTGCCCTGGACTAAATTTTGTTACAATGAAAGATGTGTTACTGTCCATGTTGGGTGAAAGCAGACTGCTCCTGGTATTCACATTGGCCAAATTAGCAGTATCTTCTCAGTTAGAGGCTTTGTTAATTTACTCTCCTAAGGAGACTTCATCCTGATTATGTCTTTTGTTACATATAATTAACAGATACACTAAGGCAGGAAACATGTGCAGACTGAGCAATGCAGTATAAAGTGTCTAATAAAGATAGGGACTTAGCCTTCAGTGCCTGAGGTGAGATGAGAAAGCTGTTATTAGATGTCATCAATAAACCTGACTCAAATAAGGCAGTAGATTTTTTTTTTTTTTTTTTGGCGGTACGCGGGCCTCTCACTGTTGTGGCCTCTCCCGTTGCGGAGCACAGGCTCCGGATGCGCAGGCTCAGTGGCCATGGCTCACGGGCCCAGCCGCTCCGCAGCATGTGGGATCTTCCCGGAACGGGGCACGAACCCGCGTCCCCTGCATCGACAGGCGACTCTCAACCACTGCGCCACCAGGGAAGCCCAGGCAGTAGATCTGATTGAATATCAACACAGGTATACAAATTCTTTCATGGAGTTACTACAGGGGCCTGGATCCTTTCCCACTTTAAATAGTCATGTCATGCCTCCAAAAGCTTTGCTGCAGGCAGACAAACTCTTATGTCTTCACCACCTTCAAACAGCAACACCATATCCCTGAGTGCTAGACTGTTTGGGTTCCTGGGAACCATAAGGCTATAATAGTGTCTGTAATATTTGCACATTGCTTAGGATTGTATGAAATAGAGAATGAATAGCTAAGGTCTGTGATTACTGTCTGTCTTTTGGTGTACAGAAACTTCTCTTATTTTGATGAAAGTAACCTATAACACCTAACAACCTGAGGGGGTTTGTGCCTGGGGTAGGTAGACTCCATCTAATTCTGTGTTCTGAGAGAGAGATACACATACATATTCACAAACACTTTGAAATTTCTTCTGTGAAACTTACCGTTGATATCTTTACATTAACTTTATTTTTAATACTTTATCTGTCCATAAAAAACTGAAAATATACCATTAAAGCACTTATCCAGTAATGAATTTGGATTCATCTTGGATAATTGTTGATTTTCTTTGGAATACTTCTTGATATAACTAACTTTATGTTTGAAATAAGCAGCAGATTTTTTTCTTAACTTCGAGAAATTTGGGTTGGGGCCAACAAAACTTAAACTTCACAATTTGTTACTTGTAAGCCTAATAATATGTAAGTTTTGAAACATGTTTTTATGGTCACTTTTCAAAAATTAATGGATATAAAATAATCTGCACACAACACTCCAATTCACTTTGTAAACCTAGCCTCATGGTTAGGCTAAAAACATGGTCTTACTCAACTGGCTTTTTCTTCCATGTTTACTGTAGCTGCTAGCTTATACAAATATGCTGATATAATTAATGAAACATTAAGATCTGTTTATTAGATGGTTACATGATTGAGTAGTAAATGGCACTCATTGTTATCAAGGCTTTTATGCATAATTATTAAAGTATGCATTGTTTTATTGGTGTTTTCGATTTGTTCATTTATTGCACACGTTTATATTTCTTATAGATATAATGCTATACTTTTTCCCATTATCCACCCAAGCATGACACAAGTTTTTTATGAAATATTAAAAATATAAATCCTGCATAAAATATAAACATAAATTTAGCAAAGTGTTGTAGAATAAATGTCTACATAAAATCCCAGTCAAGTAAACAAAGAGAACTTACTAGTACTCTGCATTTGTTGATCATGACTGCCTCCCATCTCCCTAATGGGTAACCACTATTCTGACTTTTATGGTATTTACTACTTTATTTTATATTTTTACTACTTAGTTATGTATTTCCAAAAAAATACATTTAATTTTGTTGCTTTTTGGGCTTTATTTTAGTGGTAGCATAGACTGTATACTCTGTGACATCTGACCTTTTATATGTAGCATTATGTTTCTAAGGTCAATACTCATTGCTATATGATATTCCATAGCATGAGTATACTGTGTTTTGTTTATATATTATGCTACTAGCAGACGTTTGAGATACTTATAGTTCTCTAGTTTTGGCTATTATAAACAACTACACGTGGAACATTAGCTACGTATCTCTGTGTGCATATATATACATACTTTTTTTGTGTGTTACAGAAAAGGTATCTAAATATTCAAAGGTATGTTTTTGAACTTCCTATTCTATTCAGTTGGATTTTGTTCATCCTTGTACAAATATTAGATTCTGTTAATTACTATAGCTTTATAATATGTTACAATAATTGATAGGGTGATTGTTCCCACTTGGTTCTTTTCCAAAAATATCGTGGCTACTTTTAGTCCTTTTTTTTCCATACAAATTTTAGAATCATCTTGTCACACAAACCAGCCCACTGGGATTTTAATTATCCTTGGATTGAATCTACAGATAAATAGTGAGTGAACTGACATCTTTATACTGAGTTTTCCAATCTGTAAACATTGTATATATCTCCATTTTATTTAAGTATTCTCTAATTACTCTCATTAGGACATTGGGGTTTTTTTCATAGGTCTTATATTTCTTTTGTTAGTTTAATATTTGTAGCCTTATGTTCCCCAGTATATACTACAGTATGTGGCAATATCACCCAGTGGTTTAAGAGCATGGACTCTGGAACCACATCATCAAAGTGATTTTAGACAAGATTCGTAACCTCTCTATGCCTCCATTTCTTCGTATGTGAAATGGAGACAGTAACTCTACCTTCCTTGGAGTTATTGTGAGACTAAATATGTCACATAAATTTAGGACGTGGTAAGCACCATATCTGAGATTAATGTCTGAGACTGTATAGATATACCAATTATTAATTCATTTAACTATTCTCCTTTAAATGCTTTTAGGTTGTTAGTGGAGCCATTTTGTTGAACTCTTACCACAAACTTTGTGGCTTAAAACATCACACACTTACCTCAGTTTCTCTCTACTTGGTTCTCTCTGCTTGGTTCCTTGTTCATAGTCTTACAAGGCTACAATCAAGGTGTCAGATGGGGCTGTGATCTCTTTTGAAGCTCAATCAGGAAAGTATCTGTTTCCAAACTCACAGATTTTTGGCAGAATGTAGTTCCTTATGGTTTTAGGACTGAAGGTCATATTTTCTTGCTGCTTAGAGGCTAGAGGCCTTGCAGCTTCGTTAATTGAAGTCTGCCCTCAATTCTTAGAGGCTACCTGTAGTTCCTTGCCACGTGGTTTCTCCAGTATGGCTGCTTGCTTCTTCAAAGCCAGCAGAGTAGAGAGACTCCAGCGAGAATGGCATACTGTTCTTCAAACATGCCAGTCATGCTCTCAGCCTTCAGTCCCTTGCTCAAGCTGTTTGCTCTCCCTTGGAACGTTTATCCCTCAGATAGCTCCATGGCTTGTTTCTTCATTTCTTTTAGGTCTTTACTCAGGTGTCACCTTCTTGCTGAGGTCTTTCCTAACTACCTTATTTGAAATTGCGTACAGTGATCTATCCCCACTGCTCTCTTGTTACAACTCCTTATTCACTTCCCTGCTTTAGTTGTATCCATGCTGTGTTTTTGTTGTTGTTGTTGTTACTGTTACCCTCCTCTAGTATTTAGCATTCCATAAAGACTGGGATTTTTGTGCATGTGTGTTCAGTGAGGTATCCTTGGCACTTAAAACAGTAATAGGCACTTAGTAGGTATTCAACCAATATTTCTTAAAATCAAGTAAATTGAATTTTATGTCATGGGGAAGGATAGTTTCCAAATAAACAGTTTTATCATCTTCTGATAATGAACATCATTATTTCCTTTCAGATAGCATTCCTCTTTTTCTTATCTTTTTTGCATTGGCTTAAACTTCTAAAACAATGCTAAATAATGGACAGTTTTGCTGTTTTCATGACCTTAATGGGAATGCTATTTTTTGGAGGACAGGGAGTAGAGAGTGGTTGAATCTTAGATTAAGTAGCTTTCAAGCATCTGGTCAGATGATTATATATTTTCTATTACATATAGATGTCATGAATTATATCAGGAGATGTTTCAATATTAAACTATCCTTTTCTTCCTGGAATGAACGGTGCTTGATCACAGTATGCTATTCTTTTAATTTACTGCTGGATCAAATTTGCTAACCTTATATTATTCCTAGTATTTGTAGGATTTTAAAAGTCTTACATCGTTTGTTAAAGTTTCTATTTACTCATTCTCTAATGAGAATTCAGTCCAGGCATGGATCCGCTTTCAGAGCTACTCTAATTCACCTTGGATCGTCTAATTGTCCATCTATAGTCTATAGACTCCTCTTTTCAAATCATAAACTAGAGGATGTTGAGGTTATTTTCATTACCTGTTCACTGATTTAGTAACCTAAAGAAAGTAGAAAGGTTACTAGGTCCTCCCTAAACCTTTATAACTTAAAGCTTTATTACCTAGTTTGGTGACAACTTGATCCTTCTTATTTTTCTAACAAAACATCTAAAGTCATCCTTGGTATCTTTCTTCTTTCTGCTCCACATATTCCGTCCACCAGGAAATTCTGTCTGCCTTTGACATATTTTAAATTCCTCTATATATTTGCATCTGTTTGAATTTTCGTTTGTTTATTCATGCCATTACTACACTTTTAAAATTTTCACAGCTTTGTAATGTGTGTTACTATCTGGTGTTAGACCTCCTCCCAGTATTGCTTCATTGTCCTGCTGGTATTGAATGTTGCTGTGGGTATATCTGAGAACAGCTTGATTCCCTTCCCCCCAACCCCAACTCTGTTAGTGACTTACCTTTTTCCCTGGATACCCCAGTGGTTCTTTCTCTAAGTCTAATAGCTCTGTCTCAGTGTTGACCCTTTTGGTTCAGTTTACCCTGGACATGCTGTCAAGGTTGCTTTTCTCTTGGAATTTGACTAGTATCTCTAAAGATGTATCCTGTTAGGTTATTTCTGTTTTCTCTTCAAGAAATCAGTAGTTTAAATTCTTTATTTTCATTATGTTTTTCACACTCTCATTCTGTTCCCTGTATCATTTATTGTGCTTTTAGCAGCATCTGTTCTTTTTTGCTATTTCTAATTGTGCATTAATTTCTGTGACACTTTTGTTCTTCTGCTTCTTTCCTTAGCTCTGCCAGTTCATGTTTTATCTTTTCTGGTTGTTTTGCTGTTTCTTTCCTGTGCTTATACAGCTCTACTTTGTGCAAAGAGCTTATTGGAGACTACTGCTTTATGAAACTTTTCAGTTGAGAGATAATTGCAATATAATATTCTGTAAGTTATACAACCTGTTGATTTGATACATTTATATAACTTAAAGAATTCACGGACAATTATTTGGTCATAGTTTTGGAGTGTATAATGGCTGCCCTGTGTGTTTGTATTTGCCATCTGCTTATCCTGTTATTTCCTCCTTTTTCTTGGAGCACCTTTGTATGCATCCTGTGGTATTTGTTTTTGGAGGAGTGTGAGTTCTTTCACCATCAGCTGTTTACATGAGGCTCGTGTTGAAGAGAAGTTATGGTCATGTTCCCAGTTAGTTGAACTTTTTCTGTGGGCCTGAGTTTTCGGTCTGTGTATGTTTTTGTGTTGTCCCTGCCAATCTCACTATGCGTGTAGTCAGTTTTAATTATTAATAATTGTCTCTATAACCTGTAACCAATAACTAATAATTGATTTGTCTGTGACTCCATGTTCTACCTTGTTTCTTCTATTACTACGAACCATAATAGGACCAGGGATCTTCCTGCCTCTGTCTCGTGTATCCTGTTTCCACTATTGTAAACAGAGAGTTTCATCTTAGTATACTCCTCATTTCTGAAAATTTTGTTTTTATGAATTTTTTTGAGAAATTAATTCTGTTGTTTTTCATGGGCAGCCATGACATCCTTTCTCAGTTTCTTTCCTTCCCATAGTGGTCTTTGCCCAATTTTGATTGCCCTTGACTGTCTTTCAGCTCATTTTGTGGCTAAACATTTTTATGATCTTTTCCTTCCTTCTCAATCCTTGGGGTTATTTCTAGGCTGAGAAAAGGGAAATACCAACTTACACTACCATCTTTAAACTAGAAGTCTAAGTATTCTTTTCATTTTATCTAGCACAAATGTTCTTACTTTTATAAACTAAGTATGGAACATTTCTCTAAATTGATAGTAGATTTTCCCTTAGTTTTGGATAAATTTGGTTATTTTAGCCAGGTTCTGGGGAGTGATATTGAATTGCCATTTTTGACTGTTAAATGCATCCACCAAACATTTTTCTATTTATGGATGCTATTGACTAGATAAAACATGTGATTGCACCAAAATTCAAAAACTGTAAAAGATATACTGTGAGAAGTATATTCCCTTCAGTCTGTCAGATTCCAACCACCGCCCCCACCCCGCCCAGCTAACAACTCTTACCAGTTTCTTTTTTGTCTTTAGAGAGGGATTCTACGTAGAAACAAATATGTACTTAAATATGTATTCAAATGTTTCTCCATTTTGGTTCAAATGCTACCACTATGCACGTCTTGTGCCTCTTCTTTTTTACTTAACATACCTTGGAGATAGTTCCTGTGTGACTCAAAATGCATTCTCACAGTTTTTGGTTGAATCATGATCAAAACAAAATCTTCACATTCATTTTATTTTTCTTTTAATTTATAACTTCCTTTATCCCCTCTTTTTTTTATGAACATTTTTTTTCCAGAAGAAATATATAATGTGTAGTATTCTCCAAATTCTGGTTTTTGTGTTGACTGTTTCCCTCTTGTGGTGTCTTTTTACATATTTCTCTGAGCCTTGTATCAGTATAAACTGATAATGAGATATCTAGGATTGGTTAGTTTCAGGTTCTGTTTTTTTGGCAAGAATATTTTGTAGATGGTGCACTCACTGTACATCCTCTTGCATCACAATAGGAGCCTCATGATTTCTACTTTTAGTAATGTTAAGATAGATCATTGTGTTTTGGTGTTCTCAGCTTTATCTGACAATTATAAAGTTAGCCATTGACATTTCACCTAATAAATATTTCCTGGATTGGTAGCAAGATGATTCTGTCATTCCTTCTGTATTTAATTGAGTAAAAAGTGGTGGCAATTTGTAGTTTTTATAGATTTGCTAATGTTCCCTAATTAATTTTTAAATTAAGTATCAGTTGAGAATAAAATTTATTATTCCTAGATGTAGATAAATTTTTAAAGTAGATTAGAAATAACCCATGGTCTTTAAATGATATTTCAATTAGAAAATTTTTTGAGGTCAATTATTCAAAATGATTAAAAATATATCTGAAATAACTACCTGATTTTTCTTACAAAATTTTTATTTCCATTTCTCTTGGTTTGAGACACCAAGAAAGTTTCTAAACTTTTAGGATATATTTTTGAAAATCTACTTTTATTGTTCCTTTTTATTTAGGTTATTAAGTGTGGTATGCTGTGATCTAGACACTCTTCTCCTATTGGAGGCTCAGTATCAAGTATCTGAAATGTTACTAAATGCTCAAGAAGAAAATACCTTAGAGACCTCTGACAGTCACAGGTAAAAAAATAATAATAATAATAAAATAATTAAGAGACAATAACAGCTTTCTTTACAGATGTTCTGTTGAGGCAGTAATTTTCTGTACAGTTTATTTAATGTTTTTCCATTATCTGAATTCAGTAGATTTAAATAAGAGTAAAAGGCAATAAAGCATAAATGTCACAGTTAAAAAGATTGTAGACAATGTTCTTGGAGACAGCTTACAGAGTACTACTTTTTAAGTTTCTGTTTAGTTTTTTGTTTTTTAGTTAAGTCCTAACTTTATTAAGTTGTATCAGCTTTAAATTCAGACTCGTGAAAGATGACTCATTAAACAAAACGTTTGATTTTTGTGTCCCTTATAGAGGCAATTTTTACTTCATTCTCTTAATTATGTTAGTTCATAGTTATAAATTCTGATTATTGCAAAATGAGGTTATGGTAATATCTTGAAAACTTTTTTCTATTAATATGTCATACTTACTATTACCTTGATTCGGTTGACATATCTTGAACACACATTCAATAGCTGGCATTGTTTTTGTGTCTGTAATTTAAAAAAAGTGTGCCTCCACTCTAGCTAGACCTTGGAAAAATAGTACAGAATACCAGGCCACATTACTGAATACTCTAGGTTTGATATAGAAGGATATTATTAACAGCTGCAGGAAGTGTGGAGGATACAAAGTGAAGAATTTGAATTAAGTCACTGGATCTAGAACTTAAGGGAACTTTGGCTAAGAATGTGGTTTCCCTGGTGGCACAGTGTTAAGAATCTGCCTGCCAATGTAGGAGATACGGGTTCGAACCCTGGTCCGGGAAGATCCCACATGCCACGGAGCAACTAAGCCCGTGTGCCACAACTAGTGAACCTGCGTGCCACAACTACTGAAGCCTGCACGCCTAGAGCCTATGCTCCACAACAAGAGAAGCCACGGCAATGAGAAGCCCACGCAAGGCAGAGTAGCCCCGGCTCTCTACAACTAGAGAGAAAGCCTGCGCACAGCAACAAAGACCCAACGCAGCCAAAAATAAATAAAATGAATAAATCTAAAAATGTGATAGAGTTGGTGTGGAAATAATGCACATCTTAATCCCATTTCTTTATAACATGTGACATTTATCAAGGAAATATTCTTAATCTCATTCATCTCATTGTATGAATTATATCTCCAATTCTTTGCTCTGTAGCTAAGAAAGCTGTAAGATAAAAAGTGAATTTATTTTTCAGACTCTTCTATAGAAATTGTATTGCTTTTTTCTTCTACTTTCCACTGACATGATCTTAAAATAAAATCATATTCAATTAAGGCAGTAACAATTGATATATTTATTTTTCAGAGATTTTATAATTGATAGCTTATCAGTGGAGAGAAATCATGTTCTTGTTAGAATAAATCTTATTGGGGGGCCAATGGAACGAATTTTGCCTCCAAGGATACTAGAGAAGGTAAGTGGGGTAAAGAGGAGGGGGGAATGTTTTTCTGACATTTTGAAGCAAGGTAGCCAGCTCAAGTGACAATAAACAACTTCTGAATATCCACATCACAGAATTGAACTTTTGTTACTAGAAAAACTTTAGGATGCAAGTAAATACTTTCTAATGAAAATAGCATTCTTCAAGGCAAGGTGTCTTGAGTGGTAGTTTGTGTTGCAGAGTAGGATATTCTTTTATTAAAAACTTCTCATTTTCCTTGTGTGTCTTTGAACACATATTAACATTTTTTCACTTTTAATATCTTTCCCCTTCATGATACCTGCTTTTTATTAGATGACTAATTCTCATTGTGTTTCATTGGCTATATTGAGTACCTCTCGTTTCATCAGTATCCATAGAGTTTGGTTTTCTCTTGAAGGGTTTTTTTGTTATTTTTACTGTTGTTGTTATATTAAGTACTTCACTCCAAGAATGGTGAGCTAGAAATGATTGACAGCATAGGAGAAATAGTTTTGTGAGCAGTCTAGTTGCTACAACAAGTTATCATATTTGTCTTTAGTACTTATTTAACGTTGTTTCTATATTTCATTTTAGTTAGTATCCATTAGAGTGTTGAATTATGATGTCAGATAGCTTTTGGTTAGTTATGCTACAACTCTGGAATTTATGAAACAAAAGCCAATTTAAGTGATATTTCAGAAAGTCTTAAAATTTAATATTAAACTACTTCCTAAAGTCATCTGTCTTCTTTTTTAGGGTGATGATCCATATCCTTGGCCAATGTTTTCATCATACCCTTTACCAGACTGCTATTTGTCAGACAGAGTTACGAGAAATGCTGATCTAAAACAAGGTAAAACATTTACCATCAAGTGCCATGTTTTACTGCTTTTTATTTTTGTTATAATTTGAAAAAAGATAAAGTATTATGAAGGGAGATTAATACTATTTTTCATTCAGCTCATATACCTGAATCCATATATGTCTGTTTCTTTGTAAGTTTTCATGATTTCACATGTTCCTTACTAAATGAATATTTGTATGATGCTGAATAGTTCTTATCAGAACTATTTTTTTTGCTTTAAAAAAGGGAATTAGTGATTTTCGATGAATTAATTCTCGATACGTAGAACTTTATTCCACAGATTAATATTTTTTAATATCTGTGTGCCATACGTAAGTCCTGTGTGCTCAGGACTTAAAATATAAATGTTATATAAATATAATAAAATTAAAATTCTGATATTTTTGACCTTTTAGGGAATACATTCAAGTAATTAGACAATTGTATGGTAGTACCGTGTGATAGGAACTAAATATATAGAAAAATGTGTAGCCTGCTAGGGTAGCACATAAGCAGATGCTCTTCCAAAGAGCACTGAGTTTAAAGTGAGACGTGAAGTAGGTGTTTTCTGGGTATTAGAAGAGCGTTTTTGACAGAGGAAACAGCAGTGAGACTAAAAGGAGCAAATTATATTAAGAAACATGAGTAGTTCAAGGATGTATGAGATTTGGACTGTGAGGACAAGAGTGACCAGAGATAAGTCTTAGGCAGGTAAGCCAAGTTCAGCCGTAAGACCAGGGTACCTCAAGTTCAGGTATTTAGACTTTATCATAAGAGCAATAAAAATTCAAGCAGTTTTTAGACTTGAGAATTCTAAGATGAAATATGAAGATTTTAAACCATTAATTTGAGAAGTTAAATCTTAATATCAACATGATCTCCTTGTACTATCAAACTTGCATTGGAAAGAAATAACGTATATAATTCATTTCATGTAGGTTAGATTCCACAGAGTGGTTGTTGAAAAATAAGAAATTTTTCTTCTATGTGAGGCTTCATAAGCCACTTACTTTTCCCAGTGTTTACTTGCCTTAAATCAATCAATAGAGGCCATCAATTGATACATGTTTTTATTTCTATCCAGTGTTTAAGATATACACTGTGTATCTCACAATTGCATGGAGACAAATTTCTATTTGTTTTCTGTCTACCTAGGTTAGGGAAAGAGAATGTGAGGGATTTTTAAAAGTTTTTAATACTTGTCTTTTTAATACACTTTTAAAATTTTGTCGTATGTTTTTCTCGTGTGACCTAATTCAGAGATGTGGGAGCAATATTAAGTATTTTTCAAGAAGAAACTCTTAAAAGAATATCATTTTGGACTCTTACCACTGACTTGCATCTTTCAGTGAACCCAGTCTTTTATGTCTTCCTCTCCTACTTTCAGTCTTTTTAATCAGTCTTTATATTTTGTCATTCTGTCTTTAGGTTTCATTATGTATTTGCCTCCTCATTCCTTTATTCAACATGTTTCTTGAGTGCTGATTATCAGGTACTTCACTAAGCACCGGATATAAGATGATGTATAGCATATGATCTATTCTTCGTGCCTCAACCATTCAGCCCTTTTCCTTGTTACCATATAGCATCATTACCTTTGCTAAATTTCACTTGGAAACAAATATATCTTTTCTTTTGAACAGCAAATTCATTCATTGTCAGTCTTACTTTGTGACTGCCATATTAGATAGTTTGTTTCTTCAAAGTATAATAGTTTGATAAAAAATATATGCTTTATTTTAAAATGACCAAGGCAAACAAATCAGAAAGTAAGATTAAATGGATAGTTCCCTGAGAAGGAAAAAAAAAAAAAAAATCGATTCCTAGGAATCGGTGCTCAGAGGAGTATAATTTTTTTCCCTGCTCTACTCTTATAAGTGATTTAGAAAAGGGAGTAATAATAGCTTATCTGTCTAGCCCAGAAGATAACTGCAGAATGGTTATTAACCTCTAGTAAGCCTGTAATGCTGCCAGGCAGTCAGTCATATAGTGTGTCCACAGGTCCATTTACTCTCCTAGTCTCCTAGATGACTGTTTTCAAATATTCTCTTTCATCAAACCTTCCTAACCTCTTCCCAATCTTTCCTATCAGATGATAACTCTGTTTCCTTTTTTTTTTAAACTGAGGAAATAGAAACAGTCAGCTTCCATGTGCTCCTGATACATGTCAGCTCACTCGGCTGCATCTGTGCCAATTTAGATTTTGTATTACTATGAATAAAACTGCAAATGTTAATTACAAAGTCCAGTTTCTCCATTTGTGCCCTGCATTCCATCCTCTTTTTTGCAAAGATATTGCTTTTAACAGTTCTCCCTTTTTCTTTATTGCTTTTTTTGTGGGTGGGGGTTGGGTGTGGATCTCCACTATAGCTTTCCTACAGGCCAGCAAGCATGCTGTTAATTTTTCCATATTTAAAATATCTTCTTTTGAATTTACTTTCCCCTCTCTACAATCCCATTTCTGTCCTTCTCCTGCAAAATTCCTTGAAGGAGTTGTCTAATCTTAATATTGTAGTTATTCTCTTTCCATGCTCTCTTGAATCCACTTGAAAGCTAATCAGGCTTTCACTCTTACCATTCTACCATGATTAAATCGACAGGTCAGATCTCATCCTCATCCTACTACACCCAGCATTAAAACTTAAAATGTTTGGGGCTTCCCTGGTGGCTCAATGGTTGAGAGCCCACCTACTGGTGCAGGGGATGCGGGTTCCTGCCCCGGTCCGGGAGGATCCCACATGCGGCGGAGCAGCTGGGCCCGTGAGCCATGGCCGCTGAGCCTGCGCGTCCGGAGCCTGTGCTCCACAACGGGAGAGGCCACAACAGTGAGAGGCCCGTGTACCGCAAAAAAAAATAAATAAATAAAACTTAAAATGTTTGATGCCTCTCTTTTTTGAAACATTTTCTTATTTGGCTTTCAGAAAGTACATTATCTAATTTTCTTCCCCCCTGCTGCATTTCTGGCAAATTCTTCATCTCTTTTGTTGGATCTTTCACATCTGTCCAACCTCTAAACTTCGGAGTGCCCCAGGTCTCAGTTCTTTTTTTTTTGTTGTCTGTACTTATTCTTTTGGGGATTTTGTCTAGTCTCATGACTAAGATACCATCCAGTACACTCTGATTTATATCTTAAACCCGTATTTCTACTTGACTCTGTACTCATATCAGTTTACTTGACATCTTTACTAGGACGGTTAATAAACATATCAAATTTAACACGTCTGAGATAAATTTCTGATACGTGGTATTCTTCCTCATTTCAAAAAGGACAACTTTATGCTTCCAGTTCTTTAGGCAATAAACCTGAAGGTTTTCTTTGACTCCTTCTGTCTTCATAACCCCACATCTAATGTGTCAGCAAATGCTCTTGATCCTTCATATCGGAAATAAAACCACTTTTCACTCATCTACTACCACCCTCGTCTCTCACCTGTATTATTGTAGTAACCTGTTCAGTTTGTTTCCAACACAGCAGCCACAGGAATGGCTACTGAAATGTGGGTTGGATCATTTAACTCCTCTACTTGAAACCCTCTCATGACTCCACTATAGCCTACAAGGCCCAACTCATTTGTGCCTGCCTTTCTGTCACATGTTCTGTTTTAATTTAGTACAATTTCAATTTTCTTTATTTAACTTCATATTTTCCCACCATATTGGACAGCAACTTCTAGCTGCCTTTCTGTTTGTACCTAAAACACAAGTGTTTGAATAAGGCATTATTCTCAATTTAACAGCAGTACCTAATACTTCCTCCTAATAGTGGTCCTGGCATTATTGTGGTTCTTGTTAAGCAGGAGAGAATGATCTAGGTACCAGTCAGTGGATAGCCAAAGAGGTACCTCAGGAAGCGATTTTGCATAGGTACGTACTGAGTCAAATATGAATCAAATATATGTCATTCTGGTATTGCCGATGTATCACTCACCCTATACTCGTAGAAGAATGGCAGAAAATGGGAGAGGAAATCAGAAGCACGTCTGATTTTGATAGTACGTAAGAGAATACAGTGATGATATCTCTGTAACCTCAGTGAGAATAATGGAGCCAAACGTATTTCTAGCAGATACAAGTCTAAATTGAAAGTAATGTTCCTGGTTAAACTGTTCAATGTTAAACATTAATTATGCATTTAAAAATACTATTTAAGCAGGCTTCCCTGGTGGCGCAGTGGTTGAGAGTCCGCCTGCCGATGCGGGGGATGTGGGTTCATGCCCCGGTCCGGGAGGATCCCACATGCCACGGAGTGGCTGGGCCCGTGAGCCGTGGCCGCTGGGCCTGTGCATCCAGAGCCTGTGCTCCACGACAGGAGAGGCCACAACAGTGAGAGGCCCACGTACTGCAAAAAAAAAAAAAAAAAAAAAAAAAAACTGTTTAAGCAATACTTTAAGATACAAATAGCTATTTTAAAAGCAAGCGTTCATATACTTGCTTTTTAGATTTAGAGGTAATAATTCACTGATTCTGATAGGTGTTATTCTAGTCATTTGCACTTCAATATTTGGGATATCATTTCATCGTTGTGGAAAAAATATCACTGTAGTTGTGTGCACATGGTGACATTCACCTAATTTGTCTCCCAGCTTCTAGATTTATCCTTCTTGCTACACTTAGCATTTCCTCATCTGTTAAATTGCCTCTTGTTAGTTCCTTGGCATCGGTGTTAGCTATTAGATGATTTATCTTCATCTGTGAATAAGAATCTTGAGACATCATTTGGTTCAGTTATTTTTCTTTGTATTCATTTTTAGGGTCACCATATTAAAATGTAAAAGCCCTTTAAAAGCTGATTAATATTATTTATGTACATATGTCACATATGTGAACATACCTAAATCATCATACATAAAAATCTATTCCAAAATATCATCTCTCTGTTATCTGAGAGTTGAGAAAAGTAGGAAGAAATGTGTTAGTATGGTAACTTACTGTTCCTGTGCAGAAGATAAGAAAGAGGGAAGGGGAGTCGGAGAAAGAAGAGTTTGTATGGTGGTTAAAACCAAGTACCTGTTAGCATGCACTACTAGAGATTAACTCATAATTCCTTTCCCATACGAAGCAGGAAGATTGTGAGATAGCAATCTGTTTTGTTTTGTTTTTGTTTTCCTAAGCTAAAATTAGATCTCCCAGGAGTTATAACATCCCTAGCCACTAGTATATGTTCCATTTTGATGTGTTCAGGATGGGTACTTCTTTCTCTAAGGAGGAAGGGAAATTCAGTACTTCCATACTGGGAAATAAAAATAGCTTGAGGAGTTGGATAGTGTACTCTGGGTATTGAAAGCATCAGAGAGAAATATCTTAATAAAATGAAAACTAAGCTCTTCTTACTTCCCTTTCTAGCATCTTCCATTCACTTTATTTTTTATTTTATAATGTTTATTCAGGCTGAATTATAAAAATCAGCAGTCTAGATTATGCCTGTATCCTATATACCTTACTACTGTAGAATTTCTGTCTTTATCAAGAAACTGTTTGGAAATATATTTACTTCGTTGGGGCTGGTGTCTTCAAAGTGGAGAGTAAGTTGGTGGTGGTGGTGGTTTTTGTTTGTTTTTTGTTTGGTTTGGTTTTTTTTGTTGGTGGTCATTGCCTGTGTGTTTCTAGTATTCCTAACAGGGCCAACAGAGTAGCAGAAGCACAGCAATAACTCACAAGGTTACTGACTGCCAGGCCATTGGCAATGATTGCTATTCTTTGATCTTAGAAATTCACATGGCTGCTCATTGAAAGCTTCAAACATATTAGTAACTCCTGATGTAAGTAAACTTGAATGTTCCAAGAGCTCCTCAGTAGTCACTCTTTACCCATGCAAACCTCTGGAGGCCCTTCCTTTGTGCTGTCTAAGAAGTAAACAGAGTGAAAGCTAATAACAAATATGTTACTTTCCCATTCTTTCATCTTGCTTGTCTTTTACTTCATCTCGTCTTTTCTCTTTCTTATGGTAATTATCCTATATATTCTGCATCAATCATATAGGTCTTTGAAAAAAATTTTTTTTTTTTTTTCGGTACGCAGGCCTCTCACTGTTGTGGCCTCTCCCGTTGCGGAGCACAAGCTCCGGATGCGCAGGCTCAGCGGCCATGGCTCACGGGCCCAGACGCTCCGCGGCATGTGGGATCTTCCCAGACCGGGACACGAACCTGTGTCCCCTGCATCGGCAGGCGGACTCTCAACCACTGCGCCACCAGGGAAGCCCTGAAAAATTTTTAAAACAGCTTCATTGAGATATAATTAACATACCATACAATTAACCCATATAAAGTATGCAATTGAGTGCTTTTTATTATATTCAGGTATGTGCAACCATCACCACAAATTTCAGAACATTTTCATCACCTCAAAAAGAAACCCAGTATCCTTGCTTTCCCCTCTTTCCTCACCCAGCTCTGAGCAGCCACAAATCTTTCTGTCTCTAGAGATTTCTCTAGTCTGAGCTTTCATATGAATGGAATAATATAGTATGCGGTATTTTGTGAAACAAACTTGGATTGTTTCCACCTTTTGGCTGTTATAATAATGCTGCTACAAACATTCCAGTACAAGTTTCTGAAAGCACCAAATCCTAGCCACTAGGCCACCAGGCAACTGCAGGTACAAGTTTCTGCATGAACATGTTTTCATTTCTCTAGAGTGTTATACCTAGGAGTGGAATTGCTGAATTATATGTTAACTCTGATAGTTTGAGAAACTGCCTCACTGTTTTCTAAAGCAGCTAAACCATTTTACATTCCCACCAGCAGTGTATGAGAGTTGATGTTTTCCACATCTTCATTTGTTATCTGATATTTTTGATTCTAGCCATCCTACTGGGTGTGAAGTGCTATTTCCTTGTGGTTTGATTTGCATTTGCTTGCTGACTAATAATGTTGAGCATCTCCTCATGTTCTTTTTTTAAATTGAGGTATAGTTGATTTATAATATTATGTAAATTTTAGGTGTTCAACATAGTGATTCACAATTTTTAAAGATTATACTCCATTTATAGTTATTATAAAATATTGGCAATATTCCCTGTGTTGTACAGTATATCTTTGTAGCTTATTTATTTTATAGATAGTAGTTTGTACCTCTTAATCCCCTGTCCCTATCTTGTACCTCTCTGATTCCCTCTCCCCATCTCCCCACTGGTAACCACTAGTTTGTTTTCTGTATCTGTGAGTTGTTTCTTTTTTGTTGTATTCACTAGTTTATTTTATTTTTTAGATTCCACATATAAGTGATACTCTTCATGTTCTTATTGGCCATTTGTATATCTTCCTTGGAGAGATGACTATGCAGATCCTGTGCCCATTTTTCAATTGGGTTATTTGTCTTTTTATTATTTTTTACATATTCTTAGTATAAGTCCCTTATCAAATATATGATTTAGAAACTTCTTTCATGCCTTAAAATACATTGTTTGTGCTTCTGGGCCTCTGCTCTTGATATTCCCTTTTCCTGGAGTACTAATTCCTACTCTTCATTTGGGTAATTCCTTCTAAACCTTTTGAAGCTTAGTCTGAATGTTACTTCTTCATAGAAGTAATTTCCACGTTATGTAAAATAGACTTCTTCCCTTGCTTCTCTCTCTGGCTCCCTGTTTATTTCTCTAACAGCACTTATAGTTTACCTATGAAGTTTACTTATGTATTTATTTTTTCACTGGCTGCTACTCTAGAATGTCACCTCCATGAACATTTTTGTCTAAAGTAGTAGGCAATAATAAATATTTATTGAATGAATGGGGGAATTAATATTGGATTTCTTCTCCCTTTGTTTTTCTAATCATCAAACTCTGTCTTCCAAATCTTTGTCAGAGGGCACTGGGAATTCCTTCTAGGCTAATCTGAAGTAAGTTTAGAAATTTTAATTTATACCTGGAATAACCTCTGATCTGACTCAGTTTTTAGAGAATGAATGGCTTTGCAGTTAGAAAGCTCCTTGAGCTAGACTTCTACATATATCATTCATGAAGGAGTCACTTTTATTATTCTTATTTTATCATTTACAAAGTACTACTTTACCCATATATAGCACATGAAAGGTATGCATTGTTAGCATTACATCTCATTTTTTCACAGTTGGAAAAAAAACCAAAAGCACAACCTTTATTCTGTGATTACATCCAATTTAATCTTTTATAGCTTTCAGTGTCTTAACTCTACCACTTCCTCTACTGCATTTCTACTTATCTCATAGGAAATTGATTTTCTGACTGGCAAAAACATTCTGTTTCAAGTACTGTATAAAAGAGTAAGTTCCATGGTGATAATCATTCCCTTTAATGGAAAGCACAAAATAATGTTAAAATTCGTTACTCTCTGATTATTCAGATATTGTAATTGGATATTTTTAGGTGACTTTATACATATATGAGAAAACAGGTCATTTTAAATCTTATATGAGAGATAAATCTCACTATGGTATCTTTTTTTTTCTTTTTGCCTCAACATGAAGTTGTTTTTCTTTCTACAAATTAAATGAGAAAAAGAGGGAGATTGTCATACAAAATTGAAATGAGTTCTAGATAGAACTTGCTTTTCACACTTTGTAATTTTTCAACTCTGAGTGAACTTTGTATAAAATCTATGTTGAATCGTTAGATTCTATGTGTTGATCAAATGCTTACAAGGACCATGTGATGTTCTTAGGTGAAGATCAGGAATCTAAGTCACTGTATTAAATCTGTATTATTTGCATAGATTTGATACTTTATAAAGGCGCAAGTGAACATTCAAACCATTGGCAATGTTTATTAAAACATATTATGTGTTAATATGTTGGGGGGTGGAAAAGGCTTTTTGCTAAGTATTTTTATATATGTCTACTTTGAATATTTCATAGTTGGAGCCTACTGTTTATCGAAAGTTAATCATTGCAATGCATTTTGGTCAGTAAGAAAACAAATATGGATAAAGTTTCTAAATTAGAGATGGAGCTGTAGAACAACAGCACCATATTTTGTGTCTCTGGGGTTATTCAGTGTTGAGTGAATGAGCAATAAAGTTGATAGCTTTTGTAGTTACAGTCTTAGGATGCCAACATATTCTAGCTCTCAAGACATGCTGATGTTATTTTAAATTGTTTGCATTAAAAGATGTTGAAATTTAGCCTTTTCAACTACAAATACTGTTATTTTGCCATTAGAATAATATCCTTATTTTTAAAAGACAGTTTTCATTTCTCTATATTGATTTTGTTTACCAAATTTTTATTTTTATCTTACTGGGTTTAATTCTTTTTTTTTTTTTTTTTTTTTGCGGTACGCGGACCTCTCACTGCTGTGGCCTCTCCCGTTGCGGAGCACAGGCTCCGGACGCGCAGGCTCAGCGGCCATGGCTCACAGGCCTAGCTGCTCCGCGGCATGTGGGATCCTCCCGGACCAGGGCACGACTGGGTTTAATTCTTTATTCACTGATGCTGCTCCTTGCTGACACTTTGGTAATTTCTGTCTTTTCAGACATTAAGTTCATGCCCATGTCCCTATGAATTATCTTCATGTCTTTTTAACTTACAAATGGGATGACAATCATTATATAATCCTAATAGTTAGATTCAAAATTGGAATATTATCTACATAGTAAGTAGAATTGAACTTAAGAGGAGAAAAGGGAGAATGAGATGACCTATAATGGCAACTACATTTTAATAAAAGAGTGAAAATTGCCAAATTAACAAATGAGTAGACTAGGTTGCTTTTATTTCTAGTCTGATAAATTATGTAAGATTTAGGATTACCACTCTTCCTCCAATCAACTAAAAATAGAATCCCATGGGAAAAATTGAAAGTGCTTTGAAAAATAATATTATACTACATAAAATGTAATGCAACATGATGATGGGTATTCTGATTTTAAAAACCTTTTTGTATTATGTCTTACACATATAGTCTATAAATATTTTTAGTGATGAATTCTCCCTTTTATTAAATATTTATCTAGGCCTTTATGTCAAGTCAGACACTTTTTCTTTTTTCTTTCTGTATTGTTTCTAACCTTGGAATTAAAATTTATTTTCTGCAGGTAAAGGTAAATGGCTTTGATTTGGCATCATCCTGTTAACTGAGAATAGGGATATAAGATTATGGTTTCTTTCCAGTGTAGTAAATCTTGAGCTGCAGCTGTTGAGATACTTAGTTTAAATAAGTATTTACTTTTGAATGATAAAACTCTTCATGTGCTTCTTACTTTCATGTTTGCAATAAACATGAATGGCAACCAGCAGAAATAGATCACCTGCTAGTTTAGGTGCAGGTCATAAGGGAAAACTAATTCCTTATTTTTTTTAAAAAACTTTTCACTGATTTCTCTTATAGTACATGCTTAATTATCACATATTAAAAGGAAAAGTGATATGATATTTCCAAAGTGAGGAATAATCTATATAACATATAGATGTCATGGGTTTAAGAACTCACAGTTCAAACAAAATAAAGACATGGAAGAATTTAGATACTCTCACATTTAGAAATGTAGGAAGAACTAATATTAAGCATCTGTCTAGTTGCTTCTTGGAGACCACTACAGAGTCTTCTTATTTATTGTATTAAGAGTAAGCTGGAATAACTCTATTAATATACATGGAAAAAGAAAAGATAAGCAGAAAACACAAATTGGAAGCAAATATTTCACAAATGAGCTTCAGTCTAATAGAAGGGTGACTTTCCAAATTAAGCCTAGGAATCTGTTGCTAGTTAGTTTATGAAATCTTCCATTTATTTGTTTCTTTTGTAGCAGTTGTTTATGATATTCTGTATAAAATGGGCATTTAAAATGTCTGATATCCTCAGAAAGAAGTGCTAAAAGTTTTCTGTATAGATTTTCTTTGCATTTATATTAAGCTTACATTTTTCCTCCCCTTGAAATTGAGGTTCTTTTTACATTATTTATAGTATAAGTATAATCTTTACTTCTATATAATAATCTTTTGAGAAATAAATTATACAATATCATCAAGTATGAAAAGATTATGGTGCTTACCATAACAAAGAATTTCAGAGTTTAGGTATGAAATATTGACTCTAATTGAATTTTGTAAACATGAAACTTGATGATTTTCCTTTCTTCCATTTTACTCAGTGGTAGTAAGTGCTTAATTGCTTGTTGCCAGAGGGAGCTGTCCTGTGCATTGTAGGATTTTTAGCAGCCTCCTGGTCTCTGCTCACTAGATGCCCATAGAACTCTCTCTTTGCACCCACCCCGCCCAGCTGTGACAGCCAGAAGTGTCTATAGACAGTACTGAAATATGGGGAGCAAAACTTAGTCCATTTGAGAACTATAGCTATAGATTCGTTTTTCCATTCTAGCACTTCATACAAATAGAATCACATAGGATACTTTATTTGTGCTTGCTTTCTTTAAGCATAATGGTTTTGAGATTCATCTAGTTTGTTACATGTACCACTTGGTTGTATCATTTTACTAAGTAGGATACCAGTGTAGATAACTACGATTTGGTTAAACATCACTTTTTGTTTGTATTTTCTTAAAATCCTTAAAAACAACTGCTTTAAAATTTGGGGCTGCTAATTGTATCACCTCAGTCCTTTCTGAGTCTTTGTATTAACTGATTTAACTACTGGTTATGAGTCGTTTTTTCCCCCTTTCTCATGTTAGTAATTTTTAATTGAATATTCAACATTATTAATTTTACATAGTTGAGTGCTAGATTTTGTTGTCTTTAAAGAGTAATGGACATTTTTGGGCATGCAGTCAAGTTACTCGTGGATCAGTTTGATCATTCAGGGCTTTCATTTTTTTGTTAGGGTAGGTGCAAAGTTGTCTTTATGGCTAATTTAACTCTGTTACTAAGGTGTGACTCTTCTGGTCTGTGGAACACTCTGGTAATTAAGGAGGACTCTTCACACTCTGTTTGGAACTTGGACATCTTCTAACCCTATGTATCCTCTGGGAGTTGTTCATTTTACAGCTCTCAGCTGTTCTTTACCCAGTCTTGTGGAGCTTCACTCTTCAACTGCACAGCTGATTCTTTGCAACCAACTTGACAAAGACTTATACAGATTTCTGGAGTTCTTCCTTTGTTCATCCTCTTCAGTACTCTGATCCACAAATTTTAGTCTCCTCAGCCTCTCTGCAATTTGACTTCTGTCTCTTTAACTCAGCCAGACCTCCAGGGCATCCCCCTTCCTGCACAGTGATCTTGAAAGTGATTCAAGAAAAAAAACAAGGCCCAAGTGTAAAAGTTACCTCATTAGTTTCCCTTTTCTCAGACATGACGGTCCTGTACTGCCTATTGGCCAGTGTCTGAAAACTGTTTGGGTATATTTTACCCATTTTTCAAGTTGTTTATGGCAGGAAGGCAAGTCTGTTTCTAGTTCCTCCATCATGGCCAGAAGCAGGACTTTGGTTTTTATTTTTTTGTGTGTGATTATAAACATAGAAATTTTGGCAAACATGAAATTCTGTGTATCGTTCATGGTTGTTCTACTCCCCAAATCACTGATTCAGAGTTACTGTATTCCTATGGTACCATTCCTTTGATTCCGTTTCCCCTTGCCTCATTCTCCATGCCCAAGGGCTTTTGCTGGAGTAAGATTATTAGCCTCTCTCTGGACTTCCTCACTTATTCTGTACAAAGTTAGGAAAGAAAAATGTTTGTTAGGTGAATTTTGGAGAAGGAATGGAAAATCTTAGATTAGCCTACTTAAAGGCTGTATTTCCAAGTTAGCCTACCGTTTTATTTTTTCTGTTTTTAAAAAGTTTTTTTAAGTTAGCTTATCTTTAGATTATACTCATACCTTTCCTAACAAGAGCAGTCAGCAGAGGCCTTTGGTTGTCTGTCATTGTCTGTAATTGAATATATTCAGTGCAGGGGAGATACTTGTAAGTCTATGTGGCAGGAGATCCAAGTTATGGTGCCTAATTTAGCTGTTATAGTACTAGCACTGATATTTTGAACTCCATTTATCTTCTCCTGTCTACTTTTCATTTGGTTCCAAATTTAGAGGGGGGGAATAAAGGAACTGTTTCCCTCAAACTTGGTAACATCACAGATACAAATTTTCAATAAACATATCAAATCACTAAATATTTTTAGTCGTGACGTTGCATATTGAAGAGCTCACGCTTCCACTGAGAGCTGAGGGAAACGATAACCAGAGGTTATGAGCATACAAAGTTGTCTCTCTAGGAGTCTTGCAGGCACTCTGTCTCCAGCTCAGCATTTGTTTATTGTCTCAAATCAAATTTCCAGGTACTAAATTGGGCCCTTTAGCCTTTCTACCAATTGGTAGATTCAGATGCATACCACATTTGCTGCTTCAGAATTGTTTACACTCTAGTGCCTGTGCTCTTTTCCTTAGAATGAGATGAAAAAGCAAAATAGAATAGCAAATGTGAAAGGAGAGACAGGAGAGCAATATGAGGCTGTAGAGCCGGAGGGAAGAGGCAAAAGATAACAGGATTTTTAAAAAGTAGGTAATTTACAGAAGAGCTGTATGGACATTCTCTATTTGAAGGAGATGGTGGTGGTTATAAAAGGCAGGCTTGCAGATGGATAGAAAGAATGACACAGAAGGAAACAAAGATGAAAAACAAACTGCATTTGTCTTTCCAGTCATGTGCCACTAGTGATTTTTTATAGCAGTATAACTGACTCTTAACAGTATTATATTAGTTTCAGGTATACCACATAGTGATTCAGTATATTTATAGATTATGCCCCATATAAAGTTTTTATAAGATATTGGCTACATTCTCTGCTGTAATTTTATCCTTGTATCTTACTTTACACCTATGGAGGGTGGGGCAAGATCAGTGAAGGGAATTAAGAGGTACAAACCATTAGTGATTCTTAATAGGTTCTAGATAGTTTGTTCTTGGGAAATAAGTAATGTAGATATTCTAAATGGAAACTATAAAAATTCCATTTTAATGCTGTTCAGTTGTCTTTTACCTAACTTATATTGAGATGCATTTAACATTAATACTCTGCTGTTAATAATATAATTTTCAACAAAATTATCAGCTTTGATATTTCTTGTTTAAAGGTTTTGAGAATCTTTATTAAAAATAATAATTTTCTCCTTTGACTAAATCAGTTTCATTTTTCTCTAGATATTGGTTCTGATTGAGGCCATTTATGAAATATTACAGAATCATTCTGGTCTTGATACTTAAAGAGAATAGATTAGATTAGTACTAAATATCAGAATTATACACTCTTCCAACAAAACAGTTCTTTCTGGTTTATGTGTATATTAGTGTGCATATGTTTGGTATAATTATATACTCATGATGATTGTATGAAAGAATATGTCTGTAGCTTTGATATGAGAAGGTTTTTTAGTGACCTAATTGTCAAATGTGGAAAGTTGAATAAATTATGATTTATATACTTAATCATATAATTTTATATATGATGACCATGAGGACTGTGTGAGGATATGTAGCTGCTTTTTTAGGACTAAATAAAACCAGTTTAGACCATTGGAATATGTATGTCTTTTTTTTTGTTGTTGTTGTTATATACACCTCTTATGTATGTCTTGATTATGCTCAATTATACTCCTATCTGTGTATATATAGTATATGCATACACACAGGCATACACACACACACACATGCTTTATGACATGTAAGTTTCATGAGGGCAAGTGACCTTGTCTGTCTAGATAAAATAAAATACTTTTTCTGGAACTTGTAACTGTTTACATAATTAAGTTGAATACTTATTTTTCAGTGTATCTAGCATGTTTTGTTAACATAACAAGTCATCTTTCTTATTAGACAATGATCTTGGCAAACTTCTATTGCACTTCAAAATGTCTGATAAGCAAACTGAGTGGATAGAAAACTGCCGAAGACAATTTTGCAAAATGATGAAGGCCAAACCTGATATAATCAGTGGAGGTGGTGAGTATGTTTTAATTTTTGTGAGTTTTTTGGCTTGAAGAGTATATTAGCAGAAGCTATGTTTTCCTGAAGACTAGTACTGGCATATCATATCTAGAATACATATTAATTCCAGAAGTCCATTGACTTCTGAGAAATTTGTGGTCCTGGGAACAAAAATTAAAATTTGGGAAATTACTCAGCTTTCTTTTAGTACTGTTTCAGAGGCCTTGGAAGCTAAATCTACCTTTGCCTAGGTAACAGTTTGCTTGGTTTCACCAGCTTTCACCTAGCTATACCATACTGCTATGTTTTTGGAACTTTATTGAATGTTTTGACATATTTTGAAACTCCGCCACATCTAGCCAAATAAATTCAGTGACTTTTAAGGAAATTTGGGTGTGTGTGTGTGGGGATAACTATGTTGTCTAACCAGCAAGCAAGTTGTTTTATGTTCAGATATTTATATGCATGCATGCTTCCTAAAATTATGTTTTAATTAACATTATCTTAAATAAAGATAGTCTAAGAAAAAGTTCTAATGTCAATATAAGCTAGATTTCTTGAAAGCTATAATTTGAAAATGATTGTCCTCTTTATCAGCCATGCTTTATGGTTTTCATGTTTGTATCATTTGCTGTAAAATTAAAAATGGGAAATAAAAATAAGTTTATATTTTGTTGGAGAAATTATATTTTCAGGGAATATGATATATATGGGCAAGAAATCAAACATTATTCTCCAAAATTTTAGTGTAAAATGAGCAGTTCACCTGTTTCATACGCCCCCAAATATTTTAAAAATAGGTATTAGAAATATATATTTATCACTGGTTGCATAATAGAAAATATTTAAAATAGGTTTTGCAAATGCCAAAAGGTACAGAACAAAATGAGAAAGGAGCAGCTTGGAATATTGTTCAGTTTAAACACCCTAAGTAAAGGTGTAGTTTTCTGAGTTTCTCTCTTACAGGGATGGTGATAAGACAGGAGAGAAATCACCTGTTCAGTCCTATCCATGACTCTGAAACAACATAAACAAGTAGAACATTACCATTAAAACTGTGTTCTATTTGGAATCTTGGGGCATTTCCCACAAGATTTGACCTTAGTTCTACATTACTCTGATACCGTGTCCACTGTTAGATTTTGAGCTACTTTCAAAAGTAGATCTTGACCTCTCTGCCCAGCAAGGTCTAGTAGGTTACACAAAACTCAGTTACTTTTAACAGCAACTTTATAAGATAGTCTGCATTTTATGGATAAGGAAACAAAAGCCAGGAAATGTTAGATAACCAGCTCAGTTCACAGTGGCAGACCCAAGAAGTGAATTCAAGCAATCTGAATCCAAAACTCGTGCTTAGTATCAGTTTTCGATACTACCTCTTTGCACCTTCTCTTTACTACCTAATATTTTCCACGTGGGAGGCAAACAACATTTATTAAGTAAACCCAGGTGAGCGTAATACTGATTGAGATAGAAGATGATAAAAGTTTTTAATTATCTCCAGTCTCATAGCATACTTGTTTTCTGTCTATAAGCTAAGATGAACTAATTTGGGGGGTAAGCTGCAGAAATACTGAACAAATAAATGCTTTTGTAAGGCAGGCATGCTTATTTGTCTGTGTGCATGCACATGTACATCTGGCTCTATAATCTGGTTCAACTTGGGTTTTTTTTTTTTTAGACATCTTTATTGGAATATAATTGTTTTACAATGGTGTGTTAGTTTCTGCTTTATAACAAAGTGAATCACCTATATGTATGTGTATATACATGACTCTTTTTGAATTATGGTTTGCTCAGGGTGTATGCCCAGTAGTGGGATTGCTGGGTCGTATGGTAGTTTTATATTTAGTTCTTTAAGGAACCTCCATACTGTTCTCCAGAGTGACTGTATCAATTTACATTTCCACCAGCAGTGCAAGAGGGTTCCCTTTTCTCCACACCCTCTCCAGTGTTTGTTGTTTGTAGATTTTTTTGATGGTGGCCATTCTGACTGGTGTGAGGTGATACCTCATTGTAGTTTTGATTTGCATTTCTCTGATGATTAGTGGTGTTGAGCATCCTTTCATGTGTCTGTTGGAAATCTGTATATCTTCTTTGGAGAGATGTCTATTTAGGTCTTCTGTGCATTTTTGAATTGGGTTGTTGGCTTTTTTGATATTGAGCTGCTTGTATATTTGGAGATTAATCCTTTGTCAGTTGCTTCATTTGCAAATATTTTCTCCCATTCTGAAGGTTGTCTTTTCGTCTTGTTTATGGTTTCCTTTGCTGTGCAAAGGCTTCCAAGTTTCATTAGATCCCATGTTGAATAGTAGTGGTGAGAGTGGGAAACCTTGTCTTGTTCCTGATCTTAGGGGAAATGGTTTCAGTTTTTCACCATTGAGGATGATGTTGGCTGTGGGTTTGTCATATATGGCCTTTATTATGTTGAGGAAAGTTCCCTCTCTGCCTACTTTCTGGAGGGTTTTTATCATAAATGGTGTTGAATTTTGTCTAAAGTTTTTTCTGCATCTATTGAGATGATCATGTGGTTTTTCTCCTTCAGTTTGTTAATATGGTTTATCACATTGATTGATTTGTGTATATTGAGGAACCCTTGCATTCCTGGGATAAACCCCACTTGATCAGGGTGTATGATCCTTTTAATGTGCTGTTGGATTCTGTTTGCTAGTATTTTGTTGAGGATTTTTACATCTATGTTCATCACTGATAATGGCCTGTAGTTTTCTTTCTATGTGACATCTTTGTCTGGTTTTGGTATCAGGGTGATGGTGGCCTTGTAAAATGAGTTTGGGAGTGTTTTTCACTCTGCTATATTTTGGAAGAGTTTGAGAAGGATAGGTGTTAGCTCTTCTCTAAATGTTTGATAGAATTCACCTGTGAAGCCATCTGGTGGTGGGCTTTTGTTGGTTGGAAGATTTTTGATCACAGTCTCAATTTCTGTGCTTGTGATTGGTGTGTTTAATTTTCTGTTTCTTCCTGTTTCAGTCTTGGAAGGTTGTGCTTCTCTAAGAATGTGTCCATTTCTTCCAGGTTGTCCATTTTATTGGCATAGAGTTGCTTGCAGTAATCTCTCATGATGCTTTGTATTTTTGCAGTGTCAGTTGTTACTTCTCCTTTTTCATTTCTAATTCTATTGATTTGAGCCTTCTCCCTTTTTTTCTTGATGAGTCTGGCTGATGGTTTATCAATTTTGTTTATCTTCTCAAAGAACCAGCATTTAGTTTTATTGATCTTTGCTATTGTTTCCTTCATTTCTTTTTCATTTACTTCTGATCTGATCTTTATGATTTCTTTCCTTCTGCTAACTTTGGGGATTTTTTTGTTCTTCTTTCTCTAATTGCTTTAGGTGTAAGGTTAGGTTGTTTATTTGAGATGCTTTTTGTTTCTTGCAGTATGATTGTATTGCTATAAACTTCCCTCTTAGAAGTGCTTTTGCTGCGTCCCATAGGTGTTGGGTCATCGTGTTTCCATTGTAATTTGTTTCTAGGTATTTTTCGATTTCCTCTTTGATTTCTTAGTGATCTCTTGGTTATTTAGTAGTGTATTGATTAGCCTCCATGTATTTGTATTTTTTATAGATTTTTTCTTGTAATTGATATGCAGTCTCATAGTGTTGTGGTCAGAAAAGATACTTGATACAATTTCACTTTTCTTAAATTTACCAAGGCTTGATTTGTGACCCAAGATATGATCTATTCTGGAGAATGTTCCATGAGCACTTGAGAAGAAAGTGTACTCTGCTGTTTTGGCAGGAAATGTCCTATAAATATCAATTAAGCCCATCTTGTTTAATGTATCATTTAAAGCTTGTGTTTCCTTATTTTGTTTCATTTTGGATGATCTGTCCATTGGTGAAAGTGGGTTGTTGAAGTCCCCTACTATGATTGTGTTACTGTCGATTTCCCCTTTTATGGCTGTTATTATTTGCCTTATGTATTGAGGTGCTCCTATGTTGGGTGCATAAATATGTACGATTGTTATTTCTTCTTCTTTGATTGATCCCTTTATCATTATGTAGTGTCCTTGTTTGTCTCTTGTAATAGTCTTTGGGTTTTTTTGGTTTTTTGGGGGATTTTGGGCGGGATTTTTTTCTGCGGTACGCGGGCCTCTCACTGTTGTGGCCTCTCCCATTGCGGAGCACAGGCTTTGGATTTGCCGGCTCAGCAGCCATGGCTCATGGGCCCAGCCGCTCTGCAGCATGTGGGATCTTCCCAGACCAGGGCACGAACCCGTGTCCCCTGCATTGGCAGATGGACTCTCAACCACTGCCCCACCAGGGAAGCCCTAGTCTTTGTTTTAAAGTCTATTTTGTCTGATATGAGAATTGCTACTCCAGCTTTCTTTTGATTTCCATTTGCATGGAATATCTTTTTTCCTTCCCCGTACTTTCTGTATGTGTTCCTAGCTCTGAAGTGGGTCTCTTGTAGACAGCATATATATGGGTCTTGTTTTTGTATCCATTCAGCCAGTCTATGTCTTTTGGTTGGAGCATTTAACCCATTTACATTTAACGTAGTTATCGACATGTATGTTCCTATTACCATTTTCTTCGCTGTTTTGGGTTCGTTATTATAGGTCTTTTCCTTCTCTTGTGTTTCCTGCCTAGAGAAGTTCCTTTAGCATTTGTTTTAAAGCTGGTTTGGTGGTGCTGCATTCTCTTAGAATTTGCTTGTCTGTAAAGGTTTTAATTTCACTGTCGAATCTGAATGAGATCCTTGCTGGGTAGAGTATTCTTGGTTGCAGGTTTTTCCCTTTCATCACTTGTAATATGTCTTGCCACTCCCTCTGGCTTGCAGAGTTTCTCCTGAAAGATAAGCTGTTAACCTTTTGTGGACTCCCTGTATGTTATTTGTTGTTTTTCCCTTGCTGCTTTTAATATTTTTTCTTTGTATTTAAGTTTTGATAGTCTGATTAATATGTGCCTTGGCGTGTTTCTCCTTGGATTTATCCTGTATGGGACTCTCTCCGCTTCCTGGACTTGGTTGACCATTTCCTTTCCCACGTGAGGGAAGTTTTCAACTATAATCTCTTCATGTATTTTCTAGTCCCTTTCTTTTTCTCTTCTTCTTCTGGGACCCCTATTATTCAAATGTTGGTGCGTTTAATGTTGTCCCAGAGGTCTCTGAGCCTGTCCTCAATTCTTTTCATTCTTTTTTCTTTATTCTGTTCTGCGGTAGTTATTTCCACTATTTTATATTCCAGGTCACTTATCTGTCCTTCTGCCTCAGTTATTCTTCCTTTGACTCCTAGAGAATTTTTAATTTCATTTATTGTGTTGTTCATCATTGTTTGTTTGCTCTTTAGTTCTTCTAGGTCCTTGTTAAACATTTCTTGTATTTCCTCCATTCTATTTACACGATTTTGGATCATCTTTACTATAATTACTCTGAATTCTTTTTCAGGTAGACTGCCTATGTCTTCTTCATTTGTTTGGTCTGGTGGGTTTTTACCCTGCTCCTTCATGTGCTGTTTGTTTCTCTGTCCTCTCATTTTGCTTATCTTACTGTGTTTGGGGTCTTGTTTCTCAGGCTGCAGGTTTGTATTTCCCATTGTTTTTGGTGTGTGCCCCCAGTGGCTAAGGTTTGTTCGGTGGGTTGTATAGGCTTCCTGGTGGAGGGGACTGGTGCCTCTGTTCTGGTGGATGAGGCTGGATCTTGTCTTTCTGGTCATCAGGCTCATGTCCAGTAGTGTGTTTTGGGGTGTCTTTGACCTTATAATGATTTTAGGCAACCTCTCTGCTAATGGGTGGGGTCATGTTCCTGTCTTGCTAGTTATTTGGCATAGGATGTCCAGCACTGTAGCTTGCTGGTCTTTGAGTGGAGCTGGGTCTTAGCATTGAGATGGATATTGCTGGGAGAGCTTTCACCGTTTGATATTATACGGAGCTGGGAGGTCTCTGGTGGTCCAGTGTCCTGATCTCGGCTCTGTCACCTCAGAGGCACATGCCTGACACCTGGCCAGAGTACGAAGACCCTGCCAGCCACACAACTCAGAAGAAAAGGGAGAAAGAAAGAAAGAAAAAATAAAAATAAAGTTACTAAAATAAAAATTTAAGTAATAAAAACAGAAAAAAAAAGAAAGAAGGAAGCAACCAAAGAAAAAACAGATACACCAATGATAAGAAGCGCTAAAAATTATACTAAAAAAAAAAAGGACAGGCACAACCCTAGGAGAAACGGTAAAAGCAAAGCTATACAGGCAACATCACACAAAGAAGCATACACATACACACTGACAAAAAGAGAAAAAGGAAAAATACATATCTCTATATTAAAGACAAAAGAGAGCAGCCAAATCAATAAGCATATCTACCAATTATAATAAATTCTAAATACTGACCTAAGATAAACGTGAGACCAGAAACAAATTAGCTGCAGAAAGCAAAACCGAAGTCTACAGTTGCTCCCAAAATCCACCACCTCAATTTTGGGATGATTCGTTGTCTATTCAGGTATTCCACAGATGCAGAGTACATCAAGCTGATTGTGAAGATTTAATCCGCTGCTCCTGAGGCTGCTGGGAGATTTCCCTTTCTCTTCTTTGTTCGCACAGCTCCTGGGGTTCAGCTTTGGATTTGGCCTCGCCTCTGCGTGTAGATCGCCTGAGGGTGTCTGTTCCCACCCAGATAGGACAGGGTTAATGGAGCAGCTGATTCGGGGGCTCTGGCTCAGTCAGGCCAGGGGAAAAGAGGTGTACAGAATGGGGGGCAAGCCTGCAGCAGAAGAGGCCAGCATGACGTTGCAACAGCCTGAGGTGCACCCTGTGTTCTCCTGGGGAAGTTGTCCCTGGATCACGGGACCCTGGCAGTGGCGGGCCACACAGGCTCCCGGGCGGGGAGGTGTGGAGAGTGACCTGTGCTTGCACACAGGTTTCTTGTTGGCAGCAGCAGCAGCCTTAGCATCTCATGCCCATCTCTGCTGTCCAAGCTGATAGCCTTGGAGCTTGTTTAGGTGGTGCCCTGAATCCCTTCTCCTTGCACACCCTGAAACAATGGTCTCTTGCCTCTTCGGCAGGTCCAGACCTTTTCCCGGACTCCCTCCCGTCTAGCTGTGGTGCACTAGCCTCCTTCAGGCTGTGTTTACGCAGCCAACCTAAGTCCTCCCCCTGGGATCTGACCTCCGAAGCCTGAGCCTCAGCTCCCAGCCCCCACCCGCCCCTGCGGGTGAGCAGACAAGCCTCTCGGGCTGGTGAGTGCTGGTCGGCACCGATCCTCTGTGCGGGAATCTCTCCGCTTTGGCCTCCGCACCTCTGTTGCTGCGCTCTCCTCCATGGCTCCAAAGCTACCCGGCTCCGCCACCCGCACTCTCCGCCAGTGAATGGGCTTCCTAGTGTGTGGAAACTTTTCCTCCTTCACAGCTCCCTCCCAGAGGTGCAGGTCCCATCCCTAATCTTTGTCTCTGTTTTTTACTTTTTTCTTTTGCCCTACCCAGGTACATGGGGAGTTTCTTGCCTTTTGGGAAGTCTGAGGTCTTCTGCCGGCATTCAGCAGGTGTTGTGTAGGAGTTGTTCCACATGTAGATGTATTTCTGATGTATTTGTGGGGAGGAAGGTGATCTCCATGTCTTACTCCTCTGTCGTCTTGAAAGTCTCGGTCAACTTGGGTTTTAAATATAAGCAATCTACAGTTATCAAGAACCAAAGATTTTAAAATTATCATTACCTATGCTGCATTTTCTCCCCAAAATCTCTACGTAAGACTCTGCAGTGCACAATAAATACCATGTACCTTCATTAATATTTTTTCATAATTATAATATTGAGTGAATGAATTAGTCTTAACCTCTCTATAAATTATACGATCTGAATCCAAAAGGAGGTAGACAAAGGAAATTCAGTTAACAAGAAACTTATTGAGAACCTACTTGTTGACCCCCTGTTCTGCTCCCCACTATGGGCAGCTACTGTCCTTTGTAGGTAATGGTAAGGAGGGGGCGAACAATCCATCAGTAGTCTTCCCAAATTGATTTAAACCCAGGGCATCTAAACAGCTATCAGGAGAGAAAATTTCCAACTTTCTCTGGCTTGAGCTCCTGCTGTTTCCAGAGTTTTCTTTCCCGGGTTTTAGCTTTTAAGAACAAGTGAGACAATGTAGATGTGTAATTGCCTAACATTCCTGCACTCACTTGTAATGAGTCACTCGGAGAAGCAATAGATTATATGACCTAGAGCTCACAGGCCGAAGTTAATTTTTTAAAACATGAGTCAGATTTTTCCTTTTCATGACCTTATTTTTGGTCTGTGAGTATTTTCCACCCTACCCCCAACTATATCTGAGACCTTTTTCCTAGCATAGAACTAACGAGGACATGTTCCCTGAACCTCTATAAATTTCCTTCATTTTCATGTGTTTATTTCATTCAGCTCTGGGAGAGAACATAGTTTCTTGTCAGGAAGATCTCTGTAGGTCTGATTGACTTCTAGTTTCCCCTGAATTTACTAACCTAGCCTCTTGTTGTCTATCCATTCTAAACATTGGATTCCATCATCAATTGCACGTTTAATTTCTACTCTTATATCTGTCTTTGTAGAGTTGTCTCCGTATTAAAAAAAGCTTCTATTTCTCACATTATCTTCTAATCATTGTTTTCCACTAATCTTTTATTTGTGACCTAATAATTAAATATACAATTTTAAATAGGTTCCAAGTATGTTCTTCCTATTTCTGTTCTCTAATATTGATAATATAGTTTATAACTGGAATTCTAGTGTAGGATTCATATAATTTGAGTTGGTCACTAGATAACATGTACAACATGTCTGATAGACAGTGTTGGAAACTGGTATGCTTTATAACTATAATACATTTTGTATAACTGTATACTTCAAATGCTCAGATTATCACAACTTGGACTCTTAAGAGTTTTTGTTTAAGTTGGCCTCTTTGTCCTTTAAATTTTAATTTATTTTTTCTGTTTTCCTCTGAAAGAATCCTGGCATAGTAACAGCAATGAGGTCATCTAGACTCACTTTTTCAGCTCCTAAACATAGTTCAAGGGATTCTGGTTCCTTTCAGTGGGGAGAATAACATTAGGGGCAAAATTTGAGCAACAGTGTGCATTAGGTGCCTCCACATAATCACTTAGGATAAGATGACATGAGTCAAGTGTCCTCTTTAAACAACAACAACAAAAAAAAGTGGGGGCTGTATTTTTGTTTCAAATTTACTTCTGGCTATATATATTTTTTAATTTTCCTCTGAGCATTTAATCTAGTTTTCTCATTTTGTCCTGCCATTTAGATTTTATCTATATGAGATGCCATGGAAAGTATTAAAGTGTATTCTTCTTGCATTCTCTTTTCTGACTGCTGTCACTAGTATATACCTAGTACAGTAATTGAAAGAAACAGCCTGGTTCCCTTTGACTTCTCTCTTTCTTTCATCCTCTGACTCTCATGTACTTGGTTACCATGTCTTAGAGTTTATTCTTAATTTTTTTTTAATCTTTCTTTCTCATCCATGTCCTCTGCTGCTACTTTAATTCAAGTATTAATCATTTAGCAACTAAATTATTGTGTGAAATACATGATCATTTTAGGAAAACTAGAAATTATAAACAAAATGAAGAAAGTTAAATTTACCTGTAATCTCTGAAGGATAAGGTTAGCACTAAGTTATTTTTAGCCAAAAAGATTTAATACCTACCATACTATTTTCTTTTGCCATTTCACTCAATACAGTGTTGTACAGAATTTTCCATGTCAGTGAATGTGCTTATACAAAGTAATTTTTTTAATATCTTTTTTGGAGTATAATTGCTTCACAATGGTGTGTTAGTTTCTGCTTTATAACAAAGTGAATCAGTTATAAATATACATATGTTCCCATATCTCTTCCCTCTTGCATCTCCCTCCCTCCCCCCCTCCCTATCCCACCCCTCTAGGTGGTCACAAACCACCTAGCTGATCTCCCTGTGCTATGCGGCTACTTCCCACTAGCTATCTATTTTACATTTGGTAGTGTATATATGTCCATGCCACTCTTTCACTTTGTCAGTCTACTCATTTATCTATGGATCTGATTCCTATAACACTTTCCTTTATCTCAGTTGACCCCCTGGGATCCTAGCCAGTTACTGTTTCAAATATGCAGTAATGAGACCAAAATCTTTAATAATTTAGATTATCTGATAATATCAAAGCACTAGTAAATCACTTAAAAAAAAGACATATACAGCCTACTATAAGCAGAAACAGAGACATTAAAGCTCATGAAAGAAAGCATAAGAGGTGCTATGATGATAAAAGCCTGAGGCCTGAAAGGAGGATCCCTAATGGCTGATGCTAAAGGGGCAAAAGCATCAATTCCTTTGTTTTTCCACTCACTTTAACCTTGTGAGCACCATCATATATCGTTATTGGTCTAGCCTTAATGGCATTCTTCCTGTGGTATTTGCCCATCGTGTGATTCTTTTACCAAAGCTCCTTTTTTCATCCACCCTCTTCTTGGCATAATTAACCAAGGGAAAGAGGAATTCAGCACAATTTCTAATCCATCACCTTCTGAATCCTTCTGTGCTTCAGCTATACCATAACAACTCAAAGTTGTTTTGTACCCATGGACTTTAAATTGGCCTGTCTTCTATCTACTTATGGTTATAAAGCAGTTGTACTTGGTACAAGCAGATAATTCACTAAGACTCAATATTAATCACATGAATAATATAAGAATAAAGAATGATTTCAAATAGGCTAAGAATAAAAAAATTTTACGTGTGATTGTCTAATTTATATGATGGAACTTACATCCAGCCTTTAAGGAGTCTAAACATTCATAATGAAAAAAGTACAGAGATGATTTCTACTTTTAAAAGATGGAGTAGATGATCTTTCCCTTTTCCCTCATCCTGTGTACAGCTAAGATTTCTGGATATCATCTTATGTTTTATATGTGACTCTGGAAGATGGAGAGAAGACAGACTGGCTAGGGACTTTGGGACCTAAGGAACAACTCAGAGGTGATGTTTCTTGGGTTTTCTTTTTGCCTTGTATATCCTAGGCTGAGTAATTAAGATTGCCAACAGATGCAGGAAGAAAAATGAGGGCTGGGCAGTAAAAGCCTGCTCTCTCTAACCAAAGGACCAGGAAAAGGGCAGTCTACCAAGGCAAAATTTGTAGATAGTGACCACTTTAATCGAGACAAACACCACTTTAGAAAATATTGCCAACAAGACTTGGGGTTCAGCCTGGACTTCTGTTCTCAGCTGCCAGTAATGAGGCACCCCTGCCTCTCCCTGGTAGGATGGTATCAGAGGAGACCTAGGTAGAGAGTTAGGAATTTCACCATCACCCAATGGTAATAAGGCCACCGTCTCTCCTTCCCCTCCACACATGTATTTGTTTCACACATGAAACAAATTTTAAAATACAAAGTGTCAGCAAAGAAATATATAAAGAAAACCCAAAAGGAAATTTTAGAACTGAAGAATTCCATTCCCAAAATAGAAAGCTCAATGGATGGGCTCAACAATAAAATAGAGGGGACAGAGGAAAGAATCAGTGAACTTGAAGATATTAAGAGAGGAAATAGACTGAATCCCAAAGTTCTGTGGAACCATAACAGAAGATCTAACATTTGCGTCATTGGAGTCATGGAAAGAGGTTGGAGCTACAAATGTATTTGAAAAAATGATGGCTGAAAACTTTCCAAATTTGGCAAAAGACCTAAGCCTGTGGATTCTAGAACCTCAAAGACCAAAGACCCAAAGAAGTCCACACCAAGACACAATACAGTTGACCCTTAAACAACACAAGGTTGAACTGTGTAGGTCTACTTATACACAGACTTTTTTTCAGTAGTAAATACAGTACTAGATGATCTGAGGTTGGTTGAATCTGTGAATGAGGATAAGGAGGGCTGACCATAAATTATATTGGGTTCGCCAAAAAGTTTGTTTGGTTTTTTCCATAAGATAGTTCCAGTGGCACTTAGTTGTCTTTAACTTCATTTGAAACAATTTTGTTAGACTGTATTGTGGCAGCTGTCACATCAGCATGCATTTAAAAACAAAACTTATCAAAATTGATGAATTTTTGTGTAGCCATTTTCATATTGAAGATGAAAGAAAAAAGCCACATCTTCGGCTTTATTTCACAAAAGGTAAAAACCCAACCAAAATGCAAACAAAGATTTGTACAGTGTATGGAGAAGGTGCTGTGACCGATGGAATGTGTCAAAAGTGGTTTGCGATGTTTCATGCTGGAGATTTTTTTCTGGACGATTCTCTAGGGTCTGGTAGCCCAGCTGAAGTTGATAGCGATCAAATCGAGACATTAATTGAGAACAATCAATGTTATACCACACGGGAGATAGCCGACATAGTCAAAATATCCAAATCAGGCGTTGAAAATCATTTGCACCAGCTTGGTTATGTGAATCGCTTTGATGTTTGTGTTCCACATAAGCGAAAAAAGCCTTCTTGACAGTATTTCCACGTGAGCTTCTCTACTTAAATGTAATGAAAACATTCTGTTTTTAAAACAAATTGTGATGGGCAATGAAAGGTGGACACTGTACAATAATGTGGAACGGAAGAGATCGTGGGGCAAGCAAAATGAACCACCACCAACCACACCAAAGGCTGGTCTTCATCCAAAGAAGGTGATGTTGTGTATATGGTGGGATTGGAAGGGAGTCCTCTATTATGAACTTCTTCCAGAAAACCAAACGATTCCAACAAGTACTGCTCCCAATTTAGACCAACTGAAAGCAGCGCTCAAAGAAAAGCATCTGGAATTAGTCAACGGAAAATACATAATTTTCCATCAGGGTAATGCAAGACTGCATGTTTCTTTGATGATCAGACAAAACTGTTAACAGCTTGGCTGGGAAGTTCTGCTTTATCCTCCATATTCACCAGACATTGCACCTTCAGATTTCCATTTGTTTTGGTCTTTACAAAATTCTCTTCATGGATCAATTTTCAATTCCCTGGCAGACTGTAAAAGGCACATGAAAGAGTTCTTTGCTCAAAAAGATAAAAAGTTTGGGGAAGATGGAATTATGAAGCTGCCTGAAAAATGGCAGACGGTAGGGGAACAAAATGGTGAATATGTTGCTCAATAAAGTTCTTGGCGAAAATGAAAAATGTATCTTATTTTTACTTTAAAAACCGAAGGAAACTTTTGGCCAACCCAATACATGATTTTTGACTGTGCAGGGGGTTGGCACCCCAATCCGCCCTTGTTGTTCAAAGGTCAACTGTATAGTCAAACTTCTGAAAATTTAAGACAAATCTTGAAAGCAGAGAGGGAGAAACAACACCATAGCTACAAGGGAAAATCAATGCAAATGACAGTGGACTTCTCCCCAGAAAAGATGGAGGACAGAGGAAGTGGCATGACATTATTCAAGAGCTGAAGGCAAAGAGCTGTCAACCTGAGCTCTGTGTTTTTTGAAAGTAGCCTTCAGGAATATTGAGGAAATCAATACATTCTCAGGTGAAAAATATGTCACCAGCAGACCTACCCTAAATAAAGGAATAAAGGAATTTTTCTACCTCTGTCATGTTCCTGCAACCTCCTGTTCATCTATAATTGTACAAACTTTCTTTTAAAAACAAGGAATGAATATAAACTACTTGAGAACATTGAGAAAAATAGTCTGTGCTTATAATTTGTATAAAAAGTGAACATAGTTGGATGTGGTGAGATTGTAAAGTGCTTGAAACACATTAGTAGAGTTCTGACTTCATGGAGGGTAGAGAGATGAGAATTGTAAGTTCTGAATACTGAAGTGTTCAGGAACAAACATCTGGTGGTTACATGAAGGATGCTGATTGGGAAAAAATTGCACGCATAATGTAATTGTCTTGTGATCTGGTGATGTGCCAGCAGTGATAAAAGATGAAAGAATTAAAGAGTGAATCCTGGAGAAATTTTGTATGTTTTCAAACATTGAACTTTTTGGAACCAGCTGCTGTTGTGATGGCAATGCCAAGGGAGAAAACAGTCAATATCCAAGTATCCCTGAATAAGCTGCCTTCAGTTTTTCCTCATCAGTAAAACCCGTGTCCTCTTTTATTATATACGTATTATAAACCTTGGTCTCGTAGTCTACTAATGTCATAGTCCAACCCTAGGGAATAAGTATAATTAAAAGGACATCTCCTAATTTAAAGTCCTTTTGAAATTCCAGGTCTGTCATTTAAAATAAAAATCCATTTAAAACAATATTCTGAGGTTTACTTTCTGGATAGTAATATCCTGGAGTTAATTTTCTCTTGAAGTTAAGAAATGTTTTATGTGAATTAATTTCCTTGAGTCACAGATAATGGAATTTTTAGTGAATTGACAGTCATACTGAGACAGCCACTGTAGTAATTATGCAGTTTAGCTACACTTACATTTGGTTAGTTAGAAAGATGATACCAGTAAATTGTAGCCATGGCTTCAATTACCATATATGGATTGGTTTTTAACATTGTTCCATGGCTTAGCTCATCCCTCAAAATATTTGGAAGTGCATAGTGCCGTTCATATGGGTTGCTGGGAAAAGCAAAAATATTGGAATCAGCAGAAATTCAGAACCTTCTCTAGGTAGTTCAGTGATGTCATCCTTATATAGGATGCATAGAATTACTTCATAAGCCTCCAATATATTGATCTAATAACATAATTTCATATTTCAAGATCAGTGCTTGCTGGAAAGTAGTATGCTTTGCAAAGTCTGCAGTTAGTCTGGTGACTCTTAAGTTTCAAATCATATTGTGTTTTAGCAGCTTCAAAGATGTGTATTTTGTCTTCACTAACATATGTTTAGCTGTCTGATGGCTAAACCTGATTTCAGGCATTGGATTCAAATAACTGTTCAGCAGTGTGCTGTGACTTTTCCCATTAACTCAGCCACTTTGCTTAAATCCATAATTTGTAACAAACATATGGTTGTGCTAAAATGAGAATAATTATAGTTGAGTTTTAAATGGACATTTCCACTTAAAATTTTTATATAATCTTTGTTACTAATGTATATCTCACACCTTATTAGGAATGATTGTATCTAAATTTCATCGACACACTCTTTCTGAAAAATTATAATCTCAAGAGACAGCAGTAGGTGACTTATAAACAAACATGTAGAAGTTGAAAGCTCTCACCTAAGGGCCATTATTTACATATAGGTTCATAGAAAAAAACTTTTGAAAGATTTCTCTAAGAGTGGGAGAATTTGTGCCTATGTATGTGAAGATAGAACCAATCTAAACAACTATAAGTTTAAATAATCTACAATACTGGTGTCCTTTCTGATCCTCGACTATTGCATTTTCATACTTTTAAATATTCATTTCAACTTGAAATCAGAATATGAATAGAGTTCCATGAATAAAAAATTTCATTTTTATCTTGAGATATAGCTCAAGCTATATCATGAGATGTAGCTTGTTAGACCTATAGTTGTTGGAAAGCATATGTTATTCTTCTTTGACTTTATATTTTTGACATGTTGAACACTAATTTTCCTTCATGAATTATATCTTTAAAATGCACTTGGATGTGAAAAAGGGTGCATTCAGTTAATACAGGCCATAGTCAGAATCCTGAATATAACTAGGGCACAATTTTAAAAGGTGACTAAAACTTACTTTCTGTAAGTGTAAGCATATCAGTTACCCTCCAGATATATTTCTTTCCAGCAAAAATAATTCTAGATTGCATATTAATTATAATCCACCTGGTTATATCTGTTTGGGAAGTAATATGTGCAAATACTGTGGCATTATTTATATACTATTACATTGACTATTTACATTCAACTTTTCTTTAATAAACTTAGAGGAGTTTTAGATTCACAGCAAAGTTGAGTGGAAAGTACAGAAAGTTCTCACATAAGTTCTATCCTTACATATGTACAACCCCTCCCCCCACTATCAACGTCTCACGCCAGAGGGGTACAGTTGTTACAACTGATGAACCTACACTGACATATCATTATCATCAGGAGTCCAAAGTTTACATTAGAGTTCACTCTTGATGTTTCACAGTCTATGAATTTTGACAAATGTCATAGTAATGACACGTATCCACCATTGTAGTGTCTTACAGAAGAGTTTCACTGCCGTAAAACTGTGCTCTGCCTGTTCATCCTTCCCTCTCCCCAACCCCTGACAAGCCTACTTTTGATCTGCTTGCCTTGAACAGATACTGTCTGTTGCAAAGTACATAAAACACATAATATGTCCTGCTTTGAAAGGGATGTGAGCTATGCATTGATTCTGGTCTTGGAGCTCACATGATTTTTTTTCTGCATGTGTGAATGATGATGGTAAGATATTATAGCCTAGTTTGTGATTTTTTTCTGAATTGAAATCATTTAGCAAATTCTGAAGTAATCCTTAGAGGATCTAAAGATAACAGACGATTCTTTTCCAGTTTTACATTGAATAGGTTCTCAGTGAAGCTATTAAAATTTAGTTTACATTGGAAACATTGTTATGAATATTAAAATAATGTTTTGAATTGGCCCCCCTTAAGAGCATAACTGTGAAGAAGCTCTGATGACTTTAACATCCTAATTATTCTCTTGTTTATTACAGCTTTAGTAGAATTACTTGAAAAATTTGTCCTTCATCTCTCTGAAAGCCCATCTGAATGCTACTTCCCCTCAGTGGAATATACAGGTACAGTTTAAACATTTTTGTATTTTGGAAAGTGCTCAGTGTGCAAATAGATAATGTTTCATAGAGGAGTGTAATTAGACACAAATATGCACAAGGTTTTTTCACCCTAAAAAATCTCTCCCTTTGTGCCATATACATTCCGGATATCTTTCAGTTTTTCTGTGCAAATGTCTGGGTTTCCTTGTAACTTTCTAGCTTCGTTTTTGAGCTCTTTTTTTTTTTTCTGTCTACCCATTAAAAATTGTTTTTCCTTAAGGCAGTATCTTCCAATGTCTTTCACTCTTCTGTTTTTATCCACTAGGAGATGATTTCCTAGTGATCTCATCTGCTTGTACTGTTCTACCCACCTTATATATTGATGACTTCTAAATATACCTCTTCTATGCAAAGATCTATAAGCTTCATTCTCATATTTCCAGATGCTTAATTGGTAAACATCACCTGGATGTGCTAAAGAACCCTCAAGCTCAAAATGTCCACCTTCTCATACGTCACTGAGATACATCCTCCTCCTACACTGTCTATTTTTGTGGGCAGTGCAATCATCTGTCCATCTAAGCCAGGTTCCCCCCCAGTCACCAAACTGTATTCTGTGTTCTTAATATAGCTCAAATTTATCTACTTATATCTATCTCTACTCTTCTTTATGTTAGTTTAGGCCACCATTACTTTTTGCCTAGGTTATTACAACATTCTCTTTACCTGATGTCTCTAATTGGAGTCTCATCTTTTCAGAGGTATTCTTTATGCTGCTGTCAGAGTGACCTGTGAAGTGTAAATCTGACCCGCTCTTTCCTCTACCTCTTAGAAGCGTACCATTGACCACTGCATACAGTTTAATCTTCTTATCATAGTACCCAAGGCCTTATGTTGCTCTTCTCCTTTCTTCTCTAGCATCATCCCTTTCTCTCCACGCCTCATATTTGTTTTTCAGGGGCACTAAACTATTAGCAGCATTGCCAACCTCACCCTCTCTTCTCCAAATACACATTCATTTATTCAACAAATGGATATTTTCCTCTGCTGTATAATAGAACTGCTGTAAGCACTTGGACACATCAGTGGACAAAAGAGAAAAAAAGTCTTGCCTTTACAGAGTTTACCTTCTGATTGGAAGACAAACAATAAATAAGTAAAAAGATTCAGTATGTCAAGTGGTATGGTGGTAAGTGAGAAATGCAGAGCAGGGAAGGGGTCTAGGAAGTGCTAGTTGGGGGTGGCGGTTCCAGTGTTAAATAGTGTTCAGACCAGCAGAAATTGGGAGCAAGATACATGGTTGTTTCCAGAGGGAGAGACTTCCAACAAGTGACTAGGAAGGAGATTAGTACAGCTCAGAAGGAGTATGGGGGAAGGATTGTTGGTGTTGAAGTTAGAGAGGAGAGGATGATATAGGTTTTTTGTTTTTTCTTTTTTTTTTTCTTTAGGCCACACTGCGTGGCTTGTGGGATCTTAGCTCCCCAACCAGGGATTGAACCTGTGCCCTCGGCAATGAAAGCACGGAGTCTTAACTACTGGACTGCTGGGGAACTCCCTGATCTAGGGTTTTTAAAGTCATTGCAAGGTCTTGAACACAGGAGTGACATGCTCTGATTTACATTTTTAAAAGATCACTATTGCTGCTGTATCAGGAAAAGACTGAAGAACAAAGGGCTAAAGCAGGGAGATGAGTTAGGAGGCTATTGAAAAGATGAAATGGCAGTGGCTTGGATGAGGATGTCAGTGGAGTTAGAAGTACTTGGATTCTAGGTATATTTTGAAAATAGGACCAACAGAATTGAGTAACAGACTGAATATGGGGTGGGAGAGAAAGGAGTCAAAAGACCCAAGTTATTGATCTGAGCCACTGGAAGGATGGGATTACCAAACACTGAGATAGCGAAGAATGGGTAAAGAATAGGTTTCAGAGAGGAGATTAGGAGCTTGCTTTTATGTTATGTTTCCAATACTTATTACACATTTAAGTAGACATGCTCTGTACATGTTGGCTGTTTGAATCTGGAACTTAGGGAGAAGGTAGGGCTGAAAATACAAATTACTAAATCATCAGCTTAGTATATAAAGCCAATACACATCTCTTTGTCATGTTTTTCTCATATTCTGACTTAATGTCTAATTCCTTACGTGACAGCACACTCCTGTAAGGTAGTTTCCTTGTCTTACCTGTCGTATCCTCTGCACCTAGAGTAACAGTGCCAATAAATGTTTGACAAATAAAGGAAAAAATGGGGCTTCCCTGGTGGCGCAGTGGTTGAGAGTCTGCCTGCCGATGTAGGGGACACGGGTTCATGCCCCGGTCCGGGAAGATCCCACATGCCGCGGAGCGGCTGGGCCCGTGAGCCATGGCCGCTGAGCCTGCGCGTCCGGAGCCTGTGCTCCACAACAGGAAAGGCCACAACAGTGAGAGGCCTGCATACCGCAAAATAAATAAATAAATAAAAAATAAAGGAAAAAATGGATAGAAGAATGAAGGATAAAAGCTTTGTATACTGTGTCAACCAGTTGGTTTACTCTATTGTCTGTTAAAATTAAAACATTTAAGATTTCTGAGCATTGATTCATCTTGTGCCTTAGGACAATGAATTTAGTAACTGTGTAAAGGGTGAAGAACTAAAATTTCCCAAAGGTGAATATCCAGTGCCTGGGGCTCAGTAAATGAAGACACAGTGAAGAAAAAGCAGAGAGGTAGCATAGGCTCATGATAATAGATCATCATGGGATATTGCCCCTCTTCCTCATAAGGGTAACATGACTTTTCTGTTTGCTAAAGAAACCATCCTTCAAATATGTGTTATTTATTCAAGTTAGACACAATGTGTCAAATCTCCATAAAAAGAAAAAAATTTTAAAGATACATTTTCAGTCTGGCTCAGACTAATTTTTTTAGCTCTGTTATTCATCACTGCCCCAATACATCCTGTGCATTCATATCACTGAACCTTTGTTCCTACTGTTCCCTCTGGATAAACCTTTTCCTCCCCATGACACCCATATGATAATGTCCAACTGCACTGTGAAGTTGCAGCTAGAATGTCACCTACCTTCTTATTCCCAGTCAGAAGTCCCTCCTCTGTGCTCCTGTTGCATTCACATTAAACTACCATTTTGATATTTATTATATTGTATATGGCTAATTTAAATTATTTCATTAGGTCTCAAATGCCTCTGTATCTTTAATATGGCATTTGAGATATTTTTATTGGGTTACATGTACATACTGTCACATAGCGTCCATATTCACACAGTACATTCGTATAACAATCCTAAAGCTATTGGGATTTACAAAAATACATAGGAACATGTACCTAATTAAATCACAGTGACATCTAATGCAGATTTGGGAAAGGGATAAAAGTGATCCTAAGAAAATGAAAGCAAAGAAATGAGAGGAAAATACAAGGCAGAATTAAACAGAGATTAAGGTAGGCGAAGGGCATTGGTAACTATTGACCACTGCTTGTGAATTAAATAGAGTGCTGGGGCACCTGATGTGCATCATGTCATTCAACCCTGTAACTACAGTTGCCCCTTGAACAACATGGATTTGAACTGTGCAGGTCCCCTTACAGGCAGATTGTTTTCAATAAATACATACTACAGTACTACCAATCCATGGTTTGTTGAATCCTTGGATGCCGAACTGAGGATAGAGAGGGCCAGCTGTAAAGTTATACTCGGATTTTTGCCTGCATGGGGTTGGCGCCCTAACCCTTGTGTTGTTCAAGGGTCAGCTGTACTCTCTGAAGTAGGCCTACTCATCACATTTAAAATCAGGAAACTGAGGCTCAGAGGGAAGAAAAGAGAAATTGTCAAGAGAATTTTGAGGAAAAGCATCTGTGAAGAAAGTTACAACTTTATGAACAAACCTTAAAAAGAGTGTGAAAAACATACAGGGATTAATGATCAAGTCTGTGAGTAAGAAAGGAAACAAGTAAGAAGTGGTGATCATGGAGATTTGCATGGCCAAAGTGGGTATCGGGCTTCCCTGGTGGCGCAGTGGTTGAGAGTCCGCCTGCCAATGCAGGGGACATGGGTTCGTGCCCCTGTCTGGGAAGATCCCACAGGCCGCGGAGCGGCTGGGCCCGTGAGCCATGGCCGCTGAGCCTGCGCGTCCGGAGCCTGTGCTCCGCAATGGGAGAGGCCACAACAGTGAGAGGCCCGCGTACCGCAAAAAAAAAAAAAAGTGGGTATCTCTCGTCTTCAGTATGATGGTCTTCAAATTCTGCAGCTCTCTTTGGCACATTGTTCTATTGGGTCGTATTTTCTATAGATAATTTAAAATTAACGTTATGTTGTATATGTTATCTAAATACTCAACAAGGCTGATTGCCCAGTGTGCATGCATTTACTACCCTCTGTTATATTTCTAAATTATGCTGAGGGAGATCTCAGATGTTGGCTTCATTGAATGTATTAACTAGACAGATAAACCCTGAATGTGAATTTAAATCCTTTAAAGGCTCCAGCGGAACAGCTATCCACTGGCGTTGTAGAGCACAGATGAAAATAAAGTGGCTTCCTGTTGATTGATTGTTACCCTTTATCATTTACTTTTTGGCTGGTGGAACAGTGGTTTGCTATTATAAAATTTCACTCTATTTACTTTAAATAACCAAAAACCATGTTTTGATATAAAAGATGTTTCAAAGCAGACACTGGATAGATATATTCAATGTTTTTTCTTGTTTCTTGAAATGAGAAATTGATTGGCTTCTTAAACATGACAGCTTGCTAAACCCTAAGGTAGCTGAAATTAGAATAACACAGTCATCCATCTGTTGTTAGCTCCCTCAGGATTTCAATCCATTATAAAATTTGCAAATTCTGGAAAAATCAAATTAGTTTGGCTGTTTATCACCTTAAAGAAAGAGGACAAACAGATAAAGTTCTGCACACTTGCAGTTTGTAACTCCATACAAGTATCTTTCCAAATCCTAACAGACACTAACCATTTGTCAGCTCATTTCCCTGGGATGAGTTGGAGGTTTTTTTCTTCTGCAGTTGCTTCTTTGAAATGATAAATTAAGTAGTCCTTTCAGGGTGGTAAATATTTTAATTTTATCCTTTTTCTCTTTATGTTATTAATCAAAAGGTTGGAAAAAATATCAGAATATCATTGTTTCACCTTTTGATTAATATATACAGTTAAATATCCATTATACTTCCTTTGGGTATTCAGCAAATATGCTCTTTTCTGTTTTGCATTTATGGAGCGTGTTTGTGAGTATGGTCAATAATTGGCAAGGAGGTATATAATATGAATGACCCTGTCCTCAAGGAGGGGAAATAGGACATATACCTAAAATGATGAATTAAATAATTTGCAGCGTATGGTAAAATAGAAAATAAAGAAATGGAAAACTGACATTTTTCAGCTGGCTACTTTGTTTCAGGCAATGTGCTAGAGCCTTTAAGTATGCTATTTGAATTGAGGTTTTGTCAAATGAGGGGTTGTGTGGTATGTGCCACAGGTGTTCAGTGGAAAGAGTGACTAGTGTTGACTAATGCCATTATGGAAGATTAGGGGAGGAAGCAATGATAGAGCAAGAGGAGTGGCACTAGTGAAGCCTCCTGGGCCATTACAGCTGAAAGAAATAGGAGAGGCGAAGAGTCTTGCAGGCAAGGGCAATTGTATAATCAAAGACGTGGAAAAGAGTAATGCTTTTCTCCAAATAGTGCTGACTATATCACATAGGATGCTGAGACTTAGGCTAGTTTACTGGTCGTAAGGAATTAAATTTTATGGCAGTAAAAATTGAATAAAATGGATAGATAACAACCACATGTTAAAAAAGAAGCAACAGAACCTTCAGGCTTACTTTGGAGAAGGAGGAAGGTAGGAAGAAATGGACTGACTGGTTGGTTTCTTTGGGTGGTGAGAGTTCTCTGGCTTTACTACTGATATAGCAGGGCTTCAGGAGAGTCAGTCAACAGCCAAGCTGTAACTGCTTCTCTAATACTGGATTTGTCCGGAGATATGGTTTACTATTCTGAAAAATTATTTAGTTTCGCACTATTAGCCAAGTGCCAGGCAGAATAGATTTAATTTCTTCTACCACTGCTCTGTGTGCTAGCTTTCCAAGTTAAAAGTAGAACAGAATGTGTTACCAAAGTGAGTGATTTCAGTCAATATTCAGTTAATTTTTTCAACTCATTTTGTTTTGAGACTATTATATTTATAATTAAAATGATTGGTTATTGCAAATAATTAATGCTGAGATTGAATTAGGCATTGTTGAGTAGGGTAAGTCTGATGCTATAGGTGTCATTGGTTGGCCTTTATTCAGTAACTTATTGTGCTTCACAGTGACTCTGGGGTATCCTTTTGTTTCTTGATTTCAATATACAGAAAATTGTTTGTTTGTTTATTTATTTATGGCTGCATTGGGTCTTCGTTGCTCCATGCTGACTTTCTCTAGTTGTGGCGAGCGGGGGCTATTCTACTTGGCAGTGCACTGGCTTATTGTGGTGGCTTCTTGTTGCAGAGCACAGGCTCTAGGCGCGCAGGCTTCAGTAGTTGTGGCCCGCAGGCTCTAGAGCACAGGCTCAGTAGTTGTGGTGCACAGGCTTAGTTGCTCCTCGGCATGTGGGATCTTCCCAGACCACGGCTCAAACACATGTCCTCTGCACTGGCAGGTGGGTTCTTAACCACTGCGCCAGCAGGAAAGCCCCAGAAAAAATTTTTAAGTTCATATCTATTTCCATCTCCACCTTGCTTCTAGTTTGATACGTAAAGCACAATTTTTGTTGTTCATTGGATGTTTGTTCATTTATTCGTTCATCTACTCATTCATTCACTCAGTGTTTGTTAAGCACTTATTACATATCCCACACACTATTGTGCACATTTCAGTAAATCACTGGTTACCAGTGATGCATCAGAGTCCCCTGAAAACATCCATTTTTATCATTAAATTTTACTTAATCATTTTGCTCCATCAATTTTATTTCTGAAGATTTTAATTTCTGCTTCATAAGTTGTTTTTAGTCCAGATTAAATGTAACAAAGATTATTTCACTGAACTTTTGTAGCCCAAGATCCATTTCTACTTGTCAGGTTGTCATATTGTATGTCAAATACAGATTAAAATATGAAGCCTCTTTTTTAATATATACCTGTGAACCATTTTCTGACTTCATTACTGCTTCAAGAAACTTTTCATTTCTTCTTTTTCTAACGGAATTTTATTCACTCTCAAGTCACCTACATCTGTATCAGATTAGTGATTTTTTGAGTGGATATTTGATATTTGTTTTGGTCTGCTTAATACCTCATATATTCTCCTTTAAAAGTCTTTTTGGAGATTTAACTGATACCTTCTTTAAAGTGAAATGTGTGGAGCAAGGTATCACTGTCCAATTATAACTGTCTCTAAAGTTCAGTTTTATTCCTTTAAGTGTGGATCTCAACTTCAATGCACAAGAAGTAAGCTGTTAGAGGTCTTCTAAAAAGACAAATGACTGAACAGTCACCTTCCGCAATCTTGTTCAGTAGTCTGGAGTATTTATTTTCACTTTTAAAATGCTCCTCCGAGGATTTTGATATACAGCCACAACTGGAAAACATTACCTGTTGAAATGTGCAGAGTTAAGTTTTTACTCTGAAGGTACAGAATCATAAGCTTTTAGAGGGAATGGACTTGGGAAATTATTCCTACAACATCAGGAAACTTATCTGTCATCTCAGGCCGACAGCTAGGCCACTCTGGAAAGACGCTATTCTTCCATGGTGAAGAACTAAGAACTTGAACCTTATGTAAATATTCAGTGTCATAGTCTTTTTGGGCAAATTCTCTCATCTTGATTCTTGACTTTATTCCATTCTTTACTGTAATGGTAGAAGGTACTCTGATCTATAGAATCCATGACATTGGGAATGCCCATTCTTAGCACTCTTAGTTCACTGCATACTTCTCCTCTATTGTGAAGATATCTATATGTATTCTACTTTCCAAAAGGGAAACATAAGTATTATTTTAAGCATACAAATCTACATATTAACAAAGATATTTCTTATGCTTAATAATCTAATTTTATGTGTACTACATTCTAAGTGTTATCATCTAATCTAACTTAACATTGTCTGGTAGTAGCTTATAAAATCACTTTCGTCATTATATCACATTATGATAGTTGATAAGTAGGTCTGTTCCATGGCTTTAGCAATATATAAAGTCAATGTTTATTTTATTGAAACTATTGAAATTTTGCAAAATCAGCCAATGTCACTGACACTACTGCACTAAAGTTTTACATTATTTCAACTTAGGAAACTAAGAACTTGAAATTATGGTGAGCATATGAATGATGATTAATAGTTTTTAAATATTGGTCATTATTTTGTGAGTGAGAATAATTTGTGGTATATGTTTTAGTACCAAGTGATAGAAACCCAAATCAGACTTTTTTCTTTTTTTGTCTAAGCAGAAAAAGAGGCAGAATCATTGGCTCATAGTATTCAGTAATAGTGTAAAGCTGTCCTTAGCAATTTGTCTCCTTTCTATGTCTCTCCCTTTCCTTGTATTGAATATATTGGATTCATTTTTCTCTACTGGAGACACAGAGTACTCATAGCCCTGTAGTTAAAGGCGAGGGCATTGTGGGGGAATACCATCTTCACGCTAGTTTGAAAAATCTGGAGAAGACATTGCTCAGCCTGTTGCTAGGAGAAGGACAAAATTGGTATCCTTCTTCCTTAGGGACAGAAGGTACATCTGTTAGCAGAGTAAGAGTTATGAATAGCAAGGAATTCTAAGCTATATGAACTGTAGCTTAATTATTATCATTATAGGTGAAATTCAGCAATATTGCTGAGATCGTATTCTGATCTAGATAAGTAAAACTCAGATGTAGCTTATCAAGAAATTAACTGACACCTATCTTTTAAATTTTTTATTTATTTTTCTTTAAGAAATCACCCCTCTAGGCTAGATAGGTGACCAACCAGCCTGGTTTGCCTGGGACTGTGAGGGGTTCTTGGGGCATGAGACTAAGTGCTAAAACCATGCAAGTCCTAGGCAAACTAGAAGTAGGTTACCTTTACCAAGAGTGCTGAAAGATGAATTATTGTTGCTTTAAAGAGTAGATGTTTGATAACTGTGATGTTTACTTTGTTCTTCCCTATCTCTGCAGATCTCAAGGCTACCCATATTTTAAGGTTCAGTTTCAATGCCACTTCTTCCCAATCTCTGCCTCCTGTGAATTCATGTAATTCTTTATCTGTACCACTCTTGTTCCACTTTGTGCTTTAAAACATCTTTGTCAGAGTTATCTATATACACATTTTATCTCTGACACTACAGGCAAAGTTCTTTTAGGGCATGATGTATGATTTATCTTTTATCCCTCATAGATTCTAGCGTGGTGCTCCACACTTTATAAGAAGGGATTTATTAAAAGTAATGAATAAATTCATGAGTTAAGTAGGTATATTGTTAATAATATGAGATGTACCAGTGTGTAATGGGAAAAAAAAACTGCTGATACAGAATTCAGAAAACCTAGCTTTTGCCCCTCCCTATCACTAGATAACTCTGTGATTTTGGACAATTTCCTTATTTGTGTGTGTGTGTATCTGCACACACACACACTGTGCACACACTATAATTTCTTCAGGCAAAAATGGAAAGTTTCAGCTAGATCCGCCTTGTTATCTAGTGATGCTTTTGAGTGTTCATGCTTAATTTGGTCATCCAGTGTTGTCAAAGACTAATCCAAACTTTCAGCCTCTCCTGTAGTCCTCTGTACTGTGCAACCCCTTCACTTTTGGTAGATGATCACACTTCATACCTCACAGAGAAAATCTGCCTGCGGGAAGAAACTTGTTCAGTCCACCCTCGTACATTGCTGTACGTTATATGTAGAATAATATCAATTATTCCTTCCTGACACTCACGTGTAAATCTTTAAGAAGTAAACAGACATACTTATCTATATTTGTAATTCAAAATCTTATATATGCATTGCTTGATGAGAGTACAGTATTCTAGACCATTTTTGTGTTAACAGCTTTTGTGTCCTGAAAACCAAGTAAAAGTAGATTGCTTTAAAACTATGATTATTTGTTTTGTACTTAATATACTTCTAAATGCTTTTTTTAAGAGAAAAGGTATTTTGTAAAAAGTTTCCTGTTAATTCCTTTGAAAAATGTAACTGACAGCTCTTAAAAGAACAGGATTCATCAGTGTGTTTTCAAAATTTACATTAAAATATGTAAAAATATTGCTTTCATCAATTTTCAATTAAAATGTGATTATTATGCAGAGTTTTATACATTTTTATAACCCAGTGTTCTGTTGTTTATAGCTACTGATGCAAGTGTGAAGAATGAAAATCTTTCATCTGTGCAACAGCTTGGCGTTAAAATGACTGTCAGGTATATTATAGGGAAATATCTCCCTGTGCATTTCTAGAATTTGTTTTGTCTAGCTGATGTGTGCTTAATAGTATTTAATTTAACAATCAACTATTTTGTATGCTTTAAATGCAGAGTTTGTCATTCAGAAAATAATAACTTTGTTTTTAGGATATTGGCATATGATTGAATTACCCTTGCAGGTAAATCAGTTACAGTTCATTACTACTTCATAGGCTAACTACAACGTATTTAAGTCTCTATGACTGTCAGGTTTTTTCCAAAAAACAACATTTTAAAAATCAGCACATTGGTAGCACAATCATACCATTTTCTAAAATATGTTTAGTTTTTACTGTCAGGATATAGTTATGAGTACAAAAGTACCTTAATGTAGATGCAGAAGTTAAAATGAGTAAACCAATTATAGTAGTTTGAATTTTTTGTACTGAAATTATAATTTTCAAAAGAAATGGACAAGCAGAACAGACTGGGAGTTAAGGTCTGAGTCCTTGAACTCCTCTTTTTCTTGATTATTACATGGGAATCTTGATAGTCCCATTCTGTCTACTTCATTGGGTCATCTTCAGAATCAAGTGTAAAAAAGATGCATGTGAAAGCTTTTAAAAAAGACTGTTTGGGGCTTCCCTGGTGGCGCAGTGGTTAAGAATCCGCCTGCCAATTCAGGGGACACGAGTTTGAGCCCTGGTCCGGGAAGATCCCACATGCCGCAGAGCAGCTAAGCCCGTGCACCACAACTACTGAGCCTGTGCTCTAGAGCCCGCGAGCCACAACTACTGAAGCCCATGCACCTAGAGCCCATGCTCCACAACAAGAGAAGCCACCGCCATGAGAAGCCCACGCACCGCAAGGAAGAGTGCTCCCACTCACCACAACTACAGAAAGCCCGTGTGCAGCAACGAAGACCCAACACAGCAAAAAATATATATATAATAATAAAAATAAAAATGAAAAAGACTCTGTAAATCCATAGCATTATAACAAAAACTATGATAGTAATTCTAGCTCACCCACCTATATCACATAGGGTATATAACCCATTGATTATGTTTTGTGACCCTGTACCCGCCTTTTATATTGTAATGACCTATTTCCATTCTGAAATGGAAACCATAGATAATATGAGCAGTCTAGTCACATATATTTTTTTAATTCAACATAATGTCTTACTGTTAAGAGATAACCGAAGTGATTTATAATGAAACGTTTGTATACTACTGCGGTGCCAGTAGTGAGACAATAGCTGGCACCCATTTAGAATCATTGTAGCTGTGGCAGCTATGAATAGACTGATTTTATTTTGGTGCGTCATATATTACAAGAGGGTTGCCACTGGCAAAGTGACTTTGCAAAATGGTGAACAAGTCTTAGTAAGGCTTCAAGCAAAGCAAAAGAACTATCTTTCCCTAACTTACACATGGTTTCATTCAGTGTATAATAAAATATATGACTAATATTTTATGATTTTATATGAAACAGAATTAGTTTCAGATAATTATAAATAGATTTTTCATCTATGCAAATGACAAGCAGGGCATTTACAAGTTGTTACTGTGCAGGACTGACTGTCCCATGTCTAACCTCCTGGCCCTTACTCAGCAACTATCTGTAGTCCCCCAGTCACTATGACAATCAAAAGCACTCCCGTAAATTTCCAAACTAGCCCCTGGGGGAGGTGCCACCCTCATATAGGACCATTGGGCTATATGAACTCTAAAATTGCTTCTAAACTTAACATTATGTCAATCTAGCCTATGAACATTCCATGTTTTAGATTAAGTTCAGGAAAAAATGCTTATATTCTACTACTCATCTATAGTATCCATGTTTTGTTCTTTCACTACCATTTCATTTTCCTTTAAAGTTGTTGTATTTACCAGATGAATACTGCTAATTCCAATAGATCATAAGTATCAGGTACATATATTGAGTGTTATTCTTTCATAAGTGCTTTGTATAACTAGTTACGCTAAAAGTAGAAATTTGAAAACTTAAAACCATGAGATCTCAAGAGAACTACACTTTGATGAATGTTAAAAAATGAATTTACAATGCAGGGCCTGACATTTTTTCATTATGTTTTCTGGTCTTTTACAGGTATGGCAAGTTCCTCAATCTGTTAAGAGATGATGCAGAAAATGATCTTACCTTGGTTTTAAAGCATTGTGAGAGATTCCTGAAACAGCAGCAAGCTTCTGTAAAATCTTCTCTTCGTATCCTTTTCAAATAACTGACAGTACTTGAGCTCTCTTCATATGTTTTTCAGAATCCTTTGATGGGGTACTTTAATACATTAATAGGAAAAGAATACTTTAATCTATATTAGTGATTTGTTACGATACACCTTTATGGTATTTAATTTTATATTTTAAATATGTACTTTATTAGACTGAGTAGTAATTATTAAATTTTATTAGTTGAATCTTAAATAAATAAGTAAAGTTATTAGAATGTATTTTCAGTTATATATAAGGAAGTTTTAGGTTTAGTAAATCAATAATACTCTAGATTTAGTAAATCTATAATAAGAATAAAACATGCATTTATTTTATTTGAATTGGTTATCTTTCAGAAATAGGGTTTGACTTTAAGAAAAAAGTGTATACAGATCTTTTGCATTACTGAATTCTCAACATATGTGGATTTTTTTTTATACTTGATTATGCTAATAATTTGGCAGATAACCTAAACTAGAGAAAGGATGGTACTATTGTGTTAGTGACTTGAACAGTGTGTTTCCACGGAACAGATAGTTTTTCCTCCAGTTGCTGGTGCTGTTGGCCTCCACTGGGCATGTCAGCACACATGTTAACATTAAAATAGTCACTGTGCAAGTGATTTATTAATAAAGTTTGATTTTATATCAATAGCTTATAAATTGGTTGAAGACAAAAGAACTAACTGTCCTTAATATCTCTTTCCTGAGATTCTAGAAATGAATATTTATGGAGTTCTTATATCTCACCATGTTAAGATAAACTATTATAAAAGTTCCTTAACTGTGCTTTTCAGTCTGCTTGCAGGGGAGTTACACTGGCCATGACTGGTTTGTATCTTCTTTGTTCATAATAATGTTGGGGGACAAAGACAAAACATTCCGATTTCTTCAGCAGTTCTCCAGGCTTCTGACTTCTGCTTTCCTTTGGTTGCCAAGACTACATATTTCTGTAAGACTTTTTAGTCTATTTTTAAAGGAGTATTTTAAATTTTAAGGAAAATCCTATTTAAATTCATTGGGATCTTATTATTTTATTTGTAGAGTGCGCTATGTACTCGTTTTCTATCTGAATGCAATTTTGAGCGATTCCTTTTGAAGATATAGATTTGGCATTTTCTCGAATACTTGCTGTCTTACCTAATGGTAACTGAATGAAAGATTAGTGATAATAGGTGCATTATTAAATTTTAAACTTGTCATTTAGTAAATTATAAAGTTCCATATATAAAAAGAAAACTATTGAATGGATATTTTTATTCTTGTTCTGTTAGAAAGAATCTCTGGTTAAATTATAGTATGAGAAAATAATAAGTTGGAATTGTATCCATATTGTATAGAGGAAAATCACACTAACTTTGGAAATCTATGATGAGTTTTGATTAAGGTAGTATAGTGTATTTTTAAAGATTTTACTAGTTCCATGAGATCCAAGTTTAAAGGTAAGTGCATCCCTCTATTAAAGTTTCTGTATTTTGTTTTACTTATGTACTTATTGCATTTAAGACCTCCAACTTGGGGAAACTGTCCATTAAAATAAGCCATGCTAATGCTTCCCAAACCTTTTTCATGACATGTTATCCTTGGACAACAGAATTACACGGTACCCAAGGATAAGTTGTTAAGGGGGCTAGAGAGTATCAATGTCAAGTTAAATGAAAGCATTTATGACATGCTTTTGCAATATGTATTTGTGATAAAGAAAAGAAAGCACCAAGGAGTACATTAAATATTGAAATTTTATGATTTTATGCTTGAAATAGCTGTATGTAATTCCTGAATAATACTTCACCATAATGAGAAATTTGCTCACGTGAATAGCAGGAAGCAAAAGGCAAAAAGCTATGTACTAGCTTTTCTCCAATCAATGGAACTGTTTTCCTTCTGTTAACCAGAGTTTGAACAATTCTTTAAATTGTACGTGAAGATTTAAAATATCTTAAAGGTCTTTCACTCTTTCATTTACAAATGTAATGTTGAACATTCTTTTGATAATAAGTATGAATTTTAAGTCTATCACACATTTTCATGTCAAGTATTTTAAAATGATACCTACATGCCACTAGTCTTAAGTATTCTACTTTAGTGTTCAGAGTGTGACACAGTCAGACATCACCAATGAACTGTTTTTAACCATAATTTTGTAAAGTTGCATTTCTGCCTTGACGCTATAAACCTAGTTTTCTCACACATTATTTTATTTTTAACACAACAAGAGTGATGTGCTCCACTAGCATTTCTTCCTATAAAACTGAAATCAGGCAGGACTCTAGCAGCTTTGAGTTTATCAGATTTGCCATTTTGATAGCATCAATTTAATATGGAATATAGATCCGTGAATGGAATGGAGTGACTTATTCCTCAGGGGTTTTAGAATGAGCTCTCGATGTAAAACCTTGACACCTTTCTGTTGGTGCATCTGTATCATCAGTGAAGACTCATGCAGTGCCTTCTGTAGTATCATTTCTTTTCCTTTTCAAGTACAAATATACCAAGTTGAATATTTTTTATTTTATTACCAGTAGTTTGTTTTACTGTTTCTTTGTAAAACAAATAACATTCTGCTAAACATTCCTCTTCAAGGATTCTATCTAGAACTGTTAGCTAAGTGCAGTTACTAATGTCCATATAGTCAGTACTCCATAGTTTAAATGTTTTTGATTTAGTAATCTTTTGGATTGGTGTTTTTGCTGTGCCACTTTCCTTGTTACTGCGTGCAGTAATAGACTTTAATATATTACTTAAAAAGTGGTCCTTTTCTATTATGCTTGTTCCATTGGCCTCAGACATTACACTGACACTTTCTATGCAGGTTGACAACTTAAGCAAATCTGCAGTTGCCACAAGACATGTTAAAGACACTTTAGCTTTAGCCATTAATAGCACAGACTTGTCCACCATCTTTAGCACAATACACATTTTTGTAATCCACCTCAAAAAAGCTTCAACCTGTTCCCCCAGTCCCCCATTCCCCTACCTCATTACCCTGTTCTATTTTTTTCCTTTTGTTCCATAGCCTACATCAATTCCCACTATGCTTCTTAATTTATGTATTTGTTTATTATTTATACACTTAAACATAAGCTCTCTGAGGGCAGGGTTTTGTTTGCTGACATGTCCCAAACTATGTCCCATCATAATTATTTAGTAAATGTGCTGAATATATGAATTAATATTTAAATAGAAATTTGTAAAGGACAGTAGGCTTTTTTATTACTTTAGGAAGTGTATTTAAGAGAGCTCCTCTACATTTGTAAAAGTGTTGTAAGCAAATTGCACCAAAAAGATTTAAAAATTTGGCCTAGGATAAACAGTATAGGACATAATGAAATATTAATTTGAAGTTCTCAAAATTTTATAAACTTTTACTATTATTGTGAGATAAAAATAATTTGAAAAATGTGTCCTTAAGCTGTTTAGACCAGAAGAACTCTTTAATGTATTGATTTAATTAAATTATCTTCCAATTTTATTTGTCCTTAAGAAAATCCTTCCTGAATGATAAAAATAATCATTTTTTATGGAATTTCATCAAGAATCAGTTTGACTAATTGTTAACATCAAAGCTGTTAATAAATATAGATTAAGAAAAATCAAGAAATCAGTTATTTCCGTGGAGGAATACCTAATCTCAAACAATAATTATAATAAAAGTTACAGTTATATATGCCTTCTCTGTTAGTAGAAACATATGAAATAGAACAAATTAAATTGAAATAAAAACTGAAGTATTTTAATGCACATAAAACCAAAACTCCATTGATGATAAACCAGGCTGAAGTGGCATTTGAATGAAGTACTGTAGTTCAACAGGAAGGTATCATGGGACACTTACTTTATATACATTATATTATTTATATAGATAAAATAAGAGCGTGTGCGAATATCTATATCTTCCTCTTCATAAAATAAAGTAATAACTACCTAACGCGGGAAGTTTGGAGTTAAAAATTCTAATAGCATTGAAATACTCATTTGATTTTAATTTTACAACCATTATGTCATGGCACATTTGTAATCCATTTGCAGGGCATTAGCAATGGTAAGTCATGTAACCAGTCACTTGCTTGGAAAGAGGACAGGTGTCAAAACCCCTTCCCTTTCTTACATGCGACTTTAAATCTTAATCATATTTGAAGATTCCATTTTCCTATGTGTTTTCTTTTTCCCTGAGAGGAGAAAGATTTGTTTTTTAGAATTATAGAATCAAAGTTTAAAAAGATATCTCCAGAGTTTTCTGTTCGCCCCTCTGCACGATGTGCATGATGCCATGCTGCACAGAGTCACTGCAGCACTGCCAATGAAACACGGCCTGTTCTCTGCCCACAGGACCCTAGAGTGGAGGGCTGGACTGGATTGGATTGGATCAGTTTGGATTGGTTTGGAGAGTTTGTCTTTTCTAATAGGGTCTTTCTATTTAATTTCCATAGATTTTTCTTAGTGTCAGGAATAAAATGACTCATCAGAGCTACCTCTAGTGGAAGAAAAAAACTAAGGCTGCTTACTGTGTTTCATTTCTTTAAGCACATATCTTTCATTTTTAATCATTAAAGCCAAATACTCTAAGAAGTGGCATAACATGAACATTTTGATACTGATAATTTTTTGCATGATACTGGCCTAGGGTATATGTTACTTAGGTGATCTATTAAGCGCTGTGATCCTATATGTGGCCTGCTTAATCCTATATTCTGAATTTTATTTAGAGTTACCTTTTATTAAGCATTACCATGCTTTCCAAGAGTTATGACTAACCAAAATATACCAAAACACTGAAAGTATAACAAACATAATTTATAATTTGATGATTCAGAAGATTCCTTGTTATATTCATGTGACTCAGAGCTGTCATTATTGATTTGGTTTTATGAATACCATTTCCTATAAATTAGAGTTATGAAATAATAATAGGCCAACTAACAAAACTTTTATTATAAGAAAGTTTCCTGTGATTACAGTGTGCAATCATTAGTATGTTGTTGTCATTCAGTCAATTTGTTGAGTAGCTACTCTGTGCAGGGCTTGGCGCTAGGAGCTGTGTTGGTTACCAAAATTTATGGCATAATTTCTTCTAACAGAGTATAATTCATAAGAGTAGAAGAATTCTTGCCTTATCTTTGGGAATCCATTACATAATAATGTTTTATTTTCTTTGAGAAGGTAATTAATTAGTCTATTATCTCCATCTCTATACAAACCTATTCTAAATATGTTGTCCTTAATGCAAATTAGAGAACACTGTGTAAGAAATATTTCCAATATATACAATTCTTACACTATTATATATATATATTCAGAAAATTATTAGCTAAGTTTGCATTGAAAATTAAAGTATTACGTATGTATAAGTTGATTTATTTTGCTTTTACATATATTTATTAGATTCATTAATTCTACTCTACAAATAGTAATTAGTGAAACATATTGTGTATTCAACAAAAGATAAATCAAAGGGTACTAATTCTCATTCAGTTCATATTATTATTCTTAACTACTTAATAAAAGTAATTTTTTGTCTGCACATCCATCTGAAGTTGACTACAAGATGTTCATTTAATATGCTATGTATGTCTTCAGTTGTCAGTATATAATATTTTTTTGTGTACTGTGAGATATCTCCCTAAGAACCTATCATAAAATATATATTTGTACCTATATGTTCCCACAAATATATATTTCTACAATGTGAAATGGTAAACCATTTATCATACTGATAAAACACAAAAACTACTGATAAATCAACTCACTGATTTCAGAAATTTTCATATATTACTCAAACCTAAATCCTTAAAGACGGTTTAGCAGTATAAAGTTTGAAAAAATCCTCCTTATTTTAACTCTTATATAATTGTCATATATGAGTTTGATTTTAAAGTATTAACTTTCTTTTATTAAAAAAGTTTGAGTTGCCCAGTAAAGGTAAAAACGTTAAAAGGGCTCTCTAGAAGTCAGATCTAATTTGAGTATCAATGTTTATTATAAGTCTGTAGGATATAATTGCTAGTCTAATAGTTTTTCTTGACACAAAAGTACATCTTCAGGTTTATTCTTTGTTTAAAAAATTTATTGTGGTTAGATGTTGGGTTTAAAGTAACACTCATTAAAACATTGAGCATTCATGATAAATTGTACCCAAGAACTAAATTGAAAAAATAACTGACTTTATGAAGAAATGGCTGAAAAATGCAATGCAAGTTTGTAAATATATGTGTATATGTATCTATACATGTATATAATGTATACATAGACATATAAATAAATATAAAAATATATGAAATAAATTTTATATATTTGTAAATAGATAGCCTGAGTACTTTGATGGGAATGCATCACAGTTTTAGATATGAATTTCTTATGGATTTCCCAATTTCACTTATTAGTAACTAGAGCTTAGATTTGGGTTATTTAACATTAACTTAGAAAAGGTGGATTAGGCAAATACCAAGAGCTGACAGACTAAATAAACCTTTTTGATGTTTTAGAGTCATTGACTAAATCCAAGGATATATAAGCGTATTGAAATATACTTAGTTTTAAAATGTAAAGCATTTATTACTCATGTACTCATCCATGTATTTATTCTTTCATGCAACATCCATCTCCATTATTCCATAAGGGATTCAATATGTCACAATTACAAAGTGTTAATTTTATTCCTTTATCTTGGAAGGAAGGTATATCATACTGCCTTTATTGAGTTTTTATCTTTCTATAGTGTTTAATGTTCTAACTTTTTAACTTACATAAAATTTGCAGTAGCTTGTTATGCCACCATGATAATTTTGAAGTAGCAATTTAGAGCAAAAGATTTAGATGAATTTGATTGGTTTTAAATTAGCTGCATGTTCATTAATTCTCAATTTTTCTCTTTTATGCAGAGGTACCTACCTATTGACACTATAGAATCTGGCATTCATCCAGTATATTTTTGCAGCACTCACTATATTGAAATGCTACTGAAAGCAGAGGTGCCACTTGTATTTTCAGCTTTTCACATGTCTGGTTTTGCACCATCACAGGTAATCCATAGGAAATAGTATTTCTTCAACTCCAAGATCTCAGTGTATTTAAAGAAAATTACATTCTCATCAAATATAGGAAATACATTGAAATTAATCACGTCATTTTTGTAAGTAGTCATACGTCTCTATGTGTTTAAATCTTTAAACTGGCTTTTTTCCCCCAGGTCTTTTATAACATATAGGTTTGCTTTATTGTAGATCCCTGGCATTCACGGATGTTGAGTTCTGTTTCAGCTATTCAAGAGATAGACATTCTGAAAGTCTATGACATGTAGCTTTTTTTTTTTCAACATCTTTATTGGAGTATAATTGCTTTACAATGGTGTGTTAGTTTCTGCTATCTAACAAAGTGAATGAGCTATATGTATACATATATCCCCGTATCCCCTCCCTTTGCGCTTCACTCTCACCCACCCTATCCCACCCCTCTAGATGGTCACAAAGCACGGAGTTGATCTCCCTGTGCTATGTTGCTGCTTCCCACTAGCTATCTACTTTACATTTGGTAGTGTATATATGTCCATGACACTCTCTCCCTCCATCCCAGCTTACCCTTCCCCCTCCCCAAGTCCTCAAGTCCTTTCTCTATGCCTGCATCTTTATTCCTGCCCTAACCCCTAGGTTCTTCAGAACCTTTTTTTTTTTTAATTCCACATATATATGTTAGCATACGGTATTTGTTTTTCTCTTTCTGACTTACTTCACTCTGTATGAGAGACTCTAGGTCCATCCACCTCACTACAAATAACTCAATTTCGTTTAGTTTTATGGCTTAGTAATATTCCGTTGTATATATGTATCACATCTTCTTTATCCATTCATCTGTCGATGGACACTTAGGTTGCCTCCATGTCCTGGCTATTTAGATAATGCTGCAATGAACATTGTGGTACATGACTCTTTTTGAATTATGGTTTTCTCCAGGTATATGCCCAGTAGTGGGATTGCTAGGTCGTATGGTAGTTCTATTTGTAGTTTTTTAAGGAACCTCCATACTGTTCTCCATAGTGGCTGTACCAATTCACATTCCCACCAACAGTGCAAGAGGGTTCCCTTTTCTCCACACTCTGTCCAGCATTTATTGTTTGTAGACTCTTTGATGATGGCCATTCTGACTGGTGTGAGGTGATAACCTCATTGTAGTTTTGATTTGCATTTCTCTAATGATTAGTGATGTTGAGCATCCTTTCATGTGCTTGTTGGCAATCTGTGTATCTTCTTTGGAGAAATGTCTATTTAGGTCTTCTGCCCATTTTTGGATTGGGTTGTTTGTTTTTTGGATATTGAGCTGCATGAACTGCTTGTATATTTTGGAGATTAATCCTTCGTCAGTTGCTTCGTTTGCAAATATTTTCTCCCATTCTGAGGGTTGTCTTTTCGTCTTGTTTATGGTTTCCTTTGCTGTGCAAAGGCTTTTAAGTTTCATTAGGTCCCGTTTCTTTATGTTTGTTTTTATTTCCCTTTCTCTAGGAGGTGGGTCAAAAAGGATCTTGCTGTGATTTATGTCATAGAGTATTCTGCCTATGTTTTTCTCTAAGAGTTTTAGAGTATCTGGCCTTATATTTAGGTCTTAATCCATTTTGAGTTTATTTTTGTGTATGGTGCTAGGGAGTGTTCTAATTTCATTCTTTTACATGTAGTTGTCCAGTTTTCCCAGCACCACTTATTGAAGAGGCTGTCTTTTCTCCACTGTATATTCTTGCCTCCTTTATCAAAGATAAGGTATCCATACTGTGCGTGGGTTTATCCCTGGGCTTTCTATCCTGTAACTTTGATCTGTTTTTCTGTTTCTGTGCTAGTACCATACTGTCTTGATTACTGTAGCTTTGTAGTGTAGTCTGAAGCCTGGGAACCTGATTCCTCCAGCTCTGTTTTTCTTTTTCAAGATTGATTTGGGTATTCGGGGTCTTTTGTGTATTCCATACAAATTGTGAAATTTTTTGTTCTAGTCCTGTGGAAAATGCCATTGGTAGTTTGATAGGGATTGCATTGAATCTGTAGACTTCTTTGGGTAAGTATAGTCATTTTCACAATGTTGATTCTTCCAATATAAGAATGTTGTATATCTCTCCATCTGTTTTTCTAATCTTTAATTTCTTTCATCAGTGTCTTATAGTTTTGTGCATACAGGTCTTTTGTCTCCTCAGGTAGGTTTATTCCTAGGTATTTTATTCTTTTTTTTGCAGTAATAAATGGGAGTGTTTCCTTAATTTCTCTTTCAAATTTTTCGTCGTCAGTGTTTAGGAATGCAAGAGTGTTCTGTGCATTAATTTCATATCCTGCTACTTTACCAAATCATTGATTAGCTCTAGTAGTTTTCTGGTAACACCTTTAGGATTCTCTGTATATAGTATCAATGTCATCTGCAGACAGTGACAGCTTTACTTCTTCTCTGATCTGGATTCCTTTTATTTCTTTTTCTTCTCTGATGGCTGTGGCTAGAACTTCCAAAACTATGTTGAGTAATAGTGGTGAGAGTGGGCAACCTTGTCTTGTTCCTGATCTTAGTGGAAATGGTTTCAGTTTTTCACTATTGAGAACAGTGTTGGCTGTGGGTTTTTCATATATGGCCTTTATTATGTTGAGGTAGGTTGCCTCTATGCCTACTTTCTGGAGCGTTTTTATCATAAATGGGTGTTGAATTTTGTCAAAAGCTTTTTCTGCGTCGTTTGAGATTATCCTATGGTTTTTCTCCTTCAGTTTGTTAATATGGTGTATCACATTGATTGATTTGCATATATGGAAGAATCCTTGCATCTGTGGGATAAACCCCACTTGATCAAGGTGTATGATCCTTTTAATGTGCTGTTGGATTCTGTTTGCTAGAATGTTGTTGAGGATTTTTGCATGTTTGTTCATCAGTGATATTGGCCTGTAGTTTTCTTTCTATGTGACATCTTTGTCTGGTTTTGGTATCAGGGTGATGGTGGCCTCGCAGAATGAGTTTGGGAGTGTTCCTCCCTCTGCTGTATTTTGGAAGAGTTTGAGAAGGATAGGTGTTAGCTCTTCTCTAAATGTTTGATAGAATTTGTCTGTGAAGCCATCTGGTGGTGGGCTTTTGTTTGTTGGAAGATTTTTAATCACAGTTTCAATTTCAGTGCTTGTGATTGGTCTGTTTATATTTTCTATTTCTTCCTGGTTCAGTCTCGGAAGATTGTGCTCTTCTAAGAATTTGTCCGTTTCTTCCAGGTTGTCCATTTTATTTTCATATAGTTACTTTTAGTAATGTATCATGATTCTTTGTATTTCTGCAGTGTCAGTTGTTACTTCTCCTTTTTCATTTCTAATTCTATTGATTGGAGTCTTCTCCCTTTTTTTCTTGATGTGTCTGGCTAATGGTTTATCAATTTTGTTTATCTTCTGAAAGAACCAGCTTTTAGTTTTATTGATCTTTGCTATTGTTTCCTTCATTCCTTTTTCATTTATTTCTAATCTGATCTTTATGACTTCTTTCCTTCTGCTAACTTTGGGGTTTTTTGTTCTTCTTTCTCTATCTGCTTTAGGTGTAAGGTTAGGTTGTTGATTGGATATTTTTCTTGTTTCTTGAGGTAGGATTGTGTCGCTATAAACTTCCCTCTTAGAACTGCTTTTGCTGTGTCCCATAGGTTTTGGGTCATTGTGTTTTCATTGTCATTTGTTTCTAGGTATTTTTGGATTTCCTTTTTGATTTCTTCAGTGACCTCTTGGTTATTTAGTATGTATTGTTTAGCCTCCATGTGTTTGTATTTGTTACAAATTTTTTTCTGTAATTGATATCTAGTCTCATAGCGTGGTCAGAATAGATACTTGATATGATTTCAGTTTTCTTAAATTTACCAAGGCTTGATTTGTGACCCAAGATATGATGTTTCCTGGAGAGTATTCCATGAGCACTTGAGAAGAAAGTTTATTCTGTTGTTTTTTTGGCGGAATGTCCTATAAATACCAGTTAAGTCCATCTTGTTTAGTGTGTCATTTAAAGCTTATGTTTCCTTATTTGTTTTCATTTTGGATGGTCTGTCCATTGGTGAAAGTGGGGTTTTAAAGTGCCCTACTATGATTGTGTTACTATCAATTTCCCCTTTTATGGCTGTTACCATTTGCCTTATGTATTGAGGTGCTTCTATGTTGGGTACATAAATATTTACAGTTGTTATTATGTTCTTCTTGGATTGATCCCTTGATCATTACATAGTGTCCTTCTTTGTCTCTTGTAATAGTCTTTATTTTAAAGTCTGTTTTGTCTGATATGAGAATTGCTACTCCAGCTTTCTTTTGATTTCCATTTGCATTTTTAAGGCGATGATAATATCTCCTCCATAAGGCTTCTGTAAGGATTAAGTAGGGTAACTAAGGGCAAGAATTCTCATCACCACTGTGTATCTGGTATGTGAGATACTGTATCTTATCTAACAATTAGCGTTCTTGTCTCTGCTTTTGGGGTACTGGGAAGGTTTAATGATTTTTTGAGGGCCTGGAATTGGAAATGTCATATGCAGTAGCCACAGATGTCTCCCTCCTGTGCATGGTTAGTCCTTCATTGGTGGAGTGTGGATTGTTTCTTCACTATGTTATCAGGCTCAAGTTTAATATTGTAGAACTTAAACCTTTTTTCTAATTTTAGAATCTTTAGGTCAGAGTCCCAGAAGGTAGAAATACTTAATCAAAAAGATATGAACACTTTTAAGGCTCTTGATGCATATTATCAAATTGCTTTGATTTTTCTTCTAAGAAAAATGAAGAGACTTTCTGTCCTTCAGGACCATGTATTTGGCTTTTTTAAAGCTAATTGCTAAATTTTTAAAATTTGGGAGGTTTGGGGAGTTTTTTAAACATTAATAAGGTTGATTATAATTCCACAGCTTTATTAATTAGATGTATCTTTTTATTAATTGCCCACCTGTCTTAGTGTTTCCTATTAACTTGTAAATAGTCTTTAAATGTAACTACCACTATCCAAATCTCTTCAATTCTTGAGTAATAAATATTTTACGTATTTACTTTTGTAATATATTGGCCATTTACTTATTTACTATTGTATTTTACTTATTGTAACTTTATATTGTGTCTTAAAGTGGGGTAAGAGTAAGCCTATCATTTCCTTCCTAACTCTGTCCTTAAAAGGTTAGTTTAGCTATTTCTACCTAATGGTTCCTCTATGTGCACTTTAAGGTAATTTTTCCCAGTTCAAAGTGGGCATTTGAGTTTGAAATTTAGATTGCTATTATGTTAAACTATAGATCCTCACTGTACTCAACTTTCCTATCTAGGAACATGGTAAGCTTTGACATTTATTTTCTTTATGTTATATTTTACTAAAGTTGTAAAGCTTTTTCCAAAGAGGTGTAGTACATTTCTCATTACAGATATTTCTAATTAGTTTAGCTTGATCTCTTTTTCAGTTCTATTTTCTCTTTGGTTATTATTAATAACTAGTAAAGTCATTAGCTTTTGTATGTTAATTTGGTTATATGTTTTTTCTAGATTTTTGTTAATTTTTTCCTCCAACCTTCTAATATACTTTATTTCTCTTTCATTCTTTTTTTAATTATGTAATTTTTCATTAAGCATAATACCCTCCAGGTCCGTCCCATGTTGTCCCAAATGGCAAAATTTTATTCTTTTTTATGGCTGAATAATATTCCATTGTATATATATGTACCACATCTTTTTTATCCAATTTATCTGTTGATGGACACTTATTTTGCCTCCATTTCTTGGCTATCATAAATAGTGCTGAATATGAACATTAAGGTGCATATATAACAAATCAAAAGCAGACTCACATATACTGAGAACAATCTAGTAGTTACCAGAGGGGAGAGGTTTGAGTGGAGGGGCAAAATAGGTGAAGGGGTTTAAGAAGTGCACACGACTAAGTAAGCAGGTTGTTAAATAAAATATACAGATCTCTAGAGTAAAAATAATAAGGTTAACTAGAATACAAAAAATTAAATGTAGTTAGAAATATATATTTGTTGATTACAGCATAGGAATTATAGTCAGTATTGTAGAATAACTTTATATGGAGTATAATCTGTAAAAATATCAAATTACTGTGTTATACACCTGAAACTAATATAACATTTTAAGTCAACTATACTTCAACAGAAAATTTTTGGAAAATTTTCCAGTATAATACTAAGTAATAGTGGCTTACTTGTTTTAGACTTGAATGATTACTGGGAGTTCATCCAGCATTTCACCATTAAGTAGTAACTATTTATGGAGAGTATTGTTCCCTGTCATGCTATGGACGAATCTTTCTAGTCTATGTAAGGTATTGAATTTTGATTTCTTTAATCACGTGAGAATGTTGAATTTTGTCAAGTTCCTTTATGGTTAAGATTATCTTGATCTTGGAACTTATTTGACCTGTTTATAGGACATGTTGATAGATTTTTTAATAGTAAACTATCTTTGCATTCCTTTGGATTTGTCCTACTGGAGGTCTTTTTCTTTTAACTAGACAGTATAGTTCCTGACATTATGATATGTGCCTTTATACTTATTTTGAAGAGACCTTATGTCATTTATTACATCTACTTGCATCAGGTTACTCTGCCTGCTGAATTTTAAATTTCCTGAAGTTTAATAAGAAGTCTAAATATAACAGAGGAATTGCATGTAGTGGAAAAGCCAATTCTTTCTGTGCCAATTCTAGCTCTTATTGTGTATGTACCTAAAACACTTCTGAGAATTTTGAAACAGAAAATGTTTAATTCTGCTTGGAAGTAGTTACTTAAATATTTACTATAAGCTCAACAATCCATTCTTTCTATTTTTTTTTTAATAATTCAAGCCGGGGGGCAGTATGTTCCTGAGAGTTCCTTGTGTCATTCTAGTCTTGATTAATATGATGTATATTGTCTAATATCTCCAATCATTTATTAAATTGCTAACATATAACCTTTAAGAATGGACTACTAAAAACTGTGGGGAAAAACTTTCAATACCTAAGGCCCCACTATATGAATTTGGTACCTCTTTATCATTTTGGCATCTCTTTAACAATTTGATATATGTTTATCAATTTGAAACTGCATACATGTAGCAGGTTTACCTAATAAAAACTACTGCATTATTTCTGAGTAGTAATGTTAGTATGTTTCTTAAATTTATCTAATGTAAAAATGCCTTTCTAATGGCTCCTTATGTGAGCTAATCATTTTGTGCCTTAAGTGTGTATCATTGCTTTGTTTATATTATTTGCCATTTTATTGCTAATTATGAACTATGAGAACAGCTTTTAAGTAACTAGGTATATGTGGTTAAGTAATTATTTGGGTACAAATTTTGTATTTCAAAGCTTATTTATTCTCATCTAATTAGGAGCGGTGGTTTTTGAAGTTGCGTATTTATAGACACTAAGGAATTGGTTGATTAATGAAGGAATTTGTGATCAGGTTGTTAAATAAAATATACAGATCTCTACAGTAAAAATAATAAGCTTAACTAGAATACAAAAAATTAAATGTAGTTAGAAATATATATTTGTTGATTAGAGTTTGAGTAACTGAGATTGGAAGGAAAATCAAAATTCAAATATATATTTTTTCTTTTTAAATGAACAGAAAATCACATGTTCTAACTAACTTTTTGACCAATTTTATTCTTTGGTTAAAAAAAACCTTTATTGTATTTTAGTAATTTTCGTGCTTTAAGAAGTACCCTTTATCTTTAATGATTTATCTTTTTTTCCTTGGGGTCATGATTCTGCGTATCAGTGATTATTGTACTGTACTGTGTCAGCAAGTGGGCTAACATGGATAATCCTCTGAATATATTTACCCCCACCATGAAAGCAGGATTAAAGAAAACTGTTTTATTATTTCATATTTTGTGACATAGTGCTTTTGTAAAATGCAAAATTATACAAATGTAAATCTAAATTTCAAGACTGGGAATGCCCCTTGTTCAGTCACATTCTTAAATGTGCATGTCCCCAAGCTTCCCCTTTGCTCACATTGTTGATGTTGCTACTTAAAATGATACCTTCTCCCTCCTTGTGCCCCATCTTTACTTGTCAGGTATTTATCCTTGATATCTGTCCAAATGGAAGCTTTTTGGATCACCTACAAGTAGATGATTCTGCTTTGAATTTGTATGCAGTTTCTGTATTATTCTTCTGGTAGAAATATATCTTTTTCTTTGTGGAATCGTTATTTGTGTGTTTACCTCTTTCTTACTAGTTGAAGTTCCTTAAAGGTACGTGTGCCTGACCTATCTTCAAGTCCTTTAAGTGTCTGACACAGTGTCTTGTCTAGAAGTGCAACAAAAATACTACCTTTTTATTTATAACAACTTTTTGCAGTATAAAAAGTGTGTTTCCAGATCTTATTTCATTTAAAATTTTAACTTCATGATAAATGGAGAAATTCAGGATCAGTGAAGTGAGTTAATTGACTTACTGATATCACCCTGATAGCGAGGACTTCACTTTAAACCACATCTTACTTTACTAATATTCTTTCTATGATGAACAAATAATGCCAGAAGAGCTGTTAAAAAGTGTCTTTGTATCATAAAACTTGATCATTTAGAGCATACCTATTTTGACTTAATCAGGTATCCATAAGTAATTGTTCTAACCAATGTTTTTACTTAAGAATTAAGTAAATATTTTGAAGATTTTTTTTTATATCTAGATACAAGTGAGAATAATTTACCTCAGCTAAAATAATTATGTTTGTCTTAGTGTTGCATCTTAATGTGCTTTGGCATAAGCTTAAGTATGATTAAGGAGCAAAATTTTCTAGGAAGGCTATGGTACGTTTTGATGCATATTGTATAAGTGATTTTCCTCCCTCTTTATCCTAAAAAGACATTCAAATGTTTCAAATTATAATTCAGTGTAAGGAACATTGGTTTACTATAAAAACATAATTAGTTTGTTTCACTTTCTTTGTAACCTATTCCATAAACTACTAATAATATTTTCTCAATGACTGTAAGGCCTCAACTGCTTGGTTTTGAAAATATAGTGTATTTTTGAGACTTATAAGAGGGAATTTGGCAGTATCTAGCAAAAACATATGTGCATTTACCCTTTCATCCAGCAGTCTCATTTATAGAAATCTATCCCAGAGATACACGGACAAAAATTTTGAAAATGTATGTGTACAAATATGTTTTTATAGCATATAGTATCAAAAGACTAGAAATAATGCAAGTGTCCATAAACGGGATTCTTGAATGAGTTATGGTTTATCCACAGGGTAGCCCTATGCAGTTATAAAAATGAATGAGAAGTACCTCTGTATATTGCCATGGAGTGATATACAGGATCTTTTGTTAAGTGAGAAAAAGGTGGAGACAAAAAAGAGTGTTTAGTACATTACTATTTGTATGAGAAAGGGTGGAGATATAAATACATGTACAAATATCCTTATATTAAAAATATGAAAGAATGTATCATATTTTGTTAAACGATTTCTTATAGGGATAGGGAAAAGAATAAGCTGAAGAATCAGGAAATATACCTTACTTTGTCTTTTTACTTTGGAGTCATTTAAATAGTTCATATAATAATATAAACACATATAATTAAATGAACCTAACAGTACCCACTTGATAGTATAACCTTATGAGGCACTTTATTTTTTTTAACCATTTTTAAATTATAGTTAATTTACAATGTTGTGTAAGTGATTCAGTTATACATACATATATATGTGTGCGTGTATATATATATGTTATTTTCAGAATCTTTTCCATTATAGGTTATTACAAGACATTGAATATACTTCCCTGTGCTCTACAGTAGGTCCTTGTCATTTACCTGTTTTATATATAGTAGTGTGTATATGTTAATCCCAAACTCCTAATTTATCTCCCACACCTGCTGTTATCCTCTCTGGTAACCATAAGTTTGTTTTCTATGTCTGTGAGTCTCTGTTTTGGTAAATAAGTTCATTTATATCGTTTTTTTTAGATTCCACATATAAGTGATACCATATGATAGTTGTCTTTCTCTGTCTGATTTACTTCACTTAGTGTGATAATATCTAGGTCCATCCATGTTGCTGCAAATGGCATTATTTCATTCTTTTTTATGGCTGAGTAATATTCCATTGTGTATATGTGCCACATCTTCAGTATCCATTCATCTGTCGATGGACACTTAGGTTGCTTCCATGTCTTGGCTATTGTAAATAGTGCTGCAGTGAACATCGGGGTGCATGTATGTTTTCAAATTAGAGTTTTCTCCAGATATATGCCCAGGAGTAGAATTGCTGGATCATATGGTAGCTCTATTTTTAGTTTTTACGGGACCTCCATACTGTTCTCCATAGGGTCTGCACCAGTTTACATTCCCACCAACAGTATAGGAGGGTTTCTTTTTCTCCACACCCTAAAAGGCACTTTAAAGCACAGTAATTTGACTGTACATGCCAAGTAATACATTGTCTAAATGACAAATAAAACAGCAAAAATACTACTGTTTTAAGTAATTATATTGCTTGTGGTCATGTTAGTATTATTATTCTGGATTGTTATTTTTGTCATGTGTGGTAAATGAAATGAAAACTTAACTCAGTTTGTTTTAAAGCAAACACAGATGTAACATATAGGAATTTACGATGTGTTTTATCTTAAAATTTTTAAAGAGGGGAAACCTATACAGGAAAATGGACTTCAGACATATCAGCCAGTCAGAATTTTGAAGCTTTGATGAGTCTGGTTCATGTACTGCTTTTTTCCTTTTATGTATATTTGGAATAATTCCATAATAAAAATGTTAAAGAAAAAAGTTCATCATGTCTATTTGGACACATACTATTTCTTTTGTCCTGTTGGAGTCCTAGACTGTCAGCTGATTCACGGACTATTTCATTTTATAAATATAGAGAAGTTACTTCCTTAACTCATGGTTCAGCATTCTTCCAGGGAAATAGTGTTTTAGAATTCTATTACAATTTAATAATTCTGGAGTATCTTACATATATAATAGCAATAGCAGATACAGTTCCTACCAAGTGAAGAAGGTCATATATTTAAAAAGTGTATGTCTCCTCTTTAAATATAAGTCCCATGAGAGCAGGAACTAAATGTCTTTTGTTCACAGAAGAATTATAACACTTGTAGATTAGGTACATAAATGTTCGTTAAATAATAAACATTTGTACCTTTGTTATAGAAAAACATTTACATAGCACTTGATATATTTTCAGAGTGCTTTCAATTATAATCTCTCTTTTTCCTTTCCTAAATTTCCCATCTGTAGAAAAGGCTGGTATTATTCTCCATTTAATGGAAAAAAATAGACATTGTATAGAAAACACTGCATGAATGTTGCGTAAATGCCAGAAAATTGCCACTGCATTAGAAACTATGTAAATAAATAAGTAATTGCAGATTTAGGGGCAACTTTTTTTAACCAATATGGGTAAAGCTTTATGGATAAGTAAGTATTTTGACTTCGGATATCTTTGTTTGAATCATATAAAATTGCTAGGCTTAAAGGTCAAAATGAGCTGACGATCAACAGTTCCACACCATTCAACCTGTAGAATAGGCCAACTAGAAAGAAGATAGAAACCGTTACCCCTTCATTACTGTCGACTTGCTAGTCACCTATGAAGCTGACAACTGAATGGGAACTGCTTTCTCTGGCTACTTGGATCATTTGTATTAATTTTCACTCTTCGGTTGTTTCTCCTTCTTCATTCATCCAGAGTCTCTCATTTTCATTAACAAAGCGTGGCCCTAAGTTGATTGGTATTAGCATCTGTAGCAAAGAACAGACAGAAGCCTGGCAGCAGTGCATTAGGGAATTAAAAACATTTTGCTTCTAGTCAAAGAACCACTGACTCTTTCAAGCCATCTAGTCAAGTAGGAGCAAGAGATATATTTCCTCCCCAGGGCAGCTGAGCTATACTGTGTGGATACTTGATTAGGCAGTGGAAGTTGGTGATGAGCTTTGCATACCAACCTTCCCTCCAGGTCAAGATCTAGGAGAAGAATCCTGTTGCTGCCAAGTGAAAAGTAAAGTTGTGACCAAAGGAAATTAAATATATCCTTCCTGTTGACAAATATTGGATGTTCACAGATATATTTTAATTCAATATTGAGTTAACCCATGGGCTCTATGAAAAGATTTTGAAACATAATAGAAGGGAACATAATATTTGTAAAGGAAAATCCGATACCTGAAACAGAATTAAAGTTAAAAATAAAAAAAGAAAATATTTGGTCATGTATAGTTGGCATTATCAATAATAAGAAATATGACCAGAAAATGAGATGAAAAGATATGCCTATAATAGCCTGAAATTAAAAGGTTAATGGTTGACATGAGTAATGATGTATGGAAAACAAAAATTTTATGATACCATCTGGTATGGGCTGGTTTGTGCCCTTCCCTCCCTGCACCCCCCCCTGCAAAATTCATATGTTGAAGTCTTAACCCTCAGTACCTCAGAATGAGACTGTATTTGGAGACAGAGTCTTTAAAGGGGTAATTAAGTTAAAATGAGGTCATTAGGGTGGGTCTGAATCCAATATTATCAGTGTACTTATAAGAAGAAATTTGGACACCAGACACGTACAAGAGAAAGACCATGTGAAAACGTTGGGAGAAGACAGCCATTTACAAGCCAAGGAGAGAGGCCTCAGAAGAAACCAACCTTGCCAATACCTTAACCGTGGGCTTCTCCAAAATCTAGAGAAGATAAATTTCTGTTGTTTAAGTCACCCAGTCTGTTACCTTGTTACAACAACCTCAGCAAACCAATACACCTTGATAAAGGCAGTTAAAAGCAGAAGCAGCATCCCTCTAAACTGAATCAGCGAAATAAAAGCAAATTTTAGAAACTGTTCAATAATATACTTTTTAAAGGTCAAAACAGTGGAACAAAAAAGGAAAATTTGTGTATGTGTACTTTATCTATGACAAAGTGAGATAAGCCTCCATATCTCCTCCGTTCCTTCCCACCTCTAAAGAACAAAACTATAGGGAAGAGAGGTTCAATCAAAGAAATCTTTCCTCAGTGGTAAATTGTAAATCATAAATTAAAAATATTGGAAAGTGTCTTAGTTTCCCAGGACTGTAGTATCAAAGTACTACAAAGTCAGTAACTTAAAACAACAAATTTATCATCTCACAGTTTTGGGGGATAAAAGTGTTGGCAAGGCTCTGTTCCCTTTGAAGGCACTGGGGAAAGAACTGTTTGAGGGCTCTCTCCTAGCTTCTGGTAGCCTTAGATATCTCTTGGCTTATAGATGCGTCACTCCAATCTTCTGTCTTCACGTGACATTCTCCATGTGTGTCCTTTCAACTTCTGCCTTCTGTGTGTGTTCAGATTGTTCAGTTTCCTTGATACCAGTCATATTGGAATAGGGTTCACCCTAATGACCTCATTTTAACTTGATTACCTCTGTAAAGACTCTGTTTTCAAATAATGTCATATTCATAGGTCCTGGGGTTTAGGACTTTGACATATTTTGGGGGGGAGACACAATTCCACCTGCAACATTAATGTACCAAAATATTAACAATGTTAATCACTGTATTTTTTTAAGTTTTCTGTTTGTTTTTGTGATGGGTATGTATTACTTTTATAATCTGAAAAATATTATTCAGAAAGTAAAGTAAATGATTTTTGTAAAAAGTCTCATTTTTGAATTCTATTCATTAGCTCTCAGTTTTTATGTTATATAATTCTAGTTGGTTTAAATTGTTTTCTGATTCACCAAGAGTCCATATGCATATTTAGCAATCATCATCTGCATAATTATACAGCTGTGATTATAGGTAGGATAGAAAAAGCTCCCATCGCTGAGAGCTAAATAGTCTCAGCATTTGTTAAAATAGTCTCAGCATTTGTTAAAATAGTCTCAGCATTTGTTATCTGTAGAGAGCAGACTGGTGTTATGGTAAGAGGAGGAAAATATGACTAAAGAAGGCATTTAGCAATAGCATATGAACAGTGTGAACACCATCCAGTTACCCCTAAGTCCTGAATCCCTAGGCCATGAAACTTCTCACACATTAGGCAAATAGGTGAAGCATCCTTATTAGGCTTCTTGTATGCAAAATGTCTTTCTATTTTGATTAAATGCTAAGCTCTTCATTGGTTTTGTGTGAGTTATTGGGTACTGTTTTTTAAAAGTCAAATATGGCTTTATAAGCTTTCTAATGAACTAAATTCTTTTTTTTTTTCTTCCCTAGATTTGCCTGCAATGGATAACTCAGTGTTTTTGGAATTATTTAGATTGGATAGAAATCTGCCATTATATTGCTACTTGTATTTTCCTTGGTCCTGATTATCAAGTGTATATCTGTATAGCTATATTCAAACATCTACAACAAGACATTCTACAGCACACTCAGATTCAAGATCTGCAGGTTTTCCTAAAAGTAAGTAACTTTACTTCTAGAGGAAAAATTTTGGCTGAAAGTTAATGGTCAACTTTGATGGTGTGTCTAATGCCAGATATTTTTCTAGACACTCATGAAATCCTAAAAACAACCTTGAGAGGTAGGTATTATCTTTATTTTAGAGATGAGGAAACCAAGGCACTGAGTTAAGTAAATTACCCAAGATTTTACAGCTGGTGAGTGGTGCTAGAGAGTGGTGGGCCTGGGATATGAAGTTAAGCTGCCTGGCTACAAAATTTTGCTTTCAGCCAGTATGCTGTGCCAAAAGGGCTTTTTTTTTTTTTTTTTTTTTTTTTTGGATATTCCTATATCTTATTTAGTCAATAAAAGTTCAAGTTACTGTGTGTTAATACAGAGCTTTGATACTTTTTAAAAACATTTAATGTAATTGCCTATACCTTCGTATTTTTCTAAACTATCAAATATTTTTATAAAAGGCTTTCCATGAAAGATTCTATCATAACACTCTTTTTAAAAAAGTCACTACTATATATAAGTTAATATTTTAAAGCAAGATATAGCTGCTTTCTTTCTCACAATAATGGGACTTTTGAAGCTCTGGACTTTAGAAAATGCAAGATATATAAATATATCTCTATGTGTGATTCTTCCTGGAAATCCAACTTTTTGTTTTAAGTTAAAATCTTTCCTTGAATTTAAAATATGTTTCCCTCCCCCTGCTACCCTCAGACACCATATGCACGCATATGCATACATACACCAAAACCAATATTAGGTTTTTTCTAGGTGGACAGATAATTGCTACGTGAATTAATTTTATCTTTATTCTTTACCATTAGATACTTATCAGTTATTTTTCATTTAATGATGATTTTTTGTAAGTACATGTTATTGATCATTTAAGATTGCGAAACTATCAAGCATTTTTACTTCATAAATACTGAATTCAAAAGGTCTCAAACTTTCTACATACATCAATAGAATTATGATCTTAGAAACATTTTTAATGAAATAAAGTATAACAAGACAATGGTCATACATGTAGAAGGAAAACTTAGGTAGAAAAAGAAAAAAGTGGTCTGTAAGAGGTAATTTAGAGAACAGGGATGGTTAAGTAAATGAGAATTATGTTGAGGACAAAATGTGGGTTCCTTTTCAGTAAGGGACGTTTTCATTAGTTGCAGTGGTCAGTTATAGAGATTTCAGTCTGAAATTTCCCCAAACTCTTATATTTTTATATCTCCTAACTTATAATTATCTAACCTCTTATCCTACTTTAGTTTCTCTTATAGTGTTTGTCACTGGCTGAAATTATTTTAGATATGTTTCTGTCAATCTTCCCCAGTATAATGTGTAATCTTCCACAAGGATTGTGATTTTGTCTATCTCGTTTACTAATGTATTTTTCAGTGCCTTGAACAGCACCTGGCACAGAGCAAGTGCTCAATAAATACTTGTGGATAGAGTAAACAAAGAATGTAAATAAATATAAAGGGAAAGATGAATGAACTTAGTTTTTATTCACATTGAATAACAAACATTACTAACATCTTCCTTTCTACCAGAAGGATATCCTTATATTTCATGACCTTTAAATCTGATTGATGTTGGTGATTATTGCAGTTTCATCCCTTTCTTGATTACTGCCAGGAAAAATTATAATAGGGTTTACAAATGGTGACCTCTTTAAATATTTCCCAAACTCTGTTGTGTTCTGAGCATAATCCTGTCAATTTAAAACTTAAATTTAAAGAATTTTAAAGTGAGGGTAAAAAGATTATCTTTACTACCTAAGTCCTATTTAAATTACTAAAATATTAGTTGAATTGGTTTAAATCCAAACTAAGAACATGTTGGCAAAGAATTAATTTTAGCACTTGTCCTGGAACTAACCTTACTTCTTACTCCTCCTATTTGCATTCATCTGAGGTATTAGGAAAAATGCCTTTCTAATACCTTTCTAATACCGTGACTTCACTGTATTTTTTGTTTTATTTTCAGCAGGTAGGTCTTACGGTCACTGATTTCTTTTGGTGGGTATTTTTCTTGTGAGATAAATTCCAATGTAGTTAATTTTGAAATATGCATTTACATACCCCTTTAAGTACTCCATTAAGCCCTGTTATAATCTCTTCTTTGCAAAGTATGTAAACATATGTATACTGTTTTTCACTTATTCACATATTACCCAATCATGAAATTTTGATTAAGGAAGTGATTTTTATTCTTCCTCCCCTCAAAAGATCCCCCTAGTCAGAAAGATATATGATTTTAAAAGTCCTCATTAAACTACAGTTAGGGAGATTAAACCTTGGAAATTATGTTTTATATCTGATCCAAAATCTCAGACTTGTTCAAAAGGAAAAATACTTATCAATAATTCTCCATATAACTACATACCACAGCCATAATAATATTCTTACATAGATTACATGTTGTGCCCTGACTCCACATATTTAATAATGACTGCTTCTGAGAGGAAAGAGGAGGTAGAGTAAAACAGGGGACTTTTACTTTTTATTGAGTATATTTATGTGGACTTTTTTTTTTTTAAAATAATGGGACCGTGCTTCTTTTGTAATAAAACAACTTTTTAAAAGGAAGATATTAATCATTATATAAAAATGGATAGAACAAGCATCTGACTGTGGTAAATAAGTTCAAATAATCAGGCCCAGTAGTTTCAGTAGTTTCAGTAGTTTCCAAACTACTGAAAAACCACAAGCATGTTTTCAGTTACAGTATTATCAGTTATCCTGAGAAACTTGAGATAATGAGATGATTCCAGAATTGAAAATACGGAGTTCTTTTCCCGGTTTTAAGTTTCATGCACTGACAGAAGGGGCATGTTGGAAATATTACTTTAGGAATAAAAATCTTTCTGAAACATGTAGTATAGACAAAATACCAACCCATTCTGTATTCATTTTGGTTTAGGCTCAAGATTTTAAATCAGGTAATTGAATCTAGACTCAGTGTTTGCATTTCTGGTAGGCCACTGAACAATTCTTCCTGATCAGTATATTAAAAAGATGACTTGAAATTTCTTAACTCAGGTTTACTAAAAAAAAAAAAAAAAAGCAAGCAATAAAACTTGTTTATGTTTCCTCATTTGATTAAACCACTAAAAGATTAGATGAATGCCATGGGTATAAGTTTATCAGCAAGGTGTTATCTGAGTTTTTCACAATATCTTTTTAGGCACAACAAGAATGTGGGTTGGATAATAGAGCAGCTAAGTGCATTATTCCCACACTGTGGTGACTGATAGATTAGTGCTGACCTAGAAGGCAACTTCTAAAGGTGTGCTGAAGAGCTTAGTCCTTGGACCTAATGTTTTTCTGTGACAGATGATGGTTCAGAAAATCTGTAGTCATCAAACATCCAGAAACAAAAACATCATCTGACAAAATAAATATTCTCAAATATCTCAGACTTGAAAGTCTAAAGTTGGGTTGGTTTATTTTTAATGGATGGATGGATCTCTCTCTCTCTCTCTCTCTCTCTCTCTCTCTCTCTCTCTCTCTCTCTCTCTCTCTCTCTCTCTCTCTCTCTCATGCACCCACCCACACACAAGCACCAAGTGTAGGGAGAATTACTTTGATAGTACTTCAGAAGACCCACTGTTTTACCAGACTGGCTGTATTGCATTCCTCTGCATGGTAATAGGCTGACAGTGATCTAGGTTTTAGATTATGAATTCAGCCTGGGGACAAACATCACTGAAATGCCGGGCTAGGAGAAGATTGCCTTCCAGTGAAAATCAGTCTGTGAAGACTCAAAATACTTAATTAAAATGCTTCAACTAAATCCTGCATATTATGGCAAAATCAATTTATAATTATGTAAAAATAAGATTAATTTCAACCCATCAGTAAATTGTCAAGAGGGTTTTTTTGTTGTTGTTACTATTGCAGCTGTGGTTACCTGAGCATGTTGACAGGGTAAGAAATGGAGATCAGACTGAAAATAATAATAATAATTGTATTCTAAGCTCTCAAAAGACAAAAGTGTTTATAGTATTAAAAATAATTCACCATCCAAAGGATCAGACACAACAAGCTCAGTATTATTCAACTGTGGTTTTCAGTTATGTTTTCTGCATTGACCTTATATCACTTGAGTCCACCTCAAGTTAAATTCTGCCACTCTGTGTAAGCTTGGGCATGTTGCTTACCTCTCCATGCTTCAGTTTTCTCATCTGTCTAATTGGGCATGAAATAATACCTATCACATAGAGTTGTTGAGGAACTAAATGAGATGATATCTGTAAAATACTTCTAGAACATTATCTGACACATTGCAAGTGCTTTTAAAAAAAAAAAGTAGCAGTTATTTGAGTTTCTACATCCCTGTTCATCCTTCTCTTGTATTTTTTTTACTTAAAAAATGTGCAAACAACACAGCAAAGGAAACAGGATTTTCTCCTGGATCCATTGCTAGACTGTATACTTTTGCTCCCATTTTCTTCTCCAGCTCCTGAGACATCTTGGTATTACATCATGTAGTAATACCAGGCATGTACTGCAGATCTATGTCAGGAACATTCTCTTACGTTGTATCTGATCAAGGCCTATTCCCTCATTTACCCAGCCAAAATTTAATCATCTCTGTAGTCATCACATATGCCATGTACCCCTCAGCTGAGTTAAAGTCTTTACGAATGCATACTTTATCCTAAATATTTAAGAACATCGTGTTCTCTCCAGAACTACACTTTCTGTCTAAACTTTCCTGATCTTAAAAATCACTAGGGTCCTTATTAAAACTGATATACCTAGATTCCTCCCAGACCTACTAAGACAGAGTTTTCATGACAGAGAACTACGTTGTCACATTTTAGTATAAAATCTCAAGTAGCTTGCAACCTTTAGAATATGTGAAAATGTTACCTTTGGAGGTTGAACACGAGGGATTCAGAAGTTTGGAAAATATTGGGTCCAGGAATTTCTAATTATACCAAACACTCTAGGAAGAATATACTAGAAGAAATGTGACTTACAGGTTGTTTGTGTTTCTACCGCTTTGACCAGGAAGGAAGATCCTTTTTTATATCATAGTTCAGACATAACACACAAGAGGTCATCTCCAGCAAGGGTAAAGAGCAGAACTAAGTTCACAAAACCCCTTCTCTTATGTAACTCTAACTGTATAATTTGGTGCTTCCTATGTGAGAGATGACATTAATATGGATCCTTTGTTAAGTTAGTGGATAGTAAGTTCTATATACCTTTTGTGGCAAAATTATTTTATATGCCTCCTGGTGATTATTAATTAGTTGACTCTTTGTTCCAATTTAACCCAAAGTGATGTATCTTACTTTTTTTCCTCCATACACTCTAAAGAGCTATTATCTTTTTTTAAAATCACCTTTTGAATGCATTAATAATTAAATATTAGGGAAACGGTATATCAGAAAATACCTAAACTTGGTCCTAAAATCTTAAAACTAGGGCATGTCGTGGTAGCACACTTCATCTTTTCATGCTTTGTATCTATTTACCACCCTGAAAGTCCTTATCTTCAATTCAAATTCCAAATTTACAGGGCTTGCAGTAGGTCTAAAAACATTTCTGCTGGAAACTATTTTTGAAAACTTTGATAAAAATGATGATTGAAATTATAGGTATAGCTTGATTTCCATAATAGGCATATTCTTGAGAAGTTGCAAGAAAGGACAGTAATAGCTTAATATTTTAAGTGAATTGTTCTCTTACATTTTTGGTAAGGGGTTGAAGAGCAGAGACTAGAGTCAATAATCTTTAATGGGCCTGTCCACACTTAACGTTACAAATTGGCAGTTCAATCAAGAAAATCTAGCTCAGCCATTTCAGAGAAAGGTTAATAAAAACGTTATTATGACCACGGTTAATACTGTGAGTGCTTATTGAATGCCAGGCACTCGGCAAAGGGAGTAACAGGTACTGCTCATTTACTCATTGACCATCGTCCAGCATCTGTGTCCCAGGCATCATTGTAGTCACAAGAATAGGCCATGGCCTTGCCAAATTGACCTTAACATTCTACCAGTAGATAAATAATATGTGAATAAATATATAATATTTCAGGTATTGATAGATCTTATTGTAAAGAAATCAAACACAGTAAGGGAGTCAGAGAGGGAGAGTCATAGGTGCTGTTTAGATAAAGAGCCCAGTGAAGGCTACTCTGAGGCTAATTAGCCCAGTGAGGCTAATCAGAAACCTGAATAAAGCAAAGGAAAAAAAGCAATGCACAGATTTCTGTACAAAATCCTTCTACGTGAGAAGAAAGACAAGTGCAAAGGCTCAGAGGTTGGAATGAGCTTGGCCCACTTAGAAAGTGTCAAGATGACCATTGTGGCCAAAACGAGGTGAGGGAGTAAGAATGGTCGGAGATCAGACAGGAGTCAGATCACATAAGGCTTTATAATTCATGGTAAAGAGTTCAGACAACATAATTTATGCTGTTATTCAGCCTTTGTAAAATTGAGGCTTAGAGAATCTGTAAACTTTCCCAGGTTCATACATCTAGTAACTAATATAGGTGAGTTTTTACCCTTTTTTGGTCTGAATCCAAATCCTGTGATCTTTCTAGTGTATTATTGACCAGTCTGTTTACTTTAAAAAAAAAAAATCCTAAATTCAGTGGAACTTCTAATTAAGTGCTCTCAGTAGTAAAAGAAAACCAGTGGATACATACTTGAAACTAGATTCTAGGTACAAAGGAGAGAGGGAAACTGTGTATATGTCGTATTATATAATTGAATACACACACAGCATTGTGGTTTAAGATGGTGATTTTTAATGCTTTTCTGATGGTTCAACATTTGAAACCCAACATTAATGAAAAAAAGCAAATCATTGAAGGCACACTGGTTGAAAAGCCACTAGGAAGAAAAAGAAAATGCAGTATACTCATTATGGACTTCCCAACCAAGACAAACTACTTATTAAAACAAAACTTGAACAAATAGTGCACTGTTTATATAAAATGGAATAATGTTACCTTATATAATTACATATGCCTACCTATTTAAAGAATAAGGGAATTCATATTTTTTTAGAGTCCAATATACTTATGTCTATAAATGAAATGATAATAAAGCAGTATTCTGAGGAAATGGTCCTTTATAACTTGAATGATAAGCTGGCAGTCTAAATGGTCATAATTACAAAGAAAATTAATTCACTGAAAAGGCTATAAGAACATTCCAGATAAAATGAAACATATTCCACTTTGAAGACAAAGTGGAATTCAGAGATTCTAAAATTTTATTCAGAGTTAAAATTGCCTGTGAATTTTAAATAATCTGTATAATTTAAAAACATTCCTTTTAAAATGAATATTTAATTCATTATGAAATAAGACCTTAATAGCCTTATCTTTCTCTTATGAAATAAGACCTCAACTTTACTTGCCATTTTATGGGTGTGTCTTCAGTATAATTATCAGAGTATTTTCTCTTTATTTTAAAGTTAATGTCCAAAATGGAAGCCATAATTCAAAAAACATGTTTTAAGGAAAAAAGTATTTTTAAACCAAGTAATAGCTATGGTTCTCCATAGGTAGTTTTTATTTTTAAGTTAAAGTGGAGCAATAATTAAAAGATGTTAAAATAGGTTTTGCTTATTTTTGCCCAGAAAGAATTATTAGAGGTATTGTTCAAATGCTGTCATCTCCTATTGTAATTCACATTTAATGAACAATAAGCATTCTTTTAAAAATCATGAATATGTACTAAGACCATTTTTCTGGCATTAGGTTTTTTTTCTTCTGGTTAGAATAACACGTTACTATAATTCTTTTCCAAGTTAGGTATAGTTTTAGTGAAAGGGTGATTAATGTCAAATCACATATAATTTGAATGAAGAGAATGCATAACTTCATAAATAGTTCCGTGACTACAACTCTAACCGTTTAAAGTGAATTCTTGAACAGTAAGATTGGTCTTACTTCAATCCTGTTTTTCGCCCAAAGAACAAAGTGAAATATGTTTGATAGAGAGAAATTTACATAGTATTTCTGCTATTCATAAAATGAACATCTTCCTTTTGATTCAGTTGCTTATACATAAAACTGGAGATATGATATATACTTCAGTTGTTAATGTTTTAGGACAGAGACCCGTCTCATTCATCTTTGGGTCTTCACTGTATAACCAAGAACTTTACATACAATAAGGGAATGAATGAGATTAATGAATGAAGAAATGAAGAAATGGATAACGTCACAAGTATTTTAAAATTAAGAGTAAAGTTCAAATTTTTATGTTCGAGGGTATTAGCTCTAGTCTTAAAGGTGTAATCTTATGCATATAACTTAACATCATTTAGTTTTCTTAATTATAGTATCAGCCTTGTAGACCAGTAATAATACTTTTTTTTTAAAGTACCAATTAACTTTTCCCCCAAATTACCCAGATTTCAGGTGGTATGTGGCAAGTAAGTGTACTGTTCTCCCATTATGTGCAAGCTGTGAACTACTACTAATCTAGTAGTGACTAGTGACATCTGAGGCCTTTAAAAACATCCATTCTTACTGAGAATTTGTGGTGTTTTCCTAACTGCCCTACACTGATGTCTCTCATCTACAGACTGTCTCTGACACAATATTTGGTATATGATAATATCTTATATTTTATTCTTTTGAATTGTTTATTGTTAGTAGCTTTTGCCTTTAAGCTATTTTCTCCAGAAAGGCATGAATTGCTCCAAATTTTTTATAACCTCCAAAACTTCTAACATAATACATTACATTGAATCAAGGATCATGTTTCTTTTTTCTTTTTTTTTTTAAGGGATCATGTTTCTTTTGCAGAATTTTGTTGTTGTTACCTTGAAGGGTAGGCATTGCATAGCGAGTATTTGGAGATACTAAAAGAAATAGTCATAAAATTTCCTAAAAGTGTCTAAGATTCTAAATGGATGCTCCTACTATTTTTCATTCTTGAGTGCCTTATTTGGGTCACTAACCATTAAATTCCAAATTAGTATAGACATGCATAGTACCAACATTATGAACTGCAGACTGTTGGAGATTTTATGAACAGTAGCTGTAGAACTGATATTTCTTACATTATAAGTATCCTTTGATAAGCTTCAGAGTCTTTACTAATTACAAATGTGAACAATCATTCTGTAATTGAAACTATTATATCTTAAATATTAGGAAGATTTCATTATCTTGTTTTTTTGTTAGCGGTAAAGCATTTTTGGTTTTGAAAACAGGCAACCTTGTTTCATAGGGACATGGTTTTTTGCTATCATATACATATAGCCTACTAAATAAAAAAGCAGTTACACATTTATTAGAAACATAAAACCCCCATCTATAGCTGAAAAAAAATGATACATTAACTGGTTAAAACACATTAACTTAGAATTGTGTGTCTTTACCCAAGCGAATGAACATCTCTTTCTATTTTTTGACAGGAAGAAGCACTGCATGGGTTTCGAGTGAGTGATTACTTTGAATACATGGAAATTTTGGAACAGAACTACCGACCAGTGCTGCTGAGAGACATGTGGAACATTAGAGTGCAAAGCACATAGATCATGGAACACGCAATTTAATTTTATGTTTTATTTATTTTTAAAGGAGACAGAGGGACTTGACTTTTCTGTCTGTGTCTATAACAACATATGCTTTGTGAATACACAGTATTGTAAATCAGTACTGAGAGTTTTTGAATATAATAATATATTCCAGTAGCTATTGGCTCAATTGAAGTGAATTCATTTTTGTAAATTTGTTGTTGTGTAAGGTTGTTTTAGAATCAAATCTAGCTTATTTATAGTTCTTTATGTTTAAGAGTTAGTCTTAACCTACATTTCCTTCTTCCCAGGATGATTAAAATATTTTTTTCCAATGAGTTTGGAAAGTAGCAGCAGTATTGTAAATAATTGACCAGCCAGAGAGATTCCATAGAGACAAGGAAGACAATTGTTTTCTTCATTTCTATGTCTTTACATATAAAGGAAAATAGGCAAAACCATAACTGCTTATTTTACATATGGAGGAACAAATGATATTATGGCAAGTAGTAGGAAAATTGTCGTCGTCAGACATAATTGTTTTTCTAGGAATTGCTTTTGATACCTATATCAATTTATAATTTTTCATATGAAATATAGTCTCTACATGGTTCATTTAAAAGATAGATTGGTTATTTCTTACTGATACGCATTTGACTCTCGTTTGTTATGTGGTTTACTCAGTGATAGATTTGATTTGTACTGAACTTGAAAACATTAAAGAGAATAGATTTGTAAATTATTTTAAATGACCAACACAGTGTTTTATTTAAATAGAAGGCTCTGCTCCAGTGAGATTAATATGCTAGGCTCTATTTTCTTGTAACCATCACATTTAATATATGAAAGATAAGACACAAAAATATTAATTTTTCAGTCAGCAGTTTCAACAAGTTTTAAAAATTATAGGTAGAGGTCATTTTGTATTCATTGCTTATATTTAAATATAAATCAACCATTAAAACCATTCTGGAGCCTTTTTTTCCCCCAACCAAAAATGGCTTATCTACAGACTCTATTTTTCCTTTTAGTATGTTGAAATAACTGGTACCATACAATTTTCAGTTTTGTGATATTTAGGCGATTGTAGTATCAACCTTCCAAAATCAGTTTTTGTGCTGTAAATGCCAACAGCAGCTTCTCAGTAATGGTGTTCCTAAAGGGCACTGAAAAAGTTAAGAAAAGAAAATTGGGCAAGTTAATTTGACATATTGCTCACTTTAGCTCTGGCTGATGTGAGTTAAGTAAGAAAGCCCCAGGTTACTCGAAACACCAAGTTTTGTCTACTTTCAAACTTAATTTTGAAAAGCTTGTTCCACAGAACCTGTAGTACCTGTTTCTGTTTTTTCCCATTCTGTTCCTGAGACGTTGTTATTGGTCCTGAGAAACTTGCAGCTTTATTTCTTTTTAAAAGGTCTTACATGGTAATTGGAAATACAAATGGAGAAGGAACTATAACTTAATTTTATAATATTCATTGGTGATTTTGATTGAAAACTGAAGCAAGATCTAGATAATCATTACATTGTGGAAAAGTGACTTCAGCTGGAGCCAGAAGGCTTTCATTTTCATTTGATAAATATGTTATGAACAATGACTTAGCAATTTGGTGAAATAACATTATAAAATATGGTAGTTCTTGTAGCTACCATTGTGAATTATTTTTGTACCTATTTTTATTTTAAGAATACTCTTTAGAGTAGAAATAAATACAGCCCTGTCTTGCTTCTCCATTTTATTTTTAATTATTTAAAGTGTAAGTTCTTAGGACTTATTTCTAATTTGTGAAGGAGGACTTTATACATTTTACAGGATTTATTATAGTTATATTTTATAATACAATGTAAACAAATTTGTGAAAAATTTAAGTGTTCATATATACATCTTCAAATATCTGTTTTCAAAATTGCATCTTTGTAGTTCTGCCTCTGCATGTTTAGGCATCTAAAGAATCTGTGAAAGTAAAGTAAGTCTCAGAAATTCATCTAAACTTGCTAACAGGATTCTACCTAAATTTATGATTATTAAATTATGGTGTGCTCTAGTTTGATTTTCCAGTTCCAAGATGTTAAGGAAATTTCTTTGGTCATTCATTATACAGACATATTGTGAGTATTACACATATAATGAAATATTTTTAATATTCAAGGTAGGATAAATGAGATACAGCACCTCCATTCAGAGAGTCCACTGTCTTTGTGTGAAGGTGAATAATTTTAAAACTGAAAATACAGTTATAAAGATAAATGAGAATTGACCTTTGAATTTGTTGACTTGATAAGAGTAGTTTTGATGGAGTAGTGAGGGCAAAAGTTTGGAGCCGGTTTAAATGATGCTGAGGGAAAAGATTTTGGAAACTGCTCTTTCTAGGAGTATTGCTGTTACAGGGAAAGAGAATGCATGTGGTAGCTAGAGTAGGCATGGGATCAAAAGACTTCTTAAAGATGGGAAAGGGAAACATGTGGGTAGAAATGATGTAGTAAGGAAGGAAAAACTGATGATGCTGAAAAGAGAAATGCTAGAGTGAATGTCATGATGAGTGGTAGGGGAATGGTATCTAGTTAATAACTTTTGGAATTAGCCTTTGCCTGGAACATGGACGCTTCATTCAAAGTAACAGAAGAGGAGACAGTTTAAAATGGAAGAGTTTCAGCATTAACTATTATGTTATCTGTAGGTTTTTCGTGGATGCCTTAATCAGGTAGGTGAAGATCCTTTCTATTATTTTTGTGGGAGTTGCAGGAATAGAATTTCCACTGTAAAATAATTTTTATCAGATACTTTATATTAAAACAACCATGAGTTTTCTTTTTTTTGTTTTTTTTTTTGGTTTGTTAATATGATGACTTACCGACATTTTCAAATGTTAAACCAACCTTGCATTCCTAAGATTAACTCTACTTGGTCATGATATTTTATCAATTTTACCTGTTGTCAGATTCGATTTGTTAAAATTCTGTTAGGAATTTTTATGTCTATTTTTTTAAGTTTATTAATTTTTGGCTGAGTTGGGTCTTTGTTGCTGCACACAGACTTTCTCTAGTTGCGGCAAGCAGGGGCTACTCTTTGTTGTGATGCGTGGGCTTCTCATTGTGGTGGCTTCTCTTGTTGCAGAGCATGGGCTCTAGGACACATGGGCCCGGTAGTTGGGGCTTGCAGGCTCTAGGGTGCAGTCTTAGTAGTTGTGGCGCAAGGGCTTAGTTGCTCCGTGGCATGTGGGATCTTCCCAGACCAGGGCTCAAACCCGTGTCCCCTGCATTGGCAGGTGGATTCTTAACCACTGTGTCATCAGCAATGAGGGATACTGATTTGTAGTTTTCTTTTTCTGATTTGATATCAGGGAATGCTGGCTTCATAAAATGAGTTGAGAAGTATTTATCTTTTATTATCTAGAAGTTTGTGTATAAATGATATTTTTCCCTTAAAGCTTTGGTAGCATTTTCCAGTGAAGCTTGGAATTTTCTTTGTGATAAGATTTCTAACAAAATTAATTTCCCTAATAGATACATGGCTATTCAAAGTTTCTTTTTGTTAAGTAAGCTTTTGTTTGTTTCTTTCAAGGAATTTGTTCGTTTCATTAAGTTGTCAAATTTATTGTCATCATCTTATTCGTAATAGAAACTTACTACACTTTTTAATACGTGTAGAATTTGTAGTGATGTCACCACTCTCATTTTTGGTTTTGTTTATTTGTATTTTCTCTTTTTTTCCTTTTCAGTCTGGCTAGAAGTTTATGAATTTTATTGATGTTCTCAAAGAACTAGCTTTTAGTTTCATCAGTTTCTCTATTTTTCTGTTGCATTGATTTCCACTCGGAACTTTATTATTCCCTTTCTTCTACTTTCAGTTTCATTTGCTCTTGTTTTTCTAGTTTCTTAAAGTCATTTATGTGAAATCCTTCTTTTCTAGTATAGGTGTTCATTGCTATAAAACTCCCTGTAAAGTACTTGCCTTAGCTGCATCCACAAATTTTGTTATGTTGTTTATACATTTTCATTTAGTTAGAAATACTTTATAATTTACCTTTTGACTTTCTGTTTGATCTGTGGATTATTTAGAAGTATGTAATTTAGTTTCCAAATATTTGGGGATTTTCCAAGTTTACTTCTGTTATCGATTTTTAATGTAGTCTCATTGTGGTCACACATTCCTTATATGATTTTATTCCTTTTAAATTTATTGAAACTTGTTTTGTGTCCCAGAATACTATCTACCTTGTAAAAGGTTTATGTATACTTAAAACGAGTATATATTTTGCTGTTTTTGTGTGGAGTGGTCTATGAATCTCAATTAGATCAAATTGTTTGATACTGTTGCTTGTATATTTTTACTGATCTTTCTGGCTGTTTTAGCAAGTATTGTGAGTAATGTTGAGATTAACCATAATTGTGCATTTGTCTGTTTCTCCTTTTAGTTCTATCAGTTTTTACTTCATGTACTTTGAAACTCAATTTCAAATTTACAATATTAGGTGTATAAACTTTTATGATTATTATATCCTTTTGATGAATTGGCTTCTTTATCCTTATGAAATGACTGTGTTTATCTCTAGTAATTTTTTTTGCTCTAAAATCTACTTGATATTTAGGTTTTTGGTTTTTTGTTCAGGATTTGCATGACCTTTTTCCATTATTTTACTTTACCCTTATGTATTTTTATATTTAAGGTGATTTTTATTGTAAACAGCAAGGAATTAGCTCTGGGTTTCCCTTACCCACCCCCCCCACCCACCCCCAAATTTGGCAAATCATGCCTTCTAATTAGGATGTTTAGACCATTTACATTTCATGTAATTATTGATATTTTGGGGTTCATATTTTATATTTACATTTATCATCTTGCTATTTGTTTTCTATTTGTCCCAGATGTTTTTGTTCCCTGTTTTTTATTCTGCATTCTTTTGGATTAATTGAATGTTTTAGTTGATTTCATATTATGTCCTTCATTAGTTTATTAGATGTATTTCTTTCTTTTCTTTTTTTGAAAATAATAATTAAAAAAAGCTTTAACTCTCATTGTTATTTATGCCAGCATTATTATTCCAAAAATGTATCATTAATAAACACTTTTCTTTGGGAATGCCATATCAAAATTAAGTATAAACTTTTTTTCCTGTTTTTGAAGTTTTCCTTTTCCTTGATTTTTTAAAATATTTATTTATTTATGTTTTTGGCTGCATCGGGTCTTAGTTGTGGCATGCAGGATCTTTCGTTGCGCACATGGGCTCTTCATTGCAGTTGTGGCACGTGGGTTCCAGAGCATGCAGGCTCGTTAGTTGTGGTGCACGGGCTCTCTAGTTGTGGCGCACGGGCTTTAGTTGCCCCGCAGCATGTGGGATCTTAGTTCCCTGAAGAGGGATTGAACCCGCGTCCCCTGTATTGCTGGTTGGATTCTTAACCACTGGACCACCAGGAAAGTCCCTTCATTGATTTTTTAAAATTTAGTTTATTGAAGTATAGTTGATTTACAATATTGTGTTAATTTCTGCTGTACAACAAAGTGATTCAGTTTCATATATATATATATACTTTTTCATATTCTTTTCCATTATGGTTTATTACAGGATATTCAATATAGTTCCCTGTGCTATACAGTAGGACTTTAGGATTCTTTTATTTATCCATTCTATGTATAATAACTAGCATCTGCCAATCCCAAACTCCCAGTCCATCCTTCCCCAACCTCCCCCCTCGCCCTTGGCAACCACAAGTCTGTTCTCTATATCTGTGAGTCTGTTTCTGTTTCATAGATAAGTTCACTTGTGTCATATTTTAGATTCCACATGTAAATGATATCATATGGTATTTGTTTTTCTCTTTCTGACTTACTTCACTTAGTATGATAATCTCTAGGTCCATCCATGTTGCTACAAATGTCATTATTTCATTCTTTTTTTATGGCTAAGATTCCATTGTGTGTATGTGTGTGTGTATATATATATATATATATGTATATATGTGTGTATATATATATATGTGTATATGTGTGTGTGTATATATATATATATACACACACATATATATATATATACCACATCTTTATCCATTCATCTGTCGATGGACATTTAGGTTGTTTCCATGTCTTGGCTATTGTAAATAGTGCTGCTATGAACATATGGGTGCATGTATGTAGTGTAAGCATCCTACGGATAGAGACAAAGTTGATTAATTCCTATCTCCCAGAAATTGTAGCCTAGTGCTAGGCACAGAGCAGAGTTTCAGACTATTTGCTGAATGAAATATAAAAGTTATTTTGAATTATGACATTGATACAGAAAAAACAGAGTTAGAGATATTAAACCAAATTTCCCCCACAGATCCTTGATTCAGTACAGCAGGGAGGAAATAACATACAACATTCTTGGTGCAAATATGTTTTCTGTTTACTGTGGAATGTGTATTTAGTAGAAATAATAGTTCACTAAATTCTGTTTAGCAAAGGTTGTAACTAAAATGTGTTCTGTATAAGAGTTTTCCTTCTGTATGTGTGCACATGAGTGTTTGCATGTGTTTGAGGGTATTATTGCCTACGGGTATTGTTTTGGCTATAACTTGTGTCTGATAAGCTTCTGAGACGTAGCCTGAGAATCTAACCATGATTTGGAAACCAGACTACACCTTTTTGAAATACATCATATTTGCAAATGTGTTCTTATCTTGTATTTACAGAAACTGACAGATGAATTTGGTGTTTGAATCTGTATAGTCTCTCTTCCTAGAAACCATCAGAGGGACAGATAGTTATATGCCTAAATGACATAGTTCTAAAGGCAGAAGACTTAAATATCTGAGATGTCAAGATCTCTCCTAGCACAATGCTAGGTTCTTGCTAGATCTTGCCTTACTATTCTTTTATTACATATGATACTTTAGACATGAGACTAACTACAGCCTATTTTTGTAAATAAAGTTTTTTTGGGACAGAGTGCTCATTTGTTTATTATCTATTGCTTTTGTGCTACAATGATAGAGTTGAAGAGTTGTGACAGAGACTGTATGGCCTGAAAAACCTAAAATATTTATTATTATCTAACCCTTTACAGGGAACTTTTGCCAACTCTGGTTTAGAGTACTAATTACACATATAATTCCAAATCCATGTTAGATGGTATAACCTAGTTAGCTTCATGGATGATGAAGCTGTAACTCAGAAAGTGATGAGGAATTCCCAAGATCATATAGAAGGGAAATGTAAGGCAGTGGGTAAAATGAAAGTTCAGGAGGCAGACTGCTTGAATTTAGTTCCCATGTCTGTCTTCATCATCAAGTTATTTAACTCCTCTGTGCCTCAGTTTACTTGGTAAAATGAGCATAGCTGTAGTACCTGCCTTATAGGATTATGATATAATGCATGTGTTTGTAAGAACTCCTTAGTAAGCATTCAATAAGTTATAGCTATTATTATATGCTCTTGTGTGGCTAGCTGGTGGTAGCATAGCCTGAGCCTAATTCTTCAGACTTCAAGTTCAGTTCTCTTTCAATTCTTATTATTTGTTCATTCATTTAGTCATTCAGTATACCTTTCTTAAATTCCTACTGTAGATTAGGCACTCTGTTAGGTATGGTTCTAATCTTTTCCCTCCTTCAAACTTTTCCAAGAGTAACATTATATTTTCCTATTTATGTTTTCCTTATTAGTTATAAAATGGCAAGAAAGAAATAAAAGTTCTATACAATCCAAGATGACACATTTTTGTAGTTTATTCCATTTTCCTATATTTCTTTCCTGTTTTGAAAGGTTAAATTTTTTATACTCTAGATGTAGCAGTATAGACCAGATCAATGTATAAGGGATTATCAATGTATTTTTGAATTGTTTTATCTTCAGGTAAAACAAATGTTTCCTTTTTTTGTGACATAAAATTTTACTGACATGTTTTTTGTAGCAAAATTGACTTACCTACATTTTTTTCCGCAGAATATTAAAAGAGTTATTACTTAAGTAGGTGCTGATGTATTTACTTATCTGATGAGTTTAAACAGGGTCAGGACGGTTAGCCTCACATAAACCCTGAATTTTCAGCACTAGCAATATTTTACCTTTTAAAATCACTTCTTTGACACACTGCCCACCCCATATTCTACCATTGGCAATAGGCCACCATGAAATACTGAGCACCATGGAAATAATTGGACTGTCATGTTTGCTAATAGAGTGCTTTTGAGATACATTGGGGGAGACAGTTATTAAAATGTTGGCTGTTAACGTTTGATCATCTAATCCAGGATTTAAGCATTTATCTGCTCTCATTATAATATGTGTCAGCTGTTCTTTATTGAATAACATTTACATTTAGCCTTTTCCTAAAATGCTAAAGTTCATCCTTTTCAGAGCACCTCTAAAATGTAATCATTCCTCTTACAACATCAAATAAAATTAACTACAGTTTCACTGTAAATCATCAGATAATGAAAACCAAAATGCTCCAAACCAAAATTATCTCCATAACTGCCTACGTTTTTCTTATTATTTTCCTTAGAGAAAAATTTTCAAATTAGTATTTTGCTTACCATCATTTTGCTATCAAATTATTTTGACTTGAAAAAAAATTCATTAGAATGGATGATGGGTACAGCAGAGACTAGTTAATGTTCACCAATCGGTTTCCTCTTTCTAGGTTAAGTATATTTCAGGTCATTTAATCAGCTTAACCAATGTTAAGTGAGCAGACCAAAGCATAAAGGACAAGTGTGCCTTCTCTATGAGCTCTCTTTCTCTTTGCCCCTAGAGCCTGGATGCTTAAATTTGTGAAGAACAAAACCTCCCTATCAACCGTCATTGGACTGTGACCAGAGGAAAAAATCAACCTTGCGTTAAGTGACTGAAATCACATGCTTTTGTTTGTGTGTTTGTTTGTTTTTAATGGTATCTAGCATTAAATACCCTGTCAGCTTCTTTGAGTTTCCCCATTTCTGCTCCCCTTTCGGAGTAATTTTTGATGATCCTAGATAGGTATATTCTTAATTTCATAGTGTTTTATGGGATTTCATATTGAAAATCTAAGTGTATTGTCTAGCACAAAAGCAATTAAGAAAGTTTCATCATACCCTTCATTGATATTTTTAGCAATCAGCAAACAGTTTTGCAGACATAACAGATACCATTTGACTAGCAGATATGTGTACTATCAAGGAAGCCTTGTTTCTATAGATGAAGGCTGGGACATCTAAAGATAGCCATTAGGGTATCAGTCTCATCAGTGAACTCAAATTTGACCAGAGTTAGGTATTTTGAATCTTATTCTATATGATAACTTTTTAGCATATATAACCTAATTCTACTTTCTTTACCCCTAAGTCAATAACAAGAGAAGCTTATCTGCCAGCAAATCTGCAAAATGTGGTCTAAGATTCCAAAAAGCTCAATTTCTTTTGTTACCATTATTTTATTCTTGGAGCTCATATCATTATTCAGAAAGAGCTTGCTCAAACTATTCATGTTCTTCTGGTTAAAGAAATTGTTTACAGTCTTTGGTTCTGCTGGTCCTTGACCCAAACTCTACATCCAGGCTACATCCTCATCCTAGGGAAGAAAGCTGAATCAGGGCTCAGACATACTTGAGCAGCATCACAGCCTTAGGCTCACCAGGATTTCAGAAAGCCCAATTCCCAAAGAGCTAAATGCAAAAAAAAAAAGAGGAAACAGAAGTGACAAGTTTAGAAGAGTATACAGAATACATCTAATATCATCACTGAAAAGACAGAATAACTCCAAGAAAAAAGTGTCAAAAACTCTGTAAGTTTGTATAGTGATTTATTGTTTTCAAGGTACCTGTATGCATATTTCATCTTTATAACAACTCTACCACCCAAATATATCTCTTTTAACGTTATATATACATATCTCCAATATTTCTCATGAAGTGAAATGTAATCTTTATATATGGACAAAATTGTGATCATATTATATAGATCATTTAAAATTCCTTGTTTATTTTTATTAATAGTACAATATAAGCAGTGATCAATATTTAAACTCATACCTGCTGTACATGGAAATTATTTACTTCCATATTATAGGATTGTTTGGTAATGAAATAAATTTCAAACTGATGAGTATTTGAGAGTCTACTCTCAGACATCAAGTATAAGACAGTCTCTTCCTTCAAGTGCTTATGACTGAGAGTCGTAAAACTCATACAACAGAAAAGGCAAGTGTACAGGTTCCTATTTTTTAAATCCTGAGCAATATCAAGAGCAATAGGTGGTAGAAAGACTCAGAGGGAGGAGGCAATACCTTGAGCTGATCATGGGAGGGGCAGGATTTTCATCTGGAAGGGATAGGAATAAAGCAAAACAGCAGGGAGCGCGCAGGATGGAGCTGCAGAGGGCGTATTGAGAGTAGCCTGAGCAGCGAGAGCCTTAAGGAGCAGTGGAGGTTTCAGTAGAGCCCTCTGGCTAGAGTGGAGGTTTTGTTTAAGGAAAAATACTGGAAGGTAAGCTTGGCCAAATAATTCAGACTTTCTCCTGTAGGTTGTAAGTAATACTGAAGATTTTTCAGCAGTAGAGTAACATGATGTAGTATTTTACTTATTCCACAAATTTCGTTAACTATATCAATCCATTATAAATGAAATGCTATGCTTAAAACCATTTATTTAAAACCAATTTTTTTCTTTATTCTTTTACCATATACCATATAGCTCATAGTAGTTACCAATAGTTCACATCTCTAGAACTTTTTAAGCTGTGGTTTATGCTAATAAGGAACATCCTTCAAAATGACTTACTGCAGGTTTTTAAAAAATTTCTCCTTAAATGGTATTTGAAATGCAATTGTACAGGCGATATGAAGATTAAAAAGTTTGCATTCAAAACGAAAGGACAAATAAAACCTTCAGCAACTCTAGAGAAAGAATCTATTCAAGAGAGTCTGAACACTGCTAAATTTCTCTAATGAAGTAATTATTTCAAGCTGTGTTTCTTAAGGAATATTAAGTAATTAAGTTTATGGGTCCTTAATGAGAGCAAAGCTAAAATAAAGTACTGTACAGAATCCTCTTGAGTGCTGTAAAACAGCCATAGAGAGTAGATGAAAGGATGTAACCTTGAAAGACCACCATCCATACTATTTTTACTTGTGAGAGTCTTTATAGTAGGTTTAATGCTGATTTAAAATGCTATATGTCTGCAACATTGGCCCTGGACAAAGCTGTCACTTAGGAAATTTTTTATCAATACCTCTTTCCCTCACCCTTCCACCTCTTTGCCAGTAATTTTCCTAAGGGAACCAACTAATTTGATCCTATCAGTTCTCCTTCTAAGTCACCTCTGTTCTATATTTCACAGTCTAGAGCTTTACCTAACTTTAACCTCTTCATATTTAATCATATTACATTGTGCAATGAAGAACACTAGGACAAAATATCAATAAGCATGTATTCTAGTCTTGGTACCATAAACAACTAACCAGGTCATCTCAGTACCTTAATGTTTGTGGACCTCATTTCTTCTGGTGTAGAACAAGGGTACATGATTTCTTGGGGTCATCCTAGTCTAACTTTTGGTTCTAATATTCTGTGCCATGTTACTGAAGCTTAGTTAATAGTGAGGCACAGATTGCTGATCAAAGTTTCAAGTGGTCTCATTCCCAGATTCCACTGACATTAAAAAAAAAAGAACATCAAGTGAGATTATAAAACAGTAGGGGTTGTGGACATACTAGGTACTAAAATATGGATTTCCTCAGTTGTTTCTTGTTTTTTAAAAAAAACTCGAGAATTATAAGTAATGTAGAATACTGACAGAGATGATATCTTTATTGTGCAGTCATGGAAACTTGACCTATTACATAAATACGTATATATTTTTTAGTTTAAATAAAACATTTTAAGATAATTTGTGAGAATAAGATAGTTCTGAGCTACTCCTTTTCTACAGATATATCAGTGAAACAAATCTGTATTCTCTTTGAATCTGGTCTATAATTATAATTAACCAGTACTTAATGGGCATTTGACACTTCAAAAATGATACCCGGGTATTAAGCAAGAAAGACTGTCTTAAAACAGTTTGCCTTTGGGTACAGACAACAGTGAAAAACTTCTGCCAGTTAGAATCCCTTATATTGAGAATACATTGTGACTGAGATGTTATTATGTGGCCTCATCTTATTCCTATTCTCCTTAATTTCAGTTTAAATAAAATCCCTAATCAACAGGAAAACCATTTTTAGCATAGAGATAGGGAGGGGAGCTAATTCTTTACTTGAATCCTGCAAGGCAAGATTTTAAACCATTAGAGTAACTTTGGCAGTAAACTGAATTTTAAGGATATTGAGCGCCCAGGAAAGTAGTAGAAAAGAGCATCCGTGTAGTCCCCTTTGCTTTTCTAAATTTGATGGCAAAATTGCTAATGCAGATAAGGTTGGAAAATTAAGAGAAACTATAGTACTTAGATTCATAAATTTTATATTAAACCATGTTTAATGAAAAGCAATATCAGTAACAATTCATCCTTTAAAAATATTGAACATTTGAAGTTTAATGAGATAGAAATTTAAAATTTTGTACTTTGAAAGAAGGAAAACCTTTAGAGCAATACGTTTTGTGTATAGTTGGCAGAGAAGCAAAGTGTTGGAAAGCAATCTGGCAACATCTATTAAAATTAGAAATACCTATACCTATAGACCCAGCAATTCCTCTCCTAGGAGTTGATTCTCACAGAAATAAAGGTGCCCATGTGAAAGACACTAGTACAAGGATATTTATGGCAGCATTGTTTCTAATGATGAAAAACTGGAAACAAAGCAGATGCCCATCAACAGAAGAAGGGCTAACTAAATCACAGTGCAACTACACACTGTACCATTAAAAAATGAATGACTTAGAGCTCTGTCAGCTAACCTAAAGGATTTTCATAAAGTATTCTTGAATGCAAAAAAAACAAGATGCATGAAAATATGTGTATGAGCCTATTTTTTTAAACAAAACCTGTATGCGTATACATGTATGTGTGTGTAAATTGTTATATGAACACAAAGAAAAATACAACCTACGTTGTTAGCATCAATGTGGTGGAGGGTGCAGGGATTCTGATATGCATGGAAGGGAAAAACAAAAAGATGAAAAAGTCTCTAGCAGCAGAATAAAAAATCAAGAAACACAAAATTCACAGCATCAACTCTTATTTTTTGGCTCAAGTTTCTCTCACAGATATTCTTGCAAGTTTTTAAGTTATAAAAGTTCCTGTTTTGACTGACCAATGTTAAACCACTGAGAATTATCGGCCACGATCAGTTTGGCTTGACAAATGTTAACCTTTGGAACATGGTGAAAAAAATTAGATAAGTGAGATAAAGGAAGGCAATGGGAGATCTGAGGTCAAAATAACATGGTATGACTAAAAAGAAAGGGAACCAATATCTTCAAGTGAATAAGCCAGACTAATTACATTCATAATATATAATTGTTTTTCAAGAGTAAAGAAGTAATCGATATGTCGATGAAAATAATCGATAAACCAATCTGTAATAGGAATAGAAAAGAGTTTTATTTGAGCCAAACTGAGGACTGTAGCCCTGGAGACACAGATTCAAGAAGCACCTGAATTGTGTTCCACCAGACTACAAAATGGGGGAGTCTTATAAAGGCAAAAACCACAAAATTACATAAATTGTGTGTCAAGAATTAAGATTGGATCTGGCAAGAATTAAGAGTGCATGTTAAGCAAGGATCAGTCGGGGTTTGAAATGGTTATGTAGTTCCTAGGGGAGAACTTGAGACCATAATGTTGCAGCTGGCAGCTATACTAGCAGATATTATTTTGAGAATGGCTGGTGGTGTCCTTGAGTATGATGTAGTTCAGAAAATTCAGATTCTCAGTGATACAGGAATATGTCTCAAATCACATCCACAATGGCCACCTAGATCCATTTTGAATGCCTGAACCACAGTTACTCCATTTTGATTTTTAAATGCATTGTTTTATTTAATGGTTAAAGCAGATGTACAATGCATGTTTAATAAGCCACAAAACAGGCTGTTCTAATAAGCATAAATTTTAAGTTATATCATGTATAAGCCAGAATAACTTCCCTATGCCTCAATATGTGAAAACTTCTTCTATCAGATACTAAAATAGTTCTAGTCATTGAGAAAATTATATAGTTAGCAGGCTACTCAAATGGAAGACTTCCAAACACCTGGAGTAGACAATGGTAATGATAACTATTTAATTTACCTTAGAGGGACCATTCATTTCAGGAAATCGGCGTCATCGTAGCAGGTCACTGGAATTCTCTGTGCATAAGATTCACTAGGCAGTTTGAAGAAACAGTGAAGGAAAGACTAAAACTGATGATCATGTGTGCAAATATCAGGATTAAGGGTCTTGGGTAATAAAGTTTGGCCAAGACCAGGGCAAAGTACTCTACACAGCTCAAGCCTGGTTCTTGAGGCATGTGACATAACTTCCTAAAAGAATATAGCTACTTGGGGTGGAAAAAAGAGTTTCATCACTTAGAAATCCAATTGCCTAAGGTGACTGAAATCAGTGTCACATTGAGAGAAATTTCTCTGTTGGAGTGGAAGGAGCTATGGTTCCCAGGGCATGCGTTGGAGAAGGATGGTAGCACCTACAACAATGAACAATTAGGAGCAACTGGAGAGGAGTCATAAACTACTACAGCGGTAATGCCTGAGGCGGGGGAGTAGAAGGTTAGGAGCAATAGTGAATTGATATTGGGGACTGAGATAATATGAACCCTCAGAAAAGGTTGTTGATGAGGATTTTCTCCTGATTTTTCCAGTCTCATTTAAGGGGTGAGTGGAGTTGAAATTTCTCTAATGGTGGGTCTGGAGCTGAGTGCTTCCAGGATTGCAATTCAGGTCAGTGATTTTCCTTATGGCTAGTGTATAATAGAAGTAATATTTCTGCATTTGTTTATTAATTTAACAAATATGTATTAAGATTGTCCACTGGCAGATTTTACTTTGTGCAAGTATGAACCAAGCAGGTAGACTGACTATGCATTAACACCTGGCCCCCAACCCAGGAGCCCTAGCTCTTCCTGAGTACAATGTTCCAGGTGCCTAACTTGCCCTCCATACCTGATGACTGGATCAGGAATAGCTTTTTCGATGAATCCATCTTTCTCTGTATCCGAGATTTACCTACAACCCTGGCTTATCTCTCAATAGTCCCTTCTTTTCATCTTGCAGAAATCATCTTGATCCTTCGGTTTTCTGATATTCCCAAATCCAATCCACAAAACTGTTACGGACTAAATTTTTTTTTTTTTACCCATTTGCTATTATTTTGATGCGATTTTGGAGGGAGGGATAATAAATATGACAGGAAGATACCTTATATTGGTAACAGAATAGATGGTGGTCAAGTGTAGAGCAGAGGCAGAAACGGAGGTGAGGAGATTAAATAGGCTACTTCAGTAGTCCAAGCCAAAAGATTTTGCTTTTCTGTTTTTTTATTTGAAATAAAAAGTTTTTATTTTAATATATCAAAGGAAAATTGGAATTGGAAAAAGTAAAACGATAAAAAAAAGTTACAAAGAGTAACTTAATACCTTATCAAAACCTTAACAGTGAGTCATTATTTCAGAATTTTTATCACTGGATTTAATCATTTTTTATATCAGATATAAAACATATCATCTGTTCTCAGTTGAAAATGTTACTGCTGATGCTATGCTTTTATTAGCATATTAAATATTTTAAATATATTTTTGATATCTAAGTTTATATAATTATCTCAAACATCTATTTTGACAAGACTGTCTTTGGCAGTTACATAAGTGCTGCAGTCACACCAGATAGACTCATATTCGTGCAATTAACAAAAAGGAATACCTTTTTTTAATAAAGATGCACCAACCAACAAAATTTAAGAGGAAAGCAAAAAGTAAGCTGAAAATTTCAGAAGTTGAGCCTGGAAAAATGGAAGTTCAATAGGGCATGGCTGGAAACACAGTCAAAGGCTTCATATTCAATCAAAACCTGAACTCTGCCTATAACTGCCCCTACAAGTGTGTGCCTATTTCTTTTGGCTGTTTAGTCCAATTTCATTATACTCACCATAGGTGTTTGAAGAAAGAACAGAAAAGCCGAAACTAATGAGTGTGTGTAGAGTTGTAAATCTGTATAATGGCCAGAAGCTATTGCTATGTTGTTTTCTGTAGTGGCTCAGATCACTTTTCCTCTGCTTGAAATAATTACTGTCATTAGTGATGCACGTTCCTGAATTTAATATATCTAGGTTTATGCTGTCATCCATCACTGTGCAAACATCTTCTATCTTCTCTACTATCATGAAAAGTTTCTTTAAGTTTTAAGATATTTTACGGACCCAGTGATGCGTTTTAACTATGAGAAATCACCGAGCAAAAATTCTACCTCTCTAAGTTTTATGTATATTATGGTAGTTATATTAGTATTTTTTTTTTTTTTGCCAAAACTTGAGAACAGTGGATGCTAATAAGCTCCACACAACACATCATCATTCTCTTGTGTCATATGATCTTATAACACAATAAATTGTTACCACTTAATAAAGGCCTTGGTTTGATAATTTTCTAGTCTTCTTAAAAGGGAGACTTTTACATAACTTTGTTACATAGCTCTGTTCAGGATTTGGCCATCATCTTTTTCTGTTGTTCAAGTATAAGCAAGATGATTTCCCTGTACTCAGTAGTGAAGTGTGGGCAAGGAGACGCTCCTAGCTTCACGGCTCTCTCCGGCTTCCTCTCCTGTGGTTATTCTGAGGTGTTCAAAAGCATGACCTTTCGGAGATGTGTCTCCTCTCCTTCCCCATTTTTATCTGTAACGTCCCTTTTCTTAGCCATTTTGTCTCTGTCTTGCTCAATTTAGATTCTCTGAGTAAGCTCTCCTGTTTGTAGGGCTTTGTCCTAGAAGAGAGCTTCACTTGGCTAATTTCAAAAGTTCTTACAACCCATATCACTCCACCACCACCTGAATTTAATGTTGTGTTCCCCTGGCTCTTACCCATTAGCTCTACTATAGATTTGTCTGCTCCTCTCAGATCAGTCAGCTGAGCTTTCTCTGTGGAGGAGAGACACTGCTTTAGAAGTGAATACATGCTAACAATTTAGTTTCTGGGATTCTTAGAAGTCTTTTTGCTTTACCTTTGTTTTTTGTTGGGCATTTCACTAATAACACACTTGTCTTGCTGTAGCTGTTTTGCTGCACCTACTTATATTTTGGAGTCTGTGGTGATAACAAGTCATTTAGTTTGTTGTTTTTAGCTTTTGTCTGTGGATTTTTTTCTTTGCTATCTTATTTACTTGGATTCTGAGGAGGTTTGGGAGTTTACCCAACGAGGCTGCCCACTATAGCTTTCAGTCTTGCTCCAACTTCCCTTTTTATTTCTTCCTGACTTTGTTTTGCTAAATAATATTTTTCTAGGAATTTGTCCTTTTTGGGTTTTTTTGCGGTACTCGGGCCTCTCACTGTTGTGGACTCTCCCGTTGCGGAGCACAGGCTCCGGACACACAGGCTCAGCGGCCATGGCTCACAGGTCCAGCCGCTCTGCGGCACGTGGGATCTTCCCAGACTGGGGCACGAACCCGTGTCCCCTGCATCGGCAGGCGGACTCTCAACCACTGCACCACCAGGGAAGCCCTGCCCATTTTTTATTTCATTTTATTGAGAAATATAACACACATACAGAAAAGTGCACAAAACAAAATGTACAGCTTATGAGTTTTCATAAAGAGAAACTCCAGGTAACCATAACCCAGCTCAAGAAATAAAATTAGTATTTTCTAATTTCCATTTGCCTTCCTCTGACCCTTGAATTAATTAGAACTGTGCTATTTAATTTCCAAATATTTGGGGATTTTTCCAGATATTTTACAGTTATTAGTTTCTAGTTTAATTTCATTATGATCAGAGAACATCTTTTATGTTAATCATTTAAAATCTGTTAAGCCTTTTTAAAGGCCTAGTATATGGACTATTTGGTGATTGTTTCATGTACAATTTTTAAGATTGTATACTCTGATGCTGCTGGATGAGGTGTCCTGTAAATACTAATTAGGTCAATTTGGTTCATAGTCTTGTTTAGGTCTTTATATACCATCTGACTTTCTATCTACTTGTTTTATGAATTACTGAGCTAGAATGATAAAATCTACAATTATACTTCTACATTGCCTATTTCTGCTTTTAATTCTATCATGAATTTTGAAGCTCTGTTGTTAGATGCATACACATTTAGGATTTTTATGTCTTTTTGGTGAACTAGCCCCATTATGTATATGAAATATCCCGCTTTATCCCTGATAACATTCTTTGTTCTCACGTCTACCTTGCCTTTTACTAGTATAGAAATACCAGCTCCCTTTAGATTAGTTTTGCATGGTATATCTTATTCTCTCTTTTTACTTTTAACCTATCTGTGTCTTTGTATTTAATGGGAGGTTTTAGTAGACAGCATGTAGGTGAGTCCTGCTTTCGATCCAAACTTTCTTTCAGTTGGTGGTTAGCTCTTGTATATTTAATCTAATTATTGATATAATCAGATGAAAACCTACCATCTTGCTAGTTTTTTCTATTCTATTCTTTAACTTACCTGTTTTTCTGCCTATTTTTGGTTAATTGAATATTTTTCATGTTTTATTTATCTCCACTATTGTCACATTATTAGTTATTTACATAGCAGTATATATAGTTATATATATATATATATACACATATATAACTATCAATATATAACTATTGTCATATTAGTTTTATATATATCAGTATATATACATATATAACTATATTATATATAACTATATATATAGTAGTTTTATGTATCTTTTATCTTTAATCACAACCTACCTTCCAATAATATACTGCTTCACATATAGTATAAGAATTTATGACCATATATTCCCAATTCCTCCCATCCTTCTTAGAATGTTGCCACACATTTTACTACATTGCTACTACTTTTGCTATTGGTAGTCAAGTACTGTTTTTGGTCTTCTGGCTAGGAGTCTGGGGTTTAACTAACAATCCCCTCCACTGGGTAATTTCACAACTGTGTTCACATCTAGGGCCAAGTGATTGATCGAGGGAGGACAGAGAGAGAAAATACACAATGGGGTTTGGCTCCATTTTCTTGGAACCCCAGCTTCACCAACTGGACAGGAAGTTACCTATTATCAAATTTTGTTTCCTATGAATTCTCTTTACCAGTCACTGACACCAACACCATCACCATGGTAGTGCTTGGGGGCTGAAATACCAAACAACGGTTGAGATAAAAGAGAAAAAAAAACAGAACAAAACAGTGCTGTGCTCTGTCTCTGAGCATTAGGAGTTCCTTTTCCAGCTCCTTGAGCCAGAACCAGAGAGATTCTCAACAGGTGCCCATTTTGGGGGTTGTCAGTGCTTTGATTTCAAGTCAGGGAATAATGGAAGAACAAAATGTCAAACTCACTGACAATTCAGTAGCACTTTTAATTTTGGTCTTCTTCTGCAATCCTCCTCTGATATTTAATTTTATGTGTCTTGCTGTTCCACATAGTCTACCAACCTTTTATAGCTGTATTCATTGAGAGAGACAGAGTGGAGTGTGCTTAATTTACTTAACCCCAAAACTGGAATTGTATATTAAGGTTTTAATTTTTATTTCTCTGTTTACTATTGAGGTTGGAAAACTTCTCATGTATTTACTGGCTGTGTGTATATTTTTGTTTGTAAATTGTGTGTTAAAGCCTCTTGCCCTTTTTTTTGTTTACAACTGGGTTGCATATCTTATTATTGATTTATAGAAATTGTTTTGCTCTAAAGTGACATTTTCATAAATTATCAAGTGCTCTGTATGTTTATGGTCTGTTCCTGGGCTCCCTATTTGCTTCTTGAATATTTGCCCCTTTTTGCACCAATACCACAGTGACTTAGTTATTATACTTTAATGTTTGATATGGGGCTTCCCTGGTGGCGCAGTGGTTGAGAGTCCGCCTGCCGATGCAGGGTACGCGGGTTCGTGCCCAGGTCCGGGAAGATCCCACATGCCACGGAGTGGCTAGGCTCGTAAGCCATGGCCGCTGAGCCTGCGCGTCCGGAGCCTGTGCTCTGCAACGGGAGAGGCCACAACAGTGAGGGGCCAGCACCGCAAAAAATAAAATAAAATAAAATACGGCATTGTTTCTCATCATCAAAAAAAAAAAAGTGTGATATGGAGTAGAGCAAGTAATTTTATCTGACTTTGTTCTTCAAGCGTTTCTTGGATATTTTTAGTTCTTTGCATTACATACAAATTTCAGGATCAACTTACCAGTTCTATCCCAGTCCCAACATGAAAATCCGATAAGGTTGTGTTTGGCATTGCACTGAATGGATAGATCAATCTGGGGGGAAGAGACATATTCATAATATTGAATCTTCTAATCGCTTCATTTCTTTAGGAGTTTTTTCTCTTAATCTCAATAGTTTTTATAAATTTCTGCATCAAGATTTCACACAACTTTTGATCTGTTTATTTCTAGGTATTTAATATTTTCACATTATCCGAAATCTTTTTTGAATTTAGTTTTCTGTTTCCTGCCAGTATGTAAAAATGCAAATGATTTGTGCAAAACAATCTTCTATCCAGCAATCTATCCTAATAATTTATCTGTGTATTTGGGGGGGGTGATTTCCTTTATACACAATCATCTTTGATATGATTAGAACTGAAATTTCATTTTTAACTTTCCAATCTTCAGACTTTTTATTTATTTTCTTTTTACACTCTTGCTAGGATATCTAGTATAATTTGCTAGAGCACCTAGTATCATGCTGAATAAAACATGCAACAGTGGAGATCCTTGTCTTGCTTCAGATTATAAAAGTAAATCTTTTAAATGTTCACTATTTAGTATAATATTTACAGTAGGATTTTATAGATATATTTTTTTTCAGTTTAAAAGAAGTTCATGTTTTCCCCTAGTGGGCAATTTTTTTTAAAAATCATGAATAAGGTTTAATTTTATTAAGTTCTACTTCATCAATTGATGGATTTTTTTTCCCTAATACTGTAAATCTGGAGAACTACTTTGTTTTATTTTTTAATATTAAACCATTCTTGAATTCCTGGAATAAATCCTACTGGGCATACATATTATTCTTTCAATAAATATATGTACTTGGTTTGCCAAAATATTGTTTGTGATTTTGCATTTATATTTATGTGAAAGATTGGTCAGGACTTTTTCTTTCTTATAATGTGTTTTTTCAGTTTTGAATTAAGATTGTTAGATTATTCTGGATTAATTAAATAACTGAAACTTATTTTTATCTGTTTTTTGGAAGTGTACAAAATTGAAATGCTCTTTCCCTGAAAATTTGGTAAAATTTGCCTCTGTAATTGTTAGGTGGTTTCTTTGGGGAAAATTTGTAATGACTGCTTTCTATTATTTCTTTTGTAAGTTGTTAAGTTATATTTTAAAGAGATATATCCATTTTACTAAGCATTTAACTGTACTAGAATAGTTAGTAGTTTTCTCTTATTTAAAAAAGAATATTCTTCTGTTTCTATAGTTATCTCTCTTTTTGCATTAAAATGCTATCTGTGCCTCCTCTCTCTTCTCTTTTTTTTTTTCATAAGATTTTACCAGATGTTTGTCTAGTGTATTATCCTTTTCAAAGAACCAACTTTTGACTTTGTTGATCATCTGCAATGTGTCTTTGTTTTCAATTTTTAAAAAAATGCTGCTCTTCTGGGCATGGAGTATATAGGGATTCTCTGTATTATCTTTGTGGTTTTTCTGTAAATCTAAACCTGTTCTAAAATTTAAAAAAAAAAAAAATTTCTGCTCTTAACTATATTGTTTCTTTCCTTCTCTTTTATTCAGATTTATTCTTTTTTTATTTTATTAAGTTATAAGTGAGATACTTAGTTTGTTAATTTTCAGAATTTCTTATTTAAAATGTACATTTAAGGATAAAACTTTCCCCTGTAGGTCTGCTATCACTGTACCTTTAAAGATGTGGTATGTTAGTATTTCATTATCGTTTATTTCTGTGGATTTTTAAATTTACATTATAATAGTTTGATTACTGAGTTTTTAAGTTTTTATAATCTTAAATATACATAGAGCTTTTAAAAACTTACCTTGTTATTAACTTCCACTTCAATTGTTGTCATTAGAGAATGTGATTCATACTTGTGAATGTGTGTGTATAAAATTATGCTTGTTAGTAGTTTACAAATATATTTTTAATCTCCTTATATATCTTCTTAGGACACATCAGTAATTTAGAGCTATGTTGAAATCACCCACCATGATGGTAGATTTGTTAATTTCTTCCTATAATTCAATTTTTGCTTATTATATTTTGAGGGTATTTTATTTTATGCCTGCATATTTAGAAAGTTTTATATATTCTCAGTGAATTAAATATTTTAGTATTATTTAGAGACTCTAATGAAGTTTTTTGATCTAAAGTTGTTTTCTCTTATGTTAGTAGGGCAGCATGATTTGTTCATTTGTTCCTGATACATACTTTTCCATTTTTTAACTTTCAACTTTTGTATAATCTATGTTTTAGATGTATCTTTTATAAAGAGCATGTAGCTAGATTTTTAAAAATACCATCTGACAGCATGAGCTTTTTAATTAAATCAGTGTAAACTGACAATGATTATGTATTTGCATATTTGTAATCTTACATTTTTATTTTAATTTATCCCATTCTTCCTGTTTTTTCTACTTTTTTGCCTATTTAAAAATTAATATTTATATCTCTTTTAACAAAGCAGTTTATTATTTTCTAAATGTGTCTAGTTCTTCCTTATCCTCTCCCAAATGCTCATGAATTTATATTAAGTAGGATTTTCCTTGGGGCTCTATCTCAGCCTTGGTGGTAGTAGCTATTCCTTATTTTTGGCATTCCTATATTATTTAGTATTCTCTTTGCTTCCACTAGCCAATCCTTTGTTATCCCAATCCCCTATTACAATGAATAATTCTTGTCTCACCCTATTCAAATTACTATGTGGTTGGACCCTGAACAGCTCATGCAGCTCAATATCAAAAAAAAACAGACAACCCAATCAAAAAATGGGTAGAAGACCTAAATAGACATTTCTCCAAAGAAGACATACAGATAGACAGGAGGGACATGAAAAGATGCTCAACATTGCTAATTATTAGAGAAAGCAAATCACAGCTACAATGCGATATCACCTCACACCAGTCAGAATAGCCATCATCAAAAATTCTACAAACAATAAATACTGGAGAGGGTGTGGAACAAAGGGAACCCTCCTACGCTGCTGGCGGGAATGTAAATTGGTACAGCCACTGTGGAGACAGTATGGAGGTTCCTTAAAAAACTAAAAATAGAGCTACCATATGATCCAGCAGTCCCACTCCTGGGCATATATCTGGAGAAAACCATGGTTTGAAAGAATACATGTACCCCAGTGTTCACTGCGCTGTTTACAATAGCCAAGGCATGGCAGCAACCTAAATGTCCATCAACTGATGAATGGATAAAGAAGATGTGGTACATATGTACAATGGACTATTAGTCATTAAAAAGAATGCAGTAATGCCATTTGCAGCAACGTGGATGAACCTGGAGATTATCATACTAAGTGAAGTAAGTCATACAGAGAAAGAAATATCATGATACTGCTTATATGCAGAATCTAAAAAAAAAAAAGACACGAACTTATTTACAAAACAGAAACAGACTCACAGACTTAGAAAACAAACTTATGGTTACCAAAGGGGAAAGGTGGGGGGTAGGGATAAACTGGGAGTTTGGGATTAACAGATACACACTACTATCTATAAAATAGAAAAACAACAAGGACCTACTGTATAGAACAGGAAACTCTGCTCAATATTCTTAACAACCTCTATGGGAAAAGAATCTGAAAAAGAGTAGATACATATATATGTATAATTGAATCACCTTACACCTGAAACTTAACATTGTTAATCAACTATACATCAATATAAAATAAAAATTAAAAAAACATTCAATCCATGACAGGATGGAGTAAATGTAATGTGTGATGCAAGGGTATCTGAATGGTACAAGAGGAGAATTTAAGTACATAATGTTAGCGCTCCACTCAGATCCCCTCGTATTTGGCAAGTTTTCTAACAGGCAGCATCCACAGTTCTTTTTCAGAGGACTGCTATTAGATACCGAGTCCATTGCCTATGGAGAGCCAGATGAGGTACAAATTGCCTTTTCCCTCTCTCTCCTTCCCCATAAAAGATGTGACTATAAAAGGTCCTTCTGCCTTGTCTTGAGTCAGGAGGACTCTGAGGTGTGGTAACTTTCAAAGGATCAGACTGAAGCTACAATCTACAGTGTTTTGCCTGACACCACACCTTATTACTTCCCCAACTATTTTTTTTTTAATTTATTTGTTTTTGGTTGCATTGGGTCTTCCGTGCAGGCTTTCTCTAGTTGCAGCAAGCAGGGGCTACTCTTCATTGTGGTGGGCAGGCTTCTCATTGCGGTGGATTCTCTAGTTGTGGAGCACAGGCTCTAGGCCTGCAGGCTTCAGTAGTTGTGGCTCGCGGGCTCTAGTGCACAGGCTTATGGTTGTGGCACAGGGGCTCAGATGCTCTTCGGAATGTGGGATCTTCCTGGACCAGGGCTTAGAAACCGTGTCCCCTGCATTGGCAGGCAGATTCTTAACTACTGCGCCACCAGGGAAGTCCCACTTCCCCAACTCTTTTACCAGTTTTTTTCCTGAGAATCATTTGCACAAGACTCTTTATCTCAGGCTCTGCTTCTGAGGAAGTTGATTTAAGACACCAAGTCCATCTGTCTACTAGTTCTATTTCAGATAGTGTATTTTTTCAGATTGTAATATTTTTGAGATAATTGTGCTCAGTACAGTTTTGGCCTGTGCATTTGTATCACCTGGAGATACTGGCTTCTGTATATGGTAAGATGTATTGGGGAAGTGCAAAGGCCAGACCTAATGTGCTTCCCCTTTAGTTAAACTGAGAATAAAGGAGGTGAGAAGCCTTAAGACACAAGCACTAGGTTCCCCGAGACAATGGGTAATCTTTGCCATTTATCTTTCTAATAAGCCTCTTTTGAAGTGAGGGCTTTTCTTTGGAATAAACGACATTGGGAGGAGGTTGACCTTCCACTTTGTAATCTAAAAGACTAGGAGCTTAAAGGTGGAGAGGCAGAAGAGAGAGTACCCAGGCTCTCAGTTCTAATGGTTGTGTTTTTATTTTTTATTTATTTTTTTAACATCTTTATTAGAGAATAATTGCGTTACAATGTTGTGTTAGCTTCTGCTGTACAACAAAGAGAATCAGCCATATGCATATATATATCCCCATATCCCCTCCATCTTGCATCTCCCTCCCACCCTCCTTATCCCACTGAGCTGACATATAGGTGATCACAAAGCACTGAGCTGATCTCCCTGTGCCATGCAGCTGCTTCCCAGTAGCTATCTATTTTACATTTGGCAGTGTATATATGTCCATGCCACTCTCTCACTTCGTCCCAGCTTACCCTTCCCCCTCCACGTGTTCTTAAGTCCATTCTCTACGTCTGCATCTTTATTCCTCTCCTGCCCCTATGTTCTTCAGAACCATGTTTTTCTTTTAGATTCCATATACATGTGTTAGCATACAGTATTTGTTTTTCTTTTTCTGACTTACTTCACTCTGTTGGACAGACTCTATGTCCATCCACCTCACTACAAATAACTCAATTTCATTTCTTTTTATGGCTGAGTAATATTCCATAGTGTATATATGCCACATCTTCTTCAGCCATTCATCTGTCGATGGACACTTAGGTTGCTTCCATGTCCTGGCTATTGTGAATAGTGCTGCAATGAACATTGTGGTACACGACTCTTTTTGAATTATGGTTTTCTCATGGTATATGCCGAGGAGTGGGATTGCTGGGTCATATGGTAATTCAATTTTTAGTTTTTGAAGGAACCTCCATACTGTTCTCTATAGTGGCTGTATCAATTTGCATTCCCACCAACGGTGCAAGAAGATTCCCTTTTCTCCACACCCTCTCCAGCATTTATTGTTTGTAGACTTTTTGATGATGGCCATTCTGACTGGTGTGAGGTGAAACCACATTGTAGTTTTGATTTGCCTTTCTCTAATGATTAGTGATGTTGAGCATTCTTTCATGTGTTTGTTGGCAATCTGTATATCTTCTTCAGAGAAATGTCTATTTAGGTCTTCTGGCCATTTTTGGATTGGGTTGTTTGTTTTTTTGATATTGAACTGCATGAGCTGCTAGTATATTTTGCAGATTAATCCTTTGTCAGTTGCTTCATTTGCAAATATTTTCTCTCAGTCTGAGGATTGTCTTTTAGTTTTGTTTATGGTTTCCTTCCTGTGCAAAAGCTTTTAAGTTCCATTAGGTCCCATTTGTTTATTTTTGTTTTTATTTCCCTTTCTCTGGGAGGTGGGTCAAAAAGGATCTTGCTGTGATTTATGTCATACAGTGTTTGCCTATGTTTTCCTCTAAGAGTTTTACAGTGTCTGACCTTCCATTTAGATCTTTAATCCATTTTGAGTTTATTTTTGTATACGGTGTTAAGAAGTGTCCTAATTTCATTCTTTTACATGTAGCTGTCCAGTTTTCCCAGCACCACTTATTTAAGAGGCTGTCTTTTCTCCATTGTATATTCTTGCCTTCTTTATCAAAGATAAGGTGACCATATGTGCATGGGTTTATCTCTGGGCTTTCCATCCTGTTCCATTGATCTATATTTCTGTTTTTGTGCCAGTACCATATTGTCTTGATTACTGTAGCTGTATAGTATAAACTGAAGACAGGTAGCCCGATTCCTCCAGCTCTGTTTTTCTTTTTCAAGATTGCTTTTGCTATTTGGGGTATTTTGTGTTTCCATACAAATTGTGAAATATTTTGTTCTAGTTCTGTGAAAAATGCCAGTGGTCGTTTGATAGGGATTGCATTGAATTTGTAGATTGCTTTGGGTAGTATAATCATTTTTACAGTGTTGATTCTTCCAATCAAGAACATGCTATATCTCTTCATCTATTTATATCATCTTTAATTTCTTTCTTCAGTGTCTTATACTTTTCTGCATACAGGTCTTTTGTCTCCTTAGGTAGGTTTATTCTTAAGTATATTATTCTTTTTGTTGTAATGGTTAATGGAGGTGTTTCCTTAATTTCTCTCTGAGATTTTTCATCGTTAGTGTATAGGAATGCAAGAGATTTCTGTGCATTAATGTTGTATCCTGCTACTTTACCAAATTCATTGATTAGCTCTAGTAGTTTTCTGGTAGCATCATTAGGATTCTCTATGTATAGTATCATGTCATCTGCAAACAGTGACAGTTTTACATCTTCTTTCTGATTTGGATTCTTTTTATTTCTTTTTCTTCTCTGATGGCTGTGGCTAAAACTTCCAAAACTATGTTGAATAATAGTGGTGAGAGTGGGCAGCCTTGTCTTCTTCCTGATCTTAGAGGAAATAGTTTCAGTTTTTCACCTTTGAGAATGATGTTGGCTGTGGGTTTGTCATATATGGCCTTTATTATGTTGAGGTAGGTTCCCTCTATGCATGCTTTCTGGAGAGTTTTTATCACAAATAGGTGTTGAATTCTGTTGAAAGATTTTTCTGCATCTATTGGGATGATCATATGGTTTTTCTCCTTCAGTTTGTTAATATTGTATCAAATTGATTGATTTGCGTATATTGAAGAATCCTTGCATTCCTGGGATAAACCCCACTTGGTTATGGTGTGTAATCCTTTTAATGTGCTATTGAATTCTGTTTGCTAGTATTTTGTTGAGGATATTTGCATCTATATTCATCAGTGATATTGGCCTATAGTTTTCTTTTTTGTGACATCTTTGTCTGGTTTTGTTTTCAGGGTGATGGTGGCCTCGTAGAATGAGTTTGGGAGTGTTCCTCCCTCTGCTATATTTTGGAAAATTTTGAGAAGGGTAGGTGTTAGCTCTTCTCTAAATGTTTGATAGAATTCACCTGTGAAGCCATCTGGTGGTGGGCTTTTGTTTGTTGGAAGATTGTTAATCACAGTTTCAATTTCAGTGCTTGTGATTGGTCTGTTTATATTTTCAATTTTTCCTGTTCAATCTCAGAAGGTTGTGCCTTTCTAGGAATTTGTCCTTTTCTTCGAGGTTGTCCATTTTATTGGCATATAGTTGCTTGTAGTAATCTTTCATGATCCTTCATATTTCTGCAGTGTCAGTTACTTCTCCTTTTTCATTACTATTTCTGTTGATTTGAGTCTTCTTCCTTTTTTTCCTGCTTATTCTGTCTAACGGTTTATCAATTTCATTTTCTCAAAGAACCAGCTTTTAGTTTTATTGATCTTTGCTATCGTTTCTTTCATTTCTTTTTCATTTATTTCTGATCTGATCTTTGTGATTTCTTTCCTTCTGCTAACTTCGGGATTTTTTGTTCTTCTTTCTCGAATTGCTTTAGCTGTAAGGTTAGGTAGTTTATTTTAGATTTTTCTTGTTTCTTTAAGTAAGATTGTATTGGTATAAACTTCCTTCTTATAATTGCTTTTGCATCATCCCATATTTTTTGGTCCATCATGTTTTCATTGTCATTTGTTTCTATGTATTTTTTTATTTCCCTTTTGATTTCTTCCGTGATCTCTTGATTATTTAGTAACGTATTGTTTAGCCTCCATGTTCTTGTATTTTTTACAGATTTTTTCCCTGTAATTGATATCTAGTCTCATAGCATAGTTGTCAGAAAGATACTTGATATGACTTCAATTTTCTTAAATTTACCAAGGCATGATTTGTGACCCAAGATATGATCTATCCTGGAGAATGTTACATGAACACTTGAGAAGAATGTGTATTCTGTTGTTTTTGGATGGAATGTCCTATAAATATCAATTAAGTCCATCTTGTTTATGTGTCATTTAAAGCTCATGTTTCCTTATTTCTTTTCATTTTGGATGATCTGTCCACTGGAGAAAGTGGGTTGTTAAGTCCCCTACTGTGATTGTGTTACTGTTGATTTCCCCTTTTATGGCTGTTAGCATTTGTCTTATGTATTGAGGTGCTCCTATGTTGGGTGCATAAATATGTACAATTGTTATATTTTCTTCTTGGATTGGTCCCTTGATCATTGTGTAGTGTCGTTCTTTTTCTCTTGTAATAGTATTTATTTTAAAATCTCTTGTTAAGGAACCTCCATACTGTTCTCCATAGTGGCTGTATCAATTTACATTCCCACCTGTTCTCCACACCCTCTCCAGCATTTATTGTTTGTAGATATTTTGATGATGGCCATTCTGACCGGTGTGAGATGATATCTCATTTTAGTTTTGATTTGCATTTCTCTAATGACTAATGAACTACCATATAGCCCAGCAATCCCACTACTGGGCATATACCATGAGAAACTCTAATTCAAAACAAGTCATGTACCAAAATGTTCATTGCAGCTCCCTTTACAATAGCCAGAACATGGAAGCGACCTAAGTGTCCATCAACAGATGAATGGGTAAAGAAGATGTGGCACATATATACAATGGAATATTACTCAGCCCTAAAAAGAAACGAAATTGAGTTATTTGTAGTGAGGTGGATGGACCTAGAGTCTGTCATACAGAGTGAAGTAAGTCAGAAAGAGGAAAAACAAATACCGTAGGCTAACACATATATACGGAATCTAAAAAAAAAAAAATGCTCATGAAGAACCTAGGGGCAAGAAGGGAATAAAGACACAGACCTACTAGAGAATGGACTTGAGGATACGGGGAGGGAAAAGGGTAAGCTGGGACAAAGTGAGAGAGTGGCATTGACATATATACACTACCAAACGTAAAATAGATAGCTAGTGGGAAGCAGCCGCATACTACAGGGAGATCAGCTTGGTGCTTTGTGACCACCTAGAGGGGTTGGAGGGAGGGAGATGCAAGAGGGAAGAGAAATGGGGACATATGTATATGTATAACTGATTCACTTTGTTATAAAGCAGAAACCACCACACCATTGGGAAGCAATTGTACTCCAATAAAGATGTTAAAAAAAAATCTATTTTGTCTGATATCAGAATTGCTACTCCAGGTTTCTTTTGATTTCCATCTGCATGGAATATCTTTTTCCATCTGCTCACTTTCAGTCTGTATGTGTCCCTAGGTCTGAAGTGGGTCTCTTGTAGACAGCATATATACAGGTCTTGTTTTTGTATCCATTCTGCCAGTCTATGTCTTTTGTTTGGAGCATTTAATCCATTTACATTTAAGGTAGTTATCGATATGTATTTTCCTATTACCATTTTCTTAATTGTTTTGGGTTTGTTATTTTAGGTCTTTTCCCTCTCTTGTGTTTTTGGCCTGGAGAAGTTCCTTTAGCATTTGTTGTAAAGCTGGTTTGGTGGTGCTGAATTCTCTTAGCTTTTGCTTGTCTGTAAAGGTTTTAATTTCTCTGTCGAATCTGAATGTGATCCTTGCTGGGTAGAGTATGCTTAATTTAGGTTTTTCTCTTTCATAACTTTAAATATGTCCTGCCACTTCCTTCTGGCTTGCAGAGTTTCTGCTGAAAGATCAGCTGTTAACTTATGGGGATTCCCTGTATGTTATTTGTTGTCTTTCCCTTGCTGCTTTTAATATTTTTTCTTTGTATTTAATTTTTGATAGTTTGATTAATATGTGTCTTGGCGTGTTTCTCCTTGGATTTACCCTGTATGGGACTCTCTGTGCTTCCTTCACTTGATTGACTCTTTCCTTTCCCATATTAGGGAAGTTTTCAGCTATAATCTCTTCAAATATTTTCTCAGTCCCTTTTTCTCTTCTTCTTCTGGGTCCCCTATATTCGAATGTTGGTGCATTTAATGTTGTCCCAGAGGTCTCTGAGACTGTCCTCAATTCTTTTCGTTCTTTTTTCTTTATTCTGCTCTGTGGTAGTTATTTCCACTATTTTACCTTCCAAGTCACTTATCCGTTCTTCTGCCTCAGTTATTCTGCTGTTGATTCCTTCTAGAGATTTTTTAATTTCATTTATTGTGTTGTTCATCATTGTTTGTTTGCTCTTTAGTTCTTCTAGGTCCTTGTTAAATATTCCTTGTATTTTCCCCATTCCATTTCCAATATTTTGGATCATCTTTACTATGATTACCCTGAATTCTTTTCCAGGTAGACTGCCTATTTCCTCTTCATGTGTTTGGTCTGGTGGGTTTTTACCTTGCTCCTTCATCTGCTGTGTGTTTCTCTGTCTTCTCATTTTGCTTATCTTACTGTGTTTGGGGTCTCCTTTTCACAGACTACAGGTTCATAGTTCCCATTGTTTTTGGTGTCTGCCCCCAGTGGGTAAAATTGGTTCAGTGAGTTGTGTAGGCTTCCTGGTAAAGGGGACTGGTGCCTGTGTTCTGGTGTATGAGGCTGGATCTTTTCTTTCTGGTGGACAGGTTTTCATCCAGTGGTGTGTTTTGGGGTGTCTGTGATCTTATGATTTTAGGCAACCTCTCTGCTAATGGGTGGTGTTGTGTTCCTGTCTTGCTAGTTGTTTGGCATGGGGGGTCCAGCCTTGGAGCTGGCTGGTCTTTGAGTGGAGCTGAGTCTTAGCATTGAGACAGAGCTCTCTGAGAGAGCTCTCACTGATTGATAACATGTGGGGCTGGGAGGTCTCTGGTGGTCCAGTGTCCTGATCTCAGCTCTCCCACATCAGAGGCTCAGGCCTGACACTGGCCGGAGCACCAAGACCCTGTCAGCCACACAGCTCAGAAGAAAAGGGAGGATAAAAAAGAAAGAAAGAAAGAAAATAAATAAATTAAAATGTTTAAATAAAAAATTCAAAAATATATTATTAAAATAAAAAAATAAAAGAAAAAAGAGAGCAACCAAACCAATAAACAAATCCACCAATGATAACAAATACTGAAAACTAAACTAAGATAAACATAAAAATCAGAAACTAGTCAGTCACATACATCACACCTCAAGTCTCCAGTTGCTCCCAAAGTCCACTGCCTCAATTTTGGGATGATTCGTTGTCTATTCAGGTATTCCACAGATGCAGGGTACATCAAGTTGATTGTGGAGGTTTAATCCACTGCTCCTGAGGCTGCTGGGAGAGATTTCCCTTTCTCTTCTTTGTTCGTACAGCTCCTGAGGTTCAGCTTTGGATTTGGCCCTGCCTCTGCATGTAGGTCGCTTGAGGGCATCTGTTCCTGCCTAGACAGAATGGGGTTAAGGGAGCAGCTGATTCGGGGGCTCTGGCTCACTCAGGCCGGGGGGGAGGGAGGGGTACAGATGTGGGGCGAGCCTGCGGCAGCAGAGGCCAACATGACGTTGCACCAGCCTGAGGCGTGCCGTGCATTCTCCCGGGGAAGTTGTCCCTGGATCACGGGACCCTGGCAGTGGCGGGCTGCATAAGCTCCCGGAGGAGAGGTGTGGACAGTGACCTGTGCTCGCACACAGGCTTCTTGGTGGCGGCAGTAGCAGCCTTAGCGTCTCATGCCAGTCTCTGGGGTCCGCGCTGATAGCCGCGGTTTGCGCCCGTCTCTGGAGCTCGTTTAGGTGGTGCTCTGAATCCCCTCTCCTTGCACACCCCAAAACAATGGTCTCTTGCCTCTTAGGCAGCTCCAGACTTTTTCCCGGACTCCCTCCTGGCTAGCTGTGGTGCACTAGTCCCCTTTAGGCTGTGTTCACGCAGCCAACCCCAGCCCTCTCCCTGGGATCTGACCTCCGAAGCCCGAGCCTCAGCTCCCAGCCCCCGCCCGTCCCAGCAGGTGAGCAGACAAGCCTGTCGGGCTGGTGAGTGCTGGTCGGCACTGCGGGAATCTCTCCGCTTTGCCCTCTGCACCCCTGTTGCTGCGCTCTCCCCCACAGCTCCGAAGCTTCCCCCCTCTACCACCCACAGTCTCCGCCCGCAAAGGGGCTTCCTAGTGTGTGGAGACCTTTCCTCCTTCACAGCTCCCTCCTAGAGGTGCAGGTCCTGTCCCTATCTATCCTTTTGTCTCTGTTTTTCCTTTTTTCTTTTGCCCTACCCAGGTAAATGGGGAGTTTCTTGCCTTTTGGGAAGTCTGAGGTCTTCTGCCAGCATTCAGTAGGTGTTATGTAGGAGTTGTTCCATATGTAGATGTGTTTTTGAGGTATTTGTGGGGTGGAATGTGATCTCCATGTCTTACTCTTCCACCATCTTGAAGGTCCTCTAGGTTGAATATGTTTTTTAAATATGTTAAAATTCTGAATTTACAATTTTTAAAAATATATTAAACATGATAATCATTTAAAAGTACTTTAGAAACTACAATTTACTGTGCAGATTTTTTTACAATATTAATACTTCCTTAGAAATATATAAATTGTATCTTATAATTATTTAAAATTTCTTTACTGTGCATTCTATTTAATATTTCATTTCATCAGTAGTAATCACAGCAAATAAAATGTGCTTTTATGCCTTTAATACCCTCAGACACATTAGCTTCTTTCTTAAGCTTTAAGCTAGGTTTTCAAATAGGAGATTAATGTTCAGACCTTCAGATGTTACTCAACAAGAATACTTCCATATAAGTACGCAGCTCCCATGATTCCCTCTCTTCAAAGCATTAAGTACAAACTGATCTTTCAAGAAATGTGCAAATGTTGCACAGTATGCTGAGCAGCATGAACAAAAGATCTGAAAACAACAAAACCACTCTGAAACCTCTGGACTTTCTTATATTTCAGGTACAGGGAGCTCCCATTCTGAAAGGTAATATATCTTTTTAAACACCCAGTTTTCCTGTTCCCATCTCCCAACGTTTCATCTCATAAAAAATGTTAGTTGACATTATAAACAGATGCTGGAAAGCACTCATCCAATTCATGAAAAATTCAGCGTGTTTTAAGCAAACATAGCAAAATCACTTATTAGGAAAAAATGCATAGTCTGATAGATGACCATGATTATCAGGTAAATTATTCATTTCTCTTCACAAAGCAATCACCCATTAAAGACTCACTCATTATTCAGAGATTGTCAGGGAATAGGGGATAAGGAGTGAGGCTGTGGAATGAGTGAGTAGCATGTCCAAATACCAAGTACAGTATGAAGTCCAACTGGAGCAGGGTAAACATGAAGTCTGGGGCCAAAAACTTGCAAAGGATTCACTGTCAGATTAGCATAAATCAGTGCTACAGAGATTAAATCCATGAGAAGTCATCAGGGCCCAGAAACTCTTTTTTTCAGAAGCTGAAATCTGCTTACATTAGGAATATAAACAAAAATTAGTGCCAGTTTTATTTGCAAAATTCTCAAGAACAAAAATAATTATAAACCTGAAGCAGCACTAAGTTGCACATTAAAATATTTCTGTCAGAGACAAACTTTGCAATGATCATAATTCCATCTATGAGATTGTACTATGGATTATGTTGTACTCTGTAAACATTAGAAAACCCTAAACGCTAAATATGAATTAGATGATGCAACATGTCACTTGCTAAGCAATATATTGATTTCAGTGTGTGGTTTGTGGAAATTTAAAAATTACTTTATGGTTATATCTATTACAGTTGTGCCAGAAAAGTTCTTTTCCTCTTGAGCCAATTATACACCTTTTTAATTCAGACCAACCAGTCAATATTTATGGCCTGGGTTGTCCAGTAGTGTTTGAAGTTGTGTTTGACAATGGTCTGTAATCAGAATGGTTCTGCAAGTAGTCATAAAGAAGATAAAATAGATGTCACCTATCTTAACTGAAATACAGGGGTTTTGCCTTCTAGCTAGACAGTAATGTCTTTATAGATCATCATCCATGATTCAATCCTATTTTCTCTCAGTTTGTCTGTACCAGAGAGTTGTTATGTGGCACTATAGGCACTATAGTTGTTATAGGGCACTATAATATGCTAGTTTATTCTGCAGTGTAGTACTCAGCTCATCACACATTTAGAGTTGGGTCATATTAGAAATATGTATCCTTCATACATAATCCACATTCCAATAGGTTCCACTGCTGCAGAGACCCAGTAAGAGATCCAGTAGGAAATATGTGTCTATATAAAAAGTAAATTTGGACATCTAGTCCCATCTCAATAAAAAGTAACTCCCTTTGGGGGAAACTGTAGAGTATGACTGGTCAAGGTACACCTACAATTAGGCAGCAAACCACTACAAAGTAATATTCAGTCTAAAGGAAAGTGAAGTTCCAGTTCAAAAAATTCCCCCCTTGGAAACCCTATACATTATCAAACAGGCAAATCCAAATCTGCCCTAAAGTTATGGAATCAAAGGAGCAGAACCCACAGGCATTAAGGTTTGGCCTGGTCTTTCTTCCTACTTTCATGTTTGATTACAGTAAAAAGGCCAGGTGAAAATTGGATCTAGAATAAGTTCACTAACGATTCCATTTATTGTAAATGAGTGCTTACAATCACAAAGACAAAGAAAAATGTACTAAGAGATCTTGGACCCGAACTTCTTTTTCTGCTTGTCTTTCACTTCCTCCCTACACTCCTTTTTGAATTCTTAAGTACACAATTGATGGCCTTTTCTTTCCTAATGATTACTTCACATGCATTCAACCTTTAAAAAGTTTTAATTTCTTTTAAAATGATTTGTATGAGGTGCATTTATTTATACTCTTTGTATGTAAAAGTATTCAAATCTAGATGTGTATTAACATTGAAGAATTGAACAGTGAGTGTAGGGAGGCCTATGGAGTAACACTAGAGTCAGCAGAGAGAGCTGTTGGGGGTCAGAAAGCAAGGTATAGACTAGCGGGAGGCCACATACCCTAGACTGGTCACAACAAATGATTCTACCAGCACTGAATAATTATTGAGGAATAATGAGTAGGAAGAAAGTTTTGAGAATGAGTGGCCTAAAGCACAGGCAATCATCCTTTTGCATACTGCCATCACTGGTTAACCCAAAGATTCATAGAGGCTTCCTCCATTTTGGCAAGTTCCATTCCATTAAGTGATATGTTCCACTTTTTCTCTCTGGAAGGTTGCTTTCCCTGGGTTATCCTAGAGATTCTACCAGATGGTATTAGGTTCTATATCATTGAAAGATTTCAGTTTTCTAACTCCTCTTTCTTCCCCTTCTCCTTTCCTTTAGCAATTGTATGGCTCAGATATAGGCCATGATCATGATCTAGGTGCTAGAAATACTTCAGTGAACATAACTCTTGCTTTGAAGTTGTTCATAGACTAATGTGTGGATCAAGCAAATGATATATGTTTTTATTTTTTCTCCACATATACTAAGGGTTTGATGCCCAATCTAATTAAGTCCTGAAAAACATATGAAGACACCTGTATTAGCTCAGTTGCCATAAAAAAATTCCATAGACTGGGTGGCTTAAACAAAAAAAACTTGTTTTCTCACAGTTCTGGAAGCTAGAAGCCTGAGATCAGGTGCCAGAATGGTCAGGTTCTAGTGAGGTCCCTTTTCCTGGCTTGCAGATGAGAGAGTTCTGGTGTCTCTTCCTTATAAGGGTACCAGTTCTATTGGATCAGGGCTCCACACTCATGACCTAATTTAACCTTAATCACCTCCTTAATGACCCCTATCTATAATATAGTCACATGGGAGTTAGAGCTTCAACATATGAAATTTGGGGGACATAATTCGGTTCATAGTATATCTCAGTGATATCTCCTTCAGTGATACCTACCATCTCCCAGTTCAAACCCATGTAAGCCTTTATCATCCTAGGTCTACTTCTGGTTAACTATTTACTATTTTAAAATTTCCAGTTCAAAAATATCTTCTGCTCTGCCTTTGCTTACTTCCTAGCTCATAGAATTTGATACATAACTAATATGGCATTTTGATGTATAATTAGTTATGTGTTTTATCTCACTGACGAGTGCCTCAAGAACAGCATCCCAATTATCTGTGGCTGCATAACAAATCACACCAAAACTTAGTGACTTAAAATAAAGATCATCATTTTATTACCTTGCATGGTTTTTGTGGGTCAGGAATTTGGAGAGGACTTGACCGTATGGTTCTGGCTCACAGTTTCTGTATTAGTCTGCTCAGGCTGCTGCAACAAGAAGTTTAAGATCAAGGTGCCTGCAGAGTTGGTTTCTTGTCAGGCCTCTTTTACTGGCTTGCAGATTACTGACTTCTCACTGTGTTCTCACATGGTCTTTCTTCTGTGCACACATGAAAAGAGAGAGATATCTCAGGTGTTTTTTCCTCTTCTTATAAGGACACTGGTTCTATTGGATTATAGCCTCACCCTTATGACCTCATTTAACCTTAATTACCTTCTTAAAGGCCCTATCTCCTTATAAGTCACTTTAGGGTTTAGGGCGTCAACATATAAACATTGGGCGGGGGCCACACAATTCAGTTCATCACAGTCTCTCATTAGTTTAGTCAGTCAGTGGATGGAGCTGAAATACAGGGGGCTGGAGCAGGTGGGAGCTGTTTGAATTTCTCTCTGTTTCTCCTCTCCACATTTTCTTAGGATGTTTCTATGTGGTCTCTCCATGAGAACTATTTTGGGCTCGGCATAGTAATCAGGGTTGTTGGACTGCTTACACGGCATCTGGCTTTCCCCACAGCAAAGGTCTCAAAAGAACAAGGCAGAAGAACATGGATGGCATTGTTATGACCTTGCCTTGAAAGTTATATCACTTCTGACATACTATATTTGTTGAGGCAAAAGCTGACTCAGGTTCAAGGGGAGGAGATACAGACTCTGCCTCCCAATGGGAGGAATATCAAAATCACAGTAAAAAGAGAATGAAGGCTAGAAGGTATCGTTACTGCTTTTTTGGGAAAATATGACTTGCCGTAGGCAGGAACTATGTTTTCCCCCTTTTTTTAACCCCTTAAGTTTTATATTCCTTGTGCCTAACACAGTGACCAATATGAACAAATGTCCAATAAGCAATTTTCAAATAGAGTGATTACTGTCAAGTTCATGTGCATGTGTTTTTCCATTTGAACCTTCTAGGGGCAGCCTTTTTAAATTTTTTCTTTTTTTTTTTTTTTGTGGTACGCGGGCCTCTCACTGTTGTGGCCTCTCCCGCTGCGGAGTACAGGCTCCAGACGCACAGGCTCAGCAGCCATGGCTCACAGGCCCAGCCGCTCCACGGCATGTGGTATCTTCCCGGACTGGGGCACGAACCCGTGTCCCCTGCATCGGCAGGTGGACTCTCAACCACTGCGCCACCAGGGAAGCCCTAAAATTTTAAGTCATTATTGTTTATAATTATAATTGAAAAGATGAGATACACTTGTGATACAAAAGGCAGTAGCAGGACTCATGAAGAAAATCTAAACATATTTCCATGACAAGTGTATTAATTCTAAAATGAATATAAGATGCCATTTTACTTGACATTGGCTAATTAACACACACACACACACACAGAGGAGTAAGGGAGGCAGAGAGAGAAGAATTTTAAGGAATTGGCTTATGTGATTGTGGATGCTGGCAAGCTCAAGATTTGTAAGGTTGGCCAGCAGGCTAGGACCCCAGAGAGAAGTTGATGCAAATTGAGGTGAAAGGCAGTTTGATAACAGAATTCCCTTTTCTTCAGGGTAGGCTATTCTTTTTCTTAAGGCCTTCAACTGACTTGACAAGGCCTAACCACATTATGGAGGGTAATTTACTCAATCTACTGATTTAAATATGAATCTCACCTAAAAACAATACCTTCACAGAAACATCCAGATGTGTGTTTGACCACACATCTGAGTACCGTGGCATAGACAGGTTAATATAAAATTAACCATCACAGATACTAATGACGGAGTTAGTCATTGTTCTCACTAGGAATGTTAAAAACCTTTAAGCAGATTTTACTTGTGAAATTAGCTCAGACAGATACGGTCTGTATTTCACAATTTCCTCTCCATTGAACTATTCTGTGTGTTTGTGCAAGATCCTCAAGGAAATATGGTATGAAAAGGTTAGGCTAACTGCAATAATAAACAAACCCAAGATTTTAGGGACTTAACACACAAAAAAATTTATTTATCTTTTACACAAAAGCTTAATATCTATGAGACAAATCAAGGACTCAGACTCCTTCTAGCTGTACATGGGGAAAGGAGAGAGTGAGGAAAAGTCCTGCCTATGTGGAAAGGAGCTGAGAAATGCAGTCTAGCATTGTCTCAAGGAATCAAAGGTAATCGTAGATCTTGGTGAGCAATCTTAGGCTCAGACACAGGCCATCACCTAGGGGCATGAGAACTCTGGGGACTGCCCTCCATCCAGCAGTGGAAAATGAACCTAAGAGTAGCAGCAGAACAGGAGCCCTGGGATTTCCTTGGTGGCGCAGTGGTTAAGGATCTGCCTGCCAATGCAGGGGACATGGGTTCGAGCCCTGGTCCGGGAAGATCCCATATGCCGCAGAGCAACTAAGCCCGTGTGCCACAACCACTGAGCCCACATGCCACAGCGTGCCACAACTACTGAAGCCAGTGAGCCACTGCTCTGCAACAAGAGAAGCCACTGCAATGAGAAGCCCATGCACTGCTATGAAGAGTGGCCCCCGCTCGCTGCAACTGGAGAAAGCCCGCACGCAGCAACGAAGATTCAATGTAGCCAAAAATAAATAAATAAATAAATAAATAAGTTTATTTTTTAAAGAAAGAACTGCAAGTATCCACATTGTTTTTAGAGTATCCAACTCTTGATTGGGATGTGGCACAAGATTTTTCTACTTTCCGTTCTGTAAATATACTTAAAGTATAGTGCCTCTATTTTAACTATGTATTTTAGTTTAAGTCTATAAGAAGAGAGGAGATTCTGCAAAATTTCTCTTTGCTGGGAAACAAGAGATTAAAAGTAACACTCCAGGCTTTCGATCAATCACTTGTTCCATCTGGTGAATGTCCTCTTTGATGGCCTCATTTAGAACTTCAAGAGATTTTGCACAGATTTAAAATTCTCATTAGAGTCCTTGCCAAAGCATCTTAAACGCAAAGTAATCTTAACTTTAAAAATTTAGAAATTGTTGAAGGAGACATATCATTTAGAACCAATAAATGAAAACCGTGAGACAAAATGGATCAGAAAAAAATTCTAGCACATTCTATAACACTGCTGCTCTCTGAAAATAAAAGTAATCTAACCTTCATTACTGTTTTTAAAGGTGCTTTTCTATATAGAACTATGTTCATTTTTTTGTAACTTTGTAGCTTCCATTCCAATTCATAGGGAGATATGAAATATAGCTGGTAGAGATTTTTCTTAATATTTGCCACTTTCTTCACCTTTGGAATGAATCCCAAATGGACTTGATTTTATAAGTTACATGTTTCTTCTCTTCAAGCAATATTGATCTCCTTCAAATCCATTTCTTTCTCTTCTAGAAAAATGGACATCTCAATTTCTTCAGCGTAGCCTATATAGCCATTTTTAGTGGACAAGGAAAAATGTACATTCCTTATTTCTTTCCCCAAGAAACACTGTATTTTATCATTAAATTAACCTTAGTCTACCTTAAAGTCTCAGTGGCTATTAAGATTTTAAGCCTTCTCCATAACATCTTATTCTTACTGGGTTTTAGAGACATTTTGTTAACTTTACTATTTTATCTGTGAAGGTCTTTTCCATATTTTCTATGGACTCCCACAACACATTTTTTTCAAGTTTTAATGTCCATTGAATTCTAATATGCATAATTTTCCTTGCATATTTTCCTATTTGGATTTCTAATTTTTTACTACCTTCTCTATAGTAAAAAAAAAAACCATATAATATTTCTTTATATAGAATGGAAAGGAGAAAATAAGCAGCAGGAAAGTGTGCAGAGCCATCATAGTGATAGATTGGCAATATCTTTATAATTATTTCTATCATAACTCTTACAGTGATAGCACAAAGTGACTTCAACAGAAGATATATGTATTTAAGTCTTCTTGGGAATGTCAAACACAGTATGCTAGAGAGAGGTGCAAGGCATATTGCTGCACATTCATAATGCCAACAAACTGAAAACAACCTGATTTTAAAATTCTTTTTCAAAACTAATGCTTTATTTGCTATAAGTGAAGAATAAAACAGGCAAAAAGAAAGTAGTCCAGATTTGCGATGGAAACGGAAGAAAGGAAAGAGGACCATCCTTTGGTGAGTACTCTCCTTAGGTACTTTCACACAAATTATCTCATTAATTCTCACAACAATATCCTAATTGTTGTATGTGTATATAATTGTCTCTACCATGTATATGAACAAATGAAGACTCAATTCAAGTAGTAAGCAGAAGGTTGCATTGCTAATAAAACGTCATGTAAGGATTTGAACCAGCTCTGGATGGTAATGATACAATGGCTGTGGTGCCTGTAGGAGGGGAATATGGAATCCACAGAATGGCTTTGAGCACATTAGTAAGTCATTTATAAAAAGAATATTCAGCATCTTCAAATCTATTCATTCCAGCATTTGATAAAAGCTAAGCCAATTTTATTTAATTGGTCCTGATGTGGATCATGTACGAAGTGATGGTAAAGACTATGAATTTGAACTTAACCAGACAGTTTTTTCATGATTTCATGGATGACTAAATTAAAATAGCTGAAGGATCATTAAGCACACAGTATTGATTACTTAAGCAGCTTGCTGAATTGTTTTCTTTGGCTTTCTTTAAGGATGAGGGAAAATGCATGATCATCTTTTCCAAGCTAAGAAGATGAGAGAGAGAATTCATTTTCCTCAGCTTATTCAACATATAGCTCCTCTGAGAAATCTACCTTAATGTATTACCTTAACAATTGAATCTTCTATCCTGTGCTTCCTCAAACACTTAATGTACCATAATGCTTTGTATAGTAATTTATATCTGGTCACTACAAGTTCTGTAAATGTGTTTGGAGTATTATGTATAGTACAGCTCATTGAACTGGGTATTAAGCTTCTTCAGGACAGTGCTCAGCTCTTTAAAGTGTTTGTACTGGGGTGCATGTAGGGGAGGGATAATGGGAAAGAAGAGCAAGGAGGCCAATATTTTAGCAAAAAAAAAAAAAAAGAGCAATAAATAAGACTGAGAATTAGGAGACTTAGGAAGAAAGAGGAAAGCCAAAGAGAATGGTATCATGAGTCAAGAAAAGGAGACTCTAGAATGAGAGTAGAATCAAATACCACAGAGAGGTTGAGTAGGATGGGATTGACAGGAGGCTACTGGTTTTCAAGGAAGAGATTGATGGCAATTTTATTAGAATGATAAGAGAATAAGGCAGACTGCAGAGGATATATGAATGAATTGGAGGTGAGAAACTAGAGGCAGAAGGTAAATTATCTTAATTTGCTAAGGAGCTTGATCATAAAGGAATGGAAGAAGCTAGAGGGTGGTTTGAAGGGAAATCAAGACTAAAGAAAGGTAGTTTTAGGATAAAAATACTTGAGCATGTTTAGAGAGCAAGAGGAATAAGAGGACAAGAATAGATTGAGGATAAACAAGAGAAGGGGCAGTATTGGTCAATGCTAATCTTGGTACTAGACCACTAGGGTTTGAATTTAGATTTATGTTTTATTAGCTGTGTGAACATACAAGCCTCAGTTTTATCACTTATTAAATGGGGATAATTTAGGATTATGGTGAAGATTAAATGTTACAGTTAAAGTGCTTATTCTAATGACTGGCACCCAGTTAACATTCAATAGTAACAGCTATTATTGTCATTGTTAGGAAGCTCCTAAATAAAAATCATAGATGGAGATGTTGGTGTGCAGAAGAACAGAAACATTTTTTTCCTACTGAGGAAGATAGGATTGATGTTATAGACTATACCTAGGAGGTAAGCTGAAATTGAAGGAGGAAACATCACATGAACTCAGGTTTTGTTTTGCTTTTGTTTTTTAACAAAGAAGGGAGTTTAATTTAAATAGGTAGAATTCCCAAAATAAAACTGTCTTGTCTTGGATGAATTTTTTTTAAGTTTCTTTTTCTTTAATATTCATTTGTCTATTCAAGTTTTTTATTTCTTTTTGTGTTCATTTCTGGTATTTTATTTTTCTTCAGAAAATATGAAACTCCCTTCTTTGTTTTTTTAACAAAGAAGGGAGTTTAATTAATTAAGAATGAGGACTTAATCATGTTAGATTTGGCTTGAAGCACCTTTATTCTGTTGACAAGATAATTATGAGAAATTGATGAGGACAGAGGTAGATAGAAAACACTGAGTTATCGAAGGTGAAAATCACAAATTTTATTGTAGCTGATCTCTACTGTTATGTGAATTTTCTCCAGCACGTGCAATAGTCCAGAGGAAAGAAATGAGAAAAAAACATTGTGGTTCTCCAGGATTGATCAGAGAATTTGTTAGGATTAAAGTTGGTTAGGCCATGGGATTTGTGAATATTTCTAAAAGAAGAAATGAAATTTAGACTGGATAGGGAAGGAAATGAAATCAAGGAGGGATAATAGTCTCAACATTAAATTATGTTGAGTTTAGAGCAGGATTAATAGGTCCAGCTGTAGGAGGAGGAAGTTGAGTCAGAGAAGGAATTGCAATATTTCAAAAATTTAGGGGTGTAGGTGTTAAGGGTAATAATGATTCCCAGGTTTATTGCTCATTGTCGAGTAAGGTGAATGGTAAACTCTATAGGAGTAGCTACATCTTCTGCAGATGGAGCACAGAATATGCTGAGAATCAGGCCTAAGACTTAATTATAAGGGAAGTAGAGCTTCAGAGAATGCTTTCTTTTCAACCCTGCAAGTCTTCTATATCAAGGTCAAGACTCTTTTGGGAAGATATGGAATCTTGAGATTTGGGATGGGGATATCTGGGTCAACACAATTGGAAACCTTGAGTCCTTGCGTCCCTGAACTCTCTGAACCTATGGAAGTGGCCCACTCTTCCTTTTTGAAGACTAGCACACCACCTCATTTTGAAGATGATATAGGCAACAAACATTATCCTCCATTTCTCTGCTTGTCAAGTATCAACATAACTCAAGCAGGGTAATTGTGGGCTTACTCTGTAAAAGAAAGGACTTAGCCAACATGTACCAGCAGGAGTCTGGAGAATATATGTGGGCCTGGATTCTGGGGATAACTGAATCAAGAGAGAATAGAACATTAGGTTAAATGCATAGTTTATTGACATGGAAGTACTCTCTTTTGATATAAGATTTAGCACTGTCAAGGACCCTGGGAAATGCTACTAAAATGCAGCTAAGCTGACTCTTAGAAACTTAGAGAAGGCAATGGTCCACACTAAATGATATAGAAATGCCAGAGTTGCCATGGCAGATAATGGAAGAAGAAATCAAAAGACACAGAGAAGTGAGCATGCTAGAGAAATGTACTCTGTGAGTACAGAGGCCTCTCCATTTCCCAAAGCAGTAAGAAATGTTCTGGTGAAAGGAACCAATATCACTGAGAATCTTTGTGGCTCTCCTCTGTAGATCACAGCTGATGATAGATGGTGTTACAGAACTGGGCTCCCTAATAGCAATGGAAATGATAGGATTCTGAAATAATAGAGATCAGGTTATAGCACTTAACCATCTGAAGCAAAGTAACAAGTGGCAAGGTCTGAGGCGTGTGTGTGTGTTTGTGTTTGTGTACTGACTTACAGAGATCATTACAAATGGTTATAGAACATGACATCCCTAGAGGCGAATTTAAATCCTACAACAATTCATTGGTTCAGTATGTCAATGAAATTTTTACCTAGAAAGTGGTCTGTGGCCTGCTGGGGGCAACCCCTCCAAAGTACAGGACAAATTATTACATCTCATAATTCTTAAAACCTGGGAATAATGCTCTGGCCCATTCATAAGTGACTGGAAAATGTTAGCTTTCACTGAGGCACAAAGTGGGTCCAGGATGGAATCAAAACATATTCTGGGTATGTGTTTATATTTCCTGTCACTGAACCTTAGCCAACATCACTAGTCATGATACACTGACACGATATTCCACATAACATCACATGGGACTAAGTGACTCACTTTGCAGCAAAGAAAATGCAACATTACTGCACATGTTGTCTACCAAGAAGCTGCTAACCTTACAGAGCAATGGAATAGCATTTTAAAGCGGCAGCTGAGGCACTCAGATGAATACACATACAGTGGAGAAAAGACAGCCTGTTCAATAAGTGGTGCTGAGAAAACTGGACAGCTACATGTAAAAGAATGAAATTAGAACACTACCTAACACTATACACAAAAATAAACTCCAAATGGATTAAAGACCTAAATGTAAGACCAGACACTATAAAACTCTTAGAGGAAAACATAGGAAAAACACTCTTTGACATAAACTACAGAAAGATCTTTTTTGACCCACCCCCTAGAGCAATGAAAATAAAAGCAAAAATAAACAAATGGGATTTAATTAAACTTAAAAGCTTTTGCACAGCAAAGGAAGCCATAAACAAGAGAAAAAGACAACCCTCAGAATGGGAGAAAATATTTGCAAATGAAACAACAGACAAAGGATTAATCTCCAAAATATACAAACAGCTCATGGAGTTCAATATCAAAAAAACAAACAATCCGGTTAAAAACTGGGTGGAAGACCTAAACAGACATTTCACCAAGGAAGACGTACACATGGCCAAGAGGCACATGAAAAGATTCTCAACATCACTAAGTATTAGAGAAATGCAAATCAAAACTACAATGAGGTATCACCTCACGCCGGTCAGAATGGCCATTATCAAAAAATCTAGAAACAATAAATTCTGGAAAGAGTGTGGTGAAAAGGGAACCCTCCTTCACTGTTGGTGGGAATGTAAATTGATCCAACTACTATGGAAAACAGTATGGAGGTTCCTTAAAAAACTAAAAGTAGAAATACCATATGACCTAGCAATCCCACTACTGGACATATACCCTGAGAAAACCATAATTAAAAGAGACGTGTCACAATGTTCATTGCAGCACTATTTACAATAGCCAGGACATGGAACCAACCTAAATGTCCATCGACAGATGAATGGATAAAGAAGACATGGCACATATATACAATGGAATATTATTCAGCCATAAAAAGAAATGAAATTGAGTTATTTGTAGTGAGGTGGATGGACCTAGAGTCTGTCATACAGAGTGAAGTAAGTCAGAAAGAGAAAAACAAATACTGTATGCTAACATGTATATATGGAATTTAAAAAAATGGTACTGATGAACCTAGTTGCAGGGCAGGAATAAAGATGTAAACATAGAGAATGGACTTGAGGATACGGGGTGGGAGGGGGAAGCTGGGAGGAAGTGAGAGAGTGGCATTGACATATATACACTACCAAAGGTAAAACAGATAGCTAGTGGGAAGCAGTAGCATAGCACAGGGAGATCAGCTCTGTGCTTTGTGACCACCTAGAGGGGTGGGATAGGGAGAGTGGGAGGGAGCTCAAGAGGGAGGGGCTATAGGGACATATGTATGCATATGGCTGATTCTCTTTGGTGTACAACAGAAAGTAGCACAGTATTGTGAAGCAATTATACTCCAATAAAGACCTATTAAAAAAATGAATACTATACACTCAAAGGTGTGTATGTATCATTACAGGGATGTGGATTCAAGAGACCAGGAACCAAGACGTGAAAGTAGGAATGGCCCAACTTATCACTATTCCCAGTAACCCATTTGGGGAATTTGTGCCTCCCAACCCCACATTTTAGGTTCTGAGGAGCTAGAGCTCTTGTTTCCCAGAGGGGGAGGATGCATCTACCACGAGACACAGCATGAATCTTATTAAATTTGAAGCTGTGTATGTTCCCTGGTCCCTTCAAGTGTCTTGTGGTAAGAGAACAGCAAGCAAGGAAAGAAGTTAGTCTGCTGGCAAGTGTAATTAACCCTGATCACCATGGAGAGGAAAGCCTGTTTTTTTATGGTGGCCAGAAGAATACACTTGGCTTCCAGGTGTCCTTTGAGGACACCTTTTGGTATACATTGGCAAGTTTTGATGATATGTGTATGAGTGGAGCAGTTATGGTCTGAGAAGGGCATGGTGACCAGGGACTTAGACCCTTCAGGGGTAAAACTCTTGTTCACTCCACCAGGTAAACCACCTATATCAGCAGTGTTCTAGCTGAGGGTGAGGGGAATCTAGAGTGGATTACAGAAGAGGGAGAGGATGCGTATTGATGGTGGCTATAAGATCAGAAGCAGTAGTGGAGGCTATATTTTTTCCCCACTAACTTTTCTATTTTAAGTTTCGCCAGTGAAAGAGAACATTTGAGCTGTTCTCAATTGGGCAAACTTATTTTACAAAGTAATTGGATCCAGTTTGTGCAAAGGATGTAGTGTAGTAGATACTGTGGTACACTGCTCAGGTCCCTCCTTCATGGCTTAGCCACTTATTTCCCTAGCTGTCAGGTATACTGGCTGCTTTTGGCTCACAGTTGAGTCCCTCTCTAGTAATTGCCTTCAACCAAAAGGACTTCCTTTGCAAAAGATTGTGCTGCCTCCTTGGGAGCACCCCTGTTATCCAATGACTAGTCATTGTGGGGTTTCAAGGACCTTAGTATTTTTCCCTCAATTCTGGGCACATATGAAAAGTCATCGTAGCTCTAGAACATCCTGTGTGACCTTCTGAGTCCCCTGTTGTCACTGTGACACAATTTATCAATAAATTCCCTTTCTGCCCAATTCTACTTCCTTTGCTTCCTTACAAATCTCATTACCAAGAGCACTCTTCAAGAAAGTATCTACATGTGAATTCCTGTCTCAGAGTCTGTTCCCTGGGGAACCCATACTAAAACAATGATGGATTTGAAAAGGTGAGTACATATGCTCTTAAGAGGCTACTCTAGAAGTCCGGAATGGTCTTCTTGTTTATGTTGCATCTCTCTTCTTCCTGACTTCCAAATATGGTTTCAGTATAACTTTTTTTTTTCTGAAATATTACTACAATATCAGAGTGTAAATTTAGGATATAGAGAAAATAATATTAAAATAGATTTATTTTATACAGAAATTGAGACTAATTATTTAGGGATTATTTGTGTAGAAAGTTAGGTAGAGATGCTTAAAAAGCAAGACTACCCAATATGTAGCACAGGTCCAGGCACGTCGTGGATGGTCTATAAATGTTTAAGTGGATAGGTAAATGAGATTTTTAGTAGACCATTCTAATTCTCATACTGTTACTAATGTCCAAGTTAGGTGTGGTATTTAGAACAACAATAACTCATCAGAAGATTCAGTCATCTTTAGTTGTTTAACTTCCTTGAAACTTTGTTTCTTTGTCAGTACAATGCCTGCCTTCAAGTAGATTACAATTTAACTCAGCCTTGAAGGTAAATTATAATTTTTCCACTTCTATTCCTTATGTGATATGATGACAAATGGAATAATCAACTGAGAGAATACTGTTATTTGCTTAATGAGTACCTTTCTCTTTTAGTATAATTTTTTCCTCCAAAGTTTATTATTTTTTTATTTTATTGTTTATTTTTATTGAGGTATAGTTGATGAACAATATTATATAAGTTTCAGGTGTACAAAATAGTGATTCACAATTTTTAAAGTGGTATTATTTTAATTTTTGTTTTCCTACAATGCAGCTTATATTAAGTATATTTCTATTCAAATTATGAATCTGTGGGTTCTTTTAAAGTTCATTTTTGTACTAAATCATTCATGGGAAAAACATCAAACATATATTCAATTAGAAAATAATTAAATTGTTAACCACGAGTTTTGGCAGATTTCCAATTTTGCTTTAGTTATTTTGAGGTCACATTTGTAATTATTAAGCTTTAAATATGGCTACAGTCAGCAAAAGCAACTGATTTAATCAACTGTGATCATAGATCAAAATATTCATGCCCCAAACCTTTTATATGTATAGCTGAATGGGGAAAAAGTATATTTTTATTCACTGGAAATAGAGTTCCTTTTAGGAAAGGAATTATCTTTGCTTAGGAAAACAAAGGTAAGTGATTTGGTAACTTGAGATTAGAAGGAAAGACATCAGGGAAATGAGACTGAAGGAGTTTTGTTTTTAATGCTAGAGCATAATTACTCTGTATAAAAAAATATCAGATGGCAGCATTTTGGGTCTTGAGAGTAGTAATGAAAGGAGAAGAGAGATGGAATCAATCAACATGGAAGAACTGTCCAAAGGACTTTAATAAACAATGATACTGAATGTGAAGTTGTCTCTTTGCTGTGATATTACTTCTTGCTCTCCAGTTAGCTGAACTTTCTCTAGGGTATGGCCTTTCAACACATGAAATGGAGTTTCTTTTTGTGAAACCTAAAGAGGAGGGGATGAGTTCCTCATTTTTAGCTAGTCCAGAATGGACAGAAAAAAAACAACTTCATGACATAGAACCAAGACTAAAAATTCAATAGACATAGAAAATTACAGCCAGAGGTGGCTCTGGGAAAATACCTGGGCCTTCAGTCCAGTCTTATTTAGATTCTGGGAGGTAAAGTAAACCAAGCTGACTCTGTGTTACACATGGTTTGATCTCAAGGTGTTCAGCAATCATTTCTGTAGTACTAGCTGTATGACTTAGGTCAAGTAACTTCACTACTCTGTCTCTGTTTGTTCATCTACGAAAATGAAAGAAAAACAGGGCCTACCTAAATGGGTTGCCCCAATGAGAATTAAATGTTAAATATTTTCCTTGTAGTTGTTATTGTTACTATTAATATTGATATTGTTTCTCTTTGTTCTTTCTTCATTTTTTTCATTCCTAGGAAATAGCATTATTGTAATAGACCAGTTAAAGATGATTAGGATTTACGGGCATGGAGATGGAGAGTTAAAGTGGGTACATGTAGAATTAATCTTTTTCTTCCCCTGTTCATCCAAAATCAACCATCAGCTGGAAAGCTCTACTAAGGTGTCCTTCAGATACCTCAACATACATTCAAAATTAAATCTATTTTCTTTTCTCCCTAAAACTAGCTTCTGATCTGTCGTTTTAAATTACATTTAGTAACAACAGCAGCACAAATTGCATCTTGTCACTCAAGTCGAAACCATAGTCTTCCGTATTCCTTTTCCCTCCCATTTCCTACCCACATCTAATAAGTTAATGGTGTCCAGACTCTTGATCTTCTTACTTAGTAAAATATACTAAGCAACCACTCCAAAATGAGTTAATTTAGGTATTATTTACATGTATCATCAATCCATATATTAAATGTAAGGAAAGCCTATTTTTTCTGTTTTAAGATAAAAATTAAAGTTCTAATATTTATTGCCCACAACCAACATATTGTCATGTTAAATCCTGCTAATTCTACTTCTGAAGTATTTGTTTAATTGATCTCCTCTCATTTCTTACCTCTTTTCACACTCTAGTTCAGACCCCATTTGCCTAGACTGCTGCAAATGACCCTGTTTGTGGTTTCTTGACTCTGCCTGTGTCTTCCTCAAATCTTCACATGTATTATATTCTATTTCAATATTTTATTCAAACTCTACAACTAAACCTGTTTTACTCTCCCGCATAAAACCTTTCATTGCCTATAGGATAAAACTAAGCTCTATTTAAAGCTTTCCATGATCTAGATCCCTTTCTAGCTTGATGTGTTACCATTCCATTCTTTACATTTTAATTTTCAGCACAAAATGCTGTACCTTATTAACTCACTTCTTTCTCACCTCTATTCCTTTGTGTATTTTCAGTGCCTCTTTTTTAATCCCCACCCTCCCTCTTACTACATTTATTTTTCTGATAATCTCTACTTATTCTTTTAGGGTCAGATTGGGTGTTGGCATCATTCAAAATGCATTTTCTCTGACTACTGGGATTAGAGATCCACATAAATCTTAATATCCTTGGATAGCTCCACCATTTTGGACATGAGTGTAGTGGGAAGAACATGCCCAATTACATTGATTAGTCTCACCCTAAATATACAACTACAACTTTCAAGTGCACTCTTAAAATCATAGTGGTTGCTCCTAGTTATTCACTCTCTTAATTTCTTGGATATTATTTGACAGTCTTCTCTTTGCCAATCCTCAGCACCATTCAGTCCATTCTGCATTTCAGCAAATGACTCAAATCTTATTCACTAAAAATAGATGCAAATGGAAGTGAAATTTCACACACTCTCACCACCCTATTTGTCAAGGTACCCAGCATCTGTTACCACAGCAAATACTGTGCCTTCTCACTTGTTACCGCAGATGAACAATTCATGTTCTTATTTAAAGCTAATTCCTATTCTTGTGCACTAGATTCCATGCCTCTATTGCCTGCTCAAGGATGTTGCTCCAACAATATTATTTTGTCTGTCTTACATCATCATTTTCCTCTCTACTACATTATTTTCATTACCATAGAAATACCCTATCATTTCCCCCAAATCAAAAAGCAAAACAAAACTTATTAGCTATTGATGATATTAAGGACTTGCTGTATGCTTGCTGTATGCTAAAAAGTCCTAATCACTTGGAAAAACATACTGAAATATTTTTAGGTGAAATGATACGATGCTTAAGATATACTTTAAGAATATGGGAAGAGAGATGAAATAAGATTAGCAAAATGTTGATAATTTTCAAAACTGGATGATGGGTACTATACTATGCTCTGTACTTCAGAGCTTTTATAAATTTTGTATTAGATTATTTTATCAATGAGTTGTAAGAGGTTTTTTGTTGCCATTTTGTTTTTTACATATTTTGGATACAAGCCCTTTATCACATATCAATTTTGCAAATATTTTCTCCATGTTTATGGTTTGTTTTTTTCCTTTACTTAATGAGTTTTTTGAAGAAGTAAATTTGTTAAATTTGATGAAGATAAATTTATCAATATTTTCTTTTTGGTTTGTGCTTTGTGTGTCTTACCTAAAAAATATTTGACTAACTAAAGGTCACAAAGGTTTTCTTCTACGTTGTCTTCCAGAAGTTTTATAGTTAGAGGTTTCACAATTGGGTCTGTGATACATTTAGGGTTAATGATTGTATCTGTTAGGAAGTTTGAATTGAAGTTCATTTTCACATATAGATGTCCAATTTTTCCAACACCATTTGTTGAAAAGACTATCCTTTTTCCACTGAATTACTTGGGCACTTTTATTTAAAATCAGTTCATCATATATGTTCGTCTATTTATGAACTCTTTATCTTTTATTCATTGATCTCTATGTTTACCCTTAGTTACTATCACTTTTTTTTTTTTTTTTTTTTTTTTTGCAGTACGCGGGGCTCTCACTGTTGTGGCCTCTCCCGTTGCGGAGCACAGGCTCCGGATGCACAGGCTCAGCGTCCGTGGCTCACGGGCCCAGCCGCTCTACGGCACGTGGGATCTTCCCGGACCGGGGCACGAACCTGTGTCCCCTGCATCAGCAGGTGGACTCTCAACCACTGTGCCACCAGGGAAGCCCTATAAATTTTTATGAAAACTTGAAACAGGTAGTTTTAGACCTCCAACTTCGTTACTCTTCAAACTTGTTCTGGATATTCTAGGTATAAGTTCTATGCATTTTGATGTAAGTTTTAGAATTAGCTTGTTAATCTCTAAAAAAAAATGCTTACTGTCATTTTGATTGGGATTATATTTAATTGAGAAATCAATCTATCAATTGATAGATTACCTTAGCAGAGTCTTCTAACTTATGAACACAGTATATCTCTCCATTTATTTATCTTTAAATTCTCTCAGCATTGTTTTAGTTTTCAGAGTATAGATATTGCACATATTTTGTGAAATTTATCTCTTTTTCATGTTGCTTTGATGCTGTTGTAAGCGATATTGTTTGTTAAATTTCAATTTTCAATTGTTTATTGATAGCGTATGAAAAATCAATTTGTTTTAAATATTTATCTTGCATCCTGTGACCTTGCTAAATTCAGTTATTAGTGCTGTTAGCTTTGTGATAGATTCCCTACTATTTACTATGTAAAGAATCATATTGTCTGTTAAGAGAGACAGAAACCTTTATCACTTTAAATATGACCTGCCACTCCCTTCTAGCTTGCTGAGTTTCTGCTGAAAGATCAGCTGTTAACTGTATGGGGATTCCCTTGTGTGTTATTTGTTGTTTTCCCCTTGCTGCTTTTAATATTTTTTCTTTGTATTTAATTTTTGATAGTTTGATTAATATGTGTCTTGGCGTGTTTCTCCTTGGATTTATCCTGTATGGGATTCTCTGTGCTTCCTGGACTTGATTAACAATTTCCTTTCCCATATTAGGGAAGTTTTCAACTATAATCTCTTCAAATATTTTCTCAGTCCCTTTCTTTTTCTCTTCTTCTTCTGGGACACCTATAATTCGAATGTTGGTGCATTTAGTGTTGTCCCAGAGGTCTCTGAGACTGTCCTCAGTTCTTTTCATTCTTTTTCTTTATTCTGCTCTGCAGTAGTTATTTCCACTATTTTATCTTCCAGGTCACTTATCCATTCTTCTGCCTCAGTTATTCTGCTATCGATCCCTTCTAGAGAATTTTTAATATCATTTATTGTGTTGATCATCGTTGCTTGTTTCCTCTTTAGTTCTTCTTGGTCCTTGTTAAATGTTTCTTGCATTTTCTCTATTCTATTTCCAAGATTTTGGATCATTGTTACTATCATTATTCTGAATTCTTTTTCAGGTAGACTGCCTACTTCCTCGTCATTTGTTAGGTCTGGTGGGTTTTTCCCTTGCTCCTTCACTGCTGTGTGTTTCCCTGTCTTCTCATTTTGCTTATCTTACTGTGTTTGGGGTCTCCTTTTTGCAGGCTGCAGGTTAGTAGTTCCCATTGTTTTTTGTGCCTGCCCCCAGTGGCTAAGGTTGGTTCAGTGGGTTGTGTAGGCTTCCTGGTGGAGGGGACTAGTGCCTGTGTTCTGGTGGATGAGGCTGGATCTTGTATTTCTGGTGGGCAGGTCCACATCTGGTGGTGTGTTTTGGGGTGTCTGTGGCCTTATTATGATTTTAGGCAGCCTCTCTGCTAATGGGTGGGGTTGTGTTCCTGTCTTGCTAGTTGTTTGGCATAGGGTGTCCAGCACTGTAGCTTGCTGGTCGTTGAGTGAAGCTGGGTGCTGGTGTTGAGATGGAGATCTCTGGGAGATTTTTGCTATTATGTGGAGCTGGGAGGTCTCTTGTGGATCAGTGTCCTGAACTTGGCTCTCCCACCTCAGAGGCACAGCACTGACTCCTGGCTGGAGCACCAAGAGCCTTCATCCATACGGCTCAGAATAAAAGGAAGAAGAAATAGAAAGAAAGAAAGGAAGAGGATAAAATAAAGTAAGATAAAACAAAATAAAGTTATTAAAATAAAAAATAATTTTGGAGAAAAAAAGTTTTAAAAGGTAAAAAAACCAAAAAAAAACCAGACAGAATCCTAGGACAAATGGTGAAAGTAAAGCTATACAGACAAAATCTCACACAGAAGCATACACATACACACTCACAAAAAGAGAAAAAATAATATATGTTGCTCCCAGAGTCCACCTCCTTAATTTGGGATGATTCGTTGTCTATTCATGTATTCCACAGATGCAGGGTACATCAAGTTGATTGTGGAGCTTTAATCCGCTGCTCCTGAGGCTGCTGGGAGAAATTTCCCTTTCTCTTCTTTGTTCGCACAGCTCCCGGAGCTCAGCTTTGGATTTGGCCCCGCCTCTGCGTGTAGGTCACCTGAGGGCGTCTGTTCTTCACTGAGACAGGACGGGGTTAAAGGAGCAGCTGATTCAGGGGCTCTGGCTCACCCAGGCCGTGGGGAGGGAGTGGTGCGGATGGGGGGGGGGTGCGGGGGCCTGTGGTGGCAGAGGCTGGCGTGAAGTTGCACCAGCCTGAGGCGCGCCGTGCGTTCTTCCGGGGAAGTTGTCCCTGGATCACGGGACCCTGGCAGTGGCGGGCTGCACAGCCTCCCCGGAAGCGGGGTGTGGATAGTGACCTGTGCTCGCACACAGGCTTCTTGGTGGCGGCAGCAGCAGCCTTAGCGTCTCATGCCCGTTTCTGGGGTCTGCGCTGTTAGCCGCGGCTCGTGCCAGTCTCTGGAGCTCCTTTAAGCAGCGCTCTTAATCCCCTCTCCTCGCGCACCAGGAAACAAAGAGGCAAAAAAAGTCTCTTGTCTCTTTGGCAGGTCCAGGCTTTTCCCCGGATTCCCTCCTGGCTAGCCGTGGTGCACTAGCCTTCTCCAGGCTGTGTTCACGCCGCCAACCCCAGTCGTCTCCCTGGGATCCGACCTCCGAAGCCAGAGCTTCAGCTCCCAGCCCTCGCCCGCCCCGGCGGGTGATCAGACAAGCCTCTCAAGCTGGTGAGTGCTGGTCGGCACCGATCCTGTGTGCGGGAATCTCTCCACTTTGCCTTCCGCACCCCTCCCTGTTGCTGCGCTGTCCTCCGCGGCTCCGACGCTTCCCCCCTTCCGCCACCCACAGTCTCCGTCCGAAAAGGGGCTTCCTAGGGTGTGGAAACCTTTCCTCCTTCATAGCCCCCTCCCACTGGTGCAGGTCCTATCCCTATTATTTTGTCGTTTTTTCTTTTTTCTTTTGCCCTACCAAGGTACGTGGGGAGTTTCTTGCCTTTTGGGAGGTCTGAGTTCTTCTGCCAGTGTTCAGTGGGTGTTCTGTAGGAGTTGTTCCACATGTAGGTGTATTTCTGATGTATTTGTGGGGAGGAAGGTGATATGCGCCTCTTACTTTTCCGCCATCTTCCTCAACCTCCCTCCTACACTTGCACTTTTTGAGAAGGAATAATTATTCTTCAGGGAACTGATTTATTTTCAAAATTAAAAAATATATATTTTAGAAAATAATTGCAATTAATGCTTTTAATGCAATTAATACCCAGAGTTCAAACGGAAAAACCTCTATTGCTTAAATGAGTTAATAATACCAAGAGCTTGAGAATATCCACAGAAAAGAATAGCTAAAGTAAAACTATTGATATTAGGCAAATGAAATGTGGTCAGTCACAGAGACAGCCCTGAAAAACAATCAGCTTGTATTTACAGTTGATAAGGTAAATTTTGATCCACAATAAAGTATTTTATCCTATAAGCATAAATTAACAAGATATATAATCCACCTTCCTGGAAAAGAAAAAATTCTGAATGTGTATATTTTCTTCCTCTTCTTCTTTTTTCTTCTTTCTGCTTTTCCCTTTCTTCCTTCCTTCCTTTCTTCCTCTCTTCCTCCCTCCCTCCCTCCCTCCTTCCCTCCTTCCCTTCCTTCCAACAGCTTTTAACATCTAGTTATTTTTACGTATGATCTTTCTAGCACCAAACGGGGAGAACTCTCTCATTATAAATATAAAACACTAAGATGCCCTTGAAGGAGTTTTAATCTTCAGGAAATGGGCTTTCTTAAATGGGCTCTTCCGGAGGTGGTAGTGCTGGAATTAGGGAAAAGAGCAGAAAAGTAAGTAAAGTTTGTTGCTATGCAGTCAGGCCAAGAAATTCAGTATAAAACTTCAAACTGGGCTTCCCTGGTGGCGCAGTGGTTGAGAGTCCGCCTGCCGATGCAGGGGACACGGGTTCGTGCCCCCGTCCGGGAGGATCCCACGTGCCGTGGAGCGGCTGGGCCCGTGAGCCATGGCTGCTGAGCCTGCGCGTACGGAGCCTGTGCTCCGCAACGGGAGAGGCCACAATACTGAGAGGCCTGCGTACCGCAAAAAAAAAAAAAAACTTCAAACTCAATAAGTCTCACACAGTTCATACTAAACTCCTCTAATTGCCAATGAATAGTACACTCCGGTATAGAAAACCAGAAAGGTCATGCTAAATTACATAGGTCCATGCTGTTCCGTAAATTTATTGCACCTTGCATCTCTGCCTTGTGTCTGCAGTGCAGTTTTCTGAACTTTGCTCAACTTTACCACCTACTGGTTATTCGATTCTAATCAGTAGAAGCAAATATTCGTGTAACTTGACCTTCAGCAAACTGCAAGAAGATTAGAAGGGCAAGAGAATTTAGAGAGGAAATAAAATAGTGACCATGTCTTGTAAATGACGGGAATAGATGTAATTTTTTTTTTTACCTTATTTTAACTGGGGAAGGGAGTAAATTATAAAAAGAAATTGGCTTTTAAGTTCAAAAAAACTATGTTATGGTCCTGGAAAATGTCCATGAATTCAGTTTTTCATGAATTCTGTATATTTAGACTAGTTGTAAACATGTTACCATAGTAGTAAAATTTCTTTTAAAAAGGGGACGGGGAGGAATCACTATCTATAATTCCAGGGCTAGGAAAAAACTCAAGGGAAATTACAATCGTTCTTTTTCTTTCAATCTTTTAAATCCCACCCTTAGACCAATTCTTTTACCTAGAACACCTGAGAATAATGCATGGAGAACTATCTTGGTACCTCTTGACCTTCACAATCCTGAAAACGCATACAGCTGTCAACGTTCTCTAGGAAAGGAGTGTTTGAAATGTAAGATAGAGGGAAAGAAAGAGACAGGAAAATGGAAAGGCAGAAGAGGAGGCTTGTTGGTAAAAGACAAAGTTTGCACTTGATTAACTCATTTCCCCGTCAGCTCCTTACCTTGGTTCTCTTCTGACCCCCATCGTACTCTTTTTTTTTTTTAAAAGAAGATGTTGGGGGTAGGAGTTTATTTATTTATTTATTTTTGCTATGTTGCGTCTTCATTTCTGTGCGAGGGTTTTCTCTAGTTGTGGCAAGCAGGGGCCACTCATCATCGTGGTGCGTGGGCCTCTCACTGTTGTGGCCTCTCTTGTTGCAGAGCACAGGCTCCAGACGCGCAGGCTCAGTAGTTGTGGCTTACGGGCCTAGTTGCTCTGCGGCATGTGGGATCCTCCCAGACCAGGGCTCGAACACGTGTCCCCTGCATTAGCAGGCAGATTCTCAACCACTGCACCACCAGGGAAGCCCCATAGTACTCTTTAATCTTCTCTTTTCCTACGCCTGTCAACACTGGCTTCCAGGGAGATTCACAAATCAGTTTCTTCAACTCTGAGGTGAACAGAAGTTAAATTGTTACTCCTTTCAAATTATATTGGCATACTTAAGCCTAAACTATAATTGTGGAATAAAAGATTTGTCTTCTGTTAAAGGAGTTTTAGGCATCAGCAGGCAACTGGTGCAAAGTTTATTATTTGGGATGTTATGCAGCAATATGAAACTATATACTTCAAAAAGAAAACTGATTTGAATCCTACATGGATTTACCTTAAAGTTTCATGAATGCATATAAAACTATTATCTGCTCTGATGTAATTGCCATTTGTAATACCAATTAGGGATTTTAAAGATCATCAATAAGTAAAATTTAAAAAATTAAATTAAATTAAATTCCAGGGTGTGAAAACTGCCATTTGAAGAGGAGATTTTAGCATCTCTGAAGTCTTTTGCTTGTGTATTGTGAAATTTTATCCATTCTTTTGGTAAGAGAGGGATAAGGAATGAGAATGTTGGTTTTCCTAAGTGTCTGCTCTGTGCTAGATACTCTCATAGACACTTTCATATACAATTTTTTTTTTACTCTAATAATTACTTCTTTTTTAAAAAATAACATGAATTACATTTAAGGATTCTGGAGATCAAGGTTGTTTTTTTTAATACATTCTTTTTGGTTATCTGAAATTCTGAAGCAAAAGTCTTATAGACTGTATAAATTTAGAGCCTTTTAAAGGCATCAAACACTTTTTGCCCTTACATCATTGGATCTTTCAATGGAGAAAAGTATGTGTTATGAAATACTCTAAGAATCTGTTTGACATTTGCAACTCTTTTCATTATTTAATTGCTTTCAATTTGTACAAGATTGAATTTGAAAAATGTAGTATGTTGGGAGGAAAACTATTGGTATTATCTTTTTTCCAAATATTTGTAATTTCATTAGTACTTTCAACGTCTACCCATTTAATGGGACTGTGTACACTTGTGTTGATTTGTGACTACAGAGGGTGTCCTAACAAAAAGGACAAAGGTTACTAACCATAGACTAAAAGCAGAGGCAGCAGGGCCTAAAAACTCCAGGTGTGTTACATGGAGGATGATGTAATGCTAAATACTTAGCATCTGGAAGGGAGGATGCAAGATGTCAGGTAGTTGTCATACCCCTGGGAAAGTGAACTATCGTGCTTTATAGTGGACTGTGAAAAGAATTAGATCTGCTGATTTATCAATATGTTTTGACTCCATGGTCACACAGTGAGGTGGTCGATAGCCTACTTGTAGCTAGCAAGAATAAACAATTTCTTACATATGTTTATTGATAAACAAGCAAAAACTATATATTCAAAGAGATAGGTACTTCGAGTTCTTATAAGCTTTCACTCTTATTCCATAGAATGGATTTGTTATATTTATTCTCATTGACTGTGAAATGGACCCTAAGTTAATTAATAGCTAAACTTTTCCAAAACTTTGGCAGATATGCTGTTGAAAATAAAATCCTTCATTAATTCTTCAGAGATGACAACCGGGTCCATAATTCTTTAAGTAGATCAGAAGTGTTTTGCAATGCAACAAAAGGTCAAGGACAGAAAGCTCACTTTTAATAGACTGTTCCTTTAACAATGTTTCTCTCAAAAAGTTTGTATTAAAATGCAGTATGCCTATTTCTTCCACTCCAGATATTAATTACTTTGACAAGCAATGGGAAAATGCCAGGAATATGTGAACTGATGAAAACAAAAGCAATGATGTTTCCAAGGATGCACCTGACAGCACTTAGGGGATCTAGAGAAATGAGAGCAGAATTACAAAGATTTCAAGTGTTTTAGTAATAAACTCAGGCAATTTAAAGTTACAAAAATTCATTGGATTTCTACTGAACTTAGATCCTTTCTGAATGCATAGTAACTCTTTTATAACTTCTTTAATGCTGTACATTTACATTAGAATGATTTGACTTTATATTATGATAAGGTATCCTTAGTACGGATTTACATAATGAAACTTAGTTTTGTATGTTGTAATAGCTGTGCCTTGATTTCCAGTCTACAGTATGCTTGTCTGAATTACTAAATCTTAGGTTTGGAGAGTTCTGTTAATGGCAAGTTTCCTTCATAACCCAGTTAATTTTTATAGTAAATCTTTATTTATTATTTGGTATATTTTTCTATCTATTTTAGTTTTTATGCTTAAAAAAATACTAGAACTAAAATTTCCTTACAGAAAGTTAGACATTTAAAGCTAATTTATTTAATTAATCAAAATAAATAAATAGACAACATTAAGAAGTTTGGAAGATATTGAAAAGGTCATGGGAATTCCTGGGGGTCGTTTCATTTAGAAATTATAGTGGGATTTTTCACTTTTTTTTTTTTGGCTGCATCAGGTTTTAGCTGCAGTACGCAGTATCTTTGTTGAGGCATGAGGGATCTTTCATTGTTTCACCTATTTTTAAATCATTATCCTGGGATTGAAACAGTATCCTAGAATTCACTACCACTTTCCTCATTGTTGCACAGAGTTCTGAATTATATTGAAATATTAAGGACAGCCTGTTTTAATCCTTCCTAACCCATTCAAATGTTCTCAATAGATAGAGCACACTCTATACTGTGGCTTTGAAAAAGGAAAAAGGGCAGATTTGTTAGCACACTGGACATGGAAGGAAGTGTCATTAGCAATCTGCCTATCCTGTTTTCCTAGGGCAAGATGTTCTCAGGTTTTAGGAACTCTTCCCCTAGAGGTGGATTGGACTGGCTGCAAAAGAGACTGGCTACAGAGGAAAAGGTGTGAGCCTGCAGAGGCATCCAAACAAGATAGATAGGTGGTGTTAACCAGTAGCAGCAAGTCTACTTCATAACAGTCCTCCTATAGTATTCTCTTATTCCCGTGCATTAGGGCAAGGTCAGCTTCCCACTGGTTCACCTCCTCAAGGCTGCGACATCAGAAGCTAAATCTTACTTCTCATATTCCCTGAAGATCTTTTAAAGATGTGTGGGCCTCATTATTTATGGATTAAATAATTTTCTTGCTTAGGGATACAAAGTTTAACTAATATTGAGAACCTTAGCATTTTTGTTTCTGTCACATGTACCAGAATAAGATTGCCTTCACAATAATGAATTTTCCAAGAGAAGTAAATTCCAAACCAAAATGTGATCAGCATGACTGATCACAGTCATGATTTCACTGTGACTGATCACAGTCACAGTGAAATAAAATCACTTTTTTTGTAGAAAATCACTAAGAACTTACTAGCTATGACTTTTTCTCTGTACAAATAACATCAACTGCAAAAGCAAAAATTCTAGTTGTAACTTTTGGACAAGAAAACCAACACACAATTCTTTTATAAATAGTAGTTAAAGATTCTTAAAATTGTGCTATCATCATCTTTAAGGAAAAGACTATAATGTTATTAACAATAACAGAAAATGATTCATGTCTTCCAGAAAATTCAATCTTGAAAAAAATGTTCGGATAGAAACAATTATACATGAAAATATTCATATATATGTCCATTAGAAGAAGAAGGAGCAAATATTTCTGGATATCTACTTTTACCACTGAGGAAACTCTTCCATAAGCTTCCCCATGTTTGAAAGAAGGGAGAGGGATGGACTTTGGGTAGCCAAACAATGATATCCTCTGCTATAATTTAAGGTCAAGTAAAGCAATAGTCAAGAATCAGACGTGGGGGCAGGGGCAAGGGGAATTGGATAAAGGCAGTCAAAAGGTACAAACTTACAGTTATAAGTAAGTACTAGGGATGTAATGTACAACATGATAAATATAATTGACACTGCTATGTGCTATATATGAAAGTTAGAGTAAATACTGATAGGAGGAGCTTCAAGATGGCGGAAGAGTAAGACGCGGAGATCACTTTCCTCCCCACAAATACATCAGAAATACATCTACATGAGGAACAACTCCTACAGAACACCTACTGAACGCTGGCAGAAGACCTCAGACTTCCCAAAAGGTAAGAAACTCCCCACGTACCTGGGTAGGGCAAAAGAAAAAAGAAAAAACAAAGACAAAAGAATAGGGACGGTACCTGCACCAGTGGGAGGGAGCCGTGAAGGAGGAAAAGTTTCCACACACTAGGAAGCCTCTTCTCGGGCGGAGATGGGGGTGGGGGTGGAGGGGGGAAGCTTCGGAGCCGCGGAGGAGAGCGCAGCAACAGGGGTGCAGAGGGCAAAGTGGAGAGATTCCTGCACAGAGGACCAGTGCCGACTGGCACTCACCAGCCCGAGAGGCTTGTCTGCTCACACGCCGCGGCAGGCGGGCTGGGAGCTGAGGCTCAGGCTTCGGTCGGAGCGCCGGGAGAGGACTGGCGGCGTGAACACAGACTGAAGGGGGTGAGCGCACCACAGCTAGCCAGGAGGGAGTCCGGGAAAAAGTGTGGAGCTGCCGAAGAGGCGAGAGACTATTGCTTCAGGGTGCGTGGGAGGAGAGGGGATTCAGACTGCCACCTAAACGAGCTCCAGAGACGGGTGCGAGCTGCAGCTATCAGCACGGACCCCAGAGACGGGCATGAGAAGCTAAGGCCGCTGCTGCCGCCACCAAGAAGCCTGTGTGCGAGCACAGGTCACTCTCCACACCGCCCCTCCCGGGAACCTGTGCAGCCCGCCAATGCCAGGGTCCCGTGACCCAGGGACAACTTCCCCGGGAGAACGCACGGCACGCCTCAGGCTGGTGCAACGTCACGGTGTCCTCTGCCGCCGCAGGCTCGCCCCACATCCCTACCCCTCCCTCCCTGCGGCCTGAGTGAGCCGGAGCCCCCGAATCAGCTGCTACTTTAACCCCATCCAGTCAGAGCGGGAACAGACGCCCACAGGCGACCTACACGCAGAGGAGGGGCCAAATCCAAAGCTGAAACTCGGGAGCTGTGCAAACAAAGAAGAGAAAGGGAAATCTCTCCAGCAGCCTCAGGAGCAGCGGATTAAATCTCCACAATCAACTTGATGTACGTTGAATCTGTGGAATACCTGAATAGAAAACGAATCATCCCAAGTTGAGGAGGTGGACTTTGGGAGCAACTATATATATATTTTTTTCCTTTTTATCTTTTGTGGGTGAGTATGTGTATGCTTCTGTGTGTGATTTTGTATGTATAACTTTGCTTTTACCATTTGTCTGCCTGTCCATTTTTTGTTTTTTTTAGTATAGTTTTTAGCTCTTGTTATCATTGGTGGATTTGTTTTTTGGTTTGGTTGCTCTCTACTTTATTTCTTACTTTCTTTTTATTACTTTAAATTTTTTTAATAATTATTTTTTATTTTAATAACTTTATTTAATTTTATTTATTTATTTATTTATTTCTCCCTTTTATTCTGAGCCGTGTGGATGACCGGGTCTTGGTGCTGTGGCCAGGCATCAGGCCTGTGCCTCTGAGGTGGGAGAGTGGACGGAGTTCAGGACATTGGTCCACCCGATGCCTCCTAGCTCCACGTAATATCAAGTAGTGAAACCTCTCCCAGAGATCTCTATCTCAATGCTAAGACCCAGCTCCACTCAACGACCAGCAAGCTACAGTGCAGGACATCCTATGCCAAACAACTAGCAAGACAGGAACACGACACCACCCATTAGCAGAGAGGCTGCCTTAAATCATAATAAGGTCACCGACACCCCAGAAAACACCACCGGATGTGGGAGTGACCACCAGAAAGACAAGATCCAGCGTCATCCACCAGAACACAGGCACTAGTCCCATCCACCAGGAAGCCTACAGAGCCCACTGAACAAACTTTAGCCACTAGGGGCAGACACCAAAAGCAACAGGAACTACAGACCTGCAGCCTGTGAAAAGGAGACCCCAAACACAGTAAGTTAAGCAAAATGAGAAGACAGATAAATACACAGCAGATGAAGGAGCAAGGTAAAAACCCACCAGACCAAACAAAGGAAGAGGAAATAGGCAGTCTACCTGAAAAAGAATTAAGAATAATGATAGTAAAGGTGATCCAAAATCTTGGAAAAAGAATGGAGAAAATAAAAGAAAGGTTTAACAAGGATCTAGAAGAACTAAAGAGCAAACAAACAGTGATGAACAGCACAATAAATGAAATTAAGAATTCTCAAGAAGGAATCAATAGCAGAATAACTGAGGCAGAAGAATGGATAAGTGACCTGGAAGATAAAATAGTGGAAATAATTACTGCAGAGCAGAATAAAGAAAAAAGAATGAAAAGAATTGAAGACAGTCTCAGAGACCTCTGGGACAACATTAAACGCACCAACATTCGAAATATAGGGGTCCCAGAAGAAGAAGAGAAAAAGAAAGGGACTGAGGAAATATTTGAAGAGATTATAGTTGAAAACTTCCCTCATATGGGAAAGGAAATATTTACTCAAGTCCAGGAATCACAGAGTGTCCCATACAGGAATAATCCAAGGAGAAACATGCAAAGAAACGTATCAATCAAGCTATCAAAAATTAAATACAAAGAAAAAATAATAGAAGCAGCAAAGGAAAAACAACAAGTAACATACAAGGGAATCCCCACACAGTTAACAGCTGATCTTAGAGCAGAAACTCTACAAGCCGGAAGGAGTGGCAGGACATATTTAAAGTGATGAAAGGGAAAAACCTACAACCAAGATTACTATACCCAGCAAGGATCTCATTCAGATTTGATGGAGAAGTTAAAACCTTTACAGACAAGCAAAAGCTAATAGAATTCAGCACCACCAAACCAGGTTTACAGCAAATGCTAAAGGAACTTCTCTAGGCAGGAAACACAAGAGAAGGAAAAGACCTACAATAACAAACCCCAAACAATTAAGAAAATGGTAACAGGAACATACATATCCATAATTACCTTAAATGTAAAAGGATTAATTGCTCTAACCAAAAGACATAGACTGGCTGAATGGATACAAAAACAAGATCTGTATATATGTTGTCTACAAGAGACCCACTTCAGACCTAGGGACACATACAGACTGAAAGTGAGGGGATGGAAAAAGACATTCCATGCAAATGGAAATCAAACCTGGAGTGGCAATTGTTATATCAGGCAAAATAGACTATAAAACAAAGACTATTTCAAGAGACAAAGAAGGACACTACATAATGGTCAAGGGATCAATCCACCAAGAAGACATAACTATTGTAAATATTTATGCACCCAACATAGGAGCGCCTCAATACATAAGGCAAATAATAACAGCCATAAAAGGGGAAGGGTAGGAGGTAGGTGGTATACAAGGTAGGAGGTAGGTGGCATACAAGGGTAGGAGGTAGGTGGCATTTTGGAAGCAAAATACCAAAGTTTAATATATGATAATACCAAACCATGACCTCTTTCCCTCCTGACCACAAGTGAAAACCTTTTCCCCAGCTTCTTCTCTTCTAGTTTATAATAGTTAATAAAATATTAGATTGAATTACCATAAATATGGTTTAGTGATACCAATTTTACTTCCCTAGTTGACTATTCATTTTCAGGGACTTTTTGTCAGAGGAGAACTCTACTCTTTTATTACTTTATTTATGGTCATTAATTGACTCATTTCACAACCATTTGTTAAGAAGCCATTATGTGCTATGGTTCATGGTGCTAGGTCCTAAAGTCTAAATATGTTTACAGTTAGAGGAGCTAAATATGTAAATGTATAATTGCAGAAGAAAATACTATGTTCTAGATTTGTAAAAATTTTTGGTGGCAGAGCATTTTCTGAAGAGCTCAGTGAAGGCTTCATAGAAAAGGTGTCTAATATGAATTCTAGTGGTTAAGTTTGACTGATGGACAAGGTGGGAAAGGTATTTCTGACAGAGGGAAGGCATTATAAAAGTACAGAAATCTAAAATAATATGTCTCATTGAGAGACCTTTATATGATATAATGGATAAAGAGTTGGAAGCTGGAGAGGCAACTTGTGATCAGATAAGGACACATATCATGCTACAAAGCTTAGCGAATGAAAAGTGATCAGTTGGTTTAAGCATGGGCTGTATTTGAATTTTTAGAAATACCACTTAGGTGGCAGTGTGATAAATGGACTAGAGATAAAAAGAAATGAAAAAGAGAAGACCAGCTATTAGGTAAATATTGTAATACAGAAGAGAAGTGAAGAGAGTTTAGATTAGGACAGTGACAGTGAGAAAGGCTATAAGGAAAGGTTAAACAGATAGGGCTTGAGGACCAGTTGCATTTGAAGAATAAAGGAGAGGGAAAGTCAAAATGAATTCCATGTTCCTTGTTTGGGAGACTGGGAGACAGGAAGCATTATGCAGTTAGAAATTAGAGTATGAATATGTTTTAGGAGGAGAATGACAAGTTCAGTTTGGGCATGCTGAGTCTGAAGTGCCTGTGAGACATATAGGTAGTTATACCCATTACACAGGTAGTTACGTGAACCTTGAGCTTAGGAGAGCAGTTTGCTAGATACAGATTTTGGAGTTATCAACATAGAGATGTTTGCAAAAATTGTGTTGATACTCTTCAAGTAATTTAGTGAGATGAAAAGAGAGTAAGATTTATGAGGATAAGGACTGTATTTGTCTTCCTCATCATCATATTTCCAGCATGAATCTCAGCACGAGGTACATAATGACCTTTTAATATATGCTTGATTAAGGAACATATAGTTGAAGAGAAGCCAGAAAATGGAGTGATGGGGAACAATAAGAGAAAAAGGAGGGGAATTAGGAGGAAAAGCTTTGTGTCATTGAAACTCAGAGAGGAGATTTAAGAAAGGACTTATCAACAGTGTTTAGTGATGCAAAGGGGTCACGCAAGATAGAAATTGTAAAACCAGAACATGTGCTCTTCTTCTTTTATAAAGAAGCTCAAATACATGTATTTCATTTTTATTTACATTTAATCCAATTTTAGTAGTGGAATGAATGTAAGGCTATGCTTTTGGTAGATGGATTTCTTTTTACTCAACCTCAAATTTTCTTTATAACTTGCCAAAGTACATATTTATAATAAACAACACATGTGTATTAAATGAGAGTGTCAAGAAGCAAAATGATGTCTTGTTGAATGTCGGTTAAATTATATAATCAATATTAAGATGTACAGATGCAAATGCAGTCGGGGGCCTCAAGAGTGAACACAACAGTCTTTTATTTTATTTTATTTTTTAACATGTTACAACCTTGTGCATTCCCTTATTTCATAGAAAGGGAATTTTCATTCCCTTATTTCTATTTCATAGAAAGGCAAGTAAGTGCTTTTAAGATATGGAAGAAAACTGAAAAAAAAAATCCTTGGAAACATTAACTCGGAGTAAGCTCCCCTAAGATTTTTTTGAAGTGAAATAGGAAGATAATTATGTGGGATAGTCATTTATTCATTCAACAGATATTTACTGCGTGCCTACTATGTGCCACTAGGTCATGTGGGTATAACAGTAAATGAAGCAGATAGCTCATGACCCCTTAAACCTTGTGGTTATAGGTGATATGAAAAGTATATGATTTAAAAAGTTAATTAATTGAAATGGAAATACATACTCAGGGGACTAAATAGAGGATGTTTTGAGGGCATCTTGTTATACAATATAAAACAAGATTTAGTATGTGCCCTCATAGTACCAAAATGTATTTCAATAGTCTTGCAGAAATTATAGTTTCAAACTATCTGAGGAAGTGCTATTTCTTCCAAGAATTAAAGAATGAGTAAAAGTTAGCCTGATGAATTGGGAGTGGAGGTGACTGGAGAGATCTTCCTGAATGGAAAGGACAGCATATGCTGCCTAGGATAGGAAGGAACCAGCACGTTGGGAGAGCTGGAAGAAGAAGGCATTACCTGGAACATTAGAGAGAAGAAAGGAATGTGGCTTATGGAGAGATGGTAGAGAGAGCCTCAGTACCAAGTTAGGAGTTTGGACTTCATCCTTTTACGAAAAGCAGTAAATGATTATAATAGATGAGTGACATGAACAGCTGTGAATCCTTTGAAGGATCTCTCTTTGTTTAGAGTATTTAAAAAATGATACAATATACAAAGCAAGCAGCTATCATATTTAGGAGATTGTCTTCTATGATTAGGGATTTCCTCATATGAAAACTGGAAGTAACGTCGACTTCTTTTTAGGATTCTTGGTAGGATTAAACATATAAAGTGCTTCACATGATTTCTGGTATGTTATACGAAAAGTTACTTTCCTTCTTAATCCTAGATAAGTAAAACTCGTTGTCCATTTATCAATTTCTTGTCTAACAATAAGTTAATGTTAACTGACTGGCATTGCTAGGGGAAAAAAATAAAGGCTTTTCAAGAATGTGACTTTCCATTCTGGGAACATCCTTGAGCCACCCATTAAGAAGGGAAGCCTGATGTTATCACAGTGACATCCTTGATGGGCACTGCCCTTTAGAGGTACCCAGAACATCTGGGCTGGAACTGATTGGACAGGCCTAAATCTGGGAGATGCACCATGATATAAAACTGCCTTGGGAAATTTGCATTTGGTTTAGGGTTAGTTGTGATTATCTGGAAATCCCTTAGGAAATTACATCATGTTACAATTCTCTAAGAACACTGAGTATCCCACTTCATTAGGGAAAACTACTTGAAGACACACACAAGGCCTCATAATGGAAATTTCCAACATTTTAATGACCTGAAATCCTTGGTTGCTTCAAAACAATATTGATAAAACAGTTTTCAGCAATTTATAATTTTGAAAGTTTGAGTGATTTTTTAAAGAAAATTTTTCACTACAAGTGCCATCAGATATTAAAATCCAAGATTTATCTTTCAGATTGAAAATGCACTAAAAAGGGGGTATTATTTAATGTACTCAGCAGTAATGGTGCTTGAGAGTGAACGAAAGCCCTAAGACTCCCTATTAGCTTTCAAATGAGTGTGGGAGCAATGGCACACAGTATCCACTGACTTCTTTACTGAAAAAATCCTTTTGACAGAATGTCTAAACAGTAAAGAACACCAAACACCAAAAGAACTGCTTTTTTATAAAAATAAAGCAACAAGAAGCTGCAGCCATGAATGTGATGGTTAAATTGCTTCAAAACACAGAAATCTTTTTTTGAGCACACAGTAGCAGGAAAATACTCCAGCCTGGGTGGCCATCTCTGCTGGAAGTTAATATAAACATGGTCATTAGAGCTCATATTCTGATTAGAAGCATTTCAGGAAAAGTTCCCCTTGCCCTAATTCTCCACGCTTATGATTCTGTGAGCTGTTGATGTTTTTGGTTCACTTATTACTTTGTTCTAATGTGGACATATCATGTAGCCCTTAGGACTGACCTCAAAATTGGATTTATTTGGAATTGAACCCAGTGGAAATTGCAAAGTTTTTGTATACTATTGGGTTTTTACACTTCATTGGGAGCTCTGGAAAGTAGTTGAAAGAAACAGAGCCTAGGGGAAAAAAAAAAAGAATGCCATGTTCCTAGTGAGATAACTTAGAAAGGTAATCAGCTAAAGGGACACTTTTTTAAAGCAAGGTAATAGAACTGTTTAGATCAAAAAGATTTTCAGTTTAGCTCTTAAAACCACAGTCTACCAAAAAAAAGGAGAGAGATAGTTTATTTTGTACATACTACCAGTCAATTGCACTAACACTTGACGTTAGTGGAATGATGGTGCACAAAAGCACCCAAGCTAGAAAATAGAAAGTGACAAATTCATTGATTCCTGATTCACTGACTGACTAGAATCATAAAAATTCAGACATCATATGCCAACAACAGCAACTAATTGTCTTTTCAAATGTTTTGGGTGTTCAGAGAAGCATCAAATGAATTATAATTATTATTGTTGTTGTTATTGTTATTATAGTTTTTATCCTGGCTAGTGAATGTACACAAATGTATACTAACTGTATGCTTACATGCACACAAGAAAACATGTGACATTATATACAGTCAAAGGTGAATAACCATGCCTATATCTGATTCTTAAGATGTATGCAGCATTTTCTGCTTGCACAAAACATAATTTGAAGTTAACCAATTTTGGTACTCTTAACATTAATTTAGAAAAGGCATAACAAACACCAGAAACAAAAACTAATGCTCATGTGCTTATTTTGTGATAGGTGCAGAGTTTAAAGGAATGAGCATGGCTTCTGCCTTGGAGTACCTTATAGTTTGAGTGGAGGAAGAAGAAAAGCTAAGAAATAATGATGATGGCATGTGAGGAAGGCACATAATAGAGGAAGATATATAAGCAATAAAATGCTTACTCCCCTGTGAAATATTTGCAAGATAATATTTGGTCTGTGTCTGAAAGCCCTGAGGAAGTTTGTCGTGAAGAAGGGTAAAATGTGGTAGTGCATCCCAGACAGAGGGAATAGAATGGACTGAGGACTCAGAGGCATATACAAAATTTTAGTTTGTTCCAAGAGCTGGGAGGAATTCAGTGAGTTGAAATCGTGGTCTGTGTTTGGCTCTCAACACACCTGCTTTTCTTCCTGTAATCCTTATGGAAGCTGATCTCATCACCAGATTGTTAAACCTAAAGGCCTAGAGGCCTGCTACTCCTACAAATCCTCCTTTATTATTTTATTAAAAAAAAATTTTTTTAATCATTTTTTTAAGATTTTTATTTTATATTGGAGGATAGTTGATTTACAATATTGTGTTAGTTTCAGGTGTACAGCAAAGTGATACAGTTATACATATGCATATATCTTTTCTATTTTAGATTCTTTTCTCATGTAGGTTATTACACAGTATTGAGTAGAGTTCCCTGTGCTGTACTGTAGGTTCTTGTTGATTATCTATTTTTTATATAGTAGTGTATGTATGTTAATTCCAACCTCCTAAATTATCCTTCTCCCTCACTTCTTCCCTTTGGTAACCATAAGTTTGCTTTCTAAGTCTGTGAGTCTGTTTCTGTTTTGCAAATAAGTTCATGTGTATCTTTTTTTTTTTTTAGATTCCACATATAAGTGATATCATATGATATTTGTCTTTGGTTACTTCACTCAGTATGATAATCTCTAGGTCTATCCGTGTTGCTGCAAATGGCATTATTTCATTCTTTTTAATGGCTGAGTAAGATTCTATTGTATAAATATTATTCTTTTATTTTTCACTTATAGCATACTCAATACACCTACTGAATATCTCCTGTTTTTCTCTTTCTTTTTTAAAAAAATTCTCTGCCACCGCCTTAATTGAGTCCATCAAAATCTCAAGCCAGAGCCACTGCAATAGCTTCTAAAATGGTATCCTACAAGAGACTGGTGGTACTCCAGCACATCCTTTGTCTTCCAGTCACTCCATACACTCTCTTATCTGTTTCTGAACAGTTACCATCTTTCATGCTCTGCTTGCATGCCTGCTTTTTCCTCTCAGTGAAATGCCCTTTCTATCCTCCTGCACCTAATGACCTGACTTCCTATTCGGTCTTCAATTCTCAGACCAACAACCACCCATTCAGAGGAATCTTATTGACTCCTCCTTCCAGCTCATCAGTTCTTTCTCTGTGTTTCTGTAGCACTCAACACTTAATCTAACATTTGTCACATTTTATTTTAATTACCTGGTTACTGGATTTACTCTCTCTACGTATTAAACACTCTTCCAAGAAAGAATCATGGTAATATTTTATATTTGCCATAGCTTTTAACATAGTACCACATCTGCCACATAGTAGGAAAAAAAATAAATGCTTTATGAATAATTGAGTATCTAAATTTTAACATATTGCTATTCTATTAACACTCAAAATGACTAATATTTGATTTACTAAGCTTATATCTGATATAAAATTATCAGTTAGAATGTTAATTGCATCGAACTCTAATATTAAAATAAAATTAGGAATAGTAGAGGTGGAAACATTTGTCCTTTCATTGGAAGAGTGCTATCAAAGGCAGAAAAGTTATGGATGACTATTATCTTCTTTGTTCTAATTGCAGTAGAATATCTGTATAAAACAGACATAATTTAAGACCTTGGTTTAGCCGGAATTCTCAACAAATGTAGGCTTGGTGGTAAAATGCAAGGATGTATGTTTTTCAGGCTCTGGTACATAAAAACCCAGAAATTGGAAATTTAGGGTTTTAAAATAGGGTGCCAAAATGTCTGCTAAAATCCAGAATTCTGAGGGTTTGTGGATGAATGCTGGGAATCATAAAATGTTGAAACTCAAATGGACAATATAGGATCAGAGACCTCTCAGGACAAAAGGGGGCAGCCATGAGTTATTTCTCTTGAGATAACAACAGATCTGATTTTAAATCAAACTTATGAGATTTAAACTTATGAGAGTGAGAGATCTTATCTTGTGTCAGCTTTACTAATAACTTTAAAGATACAGTAGTCTTAAAGAATAGTGAAGCATGAAGGGGACTGGCATAGCTGATGTCATTCCCCAGGTCCCTTTTCGGTTGCATGCTCTGGCCAAGATTTAACATATGACCTCTCTGAGTGACGTGTGTGGCTAAATCACATAGCCAAAAGGGATTGCTTCAGTTATGCTACTTCTCTGTATACATAATTATAATTATGTAGATTATATGTTATTTCTCTTTATTCATAGATTACTGGGTTTTCTTTATTTTTATTTATTTGTGTTTTTCCATAGGTAATCCTAGACAGAGCAGGTACATCCTGCTAGAAGCATTCTATCCATAAAGACTTTCTAGGAAACACTACTTGTATATTTGACTAGAGGCCTATCATTAACATGCTTAGAAAGGAATTTGACAAGGTCACCTCCCTTCTTTTCTGGAGGTGCTTTGCTACTCCCATGTAAGGAAAGAATAGAATGCAAGCCTGATGAATCATTTTCTTCCCACCTGCTATTGTCTGCTTCGCTTTTCCCCTACTTGTCTATGGATGTGGGTGATTATGGTGTGATGCTAAGGCTGGGAGAAGATGTAGCTGGTAGGAGAAAACTTGGTTCCTTATTTTAATTTGGAAGCATATGAAATCTTTTGGAAGCTTCTAACTTCTTGGGTCAGTCTTGACCATGAGGACTATGAAATCTCTTATGTTCCTGCAGGCCAATGGTCTTAGTCTTAATTTATGTTATCCAGGAACACAAGGAAGTGATTTCAGGGAAGGGAGGAGGCATACATAATAGATACCACCTGCTTTTTAACTCGAATTTGATGTGGGGCAAAAGACAGTAAAGGGAGATAGATACCATATAGATCCAGACAGTATTTACTTGATTCCTGAACAATCAAACCATAAGAAAACCGTGGAAGTATAAAGAATTCAAAGGAATTGTTAGGTATAACGAAAAACAAATGAGTAACTGAATCCCTGCATCTTTTACTTTTCAACTAGCCATGCTGAATTGGGTAAGTTCAAAGTAGGAAAGTTTTATATAACAAAAGGGAAAATAATTTTTAAAAATATATTCCTATAGCCCCTTTAAAATGGAAAAGGAAAGACAAATATCACACCAATCAATTTTTCCTGAGAACTAATACTGTCTGTTAGCTTTCATGTATCAATAGGGAATAATACAGGATCTACATTTAAAATGAGAGTCTCTTTCAAAGTCTAACATCATTGCTTTGGTGTCTAATTTAAATAGAGTATTTTTTATCTTGTATTAAGTACATTTGTCAATGTTAAGCTCATACCATCAAAATATTTTTAAACATAAAAATTTATCTGTGAATAGAAACAATATTATAAAATGGAAATGGAAGTAGTTTTACTTCTGCAAATCAGCAAATATTTCCAGCCGTCAGTGAAAATGAGTATGATGCTTAATATTTCCTGAGATAGATTAATGGAAAGAGAAAGACATAAGAATAAATTATAATGAGAAGTTATCCTGTTTCTTCTTAACTTTCTTAAATCCACTTGCAAATCCATTATTCAGCTTTGAAAGGCAATAATGTGGTGTGAAACCAGTGGATCGGCTTTGCCCAGAGGACCTGAAGCAGCTCTCAGCTTCCTTGAACTAGCCTCCTCAGTAAAGCACAGCAGCTGCAAGACATAGCCCCAGCTAACCTCACACTTTCTACATCTGAGGAGACTAATACAAATCAGATGAGAAATTGAGATGCTGATCGCAAACTCCAGATGACAATGTCTGCTTTCAAATTCACAGTCTTTCTGTAATACAATTCACCCTTGCTCTTCTAATTTTAATGAAACCTTTTTTTTGTTTATTTCTTGTTTTTCTTTTTTTTATGAAATCTTGAAATATATATTCTCCCTGAAAATAAGATTTCTGGTTACTTTTGACATTTTACATCCTCAGGGTTTCTGAAAATTGCTAAATATATTGCTAATCAATTGCTTTATGAGCTTTCAGGAGAGACGTAACAAATCGTAAACCACGCCCCGTATGATTTCTTTTAAATCACAGCCAATCATAGGTTTTTCTTCCTCTCCTTTTAAATCTAACTCAAGGAGTCCCTTGAATTAAACATCTGATTTATGTGGTTTCACTGGCTAACAATTTTTTTTTTTTTTGGTGGTACGCGGGCCTCTCACTGTTGTGGCCTCTCCCGTTGCGGAGCACAGGCTCCGGACGCGCAGGCTCAGCGGCCATGGCTCACGGGCCCAGCCGCTCCGCGGCATGTGGGATCTTCCCGGGCCGGGGCATGAAACCGTATCCCCTGCATCGGCGGCGGACTCAACCACTGCGCCACCAGGGAAGCCCACTGGCTAACAATTTTTTAACAAGGCATAGTATTCTAAAATTTTATTAACATTCAGTTCTCAACAGGCTTCTTTGATTTGTACATTAAGGTTTTTAGGGAATTTGCCTTACTATCCTATAACCTCACTTTTTATTTTTAATTTATTATTATTATTTAACCAAGTTATAGGCAGACAGATGGAAAAAAAGTAGCTCACTAGTTTGGGAAACAACCCAGTGTGAGGCACGGTATTATGCATTATGAGACTGTAATTGGCTTGCACTGTGATGCCTTTAATAAGAGACACTCACACCTATTTCCCTTGGGGAAAAAAAGCTGAAGGAACAAAATAGAAAAACAGGCTGACGTATGATTCCAGTATCTCATAGTACTATGAAAAAGAACAATGCCATGATGTGTTAAGGGACAATTTCTAGATGGGGGATACAAAATCCCACAGAAGATGAATGTCACAAAGAAGAGTGGATTGATGTTTGTGGAAATATATTCAAATACCTTTCCTTCTTAAATAAAAGGACAGGGAAATACAACAAAATTTGATTCACCCTTACAGAGGAATGTGATAGTGACATGTAGAAACTAAGCACTTACAGACATGGGGAAAGTTACAGAGAAGTCTTCACATAACTCTGTAGAGCATGAGAGCTGACCAAGGTCAGGGGAACACATTACCTACAAAATTGCAATTGAAGTGGGAGGACATCCTGGATGCTAACAACTGCCAGAGAACCAGCCAGCTTATAGGAGGAGGAACAACGGGGCACATTAAGAGCCAGTTCTTGGTGCCAGTGTTTCGTCTTACCTTTCTCAATAATATGAAATGCATACTAACCATTTTTATCAAGAGCCTACTGTTTTAAAATTTTATTTAAAAAATATATAAAGCATTTGGAAAATTTAGAATCAGTAAATATAAGAATCCACACTCCTGGTAACAATAATTGTTACTATTTTGTTGTATTTCCTTCCAATCTGTTTCTGTATTTTTGTCTTAAGTAGCTGTGGTCGTATACACACATACACACATACATATGCGTGTAATTTTCTATTTATCTTTTTCACTTAATAATTATATGCAAACTTATTTCCATGAGTTGCTCCTGTTAGCAAAAAGGCAATCTGAAAAGATCTGATATCACATTAATATTTTAAACATGTGGCTCACCCTGGGAATATAAATACACTTCAAAAAAAAAAACGCACAAATTAATGACATTCTAAAGGTGTAGCATCTGAGCAGGAAATTTGTTTTGAGTCATGGGTTCTTGGTGTTCCTCCACACATCCAGTTTAGACAATTTCTTCATCCACTTTCATTAACAGTCCTGGCAACACACTATAGGTATTGCAATTGCATCGTAGTAATGACAGAAACAGAACTTTTGTTTGACTGGAAATTGAACAATGTAAAAGAACAACTGAGTTGACTTTCACCATGTAACTCTCTCACCATGGTACCCTAAGCTCCTTGAATCCAAGGACCTGGTGCTCTTGAATGCAAGCTGTGAAGATCTGAGGGGATTTTACTATACAATAAAATAGATTAGATATACTTCTCTTCCTCGTAATGAGTCAGGGTTTGGTGCTCTGATTTCTATTCCAAAGCTTGAAATGGTCTTCTCCCATGCTCATCTGGTAACCCTCCAACTATAGTTGTGAAGAAATAGAACTCTTAGCATGACTCCTGATTGCAAGTGTGTTGCTAAGGGGTTTCTGAACCCAGGGTACTGCCTGCACTTCTGAGCCAGAGATTTATAAGTAAGGTCAGGCATGGCAGTCTGAGTATGCCAGTGCAATTAGAAGGGCATTGGATTTGTCAGCTAAGTGTAAAATACCCTTGTGCTGCAGAGTAAAGCCTTCATTTTCTAAGTAAATTAACTGTAATAACTATCAAACAACAGCTGGTAAGCAAGCCAGCCACCTGTGAAAAGGAAATCCAACCACAGCAAAAGCTGCATTACACATTCCTTCAAGATATGGAAAATTTGAACAAACTGAGCTAGTTTTTTGAGCCCATGAAAGACAAAAGACAACATAAAATATCACCTTGTTACTTCATCTTTGCAAAGAAAATCAAACAGTTGGGAGATGAATGGACAAGGTTGATGGGTAAGATGTTCACCTTGAAATTGGCACAAGTAGATGGAAACAGGCAGAATGAGATCACATCTACAAGCTAGTGATGGTTATGCAGCAGATGCCTTATGTAACTCTCTGCTATCCCACTGTATCTGGATTCTTCAAAGTCTTCTGGGGTCTCTTAATTATTTGTAAACTCTCACTAGTAGGCCATGGAACTGAATTTGTGAATTTTGTTCAACTTTACTTTGTGCAAGGAAATATAATATTCAATCTGTTTCTTCACCTGGAACTTCCTTAAAACAGTGTTCATATTTAAAGCTCTTTAGCCCTGTTGTATATGGAAACTGGGGTTCTGATGTCTCTGTAGAATTTCTTTATGCTGGATATAGGAAGAGGTTATGCCACACTTTTTTTTTTTTTTTTTGGTGCTTAAAAGCATTCCTAATTCCCCTACTATATGTAATGAATTTCACTTAAGCTCTTTTAGAGGAAAGAAAATGGATACAGAATCAGCAAAACCTGTGTTTGAATCTCAGCTAAATCACATTCTGCTATTGGGCCAAATAATCTCTTTGAGTCTTAGTTCTGCCAATGTTTTTCGTTTATAAAAGAAAAATAAAATAATACGTCCCTTACAGGATCTTATGAGACTGAAATGAGATCATATCTCTGGAATATCTCAACCTAGTGTCTGCATCACAGAGGATGGTCAGTAATTGTTTGTTTCCCGTTTTCTTTTGAAGCCAAGTCAGAGAAGCCCGAATTTTCCTATACCCAACTGGCATTCACTATAACTACCCTTGTTATTTCCCCAGAGGAAGTCATGACATCATGAGGAGAAATTATGATCATTCAAATAAAGATACTGGCAGAAAAGTGGTAATTGGAAAGGCATTTAGAATGAAAAGACAAAAATGTGACATATGTAAAACTCAGATTAGAGAGCTACCGCGAAAACAAAATTATCTATGCCTACTACCAAGGGGGGAGCTCCCTTTCCTGCAAGAATTTTCAAGATTTTATATTAAGATAAAGCTAATATATTTTCACATGTGGTAAGTCCCATCATAACAAAAATTTTCTTGCCTATATTTCATGATGTGCTGTAAATTAGTGATTGAAAAATGCCTTGAGGAGTAATAACACTAAATAAATACATAATTATTATTTAGGGCTATTTATTTCACTTGAGTAAAAAATTGTTGACAGCCTCATTATGTCAAGCCCATAGCAAGCAGATAACTTATTCTGTGGTCTTTGAAATCATTCGTTGGCTTGTGCTGTGCATAAGTAATGGCTGAAAACATTGTTAAATGGAACTATGCAGTGAACACACCATTTTCCCCACTGAATCGTAGGTACAGAACTTATGCAAATTTAATGGTCTAAAGGGAGACCTGACTTGAGAGCAGTACATGAAAAACACTTAGGACTTTGGAAGACCACAGGGTCAATATGATACCACATTTGCCAAAAAAGCTAATTCTTTCTTAGGCTGTGTTACTAGAAATAGAACATTCTGATCCTGTGAAATGCTTGTACCAATGATATAATGTCTGGAATATTGTGTTCAATTCAGGTCAACATATTTTAAGAGAGACTGACAAACAGGTTTGGGTGTCATATGAAAAGTAATTAAAGTTGTGAATATAGCTAAGAGAAATGTTTTATTTAATATTTTAAGCTTCTGGAGAATGAAGGATACTTAAGCTGTGTTTTTGAAGTCAGCTTAACTTTGACAAAAGAGAAAACATTATAGAAAGCACATTGGCTGAAAATAAGGAAGAACTTTCTAATAACTAGAGTTTTCCAAGATGTAGATGTTCTGAATTAGAAATATTCCAACAAAGTTTCTCCATTCGATAGATGGATGAAATAGGTAACATTTTTAGCCCTGACCCTAAGACGTGTTTTTAAAATTTTAAAATATTCTGATAATAAATGTCTACATATTCTATATCAGGTAGTTGAAGTCAGTTAGGTTTGTAATTTTTAAATTCTAAATCATTATTTAGATGATATCTTAATTTATATAAATTGCAACCAAATTTAATTTTTTATGTTTTTCTTTGGGGGAAGATAAGTACTTAAAAAAAAATGGACCAGTCATTTATAATGAAAAGCACTAGATACTTAGGCAAATAAAATATGAATAACTGTACACTTTGGTTTTTGCTTTGCCTTGATTACTTAAAAAGAGTAAAAGCCATTACCACTTTCCACTCTGTCTCCAATCTCAGAGCTTCAGTTCCATGTTAAAGAAACACCCAAACAAAAACAAATGAATAGACAAGATAACATACCCATACCACTCAACACAGGAATCTTGTTTTAGAAGAAACATAGTGTGAAGTTTGCAGAGTAAACTAGAGTTACATAGCCATGTAACCCTATGGCATTTCTATTTATATATATTTTCAAGATTTTCACTCCCAGAATGTTAACAATATTGGTTCATTTTGTGTACAGTGTACATAGTGGGGGATTTTCAAGGTCTTTTTTTTTTTTTTTGCCGTATGCGGGCTGCTCACTGTTGTGGCCTCTCCCGTTGCGGAGCACAGGCTCCGGACGCGCAGGCTCAGCGGCCATGGCTCACGGGCCCAGCCGCTCCGCGGCATGTGGGATCTTCCCAGACCGGGGCACGAAACCGTATCCCCTGCATCGGCAGGCGGACTCTCAACCACTGTGTCACCAAGGAAGCCCAAGGTCTTTTGTTTTTGTTTAATTTACTCTCACTTCAGAAGAACTAAAAATAAAAATAGAGATATTTTCCTCTGGGGAACAGGACTAGGCTGTGGAGGATTGAAGCAGGAAACTCTTGTTTTTCCTTACATGCTTTTCATTTCTTTTTCAATTTTTGCTATATGCAAGTATTACTTGGACATAAACATTTAAAAGGAATGTAAAGTAAATCAGGTGATATCAAGTCAGTCAGGGAGAACCACAAGATGTACTAGAATCAAGAGGCTGAGGAAATGCTATCTGAAGATCTAAACTGGAGGCAGTGGCATAAGTAACATAAATATGGACTGTCTCTCTTTCCTGTTAGTCTGGCAACCACTCCTTAAGGGGGTGTAGCCAGTGGCAAAGTCAGGTTGATTCCATGTAGTTGCCTGGAAAGCATGGAATCATATCATCTGTTGACTTGTGCTACACTGAACAGTTAAATTCTCCTCTAATCTCTGTTACTCTTTTGTTCTTATGAACCTATCATTTATCCCCATCAAGTTCTCAAGTCCTTGTGGACTTTTCATTACTCCATAAAATTAATCCTTCACTATTTTCACTTGCTTTCTTATCCAGCCTGTATACCATGTTGAGACTTTTCATATATTCTCAAGCAAGAGGCCTAAAATTCCTAGTTACCTTGATCTTTTGTCATACTCATCAATCAGTATTCTTAGCTGTGAGAAACAGAAATCAATTCTCTCTGATATACACAGGTAAGTCATGTATTTAAAGCATATTGAGTAGTTCTCCAAACTGTCTGGAAGGCTAGAAAACCAGAGTCAAAAATTAGAAAAGAACCAAGATGGGCAACACAGCCAGGACTATGCCAAACTCATGTTTCAGAAGTGGCCTGAGAAGTGCCATTACCACCTGGTGCTCCTCGAAGAAACTGTCTCTTCTCTTCCCTTGTCCAGAGTGTGGGGCACACTCCAGAATCAAAGTTGATAGGGAAGGCTGAAAGGGCAAAAGCACCTGCAAGGACAAGCCCCAGCCCTGTGTTCTCACCCTAGCTGCTAGGGTGGGCTGAAAGGAGTGTGCCTCATCTTTCTAGCTTTTCAAGTCACCCACCAAAATGTATACAATGGGACATCCCACAAATGTAGGACAGGGTTCACATGCTGGGCTACCAAAAGTAATTAAAATAAAATAAAGCACAATATAACAAATGTTTACAACAGTATATTTTACCATTTAATAACTCTCAGTGAACGTACTCTTTGCTTTCACTTCCGTGTATACTATATATTGACTTTTCAGTACCTGAAAATATAAATTTTATTTATAAAATAAATAAAATAAAATTTAAATTTAAAATAAAATATAAATTGTATATTCATAAAAATTTCAATAAATTCAAATAAATTCAATAAAATTTCATTTTATTTGAAATTTTATATTCAAATAAAATATAAATTTTATCCCTATCACTCTTCTGAAATTTCTCTAAAAGAAGTCACCTAATTATAAAATCAAATCGCTTTTGCTCATTTCTCATCTTTTTCTACCTCATTATCTTCTTTTTTTATAGTTCACAAAATATCTTTATTGACTTCATTTTTTTAAAAATCACTAATTATGTTGTTAGAATCATGATTTTCACATAGTTTTTGTAATATCCACCATAGAGCATAGTCAGGCTAGTATCATGGAAGCAGAGCCATTATGGGTGTTCTGGGAATTAAGGACCTTGTTACAGAAACTAGACTTTACACATCTTTATGAAAATTTATTCTTTGGCTTCTGTGTGATTATTTTGTGCTAACCTTCTGACATTTCCTTCTTAACTCTCCTTTTATTTCTAAATATATATATTCTAGAATCTCTTCTCAGGTTTCCTTTTCTATATTATTTTCTCTTTTTCTTTTTCTCTGCTGTGTCATTTATTGCCATAATTTCAACTATCATCTATATTGACAACTCTAAAATATACATCTATCCCCTCAGTCTTTCCATTGAGTTCCATACTCAATAAATACTTGATAGGGTTCTTTGCGTAAATTTTGTCCTATCACCTCACATTAATCATGTCCACAATCAAACTTGTCTTTATGCTAAGCATTTTCTTTTATGATCTTTTGCTGGGTTAATGGATCCATATTTTTTGCAATCAACTAGTCATGACATTTTAGAATTAATTTTTAATTTTCTTTTCTCTATCTCAGAAAACAAGTGTAAGAAACTACCAAGAAAAGTCAATTCTATTTCTGCAGTTTCTCTTGCACCCATCTCCTCCTTTCTGTTAACATTGTCACTGACCTGACCCACACCCTCTTTTCCAATAGTTTGGACAACTGTAATAGCTTCCTAATTGGTCTTCCCATCATGTCTAGTCCTCAGCCTTCCCTATCAATTTTTCTCACTGCTGCAAAAGAAAGTTTCTTAAATCACATGTCTTATCATATTACTCTCTGATTCCATAATCTTCTAGGACTTCCACTTGTGTTCTTTCTTGAAATTCAAGACTCTCATCATCTGGTCCTCAGTGGTTATTTCACTCCGACTTCTCCTAACACTGCACACTGAAGGCATGCTCAGCAGCTGCCACTCCAGAGCCTACATCTGTCTTCCATGCCACTTTGTCCTTGTTCTTGATGTTTCTTCCATTAGTAGTGCCCTTCTCCCAGTTCTACCTATAAAAATCTATTTATCAGGACCCAGTCCTGTGTAATGTCTAACTTCAAAATTTTTCTCATTTGTGTAAATTTTAAATGCTTTATTTGGTAACATTAAATTGCTAAGAAGAAGTGTGAGCAGCTGGATATGAGAGAGCAGATAATCAAGATCATATAAGAAGCTACATATGGAACCGGGTGATCAGCCTTTGAACAGTTCCCTCTTAGGGGATGAAGTTTAGAGGTTCCAGCATGGGCTGGAGCAGACTGCTAGAATTAGAATCACAGCTCCATCCCTCAGTAGCTTTGTGGTTGGACAAACTAATCTACCTCTTGTCAATTCCCTTATCTGTAAAATGCGGATAATGGCACCTGCCATGTAGGGGTATATAAGGATTAGCTGAGCATTTAGTAAATGTTATGGAGGTTTGCTGTTTATTGGATGTATACTTTCTGCTGAAAATACCTATTGTTGGCTTAAATATTAAATGCATTTATTGTTTTTATTAGCTCAGTGACATTTATTTCAGCTTTTGATCTGAGTTTGTTTTCCTGTTCTCAAACTTTATGAGAAACACAAGAATCAATAGGGATTATTTCAACTGAATTTAGAGCTTATCTAAGAGAACTTCAGGAGTTAGGAGACAAAACAAAACAAGAAAAGAGGATTTAAAAGAAGAAATTAGATTTAAAAGTTTAAGAGATTAAATGGGTAGATAAAGTCACCGGGCGTGTACTTTAGATAAAGGCTGGAAAAGCAGCAGTGCTACTCTCCTTAGTCAATGGCTCCTGACCCCATTAGCAGTAAGTGTTAAACTAACTCTTGTTGTTTTAATTAATAATGCAAAATGGACAGTTTTTTCCCTTGCCTATGAAAAAATATATTAAACATGATTTATGATTTCCTCTAGGGAGTAATAATAACTTGAAACGTAGATGAATTAGTAGTGATGGTATGAGAAAAAATACAGAAAATAGTGTATTAAAGTCCTACATAGATCTCAAATATAGCAATATTTTACCTTGAAAATCAAGGTTGTTAGCAGATAAGAGGAGTTAAGTTTCAACTGTTATCTTTCAGTTGCAAAATATAAAATTTGTGAACTTTTAGGGGAGGACTGTGGAGAAATCTGAAGAATATCAGAAACAAGTGAGAAATTATTATGGTTCAAATACGTTCATTTACTTTTGATCATTACTGTTTGCATAAGATTGACTATTTTAGAAAATCTGATTTTCTCAATTAAAAAATTTAAGCCTTGGAACTTCCCTGGTGGTCCAGTGGTTAGGACTCTGCACTCCGAAGGCAGAGGCCCTGGGTTCGATCCCTGGTATGGGCACTAGATCCCGCATGCCGCAACTAAGAGGTCGCATGCTGCAACTAAAAAAGATCCCACATGCCGCAACGAAGATCTTGCTCGCGGCGATGAAGATACCGCGTGCCGCAACTAAGACCTGGCATAGCCAAATAAATAAATATTTTTAAAAAATTAAAAAAAAAATTTAAGCCTAGAGGCAAATTTGTAACCCACCTTTGGTAACTGTAGGAGTTTATGGTATCTATACTGTAATCGATATCTGTATCTATATATCTACCGTTATCTATATCATCAGCTGTATGTGTATATCCTACTTCCTATTATCTTCCAATCTTTATTTTTTCTTGCCCTTATTTCCCCATCCACTTTTTACCTTGTTACACCATAACTGTGAAAGCATCCTCAATCATTTAAAAAATGAAGTAGAATATCAAAAAAGCACATAAATACAAAGGGATAAATGAGGCCCCAGTAATCCTTTGCCTATTGCTTTCCACTGCTTTGGACATGAGCAACCATGCTGGATCTAACAAATATGTTTAGAATTATGGCATAGCTTTTAGTTTCTAGTATTAATGGGAAATCCCTGGAAGGTAAATTTTTCTTTGTTTCTTTTTTCTTTTCCTGAAAAAGCATTTTTTGTTGTTTGTTTATTAATTTTCTGGAATTGTATTTCATTCCTTCTTAAGACATAGTCAATAGTGATGAAAATCTTAGCTTGCTTTTATTTTAAACCATCTGATATTTTATTAGTGGTATTTATCATGAGGTTCATAGATTTATTTTTTACTTATTCCTAAGGAATGGAGAAGCCCATTAGATAGTAGCTGATGATCAAGGACTTTTTTCATATAAATCAAAGAAAATTTTATTCTCAATTTCAGTATCTTGAGTTTTCATTGACTTCCACATATTAATATACTCCATTTAGGTCCTTGTATTTTGTTTTTAATGTCATGCCATAGAGACAGATAAAGTGTACCAAACATGATTACCTTGGCACAGTTGTTAAATCAATACTCTTAATTTTCTGGTGTAGGATATGCTTTCTTTTGTGAGAAAAAGTCATGGTAGGTTTTGAGTTTTGTAAATCTGTGGTGTTTTTCTAGCACAGCATATGCTCAGTAATTCTGAATAGTCAGAATAATCTATAGATCATATTCAGTCCTTTATTTCTATGCAAATTCTGGTTTTGAGCTTTTTCCCCCCTAATTGTTCTTCAGTCACTAATTTCTATAACAACAATCAAGACATTAATTAAAAAAATAGATTCAGAATTAAATTTAGAAATTAAACCACCACAGAAGATATGTGTTAAAGTTTTATGAGCCCAGATGAAGGTGTTCATCTTCATAACTATGTGCTGCTATGTCTCAGGGGACTGTATAGCAGTCACTTTAACATTCCTATTCTGTCAATATTTTCAACAAAAAGTACTACATATTTTAAAAATCATAATACTTAGATATGTTAGTGTATAAAATTTATAGATGGGAGTGATATCACTATTTTGAATACAAACTTAGAGTTTATTACCTTTAAAATATGAATGTAGCAGAACGAAATGGTATTGTATTACCTTCTAACAGACCACAGTGAATGGGAGTACAGTGAAAGAAGTGGCTTAAACTAGGATTAAGAGCAATAGCAGAAACAAATGTTACCTGTTGAGTAGGCTCAGTCATGATAGCTAACTGTGATGTACTGTGCACATTTTAGGAGTTGCCTTCTTAGTTGCCTGCTTACCGAGAATTGTAAATAAAAGGAATAGATAAACCCTGTATGTTCCAGAGTCTCATTTTTCTCAATCATGCTATACTTTACAGTGAATCACACACACTAACTACTTTCCAGTCAGCAGTACACACCATAGTCTTATTTTTCTATCTCTTTTCATAACCCCTTTAATCTTGAAAAGAGTGTGAAGAGAAACGATGGTGGTTGTAAAATCATCTAGATTGTCAGAAGACATTTTAATAGCAAAATGTCAATGGAAAGTAGAAGCTATGAGGAAGAGGCTAAGGGCTTTTTCTTTATGTTGGCAATTGGACTTTAAAAAATTCAGCTGCACATCTAGTAAGTAAATCAAGAATAATACCACATAATCAGACTCTCTGAAATGCCATTGTTTTGATTTTGATATAATTATTCACGATACTCTAAAACTTCTGTTCATTTTATCCCAGATTTCCCTTTTCAGAAGTAACACAATGGAGAGTCATATGCATAAGATTATAAATTATAGCTGTGGCTACATAATCTAGAACATTACAATATTATTGGATACTTGTCCTAAAGCCATATTGCCCTCAAATTGCTTTGTTTTAGTGATATCAGCGTGAAGTGTGGTCTGAATCCCATAAAGGCAAAAGGAAATTCTAACACCAACCAGTGAACAAAAAAATGAATACCATCTCTTTACTCTAAGCATGGGGAAAGTGGGAGTTTTTTGTTTTTGTTGTTTTTCTGGAACGCGTTTATCTTTCAGTAAATCTGAAAGACAGTTTAAGCCAGAGGTTTTCAAAGTGTGGTTTCTGAGCTAATATCACCTGGAGAATTGATAAAAATGCAAATTATTGGGCCTCATGCAGGATTTACTGAGTCAAAAACTATAGCATGAGGTTTATAGTCATCTACATTTTAGCCAGCCATTCACATGATTCTAATGAATGATAAAATTTGAGAACACGATTTTAGACCATTGATGTGGCTAGCAAATGTAGCATTAAAGGCTTCAGTCAAGTCAACCCTTGCTTTTTTTCTTACATTTAATTATTTTATTTGGTTTTATAAATCATCAGTGACATTTGAAAAGTAGTGTTGCTACTACTGAAACTTTTGATTTGGTACCAAATTTTATTTGCTCAAAAAATGCACTACTATAAGAAATTATAGAAGAAAATAATATATATATATTTTTAAAGCTTATATTCTTTTTTAAAGATGAAAAATGTGAATGAGAATCATATAGAACTAACATATGACCCAGCAATCCCACTACTGGGCATATACCCTGAGAAAACCATAATTCAAAAAGACACATGTAGCCTAATGTTCATTGCAGCACTATTTACAATAGCCAGGACATGGAAACAACCTAAATGTCCAATGACAGATGAATAGATAAAGAAGATGTGGTACATATATACAATAGAATATTGCTCAGCCATAAAAAGGAATTAAACTGGGTCATTCGTAGAGTTGTGGATGGACTTAGAGTCTGTCATACAAAGTGAAGTAAGTCAGAAAGAGAAAAACAAGTATCGAATATTAACTCATATATGTGGAATCTAGAAAAATGGTACAGATTAACCTATTTGCAGGGCAGTAATAGAGACACAGATGTAGAGAATGGACATGTAGACACGGGTTGCGGGAAGGGGAAGGTGGGATGAATTGGGAGATTAGGATTGACATATATACACTACTATGTGTAAAATAGATAGCTAGTGGGAACCTGCTGTATAGCACAGGGAGCTCAGCTCGGTGCTCTGTGATGACCTAGATGGGTGGGATGCAGGGTGCGGTGGGAGGGAGGTCCAAGAAGGAGGGGATGTATGTATACATATAGCTAATTCACTTTATTGTACAGCGGAAACTAACACAACATTGTAAAGCAACTATACTATAATAAAATTTTTTTTAAAAACCTAATGAAATTAATAGAAGTTAGATTTTATAATTATCTCAGGCCTATTATGTTTTTCTTCTAAACCTAATGCCATATCTTTATCAATCATTTATTAAAGTAGAAAATATTTTCTATGTAATTAATTTGTGAGGTCAACAAGAAAAGTAAAGCATGCCAAAGGAATGTGATTGACCATATTAATGGCTGATGCTTTGAGTGATTAATATATCCTGCTTTGAAAAACAATGCTTGTCTCTGACATACCATATAGAATACATTCATATATCAAATATATATCATATATACACATATAAAATGTCTACTAAGGTTATGTAGTGGGATGGATGGGATATAATATTAGATAGGAAAGGCCTTACCAGAAGGGATATTTGAAGAAATATCTGAAGGAGTAGATGGAAATGAGGCATGTGGATATCTGGGGGAAGAACAACCTGGGTATAGGGTACAGCAAGGACAAAGGCATTGAGCAGGTGCATGCCTCTCCTGTTTCAGAGTCATCAAGGAAGCTAGTGTGGCTGGAGCAAAGTGAGCAAGGGAGATAGTAGCAGAAGACAGAGAAACCATATTGATGGCTTTTGCACTGGTTTAGGTCATAGATGATTATGCCTTGATCATTCAGAAATGGAGGTCATGAGAAATACACAGATTAAGGTGATGTTTTGAAGGTAGATCTAGTAGGATTAGCTAACATGTTGATATGGGCTGTGAAATAAAAAATGAGTCAAACATGATTCTGGGCTTTTGTCCCAGAATGACAAAACTCCTGAATGATTGGAGTTGCTACTACTGAGAAGAAAAATGTTAGGAGAATCAGGTTTTTGGGAGAACACTGGGAGTTTGGTATTGGACAAGTAAAACTTGGGATGCCTATTAGATATGCAGGTGGATAAGTCAAGTAAATGATTGGAACTGCAGATTTGGGGTTCAAGGTAGAGATATCTAATGGAACTATAAATTTGGAAATAATTTATAGATGAAATTTAAAAACACAATGCTAGCTGAGATCACGTATGGAGTGAGTACAGAGGCTTGAGTTCATGTATGCTCCAGCACTTAGATATTAGGGAGATGAAGAGGGACTAGCAAAGGAGACTGAAGAGTGGCCGTTGATACTGGTTTTATCAAATTTTGCTGATATATCAAGTAATAAGAGTACTGAGAATTGATCATTGGATTGAGCAACATGGAATTCTTTGGGGACATTGTCAGGAGTGGTGTTGGTAGAGTGGCAAGGTGAAAGTCTAATTGGGGCAAGTTCAAGAGACAGTGGGAGGAGGTGGCAAATACTGATAAATATTTCAATAAGTTTTGCTGTAAAAGTGAGCAGAAAGGGTTGTAGCTAGATGGGGATGTGGGGTCAAGCATTTTTGTTTGCTTCTTTTTGTTTTTTTAAGATGATAAAAGGAATGTTTGTGGATAAGAAAAATGTAGTTTTAAAAAAATAATTCATTTTGTGGGAAAAATAGGGGAAAGTTACCAGAGTGATGTGACGTCATTCCTTTGGCAAAAGGAATGTAATCTAGTGCACAGTAGAACGATTGGCTTTAGATAGGAGCACAAATGGTTCATCTAATAAGAGAGATGAATGTAAGCAGACAGGCAGTTTTCGTGTCCAAGTGCTTGAATAGGACTCTTCTTGTTGCTTGTGTGTTTCAGTAAAATTGGAAGAAAGTCATGGTCTGAGGTGAGGATGAAAGGAGTTAGAACTTTGAGAAGGTAGGAAATATTAGTAGATTAATTACTACACTAAGGCCTACCTGAGGTTTGTGGTCATAAATTTATGGGCAACCTGGCTGCAGAGTGCACATACGCATCAAGTAGATAGTGAGTTGAGATTTAGCTTAGCATAGCCTTTAAAGTATATGCAAGGGATTTTAATGAAGAAACATGGAAGCTACTCTGGATAATGTGTAAAATGGAGAAATGAGAGTGAGGGAAGTTTGTATAATCAATTTATTATAGGTCACAGAGGGGATTTTAAAAAGTTATTGGGATTATAGTACTAAAGGGACTAGGAACAGACAGAAACTGAGGTACTTGAAAAAAAGATTAAGGAAGGGATATAGATATTGTTAATGACAATGTCTAGACTACAACCTGGGAGTAGGACTGACATTTGTGTTTGCTTACTTTCTTGATGTTGTTCATTTGTATCACAAATCATAATACTGAGCTCCAAACAGATTTTACCTTAAAAGTTATTATATTTTTTTCAAGAAGAAAAATCCTAATTTCAAGTAGTACACAACAGATTGAAACAGTTGCTTCTGTCCTCAAGCCATTTTGAGAATTAATCCAAGAACTAATATTCAGATAATCCTGTTCTTCTATTGTTTTACGAGATGTTTATACCCAGAAAGTAAATGAAATGCCAAAGATGTTTACATAATGAACCTGAATTACTGAGTCCTACTTTGTAAGAGTTAAGTGGTATTAGTTCCAAATGAAACTATTAAGATCCTTTCTGGAATCATATCCAAGGCTGGGCCTTCTCTTTACTAACATACATTACTGCTTCAAATCAAAGTGGTTATTTATTTTTAGAAATTGTGTCTAAGCTATCAGCTTTTGATGTTTTTCCACTTACCATTTCATCACACCAAGATTAAAGCCAATATTAAAAAATATTGTTTTCACAAAAATGTAATTAAGTATAACTTTAAAAATGTATAGTTTCATTTAATAGTTACTCATGTAAGGTTTTATGATCTTTGTTTTCCAGATGGGCAAATGAAACTAGTGAGGTTAAGATACTTCAGAGCCAGAGTTAAAGAGGATATTAAATTCTCCTGAGCCTTGATTCAGTAATATGATATGCAAACTAGGATCTACCCACTGACTTACTCAAAGAGACCTTTTGAGTGGATTCAGGCTATAGAAGCATTTGGACTAACTTGGAAATTAAATTTCATGCCTGTATTTCTTTCAAACCAGTAAAATGCTAAGATGATCTTGGAACTTCAATCTCAGTAATACTTCAGCTAAGACAGTTAATCAACTAGATATATAATTAGCACCATGGGTAATATAATTTTACTAGGCCAAAGATGTCAAACATGAAAATTAAGAACTACACCCCACTAACTTTTCCTTTGTCCCTAGCAGAGAGAATTTATCTCTTATTTACTCTTTCCTGCTGAACCTAATCTCAGCCTCAGAGTCCATCTCAAGGTTTCATTATAGACAGTCAATACTAGTAGATAAACATTGACACACAAGAAGAAAACTGTTTTCTATTCATGCTCTGAGAATTACACATTTGAAAGAATTAACACCCTCAAATACTCCCCTTATAACCAAAGAATAGTATGAATACTAACAATATCTTGGCTAATAAACATAAATCTGTGTTTAAATTAGAGAGGAAGTATTACCATTTATTAGGCATGAATGTAGAAAAAGCATAAGACATACAGTGTTAAATAAAATAAATAAAGCATTTTTCCTCAGGGGGTTCCATAGCTTTTTAAAGGATATTGGGTGGGTAGGGGTTTGGACAGACATTAAACAGTTACATAATGATTAAAAATTGTGATTATTTCCATGAAGAAGTATAGCATGCTATGAGAGTAAAACAGGGAAACTTAATTTATGTGGGTAGAGTCAGAGAAGGTCTTAACATGGAAGCGATATTAAAACTGAGAACTTTAGAGTGAACAGGCATTAACCACGGCAAGACAGCAGTGTCTGTACGTTTATGTGCATGTACTTGGGTTTCATGGGGTTAGAAAAGGAGAGCATTCCTCCTCAGAGCCTCGGAAAGGATTTTGTTTGCATGTTTCAGGAAAAAGAAAGATCAGTGTAAGGAGAAACTCCAAATAAAACATAAGCATGTGCAAAAATACTATAGTCCACTTACAAAGCAAACTAAAATGTGACATAATTTTGAATCATTGATGGAGTATAATAGAAGATGCTCTATTTGATCTTTATGTTGCTTAAGTAGTATAGGTGAAAGGTGGACTGAAGTCCTTTGAATGATGTGAGGTGATCAAGTAGAGATGGCTTATAAAAACAATTCTTTGCAAATAATTTAGCTAGAAATTTGTAGCAAGAAAACGTTTACTAAGCTTAACTAAAAAGGAGGATTTATAGAAGAATTTTATGGGCTCCTAAGGTTGGGATTTATGTCAGGAACAGACTGCAATGAGGGATTGGAGCTCTGTGTAGATCCCACCAATTACTCTGTATCTTTCTTGCACCTCTGCATTGAATCCTCAATCTACCTCTGCTGTGTTTTCTTCTTCTTCACTTTTCTTTTTGTGTGTGTGTGTGAACACCCTTTGGGTGAGACCACATCTCAATCCAGAAAACATATTCTTGCATTCTGAATACAAAGTCACACATTTTATTTTTTATTTATTTATTCTTAGGTGGTTTTTATTTTACTTTTTTATCATCTTGTTGGAGTATAATTGCTTTACGATGGTGTGTTAGTTTCTGCTGTATAACATAGTGAATCAGCTATACATATACATATATCCCCATATCTCCTCTCTCTTGCGTCTGTCTCCAAGCTCCCTATCCCAGCCCTCTAGGTGGACAAAAAGCACCGAGGTGATCTCCCTGTGCTATGCTACTGCTTCCCACTAGCTATCTGTTTTATATTAGGTACTGTATATATGTCCATGCCACTCTCTCACTTGGTCCCAGCTTACCCTTCCACCTCCCCATGTACTCAAGTCCATTATCTATGTGTGCATCTTTATTCCAGTCCTGCCCCTAGGTTCTTCAGAACCATTTTTTTTTTTTAGATTCCAGATATATGTGTTAGCATACAGTATTTGTTTTTCTCTTTCTGACTTACTTCACTCTGTATGACAGTCTCTAGGTCCATCCAACTCACTACAAATAATTTAATTTCTTTTTATGGCTGAGTAATATTCCATAGTGTATATATGCCACATCTTCTTTAGCCATTCATCTGTCGATGGGCACTTAGGTTGCTTCCATGTCCTGGCTATTGTGAATAGTGCTGCAATGAACATGGTGGTTCACGACTCTTTTTGAATTATGGTTTTCTCATGGTATATGCCCAGTAGTGGGATTGCTGGGTCATATGGTAGTTCTATTTGTAGTTTTTGAAGGAACCTCCATACTGTTCTCCATAATGGCTGTATCAATTTACATTGCCACCAACAGTGCAAGAGGGTTCCCTTTTCTCCACACCCTGTCCAGCATTTATTGTTTGTAGACTCTTTGATGATGGCCATTCTGAGTGGTGTGAGATGATACCTCACTGTAGTTTTGATTTGCATTTCTCTAATGATTACTGATGTTGAGCATCCTTTCATGTGTTTGTTGGCAATCTGTATATCTTCTTTGGAGAAATGTCTATTTAGGTCTTCTGCCCATTTTTGGATTGGGTTGTTTGTTCTTTTGATATTGAGCTGCATGAACTGCTTGTATATTTTGGAGATTAATCCTTTGTCAGTTGCTTCATTTGCAAATATTTTCTCCCATTCTGAGGGTTGTCTTTTCATCTTGTTTATGGTTTCCTTTGCTGTGAAAAAGTTTTAAGTTTCACTAGGTCCCATTTGTTTATTTTTGTTTTTATTTCCCTTTCTCTAGGAAGTGAGTCAAAAAGGATCTTGCTGTGATTGATGTCATAGAGTGTTCTGCCTATGTTTTCCTCTAAGAGTTTGATAGTGTCCGGCCTTACATTTAACCCATTTTGAGTTTATTTTTGTGTATGGTGTTAGGGAGTGATCTAATCTCATACTTTTATATGTACCTGTCCAGTTTTCCCAGCACCACTTACTGAAGAGGCTGTCTTTTCTCCACTGTATATTCTTGCCTCCTTTATCAAAGATAAGGTGACCATATGTGTGTGGGTTTATCTCTGGGCTTTCTATCCTGTTCCATTGATCTATATTTCTGTTTTTGTGCCAGTACCATACTGTCTTGATTACTGTAGCTTTGTAGTATAGTTTGAAGTCAGGGAGCCTGATTCCTCCAGCTCCATTTTTCTTTCTCATGGTTGCTTTGGCTATTCGGGGTCTTTTGTGCTTCCATACAAATTGTGAAATTTATTGTTCTAGTTCTGTGAAAAATGCCAGTGGTAGTTTGATAGGGATGGCATTGAATCTGTAGATTGCTTTGTGTAGTACAGTCATTTGCACAATGTTGACTCCTTCAATTCAAGAACATGGTATATCTCTCCATATGTTTGTATCATCTTTAATTTCTTTCATCAGTGTCTTATAATTTTCTGCATACAGGTCTTTTGTCTCCTTAGGTAGGTTTATTCCTAGATATTTTATTCTTTTTCTTGCAATGGTAAATGGGAGTGTTTTTTTATTTCACTTTCAGATTTTTCATCATTAGTGTATAGGAATGCAAGAAATTTCTGTGCACTAATTTTGTATCCTGCTACTTCACCAACTTCATTGATTAGCTCTAGCAGTTTTCTGGTAGCATCTTTAGGATTCTCAATGTATAGTATCATGTCATCTGCAAACAGTGACAGCTTTACTTCTTCTTTTCCAATTTGGATTCCTTTTATTTCTTCTTCTTCTCTGATTGCTGTGGCTAAAACTTCAAAAACTATGTTGAATTATAGTGGTGAGAGTGGGCAACCTTGTCTTTTTCCTGATCTTAGTGGAAATGGTTTCTGTTTTTAACCATTGAGGATTATGTTGGCTGTGGGTTTGTCATATATGGCCTTTATTATGTTGAGAAAAGTTCCCTCTATGCCTACTTTCTGGAGGGTTTTTATCATAAATGTGTTTTGAATTTTGTCGAAATTTTTTCTGCATCTATTGAGATGATCATATGGTTTTTCTCCTTCTGTTTGTTAACATGTTGTATCATATTGATTGATTTGCGTATATTGAAGAATCCTTGCAATACTGGGATAAACCCCACTTGATCAGGGTGTATGATCCCTTTAATGTGCTGGTCGATTCTGTTTGCTAGTATTTTGTTGAGGATTTTTGCCTCTATGTTCATCAGAGATATTGGCCTGTAGTTTTCTTTCTTCGTGACAACTTTGTCTGGTTTTGGTATCAGGGTGATGGTGGCCTCGCAGAATGAGTTTGGGAGTGTTCCTCCCTCTGCTATATTTTGGAAGAGTTTGAGAAGGATAGGTGTTAGCTCGTCTCTAAATGTTTGATAGAATTCACCTGTGAAGCCATCTGGTCCTGGGCTTTTGTTTGTTGGAAGATTTTTAATCACAGTTTCAATTTTATTACTTGTGATTGGTCTGTTCATATTTTGTATTTCTTTCTGATTCAGTCTCAGAAGGTTGTGCTTTTCTAAGAATTTGTACATTTCTTCCAGGTTGTCCATTTTATTGGCATAGAGTTGCTTGTAGTAATCTCTCATGATCCTCTGTATTTCTGCAGTGTCAGTTGTTACTTCTCCTTTTTCATTTCTAATTCTATTCATTTGAGTCTTCTCCCTTTTTTTCTTGATGAGTCTGGTTTATCAATTTTTTTAATCTTCTCAAGGAAGCAGCTTTTAGTTTTATTGATCTTTGCTATCATTTCCTTCATTTGTTTTTCATTTATTTCTGATCTGATCTTTATGATTTCTTTCCTTCTGCTAACTTTGGGGTTTTTTTTTTTGTTCTTTCTCTAATTGCTTTAGATGTAAGGTTAGGTTGTTTTTTTTGAGATGTTTCTTGTTCCTTAAGGTAGGATTGTATTGCTATAAACTTCCCTCTTAGAACTGCTTTTACTGCATACCATAGGTATTGGGTTGTTGTGTTTTCATTGTCATTTGTTTCTAGGTATTTTTTGGTTTCCTCTTTGATTTCTTCAGTGATCTTTTGGTTATTTAGTAGTGTATTGTTTAGCCTCCATGTGTATTTTTTACAGTTTTTTTTTCCTGTAGTAGATATCTAGTCTCATAGCGTTGTGGTCAGAAAAGATACTTGATACAATTTCAATTGTCTTAAATTTACCAAGGCTTGTTTTGTGACCCAAGATATGATGTATCTTGGGGAATGTTCCATGAGCACTTGAGAAGAATGTGTATTCTGTTGTTTTGGGATGGAACGTCCTACAAATACCAATTAAGTCCATCTTGTTTAATGTATCATTTAAAGCTTGTGTTTCCTTATTTATTTTCATTTTGGATGATCTGTCCATTGGTGAAAGTGGGGTGTTAAAGTCCCCTACTATGATTGTGTTACTGTCAATTTCCCCTTTTATGGCTGTTAGTATTTGCTTTATGTATTGAGGTGCTCCTATGTTGGGTATATAAATATTTACAATTGTTATATATTCTCCTTGGATTGATCTCTTGATCATTATGTAATGTCCTTCTTTGTCTCTTGTAATAGTCTTTGTTTTAAAGTCTATTTTGTCTGATAGGAGAATAGCTACTCCAGCTTTCTTTTGATTTCCATTTGCATGTAATATCTTCTTCCATCCCCTCAGTTTCAGCCTGTATGTGTCCGTAGGTGTGAAGTGGGTCTCTTGTAGGCAGCATATATATGGGTCTTGCTTTTGTATCCATTCAGCCAGTCTATGTCATTTGGTTGGAGCATTTAATCCATTTATCCTTAAGGTAATTATCAATCTTTATTTTCCTTTTACCATTTTCTTAATTATTTTGGGTTTGTTATTGTAGGTCTTTTCCTTCTCTTGTGTTTCCTGTCTGTAGAAGTTCCTTCAGCATTTGTTGTAGAGCTGGTCGATGGTGCTGAATTCTCTTAACATTTGCTTGCCTGTAAAGATTTTAATTTCTCCGTCAAATCTGAGCTAGATCCTTGCTGGGTAGAGTAATCTGGTTGCAGGTTTTTCTCCTTCATCACTTTAAATATGTGCTGCCACTCCTTCTGGCTTGCAGAGTTTCTGCTGAAAGATCAGCTGTTAACCTTATGGGGATTCCCTTGTGTGTTATTTGCTGTTCTTCCCTTGCTGCTTTTAATATTTTTTCTTTGTATATAATTTTTGATAGTTTGATTATTATGTGTCTTGGTATGTTTCTCTTTGGATTTATCCTGTATGGGACTCTCTGTGCTTCCTGGACTTGATTAACTATTTCCTTTCCCATATTAGGGAAGTTTTCTACTATAATCTCTTCAAATATTTTCTCAGTCCCCTTCTTTTTCTCTTCTTCTTCTGGGACCCCTATAATTCAAATGTTGGTGTGTTTAATGTTGTCCCAGAGATCTCTGAGACTGTCCTCAATTCTTTTGGTTCTTTTTTCTTTATTCTGCTCTGCAGTAGTTATTTCCACTATTTTATCTTCCAGGGCACTTATTCATTTTTCTGCCTCAGTTTTTCTGCTATCGATCCCTTCTAGAGAATTTTTAATTTCATTTATTGTGTTGTTCATCATTGTTTGTTTCCCCTTTGTTCTTCTAGGTCCTTGTTAAACGTTTCTTATATTTTCTGCGTTCTGTATCCAAGATTTTGGATCATCTTTACTATCATTTTTCTGAATTGTTTTTCAGGAAGCCTGCCTATTTCCTCTTCATTTGTTTGGTCTGGTGGGTTTTTACCTTGCTCCTTCAACTGCTGTGTGTTTCTCTGTCTTCTCATTTTGCTTAACTTACTGTGTTTGGGGTCTCCTTTTTGCAGGCTGCACGTTCATAGTTCCCATTGTTTTTGGTGTGTGTCCCCAGTGGCTAAGGTTGGTTCAGTGGGTTGTGTAGGCTTCCTGGTGGAGGGGACTAGTGCCTGTGTTCTGGTGTATGACGCTGGATCTTGTATTTCTGGTGGGCAGGTCTACATCTGGTGGTGTTTTCTGGGGTGTCTGTGGCCCTATTATGATTTTAGGCAGCCTCTCTGCTAATGGATGTGGTTGTGTTCCTGTCTTGCTAGTTGTTTGGCATAGGGTGTCCAGCACTGTAGCTTGCTGGTCGTTGAGTGGAGCTGGGTCTTGGCATTGAGATGGAGATCGCCGGGAGATTTTTGCTGTTTGATATTACGTGGAGCTGGGAGGTCTCTTGTGGACCAGTGTCCTGAACTTGGCTCTCCCACCTCAGAGGCACAGCCCTGATGCCTGGCTGGAGCACCAAGGGCCTGTCATCCACACGGCTCAGATTAAAAGGTAGAAAAAAAAGAAAGAAAGAAAGTAAGAAGAAGATAAAATTAAATTAAGTTAAATTAAATTAATTAAAATAAAAATTATTAAATTTTTTTAAATTAATAAAAAAAAGAAAGAAGAGGAACCAAACCAGAAAATAAATCCACCAATGATAACAAGCGCTAAAAACTATACTAAATCCACAACAAAAAATGGACAGACAGAACTCTAGGACAAATGGTAAAAGCAAAGCTATACAGACAAAAATCACACACAGAAGCATACACATACACACTCACAAAAAGAGAAAAAGGGGGAAAAATATATATCGTTGCTTCCAAAGTCCACCTCCTTAATTTGGGATTCGTTGTCTATTCAGGTATTCCACAGATGCAGGTACATCAAGCTGATTGTGGAGATTTAATCCGCAGCACCTGAGGCTGCTGGAGAGCTTTCCCTTTCTCTTTGTTGTTCGCACAGCTGCCAGGGCTCAGCTTTGGATTTGGCCCCGCCTCTGCGTGTAGGACGCCGGAGGGTTAAAGGAGCAGCTGATGCGGAGGCTCTGGCTCACTCAGGCCGGGGGGAGAGAGAGGCACGGAGGGCGGGGCGAGCCTGCGGCGGCAGAGGTTGGCGTGACGTTGCACCAGCCTGAGGCGCGCCGTGCGTTCTCCCGGAGGCGTTGACCCTGGTTCCCGGGACCCTGGCAGTGGCGGGCTGCACAGGCTCCCAGGAGAGGAGGTGTGGAGCGTGACCTGTGCTGCACACAGGCTTCTTGGTGGCGGCAGCAGCAGCCTTAACGTCTCATGCCCCTTTAGGGTCCGCGCTGGGAGCCGCGGCTCGCACCCATCTCTGGAGCTCCTTTAAGCGGCGTTCTTAATCCCCTCTCCTCACGCACCAGGAAACAAAGAGGCAAGAAAAAGTCTCGTGCCTCTTCGGCCGCTCCAGACTTTTTCCCGGACTCCCTCCTGGCTCTTTGTGGCGCACTAGCCACAGGCTGTGTTCACGTATCCAACCCCAGTCCTCTCCCTGGGATCCGACCTCGGAAGCCGGAGCCTCAGCTCCCAGCCCCCACCCATTCCGGCAGGTGAGTAGACAAGCCTCTCGGGCTGGTGAGTGCCAGTCGGCACCGATCCTCTGTGCGGGAATCTCTCCGCTTTGCCCTCCACACACCTGTTGCTGCGCTCTCCTCCGCGGCTCTGAGGCTCCCCCCCGCCCCACACACAGTCTCCCCCCCGCGAAGGGGCTTCTAGTGTGTGAAAACCTTTTCTCTTTAACGGCTCCTTCCCACTGGTGCAGGTCCCGTCCCCAATCTTTTGTCTGTTTTTCCTTTTTTCTCTTGCCCTACCCAGGTACGTGGGGACTTTCTTGCCTTTTGGGATGTCTGAGGTCTTCTGCCAGTGTTCAGTAGGTGTTCTGTAGGAGGTGTTCCACGTGTAGATGTATTTCTGATGTATTTGTGGGGAGGAAGGTGATCTCCCCGTCTTACTCTTCCGCCATCTTGAAGCTCCCCCTCTTTTTACTTTATAAATGAGCCTACTAAGGTTAAATGAGGAGCGGAGTTTGGAGAGGACACCATGTGTTTTGATTCAAAGCCTTGGAAACTGTCAAAAGCATGAACACTATGTAGCCTCAGGTTAAAATAAACTTTGATCAGGATTTCTTTATTTATGGTCCTAATATGAAAGGATGGGTTTCAAGGTATATATAAGCCCCTTCATGTTGTAGAAAAATGTGTATGTCTCTTGTGTGTATTTAAACTTTGTATGTGTCTTTTCTGGGAATGGCTTTCATTAGTTTCTTAAAAGTGGTTTGTAATTCTCCCAGAAAGTAATAAATACTGCTGTGTATTAATAAAAGATTCCACAACAGATGGTAAAAGTTACACAAATTTATCACAATATAGAGAGAGATTTAAATAAAACAAAATGTAAATTAATAAGGCTCAGTATTCTAAGGTCACATATTTTTATAAGGAAAAAGTAAGAGAAACATCATACATACATTGTATACTGCACAGGAATCAATAAGGTCTGTTAGCAGGTATTTCTGATGATAAGCTTATTGTTCAGTTATACACTGAAAAATCTTAATAAGTATGAAGTGAACAAACATTTATATATCTTTATTAATTTATGAATTCTGTCATTTTATTTTTAATTTACTTATCTACAGTAGGGAACAGTGCTTCTTTAATCTTTTAGGAAGAAAGAGAGAGATGGGAGGGAGAGAGAAAGAAAGGGACAGATAATCCTGTTTCTTGATCTTATTTAACTTTTGGTGTCTATGGAAACCTCAGGGCTTAAGAGAAAATGGCAATGAAATGACAAAAAAACAGTGTATTTTAATCCTTCTGGGCTAAGGTTTCATAACATATGTATTATTCAGAGTAGATTTCACACCAACAAAAATTTAATCCTCAGTCACAAAGAGTAAATAAGAATTTCTTACAGTCTCTTGAGTTATCTTATTCCATAATTCATATGGTGATACTCCATTAACAATAACGCTGGTTAATGCACAGGCATCAGTTAGTATACACCCTCCACTGAAAATCATTTCCTATTAATTTCCTGCCAGTCGACTTGCACTCAGTCATCCACCTGTCTGCAATACCTTGTGTCCTTGTGTGCACTCATGCAAAACTCCACTCTCCCACAGTCAAGATCACAATATATGTATTTATAGTAAAAATGATCAGACAAAGATGGCTTGTCAACCTTCTCTGGGTAAATAGCATATTATAATTTCCTCACAGAATACTTCTTAAAAACGTTGACCGTAATCTGTGTGTTCCAGTTAAAAACCAACAACATCTATCTGAACTATAAATAATAAATTTCATAATGAAAAGAAGCATAAGCATAGAAAATCTTCTGAATGATAGCATTGTGCTCTAGGGGATATGGAAAGTACTCATCCAGTTGAAGGTTACAATGCCTTATTTCCTATTCCTCCCTTCATAACTTACATAAGTTTCTAAACTTTTGCTTTGATTTTAGATCATTGAAAATATTGAATGTAATCATTTCAGAAATTATGGCTCTTTATATGTTTAACAGGGCAATAAGAGCTAATACTTTTCAAGGGATTACATTGTGATTAGTGATTTATGAAAATTGTCTCATTAATTATTTCTTTTGAGGTAGGTACTATTATTTCTATTGTATTATTCCTATGAGATTGGAAAACTGAGGCTCATAGGGATGAAACAGTTGCCCAGTGTTGCTCACTAGTATTAGGAAAAGCAGGATGCACTCTCACAGTGGAAACAAGGAGGTCACTTAGAATAGAAATACAAATTTGGTCTTAACCACATTAACATACAGGGCAGAATTGCTAATCTGTGATTAATTCATTAAATTGAAGTTATTGGTGAAATTGGTGCAACGGCAGTATGTCAAAAATTCCAGTAATGGGGAATTTATTTTGCCTTGTGCTTAATTTTTCACTTCTGTTATCTTCTATTCCAGGAAAGATCATCAAGTAGCAAATAGGTCAAAAGCATCTTTATTTGCAAAAGTCCTATAAAACGCATTTCTACAAATTTAATGCTGCTAAAGTTAAAAATCAAAATTAATGAATCATCTTTAGTATTGATCTAATTTATTCTTTTTGCGGTATGCGGGCCTCTCACTGTTGTGGCCTCTCCCATTGCGGAGCACAGGCTCCGGACGCGCAGGCTCAGCGGCCATGGCTCACGGGCCCAGCCGCTCTGCGGCATGTGGGATCTTCCCGGACCGGGGCACGAACCTGTGTCCCCTGCATCGGCAGGCGGACTCTCAACCACTGTGCCACCAGGGAAGCCCAATCTAATTTATTCTTAATCTTGCTTGATGTTGATTACTATATTGACGACTGGTGTCAGAAGGCAAAAGTTATTGTTTGGTAATTCTGTTTGTAGAAATATGGATATCAGACACCATAATGTATGATTTTGTAAAATAATTTTACTTTTTGATTAGTGAGATCAGCTGAAGTGAGTACTATATATGTACAGTAACTCTCCATGGGCAGAGGGTTATTTTTAAATATTTTTAGATGTTTTTAGTTATCTGGCAAATGCAGCAGGAGTCAGTCAGAAGGGTGAATGGAACAACTTGAATTCATTATCATTCTTGAAAGAAAAAAAGTGCTTGACATGGTATGGTAACGGTGACTGAGAAACACAAAAGATTCATAATTTGAAAGTATGATTTTTATTTTGTTTTTTCATAATATATGGGAATTCACTATTTTCTGTTTATCAGTGAGAAGATGAGAAACCTTTTAAAATTATTGTACATAATATGTGTTCATAAATATGATCTGACCAGTTTGAGCCAATGGTTACAGTTTCAGATAAACACAAACTTGTCCTAAGAGTCTTTAAATGTGTTTCTATGTCCTCTTTTCTATTTGCCTTCTGAACAATGAAGACAAAACTTAATTGAGGTATTTTTATATGTATGGCTAATTAGTATGAGGCTGAAGAACAGCATTGTGCTGCTTGCAATATATATTAGTGCCTCTGCCACTTTTCCAAACATTAATAAGCATTTTAATATTTTATAAGGCAAGTTCTAAATTATGAAAAATAAATCTGAACACTGTTAATACCCAATGGGATACATTAAAAAAGGAGGACAGCATGAACTACTGTGTAGCTGAATACTTAACTCAAGAAATTATAATTTCTTGCTGATGTTGGAGACCACAGTGAGGCTTAAGAGAGGGCATGGGCTTTCTAAAAAAGAGCTGGTAGGTCATGAATGTATTTGAGCACTGAAAAGGATAAAAATTCATGCTCAATTCAGCTCACTGGTGAATCAGAGAAGCAGTTGCAGAAGCTGTCTGAAAATCATAAGGTCTGACTAATTCTGTGCTTTAATCCATTACACGTCAGGATTTTCTCTGAGCCTTAATACTGTATCACTATTTTCAATTATATCTTGATAAGTGCCAGGAAAAGGGCAATACATGGACGGGAAAACACTTCAACATCCATTTATTTCTAAATTGCAGGCAAAGAGCTGAATATAATGACGATGCTTCGCTCATCTTCCAGCTCCCCTTTACATCGGAATATTTATGCAAGGATGTGCTTAGATAACTGTGAGTATAATTCATAATCAATGGTTTGAAACTGAATATTTAAGTGTGTGCACAGGTATTCGAGTGTTGCAACTCATATGACTTGACTCAATACAAGTATTTCACAAGAACTGATGAGAAGACTTCATTTTTACTCTCTTTTAATCTAAAATAAAAGCAGGAAGAAAAGTGTATTGACCTCATACACTTTTACTGGGTCCTTAAAAAAAACATCTTTTGTGGTTTAACAAAATAACATAATATTCTAGTGAACATGGTTAGATATGAAAATTATAGAGTGAATTAAAAAAAATTTCTTCTGATCTATATCTGCCATTAGTCACATTTTTTACCATATACTGCTTTTACCTTTAGTATCATTTTGGTCCTGTTAATATGAAATTAATAGTGATGTTTTATGCAAAATATATTTGATTTTCCTTTGTTTTCTAACTCAAAATATTTTTTAAGTATTGGTCATTAGATTTCCATATAATCCAGTCAATTGCCCAGTTAAAATATTGTGACTAGCAGATAGGTCATAACTGTAAGCAACCTTTCTTCCAGAGGCATTTGCACATAACTCCTCTCTCTTCAGAAGTAAACTTTCCAAGAAGCCCTTCCTGACTCCCCACACTGGAGGAAAGAGGGGACTGTATGATTTACTTTTCCAGATTGCTCATGTGCATGAATGACAATTTGGGGTTGGCTCTTGGCTGGCACTCAGCCAAGACTCTGTCCCATGGGCATTGGCTCTTCTCCATATAGATCACTCCACGTGTTGATTGTGCTTCCTTACATCATGATAGCTAGATTCTAAGAACGAGGATCCGATAAACAGGAAGTGGAAGCTGCCACTTTCATAAGGTTTGGCATAGTGTCATTTCTCCCTTGTTCTCCTGTAAGATGTCTTATAGCACCCTGAACCTTTCTTTCATAGTGCCATTTATGGCTTGTCATTACACAGATATTGGCGTGATTTTTAAAATTGTCTCCCGTTAGATTATAAGTGTCTAGTGAGTAGGCATCTTTGATTTTTCTCACTACTGTGTCTCCAGCATTTAAGCCAATGACTAGTACATCAAGATGATCAAAAATATTTTTTATGATTGAATGAAATACATTCAATATTTTGCTTATTTACTTGGGCAAGAAGCCATGCTTGTGTAGTGTTAAATTAATATCAGATTCTGACTTTGATCGAATAATTTACTTACTTGATTAGAAAAATGTTCTTAGTTTCTCCAAGTTGAATAGACCATTCATTTAAATTTTCTGTCAATCACTGAAATTTTCTTTGTGGAGGATTCATTTTTCTTAGTCTGAGAAAAATGTACTAAAGAGAGTTTGTAGTCAAATTTTACATTAATTTAAACTGAACTGCTAATAGGAATGCAAACAATTATTATATAGAATTTTTAATTTTTAAGTCTTTCTCCTATATTATAGTATATGCAACCAATCAGATATTTTAGATGAGTTGTCCTCAACTTGGCTGCACATTGGAAAAGTCTGGAAGCTTTAGAAAGTACTGATGCATGGATCCCACCCCCAGAGATTCTGATTTAATTGGCCTGGAATACAGCCTGGAAATTTGTTCTTTAAAATCTTCACAAATGATTATAATGTTAAGCCACGGTTGAGAACCACTGCTTTAACCAGTTCTTTTCAACCCTGCCTCCTTGGGTATTAATGGTGCTTGGTTATTTGTATTTTTTTAAAACCCTATATGATTCTAATTTGGAGTACCAGCTGAGAATCACAGTTTCAGACAGTATTATTTGCCTTTTATATTTATTTCACATCAAATAATCACCCACTTTATATCTTTTGAATTACATTTTTTCCAAATAATACACATGTGCTTTAAAAAATATCTACCTATTTCTTATTATCTATTTTGCATAATCGCATTATTAATATTTGATGCTCAATATATGCTTAGCACCCATTGTATATATTAAATATGAACGAAGTCATTAATTACACTCACAAAAATTTTCTTTTCTCTGAAAATGTTATGAATACTTTGCTATGCATTTATTACACTGATGAGTTATGCAGAACATGTAGAATAATTGTTGAGACCACAACTTTGATTTGCCTGGTTCTGTGATTGAGATAGTTGAGCACTGGATCAACTAGTGGGAATAGTTAAACAAAGTAAATATGTGCAACATGATGTAATTTGAAAGAGCAAATGTCCCAAGAAATGAGAAGTACATGCTATATTTATCTTAAGGCCTGAGCCTGAAAGCACAGTGTCATTTATAGTGTATCCCACTGTTAAGCAGTCACAGGGCTCAGATTCCAGGAGTGGGGATGTAGATTGCACTTCTCAATGGGAGAATTGTGAAAAAATTCCGGGCCATTTACAAAATTGCTGCGGAAGCACACTGAAAAATTGCATGTAATTACTTCCTTTTCTTGCAATATGGTGAACTAGGTACCAAGATTGAGCCTCTTACTAACAGCAGCTACAACTTTGGATATCATAAAAAGGACATCCTTAAATATATCAGATTGCTGACAAGAAATAAAGGAATAGTCAGGCCAAAGACTAAGTAAAGGTACATGCTAAAAGAAATAGGCAAGACACAAGCTGGATCTTGCCTTGAAGGCATTTGTAAAACTGAGTAAATTTGAGTTTCATAGGTCTTGGTGGATAGGAATAAAAACACAAGGTAGGAAGTCAAATAGGAGACTTCCTGTAAAGCTGCAATCACGAAAGACGTCACCATTGGTATAAAGGCAAACTAGAAATAGTTAACTAACTACCCTAAGAAATGCCAAAGATAATTGTTCTGTTCTGAACATTGGTGCTGACTGGAGGTGTAAAAAACTTATCCTCAAAATTAGCAAAAATAAACTGCTTTTTTAATCCATAATTGTAGTCTGAATTTTCAGTGTTGTGGTGACCTGAAAATATTCTTTTTTAAAAATTTTTTTATTGGAATATAGTTGATTTATAATGTTGTGTTAGTTTCTGTTGTACAGCAAAGTGAATCATTTATACATATACACATAACCACTTTTTTATAAGATTATTTTCCCATCTAGGTCTTTAAAGAGTATTGAGTAGAGCTTCCTGTGCTATACAGTAGGTCCTTATTAGTTATCTATTTTATATATAGTAGCATGTATATGTCAATTCCAATCTAATTTCTCTCTCCCCTCGCTTTTCCCCCCTGGTAACCATAAGTTTATTTTCTGCATCTGTGACTCTGTTTTGTAAGTAAGAAATATTCTTAACACTTGAATGGCTATTTAAGTCATAGAGTAGTTATGCAACAGAGTAGTATACAGCAATTATGAAAAACAGAAACTCAACAACACAAAAAAGGTGAATTGAGAGAAAGAAACTAGACATAACATTATACATAGTGCGTAATTAAATTATATGAATTTCAACAATAGGCAAAACTAAATCATATTGTTTAGGAATGCATAATTAGGTGGGAAAACTAGAAATAAAACCATAGGTGAATCTCACAAAAATGAAAATAGTCTGTACTTCTAGCCAGGTAGGAGAAGGTCTATTAAGACATCTTAAAAAAATTAAAATATTGGTAGGAAATTTTAACTCACCCTTCTGAGAATTGATAAATCAAAGATGAGAGGAATACAATTAACTAGTTTAATCAGAGAATTTAGAAAGTTTTTGGATAAGAAATTCATTATCTACAAATCAGTCACATTTCTGTACATGAGAAAGCAAGAAATTATAATACAAAATACAAAGAATATAAAGTATCTGGGACTAATTTAAAAGAAGTTATGCATGCCCTTTATGGATAAAAAAGAAAATTTTGAAAACATTGAAAAAATACCAAATAATGGAGATATATATCATGTTCATTGATTAAAAGTCACAGTATTATATTAATAGATTTAAGCAATTCTAATCAAAATCTTAACAGGCTTCTATGTAAATGTGAATGTGTGTGTGTGTGTGTGTGTTTGTGTGTGCGCACATGCATAATTTGACAAAATTATTTGAAATTTATATGCTTGAGCAAAGAGTAAAGAATAACCAATTAATCACGAAGTAGAGCAAAGTACGGGAGACTTGCCTTTTTGTATACCAGAATTATTTTATTACTACAGTAATTAATACAATGGTTTAATGGTGAAGGAATAGGCAAATTAGTGAAATGAGAACATAGAAAAACATCTATAGAAACAGTAACCTGATTTATGCAAAATAGTAGAGAAACATTTTTGATTAAATGAAGTTAGGACACAATTATCTTGATGGAATAAAAATGAAATTAGAATCCTACTTTTCATGTCAAAAATCAATTTCAGGGCTTCCCTGGTGGCACAGTGGTTGAGAGTCCGCCTGCCGATGCAGGGGACACGGGTTCATGCCCCGGTCCGGGAAGATCCCACATGCTGCAGAGCGTCTAGGCCCATGAGCCATGGCCGTTGAGCCTGCGCGTCCGGAGCCTGTGCTCCCCAACGGGAGAGGCCACAACAGTGAGAGGCCCACTTACCGCAAAAAAAAAAAAAAGAAAAAAAAAAAAACTATATTAGAAAATTGTGGCTGAAGTATAATGATACCAAATTCTTAATGTTTACGTAATATTATTCTCAATATAAGCAGGATTTTGGAGAGCTAGTACTTTTAAAGTATTAATGGATTAATGGATCCTGTCTATTGTGTTTTTTAAACGACACTACTCCTCTATCTATCTATCTACCTAACATAGCTGGATCTGAAATGAGATTCACAGGAGCTAACCTCACAGTTACACGGGTAATTTTGAGGTTACACAGGTAATTTGGGGGCAATGAAATTTTATGTACTTTCAGCTTTCCTTATTTTTGTATTGCTTAATAGTTTGAATAGTGAGCATACTAGTTTCTATACAATAATTATTCTAAAATTATTTATGATTGTTGTGTCTTTTTAGGGAATTGACCCCTGTATCATTATGTAATGATTTTCTTTATCCCTGAAAATATTCCTTGTTCTGAAGTGTGATTTATCTGAAATTAACATGGCTACATCTACTTTCTTATTCCTTTTTTAAAAAAAGATTTATTTATTACTTACTAATTTATTTTATTTACTTTTGGCTGCATCGGGTCTTAGTTGAGGCACATGGGATCTTCGTTGAGGCATGCGGGATCTTTCGTTGTGGTGCATGGGCTTCTCTCTAGTTGTGGCGCACAGGCTCCAAGCCATGTGGGCTCTGTAGTTGTGGTGCAGAGACTTTGCTGCTCCGCAGAGTGTGGGATCTTAGTTCCCTGACCAGGGATGAAACCCGCGTCCCCTGCATTGTAAGGCAGATTCTTTACCACTGGACCACCAGGGAAGTCCCACACCTACTTTCTTCTGATGTATGTTAGCATGGTATATCTTTCTCTGCCTTTTGCTTTTAACCTGAGTTTTTAAATTTAAAGTGGATTTCTTGAAGACAACATATAGTTGGGTCTTATTATTATTGTTTTTTAATCCACTCTGACAGTCTGTGTATTGTGACTTGTGCACTTCAGTTATTCACATTTAAAGTGAATGTAGACATAATTGGATTAATATCTATCATGTTGGTAACTTTCTGTTTGTTACATTTTTCTTCTTTTTCAACCCCCCATTTTTCTGTCTTCTGGTTTCAACTGAGCATTTTATATAATTATATTTCCACTCCAGTTTTTATCTAGTAATTATACTTTTTAGTTTTTTTTGCAGTTGCTGTAGAGTTAGCAATATACATTTTAAACTGGTCTAAATTAATTTTCATTATGCCATTCTCCTGTTATAAATATTATACCATTTTCTTGCTTGACTGGTTCCTGGAAATAAGTCTGTGGTCATTCTTTTCCTTGTTACTCTATAGATAAGGTGCCCTCCCACTCCCACCCCACACCTGGCATCTTTCTAGATTTTCTTTGTCTTTCGTTTTCTGCAGTTTGAATATCACATGCCTGGATGTAGATGTTTGGCACTTATCCTGTTTAGCATTCTCTGAGATTTCTAAAACTGTGTTTTTGTGTCTGTCATTAATTTTGGAAAATTCTTGACTGTTATTTCTCCAAGTATTTCTTCTGCTCCATTCTCTCTTCTTCTAGTACTCCAATTACTAATATGCTATAACTTTAGTAATTGTTTCACAGCTCCTGGGTACTCTGTTTTTTCCCCATTCTCTTTTCTCTTTGCATTTCAGTTTGGGCAGTTTCTATTGATATATCTTCAAGGTTGTTGATTCTCTCCTTGGCTGTGTCCAGTCTACTGGTAAGCCCATCAAAGGTATTCTTCATTTATGTTATAATGTTTTTAACTTCTAGTATTTTTGATTTTTTTAGACTTTCCATCTCTCTGCTTACATTATCCATTATAGGTCTAACACATTAATCTCAGTTATTTTAAATTCCTGTCTGATAACTCCAACATTGATGTTATTTCTGAGTTTGCTTCTACTGCTTATGTTATTACTTAAGACTGTGTTTTTTTCTTGCCTTTTACCATGCCTTGTGGTTTTCTTTGTTGAGACATGATATATCATGTAATAGGAACTAAGGTAAATAGGCCTTTAGTATAAGTTTTTATGTTAATCTGGCTAGGAGTTTGACCGTGTTTAAAGGTTGCGGTAGCTGAAGAGGCTTCAAATTCCTCTAGCATCCTTGTTTGTACCTTCTTTTTTTAGACTGGGTTTCCCTATATACTTCTCCTCAGAGAGACTCTATGCTTTCATTTCTTACATCTCATCCACTATTATTTTACTGGAGTCCTGTTGATTTGGTGGTAAGGTTTTAGTGACGGGAAGTATTCTGTAATCCCATGAATAAATCTCAGTCTTGTAGTGGACCTGTGTTCCTGGGCTGTACCTTCACATGTATTTGTTGCTTCCCATACGCCTCCTTTTGGTGAGACATGAAGGCAAGAGGGGGCTGGAGATGGAGAAATACTCTTTCCCCAAGTGGAATAAGACTCTGTTAAAGTCCTTTTTTTTTTTTTTTTTAAATAGAATAGACCTTTGTTATAGAGAATACTTCGTACCTATTTCACAGTGGCTGTTCTTCTCCCCATGCCAAGGCCACAAAGGGATCTCTGTTGTCTCTTCACCATGAGAAAGAACCTTGTGGGATTTCTACAGGTAAAACTCATTAAAGTATGGTGGCCTTTTTATGGTAATGGCCCTTTTATGACTGTGGCCCCTAGGAGTTTCTCATTCTTAAGCTAGTCCACACTCAGCCTCCAGCAATTTGTAAAAATATCCAGTGAGTTATTACTACTGTTTTACGGCTCCAGTGGTTGAGGTAAGCAGATCTTGGCTATAACTTTCTAGATTCACTTGTCTCTAGATTTTGAGATGGCAGTTTGCCTTACGACCTCTGCTTTCTAATGGGTTCAAGAAAAATTGTTGATTTTCAGTTTATACAGCTTTTTCTTGTTGTAAGGAAAAGAGGAATGGCTTCCAAACTCTTCACATTGTAGCTGAACCTGGAAGATCTCTTGCTTATTTTTAAATCATGAGAATACATAAAATCACCAAAGGACAGGCTGTAGAGAAATACGTCATAAGGTTTTTGACACTTCAATATTTAGACATCAGATACAGTAGAAAAATCAGTCTGGTAGTGGATACTGAGAAGGAGTAGCTTGTGAGAGATGGAATAAATGCCAGGAGACTGTGAAGTCATATAGACCAAGAAAAGAAAGAATTTCAAGAGAAGGGAGTGATCAAGTAGTTGAATGTTGCTGAGAGGCCAAGAAAGCCCCAAAGAGGGTAGTGCACATTTGATTTGTCAGAAATCACAGTTGATTTAGATAAGAGCAATCTCAGTAGAAAGAGATAGGAAGAGTGTGGATGTGAGTGTGAGTGTGTGTGTGTATTGAGGAGGAAAGCAGAAACTAGACTGGAATGAGTGATGGTGTTTATTAGAGAATATGTGAAGACATCATGACTTAATCTTGTTTTCAAAGAGAGAACTTTTCATCCGAAGAATATTTTTACCTTTAGCCCGAAATTATTTAGGAGAACCCTGGAAAGGTTACTGAAAATCTGTTCCCTGCCTGTAAATCTAATTTGAGAAACAAGAATAATAATAAACCAGATAAACTATACTATTAATGTGGCAATAATTATTAAAAACAATCCCTGGAGACTTGAAGAGCAGAACATTACTTCTCAAAGGAAAATTCTAGGGTCTAAATTTAGGGAGTCCAGGATAGCTAGGTAAGAATTTTAGAAAATAAAATTGTCCATTTGGCAAAGAAGAAGAGCTGTGGTTATGGGAACCTTATAAAAATATTATAGGAATCTTATAAAAATGTGGAAATCATTTTTATAAGATTCTTATATGTATCCAGGATTCTTAAGGAATAGTGTGAAGCAACAGTATACACGTAGCATTGTTCAGCTTTAGGATCCACCTGGGAGAAAGCACTGCTACTTTTTCAGGAGTGGATCATTCTTCCCATCCCCCCCTAGAAACAGCACTTACAACCCTCCCTACTTCAGGGACAAAGGGTCAAGTGACTGCCTTTGAAACTAGAGTTTAATCAGGCATTCTAAAAGAGGCAGACTCCATCAAGGCCAAGGTGGTAGGTCTAATTGCTTTTATTTGTGCTTGTGTACTCTGTGCATTTTTGACCTGGTGTGGGGCTATGCTTCAAATGAGATTTCTCAATTAAAGTGAAACAACTTAGTCTAGTTAGTTGAGTTTCATAATGATCCTCTGAAGCTTCCCTTCTTAGCATGAATCTAATGATACATTATCATAGAACAAATTCATCATTCATTAACTCTAAAGCAAATTCACTTGCTCCATCCAGTAGCATTACCTTTCCAAAATTAGCTGCGCGAATTCTTCCACTTAACATGCACCACCATCATGTTAATGGAGGCTGAATCTCAAATGTGCATATCTACACAAATCCCTACTGACTTCCAAGGTTAACTACTACCACAAATACCCACTGGGAGATTAGAACACAGCAGGATATAAAATGGCCTTAGACAATGTAATCAGCCATCCTGTCCTCTGAGAAAAATTTCCTGACCAGTAGACAGAATGAAAACACTGACAATGATGCAGCCAAAAAAGTGAGCACATGTGGCTAAGGTATTCATAACACTCTTCCTTGTACTTTTATTCTGAATTTTCTCTTCTGATAAATATACTTCCTAAGTTTGATCTGTGTCTACACACAGACTTGGAATTCTTTTCACACAGTTCTTTCTATTTAATATGTGTTAGGACAGTCTCTTCAGATCTTTTATCCCCTAATGAATTTTTCAAAAAGAATTTTTCATGAGTAGTTGAGGATACTGCAATGGCTTTTATTTTTCCTTTTCTTTTATTCACTTTTCTTTATTCTTCATGAGTGCTTTTACTTTTAATAACAATCATGCCATAGGTTTCCTTTCACCTCCTAAAAGTGGAAGGAACCAACAAGTACTTATTTCTCAAGAACGTTTGTTGTTTTTTTATGTAAACAGTTCTTCAGCCTAAAAATATAACTTTGAAACAAGCTACATTTTATTTTACTACAATACATAAGAAGTAAAAGCCTCCACACAGTTTTGAAGAGAGGATTATTTACATTTTATCAGCAAAGAGCCGCAGAGGTAGTACCAGGAACCTCTGGAGGAAAGCTTGGCTGCTTCAAAGCTGACCCACTGGAATGAAAGAAGACCGTTTTTTTTTTTTAAAGTTGGAAGTTGACTAGGAAATTTTTTTTTTACATTTCACCACATTTTATTTGCTATTGTTTGCCCAGATTCCATGGTGTAAGAGAGAAGTCTCGTGGGAAATCTAATTCTTCTCTCTGACCATTCTAATACTTCTCTCTGACCTCTTGTTAATATCAGACAGACATCATGCTTTTGTACCTTACACAAACATTTTCATCACTGAAATTGCAAAAGTGAAAAAGCAAAGTGCTAAAATTCAAAAACAGGATTCATCTTGAGGAAAAAGAAAAACTTAAGGAAGTGCAAACAAAGGCACCCTGGTTTTAGCTTTTTGTTTGGCTAGCATTCATCTCTCATTTATGGAAAAGGGAGAATCAATACTTTTTTATAAAGATAAATTTTGAAAAGAGATTAAGAAACCTAGTTTCTCTAAACCTAGGTGATTTATAAATCCAGCTATAAGCAGGCCTATCAAAAGATAGGCCTTTCATTTAGGAAGTGAATTTGTGGAAAGTAATTATAAATATCAACAATAAATAAAATAGTTCTAGATTCACAATGAAGACAAGTGCTGTGAAAAGCAAAAATAAAATTATTATTTTTTTAGAGATAGACAGCTAAACCAATTTCTCTCTAAAATGTCTTTAGCCCAAATGCCCTTTGGTATTTAATAACATGACCTCAATATTAAAGCTTCTAGCAAAGCATTCACGGGCTGCATTTGTGAAGCTATCAGCCTTTACCTTTACATTTCCAGGAGTGTATTGTTGTATCACGCAGGATAACTAAGGGATATGAAAATAATCCATCTGTCTAAACTTATTTTTCATTCATTTTTAAAATTCATTATACCACTACTGCAGTGTGAAAGTTGAGAGTTTGAAAAGGCTCTTATCAAATAAGATTGAGGTCCACAGAGGTTATGCTCCTTCAATTGATGAGTATCGAGCTAGGATTAGGACCCAGTGAGCCTGGCTCCAAGGTCAGAGTGATTTTCCATGTATGAAGTGGTTTGCTTCCTCATGAGGCATAATTAGACAAAAGTATTTACTAATAGAATATAAGACAGAAGTAAAATTATATACCCTCTTAACTGATCTCAAATAATAACTTTTCTTTGATGTTTTCCTTGACATTCCGAGGTAAGATATACACTTCTTCAAATTCCCAGAGCTTGTATTATACAGTAGTGTAACATATTTTCTAATATTTATCTGTGTCCTACTAGCCTGTGAGCTATTTGAAATTAAAAAACCCCATAAATCTAACACATTTATAACACCAGAGGCCAGCATTGTTGCATGAGCTCATAAAAATACACAAACATACAAATTAATAAATACTGAAGAAGAGGGAAAGAGAAAGGCAACCAACATCTACTGACTGCCCACCATGGACCAGGCTATGTGATTTACGTGCAATATTTTACTTGTGAAATATTGTCTCACAGCAAACCTATGAAACTGATATTTATTGCACCTTTTAATAGATGAAATTTAGAGGGATTAATAATTAAAGGGGTTAAATTACTCTTTGAAAATCATACATACGTTTGACCCCAGGTCTGACCAATTCAAAGCTCATACATCCATCTCAGGCCTAATGCCTTAGGGTAATAATGATGGGTATTTATTCTCCCCCAATCACTAAATTAAGAGTTGTTCATGCAGTGCATAATTTCTTCTTTATAACAATTCTAAAGAAGTAGGTACAATTATTAGCACCATTTTACAGATTATGAAACAGATTTAGAAAGATTAAGTAATTTGTTCAAAGTCATATAGGTTTGTAAATACCAAAGTGGGGTTTAAAAGCAGGTCTGAGTGATTTGAAAATCACCACACTTTGAAACTGAATGAAATATGTAAATGCATGATTGTTGAAAACTAACAGATGTGTCATGTGCACGTGACTGATTTCAGCGTAGCTGTGATGGACAGTTCCCTGTTCATGTCAGCTCCTGTGTCAAGAGTACAGACTAATAGTTCATTGTGTGTGTGTGTGCGTGTGTGTGTGTATATACACACACACACATACACACCACATCTTCTTTATCCATTCATCTGTTAATGGACACTTAGGTTGCTTCCACATCTTGGCTATGTAAATAATGCTGCTATAAACATTGGGGTGCATATATCTTTTTGAATTAGTGTTTTTGTGTTGCCCACCCCAGGGGTATGGGTCTTGACTAAACTGCAACTCCACCCCTCCTGCTCATCCTGTTGTGGTTTGTTCTTTATAGTTTTAGTTATAGAAGGCATTTTCTAGTCTTTCCCATCAATAGTTTCTCTGTAAATAGTTATAATTTTGGTTTGCCCATGAGTGAAGGGGAGCTCAGGGTCTTCTTACTCCACCATCTTCCAGCCTTCCTCTGGTGATTGGTGATGTTGAGCATCTTTTCATGTGCCTGTTGGCCATCTGTATGTCTCCTTTGGAAAAAAGCCTATTTTTTAAAATATAAATTTATTTATTTAATTTATTTATTTTTGGCTGCGTTGGGTCTTCACTGCTGTGTGCGGGCTTTCTCTAGTTGCGGCAAGTGGGGGCTACTCGTCATTGCAGCACATGGGCTTCTCATTGTGGTGGCTTCTCTTGTTGTGGAGCACGGGCTGTAGAGCGCAGGCTCAGTAGTTGTGGTACACGGGCTTAGTGGCTCCGCAGCATGTGGGATCTTCCCGGACCATGGCTTGAACCCGTGTCCCCTACGTTGGGAGGCGGATTCTTAACCACTGCACCACCAGGGAAGCCAAATTTATGAGTTTCTGTTCTCCCTTACTCTCACTGATTCTGGGTGTGAAAAAAATCTTTAAAATTTTCCAATAAGATAAATTTCACATAAACTAGAGAGTGTTTTCTATATTTCCAGACTAATGGAAAGTATTATAAAGAATACTGAAGAGGTAGAAGATATATTACTTAATTTCATACTCCTGTTCTTACTAGGGAAAGATTCCCTAGTTACTTATATTTAACACTGTATAAGTACAAAATAGTGTATGTATAAAACACAGAGTAAAGCTATAGGACTCAAATATTGAGCATGTTCAGAATCCAGTAGGCAAAGCAATTGATATAGTTGAATTTGGTGAGAGGTCCTAGTTATCATTATGAGAAGTAAGTTGGGTCTAGGGTAGGTGGAGAAGAAGACCTTAAACATTTCAGAAGCATATCTGATGGTAGAAATGAATGAGCTTGTGGCTTACATACTGTTTGTATACAGGATTTTATTTCTGTTGCAACAAAAATGTTGTCATTTGTCAATGAACTTCTGTGAAGATGATAAAGGAGCAGCCTCTCTGGTAACTTAAATCTGGTTTCAAAACTTCAGTTATTTACATGTTGGGGGCTGACATTTCATTAATTCAGATGAATGCAGGAGGGATCAGAGGCATTGGAGGCTGCCACTAGCTATAAATGAGAACTTAGGTGACAGGCAGCCAACACATATCTGTCACGTTTTAGCCCCAAGCCATGACCACTGCAACATCTCAGATGCAGCTGTAACACTTCTATTCTTATGAGTGCCGGAAAGCAAACAACAACAAAAAAGTCTAAGAACAACTAACATTATGTGGAGAAACATAACCACAGGCGGCTACTGAATGCAAACAGCATATTTGGAATAAGAATTTGGAAATTATCCCTGGGAGTCACTAGTTCTGAGGGAAGACTCAAAGCTGGGTGCATCAAAACTCTGAGGGAAAGCGTGGTAGGAAATTCCCAGCGAGAAAAGCATAAAGGCATCCCTCTCCTCAGGCACCAAACAGATCGACGCATGAAACATCCTGTGTCATAAAGAGGACAAGATATCCTGAACTCTAAGAAAAAATATACATGAATAAGAGTTGTAGCTTCCTTAATAAAATTCTATATCTACCAAACACCTGTTCCAGTTGGAAAAAAAGGGACATATGCAATGTGATGGTTGGATAGAATATTTAAAATTGAATCATCCATGAGCAGTCCCATGTATTTGATACATATTTCCCCACTGGCACTTTTTCTAATGAAATATTGTTATGTTTGCTGAGGCAATGATTAATCAGCTGCTTAAGGCATGTATGAGTTCTTCATGCTTCCTTTGAGGAATATATAACTATATCCCTTCAGGAGTCCACCAACATTTCCCTATCCTTGTGGCATTTACACTCCAAACATAAGAGTAACCCTGGAATACTTCACGAACCCCATAGAAACCCCTGGTTGAATGATATTTCTTTCTGTCTCAAAGTTCTACTAAAGCTGCTAAAGGTGTCAAAGGGTAATGAGATTCAGTTGTATTTTAACTGAGGATCTTGTATGTTGAGGATGCTTCTTACTTCAGAAGACACTAACAAAAAAGACATGTTATCTGCCCTGAAATTAGATGAAATCACATTAAAATAAATCAGATGCAGTTGTAAAGGAATAAAAAGACTTGCAGTTCAGTCTCAAAAACATATGGTGCCCTGTGATTACTTGAGGTATATCAGAAAGGGATGGAAAAAACATAAAAGTTAGACACACTCGATTCTGAACTATGAAAGTTAAGAAACTAGATAAGTTTAGCTAGCATAGTTCTAAAATCCTGGAGCATTATCACTTTTAAAGTATATTACACTTTTTTTTAGTAAAGATAAGAAAACTAATGACAGTATGTATGAAGAACATATCTGAAGAGAGCATGGCAGGTCAGTGGCAGAATGAGGTTACACGCCCAAGTTTCTTGATTCCTAGTTCCACACAAATATACTAGTTAATACACCCTAAACACAATTTAGAACAAGGCCTGGCCTAGAGTAATTATTCAATGAGCTATTATTATTATTATTATCAGAATAGTCTTCTAACCACTAAGCTTTCACCAACTGTGGGTCTGTGAATATAAGTAGGAAACTTTAATCCAAAACAATGATTTTCTTCCAAAATCTATGACAAAGTTTACTTCTTATTCAGATTAGAAAACAGAAGTCTGCAGTTTTAGAATTGCAGATAAGCTCTTACTGACTGTAAATCATCTAGGATAGGATGGCTTGGCCAAACCCCAACCTTAACAAGCCTTTTTCAGTTAAAGACTCATTTTTCCACTTGTGATTTTGCTGGATCAGCTGTATCATTTACTTTTTAAATTCTTTATTTCAAATATAGGGGTCTACTTAATTTTGTTTCACGTAATCAGAGATATGGAAAAAAAGAGACATAGCTGCTTTTACATTCTCCTATTCTTGATCTTTTCCTAAAACATGTCATTTGTTGTAAAGGGGATATTTTTATCTATGTTTTACCCACTAAAACTCTTGTCTTCCCTTAAAGTTTTCTTTATTAACTGTGTGAATCAACCACTTTCTACCCATATCTTTCCATGATTACTTACTAGGCATAGTAACTAATGACTTGGGTTGCCTTTGTTCTCCTTTTGTTCCCTTCTGGTGCCTCCACCCTCCAGCACCACAGGACTTCACTGTGCTTTGCCTTCTACATGGACCCTCTGGATCACCCTCCTCAGCATGGGCCATCTCCTCTGTTCCTTTCCTTCAGGCTCTGAGTGTCTCTGCTTCCTGTTGCTTAAATAAAGTCATCATTCTTCATTGATAAAAAGGCTTTATCCTTCCAGGGCTTTGTTTTGAAGATACATTCAGCAGCACTGTGGCAGATCAGTGAGGTAGGCAGTCCTGGGCAAGTGAGTCTTTAAGTTCTGTTCTGGTCACACTGTGTACAGCTGCACCATTCCCACCTACTCCATTATTTTCTAATATCATCTCTAGCCTCATACAGAACTGTGAGACTATGAGTAATGTGTTGTACATTTTTACCTCTGGTATTCTTTTAGATTAAATGTATAAGGTACGCATTTGATCTTAGTTAATTAGTAAGTAATCATAGGTCTTATTTCTCTCTGATCTATATTCCTTCTTAAAGCAAGTACAGTTTCATATCTGTGCTAAGCTTCATGCCTAGTGTGACTTTCCCAGCCCTCTAAGTAAACCCCTCATCATCATTCAAGCTTAAATGTTATTTCTTGTGGGAAGCTTTATCCAGTCTTTATAGTCTAGCCTACAGAACTCTATAGCATTTTGCAGTTCTCTTTCTTATATAGGACCTAACATGCCTGCCATAATTATATATTCATTTACTTGCTTTAACAATCAGACTGTGAGGGGTATTTTGTTTCCATTTCTTGAATAGAGCCTGATTAGATTAAATGTTTAACTAATGTTTAATAATAGAATAACAGCTTTGAGGGAAATATTAAGGGCTTCATTTTTATATAGATATTTATTTCAGTGTTTAAAATCTTCTTTCCAAGAAACAAATAATAAAACTGTTTTTACTGGGGTCTAAGGTTATCATACCCAAGTTTTAAAGAGAACCACAGGTATGATTGGAGATGAAAATGAGAGTTTATACCTAATGAGGAAAGTTAACAAAAAGTCTACAGAAGTGACAATATAAATACCTGAGTTCAGTCTTCATTTTGCCTTTAGGTTGCTACATGAACTCTTTGGAACTGGAGGTTCACCAGATGATGTGTATTAAGGTTCTTGTGTAAATTAAAATACTTTCAACTTCGAATAACAGAAAGCTTAAATTGAACTGAGTTAAATCACAAAGGGATATCTTCTACTCATGTAAGTGAGGGCTTAGGTGAGGGCTTATTCAGAGGCTTAAAATGTCAATAGGGACTGTTTTGTTCAGATATTCTACCTCTAACTTTCAGTATGGTTGTTCTCATCAAAGCTTTAGGGTGGTTCCCAGAAGAAGCCTGGGTTACCTGTTTCCTTGTTCACATTTCTTCCCCTAATCATCAACAAAGTATTGTGCCTCACTCTGATTAGTCCAATTCGTGTCATGTGTCAGCTATCAACCCCTGAAACAATTATTGTAGATTGAGACAAGTTAATAACTTGTACTATACACACATACATATATATTTACTATAATTGTAAATTATAATAATTTTTGTATCATCAAGGTCCTCACATGGATCTGGGTGTATGGATCAATTCCACTCCAACTCCACTACACGATGGCCAGGGCCTGGAAATAATGTAGTGGCTGCTACCATGTTCACAATATTCTCATACAACTTTAAAATACTATAATCTATAAAATGTAACAAAATAGAAAGTGTTATATATTCTATATTGGGGCATATAGACTAGAAAATGTCTGCTATGTGTCTTTCATATTAAATATAGAGCAGCCAAAAATCATTAAGCATCTGAGAATTATTGCAAGTCCCCAAAATTAGAATGCTCGTTACCTCTCAGGAGGAAATGCTATCTCTACTTGAAGACATTATACCTTTTCTCTCGAGGTATTTGGTATGCTTTAGAAGTATCTAAAACCACCAGATCTAGAGATACTAGAGGTCAAGTTAAAAGAAATTTTAAGAGATTAAAAAGAGAGTGGTGGGAGGAAAGGTGGAAGGTATACTTTATTTATTTTTATGGTATTGCCTGAATGTTTTTAGTTGAATATGATCCCAGGAGCTCTGAGATCCTGCTCATTGTAACTCTGTTTTTAAAATTTCCTTTTCTCCTATGGTCACCTTATTTTTGATAAAGGAGACAAGAATATACAATGGAGAAAAGACAGCTCCTTCAATAAGTGGTGCTGGGAAAACTGGACAGCTACATGTAAAAGAATGAAATTAGAACACTTCCTAACACCATACACAAAAATAAACTCAAATGGATTAAAGACCTAAATGTAAGGCCAGACACTCTAAAATTCTTAGAGGAAAACGTAGGCAGAACACTCTATGACATAGATCACAGCAAGATCCTTTTTGACCCACCTCCTAGAGAAATGGAAATAAAAACAAAAATAAACATATGGAAGGTATACTTTAAAATGTTTTCAATTTGGTTTAGATGACCCAGGCCACAGGAGCTTCACAAAGACTTGAATTTATCAGTTTATTACACACAGTTCTAGTATATATACAGTTCTGAGGATAGCAAATTTCATTACAAAGACCAGAATTATAGTTTACACAATACTATGCTCAAGGAATCCTAAGGGCTGTGACTCTATTTTGCTAGGCTAAGACAAAACTTTCATTCACTCGATATATAGATTAAAAGGACATGTTGAAAAAAGATGAGACATCTCCAAAATGACCTGAATGTCAATTAATAGAAGAGTGGGTAAACAAACTGTAGCAGATTCATAAAATGGATTGCTACTCAGCAATAAGAGTGAATACTGATACTCTCAACAACATGGTTGAATCTCACTAGCATTATAGCAAGTAAAAGAAGCTGTAAAGAGGAGCCTATACTGTATGATTTGATTTACTTGAAGCTCTAAACTAGGTAAAACTAATTTATCATTATAGATATCAAAATACTGGTTTCCTGTGGCAATGACGGTTAACTGAAAGGGATCAAAAGGAAACTTTTAAGCACAATAAAAATGTCCTATATCTTGATTGGGATGGTGGTTACATGGTTGGTTGCATGTATAACAACTCATCAAATGACACAATTAATATCCATGCACTTAAAAAATATTTATCCATGCACTTTTCTCTTGGTAAAGTTTACTTCGATAAAATTTTTTAAAAGATTCATATCCATTGAAGAAACATTTTTCATTCTAAATAATATCTGGGAATCCCTTCTTTGATGTTTGAGATTGCCTAACAAATGAAATTATTGAACCAGACAGTGTACACTTATCAACTATAAGAAATTGATGTTTCTTATGTTTAGTTGTCCTATCATTGCCTGCTGACTCACATCTCAGGATTTGGGTCATGTCATTATCTAAGTCTTCCATTTACTCAAGGAGTAATGTCTACCTAGATGGCTAAATTAACAAATTTGAATTTTATATTCTGTTGGCTTTTTCACATATTTACATATCTTTATAGCAAGGCTTAAAACTTTTAATTTGATTGAATGCTGAATTTCTTTTCATGGTTTTTCTATATGATTGATCACAACATTCTTACAGATATTAAAATGAGAGAAATAGAATTTGGGAATTTCTCATGGAGTTTTAGTTATTCCACTGACACATGTCAGCTAAACTACCATGCATTCCACAAATGAAAAACTGAGACTTTTAGAGAAAAGTTTATTTTTTCCCAAAAATAATACAGCTTATACTTAATGGACAGAGTATTCACACTAGGTCTTCTGACATTTTCACTACTGTTCCTGACATGGAAATGGAACATTCCAGAGGCTAAGTTTATGACTTATTATTTAGTTGGTGTGATGGTTAATTTTATGTGTCAACTTGACTGGGACATAGGGTGCCCAAAATTTGGTCAAAAATTCTGGGTGTTTCTGTGAGGGTGTTTTTGGATGAGATTAACATACAGATTGGTAGACTGAGTAAAGCAGATTGCCCTCCAAAAGGTGGATGAGCCTTAGCCAATCAGTTAAGGCTTGACAAGAGCATAAGGATGACCCTCCCTTGAGAATTCCCCTTCCTGGTGTCCTTCAAACTGGGATATTGGTTCTTCCTGGTTCTACAGCAGAATGTCAGGCTTTGGATTCAAACTGGGACATTGGTTCTGGCTCTGCAGATTTTGCACTTGCCAGACTCCATAATCACATGAGCCAATATAAAGAGTTAATCTCTCTCATATTCATATATATATATATATATATGTAGTTCTATTGGTTCTGTTTCTCTGGGGAACCCTAATACAGTTGGTATATAGCCTGTGTTTATTCTTTATTTGAAACTCAACTGATAGTGTTATATAAAAATTTATTTAACAAGTACTACAATATGAGTAGCATTTAACCACAATTTAGTGCAATGTTTCTATAATAAAATATGCTATGAGTTTGGATTCCACAAACATTTTTATCCTCTTTTTCAGTGCAGGGGTAGGAGCACAACATTTTCCTAATTTTCAGTTATTTGTCCATTTATTGAACAGCTACTGAGCATGTGCACTATGAAGAGCTCAGTTGTGTGGCTGTCTCATCTCTGCCAGACCGTCTTTTGACTCTCTTATTATTTCTTCAGTAAAACCTTGCTCATGGTTAACAGAGGTAGTGCTGAGGGAAGGATATTTTTATTTCATAGAGTAGTGCAGAGTTCTGTTTTTTTATTTTTTCCTAGTTCAAGTCATGGCATCTGAAGCTGCAGGAATTGATAAACACTGGCAGGGGCGGGAAGAAGAAAAGTGTTTCCTACTCTGGAGAGTAAAAACTGTAATGTTATAGCAAAAAGGGAAAGGAAGCCTCAAAACCCAGTTGAGATACTGTTTGGTATATAAGAGAATTATATAAATGAAGGAATAAATTAGGGACTTTATACTGGGTAAATTGTTTTATAAGATATTTATATTAGGAAGGACATTTTAGAATAATGTAGGAACTCAATATGAGTTTTACTATAGTGATAGGTAAATATGGACCAAACAGCAATGTGACAGCAAAATCAGATTAATGACAAGATACTGAAAATTAATCTTTCAGAAATACAAATTACTGAATTATACCAGTTCTAGTGGTTTTAAAAAGCATTTCAAGGGCTTCCCTGGTGGCGCAGTGGTTGAGAGTCCACCTGCCGATGCAGGGGACATGGGTTCATGCCCCGGTCCGGGAAGATCCCACATGCCGCGGAGCGGCTGGGCCCGTGAGCCATGGCCGCTGAGCCTGCACGTCCGGAGCCTGTGCTCCGCAACGGGAGAGGCCACAGCAGTGAGAGGCCCGCGTACCACACACACACACAAAAAAGCATTTCAAGAAAAAACCTACACTTTCTTCTAGGTCAAGTATTTTTTCTATGATACTACTTTCTCTTCTGCAAAGTGAAATAATCTCACATATTAGAAGACTTGTGTGTAAGTCTTAGATTGTTATTGTTTTAAAACTATTTCTTTTTAAATAGTTTCTACTTAACTTAGAAAATCTATTTTAAAATTCTCTTTCTCACTATATTTTTTTGTTTTTACTATGAAGTGAAGAATAAGGAGTTAGTGATATGGTTCTCATTCTTATTAATAATCAATAACAGCAATAGAGAATGTTCCTAATCCTTTTAAAAGTGCATTCAAAGTAGATAGCAGTAGACCTAATAATTTACTTTTACCTTTCAGTTAAAATCTGGATTTCTAAAGTTTCAGATTAATTCTTTAAGTAATAATCCATTATTAATTAATGTGGTTAAAGCAGTATTTTTATGCTTTTTAGTAGTCATCATGGCATATTCCTTTTGAATGTAAGCTATAATTACAACTAAAAGGTAATCTGTCGTTAATACAGCTACATTTTTATTATAAGAAGTATTTAGAAAAAAAGACAAAAATTATTTTCCTTTCTGACACCCCAGGGAGAAACATATCTGATCTTTTAGCTATCTTTGCAGTGATCTAATATTCTTTGGAGGCTTAAGACTGTCCAGACACTTCAACTCAGGCATATACTGAAGGTCTGGGTCATGATAGTTTTGGAAATTCTTACATTTCTGCCCATTAAAGAAAAAAAATCTTTTAACCTATTTTTTCAAGTCTCTCATATAGAATACATAAAATTATAGATGACATTTTTCCTGTCAATTCAAGTTGATCTCTTTAAAATGTCTAACTTATTTAGCTCAGCAGTTTATATAAGGGACTTCCAGAAGGCGTTAAATCTTATCTGTTCAGCTACAGAGTTAGTCCTGAGATTGAAACATTTCAGTGCACACCCTCTTTACTCAAAATAACTATAAAGAAACTTTTCCAAATAAACTACTTCTGGGTCAGTTAATGCATTTTTTCAAATCTAGAATTCTGTGAAATAACAGCTGTAATATCCATGTTTTAATTTCTTCACAAAAATTACACACACATGCATTTTAAACACTTTTTTTTTTGTAATCATAAGGAGAGATAAATGAGTTCTTAAGATTGTCTCTAGCATGTGCGTGGCCAAGGCTGAACAGCTTTCCAGTGAATTATTACTTAGTTAAAGTTGCTTGAAGTTTTATCCATGGTTAGTGGAATCCAAAGTACTGAAATCTTTTTGAATTCCTAGGGTTCTATGTTCTCTCCAATATGTATGATGTTAAGCTGACCATGAAATTTAGCTCTTATCTTCATTTAGAATAATCTAATTCTGTTCTTAAAAGTCCTTAGGTTGACCCCACTGGCTCCCAGCTGATGCTGGCTTCTCTCATCTTCCCTCTTCTTTGTCCTGTCTTCTTCCATTTCCTCACCCCCTATGCAGTTTAGAACTATATGTAAATGGAAGATTGATTTACTTAGACAATTGAGCGGCGGTTCTGAAGAGTCAGGAACAAAAATATTTAAACTTAATGAGAATAAAGATGAGATAACTGAGTGTAGACACTGACACTATAAAAGTTTGTGTAAAAAACTTTTGTTAGGGAATTAGAGGAATATATGCTGCTCTAATAATCTTAGAACAGTAGAGTAAGTTGTACCTGGAATTAGAAAGTCTTATTCGAATATTTTGTTCTGTTTGGGGGATAGTTTTGAGTCTGTTTTTCTAACATTGTGAACAGATATATTATCTTTCTTTTCAAAGTTGTACAACTGTTTCTGTAAGTAGCAACTGGGAAATTAAAATTAGATGAGAAATTTCAATGGTAATTATTTTATTGGAGAAGATTTAGATCTTTTCAGTCTCCTGATTGTTCTTGGGCTATTCATGGTGACTATTATTGGCCAGCAATATCTGTTCTTTAGACTGTCTTTGCCAAAAACCATTTTCATAGAACGAACTTCTTAAAGACACTTGTTATGAGGGGCTCAGAGTTCAGAATAGTGGCAGGGTCACCTGGCAACATTGCTTAATTCCAGGCTTGAGGGCAAGGCAATCCTGTGTTTCTCCAACCTGATGGTTGACTCTATATATTTGTGAGTAAGCCGTTGTGGAATCAAAGACCAAATTCTCAACTGAACCAGGCAGTAGGATCAGATGTTGCCTAAACTGTATGTTAGAAGGTCTTTCCCCAATTTCAGCCAAGACTTTTAGATAGCCGTTTTAGGAGACTGGAGACTGCATAAAAAACAAATCTGTTAAACCTTTTTGGATATATTATTGTGGACAAAATTATCCATTTTGACAAAAAGATGTGGGATCACTTAATTCAAGTAAGAGAAGATGTGTGTTAATTAAGCTTGAATTTTATATCAGGACACTAACCCCCAAACTTAGTTTTGATAACAATTACTATTGAATCCATAGGCCAAGTCAGCACAGTGAGGATTGTATCAGTTAGGAATTTATTGAGCTACTTCTAACTGAAATGAGTCTTCAGTACATATCCACAGAGAACTTTATTTATATTTTGAATCTAAAGGTATGGCTGGCACAGTGGTTCACCAATATGAACCAGAATGTCATTCAATGTCATTCAGAAATCAGGCTCCTTCTGATTTCCAGGGCTACCATCCTAGTGGTGAAAGCTGCAACTCCAGCCTCATGTATCTGTTCCAGGCAAGTAGGAAAGGGAAGGAGAAGATGCAGAACCCTCACTCTTGTACTTATGTTTCCTTGACAAGAACTGAGTCTTATGACTACTCCTACTAGTAAGGAGTACTGCAAAGTTCAGTATTTTAATTTTTTAGCCTATATTATAGAGGACACAGGGAAAGGAATTAAGTGGCATAGTTTACAGCATCTGCCACAAATTTGTTTGTAACATTTTGGTAAGCCAGATATATATGTGTGTTTGTTTTATGTTAATAAATATCTTGTAAGATAGCAGACTATAATGGTGCCATTAACTATTACAGTATTTATATTACTTAAATAATAATTATAGCATATTTTTTCTAGATATATCTAAGATTTCCTAAATGTATCATTTAGTAAAATTTGAAATTTAAAGAATGGGATCAAGTAGAAGGAGCCCATACCTCGTAACTTAAGTCACGGGACTCTCTTTTACTAGCTGTATAATTTGAGGCATGTTTCTTAACCTCTCTGTGCTTCAGTTTCCTCACATTTGAAATATGGATAATGGCACTAATATGATAATGTTGTGGTACAGAGTAAATAGGATCATATATGGAAGCTTCTAAAATAAAGTCCAGCAAATAGTTGGAGCTCAGTTACCCATTCACCCACTTTCCTTTAATGAAGATACTGTTTATTTAAATGTCATTATCTAATTTTAAATGTGCTTAATATATAAATTGGGAATATACCAAAACAAGGTTTAGAAAAATGACAATGATGATTTTCACAAAACTATAATCTTTTTAATCTATAGAAAGTAACAGCATTTATATAAGCATGTTTCAGTGATGGGTTTCCTTTTCTACCTACTTGAAAATAAATTGAATATTCTTACTGTTTAGCCTTATAATTCAAAGTATTTGGCCAGCTGAGCTTCAGTACACATTACTTAGTCCTAACCTAATAAAATAAAAGATATATGAAAATTTTCATGTAACCTATAGAAAAGTTTCAGGGGTCATTTACAAAAATCATTTATTTTTACAAAATAATGGAATGCGTAAAGAAAAACCCAGCAGTGAGATGCAGAGTATGAATTTTCTTAAAATGTTTTTCTTTCTCTCAGAGGCTGTGATTCGCTGGTTCTGGCTGTTTATAGAACGCCAAATATGTTCTTTGACCTCTGTGTAATTTATTTAAACTCAAGCTCAGTAACTTTAAATGCAGTTATCATCACAATGCTTCAGACAGTGGTCAGTGATCTGTGAAGATGCACTGCACTGTCTCATTAAGGCAAAACCCCCCCAGCAGTCTGAAATAAGCACAATCTAACTGCCTAACAGTTAGATATGGTATCTTACAAAAATATGTTCAGCACAGCCGTGACCTTTGTGCTAATTAAATCTCTCTGGCAGTTGACTCTTCTTCCATACACACCTCCTTAAATAGTCTTGAATGTCAAATCACTTATTATTTACAAAGGCAGCACTGTCAAATACCCACTAGTATGCTATTTTCTTCCCGGAAGATCTGGCGGTCTTCCATGGCAGGCTTTGTGTTCCCACAGCTTTGAATCTTTAAGGAACATGTCAGAGTCGGGTAGAAGATGAGATATGGGAATCCCAAAGAAGCCACTGAGTTAGAGAATGGAAAAGATGGAGCATGCCAGGCAGTGGCAGGTGTAGCCACACAGGCATGTGAGCCCAAATGGAGATATGTGACATGAAAATGTGGTGGTGTGGGCTGGGAAGGGATGGGATTTGAGTGCTTAGAATGGTTCATGCCATTTCTAAGATTATTCTTCGATTATATACTTGGCAGATATTTATTAAACATGGAACCACGTAACCACATGCACTCTGCTAGCTGCTGAGAACACTGGGTTAAGCAAGACAGACATGGTCACTGTCCTAACAATGATTACTGTTAACAACGATTACTTAGGCATCTAAGAGCAGGAGTGAAGGAGAATATTGGTTCAAGTGCAGCAAGGTAAATGGGAACATCCAATAACTGGTAGTGACTTCCTACAGTGGGGATACCGGAGATGAGCATAGGTAATAGGTAGAAAAGTCAGTAACAGGATAACTGGTATATTAGAGGATTCACTCTATTTGTATTACTCTGTGTTGTCTCTGATGTTATACTGCTCTATTTTTTTTATATGGATAATGGCACTAATATGATAGTGCCATTATATGTGTGTGTATATGTGTGCCATTATATATGTGTTATTGTTATTCCTTGCCTGTCTTCCTACTAGATTGTGAGTAGTGCTTAGCCCACAGAAGGGGCTTAGTGAATAAAGTCTGTTGAATAAGTGAATAAGTTAAGGTTCAAGTAGGAACCTAACAAAACAACCTCAGTAATGAGCTAGTGAAAAAGTTCTGTAGCTTTCTTGCCTTGGGCAGAAGAGATTTTAGGGTCTGGGGGACAGTCAACCTGCACTGAGAGCTTGTCACCCAGCAGCCATGTGGGGTAGCAGCTGTGCTGTTAATAAGGAAATGCAATGACTGTTTTGCAGAGAGAATCAAAATAACTAAGGACATAATACTATTGTGCTTTACCGATTTTTTCCCTTTCTTTTTAAGCAATTGGCTCAATAAAAATTAGGTTTGAGGGTCTGCAAACAGAAAGTCAGATAAGGTAAATAAGTGTCAAGGTTATTCAAATGGACCTTGTGCTGTCATATTCTGCATGACTGCTAAAAAGAGTCAATCTAGGAGACTTTAGAGTCTTCCAATTACAAATCAGGTCTAATCTAAACATAGAATTAAAAAAGGGAAGAAAGGAAAAAGAAAAGAATCCTTCTAGTTCCATGGGATCTGGCCTTTGGAGCAGCTTCCTGAGAAGTATCATTTGAGGCTCTGATATAAAACCAGCAGTTTCATAAATGGCTGAGATTGTAGGTTAAATAAAGGAGTTGAATTTCTGATGAGTTTCACACCAGGGGACTGTCCCTATCACTCTTAGCAGTTTCAAAAATAGCAATACACACATGTTTTTCCTATCTAAGAGGTGCCAAAGTGCAGACAGGCTAACCTAAAGTGTTCACCAACAACAGCTGGAAATGGAAGAAATCATGTGCACATCTAACCTAGATTTAAAACCATTAATTTCTCCTTCAGTCTGCTTTCATAGTGCACCATTTATCTGGTACAAGAAAGAAAATACCTTCAAATGATTCCCTTGTTTTTCTATTTATCATTTCATTTATATTAGAACATCTATCACACACTAATGCCATGTATGATCTGAAGAAGCACTAGAGTTTAATGGAAATAGCAGGGATAATATATATGTATATGTATGTATGTATATATGTATGTATATATATTATATATAAAGCTTTTAGTATAGTACCTGGCTCAACTGGGCACTGCATCAATGTTCTTGATTATTATTGAAGGCAACAGGGAATTTTGAATCAGCTGACCTGGTTTTGAGTTTTGTCTTTGTCTCTTATTGAGTGGTAACCTTAAATACATAGGTATCCTTTTTTAGACTTGCCTCATGTAAAGCATAAAACAAAAGTTTGAAAGTAAAAAAATGTAAAACAAGAAAATGCAAACTAAGAGAAAGCTTTGTGGCTAGTTATTATTATTTTTTTAGCTAAAATAGCTAATAAGACAAAAATGAGCTAGTAAGAGAAATCAGTCAATGAAAAAAGAAAAGGTTCAACCCACTTGAAAGCTATGACAGTTGTAAACATCTATATATCTAATAAAATATTTTTAACATAAATAAAGAAGAAATGAATAGAACTGCAGGAAGAAATTGCTAAATGCATCACCATAGTGGGAGAGAAATCTCTCTCATTTATCAGGAGATCAAATAGCAAAAAAATTAGTTAAGATACCAAAGACTTGAATTTCACAATTGATAAGTATAAGTTTATTTTTGACAAAAAATCAATGACAAAATAAAATGACAAAATAAATATCAATGACAAAATAAAAATTTGCCCCTCCCCTCATGTTTAGACATTAAAACACACACACATTTCTAAACTACTCATAGGTAAAAGGAGAAATCATAATAAAATTTTAAAATAACTAACTAAATAACAAGGAAACTGGAACATATCAAAATATGTGGTCAGAGCAATATTGATATCTTAAAGAAAAATTCTAATTTCAGTAGCAAAATTGAAAAGGAAAGGGCTAAAAATTAATGAGCTAGGAACCTAAACTAAGAAACTAAAGATAAAAGAGTCAAATAAATCCAGAGAAAGTAGAAGAAAGGAGACAATAAAGGTAAGAACTGAAATTAATGAAAAAGGAAACAAAATTAAAATGTTATGGAAAAAGCCAAAAGTTTATTTTTTGAAAAATTTAAAAATAGACAAATTTTGTGATGAGCTGACACAAATAAACAAAATATGAGGAATGAAAAAAGACATTTTATGACAAACTATGTCAAAAAGTTTGAAAGCTTAACAAAAATTATGTATGTATACAGTATACATATATTTAAATTTACATATATATGAAATACTTTTAAAATAACAAATCACCACACAAATGTTGGCTTAAAAAATAAGCACTAGATGATAATGGAGGAACAAAGTTGGATCACAGAATCTCCACTTATCCAATACTTGAAACAATTAACAAAAAAGACTAAAAATAGCCTATTATTTAGGATTACGTTTAACTCCATGTGATAAAAAGCCCCCAATAGTAGTAGATTTAACAATGTACTGTTTATTTTTCACATATAAGAGAATTCTGGTGGGTTCTTGGAACTGCCAATGACCCAGGCTTATTCCAGCTTTTGACTCCTTCATTCCTAAAATGTGACTCTTCCTCTCAGGTTCTAAATTGGAGGCTAGAGTTCTATCCATCATCTCCATGTATTAGGCCAGCACAGCAGGATGAAGAGGAGAGAAAATAGCAAAGGGATCATGTCTACTGTCTTTTAAGAAGGTTTAGTAAAATGTGCCAGAAAATAACTCTTCTTACTTTTTATTAACCAAAAGTTAGTTACATGCCTACACTTAGCTAGAGCAGATGCTGGCATATGTAATTTCTATTCTAAGAAGTCATGTATACAATAATAGAGCAAATGTTCTACTACTAGGGAAGAAATGAAGAAGATGTAATGAGAGTAGACAACCGCCATTCTCTGGCATAACCAGCAGTGAATTCACTAGCAGCATCCAAATATGCAAAGTAATTCAACCTTATAATAAAAATTTTGAAAAGTAACTGATTCTGGTATGAAGCAGTTTAATCCTCATCCCTGTCTCTGTTTCTCAAATGACATAAAGAGAAAAGAGGATGAATTGAAAACATTCTAAAAATACTTAGAAAAGCAGATTGAGAGGATAATTAGGCAGCACAGAGAAAATTTGAGAAAAGCTCTTTAAGAACAGAATCTGCTCTATGCTACCAGCAGGTTATCAGGCTCTCAGCAGAGGTAGGAAAAGCCACCAGGGGTCACTGTGTTCCAGGAGAATGATCAAAAATCCAAGTGGATCCTTCCACCAGAATAATATACACTTGAACTCAGTGAACTGAATTCTGCTAAAGACACTTATCAAAATCTCAAAAGAGAGAGCAGGGACCTGGCTGTTCAAAAAAGCCTGCACTCAAACAATACAGATTTTTATCTCTAATCTGCCCACACCTTTAAAATACCAAAAGTACATATAACAGCAAAACTCCAATTCTCAAACTGTAGCTCAAGAGAGTGTGTCAACCAGCTATCAGGTAAAGTGTGACCAGTGTCAAGGAAAATTCACCCTCATTACATAGGAGAAAATAGAAATTTTGGACTAAGTTGCTAATATTAAGCATGAGAAAGAAGAAGGTATGTAGTGTAGCAATTAAACTTTCTGGAAAAAAAATAAAGAAAAGGAAAAGACAACAAAAATCCCAGAGGGTAAACAAACATTACCCAAGGAAAAGAAAAAAAAATGGTGATTTTGCTATAGAAGTTATAAAACTTATTTTAATATAATAATCAATTGATGTAATAATATATCAGAATGACTTGATTATAGAACTAACATATATATATTATATATATAATGCAACAGACTATATATTGTTTAAAATTGAGTTTCAGAGTCAGAGGAAAGGTGTGGTATAATGAGAGTAAATGAAGAAAAAAGAGGCAAAGAGGTTACAGTGGTTAAAAAAATATAGAGAGAAGCCAAATAATTGTTAGCAGAGTCCCCCAAAATTGAGGTACTATTAACAAAAATATAATTTAATAATTTCCCTGAAATAAAGGGAGATGTGAGTTTGAAAATCAAAGGAACTTGTATTTTTCTGGGAAATCTTGGTATAGAATGATCAACATTAAGACATACCCTTTTTAAGTTATTGAACTGCATTTACAAAGAGCTCTTCAGGCATCCAGGTCAAATAAAACAAGTCGCTTAGAGACGAGATGAATGAGGAACAATTTAGTCAATGTCACAAGACAACTGAGCAATTTCTACATTGAGGGAATGAGAGCAGTTTCTTGTTCAATTATAGATACCAGACCGTCCAAAATATGAAAGAACGAGAGAATATAGCATCCATGATCTCTTTTTGATAAAACAACTGAAAGTGATTTCACTAATCCAGGCAAGAGATTATGGTAGATCATATCAAGGTGGTAACAGTAGACATGGTGGAAGAAGTCAAATTCTGGACACATTGTAACTGTAGAGCCAGTGAGACTTTTCTGATGGAATTAAAGCTGTCTATAAGAAAGGATGTAAAAGGCAACAAATAGAGCAGGTGCTTTATTTATTTACTTACTATTCATTTATGTATTGTTTGTTTGTGGTCTGTTGAAAGTTTAGTTTGAGGCATGTTATATTGGAAGTATCTATTAGTAAACAACTGGATATATGAATTCGAAGTTCAAGGCACAGGGCATGAGTTATTAGAGAGCCCATATATAATTGGTTTTAAAGTTTTGTAAGTGGATATGAGTGTAAACAGAGGAGAGGTCCAAAAACTTGAGTTTTGGAACTCTACAATGATAAAAGATCAGAGTGAAGATACAAGCACAGAAGACAGAAAAAGAACCACTTAGGAAGTCTGGTGTCCTTGAAACCAAGTGAAGAAAGGGAGGGAAGGATCAATTATATTAAATGCTGTTGTTGGTTCATGTAAAACAAAGAAAAATAATTGAATATGGGATTTAGCAATGTGGAGATCATTAACAAAGTTTGATTGGAGTGGTTGGAGTGAAAGTGTGATTGGGGTAGATTTAAGAAAAAATGTGGGAAGAGCATTTGAAGACTAAGTACAATAAAAATAATAATATATATTTGACTGGTACCTGCATATCTTCATTTTTTTAAAATGGAGGGTCCATTAATACTGTCTAGAAATAGTGTTAAAACACAAAGATTCCATTTATTAATTTGTATTAAACTTTTTAGATCTTTAGGAGAAATTCTTTTGATAAAGAATTATTTATGTAAAATATTAGCTGAAGTTTATCAGTTTACTTAGCTTTACTTAAGATTTTTCACCTAAGAAACTCAAGTGAAATTAATGCTTGTATAACATGGTACCATTTACAAATTTTAAAATTTATTTTCTATCTGTTTTCTAGCTCTATATACACATAAAGATATGTATGGAATAATCTTCCCTTAATGTTCACTTCTCTTTGTGATTTAGCATGGTGCTCCAAATCTACTAAAGAATGTATATTATTTTTATAAAATTAATAGATTATTCTTTAGCAAAATTTTTGAAAAGAAGGCAGCATGGCAAATATTATACCATATGTAATTATTTATATATAAAATTAAATCCTGCTGCAAGGACCTTTAGGTGAAGTTCAATTTGCTGTCTTCCCAGCTCCTGTTCTATATCCATGTTTGTTTGTTAGCCACTTGTGCCCAGTTCAAAACACAGGCAGGGTTGTGCTCCAGGTTCAGCACTACTATATTTTAACTTTTTATCTAATACATGCTGGCTAGTAGTAGTTGTGGCTAGCCTCTGAAGTTACCAGAACTCTTTTCTGAAAAGGTAGCTGATTTAAATATTACCTTATAAGTGGTACCTAAATTTCCCAAGTATATATACAATTGACAGAGTTTGTTAATGATAAATATCTGTGAAGGTAAAACTTCAGCAGAGATATTTTGAAACAAGATACCCTGGGTAGGGTGGGAATGGGGACATTTTTTGAATTGTATAATTGTATAAACTCAGCTCAGCTTGGGGTCTCACTCAATCTACTACGTCTATGAAAGTGCTACTAAACCGTTGACACACTTTCATGTTAAAGAACCTGGGTGTCTAGAGTGAATATAAATATCACTGTATTTATAATTTCCTATACTGAATATGAATATAGATTCAATTGTGATAATCCTTAGGTATACAGGCAATTCAATACTATTTTGATGTAAGGGGGAACTACCATCAAGCTGAATATAATAAAGTATGCTCCGAACTTTGACAATTCAACACCAGTGAATTTTCAAGGAGAAAGAAAATGAAATTACATCCAAACTTTATTTTTAAAATGTCATAGAGAATCCCTAATTCAAAATGTACCTATTATTACTCATAGTTTACTCATACGGAGCTAAATGTTTAGTGAAATTTTACTTGGGTCTCCTACTGAACATTTTGAAAACAAAAGGGTGTGTAGTGTGCCATGGTACAGGCAGATTTTCCTTGGCTTAAAGAGAACAGTTTATAGAAAAAACAAAGACTTTCTGAAAAACAAGATTTCACTAAGGAAACATCATCTTTTTATTCTGTTCTTTGAATTCATTCATTTTACATGCCGTTACAATACTTCGGCAATTCAAAAAGTGATACTCTTAGCTGTAAGTCTTTGATAAGTTATTTTGAGGACTGAGAGGCTCTATGATTTGACAGAAGTGAAATATAGATGAAATATAGATGAACAGTGCTCTGAATGGCAGAGAAGATCATGGAAGGTTTAAAGACACACTTTTTATAACAACTTTGAAATCTCTCATGCATTATTCTAAGCTTCCACTAAATGTTTTCTGCATTTCTCGTCTATTTTTTAAAATTCATAATTAATATGTTAATCTCAAACTTAATATTAAAAGTCCCATTTTACTTAAATATGTATATATATTTTCTTCTGTTCATATAAGCTGAGAATATTATCTGGACTAAAAATAATATCTGACTTTTAAAAAATTTCTACAGAACTTTATTAAATGGTTTAAATAAAAAATCAGAAAAACAGTCGATTGACTTGCCATTTGAAATCAGAATTGAGCACAATATAAATGAAGAGATGGACTATTTGCCAATGGAGATGCAAAAGTTGCCTTTCAAAGCAGCAATATCTGAAGAAAAAAAGCTCAAAAAAACCCAGAAGTGAACATGTTGGTGGCATCATTACAAACACTTTAGAAATTGTTGAAGATAATTTTTTTCAGCCTAATTTGGAGGATAATTTCTTTAGTCTCAATGTCATAAAGACATTGTTTTGTGCTGGAACTGAATTATAAATCTAAGCTCTACTCAGGCTGAACTTTTGTGTATCCTTTATCTGCTCAGGCTGGCCGTTAAACCCCTTTTCCAATAGGTTAGGCAGGCTATAAACAAAAGAAGTAAGCTACTGACAAGCTTCAATAAATTTTTCAAATGAAGAGCACATTTCCATATGCTATATATCATCAAATAAATATGCTTTCACTGTTCTCCCCAAATCAAGTGTGCCACATATTTCATGTACTTTAGACTAAAGACAACTCAAATCCCAAAAAATAGCAATGAAAGAACTCTCAAAAATTTACTTGTTTCTGTATATCAGTATTATAGAAACAGAATATACATTATTAAAATAACAAAACTACCAATGATATGTCAGATATATGTGTAAAATGCTCAAGGTACTAGCAGACTATAGTTTGATCATGTGAATTCTGTCTTATCTAACTAGTTAATTTATTCCTGCCATCTTCTGAGGTTAAAAGTCTAACATTCTTATTACTTGTTAAAATTTAAACTATTGGTCTTTCATAATATAATTTATTCTCTAGATAGCACCTCATAACTTAACTTTGGGTAGTCACATTCCAAACACATGCACTCTGGTTAGTGATTAAAACCTATTGATTCCAATTTTAAAAATTCAACAGCCACATTATTAGGCTAGTTAAGAGAAATTCAGCACAAATTTTACACCTATGAGGAAAGAAAGTCTTGCTTTAAAAATGGTGAATTGATTTTATAAAATCATTTAGAGTATTGAAGAATATAGTTTCTTAATTACATATTTTTTATAGATGAAGCTGAAAGTTTATTTTTTTTAAGTCAAAAGCATGAATGCAAATTTAAAATGATTTACAAGCAGTTTTTCTTTCTGATTGAATTCTCAAGGAGATTTTAGATTTCTAGAGGAGGATTTTTCTAGTCTTTTCATGCTAGAACCTTTTTGTTTCTCATATAATGGACCTATTTTTCTTGATTTTAAAATTAAGAAAAATGGAAAGTATTTTTATCCTTCTCTCATCTATTATAAGGCCATTGTGGTTTACCGTCACTTGACTACATAAAATTTTGATGGTTTCAGTGACATAATTTAATCCACTTAAATATTGATACGATTATTTGTTTGTTTCTCAGATAATAATAAGAATTGCTGAGGTTGATTTAAAAGATCCACTTTTTTTTCTCCAAAAAATGACTAAGAAAGGGCATATAAAGGGAATTCTTTGTTCACTGAAAATGCAAATTTTTATATAATGATTCCAGGAACATGCTTATTTATGGTTATGTTCGCTAAAAGTGTAGGCATTAATTGACATCTCAAAAAATTATCTAACTATTGCAGAGAAAAGTTAAAACATCAGAAATATTTATGGAATCTCCACAGGGCAAGCTTAAACAAAACAAAACATAAAAAGAAGTTATCTGTTTGACACCCTAGCTCTGCTAAACCTTGTTCTCTGTCAAACATCCTTATTTACTTTTTCTCTCATAAGAAACTTATGAATTAATTACATCTATTTACCATTTTCTCCTGATGTGGATATTTATGTTACATCACATTCCCAATGTTCAAAGTGATTATAGGAGAATAAAAACTCTTAACCACCATCTATACCTAAAGCCCTGTCATTATAAACAGATAATATTTACAAGGCATTATGAAAAGTTACATGGATAAAATGATGTTTATACACGATTCCTGCATTAAGGAGGCTTAAACTTGAGTTCCAGAAGAAAAACAGAAATAAAACAAGCATGATAACAATGAGGGTCATCTGATATAGTAACATGGTAAGTGACAAACAAATAATAAATGTTGAAAGAGTTTTAATAAGGCATTAACCTTTTGGCTGCAGAAAATTGAAGAATGGGTCATGAAAAAGAAGAAATTAGAAAATGATCCCTGATGACACCCGGGTCTGAAATATCCTAAGTCACTGGAGAACATTCTAGTCCAGAAACACATGAAAATTTGGGGGATCCAGAACCACGTTGGCTGGTATAAAAAGCTCCTTTGAGTCTGTGCCTCCCTATTATAAAATGAAATTTAAATTATATAATGTATGTGAAATGCTTGAGAATACTGAACACAGAGTAAATGCTCAATACATGAATTATTATTTATGTTGTGAAATAAAGTTGTAGAGGTAGGGTTAGTGGACAGGGACAAGCAGGGATAGCCAAGTTAATAAATATATATGGAGTCCCCTCCAGGGGACATGTATTTTCTACATTCAGGGGATAAAATCATGAAAAAAACACTTTTCTTCTCAAAATACCCATAGAACTATAATTATGTGTTTCCTAGGACAGATTACTTTTCTGTACCTCAGTTTCTCCATTAGAAGATTGGGTATAATGATAGACTTTCTCATAAGGTTACTGTGAGGATCGAAAAATATTACACTGTAAAATCACTTTGGACGTTGCCAGACATATGTAAGTATCTGTAGGTATTATTATTATACAGAAAGTGAGAGTACAGGCAAGGTACAGAAGGCCACAGAAAAGGAAATGATAAATGATTGGGACTGGGGCACAGTGGGTAGGAGGAAAAGGAAAGGCTTCACTGAAGAGGGGATAAACACTGTCGGGTCAGCATGGTTCAGTATAACTTTGGGATCAAGCCAAAATGAGATCTGAATCTTAACTCTACCAATGTTTAGTGAGTTACTTAGTCTCCCTGTGTCAAAGTTTTTGTACTTATAAGATGAGAATAATGACAGGGCCTAGTTCAAAAAATTGTGATGAGAATCTAATGGGTTAAGTGAATGCGCATAGTGCCAAGCTCATAGCACTTCAAAATGAGGGAGATATTGTTACTAATAATAAGACTTTGAAGGATTACTAGGCTTTTTCCAGGCACACCGGTGGGGAAGCACATTCTGAGCAAATGAACAGCGTATGAGAAAGCACAGTTATGAAAAATATGGAAGGTGTGTGACACTGAGTATTGGCTGTAGGGCTGGAGACTAATGGCAGGGGAGTCTGGCTGCATGAAGTTTACTTGGAAAAAAGAACTCTGCTTATGAAGTATGTTCTTGAGCACATGTTCAATGTGTTGTTCCATCCATGAGGCAATGGAGAGGTAACTTGATGGACAATGACGTGAAATGTGCACATTATCAATTTGCTGGCACAAAGTGAATGCATTGCAAATGGTGAGGATGCAAGAAAGGTTTGCGGTCAGGAGAATAGGTATCAGATAAGGTGATTTTTAAGGAGCTTTGTTGCTTTTTGTTTGATTATTTAGTATTTCAGGTGTGAGATGATGAACACTGGAAAAGTTTAGGGGGTTAAGTTTGAAATTAAGGACGTAACATAGATGAGTCGAGGAGAGGCAGGGACAGTACATAAATATATGGTTTCTGGCTTTAGAAGTCAGGTGGAGGTGGCCTCATCAGAGAGCTAGGGAATATGAAAATATTTACAAGCTTATGGGAAGGTAGGATGATAGAGTTATAAATGTTCAGTTTGAAACTCCTCTAGGGCATCAGGGCTGGTAGCAATAGGCAAATTTTTAAGATGAATCTGGTTAATAGCTAGTTGATAGGTTTGTTTGAGACATTGAATATATAGCAAAGTTTTACAGATGGCAGTTGGTGATATAAAATTGAAGTTTAGGAGAGAGTAGAAAACTGTAGTTACAGCTGGACCGTGAGAAGTTTTACATACCTATAGGAGAGGTTGCACGGAGAATAACAGACATCTGAGGACTGACCCTGGGGTATGGCCTAATATAAGGAGGAGGAATTAGACTCACTAGGAGAAGAATAAATGGAATGCAGTAAGCAAACAGTAGGAAAGAATGTGGATAGTGCAGTGTCACAAAAGTGGAGAGAAAAGTGAGGAAGTAATCAAAGTGCAAACTCTTACAAGCTCCATTTCTGCTTAGTCTCTGGTTTTCTCTAAGGACTAAGAAACACTCAGTTACTATTTACCTAAATTGTTGAGAATCTAGATAATGGTTTAGAGATGGAAATAACCATGTCTATTATGTATCATGTATGACAAAATTTAGTCAGGGGCTTTACTTATGTTACACTGTAATCCCAACCATAATCTTATGATGCGGGCACAGCTATTCCCATTTCATACATAAGAAAACTGTAATGCAGAAAATTTAAAGTAAAATGAGCATTAGAATGAGAAATTTTTTCTAATTACAGAGCTCAGGTCTTATTCACTGAACCATGCTATCTTAACAGCATGACATAATGACAGTAGCACTGGACCAAGGATCCACAGACAGTCATTAGTTGTGTGATTTTGAAATCTTTTAAAAGTAGAATGAAATTAGATACTGCAAGTGATAGTACTTCAAATATGGAAAAGTTTTATAATACCTTCTAATAGACGGTATTGTAAGGAAGAGGTGACTGATCAGCTGTGTCAAATGCTATCAAGAGCTCAAAGAGATAAGGTTTAAGAAAGGTCGTTGCATTTCAAGATTAAAAGTCACTGGTGGGGCTTCCCTGGTGGCGCAGTGGTTGAGAGTCTGCCTGCCGATGCAGGGGACACAGATTCTTGCCCCGGTCCAGGAGGATCCCACATGCCGCGGAGCGGCTGGGCCCGTGAGCTGTGGCCGCTGAGCCTGGGCGTCCGGAGCCTGTGCTCCGCAACAGGAGAGGCCACAACAGTGAGAGCCCTGTGTACCGCAAAAAAAAAAAGTCACTGGTGATCTCTTAAATGGCATTTTGGTAGAATAATGGAGACAAACATCTGAAGCAGTGGATTAAAGAGTGTGCAAGGTAGAGATGAGGTGATGGGGGCAGTGAGTGTGGTATACATTTTAAGAAGTTTAGTTGTAAAAATAAGAAGATAAACAAGATAAAGAGGATGTGGCACATATGTACAGTGGAATATTACTCAGGCATAAAAAGGAACGAAATTGAGTTATTTGTAATAAGATGGATGGACTTATAGCCTGTCATACAAAGTGAAGTAAGTCAGAAAGAGAAAAACAAATACCATATGCTAACCACATATATAGAATCTAAAAAAACAGTACTGATGAACCTAGTGGCAGGGCAGGAATAAAGACGCAGATGTAGAGAATGGACTTGAGGACACAGAGGGGGAAGGGGAAGCTGGGACAAAGTGAGAGAGTAGCATTGACATATACACACTACCAAATGTAAAATGGATGGCTAGTGGGAAGCTGCTGCAAAGCACAGGGAGATCAACTTGATGCTTTGTGACGACCTAGAGGGGTGGGAGGGAGGCTCAAGAGGGAGGGGATATGGGGATATATGTATACATATACCTGATTCACTTTGTTGTACAGCAGAAACTAACACAACATTGTAAAGCAATTATATTCCAATAAAAATATTTAAAAAACCCAAGATAACAGTTTGTGGGTAGGTAACAAGTTTAAGTAAAAGTTTTAAAGACGGGAATTCTGAGTATGCTTGTAGATGGAAAGGAAGGAGACTAAAGCAAGTGACTAAAGAGTAAAATATGAGAGCAGGTGACAGAAAAGATTTTGGCATTTACCTCAGGTATGGGGAATGAGAATATGGTCTTTAATACTAGGTGAAAAAAATTAAGGTAGAGTGAAAATAGGGAGAATTTTGGCAATGATAAGAGAGGAGAATGATGATGCTGTTTGTTTTCCATCGCTGTTACAACTAAGACAAAATTATTTCAGGTTGAAAATGTGCTGATCTCTTAGTGTTATTCCAATTATATTACCATTCCATGTAGTATCCATGCATTTTGAGAGTCAACTATGATGTCAATGCATTGCTGAAAACTTCTTTTTCAGTTGGCATTAATGCTATTAGTTTTATATTGGGGCTTTAATTTCTGGCTATACACATAGCCATTCAACTGTAAACATAATGCATTTGCCAGGTGTCAGCCCAAATTGCTTTGATTGTCATTAGCTTATCCTTCTGTTCACCAACTTTGCTTATCCATCAACCCACAAAACCAGTTTCTAATTTCATATTTCTATAGAGACCATTTGCACTCATTGTAGTCTTGGTGTAATGGTTAATCCTTGGAATCAGTTCACAAAGTCATATGGTTTATTGTAGGAGTGGACAAAGAGAAGGAACAATGGAAACCTTCTGTAATTAATTTCATATCTCAGATCAAGGGATTCAAATGCAAAAATGCAAATACCAAAGCTAGAGTGGTAGTAAGAGTGAAGGGGGAAGGGACTTGCAGTAGGGCAAGGAATAGAAAATAAGGCCAGAGGTGAAATTGAAACACACATTAATGCCACTGATAACTGGTCATTTTTTGAAAATGCATTTTCATGCTTTTGGCCCAACCCAAATTTCAAAACATACTCAAAAAACTCTAAGTCATAATTGCCTACAGTATATCGTCATTGCCTTCTTAGAGGCTTTAGGGCCTATTATTGGAAAACATTTGTGTTGTTAGGATGTCTCCCTGATCAAAGACCAATGATTATAACTTATCTTCTAGTTCTTTATATTTTATGCCAGAGTTTCTAGTTCTAGGACTTATCAAGACAGCCTAAATGTTCCTCACCCTGACTAAACTTTAGACAAGCTTCCTCCTGACTCTAGGCCTTTGCTGCCCTTTTCTTAGAGCAACTGTAACTGAGCAGGATACCATGGGGCCATCTCAGGACAGACTCCTCCCCCATATCCTCTGCTTTAGCTCTTCTCTAAAGTACCTAGATAACAGTATCTGATGCACAGTTCCTGAGTTGTTTTACAGATGCTAAAATCCCTACCAAATGGAACACATTAACTACTTGATCACCATGAGCACATACCTCCCGGGACTACTGGAACCTACAGATTGATAATGTTAACCCCTGTGACACTGCCCTGTTACCTCACCATCAACCAATTATAGAATCATGCATGAGCTGTTCACAGATCCCGGGACACCGCTCCCTCACCTTGCCTTTAAAAATGCTTTGCTGAAACTCATTGGGGAGTTTGGGCTTTTTGAGCACTGGCTGTCCCAGACTCCTTGCTTGGTGCCCTGCAATAAATGCTGCAGTTTTGTTCACCACAACTCAGTGTCAGTAGATTGGCTTTACTGATTGTGGTGAGTGGACCCAAGTTTGGTTTAGTAACATATTCAGTTTAGAAAACTTGTTTCTGGGCTCTCTATCCTGTTCCATTGATCTATATGTCTGTTTTTGTGGCAATACCATACTATTTTGATTACTGTAGCTTTATAGTGTGGTCTGAAGACAGGGTGCATGATTCCTCCAGCTTTGTTGTTCTTTCTCAAGATCATTTTGGTTATTCAGGGTCTTTTGTGTTTCCATATAAATTTTAAAATTATTTGTTCTAGTTCTGTAAAAAATGTCACTGGTATTTTAATAGGGATTGCATTGAATCTGTAAACTGCCTTGGGTATGTTCAACAGTACTGATTCTTCCAATCCAAGAACATGGTGTATCTTTCCATCTGTTTATGTCATCTTCAATTTCTTTCATCAGTGTCTTATAGTTTTCAGACTTCAAAAAAAACAAAACAAAACAAATAAGCTGATTAAAAAATGGGCAGAAGAGCTGAATAGACATTTTTCCAAAGAGAAAATGCATATGGCCAACAGGCACATGAAAAGATGCTCAACATTGCTAATCATCAGGAAAATGCAAACCAAAACCACAGTGAAATATCACCTCACACCAGACAGAATGGCTATCATCAAAAAAGAACACAAATAGCAAATGTTGGCAAGGATGTAGAGAAAAGGGAACCCTTGTACACTGTTGCTGGGAATATAAGTTGGTGCAGCCACTGTGGAAAACAGTATGGAGTTTTCTCAAAAAACTAAAATAAGACTACCATATGACCCAGCAATTCCACTCCCAGGTATATATCCAAAGAAAACAAAAACATTAATTTGAAAAGATACATGCACCTCAGTGTTCATAGCAGCACTATTTATTATTGCCAAGATATGGAAGCAACCTAAGCGTCCATCAACAGATGAATGGGTAAAGAATATGTGGTATATATATACAATGGAATACTACTCAGCCATAAAAAGAATGAAAATTTTGCCATTTGCAGCAACATGGATGGACTTGGAGGGCATTATGCTAAGTGAAATAAGTCAGGCAGAGAAAGATAAATACTGTATGATATCACTTATATGTGGAATCTAAAAAATTCAACAAACTAGTGAATATAACAAAAAAGAAGACTCACAGATATAGAGAGCAAACTACTGGTTAGCAGTGGGGAGAAGGGGGGAAGGGCAATCTAGGGGTATAGAGAGTGGGAGGCACAAACTATTGCATGTAAGATAGGCGCAAGGATGTATTGTACAACAGGGGGAATATAGCCAGTATTTCATAATAACTGTAAATGGAAAGTAACATTTAAAATTTTTATTAAAAATTTAAAAAATATTAAAGAAAAATTTAAAAAATAACAGTTTAAAAAATTAAAAGAAAACTTGTAATTGCAAATTATTTCTCTGCCCTTTTGAGATGTATGTAAGTCTCATGCCAGTTTTATTTATCTTCCAGTTTCTGTGGGAGGGTAAGAACCTAACTTCTGGTAGGTGCCTTGCTCTGAGTTCTAAACTATCTCCTGTCATGAAGATACAAAGCTTTTTTTCCTTTGGGGGAAGTGATTAGCAAACACACATGACCTGTGTTCTCATTCTCACCCCAGTGCTTAAAAATCCTCCCACTGTTTGCTTTAGCAGAGTAGAGTTCAGATTTTAGTTCTGGTCTCTCTCTCCTACTGCAATAACCTTGAAAAAACTCTTTCTTACCTAACTGTTTGGTGCAGTTTTTGCTCTGACAGACCTCAATGTACTCTCATCAAAATGTCTAATCTTCTCTGATATCCTTGTGGTTACCCAAGCCCTTTTGTGTTTTAACACTATAAACAAATCTTATTCGCGACCATGGGATTAGTAACTCTTTAGACAGAATTTAACCAACAAGAAGAATTGATGGAAATAAACCCTGAGATCACTGAGCCTTTGGGAAAATAAATGAAATTTAGAAAACTAAATTATTTCCTAAGACCCAGTATTGTCAAATTTGTTACAACCATACTTTCTTCAAGTCTATCTTGTTATTGTCCAGTCCTTTATAGCATACTCTTATATAAACACAGTAATAGAGAAAACATACTTTTCCCTTTTTCTTTTATCTTGTTTTTATTTTTGATAAAGTGATATATCAGCTTATTAAACCTAGTGTTAGGCATCATGTACACTGAAAGCTTATTAATTAAATCTTTTACTTTTCATCCAGATGTTTGCAGTAACAGCTCTATTTTTCTGTTAATCTGTCAGATTAATTTTCTGTCGGAAAGTCAGCAGTTGATATTGTTAAATTGTCTTAAAAATTCTTTGCTTGCAATTTGCTCATTTCCTTTGATATCACTATGAATTTTGATTCATATGAATTTGATTCCTTTGAATGTAATGAATTTTAAAACACAAGTCTGTCAGTAGCATAGTGGATCTAGTCTGCACACTATAGTTAAATATTATTGATGCTTATACAGCATTGTTAACTGATTTTCAGAGGTTGTCCTTTTCTTTTAGTTTTTATAGTGCAATGTTTTCTGTTCTTAAGTTTGAGCTGTTTACACATTTATGTTTTATACTGCAGCATTTTGAAGAGATGCATCTTAGTCTCTGAATGTGTATACCCTTTGTTTGCCGTTATTTTTGTAGGTAACAAAGATTAGGCTCTTCTGAACTTGCATGAAGAAGAGATTTCTAGTAAACATTTCTAAACGGATTCACTGGTACACTTTTTCTCCAAATGTGTGTTTTTCTTTGCTCTATAAGTGGCTCACTCATGAAGATTTTTTTTTCCATGTAATTTAAATTCCATGCAATAGTTGGTTTTAGAGAGTTTGGACATCAAATAGGCCTGGGTTTAATTCCTAGGCTCCAATACCTATTAGCTGTGTGACCCTGGACAACTTTAAACTTCTTAGGTATGTTTCTTTGTTTGTAAAGGGGGAAATTGTTGAGATCATTTATATTAAGTGCTTAGCAATAGGGCTAGGCTTTCACTAAATGTTAATTCTCTTGCTTATTGGGAAAAGATAACTAGCACTTCCGGGAAAATTAACTAGTTTCATCTCCAAATTGCCCATCTGTCTATTCTGTGGAATTAATAATGAAGTTGTTTCTTATGCAGCAATGAACAGTTGGTAATCCAAATTTACGATTATGTTGAATGACAGAGGTGTGTTTGCTTTACCTCTACCCAACGATTATATGACTTGTAACACATCTCTGGATTGATGACCATATCACCATTAAGTATCAGTTGTCATAAAGAGTTCATTAGATAATTCCCTGGGGAGTGCCTGAAGCTGCTAAACCTTTGGCAGGTCAGAAGTAGCTCTCTCCTGAGGAAGCCTTTGGCTGAGGGAGAGGAAACACTGTCACTCCTCAGAATGGAAATGACACATAGTGAATTACTTAAATTGAGACTGCCAGGCCAGCATAATCTAGTGCAGTGATGTGTCATCATCACTCCTGGAAAATTAACCACAGCTCCTGTGACCAAGAGCAGGCCATCACTCTCCAGAAAATATTTTGGAAAACATAATTGCCTTTCCAACTATTGTAACTTCTTTTTTTTTTTCTCAAGGAGAAATAGAATAAAAGCTTTGCAAGGAAGAAGGAGAGACAATAAGCATTTAAAATAGAGTATTATTAGCCATTTCCTTTCATTTTTATTATTTTTTTATGTGCTTTTGCTCCCAAAAGAATATATTTTCTTCCTTTTTTACATTATTGGATAGAGAAGTAAATTTAGAAAATTAGAATTAACACATATGAACCAAACTAAAGGGGACTTTCAATTATGAATTTGGAAAATCTTTGTAATATAGAACTTTAAATTGAGATTAGAGCCCACAGTACCTTAAAAACTCTCTTGTCGGGCTTCCATGGTGGCGCAGTGGTTGAGAGTCCGCCTGCCGCTGCAGGCGACATGGGTTCGTACCCCAGTCCGGGAAGATCCCATGTGCCGCGGAGCGGCTGGGCCCATGAGCCATGGCCGCTGAGCCTGTGCATCCGGAGCCTGTGCTTCACAACGGGAGAGGTCACAACAGTGAGAGGCCCGCATACCACAAAAACAACAACAACAACAATAACAACAAAACTCTCTTGTCTAGGTCAGGGTAGGGAACTCTTGATCCTCTGCAACGACTGGTTTTCAATAGATGTGTTTACTATTGAAGAAAGTTTGTGTGCTAGCCCACCTCATTCATCCAAATGATCAATGCTAAAAATTTGGGATTATTATGGTGATAAAAGAGCTCTTGTGTAAGTCTTTTTTATGTGGACCTATGTTTTCATTTGTCTTTAGTAAATATCTAGGAATGGACTTGCTGAGTCTTATTAGTTGTATGCTTATTTTTTTAAGAAATTACCAAACCTTTTTCCAAAGTGATTGTGCAATTTCACATTCCCACTAGCAACATATGAAATTTTCAGTTGCTCCACATTCTTTCAAAATTTGGAGTTTTAGTAATTCCACTGTTTGCATAATGATATTTCACTGTGGTTTTAATATACATTTCTCTAATGACATTGAACATCTTTTCATGTGATTATCTATCATTTGTATATCTTCCTTTGAGAAGTGTATATTCCAGTCGTTGACCATTTAAAAAAACCCTGCATATTATTAATGACTTGTAAGATCTCTTTGTATGTTTCAGAAAAAAATATGTCAAATATATCTTTATTTTTTTACATCTTTATTGGAGTATAATTGCTTTACAATGGTGTGTTAGCTTCTGCTTTATAACAAAGTGAATCAGTTATACATATACATATGTTCCCATATCTCTTCCCTCTTGCGTCTCCCTCCCTCCAACCCTCCCTATCCCACCCCTCTAAGTGGTCACAAAGCACCGAGCTGATCTCCCTGTGCTATGCGGCTTCTCCCCACTAGCTATCTATTTTACGTTTGGTAGTGTATATATATCCATGGCACTCTCTTGCTTTGTCACAGCTTACCCTTCCCCCTCCCCATATCCTCAAGTCCATTCTCTAGTAAGTCCGTGTCTTTATTCCTATCTTAACCCTAGGTTCTTCGTGACATTTTTTTCTTAAATTCCATATATATGTGTTAGCATACGGTATTTGTCTTTCTCTTTCTGACTTACTTCACTCTGTGTGGCAGACTCTAGGTCCATCCACCTCATTGCAAATAGCTCAATTTCGTTTCTTTTTATGGCTGAGTAATATTCCATTGTATATATGTGCCACATCTTCTTTATCCATTCATCTGATGATGGACACTTAGGTTGTTTCCATCTCCGGGCTATTGTAAATAGAGCTTCAATGAACATTTTGGGACATGACTCTTTTTGAAGTGTGGTTTTCTCAGGGTATATGCCCAGTAGTGGGATTGCTGGGTCATATGGTAATTCTATTTGTAGTTTTTTAAGGAACCTCCATACTGTTCTCCATAGTGGCTGTACCAATTCACCTTCCCACCAGCAGTGCAAGAGTGTTCCCTTTTCTCCACACCCTCTCCAGCATTTATTGTTTCTAGATTTTTTGATGATGGCCATTCTGACTGGTGTGAGATGATATCTCATTGTAGTTTTGATTTGCATTTTCTAATGATTAGTGATGTTGAGTATTTTTTCAAGTGTTTGTTGGCAGTCTATATCTTCTTTGGAGAAATGTCTATTTAGGTCTTCTGCCCATTTTTGGATTGGGTTGTTTGTTGTTTTGTTATTGAGCTGCATGAGCTGCTTATAAATTTTGGAGATTAATCCTTTGTCAGTTGCTTCATTTGCAAATATTTTCTCCCATTCTGAGGGTTGTCTTTTCGTCTTGTTTATGGTTTCTTTTGCTGTGCAAAAGCTGTTAAGTTTCATTAGGTCCCATTTGTTTATTTTTGTTTTTATTTCCATTTCTCTAGGAGGTGGGTCAAAAAGGATCTTGCTGTGATTTATGTCACAGAGTGTTCTGCCTATGTTTTCCTCTAAGAGTTTGATAGTGTCTGGCCTTACATTTAGGTCTTTAATCCATTTTGAGCTTATTTTTGTGTATGGTGTTAGGGAGTGATCTAATCTCATACTTTTATATGTACCTGTCCAGTTTTCCCAGCACCACTTATTGAAGAGGCTGTCCTTTCTCCACTGTACATTCCTGCCTCCTTTATCAAAGATAAGGTGACCATATGTGCGTGGGTTTATCTCTGGGCTTTCTATCCTGTTCCAGTGATCTATATTTCTGTTTTTGTGCCAGTACCATACTGTCTTGATTACGGTAGCTTTGTAATATAGTCTGATGTCAGGGAGCCTGATTCCTCCAGCTCTGTTTTTCGTTCTCAAGATTGCTTTGGCTATTCGGCGTCTTTTGTGTTTCCATACAAATCGTGAAATTTTTTGTTTAGTTCTGTGAAAAATGCCAGTGGTAGTTTGATAGGGATTGCATTGAATCTGTAGATTGCTTTGGGTCGTAGAGTCATTTTCACAATGTTGATTCTTCCAGTCGAAGAACATGGTATATCTCTCCATCTATTTGTATCATCTTTAATTTCTTTCCTCAGTGTTTTATAATTTTCTGCATACAGGTCTTTTGTCTCCTTAGGTAGGTTTATTCCTAGGTATTTTATTCTTTTTGTTGCAGTGGTAAATGGGAGTGTTTTCTTGATTTCACTTTCAGATTTTTCATCATTAGTGTATAGGAATGCCAGAGATTTCTGTGCATTAATTTTGTATCCTGCTACCTTACCAAATTCATTGATTAGCTCTAGTAGTTTTCTGGTAGCATCTTTAGGATTCTTTATGTATAGTATCATGTCATCTGCAAACAGTGACAGCTTTACTTCTTCTTTTCCAATTTGGATTCCTTTTATTTCCTTTTCTTCTCTGATTGCTGTGGCTAAAACTTCCAAAACTATGTTGAATAAGAGTGGTGAGAGTGGGCAACCTTGTCTTGTTCCTGATCTTAGTCAAATATATCTTTTGTGAATATTTTTCTTCAGTCTTTTGTTTGCCTATTCATTTACTTAATTATGTCTTTTGATGAGGCCAAATTTTTAACTTTGATGAAGACTATCAAATATCCATTCCATTCTTTTTTAGTCATTCCTGTTTGTGATGTGACAAACAACCCGTGGCTATACCTGTATCATGAAGGTATTATTCTGTGTCTTCTTTAACATTTTATAGTTTTAGCATTTTTATTTGGGTCTGTGATTTATGTCAAGTCAATTTTCATATATAGTATGGTAAGTGTTGAGTGAAAGCATTTTCTTTCCATATAAATTATTAAGTGTTTCAGCACCATTTAATGAAAAGACTTCCCTATCTTTAATAAATTGCAATGGCACCCTTGTTAAAATTGAGTGAATGTGTTTCCTAAGCTGTTTCATGGATCTGTTTAACTATCTTTATGCTTATACAACAACCCTATATTGATTACTGTAGCTTTAAAAGAATTCTTGAAACCAGGTAGTATAAATCTTCAAACTTTATTTTGCCTTATCAAAAATTTTTTTCTACTTTAAAAAAGTCTTTTGGATTATCATATACATTTTAGAATCAACTTGTCAATTTCTATAAAATCCTGCAGGGATTATGATTGGGATTGCAATATAGCTATATTATTCCTATAGTATAGGAATATCTTACCAATATTTTTTGTGTCAATTTATGGACATGTTCTCAATTTTTTCTGGTCTTCTTTAATTTATCTCAGGAGTATATTGAATGTTTTAGTTTGGAGGTCTTATACAACTTCTATTAAATTTATTTATAAATATTTTTTGTGGTTGTTGATGTTATTACATATTGAGTTTTTTACATTTCACTTTTTTTTGTTTAATATGGCTGTATAGAAACAAATAATTTTTGACTTTGTATCCTGTAACATTGCAAAATTCACTTACTAATTTTAGTAATTGCTTTATAAATAATTTAGTCATTCTACATAGACATAGTCATGTCTTCCATGAATAGAGTTTGATTTTTTCCTTTTCAGTCTTTATGCTTTTATTACTTTTCTTTCTTTACTGCATTGTCTAAAACCTCCAGTAAAGTGTTAAACTTAATTGGTGAGGGTGACAGCCTTGCCTTGTTCCAGATATTGGGATGAAAGTGTTTAATATTTTGTCTGTTGTTCAGATATTAATTGAGGTCTTTCATAGTTGCGCTTTACCAGATTGAGAAATTTTAATTTGTAGTATGCAGAGAGTGTTTGAATTTTGTTAGAATACTTTCTCTGAATCTATGAAGAAAATAATGTTTTTTATTTGTTTAGTTATTAATATAGTGAATTACATTGATTGCTTTTGAGATTTTAAATTAACATTTCATTCCTGATATCTCTTTTGGTCATATATTGCCTTTTATGTATTTTGATTTTTATTTGCTAATATTTGATAAAGGAATTTTAAACATGCTCTAAAATGATATTTGTCTGTAGTGTTATTTTCTTTTAAAGACACAGATTTTGGTGTCAGGGTTATACTGGTCTCTATTTCCTGAAAAATTTGTTCAATATTGATATTATTCCTCCTTAAATTTTGATAAGATTCACTCATCAACCTATCTGGACCCAGAATTTTCTTTATAATATTTTTTAAAAAATAAATTTAAATTTTAAAATAGAGGATGATTCGGATTTTTCTATTTTCTTTTATGCCAGTTTTGGAGAGGTGTCATTTTTTTTCGGAACTTGTCCGTTTCACATAAGTTATCAAATTCATTGGCAAAAACTCTTTATAATATTCCTTTGTCTTCATTTAATGTCTACAGAATCCTTAGTTCTGTCTTCTTTTATCTTTATATTGATAATTTGCTTTTTCTCTCGTTCTTTGAGCAGTCTTGCTAAATGTTACAAATTTATGAAAATCCAACTTTAGTCTTTATTTTCTCTAGTGTTCTTCTATTTTTGAATGCACTGATATCTTTCCTTCTACTTTGTTTTCTATTTCATTATTTATTTCAGCTCACTTTGCAGTTAACTTGCTCATCTTTTTCTAAACTCTTAAGATGGCAACTTAGATCATTAACTTTAAACTTTTTTCCTTTATGGTACAAGCATTAAAAAGCTACAAATTTTACCCTAAGCACTCACTGCTTTAGTTGTGTCTTACAAATGTTATTATTTAGAATTTTCATCATCATTCAATTGGATTTGTTTTCTAATTTCCCTAGTGATTTCAGATTTGACCCAGGTATTTAGAAGTGAGTTGTTTAATGTACAAATATCCCATATCTGCTTTCTTCCAATCCAGAAAACTCCTCATAAATGTAGAGGCATTAAACCAGAATGTCATGCAGATCACAGACGATCCACTAAGAAATTACAAAGATAGAAAGGAATCTCGCCTTTTATATAGCCAAGCAGATAAAATCCATTACATAAATGCTCTCAAAATAAACAATAACTAGTCCTCATATGAGAGGACTTGATAGCACCATTTATCAAATATAGTTTATCCTAAATTTACTTGGTAGTTGGAGTGATCGCCTGTGTTAGCTAATTGACTTTATCCAAAGGAAAAATAAACTTCTTATGCCTTTATGACAAGAGGCAATTTTGAAACTTGGAGCTAGGCTCCCTCAGAAGTTAGGCTTCTACCTGCTCACGGTAACTGGGAAATAGGGCACTATCGTTCTTGAAAATAACATTTCAAGGAGATCATTACTAGGTTCTTAGGAAATTTGCAGCTGTCTAACTATGCAGCAAGTCTATTGCAAAGCAAAACAGTTATCAAAATCACTGTAAAATAACAGAATTACTGAATTTTTAAAAAAGTTAGCACATTATTTGCCTTAAAGGAATAAACTTTGAATATATCATATCAATGGTGAATGGTTAAATCAGATTCTTGATTAACAATAGACAAATATTTTTCTAAGTCATACATTAATTTTACAAATTGTTGTGATATCTTTATTGTTTGCATTTTCAAATGATTAATGATCTAAAAATTATTTGTAGTTCCTTATGAAGTCTTACCCAATCCAAGCCTAAGGAGTAGCTTAACTCTAGAGCCTGATAATCTAAAATTTTAATTAAGAGATTCCCTTGCAAGGTCTAGTAAATTTCTCCTAAGTTTTAGTCAATCATATAAGTAGCATTATATTTATATGATGATTTAGGCCCTGTAGTAAGTATTTTGTCTACCCCAATAATTTTTCCCAAGATTGAAATACAAAGACACCTGCAGCCATCATCTAGTGTCAGAGATTTATTATGAGGCATCCATTGAAAGGTACAAATTAAACCTCCCGTGTTTAATTTATATGTGTTTAATTGTTTAGGTGTTGAGGACAAGCTTATCCTATAGGACATTTTTTTTTCTTTTTGTGTCCAGTATAAGTCACTGTTTATACTATTGTAACAGTCAATCAAATTTCCATGAACAATTGGCATTCACTTTTGTTTATCTATTGTGGGTCTGCAGAGAACTCACATCCCAAAGTTAATCAAGTCAATTTTTTTTGCCGTTTCTCTCTATAATGCCAGATTTCTGTTTATCTGTAAATTAGATGTTATTTTTTTCTTTTTTACATCACCCTTCCAATAAAACCAGTTAACAAAATATTTTTGTGTCAGATTTAAGGCTTAAGTACTTGGATACATATTAGTTACTTTTACTTGGTCATTCTCAAAAATTCATGAAGATGCATTCTACTGTTTGTGGAGCTGTGTGGAGAGTCAGCTTCCCTCAGCTACCATTTTCCTCGATGTGGAAATCTGGACACTGACATGCTTATTACTCCATCAAAGGAGCGAAGTCTGCTGTTTGCAGAACTCTATACAGGAGCCAGGGTACCTATCATGCATGGGGTTATCAACTGAAACATGGGTGGGGTTCTTCTGCAAAGTTCTGGGCACAAGGAAACTAAGCCCTTAAGTGATTAATATCAGCTGGCATTCAAGGTATGTGGATGCCTGGGAGTCCTGGGTAGCTTTTCAAAAATTATCCAAATAGGAAAGGCTGGTTTTCCTCACATTGAGATAAGAAAAATGTAAATTATATGATACTTGTGTTTCCCTTCATTCATCAGCTTTATAGCTTGTTTACCTTTTTCCAAGTGATTAGTGCAGCTATTCTCCATCCTATTGTCTTCACACAGGGATACAATCTTTTATCTAATTCTCAGTTATTCTCTGATTAGATCTCTATCATGTCTGCTTCCCTAACTGCATGATGTTTGGATGATATGTGTTGCTTGGAGGTAGAATTGGACAAAGGCATGAAATGGATTCAGGTTGGGCCACAAGGCTCATAAGCCTGTGACCTTAAACAGAACAGGTAATGAAGTCTTGCCCTCATTCTTCTTTACAGAGAAGTTTACTAGTGAAGGGAACTACCCTCTTAAAAACTCATCACCTGACCCTTCACCAAAGTCAGTTTGGGGCAGGAAAGGATAAAGAGGTTCTCTCCATGGGAAGAGATGGAGCAGGGACAGCAGAGAAAGGAGGAGGGTTCTGCGAAAGGCTAAGAGCTTTTACTTCTCCCATTTTCTCTTCCATTTTTCTCAATCTTTTCCTTTGGCAATCCAACTTATTTTTAGTTGTTTTTCTTAGAATTATATTTATTGCATAAATGCCAGTAATTTACTTGCCTAGGATGAGGCCTAAGAGCCTGAGCAAATACATTTGTTTAACCAAATCAAAGTACCTGTCGATAGACCACTGCAAGACTGGATTCTCATATACCCACCTCAGATATGACAGAGTTATTACCCCTTTAAGAGAAGAGAGTAAGAGAAAATTCCTTTTTCCTGCAGGAAAAATTCCTAGCTTGCCATATTTTCTAATCATATGGAGATCCTGACAGGATTTCAGAACCTGTATTATTCATACTATTCAGTAGTAAAATCTTGAATTTGGAGAGCGTGGTTTGTTTGAGTTGTATTCCAGAGCAGCAGAAACCTAGGAAGGTTACTTTATATTTCAGGATCTCTTACTTAAGTGATGTGTGGCCACAGATCTTCAGCTGGTCCACTCAATTCAGAAACTGCCAGACTTTGCACTGACAACATTTCTGTTGCCTCAGTGGAGGCGCTCCATTGCAGATCAAGGTGGGGGGTGGAGAGGGACAGTTCTCATTTTCCTTGTAAATATGGTGTATTCTTCCTTTAACCCAGTTTTGAATGTTTGTCCCTCCTGTGAATTTCTCAGTTGCGTAAAAGTGGATACTAATTGTGTCTTACGTTAAAACAAACACAGCTATTTACCAGAGAGACTGGTAAACTCTTCTTTTATCACTAATTCTAATACCCATCTTAGTAAAGTCTCCCAAGGGAGCTGTTTATATGTAGTGACAAACTGGCTCACTTCTTAACTATGTACTCTTTAGTTTCTGTCTTTTTAAATTTAACTAAAACGATTAGGCTCTGCTGCATTTTGCCCACCCTGAGCTTCAGCCTGGACATGGCTTTCATTACCAACAGTAAACTAGTGCAATCATGTGGATCAACTTGTTTGTCATCCTTCTCTCAAGGAATCAGTCATGTGCTGCCTGAAAACCATTGTTTTATATATACGTATATACATATTTTTTGTTTGTTTTGCTTTGTTTGTTTGTATTTTTAGTCGTTAAAGGTGGAAGCAAAGCTCTAATCCCTGTTACAGGGTCTTGGTTGATGACTATAGATTTGACATTGATAGATGTTGTAATCCTAATAATATAGAGAGGACTCTTCGTACAAAATAATATGAAACACATTCTCAGTGAATAAATTTCCTGAAATTAAGGTAGGGAACCTCACGAAGTTTTTTCACAAGTTCCAGGATGTACTGCACAGCTGTTACTTGGGTTAAAATTTAATCTTGTATCTTTTTATCTTTACGTATTTATAGAATTGAACTTAAAATATCATTTGCATATTATTCTACTTAGACGTTGTGAAGAGTTGACTTACTCAGAGAATTTTAAGTTTTAAATATTCTTTCAGATTTCTCAGACTAATTCCCTAGAACTGTAAATGCATGACTCCACTACTCTCAGTAGCTAAATGTCTTCTATAATTATTATAAATTAGGTTAGAGAGATATTCATTAACTTTTACTAGGGAAAACCTTATAGAAAAGTGCCTGAAAATGGGCATAAGTAACATCCGTGCCTAAAATATCATGGATCCCCGTGAGTCCTTTCATCTTTTTATACCATCTTTTTGGTTAATAAGAAAATAAGTCATGGAAAAAGCCACATTGAATAGTAAAAGAAAAGCCTAGTTCAAAAGGAAGACAAATCTCTCCTGCCATTGTAGAAGTACCTCTTACTGTGATTTTGTTTCATTCTGACTCTTAAGCTTAAGCAGAATTTCCAGTGAAACTAAGTGATTTCATTTTAATTATGACCTACTTTCAAACAGAGTACATTGGCAGAACTCCATGCACTTAATAAGTAGCTGTATTTCCTGAAATACATTTGGTCTAGCCATGGTTATTGAACACGTATTCAATGAATATTTCAAATTAAAGCAGCTGGCTCTGTGGATAGGTTAAGTAAAGATCAGTTTACATTCTTTCACTACTCTTCTGCAGTTCTCAAATATGAAAGCAAAATGGCATAATTTCTCATTATAAATAGAGCAAATCTGGATATTGAGAGCCAAACCATTTTAAAGGTATTGTCCGTTCTTTCCTACTCTTGGACTGATTATCAGACATGCAGCTTACAAAGGCATCTTACATTATGATTGCTTGTTTATATTAAATTGAGGGGCAAGGGGAGTAAAACTTATACATGTCCACTTGTTAGCAGCTCTGTCAAGAAATACCTCATATTGGAGAAGGTGTACATAAAATAATATGATTATTTTTGTTACTTTTGAGGGTCAGTGACCCGTGTTCTCTTCTCATGGTGAATGGTTAAGATCTGATTTTCTTACAATCAAGGTAACTAACCACTTTGGTGCACGAATAAATCAAGAGTTAGAAGTGAGATGAAGTCTTGAGTAAAATCTATTTTAGGTGAAATCAATATAAACTGTTGACTGAATTCCATCAAGTGAATTTTTAAACTTGGGAATATAGCTAGTCAATAATTAACACAAAGATGTTTTAATACAATAGTAAAGATGAGGAAAATATTTGGCTTGAAAAAATTAAAAGAACTTGTCCAAATAAATTTTAACTTGATCTCAAGAAAAGTATGCCTGGTAATTTTCTATATAAGCAGATTTTTCTTTTCTCAAGAAATTACCAATGAAACCAAAATGGCTTTTCAGCTTTTAATTTGATTTTCAAACTAATAATCAACCTTAAAAATAATATAAACTGAGTAACCTCTTCATATTTCATAGGTTAACAGTATTTTTATCTTATCCTAAAATAGCATTTTCCAAAATATATTCTGTGGTACAGTGGTTCTAAGAGATGCCAATAGGTGTTCATGATTGTCGAGAAAAGAGTGAGGATTTCATGCTTAAAGAAGCTTGGAAATTGCTAGATTGAAAGTATTTCTTTACAATAGAAACTTAAACATGCTTATAATCAAGGCAAATATCCAAGCGGGGAAATCTAGTGTGCATCTTCCTCAAACTGAGTTTGCCACAGAACCCATTTTGGGGAAGAATACCTTGTAGATTAGGTTTCATGGAATACTAGTTTTAAAAAAGTTTCTCAGAACCTTTTGGGAAAAACCTTTTCAACTTGATATAAAAATACTTATCTTAAATGAGAAATTGAAGTGACATGCATATTACCTCATAGCCCCTCTTGCTCAAGGTGCCTTGTATAAAATTTTTATAAATATCTTAATTTCCTCAGTGCATTTTCTATGAGAAAACGGTTTGACCCTAAACAAGTTAGTGCCTTATCTCATGAACATTTCTTGTAAACTTTACTGGCAGAGTATGAAATTAACATACTTAATCAAAAAATAATGTTTAACATTAACATAGTTGCTGATAACAAAGCTGGCAGCCTCCTTTTTCCTTTTTCTGCCGAGTGCCACCATGTTTTGGTCCTGTGAGAGACATTGCCTTGCTGAGAAGGGGAGGAGCTTCTGATTCTTGACGCAGCAAGAAACTGCTTTTTCTAATGCTTTTGAGGAAATCTGATCTCTTTCCCACTTTGCAGAAATCTGAAAGTTACTCTGTAATTATTAACAGTCTGTGGAGTTATCTTTCCTTCTCCTAGAAAAGCAGGGATTAAATGCAAAATCCTTTTACTTTTAGGGAAGAAAAATTTCTTTTCTCTCTCTTTATATTGTCAACTTTTAATTTTTCTCTTCTTTGTAGTTTCTTCTTTAGTGACCTGAAATCACTTCTGACCCTCTCACATGTTCTTTCCCTGTCAACCTACTAATCTTATAGCCTGTGGTTCTTGCCCTTATTTATGAAAATTCCTCTAGACAGATAGAGTATACATACTCATATAAGAAGAGACCTGGAGAGCATACAGGTGGAAGCTACAATCTCATGTGCAGACTCACTGAGTAAATCCAGTAGTCCAGTATTTATCATGTTTCAAAACTGAGACACAGTGATCTGGCCAGAGCTAACCATGGGGTCCAGATTTTTCTCTCCAGACCATAATTCCCACAATCTACAACTGCTTTATACATTTTATGATTCTTAAGGTGTCATTTACTTTCCTTTCCTTTCCTGAATCTCAATATTCATCTTAACATAATATGTTAAAATTTCTAACAGTACTACTCCTTGCATAGAATATTGGCCAAAATACTTGCTATATCATTGTACGCCTTTAGAATCTTGCTTACAGGAAAAAAAGACCTCTTCAAATCAAAGTTTGTCAGTTTTTAAGTCAGATAATTACGAGAATACCAAACTGTCCTTGTATTGCAACCTGCAGTAAATTGAATTCAGCGATGATAATTTTTTGCATAGAAGGCTGCCTCTTGGAAATAAACATCCTTTTGAAGCATCTGCAGTCTGTCATTTGAGAAAGATGGCCTTTTCACTTTGCCTCTAGTCCTTGCATATCAATCTAATCGCAAGGTGTTGCCACAGTTTTGTACCCTGAGTGATACTTTAGCTATAGAGCCAAGAAAATAAAATTATAATAATAAAAAAGGAGTATTCAAGAGCTCATTTAATTCAGTCATTCTACTTAAATCTTTGGAAGATTGAAGAGTGGGGGAGGTAAGTAGGAAGAAAGGAGTCTGGTAAAGTGAATATTTTATTTCTTGCCTTGGTTTGCAAGGTAATGTTTTGACAACTGGTCATTGATAAACAAAAGGACAGAAATAAGTTTGGAAAACGTGGACCAGCAAAGAGAGAAACAAGAAAGCATTGCAAACTAGCTAAATTGTCACTGACTTGATACAGAGAGCATTGAACTTTAATTAAACAAAAATCTTTAACACTTATTGCTTATTTTCAGCACACATGGCTCATAGTTGAAATTATGATTTTTGTATTTTCCTTTGTGGCAAAAATCATTTTATTTTCATGGGGAGAGCAAAAATTAGCAGAAGAGGTGAAAGTCCCTCAGGTTCATTAGGCCCAATCTATATATGAGGACTATATTTTTTGCTCCAGATTTCCAGAACAGTCCTAAACAAAGAAAACCTGAGACCATCATTTGCTCATTTATTGTTCAGAAAAACTGGGTCAGTGGTAATAAATAATCCTAATATATATATTTTTTGAGAATAATATTTTTATTAGAAGCATGCTCACTTTAAAACATATTCTCACAAACTGCTACTTAGACTGTTAGTTGCCATGTAACAGTAGCAGTCTGTGTGGTTTCCCCCCAATTCTGGAGCTCTTTTAATGAAAAAAGTTGTATTATAAATCAAGATCTTTTGATATCATCAGTTACATTATGTGTATGTTCAGTTTCTTTCTATAAATGTTATCGAAGCTAGATGTTCACAGTATTTACATGGGAATCTTTTTAGATGGAAAAATAGTTATTTCCTTTTGTTTCATCTTGAATGCAGGCAGAAGAAAGTCCTCCTTCCCACCCATTCAGAGATGCTCAGATACCTAAATTTCAAGATAGATTCTCTTAACTTTTAGATTTGCTCCTTGTTAATATTACATATTCATTATTGTTATTGATAATTATTATATTATTATTGATATTTATGTTATCAATGTGTCAATATACTAATCAACTTACTGATATTTTATCAATAGCTATTGATAATTTTTGTTATAATTAATAATATAATAATAATCAAAAACAATATTAATGGTAATGAATACCAGTAAATGAATGCTTGCAATATGCCAAGCACCATACTGGTTATATTTGATGTTTAATTAACCCTCAAAATGACCCTTATGAAATAAATATCATTTCCCTTTTTGAATTTGGATACTGAGAATTAGAAAGGTTAGTTAACTTGTTTGTCACTTAGCTTATAAGATACTATACAGAATTTAAATGTAGTTTTGTTTGATTCTTAACCACTGTGCTATGTTGTCGTTTTTCTTCCCTTTTAAATTTTTATGTACTTTTATTTTTTTTAATTAAAAAAAATACATTTATTTATTTATTTATGGCTGTGTTGGGCCTTCGTTGCTCTGCGTGGGCTCTCTCTAGTTACTGCGAGCTGGGGCTACTCTTCGTTGCAGTGCACGGACTTCTCATTGTTGTGGCTTCTCTTGTTGCGGAGCACGGGCTCTAGGCATGCAGGCTTCAGTGGTTGTGGCATGTGGGTTCAGTAGTTGTGGCTCACAGGCTTTAAAGTACAGGCTCAGTAGTTGTGGTGCACGAGCTTAGTTGCTCCGCGGCATGTGGGAATCTTCCGGGGCCAGGGCTCAAACCTGTGTCCCTTGCATTGGCAGGCGGATTCTTAACCACTACGCCACCAGGGAAGCCCTGTTTATTTTTTATCTTGTATTTATCTTGTATTCGTCTTTCATAACTTAAGAGGGATGAATATATTTGATCATTTCCAGTATATTTTGTTAATATTTTGTTAATAGTAGAAAGATATTGAATCTGGGTTTAAGAGATAATCAAAATAGGCAATAGAGATTCTGGCAAAAGTAGAAATCACACAGAAAGATAAAATTTCACAGGAAAAGAAAGCTAGAGATATGTGTCAGAAAGTTTTCGAGTGTTTTTAAAAGCACAATTTTATAAAATACTATTTAAAGCACTTTTTATTCATTCTTTTCACACGAATTTTATTCACTTATTTTGTACTCATAATATGGAAAACATTCTGATGGGCATTTAAGGTGAAACAAAAATGCATAGGATATGATTCCTGTCCTCAAGTAACACATTTCTGTGGGAAGGGTGAAATAAGACAAGACAAAAGTCAATGCAATCAAGCACTCTTGGACAACTGTAAGTGCCTTAGCATATCAGAAGCAGAAGTGTTGGGTCATCATAAAAACAACAGGTTACCACATTTACTCATATATTTCCCCCACTTCTTCCACTGAAGTGAGGATTGAGGAAATAATTGGCAGGAATAAAATATTTTCACTTACCACCTGCAGACAGTGTGCAACATAGGGATGATGTGACTATATGGTATAGATAAACATACAAATAGAAAGTATTGAATGAAATAAACATGTATACTACATATTAAATATAATTAACTTCAGGTACCCTAGGCTTTATATTTTGGTATATATCTATAGGAAACATATTTTCCCATCAAAAAAGGCAGAATAAACATTTTCCTTCACCAGTCAATTTTGTGACTGAATATAGCATTGTCAAAGCCAGAAGGAAATCGTGGTAAGATTATTATGAGGAAAGATATTGACTGGAAAGTTATTCTCTGTATGAGGCCAAATAAAACTCAAAGGTAAAGTATGGTGATTACACAGGAAATTAACATTTGTTTCTTTTTTTTTTTTTTTTTTTTTTTTTTGCGGTACGCGGGCCTCTCACTGTTGTGGCCTCTCCCGTTGTGGAGCACAGGCTCCGGACACACAGGCTCAGCAGCCATGGCTCACGGGCCCAGCCGCTCCGCGGCATGTGGGATCTTCCCGGACAGGGGCATGAACCCGTGTCCCCTGCATTGGCAGGCGGACTCTCAACCACTGCGCCACCAGGGAAGCCCTGTTTGCTCATTTGTTTTTACCCATGAGATTGTTGCCCAGCACTATGCCACTCTTTAATTTTTTTTTTGCCAATAAAATGTAGTCTATTTCCTTGCCGAACACTTGTAATCACTACTCGATTCTCTTATATTCTCTTCAAAAATAACCACCATCTTCCTCAAGTCCAAGGCCAGAGATCAAATGAGTTGAAATGGAAAAGAATTACCATGTTTTAAATAGTTACATACTTCAACTCAGTCTTGGTAAAAGGATTTCTTTTTGAAAGAGAAAAAAAATATTGTTTGGAGTGCTCAGATATGAGTCATACTTCACAGCTGATGGTAATTTCCATAATCTCACAAGCAGAAACCAAAGTGTCTTAAATATTCTTAAACATCCTCTCCCTGCATTGTACCTTTCAGGATGTAACCCTCCTTGAATATTAAATTCTCCTGTAGCAATGATGATGTTTATCTAAAAGAAGCTCTGGTAAATAAACGTAGACTGCATTTAATAATTGTTAGTGTTTTAGAGAAACAGGCAGTGTGTGTGTGTGTGTGTGTGTGTATGTGTGTGTAAAAATAACAGATAATTTTTCTTTAAGTCTATGTCAATACTTAAGAACAGTATCTCTGTTTAAAACCACATATTGTATTTTGATTACAATGTAAAAGAAGAATATTTGCAAATGACCTTTCCATGTAATAACTGGCTATAAATTAGCATGGACTCTAGATATAAAACTTAGGTATGAATCCTAACTCTATCATTTACTAGCTTTGTGACCCAGGACAAACTATTCAACCTGTCTGTATCACAGTATTTTCATTTGTAAAATGGAGAAAGCAATAGTACCTACCTGTAGAGTAATTGTTAAGTGTAAGTTTAACATGTAAAGCTACTGCCTAACTAATAGGAGTTATTACATAAATTCTACCTATTATTAATATTCATATTGCCATGAATATTATTAACTGATTTTCCAGAAAAGCTAAACATCCTAATCTTTTAAGTTGGTCATAGGTTCCAGTCTGAAAGAGAGTGACAGTTTTCTACTTTTGCTGTTTTGTCTGTTAAATATTTAATACATAGAGATAATATTTTACTGATACAAGAAGGATTTGATCTGAAGCCTGGCAAGCCATACAAATGCTTTGAAAAACCAGATTACAATGTCATGATAGATGATATACATGGTATTCTTTCAAAGGGAAGACTTTTACTCCCAATTTGATAAGGTGAAACATATTGATAAAGCATAGTACACTGGTATATTTTATTGTATTACCTACAGGTAGATCTTCATTTTTCAAATATATAAAGCAAAATAGAATACATCCAAGAAGTCTAGATAATTAAAATGAATTTGAAAGTATGCAGCAAATAGAAATAACCTTATTCTTACAAGCTAATTATAGTCAGAACTTTGTTTAAGTAGAAGAAGGAAGTGAATCATGTGAATTAACAGATCACTGCTTCTGTTTACTAGATTCCTCACTCCCCCTCCATATTCATTTCCGAAAAGTATTTATTTCACAGGCAAGAATAGAGATAATACTTGGTCCTGAGACTTGCCTCCTTATACTATACTAGGATTGTCTTGATTAAGATTAGAAGGTTTCTAGGAAGTATTAGCAGTTTAGGGGGATTTCATTTCATTTTGCTAGAACCCCCAACAGGGAATCTTTTCTAGAAGTCAGAAAGACAAGTGATAGTAGAGGAAATATATTTTTTGAAATTTTGAAAGCACAGATTCCTTATTTCCAATTTGAGTTAATTTACTTGAAAATATTCAAAAATTATTTTGTGAGGGCCTGCTCTATGTCGGGCAATATTCTGGAGCCTAATACAGCAGTGAATGAGACAATATCCATGTTCCCATGGAGATTAAATTCTAGTAGGGATGTGTGCGGGGGTGGGGGCTGAGGGTAGGGGGCTGGATAAATACACAATATACATAAACTCAGAGAAGATAAAACAGGATAATGGGAGGGCTGATTACTAGAACTGAATTCTAATTTTGGTTGTTAGAGAAGACTTCCCTGAATAGACGACACTTGAGCCAATAACAAAAATAAACCTTAGGGAGATTGGAGGAAGAGAATTTCCTGTGAAAAGAACTGAGAGTGCAACTATCCTGAAGTGATAACTGTGGAGTTTTGGAGAAACCAAAGGAAGGTCAGTGTAAGAAGCAAGATAATATGAGACATGGTCAAAGAAGGAGAAAAGAGGCTTTAGAAGTCACAGTTAGGAGTGTTTTGGATATGGTGTACTCATAGTCTATGTCATGGCTCTCTTTCTCGGTCTAGGGAAAAATCGCTGTATTACCACCTTCACCTGGGCCTTCAGGATTGTACCTTTTCTTGCTTGTCTTTCCTAGGAATATTGTGGGAGGATCTTTTTTTTTTTTGTATATGTATTTTATTTGTCTCATTTTAAATTCATTCTTAATATTATAAAATATTATTATATTATATATATATATATATATATATGCTGTCCCCAATGTTTTGTTACAAACGTTACTGCTATGAACATCCTTGTGAATATCTCTTAGTGAACATTGGCAAGGAGGTGTGTCAGGGAGTATACTTAGGAGTAGAATTGCTGGTTTGTAGGCAATGCCTTATCAACTCTTCTTGATCGTGCCTGATTGCTTTCAGTTGGATGTGAGGATTGTAGCAACAGATTTTTTTTCTTTTTGCGGTACGCGAGCCTCTCACTGTTGTGGCCTCTCCCGTTGCGGAGCACAGGCTCCGGACGCGCAGGCTCAGCGGCCATGGCTCACGGGCCCAGCCGCTCCGCGGCATGTGGGATCTTCCCGGACCGGGGCACGAACCCGTGTCCCCTGCATCGGCAGGTGGACTCTCAACCATTGCGCCACCAGGGAAGCCCACAACAGATATTTTTGAAATCTTTCAGACCATACTGCATAGAAGACTGTCTACAATGTTAAGATTGGGATAACTTGGGGCTGCCTCCTCAGTAGTCATCATTTCTGGTTCTGTACCTATAGAAAGAGCTTTAATACCTGCACAGAGAATCCTGTCCAGTTGCTGGCAAAACTTCTGAAAGTATTCTTCTGATGTCTTGCATTCTCTCTGTCCTGCTCAATTGTTTTTTTCCTTATTTTTCTATTTTAGTTAGTTTACCCTACTGATAAGATGTAACTTCATGGGGGCTATGACAGAGACTTCTATGATACACTCAGCATGACCTTCTTTCACTTGCCAGTGTATTGTCCTTAAACTAAATGTATTTGCCTAAACGTGGTTCCGTCATGATCTTTTTTTTTCTCATGAACATTGCTTGTCCTCAAAAGAATAAATCCTTCTCATACCTATTTCTTTACTCTTTCAGCTAGGTTTCTGTATCACAGGTTAAGCTTAAGCTAACTTCCCTGCTATACTATCACCCTTAAGGCTCAGGTGAGAAGTGAACTGTCTGTACAAGAATCAGTTTCTTGCTACGAAAAACTCAGTCAGCTTCATGATGTTGACTGAAATTGGACTTTAACGGGTTTCATCAAAAAATAACTTTGCAACTTCCCCTCCATTCCACTGGATATTTCATATATTGAAGTTTATCTTATACAAGCTAGTTTTTTAGGTCAATCACTTACTGGCTCACAGTGAATCAGACTCAGATTTGGTATTAAAAAACCACTATAATACATGATGTTCAGTAATCTAAGCCGTTGTACTTTAGGATAAGAGGAAAACTATATGCTTTAGAGAAGTGTTGTGGAATTCTTTGTTCTTTGCAAAGCACAGAAAAGAGAAGAAAGGGTTATATAAATAAATACTATGTGATCCAAGGCAAGAGGACAAGAATTAAAAAACATTTCTTCCAACTCATCTTGAAACAAAACAAAAACACTTTCATATGAAGATGTTATTTTAAAACAGAGAAAACAAAAACTTCAACATCAGTTGCACCATCAAAGTCTCAAAGATCAAGTTCTCAAAGATACAAATACATAGGTATAAAAACCTGATATTTTAATCTTCACGGAAAATTAATGAAGTAATACACAAGACACTTTTGTACCTTTAGATAATAATATGTATGGATGTTACTGGATCCAGACAGTCATACTAATTAGTAAGAGAGCCTTCCTTTAGAATAGATTAAGATCTGCAATAAAAAATAGAGCAAGGAGAGATCAACAAGTATTAATATATATTGATACAATGCGGTTTTAGTCTCCTTTCATTGAATTATTATTTCAGCAAAGGAGATTTTAAATTTGTTTCTCCCAGTTTTATTGAGATATAATTGACATACAACACTGTGTAAGTTTAAGTTGTACAGCATAATGAGTTACCTACATCATGAAATTATACCACAATAAGTTTAGTGAACATCCATCATCTCTATAGATACAAAATAAAAGAAAAAAATTTCTTCCTTGTGATGAGAACTCTTAGGATTTACTCTATTAATCTTTTGTATACAACATACAGCAGAGTTAATTATATTAATCATGTTGTATTGGGTTGGCCAAAAATTTCATTTGGGTTCTTCTGTAACATGTTGCGTGAACGAACTTTTTGGCCAACCCAATATATTACATGCCTAGTACTTATTGATATTTATCTTATAACTTGAAGTTTGTACCTTTCGATCAACTTCATTCAATTCACCTCCCCCAACTCCCTAATTCTGATAACCACAAATCTGATCTCCTTTTCTGTGAGTTTGTTTTTATTGTTGTTCTTGAAGTATAATTGACCTACGAACTATGTTATTTCCTGGTGCTCAACATAGTGATTTGACATTTCTATATATTACAAAATTATCACCACAATAAGCCTAGTTACTATCTGTCACCATACAAAGCCATTACAGTATATTGAGTACATTCCATGTTCTGTAAACTTCATCCTGTGCTCATTTAATTTGTAACTGGAAGTTCATAACTCTTAATCTCCCTCACCTATTTTATTCATCCCCTCAACCTCCTCCCCTCTGGCAGCCACCTATTTGTTCTAGTATCTATGAGTCAGATTCTGGTTTGTTATATTTTTTCATTTGTTTTGTTTCTTAAATTTTGTATAGAAATAAAATCATATAGTATTTGTCTTTATCTGTCTGACATACTTCACTTAGCATAATGCCCTCTAGGTCTATTCATTTTCTCACAGGTAGTAAAATTTCATTGTTTTTTATGACTAAGTAATATTATATATACCACATTTTCTTTACCCATTCATCTATCAATATCTGTCTATAGATAGATCTATCTATAATCTATCAACAATTAGGTTGTTGCCATATCTTGGCTATTGTGAATAATCCTGCAATGAACATGGGGTACATATTTTTTTCCAATTAGTGTTTTTGTTTTCTTTGGGCAAATACCCGGAAGTGGAATTGCTGGATCCTATGGTAGTTCTACTTTTAATTTTTTGAGGAACCGCCATACTATTTTCCACAATGGCTACACCAATTTACATTAGCCCAAGAGTGCACAAGGGTTCCCATTTCTTCACATTTCTTCACCAACATTTGTTGTTTATTATCATTTTGGTAACAGCCATTCTGACATGTGTGAGGTGATATCTCATTGTGTTTTTTTTTTAAAACCATGATTGGATTTTTTTAAAAAAATACATTTATATATTTATTTATGGCTGCGTTGGGTCTTCATTGCTGCACATGGGCTTTCTCTAGTTGTGGCGAGTGGGGGATACTCTTCGTTGCAGTGTGTGGGCTTCTCATTGCAGTGGCTTCTCTCGTGTGGAGAGTGGGCTCTCGGCATGCAGGCTTCAGTAGTTGTGGCACGTGGGCTCAGTAGTTGTGGCTCGTGGGCTCTAGAGCACAGGCTCAGTAGTTGTGGCTCATGGGATTAGTTGCTCCACAGCATGTGGGATCTTCCTGGACCAGAGCTTGAACCCTTGTCCCCTTCATTGGCAGGCGGATTCATAACCACTACGCCACCAGGGAAGTCCTCTCATGGTTTTGATTTTCATTTCCCTGATGATTAGTGATGTTGACCATCTTTTCATGTGCCTTTTCATCTATATGTCTTCTCTGGAAAAAGGTCTATTCAGGTCCTCTGCCCCTTCTTTATTTGGGTTGTTTGTTTATTTGATGTTGAGTTGTATGGTTTCCTTGTATATTTTGGATATTAACCCCTTATCGGATACATCATTTACAAATATCTTCTCCCATTCAGTAGGCGACTTTTTCATTTTTTTGGTAGCTTTCTTTGCTGTGCAAAAGCTTTTTAGTTTGACTTTGTTTATTTTTGCTTTTATTTCCCTTGCTTGGGGATACATATCCAAAAAATATTGCTAAGACTGTTGTCAAAGAGTGTACTGCCTATGTTTTCTTCTAGAATTTTTATCGTTTGAGATCTTACATTTAAGTGTTTAATCCATTTTGAGTTTATTTTTGTATATGGTTTCAGAAAGTAGCCCAGTTTGATTCTTTTGCATGTGGCTGTACAGTTTTCCCAACACCAATTATTAAAGAGGCTGTCTTTTCCCCATTGTATATTCTTGCCTCCTTTGTCATAGATTAATTGACCATAAGTGCTTGGGTTTATTTCTGGGCTCTCTATTCTGTTCCATTGACCATTGTGTCTGTTTTTGTTCCAATAGCATACTGTTTTGATTACTGTAGCTGTGTATAGCTTGATCGAGGAGTGTGATACCTCTAGCTTTGTTCTTCTTTCTCAGGATACTTTGGGCTATTCAGGGTCTTTTGTGTTTCCATACAAATTTTAAAATTATTTGTTCTGGATCTAGACCTAGGCTTTCTTCATATTACTGCTTCTGCCCTGGGTCTTGGAGTGAGTGAGATTTTGTGTGTGCCCTTTAAGAGTTTAGTCTTTATTTCCTACAGCCCTATACATCTCCCAAAGGTAAGCCCTGCTTTTCCTTCAAAGCCAAATGTTCTGGGGGCTCATCTTCCCAATGCAGGATTCCAGAGCTGGGCACCCGGATGTGGGGCTTGGATCCCTTGCTCCTTGGGGAGAATCTCGGCAACTGTAATTATTCTCCCGTTTGTGGGTTACCCACCTGGGGCTATGTGTCTTGTCTATACTGCATATCTGTCCCTCTTACTCATCTCATTGTGGTTCCTTCTTTATATCTTTAGTTGTGGAATATTTTTTTCTACAAGAATTCAGGTCATTCTTATCAATAGCTGCTCTGTAAGTGGTTGTAATTTTGGTGTGCCCATAAGAGGATGTAAACCCAGGGTCTTCCTACACCTCCATCATGGACACTCTCTCAAGATTTTGAATATTATTTTTGAGATTTAGAAATATAACCAATACAAGGAAGTGATGCCCAAATACCTCAGCCTTGCTACCCTAGCAAGTTCCCCTAGAAGTCTTTTCTGTAATTTGATTGAGAAAATCTTGTATTTCACTGAGTTTCTGCAAATCTTTTCAAATTTTCTCATAATAGAGGACTCACACACAGGCTGAGAAAATTCCCTGCCCCTTTTATTTTACCTTGTCTTTATTTCCATATGATTTTCTTAATTAATTGTTTAATTAAAATTAAAATATGCTGATTGTAATGAATGAAACAATCAAAAGATACATTAAAAAAAACAGTTAAGAATTTTCTGGGCTTCCCTGGTGGCACAGTGGTTAAGAATCCGCCTGTCAATGCAGGGGACACGGGTTCGAGCCCTGGTCCAGGAAGATCCCACATGCCTCGGAGCAACTAAGCCCAGGCGCCACAACTACTGAGCCTGCACTCTACAGCCGGCGAGCCACAACTACTGAGCCCATGTGCAGCAACTACTGAAGCCCACGCACCTAGAGCTCATGCCTCGCAACAAGAGAAGCCACCGCAATGAGAAGGCCGCGCACAGCTACGAAGAGTAGCCCCCGCTCGCCGCAACTAGACAAAGCCTGCACACAGCAACAAAGACCCAGTGCAGCCAAAAATAAAATAAATAAAGTTATAAAGAATCTTCTTTGCCCCTCTCTTCATACTCCCTTGGGGTACACCCCTCCATACTGTTCTCTGTCCTCAAACATATAAAGTGCTCTGTGATTTTGACAAGAGAATATTCAGTATTTCACTGTGATAGTCTTTACTGTAGATGATCATTGCTTTTTAATAAAATACTTTAAAAGTAAAGAAAGGAGTCTTTTTGATGTTTCTTTGGGAAAATGAGCAATTCAGTGTTGTGAGGTGCTGAGCCATGCTGTTGACTTAGAGGTTTTCAAGTCCTTTGTGAAAAAAACCATTGAATTGAAATAAGGGGCCCAGTGACTCTGGCTGGTAGAGACAAGCCTGAGCACGAGTCAGGAGGTGCAGGCATGAGCTTGACTATCTTTAGCCCATTAGGCTTAAAAAATCTTTTGAAACCAGAATCAGCTATGCCAAGATGTTATCCTGGGACAAAAAATATATTAAGCTATTAATTGTCACTGAGAGGTATACTAAAAATACATTTAACCTGATAACCCCACTTGTTTTTATTTCCAATAAAACAGAATAAAAAGGACAGTGCTCTTGGATGATATTCTAAAAGTTCAATTATATAATAGATTGTTCAGAGCCCTCTGTGTGAAAAATAGTTGTTTCAAGTTTACAACATGTAAATATGACTGTGTGTATTTATATTCTGCATGCATGTCTCTATATCTGTAATCAAAGATTATATCCAACCTATCAGTATGGAATGCAAACTTTACTTGGACCACTGATATTTCCAAGATTCTTAAGCTATTTACTAAAAATGTGATGCTTGCTTTCTGCCTTATGTATAATCAGTGACAGATTTCTTACTGGTGTTCAAGGTGTTTACTACCTCAGTCTACATATTTACGAACACAATTTTGTTTATACATATTCAGTTGTTCTTACACTTGCATAGCTGTCTCCATAATGTTGATTTACAGGTGCATGAATAAAAAATATGCTCTTGAATGTAAATCAAAGTAAGACACAATTTAAGTATTAAATTTCGAATTTGATCGAAAGTTTATTTCCTGCTGGATTTACTTATTTAACAGAAAAAGTTTACTTATTTAATAGAAATTTACTTATTTAATAGAAATGTAATTTACAAAATGTAATTTACAAAATGGCAGTGTGAATTTATAAATTTCCATAAAGATAAGTTAAAAGAGATGTATACAGGACCAAACATTTAACTAATTGAGCTAAACAAAATCTTGAGAGAATGGATGTCTATATAAGATGGCAGAAAAACATAAAACAGAGCTTATAGTGAATCACAAGCTGAATTTTAGTCACACAAAATTCACAGTTTGAAAAAAAGAAAGAGTAAGCATGACATTGAGAGACAGTGAAAAACAGAATACTGACAGGTCCCATCTATCAAAGGTCTATGAAAACCTTTGTTTCCATTTTTTTTGTAAACAGAATGAAATTTTTTAGAAAATGTAGGTCAATATTGTCTTACCATTCCAGGGCTTCACCAACATTTACTACTCTTCTTTATTTTAAAGAAATGTTAAGTTTTAAATAATGCCACATTTACCTTTGACATCTTGGGAAAGTCTTATCTACCTTAACCGTTTCTCACGATTTCCCCCATTTCTATTTTTTCCCTTTTCTGATCTCTGCTCCTTTCCTAAACACCTCACCTAACCCTGACCACTCACAACTTTTAATAGGATGGGACCTTCAGGAGTCTGTTCCTTGCCTTTTTCAGTCACTGCAAGAAGCCCTGTTAAGCCTGTCAGATAAAAGTACAAGACACGACTTAAATTTGATTTTCAGATAAATATATGATTTTTTTTGGTATAAGTATATCCCATGCTATGGTTGGGATACACTTATACTGAAAATAAGTATTCCTTGCTTTTCTGTAATTCAAATTTAATCTGTAGTCCTTTATTTTATTTGCTAAATCTGACAAGCCTATCTGCTGGACTATTGCCACAACACAGGAAATGCCACCCACAGCTGATCCTAACTGTTTTGCCGTAAGCCTGCTTTTGGTTTTAAGGTTCGTTGGATTTGCTGGCAAAATAACCACTCGTTTCACACAAATAAACAGTTCTGATCAATTCTTTAATGAAAAGTGATTTAGCTTAATTTTAATATACAATCATTAGAAGGAAAGGAATAAGAATATTAGAGAAACATAATAGGATATACATCACCAAATTGGGCCGGCACCCACGTCCAGATCCAAACAGCAGTTGGAAAGTCCCAAGTAACAGCAGTCTGGAGCCCGGGGTCCCAGGCGGTGCATCCACCCCATGGGTGAGACTTCAGATTGGAGTTCTGGGGGCTTCCACTTATAATTCCAGGCCACAAACTGATATTATCAGTTTGTGCACAAAAATGCAGCTCTGGTTCAGTTGTAACAATGCTGTTAATTTCATCTTGAGTCACAAGACTTTCCAGACCCCGGGGGACTGCCCAGGTCCCTAGGGCTCAAGAAATTCCAAGACCCGCTCCCTTTCTTATTGTAAGCGCCGTTTGACTTGTTAGTAGCAATTGTTAGGTGTGCAAGAAGGTGCACAGTCCAGGCAAGGTCACAGGTTGATCAGAAGCCTGCTTCTGCCTCTGAAGCCTGAACAAGACTACTTTATTAATTTTCCCAACACCAACCACGACATATATTTAGGAATGATTGTCCCAGGAGGAGGTGTTGCAGGTGACAGTCGTCACTGTACTTTGGAAGAAGCTGGGGTGGTGGCAATAATCATTAATCATCTTAATTCAGTTTTCTGGTGGTTCAAACACACCTTGAAGAGTTGCTTAGTTTTTCAGCAACTTAGGGGAAACTTAGCATGTCTCATGATATTTCTGGTTATTTTTAGGTGATCAAAAAATTTTTATGATCTTTATTTTAAAAATCGGTTTTAATTTAGTAATGACTATGTCCTGTATAGAATAATGGTCAAATGCTTATAGCTTTTAAAAAATTTTATGGCTTTTCTCCTTGTCTAGCATGGGACTTCTGAAGACTACCCCCCACCCCCGCAAAGTAGAAAAGATCAGACAGTTTCTCCTTCATTTACCTACCTGTCTTCCCCACTCAAAAGGCTGCTTCTGGCTTATTTGGTTTAAACATGGGTGGAGGAAGAATAGTGGGAAAAGAAGGAGTAGAGGTAAGGGGTGAAACATTTATGAATTTTCTAGGACTAAATGGTCTAGCATTGGCACCACTGGGCTTGGAATATGTTCTAATTAAAGGACACTTTGAGATTCCTAACTTGTTATGAATTTCTAGCTTTAAGGTCCCCTAGTCATGGGGGTCTCCATCTGCCTGTTTCTTTGTTTTCTTAATATCTGTCACTGAACTAGATTTGGGTCCACTCACCCATACACCGTAAAGCTAATCTACTGACACCAGGTTGTGGTGAAGGAAAGCGCAGCATTTATTGCAGGCACCAAGCAAGGAGTACAGGTGGCTAATGTTCAGAAGACCCAAACTCCCCAAACTCCCTCTTTTAGGGAAGAGTTTTTAAAGGCAAAGTGAGGGAGGGTAGTCACAGGATTCATGATCAGCTCCTGCAGAATTCTCTGGTTGGTAGGGAGGTAACAGGGCAGTGTGACAGAGGTTAACATTATCAATCCTCAGGCTCCAGCCATTGTGGCGGCTGTGCCTCATTATCGTCGTGTGGTTAGCTTCTTCTATCTGGTGGGGGTTTTAGTGTCTGTAAAGCAACTCAGGCATGTGCATCACACACTGTTATCTATGTCCTTCAGGGAAGAACTAAAGATTCTGTGACTGCTGTATGGCTGATTTACTGTTTAAATTGTTACTAGTTCTCCTAGTCCAACTGCTATTTTTTTTTTTTACTACATGTCCACATTCTTTCAATTGTTCATTCTTCAGCTAGCCATCTGTGACTCAGGGAAGGCCTGGGAGACTAAAGCTTTTCTACAAACAAGAGGTAGGCAGAGGACATTGTGGTGGGGTGGGGGCCATCTGTCCTGGGATGGCCCCATAGAGTCCTGTTAGATTACTATCTATCTTTTTATCACTAGGCAAGCTATGGTCCATTCCAAGCTGCCTTCTTCTGAGTTCTTTCTACCATTCTAGGTTGTCCTTTTTTTTTTATTGGAGTATAACTGCTTTACAGTGTTGTGTTAGTTTCTGCTATACAATAAAGTGAATCAGCTACCTGTATACATATGTCCCTTCCCTCTTGGACCTCCCTCTCCAACCCCCATCCCATCCATCTAGGTCATCACAGAACACCGAGCTGAGCTCACTGTGCTATACAGCAGATTCCCACTAGCTATCTATTTTCCACATGGTCGTTTATTTATGTCAAACCTAATCTCCCAATTCATCCCACCCTCCCCTTCCCCCACTGTGTCCATATGTCTGTTCTCTACGTCTGTGTCTCTATTCCTGCCCTGCAAATAGGGCAGTACCATTTTTTCTAGATTCCACATATATGCATTAATATATGATATTTGTCTTTCTCTTTCTCTGACTTACTTCACTCTGTATGACAGACTCTAAGTCCATCCACATCTCTACAAATGACAACCCAATCAAAAAATGGGCAGAAGACATAAATAGACATTTCTCCAAAGAAGACATACAGATGCCCAAGGGACACATGAAAAGATGCTCAACATCACTAATTATTAAGAAATGCAAACCAAAACTGCAGTGAAGTATCACCTCACACTGGTCAGAATGGCTATCAACAAACCTACAAACAATAAATGCTGGAGAGGGTATGGAGAAAAGGGAACCCTCTTGCACTGTTGGTGGTCCTTTTGAAGAGCAATGTATATAAGCATTATTTCATCATGCTGTGAGCATATTTTGTTCATGGGGAACATTTATCTATCCTTGTCCCTGTCAAAGGTACAAAGTAAAGCTTAATCCCAGTGTTCCTCTCTGAGTAGCTGCGTTGATTGTCCTTTAGATCTTCATGCATGAGTAGGTACCAGTCTACTCTGACCCACAGCTCCAACAGTCACAATACAAGCTTTTCCCATGGTCTCATCGAGCCTTTTCTCTTGGCATGAGATGCAAAAAAGCCACTCCAGCCTGCCTTTTCTCCATGGTGGAACTCAAAGTGCACCTCATTCTCTTACCCCAAATCTTTAGATCCTTAATGTGGATGAGGAAAAATAATTGCAAAATTTTTTTGGAACTGTCCTTTGCAAATATGGAATTACCAACCTGTATTGGATATGAAAATGTTGACTTCTATTTTCTTGGGACCCTGAGTGAAACAGACTAAAGTCAAAGACTTAAATGGTTTAATTTAGACAGACTGTTAAGTGTATTTACCTAGATTCTTTGACATTCTTAGAATTAGCAGGTAAACATTATGGATTCAGGTTAAAATTTTCAACTCAGTGTCCTTGGACACAATCAACTGAGACTGTGACGTTGTACACAAAGCAGATTGCCACTGATCCATGACTTAGTCCAGTTAGAATGTCTGTGGATGTCCTCAGCTCATTTCTTTTTTTCTTTTTTCTTTTTTTTCTCGGTACGCGGGCCTCTCACTGCTGTGGCCTCTCCCGTTGCGGAGCACAGGCTCCGGACGCGCAGGCTCAGCGGCCATGGCTCACGGGCCCAGCCGCTCTGCGGCACGTGGGATCCTCCCGGACCGGGGCACGAACCCGTGTCCCCTGCATCGGCAGGCGGACCCTCAACCACTGCGCCACCAGGGAAGCCCCCTCAGCTCATTTCTTAATCAGCGACTTTTGTAAAAGTAGTGAGGACAGAAATATTTTAGAGATTAGTTCTTATATATACATAGACCGTTTTCTAAAGAAAGGATACTTAGGGTCAATACTTGAGCATTTGCCCTTTAGAAAGGGAAAAATTCAGAGTGTAAAAATATAAAATAGTACATTGGCATTCATAGCAGGATGCTTGCATTGACAAAATTTATAGTGTTTTTGAAGAGAAGTAATGAGAACTTCTTTGCAGCTTCAGTAGCAATGTATAATACAGCACAATGAAAAATGGTATTTTAATTTTCATGCATGACCTCCACCAGAAGTGTTAATCCTGTGCTAGACCCTATAATTCTCCAACTGTTTGAGGTGAAAGAAAAATGATATTCCATGTCTTTCACAGCTAGAGCATATGTTTTGGAGAATCTAGAGGGTGGAAGAATTCATGTATTAAAGAGCAAGGCCCACCTGGAAAAATCCAAGTGTTTTACAATTGAACAGGACATTAAGCAATGGATTATTACATCAAGTACTAAACTTAAGAGCAAGTGCTGCATTTAAAATAGGTTAAAAGGTAAAATTATTAAAATTTGATTATATTTACCAAAGACATTATTACAGTGATTAAAGTTTTGAAGGTATATTACTTAAAATAGTCAAAGCATTTTGCCACAGTCAAAAGTTTTTACAAAAGGTGAATTTAAAGGGTGCATAAGAATTTCTGTGTTAGATAGGAAGATCAGGTTTATAAATAAGATATGTTAGTTCTGAGAGACCCAAATGTAGGACTTAGAAACTGAATGTGCCTTGTGTCATTACCCTGAGGACAGATAAAACATAACTCAAACTATTGACGTCGTCTCTGATAATACCTAGAAAGTATCCTCTTTCCTCAGAATGACTGTTAATTTCAAGTTTATGAGGGAAATTAGTCAGAGAGACACACAAGCTCACCTCAAGCTTTGTTATCTGAAAGACAGTCATACGTGAAGGTCAGATGAAGTTCAGGAGCTCAAATATCCACAGGGGACTTTTGGGAAAATTGGTAAAGCAAACAGCTTATGAGTTCATAGAATGGCACTGACTCTGAGGCTTAGCGTGAGAGAAACTCTGGAAAAGGGTGCATCCTGGAATCCACAAAAAGGGGCATTAAGCACCCAGCTCCTGCTGACTATAGCCATGTAGGCTAACAGCCTAGCATCACTGCATTTTCTAATTTTTCAAAAAAAAGGAACATGGATTTTTATGTGAAAATTTTCAGTGGTTGAACATTAGGAAGGAATGCAATACTTTTTGAACACCAGTGGCCAAACGGAACCCATCAATGGTCTTGGTGTGCCTGGGAGATGCTCATTTGAGACCACTGGTCTTTATTTATCTGTGTGTCTCAGACTGTTGTCCTTGGCCCACATGCCTCAAAATCACCCCAGACTCCTGAATCTTCTAAGATCCCAGTCTGCTCCCATGAGCACCCTTTACTGCTCTTTATAGTCACAACCCTTGTTTGCATGAAACTATTAACAAAATGAAAAGGCTGCTTACTGAATGGAGAAGATATTTGCAAATGGTAAGGCTGATAAGGTGTTAATATCCAATGTATTCAAAGAACTCAAACAACTGAGCACCAAAGAAAACAACCAACCAATTAAAAAATGGGAAGAGGCCTGAATAGACCATTTTCCAAAGAAGACATACAGATGGCCAACAGACACATGAAAAGATCCTCAATGTCACTAATCATCAGGGAAATGCAAATCAAAAGCACAATGAGATATCACCTCACACCCGTCAGAATGGCTATTATCAAAAAGATAACAAATAACAAGTGTTGGCAAGGATGTGGAGAAAAAGGAAGCCTCATGCGCTGTTGGTGGGATTGTAAATTGGTGCACCCACTGTGGAAAACAGTATGGGGATTCTTCAAAAAATTAAAAATAGAACTACCATATGATCCAGCAGTTTCACTCCTGAGTATTTATCCAAAGAAAACAAAAACACTAATTTGAAAAGATATATGCACCCCTGTGTTCATTGCAGCATAATTTACAAGAGCAAAGATATGGAAGCAACCTAAGTGTTCATCTATATATTAATTGATAAACAAGGTGTGATATATATATGTATAATGGAATATTGCCCAGTCATGAAAAAGAATGGAAATCTTGCCATTTTCAACAACATGGATGGACCTAGAGGGTATTATGCGAAGTGAAATAACTCAGGCAGAGAAAGACAAATCCTGTATGATTTTACTTATATGTGGAATCTAAAAAACAAAACAAATGAACAAACATAACAAAACAGAAACCGACTCATAGATATAGAGAACAAAAAAGTGGTTGCCAAAGGGGAGGAGTGTGGGGGTAGGAGAGAAATAGGTAAGGGACATTTAAGTGACTTCCAGTTACAAAATAAATGAGCCATGGGGATGAAATGTACAGTGTGGGGAATATAGTCAATAATTATGTAATATTTTTGTATGGTGAGAGATGGTAACTAGACTTACCCTAGTGATCATTTTGAAATGTATTGAAATATTGAATCACTATGTTGTATAACAGGAACTAACATAGTGTTGTAGGTCAATTACACTTCAAAAACAAGCACACAATTAACTCATAGAAAAAGAGATCAGATTTGTGGTACCAGAGGTGGGGTTTGGGAGTAGGGGGAATTGGACGAAGGTAGTCAAAAGATAGAAGCTTCCAGTTATCAGATAAATAAGTACTGATACTAGGGATGTAATGTAAAGTACAATAAATATAATTATCACTGCTGTATGTTATATATATGAAAGCTATTAAGAGAGTAAATCTTAAGAATTCTGAGCACAAAGAAAAATTTTTTTTTTTCTTTTTATTTTGTGTCAAAATGGGACAATGGATATTCACTAAACTTACTGTGGTAATATTTCATGATGTATGTAAATCAACTTTATGCTGTACATCTTCAGTTTATTGTGCATAGAAGAACAGTTCCTGACTGGGAGTATTCAAACCACTAGTGGAGTGAAGCACAGAGGCATGTTGTTCTAGGACAGCTTATACAGTGGAAACATGGAAGCTGTTTAATCTTTATAATGATTGGTTGTAGCATTAGGGTTTTTCCAATGACAGGGGATTGGCTAAAAGATTATGTCATTTTTGGAAAACAATTTAGGTGTTGTTTATGATTTTCAGAGGCATTTACAAGAAACAACACAAATTAAATTTTGCTTATGTTGCAAGATAAGCTAAATTAGGTTTCACTTACCTGGTTTTGTGTGTTCAAGGAATTTTTCAACTCTGGTGTCCATTTTGTATTTTATTTTGACAGAGATGATGATTAAACACATAATGAAGGTAACTTTCCCTGTGCCAAATAAAAGTCTAAGCCTGTGGTTTGAATGTACATAGGCATAAATTGTGATATTCCTAAAATAAATCTCCTCCTCTTCCCCCTCCCCTCCACTCCCTCTCCCTCCTTCTTCACTGCAGAGAATTTAAAACATTTCTGTAAATTATTTGGCATTTTCCCATTAAAAACTGGAGCCTAATTTCCCTCCTCATGAATGTAGGAATGTAGGCCAACCTTAATAGCTTTCATATATAACATACAGCAGTGATAATTATATTTATCGTGCTTTACATTACATCCCTAGTATCAGTACTTATTTATCTTATAACTGGAAGTTTCTATCTTTTGACTACATTCGTCCAATTCCCCCTCCTCCCAAACCCCACCTCTGGTACCACAAATCAGATCTCTTTTTCTATGAGTTAATTCCTTCTAATTATTAGAATGGGTTGAGAGTGGCACTGTGTGGGTTTTCATGCTAGATCATAAAAGGCATATACCTTCTGCTTAACCTCTTTCTCTCTCTCCCTTTGTCTTTCAGAACTTGTGCTTTTTATAGTAAGAAGTCCAGCTACCCTGAAGCAACCATTCTAAAGAGACCATATTGAGACTGTACATAAGAGAAAGATGCCTAAGGAGGGGCTCTTCTAGACTCCTGTTGTTTGAGCTCTCTAATTATCAACCTACCAACATCAATAGGTGGGTGAATAAGCCTTTGGATGACTCCACTCCTCTGCATGCAATCAGACTTCTTCTGAACTTTTGGAAAAGCTCAAACTTTTTTATTGCCTTCAACTTCATCTTCTCCCACTCAAAGTGTCAACCTCCATCCTAAATGCTTCCCAGTCGTCCCGAAACATAGACTTTACCTCTGACAATTGTTATCTCTCCTGTCATACCCCTAGTCAATGACAGTATAAGACCAAGTTAGCTCCTTAAGATATACAAAGCTAGTTATTTTCTCAGGTGGAACTGGAAAAAAGGGTTGCTAGCATTAGTTTACTTCTTTCTTAATAACTCACCTTGGTGGATCTGAGTAGAATCAATGAACCTGAATTGTTCAGAAGGATGCTCTGGGGGTACTTACGCATTGCATTGGAAGTTTGGGCATTTAGAGATGGTGCTTTCTGTTGCTTTTTAATTCCCTGCAGAATATAATACAGTGAAGCTTCAATGAATTGGAACATATGGAATATGGTTATTAACAAACATCATTTTGAATTTAACATTTACTAAATTTTGTTCTTGATTTTGTGTTATCTTGATTTTAATTATACATTTTAATAAAAATGTATTTAATCTCTCCTTGATGCCTGGGGACACTGAATAAATATCCTCAGGCTTACTGCTCTCAATCTTAGAACTGAACCTGTATTGACTGCAAGATAGCCTAAAAAGTTACCTGTAATATGTTATTATCACTGGGTTGCAAAATATTTTTCTATTAAATGAGAATAAGGATCCTTCAGAAATTACAGAGAAGACATTATGTGGTTGTTAGCAAAGATATGGACTTCTGGGAAAATTTCTTAACAAACTTTCATCTTGGCTTGTGACTCTTGAGAGATCCTAGAGCCAGAGAAACCAAAGTGATTTAGCAGCCTTTTCTAAAAGCGGGCTTTTATTTCTGTATTTATTTATTTATTTATTTAAAAGCAGTCCTTCTCCTCTTCTTGTTTTCAGAAGAGACAGACCATTCTTACAAAACTGGGACTGGTTAACCATCATCCCTCCTATTTTAACTCAAGGCCTGGTGGGCGGTTGTCTCCCGTATGAAAGTTACTGAGCAGACGTGCTGGACTCTGCCAAGACAGAGAGAGAGGGACTGGGAACAGATGACAAAGGTAAGACGAGGCGTGCAGAGGCAGCATGGCAAAGATGTATAACTTTTCTGTGCTTCTGGGAAACAGTGCAAAATGTTGACTGAGGTTAAACAATCATGGTAATACTTAGTTTTAAAATGAAGAGGACTGAGTCTTAAGAGCTGGAATGACACTTCTAATAACCAAAGGTGACAGAAAAAATGAATAGAATCAAACTGAACTGCCACTAAAGATGACTGCCATTCGGCAGAAAAGGGGTGAGGGATGGTTAACAGATCAGATTCGTAGAAGTTATTGGAAAATAAGATTGTTCCATGTTTATACCCCTGTGAGTCAAGTCTATTCAGTCAAACTGAATATACTTCTTTGCACACTGTCTCTTGTGATTTGTCTTTTTGTCCTAAAAATAGGTGTTGAAACAACACTGATTAACTGTAGTCTGGTGAGTGGGTTCTATTTCCTAGAGGTTTTATTGGCTATTGATGTGTGGTAATGGCACCTTCAATATATAGACTAATTTTTCCCATCACTCATGAAATAAACTAAGAGCAAGGCGGGAATGTGGAGATTATAATGACAACAAACGTAGAAAAATATCACAGTGAGGAAAGAATTAAGCTTGTAAATATAAAGAGGTATTAGGCAAACTTTATTGGTCAGTATTTGTGTGTGTGTGTGTGTGTGTGTGTGTGTGTGTGTGTGTATGAGCCTAATAATATTTTTAAGCTATCGTCAAGGTAAATGAGCTAAGTAAAAAACTGATGTTTAAGATGTGTTTATCAGCTAATATAGCAACAAATGACTCAAATTAAAATCTAAGGTGAAAGATGTATGTGTTTAAATTGGTAATATAGTACACCTATATTCTGGATCAGTTTTTTAGTATTTCACTATTTTTTAATATGAATTTGATACATATTTGATACATATTTTTATCTGAATTTGATAGATATTTGATCATGAACCCCATGATAAAATTTTATCACACTACCATAACTTCTTGATGGTTCAGGACACATGATTTCAAGCCTTCTATTATGATATCTCCATGAATTTAGTCATTCCTGTTGTTCCAGGTATCCTAGTTTTCAGGTAAAACTGCTTTGTAGCAAGGCCTTTTAGCAACATATTTTAGCAATTATATTATTTTAGTATAAGATGTTCTCTATCAAGTTTCCACCTTTTGGCTAGTTTCACAAGTCCTACCCTAGAAATTATTATTCATATAAGATACTAGTCATAAAAAAGGAGTAAGTGGAACTAATTTCTTTCCATTTCTGAATTTCATTATATCTGTTGGTGCACACTAATTTCCAAGTTATGAATTTCTCAGTGATATTACTTTTACATAAAAATGATTTTTAAAATAAAGTTAAAAATCATAAAGATATACTATAATGATTTGATGAAGGATAGTGACTTGTACCTCATTTTTGGTAGTAAGAATCTGTACTTTAGAAATTAATTTTTAAGTGTATACTAGCAATACTTACTATTTTTCAAGATGAATTTCTATAGATACAGCACTTTATCTGAAGTATAACAAACATTATCTGCAGTGTAAGGTCACGTTCAAAAAAGACCTCAAAAGAATTCATTGTGAATTTTCTCTGGTAACTTGATTTAAGTTCAATAAAGCTAATGAGAAAAATGAAATAATTTTCATAAATAATCAGAAATAACTTCCCAGAGTTCACTGGAATGAAACTATGTAACTCTGGGACACCATAAGAAATGAGATATTTTATGAATATTGTTTATTTAGAAATTTGTAAAGCATGAGGAATTTCTAAAATATAATTTTGAAAATGAGGCAATCAAATGATTATTTTTTTACATAATCATGAGTAGAATTGAGGATGAAAATCATCAGAACCAATATAATAATAAACATAATTGAGCTCTCAATATGGCAGTACTATATAGGCAGTACAGTAAGTACTTCACATGTATTTGAACGTTCCGTCCTAACAATAGTCTTATAAGGTAAGTAGAGATGTGCCAGAGCAGATTTGTACTGGCTTATGAGAACCAGTAGTTAAATTTTTAGGAATTTTGTTAGTTAGTTGGTATCAAGTTGTAGTAGTTTGAAAGTTGCCATAGTGGAATAATTTACACCATGGAAGTCAGTAAGCACTACAAAGTATGGCTACCCACCCCACCCTCTTCCCCAAGGGCCAGTTGTTAAACATTTGCCAGCATACCACTGGACAGATACTATTGTTACCCCTATGTTGCAAATGAGAAGATTGAGACATAGAGGGGTTAAGTTTCCCAAAGACTCAACACTGAAACAACATGGTAGATGTGGAGTTAATCCATGTGGTCTGCTATCCTGCTTCAATAAGTAGAAAACTTAGGAAATTTTGAGAAAAGATCTAGTCAATTTAGGCTGTAGCTGACTCATTCCACAGAAGCCTATTTTCCCATTCACTGTGATAGCAGTTGTTTCCAACACAAGGTGGAAGACTTTCTGCCACTTAGACTAAGATTCCATTGGAAAGGTAGTTGATTCATTCCATGGCTGAGCTGTCCACACAGGACTTCATTTTCACGGTCAAGGTTCAGGGCATCATTCCCTCTCTACTGGATGATGACAACACCTTCCTCTAGGTTTACCTCCTCAAATCCATTCTTTTCCCTGCAGCTAGAGGACCGTTCAAAACACGAATCTAGTCATGTCATTTGATTTTAAATACTTTCAAGGATTTTCCATTGTTCTCGGGATCAAGTTCAAATTTTCTGGTCATTGGGGTTCTGGCTCCCACTTACCATCCCACTTTATTTCTTACAGTCCTATTTACTATTCTATATGCTGAACTACCTGTAATTCTTCTAATGTCTGCTTCTGCCTCTGCACCTCTTACTGTCTCTCATGTTTCAGTAGCAGTTCTTTTTTTTTTTAAGAAGATGTTGGGGGTAGGAGTTTATTAATTAATTAATTTATTTTTGCTGTGTTGGGTCTTCGTTTCTGTGCGAGGGCTTTCTCTAGTTGCGGCAAGTGGGGGCCACTCTTCATCGCGGTGCGCGGGCCTCTCACTATCGCGGCCTCTCTTGTTGCGGAGCACAGGCTCCAGACGTGCAGGCTCAGTAGTTGTGGCTCACGGGCCTAGTTGCTCCGTGGCATGTGGGATCCTCCCAGACCAGGGCTCGAACCCGTGTCCCCTGCATTAGCAGGCAGATTCTCAACCGCTGCGCCACCAGGGAAGCCCTTCAGTAGCAGTTGTTGAACATTCCTAGTCTTCCAGGCAGCACAGGAATTAGGACCATGGGAACATTTTCTGCATATTAAAAATATAACTTTACAGGTATTACACATTTTATATATGTATCATCTATTCATTTTTATTTAAAGTCCTTTTCTTCTATTGTTTAATTAGGTAATGATTTGATAAATAGTAGCCAGCACTTTTTCATTCATAAGTATTGATTCCTGTTTAGGTAATTTGCATTTATATGTACTTGGTTCTTTCTCCCTCTATCGACCCTCTACACCCCAATAAATTGAATTTCAGACAAATGTGGAAACATGCAATACTAGGGAAAATTATTTCCTACCTCTATTTCTTGTGACTGAATTTCATTTTAAATATTGCAGTAAAGAAAATTGGACCTTTGAGGCCGAGGTCCATTTTAGCATTTCAATGTGCCTAACACTATTGTTCAGCAAATATCTGTGGAATCAAATAAAAGACTAAAACTCCCATTCAATCAGCTGGAAAATTGTGTTAGCCTCCTCAGTGCTCTCAGTTTTTTATACTGCTGTCTAAAATGTCCAGATAACTAAGTACTCATATCTTAATAAATAGATGAAAAGAGATTAAAAGGAGTTAATTCAAGAAAATTCATAGAAAATACTTGCATGACTAAAAAACATCTAATAAAAGTAAGTACAGTGAGGTCATAGTTACTCCAGTTTGGTCACATTAACTGGTGAGAGATCTGATGTCTTGAGAAAAGGGCTTGAAAGAATGGACATGCAAATGAGAATACTGATTATACCTGGGTTATGGGAATATCAGGGACAATAGTTTGCTTGGTTCTTTTCAAGAGCAGATATACTTACCTGTTGTCATCTGTAAAGAACTATAATACAGTACAAATATAAGTTACATGTACACAAAAACAGTATTTTCAATTAAAGGAAAAGAAGACATGATGAAAAAATTAGAAGACTGATTACTCAGGTTAGTGCCCAATGCAATTTATATTAATCAAGCTTAAGCAATAATTTAAACCTTTAACTCCGGGACAAAGAACTCCTCTTAATTTTGTAGTTGTGAAATATAAGGATGTTAAAGAATCTTTTTTTTTTAACATCGTTATTGGAGTATAATTTCTTTACAAGTGTGTTAGTTTCTGCTTTATAACAAAGTGAATCAGCTATACATATACATATGTTCCCATATCTCTTCCCTCTTGCGTCTCCCTCCCACCCTCCCTATCCCACGCCTCTAAGTGGTCAAAAAGCACAGAGCTGATCTCCCTGTGCTATGTGGCTGCTTCCCACTAGCTATCTGTTTTACATTTGGTAGTGTATATATGTCCATGCCACTCTCTCATGTCAAGGGATGTTAAAGACTCTTTAAAGCATTTACCACTAATTACTTCAAGATGGGAAATATGAGTTTTGAGGACAGGGAACTGAAACGCTGAGCTTAATGGTAAGAAAGAAAAAAATGAAAGAAAAGAAAAAAAAATACTTCTTAGGAATGTTGGCAAGATTTGTCCAGGCAATACACAGCCTGGAAGATAATTTCTCCCTCTAAATTCAAGAAAGTCTTTAATATTCTTTCTGTCTCACCTGCAGAACAAAAGATATTTGAAAAAGTTATTCAAAGACTGAAAGGATTTTTCAGAGCATATTTGAATCTAAGGTGGGTTTTGCATATCTTGAGATTTTTGACTTGCTGTGGGTGAAATAGCAAAATAAGGAAAGGACAACTAAAGCCATAAAATACAGTTGATCAAAAACTGTATTCAAGATATAAAGTCTTTATATCTTAAGGAATAGTTATGGAGCATTTTCAGAGAGTCTCTACAATTAGCATATCATTTTTGATATTGCCATACAGCAGTGTGGTCCAGCATAGAAAGGAGAAATAGGCAAGAAGGATTAGAGGGAGTGCAGAACCAGCACAAATAAAGAAGGATCTTGTTTATTCCCGAGCCTTCACTACGACTGAAATTTGGAAACTGGTAAATTCTATTTAACAAATATTCATATACACGTGTATTTGGATTTTTGTATATACACACATATGCGTGTGTTTGCGCACGCACAAGTGTGTATACAGAGAGAGATGATCCTTATCTGTTTAGACACCTGTTCATCTGTCAATTCCCTCTGTTGCCAGAATAGCATGCAAACATGCTCAATTTTAGGACAATTTGCTTATGCCCAAAATCTGTGAAAAAAGATGATTTAATACTGAACCAAGATCATAATGGAAGTATAGTTTCAAAAAGAATAAATTTGAGGTATTTAAGATGCAACATTGATAGAATTGAATAACTGGTTCAGTGTGGATGCTGAAGAAGTCCTCCATGACTTACATATTCCATGTTTCAGAAGTAAATGGTTCAGTAGATATTTGTCCCACATATTCACGAATGTGCCATTCTGAAATCATTATGAAATAGGTCCCAGAGAACAGGCAATGAGCACATCATTCTACATTGGATGGATGAATGTCCCTCTTAAATTAAAGCCTCAAGTTCTAGGATTGCTCTAAAATGACATCTTTAAAAAATTATTAGTGAGAAAGAGGATATATAGCAGAATTGACTCTCTCTATTCCTTAATTTTCTGCAATTTCTGAGTCTTGAATTTACTTCTTAGCATTCTGAGTGCCAGAAATCATAGGATTTACATGGAACGCTGGAATATGGGGGTACTCCATAGTTTTCTTTGGCTGTCCAACAATCAGCAACAATATTATTTTTGTAGACCAAAAGAAAGATTTTATTTTTTCAATATTTTTTAAAACAGAATCTTCAGATGAATGAGAGAATTATTTTCCTCTTAAAATTAATTCCACCTATGTGTTAAACAGTGTAATTTAAACCTCAACTTAGATATCAGCTATGATATATATAAATGGTGAATTATTGGCTGCGTGAAGAAATTGCCATAGAATTACCTTACTTAAACAAATACTAGACTGTTTAACCTGTATTTATAGTACTACTTGTATGAAACAAGAAGGACAAATTGATTTATCAATATAAAAATTGGTTTGTATCCTATATTTGTGAAGTTCGCTGATTTATTTTCCTTACGGAAAAGTACTCAACAAAATGGGAAATTGTTATTTTGTATTAAAATGATGAACATTTTATGAGCAAAATTTTTGTTAGGGTGAAAGGGTAAAATTGTAGCTTAGATTTAGAGGCCCAAATATTTTCTTCCTAATCGCCTCAAATAAACCCAATAAAATAAAGTTAGTAAAAAGCTTATAATACATTTTCATAGCAGCAGAAAATTTCTCCACAGCCCCAACTTTAGTCTAGGAAACACATGAGCAAAATAGCATCTACCACCCTTAAGAAATCAAGCCCTTATTAATCAAGACTGGAAGATCACAAACATTTTAAGTCTATAATTTAACTAAAGGAATTTGATAAAGGTTATATTAATAAAAAAAGGAAACCAGGAATAACTTGGGGTAAAATTCAATAAAATAATAAAAATAAGCAATACTGCCTCACGATAAATTAGTTGATATTTCCCTTGGCTATAATAATGTATAATTTAACTTCTATCTTCCCAAAGTCTATCCTTTGCTCAAGTTACATCTCCTCTATGAAACCTTTTCTCGTTTCTTTAGCCCTCATCTCTTTCTCTCTGTAAAACCACTAAATAAAAATTTTGATGATGCACTACCTTGTATTGTTCACTCTGTTTGAGTTTTAGTGTTTTGTCCCAACCAGGTTGTAAATTCCTTCAGAACAAGGATGAAGTCATATATATTTCTCCTCCTCAGGGCTCATCAGAGTATTGAGGAAAAAATTGGTACCCAATAAATCCTGTTGATTATCATCTTGAATATTAAAGAGTCATCAGAAATAATTGTTTTCTGGAGCTAAAATATCACTGTCCTATAACTCAGGAGGATAATGTAAAGTTAGAAAGTAAAATATTAGAAGCAGGTGAACTCTGACTAGGGGATTTCTAAAGTAAACCTTTACCAGATGTTCATGTATTAAAATAAGAAATGCTAATCAGGAAAATAACTTTCAAAGAGTGTAGCAGGTGTAGAGATAAACCTCTGAGGGTTGACAATAAGCAGTGGGAAAAAAAAAGGAAGCACATCTCATAAGAAAAGCAAAAGATACCTCTATAGAATATGCCCAAATTCAGATTTACAAATTAAATTTCTCAAAATAGCACTCTCAATAATCACTTTCTGTGACAAACAAGCAGGTGTGAGATCACTCACGTTGCATGCCCATATGATTTTATATAATTTATGTCTGGTTACATGGACTGGACAATTTATTTATTGGTTTAAGATGTAAGATTTTATTGTAGCCGCCCTAGAGTTTTTTTTTTTAAATATTATATTCCGGGACTTCCCTGGTGGCGCAGTGGTTAAGAATCTGCCTGCCAATGCAGGGACTGGGGTTCGATCCCTGGTCTGGGAAGATCCCACATGCTGTGGAGCTACTGAGCCCATGTGCCGCAACTGCTGAGCCTGTGTGCTGCAGCTACTGAAGCTCGTGTGCCTAGAGCCTGTGCTCCGCAACAAAAGAAGCCACCACAATGAGAAGCCCGTGGACAGCAAAGAGTAGCCCCAACTCACAGCAACTAGAGAAAGCCCACGTGCGGCAAAAAAGACCCAACACAACCAAAAATAAATAAAAAATTAAAAAAATAATAATATAAAAATATTTTGTTCCATTAAATGAGACAACTTACCATCATTCATATATTTTCCCTGTCAGTCACTAAATACCTTGGTTCTTGCTTTTTGGATTATCTTTTCTACCTTGCATTCCTCTCTCTTTCTACAGCCTTAACCATGGCCAAGACTTCTTTCCTATTAAGTTTGAACTACTCTCATTTCTTTGCAGGCTCTATCACTTAATTTTTGCTACCTGTGGTATAGCCCAATTAATCTGCTTACAATAGCACTTTCATCCTGTTAGCAACACTCCAAATTCCCCTTATACATACACGTATAGAAGTTTTGTTACTCCTTCTCACCTATTGCATTAAATTCCTGTACTTTGGCTTAGCTTGCAAAGATCTTGATAACATGGTACTACCTGACTGCTATAACTTCATTTTTCGCTGTCCCCAGTGCAATTCTCTATGAACATGTCATGATTCTCTCCACCTCTGTGAATTTACTCATACTCTTTCTTTATATCCAAATTGTTCTTTAGGGTCCATTTCCATTTCATGTTGCTGGCTATGCCTACATTAGCCTTCAGTGATCTTTAGCTACTGTGTATAATGACCACACTTATCTCCAACAGACCCAATTGTATATTTATTTGTTCACTTGTGGTTTTTGTACATTTTTGGCTGTTTAATCACGTTATCTATTTATATTCATCTAGACTATATATTTTTCAAAGATAGAGATATTTTATTAAATTAACTCAGAATAGTGCTGGGCACATATTACATATTTAATATATGTGACCTAAATTATATGCATCTTCATATTGTTCAGCCATAAAGCATTTGATTGTGCCTCTTGTGTATACTATTGAGGTAGGCATTATGTAATAATTTATCCTCCCAAACTCTTTTCTCTTATAGCTAACAGAAATATATTACAGTTACTGACAGATAACATTAAGTTTTCCTCCCTAATATCAGGTAATACAAAGAATGAAATATCCCAATAAAATCTCCCACAAAAGTCCTAAAAATCCATATTTAAAGACAGTTAAATACATAGCTACGTGTCAGAAGAATAGGATTCATAAACATATATCTGAGAAAGGGCTGGTATCTAGGATATAAAATGAACTTCTACAACTCAACAATAAAAAGGCAAACAATCTAATTTAAAAAATGTGCAATAGAATTGAGCAGACACATGGCATACAAATGGCCAATAAGCACATGAAAAAAACTGGTAAGCATCATTAGTAATCATAAAAATGAAAATTGTAACCTCAAGATGCCACTTTACAATTATCAAAATGAATAAAATTGAAAATACTATTAATACTGAATATTGGTAAAGATATAGAACATTCTTTCATGGTGGCAGTAAAAGTGGCAAAACCATTTAGAAAGCTCTTGCATTCTCTTATAAAATTAAGTATGCCCTATCTCATTACTCAGCAATGCCAATCTTAGGAGCTTACCTAAGTGAATTGAAAATTGTCCCCCCAAAAGATATGTATATTAATGTTTATAGTGGCTTTAATTACAAAATCCAAAAACTACATTAAAAAAAGTCCTGATCTCTCTTAACATGAAAATGGATAAACAAATCAGAGTAAATTTATACAATAGAAATAGTCAGCAATAAAATGAAACATGAATTTGACCGTTCCTTGAAAGACACCAGAGATCACTCAAGGTGAAATAGCTAACCTGAATAGTCCTATAATTATTAAAGATTTTAAATTTATAGTGTGTATATATGTATATACATATATATACATATGTATATATATAGTGTATACATATATATAGATATAGATATGAGGAAGACACACTCCAGTCAGATAAGTTCACAGGTAAGTTCTACCAAACATTTAAGAAAAAATAATAATAATACTGATTCTACACAAATCCCTCTAGAAAGTAAAAGAGGAGTGAGCAATTTTCAACTCATTTTATAAGGCTAACCTTGCCCTGATACGAAAACAGAAAATGGCATTTCAAGAAAAGAAAACCACAAAACAATAGTTCACGACCATAGAGACAAAATTTTTCCCTTAAATATCACAAAATCTAATCTGGCAACATATAAAAAGAATAATATATCATGACCTAGTGGGAATTATCCCAGAAATTTGAGGCTTCTTCAACATTTGACCATCAATATAATTCAAATTACCAACAAAGCAAAGAAGAAAAGAAATGCAGAAAGCGTAGTCTTTTCAACAAGTGATGCTCTAACAATTGCACAACCATATGCACCAGAAAGAACCTCATTCAAGACCTTTCTCCACATACAAAAATAATCCATCATGGACTTCAATGTAAAACTTAAACTTAAAACCATAAAACTTCTGGAAGATAACACAGAAGAAATCATTTGTGATTTTTGTGTTAGTCAAAGATTTCTTCATTGTATCACAAAATGCATGATTCATAAAAAAAAAGTTAATCAAAATTAAGAACTTCTACAGTTGAAAGGCAATGTTAAAATAATGAAAAGATAAGCCACAGACTGAGAAAATATATTTAATGCATATATCCCCAAAAGGACTTGTATCCAGAATATATAAAAATAGGTTTCAAATATATAAAGAGCTCTCAAAATTCAATAATAAAAAACAAACTTAATTAAAAATGGTCAAAAAATTTTTTAACATCTTAATTGGAGTATAACTGCTTTACAATGTTGTGTTAGTTTCTGCTGTATAACAAAGTGAATCAGTTATGTATACATATATCCTCATATCCCCTCCCTCTTGCACCTCCCTCCCACTGTCCCTATCCCACCCCTCTAGGTGGTCACAAAGCACCAAGCTGATCTCCCTGTTCTATGCACTGCTTCCCACTAGCTATCTGTTTTTCATTTGGTAGTGTATATATGTCAGTGCTACCCTCTCACTTTGTCTCAGCTTACCGCCCCACCCCGTGTCCTCAAGTCCATTCTCTACATATGCATCTTTATTCCTGTCCTACACCTAGGTTCATCAGAACCATAAAAATGGGCAAAAAATTTGAACAAATTATTTACTAAAGAAGTCATGTGTACTGGAAATAAGCATAGAGGTTTTTTAAAAAAAAGCTCAACTGCACAGTGATTAGAGAAATGCAAATTAAACCACAATGAGATAACTACACACATAATAGCATGACTGAAGAAATGACTATAAAAAGTGTTGTTGAGGATGCAGAGCTACTCAAAATTCTGAAACATTGCTGATGGGAATACAAAAATGGCACAGATTATTTGGGAAACATTTTGGTAGTTTGTTTTAAACTTAAACATAAAAATACCATTATGTCCAGCAATCCCACTCCTAGGTATTTACCAAATGAAAATGAAAACTTAAATACACACAAAAATTATGCAGATGTTTTCAGAAGTCTTATTTATAATTATGAAAAAGTGGAAACAACACTATCCCAATAACTGGAGAACTAAAAAGACTTAGAGTTTTTTTTTTTTTTAATACTCATGGAACAATTTTAAGATTGACCTGAAAAAAGAAGAAAAAAAAAAAGATTGACCTGATACTAGAGCAATCAAACAGATGACAAAATTTTTAAAGACTGCATATCGTTCAGAAAAAAACTACAACACTGAAAATACAGGGTTAAAAATACTAACAACATGATGATATCAATAGCAGCTATAGATCTGAAAGTTAAAAACACCCTTATAAACAATTCATGAGTCAAGGAAGATATTATAATGGAAATTAAGTATTGAAAAAACATGGCTTTTTTTTTCTTTTTTTGGTCGAAGAGGCATTTCTGGAATACATGGTTTTGTCTTTTACACATTCTTCAAGAAATGATTCTCTACTTAAAAAGACACAGAAAAATTGATAATTGACATAACCACTCACTTTTTTGACAATTGCATGAGCTCTCATGTTCATTTACTATATTCAATATAGTAGAGAAGTCTGTTTCTTGGTAACTGGAATAAAAGGATTTTGAAAAAATTGAACTGAATGTATATTCAGTTCGATATATATATATCTATATATATATGTATACATGCACATATACTTGCACATGCATTTACATCTAAACATAGATATCCTTAGTTGGGTGTTATTAGTGTATCATAAAACTAATACATTTTTAGTAAATCTACATAATTATAAAACCAACATTTTGTTCCATTTTATTATTTCATATACCTCATAAAAATTTTCAGTAAAACCTCTATTTCCACTCTCAGGCAATCACTGATTTACTTTCTATCTCTATGGATTTTTTCCGAACATTTCATAAATGGAATCATACAATATGTGGTATTTTGCACCTGACAATTCACATAGAATAATGTTTTTGAGATTCATAAATGTTGTAGCATGTGATAATAAATGTTGGGGAGTATGCGGAGAAACAGGTACGTTCATACATTTCTGATGGAAATGTAAACTGGTAAAGCAAAAACAAATTGCAAAAATACATTTTGACACTTAAAACCTTAAAAACATGAAATTATCATATGAACCAGCAATTTCACTTCTATGTAGCTACTCTAGAGAAATATAAACATATGTCCACACAAAGACTTAAATATTTATAGCAGCATTATATAATAATCAAAAATAGAAAACAGTCCAAATGCCTATCAATTGGTGAGTGGATAAACAAAATGTGGTATATTCATAAAATAAATACTATGTAGCAATAAAATGAACACATACTTTCAAATCTGCTGCCACAGTCAGATCCTGAAAGTGGCATCCTAAAAGATGATGATCCTAAAATCATGCATAATTTTTAAAATTTTATTGATACTTATCCCAAAATGATACCCTTTTAGTTCTATAAAGTACACATTGTTAATTTTATAGCCCCATCAGGATATTTAAAAGCCTTTATCAATTTAAAAATGGGAAACTATAAGTTTAAATTTATCATTAATTTTGTAGTAAGAAAAAATATACTGGATATTCATTTAGGCTTCTATGTGAAAGTAAAGTCTAAAACTTGAAATTTCTCTCATTTCAGATCATAATAGACATGATAGTTAATATAAAAGTCTACTGCCCTTTATTTTGTACATGGTGATAACTTTGAGCTGCTTTCTAGAGGAGAGCTTCTTAAACCTGGCCTCGCATCAGAATCCCTAAGGGTATTTGTATAAAGTATAATTTCCAGGGCTTCACCCCCAGAGAATCTGATGAGTAGATTAAACATGGAGGCCAGCAAGCTGTGAGGCTAATAATCACTGCAGGTGATTCTAATTTAGCCAGTCTGTGGCATGTGGGAGCCACTGTTCTAAATGAAAAACCATGAGATATGTGCTTCTAGTGAAAACTAACATCATATAGAATTCAAACCACAAGATTCAGTCAAGTGATGTTTAAAACATTCTACATAGAGGATGAAGGAAAGCTGATTACCTCCAAAGGGTTTCTAACGATTTTTAAGCATCATATGCAGCATATACTTGTAGAAGAAAAAGGACTGCATAGCAATTCAGGTTTATGAATTTTCTGCACAATAACAGCTAATTACAGTTTTCCTATTTTTGGAAGAAATATACTTACAGACAAAGCTTCATTTTGAAAAAGTGTTCTTTATTCTGTGCAATCAGTCAAGTCAACAGATATTAATTGAATACCTTCTTTACACAGGAGATTGTGGAACATGATCAGAATAATATATTTTCTTAGATTTTTAGGAAGTTTATAGTCCCTTTATAGTGCCAAGGCATATATCCAAATAAATGTAATACTAACTAAATGTAAACTCTACTGTCTGCAATAATGAACACTTGTGTAGAGTCCTTAGTGTATGATAGTACCTGGGCATTACAGGTTATGTAACTTTAATTTAAAAATGATGCTATAGAGAAGCAAGAAGAACTACAATCCTGCAGCCTGTGGAACAGAAACCACATTCACAGAAAGACAGACAAGATGAAAAGGCAGAGGGCTTTGTACCAGATTAAGGAACAAGATAAAATCCCAGAAAAAGAACTAAATGAAGTGGAGATAAGCAACCTTCCAGAAAAAGAATTCAGATTAATGTTAGTGAAGATGATCCAGGACCTCAGAAAAACAATAGAGGCAAAGATCGAGAAGATGCAAGAAATGATTAACAAAGACCTAGAAGAATTAAAGAACAAACAAACGGAGATGAACAATACAATAACTGAAGTGAAAAGTACACTAGAAGGAATCAATAGCAGAATAACTGAGGCAGAAGAAAGGATAAGTCACCTGGAAGACAGAATGGTGGAATTCACTGCTGAGGAACAGAATAAAGAAAAAAGAATGAAAAGAAATGAACACAGCCTAAGAGAGCTCTGGGACAACATTAAACTCAACAACATTCACATTATAGGGGTCTCAGAAGGAGAAGAGAGAGAGAAAGGACCTGAGAAAATATTTGAAGAGATTATAGTCAAAAACTTCCCTAACATGGGAAAGGAAATAGCCACGCAAGGCCAGGAAGCACAGCGAGCCCCATACAGCATAAACCCAAGGAGAAACACTCCAAAACACATAGTAATCAAATTGGAAAAAATTAAGGACAAAGAATAATTATTGAAAGCAGCAAGGGAAAAACAACAAATAACAAACAAGGGAACTTCCATAAGGTTAACAGCTGATTTCTCAGCAGAAACTCTACAAGCCAGAAGGGAGTGGCATCATATACTTAAAGTGATGAAAGGGAAGAACCTACAACCAAGATTATTCTACCCAGCAAGGATCTCATTCAGATTCGATGGAGAAATCAAAAGCTTTACAGAGAAGCAAAAGCTAAGGGAATTCAGCACCACCAAATCAGCTCTACAACTGCTGAAGGAACTTCTTTAAGTGGGAAACACAAGAGAAGAAAAGGATCTACAAAAACAAACCCAAAACAGTTAAGAAAATGGTCATAGGAACATACATATCAATAATTACCTTAAACATGAATGGATTAAATGCTCCAACCTTGCTTGCTGAATGGATACACAAACAGGCTTGCTGAATGGATACACAAGCAGGCTCGATGAATGGTTACACAAACAAGACCCATATATATGCTGTCTACAAGAGACCCACTTCAGACCTAGGGACACATACAGACTGAAAGTGAGCGAACGGAAAAAGATATTCCATGCAAATGGAAATCAAAAGAAAGCTGGAATAGCAATGCTCATATCCGATAAAATAAACTTTAAAACAAAGAATGTTACAAGAGACAAGGAAGGACACTACATAATGATCAAGGGATCAATCCAAGAAGAAGATATAACAATTATAAATATATATGCACCCAACATAGGAACACCTCTATACATAAGAGAGCTGCTAACAGCTGTAAAAGAGGAAATCAACAGTAACACAATAATATTGGGGGACGTTAACACCTCACTTACACCAATGGACAGATCATCCAAAATGAAAATAAATAAGGAAAGAGAAGCTTTAAATGACACAATAGATCAGATAGATTAACTTGATATTTACAGGACTTTCCATCCAAAAACAGCAGATTACACTTTCTTCTCAAGTGCGCACGGAACATTCTCCATGATAGATCACATCTTGGGTCACAAATCAAACCTCAGTAAATTTAAGAAAACTGAAATCATATCAAGTATCTTTTCTGACCACAACGCTATGAGATTAGAAATGAATTACAGGGGAAAAAACGTAAAAAACACAAACACAGGGAGGCTAAACACTACGATACTAAATAACCAAGAGATCACTGAAGAAATCAAAGAGGAAATCAAAAAATACCTAGAGGCAAATGACAATGGAAACACCACAATCCAAAACCTATGGGATGCAGCAAAAGCAGTTCTAAGAGGGAAGTTTATAGCTATACAAGCCTACCTCAAGAAACAAGAAAAATCTCAAACAATCTAACCTTACACATAAAGGAACCAGAGAAAGAAGAACAAACAAAACCCAAAGTTAGCAGAAGGAAAGAAATCATAAAATCAGAGCAGAAATAAATGAAATAGAAACAAAGAAAACAATAGCAAAGATCAATAAAACTAAAAGCTGATTCTTGGAGAAGATAAACAAAATTGATAAACCATTAGCTAGACTCATCAAGAAAAAGGTGGAGAGGACTCAAATCAATAAAATTAGAAATGAAAAAGGAGAACTTACAACAGACACCTCAGAAATACAAAGCATCCTAAGAGACTACTACAAGCAACTCTATGCCAATAAAATGGACAACCTGGAAGAAATAGACAAATTCTTAAAAAGGTATAACGTTCCAAGACTGAAGAAACAGAAAATATGAACAGACCATTCACAAGTAATGAAATTGAAACTGTGATTAAAATTCTTCCAACAAACAAAAGTCCAGGACCAGATGGCTTCACAGGTGAATTCTTTCAAACATTTAGAGAAGAGCTAACACCCATCCTTCTCAAACTCTTCCAAAAATTTGCGGAGGAAAGAACACTTCCAAACTCATTCTATGAGGCCACCATCACCCTGATACCAAAACCAGACAAAGATACTACAAAAAAAGAAAATTACAGACCAATATCACTGATGAATATAGATGCAAAAATCCTCAACAAAATACTAGCAAACAGAATCCAACAGCACATTAAAAGGATCATACACCATGATCAAGTGGGATTTACCCCAGGGATGCAAGGATTCTTCAGTATACACAATCAATGTGATATACCATATTAACAAACTGAAGAATAAAAACCATATGATCATCTCAATAGATGCAGAGAAAGCTTTTGAGAAAATTCAACACCCATTTATGATAAAAACTCTCCAGAAAGTGGTCATAGAGGGAACCTACCTCAACATAATAAAGGCCATATATGACAAACCCACAGCAAACATCGTTCTCAATGTTGAAAAACTGAAAGCATTTCCTCTAAGATCAGGAACAAGACAAGGATGTCCACTCTCACCACTATTATTCAACATAATTTTGGAAGTCCTAGCCTTGGCAATCAGAGAAGAAAAAGAAATAAAAAGAATACAAATTGGAAAAGAAGTAAAATTGTCACTGTTTGCAGATGACATGATACTATACATAGAGAATCCTAAAGATGCCACCAGAAAACTACTAGAGCTAATCAATGGATTTGGTAAAGTTGCAGGATACAAAACTAATGCACAGAAATCTCTTGCATTCCTATACACTAATGATGAATAATCTGAAAGAGAAATTAAGGAAACACTCCCATTTACCATTGCAACAAAAAGAATAAAATACCTAGGAATAAACCTACCTAAGGAGACAGAAGACCTGTATGCAGGAAACTATAAGACACTGATGAAAGAAATTAAAGATGATAAACACAGATGGAGAGATATACCATATTCTTGGATTGGAAGAATCAATATTGTGAAAATGACTATACTACCCAAAGCAATCTACAGGTTCAATGCAATCCCTATCAAATTACCGATGGCATTTTTTACTGAATTAGAACAAAAAATCTTCAAATTTGTATGGAGACACAAAAGACCCCGAATAGCCAAAGCAGTCTTGAGGGGAAAAAACAGCTGGAGAAATCAGACTCCCTGACTTCAGACTATACTACAAAGCTACAGTAATCAAGACAATATGGTACTGGCACAAAAACAGAAACATAGATCAATGGAACAAGATAGAAAGCCCAAAGGTAAACCCACGCACCTATGGTCAACTAATCTATGACAAAGGAGGCAAGGATATACAATATAGAAAGGGCAGTCTCTTCAATAAGTGGTGCTGGGAAAACTGGACAGCTACATGTAAAAGAATGAAATTAGAACACTCCCTAACACCATACACAAAAATAAACTCAAAATGGATTAGAGACCTAAATGTAAGACCGGACACTATAAAACTCTTGGAGGAAAACATAGGAAGAACACTCTTTGACATAAACCACAGCAAGATCTTTTTTGATCCACCTTCTAGAGTAATAAAAACAAAAATAAACAAATGGGACCTAATGAAACTCCAAAGTTTTTGCACAGCGAAGGAAACCATAAGGAAGACCAAAAGACAACCCTCAAAATGGGAGAAAATATTTGCAAACGAATCAATGGACAAAAGATTAATCTCCAAAATATATAAACAGCTCATGCAGCTCAATATTAAAAAAACAAACAACCCAATCCAAAAATGGGCAGAAGACCTAAATAGACATTTCTCCAAAGAAGACATACAGATGGCCAAGAAGCACATAAAAAGCTGCTCAACATCACTAATTATTAGCGAAATGCAAATCAAAACTACAATGAGGTATCATCTCACACCAGTTCGAATGGTCTTCATCAGAAAATTTACAAACAACAAATGCTGGAGATGGTGTGGAGAAAAGGGAACCCTTTTGCACTGTTGGTGGGAATGTAAATTGATACACTATGGAGAACAGTATGGGGGTTCTTTAAAAAAGTAAAAATAGAATTATCATATGACCCAGCAATACCACTAATGGGCATGTACCCAGAGAAAACCACAATTCAAAAAGACACATGCACCCCAATGTTCATTGAAGCACTATTTACAATAGCCATGTTATGGAAGCAACCTAAATGCCCATCGACAGATGACTGGATAAAGAAGTTTGGTACATATATACAATGGAATATTACTCAGCCATAAAAGGGAACGAAATTGGGTCATTTGTTGAGACGTGGATGGATCTAGAGACTCTCATACAGAGTGAAGTAAGTCAGAAAGAGAAAAACAAATATTGTATATTAACGCATATATATGGAACCTAGAAAAATGGTACAGATGAACCGGTTTGCAGAGCAGAAATTGAGACACAGATGTAGAGAACAAACGTATGGACACCAAGGAGGGAAAGCCGGGTGTGGGGTGGGGGAGTGTGATGAATTGGCCGATTGGGGTTGATATGTATACACTGATGTGTATAAAATTGATGACTAATAACCTGCTGTTTAAATAAATATAGAGAAAAACCTATTTATTAGGTTTAGACATGTGCAATTTAAAAATAAACACACACTACTGTTATCTTGAAAGAAAAATTTTTTAAAAATTAATTAAAAAAGAAAATAAAGGTACTGCTCAAAAATACTGGAAAATTTGGGAAAAAATAAAAAGTGTCAGTTGGAGGTTTCCCTGGTGGCATAGTTGTTAAGAATTTGCCTGCCAATGCAGAGGATGTGGGTTTGAGCCCTGGTCCAGGCAGATCCCACATTAAAAAAATTAAAAAAATATAAATGATGCTATAGACATAAATTGTTTTGTAATTTTATTTATTTATTTTAAACATCTTTATTGGAGTATAATTGCTTTACCATGGTGTGTTAGTTTCTGCTTTATAACAAACTGAATCAGTTATACATATAAATATGTCCCCATATCTCTTCCCTCTTGCGTCTCCCTCCCTCCCACCCTCCCTATCCTGCCCCTCTAGGTGGTCACAAAGCACCGAGCTGATCTCCCTTTGCTATGTGTCTGCTTCCCACTAGCTATCTATTTTACATTTGATAGTGTATATATGTCCATGCCACTCTCTCACTTTGTCCCAGCTTACCCTTCCCTCTCCCCATATCCTCAAGTCCATTCTCTATTATGGTACTTTTATAGATGAGGAAACAAAGTTTCCCAGATAGTAAATGGTGGAGTAAGATGGGCAACTAGGGCGACTAGGTTTCTCTAGCTTCAGTACTTGAAAGCACTCCTCTATATACAGAATATTTCAAAGTCCAAAGGAAATTCAGATTATAGTCAATTTAGAGGAAAGGAAATAATGGGGAAAGCAGATAGGCTTCCTATCTTGAAATTTGCACAATTTGGAAAAGTAGAAGACATTCAAGAAAAAGAATGTTGTGAGTAAGGATGTCCAGATAAGAAAACATTGGATGGATTTGACATGCTGTTTGTAGAATGTTTAGAATAGATTTAGGAGAAAAGAGAACCAAGTAAACGCTTGGCTGAACCTTGAGTGCTGGGCTAAGGAATTTGAAATTCAATCTTATCTGAAATTGAAAGTCATTTTCATTTTAACTTGGGGAACAAAATTGTATACTCAAATAAAATTACTGGGCTACTATAGGCTCCAATCTAGATATTGGATGAATGATGAAATATCAATGGATCAATAATGAAAAGATGGGCACAATCACTATTCTCATGGAGTTGGCATTATAATAAATTAAAAAACAAAACTAACTAAACAAGCAAAATGATTATGCATTATAATAATTATCATAAGGAAGACAGAGTGTTGATGTGGAAAATAACTTAGAGCAGAAGAACAGTACATGTATTTCATTTTATTTGTATTGAAGTATAGCTGATTTACAATGTTGTGATAGTTTTTGGTGTACAGCAAAGTGATTCAGTATAATTGAATACATATATATATATTCATCTTCAGATTCTTTTCCAAAATAGTTTATTACAAGGTATTGAATATAGTGAATGCCTACTGTGCTATACAGTAGGACCTTATTGTTTATCTATTTTATATATAGTAGTGTATATCTGTTAATCCCAAACTCCTATTTTGTCCCTCCCTCCTTTGGTAACCATAAGTTCACCATGAGTTTTCTATGTCTGTGAGTCTGTTTCTATTTTGTAAATAACGGCACATGTATTTTAGATGAGTGGACACCGAAGTCCTGCCTGAAGAGGTGATATATCAACTGAAATGTAGAGGATAAGAATAAATTAGCCATACTACCTGAAAAGATGCAGTGTATAGGGAGATGGAAAGTTTTGTAAAGACCATAAGGAAGGAAAGCCATTTGAAAGTTGAAGGAAGAGAAAAACAATACCATGTAACTTGAGCTTAATGAAGGAGGGGAAGAGTGGCTCAAAGTGAGTGTAAAATAATCAACTAGAGCTAGTTTTATGGTCATGGTGGAATTCCAAGTGCGTTTGGATGCCACTGAAGAGTTTTAAGTAAGGGAAAGACATGATTTCAGTTGGGGCAAGAGTGGAAGAAATAAGTTAGGTCAGCTCCAGGTACAGGATGATAATGGCCTAGTTGTCTAGGTTGGTGGTAGTGCAGGTTTTGAAGCACATTCCAAAACAAGCGAACCTATCAGAAACAGAAAATATACCCTTTAAAAATCAATTGAAGTTTCCATTTAAATGTCTGATCTTACATGTATGTGCAATACCTTACATCAGCCAGTGGTTATATCAGGGGCTTCTGTAGTTTAGACACTTGAGTAGAAGTCCCACTTCTGCACTTAGCTGTATAATCTTAAGGAAATTACCTGAACTATTTTGGCTTTAGTATCCTCTACATAGAATAATAGTAGAATCTATATTACAGTTCTTTTATGAGGATTAAGTGGAATAATGTACATTTTACAAAGTGTCTGTCACCCAGTAAGAGACTGGTAAATGTTAGCTAAGGCTCAATGCTGTATATTGATAATAGGAAGATAAATAAAACATGGATAAATTTTATTTCTCTTATGGATAAAATAATTCTATATGCTTCCCTCCTGAGATTATCAGCATATTTAGTAAATAATTTTCCTTAACAAAGCATGTGTCATGGTGCATAGCCCCAAATGGCTCTCTCATCCCATTCTGTGGAACTCCAGACTGATTGTATCTCATATAAAAAGTGACCAGACAAGTATTTTCAAACCCAAATCTCAAAATTTTCTGAGATACTATCCCCACTGTTGAGATCTGAAAGTTCACTTAATCACAGCTTTCTCGCTCTGATAAAGTATTACTTTTATTTCTGGAAAAGTAGAGAGGAGAGCACATTCTACCTATAAACAAGACAGAGGTATCGACAGGGAAGAATCTTCACCCTAGATTTGCAGTTACTGTTTCCTAATCTCATCATAAATTGGTCTCTCTTCCTTCCATAGGACAGAACCAACAGAGCTGGATACAGAATCTTCATCACTAAATAGAAAGGGAGAATTTCCATTTTATTTGTTGACTTTCTAACTCATGATCACAACTAGTGCAAAATGAATGTCTTGTGACATAGGGTTCCAGGGGAGGGACTAGGAACTGAGCTGTATCAGATATGGTTATCATTAGGATGAGTTGGAAGCAACAAGTTCCAGAAATTGGTATTAGAAAAGTAGTAACTGATGTCCACAGCTGTTGTAATGCAACAAAAGGCCAGATATGGAGATATTGCGTAGCGTCAGGAAAAATAAACTGTTTGAGATAAGGTCGAGGGCTTAACCCTTATTGTGGAGAAGTAGAGAGGAGAGAGGAAAAATTGAGCTTACTCTTCTTGGTGCTGGTTGAAAGTCTTAGGGGTAAGTTAGCTGATTGAAAAATATAAGACTCAGCTTCACTTCACTTCCTTCTTTTCCTTTTTAATACTGCTATCTACCTCTTTTTTATCTTAGAGTCAGTCCCCCTCAAGTCTACTTAGAGTCGGCCATATTCTCCCTAAATTTGACTTTCCTTATTGTCTCCATGCCTGAAAGAAAATAAAAAGCATAATTCAAAAGTTCTTTCATTCACTTAGTCAACAGTTATTGAGTATCTGCTATATGACTAGCACTGTTCTAGATTCTAGTGTTACAGAAGTGAACAATAAACAAAAATTCTTACCCTAATCCAAATTACATGTGAGGAAGGACGGGGACAGAGAATTAACAAGATAAATATTTAAAATATATTATGTGATTTAAAAAATAAGAGGGTGGTATCCACGAAGTTTGTAGGTGGTTAACAGTTGTTTGCAATTTAGATAGGGGGATCTGGAACAACCTCACTGAGAAGAAGACTTGGGGTTAAAACTTGAAGGGAGGGAGAGAACAAGGACAATCCAGGCAGAGGAAACAGTGGGTGCAGAGATCCTGCAGAGGGAGTTTTCCTGATGTGGTCAGCCTGTGTGATTGGGGCAGAGTGAGGGGAGACAGTTGCTGAGAAAGGTCGAAGTGGTAAGTGCTCCTTCCACACATTTCAAAAATGTGTGGAAGGAGCACACATTTTTGAAAGCTTTGCAGGTTGCTTGTCTTAGTCTGCTCTAGCTGCTATGACAAAATACCACAGGCTGGGTGGCTTATAAACAATGGAAATTTATTTCTCACAGTTCTGTAGGCTGAAAGTCCAAGATCAGAATGCCAGCATGGTGGGATTCTGGTTCAGGGCCTCTTTCAGGTTGCAGATTGCTGACTTCTCACTGTATCCTCACTTAGTGGAAGGGGCAAGCTAGCTTTCTGGGGTCTCTTTTATAAGGCAGAAATCCCATTTATGGAGGATCTACCCTCCTGACCTAAGTATCTTTCAAAGGCCCCACCTCCTAATATCATCATCTTGGGGGTTAAGATTTAAATATATGAATTTTGACAGGATACAATAATGCCATAAAAAATTGGCTTTTACTTAGAAGTCATTTGAAAGTATTATTCCTGAGAGACACAAACAATAGTAAAAATAGCAAATTTTTCAGAATCATCCCCTAATCATCACTGTCCTTGTCTATATCCTGATTCATAGGAGGTCTCCTCTTGTCTATTTCTTGCTGAAGGTATATGAAATTGAAACAAATCAATAAATGTGAGTACCTATTCATTTAGGTGCTCATGGCTCAAATGTGAAATTTACAATATTAAGGTCCCTTGGACTGAGTGATTCCAATGCTGTCAATGTGTGTCCCTTGACAAGATTTTTTTTATATTGTATATTTTATTTTGTGGGATGGAAACTGAAGATTGAATTTCTTCATTGACCCTAACCCAGTTTTAGCCTCCCTCTACTGCCAGGCCTTTAGCTGTGTTGTAAACAGATACAGGTGATAATTTCTTCAAGGTAGTGTATTCTGATTAGTATATTTCAGGTGGTTATTACATATTGATCTTCTGTCTGAAATTTTTTAATAGGCATAAGCTCTTTGCCAAGGCATAATCTTTTCACAAGACCTTCATGCTAATTAAGGGCAATCCAGGTTTAAATACCATATCTCCATGAACTCTACCTTAGTGTGTCAATCAAATGCAACAAACAGCTGCTCACAACAACAGCATTTCCAAAGGTTTATAAGAGCCTTAATTTATGGAATTTTATTTTTAAAATCACATTGTGTGTGGAGACTGTAAAGACTGTTTCCAGTATCCCAGTGGAAACATATAATCACTGAAGTTTGAGATATGTTAATCTCAAACAGTCATAAAATGCCTACAACACAGGGACTGCCTGAAACAACACAGAGGAGAGAATTTCTGATATAGTGAAAGTCATAATACTGACTTGAACAGAAACTTTGAAAAAGAACATAGCAATTTTATGTTCTAGTTACTAGAACACCAAACTCAATGGGAAATCTAAAGTAATGCAAATAATTAAAATACAAATGACATTTTCTCAAAGAAAATATACATTTGAAAGAGTTTAATTTGGAGATATGGATTTTGTGGGAAAACTAAGCCATGTTGTATATTGAAATCACTAAATAGGCATTTTATATTAATGGAATGCTTTGGAGAGAAGATAGGGCATAATAAAAGGACTGACATTCTTCTATTCCTTTATTTTTAGTCATAACTACAACAGGATGGTATTGAACTGAAGGCAAATTAAACTCTGTAGCTGAAGGTAAAATCATATAGGATCTAGCATAATGTGTGTACAGAACTCCTCAATTTATGAACTCCCTATGACTCTGTCCTCATCTTTAAAAACAAGAAAATATAAGTAAATACATAACACTGTTGAGAGGATTAATTCATGTATTCAAGGTACCTAGAAAATTGTCTAGTAAATATGGTATAAATAGATATTATTATTGTGATTATAGTGTTCATTTTGCAGTTAATAAATGGGTTTTATACTATTTATAGGCTCTAGAGAAAGGTATCTGTAATCTTTCGTTGGCAGGTAATATTTTATTATGTCTGATCCAGAGGTTTCCAAACCTGGATGAAAATTAGAAACATTTAGGGGGACTGTTAAGATATGCTGACGCCTGGATTCACCCCAAGCCATTTGAAACAGAATCTTGGGGGCAAAGACTACTGTCTGTATTTTGTAAAGAGGTCCCCAGTTGAATGTAAGGCAGTGAGAATTGAGAATCATTGGCCTAAACTATGTTGTTCTTCCTTCTGATTAAGTCCATTTGTTCCATTTCTGTCATCAGTGAATGTAGTAAATAGTGTATCAACTTTTATAGAATACCTTTATACATATTTAAAATCCACTATATGAGTAGTCTCTCAATTGCCCATGTATTCCTAATTCATATCATAGTAAAATCTGAGACCTGCATGGGAACTGTGAGGTGATTTTCTAAATTTTTTCATTTGACAAATGAGGACAGCAAGGCTAAGGGACATGAAATGACTTGACTGTGGCCTCTGTGAACTGGTGACCTTGTTGTAACCTCAGGAACACACTTGCCTTCACTACCAACTGTTCTTTTCACTGTGCTGTATCACGTGAACTTGTTTATCATTTCCTAAATGTTCTATTTTCTAATCCTTTTCAAAATTCAGCTTCTGTGCTGAGCTTTAGATGAATAGTGTAGTTAGAGAATTGCCATGCAGTTTCTCTAATCCATGCAGTATGTTTCCTTTCTTATCAGTCCTGCTGATTCAGACTACAATCTGGAGTGACTGTGACATTTTTCCTTGCTAGGTTAGCACTTTACCGTGTAGTCCTCATTTTGTGTTTAATCCCTACTTTTTCTACTTTAAATGATGTTACATTTCATTTTACCTTGCTGTATTTTTTCTACATATTTCTCTATACTTGTGACCTCAAACTTGTGACTTCTCTATACTTGTTATTTGATATCATAATCAATGATCTATATTTCCTATGCTAAACAATAAATCAATTAATATTTTTCTAATATCCAATTTTATGAAGTCAAGTCATATGAAATACATGAGGTTTTAGCTTTTTATTTAAATCAATGGTCTTTCTGTAAACCAAACATGACTTTAATAAAAATCTCTACTTACCATGGACTCTGACATACACAAGAGATTTAACATATTTTACAATTTAAATTCCCTGTATTTCTTTATCTAAAATTAATTTTATATTGCTTCACACTGTAATTTCAGTAATACTATATAAACTACCTCTGGTGATCAAAAGAGTACGTAAAAATCCTATGTTTATTAAATCAAAGATACCAGAAGTACCTACCTAATTCTACAGCTATTTCAGGGAAATTAAATACTCATAACTCTTTTATTTATACATGTTCAAAACTTATATTTAAGTAAAAAGAATATAACATGATAAAATTGGATTTTGTGGCCAACAAATATTTATAGTTAAATAAAATACAATTAAAGGAATTAAAATTAATATTTAAGAAAATATAATTGCTTCTGCTTACTATTTCTGTAGCTTAGAAGACACATATTTTGGCCTGTTATTCAGAATAATAAATGTCAGGCTGAAGAGCAAACTCAACTATAAATCTATAGTTTAGGCCTGTGTACAAAATTTGGGTGTCAAAAAAGAATTTATCAGTACTGATGGGTCCTGTTAATTAAAGGAGCAGAGAAGCCCTACCTCAAGGACAGGTTCCTCTGAGATCTACAAAACACAGAGGATGGAGAGAAGAGAACTTCTAGGAAAATTAAGAAATGAGGAGGGCCAAGAAAAAGTGATGGTTCTCATCAGAATCACAAGACTTTAAAAAACAGGAATTAAGTGAGAAGTACAGAGACTGTCAAAATAAAGAAAGCAGGGAGAGAAATCAGGAGATGAAGGCAAAAAGAACTTTGAGGAAATCCTAGACAGTCTAGTTAAAGTCATTCAATCAAAGCACTTTAGGAACATGTGAAAAAAAGTAGCATCAACCTAAGAGGTATTATGACTGAAAGATGAATAATTGAATGGATTTTATTACTTTAATTTTTTATTAAATATATTCTATACTCAGAAGAGTGCACAGATTATGAGTGTAAAGCTTGATGGATTTTCACAAAGTGAACACACCTTTGAAACAAGGGCTCTGCTCAAAAAATAAAATGCTACCGGTATTCCAAAATGCCTCCATTTTCCCCCTTCTAGTCACTCCCCGGTCCAAAACTAAGCACTCTTCAACCTCTCACATCATGACTTAGTTCTGTCTGTACTTGAACTTTATATAAATGGAATAATACAATGTTCTTTTTTGTGTTTTTCTTCTGCTTCTTAATATTATGTTTATGAGATTTGCCTATATTATCTGAATAATCTGTATTGTCTGAATAGTGCTGCTTTGAACATTCTAGATATTTTGTTTTGGTGAATATATGTATATATATTTATATGTATGTATATGTATATAAACATATACATACATATAAATGTATGTATATATGTATATAAACACATGTATGTTTATATACATATATATTCACATATATAGGAGAAAATTACAAGCTTGTAGTGAGGAATATATTCAGATTTAATAGGTACTGAGAGTTCTAGTTGTTCCACATCTTCAGCAATAATAAGTAGAACTGTCAGTCAGTATTCATTCATTCATCTTTGAAATTTTAGCCATTCTGCTAGTAGTGGTAACCCATTATGGAGTTAATTTGTATTTTCCTAATGACTAATGAAATTGGGTTTTGCTTTGTTTTCTTTTGTTTTTGGTAAATGTATGAGTCATTGTTCAGTTCTCATCTTTAGACTGTATTTTCAACTTTTTGTTATTGATTATAAGAGTTCTTTTTATATTCTGGAAACAACTTCTTTCTAGGATATTTGTATTGCAAATGTTTATTTCATCCTATGAATTGTCTTTTTACCCTCTTAGTGATATATTTTGATGAACAGAAGTTCTTAATATATTCAAATATATCCATGATAGTAGTTTTTGTGTCCTGTCTTAGATATCTTTACCTTATTTGCTCTTATGATATTCACCTATACTTAACTATACTTCAGGGAATTCCCTGGCGGTCCAGTGGTTAGGAGTCTGCGCTCTCACTGCTGAGAGCCCGGATTCAATCCCTGGTAGGGGAACTAAGATCCTACAAGCTGTGTGGCACAGCCAAAACAAACAAACAAAACAAAAAACTATACTTCAAGCAAAAAGTGGTTAGAAAAAGAATAGGGTAGTAAGTACATATAAAGCAGAGATTAAAAAGAATAACAAAATTCTATAACAAACTAAAAAGTTAAAGGAAATTGTCATAATAGTATAGATGTATAATTAAACAAAATTTTTATTGTCAGTCTAACAATTCCAGAAGTTGAATCAGAAGGGAAAATCATTCCATAAGTAATCACAAGGCCCAGATGAAATTATAGTCAGTTCTATCAAACATTCAAGGTAAGCTTTATTTCACTCTTTTATACACATTTCAGAGGATAGGACTGGAAATACTCTTCATAATCTGAGACCAACATAAAATTGATATAAAATCTGAACTTGAACAGAACAAAAAATAAAAAGGGAAGGCCAGTCAACACTCCCTAATGAAACCCCATACTAAGCCTCTAGAAAGTCAAGATCTGTCAATAATTTAACTACCTGTTAAGAATAAACTCAACACTCTCCAAAGGAATACAACAAAATGCAGAGTTTCTAAAACAGATCATCTGTTTTATGATATATAATTGTAAGATATGTTACCTTGTAAAAATATAAAATAATTCTAATTTTGATTAATCATGGGAGTTCCAATTTAGATTTAATTAGAAGATAGCATGAAGGCATGTAAATCACTTTTTTCCTCCCAAAGCACTCTGCAGGAACCAGATATCCAAAAGAAACCTCCAAATAATCTGCATTTCTGAAATGATTCCAGATATTTCGTTAACCTATAAAATTACAATTAATGTGTCATTTTCTCTGTTACATTTATATGCATATTTGAGTGAGTAATTTTGTATTAAGTGTAGACTTGCGGACAAATAAGAGGCTTCAGCCAACAATGCCTTAAATTTATTCAAGCTAAAATGATTGAAGAACTAAGGTTTTAAAAATGCTTCCTTCATTGCTTTGCACTTTTTGGATTTATTGCTATACTTAATGTGATTCTTTAAGTTATGGAGAATTAATGTATAGACTCTAGAATAATGCAAGTGTTTTCCCTGATTCTCTAATTTATGTCAAGTGGCATATTACCTTGAACATAAGGTAGTGTTGAAATTAAGTTAAATTGTATTACATTTCACAACCTGTAATAATGGCATAACTGAATCATAGTTATTATATTTAGTACATTTTACTTGCCTTAAAAAGAATTTGAGATCTACTGACAATTATGTTACATTTAATACATCTTATTCTCAAGTTTGAGGAAAATTAAAAAATTATAAAATAACTAGAGAACATAATGCACAGGCTTGTACATTTTTTGGCCCTTTCTCTCCAAATAAAAACAACTATTTATATTACGTTTTTTACATGATACACCAAGAAAGAAAAAATATCCAAAAAGAAAAAGAAAATTATGATTAGTATTTTATGTATGTAGTGAATATGGGCACATATTGTTACCTGTGTTCTCATAATTGTCAAATACAAATGACCTGTAATAAGTAACAGGTGAAAGGAAAAAGCATATATTTATAACTAAGCAAAGTGAAAGACATAGGTTTACTACAGTGACAATGGAATTGTCTGTACAACAGTACTGGGTTGGCCAAAAAGTTTGTTGGGGTTTTTCCATTAAGAAGTTATGGAAAAACCTGAATGAACTTTTTGGCCAACCCAATAATATAATCAGTCAGTTAAGACATTTCAATCAAACATACTTTTAAAATAAACTGAACAGTGTCTTAAACTGATTTCAGCTCTTACTCTGCTAATAGGAGTCACTGCTTTCAACTTTATTAAGCCTCCCCTCATTAATGGTCAACTGGAGGAGAGTCTGTGTTACTTTCAGAAAGCATTATAAATAAGTAAACTATGTGATGATTTAAGTACACTCTACAGACATTTATTTATTTTAGATTAATTTACTACTAGCAATGTAGAAATTCAGAATGTAAATTTCCTCTTGAAAATGTTTTAAGTTGGTTGCTCCACAATTATCCATAATGTGCTACACAAAGTGTTATAATACAATAATAAGGTTGATATAAATACATCTCTCACTTAGATGTAAGGGTCATGACACTTCCTAAATATATCTCAGCACCCCATCTCATATAATACCTTCATAAATATTTAGTTTCAAGTTAAAAACATAACAACCCCTTCCTTTTGTTTTTCTAAAGTCATCCTATATAGAACTCACTGCAGTAGCTGTCACGCCACATGTTTCTATGCAGAGTGCCATGGCTCAAAAAAATATTTAAAAGCACAGCTGTTATTAGTGTCTTTGGAAGGTTTAATTTAGATCTGTTAATTTGACAACTTATAAACAGCTTCTGTTTTTCTGTAAACTAGGCCACCATATTTAGCAACACAACAAATTTGCCCAGAATTATAAATCAGCAGTGCAAAACATTTATATTTTTATCTTCTTTCATAACAGACAGACATACTAGTTTAAAGAATCATTGAGTACCTCAGCAAAAGATCCTCAAGGATTTTCACTTATTCAATATAAACACAATACATTTTGTTTCATTTTATATTTTTAATCAAATGCAGTAAAGATTTTACCCAGCTATAGGGAGGGAATTTTTTTTATTGTATAGTAATTAAATAGTAGTACTACTAATAGTACTACTAAATAGTACTACTTAAATTGTTTTTTCAGGAATAGGGAAATATAATGAGTCTTAACACTATGATTGATTATATTAATTTAAGAAATTTTGTAAAAGATTCATTCAGCCTTTTAAGGCCATCACTTAAACAATTTCCACTCAAGGATTGTGCTAGGAGTTGCAAACAGTATAAAAATCTTATTTTCTTAAATAATAATTATGTTTCAGAAAGTAAAATAAATAAATTAAAATAAATAATAATATCCAATTATATAATTTGCTTATCTCATATTGTGTGCTAGTGCTATATAAGTGGAAATAATTCTTGTTGTTAAGGAAGCCCCAGGATAGAAAGGAATAGAAGAAGTAAAAAAACAGCTAAAGTAAGTATGAAACCACTAGAATTATTAGTATAAACACATCTATATAAAATGCTATGTGAGAGAAGCTATGGAGACACTGAAGAACATAGACTAACAGAAACGTGAACTGAAAATTCAAACAAAATTAAACATCATATGTCATTGGGGAAACACATTAAAATAATAATGAGATATCCATATACACCTATTAGAATGGCTGAAATTTAAAAGATTGACCATACCAAGTGTTGGTGGTAGTGCAGAGGAGCTAAAACTCTCACACACTGTTGGTGGGAATGTAAACTAGTACAACCACTTTAACAAATATACACTACCGTATCATCTAGCCATTTCGCTTCTCGGTTTCTACCCAAGGAAAAAGAAAACATTGTCCATATAAAGACTTGTGCATGAGAGTTTGTAGCAGCTTTCTTTGTAATAGCCAAAAACTGGAGCAACCCAAATGCTCATCAACAGGTGAATGGGTGAACAAATTGTGATGTAGTAACTCAATGGAATATTACTGAATAATAAAATGGAATGAACTATTGATACATGCAATAACATATGGATTTCAAAATAGTTATACTGAGTGAAAGAAGCCAGACAGAAATTGGTATATACTATATGATTCCATTTATATAAAATTCTACAAAATGAAACGCATTACTTTTCTGTTGGTACATGATAAATTACCACAAATTTAGCATCGTAAAACAGCATACATTTATTATCTCAGTTTCCATGTGTCAGGAATTCTAACATGGCTTAACTTGATCCTCTGTTTAGGGTATCACAAGATTGTAATCAAGGCATCAGTGAGGTCTAGTGGCTCATCTAAGGCTCAGGGTCCTCTTCCAAGCTCACTTGGTTGATGACCAAATTCATTTCCTTATAGGTGTGAGACTGAAATTCTTCTATTTGGCCACTCTCAGTTCTTAGAGCTCTCATTCTCTACACCCCACCCCAAGTTTCTCATCATGTGGCCCTGACATACCAAGAAGCAGCTTACTTCTTCAAAGCTAGCAAAAGAGTCACTCTACTTTGCTAAGATGGAGTCTTAGCAAAGTAGAGTGTCTTATGTCTTACATAACATAACATAATCAAGGCAGTGATTATCTCATCACCTTTTCCATAGGCTGTTGGCTAGAAGCAAGTCACAGGTTCTGCTCACACATCAGGAGACAAGATTATAAAGGGGGTCACTCAAAGAATGTCATTTGAGTATCCTGCCCATCACGTCTATAGTGAGAGAGAAAGCAAATCAGTTGTTGCCTTGTGATGGGGAGTAAATGGAGAAGGTCAAAAGGGAGGCATTATAAAGTCACATGAGGAAACTTTTGGAGGCAATAAACATATTTGTTATCTTGATCATGGTGATAATTTCATAAGCCAATGTGCCAAATACATCAAATTTATATTATGTCAAACTTAACAAATTTAAGCATGTTGCTTATTGTATATCAGTTATATTTGCCAATTATATCCCAAATTGTTCACAAATACATATGTGTGTTTTCTTGTTTTTAGAAAAAGAGAACAATAGATAAACCAGAAACTAATGAAAAAGCTGACAGGATACAGGATCGATGGGAATGGGGTAGAGGGCATTGAGATTACAGCAAGACTTCTCTGTGCATAAGTTCCCATACGTTTTTTCTTTTACATTCTAACAATATTTTAAATATTAAAAAAAATTAGATAAGACAAAATTATTTACAAACAGAAATAAATATGAATTAATTCAAATATCTTGTCAATCTGGTATTTTAACTTGTGCACTGTTTCATATTGTTTTATAGAACAAAAAAGTGCAAAAATAATTGAGCTTAAGTTAGTAGGTTAGTTTTTATTTGTACTACAGATGTAATTTTGAAACACTTTTGTGTATTATAGGATGGGGCAGTGTGTAAAAATGTTGATATTTAACCATTTTTAAGTGTACAGTTCAATGCATTAAGTACATTCGCATTGTTGTGCTACCATCACCACCATCCATCTCCAGAACTACCATCACCACCATCCATCTCCAGAACTTCCATCTTCCCAAAGTGAGACTCCATACTCAATAAATAATAACTCCTTATTCTGCCCTACCACCAGCCTCTGGCAAACACCATTATACTGTCTCTATGAGTTTGACTACTCTAGGTACCTCATATAAGTGGAATTATAAAGTACCTGTCCTTTTATGACCAGCTTGTTTAATTTAGCCTAATGACTTCAAGGTTCATCCTCATGTTGTAGAATGTGTCAGAATTTCCTTTTTTGTTAAGGCTGAATAATATCCATATTATATATATATATGTGTGTGTGTGTGTGTATATATATATTTCATATGTTTTAATCCATTCGTTAATTGATGGATACTTGGGTTGCTTCACATTTTGCCTATCGTGAATAATGCTGCTGTGAACATAGGTGTTCAAGTCTCTGCTTTCAGTTCATTTGAGTATTTCCCAGAAGTGGAATGGCTGCATCACATAGTAATCCTCTCTTTAATTTTTGAGGAACCACCACCTTGTTTTCCTCAGTGGCTGCACCATTTTACATTTCCACCAGCAACAGCACAACTGTTCCAATTTCTCAGCATCCCTGTCAACACTTGTTATCTTTTTCTTTCTTCTTTCTTTCTCCCTTTCCTCTCCTCTCCTCTCCTCTCCTTTCTTTTCCTTTCCTTTCTCTTGTTTTGACAGTAGCCACCCTAATGGGGTGTGAGGTGGTATCTCATTTTGGTTTTGATTTGCGTTTCTCTATGATTAGTAATGTTTAGCTTCTTTTCATGTGCTTATTTGCTGTATATCTTCTTTGGAGAAATGACTATTAATAATTTAATAACTTTGATGTTGTCCAGTTTATCTATCTTTGTTTTTGTTGCCTGTGCTTTTGGTGTCAAATCCAAGAAAGCATTGCCAAATCCAATGCCATGAAGTTTTCTTATGTGTTTAATTGTGGCATTGAATTTTTATTGCAGATATCATTATGAATCTGTGACTATGTGTGTGTGTTGCTTCCCACTGACTAATCATAAAAGAAATGACACCTTAGAGCAGTGTGTATTTATTTTTTTCATTTTTAAAAATTGAAACATAGTTGATTAACAATGTTGTGTCAATTTCTGCTGTACAGCAAAGTGATTCAGTTATACATATATATACATTCTTTTTTTAATATTCTTTTCCATTATGGTTTATCATAGGATATTGAATATAGATCTCCGTGGACATTTTTAAACTGATCCAAAGGTGCAGAAAAAAAGAGTGCAGACTAATTCAAGCCTGCCAGACCTGTCACTCCATTGGTGTGAGAGTTTGGGAAAGTTACTGAACCTCTTTGTGCCTCTGGGCATCTCTAAAATAGAGATGCTAATAAAACTTACCCCAACAGATGTTGGCAGAGATATAAATGATATAATATATTAAAACACATAGAACACTGCCTAGCACATAGTGAGTCCTCAGTAAATGTCCATTCATATTATTAGATTTACTAGTAATATTATTGCCAGATTGGGGTTTTATTGGTGGAGGATTTATGAGTACTGAGGCTTGAAAGTTAGTATTCTGAAATCAGCCTTTCATGCTATAAATATGGATGGCTACCAATATCACAACTACAGAAGAAAATATAACAGCATAGAATTGATTTTACATGTTAAGTCTATAAATAATTTGCAGTGTCTCTTTTGTTGCCAATGAAAGTTTAAATCATTTCCAACTAGCCAGCTAAGTACTCCTCATTATCTTAAGATGAAATTTAAGAATACAAGTAGTGAAACCATTGCCATTGCCTTATCGGAGTCTGTCAAGTATATAAGGCACTCTCAGCAACCTAAGAAACAACTTGGAGAAATAATCCTACTAGAGGCCTTGACGCCAAAGGGTAATTAAAGTTGGGCTCTGAGCCACATGTGAAAAGTCTGTTTCATCCTTCTAATTAATGACTGCATTACTACCTCATCCTGTTGTGGCATGGGACCTCAGCAGAATTAGCACCACTATAAATCACATTAAGATAAGTTTCCATCATCGCCACGGCCAACACATAGTTAGTTTAACTTTACGAGGCAGTAAATACACCCCATAATATTGTTGAGCATCAACATTGACATTTTGACTGTATAGCAAGGAAGCATTTCACAAAACAGGTATTTACAACATGCTTGGAGGAGCTTCATTTCCAAAGATGTTGATAACTGAGGAAACTTCATACTGTACACCACCTATTTTTTCTGTTGCACAGATTCTAGGCAACTTAAATTTATGTTGCATAAAATTTCTCTCTGCAAAATAAGCTTTTTTTATTATTGAAAAGTAAGATAGGTAATCTGAGATTTCTCTGAACATTTCATTTTTAGTGGTTCCATTTAATTCAAAACCATTCATTTTAGCACAGAAAAAGGCTTCAGCATTATCTCTATGTATATAATTGAGGATTATATTTGTCAGAAGACATTGTTTTTTATTTGTTGTTTCGTTGGTCGATTTTTTGTTCCTTTCAAGCACATTGTATCCAGCCAATTCATGCAAATCTGGAACGTATCTCTCTTTATCAATCTAGTTTGATTAAACTCTTAGTATTATTTTTGAATTTCAAGCTTAACTCACATTTAAGATTTGATGCTTTATTTGAAACTAAAACTTAGAATGGTATTCCATAAAAAAAAAATTGCAATGTACAGTCAATTCATGCTTGTCTGGAAAATGTGGATTTGTTCCATCGGGATTGATATGTTAGAAAAAAAATTAAGCATTACTGAATATTCACTTGTTTATGTGCCATTTCATTCAGAAAAAACACTGGATGAATGCAGAAACCTTAACTTGGATGAGCCAAGTTTCATAGGGGTGCACAAAATGCACACACATGCACCTCAAATTAGGTACCTAATTTGAGGGGCATGTGTGATACCTCAATTCGCACCAGAAAGGTATATGTATGTGTGTGTGTGTGTGTTTTGTTTGTGTAAGATGGAAAAGATTAGAGCATGTATGAATGCTTTTTGGAAGGACACAGTAAAGATTAAAAAGAAGTTGTAGAAAGAGAAGAAATATCAAATAGGGAGTAAAAATTCAGAAAGATGACAAGATATGAGATTCAGATGACACAGAAAGAACTAATCTTCCATTGGAGAAAGGTATTCTGTTCACTGTAATAGGAAAGGAGGATGGGTAGGATCCAAGATGACTTAACTTGGTGGGAAATGTGGTGGCGTAGCTTGTTTTACATTTTCTACTATCTTTGTGGAATAGAAGTCAAATTTGTCTGTAAAAAAACTCAGTGACAAAGTGGGGAGTCAGACTTTTGAAGAGAGTGGAACAGGTCTGAAACATTGAAAATGATGATTAGTGAGAGTGTATATACACATATGTATATATATATAAAATGATATAGGATTTAAAGTGCTATAGATATGTATATATATAATTTTAAATGATAATATATATAAAGAATTTTCCATGTCATTAAATATTATCTTCTAACATTATTTTTAAGGGCTGAATAAAATGCATTTTACTGAAACTTTATTAGTGATGTAAGTTGCCCTCCAAAATTTCCTGTTATAGACAGTTAAACATCTCTACCTTTACTCTACTTTGAAATAATCTTTTTTAGGATAAATTCCCAGAAGTGGAAATGCTGAATCAAATATAATGTTAAAATTTATATTTCTAAGAAAATGTTATATGTGCTTATTCTTTTTTAAGTATTCTAGAAGTATTTTAAGACAGTAGTTTAGGGTTTATAATGAAAAACAGTAATTCATTGCCCCCCATACTCTCTACCTGAACTCACACTTTCCTAAGCTGTAAAAAGAGCTTCCATCCTTTTATTTTCTTCTCCATTCCTATATTATTTTATGCTTCTCTGTATTGATCTGTATTGACATTTCAATTTGGACATTACTTTTCACTTCTTAAACTAGAAAATAAATATCTGGCTCTCTCACATACTGCCAGTTCACGCATACTCGTATATATATACAAACTTCTTAAATCAATATTTAGTACTAGTTTGTGTTATTAATATAATAAAATATTGCTTTTAGTAACATATATTGTATAGTATGATTACATTTTCTGTATTATTCAACTTTTTGTTTTTTCCTATAGTTAATTTAATGACTTCAATGACAATTTTCCCCTTGAACCTTAAAGTTTCTCAATATGGTCAAATATGTCAAGACATCTCAGTTTGCTCACCTCCTCCTTTTTCTTCTTTTTTCTTCCTTTTTAAAGGTTTTCCTTTCGTCACCTTCCCACTCTGCTTTGTTCTGCGGTGGTTGATTTCTTCTCCTGCTTCACAACTAAAGACATGGGACTTAGCATTCAGTAGATTTCCTTTGGTTTTTTTTCTCCAGTTTGGGAAAAGAGGTCCTCTAGCTGCTTCCAGAGAAATGGCTCATGAGAAGAAACTATTTTGAGTCCTAGCATATATGAAAAGTCTACCCTTAGACTTGATTGACAGTTCGTCTGGGTATTCTTCCTTACGATTGTCAAGATATTGCTTCATTAAAAAAATAGAATTTGGTGGTGTTGTGGTGATATCAGACACCATTCTGATTACTAATACTTGTCATGTGACCTTTCTCTCCACTCTTTCTCTCTGGCAGGTTTTTGGATACTATTTTTACCTGGAATTTTTCTTTTTTTTTTTTAATTTCATGGTCTTATCCTGAGTTGTGAATCTTTTTACATGTATTGGGCTAAGCAGCAGTAATTCCTTAAAATGTGGCCAATTGTTCCCTTAATTCCTAGGATTTTAAAATTTGGGGTATTGTATTATTTTTGAACAGTTTCCTCCCTCAAGTTCCACAATGTCTTCTCATTCTGGAAATTATATATATATATATATTTTTTTTTTTTTTTCTATCTCTATAGGTTCTGCTTTTCATGAGATTTTTCAACTTTATCTTTCAAATCTTTGAGTACAACTTTTATTTTAGTCTCTTGAATTTTCCTTTTTCTGCTCTGAATGCATTTTCTCTTATCTTTTATTTTTCTCCTTACATACTCTGAATTTCCTCCAAATTTCTTCCTCTCTTTGTTGCTGTTGTTTTGATTGTTTTTGATTCCTATCTTTAAAATTAGAGGTTTCCCTCAAGTATCTAGTTATTTTTAGTTGTCTGTCATATTTGAGTCCAAGGCACTATAACATGACTGGGTTTTGTTGACTGAAGGTATCTCGACATGGAGACTGTCTTGTTCAACCGATGCAAATTTGGAGGCAGTCTGATTCCTGATATTCAATTATTGAGTAGATTCTACTTAATTGTATCATTTTGTTCTGGGTTTTTTATTGTCCCATAGTTGTTTTCTTCTGTTTTTATTTTATATATTATTTTTGGCTAATTGAGTACTTTTTAGCATTTAATTTCCCTGTCAGCTTTTTAACATATACCTATTTGCATTCCTTTTACTGGCTGCTCTAGGGATTAAAATATACTGTCATAACTTTCCATAGCTCTGATTTAGACTTAATTTTGTACCATTTCACATAAAATTTAAGAATATTATGACTAGTTTTATATAGTCCTTAAACATCTTTTAGGCTAAAGTATTATATCTATAAACCTCACAATATAAAGTTATATGTTTTTCTTAAATTCAGAGGTTTTTTAAAGAAATTGAGATAATAATATTTTATGTTTCCACATATGTTTATCACTTCTGGCACTTTCTATTCCTTCCTAAGAATCTGAGTTTTCATTTGGTCTTATTTCATTTCATCCTGAAAAATTTCTTATGACATTTTTTATGATACAGCTCTGCTGGCAACAAATTCTACTGGGCTTTGTTTATATGAGGATATCTTGCCCTCCTTTTTGAAGGATGCCTTCACTGAATATAGAATTCAATATTGACAGTTCGTTTTTGTTTTTGTTTTAAATTCAGCACTTTTAAGTCATCATTCTATAGCAGTCTGAAGTTCTTCATATCACTTTTTTCACTTAATGTAACATATTTTGGGGGCTGCTTTCAAGCTTTTTACTTTATCTTTGTTTTTTAAGTGTTTCAGTATGATGTGCCTCAGTATGGCTTTCTTTCTATTTATACCTTCTTGGTGCTTGTGTGTTAATCGTATTTTAATTTTCTTTCACCAACTTTGGAAATTATCTGCTATTGTTCTTTTAAATATTTTTTTTCTGCCTCACTTTCTCTTTTATCATCTCCTAGAGCTCTGGTTATGTGTAAGTTAAAATATTTGGTATTTTTAATAAGCCACCAAGACTGTTTATTTATTCTGCATTTTTCTCTTGTTTTGCATTTTAAAATTTCTATTGATTTCTTATCAAGGAACCCGACTCTTTCATCTATTTCCAATGTTTTGTTAAACCCATTCAGTATTTTTTATATATTACATATATTTTTATCCATACTAGAATTCCAATTTGGTCCTTTTTGTAGTTTCTCACTTTCCTCTGAGATTCCCTATCTATTCATTTGTTGTGTGTGTGTTTTCCTTTATGTTCCTGTGCATGCTTACAATAACATCTTTAAAACCTCTCTAATAATTCAAAAATCTTGTCTTAGTCATCTCTAAGTCTCCATAAATTGCTTTTTTCCCCTTGATTGAAGCCATATTTCCTCTCATATTTCCTCTTTTCTTTAATTGTCTATTTGCTTTGGATTTTATCCTGGACATTGTGAATTATACATACAAAGATTCTATATTCTCTTGTGTTTCTCTAAATATTGTTGTGACTTAAAATTTTTATTTATTTAGCATTTAAGTTAGTTGAAGTCTAACTTCAAATTCTCTCTTCCTTTTGGCACCAGCTGAAACTTCTCTTAGCTCTTCTAGCCTTAGTGGGATGCTTTGAGTTCACCTCATTAACATATAACTCAGGAATTTGCTATACTTTTGTTCAGAACTTATAACCAGTATATGAGGTTCTCTCTTTGTGGCTCTCTCTTTTATGGATGTCCCAATTCCCAGCTTCTGAATTGTCCTGAAACTCTGTCCTCTGATTCCTCAACCAGTAACTTAACAGTATTCTCCTTGAGTTTTGGCTGTCCCCATAAGATACTGACTAGGGAGTATCCCCTTCCAAAAAGCCATAAAAGTGGAAAATTCATTCTGTTCCATTTCTTCCAGTTATCAATTTCCCTGTACTTTCTTTCTGATTTTGTTCATGTTCCAGTACTTTCACATACTAGATTTTTCTTAATTTTATCCAGAGTTACATTTATTGTCTAAAGGAGGGTTGACATGATATGAACTACTTCACCATTATCAGGAGTGGAACTTTCACATTTCTATGTATGGCCTCATATCTATCCAGTAGTTCAATCTCCAAACCTAAAAACTGTGTTTTAGTTCTTCCTTTGGGTCATGAACACCATCTCATATAATCTATAAGAAAGTTATGTCATCTCTGTCTCCAAAATATGTGTCAACTTTGATGACATTATTTTTCTGTTATCTCTCCAGTCCAAACTACCATCATCTCTTCTTTTGACTGACACAACAGCTTCTTAATTGGTTTCATTGATTCCCCACTACAGTTTGGTCATGTCCATTTGCCATAATGATCTTTTAAAAATCAGAATTATATCAATTTGCCATTGACATTTGAATAAAACTCAATCTCTATATCATACCTTTCAAGTCTTTATAGAATCAGCCTCTGCCCATGTCTTTGATCTAGTCTTCTCTTTTCATCCTTCATTATACTCTATTGGCATATTTTTCTGTTCCTCACGTTTAGCCAACTTATACCTGCCAAGGATCTTTGTTTTTTCTCTACTCTACCAGGAACACTCTTCCACCAGATACTTACATAGCTGTCTATCATTATTCCTGTCTTTGATTTCAGAGAAGACCTGAGCATCTTGGTGAAGTAATTTTCCCTCTCCTATTTCCCTATTTTATTTTCTTCAAAGCAGGAATAATTTTCTGTCTTTATTTATTCACTTTGTTTTTGTAGGTATGTTTATATTTACATATTACTTATCTTTTTCACAACTGTATCACCAACACATTGAACACGGCTTTGACACATGATAGGTACTTAATAGAGATTTGTTTAATTAATTACTGGATGCCAAACTGGTGTTAGAGTAATTCATAATTCTCATGATTTTATTTAAATTGCAATTATCTTGGCATTTCTCCTTGAGAAAATCATGAGGGAATAAATTCTATAGGGAAAATAAATTAAGAAAAAATTCAAAAACACATCAATCCTTTTCCAAGTAGAAAAAAAAATTAGGCATGATATAATTGTCTTACCTAGTTTCTAGTCCTAAAGCAAATCATCAATGTTTAATAAATTGATGATTTTATTTGTTCTTCATAAAGACTAGTGTGTTCCCACGGTTGGTCTAAAATGCATTAAAATGCATTGCAAGTAATTTACAGTGAATATGATAACATAAAAGTATTTAAATTTCTTCCTTGGTGATTTGGTAGTGATACACACATGAACACATACACACATATTTTAACAATACATAAAAAAAGGCAGTTATATTTGTTGTGCTACTCCATTGGCATTACTTCTTCTTGAGAGTATTTCCTTCCTATCATTTTCATGTTATGAGTGGTAGAGAAACTTACTTTGCCTGGTTTTTAAATTTTTCAAGTGTTGTTTTTTTGGACTTTAGAGAGGAACTCAGTTTAATGGCAGTTTGATAGCTTTTCTCCTGGTGATAAAATGAAATTGATCAAATGTACATTAGAGCTTTTAGGATCTGAAACATTCAGTAAGCTACAGGGAATTCTGCTTGAATACTATATGATTTATCAAAACTACTGCATGTACAGCCAGATTGTTCATACTAAAACTCCAGTCTACCTGGATGACGTTGTATTTCTTCTTTTTTATTTCTATTTTTCCAAAATGGTTTATAATACCTCTGAAGTGAGATTTTTGTCTCATGAGTATTTGGTGTTTATATTCTGACCTGTGCAGATGCCAAAAGGACGGAAGGCAGGATCTTCAAACTCATAATTCAGGTAGTTCAATTCCATATAATAGTAGTTCAGCTCCCTAGTAATTTCTCTTAGACTTTGGTAGACATACACAGTCATTACCCAGAGAGATAGAGGTAAAGAAAATCTATCCAATTATATCTGGTGATTTGCATTTGGCAATGTTACTACGGGGTTGTATAAACTTACTTTATAATTTACAAATAACCTGTTTTGTTCACATAAGCCCTCCACTTCTAGCATAATTATGCCATTCACATTTCAATAATAAAAAGAGAAAGTGAGAACTGGATTAGATAGAAACATTTTTGTCATTAGATACTCTTAAAATCACTTTTTAACACTGTAGTTTCTGTGAAATTTTTGTGAACCAAGTATTATTAATGTGAAGTGACAACAGTGTGTGGCATTTTACAAGGTGTATTTATAATTTACCTTTCTAATAAACACAGTCTTTGAAAGAGAAGTGAAAGGTCTATTAGTTTTGAAGATTTCCTCCATTTATACTGTCATCTTAGTATTTTATTTTCCCATTATGCTGACAGAATCACCATATTAACACTATAGTCTGCATTATGATGACAAAATTATGGCATTATAACAGTAGACCATACAGAAAATGTTTCTATTAGTAAAAATATTTATTTACCAATTGGATTCCTTTACTACCTTATGTATAAAGAATCTATTACATTAAAACAGTGCAAAGTACTTTAAATCTAATGTTCTTTACTGGTGTTTAACTGAGTGATTGTTTCCACCACAAGAATAATGATAATGTCCCTTTATTATTTATAACCTTATAGTGTCTCTTATTTGTGCACAGCTTTAAGATGATACATCAATTGTCACACCATCCAAAAGACATGTTGTTCTATTTTTTCTCACCATTATCTCTTATTCCCCTCCAGTGAAATATTTAGCAACACCAGAATACAATAATCTTGGATTCTATTGCATTGTGGTCCTTAGAGAACATATTGAAAGCATCTGATTAAAAAAAAAAAAAAGATCCAGAGAGAGACAGTTTGAGCATTCCAATTTGCAAGTGAATAAAAAATGTCTCTTCTTTTTCAAAAAGATAATCCATATTCATATAAACTGTGGGCTGTACAGTTAGGGTGCAACAATGCCTAAAGATCTGGACATACCACCTAGAGTGAAGACAGGTCAAGTGAGATTCTTCTTTCCTGAGTTAATGGCAGCTCACTTCATTCAGTTATCTACGTCTACAACTGCACTGCAAATGTTATGTGTAGATGTTTGGGGTTGACAGAGTTTCAGAGAAAAATAAATTTGAAAACATTTCACAGTTCCATTAGGTACTTGTGCTGGAAATTTCACTCTTACTCTGTTCACCAGCATTCAGCTCATGTCCTGGTAGATCACCCATGATCTGGACACAGGTAAAACCACAACAAGGTAATTAATAATCACTCTTGATTTTTTTCTCAAATTATTGGTAGAGCGGTGTTCAATTAATAATGAATATACCATTTAATATTTTGGATTTTCAAGTAAAAATTCACAGAATTTGAGAAAACTGTTACTTAGGAGTAAATGTGATTTGGGAAAACAAGGTTTTATTGTAATGCAATATCTTTATTGTCAAAACCGAGTAATAAAATAATTTTTATTAAAATATTCTTAATTTTCTAAAGATACAATGAACATTCAAAAGACATAGCACATATTATAAATACCTTTACTAATAATGACTTTTGTGTGCTCTAGCAGTTTCTAAATGCATTTGTTGTGCTCTATATTGCTCCTAAGTTATTCTGTCTACTTCCAGGACCTCTTATTAGAAAGAGGATTTACCTTATTCTGAGAACAACGGATTGGCAGAAATAGGATACTGCTGATTCTAACCTAGTTTTGTTATTGCATTTACCACAAATATATGTAGTGCTTAATATTTACTAAGTATAATATTGGGTATTTGGAGGTTATGTAGATTCAAAAGACATGATTCCTAAACTCTAGGAATTTACAATTCAATGAGAGAGATACACATTGTTAAAAATTAATATTAACATTTAATAATGGCCATTAAATAATGTATTATATGTGAAGGAAAGATTTGTTTCAATAGAGGAAATGTGCAAAATCTTATTCTAGAATAACAGCTGAACTCTGAACTGGAATTTTGGGGAATAATAGATTGGAGATATGGATAGTTGGAGAATACAGTTTGGATGAAGGATCCATATATAAGAGATATTCAGGCAATTGTAAGCAGATTGATGTGTGACTAAGGCATACATTTAATAAGTGAGGTGTCATAGGAAACTAAGTTGGAAGGAAAAATAAAAATTTATGAACAGCTTTAAACACCAGGCATTCCCTTTACATTGAAGACAACCTGAAATTTCAGAGGCAGAGATTAATTACATGATCACCTACCTATTTTAGAACACTAATATTGCTGCAGTTGGTCAAAGGAATTGTAGAGGGGAGAAACTATAGATAAGGAGATGAAACTATGAGAGGGATTCTAAAACTGTGCAATGGTAGTAGAAATATGGGGTGGTATATAAATAATAAGAGTTTGATGATATAGTTTGCAGAATTTGGTGACTAAATGAATCTAGCAATGAAGGAAGATGGAAGGGAACAAAATAAGGATTATTTTTGAGTCAATGCACCTGGAAGGAAGGACACTTTTATTGAGGTAAGGAATGCAAATTGGGTGTTGTTACTGCAGTAAGGTAGGGTAAAAATACATCCTTACCCTGAGTATCTTTTTTAAAAGAATAACCTTTGGAAAATAACACACACACACACACACACACACACACAACATGTACACAGACAACTCCAAATATAGGTTATCTCAATCCTGATTTGAGGCTTATTTATGAATCTTGCTCATTTTTAACTGGGTTGTTTTCTTACTTTAAGAATTCTTTATATATTCTAGATTCAAATTCTATAACATATAGTTTTCAACTTTCTTTCCTCAGTCTCTGTTTTTCTCCCTCAGTCTGTGTTGTTTTTTTAAAATTTCATTAATGATGTCTTTTGAGGAGTATAAGTTTTAATTTTGAGGAAGTCTAATTTATCTTTTGTTTTTTCTTTTGTGAATTGTGTTTGGTGTTGTTTCTATGAAATCTTTCCCTAACCTAAAATTATAAAGATTTTCTTCTGTGTTTTCTTCTATTAGTTTCATAGTTTTAGGTTTCACTTGTAGAACTATAGTCCATTAACAGTTATAAACAGTGTGAGGTATGGATCTAAGTTATAGTTGTATTTTTACATTAAAATACCCAATAATTCCATCACCATTTATTAAAAAGACAATACTTTCTCTAGACAATTGCTTCTGTATCTTTTAAGAAATTTAGTCATCATATATGCATGTCTCCTTCTGAACTCTCTATTCTGTTTGATTGATTTATTTCTCTTTGTTTACACAGTTACTGCATTTCCTTGAAAAGGTTACCTTATAAAAAGCCTTGAAATCAGTCAATGTGAACCCTCCAGCTTTTTTTTCAAGATTGTTTTGTCTATCTTAGGTCCTTTGTATTTCCAGATAAATTTTAGAATCAGCCTAGCAATTTCTACTAAAATTGCTGAGATTTTTTACTGGGAGGAGGTGTTTATGGGGTGCCACCACAGATTAAACATTTTGGCAAGAATGCTCTTTTGTATGTGACACTGTGATCATTAGGACCCCATAAAGTCTGGTTGCCTAGTGATCCATTGAAAGAGCGCTCACAGTTCAATGGTTATCAGCCCTGTTCTTCCAATGTAAAGTTATATTTTCCTCTTTTAAACAGTAAGCAATATTTAAGACCCCAGCACTATGGAAAAATACCATGCCTCATCAATGTTTCCTTTATTGGTTTAACCTTTAACAGTGTTGTTTTAAGTCAAGAAAGAAAGCCACAATTAACAGGCCAGTCTCATTTTGCTTTTTGTTTATTCTTGACCTTCATATTTCCCTGGTTAGGACTGGAATTTCCATGTTAAAGTCAAAAAATAATAAGAGATTTGAAGTTATACATATGGGGGTTGCACACTGGCCCTGTCACTGCCCAGTAGTGTAATCTTGAACAAGTTACTTGGCATTTCTAAGCTTCAGTGTCTATATCACTAAAATTAGGAGAATATCGTTTGCTTCCTTTGGTTGTTCAAAGGGCTAATTAAATCATTTAAAATTAATATTAATAGCAGTTGCATTGAAAACAAATATACAAAAATAATGACACCGGGCTTCCCTGGTGGCGCAGTGGTTGAGAGTCCGCCTGCCGATGCAGGGGACGCAGGTTCGTGTCCCGGTCCGGGAAGATCCCACATGCTGCGGAGCAGCTGGGCCCGTGAGCCATGGCCGCTGAGCCTGCGCGTCCGGAGCCTGTGCTCCGCAACGGGAGAGGCCACAACAGTGAGAGGCCCGCGTACCGCAAAAAAAAAAAAAAAATAATAATAATAATAATGACACCTTCTCAAATCCTTACCAAAATCCTGTGAAGGCAGGCCTATTTTACAAAACTGAGGCTCAGAGAGATTAAACAATTTGCTAAAGGCTACATAGCTGCTAGGGGGCTGTGCTGGAGTTCAATTCCAGGCAGATGCCATGCCAGGGAGAAAGTTATTTCTACTTTTTAATGTTGCTTATAATGACCACTTATGAGGGTGAGCTTCCCTCACAGTGTCTAGAGTTTGGACCTAAAAAAATGGTCAGGCAGTCTATTGCCTTAGTTATTTCTGGGAAATTAGGGCTGGGGGTGAAGAAAGGTCATAGTACCTAGATGTTGGAACCCTGGGTGCTTGTCATTGATTTATATTTTATTTATTATAAAATCACTTGAACTTTCCAGATTTCTTTCTATTGAAGGAATCATAATTTTGCCTCTTCTACTCCAGGGACCTGTGAGTGCTAAGTAGGTAATACACTCTAATGAGCTTTATATTTTGCAAATTTATGAGCATGTCATTTTAATTCATATATCTACTTTGATCCTTCTGTCATTACAAACTCCAAGTGATATCTGTAATAATAGAGGACTGCAGCTACACTCATGTGATATGTTCCATACTGCACTTGCAGTAATAGTTTCATCGAATATCACATGACCTTGACATCATGATCTATCCGTTAGTGGGAAATTGAAATGAATGTTATTTGTTCAGTACAAGTCAGCCTGACTCCTTTACATTTCCATGTGGCCTCAGAATTTGCGAGATATACTTGTTCACTTAGCCATTTTTGTTTTGGATATTTTCTTTTAGGTATCCTTTCTTGGAGAGATTTCTTTATTTGTGATTTTCAAGTGCTATTTGTGAAGTTCTCAATCATAAGTACTAGACAGCATAAGGTAAATAGAAAATGACTAGACGTCTAAAGTTTAAATATAAATAACTATTAATAATTTGGTCTATTGAATAGACAGCCACATCCTCTTGACACATAAATGCTGCCTGTCTGACTGCTCTTCCTGAGGAGTCCAGAAGAAAGAATGAGGAGAGGCAAGAAGAAAGAGAGGCTGCTAGTGTGCCTAAGCTATTTAATTTGTGACTCATAAGAAGGTTCATGTTATATTAGAATGTACTTAATATTTTATAAGTAAATAATAAAATGTTACCATAAATCTTACCACCTACCCAGACCTCCTCTTAAAATATAATCACAACATCCATTTTTCTCCATTCGTAATTTACCTTGTAAGTATTCTAAAAACATTTGGATTTGCGATTCAATTCTTTCTGACTCACAATATAGAATAAAGGCCAGTCAACCTAATCATACACACTAAATTAAACTGTTTTAATTTTGGATTAGTTGGTAAGTCAAGATAGAGACAGTTAATCTGAAGGTGAGGTGCCATTTGAGTAGATCAATCATGAGGCAGAATATAAATTTGAAAATCAAATACTGTGTAAATTTGGCAAGGTACAGATAATAAAAAAGACAAGAAATATTAAAATGAAAAAGTATTTTTTAATCTTCTAATCCAAAAGTTTTGAGAAAATTACTGTGAAAGTGAAAGGTAGCTTTAGGAGAGAAAAGGAAATATTTTATAAATGACAATGTGTTAATCCCAGGACAAATGCTTGAACTTGCTTCATTTGAAAGGTACTCATTACCTATATGTATTGAAAGAGTAAATTTTTTACTATTAGAACTCTCCTCAACACCAATACTGTAGGAAAAAAAAAAACATAAAAAATACGTGAGAGAAAAGAGTTTTTTTTTGAGATAGAAATAGTTCTAGAAGTAGAGGTCAAGAAGCCTGTGAAAGAAAATCATTAGGGACTCTGAATGAGCACCACAAACTTGTTTCAAACACTTTCCTTTTATGTGTATAAAGCTCATCTTCTTAATGTTTATAGTCCATACAAAAAGAAAGTAAATTATCTCCTTTCCTCCAGGAATGTTTAGTAAGCGAGAGTAAAAAACAGAAAATGCTATCTTGAAGTCCATGAACACACGCTTCTAAATATTACACAGCTTGATTGACACTGTAAATGATTTGACCAAATATCCTCAAATTTCCTGTGTATTTCTGCACTTCAGTAATTCTTCTATAATTATGGAAAATTGATATGACTTATACCATAACTTACTGAAGTATGGTTTACCCAAGTAATAAAAATAGCAAAGGAAACATACTACATATATTCATGTTCTATGATGTAGCATGTTTCCTTCACTATTTTTATTAGTTGGATAAACCTTACTTTAATAAGTTCTTATGTTACTGTATCATTTTTTTCAAGGGAAAAGTATTAATCTACCACCACTCTACTTACAGATTAACCATTTCAGTAAGCAAGACATCTCCCGACTGTTTACAAAAAAGGTTCAACAGTCATTGTCATGGAATTCAAAGTCCCACACAGTCTAACCTTAAACTTCTTTCCCAAATGATGTTCCAAACCTACATATTCCATCTATTATCCTTTGTTCCCTTCTTTCCATATACATTTCTATTCATCTAGTACACACTGTAGTTTTCTCACTTTATCTTTCACTGAAATGCACTTATCCCCATAGTCCTCCTATTAAAATCTACTTACCCTTCAAGACCTCACTCAAGTTTAACTGCCATTGTGCTATTGCCTCAGTGCAACCTTTTCTTCCATATTTTTGTCCCATAGCCGTTTGCACTTGTACCAGAGTGCTTTAATGTGCTCTTTCTATGTCGTGGTTACTTATGCTTATGTTTGTTTCCATTAGTAGAATGGGTGCTGTTTGAGGGTGGAGAATGTCATCTATGTGAATCTCTCTCTGGTATTTAGGACAGTACCTTGACTGTAGGAGATAGTCAGTAAATGAATTTATTGTTACATATAATTATTCAGATGTTGAATATTTAGTCTTTAGGAAATCCTTTTTCTTAGTATGACATTCCTGTTTTTGCATCTTTCTCTATTTGGAAACACCTTCGTTTGACGATGTTTTGAAAGAAATGAGAAGAATCCCATTGTTGAGGAAGAGAACATCGAAGACTGCAAATAAGAAAGAGTTTATTTGGGGTCTTAGGAATTGCAATTCAGGAGACAGATTCAGGTAAAACCGAAAGAGTATTTCAGGGGAGAGAAAGAGTCAGGGGCTTACAAAGGCAAAAATCACAAGGCTGCTAAAGTTGTCTGACGAGAATTATGATTGACTCTGAAGCAAGAAAAGAAATATTTGTCTTTAAGGGATAGGTAGTCAAATTATTTGGGGTAAGGGTCCAATAAGTATCTTGAGTTTCTGAAACATTGGGCAGGTAGATGTTCTGGATGCCTGCATTAAGACAACAAGTGGTCAAACGTCAGATTCCATTCAGGCTGAGATGTGCATGGGTCACTTCCTCAACGGCCTCCTGGCTCCATCTTAGAGGGCTCTCTTAGCAATACCAACCTCATTTTGATTTTCCTTTCACACCATGAAAATAATTTTACCTACTCAGATTCATGAATAAAATGTTTAATTAGAGATTAGATTTGACAGGTTATAGAATGAAAAATGCTTTGGATTATCTATAAATTACATACAGTTCTCAGTAATAATTAATTTAGTCTTGCCTAAAGAGAGGTCTTTCCTTTGTTTTCAGTTTCTGGGAGGTAAAGTGTTTTCAACTCCTGGGAAGTATCCCAAGTGTCTTTGTATCCCAAGTGTCTTTGTTATTCCTGTTGCTCATCATGGGACCACACCTAGTAAAGAGATGACTCAGGGTGGGGCCATACACAACCAATATTCGTAGGGGGCTGGCTATTCCAGAAACACCAATCACATGATTAGAGGTTTGGGGATTTGGGCCATGTGAGGTTAGCCTGGGTCTCCTGGAGGAGCTGGAGTGTGGTTCTAGAGATGAGTCCAACCCCATGAATCAGTCAATCAGTATAGGCTCTGGACAACCAAGCACTGACAACCAGAGCTTCTTGAGTTGCTAATATTTCATACATATTATCACGTATCAATGTGAGAGGGTAATGTTTCTTTTTTTTTTTTTTTTTTTGCCGTACGCGGGCCTCTCACTGTTGTGGCCTCTCCCGTTGCGGAGCACAGGCTCCAGACTCGCAGGCTCAGCGGCCATGGCTCACGGGCCCAGCCGCTCCGCGGCATGTGGGATCTTCCCAGACCGGGGCACGAACCCATGTCCCCTGCATCGGCAGGCAGACTCTCAACCACTGCGCCACCAGGGAAGCCCGAGGGTAATGTTTCTCGAGGACGACAGAAGCTTTGTGTTGGAATCCTCCTAGATTTTGGCCTATGCATATCTTCTTTTGCCTGATTCTAATTTATATCTTTTCCCTGCAATAAATGTATTCTATGAGTATAATAGGTTTCACTGAGTTCTGTGAGCCTTTCTAGGGAATTATCAAACCTATGGGTGTTTTGGGGAAACCATCAAACTTGCATTTGATGTCAGAAGTGAGAGTTGTCTTTGGTAGACTCTTTTCTCTAACTTCGTATTGGACCTTCACTCTTTGCAGTTGGAGTCAGAAGTCTTGGTCAGATTTAACAATGGGGAGAACTGTACTCTTCACTCTTAATTTGGCCAAATACAGCTAAGTTCTGTAAGAGCAGAGCGTCTCTGAATTATAAAGATATCTTATAAGATTTTACCTTTTGTTCCCCCTATTCTGCTTGTAACTCAGATTCATTTCTTATGACATTGTTCTATGATTTATCTGTTGATACACATGTCCATCTCACTAAGTTGTGAGTTATTTAAAGCAAAAGATAGTTTCATATTAATTTCCATATTGAATGCCTAACTCAAAGTAGGGTCAATAAATGTTTACTAAAATGAATGAATTATTGAATATCTGGAATGGTACAATTTTTTTTTTTTTTTTTTTTTTTTTTTGCGGTACGCGGGCCTCTCACTGTTGTGGCCTCTCCCGTTGCGGAGCACAGGCGCCGGACGCACAGGCTCAGCGGCCATGTCTTACGGGCCCAACCGCTCCGCGGCATGTGGGATCTTCCCGGACCGGGGCACGAACCCGTGTCCCCTGCATCGGCAGGCGGACTCTCAACCACTGCGCCACCAGGGAAGCCCTGGAATGCTACAATTTTAATGCAACTTACTCAAGATTGCCACAGTTAAGCTCTATCATTAGTGTAGTATGCTGAGATCTTGTGGATTTCACTCCCAAAATGCCCTCTCTTAAATAAATAAAATTATTTTACATAATAATTTTAGAACACTGCTATAGAGCTAAGTATCATCTTTTAATTAAGAGGGCATTGATTTGGGATTCAGGATAATAGGGAACATATTGATCTCTGTTATTTACCTGTGTAGCTCTGAGGAAATCACTTTACCCATTTAAATTCTTGTTTCCTTATCTGTAGAAAGAGAGGAAGGAATTAAGCTTGAGTTTCTTATTGTTATGTAGTTTTTTAAATGTCTGAGAGATATTAATATTCCATTTCATTTCTCTAATTACTAACAGAGTAATTAGAATATATGCATTATTGAATATGCACCTTGAATGTATATATATATATGTATAAAGATTTAATGCATATACAGTTATTCAAAAATTATTTTTTTCTCAGTGTTTAGACACTGCAATGAGGGTAGATAATTGGCAAAATATTTATTAGATATGATCGAGGGTGATTGAACACATCAGTGTTTTCTGATGACCTCTTCAAACCGTGTATGAAATTTGAGGGGCCATTTCCCCATCCAAAAAATATGTGTGACCAAGGCCTTTTTTTAAATATGGTTTAAATTATATTCAGCTGTAGGTAAATAAGTTCCTAGTAATGTAAGCTATTGGATATATTAGAGACCACAGACATACTTTCTATATCCATGGATTATAATGTCTCTTCATTTATTCATTTACTCATTCGTACATTTACTTATTCATTCATTCAACAAAACTATATCAAGCATCCATTGTGCCGCATGTGTTGTGCTAGGTAGTGAGGTTACAGAGATAAGTTAGATGGTCTTTAGCTTCAGGAAGTAACCAAGTTGCAGCTCATTTTGTTGACTTTCATTATGTTTAGATACATAAATGATAGCTTGTACAAATGCAAATAAACCCGCTTTAGAATTTTCAGCCTTTGTGGGCAGTTTTTGGGAGGAAAGACTGAGAGGAAATTTACAGAACAACAAAGCTAAGCTCCCACTGCCAGACCCAGAATTAGATTTTCTTTAAGTTTGCTGAAATCTTTAGTCGTCAGTAAATATTAAATATGTGGACAGTATCTGTAGGAGACCAAGTTAAAACGAAAGTATACTGCTTATATATGTATAATTCATGGGAGTATTTCTCCAAATGACCTTTAGTAAAATCTAATGAATTAAGCTAATTTACTAGCTGACTTCTTAGACCCTGAATGTGTGCTGTAGGACATGTAAGTTCCCACACAAGGGAGCAAATAAAGGCGCCAGACAGAGACTAGCTGTAGATTTGAGGCAATGGAGAAGACTGAGAGGGCATGTGGGAGGGCAACGACATCAAAAAACAGCCACTTCTCTAGTTGCCTAAAGCCTGCCGTTGCAACTGGTATCCATGCATGTAGTTAGGAAAGTGAATGACACATAGCAGAAACACAGTGTTGGATTTTAACAGCATTAGATTTTTTTCACCTTCTCTCTTCGAGATACTTGGAATCCAGTTTCTAAGCCAAATAAAATTGTCTGATATGTTCACCTCCACGTAGATACGTATGACGCATTGTTTGAAACAAACATTATTTGGTCAATAGTGGTGCTCATGTTATGATGGTGCAAAAGTATACTATTTCACAAGTCAAAAGTCTTTGTATGATTAAATATTTTCGATAATTTTATATTTATTATAGCATTCCAAACCAAAACACATATAGTTAAAGAGTTTGAAAAATATTTGTAAGTTATATGAAAAGATTTGGTTAAGTGGTATTTGAATGGCCATGAAGTCAAATATTAGCAAATTATAAAACATACATGAAAAAAATTTTTAAAAGAAGGAATGAAAAGGATAAGGTATAAAGGGTAAACAGATACATTAGACTTTTAAAAAGCTTCATGAAAGTTTTTAAATTGTTATCAAAACTTCCACAACTATGTTAATGAGGATATATTAACAACACTTACTAAGCTATAAATATGTTTTCATAAAAAGGTGACACAAGAAGATAAATCCTCTTTTATCTCATTTAATATGTAGTATGAGAGCATAAACACGATGACTTGCTTTGGATTAGGAAATGCTGAAGGGAGAAAAGTCAGTTTTTTCCTAAAAAGAAAGGATTTTCACTTGTCTCAACAAGAATCAGCCATCTGTAACTGCTTGGGGGTTAAAGATAGGTTTATCCAAAACCAGAAATATTTACTACTTGATGAGAGAGAATAATCATGTTTTGGTTGCTTTTACTGAACCACATATTTATTTACCACACATAAATAGATACAGTATACACGATAATATGCAAGTCATTAGTCCCTTTTTCTTTATAAAACAATAAAAGTTAAAGTTTGTTGTTTTTTAAAACCAGGGATTTTAGTAATTTGACAAAATGGAAAGTATTATGATAATTATTTTCATCATCTAGATTCAAGATACACTTAATGTATTTTATTAATTTTATTTCTTTAGTTGGGCTAATTAAATAAATAAAACACTTTATACAGTCATTGAATTGGATTCTGTTAGGCTATAAAATAAAAACTTGCAAAATATTGAGAAAACTTGACCTCTGAGACATTTTTTGTTGACACATGTCACATGGTAAATTTTATTCTAAAGCCATGTCTTCTGTTTTTGATTTTAATACTGATGGTATTATTATTTGAAATCTAGATTTAGAGAAAACTGGATGGTGGAGATTTTATTACCTGCTATTACTAAGTAATCTAGGACAAGTCATTTAAACTCTTTGAATTTGACTTTCTTCATCTATGAAAATGTCTACCTGACAGGTTTATTATGAGCAACAAAAGAAATAAATAAATGGAAAATAAATATGAAGCTTATAGTTTTAACAAATTATTTATTATTCAAAACAATTTAAAATAAGTTAAATATTTATAGCCCATATGCCTTTAAATGTGATTTGATATGTTTCATCAGTAAAGCCATTTAGATAATATAGAACAATTTAAAATTGATAAATATGCTAATCACATAAAAATAAAAATAAATGCACTTACCACCAAAACTAATATAATTTTAAATGTTTAAGTTTAAATATTTTTCTGTGCTTCCTAGAAGTTAAAAGAATATGGAAATTCTCATCCATTTCTTCATGCAAGAATATGTTCCTTGATCCTTCAAATTTTTACAGAAAATACGGACTTTTTAATTCATCTGACTGCTTCCTATTTGGAGCTTAGCATTAAAAAATATAGCAAAAAGAAACAGACTTACAGATACAGAGAACAAACTAGTGGTTGCCAGAGAGGAAGGAGGTGGGGGTGGGGATGGACAAAATGGTTAAAGGAGATTAAGAGGTACAAACTACCAGTTATATAAGAAGTCACAGGATGTAATGTACAGTGCAAGGAATATAGTCAGTAATGTTATAATAACTTTGGTGCATAATCTATAAAAATTTTGAATCACTATGTTGTACTCCTGAAACTAATATAATATTGTATTACACTGAAACTTCAATTAAAAACAAACTAACAAACAAAAACACCCACTTGAAGAGTTCCTGTAGAAATTAAGCTGATAAGCTCTAAGCAGGCCATGTTCTTATTCTAATTTGATGGAAGAATGTCACATAGATACGTGTTTACTCCCATTAAGCAAACGTTAACTATTTCTTCTGTCAGTCAGGATTTTGACAAGAATTCTCTCTTAGAAAATTCAAGTTTAATTTCTCTGCTGAGCTCCCAGTTCGCTGCATGTCCCCATAATTTACAGTGCTTTTAATGTTGCTTCCTGCCTGCATTTTTACTGAAAATGAAATAAGTAGAAATACAATAAATGTCTAAAAGGATGTGATAAGGAAAAAAGGATAAAATAGTACCATACTATCAGCCAAGGTACAAAGTCTGAGTCAGCAGCATCTTCTAAGTTGAAGTAACTATACGTTGCTCTGAGATTTCCTATGCAATGGAGGGAGAGGCTGTGGTTGAAGTGCCCAGTCAGAGACCACAGGCATTGAGGCTGCCAGCTCTTACCCTTCCACACACAAATAGCCTGAGACTTTCTGATATGTGTTTAATTTCCACAGGGGAGTGGAGTCTAAGCAGCTTAGGCATGTCCCTTTGAGACTTCCTCAGCATCTCCAACAATTCAAAGGCATTTCCAGAAGACTAGTACCTTTTGCACGGAACAGGACACTGCCAAGGGTACAGTGGGAAAAAAAAAAATATATATATATATATAATATATATATATAATTTGTTTCTTTTTTTGGTGGGGAAAATTTTACAGTAGGCTAGGAAAAGTTATTAGAATAAAAAATAGAAAACTATTCATTAATTTGGGGGGAAAAAAGACTATGCGAAATCAGAATGTAGGAAAAGTACAACAGTTGGACAGAGACAAACTGCAGCATCTGCCTGAATCTGCCTGCAGAATGCAGAATATGCTCATCCTTGTACACAGTGAAAGTACAGAGGAGTCTGTGACCACTGCATCAGACTCCTAAATATTTGAATGTTGTACATCAATTCATATAAATGCCCCTGTTCTTGTTCCTACCCAGGAGTCCCAGCCTACTCCCGAGTGATGGTTCTTCTAAACAGGAGCCCAAAGTTGCTCTTTTCTGCCCTGTCTGAATGAATTGGATCTGCTGGGACAGGACAAAGCAAAGCTGGGCTGCGACTCAGATCTCAACCCACCTGAATTTTGGCTGCAAGACAGAGCAGACTTCTCAAGAAGCCAAGGTCAGTGTATTTACCATCCACTCACTTCTCTTTTCTAGCTCAGGATTTCCAGGTTGTCCTCCCCAAACTAGACCATCAAAGGAGAAAACTGGGGGGCCACAATTGTCTGGTTGTTGGCAGAACCAAGTCTGAGACCCATAATTTGATGATTTTGTGGACTAACTTGATATAAATTCTCCAGTTTTCCAGGGCAGAACTTGTTATTTTCTCCCCACACACACTACCCCTGCATTCAGGCGCTCGCCCTTGCAGTGTCTGGCCTGGGGGCTCACTTCAGCTCTAGTAACCCTCTCAATCTATTAGCCAGTTAGTTAACCAAACAAACCAACCCTGGAAAAGCAAACAATACAAAACAAAAATCCATTTATGAGATGAATAAAAATGTCTTTTGGTGTCTCGTCTTTGCCATATGGGGGTATTCTGAAGTGCGAGGCACAGGAGGAGCGCTACTTGTCCAGATCTAAGGTCAGTGCTGTCGCAGCAAAGCATTCATCTTAGTTTTATTTTGCTTTTTTGCCTTGTCTTATAATGCTGATTTATTTCCAAGAAACCTTGTCATGAAAATGAAGAATGTATTTGGTCCCTTGAAAAAAGTTGCTTTATTCAACACATTCACTTATAGGGCAAGCCTGCAGATTCAATACTCTTGCTTTTTGTTATTTGAGGTCAACAAGAAATAACTATAAGAAAGTGGGACTAAGCAATGTCAGACTGTTATTAAATCCCAATTCCATGTTTGAGTTGGAGATCTTAGATAACCAATGGTAATAGAAAGGAAATTATCCTGTCCATTTATAATAGTGAGTATTCTAAGTATAGAATTTTAATATCATTGCTTGTTTTTTCCCTTGTATCTGCCAGTACTGAAGAAAGACTTATAAGGAAGAAAATATTGGTGGAAAACTACCTTGATTTTAGAAATTAGTTACAATTAGAGCTTTTACTATTAATTATTTCTTAACAGAATTTCTTTCTATAAAATTTATAGTGTTTAACAAAAATATAAGAGAAAAAGTAAGTAGAATACCCTTTTTTGAGCTTTGTTCCTAAACTCTATTACTTCATGGTGAACTTTGCTGTATTTTAATCCTCACAATTTCACTTTTTATTTTTTTATTGCGAGAAGAACACTTAACATGAGATCTACCCTCTTAACAAAATTTTAAATGCACAATACACAATTGTTAACTATAGGCACAATGTGGTACAGCAGATATCTAGAATTTCTTCATGTTGCATAACTGAAACTTTATACCTGTTGAACAACAACTCCCCATTTCCTCTTCCCCAGCCCCCTGGAGAAGACCATTCTACTCTCTGTTTCTATGAGTTTAACTGTTTTAGATGCCTCATCTAAGTAGAATCATGATGTATCTGTCCTTCTGTGACTGGCTCATTTCATTTAGCATAATGTCTTCCAGGTTCATCCATGTTGTTGCAAATGGCAGGATCTCCTTCTTTTAAGGCTGAATAATGTTCCATTGTGTATATATACCACTTTTCTTAATCCATTCATCCACTGAAGGACATTTAGCTCATTTCCAGATCGTGGCTATTGTGAATAATGCTGAAATGAATATGGGTGTGCAGATATCTACTTGAGATCTTTATTTTGACTCTTTCGTATATATACACAGAAGTAGGATTTCAGGATGATATGATAGTTCTATTTTTAATTTTTGAGGCCCGTCTATACTGTTTTCTATAGCAGCTTCATCATTTTCTATTTCCACCAACAATGTACAAGGGTTTCCTTTTCTCCACATCTTTGCCAACACTTGCTATGTTTAGTTTTTTGATAAGAGCCATCCTGTCAAGTACGAGGTGATATCTCATTGTGGTTTTTTTTGTTCGTTTGCTTTGGTTTTTTGGTACTTGGGCCTCTCACTGTTGTGGCCTCTTCTGCTGTGGAGCACAGGCTCCAGACGCGCAGGCTTAGCAGCCATAGCTCACGGGCCCAGCCGCTCCGCGGCATGTGGGATCTTCCCGGACCGGGACACGAACCCATGTCCCCTGCATCGGCAGGCGGACTCTCAACCACTGCGCCACCAGGGAAGCCCACTCATTGTGGTTTTGATTTTCATTTCCCTGATGATGAATGATGTTGAGCATCTTTCGTATACCTTTTGGCTATTTGTACGTCTTCTTCGCAGAAATATTTCAAGTCTTCTGCACATTTTTCAGTCAGGGTTTTTTGGAGTTTTTTGCTATTGAGTTTCTGGAGTTCCTTATATGTTTTGCATATGAATCCCTTATTAGATATATGGTCCACAAATATTTTCTCCCATTCTTTTAACTCTGTTGATTATTTCCTTTGCTGTGCAGAAGCTTTTTGGTTTGATGTAGTCCCACCTGTCCATATTTGCTTTTGTTGCCAGTGCTTTTGTTGTCATAGCCAAAACATTGTTGCCAAGATCAATGTCATGAAGTTTTCCTCCCATGTTTTCTTCTATAAGTTTCACAGTTTCAGGTCTTGTGTTTAATCTTTAATCCATTTTGAATTGATTTTTATGTATGGTGTACAATATGGGTTGAATTTCATTCTTTTCATGTGGATGCCCAGTTTTTCCAGCATCTTTTGTTGAAGAGACTGTCCTTTCCTCATTGTGCGTTTTTGGCACCCTTGTGGAAGATCAGTTGATAATGTATTCGTGGGTATACTTCAGGGTTCTCTATTCTGTCCCATTGGTCTACATGTCTATTTTTGTGCAAATACCATACTGTTTTAATTACTGTAGCTTTGTAATATATTTTGAAATCAGGAAGAACAAAGTTGGAGGCTTCATACTTCCTGATTTCAAAATAAGCTTTATAACTTATGTAGGCAAATATACGAACTCTCTGGGATTTCCCAACACTGAAAAGGTCTGCAGAGTTTTGAACTAAATATTGGAGTAAGAATGGAGTAGAATAGCACTTATTTTAAAAGAAGCTATTCTAAGGTCAACCTATTTATTATTTTTTAAATACCAGTTTCTCAAGTTTTCCCAAAGGTGTGATAAAGTAACTGGTGGTCTTTATAAATTTAGTCTTTAAAGTGTATGCTCTTTTCATAGTAAGCTATGTTCATTTTAAGACTGAGGTGTTCCTTTGGGGAGATGCATAAATGAGAAGGCTCTATACCATATATTGGGTTATGTTAATGGTTTATAGCCACATGAATCTTTGAGTTCTGAATTTAGTCATTTGGAAGTAAATGTTCTCTAGAGAGATCATCATCAAGAAGTAACTAAGCAATTGTTAGAACTGAAGGCTGTTTTCTGAATCAGTGAAGCAACTGTCATTATGAGCAATCTAAAAATTGTAGGCTATTTCCTATTTACCTGTTGATGCATTTTAATGAGTGCAATCTGAGAAACAGGAGGTTTTTCAACTTACACACTTACCTGAAATCTTGGCCACAATATGCAACATCAAAATGAATGTAGTTAGTGTTTTAAATAAATTTTTCTACAACTTAAGCCTGTCATTTTATCAGGTTTATATTTGATGTTATATAAGTTGCTCCTATCTTGTCAGAATGAGTCAGTTCATTCTGCCTGCTGCTAATTGTGAGTATTAGAACTTTAGCATTAGGTTTTTTATTTTGTTTTTGTTTTTTTTTAAAGGCACTACTTTATGTCATTGTAAAACTAAGTATACATATAAACTCTAGTAATGGGAATTCATTTCTCTAAATATGTGCTGTATCTAGGAGATCCTTCCATTGGCCCCAAAACATTTACTTGTCTGCATTGATTACCTTTCTTCCTTTATAGATCTACCCTACTACCTTTTACTTTTAAAATTCAGATTATATCCATTTCATTTTTTATAGAGACATAAAAATATCTTTAGTTTTCTGTTACAATTCTTCCTTTTTGTCTTATTTTTCTGGCGATGATGAATTTATTCTTTTAAATGTTTATCTGTAGTTCTTTTACTTTCTTCTGATAAGAAGATACATGTCTTAAAACCCAGTTACAGGAAAAACACAAACTTTCTCCCCTAGTTTAAAATTTAATTGTGAAACAGTTTAATTAAACATATTTTTAAAATTTATTAAGTCATATTGATATAAAGATTCCATTTTAAATGTTACTGACATTGTTTTGTTCTCACCTTTGGCCACATCCTTCTACTAAAATTATTTTATGTGTCTTTCCTTGTTTCTAAGTTTGGTCCAAGCTTTTCACTGAGATCCTCAGATTTCTTCATCAAAACTACATATTAATGCTCTGATTTTTTTTTCATAATTTCTCTGAAAAATTTACACTCATTGTAGGGAATCAAAAGTGACCATTGACCATCATGTCCCTGTGTGGCTCTTTATGTGAGCCACAACGTTGTCTCATGAGGATGCTCTAGGTTCCAAAATAACAAATAAATTTAAAGACACACTAGCCATGGCTAATTCCTTCTTTTACTCTCATCTTTATTCCACCGACATATGGTTCATCTATGCAGAACCATCCATAGATTTTTAGTTTCTACCTACATGTGATGTGTAGAATTTGTCATAGTCATTTTGCCCAACTCTATTTTAATTCCATTTTGTGTTTGTAAACTGATCAGCAATGCATACTTTAGTATTCTCTGTTGTTTTTGATTAAACAGATAAACACATCTAGTGTGACAGAAATTAAATTACAAGAAACTTCAATTTTTTTCTTTTCTGCTTTCATCATAAGAAATGTAGTAGTTCATAAAGTAGAAAAAGAAAGGAAAGTTCAGAGCTTTGGGCTTAATGGAGTGATTGAAATGGAAAGCCATGTAAAACCTCCAAGGATGTGTTCTTCTAAGAAAGGCAGAGAATTGTGGAGACACTTTACATGATGGGATATATAAGTAGGGCCCTGGAGGTCCAGATGTGAAAGACTGCTGGAGTTAAGCACTTAGCTGAAAATTGCTTTCTATCATCTGAGCTAGAAGTAATCAGAAGCCAGCCATGAAGGACTAAAGCAAAATACTTTAGGTATATACTTGGCTTCTGAAAGTTGGAATTTTATTTTTCTTCTTTTAATGCCCAGGCTAACACCTGACCCTCTTCACAATATGCAGAATTAAAGTGTTCCCAAGATAACTTATTTTTTAAAATCAGGAAAACAGAATGTATTAACAATAAAAGCAACTCTCCAGAACTCGTTGGGCTGTTGTAGAATATAGTGTAATGCTGGCAAGTTTTTATTTGAAGAATCATACCCCTAAAAGAGATTTCCAGGAGTATTTGGTCCCAGTCATGTGATAGATAAGAAACATGAGATCTGGGAAAGGGAATTAACATGCCTGATATCAAAGTCTCTTGTCATTAATCCTGTGTCCACTGCCTTTAATCCTATGGCCATAACTAGTCAGATAATGTTATTAGGGGAGAAAAACAAAACCACTAGGTCAGATGCTACCTTACAGGGAACAATAGAAGATACCCTGATAAAGGCCAAGTCTATGGTAGACAAATAGTTTTTTAGTCAATTCCAGTGTCAAATATTTGTCCCTGTTATCATTACGGTTGTGATTTATAGCTTGAAAACAAGTCATTGTACTCTTAAATAACCATGACCAGATAATATCAATTTAAATAGTTTGACCTTCTCTATTATATGTTCTTACTTTCTCCCAAAGCTTTCAATTTTTAAGATCCTGTTTTCCCTTGGAAATATACAATATACAATATAATCTACAATATAATTGGACAGTTGAAATTATCTAATTAATGCTTCATTGTGTATATTAGACTTTCCAAAGACATCTTCACTAAGTTATAGTAATAATGGGTACCATATAGTGGCCATTTAGGGAAAGCACTTTGCTAACATTTTCTAATTTGTTTCAACAATCATATGAGGTAGGCATGATATTTTCCAATTTCCTGATGAGGAGACTGAGGCTTGGAGAGATGATGTAACTTATTCATGGTCAAACAGTATCAGTAGGCCTCTCTAACTTTTGGAAACCCTGTACTCGTTTCTTTTAAGAACTCTCCTCTCCTAATTCATGTGATTTGGATGAAATTGTCATTGAACTGATCCAGGTTTCCCACTGTGGAGCTGTACACATGACCCTACCTGGACCATTGGAGCCTTCTGGGGAGAACTTACATGCATACGTACTAGGAAAGGAAGGTCTCTCCCCTTCTGAAATTGTTAGCACTGAGACGCATGTGATCTCTGGGGTTGCTGGGGTCTGTCTCTCATATGTGTGACTTGAAGAGAGAAATTGCCAACTGAGAAGACAAAGCCAACAACAAGAGAAAAAGAAAATCCTGATAATAGCCTTTTAATCCTTGGTGTAAAGCCGGGATTTCAATCCTGGGACATCAGAGTCATATGAGAATAAAAGCCAAAGTCTTAACAATATCTTATTATATGTCAGCCATAGTATCATTTTATAGTCACATGAGTGTGGCAATGGTTTACTAAACTCAGCTCTTACCCGCCTCACTTACCCTATCATACTGATTCTACTGTGCCTCAAACATACCAGGCCTACTCCTGACACAGGAACTCTGCACTGCTTATTTACTCTGCATGAGACAGTCTTCTGCAGGAAATCTCATGTCTCATTCTCTTACCATCATCATGTTCAGATACCATTTTCTCTGTTGGCTTTCCCCAGCAACCCTCCCTAATTCTCTCTAGCCACTACTGTCATTCTCTCACCCCCTTTCCTGCTTCATTTTTCCTCACAACACTTATCATCATATCTTATCATGCCTTCTGATCCCTTCGTCACCACCATCCAGTGTGATGCAAGCTTTAAGAGGGCAGGGATTTTGTTCTCTGCTAAAGCCCCAGCACCTGGTGAGTGCTGACACATAGTGAGTGCTCAATAATTTGTGGAATGAATAAATGGAAGTCAATAAGTTCTATTTCGGTTGAGAGTAGGGTAGTTTGGTTAAGATTGCTTGAAAAGGGTTCCTGTCATTTTCAGCTTAAAGATTTCTGACTATAAACAGGCATTAATGGTAGATCCAGGATTCAAACAGATGTTTGATTGTAAGATTATATTTTTCTATACCACTGCTAATAATTTTTAAAGATGTATTTTTTAAAATGAACTGAACAAATTGGGGCACTGGGAAGCCTTAAAAAGATAGCTAGAGAGCATTTAAATATAATTACATATTTATTATTGCTGATAACATAACGAGTGCTGTATACCATAGAGATTGCAAATAATCAGGAATGATCTTACTTATTATTGACTAAAACGCTGCTGAAAAAAATGAAATAATTGCTTAAAAATACACTAATCTCTCCCCAAAGCAAGTTCTCCTTGAGAGTTCTAAGCCTATGATAAAAAGATTTACATACAATATTTGTAAGCATGAGAATATTGGTTCAAATAAGAGCAAACTGTGGCTTGTTCCTCTTGAAATTAGAGAAGTTGTGTATTGAGAACAGAAAAGAAAAATATTATGAATGTTAAGTAATAATGTTTTCTTCTTTTTTCCATTGGGGTTTTGAGGAAGAACTGATGAAGGAAGTAAACCTAGGGGATAGAAGTATCTCTAGTGGGGTCTGGAGGAGATATTTGGGAACGAAGAGGGGCTCACAGCAGGCATTCTAGGATGAACTTACTCACCAGCGATCATCTGAAGGCCCCACACTTTGAGTGCTGGCAAGGAAGACTGTCTTGGTCTGCTTGGGCTGCTATAAAATAATAGACTTTTATATCTCAAAAAAATCTGGAGCCTGGAAGTCTAAGATCATGGCTCCAGCATGGTCAGGTGAGGGCTCTCTTTCAGGGTGCAGACTTCTCATTGTATCTTCACATGGTAGAAGGAGAAGGGATCTCTCTGGAACCTCTTTTATAAGGTGCTAACTACATTCGTGAGGGTTCCACCTCCCAAAGGCCCCCCTTACTAAATCCATCCCCTTTGTGGGTTAGTATTTTAATATAGGAATCTTAGGGGGACATAAACATTCAGAGCATAGCAAAGATGGAAATATATTTTGTGAAACCCCGTGATCCTAACATCTAAGCTACTTTGATATCTGAAGATGTGGTAGAACCTGTAATGGAGAGGTTTACCTATAAGAAGGCCCCAGAAAATAGGATAACAGTTAGGCAGGAGTCAATAATTCAAGCAAAAATGAAGTTGATATTAACTTTAGCTTGCTAATTTTCTTTTTAAAATTTTAATGGATATAAAAATATTACAAAAAATGGATATAAAAAATTCACTTCATTTCCCATTCCCATTTGTTCCATAAAGTCTTACATTATTTAAATCTCAGTAGGTTTAAATAAGCAAATCAAGGTGGTTCAAGGGGACAAAGGGAGAGGTATATTATTATAATACTACCTGGTTATGCCTTGGAATCCCACAATCCAAGGGGAGGAATTTTCCCGGGGTCCAGGATGGGATGGTGACAGGATCTGGGAAACAGGAACAATGGGTACTAAAAATGTTTCTACTTATTTTCCATATTTTCTCTCTCAACACACCAGCTTTCTCCTCTGATTTTCATCTTCACAGTACAATATAACTGCCCTCCAGCTCCCCATGCTACATGTTAAATTTCTAGCCACCTGCAAAGAATAACCATCTGTTTTGAATCTTTGTTCCAAGTTTAATGGAATTTATTTAATCACCTGTAGCTGAGAAGGTGGCATTGCAGAGCACATGAGTAGCTGTCAGTAGCCCATCGCTAAGGGCGTAGGAAATTCAGAGCAAAGAAGTCCTGGGTAGACATTATGCCAAAAGGTTTCAGTTCTTCAATAGGACCGCTATTGAAGCCACTTAAATCTTCCTGATTGGTAAGGTCTACTGTAGCAATGTTCCTTCGAGCAGAAGACATTTATTAGTGACATCTATTTCAATTGAAGCAATAGAAATTTTAATTCATAGAGTGAGTTGAGAAAAGAATAATTAAAATTGAAGTTTTAGTTAATTTATCTTGAAACTACAAGATAAAGAAATTTTTAAAAACAATGGCAAAGGTATTAAATATAGATAAGTTACTTTCTCTTGATGTGGTAATATTTTTTATGTGGCATATTAGGCACTCAGTTAAAGTTTGTTAAATTAATAAATTATGAATGTACATGTATTTTAACTTAACAAGTATTTTAAACACTTACTAGTGATATTGGCTATTTATGTGTAGTATATGGAATTGAAAATGAGTATAAGTGCTCAACCCACATTTCAAAATGTGAATTTTGAAAACTATCTCTAGCTACAGTTTACCAGAAGCTAAGGGTCTTTTTAATGTTGCACTAATATACATTACCTATATGTATCATATATCAAGACACAATTCCCTTACTCAAATACTGGTTCTGACCATGCATTACCAGTACAGAGCTTAGTGCTCTGCTCCTCTCTGATTTTGCATAGTTAAAGACCTGTGTGTTTTTTTTAAATTATTTTGTTTTGTGAAGGTAAATCTTAACTTTAGAACTGCTACATAATTAATGAAAATGTGTGTGAGAGGCTTCCTGTTTTCTAAAGAAAAATTATGATTCAATTAAATATTGTATATGCTTCATTAGATATTGAAATGATCTTATTTAAATATTGAACATCTTTTAAAAATATTGAGATGACAATTTTTCCATGTTTAAAAAATGCTCTCTCCATTCTTAAAATTTTAATTTCAATCATCATGCTGTTAGCTCTTCCCTCTTCAGGGACCAGCAGAGTTTATGAACAACTTCTCAGATAAAGCTGTGAATTCATCAGGTCATTGCGTGGAACAGTCCCGCTTTAGTGAGTGTTCATAATTTTCAGTATTTTCTCGCAGAAGAAAATGTTCTGTGAGCAATAGCATGAGTACCCTATTAATTCTATTATTGGCAATGTGCATAAAGAGGGACTCATAAGAGATATGAGTTTATTTGTAAGTCAAATGAATAATTTCATTCTGACCTCAGGGCCATATTGCTTGATAATGCTGATGATGAACAATGTATTCCCAGCCTGAGGGTACTCTGAGATGAGCATGTGATACAAATAAATATTTTTCATTTTTGCATCTCCTTTGCTTAAGCTATTTAGAGGAAGCAATGTTGTTTTAATTTTATTTCTTATTTTTCTAAAAAGACAAAAATGTTACATAAGTTAAATGCTCTCTACTATGTGAGGAACCTTACAAACATCCCTGAGAGATTTCATCTGTTCTGGGTCATAGGTGCATGCCCCCACAGAAAGGAAGGGCCTAGAAGAAGCTCTCAATGTCCCAGATGCCTCTCTGCTTCTTCTGAGCCATTTGATTACTTGTGTCCTTAATATTTAGTAAAGCTTAATGCATAAAATCTCTGATTTGTGTGAGTTCGCACAATACTATTCTATGAGTTTGCTCAATATGTGATATTGCTGTGGTAATAATACATATATATATATGATTTTATTATATGTAATTATAAAAATTTAAAATTTTATGCAGGTAGCATTTAAAATAAGTTGAATTTTGATCTAGAGCTCCAAACTTAAGGTTATTAGTGGAGTTTATTTTACAGTTTATACTACCTTCAATCTGTCTTATCTCTAAAACATTTTGCAGAAATTTCTTGAAATTCCTGTATGTGATAGTTGCCTTCTCTTATTTACTGTTTTGATTCACATTATTTCTACTTTTATAATCTATTGTAATTTTAGTGGGCATTCTTGTGGGTGGGAATCTGCAAAGGGAAGTGTGTCTAGTTAAACATGTAATCTCAGTTCACTATTTTTTTTTTTTTTTTGCGGTACGCGGGCCTCTCACTGTTGTGGCCTCTCCCGTTGCGGAGCACAGGCTCTGGACATGCAGGCTCAGCGGCCATGGCTCACGGGCCCAGCCGCTCTGCGGCTTATGGGATCTTCCCGGACCAGGGCATGAACTTGTGTCCCCTGCATCAGCAGGCGGACTCTCAACCACTGTGCCACCAGGGAAGCCCTCAGTTCACTATTTTGAATTAAATATTTAAATTCCATTTTATTGGCCAGAAAAATAAAGCTCAAAAAAACAGATATAAGTAGTGCAGCCAGGAATCAAACTCCTGTATTGTCTGCTAAATCCATGCTCTTTCCATCATATTACATAATTTATTTCCAGTTTTAAAAAATCTAGGGAATTGATTATTCTTAAAAGAATAATAAAAGTTTGATAAGTTAAAACTCCCTTATGATGTAGTGTTATTATTTTCATCTTATAGGTGAGGAATTATCTATAGAATTTATCTGCACAAGTTCACACAGCTAGTAAAATAACAGAGAAGTGATTAAAATCCAGGAAGTCTGGCTCCAGAATTGATGCTCCTTACTTGTATATTAAATTGACCATTTATTTCAAGATTGAAATAAAGCGACTGACATGTATATGAAATAGTTTTTAAAAACTTGGATTTATTTCCCTTAGTCTTTAGGTATTCTTATATTTATTTGTAAATGGGACGTTCTTGCAGAGTAGAGTGTGAATTGTCAACTGGAGATTATATAGAAACCAAAGTTTGAAAGCATTAATTCCCAAAGTTAGCCATACATCCAAATTCCTCCCTGTGCACCAATCTGCGCATTTGTGTCAGGAGGATGCAACATATTGACAGCATTGTGATGGGCACGGGATGGTGAGATCATCACAATGCAAAGCATACCAGACTGAATGGAGCTCTGAGAGACTATGGCCACTCATGGCACTGCTCCTATGTTGGAGCTGTGGATGATAACAGAGATCATGGGAGATGGTTAGAAATGGCATGGATGTTGGGAATAAAGGATCTATCTGTATCTTTCATCTCTATCTATCTTCTATCTCATCTATATTAGTCCCCTTCTTTCCCAGTTCACTACAGAATTAACAAAAAGGAAACCTGTGTAAAAACGACAAGAAGAGTTTTTGGCATAGCACACCTCACAAAGAGTCTACTCTGGTCTTTTCGGAATTTCCTCCTAACCACCATGTTACTGCTCAAAAACTGGTGAAGGAAAAAAGGGAGAAGGAGAGCCGGTCAGGGAAAGAATTCCTCTTCCAAGTAGCAAAGGTTCAAATATCAGTGTGGTTTTTCAGCACTCTATATGGTGCTTTAATCTGATGCCGATCATAATGTCACTGTGTAATGACACTAGTATTAAATCTACTGAGCTCCCTGATTGAACACTCACCAGCATGTCAATCCTGAAGAAGAGACAGCCTCTGAGAAATAATATCCATAGAAACCATGTATGAGAAAAAAAGTCCTATTTTTGTGCAAGTGAAGAAGAGACACAGCTGGAGAACTTAAGATAAGCTATTTACCTCTGAGTAAATATTTTAAAAGGATCACTGGAAACAGAGAAAGGGAGGATATCAGAGATTAGAATGGTGACTGAAAAACGTGATTTTTTGACTTTGAATTTTCAATAACATAACAACCATTATCTTGGCGTTAGAATATCCGATGTCACAAAGAGCAAGTGAACCACAGTGACATTTAGTTTGTGTTTCAAACTCTGCATTCAAGATTTTGCCATTATAGAACTGTAGGTTTTATGTTTTAAAAATTGATAAATTGAATAATTAGTAAATTACTATACCCCAAAGACATCTTTGACATTTTGTCAGTTACTTTGGGCACTTTTACATGGGAGAAAGCAATTTTATCAGAGAAATATAGCAGAATGCTCAAATTTATTCAGTAGTGTTTGGAGCAATATCTCTCTGGATACTATTCTTAGGCAAGCACCAATTACTCTTGGTCTGTCTTGGATGACCTGAGGGTTTTGCAGTCTCCTCAGGTAGTATGTTCCCAGCTGAATTCCTAGGAGAACAGAATGTAGTTGAGTGTTTTAGAGCTTGTGGCTTGATTGAGGACAGTAACTGGAAAGTTTGCCTCTCTCTTTTCCTCCTTCTTTTCTTCAACTTCCCGTTCCCTTATCTTCTTCCCCTCATAAATCCTTCTATATAAATCTGACCATTTACCTGTTAACAAGTGGCAGAGGATCGTTTTCTCCCACCTCCAGAGTTATTTCCTCTGGGTCTTTTCAAGTGTTGATATAAATGACCTGAATTCAAAGACTTGCACTGTTCGATGCCTTGTAAAACAGATTGTGTCTCCTATCTCTCTCCCCTCACTTCTTAGCATAATGACTTACATGTAGCACAATGACTTACATAATTTTCATGTATATTTTACATTGACTCTAGTAGGATTTTTATGAATCAAATCATTACTTTGTATTTATTTAGTGGTACAACTGTCATTAAGGAAAAACAACCTATGAATTTTGTATAAAACACATAGATGTGCTAAAATTCAGGATTAATTACTTTAAAACAGGAACAGTTTTCTTTTTAATGCAGCTGGAAGGTAGGGAAACCATAGAATAGCATAAGAAGGGAGACGGTAACTCTATTTATTCTTACACTGCGGTTCATTCATCCTAAAATCTGCCGTAGAGTTGGCTCATCATTCTCTAATCATTTCATAGATTTCCTTTGTATTTTTATTTCCTTCACATGAAGTAAGTTATCCCATCTGGTAAACTTCTACTCATCCTCTAAAAACAAGAGCAAACACTATCCAATACTTCCAACCCTGGAAAAATGAGGAGTATCCTTTTCAATTCCCCTGCAGCATTTTCATGCCAATTAAACTCATTGAATAATAACTATTATTATACATGTCATTAACTTATAATTCAGCCTTCCCTGAAGAGTAGTAGATCGCCTATAGATAAAGTAATATATGAATGATAGGAATATGTTATATTATTCACAACGTACAGATTGCCATTGTTTGGTAAATCTCTTATACTTGGAAAAAAATTAAGACATCTTTATTAAAACCTGTGCTTGATCTATATATCCTGATATGTTCTGAATCTAAATATCATAAAAACTAAGAATCCTGGATTTTCTGGAATTTGTCTTTAAAAAGGCTTTAATTGAGATATAATTTACATACTATAAAGTTCACCCATTCAAAATGACAATTCAGTGGTTCCTAGTGGATTCCCAAAGTTGGACAATCTTCACTGCTATGTGATTCCAGAATATTGAATCATCAAAAAAGAAACCCTGTACTCATTAGCAGCTACACTGCATTTCCCTCATTACCCAGAGTCCTCTAGCCATCACTAATTTCTGTCTCTATGGGTTTGCCTGTTCTGTACATTACATATAAATGGAGTCATACCATACATTGCCTTTGTGTCTGGCTTCTTTCACGTAGCTCAATGCTTTCAAGGTTCATTTGTGCTAGAGCTTGTAGCAGTACTTAATTCTTTTTATGACTGAATAATATTCCATTGTATGTATATACCACATTTGGTTTATCCATCAGTTGTTGGAATTTGGGTTGTTTCCATTTATTGGCTATTATGAATAGAACTGCTATAAACATTCATGTGCAGGTTTTAGTGTAGACATATGTTTTTAATTCTCTTGGAGTAGATTCATGGAGTTTCTACCCTTGTAATAGAGAGTGATAACATGATACCTGGTATTTTTTTGTATATGTTTAGGAAAATATGTATTCTTTTTTTTTTTGTGGTACGTGGGCCTCTCACTGCTGTGGCCTCTCCCGTTGTGGAGCACAGGCTCCAGACACGCAGGCTCAGTGGCCATGGCTCACGGGCCCAGCTGCTCCGCGGTATGTGGGATCTTCCCGGACCAGGGCACAAACCCGTGTCCCCCGCATCAGAAGGTGGACTCTCAACCACTGCGCCACCAGGGAAGCCCATAATCTTAATAAAATATAATTATTTGTACTAAAAAGATTCTAAAAACCAGAAGTTGATCTTAATTGAACTACATCAATATGGATATTTGAAAACATAATCAGGTAGAATATCTACATACTAAGCATATCAGTGAAAATATATCTTCTCTACATATATATATTTATATTTATATATACCCCCAAATATCCTGAAGTATATATAAAGGCAAAAAAGAGAAAGTATAACCAATTTTTCAATACGACATGTTTCTATGTTAGAATAAAGTGGTCATATATCCATTCAAACACTAACTGATTTCATATTATATATAAGACATATATAGGTGGAGGTTAATTAAAGAGTAACAAGACATAGTCCTTGATCTCAAGGAGTTTAAAGTCTAAGCAGAGTTAAATTATTAATGCAAGCAGTAGTTGTAGAGTGTGGTTTAGCTATAGAAATTCAGAGGAAGGAGAGAATACTTCAACTTTCAGTGACTGAAGGTAGAGTGAAATCTCAATTGTGTATTCAGTGGAAAGTACCAATTGTAAAGGTAGTTGGGAATGCCGATAGATATGCAGGGTAGAAATTAAACTGGGAGTCACATATAATGGTCATTTTTGCATAAGTAAATGAGTCATAATGGATATTATCTTCAAGAGAACAGAGTAGCAAAGGAGCATAAGACCAAAGATGAAGCTTTTCGGAATACCTACAAAGAGACCATAGAAAGAAAAGGAACAGGAAAGAAAACAGAAGAATTAGTCTAAGGAAGAATAAAACATGGCAAAGGACCATGTTCCAGAAGAGTTGTGACAGAGTTTTGAATTTAAAGGCAAGATAAAGGCAACATAAACCCATACACCCACACACACACGTGTTTTTTGTTTGTTTGTTTTTTTAAATGCGGTGAGCCTCCTCTGAGCCAGCATAGTGCAAGGCATAGGGAAAAAGCACAGGCAGGATAAAATGGTGTTTCCACATTCAAACGGCTGACAGTTTAGTTCGGGAGATCTATAAAACTAATGCCAAGCAATACAAGCTACCATATAATTTAATTACATATAGTTACTACAAGTGCTACGGAAGTATGGAGGAGAAGATTAGTGAAGGTTAGTGTACTCAGGTAACGTCTATTAGTTAAGATTGTTTTCTTCAGTGTCTAGGAGAAAACTGACAAACTGAAGAGCTTAAAGTAATAGAAACATTCATCATAAGGAGAAGTCTGTTTAGACAAGCAAGGGTTTGTTAAACAGCATGGCTTTTTATAAAAATCTTTTAAATTATCAAGTTTCTCTTCTGGTTACAAAATGGCTGGAAAATACATTCATAATGTCCTGTACTATCCTTCCATGAAAAAAGGAAAGACATGAGAGACATATTTCTTGAGTAAAAGACAGAGGAATCTTTCCACAAGATTATCAGAGAAGTTCTTCCACCTCATTGGCCATGCACATGTCATCCTAGGAACAAGGGAGCCTGTGACAGTGAATATCTGGTAAAGAGGATGCCATTCTTGGCTTCCACAAATTATAACCATCCCCTGAGGATGCAGGAGGGCCCTATTTTCCCAGACATTAGGCAAGATCTGCAGGTTTATCTAAACATAAAATGAGGCGTCTATTAGGAAGAAAAGGTGATCTTTGGGAAAGATGTGAATGCTGTTTCTTCATTTTAAAAGTAGACTTTTTTATCATGTCCTATAAAAAAAGTAATTGTATTTTAATAAGAATCTCTTAATAATATTCAATACAAAAGCATCTATAATTTTTATTCAATATTTACAAAACATAATTTATGTTATATGGTAATTATAAACTTTATAAAAGGGAAACTGACCTACTTTAAGGGAAGATGAACATCTGCTTAGAAATAAAAACCCAAAACGTCCAGCAAAATAGAACAATCATTTCAAATTTTATTTTTGTAAATGAAAAAAAGTTGAAAAGTGGATTTTTTTTTTGGAAAAAGACTAAAACTGCCAATGGTACAGTTTTCCCAATAGAAAAAAATTAAGCAGAGACAGGTTGCCAGTCCAAAATGGCATTAATTCAACTGAATAAGAATACTGCACATAATGAAAATCCTCAGTAATTCAAAGTAAAGGAGAATAAAGCTGTTAAATTTCTGGCAATTTTTTAAACTTTTGACTCTTGTGACTTTTATAATAGAAGAGTAAAGCATAATAATTTTGTAGACTTTTTTTTTTTAACTGTTTCCCATTGAGCCATTCTGGTATTTGCTGAAGGACTAGCACTGCATTTATTATTAATTTGTCTCCATGGCTCAAGGGGTAAGCCTGCAGAGCCCGGAACTAAGTCTAGAGAGAGAACAATAAATAATAAATAACAACAATAATAATTGCATTTCTTCAACATCCTCCAGCTGTGGAAGTCAAAGTGGTTCACAAACATTAATTAAGCTTCACAAGATTCCAGCAAGGGAGGCAAGATAATGTTGTCCAGATGGGAAAAATAAAGAACTGAAAAGTTAAGTAACTAGGTGAAGGTCACACATAGGTTAATAACAGATTCGGGAGTATTCCCCATGGTTTCTCACATCCCAAATCCACTTTCCAACTTCCCTAAGTTTTGATTGTATCCCCCCCCTTTTTTTTTTTTTCCAAATATGGAGAGTTACACTTTGAAGGAAAAAAATTCTCTAAACCTATGTGGCTGTTGAAATCACTGAGCTACAAATTTTGGGACCTATTCTCGAAATTGTATTTTGTTTATAATGTGCTGTGTACCTGTTTCCACGGCTACTGAAATGTATAATACCTTTATTCCTTACTCTGTAGGTGGTTAACTCTGAACTTGGAAGGAAACTAACTCTAGGAAAGGATTAATCATGTTTGCTATGTTACTGTTGCCAATAAGTTCAGCAGTTGTAAAGGTGCTGAAACTGACAACTAAGTTAACCTTAAAAAATCCAAGGAGATATTGAATAATCTGAATATTCACTTATCTGCTGACTCTGCCACTGTATCAACCGACAACATAGCTTTTATGCTTTGTACATTTCATATTCAGGCATTAATCTTCTGAATTGGTTGCATGAATCCATTCATTTATTTCAGAATACCACTTATTTGGGGTGGAAGGAGTTCTTTTAATTGTCAGATTTTTTTTTTGTAATTCTTGTATCTTGCATATTGGGATTCATCTTTAAACAAATTAGTATGCTTAAATGTAGTATGCTTAAACAAATTAGTATGCTTAAATGTAAGAAACTATGGCTCAGGAAGTAAGAAATGTGGGTATCTTTCATGACTCAATCTGCCCTTGCTGATACATTCGATGTTAAACAACAACACATTTATAACAAGAAACTCTAAAAACTTCAGATAGTTAATGTCCTTTATGTTTTAGTGTTTTATAGGTAATCTAGCTAGTGAGTTAACTTAGCTAGAACATGATTACTATATGGGCCAATTCTATTATATAACCAAGATCCCCGTAAGCACATCCATTTACGTGAGACATTTATTGCTGAGAGAGGCTAAGTGCATGAGGGGCTTTGATCAGGCATTTCTCACAATTGTGCAAACATAATTTGAGTCAGCCTAGACATCTTCCTATATCTGAAATGTCTCTATATTCTTCAAGGTAGAAAGTCATGATCACAGATAAAGAAAATGTACATTTTTTTAAAGGTTTTTTCCCCCAAGGACAAAGGTTTCGGAATTAAGTGGGGTTTGGAAAAACTGATAATGTTTGTTATTAAGGGCAGAGGTAAGAGTATGCAAAATCAAGGACAGTGAAATGGGTAAGAGAACAGCAGCTAGTTTAAAGAAGCAAAAGTAAAGGAAGTCAGCAAAAAGAAGTTAGTTCAAATCAGCTCCCACAGGCCATTTCTATTGTTTTCATCTCTTTTGCTAATGCTGGAATCTCAAAGTAAATTTCAGAGGAAAAGTACCTTTTGAGATTTAAATCACTTTTTTTCCTTCAAATATATACTAAAGAAAAAAATTAATTTGAATTTAAAAAAGAAAATACATAAGTAAATTATAAATGTCTTTTTTTTTTTTTTTGCTCAAAGATTTTGACTGGGGACAGCATACCTGAAATTATGTGTTGGACTCATTATTGTTAATGGAGGCAAATACATGACAGAATTCTCTAGACACTTTCCCTGATACTAAACAAGGAAACAGAACAATATTCTCATAATGCCTACATTTACACACCCAAATATTCTCACAGTTTTAGCAATTAATGCATATCTAATTAAGAAGACTGAAATATCAAAATAAACACCTGTCAAATGAGATTGTGCAATATTTATAGAAACATTTTGCATTTTCTAAAAGATGTCATAATATTTTCTAAATGGGTTTTAGCACTACTGTGCCTAATATTTCCCAGAAAATAACTATCTAATTTCTGTAGACATCACTGAATGTAAGTTATCAAGGAATTTTCAATTTATGTGGGGGTATTTCCCATGGAGTGACAGCATGTAATGTCAGTGATTTAACTTAGGCTCTAATTTGAAAGTTATTACCATTTTTATTCCAGGGCAAACCCTTGCATACGTGTTTCAACAGTGAAAACCTTTGACTTAGTTAGAATGTATTTGGTCATGCATTGTCACACACGTAACTTAAGCTGGTAAACTAATCAGATGTTGTTGAAATTCAGGAAATTCTGCACAATGAAGTACATTATTCTTAATGTATTTACAACATTTGATGATAGATAATATATAGATAGGCAGATAAATATATATGTATATACCATAAATAACATAAATACAAATTTATATAATAAAGATGTAAATTTTTGAAAAGTGAAAGGGAGATGTAGCCTGAAGAAGTCAGTAGCTCTAAAATTCAGTTTTTAGAATGTATTTCTCTCATTTTAATGTTGAGAAAGGTTAAGTGCAACATTATATTTTATCTAAAATTTTCATGGAACTCATCAAATATCTTTGTACACCTGTTAATTGAACCCATTCAGTGGATTTTACTTTTTTTCCTGTGTTTATGCCTCAAACTCTAAATGTTAGGGCTGTTTTTCTGGCCATCTGAAAGCGAGTCTTCTCCCTTGGTCATAGTGATCTCACATTGATGACCACAGCAGCTCTCCACTGATGTGATCTCCACTTAGCTCTTTTTTCCAGTTCACCATGTCCAGTTAACAGCACAGCAAGCATGAAAATATTCATGCTGGGGTAGTCTCCTTAAAATCCATTCCTTTTTTTTACTATTTAGAATCTGGAATCCAATTGCCTTAAATGTTTTTGCATCATCTTTGACAAAATCACTGACTGCTTTCCTAGGGATATACAAATCAACATGTCATCTTGTTTTTAAATAATAAAAGAATCTATATCCAGGGAAATATTGATTGACTTCTGCAGATAACTTGAGAACAAATTGAATTATCATCAGAATGACAAAAATCTGTTAACATTTAGGTTCTGCTCATTACCTAAGAATGTTTTATCTTAATTCATTGTACAGTTGCCTTTTTGTTGCAGCATATAGAAAAGTTAAAAGAAGACATTTTTATTGTTTGCAATGCCATTTTATTGAGTCATTCAACAAATATGTATTGATTTATCTCTATTTCCACTGAAAAACTCCTTTAGTTCCTGTGTCAGGCATTATTGTGCTTATCTCCAAGCTGATGGATCTCCTTAAGGGAGCCACACTCATTTGCATCTGTGTGTTGACCTCAAAGAGATAGTGGTTGAACCTTGATGAAAGATATGAATCTTCAGATTTAGGAAAACAATTCCTTGCAATAGGATTAAAAATAAATACATTCACTTCTAGTCTAGTCTGTGGTCTTAACAAAAAGTTTACATCTTATAATCAAATATGAAATACAAGTTTCTAACAAATAGACTACAGCTAACCTCAAAATAATAATAATATTAATTATAGGAATATAGTAACAACAGCAATAATAATTGCTAAGAGCAAGTATTTTAGAGTTCGGAAGATACTGGGTTTATATTCCTAAAAGCACTGTGGAAAAATAATTATTGGTCTAAAATTATATATGTCACTAAATTATTATTCAAAAATGAAGATAAAGTTAAGGTATTTAAATAAGTAAAATAGCAGGCAAGTTAATCGCAATCCACTAATGAAGAAATAATATAGAATATACTTTAGAGAAAAGAGAATTTAGGAGGAAAGCTGGGATGTAAAAGGGAATGTTGAGCAAAGAAATTGATAAATATTTCAGTAAATTTAAATAAGAATGTTTTTAATAATACAATCATAATTATGACTACTTTTGGAGATATAAAAGCAAAGTGAAATGAGAATATTGGTAACATAAAAGCTAGAAAGGTGACTGGAATTAAAGCATTCGAAGACTTCTTGCTACTCTAGAGGAGGGTGGATTACTAAGTGCATATAAATTTTTTAGAATGAAGTATGCAAGTTAAAAAAAATGTGACCATAACTGCTAAAAATATTCAGGTAGAATTTTTAACTTCTAAACCAGAAGTAGGCCAAAAAGGAAAGGAAAAAGGTAAAGAAGATGACTTATGAGGGTAAAACACAACATAAGATGGTAGATTATGTAGACAAATTTAACAATTATCATAGCATATCACAGATCATTTACCACTTAAACATCAGATTGAGAGAAAACAATTCACTTGTATGCAATTTATAATAGATATGCCTGAAGCCCAATTAATCCCAAAGGTTGATAAATTATTAGAACAAAATCCTTGCCTCCCTCCACTTCTCTTGACCACACTTCTTAGTGCTTCCTTCCTCCACCCTAAGCTCCAGCCACACAGAACTCCTTTATTTTCCTCAAAGACAACAGACCATACTTTTTTTTAAAATTTTTATTGGAGTAGAGTTGATTTACAATGTTGTGTTAGTTTCAGGTGTACAGCAAAGTTAATCTGTTATACATATATCCACTCTTTCTTTAGATTCTTTTCCCATATAGGCCATTACAGAGTATTAAGTAGAGTTCCCTGTGCTATACAGTAGATTCATATTAGTTATCTATTTGATATATATTAGTGTGTATATGTCAATCCCAATTTCCCAATTTATCCTTACCCCCCTTATCCCCGGTAACCATAAGTTTGTTTTCTACATCCGTGACTCTACTTCTGTTTTGTAAATAAGTTCATTTGTACCATTTTTTTAGGATTCCACATATAAGCGATATCATATATTTGTCTTTCTCTGAGTTACTTCACTCAGTATGACAATCTCTAGGTCCATCAGTGTTGCTGCAAATGGTATGTTTTTGTTCTTTTTATGGCCGAGCAATATTCCATTGTATATATGTACCACATCTTCTTTATCCGTTCCTCTGTTGATTGCCATTTAGGTTGCTTCCATGTCTTGGCTGTTGTAAACAGTGCTGCAATGAACATTGGGGTGCATGTATCTTTTTAAATTATGGTTTTCTTCGGATATATGCTCAGGAGTGGGATTGCTGGGTCATATGGTAGTCTTTTTAAGTTCTTCCATTTGCTTTCCTCTCTGCCTGGAATGTTCTTTCTCCAGAACCTTCTTAACATTGAGTATCAGCTCAAATGTCACTTCCTCAGAGAGACCTTCCCTAATCCATCCTAACTGGAGTGGATTCCCTGGCATGAAGTCTCTTTATTTTCTTTATAGAACTTATTAGAATCTGTAATCTTCTTAAATATTAATGCATTTACTAGTTTATTACTTGTTTTTTCCCCAAGTCATTTCCAGGATGGGACTTTGTCTTGTTCATTGCTGTGCTGAGTACCCAGAACCTGAAAAGCTCCTTTTTAAGGTAATCACTAAATATTAGAATATAATTAATGAATATACTACATTCCATTCCATTAAATAATGACTCCCTCCCTTGAATCTAAGAGAGAAATGCCAAGGGAATCACTCAAAGAGGGCATGCAAGAAGGGGCATTATTACCAGGCAGACATTTGCTTAAATACTGGGATTTTTATCCAAGCTTTATTGAGATATAATTGACATATAACATATATAATTTGAAGGAGTACAATGTAATGATTTGATTCATGTATATATTGCAAAATGATTACCACAATAGTTTTTTTTGTGTGGTGATAACATTTAAGATCAGCTCTCAGCACTGTCAAGTATATAATATAGTATTGTTAATTATAGTCACTGTACTATATATTAGGCCCACAAATTTATTCATCTTATAACGAAGTTTATATACTTTGACCAACATCTCCCCATTTCTCCCACACCTCAGCCTCTGGTAAACACCATTCTACTCTCTATTTCTATGAGTTTGGCTTTTTTAGATTCCACATATAAGTGAGAACATAGAGTATTGGTCTTTTGGTCTGATGACTTATTTCACTTAGCAAAGTGCCCACAGGGTCCTTCCATGTTGTCAAAACGGGCAGGATTTTCTTCCTTTTATGGCTGAATAATCTTCCATTGTTTATATGTGTATAATCTCTTATGAATATAAAAAATTCTGTTCCTCTGCCTTACTCAGTGTCTCCAATTTTTCAGTAGACATGTCTTGGACATAACTATCCCTGTTTTCCCCTCTTTTCATTATCCTCCTCTAGAGAGGAGCATAGTTTGCTTCTGTGGTAAAATCTCATTTCTTATTTTAATCAGTTCAATGATTATGTATAGTTGGCTTAAATGTCCCATTCTTCTCAGGGAAAATAATACTATACCGAAAACTTTCTTTCCTTTTAGAATGTAAGACACACCCAATCTTATTTCCCTGACAATGATTAATAACAACTTTGTAGCATTTCGTTTGAAGCATCCAGCCTGGAGGAAATCATTATGAACTATTTAACTATTCAGTACATAGTTTTCTTTTTCCAGCTTCTGTTCATGAAGTTTCAGTTTCATTTTTTTCCCCCTAAGTCACAGTGTACAACTCCTTTCTGGCTTCTTTATCTGCTTTCGCATTCTTCTCTTAACTACCTTCTGCTTTTACTATTTTTCTCAATTTCTAGCCAATAAAAATCTGTTTTTCTCCATTGTATATTTTTGCCTCCTTTATCAAAAATAAGGAGACCATATGTGTGTGGATTTATCTCTGGGCTTTCTATCCTGTTCCATTGATCTATATTTCTACTTTTGTGCCAGTACCATACTGTCTTGATTTTTGTAGCTTTGTAGTATAGTCTGAAGTCCAGGAGCCTGATTCCTCCAGCTCCATTTTTCTTTCTCAAGATTGCTTTGGCTATTCGGGGTCTTTTGTGTTTCCATACAAATTGTGAAATTTTTTATTCTAGTTCTGTGAAAAATGCCATTGGTAGTTTGACAGAGATTGCATTGAATCAGTAGATTGCTCAGCCTCTTCAATAAGTGGTGCTGGGAAAACTGGACAACTACATGTAAAAGGATGAAATTAGAACACTCCCTAACACCAGACACACAAATAAACTCAAAATGGATTAAAGACCTAAATTTAAGGCCAGAAACTATCAAACTCTTAGAGGAAAACATAGGCAGAACACTCTATGACATAAATCACAGCAAGATCCTTTTTGATCCACTTCCTAGAGAAATGGAAATAAAAACAAAAATAAACAAATGGGACCTGATGAAACTTCAAAGATTTGCACAGCAAAGGAAAACATAAACAAGACGAAAAGACAACTTTCAGAATGGGAGAAAATATTTGCAAATGAAGCAACTGACAATGGATTAACCTCCAAAATTTACAAGCAGCTCATGCAACTCAATATCAAAAAAACAAATAACCCAATCCAGGAATGCACAGAAGACCTAAATAGACATTTCTTCAAAGGAGATATACAGATTGCCAACAAACACATGAAAGAATGCTCAACATCACTAATCACCAGAGAAATGCAAATTAAAACTATAATGAGGTATCACCTCACACTGGTCAGAATGGCCATCATCAAAAAATCTACAAACAATAAATGCTGGAGAGAGTGTGGAGAAAAGGGAACCCTCCTGCACTGTTGGTGGGAATGTAAAGTGATACAGCCACTATAGAGAAAAGTATGGATGTTCCTTAAAAAACTAAAAATAGAACTACCATACGACCCAGCAATCCCACTACTGGGCATATACCCTGAGAAAACCATAATTCAAAAAGAGTCATGTACCACAATGTTCATTGCAGCTCTATTTACAATAGCCAGGACATGGAAGCAACCCAAGTGTCCATCGACAGATGAATGGATAAAGAAGTTGTGGCATATATATACAATGGAATATTACTCAGCCATAAAAAGAAACAACATTGAGTTATTTGTTGTGAGATGGATGGACCTAGAGACTGTCATACAGAGTGAAGTAAGTCAGAAAGAGAAAAACAAATACCGTATGCTAACACATATATATGGAATCTAAAAAAATAAAAAAAACTTTGTTCTGAATCACCTAGGGGCAGGACAGGAATAAAGACGCAGATGTAGAGAGTGTACTTGAGGACACGGGGAGGGGGAAGGGTAAGATGGGATGAAGTGAGAGAGTGGCATGAACTTATATATACTACCAAATGTAAAATAGATAGCTAGTGGGAAGCAGCAGCATAGCACAGGGAGATCAGTTGGTGTTTTGTGACCACCTAGAGGAGTGGGATAGGGAGAGTGAGAGGGAGACGCAAGAGGGAGGAGATATGGGGATATATGTATATGTATAACTGATTCACTTTGTTATAAAGCAGAAACTAACACACCATTGTAAAGCAATTACACTCCAATAAAGATGTTAAAAAAAAAAAGAAAGAAGATACAAGGGTGTGAACACAGCACAGGGGATATAGCCAATATTTTATAATAACTTTAAGTGGAGTATAATCTACTCCACTTAATATTGAATCACTATGTTGTATACCTGAAGATAATATAATATTGTAAATCAACTCTACTTCAATAAAAAAAGAAAGAAAACAAAACAAAACAAAACAAAATCAGCTTGAAGAAGAATACTGTTGCTGAGGAATCAATGAACTAATGTTCTTCTTTAAAAACATTATATTTCAAATTCCAATAAAATCATGTATTTAGAAATACATGTGCCACAATTCTAATTAACGATAGGGCCTCTTAACATTTTGCTGCTTTCAGAGAAACACATTTTCCTCTGCTTCTCATAATGCAGAAGGTGCCTAGTCATTATTTATATTTCTGGAGACAAAAAAGGAACTCAATTGGCTGTGGTTGCCTTCTTTGTTCTGCCTCTAGCTTTTCATCATTTACTTTTCCTCACATTGATCGATAACCCTTGAGAAATAAACAATCAAAAGTGTATCTTCTGCAAATGATTTACTCAGGAAACTTACAGTTTTGATTAAATTGTTTTACATGTAATACTTCATGAAAAAAAACCAGACTATAAGCCATTACTTCACTGATGTATGAATGTGAACAAAAAAAATCTGTTCTTCCTGGTATGTCTTTAGTTTTAATTAACATGCATAAGATAGCTTCTTCCTAGAGACAGGAGAATTTATAATTTATAACAATTGGGAAATTTTCTTTTTTCATAGAGAAAACCAACTAAAAGACCCTGTGTCCAATTGCTATGTGATGGTTTATTTGAGTTAGGAGCAATTCATGACGTTTTAATATATTGTGCTCATGTCTTAAACTCTGATGTCAGAATAAATGCTAATTCAGTAACAGAGGCTGCTGCATCAGGATGCTGATGTCCTTTCACTGATATCTGAACTTTTCCAGACCATGCTTTTGTAAAACCATGTTTAGAGATACTGGGATCACATTATGATAATTATGTCAGCATTGCACTTTTCAATTGAATGTGAAATGTGTGCTTATACTCCCACATAGATATTCTTTACAGCAAAACAATACAGTTTAATGAATTTTAGTCCCAATTCACAGAAACACCAAATTATAATCAACTAAAATAATATAGAAAAATATAGCATTTTGAAAATAGTTTTTAAACAACTGAGGAAAATATTCAGACACAATTACTGAATGAATGCTATGAAAAGAAAGTTGGCATTTATCTCAGTTAGGACACAGATCTTCCAACTATTTTTTAAAAAAATGTCAGTGACTGCCTTCTCTGGATTAGTATCAAACTGTGTATTCAAGCATAATGAGAACACAGTAAAAAGACAAATATTTTCTGAATAAAGTTTGGAAATGAGCAGATGATATAAATAAGACTTAACGAAAGAAAACTTTCCATCAACAATATCACTATCTGAGATTTCTGCTCATTACCTGCTAAATAATATTAAGTTGAATGCCCAATAAGAAAATGAGAAATAATGATCTCATAATGCTTGAATCACATAAACCAAATAGAACTTTGTCTTCTGAGTTACAAGTCTTACTATCTTACTGTCATTGATCATTTCTCACACACCATTATGAGCACTTAGAGTCTGTGCTATTCAGGTGATTTGTTAGGGAGTCCTTCAGTGAGAGAATACTCAAGCTCATAACAAACTGTGCTTTGTACTGTTTTCATACAGATACACAGAAAAGTAAACCATGAAGTGCTATCTGTCTCTCATGATCCTCTTAACTCATCTGTGAATTCATAAGATCCTTTCAAGGGATTCTCCTTTTTATGCTTGCTCTTTAAATGTAAAATGAATATATTATTACTCCCTTTTCTCCTCTTCTATAATAATCTCTCTACCAATTTCACCCACAAAAAAGCCTTCAGTTACTGCCAGTGTATCTATTTTGCTTGAACCCTCTTCTGAGTAATAGACTTCATTTCTGACCACCTCAGCTTTTTCAGCTCTGTGGCCAGTGTGTATCTCAAAATTACGAAGTTAACTTGACCTCACTTTTTTTTTCTTCCCCTACACCACTTAAACCGGTTCCTATTCCTCCCCGTTGTCCTATTTTTAGTGAATGTCACCGACATTCATCCAGTTACTCAATTGTCAACTTGGAAGTTTTTCTGAATCCTTCTTCTCCCTCAGATCCATTTAGTGACAAATTCTGTATCTTTTGTCTCTTAAATATCTCTAAATCATCTCTCCTTTCTCCTATGTTCACCACCATTTTCTTGGTGCAGTTTTTTTTTTTCTGATGCAGTTTTTTATTCTCTATCACCTGCATTACTGCAATTGAAAGGAAACTGAAACTGTGCCAGCTCATTCATTTATATATCAAATATTCATTGAGCACCCATGCTGTTTCAGATTCTGAACAAAGTCTGAGAATGAAATAAGGAAACCAACCCTGTACCTATTGTGAATACTAGAGTTTTCTATGTGAAAACTAACTAGGATTTACTGTCCATGCAATATAAGCCAGGCACATTACCGTTTAGGATCACTACTCATCGCAGTGAGCTTCAAAGATAGGCATGATTATTAATCCCTTTCTAAGGGGAGATTAAGTAATGTTCTCTGTTTCAGAGAAAAAATTCAAAACTTGTCTGTCTCCAATGCTTTTTACTTTTCTACTACACCATTCAATTCCACTACACCATTAAAATTGCAATGCTTTCTTATGCCTTTGTACATTTGAATAAACCATTCAGGCATCCTGGAATACTTTGATCTCATTGGTCACCTGATGAACTATGATTTGCCTCCAAAGCTCAGCCGATGTGTTATGTGCTCCAATTAGCCTTCCATGATTGCACCAGGAAGATGACACACATTCTTCTAAGTGTGCCCTAGCAACTTGAGCTTATACCTAGAAAAAAATATATCACAATGGCTTACAATTATGTTCTTGTTTGTCTCCCTCTCAATACTGTGTACTCTGAGAAGGCAGAGACATTTACTCATTTAACTATCTGCTAGTATGGAATAGATCCAAAATAAGTTATTTCACAGAGTTTGAGCCAAGAAAGCTGTTCTAAATTGTACATGAGCTGCTTTTGGCCACTCCACTGTGTCTTTCTGATCTCATTTCCTACCTTTCTTGCCTCAATTCACTCAATCCAGGCATATCGGCCTTCTTGCTCTTCTCCAAACATGCCAAATTCTCTCCTACCTCATTCATGGCAACTGAACTGGGTTTTCTCACTGCCTAGAATATCCTTTCCCCATTTTGGGGGCATGTTTTCTTTTTTTCAACTGTTTTTAATTGAAATATACTTTATTTACAATGTTTCAGGTATACAGCAAAGTGATTCCGTTCTGCATATACATATATTCATTCTTTTTCAGATTCTTTTCTCATATAAGTTATCACAGAATATTGAGTAGAGTTCCCTGTGCTATACAGTAGGTCCTTGTTGGTTATCTCTCTTATATATAGTAGTGTGTGTATGTTCATCCCAAGCAAAGCAGTGCTTTTTAAATATATGTATATGACCTGGAGCTTTGATAGCCTTTAACTAAAAAATAAAACAAAGCAAACAACAACAACAAAAACCCCACCTTTGTAACTCTAAATGCTATAGCATTTACAATTTGTAATCCCCAACTGATACAGTCATGTACAGCCATTGTACTTTCGTTACATTTTTAGCATGTGTCTTATTTACTTCACTAGATTATAAACCCCAGATAGAGAAAATGTGTGGCTTAAACCTCCTTGACAGATGCCCTAAATGCCAACAAATACAGTGACAGTGTGCCTCACGCACTGCTCCCAGTTGCTTCCTAACTGTACTTCTGGCAAAATGAGTGGGCAGAAGAGTTTATGAAAACAACCTAGGGCTTACAATATGTTTTAGCTCAGGAAAAGTCCATATGTTACTGTTTTTAAAGGAAATATTTATAGCAAAACTATTATCAGTTTAGTTACCATTCTTAACAATTATATATAATTCTCATTTAACCCCATATCCTTCAGTCTTTTCTCAGTTGGTTGTAAACAAATTTTGGTGATCAGCTGTTTGTTTAAAATTATATTTTTAGTTATATAATTATTTAGAGTGGGCATAATTGGGAGTCATTGCATCAGTGTCACAGACGAGGTAGCTTTTTCATTGATCTTTCCGGGAAAGCAAACCCTATTCTGAACGAGCCCCAAACAAACTTCTTGCGGCACAAAATTTCCTCCATTTTGAACAATGTCTCACCTCATCCTAATGCAGTTGTAGACCTCAAATAATTATAAGAAATGATCACCAACACAGTTCTTCACATCTTAGACAATATTCTGCGTTGCTTACTGCAACACAAATTGGTTATTAATAATGATTTTCATAGTGCTCTGCCAACTGGCTTTGTTGGAACGACTAGAAAGTTGAGTTACCACTTGGCAATACCATTTCATTCACCTTCCTATCGTAAGCACTGTGTAGATGAGATCCATTTTTTCAGTTCCAAAATTCTGGGTGAGATAAAGGAAGGCTGATGGAGCTTCCTTGGAATAAAACAAATACAACACATACATCCTCTATAAGGAATACAAAGGATCTAATGGATTGAAAGCAAAGATGAATAGCCCACATCTATCACTCTATTTCAAACGTATCTTACGGTCCAGTGCAGTGCCACGAGGAGAGACTTCAGTTCAGGAGAGAGAAATGGCAGAGAAGGCAGTGAAAGTACTGGCCCTTTGTCCCTGATAACTCCCCGTGGAGTCGAGTGGCACTCATGTGAGGAGACTTTCCCCTGAAACACAGCACCTTCTCTTTGCAGCCAGAGCTGGAGAGCACTGATCATGCTGGGTTGAAAAGCATTCACACTGGCTGCTCTCTTCATTCTCTCTTGAAAGTGCTATTTGCTTTACTCCACAAGGGATGAATTCCATTGACTTGATTTTTAAAGAAAATGTGAATGGCTAAAAATGCGTAAGTACTAAAAAAAGATTGAGTAAAGCTAACTTGTCTTTTCTGATTTCAAAAGATCTTTTTACTTGGCTTAAAAAAATGCCTTGGAAATCTCTTTTGTTTGTCAAGAGTGGATGCAGCTTTTAAATGTTTCAACACAGCTGTTTCCATCTTCTTTGTTTAAAAAAAGAAAAAGAGTCGTGGAGACCTGATGCAACAGAAGCAACACAGGCGGGAGTTATCATCACTCCTTGCCTTCTCCCTGTTGTACATGTACACATGTGTGCGCTGGGAGTGCTGATAGAAACCTGACATAAAGGTCTAAGTTGCACATAACATATGTAGAAAGACTTCTCTAATTTCTTACCACTACTCAGTTCCTGACAACGGATCTGGAAATTTACATTTTATGGAAGCAGTTTTATGGACATTTAGGCAAAAAATCAGGAGATCTGGAAATATGCTCTACATTTTGTAGTCTTGCTGACCATTCTTTGTATGATGTTGGATCATTTTTAGAAGATATTCTGTACCATAATGACTATTTTCTATCCGCAATAAATATCGTATATTAAATATATGGAAAAATAGTATCGCAAAATGAAAACACAATAACAACAAACATTCTATAAACAACAGTGACATGTCAAGAGTGGTGCCATGAGGCTGGTCCACCCCAAGTGTGAGCAGTAAGGGGATGGACTGAATGCAGTGAGCAGTAAGGGGATGGACTGAATGCAGTGAGCAGTAAGGGGATGGACTGAATGCAGAGAATTTTAAAACAATAATAAAACTGACTAAAAGCAGTATTTGAACATTATTAGCATTCATGAACAGTTCGAAGCAATATCATTGATGAAAGTCATGTCTTTCCCGGGTTTTGTGGTTGATAGTGGTCTAAGTTCTAAACAGTTGCCAACACCCAGAACAGCCTGCTCCCATTGCCCAACCCCACTCCTGAGAAAACCCTGCTAAACCACTGAAAAAGGATTAAGTTGTTAAGGTTACTATTACTTTTCAGCTTTCAAACTTGAGTTATCAAGGTCTGTGCTTTTCAAACTTTAATGTGCATATAATTATCTGTTGTTTTAATAGGCAATTTCTGATTTAGTTGGACTGGGTGGGAACAAGATTCTGTATTTCTAACAAGCTTACTGTTGATGTTGCTGCTTCTAGTCCGTGGACTACAGTTTGAGTGGTCAGGGTGTGGAAAACATTCCCTAGGAACATTAGTGGAGCAACCCTTTAAAAAGTTTCAATAAAGCAATGAAAAAAAAAGTACCAATATCCTCACAGTTCCTTACCTTTTTGAATGAAAATGTATGCTATCTTATTACTTGTTCTTTCAAAACCAGCATGCTAATCTAATATTCTGCATTTGATTGCATTGATGCATGAGGTTTTTCTTTTTTTCCAGCTTATATATATATTTATATATATGAGGGAGAGAGACAGAGACAGAGAAACAGCTTTAAGATTTAATATCTTAGCAAATTCCAGGTATACAACACTGTACTGTTAATTATAGTCACCATGTTGTACATTAGATTCCCAGAAGGCATTCTTGTTATTACTGAGGGTGTATACCCTTTGTGTGTTATACGTATTATATACTATACTCTTAAAATAAAGTAAGCTAGAAAAAAGAAAGTGTTATTAAGAAAATCATAAGGAAGAAAAAATACATTTACAGTACTGTACTCTGTTTATCAATACCATAAATTTATGTCATCTCTTTATGAATCATCTGTCAGTACCTATATTGATGTTACCTTATATGACACAAAACACTGTAGATGTTATATATATTACTAACACTAGACATCAAAAATGAAAGATAATGTGAAAAAGAAATTAATATTTATTTACAGATATAACAATTCATGCACTGATAATGAAGAAACAGCAATATAATTGCTTTATGGTATCTTAGTGTAATCAATAGGATTGTTTCATGGTAACCTGTACACTAATGAATGAATCATTATAAAGTTTAATGGGATTCAGTAGTACAGTCATATTCATAATACAGTATTGGAAACATTGTTGTATTTTAAAAAAAAAAATTTAACCTGTGATGATAGGCCGATACAGTTTCTCCAATGATGAGAGAGAAAGAGGAATACTATACAGTCATGTAATTCTTTGAAAGCAAAGCTATAAAACAGTAAGAAAACTAACACATTATTAATTTTATTTTAATGTCACTCATGCCTATGTAAGGATAGGCTGTCCACCTTAATAAATGTCTTGTGCAGAATGTTTTACATGTATATTTTTGTATCTTGAAAAGAAATCCACAAGTAAGTGGACCTGCACAGTTCAAAATTGTGGTGTTCAAAGGTCAACTGTAAATAGTAACATGATCAAATACACATTTGAGCAGGACCACTCTGGCTGCTCTTTAGTATGGATTGTTGAGGAGTAGGGAGGTCCAGGAGGAGGTTATTACAATGCTCCTGACAAAAGAAACCTCTGAAGAAGATTCTGATATTGTTGCTATTCTGAGAATATTTCCTTTTTTACTAATGTTTCCAAAAGCAAAGATATTTGCAAGTTCTACATTTTTTTTTTTTTTTTTGGTCACCCCAAGTAAGAGACGTAATTGAAAGACAAATCTTCACATTTGTGAAGATTTCACCTTCATGTTCTCACCTCTACCAATGAGAAAAGAAAATCAAATTTAGGAATGTTTCTCTAATGAAGGAAACTATATATTGGTGCTATTAAAAGAGTAACATTGTATTAAATATGCAACTTTTATTAATTTTTTTATATGTCTTTATTGGAGTATAATTGCTTTACAATGTTGTGTTAGTTTCTGCTGTATAACAAAGTGAATCATCTATATGTATAGGGATATCCCCATATCCCCTCCGTCTTGAGCCTACCTCCCACCCTCCCTATCCCACCCCTCTAGGTGGTCACAAAGCATCAAGCTGATCTCCCTGTGCTATGCAGCAGCTTCCCACTAGCTCTCTATTTTACATTTGGTAGTGTGTATATGTCAGTGTTACTCTCTCACTTCGTCCCAGCTTCCCCTTCCCCCGCTGGTTCCTCGAGTCTGTTCACTATGCCTGTGTCTTTATTCCTGCCCTGCCACTAGGTTCATCAGTACCATTTGCAACAAGTAACATTTGCAACAAATAATGAATATTTCTATGGGATATTAATTTAAAAAGCATTTTGAGTATTCTTCTGTAGGATTTAAAAAGCTATTTATATAGCAAAAGCCAGGTTTATAATCTCTACCTCTGTTATAGACATGGAAGCCATGTCTGCTCTTTGTACCTTAGTGTGGTCTGCAGCACAGAGGAAAATGACACTTGGGCTATCTATACTTTTGTGCGAAGATGTAGTATTGTCAAAATAAAATAGATGCAAATTTACTTTGGGAAGTTAATAAGCTGAATTTACATGTAGATTATTGATAAAATTAATAATATATATGATTAAATCAATCTAAATTACCATTCATTTTTCCATTTAGTGTATTTTTCAACCATTATTGAGAATCTGCTATATGCTGGCCATTGCACTGGGTATATGGGAATAAAACTAAATCAATAATTTATCCAGAGAACTAGCTGGTAAAGATAGCAAACATATTCATAATACAGCAATTATGGTAGTAGTAATATTAAGCCTGGGGTGCTGACAGATCATGTGGTAGTAATATCTAACCAAAGTACAGCATTAAGGAAGACTCCTCTGACTTGAAAAATATAGGATCTAATCTGAGCAATAAATAAGGATAAGGTATAAGAGAGTGAAAACCAGGGCATTCCAGGTTGAGCAAGCAACATGTATAAGGCATAAAAATATGTGAGGCCATAGTAGCACACTAAAGTATAGGGTGGAGGAGCATTTTGATGAGTATGAAACTGGAGACATAGGCAAAGGTAGATTTAATGGTCTAATGTGTCATCATAAGAGTCTTGGGCTTCCGACTGAAAATAATCAAGAAACATTGGTGATCTGAGTTTGGATTGGGTGGTGTGTGAGAGTACCTGCAGGGATACCGGGAAGCTCTGTAAAAAATTAAAACAAATAATAGCAATAGCTTGAACTGGAGCATCAGTATGAAGATAAAAAGCAATACTGAATTCAAGAGGCAGTAAAATTGACAGGATTTGAGGATTACATGTGGAAAGTAAAGGAGAGGAAACAGAGTATATAGGAATATTTTTGGTTGCAAATAACAGAAAATACAACTAAAAGTTTCAAAAAGAAATAAGAGTTTCTTCTTCTCACATAATACCCCTGGAGGTAAGGATCATAGAAGGTCAACCTTGTCATTAGGGATCCAATTGTCTCTAGCTGTCTGCTTCGTGATCCTTGACATGTTTCCTTTTTGCTCTTGCATGTGGCCTCATGGTCAAGTGCTTACTGTATTCTAGGCCTCAACATCTACCTTCCGGGCAGGATAAAAGGGGTAAAAGGAAAGGTGGCATTTTGGAAATCTTTTTATATCAGATTGGCCAGAACTGTGTCACATGATCAACCAATATTGAAAGGGAGGCTGGGAAATCAAGCATTTTTAAAGCTTGTATAGCTTTTGGAGGAGAGACAGATAAGAGAGAAGAGAACTGGATAGGTGATGGGATTTATCAACCTATGGCATCTGTTCCAGAGACACACAGGAAAGTGATAATCACTAAAATGGAGGCTTCAAACAGGTGAGAAGAGATATGTGAAACACAAGCAGAAAAATTAGTCTTATAATGTGGAACATGTCCTCAATCAATGTAGAAGGTGGTAGATATGTGTGTTGATACAGCCTAAAGCAAAGAAACCTAACAACACATTACAATCTCTAACTACATTGAGTATCTACAACATTTTATTGGATTATTAGTACTATCAATGGCTAGAAAAAGGAATTCATTGCAATTATTACATATCCCTAGTTCCATTCTTGTCTTTAACTCTTTCTTCTATGTGTATAGCAAAAATGTGCTACTCTTAGTATAGTACATTAAGGTAATACAATTTTTCTTCACCTCATTATACATGTATAGATAATTCTAATATATAGCATTTGGTTTACATGAAATCAACTGTATGCAAATTGTTGCATAAAGCACATAAAATGAAGTTAGAGATGTGGGAAAATTTTGCATTATGTAAGGAAAACAGAGTCACAAAAGAATACAAGCTGAATGCAATGTGAATCATTTCCCCTGGTGATGTGTAACATGGTGGCTCTGAGCACAACACACACGAGGCTCCCCAGAGGAAAAAGAGTTTTGTTCTTAATTTCAAGATTTTCTGTGTTTCCTATTGGTTCAGCTCATGTCATTTTGGTATTATTTGTGTCATTCTTTCTTTTACTGCATGATAATTAGAACTAGAAAGAAAAGGTTATAAATCTGTTCAAATACATAAAAGAAGGCACAGTCATGTTAACAATACAATATTTGTGGAGAGCCATGCATTATTCTAAAGATTTAGAGCTCGTGCCAATTGTTGTCATATAAAACTGTAAAGACATTGCTAGTGCTAATGTTTAGGGGAGGTATATTTCTCAAGTTCACATCCCTGAAAATGTCTTTCAGTCACTTTCATATGAAACAAATACTGCTTCCTTTTAGGAAAACGAATTATATTTTGGGTCATAAAAAAACTTTAAAAATTTTAAAAACTCGAAAATGAAAACTACAGTGAATTTTTTAAAATGTATACAAAATCTGACCTTACATAAATAGATATCTTCAAAGAGGAAATAAAAATATACAATTAAGAGCTGAAACCGTAAGGGACAATAATTTGAAAAAAGAAGTATAAGAAAATTAAAGTCGATAGAATCATTATTATTTCATTTTTATTTTATATCATTGTTTTTAATATTCCTGTCTGCCATATACTGTTAGGAGTAAGTAGATATCATCTAACCTATTTGTAAATACTTACATAAATCATAAGCTTTATTTGGTTATAGTTTTGAGGCTAGTATAGGGTTCATGAGCAATCATCATTATCATTTTTCATCATTTATTCATTTAACAATTTTTGGATCTGATTTGGGTTGGGATTCCTGGAAAACACTTTGAGATGGAGATTTTTGTGTGGAAAATTACTGAGGACTCATCTCTGGTACAGTAACTGTTGAGGAATGAAAGCAGTGAAATTGGGTGGAGAAAGAACTTTGACTGGGATGCTCCTGTGAGGAGCTCTGTATTGTGATAGCCTTTCAGCACTGTCCTGCATTGAGGTGAAGTAGTAGGGCCTTATATCCTAACCTCAACTAGTTTTTGGTCTGGGATGCACCAGAGAAGGAAGCATGACCGTGGATAAAGTGGCTCTCTTTGGCTGAAGGTTAGTTTTGGAGAAGAAATCAGCTGTGGTGCTAGCACTCCCAGCAGCTGGGAGATGAGGACTTAGTCTGGGGTTAGGTTCTGGGATCTGGAGGATACACCACAGCATTCAGTGCAAGAATCACTTTTGTGCCAGAAACACTTTTAGGTACTTGGATAGTCAGTGAATAAAACCAACATATATTTCTGCCCTTATGGAGACTGTACTCATACACTTTTCATTAGTATCAATTGCCCTTATTAATGCAATTTGTCTTGGGTGTTATTTTCTTTTTCTTTTGTATATTCACACCACAGCTTGCTTGCTCAATTAATGCTTAGTTATATTTGTAGGGTATAGCTTTTTTGTTTTTCTACTTTTACATTCTGGATTATTTTGTTTGAGGCCAGTTTTCTTGTAAAGTAACATGAGATAAAATTTGATTTCAAAAAGAATATTCCATATAGGGTTACTTCATTTTTTTTTTTTTTTTTGGTTGTGCCTCACAGCTTGGGGGACCTTAATTTTCTGACCAGGGTTTGAACCACGCCCTGGGCAGTAAAAGCGCAGAGTCCTAACCACTGGACTGCCAGGGAATTCCCAAGAGCTACTTCATATTTTAATTTATATTTTTGTGTTATATGAGATCTTATTTATTTAATTTAATTTATTTATTTTTCTTTTTTGGAGTTCTTCCTGGTTTATATAATATTTTATCTGTGTTTATCATCTGTAAGATTTAGGAAATAGAAGTTCTGTTCTTAATGCTATTCGTGACTATCACTGAGTTTATAAAATTCATATTTAAACTTACATTCCTTTCATTATCAAGAAAAATAAAATATACTGTTATTTCAGATACTTCTGTTGCCCTTGTTTTTTCCTCTATCTTTCAATCTTTGATAAATATATGTTGATAAACCTAGATTATTTTTACACATAATTAAGAATAGACATCTGATTTTAAGTAATTTTGCTTGAATTCTATTTTGTAACCATATTTACAATTATTTGAATAGTTTTATATATTTTATACTTTTATGAGTATCTTCTCTGTTCCAGGCATTGTGTCCATACTGGAAAAAACCACTCAACAAAAAAGATGCAATGCTTACTGTCATGGAATTTTCAGTCTAACTGATTTTAGTGCTTACTTCTGTTCTTTTTATATATTTAGTTTTATCTTTCTGAATTTATAATTTCAACTTAACCTTGGAACAGATGAATATCTGTTTTCTTAGGAATTTAAATTTAAAAATTCGTATACTTTTAAGAGTTATCTTATTCTTTTGGATTTGTTTTCTAAAGGAAGATGTTCTATTATATTTGAAATGAGGCTTCAATATTTTGTAAAAAAATCTTGGATCTTCAAGAATAAAGGTATATTTGTAGCCCAAGCTCATCCTTCAATTTGAGGAAGGTTTCTCTAGTTATATATTTAAATTTTATTTTTTTTCTTATTACTCTTGTTTATTTCCTTCACTTTTAGAGATAATCATATCCACTTACTATTTTCATTTTTTGTCATTTTCTTTGACATTTTGGAATAGTTTCTCCCCACATCTCATATTTAATTATATAGAAAGTTAAGCCTGCCTCTCTGCCTCTGGCTATCCAGAATATTGATTTTTATTTTGTTTTTCCATTTTGGGTTTTCTTACTTTTTTTTCTCTTTTTCTTTTTTTTTTTTTTACATTTTTGCATTTCAGCCTATACACTTAATATGACTCCCTAGTCCTGTTTTAGAGAATTTTATCTAAGCTTTTGGTGGACTTAAATAAGTGTGTACTGAAATTTTCATCTGTTCTATGCTGAAAAGTAAATTACATAAATACACTTTCTAATGTAATGTATCAATATATTGTTTTATTTTCTTTATGCTGCACACTTTTTTGGAGGCTTACAATTTTTTTGTTTTTATTTTTGTTTGGTTTATTGGGGGGGGCTAGTTTGTTTAGTTAATTTGAATGGAGAGAGATCTATTAAAATTTTATGGTTTTCAATTTCCAGTGCCTAGCAGTCATTTATATACTATGGTCAGTTATTTTCTGGCTAAACTATAGAGTCGCTAGAGATACAGTTTTATAACTCTCTACGAAGACAAATTAATGCTTTTTCTGTATCTATCCTGGTTTGAACATATTTTCTTAAGCAAGTTGGCATCACAAGATGTAATGCTTGGAGTAGTCATGAATTGAATGGAGGGATGTTTAGGGAGAGGAATGACCAAACAGGGCTCTCATCCTTGCTTACTGAAACAAGAGAATACAGCCATTCCCTTTCTGAGACAGAAAGAAAGGAATGCCTGTTTTCTAGAACTGGATCAAGACACTGGATGAGTTAAAATCAATTCTTTCCTTTTTAAGTATTACTTGCCTTTTTCTGATGCAGGATTTCAAGTGTGTAGTAGATATTCCAAATATGATTCTCATTGCATTGTAATCAACCATGTAATTAATGGAAATTCTACACAGATTTTTGCCATTGGGCCTTTAATTTTTATCTAACAGTTTTTTTTAATGCCTCCACATTTGGCTTTTTATATATCTTCATGAAATTTTCAATGCTCCATTTGGATTCTGTGTGGACAGATCCTCTAATTTTGTTATAAATGTCTGTCTAATGAATGAAATACATTGTTGGCCAAGCAAATTAACTAAATGAAGGAACAGTTCTTATGTTCCCCTTATGTAAACCAAGACATATATTCTAGCCCTCTCTCATAAAATTTTAGAGAGAAAAAAATCCAAGAATGTTATATATTTCTGTTGATATTAATACATAATGTTTTTAGAATTTTTTTCTCTAAAATATTATGGGAGACGGCTAGAATGTGTATCTATTGTTAACACTAAGGGGAGCATGAGAAATTTTCCTTCATTTATTTAACTTGCTTAGCCAACAATATGTTTCTCTCATCGGACAGACATTTGTATCAAAAAAGAACATCTGTTCTAACAGTGGAATTTGGGGGGCAGTCAATGCTTAAGTAATTGTGTTTAATTGATGGCATTTATACTTCATAAATAAATAAATAATAACAATATCACGAAATAAAACACTGAAAACCAAATTATTATGGAAACATTCCAACATGAATTTGCTTATTACTTTGACGTATGAGATTACTTATCATTAATTATATGCTGGAATCATAGAAACATTTGCAAGCAAGATAGTAGATGATAATAAAATCTGACTATAGATTTGTAATTATATTGATGGTTTAGAAGATTTCTTTGTTTAATTTAGAGTATTTGAAAAACAAATGTGGTTGATTACCAATTTTGTATCCAACCCAATCTTGAAGTTCTGTTCCTTTTTCAAAAGAACTTGTATTTTTAAAATCTGCTTCTTATTCTACATTTTCCCTGCAACAACTCTCATTCCGACTCTGATTACCTTATATCCAGACATTTTTCATAATTTCTCAGCCTTCTTCCTGACTCTTGATGACCTCCACTTTATACCCTGCCAACAGATTCACATTTCTGAAAGCATTTTGATAATATCCTATCCTATTCAAAAGGCTACAGTAACTCTCCTTTCTCTTATTGTAAATTTAGTTCTTTGTCCTGATAGCATTTCTTTCTCTCTTTTTTGTTGATCCATCCTGATGGAGTAGTTACTCAATCTCCTCCCAATATAAGTAATCCAGATTTTTCCCAATGTAATTAATGAAATCAGTCCTCTTGTTCTTCCCCTATCCACTTTCTGTCACCCCTAAGTACTTCCTCCACTTTTCCCATTGGATATTAAGCATCACCGTCTGATGTAATTCCTTGCAAAGAATGTCTTCCCATTTTTTTCTCTTTTCAATTTCCCATTTGAGTCAGTTGACATTTCACCTCTTGCATCAAACTTTATTTATTTATATGTGAGCTGTTCCCTGTCTTCAAAAAAATGCTTTATTGCCAGTAGATATACCTTTAGTGTCATTTATCATATACCGATTAATTATATAGCTTTATTTTCTGCTCAAGCAGAGTAAGTTCCTAGCAGACAGGGTCTGTAGAAAATATTGTTTAAACCCTCCAGTGTTGAACAATGGACCTTATATACAGTAGTTCTCTGAATAGATACATACTATATGAAATCATGCATTAATGTGCTTTTCAGTTATATTTCATAAATATATAATTATTAGAAAAAGTAGTAGTTAAAATATTTAAAGAAGAAAAGAGCTTTAATAACACTGCACATTAAAGAATAACATATTCTCGAACAATTTTCCAGCTATTGCTTTTGGATTTGTTAGCATAATGTTAGCTGCTAAAACAGATTCCCAAATTTCAGAGGTCTAACACAATACAGTTTTATTTTTTGTTCACGTTACATTCCAATACAGTGTTGCTCAGAATTGCAATGCAGAAGGGCTTTTATTCATGCAGATTTTTAGTGACCCAGAGTGATAGTGCCATTTTGAACAGTGTTTCTAATGTTTCTTTGGGATTTAACTTGTGGCTAGTGGAAGAGGAAAGATATTGGAAGAACAAAACTTAGAGGAGATTTTCATATATCAAGCCTAGAAGTGATGTGCAGAAATTCTGCTCACATTCCATTGCCCCAGACTCAGTCATATGGTTACACCTAACCGCACTGGGCTCTGGGAAATGTAGTCTCCTTCTGGGGATTCACCTCCAGAAAGAAGTCTGCACCTAAGTAACAGGGAACCTGGATTTTTGACAGATAATTCTTTTTTTCTGCTACAGCATCCGTCTAGAATTTATATTAAAATAATGTATATTTATGGGGACTTCCCTGGTGGTCTGGTTGTTAGGACTCTGTGTTTCCACTTCAGGGGGCCCAGGTTCGATCCCTGGTCAGGGAACTAAGATCCTGCAGGCCACAGGGCACGGCCAAAAAAATGAATAAATAAAAATAAATAAATGTTAAAATAATGTATATTTAAATATCTGGGAATAATTAACTATTCCACTATTAAGAATTTTTTTAAACAATGCCAGAGATGTGACTACATTAACCTTGTATTAAGACAAGGGCATTATTCTGTTCCTATTATTGCAAAAAAAAAAAAAAGAGAGAGAGAGCATTTTTTCAGTAGTTTCTCAAGTTACTACTTTATTATAAACCTTCGAATTATGAGAAATGCTGTAAGATTTTAATATGCCAAGAAGTATGCAATTAAAAGTATCTTTAACCTGTTCCACAAATTTAAAATAGGATGGAACAGTTCTGTGGACTTTGCTAAAATAGATTTATTACCAAGTATATTTGGCCATTAAAGGGTATAAAATGCATAAACCCACACTTGGGTTTAGCCCAGCTCTCTAGGAATCAGACTGAAAGTACTGTAAACAGGCAACTCCTTTCTGTACTCATTGGGTCTCATTCCTTAGCCCCTCAGGAAATTACTTTTTTTAAGCTATACTAAACTTAATAGTACATAGTTTCTTTAGAAAAGGAATTTGAAAGTGCAAATGGAGGTAATAACCGAGACATACTTAATCTGCTTTTATAAAGGTGGTTTGATATACTTGGCAAATGAAGTGAGACAAATTTTACTTTATTAGGCTTTTTGACTAATCAAAGCTCACCAAGCACATAGCCTAATTCAACAATAAAGGAAACCTGCTGTTTAATATGCGACACTGTCATCAACACACAATTAGATGTAAGTGATGAACTATAAAGTCTTGGTTTACACACATGACAATAAACATAAGTGTACCTCACAGGAATCTTTCAAATAACTGAGGTACTCAAATCTTAGGGTGAGTCTTTTTTTGAAAAAGTCTTAATTAAACTGAAGAGGATTAGGTAAGGCAGATTTGACTGGAGTTTGTCTAAAGTTAGAAGAAAAAAGAATTATAGTTAAGATTCCTTGAGATACTGCTATATACAAATTCTTTTTATAAAATTAAATGCTGACCCAGGGCTTCCCTGGTGGCGCAGTGGTTGACAGTCCGCCTGCCGATGCAGGGGACACGGGTTCATGCCCTGGTCCGGGAAGATCCCGCATGCCACAGAGCGGTTGGGCCCGTGAGCCGTGGCCGCTGGGCCTGCGCGTCCGGAGCCTGTGCTCGGCAACGCGAGAGGCCACAACAGTGAGAGGCCTGTGCACCACAAAAAAAAAAAAAAAAAAAAAAAAAAATGTTGACCCATAACATGCTAAAAGTTCTAATAGATTTATTGTTAAGTTAGAAGCTGAATAATGAAAATTTTACTTCTTTTACTTTTCACTTTTACATATAAAAACACAAAAATCTGTTTACATTCACAACACTATAGGGTCAGGTATGTTGTTCAAATCCTGGCTCTACAAATTGCAGGTTTTGTGTTTTTAAGCCACTTACCTAAAGTTTTCTGTGCCTCGGTTTCCTAATCTGGGAAATAAGAATAATATTTGTACTATATCATAAACTTACTATGTGAATGCAATAATTTCAAAAACATAGAATGTTTAGACTTGTTTCATAATACATTCTCTTTTAATGCTAACTGATGTTAGTGCTGCAGGAAATTTTCCATAACGTAGAACACACTTTATTCCAATTTCCTGGACAGGGAACTACCAGCCCTCCTTTTTGGCAGGTTTTATGTCCTCTTTTTTCTTTAATTTACAGGTGCTTACCTCCCAACAGTATGTAAATAATTGGGCACATACTCAATTTTATCACTACTCCCAAGTGCCTTTCCTTGAAATATATAAGCAGAAATAAAAGATTCTAGGCTAAATCTGAAATAGCATTTTAAAAAGGAAGTTAAAAAAATAGTTAATGGAGTAACCTTTTGTCTTGTATACTGATTGAGTACAGAGTCAGGCTTGCTGAGAGAGAAGACTGAAGTAGTTATTCAGGGAGAAGAGACAGGAAGAGCGAGAGAAGACAGTCCCTGAATTTTTAAGAACTTTAATGTCCTGGTTCCTAGTTTATATGTGCAGTTGATTTTCATTTTTTTCCTCATTTTTTCCCATAGAGCATGACTTGAAGAATTGGTTCCTGTAATTTTCAAAATAAGAGCTCTAACTGTGCTATATCATCCAATAAGGGTGGGAAAATGGGTTAAATAAAGGTATAAATGTTCTCTGAGGATTTGATAATCTATTTTATAAATCTCAAAAAAAAGGGGATTAGCCTTGCTGTTTATCCCTAACATAATTGTCCATGGAATTTTATTTTCCCCTTCAACAAACATCTCCAAACAAATAATGGTCCTTGGAATGACCACAGCTAGCATCACTATACAAAGAATATATTTGTGATAGTTCTCTTTGCTATAACTCAGAGAACTAAGTCACGGTACTGGACAGGCCAAATCTTAGAATGTCCGCCATGCCTTCTGGGAAAAACTGACTCTAATCTATCCTCTGATGCCTAGACAATAATGTGTTGTTCCTCAAGACTCTAGCATAAGGGTTTCAAATCATAGATGGACTAGTGATGCACTGTCTGGCCAGCTATCAGAAATAAATGTTTTGAAATGGTATCCACTCTCTGAAATTTGAACTAGAAAGTTACCGACTTAATTGTTGCAGGCTAAGAGGTTCAAAGCTGAGGATGCCTGGGGAAAGAGTTGCAACCCTTGGAGTCATTGCATGTTGATGGATGCAACCACTGGCTTTTCTGCTCAGTCCTTCTCCCCTTTAATTGCCTACCCCTCCTCAGTAGTGAGTTTCTAGCAGCCTTATTTCACTGGGAAGCCCTGCTCTGTGGCCATATTTGCAATTGCATACTTTCTCCCAAGATGGAATTAGAACTAAGAGAAAGGCAAGTCCTTCATAATATTGAACTCTGAACGAGGGCTTAGTAATTCTGGGTGGACATATTTCATCATGCAAACTGGGGAACAGAGAAAACTGGTGTATAGAGAAGGAAAAAGAATAAAGGAAAAAAATGTATTGAGAAGCAGAGATGAATGTTCAAGGCAAAATATTCTGGTTCCCTTCCTGAAAAAGAAGACCCTGCCCTTGGGGTCTTACCTGTGTTTACCTTTATATCCCTCCTCCCCTTAAAATTAAGCTGGCTTTGGTTGGCTCTTTTTATATGCAATCAAGAATCTTAATTTTTTAAAAAATCACAGTTTGTAGGGAAGAGAGAACATAGGTAAGAAAAAACTAGGAGATAAAGAACAGAAAGAAAATTACCAGTATCTAGAAGAGAATGGAGAGTTTGTGCACAGAAGCAGGAATACTATGATAAATCCCATGGAGCCAAGGACAAATATAGAATAACCGGTTCTCAGAGCTGCCTCGTTCCATCTGATCTTCCTGTCACAATTCCAGTCTACAGGTTTTCTTAAAATGCTTGCTACCCTTTTCTTGAGGTAATTTTAGGAGGGAACTGTTTTAACCAATACAAAGTGACTCATTAAAAAGTTACCAACCACAGGGTGTTTAAAGAGGAGGAAAGCTTGCTCAAGAGCGTTCATGCCCTTACATTTGCTTAAATGGATCAATCAAATTTGTTATATAAACCACAACAGCATGCATACCTGATTAGCAATCTCCAAGTAATTGTTATGCTCAGACATTCTCTGGGCAAAGCATGTTACAGAATGTGTAGACGTTCTCATGAAAAGAAACTTTTTCAGATTTAAGATAAAAGAAACATAAAATGTGTTATTTCAAATTTTGTTCACTAGAGATTAATTTTATGTATTTTCTTCCCAGTTTCTGTCTAGTAAATGTGTTAATAATATTGCCAACTTCCTTCTGATGTTAGAAAGAATACAGAATGAAGTTTATCAGAGGAGTCTGAAATCCCTTTCTAAGAGTCTATATTAATAAATAAGTAAACAGTAGGAATTTTGAAATAGGTGTATCTTTTTATCCCAGATAAGTTTAGCATTTTAAAATGTCACCTGAGAAAAGAATAATGTTTCGTGTCTAAAGGCACAGATAATTGCACCCAACTGTGTTAAAACACAGAGCTAATTAATTTTTAATTGTCACAGTATCTGTCTCTCTTCCTCTGTCTATTTTTCCCCCTCCATTATCAGTTTAAAGTTTGCAAGGAGGAAACCACTTATTGGTGGAGCTGCTTGAAGTGACAGGTATCTTGGTTAAGATTTTATACAGAAATTTTAAACTTGTTTTATTGAAGCATAACACACACACATACAATTGTCAATTTTTACAAATTGAGCATACATGTAACCACAACCTAGATCAAAGATAGAACATTACTTCCCAAACCCTCCTACTGTCCCCTTTCAGACACAATAGACTGCACTCCCAAGGGATAAGAACTGTCCTGACTAAACATCATAAGTTAGTTTGGTCCGGTTTTTAGTTACGTAAATGCAACCATACTGCATATACTTCTTGGTGTCTGGGTTCTTTTCCTCAGTATTATGTTTGTTAGAGTCATCCACTTTCCTGTATGTAGTTGTAGCTTGCTTATTCTCATTGCAACTACTCATGATGCAACTGTTGTCCATCATGTGACTATCCCACACTTTATCTATCTACTTATGATGGGCATCTTTTTTACTCAGATTTTAAATCTGTGTGGCTGTGCATGAATTTTCATTATTTTCACATAAGCCAGAATCTCGTGTTTCAGTTCTAGCTAGATCTTTTCGAATTTTCTGAGTAGCTAAACAATTGCACACCACCTTGTAGGACACCAATCATATCTGGTACAGATAGATATATCAATGCACATAGTTCAGGCCCAACTCACCAATCACCTCAATATGGCTGTCTCTTTAAACCATTTCTTTCTTAAAAATTAACAAGTTCTCTCCTGGAATTAGAGGTTTGATCTGAAAATTGTTGGTTTTGCACTTAAAAAATGCTGGTGCACCTTTTTTTTTTTAATTTAGAGATTTGGATTTTCTCATTTATTCATTTATTTATTTGGTTGCGCCGGGTCTTAGTTGCAGCACACGGGCACCTTAGTTGTGGCATGCAAACTCTTAGTTGCAGCATGCATGTGGGATATAGTTCCATCTAGTTCCAGGGATTGAACCTGGGCCCCCTGAATTAGGAGCAAGGAGTCTTACTTAACCACTGAGCCACCAGGGAAGTCTCCTGGGCTTTCTCTTTTAAATAACCGTTCTCGCTTTGTGGGATTAAACATTTGATCCATCTCAAACACAGCAAGTGTACCTCGCTGTGTTTCCTTAGCACCGAAGTCATTTCCTCATCACCTCTAGGCTGCCCTCCTAATCTACTGCTCCCTACTGTCCACTGAGTACTGGACACTCTATAAATTAATTGTTGCCACCCCAGCACTGAAACTTATGAGAAGAAAATCTGGTTAAGGTCTCCTTTCTTTACTACACTATTTATTCAGGCAACTCCACCAACAAATGAAGTTCTTCTATGATAAAAAGTAGGGCAATTTTAGAGAGAACTTACAATGTACAAAGGAAATTTATAATTTGAAGAGGAAAAGTTGGGTACAAAGTAATTAGGAAAGTAGGGTCTAAAATGCTTAAGTTTGAAACCACACTCAACCTTGGGTAAGTAATTTTACCTCTATGTGCCTCAGATTCATTCAGACTGCAATTCCAGTTTACAGAGAAGGCAACTGAAGACTAATCCTACATCTGGAGAGCTTGCTCTCCCCGGTGCCGTTGCTCTTGATGAGATATGTCAGCCCTCAGTTTCCTGTTTTTCTTCTTGTGGACTCCTCCTTTCTTCATCAGTTCTTTTCCTGAGAAATATTTACTCTTTCTAACCCAATGGAAAAACAACACAACTATCAACTAAACACAACCTTGCTCAGAAGGAGGGGCTCGTTTGCTGGATCCATTTGACCTTCCCTGATATTTTTCAATTGTGATTGAAAAATATTTTTCAATTGATTCATTCAATTGTGATTTATTCAGCCTGAAGGAGTTACTTTTAGAAATTACCTGGGGGAGCCAGCGATGAGTAGTAGCAGGGAAGGGAGTATGGCATCCTGATTTCAGTGACTGGCTCTTGGGTCAAGGGCAGCTATGACATCTTGTTTGACTTCATTATTGTTAGTACCATCAGTATGTACTTCAGGCAAATTGATTCTTTAGCTCATTGTTGTTCTGTTAAATTAAGCATGTGCAGATCCCAAACAACTATTACTTTTGGGATACTTGCATTTATAATATAAATCCATTTAGAAAAGGGAATATGTTCTCTTTTAAGAAGGTGATCTACACTTTCCATTGAGCTAAGTAATCTTGATTTATTGGAAAAAAATAGTTTCTGTTTTGCTTAAGGTACAGGTCCCTACCGAAATAATAAAAGCCCCAAATTATGCCTCCTTTTATTTCCCCAGGAAGAGATTTACACTCTTATTTTTAGAGTTCTGCAGTCTTCTTTGTTTACCAATTCTTCTCATTTTATTTTAAACCATATTAATATTATTATTAACATCATATATTTCAAATGTTTATGCCTTAAATATCTATAGAAGTTGGAAGTTATGTATATATTATGTAATTTTTTATCTACTAGTACCATATACAATGTAGGTACCCAATTCCTATTGGCTGATGGACCTTGAAAATGTATATTCAGCTTCCTTTTCTCACCAATTTAGTGAAGCCCTGCATCAAAATACACGAAGTTCTCTTATTTGCATGACTTTTAAAAATTCTAAAGTTTCAATAATTAGGCTACTTTCAAAATTGTTTCCAGAGTGTAGGTTTTGTTTCATCACAGAAAAAATTCAGAGAGGAGACAAAGAGACGAAATAAGCAAAGTGAGGATTTACTGAGAAACAGTACACTCTCAGGAGGGAGAGCAGGCAGGCTCAGTTGAGCAGCTGCCCCATTTCCTTTTGACAGGCTGGTTATATTGGATGTGAAAATAATTGGGCAGAATATTCATTGAGGAGGGAAGAGTTTGGGGGGTAATTTCCTGGGTTTTGTTCAGTTCCACCTTCCCGAGGGGAGGGGGCGTTTTTTGTCCTTATTTGGTCTTGCTAGGATCTGTCATGGTCTCAGTACATGATGTGTACTGCTCTGGCTGCAATGCTAATTCTATTGTAATGAGAGCATAATGAGCAAAAATGTTACATTCAGACACTGGAAGTTTCCACCTTTCTTTGCCTTTAGGACCCTTGTAAGATGTATGGTTTCCTGTCACATGACCCTTGCCTCCCTTCTCTGCTCAAGGCTGGCTAACTGCCTGCTCTAACAAAATGATATAAAATGGTAAATATACAACTTAAATAAATCTTTTTGTTCTAATATTAATCTAACTTGTTGGTTGTTAGATGGAACTGTATATAGGTAAATGATCTCTTTTCATGAACGCCACAGTCTCCTCTCTGGATCTGGAGATAAAAATATTTCCACAGAACATCCTAAACAACTAACACTTCTTTTTTTAAACATCTAATAGGAGCTAGCCATTGTGGTGGTTGCAGAGGTGTAGATAGATTAAACATCTAGCTTCCTGATTTCAACAACATGGGATATAGCTAGGGGACAAATAATCAGTTTAATTAACTAAGTGAATTTGCGTGATGTCAGCCTGGTCAGTAGAACACTTGTATTTGTCAGAAGAGTAGAGATGTCTTAAAATTGTAGGTGGAGCTTTAACTGAGAATTGAGGGAGAACAGAGTGATTTGGCTGGTAAACTGGTGGGAGAGGGTGTTCCAGGCAGAAGAAAGAGAATATAGAAACATGCAGAGACATGAGACAACATGGTGTCCTTAGGAACTACATGAAATTCATTAGCACTAGTTGTTACTATTCAAGATGTGATTCCATCTTGTTATGCAGTTTCTTGGGTTTATAAACTCAGAGAGTAAATTCTTGTGAGAGTGTGAAGCTTCAATTTAGTCTCATTCTTGTTTATACTATTTGCTATAATATTTGGAAAGTACACTATTTGATGTTCTAAGTACATTATTTGCATAATTGTTTAAAAATATTAGAATCTCATTTGGCTAGCCAACTTTACACTTGCTCTTCATCTATTAGAATTGTGGTGGGAAAAGGGATTATTGGTAGTATACAGACATCCTGATATGGGAAAAATAAAACAGTTTGGTTCTAGCACTGAGGGTTAAGGAGTTTGTAAATATAATTGTCAGGGCCCAATTCAATCTGCTGGTGATAACCAAATGACTCTACCCCACAAGGAGCATTCTTCACAGGTTGGCAGTGAGGCCATAATATCATGAATGTGTGGGTACCTAATGCACTTACCCCAGTTATGGTGGGCTATATTTTGTGCAGCAAATTTTATACTAAGCCCCAGCAGATGACTGAACGCTAGTATTGCTGATAGATATATTTGTAGTAAACTGTACTAGTTATTTGCTAACTTCCAAACTATGTCTCGGTCCTTGGATACCTGTGTCTTTTTATGCATCCTTAAAATTTTTTCCTCTATTTGAGGTTGACTATGTGAGTCTTGGTTACTTACAACTCAAAGAATCCAATGCAATAAACACAGTCAACTTTCACTGATAAAGAGTAGATGGCTCTTTCTGAAACTGGGACTTGCCTCAAAGCTGGGAGGCAGAGTAGAGCAAAAACAGCTACTGTACCACACTCATTTGAGAAATAAAACGTCTAAGATTTGATGAAGTTAGGTGAATTATCCCCAAACTTTGGAATATGTAATAGCGAGTGGGGTAAGAGATTAAACCCATATCCTAGGTGTCTCAATCATTATATCATATTGGCTATCATCTTTCAACTTTCTGTTACTGTTATGAATGTTATTGCTACTGTTGTTTGTTGTTGTTATGATTGTTATTATTATTACACTTATGTGTACTTTTTATGCGCCAGGATCAGTGCTTTACTGCTTCATATACTTTATTTCAATTGTTACAACAAAATCTTGAGATAAAATGGTTCTTGGATTTTTAGTGTTTTAAATTCTATACCAGCTGCTTATTGAAATTAAAATATTTACAAATTTAACTTCTTGTTCACAAACAATTCCTTCTCATTCTTTTCCATATTTTTTCCCACTTAATTGTTAAAAGCATGATGTTTTAGAAAAATGTCTCAGGTGTGATAATTTGTTCATGTATGAAATAGAATACTTTGGCAAACATACTTCTACCTCATTAGACATTCCTTCAAGTTACCTTAGGCACCACAAGTACAAAACTCCATCAGTGATATGGCTTTAATATCCCTTTTCCCAAAGGTAATGAAAGTAGTAATCCATCACCTACTCTGATTTGCTGCCCTCAGTAACTTAATTTCCGACTCCAACTTAGAATGGTTTAATTTCTTTCTTCATTGATCCTTTGTTCTTGAAGGGAATGAATTTAACTTCACTGGGAAATAGGTTTTATATATTTCAGTTGTTGTTTAGTAACTATTTACAGTTTTAACCTTTTTTTTCATTCTAAACTCAAAATAAGCTCTTATTCTATCACGTCTTGTGTTGTGTTTTTTATTTCAGATGAAAAAATTTATTTCACAGAGCTCATTATTTTATTTATTTCAATTTTCTTCTTCACTTTCCTAGTTGAGCCAAAATCTGCAGCAAATACACCCAAGCACAATAACACACACGCAGGTTATGCTATAGTTTTGTCCAGCATCTTAACTCTTACTGAAAGAAACCATTTTTCCTTTTAAGTTGAAACATATTTTATTGTTTTCAGTGTGTATGTTCAATTTATCAACACTTGACTTTACTTGTCTTCATGGTTGATCTTTCTAAAGTTATAAGATTTGTTTTGGTTCTAACTAGTTTGCAGTTTTGATTTCTAGATTACTGTATGTCAAATTGAATCATAATGCTGTCAGCTGGTTGGATGGCTTAACTCCATTTTTCTACTTCACTGATTTTTCCTTCATTCTGCCTTAAGTCATCATTCCCTGTAGGGGATTTGACAGACTAATTCTAGAAGTAAGCATTTGCCTAAACCATTACTTCTGTGTCTGTTTCATTATGTGCCTCAAAAAGTTTTAAGTTAATATTTAGATGATTTTTATTATTTTTTCTAATAAATTTAAAATCCTCATCTGATACATTGGTATTAAGGAAAGTGATATGGGGAGTTATTGACAAGAAATTTGTGTACTTTTCTATTAAATTGCCCTTGCTTTTATATAATAAGTACTAAGGGAAACATAATCATGCATTTTTTGTATTCAGTGTATATTTTAAATGGTATTATCCAATGGTATTTACTACTGAATTATGAAGAATATTTTTCCAACAAAGAACAGCAGGTATTGTATTTTCTCTCTCATTAAATCATCATTAAGTTTTGAAACTAGTAAAAAGAAAATTCTAATTTACAAGCTCTTTAGAATAAGTGAGTGTGTGTGTGTGTGTGTGTGTTGAAGCAGGTGTGCAAAACAGCTTTGGTAGCACCACTGTTTCTGTGTTACCTTATTCTGAGCAGGTAAACTACTATACCTTGCTCAGAGGTGATCTGACTTAAAGTGGAGTCATTATTTATAACATGAGGCTTTGAACTTAAGGGAAGTTAGGACTAGCTTCCAACATCTATAAGAAGATATGATTCTGGTCCATCAGCAGACACTGGAAATTCCCATAGAGAGGGCAGATTAGAACTAAATTCTACTTGCTGTAGGCATGGAATCAAGGAAGAAATTCCCAGTTTCTTATGCTTTCCACAGGTCACACAATAAGAATTGGTAGTGGGAAATCCCTAAATTGGGTCGGGCCAGTTCAGCATTGCACGAGGAAAGTAAAATATTACACAGGAAATAGCATTCCTGATACTGATAGCCAAAGGGGGAATAAAAAAAAAGAATATGTGACTGTGTGTACGTGTGTGTGTGTGTTGAATGTAATGAATTATATTCAACCACACTGAAGAAGCTGAAAGGAGGCTAATAATTCTCAGTGCCCTGGCATGTAAAGTACAATCAGATGCTTGGTGTGTTTAGATGCTCAGTCAACTGTATGTTCCTACTCAGAGGAATATAGAGGGTTTTGACTTAGCAGTGGCAACAGAGGTGAGTCCAGCAGTCTAGCAGCCTGTGTCTGGCGGTGAAGGTGCCGGTGGTGGTGGCTTTATAACTACACTGGTCCTGGGCAATGAGCTGATGTATACTAAGACACCCAAGCTCTCTGGACTCCTGGCCATTCTCTTAGCCTTTTGTCGGTGAACTACCAAATGCTTTCCAATAAATCCATTTCCACTTGGATAGCAAGAGTTGGTTTTAGTTGTTTTCCAATCAAACAACTATGACTAGTAATCCCATTACTTTGCTCCCAAGATGTGTAAATAACCTGAATGATCCCCTTCTTCCCTCTCATTGGCTGGCCTGGCAATCTTATTTCTATCCCTGTCTTTCTCCTTTAACTGCCTGTTCGAGATGCTCTAATTACACAGTATATCTGTTTTGTTTTGTTTTATGTTTTGTTTTGTTTAGTTTTTAATTCTCTCTTAGTTGCAGAAACATAATGTTTCAGCCAGGTACACAGATATCCACAATAAAGACCAGATTTCTTAGATTTTATTATGACTAAGAGTAGTTATGTGTCTAAGGTGTGGCCAATAATATATGAGTAGAAGTGATGAGTACATCCCCCTTTCCCACCTGCTGAAATGCATGTACAGTAATGAGTCATCTTGGAAATGTGTGTGAGCTCAACATACTAGGGATAGTGAAGCCATAAATTAAGTGAGCTTGGGCCTTGTTGACTTAGTTCCCATACCTACTCCATTTTTGAAGTGACAGAATAATGTCTTTGAGTTAGAAGGACACATGATAAGTAATACAGAACCTCACCAACATTTGCTTAACCATCATTCACCTCTGGTAAAGACTTTTAACCCTCCTCTACAGGTTAATGCCATCTTCTTGGCATTACAATACACTTTGTCATGTGTTTTTGTTTAGTGCTAACTTTTAGATAATAAGGTTGTAAATGGAAGACGTCTACAATTTGTAAGGTATCAGGCACAAGAGCTTGAGGAGTTATGACAAACATACATATGTGTCTGATATTATTTACTGCCACCAATTCCAATTACATATCTTGACATATCCCACATATTTTTTTAACATCTTTATTGGAGTATAATTGCTTTACAGTGGTGTGTTAGTTTCTGCTTTATAACAAAGTAAATCAGTTATACATGTACATATGTTCCCATATCTCTTCCCTCTTGTGTCTCCACCCTCCCACCCTCCCTATCCCATCCCTCCAGGCGGTCACAAAGCACCGAGCTGATCTCCCTGTGCTATGCGGCTGCTTCCCACTAGCTATCTACCTTACATTTGGTAGTGTATATATGTCCATGCCTCTCTCTCGCTTTGTCACAGCTCACCCTTCCCCCTCCCCATATCCTCAAGTCCATTCTCTAGTAGGTCTGTGTCTTTATTCCTGTCTTACCCCTAGGTTCTTCATGACAATTTTTTCCTTCAAATTCCATATATATGTGTTAGCATACGGTATTTGCCTTTCTCTTTCTGACTTACTTCACTCTGTATGACAGACTCTAGCTCTATCCACCTCATTACAAATAGCTCAATTTCGTTTCTTTTATGGCTGAGTAATATTCCACTGTATATATGTGCCACATCTTCTTTATCCATTCATCTGATGATGGACACTTAGGTTGTTTCCATCTCCAGGCTATTGTAAATAGAGCTGCGATGAACATTTTGGTACATGACTCTTTTTGAATTATGGTTTTCTCAGGGTATATGCCCAGTAGTGGCATTGCTGGGTCATATGGTAGTTCTCTTTGTAGTTTTTGAAGGAACCTCCATACTGTTCTCCACAGGGGCTGTATCAATTTACATTCCCACCAACAGTGCAAGAGGGTTCCCTCTTCTCCACACCTTCTCCAGCATTTATTGTTTCTAGATTTTTTGATGATGGCCATTCTGACTGGTGTGAGATGATATCTCATTGTAGTTTTGATTTGCATTTCTCTAATGATTAATGATGTTGAGCATTCTTTCATGTGTTTGTTGGCAGTCTGTATATCTTCTTTGGAGAAATGTCTATTTAGGTCTTCTGCCCATTTTTGGAGTGGGTTGTTTGTTTTTCTGTTACTGAACTGCATGAGCTGCTTATACATTTTGGAGATTAATCCTTTGTCAGTTGCTTCATTTGCAAATATTTTCTCCCATTCTGAGGGTTGTCTTTTGGTCTTGTTTATGGTTTCCTTTGCTGTGCAAAAGCTTTGAAGTTTCATTAGGTCCCATTCGTTTATTTTTGTTTTTATTTCCATTTCCCTAGGAGGTGGATCAAAAAGGATCTTGCTGTGATTTATGTCGCAGAGTGTTCTACCTATGTTTTCCTCTAAGAGTTTGATATTTTCTGGCCTTAAATTTAGGTCTTTAATCCATTTTGAGCTCATTTCTGTGTATGGTGTGAGGGAGTGATCTAATCTCATACTTTTACATGTACCTGTCCAGTTTTCCCAGCACCACTTATTGAAGAGGCTGTCCTTTCTCCACTGTATATTCCTGCCTCCTTTATCAAAGACAAGGTGACCATATGTGCGTGGGTTTATCTCTGGGCTCTCTGTCCTGTTCCATTGATCTATATTTCTGTTTTTGTTCCAGTACCATACTGTCTTGATTACTGTAGCTTTGTAGTATAGTCTGAAGTCAGGCAGCCTGATTCCTCCAGCTCTGTTTTTCGTTCTCAAGATTGCTTTGGTTATTCGGGGTCTTTTGTGTTTGCATACAAATTGTGAAATTTTTTGTTCTAGTTCTGTGAAAAGTGCCAGTGGTAGTTTGATAGGGATTGCATTGAATCTGTAGATTGCTTTGGGTAGTAGAGTCATTTTCACAGTGTTGATTCTTCCAATCCAAGAACATGGTATATCTCTCCATCTATTTGTATCATCTTTAATTACTTTCATCAGTGTCTTATAATTTTCTGCATACAGGTCTTTTGTCGCCTTAGGTAGGTTTACTCCTAGATATTTTATTCTTTTTGTTGCAGTGGTAAATGGGAGTGTTTTCTTAATTTCACTTTCAGATTTTTCATGATTAGTGTATAGGAATGCCAGAGATTTCTGTGCATTAATTTTGTATCCTGCTACTTTACCAAATTCACTGATTACCTCTAGTAGTTTCCTAGCAGCATTTTTAGGATTCTCTATATATAGTATCATGTCATCTGCAAACAGTGACAGCTTTACGTCTTCTTTTCCGATTTGGATTCCTTTTATTTCCTTTTCTTCTCTGATTGCTGTGGCTAAAACTGGCAAAACTATGTTGAGTAAGAGTGGTGAGAGTGGGCAACCCTGTCTTGTTCCTGATCTTAGTGGAAATGCTTTCAGTATTTCACCATTGAGGACGATGTTGGCTATGGGTTTGTCATATATGTCCTTTATTATGTTGAGGAAAGTTCCCTCTATGCCTACTTTCTGCAAGGCTTTTATCATAAATGGGTGTTGAATTTTGTCAAAAGCTTTCTCTGCATCTATTGAGATGATCGTATGGTTTTTCTCCTTCAATTTGTTAATATGGTGTATCACGTTGATTGATTTGCGTATATTGAAGAATCCTTGCATTCCTGGAATAAACCCCACTTGATCATGATGTATGATCCGTTTAATGTGCTGTTGGATTCTGTTTGCTAGTATTGTGTTGAGGATTTTTGCATCTATGTTCATCAGTGATATTGGCCTATAGTTTTCTTTCTTTGTGACATCCTTGTCTGGTTTTGGTATCAGGGTGACAGTGGTCTCGTAGAATGAGTTTGGGAGTGTTCCTCCGTCTGCTATATTTTGGAAGAGTTTGATAAGGATAGGTGTTAGCTCTTCTCTAAATGTTTGATAGAATTCGCCTGTGAAGCCATCTGGTCCTGGGCTTTTGTTTGTTGGAAGAGTTTTAATCACAGTTTCTATTTCAGTGCTTGTGATTGGTCTGTTCATATTTTCTATTTCTTCTTGATTCAGTCTTGGCAGGTTGTGCATTTCTAAGAATTTGTCCATTTCTTCCAGGTTGTCCATTTTATTGGCATAGAGTTCCTTGTAGTAATCTCTCATGATCTTTTGTATTTCTGCAGTGTCACACAGTTGTTACTTCTCCTTTTTCATTTCTAATTCTATTGATTTGAGTCTTCTCCCTTTTTTTCTTGATGAGTCTGGCTAATGGTTTATCAATTTTGTTTATCTTCTCAAAGAACCAGCTTTTAGTTTTATTGATCTTTGCTATCATTTCCTTCATCTCTTTTTCATTAATACTGATCTGATTTTTATGACTTCTTTCCTTCTACTAACTTTGGGGTTTTTTCGTTCTTCTCTAATTACTTTAGGTGCAAGTTTAGATTGTTTATTCAAGATGTTTCCTGTTTCTTAAGGTAGGATTGTATTGTTATAAACTTCCCTATTAGAACTGCTTTTGCTGCATCCCATAGATTTTGGATTGTCGTGTCTCCATTGTCATTTGTTTCTAGGTATTTTTTGATTTCCTCTTTGATTTCTTCAGTGATCACTTTGTTATTAAGTAGTGTATTGTTTAGCCTCCATGTGTTTCTATTTTTTACAGATCTTTTCTTGTAATTGAGATCTAGTCTCATAGCGTTGTGGTCAGAAAAGATACTTGATATGATTTCAGTTTTCTTAAATTTACCAAGGCTTGATTTGTGACCCAAGATATGATCTTTCCTGGAGAATGTTCCATGAGCACTTGAGATAAATGTGTATTCTGTTGTTTTTGGATGGAATGTCCTATAAATATCAATTAAGTCCATCTTGTTTAATGTATCATTTAAAGCTTGTGTTTCCTTATTTATTTCCATTTTGGATAATCTTTCCATTGGTGAAAGTGGGGTGTTAAAGTCCCCTACTATGAATGTGTTACTGTCGATTTCCCCTTTTATGGCTGTTAGTATTTGCCTTATGTATTGAGGTGCTCCTATGTTGGGTGTATAAATATTTACAATTGTTATATCTTCTTGATGGATCGATCCCCTGATCATTATGTAGTGTCCTTCTTTGTCTCTTCTAATAGTCTTTATTTTAAAGTCTATTTTGTCTGATATGAGAATTGCTACTCCAGCTTTCTTTTGGTTTCCATTTGCATGAAATATCTTTTTCCATCCCCTTACTTTCAGTCTGTATGTGTCTCTAGGTCTGAAGTGGGTCTCTTGTAGACAGCAAATATATGGGTCTTGATTTTGTATCCACTCAGCCAATCTGTGTCTTTTGGTGGGAGCATTTAGTCCATTTACAATTAAGGTAATTATCGATATGTATGTTCCTATTCCCATTTTCTTAATTGTTTTGGGTTCGTTATTGTAGGTCTTTTCCTTCTCTTGTGTTTCTTGCCTAGAGAAGTTCCTTTAGCAGTTGTTGTAAAGCTGGTTTGGTGGTGCTGACCTCTCTCAGCTTTTGCTTGTCTGTAAAGGTTTTAATTTCTCAGTCAAATCTGAATGAGATCCTTGCTGGGTAAAGTAATCTTGGTTGCAGGTTTTTCTCCTTCATCACTTTAAATACGTCCTGCCAGTCCCTTCTGGCTTGCAGAGTTTCTGCTGAAAGATCAGCTGTTAACCTTATGGGGATTCCCTTGTGTGTTACTTGTTGTTTTTCCCTTGCTGCTTTTAATATGCTTTCTTTGTATTTAATTTTTGACAGTTTGATTAATATGTGTCTTGGCGTGTTTCTCCTTGGAGTTATCCTGTATGGGACTCTCTGTGCTTCATGGATTTGATTAACTATTTCCTTTCCCATATTATGGAAGTTTTCAACTATAATCTCTTCAAATATTTTCTCAGTCCCTTTCTTTTTCTCTTCTTCTTCTGGAACCCCTATAATTCAAATGTTAATGAGTTTAATGTTGTCCCAGAGGTCTCTGAGACTGTCCTCAGTTCTTTTCATTCGTTTTTCTTTATTCTGCTCTGCAGTAGTTATTTCCACTGTTTTATCTTCCAGGTCACTTATCCATTCTTCTGCTTCAGTTATTCTGCTATTGATCCCATCTAGAGTATTTTTCATTTCATTTATTGTGTTGTTCATTATTGTTTGTTTCATATTTACTTCTTCTAGGTCCTTGTTAAATGTTTATTGCATTTTGTCTATTCTATTTCCAAGATTTTGGATCATCTTTACTATCATTATTCTAAATTCTTTTTCAGGTAGACTGCCTATTTCCTCTTCATTTGTTAGGTCTGGTGGGTTTTTATCTTGTTCCTTCATCTGTGGTGTGTTTTCTGTCTTCTCATTTTCTTATCTTACTGTGTTTGGGGTCTCCCTTTTGCAGGCTGCAGGTTCATAGTTCCCGTTGTTTTTGGTGTCTGTCCGCAGTGGCTAAGTTTGGTTAAGTGGGTTGTGTAGGCTTCCTGGTGGAGGTGACTAGTGCCTGTGTTCTGGTGGATGAGGCTAGAGCTTGTCTTTCTGGTGGGCAGGTCCACCTCTGGTGGTGTGTTTTGGGGTGTCTGTGGACTTATTATGATTTTAGGCAGCCTCTCTGCTAATGGGTGGGGTTGTGTTCCTGTCTTGCTAGTTGTTTGGCATAGGATATCCAGCACTGTAGCTTGCTGGTCGTTGAGTGAAGCTGGGTGCTGGTGTCGAGATGGAGATCTCTGGGAGATTTTCGCCATTTGATATTATGTGGAGCTGGGAGGTCTCTTGTGGACCAGTGTCTTGAAGTTGGCTCTCCCACCTCAGAGGCACAGCACTGACTCCTGGCTGCAGCACCAAGAGCCTTTCATCCACACGGCTCAGAATAAAAGGGAGAAAAAGTAGAAAGAAAGAATTAGTAGAAGTAGAAAGAAAGAAAGAAAGGAGTGAAGGAGGGAGGGAAGGATGGAAAAAGAAAGAAGATAAAGTAAAATAAAATTAAGATAAAATATAATAAAGTTATTAAAGTAAAAAAAATTATTGAGAAAAAAATTTAAAAAAAAATAACGGACGGATAGAACCCTAGGACCAATGGTGGAAGCAAAGCTATACAGACAAAATCTCACACAGAAGCATACACATACACACTCACAAAAAGAGGAAAAGGGGAAAAAATCATAAATCTTGCTCTCGAAGTCCACCTCCTCAATTTGGTATGATTCCTTGTCTAAAAGGGGGGAAGGAGGGAAAGAAAGAAAGAAAGAAAAAAGATAAAATAAAATAATTAAAATAAAATTATTAAGAAAAAAAATTAAAAAAAAAAAAACCCCGACAGATAGAACCCTAAGACAAATGGTGGAAGCAAAGCTATACAGACAAAATCTCACACAGAAGCATACACATACACACTCAAAAAAAGAGGAAAAGGGGAAAAAATCATAAATCTTCCTCTCAAAGTCCACCTCCTCAATTTGGGATGATTGGTTGTCTATTCATGTATTCCACAGATGCAGGGTACATCAAGTTGATTGTGGAGCTCTAATCCGCTGTTTCTGAGGCTGCTGGGAGAGATTTCCCCTACTCTTCTTTGTTCTCACAGCTCCCAGGGGCTCAGCTTTGGATTTGGCCCCAACTCTGCATGTAGGTCGCCGGAGGGCGTCTGTTCTTCACTCAAGACAGGACAGGGTTAAAGGAGCCGCTGATTCGGGGGCTCTGGCTCACTCAGGCCTAGAGGAGGGAGGGGCACGGAGTGCGGGGCGAGCCGGAGGCGGCAGAGGCCGGCGTGACATTGCACCAGCCTGAGGTGCGCCATGCGTTCTCCCAGGGAAGTTGTCCCTGGATCCCGGGACCCTGGCAGTGGCGGGCTGCATAGTCTCCCCGGAAGGGGGGTGTGGATAGTGACCTGTGCTCGCACACAGGCTTTTTGGTGGCGGCAGCAGCGGACTTCGCGTCTCATGCCCGTCTCTGGAGCCCGCTCTTTTAACCGCGGCTTGCGCCCGTGTCTAGAGCTCCTTTAAGCAGCGCTCTTAATCCCCTTTCCTCGCGCACCAGGAAACAAAGAGGGAAGTCTCTTGCGTCTTCGGCAGGTCCAGATTTCTCCCCGGACTCCCTCTCAGCTAACCGTGGTGCACCAACCCCCTGCAGGCTGTGTTCACGACGCCAACCCCAGTCCTCTCCCTGCGCTCTGACCGAAGCCCGAGCCTCAGCTCCATGCCCCGCCCGCCCCGGCGGGTGAGCAGACAAGCCTCTCAGGCTGGTGAGGCTGGTCGGCACCAATCCTCTGTGTGGGAATCTCTCCTCTTTGCCCTCCGCACCCCTGTTGCTGTGCTGTCCTCCGTGGCTCCGAAGCTTCCCCCCTCCGCCACCCGCAGTCTCCGCCCACGAAGGGGCTTCCTAGTGTGTGGAAACCTTTCCTCCTTCACAGCTCCCTCCCACTGGTGTAGGTCCCATCCATATTCTTTTGTCTCTGTTTATTCTTTTTTCTTTTGCCCTAGCCAGGTACGTGGGGGGTTTCTTGCCTTTTGGGAGGTCTGAGGTCTTCTGCCAGCCTTCAGTAGGTGTTCTGTAGGAGTTGTTCCACGTGTAGATGTATTTCTGGTGTATCTGTGGGGAGGAAGGTGATCTTCGCGTCTTACTCTTCCACCATCTTCCCGGAAGCCCCCATATCCCACATATTTCATTTCATAGGATAACTATGATAAAAGAAATCTAAATTTCTGTGCAAAGAAAACCTATTCGACCTATTGATTTGAATAGGTTCCTTGCTGGCTAAGAATCACTGAGATTGCCTTCTTAGGACCATTGAATAGACCTTTCCCCAGATGACATGTGTGTTATATTGAGCTTTCGGCCAGATTGTTAATTAGAACCAACCCCAGACCGAAGAGATTTTATAACTTAATTATAAGGATCAATCATTGTTATGATAATCTGGTGCTGGTGATTTTTCAATATTATGTACACAATTTAAGTGGTTCTGGTTACACGCATACAGATGGAGGAGATGGCATACACAAATTCTTGTGTTCTACTGAAAAACAAAAGTCACTTTTTAACAAGAGGCAGTCTCATTCAATTTGGGTAAGAAGATTTCCTGAATACTTAAGGATCATTATCTAATGAAAATTTAAAAGTGAAAAGCTCTGACAGTTTAAAAAAATCTAGTTATTTTGGTGACAGTCTCTGAGGAAGTTTGAATGTGGCAGAGAGGTTTAATTTTTTAGGATAATGGTTAGCATGGATAATTCATAATAAGTTTAACAATTCAAGGCTCAAAGCTGTTAAATAATTGCAACTGGATTGCCAATTGGCTTTTCTCAAATCTAAAAGGCACCTTTAATGTACTTAATATTTTGCTGAAACATAATTCAGTCTCAATGACTTTGAAAGGGACATTAATAGTTTTCTGAAAATATAACCTTGAAATTAAATCCATTATATATTTCCAAGATTATGGATGAAACTACTCTGTCAAATAAGTCACTACATTAGCATAATGAGGTATGAGGGGAGATATAAGTGAGAAACAGCAAGTAAAATGTACTTTGTACCACAATTTGCTTACATTTAACGAAAATGACCTTTAAAAGTGGAGCTGAAGGGTCAGGTTTATCATCACTTTTCCAACCTTCAAGTAATATATTTCTATTTAGCAGAACAATTTACTGAAAATTGCTGTATTAGGAATTACGCTTGGTCCAGCTCCCTGCATGCAGTACACAGGGTTTGAGTGGAAGCAACCTCTGAGAACAGCTGTTAGCCAACCATCACTTCCCTGAAGCAAAACATCTGAAGTGTACATGACTATCACTTCCCTTCTAGAAAGCAAGCAAATCAAAAGGCAGACAAATCATTAAAAACTTTTTTCTGGAACATATATATGCCGAAGAAGAAAATAACAAAATGTTAAAATGCTAAAGAAGTAGCATGGTGTATTCACATCTGTCACACTGAGGCTGGGAAATGTCAACTTGCCTGGTCATTCAGTTTTGGATGTGATTTTTACGTGTTTGCCTAAAGAAGAATATGTATGTAAAACCACATGAAAAGATATTGGACTGAAGGTAACAGATTGAAGTTTTCAGGTACATTTCTTCATTTCCTGTATTCAAATAAGAATTTTTTTCCCTAGCTGCCTAGATATCCTTTGACTTGAGAAATTGTCTTCAGCTCAAAGACAGCTGAGGGGAATAATGTACAGCACAGTGTCTGACCCACAGCAGGCATGAGTATTTGTTGAGTGAATATTGAATGTGTGAGTACTGATTAGCTTGAAAAGTAGGCCTTTATGTTTGCATATGGCGTTGGTTAAACAAATGATTGACAGAATCCTCTTGGGCAATGATTTAAAATTCTTTTAAAGATTTCCTCATTCTATAAAAATGATGTTAGTTGTGTCTTTTCCCGTTTGGTAGCTCTGGTGTGCTATGGTTGTCAAAACATCAATTTCTTTGCTGTGTCAGTGACTTTTAAAAGAGGACAAAATTGAAACTGATTCACACACCATAATGGTGTTGATGATAGGGATAAAAGAGAACCAGTGAAGCTGTTCTCCTTGACCTTTACTGGCAGATTTTTCAGTTAAGAGGTAATCACTATGGGAAACAATATTATCTAAGTCCACCAAGAGCTCATATAGTCAGCGGTGGCAGGACCCACATTGTTCATAGATACATTGCAACAATATGGGGTGGGAAGTTCACATTCTAATTTAATTTGTCCTGAAATTCAATATTGGTCTAGAAGAGGTGGATTAAAAGAGCTAAATGCAAACTTGAAAAATACAATACAGACTGGATGAGGATACATGTACCTGAGGATCTAATTGAGTATGTAATTCAAAGGAGTTGTCACTAGATGCCATTCTTTTCACTAGATAGTATACATCTCAGCAGTCTGAATGGCTTCAGGTAAATGAGATGTAATAAAATCAGTGATAATTCCATAAGCTATAAAAATGCAGCTATTTATATACTACAATAAACAATAATGATAAAATGAAATAATACAAAGAGTAAGATTTTAAAATTATATGACACTTAATATGCCTTCTATACTCTAAGTAGTGGCACTTAACTGTGTCATTACACTCCATTGTGGGTTTGATCAAATAATATTATAATAATTAGTTATTGAACTATGTAAATGGTTTTTTTAAAATTAGAGTACTTCTAAAGTGGTCCATATAATAAACCGTACTTGTTCTCATGCACACTTCTATGAACTTTCTTTGACGGAACAGGGAAGACATAGAAAACAAGAGACTGATATAACCTGTAGCCCTTTTTACTTACTTAACACCTTGTAATCTGCTGAATTCATAGGGCTACTTCATTCATGCATGTAAATATTTGGTATGTGTGTTGTAATACAAAAAAAGTTTAAGGACTTCCTGATGCTTTACATTCCCATTGTCTCTAAGCTATTACGTTCAGTCAAGAAGTGGACAGTACCCAGTTCACTTAGGAACTCACTGGCAGGTCAGGTTAAGGTTTATCGGCTTCTTTATCTGTGCTTCATTGTTCCTGAAATCACTCCCACTCTTTTTTCTTTTTTTTTTTTAACATCTTTATTGGAGTAAAAGTGCTTTACAATGGTGTGTTATATCTGCTGTATAACAAACTGAATCAACTATATGTATATATATATATCCCCATATATCTTCCCTCTTGTGTCTCCCTCCCTCCCACCCTCCCTATCCCACCCCTCTAGGTGGTCACAAAGCACCGAGCTGATCTCCCTGTGCTATGTGGCTGCTTTCCACTAGCTATCTATTTTACATTTGGTAGTGTATATATGTCCGTGCCACTCTCTCACTTTGTCACAGCTTACCCTTGCCCCTCCCCATATCCTCAAGTCCATTCTCTAGTAGGTCTGTGTCTTTATTCCCGTCTTACTCCTAGGTTCTTCATGACATTTTTTTTCCCCCGTAGATTCCATATATATGTGTTAGCATACGGTATTTGTTTTTCTGACTTACTTCACTCTGTATGACAGACTCTAGGTCCATCCACCTCACTACAAATAACTCAATTTCGTTTTTTATGGCTGAGTAATATTCCATTGTATATATGTGCCACATCTTCTTTATCCATTCATCTGATGATGGACACTTAGGCTGCTACCATCTCCTGGGTATTGTAAATAGAGCTGCAATGAACATTTTGGTACATGACTCTTTTTGAATTATGGTTTTCTCAGGTTATATGCCCAGTAGTGGGATTGCTGGGTCGTGTGGTAGTTCTATTTGTAGTTAAGGCCAGAAACTATCAAACTCTTAGAGGAAAACATAGGCAGAACACGCTATGACATAAATCACAGCAAGATCCTTTTTGACCCACCTCCTAGAGAAATGGAAACAAAAATAAACAAATGGGACCTAATGAAACTTAAAAGCTTTTGCTCAGCAAAGGAAACCATAAACAAGACCAAAAGACAACCCTCAGAATGGGAGAAAATATTTGCAAATGAAGCAACTGACAAAGGATTAATCTGCAAAATTTACAAGCAGCTCATGCAGTTCAATAACAAAAAAATAAACAACCCAATCCAAAAATGGGCAGAAGACCTAAATAGACATTTCCCCAAAGACGACATACAGATTGCCAACACACACATGAAAGAATGCTCAACATCATTAATCATTAGAGAAATGCAAATCAAAACTACAATGAGATATAATCTCACACTGGTCACAGTGGCCATCATCAAAAAATCTAGAAACAATAAATGCTGGAGAGGGTGTGGAGAAAAGGGAGCCCTCTTGCACTACTGGTGGGAATGTAAACTAATACAGCCACTATGGAGAACAGTATGGACATTACTCCCACTCCTTTTGAATGTTGCTGGCCTCTTTTAGGATGAGCCAGTTGTGAGCTTCAATCCAAATCATTATAGCACTCATTACATTTTAATGACTATTTTGTTACCTACTATTAAACAAAACACAAATGTTATGAATTAACCTGTTGCTTTCTAAAAAATTACTTGCTCCATTTTTGAGTGTTCTAGTGTTTTCAATCAATTTTAAAACCAGCATAACGACTACAGGAGGTAAATGCTATTACACTAGCTTTTGTTTGAAAAATCTGAGACTCATTTATCCAAGTTCACAAACAACTAACAGAGTTGGTATTGACATACATTTCTACATGGATTATGGAGGCCAAGCTCATTTCAATAACCACAGTGTCAGAAATAAATTGTCCTTTGAAATTTTCTCTTTGATTACTTCTTTAAAACTATAAAATCAAAAATATAAATCTTGAGCATTTTCTGTTCATTAAAAGTAAAAATAGGCAGAAAGTTGTGGGGTTATCCATGGTGCCCTTGTGTCCCTTCTTTTCTCACATATCTGTAAGATCTCCTGTGACCTCTTGCTTTACCTGCCAGTCCCAAAATGTGTTATCCATAATGGACGCTCATTTTTTTTTTTTATGTCTAGTAGAAGGTGCCAGCTTTTAAACTGACTACAACTGACAACTATTAACAACCTAAAAGTGTTTATTTTTTCCTTAAAATATATATATTAAACTGAAAATTATTCAGTCTTGTATTATAGAGCAGTTCAAAATGAAAGACTGCTTTGCTAATTTATTTATTTTCACCTGCAATCAATTATTTTACCTACCAATTTAGAGTTATGCTAAGAGAAGAAATAAAGTAGGTTCACACTCTACAAAAGATCTATGAACAGAGCTAAAATTATATATTTTCTAACTCCTTCACAGATATTAAGTTGATCCAGTATTATACCTGCAGAGGTTCTAAGAGGCTATTACTTGCTAGAAATCTAGAAAAAAATTCAAAAAGAGATCAATAGAAACTCTTAAAAGAATGGTATGGTATTTTCTTTTTATTGCACTAAAGATATAGGTTTAGTAAGGGTTTACTTCTTAGTGGCAGAGGAGAGTGAAAAAAGGCAATTTAAAAAGAAATTTTTTGACTTTGCATAATTTGTCAAATTAATTCAATAAATTTTAAATTTTTTTTATATGGATATGTCCAAATATGAATTGTCCCGTTTTACTTTAATGATGGGCAATAAATCTAATCACCTAAATCTCTAAGGTTAAATTCTTCTATTTAAGTTCACTTAGAAGCATTTTTCTTTAGATTTAATTTACAACTTATATTTTATTTTGTTTTTAATTGCAAATTGAAAAAATCAAAACAAATATATTCAGAAAAGAAAAATTATTATGACATCCAGACTAATTGCTTTAAAGTTCTACTTCTGCTTTCAGTCTTGTTCAACTTTAAAATAAAACCAGCACTCACAAAAAAAGTGAAAAGCTCTTGCTTTTTAAATGTAGATCCTCATTAACAAGGAATGAAGGAATTATATGGGGAAACCATCTGATGTTTCCCTTGTCTTTTAAACAGGAATTTTTTAAACAAACACCACATATATTTAAAACTTTAAAAATAACTTGATTTTGAAATTTTTTAATTAAAATTTTATTATGTCATTAAATAAATTATCCCTTTATTTGCTTATAACAGTATTATCAAGAAAATGGAGGAAGAACTAACACAGATGTCTACTACTAGTAGACTGACTACAACATAATGAGCAGCTGTCACCTTTCCATTATGTAACAAAAGGATTGGTTGACTAAAATATAGAATTTCATCTGTGAAAACAAGGAAGCAAAGAAATAGTTGCTTATACAAACCTGTCTTGTAAATATATTTTCATTATATGATCCTTGAAAATTTGTGGTAGAAAATGCATTACACTATGTCACAAAGCCCCATCAAACTATTTCAAATGGTTTGACTAGTGTTAAGGTAGGAGAGAATTATTAGATAAGACTTTGTAAACTGAAAGGTGATATACACATAATAAAAATAGAAGTAATTATTATCAATAGAATATAGCTGAAATATAAAATCTTCCGAAAGAGCATTTTCTTGGTTTTCACTATATTTTCTTAATTTCATTAGAAAATAAATTTTATTTTGTAAAAACTTAAGTCATATTCAATTCTCAGTGTGTTTGGGTGTGTGATAAGATTAAATAAGTGCATTCTATCCTTTCTCTCCCACTGAATGCAATTATGAAACCTGGACAGGATGCATATAGTAGCTATTAGAGAACACTGAAAAGTAAATAGTAGCAGTCATGTTGGGGAAGAGTGGAGTTCAAAGTAACACCAAATTAGCAGCAAGTTCACCGTTTTTTTTTTTTTTTTCCCTTGAGTAGTCTCCAGCCTGAACACACTGCAGTAGGAAACCCCAGATGTGGCAGTCGGGTTCAAAGAGAGTTCTTGGAGAAGCACTCTCATTTTGGTTCAGATGTGGGAAAAGGAGCTCTTAACACTTAAGAAGAGTGAGAAACCCACCTTCCCCTTAATTTATTTTCTCCACTGTCTCATGCTCTAGCCCCCAAGAAATTTGCAGAGCATAGCAGCAGAGTTGGCAGTGGAAAGTCATAGGAGCCAAAACTCTGAGGAAGGGGAACTTTCCTCTTTGATTGGGGTCCGAAAACTGTGAGGACAAACCCATGTGGCTTTTTTTCTCACCCTGTCTTCTGATGGCTTGCTTCAGATGTGGTGCAGCTACAGAATTGTGTGACAGAGCTGGATAAATAAAGGTCTAGCTCTCTCTCTGAAGGAAAGTAAAAGGGATCCCCAGGGAAACAAAACACCAAGGAGAGCATTAAGGGGAAGGAGGCTGGGCGATAAATCCTGTAATGTGGTCTATGAACTCCTGGATGGAACCCCAAGCTGCACATGTATCGATCTGATCCTAATCAGCAAACCTAAGATATAACAATTCTAAATATGAACGTATATGTTTGCTTCTATAAAGCAAAAAACTGCCAGAACTGAGAGAAGAAATCTTCAATTACAGATGGAGAAATCAACACTCCTCTCTCAGTTATGTATAGAACTAGTGGACAAAAAATAAGGTTATAGAAGAAATGAGCAACATCATGAACCACCTGAATTAAGTTGACATTTAAAGAATAATAATACCCAACAACCACAAAATATGCATTCTTTTCAAGTGCATGAGACAGTCAGCAAGATAGACCATACCCAGCATCATGAAAGAAACCATAACAATTTTAAAAGAATAGAAATCAACATGTATGTCTCTGACCGTAATAGCATTAAACTAGAAAACAATAACAGAAAAATAACAAGAAAATAGTCAATAATTTGGAAATTCATCAACACAATTCTAAATACATAACCCCTGGGGTTAAAGAGAAAATCTCAAGCAAAATAAGGAAGTATTTTGATATCAGATTTTTTTTTTTTTAAGAAGGCATTGGGTCTTTTTTTAAAAATTTTATTTAGTTTTGGCTGCGTTGGGTCTTCATTGCTGCCCGTGGGTTTTCTCTAGTTGTGGAGAGTGGGGGCTACTCTTCGTTCTGGTGCGCAGGCTTCTCCTTACAGTGGCTTCTCTTGTTGCAGAGCACGGGCTCTAGGTGCATGGGCTTCAGTAGTTGTGGCACACGGGTGGCTTAGTTGCTCCACGGCATATGGGATATTCCTGGACCAGGGCTTGAACCCATGTCCCCAGAATTGGCAGGCAGATTCTAAACCACTGTGCCACCAGAGAAGCCCGGAAGTATTTTGAATTAAACAAAAATAAAACATAAAAATTCGTGGGATGCAACGAAAGCAATGCATAAAGGGAAATTTATAATAGTAATTGTTTATAGCAGAAGAGAAGATTTCAAATCAATAATCTAAGCTTCTACTTAGAAGATGAAAAAGAACAAAATGAATCCAGATTAGTAGGAGAGGAAATGATGAAGAGATCACTGAAATTGAAAACAGACTTACACTAGTGAAAAAACAATAAACCAAAATCTGCTTCTTTGAAAAGATCAATATAACTGATAAACCTTTAGCAAGATTAACAAAGAAAAAAGAAAAGAGACAAATCACTAATGTCAGCAATGAAAGGGTTGTCACAATAGATTGTGAAGATATTTAAAGGGTAATAAGGGAATGTGTACAACTTTAGGCATATACATTCAGCAACACAGATCAAATGGACCTGTTCTTATCAAGAGAAATTCTATTGCTATTACAGAAATGTAGTTTGTAAAATATTCCTAAAAAGAAATCACCAGCTCAGATGATTTCCCTGGCAAAATCAACTATTTAAGAAGACAGCATTTCTACACAACATCATTATTCATTAGGGGAATGCTAATTAAGACCATGAGATATACTATGTATCTGTTCGTGTAGATAAAGTAAAAAATACTAACCATACGAAATACCAGAGAGGATGCTGAGCAGATCACTTTATTATCCATAACTGAAGAGAATGCAGAATGATACAGCCACAGAAAACAATATGGCAGTTGTTAAACGTACACTTACTGTATGACGCAGCAACATCACTACTATTTAATCTAGAGAAATAAAAACTTATGATCACCAAAAAAAATGTATACAAATGTTTATAGCAGCTGTATCCATAATTACACCAAAGTCAGCAAGTAAAAACAACAAAAACTCAACTATTGATACAGACAACAACTTGAATGAATATAAAGCATGCTGATTGGGAAGAAGTCAGTCTCAAATGTTTACATGATATATGAATATAATTTGATTTGATTTATATGACACTAGTGAATAGATAAAACTATTGTGATGGAGAATCTATCAGTAGGATAAGCGTGTATGTGTGTGTGACCATAAAATTGATAATAAAAACTAGTGTATTAGAGTTATAGAGCCATTTGGTGTCCTGATTTTGGGGTTGTACCAAAAAAGAGTGAATTTTACTGTATGAATACTAAATATATAAAATTAAAAGAAAACCAGTGCCTGCAAGGAACTGCGTACTGGAAACACATTCTTGAAGAGAAAAATTTTAGAGCTACTCTAGATATATCAGGACTTAAGAAACAAAGGAGGTTAATTTTCTGTTGTTTCACATAGGCAGACACATATGAGATCATTGTTGAAATTATTGCAGATAAATCTCAAACTGATATTTGAAGAGTAATACTAATATTTAATCAATCCTAGAAAAAGAGGAATCTATATTGTTGTCTTTCTTAGTCTTTCTTCCTCATATCCTGATGTATAAGCCTGAAGCTGAGTTACAGATGCATTATCAGCAGCTTTCACAATTTGATTCTACCTCTTACTACTACTTACCAAGCCCATGGAGCATATTCGTATGATCTTTTCTCAAAGGGATGCATGAATAAGCATCATTTAAAGAGTTGGTTGGGACATATAAGAATGGCAAAATGTGAGGTTTGTTCCTATGATAGAGTTTATTTTATATTATATTAATTACTCAATTGTATCAATGTGAAGCTTTTCATTTGTCTAAGTCTTGATCCTGATCTTATTTTTAGAACAGGAATTATGTAAACATTTCTGTTCTAACAACACAATTACATGCCCTGTAGACACTAATAAACTTATTGAAAGTAAATAAAGGTAAGATGTCCTTTCTGAAGTATCAGAGGGGAATTCAATGTGTTTCTTATGCTGAGATCAATATAATGTGGGAATTTCCAGCACAGGGATCTGTGCAGTTGTTTCCTGTTTTCATTGCTGTTTAACACTTAAGGATAAAAGATAAATAAAATAACAGTTGAATTGCTCATTTTTATGACCATCATAGTAAGGAATTATGAAGTGCATAAAAGTTCCAGTCTGATTCTTTGATATGAAGCCAACTTGTGTTACTCCAAGATCTCTAAGAAGTAAGAATATATAATTAATGTGCCAGGGGGCTAAAATCAAGATGGCAGTCTCTGTTTATAATTATCAGAGGACATCTTAGTATCAGCAATGTGAAAAGGAAATAAAATAATGTGATTATTAACATAATAATTTCATTTAAATAGCAAGAATAGCTTAAATGTTTAATATCTTTTTCCATAAAACTATTTTTTTTCTTCAACCTATTCTCATCTTGGCAGACCTCTGTTTCCAGACTTCTATTCCAAAAGTGTCAAGGGTTCTGATAAAAAGTATGTGTGTTGAAATACAGGGTTCAGTTTCAAAGAAGACCAAAATATATGGGTACTGGTTTTGCTTCATTTTCCCACAGATAATCTTCTATTCTTTTCTGCCCTCTTTTGAGGTCAGAAATTCTAATTTTTAATGCTATCTTTCACTCTTGCTTCCCATTTGGTGTAGGCAATGGGAGGTACCATTAGGAGATCATAGAGAGAAAGGGAAGAATATTTGGTCCTTACTTCCCCCCCTTTCCCACCTGTTCACAGGCCACGGTTTGGCAGAGGTTGTGTTCTTTACTTGCAGCCAGAGCTCCTATGGCTATAGTTTTTGCCTAGTTCTAGTTATATTATTTTGTGTCCTTATCCGTATAAAGTTACAGATGATCATGGTTTCCCACTCTTCTTTGTCACTGTTCTTCACAGTATCTTATTGATTCTTCTATTCTTAGCCACACCATGGTAAATAGTTCTTTCTTTGTATCCACTTCAATTAACACTTCAAGAGTGCTTTTTTTAATGCCTGAATCTAGACTGGAACAGACTGTCATCTCTACCCTGTTTAATGATTTCTTCTTTCATACTTCAAAACTACATTACTGTAAATGAAATGTATTTTACTTTGAATTATATATATATGTATATAGCACATACCTATACTATTAATATTTGGTGTTTTGAATCTATTTGATGGGTAAATTATTGCAACAAAACTTGAAATGAGGATATTTCTAAGCAGCAGTAAGTGGCTTTATGTGAATTGCCAGCATTTTCTTTTAAACTGTGATAAATCTGACCTTTCCTCAAACTTTTCTCTAATCGATGACATTATGAAGAAAGGCATCTTCAACCTCAAAAGGGCACTGTTTGGTCTGGTCCTCATTCAAAGAATAGAGTCCAGGATGAAAGTAAACCTGGCACTTTTACCTGAGTCAGTTGGGGGGAAGATGTCATTTAACCTATTGGATAATAATGGGAAGAAGTCCCGGAGTCATTTCCTAGAATTAATGAGAAAAAGGCATGCGGGCACAAGAAGTTCCTCTCTATTTTATATTGCTTAATTGGCATACATGTTTATCTGGGGGACTTTAAGAAGAAACTTGGCAATAGATATATGACCACATCAAAAGACTGGAGTCGAGATTGCTTACTCTTTTATGAGCGTTAAAGCTGGCAAAAGTACTAGGTTTATTTTAATGCAATTAGTTGGAGCCCAACAAAGAAAATAAACCTTCCTTTATATCTTTCTAGTTTTGTGTGTTCTCCTGCTAATGAGCCTCAAAGATTACCACTACCCTCAGGGAAATAACAAAAGTGTTTAATTCTGCATGAAGCGCACAATAATATTTTTGAGAGTGTGACCTTAATGTGGTTTTTTCAATGTGTTTTCTTATGTAAGTGGCATCCATTTACTAAGGAAAATATATAACATATCACTGATGCTCAGCTGGTCAGTAAAAATCAGGTGTAAAGTTGCAGAGAAATACATAATATATAATATAAATTTATATTCTTATACATGTACAAATATTCAAGGTGGGTGGTTAAAATTATTCTCTTAGCATAAGTATAATTATTTAATTATAAGCATATTCAGGTATATTCTTAAGAATAAGGCAAGAAGTTAAATAGTTATCAACAAAGTCTCTTTATTGGCCAAAGTTTCTCTGCTATTTATCTTACCAAGCTAATTAAACTCATAAATACGAGACTGGAATAGTAATACTACTGGTTGAGTTCTGTGCTGGTGTGATTAAACGGTTCTTTCAGAGACTAACCTTCACATATTAAGCTGAGGACAGCCTTTCAAAGAAATGATAGCAATAAGGCTTTGAGAGAGAGAGATGACACTAGAATAAAAGTTCAACATGCCCCAGAGGATTCTGCAGTGCATGATGACTGCAGGCCTAAAAGCTAATAAAAGATAAACTTTCTACAAAAGTGCTGTCAAAAAGAAAAAAGGCGACTAGGAAATAGCCCCAAGAATTAAACTTGGGCAAGCTCTTTTTACAGCAATACAGGAAAAAAAGATTAGAATGAAGATACATTCAACTATCATACAATTTTCTGCCTTTTTAAATGTATTTCCTAGAACTGACCTTTATAAAGTTTATTTCTAGTTTCTGGGAAATGTGGAAGAATGAAAGATCACTGATAGAGCTATCTTAATCCTTCAGTCTTTTGTGAAGGAGGGAATAATGAGGAAAGTTTTTCTGTATCATATTTGGAAAACAAGCTTTTATGAAACCATAGAGAACAGTCAGAGGGTTGATTTTTCTCTCTTTCAGTACCTCTGGGACCAGTCAGGCCTGAGACTAGGAAGCAATGGGCTGCTGGCCTGTCTCCTTTATGTACACCTGATAGAAAATCAACTTCTAGCTCGGGGTGCAGGAGACGTGAATGGGCTGGAGAACATCTCTCTGATTGCGAGTCTTGGACATATGAGTTCCACTGGAGAAGGATGTGTACTGTGCTGTTAGAATGGAGGAACAGACAGGACCTCAGGAAAAGTTGTATTTGAGTTAAGTGAGGAAGGCTGGCCTGCCACTCTCAGATTAGTGAGAACGCACATTGAGAAATGGTGGGGAGTCAGGACGGCTTCATGGGTGTGTGTCCTGTGCAGTCACACGAAGTCCCATGCTTAGAGGATCCCATGCTTGGTTTCATGTTCTGCTCTCACTGTCTTGAAATTCTTAAAACTTTTTAAACAAAAGGCTCTGTGTTTTTATTCTATACTTGGCTCTGCAAATTGTGAGGCTGTCCTGTGAGGGAGGGGTTATAAGCTTTTGGTAGTTTATCATATCCTAAGCATCTCTAACAGTTTAAGAGGCCGTTCCTTCCTGCTCTCAGATACAAGCTGCTCTGAACCCCAGAAAATTGGGAGAATGTGGCCCCAAACACCTACTTATGTCTCTTCTTCCATACTTCACTCAAAGCTCCAGCTTCTACTTAGTTCTGCATTGGTCAGGGATACATCAGAAATTATAATCTTTAGGCACTTCCAACTACACTGTAGGACCTATGCCATTTGCCTTTATCACATTGCAGTGGGCAGGTGATGAGAATCTGATAAATTGCAACATCTTCAGTAGAAAGTCATTCCTTTTAAAGCTAAATGAGAGAAGAGGCAGTCAGTAAGAAATTATTGATCCCCATGGGCTGTTCAGTAGTGTAGTAAGTGCTATCTCTCCATGTTTATTCTCCCTTTTACTATGGCCCTTTTCCCATGAAGTTTTTATAGTTCCATAAAGATCCCAATAGGCAATGAGGCCATATAGCACATCGGGTAAGAGGATGAACTCTAAGCTAGATGACTTGAGTACAATTCCTCAAGCCAGCACTTCCTGTGTAACTCTGAGGAAATACTCAGTCTCTATGCCTCAGTTTCTGCAGATATCAAAGATAATGAATGCATTAATAAATTAACTGCATTAAAAAATGGGGTTTTTACCTGCTCTTATTATTCTCCCTATTATGGCAATTCTCCCTGCTCTTATTACTCTACCTAGGAGCTTTGCATGCTCTTGACGCCCAAGAACATGTGAAAATATGCCTACCCATAAAAAAAAATCAACCTCTGACGATGAGAATTAGAATTAGGAAGCATCACAATTCTTAGAAGCTTATTACAATATTAAGGACAACCATATATCTTGAACTTATTAGTAGCTTCAGGCCCAGAAACTGAAGAGTTATAGCTTGACTGTAAAGTTAATTCATAGGCCTCTGTAAGAGAAAAAAAAAAAAGTGTCTCTTTCACCACTGTGTGGCCTATAATTAATTGTAATTACCAGTTTGCATAGGACTGTATTGGTAGGAGGGTCAAAGATTACAAAGAACTTTCCCATTGCTCAGTGGCTACTGGGACACAGCTGCAAGGGAAATAAAACAGTATAATTAAACTTTAGTCTTTTTTGTTCCTTTCTTTAAGCAACATAGTTACAATTTTCATGTCATCAAAGAACTAAAGAAGAAATCTTCATATGCTATAGGGAGCAAGGGTCTTCTGTATGATGAAATCTTATTGATCTTGGATGCTGACTAGTTTCTACCATCGCTTTATCGATTAAAATCTGACCTAAGCTAACAGTTGCTTGATTGGGAGATGTTCTTTAAATACATTCATATTAAAGAGACTACGAAAAAGGTAAAGAAGGAAGGAAAATCTTAATATTTTAGCATATCCTCCCTTTTCTTCACTGTTCATTATGCATATTGCATCTAGCTTACACATTCTTATGATTTACAGAATGAAGGGCAAAGCCCTTATTCAGTTTCTAAGTGTTACTCTGTTATTCAGTTTCTAAGTGTTATTTTAAAATTGCATTCTAAGTGTTATTCAGTGTTATTCAGCTTCTAAGCATTGTCTTATTCTTATTTTTCTTAGCTCCTCTCACATCACGAAAACATTTTTTTCAGAAAATAATGTATTTCCTCACATTCATTGTTAGTTAAAACACCTATAATCAAACAATCAAATTATACAACTCACCAGTGATCTTTTCAGGTATATCTTACCCTCATAATCAAACATGAGATTACAGAAAAAAATCAGTTAATATCTAAACTGTGTTATGTCCTACAGAGTTGGCTAGTTGAGAACAAATATTCTCTGTAATAAATTACAGGTTTTATTGAATGTTCATTTTATAACTCTTTTTTCTGATTTTAACAGTAAAATATATCCATTGTAGTAAATCAGTTCTCTGCCTCAAAAAAAGAAAAGGGTTAGAAAAATCATTTATAATGTGTTTACCCAGAGAAAACCATTTTTATTGTTGAATATATTTATTTACATACACACATATATTGGGAAAGAATTAATAATACTAATTATGATGCATCACATGAAAATGTATAGAAAAGAAATATCTAATATTTGTCTATGAAGCTATGCAAACAAGAAGAGGTTACAGAATTTTTCATTCTTGGAGTAGAACATCATGAATTGTTAACTCAGTCTCAATAGAGCCTCAATAGGTATAAATATCTTCACTTTATACTTCTAGCTGTTACAGGCAGGCTGATCCTCTGAAGAACAAGACAATACTTTGGTGAAATTTAAGTGGCTTTTGTGACATTTTTATCTGCTGTTGTAGCCTATTCTCTTTCTTTTTGATTCAGCCCTAATCGCCATTCCTTAGGAACACATGGGTTTTATCCTTGCTTTCTTAAAGTCCCGATAAGGTCATCTCTGGTTTTCCATCAACTTGCTTTTTTTTTTTAACATCTTTATTGGGGTATAATTGCTTTACAATGGTGTGTTAGTTTCTGCTTTATAACAAAGTGAATCAGTCATACATAAACATATGTTCCCATATGTCTTCCCTCTTGCGTCTCCCTCCCTCCCACCCTCCCTATCCCACCCCTCCAGAATGTCACAAAGCACCGAGCCAATATCCCTGTGCCATGCGGCTGCTTCCCACTAGCTATCTACCTTACTACGTTTGTTAGTGTGTATATGCCCATGACTCTCTCTCGCCCTGTCACAGCTCACCCTTCCCCCTCGTCATAACCTCAAGTCCGTTCTCTAGGTGGTCTGCGTCTTTATTCCTGCCTTACCCCTAGGTTCTTCATGACATTTTTTTTTCTTAAATTCCATATATATGTGTTAGCATACGGTATTTGTCTTTTTCTTTCTGACTTACTTCACTCTGTATGACAGACTCTAGGTCTATCCACCTCATTACAAATAGCTCAATTTCGTTTCTTTTTATGGCTGAGTAATATACTATTGTATATGTGTGCCACATCTTCTTTATCCATTCATCCGATGATGGGCACTTAGGTTGTTTCCATCTCCGGGCTATTGTAAATAGAGCTGCAATGAACATTTTGGTACATGACTCTTTTTGAATTGTGGTTTTCTCAGGGTATATGCCCAGTAGTGGCATTGCTGGGTCATATGGTAGTTCTATTTGTAGTTTTTTAACGAACCTCCATACTGTTCTCCATAGTGGCTGAACCAATTCACATTCCCACCAGCAGTGCAAGAGTGTTCCCTTTTCTCCACATCCTCTCCAGCATTTATTGTTTCTAGATTTTTTGATGATGGCCATTCTGACTGGTGTGAGATGATATCTCATTGTAGTTTTGATTTGCATTTCTCTAATGATTAATGATGTTGAGCATTCTTTCATGTGTTTGTTGGCAATCTGTGTATCTTCTTTGGAGAAATGTCTGTTTAGGTCTTCTGCCCATTTTTGGATTGGGTTGCTTGTTTTTTTGTTATTGAGCTGCATGAGCTGCTTGTAAATTTTGGAGATTAATCCTTTGTCGGTTGCTTCATTTGCAAATATTTTCTCCCATTCTGAGGGTTGTCTTTTGGTCTTGTTTATGGTTTCCTTTGCTGTGCAAAAGCTTTGAAGTTTCATTAGGTCCCATTTGTTTATTTTTGTTTTAATTTCCATTACTCTAGGAGGTGGGTCAGAAAGGATCTTGCTGTGATTTATGTCATAGAGTGTTCTGCCTATGTTTTCCTCTAAGAGTTTGATAGTTTCTGGCCTTACATTTAGGTCTTTAATCCATTTTGAGCTTATTTTTGTGTATGGTGTTAGGGAGTGATCTAATCTCATACTTTTACATGTATCTGTCCAGTTTTCCCAGCACCACTTATTGAAGAGGCTGTCCTTTCTCCACTGTATATTCCTGCCTCCTTTATCAAAGATAAGGTGACCATATGTGCGTGGGTTTATCTCTGGGCTTTCTATCCTGTTCCATTGATCTATCTTTCTGTTTTTGTGCCAGTACCATACCGTCTTGATAACTGTAGCTTTGTAGTATAGTCTGAAGTCAGGGAGCCTGATTCCTCCAGTTCCTTCTTTCGTTCTCAAGATTGCTTTGGCTATTCAGGGTCTTCTGTGTTTCCATACAAATTGCAAAATTTTTTGTTCTAGTTCTGTGAAAAATGCCAGTGCTAGTTTGATAGGGATTGCATTGAATCTGTAGATTGCTTTGGGTTGTAGAGTCATTTTCACAATGTTGATTCTTCCAATCCAAGAACATGGTATATCTCTCCATCTATTTGTATCATCTTTAATTTCTTTCATCAGTGTCTTATAATTTTCTGCATACAGGTCTTTTGTCTCCTTAGGTAGGTTTATTCCTAGATATTTTATTCTTTTTGTTGCAATGGTAAATGGGAGTGTTTTCTTGATTTCACTTTCAGATTTTTCATTATTAGTATATAGGAATGCCAGAGATTTCTGTGCATTAATTTTGTATCCTGCCACTTTACCAAATTCATTGATTAGCTCTAGTAGTTTTCTGGTAGCATCTTTAGGATTCTCTATGTATAGGATCATGTCATCTGCAAACAGTGACAGCTTTACTTCTTCTTTTCTAATTTGGATTCCTTTTATTTCCTTTTCTTCTCTGATTGCTGTGGCTAAAAATTCCAAACTATGTTGAATAAGAGTGGTGAGAGTGGGCAACCTTGTCTTGTTCCTGATCTTAGTGGAAATGCTTTCAGTTTTTCACCATTGAGGATGATGTTGGCTGTGGGTTTGTCATATATGGCTTTTATTATGTTGAGAAAAGTTCCCTCTATGCCTACTTTCTGCAGGGTTTTTATCATAAATGGGTGTTGAATTTTGTCAAAAGCTTTCTCTGCATCTATTGAGATGATCATGTGGTTTTTCTTCTTCAATTTGTTAATATGGTTTATCACATTGATAGATTTGCGTATATTGAAGAATCCTTGCATTCCTGGAATAAACCCCACTTGATCATGGTGTATGATCCTTTTAATGTGCTGTTGGATTCTGTTTGCTAGTATTTTGTTGAGGATTTTTGCATCTGTGTTCATCAGTGATATTGGCCTGTAGTTTTCTTTCTTTGTGACATCCTTGTCTGGTTTTGGTATCAAGGTGATGATGGCCTCGTAGAAGGAGTTTGGGAGTGTTCCTCCCTCTGCTATATTTTGGAAGAGTTTGAGAAGGATAGGTGTTAGCTCTTCTCTAAATGTTTGATAGAATTCGCCTGTGAAGCCATCTGGTCCTGGGCTTTTGTTTGTTGGGAGATTTTTAATCACAGTTTCAATTTCAGTGCTTGTGATTGGTCAGTTCATATTTTCTATTTTTTCCTGATTCAGTCTTGGCAGGTTGTGCATTTCTAAGAATTTGTCCATTTCTTCCAGATTGTCCATTTTATTGGCATAGAGTTGCTTGTAGTAATCTCTCATGATCTCTTTTATTTCTGCAGTGTCATTTGTTACCTCTCCTTTTTCATTTCTAATTCTATTGATTTGAGTCTTCTCCCTTTTTTTCTTGATGAGTCTGGCTAGTGGTTTATCAATTTTGTTTATCTTCTCAAAGAACCAGCTTTTAGTTTTATTGATCTTTGCTATCATTTCCTTCATTTCTTTTTCATTTATTTCTGATCTGATTTTTATGATTTCTTTCCTTCTGCTAGCTTTGGGGTTTTTTTGTTCTTCTTTCTCTAATTGCTTGAGGTGCAAGGTTAGGTTGTTCATTCGAGATGTTTCCTGCTTCTTAGGTGGGCTTGTATTGCTATAAACTTCCCCCTTAGAACTGCTTTTGCTGCATCCCACAGCTTTTGGGTCGTTGTGTCTCCATTGTCATTTGTTTCTAGGTATTTTTTGATTTCCTTTTTGATTTCTTCAGTGATCACTTCATTATTAAGTAGTGTATTGTTTAGCCTCCATGTGTTTGTATTTTTTACAGATCTTTTCCTGTAATTGATATCTAGTCTCATGGCGTTGTGGTCAGAAAAGATACTTGATACAATTTCAATTTTCTTAAATTTACCAAGGCTTGATTTGTGACCTAAGATATGATCTATCCTGGAGAATGTTCCATGAGCACTTGAGAAAAATGTGTATTCTGTTGTTTTTGGATGGAGTGTCCTATAAATATCAATTAAGTCCATCTTGTTTAATGTATCATTTAAAGCTTGTGTTTCCTTATTTATTTTCATTTTGGATGATCTGTCCATGGGTGAAAGTGGGGTGTTTAAGTCCCCTACTATGAATGTGTTACTGTCGATTTTCCCTTTTATGGCTGTTAGTATTTGTTTTATGTATTGAGGTGCTCCTATGTTGGGTGCATAAATATTTACAATTGTTATATCTTCTTGATGGATCGATCCCTTGATCATTATGTAGTGTCCTTCTTTGTCTCTTTTAATAGTCCTTATTTTAAAGTCTATTTTGTCTGATATGAGAATTGCTACTCCAGCTTTCTTTTGGTTTCCATTTGCATGGAATACCTTTTTCCATCCCCTTACTTTCAGTCTGTATGTGTCCCTAGGTCTGAAGTGGGTCTCTTGTAGACAGCATTTATAAAGGTCTTGTTTTTGTATCCATTCAGCTAATCTGTGTCTTTTGGTGGGAGCATTTAGTCCATTTACATTTAAGGTAATTATCGATATGTATGTTCCTATTCCCATTTTCTAAATTGTTTTGGGTTCATTATTATAGGTCTTTTCCTTCTCTTGTGTTTCTTCCCTAGAGAAGATCCTTTAGCATTTGTTGTAAAGCTGGTTTGGTGGTGCTGAACTCTCTCAGCTTTTGCTTGTCTGTAAAGGTTTTAATTTCTCCATCAAATCTGAATGAGATCCTTGCTGGGTAGAGTAGTCTTGGCTGCAGGTTTTTCTCCTTCATCACTTTCAGTATGTTCTGCCACTCCCTTCTGACTTGCAGAGTTTCTGCTGAAAGATCAGCTGTTAACCTTATGGGGATTCCCTTATGTGTTATTTGTTGTTTTTCCCTTGCTGCTTTTAATATGCTTTCTTTGTATTTAATTTTTGACAGTTTGATTAGTATGTGTCTTGGCGTATTTCTCCTTGTATTTATCCTGTATGGGACTCTCTGTGCTTCCTGGACTTGATTAACTATTTCCTTTTGCATATTAGGGAAGTTTTCAACTATAATCTCTTCAAATATTTTCTCAGTCCCTTTCTTTTTCTCTTCTTCTTCTGGAACCCCTATAATTCGAATGTTGGTGCGTTTAATGTTGTCCCAGAGGTCTCTGAGACTGTCCTCAGTTCTTTTCATTCGTTTTTCTTTATTCTGCTCTGCAGTAGTTATTTCCACTATTTTATCTTCCAGGTCACTTATCCGTTCTTCTGCCTCAGTTATTCTGCTATTGATCCCATCTAGAGTACTTTTAATTTCATTTATTGTGTTGTTCATCGTTGCTTGTTTCATCTTTATTTCTTCTAGGTCCTTGTTAACTGTTTCTTGCATTTTGTCTATTCTGTTTCCAAGATTTCGGATCATCCTTACTATCATTATTCTGAATTCTTTTTCAGGTAGACTGGCTATTTCCTCTTGATTTGTTAGGTCTGGTGCATTTTTATCTTGGTCCTTTATCTGCTGTGTGTTTTTCTGTCTTCTCATTTTGCTTATCTTACTGTGTTTGGGGTCTCCTTTTTGCAGACTGCAGGTTCGTAGTTCACGCTGTTTTTGATGTCTGCCTCCAGTGGCTAAGGTTGGTTCAGTGGGTTGTGTAGGCTTCCTGGTGGAGGGGACTAGTGCCTGTGTTGTGGTGGATGAGGCTGGATCTTGTCTCTCTAGTGGGCAGGTTCACTTCTGGTGGTGTGTTTTGGGGTGTCTGTGGCCTTATTATGATTTTAGGCAGCCTCTCTGCTAATGGGTGGGGTTGTGTTCCTGTCTTGCTAGTTGTTTGGCATAGGTTGTCCAGCACTGTAGCTTGCTGGTCGTTGAGTGAAGCTGGGTGCTGGTGTTAAGATGGAGGTCTCTGGGAGATTTTCGCCGTTTGATATTATGTGGAGCTGGGAGGTCTCTTGTGGACCAGTGTCCTGAAGTTGGCTCTCCTACCTCAGAGACCGAGCCCTGACTTCTGGCTGGAGCACCTAGAGCCTTTCACCCACACAGCTCAGAATAAAAGGGAGAAAAAGTAGAGGGAATTAGAAGAAGTATGGGGAAAGAAAGAAGGGAAGGAAGGGAGGAAGGAAGAAAGAAAGAAGCAAAGAAGGCAAGAAGGAAAGAAAGGAGGGCGGGAGGGAGGGAGGATGGAAGGAAGGAGGGAAAGAAGGAAAAAGAGAGAAAGAAAGAAGATAGAGTAAAAATAAAATAAAGTATAATGAAGTTATTGAATTAAAAAATTCTTATTTGGAAAAAAAAAGGACGGATAGAACCTTAGGACAAATGTTGGAAGCAAAGCTATACAGACAAAATCTTACACAGAAGCATACACATACACCCTCACTAAAAGAGGTAAAGAGGGAAAAATCATAAATCTTGCTGTCAAAGACCACCTCCTCAATTTGGGATGATTCGTTGTCTAAAGGAGGGAAGGAAGGAAAAAAAGAAAGAACGAAGGTAAAGTATAATAACGTTATTATAATTAAAATTGATTATTAAGAAAAAAATTGTAAGAAAAAACCATGGACGGATAGAACCCTAGGACAAATGGTGGAAGCAAGACTATACAGACAAGATCTCACACAGAAGCATACACATACACATTCACAAAAAGAGGAAAGGGGAAAAAATCATAGATCTTGCTCCTAAAGTCCACCTCCTTAATTTGGGATGATTGGTTGTCTATTCAGGTATTCCACAGATGCAGGGTATATCAAGTTGATTGTGGAGCTTTAATCCGCTGCTTCTGAGGCTGCTGGGAGAGATTTCCCTTTCTCTTCTTTGTTCTCACAGCTCACAGGGGCTCAGCTTTGGATTTGGCCCCGCCTCTGCGTGTAGGTCGCTAGAGGGCGTCTGTTTTTTGCTCAGACAGGACGGGGTTAAAGGAGCCGCTGATTCGGGGGCTCTGGCGCACTCAGGCCGGGGGGAGGGAGGGGCACGGTGTGCAAGGCGGGCCTGCGGCGCCAAAGTCCGGCGTGACTTTGCACCAGCCTGAGGCCCGCCGTGCGTTCTCCCGGGGAAGTTGTCCCTGGATCCCGGGAACCTGGCAGTGGCGGGCTGCACAGGCTCCGCGGAAGGGGGGTGTGGAGAGTGACCTGTGCTCGCACACAGGCCCCTTGGTGGCGGCAGCAGCAGCCTTAACGTCTCCTGCCCGCCTCTGGGGTCCGCGCTTTTAGCCGCGGCTTGCCCCCGTCTCTGGGGTCCGCGCTTTTAGCCGCGGCTCGCGCCCGTCTCTGGAGTTCCTTTAGGCAGCGTTCTTAAACCCCTCTCCTGGCGCACCAGGAAACAAAGAGGGAAGAAAAAGTCTCCTGCCTCTTCGGCAGATGCAGACTTTTCCCGGGACTCCCTCCCGGCTAGCCGTGGTGCACTAACCCCTTCAGGCTATGTGCAAGCTGCCAACCCCAGTTCTCTCCCTGCGCTCCGTCGGAAACCGAAACCCGAGCCTCAGAGCCTCAACTCGCAGCCCCGCCCGCCCCGGCGGGTAAGCAGACAAGCCTCTCGGGCTGGTGAGTGCCGGTCGGCACCGATCCTCTGTGCGGGAATCTCCCCGCTTTGCCCTCCGCACCCGTTGCTGTGCACTCCTCCGCGGCTTCGAAGCTCCCCCCTCCGCCTCCCGCAGTCTCCGCCCGCGAAGGGGCTTCCTAGTGTGTGGAAACTTTTCCTCCTTCACAGCTCCCTCCCACTGGTGCAGGTGCCGTCCCTATTCTTTTGTCTCTGTTTTTTCTTTTTTTCTTTTGCCCTACCCAGGTACGTGGGGAGTTTCTTGCCTTTTGGGAGGTCTGAGGTCTTCTGCCAGCCTTCAGTAGGTGTTCTGTAGGAGTTGTTCCACGTGTAGCTGTATTTCTGGTGTATCTGTGGGGAGGAAGGTGATCTCCGCGTCTTACTCTTCCGCCATCTTCAAGGTCCCCTATCAACTTGCTTTTTTAATACTGTGCAAATTTTCCTCTACCTTTTCTAAATCAAAATTTATGTGATCATTTTCTCAGTCAGTTATCCATTGGTACATAATCACATTAGCAAATATGCATCTCTTAAGAGAATTAACAAGGTGCTTGGTCAAATGACATGGGGGTTTCAGAAGTGCAATAGGCACAGTCCTCTCTCAATAAGCATAGATAACCACTATAGAAGAAAGATGCGATCAGAATACTAAAGAGGGACAAATACACTTCTGTGAGAGTTCATGCCAGAGGTTAACTTTGGTTTGGTGAATAATGATGGGAGGAAGTTTCCATGAAAGATGTACCATTTCAGTGAGCTGCATTTGGAAGAAGTCAAACAAGGTACTGCATCTCTCTCTGGGCTTCAGATTATTTTTTAAAAAAATAAAGGAGTTAGACTAAGGGAAACTCTACTTTTAATATCTAATAACTCTATCAGTACCAATTAGTGCAAAATATCAAGACATTCTATGGTGACTATAAGGATGAACAAATCAAGTAACAGATCTTCTCAGTCACTTCATTGGCTCTGGGGATTCTAATGCCCATTTGACTCTGTGTGTCACCTTGATAACACTTTCCTCTATGTCTCCACGGGTCCTGAAGCCCTACTCTATGCTTTCTGAATTCACTGTCAGTCATCAATAATCTACCCACTCCCCCATATGTGCCACTGTATCTCTGAAAGTTCCCCTCAGCTTCTTCCAGTTATTCTTCCCTGTGGACACTGCTTTCCCTGGAGCCTTCTCAAAAAGAGGTAGTTTGCTTCTCATACTCTGCATCCTTTGGCCAGGAGGCAGGTGAAGGTTCTTCCTGATTTTCATTGTTGCTCCCTCCCAGTCATTCTTCTCTTTTCCATAAAACTCCCAGCTGCTAATCTCATGTCATCCGACTGTGCTGGCACTACTCTGCCTTGTTGCATTGATCTCCCAAGTCCCTCACTCCTTTGGCTCCTGGTCACTGCCATTCTCTTCATTCATCTTACTATCTTAATTCTTAGTGATTAATACCCATGGGGCAATAGCTCCAGTACTCCAGGCCTGCACTCCCTCAACCTCCTCTCTTCAATGAGCATGTTCTCCACCCTCATGCAACTACTTATTCCATGGTCATCCCTTAAATGTTGTCATTTCCTGTAGTGGCAAACCCTTCATAATTTCAGTTTTCCAGCTTCCAACTCTTCTACCACTTCCAAACTTTATCTCTCATGCTCTCTTATACTCCCATGCCAGCAATCCTTCTTACTAGGCCCTACCTGTCATTGTTCCTATCACTATCTTCATCTCCCTCCTGTCTTTAATTCCTCCTTACTCTGCTATGCCAGCTTAAATTCCATGGTCAATCACTGTAATCACACCCTTCTGTCTTGTTTCCTTGTACTTGCTTGCCAAAACAAAAATGGCATTGAAATAAAACTCTCCTCCTATTCCATACCTAAATTTAGCAGCTCATTTTGGGGGGAAGAATACACAGCCACATTGCCTGATCTCACTCTAAATCTGTGACTATTCATCTCAAGTGGACCTTTAATACGACTTAGCATGAGACTACATTTCCCTGGTTAGCTCATTATACGTCTCCCTTGACTGCATATACCCTACTCACTCTTCAAATGTCAAATTCTTCCCCTGTATATAAATATGGTTGCCCTTAAATCGAGACAATACAGAAGAGAATTTCCTCATGCTGTAGGGACTACCAAAACTACCTCTCTACCTAAATCTTATGTTGTAAACTTTGCTTTCTCTCATTAATATGAATTAAATGAATTAATTTATTAATATGAATTAAATGTTTGTGGTCCTAGCTGTAGCGAAGTACTTCACTTATTTACAAGATCCCATTTCTTCTCTCAAGACATAGCTCCTTTAATTCTACCCTCTCTTTTCCATATCATAAATTTTTACCTCTGATGAATCATCCTTATTTAGTATGCAAATATATTTCTCCCATCTTAAAAACAAACAAACAAAATAACCCCAAATACCTCTCCTCATTCCAAAGCTCCTCATATTTCACTTCTTTCTTTCACAGCAAAACTCCTAAAAAATTTGCCTGGACTTGCCCTCTTTAGATTCAGTCCTCAAATTGTGTTTTCCACCTACTAAAATCAGGACTTAGACTCCACTACTCCATCAAAACTGTTTAATAAGGATACTTATGTCCATGTTGCTAAATCCTGCAGTTGTTAATCATTCCTCATCTTGTTGGTCTTTAAGCGGCTTTTGCCTTAAATCAATGCTTTTTTCTTCTTCATCTACATACTCATTCTCTTGGTGATCTCATCCAGTCTAAGGCTTTAAATATAATTTATGTAGTCACATCTCCCCAATTCACATATCTAGCCTGGATTTCTATGCTGAATTACAGATTAGCATTTTAACTTCTTATTCTACTTTCATCTGAAGGTCTATTAGAAATCTCACATGTAACACATTCAAAACTAACTTTCAGATATCTCCCTTCATGCCGATTCTATTTACTATCTTCTCATGTTAATGGAAATTCTGTCCTTCCCATTGTAAGCCCCAAATTCTTCTCTTTCATGCTTCTCTTTATTCACAAATCATATCTGATATGACTAAAAACTTACTGGTTTTAGATTCAACATCTATGCAGAATCTGATCAGCTTTCAACAACTCTGTCATCCATGTCACTATTCTCTCTCACTTGGATCACTGCAATAGACAAGTTCTCTGACATCTGCCCTTGCTCTTGTAGATCAACGGCCAGGGCAGTGGCCAGAATGACCTTGTTGGAACTTGAAACAGATTACGTCATTCTGTTCAAAACCCTGCAAGGCCTTCTATCTCATTTGAAGTGAAAGCAAATTCTTCACAGTGTCCTCCAAGTTCTACATTACCTGTCCATCATCTCTCTGATCTCATCTCCTAGCAGTCTCCCCTATGCTCATTCCATCTCAAATCATAAACACAGAAGGCTGGTGCTTGCCTCAGAGTCTTTCCAATTTGTACTAATTCCTCCTGGCATGTTCTTCTCCCATGTAAACATATGGCCCACTCTCTCACAATCTCAAATTTTTACTCAAATGCCATTTACTCCAACATGTTTCCCTTATCACTATAATTAAAATTGCAATCTTTCACTTTCTTTTTGCCTTCCTGGAATTATTTTCCCTGATAGTAATTCATATCACTTAACATGCTACAGTAAGTGGAAATTATTTGAAAAATTTTCATATATACAAAAGAAAATGTATACTTTAGAATGTAAATTATCATCTCAGAACTATGTCTGACTTGAATCTAGAACTAATACATATAGAAAGATGGTTGGACATGGAAGGTGGTTGAATATAAACTGGCACAAAGGAGTTAAACTTGGATCAAGGGGAGCTAAAAGGATTTGAATTCATTTAGTAGTCACCGAGGCACAATCATATTCTGGAGGACAGAGATAAAGAAGACCTTCACTAACATGCCACTTTAGGAATGTGAACACTTATCTTCACCAATGTATCAACAGCTACAAAGTGATGTAGTATGTCATCCTTCCAGAAGTGATTTACAGAAAATATTGGAAATGGACTAGTGGTGATATTTGAGCTATTTTTATTAGCTAGTGTGAGAGAGACAGTTTGAGGAAGAGCCTTTTTGACATCCTTCAAGTCATACCCCAGTTGAAGAAAATGACAGAATAATTTAATTCTGATGGTGGCAGAGACAGGGAACAGGGTATTCACTTCAGAGTGTAGAACAGCCCCACAGAATCCATCTACAGTTCATCTTTGCACTTTGTTCCTTACACATGAGTTACTTCACATGTTGGGCTGATCAGGCTCTACTGCTCAGAGCAAGGGAAAGCACATCACAGATTTTGTAAGTATAGTGCCGTGTTTAGTACCACCCATTTTTGATGTGGTTTGTTCTGTAGATGTTAGCAGAACTAGTTTGCATAACTTACCTGTACATTTCTTCATGTTCATACAGAACGGAAACTTGTTCTTTCTTACCAACCTTCCTGTGTTATTCTGACGAATTGCAGCCATGACTTCTGCAAAGGGTAAACATCTCTGAGTAGTTGATATATATATATTCACCTATGTTTCACTAAAGTGAAATTGAGGGAATGGAATAGGTGGTGAGGGGACTGTGTCTCCCACAGTTAGCATCATGCCCTGGGACTTGGACTCCATGTTATTCATATAGCAGGTCTTAACAAAAATCATAATGCAATTAATCATAGAATATTGAAACTGAAGGAATTTTACAGGTCATCTTCTCCAGCATTTCGTTTTGAGTTCCAGAGATGTGGAATGATGTTCAAGGTCAATGATGACCTTTTTGTTTTATTCAGGTTCTTCTTAAACCTGAATAACACAAAAACAATGATTTATTTTCATTTAGACCTCATTTTTTCTGACCCTAACAGATCTGCCCTTGAGATCCATAAAGCTTTTTCTGGAAATATTTGATATAATTTTGTAGTATCAGAATATATAGTGGGTATAAAAAAGGCAGAATATTCATATGTAAGGGACTGGTTTATTGTATTAGTCTGCTATTGGAATAGCAAACCATCCCAAATCTTAGTGGCTTGCCACAGCAACCATTTATTTTTATTATCTGTGCATCGATGGGTCAATTGGGGCAAATCTACTTCAGCTCGGGGCCCAGTTAGGCTTTTTGGGAGATAGATATACTCATCTGTTCCATATATTTCCTCATTCTTTTTAGACCAGAAAGTATGAGGTGAAACCGAGTAGGACCCTATGGGGCCTACCGGGACAAAAAGGCTTTCCATGTCCCCCATTTCTTATTTGTAGGAAAAAGGTTTCAGCCACCTAGACCTTCCCTGAGCTCCAAAGGGCAGATTAGAACAGTTACTAATTAGAGGAGTGAGGGAATGCAGAAACAAAGGAAAGGCTGCCAAGAAACAATAGTGCAGGGATGGGGCAGGGTCCTTGTTCCTCCTCAGGATGTGCATAGCAATCTGATATGCATCTGAGTCTGAGTTCTTCTACAGGAACTAAGGCCCCACCCAGGTGGAGGATTGTAACTTCAGGCTGAGCACAAGCATGTGGACCCCAGACTAGCTGGAACCAGAAGGGTGATGACTGAGATTCCTGGAACACCACCCTGTTACCTTACCACCAGCCAATCAGAGGAAGGTCACACACCCTGCAGACCTCCCCTCAAATTTTGCCTATAAAAACTCTTCCTCCCAAAACATTGGGGAGTTCAGGCTTTTGAGCACAAGCCACTCATTCTCATTCTCCTTGCTTGGTCCTTGCAATAAACCTTTCTCTTCTTCAAATTTCGATGTTTCAGTTTGTTTGGCCTCACTGTGCATCAGGCACATGAATTTGGTTCAGACAACAGAAGTACACAGTCTTCCCGTGGCCATTCTTACTTCATTCCTATTTTTTCTCTTTCCCCTATTATACAAGTTAAGTTAATCTGATAGCTAAAATAAATGGATCTATAATGTAATTTTCGAAAATGCATGCCTATCATGTGGTCTACTGGAGACTAGTGATTGGGTGTAAATTTTTGGAAATCTACAAAAGTTTTCACATCATGTTGAAAGGATAGTTTAATTTTCTACTAAATGTGTCTTTTGTTTAGTATTTAACAAGGAATGGTGCCTATTCTCTAAGCCTCATAGCTTCCAATTTGATTACTTCATTCATCTTTTTTTTTTTCTGAAGAAATTTACCCGTGGCTTTGTCTATCCTCACTCCTCATCTAGTCTTCTCAGAAACCCTTTTACTAAATAGGTTAGTGCATAGAATTAATGAGGCCATAATTGTTTTAAACCTTCACATTGAAGAACAAAAAAATCTATTCCACAGCTGCAGTTTGCATACCAAGACCCAATTTTTTGTGCTAATCACCCACACTTTTGCTTGTAAATCATGAATGGCTTAATTTTAACACAAACTCATCAAAACAATTGCAAAAGCACACATTTCACTGAAAATAGATTAAAACTGTCACCTATAGAACCAGTTGACAGTGTATTTATTATTCCTTTGATCATCCCTTGCAACTTGTAATGGAAATTTACCTCACTCTAAATGAAGGAGTAATTTTCTATATGAACCATGTAGCATAATAAAAAGGGTTTTCTGGCTGATACTGTCAATGTTCTGCGCATATACACTTGAATCCATAGAAAATTTTTTATGCACAATGCAAAATAGAGCTTCTATTTTAAAAGCCAACATCAGTATTTTTTGGTCAGGCTGCTAGAAATCACTTCACCTTTGCCCACAGAGAGCCAGATTTGCCTGGAGATTTACATATTCCTTTTGATTAAAAGGGACAGCTTTTAACCAATACCTAAGGCACATAGGGATATAAATAATCCATACATTTCCCCTCTGAACAGACAATTTGGAGGTGAAATCCTCAGTGTTTCCACAGCTCTTCTCTCAAATTGAGCCAGAGTTAACTTGAGCATGACTTTGTTTGATAATGCAACTTTACTTGCCCCCCTCCCTCCCTGGTCCTACTTCCCTATTTCTCTATGAGAAATACACCCTCAAAATCCATTCTCAGGCATGCTCCGCCATTCTTTCTGTCACATATTAGTCAGGTCCTGTAGCTCTTTCATCGGTAATTCCTTTATTCCTTTATAGCAAGGCTATCTTTCCCAACTGGCCTTGCTGCAGCTTGACCTACTTATTGAGTTTAGTAGCCAGAAGAGGTGGATGTCAGATCTTAAGAAAATTATCAGTTTGCAAGGCATCCACCACAGTTGAATCTTTTGTATGGTCCTCAGACCTACCCTATCCTTGACATCCTATAGCAATTTATTTTAGCAGACCAAGAGGGTTCTGGAGTTCAATGTTCTTTAGGGAATCTTCTCAGATGTCCCTAGCCCAAGTCTCAGAGTCCTACTCTTTCCCTATCATCTGTGACTTTAGCATTGGAGACTTTGCTGAGGCTCCAAATTTGGCCTTTTTTGTAGTTCTGTCACTCTTACCACCCACCAAGCCTTGACATTACTGATCCAGTTATAATAGTTGACTATAATTAGAATGACTCTTCAAGGCTTAGAAAAAGTAATGGTTCATATTAAGCGTGAAACACTGTTAGGTGAGGGAGATTAAGTGGTACAAACTTCAGGTTACAAAATAAATGAGACACAGGTATTAAATGTACAGGGTGGGGAATAGTTAATAATAATTTAATACCTTTGTATGGTGACAGATGGTAACTAGACTTATCATGATCATTTTGTAATGTATAGAAATATCAAATTGCTATGTTATGCACCAGGAATTAATATAGTGTTGTAGGTATATTATATTTCACAAACAAACTCATAGAAAAATAGATCAATTTGTTGTTATCAGAAGGGAGGTGGGGGAGGGGGAATTGGATGAAGGCAGTCAAAAAGTACAAATTTCCAGTTATGATGAATAAGTACTAGGGATTATAATGTACAACATAATTAATATAATTAACACTGCTACATGTTATATATGAAGTTGTTAAGAAAGGAAATCCTAAGAGTTCTCATCACAATGAAAAATATTTTTTCTTTTTTTAAAAATTTTGTATCTATAGGAGATGATGGATATTCACTAAACTTACTGTGGTATCATTTTGTGATGTATGCAAGTCAAATCATCATGCTGTACACCTTAAACTTATACAATGCTGTATGTCAATTATATCTCAGTAAAAGTGGAAGAAAAAATAATAATAATTAAGCAGAGTTGCCAGAAATGCCCTAGCAGAATGTTATGGAAGGGATATAAAGGTAGCCTAAGAGAGGCAGCTATTCTAATGCATCAACTATGAAAAACCCAATAACCGCAACCTCTTCCCCCAGTTGTCTTCTTTCTCTAACAGAGCTCAGAAGACACTACCTTCACTAAGGCTATAAGGATCACTTTGATAGGGGAGGGGAACACTGACATTGTAAAGAAGCTCAGTGTGAGCTATCCTATACACATAGGGGTTAATGATAGAGGTTACATTTATGAAAATGGGCTCTCCAGTGATAACGAGTATAACAAGATTTGAGACTAAGCATTAAACTTTTAGGATAAAAGGGGCTCTGAATGACTGTAATACAAACATAGGACACTAACTTCTAGGAAGTTCCAAGAAACAGAGCCCATACGTTAAGAGAGAATGTGAATGTGGATTAGGAAGGACCCTATAATACAATGTTGAGTGTGTATGGTAGTGATTCCTCCAATCTTTCCCCCAAAGGACTCTATGGCCATTTACTCACACTGCTGTTTTAGATGTAGTGTCTTTACCAGAACATATCAACAGGCCCTCTGGCACTTGGTATGCACATTGATCTACAAATGTATGTTCTCTTTAATACTCATTAGGAAAGAGAATCAGAAGTAGTTAGAATTCATATGGAATGGAGAACTACACATATTTATAGATTTTATTTGGCCTCGTTCTTTTCCAAGTCCCAATTTCCCTCTTTCCTACTGTTTTTTTTCTTGAGAACACTTTCTAATATTTCACTTTAATATGAATATTCATCTCAAAATCTGTTTCTGAGGAACCCAACTTAAGACATGTGCCGCTCCATTTGGGTCATTTTACAAATTGACCTGTATCATTTTTGAAAGAAGTTGGGGCAATGACAAATAAGTGAAAAATGAGAGAGAATAAACATTTCCCTGTACGTCATGGGATATTTCTGCTCACACAAAATGTATTTGTTGTCGTCTTTTTTAATGGAACACTCATGCCTTGGCTCTTCTCCCATATAAAATGTCGCTAAATTCAGTCCCAGGGAACCAAGGAAATATCTCCTAGTATACTGTACCTTAGAATTGAAGGAGGCTTTCTTTTCCTGAATGTATGCAAACAAACAAACAAACAAAAATTTTAATTGTCTGTGAGTTATTTTCAGAAGAACAAAGTTCCCTAATTTAAAAGCAAGGCCACCATTGCTTAATGAGTGAACTGATAGTGCACCCTTGGGCACTGCAGAGACCTTCCAGCTTCAATTGTCAGTGCAGATACTAGCTCTCTGAGGATTGTTCATTCTAAGGTCAAAGACAAAGGCAAAAACACAGAGGGGGGAAATGGCAATGGCACCCCTGTGGACCACAGTCATCATTACTTTATTTGAGTAGGACTTCAACTGTCCATTAGAAGTCAGATGAGTGCTTAGAAACAGCCTGAATGCCTCCAGCAGAATCTTAAGCAATGGTTACTGGCTAAGAGCCCAGGAAGTGTAAATGAGCCCACTTTTCCTTCTTCTTCATCTCCTTCCTTTGCATTCCCTTCATAGATACCCTAATTCCTTTCATCTGCCCTAGCAAAAGAGATTCCAAAGGAAGATAAAGGACTAGGTGAATGGGCTTGCTGAGGAAAGTTGTTAGTTGTCTTATTTAGAGGTCTTTATAAAAAGATAATTATACTGAGCTTTCTATATAAAGATATTTAGTTCTCTTCCTACATCCCTCAAAATACCAATATTCTATATATTATAACTGCTATTTACTGAAATCATTTAGCTGGGTGGCTGGTGAGTATTAAAATAAGGGAGAAGTTTTACTGTTTTCTGGAAGTTCCAGGAACAAAATGGGGTTGCAGTCATTTTTATAAACTAAAGCAAGTTGTGAAGATTGGGCATTATCATACTGTGCCTGAATGTACTCTGGGTGTTTTGTAATGACTTTGCTAGAATCCAAAGAATGTTGTTCAAAGAGGAGGCGTACTTCTTTCTTTCTTTGCCTTTTGCTTTACTAGTTTCTTATGAACCTGCAGATCCGGTGTACTCAGACCTTCATGTTTCTGTTCATAGAATTTGTGGATATAGTTCTACTGAATCAGACCTCAAGCTTGTACGAAAGGGCTCACTCGCTACTTCTGTGACTTGATGGTTTCTTTTTGGTTCAAAAGTAAAATGTTAAGCTTTACCTAGACAGCAATGGCAGTAGTAAATCCACATTAAAGCCATTTCATCCTTTTTCTTATAAAGAATCATTTTTTCACAGAAGAGAAAATCCCAGTGTATTTCCAGCCTTGATGCACAAATGAATTTGGATCATACCTCATATTTACTTGTGTCCAGAAATATGAAATACTGGTAATTGGGCATGCGGTTTTCTTTTGACAGTAGTAATTCTGACTTTCTGGGAACTATTTGTAACTATTTTATTCCACTGTAAAACTTAGAAAGGAGAGGTTTCATGATTTTCTCTATTAGTTTTGAGGATAATGGCCAGCAGAGGAAAAGTAAAAAACAAACAAGAAACCCTTTACTGGTTGCTGATACAACTTCAGCTACTGCCTTTGTCTGACTAAGTGTTCATTGTGTTGGAACACAAGAAAGAAAGCACCTTCTAATATTTAATCAAGATATATTAAAATATTTTGGTTTTGTATCATGAAGTGTTTACATTCATAGTTCAGTTTTTGCTTATGGTAAAGAATAGCCTTTGCATGCATTACCTCATTCTTATAACCTTGTATGGAAAGTAGTTACATCCATATATCAGAAGTGTTTGGGGAAGGCATGCTAATCAGTCATGAAGCACAAACAAGGAAGAAGAAAAGCATGTGACTGGCTCAGCATCCCTCTCCCCAGAGCAATGCCCTGATTCTCTATGGAGTAGAGCATCTGCCTCCAACACCAAATGAGTAAAAATATCCAAGCAAAAACTCATCTTTGTTTTCCTTGCAGATTGCACAATTTATCTCCAATAACATACACATTCATCATCACCAAAGCTCAGTGGAATAATTATGAATATTTACTGAATCGACCATGCAAAGCCATATGCTATGGTAGAAAGAATGTGGAAGAGATACTGAAAACTGGCACAAATAATAAGACTGCAAAATCAGCCACTTACAGTTAAGCAGCATTTGGAAATCATATATGCAATGAGAGTGGCCTACAGCTGTAAATAGAGTCCTGGATTTTCATGTGGCAGAATTAGTTTGATAGAGGATAGGAACTCAAAATTTCTGTTACAAGTCATAGGATTTTTTAAAAAGAAGTTATTATAGGGAAGTGTTTTTTGTTTGGTTTTTTAATTAGGGTATAGTTGCTTTACAATGTTGTGTTAGTTTCTTCTGTACAACGAAGTGAATCAGCTGTATGTATACATACATCCCCTCCCTCTTGGACTTCTCTCCCATCCCCCCAACCCCCATCCCACCCATCTAGGTCACCACAGAGCACCAAGCTGAGCTCCCTGAGCTATACAGCAAGTTCCCACTAGCTATCTGTTTTACACATGGGAAGTGTTAATATAAGCTCTGGAACTTTTTATATTACTCTAACTCCTTTAATCTGTGATGCTGAAGAATTTCTAAAAATCAGGAGTCTGAGGGTACAGTGGAGAAAAGCGAAATGAATCTCAATTGCATTAGTGTTAAGAAGTGCTGTCAAGCCACTGCAGGGTAACATCGTAAAAAAAAATAATAATAATCAATTATATGTGCTTTGAATTTTGCAGTTACAAAACACTTTTCTGCATACATTCTCATTTGATTTTTTCATAGTTGTTGTTAGATGCTATTATACCCTTTTTACACATTATAAAATAGATTCACAATGTTTACATGATTTGTTCAAGGTTACAAATATGTAAGTGGCAAAAATTGGGCCAGACTCGTATCTCTCGACTTTTATGCAGATTTAGCAAATGCACAGTGGATGAAATATAAAAAGAAATGAAGACTGTCAGAATCACAGACCTGTATTCAGTACAAATCAAAACTCTTTGAGGAACCAAGCTAAAAGGAGATTATTGAGGGTGCTACCTAACAAGCTAGAGAGAAAACACAAATTTCCAAGGTATAATGTTGGGATTAGTGGCCCAGAGAATCTGATATAATGGAAGGGAACGTCCAAAGCCTGAAGCAATAAACATTGTTAAGAGGCTCATTTTCCAGGTTAATTCATTTAAAAATTACAGTTCTTAATTGCCATTGATATTTCTTAATTTTAAACAATTCCGAAGGAGACCTTCAAGATGGCGGAGGAGTAAGACGTGGAGATCACCTTCCTCCCCACAAGTACATCAGAAATACATCTACATGTGGAACAACGCCTACAGAACACCTACTGAACGCTGGCAGAGCCTCAGACTTCCCAAAAGGCAAGAAACTCCCCATGTACCTGGGTAGGGCAAAAGAAAAAAGAAAAAACAGAGACAAAAGAATATGGATGGGACCTGTCCCTCTGGGAGGGAGCTGTGGAGGAGGAAAAGTTTCCACACACTAGGAAGCCCCTTCACTGGCAGAGACGGAGGGTGGCGGAGGGGAAGATTTGGAGCCACGGAGGAGAGCGCAGCAATAGGGGTACAGAGGGCAAAGCCCAAAGATTCCTGCACAGAGGATCCGTGCCAACCAGCACTCACCAGCCCAAGAGGCTTGTCTGTTCACCCATGGTGGTGGGGTGGGGGCTGGGAGCTGAGGCTTGGGCATTGGAGGTCAGATCCCAGGGAGAGGACTGGGGTGGGCTGTGTGAACACAGCCTGAAGGGGGCTAGTGCGCCACAGCTACCCGGGAGCGAGTCCGGGAAAAAGTCTGGAACTGCCTAAGAGGCAAGAGACCATTGTTTTGGGGTGCTTGAGCAGAGGGGATTCAGAGTACTGCTTAAATGAGCTCCGGAGATGGGCGCGAGCTGCGGCTATCAGTGTGGACACCAGAGATGGGCATGCAATGCTAGGGCTGCTCTTTCAGCCACCAAGAAGCCTGTGTGAAAGCACAGGTCACTATCCACACCTCCCCTACCAGGAGCCTGTGCAGCCCGCCACTGCCAGGGTCTCATGATCCAGGGACAGTTTCCCCTGGAGAACACATGGCATACCTCAGGCTGTTGCAATGTCATGCTGGCCTCTGCCGCCGCAGGCTCACCCGCATTCCGTAACCCTCCGTCCCCTAGGCCTGAGCGAGCCACAGCCTCCTAATCAGCTGCTACTTTAACCCCGTCCTGTCTGGGTGGGAACAGACGCCCTCAGGCCACCTACACGTAGAGGCGGGGCCAAATCCAAAGCTGAGCCCCTGGGAGCTGTGAGAACAAAGAATAGAAAGGGAAATCTCTCCCAGCAGCCTCAGGAGCAGCGGATTAAAGCTCCACAATCAACTTGATGTACCCTGAATCTGTGGAATACCTGAATAGACAATAAATCATCCCAAAATTGAGGCGGTGGACTTTGGGAGCAACTGTAGACTTGGGGTTTGCTTTCTGCATCTAATTTGTTTCTGGTTTTATGTTTATCTTAGTTTAGAATTTAGAGCTTATTATCACTGGTAGATTTGTTTATTGATTTGATTGCTCTCTTCCTCCTTTTCATTTTTAATATATAGATATATAAATGTCTTTCCTTTTTCTTTTTGTGTGTATGTATATGCTTCTTTGTGTGATTTTGTCTGTATAGCTTTGCTTTTACCATTTGCCCTAGGGTTTTTTCTGGCCATTTTTTTTTTTTTTTTTTTAGTATAGTTTTTAGCACTTTTTATCATTGGTGGATTTGTTTTTTGCTTTGGTTGCTCTCTTCTTTCTCTATTTCATTCTTTATTTTTCTTTTCTTCATTTTTTATTACTTTCTAATTTATCTTTTAATTTTAATAAATTTTATTTTATTTATTTTTTCTTTCTTTTTTTGCTCCATTTTCTTCTGAGCCATGAGGCTGACAGGGTCTTGGTGTTCCAGCTTGGTGTCAGGCCTTTGCCTCTCAGGTGGGAGAGCCAAGTTCAGGACATTGGTACACCAGAGACCTCCCAGCTCCACATAATATCAAATGGTGAAAGCTCTCCCAGATATCTCCATCTCAACGCTAAGACCCAGCTCCACTCAATGACCGCCTAGCTACAGGGCTGGACACCCTATGCCAAACAACTAGCAAGGCAGGAACACAACCCCACCCATTAGCAGAGAGGCTGCCTAAAATCATAAGGTCACAGACACTGCAAAACGCACCACATGACATGGCCCTGCCCACTAGAAAGACAAGACCCAGCCTCATTCACCAGAACACAGGGACTAGTCCCCTTAACCAAGAAGCCTACACAACCCACTGAACCATCCTTAGCCACTGGGGGAAGACACCAAAAACAATGGGAACTACAAACTTGTAGCCTGTGATAAGGAGACACCAAACACAGTAAGTTAAGCAAAATGAGTAGATAGATAGATAGGGAAACACACAGCAGATGAAGGAACAAGGTAAAAACCCACCAGACCAAACAAATGAAGAGGAAATAGGCAGCCTACCTGGAAAAGAATTCAGAGTAATGATTGATAGTAAAGATGATCTGAACTCTTGGAAAAAGAATGGAGAAACAAAAGAAACGTTTAACAAGCACCTAGAAGAACTAAACAGCAAATAAACAATGATGAACAACACAATAAATGAAACTAAAAATTCTGTAGAAGGACTCAGTAGCAGAATAACTGAGGCAGGAAAACAGATAAGTGACCTGGAAGATAAAACAGTGGAAATAACTACTGCAGAGAAGAATAAAGAAAAAAGAATGAAAAGAATTCAGGACAGTCTCAGAGACCTCTGGGACAACATCAAACTCACCAACATTCGAATTACAGGGGTCCCAGAGAAGAAGAGAAAAAGAAAGGGACTGAGAAAATATTTGAAGAGATTATAGTTGAAACTGGGAAAAGAAATTGTCAATCAAGTCCAGGAAGCGCAGAGAGTCCCATACAGGAAAAATCCAAGAAGAAACACACCAAGATACATATTAATCAAACTATCAAAAGTTAAATACAAAGAAAAAATATTAAAAGCAGCAAGGGAAAAACAACAAATAACATACAAGGGAATCCCCATAAGGTTAACAGCTGATCTTTCAGCAGAAACTCTGCAAGCCAGAAAGGAGTGGCAGGACATATTTAAAGTGATGAAAGGGAAAATCCTACAACGAAGATTACTCTACCCAGGAAGGATCTCATTCAGGTTCGATGGAGAAATTAAAACCTTTACAGACAAGCAAAAGCTAAGAGAATTCAGCACCACCAAAGCAGCTTTACAACAAATGCTAAAGGAACTTCTCTAGGCAGGAAACACAAGAGAAGGAAAAGACCTACAATAATAAACCCAAAACAATTAAGAAAAGGGTAACAGGAACCAACATATTGATAATTACCTTAAATGTAAATGGATTAAATGCTCTAACCAAAAGACATAGACTGGCTGAATGGATACAAAAACAAGACCCGTATATCTGCTGTCTAGAAGAGACCCACTTCAGACCTAGGGACACATACAGACTGAAAGTGAGCAGATGGAAAAAGATATTCCATGCAAATGGAAATCAAAAGAAAGCTGGAGTAGCAATTCTCATATCAGACAAAATAGATTTTAAAATAAAGACTACTACAGGAGACAAAGAAGGACTCTACATAATGATCAAGGGATCAAACTTAGAAGAAGATTTCACAATTGTAAATATTTATGCACCCAACATAGGAGAACCTCAATACATAAGGCAAATGCTAACAACCGTAAAATGGGAAATCGACAGTAACACAATCATAGTAGGGGACTTTAACACCCCACTTTCACCAATAGACAGATCATCCAAAATGAAAATAAATAAGGAAACACAAGCTTTAAATGATACATTAAACAAGATAGACTTAATTGATATTTATAGGACCTTCCATCCAAAAACAACAAAATACACTTTCTTCTCAAGAGCTCATGGAACATTCTCCAGGATAATCATACCTTGGGTCACAAAACAAGCCTTGGTAAATTTAAGAAAATTGAAATCACATCAAGTACCTTTTCCGACCACAACGCTCTGAGGCTACATATCAATTACAGGAAAAATTCTGTAAAAAATACAAACACATGGAGGCTAAGCAATACACTACTAAATAACCAAGACATCACTGAAGAAATCAAAGAGGAATTGAAAAAATAGCTAGATACAAATGACAATGAAAACACGATGTCCCAAAACCTATGCGATGCAGCAAAAGTAGTTTTATGAGGGAAGTTTATAGCAATACAATCCTATCTCAAGAATCAAGAAACATCTCAAATAAACCACCTGACCTTACACCTAAAGCAATTAGAGAAAGAAGAACAAAAATGCCCCAAAGTTAGCAGAAGGACAGAAATCATAAAGATCAGAGCAGAAATAAATTTAAAAAATTGAAGGAAACAATAACAAACATCAATAAAAGTAAAAGCTGCTTCTTTGAGAAGATAAACAAAACTGATAAACCATTAGCCAGAGTCATTAAGACAAAAAGGGAGAAGACTCAAATCAATAGAATTAGCAATGAAAAAGGAGAAGTAAAAACTGACACTGGAGAAATACAAAGCATCATGAGAGATTACTACAAGCAACTATATGCCAATAAAATGGACAACCTGGAAGAAATGGACAAATTCTTAGAAAAGCACAACCTTCTAAGACTGGACCAGGAAGAAACAGAAAATATAAACAGACCAATCACAAGGACTGAAATTGAGATTGTGATTAAAAATCTTCCAACAAACAAAAGCCCACTAACAGATGGCTTCACATGCGAATTCTATCAAACATTTAGAGAAGAGCTAACACCTATCCTTCTCAAACTCTTCAAAAATATAGCAGAGGGAGGAACACTCCCAAACTCAGTCTATGAGGTCACCATCACCCTGATACCAAAACCAGACAAAGATGTCACAAAGAAAGAAAATTACAGGCCAATATCACTGATGAATGTAGATGCAAAAATCCTGAACAAAATACTAGCAAACAGAATCCAACAGCACATTAAAAGGATCATACACCATGATCAACTGGGGTTTATCCCAGGAATGCAAGGATTCCTCAATATACACAAATCAATCAATGTGATACACCATATTAAAAATAGATGGACCATGTGATCATCTCAATAGATGCAGAAAAAGCATTCAACAAAATTCCACACTTATTTATGATAAAAATCCTCCAGAGAGTAGGCATAGAGAGAACCTACCTCAACATAATAAAGGCCATATATGACAAACCCACAGCCAACATCATTCTCAATGGTGAAAAACTGAAACCATTTCCTCTAAGATCAGTAACAAGACAAAGTTGTCCACTCTCACCACTCTTACTCAACATAATTTTGGAAGTTTTAGCCACAGCAATCAGAGAATAAAAAGAAATAAAAGGAATCTAAATTGGAAAAGAAGTAAAGTTTTCACTGTTTGCTGATGACATGATACTATACATAGAGAATCCTAAAGACTCTACCAGAAAACTACTAGAGCTAATCAATGACTTTAGTAAAGTAGCAAGATACAAAATTAATGCACAGAAATCTCTCGCATTCCTATACACTAATGATGAAAAATCTGAAAGAAAAATTAAGAAAACACTCCCATGTACCATTGCAACAGAAAAGAATAAAACACCTAGGAATAAAATGAACTAAGGAGACAAAAGACCTGTATGCAGAAAACTGCAAGACACTGATGAAAGAAATTAAAGATGATACAAATAGATGGAGAGCTATACCATGTTCTTGGATTGGAAGACTCAACATTGTGAAAATGACTCTACTACCCAAAGCAATCTAAAGATTCAATGCAATCCCTATCAAACTACCAATGGACTTTTTCACAGAACTCGAGCAAAAATTTTCACAATTTGTATGAAAACGCAGAAGACCCCAAACAGCCAAAGCAATCTTGAGAAATAAAAACAGAGCTGGAGGAATTGGACTCCTGGACTTGAGACTGTACTACAAAACTACATTAATCAAGACAGTATTGTACTGGTACAAAAACAGAAATACAGATCAATGGAACAGGATAGAAAGCCCAGAGATAAACCCACACACATATGGTCACCTTATTTTTTATAAAAGAGGTAAGAATATACAATGGAGAAAAGACAGCCTCTTCAATAAGTGGTGCTGGGAAAACTGGACTGCTACATGTAAAAGAATGAAATTAGAACACTCCCTAACACCATACACAAAAATAAGCTCAAAATGGATTAAGACCTAAATGTAAGGCCAGACACTATAAAGCTCTTAGAGGAAAACATAGGCAGAACACTCTATGACATGAACCACAGCAAGATCCTTTTTGACCCACCTCCTAGAGAAATGGAAATAAAACCAAAAATAAACAAATGGGACCTAAGGAAACTTAAAAGCTTTTGCACAGCAAAGGAAACCATAAAAGAGACGAAAATACAACCCTCAGAATGGGAGAAAATATTTACCAATGAAGCAACTGACAATGGATTAATCTACTAGCAGCTAATGCAGCTCAATATCAAAAAAAAAACCAAACAACCCAATTCAAAAATGAGCAGAAGATCTAAATAGACATTTCTCCAAAGAAGATATACAGATTGCCAACAAACACATGAAAGAATGCTCAACATCACTAATCATTAGAGAAATGCAAATCAAAACTACAGTGAGGTTATCACCTCATACCAGTCAGAATGGCCATCATCAAAAAATCTAGAAACAATAAATGCTGGAGAGGGTGTGGAGAAAAGGGAACCCTCTTGCACTCTTGGTGGGAATGTAAATTGATACAGCCACTATGGAGAACAGTATGGAGGTTCCTCAAAAAACTAAAAATAGAACTACATTTTTTCTTCACCAGCAATCCCACTACTGGGCATGTACCACAATGTTCATTGCAGCTCTATTTACAATAGCCAGGACGTGGAAGCAACCTAAGTGTCCACTGACAGATGAATGGATAAAGAAGATGTGGCACATATATACAACGGAATATTACTCAGTCATAAAAAGAAACAAAATTGAGTTATTTGTAGTGAGGTGGATGGACCTAGAGTCTGTCATACAGAGTGAAGTAAGTCAGAAAGAGGAGAACAAATACCATATGCTAACACATATATATGGAATCTAAAAAAAAAAAAAAGTTTCTGAAGAACTTAGGGGCCGGAGAGGAATAAAGACGCAGATACAGAGAATGGACTTGAGGACACGGGGAGGGGGAAGGGTATGCTCGGACAAAGTGAGAGAGTGGTATGGAATTATATATACTACCAAATGTATAATAGCTAGAGGGAAGCAGCTGCATAATACAGGAGGATCAGCTCGGTGCTTTGTGACCACCCAGAGGGGTGGGATAGGGAGGGTGGGAGGGAGACGCAAGAGGAAAATGATATGGGGATATATGTATACATATAGCTGATTCACTTTGTTATAAAGCAGATAACACACCATTGTAAAGCAATTATACTCCAATAAAGATGTTAAAAAAACAAAAAAATAACATATATCCAAGCAGGAAATGTGCTAGACTTGGGAAATACCCAGCAAGGAGTTGTCTGCAGGCAGGTAGGGCCCTATTCTCCAATCAGGCTAAACAGTGGCTTTCAGCAATCCATTTGCCAATTCTGATTGAGATGAGTCTGCAAGGGGTCAAGACAACTTAAAGCCTAGCTACCATGATTACAAAAAGGCTAAAAGGCAGGGACAAAGTGCAGGAAATTTGTATAGAATAAGAAAACTTGATAGCCAAGGATGGTAAAAGGTAAAATGTGGTTGAGAACGAATTATTAGCTGTCGGGCTTAGATTCTTGGTTTGAATTGGAAACAACTGCAAAGAAGACTGCCCTATACAAATACAAGGCATCAGAGGCACTCCACACAGGCTGTTGTTGTGTTTTGTTCTGTAATTCCAAGTGGAAGCTCTGTTTAAGCATATTTGCTATAGGATAGGATCAGAGTGTTTGAGCTGGGAGGACACGGGAGATCACCTTGGACTCCTCCTGCCCCTCTCACCCCCAACAGGGCCACTCACATTTTACATTCAAAGAGTGATGGGCTTGCCCTCTGGCTGAGTAATTTTGCAGTTGAGATAAAGTATGTCGAAACCTGTAAGCTCAGTTCCTCTAGAGCTAGGCTACTATGGTTATTAAATGATCCAACTATGGAGCCAAAAAGGGCTGCCTGGTAATTCTGACACTGCCACTCATTATCTGTGTGAACTTGAGTAAGTCATTTAGCCTCAGTTACCTCACATGTAAGACGGAATTAATAATATTTGCCTCACAGATAGCTTTGAGTATTAAGTAAAATGTTATTCTAAAATTATTATTGTAAAATGTTTAGGACATTGCTTAGCACATAATATATTATTACTGTTAATCTTCTAACAACATAACAAATGTATGATGACCCAACTCACTGGTTCATCTGGTTTCCCAACACTCAGCCGGGTTCATTTGTCCTTAGTCAACTCCCTTTCTCGTTCCCCACAGAGGCACTTCCAAACCCTCATTATTCATCTTTTGAATCCCCCTATGTTCCTTCCACCTTATTCAAAGTTAAACTGACTTGAGATAAGACTGAATAAAATGATGCAAAATAATAAAACAAAACAAACAAAAAAAGGTCATGAAGAACCTAGGAGTAAGACAGAAATAAAGACACAGACCAACTAGAGAATGGACTTGAGGATATGGGGAGGGAGAAGGGTAAGCTGTGACAATGCGAGAGAGAGGCAAGGACATATATACACTACCAAACCTAAGGTAGATAGCTAGTGGGAAGCAGCCACATAGCACAGGGAGATCAGCTCGGTGCTTTGTGACCGCCTGGAGGGGTGGGATAGGGAGGGTGGGAGGGAGGGAGATGTAAGAGGGAAGAGATGTGGGAACATATGTATATGTATAACTGACTCACTTTGTTATAAAGCAGAAACTAACACACCACTGTAAAGCAATTATACTCCAATAAAGATGTAAAAAAAAACCACCCAAAATTTTAAAAAGTATATACTCACATTTTTAACTTTCTTGATGAACACTAACATGCCTATGTGGCAGGAAAGTAAGGGAAATCCTTAGAGACCAAAAACGGACAAGAAGGTACAAATGCAAAGCACTAAATGAAGTTTGAAGTGCACTGTAGCCTTTTGTCTCTATGATCCTGGGGGCTCAGAGCAGAGGTCTTCAAACCTCAGTGTATGCTTCCAGATTACACTAGGACTTTCTAGGTGATGTGGGCACAGACGGCAGCTTTAAACAAATCATTTTCACATTAACGTCCATCTGTACTTTTTCCTAAAATTCATCTGTCTGAGAATATTTCTGTGGTCAAAGTTTGCAGCAGCGTTGCTATTTCTAGTTTCCACTAGCAATAGCAAGTTTCTAGTTCCCACTCCCCCATCCCCCAAAAACGTTAAAAATCAAAAATTTAACCTAAATTTTATTGAATTACATTGTCTATGTATAAAAAAATCTGAAGTGGTTAAAAAAAAGGAAGATAAAAGAAATAGAAGAAAGAAAAAGAAAATAAAAGATTCAAAAAACAAACATTTTAAAAGAACAATTAAAAATAATCTTCTCTGCATAGTCTCTGTAATCAAAGAACTGCCTCAGCTACTTTTTTCACATGATTTTAAATAGAAGTCATTTTTTGACATATCAAAGTTATATCTTTGATTCCAAAAACAGATATCAGAGATAAGTTAGGTTAAACAATTATTGAAGCTTATACAAGGGTCATTTTCATTAAATTTTGGCAGTAGGTTAGTGGACACTGAAATATACACGTTATTTATACTTGGATGCTTATCCGCTCACTATCACTAGGCAACTAATTATATGCCTAATTATTTGTGCATTTCATGTACTTATTTGTTTTATATTAATCTACTTGGAATATGTTGAGAATTCTACTGTTAATAATGTACTCACCAACAATCATTAATGCCTGTTTTGTAAGCCCCAAATTTATTGGTAGACCATCTACTCGCTCTTCTTTGCTGTTAATTTCCATTGAAGCTTGCTTTATTCTAGCAATACGTGTCATTCATCTATGGGTACATGAATTAATTTTTAAGAGACCTATCCATCTCATTAAGTAATACATTTCCAGTAAAATTTATTTTTCATGTTTTAATCAATTATGTACTATTAATAATTATATAGTAATTTAATACAAAGAAACCTTGTTAACATTTAGAGCTTTATAGGAATTGAAAAATCCACTTCCATTTATAAATATAATTTACTTGAGAAATATGATAGAGCCACAAGAAAAGTTCATGCATAAAATATAGCATAATAGAATAAATTTCTTGTGTAGGAGATGCCATGCAAATATGAGTTGATGAAGGAAGGCACCTGGTTGACTGAAAATAATCCAAGGTACTTCATGCAAGATTGCTTGGTTCATGAGCTAAACTGGATTCTGTCCTTCTTTTCTCAGAAGGAGAGGCTATATTAAAAATGAGCTTCCAATGGGACCAGTGGCTTTTCCACCACTAGAGGGGTCTACAATTTCCCACTGACCTCAAGGCTTCCCGGTGATGAGCACCTGGTATTCCAAATAGTTTCTGTAAAATGCTGTCATTCAAATCCAGACTTGTAGGTGTGCAGGATATTCATGTGACTCTTCACTTATAAGATTGCTCTCACATTTTCCATAGCTTTAAGGAGAAAAATGGAGGAGAACGACCATCCACTGGAGTACAATCCATACTGCATGTCCAGCAGGGCACCCTGCCCTCTCATGGGACAATGGGAGCATAGGGGTTCATGCCTTCTCTTTGGCTGGCTTTAGCCTTGCTGGCTTTCCCCCAATAAAGTCTGTTGCTAACTTACACCATAGCTTGTAGAATCTTTGTACAACATGTGGGGCTACACATGGGACCATGTTAGCATAGAAAACAATGTAGGATTTATGAATGTTGAAATATAACATTACAATATATTTTATGTTGATAATAGTGGGTATTAACTTACTTAGGTTCTATTGAAAACATTTAAAAGAGTGAAGTAGGGCTTCCGCCTGCCGATGCTGGGGACGCGGGTTTGTGCCCCAGTCCGGGAAGATACCACATGCCACAGAGCAGCTGGGCCCGTGAGCCATGGCCGCTGAGCCTGCACGTCCGGAGCCTGTGCTCCGTAACGGGAGAGGCCACAACAGTGAGAGGCCCACATACCGAAAAAGAAAAAAAGAGTGAAGTAACAGTTTTATTCTGAAATTTCAATATTAATACACAAGAGGTTGTGTATTTCAAAACAATTTAAAATTTAGGTTGAAAAATTTTAGACATAATAGATCTACAACTTATCAAAATTCTTTTAGGTGCTATGAAAACAAAAATAACTCCTGATGACCAATAATCCAAATATTTAATTTTAACTGATCATGCAAGGCAGGAGGTATGGATATGAGAAGTTTATAAACAGAAACCTGCAGAAAGACAGAAAAGATTAAGGACCACACCTTCATTGAAAAGATGAATCAGAACAAACATGTGCCAAAAAGAAGACTCTAAGGTAACTTGCCTGACTTAGTTTTAATGGTGTGTGTAAAGAGTGTATCTTCTCTTGAATTTGTAACCACAGGCTACCTCTCATGTAATTTTGGGACTGAAATAATGCTACCAATGAAATCCCCAAATCTCCAAGCTGAGTACATTGCTGAAAGTGGTTCCAGGTTGGCAGTACTCTAGACACCCAGCAGAAGCAAACAGAAATACTCTCTAGAGGAGCATACTTTAAAACCAGTCTCAAAGAATTTTCTCTTATAAATCTCTAAGGAATGTGAGCTTCAATATGAAAAGTGTGAGATTTACATCATTATAATTGGAGTTTCAGAAAGAGATAAGAAGCATAAAAAAGTGGTAATATCCAAAGAGATAACTCTAAGAATGTTCCAGAATTGACAAGAGGCATCTATTGTCAAATTCAGGAAGCCCAAGATGCAAACTTTCAGTTATAAAATAAATGAGTCGCGGGTATGAAATGTACAGTGTAGGGAATATAGTCAATAATAATGTCATATCTTTGTATGGTGACAGATAGTAACTAGACATCATGGTGATCATTTTGTAATGTATAGAAATATCGAATCACTATGTTGTGCCCCATGAACTAACATAGTATTATAGGTCAATTATACTTCAAAAACAAACAAACTCACAGATAAAGAGATCAGAGTTTTGGTTATCAGAGGCATGCATGTTATATATGAATGTTAAAGAGAGTAAATCCTAAGAGTTCTTATCACAAGGAAAAAATATTTTTTCTATTTCTTTTATTTTGTATTGATATGAGGTGAGGGATGCTCACTAAACTTATTTATCATTGTATTAATCACATTATGATGTATGTAAGTGAAATAATTATGCTGTATACCTTAAACTTATACAGTGCTGTATGTCAATTATATCTCAATAAAACTGGAAGACAAAAACACATATCTCAGGAATATACTGTATGGGAAAGTGGGAAAAGAAAGAGATCCTAATAGAAAGCCTTAGATATGAAAAGGAATGGTGAGCAAATAAAATAACAGGGCTGTGACAAATTTAAACACACAATGGTTGAGTAAAACAATGATCATTTCTGATAACATAACAATAACCTAACCTAACCTAACCTAACCTAACAATCTTAGGTTAGATTCTCTCGTAAAAAGACGCTGGACACAATTTGAGTGCAAACTGGGAGGCAATCTCAGGAATCACTGGTAGTTTAACGGGGAACTGAGAAAGGGAAGAATATAAAGCTAATATACAGTTTGAGCAAGTAACTCGTGTGGTAACTGTGGTTCAATCCCTCTGGGGACCTTTGGGAGACTCCACAAAGCATGACTCAAAATCTATGCACCTGAGGTATAATTTAGATGAAGCATTTATCCAGTACTTGAGAGTCACCCTCAACTATTCAGCTGAGTACTGAGGTACATATATATGTGAGGAGAACTCTGAGGCTGGAGAAAGTACTACCTAAAGGTGATCACAAAGTGGTGGAACTAATTCCTTTTACCACCAGCCTGACAGGAAAAATCCGTGATTCACAGGGCATTTAGTAGACTACTAAGAATTGTCTTGACTCAGTACTAGGGAATATACAGTCCTAGACTGAGCACTGCCCTGGTCCCACCCAACAAATCATAAAAGCAAGACCCAGAAGTATCAAGCTTTTTCTAAGAAACTTAACAGCAACTCAAGAACAAATCCCAAGAATATTCACAGGAATACCCCATCAGAAAAGGTCAATTTCACATAGTCTGCCATGAAAACTTAATTATCTATTACTGCCTAAACAGTGTGACAAATTCAGTGGCTAAAAATGGTTTCTGTGCATCAGGAATCTGAGCGTGGATTGGCTAGGGACTCTATTTCAGGATCTTTCATAGGCTAAGAAGTTATCTGCCAGGTTCTGGTTATATTAAGGCTCAACTAAGAAACAACAGATTTCCAACCTCACATAGTTATTGGCATGATTCAATACAGTGCCTTGCAGGCAAATGTTGAACTGGTCGCCTTAGTTCCTCACTGTCTGTTGACCAGACGCTGCCCTCAATTTCTTGTCATATGGGCCTCTACAACATTGCAGTTTGCTTCTTCAAAGCATGCAAGCTAGCAAGGCAATATAGTCGGCTCGCAAGGTGGATGCTGCAACCTCTCATAACTTAAGTGACATTCTATCGCTTTTTCCATATTCTGTTTGTCAGAAGCTAGTCACATGGCCAGCACACACTCAGTGGGAGGGAAATATGAAAGAATGTGAGTTATGGAGGCAGAGATCTTTGGGAGTCATTTTAAGATCTGCCTACCACACAACCTAGACTTACCAAACATATAAAGGAGGAGGGAAGCATGATCAAACAAGAGGAAAGAAATCAGTCCATCAAAACCAACCCAGAACAGATGCAGTAGCAGAGAATGATGTTAAAACAGTTATTATAAAGGTACTACATATGTTCAGACATTTAGGTAGAGTGAAGAAAGATATTTGAAAAGACCAAATCTAAACTTCAAGAGAAGAAAACTGCAAGGTCTAAGATGAAAAATACATTGAGTGTATCAATGACAGACTAGGCAATGCAAAAGAAAAGTTTAGTTACTTTTAAGACATGACAGTAAGCAGTATCCAGAATGAAGCATAGACACAAAAAAATTTGAAAAAAGTGAATAGAGTACCAGTGAGCTGTGAGACAGAAAAAAAATGGATGGAATTTTTTGAAATGTGACAAAAACTCTATATCCACAGATCTGAGAATCTCAGCAAACTTCAACCAAGCAAATGACAAATTGTCAAAAAACAGTAAAGATACTGTATGTACAGACTAACAAAGATAAATATGACAACAGATGTCTTGTCAAAATCAAGAAATGCAAGGAAAAGACAGTAAAGCAGCATCTTTAAATTACTGAGAGATAAAACCTATCAATCTTGAATTTTATAACAGAAATTTTTCATAAATTATGCTGGTATAAATATTTTTACAGATATACAAAATCTGGACTTTCTAATATATATATCTAATAGTAAAATGTATGGCAAAATTGATGGGAGAAGAGAAAGGAAAGTATACTTTTTGAGATTCTCATACTACATATGAAGTGATATATGATCACTTAAAGGTAGACTGTGGTTAAGATCAAGATGTATGGTATAATCCAGATGTTGGCATATCCAGTCCATCACCTGATTTTACAAATAAAGTTTTATCAAATTACAGTTATGCCCATTCTTTACTATCTACGACTTCATTCATGCTATAGCAGCAGAGCTAAGTAGTTACGACAGAGTCTATAGGAGTGGAAAATGAGCATTTATGTACTATTTGGTCCTTTACAGAAAAAGTCTGCAATCACAGATATAAACACCAAATCAACCACTATAATAAAAAAGCCAAAGAGTTAAAACTGATAAATCAACAGAGGAGATAAACGGAATTATTTAAAATGCACTTATTTAAAGTCAGAAAAATATTAAAAAGGAAACAAAGAATAAATTGTGCAAACAGAAAACAAGAACAAGATGAGAGACTTAAATATTAAATCAATAATTCTATTAAATGTAAATGTTGTAGACTCATGATTCCAACCAAGGTGGAGCTCCAGAGATCATGTTTAGTTTCCTGCCTGAAACAAACAAAAAATGATCAAAATTCATGAAACAATGGATTGTTAGACACTGGATATTAAACAAAGGGCAAGAAACAAAGGAGGTGAGCCCTATGATTGCTACAGCTTATTGCTTAGAGAGACTTTCCACGTGCTGGCCCAAGGAAGGAAAACTAAAACAGAGCCTGGCAGATTCCAGAGCTAAGCATCCCAAGAGACCAAAATGAAAAGAGTTAGGCAGAACAAGAGTATTAGCTCCTAGAATTAACTGAGTTTGGTAAGGCTGCAGCATCTAAGATCAATTTACAAAGTCAATCATATTTCTATCTTATACTAATGAACAATCAGAAATTAAATTAAAAAATACTTATAAGAAATTAAATTAAAAATACTCAGAAATTAAATTTAAAAATACTTAAATTAAAATAATACATATTTTCATACATACAAAATATGAAATACATGGGAATAAATTTGACAAAAGATGTGCAAGGCTTGTTTACTGAAAAGTACAGGCATCACAGAGAGAAATTAAATAAGACCTAAATAAAGGGAGAGATGCATGCTCAGAGGTCAAAAACCTCAATATTATTAAGATGTTAATTCTCCAACTATCGACCTATAGATTCAAAGCAATTCTAATCAAAATTACAGAGGACATTTTTGAAAAATAAATTGACAAGCTTCTTTTAAATTTTACTTTGAAACGCAAAAGTCATAGACAACTAACCCAACTTTGAAAAAAACGAAAAATGTTGGAGCACTTAAAAAAAAGCTACCTTAGGAGGCTTCCGGGAAGATGGTGGAAGAGTAAGACGCGGAGATCACCTTCCTCCCCACAGATACACCAGAAATACATCTACACGTGGAACAACTACTACAGAACACCTACTGAACGCTGACAGAAGACCTCAGACCTCCCAAAAGGCAAGAAACCCCCCATGTACCTGGGTAGGGCAAAAAAAAAAAAAGAATAAACAGAGACACAAGGATAGGGACGGGGCCTGCACCAGTGGGAGGGAGCTGTGAAGGACGAAAGGTTTCCACACACTAGGAAGCGCCTTCGCGGGCAGAGACTGCGGGTGGCGGAGGGGGAAGCTTCGGAGCCGCGGAGGAGAGCGCAGCAACAGAGGTGTGGAGGGCAAAGTGGAGAGATTCCCGCACAGAGGATCAGGGCCAACCCGCACTCACCAGCCAGAGAGGCTTGTCTGCTCACCCGCCGGGGTGGGTGGGGCTGGAAGTTGAGTCTCAGGCTTCGGTGGGAGCGCCGGGAGAGGACTGCGGTTGGCAGCGTGAACACAGCCTGCAGGGGGTTAGTGCGCCATGGCTAGCCGGGAGGGAGTCCGGGGAAAAGTCTGGACCTGCCGAAGAGGCAAGAGACTTTTTCTTCCCACTTTCTTTCCTGGTGCGTGAGGAGAGGGGCATGAGATGCTAAAGCTGCTGCTGCCGCCACCAAGAAGCCTGTGTGCGAGCACAGGACACTATCCACACCCCGCTTCTGGGGAGCCTGTGCAACCCGCCACTGCCAGGGTCCCGGGATCCAGGGACAACTCCCCCAGGAGAATGCACGGCGAACCTCAGGCTGGTGCAACGTCACGCCAGCCTCTGCCGCTGCAGGCTTGACCCGCACTCCGTGCCCCTCCCTCGCCCCGGCCTGAGTGAGCCAGAGCCCCTGAATCAGCGTCTCCCTTAACCCCGTCCTGTCTGAGTGAAGAACGGACGACCTCCGGCGACCCACACGCAGAGGCGGGGCCAAATCCAAAGCTGAGCCCTGGGAGCTGTGAGACCAAAGAAGAGAAAGGGAAATCTCTCCCAGCAGCCTCAGAAGCAGTGGATTAAAGCTCCACAATCAGCTTAATGTACCCTGCATCTATGGAATACATGAATAGATAACGAATCATCCCAAATTAAGGAGGTGGACTTTGAGAGCAAAATTTATGATTTTTTCCCCTTTTCCTCTTTTTGTGAGTGTGTATGTGTATGCTTCTGTGTGAGATTTTGTCTGTATAGCTTTGCTTCCACCATTTGTCCTAGGGGTCTATCTGTCCGTTTTTTTTAAATTATTTTTTTCTTGATTATTTTTTATTTTAATAACTTTATTATATTTTATCTTAATTTATTTTATTTTACTTTATCTTCTTTCTTTCTTTTTTTCCTTCCTGCCCTCCTTCCTTCCTCCCTCCGTCCCTCCTCTTTCTTTCTTTCTTTCTCTTTCTTCTTTTTCTCCCTTTTATTCTGAGCCGTGTGGATGAAAGGCTCTTGGTGCTACAGCCAGGAGTCAGTGCTGTGCCTCTGAGGTGGGAGAGCCAACTTCAGGACACTGGTCCACAAGAGACCTCCCAGCTCCACATAATATCAAGCGATGAAAATCTCCCAGAGATCTCCATCTCAACACCAGCACCCAGCTTCACTCAATGATCAGCAAGCTACAGTGCTGGACATCCTATGCCAAACAACTAGCAAGACAGGAACACAACCCCACCCATTAGCAGAGAGACTGCCTAAAATCATAATAAGGCCACAGACACCCCAAAACACACCACCAGAGGTGGACCTGCCCACCAGAAAGACAAGATCCAGCCTCATCCACCACAACACAGGCACTAGTCCCCTCCACCAGGAAGGCTACACAACCCACTTAACCAAACTTAGCCACTGGGGACAGACACCAAAAACAACGGGAACTATGAACCTGCAGCCTGCAGAAAGGAGACCCCAAACACAGTAAGATAAGCAAAATGATAAGACAGAGAAACACACAGAAGATGAAGGAGCAAGATAAAAACCCACCAGACCTAACAAATGAAGAGGAAATAGGCAGTCTACCTGATAAAGAATTCAGAATAATGATAGTAAAGATGATCCAAAATCTTGGAAACAGAATAGAAAAAATGCAACAAACATTTAACAAGGACCTAGAAGAACTAAAGATGAAACAAACAACGATGAACAACACAATAAATGAAATTAAAAATACTCTAGATGGGATCAATAGCAGAATAACTGAGGCAGAAGAACGGATAAGTGACCTGGAAGATAAAATAGTGGAAATAACTACTGCAGAGAAGAATAAAGAAAAAAGAATGAAAAGAACTGAGGACAGTCTGAGAGACCTCTGGGACAACACTAAACGCACCAACATTCGAATTATAGGGGTTCCAGAAGAAGAAGAGAAAAAGAAAGGGACTGAGAAAATATTTGAAGAGATTATAGTTGAAAACTTCCCTAATATGGGAAAGGAAATAGTTAATCAAGTCCATGAAGCACAGAGAGTCCCATACAGGATAAATCCAAGGAGAAATACACCAAGACACATATTAATCAAACTGTCAAAAATTAAATACAACGAAAACATATTAAAAGCAGCAAGGGAAAAACAAGTAACACACAAGGGAATCCCCATAAAGTTAACAGCTGATCTTTCAGCAGAAACTCTGCAAGCCAGAAGGGACTGGCAGGACATATTTAAAGTGATGAAGGAGACAAAACTACAACCAAGCCTACTCTACCCAGCAAGGATCTCATTCAGATTCGATGGAGAAATTAAAACCTTTACAGACAAGCAAAAGCTGAGAGAGGTCAGCACCACCAAACCAACTTTACAACAACTGCTAAAGGAACTTCTCTAGGCAAGAAACACAAGAGAAGGAAAAGACCTACAATAACGAACCCAAAACAATTAAGAAAATGGTAATAGGAACATACATATCGATAATTACCTTAAATGTAAATGGACTAAATGCTCCCAGCAAAAGACATAGATTGGCTGAATGGATACAAAAACAAGACCCATATATTGGCTGTCTACAAGAGACCCACTTCAGACCTAGAGAAACATACAGACTGAAAGTAAGGGGATGGAAAAAGATATTTTAGGCAAATGGAAACCAAAGAAAGCTGGAGTAGCAATTCTCATATCAGACATAACAGACTTTAAAATGAAGACTATTAGAAGACACAAAGAAGGACACTACATAATGTTCAAGGAATCGATCCAACAAGAAGATATAACAATTGTAAATATTTATGCACCCAACATAGGAGCACCTCAATACATAAGGCAAATACTAAAAGCCATAAAAGGGGAAACTGACAGTAACACATTCATAGTAGGGGACTTTAACACCCCACTCTCACCAATGGACAGATCCAAAATGAAAATAAATAAGGAAACACAAGCTTTAAATGATACATTAAACACAATGGACTTAATTGATATTTATAGGATATTCCACCCCAAAACAACAGAATACACATTTTTCTCAAGTGCTCATGGGACATTCTCCAGGATAGATCACATCTTGGGTCACAAATCAAGCCTTGGTAAATTTAAGAAAATTGAAATTGTATCAAGTATCTTTTCCAACCACAACGCTATGAGACTAGATATCAATTACAGGAAATGATCTGTAAAAAATACAAACACATGGAGGCTAAACAATACACTACTTAATAACGAAGTGATCACTGAAGAAATCAAAGAGAAAATCTAAAAATACCTAGAAACAAATGACAATGGAGAAACGACAACCCAAAATCTATGGGATGCGGCAAAAGCAGTTCTAAGAGGGAAGTTTATAGCAATACAATCCTACCTTAAGAAACAGAAAACATCTTGAATAAACAACCTAACCTTGCACCTAAAGCAATTAGAGAAAGAAGAACAAAAAAACCCCAAAGTTAGTAGAAGGAAAGAAGTCATAAAAATCAGATCAGAAATAAATGAAAAAGAGATGAAGGAAATGATAGCAAAGATCAATAAAACTAAAAGCTGGTTCTTTTGAGAAGATAAACAAAATTGATAAACCACTAGCCAGACTCAGCAAGAAAAAAAGGGAGAAGACTCAAATCAATAGAATTAGAAATGAAAAAGGAGAAGTAACAACTGACACTGCAGAAATACAAAAGATCATGAGAGATTACTACAAGCAACTCTATGCCAATAATATGGACAATCTGGAAGAAATGGACAAATTGTTAGAAATGCACAATCTGCCAAGACTGAATCAGGAAGAAATAGAAAATATGAACAGACCAATCACAAGCACTGAAATAGAAACTGTGATTAAAACTCTTCCAACAAACAAAAGCCCAGGACCAGATGGCTTCACAGGCGAATTCTATCAAACATTTAGAGAAGAGCTAACACCTATCCTTCTTAAACTCTTCCAAAATATAGCAGAGGGAGGAACACTGCCAAACTCCTTCTACGAGGCCACCATCACCCTGATACCAAAACCGGACAAAGACGTCACAAAGAAAGAAAACTACAGGCCAATATCACTGATGAACATAGATGCAAAAATCCTCAACAAAATACTAGCAAACAGAATCCAACAGCACATTAAACGGATCATACATCATGATCAAGTGGGGTTTATTCCAGGAATGCAAGGATTCTTCAATATACGCAAATCAATCAACGTGATACACCATATTAACAAATTGAAGGAGAAAAACCATACAATCATCTCAATAGATGCAGAGAAAGCTTTCGACAAAATTCAACACCCATTTATGATAAAAACCCTGCAGAAAGTAGGCATCGAGGGAACTTTCCTCAACATAATAAAGGCCATATATGACAAACCCACAGCCAACATCATCCTCAATGGTGAAAAACTGAAAGCATTTCCACGAAGATCAGGAAAAACGACAAGGTTGCCCACTCTCACCACTCTTATTCAACATAGTTTTGCAAGTTTTAGCCACAGCAATCAGAGAAGAAAAGGAAATAAAAGGAATCCAAATTGGAAAAGAAGTAAATCTGTCACTGTTTGCAGATGACATGATACTATACATAGAGAATCCTAAAGATGCTACCAGAAAACTACTAGAGCTAATCAATGAATTTGGTGAAGAGAAATCTCTCGCACTTCTATACACTAATGATGAAAAATCTGAAAGTGAAATCAAGAAAACACTCCCATTTACCATTGCAACAAAAAGAATAAAATACCTAGGAATAAACCTACCTAAGGAGACAAAAGACCTGTATGCAGAAAATTATAAGACACTGATGAAAGAAATTAAAGATGATACAAATAGATGGAGAGATACAATGTTTCTGGATTGGAAGAATCAACATTGTGAAAATGACTCTACTACCCAAAGCAATCTACAGATTCAATGCAATCCCTATCAAACTACCACTGGCAGTTTTCACAGAACTAGAACAAAAAATTTCACAATTTGTATGGAAACACAAAAGACCCCGAATAGCCAAAGTAATCTTGAGAACGAAAAACGGAGGTGGAGGTATCAGGCTCCCTGACTTCAGACTATACTACAAAGCTACAGTAATCAAGACAGTATGGTACTGGCACAAAAACATAAAGATAGATCAATGGAACAGGATAGAGAGCCCAGAGATAAACCCACGCACATATGGTCACCTTATCTTTGATAAAGGAGGCAGAAATGTACAGTGGAGAAAGGACAGCCTCTTCAATAAGTGGTGCTGGGAAAACTGGACAGGTACATGTAAAAGTATGAGATTAGACCACTCCCTAACACCATACACAAAAATAAGCTCAAAATGGATTAAAGACCTAAATTTAAGGCCAGAAACTATCAAACTCTTATAGGAAAACACAGGCAGAACACTCTATGACATAAATCACAGCAAGATCTTTTTTGACCCACCTCCTAGAGAAATGGAAATAAAAACAAAACAAATGGGACCTAATGATACTTCAAAGCTTTTGCACAGCAAAGGAAACCATAAACAAGACCAAAGACAACCTTCAGAATGGGAGAAAACATTTGCAAATGAAGCAACTGACAAAGTATTAAAATCCAAAATTTATAAGCAGCTCATGCAGCTCAATAACAAAAAAACAAGCAACCCAATCCAAAAATGGGCAGAAGACCTAAATAGACAGTTCTCCAAAGAAGATATACAGACTGCTAACAAACACATGAAAGAATGCTCATCATTAATCATTAGTGAAATGCAAATCAAAACTACAATGAGTATCATTTCACACCAGTCAGAATGGCCATCATCAAAAACTCTAGAAACAATAAATGCTGTAGAGGGTGTGGAGAAAAGGGAACCCTCCTGCACTGTTGGTGGGAATGTAAATTGATACAGCCACTGTAGAGAACAGTATAGAGGTTCCTTGAAAAACTACAAATAGAACTACCATAAGACCCAGCAATCCCACTACTGGGCATACACCCTGAGAAAACCATAATTCAAAAAGAGTCATGTACAAAAATGTTCATCGCAGCTCTATTTACAATAGCCCGGAGATGGAAACAACCTAAGTGTCCATCATCGGATGAATGGATAAAGAAGATGTGGCACACATATACAATGGAATATTACTCAGCCATAAAAAGAAATGACATTGAGCTATTTGTAATGAGGTGGATAGACCTAGAGTCTGTCATACAGAGTGAAGTAAGTCATAAAGAGAAAGACAAATACCATATGCTAACACATATATGGAATTTAAGAAAAAAAATGTCATGAAGAACCTAGGGGTAAGACAGGAATAAAGACACAGACCTACTAGAGAATGGACTTAAGGATATGGGGAGTGGGAAGGGTAAGCTGTGACAGAGCGAGAGAGAGGCATGGACATATATACACTACCAAACATAAGGTAGATAGCTAGTGGGAAGCAGCCGCATAGCACAGGGAGATCAGCTCGGTGCTTTGTGACCGCCTGGAGGGGTGGGGTAGGGAGGGTGGGAGGGAGGGAGATGCAAGAGGGAAGAGATATGGGAACATATGTATATGTATAACTGATTCACTTTGTTATAAAGCAGAAACTAACACACCATTGTAAAGCACATACTTTATACTCCAATAAAGATGTAAAAAATAAATAAATAAAGGCTATTCCCATCCAAAAAAAAAAAAAAAGCTACCTTATCTCAACAGTTATAAAGCTATGGTAATAAAAATTGTGTGGGTCACATATTAAAAGAAACATCAATGGAACAGAATAGAACTATATATAAAAGTCAGCTGATTGAGAAAGATGTGAAATTGATTCAATGGGAAAGATAATCCAATCAAATTATTTTGACCTGTGCAAAACAAAACTTCCATAATTACCTCTTTCACACAAATACAGAAACTGACTCATAATCAATCACAGGACTCTATATAAGATTTTAAAACTACAAAATTTCTAGGAGAGAATACAAGAACAAATCTTAGAAACCTTAGGTTTGGAAAAGATTTCTTAAATATATACCAAAAAGATTGGATTTATAAAAGAAAAATTCAGTAGATTGTTAATCAAAAAAAAATTTTTTTTGCTCTTCAAAAGAGACCACTAAAAAAATAAGAAGACAAGCCACAACCTCAAAGAAAATATTTGCAAAACTCATATATGACATAGGATTTGTATCAAGAATATATGAAGAGGTCTTATAATTGAGTAATTAGAAAATAAACACAATAAAAATAAATAGGCACAGAATTTGAGTAGGTATTTCACCAAGGAAATTATATGGAAGGTGCTATGGACTGAACTGTGTCCCCTACAAAATTCATGTTGAAGCCTTAACTCCCAATGTGGCTCTATTTGGAATAAGGAAATAACTAAGGTTAAATTAGATCATAAAATGGAACCCTGATCTATTAGAATTAGTGTTCTTTTTTTAAGAGGAGAACAGAGAGCTCACTCCCTCTCTCCCTGCTATGTGAGGACACAGCAAAAGGTAATTTTCTGCACCCCAAGAAGAGAGCTCTCACTGGACACCAAATCAGTTGGCACCTTGATCTTGGACTTCCCAATTTCCAGAACTATGAAAAATAAATTCCTGTTGTTTAAGCCACCTGGTCTATGATGTCTTGTTATGACTGCCCAAGCAGACTAAGACAGAGGGAAAATAAGCACAACAAGACATATTTAACATCATTTGTCATTAAGGAAATAAAACTGCAAGAGATATGAGTACACACACCAAAATGGCTCAAATTAAAAACACTGACCTGACCAAGTGTAAAAAATGTTGTGGAGTAACTAGTAACTAGTCTCAAGCCTGCTAGGTTAACTCTTTCCTGCACATAGCCCAAACCAAAGAACTTGAAAAATCAATGACTTAGTGAATTTTACCTATAAGGGCTTGCATGTATTAATGTGTTTCTACTGTAAGTCAATGTTATTACTTCATAAAATTTTGACTTTAAGTATGTTAATTTACTACCTTAATTTATCACACTCAAAATTTTACTCTTTCGACCAACAGAGATAAAAGCAAATTAAAAATGACAGATATTCAAAAGTGCATTTATCTTTTTATGGGAATTTGATATTATTTTTGTATTTATAGTGGAATTTTTAGTATTCATTCTAGAATTTGCAGTTCCCAAACAAACTCAGAAATCTTCAAGGACTTCTGAGTCACACAAAGCTTTTTTTCCTTTTTTTAAAAAAAAAATGTATTTTATTGAAGTATAGTTGATTTACAATGTTGTGTTAATTTCTACTGTACAGCAAAGTGACTCTGGTATGTATGTATGTATGTATGTGTGTGTGTATATATATATATATATATATATATATACACACATTCTTTTTTATATTCTTTTCCATTATGGGTTATCTCAGGATATTGGATATAGTTCCCTGTGCTATACAGTAGGACCTTGTTTATCCATTCTATATATAATATTGCAGTTTGCATCTGCTAATCCCAAACTCCCAGTTCATCCCTCCCCCCCTCACCCTCTGCCTTGGCAACCACGAGTCTGTTCTCTATGTCTGTGTGACTCACACAAATCTTGACAGTACTCAACATCCATAACCTGTCCTTCCCAAAACTTTTCTCTCATTTATCTTATGATACAGAACAAATATTTTTGAATATGAGGCAATTTATATCTACCTATTAGAGTGTACCATATGCTTCTTGAAATATTTCTTTGCATATGATTTTTATTTTTTCCCTAGCAGTTACTAAAATTCCAGAAATTTTAATGTATTTCCCTCCCCAATCTTAAGAATCACCCCAAGTAAGAAATGTTTCCATTTTGTTTCTCCAAAGTATGGGTTCATAGTAAAGCCTTAGGATGCTTAAATGTCTTCACATGTAATCCTGCTCACACTTCCCAATCCAGATGGTCATATCTTCACATTTAATGAGAAAAATGGTGATGTTTAAGTATTGGGTATGTCAGAGAATTACTTTGTGGAGAGAAATACAATTTCTCTTAAAGTGGCAGGTAAAAATAGAAAGCATGGCATTTATCAATCACAATAACAATCACTGAACTTTAGAAAATGAAACAAGGGGACAGACAAAGCTCTTAAAATAAATAAAAATATATAAACTATTTAGAAGTAATTGAACAAACTATGTATGCAGGTGCTTTTGGAATTCAATCAAATACTATTTTTTTTAAACAGTTGTTAAGTATTTGAATAACTAGAATTAGGTGGATGTTGGGGCAACCTCATAGAAGTGTATAATGGTTAAGCATCTTCTTAAGGTAATTTATTTTTTGAGAAAATTTTGCATTGTGGAAGCATAGAAATATTTATAGTCTTTTAAATCAGGGACTGCTCACTTACTGACAGTGAGTCAACTTCAAAGATTTTTTTTCTTTGTCATTAACGACTTTGGGGATGGCTGAAGGCCATTAAAATAGTCACATTTTAAATCCCTGGTAGGCTTTCTAATTACCTCTGCTCTCTCAATTGCTGCGGTTTTAAAACATATTGTATTTCCTTCACTTTTACAGAGCTGTCATAAAACAATGTGTCCATGTCTAAAATGCAGTAATGAAGGGGTAGATCAGTGGCCATAAGCAATTTGGAATTCCACAGTAATTTACAGTCATATAACTGAGCCATTTGAATTGGATCTTTCGAACTAATGCTATAGCTATCTTATTATATGGTTCCAAATAATGTGACAGGCTATCATTTGTCTCAATAAATTGTTGGCAATTATGACTGACAAGCAGATTAGAATAAAGCCAGAAGCAGAAATATCTAATAAACAAGGACTACTACTTATGAATATAATTGTGCAGTTTTCAGTTTCCAGTAACCCAAGGACTAGAATAACAGACCCAGGAGTGTGGTAAGAAGTTCATCATAAAAGCTGTCATTTTGTTATTGCATCTGGAGGTACAACCCAATTTTTTCAATGATAATATCTCTATGCAGTATGAAATGTTGTATAATAAAAATAATAAATCGCACTGTTATCTTTGTATCACTGGGTCACTTAGCAAGAAATAAAACCAGAGAAGCCTAAGTAAAGAGTAGAAACCGTATTGTTCCAAAAGTCAGAATAATTTCCTTCATTCTGTTTAAACTGCTCATATAAAAATAAAGTTGATTTGTATTATGATCATAAACTTCCCTTAAAGAAGAGATTAAAGCTATGCTGAGGCTGCTTGTTTGAGCATATGCAATGCCTTGCTTAATATACAAATATTTCATTTCTTGACTAAATTCACATTTTTTCATCATTACCTGTGATGTTTTCTCCTTCTGAAGATGACTTTGAAAAGGCTAGTAAACTCAAAAATCAATGTAGCACTTTCACTAATAACTCCTCAAAACATGCTTAGAGCTATTAATCATTTACAGAAAAACTTCTGAAGCCTAAGTATCATGTATTCCAAATTTCATAATACATTAAATAATATGAATACATGTCATGTACATATTGTGTGTAGCCTAGAAAAGATTAAAAATTCACTTTCAATGATTATTGGTAATGAAAATGAGCATAATAATAAATGTAATATGTTTGTGGCACTTTTTACAATAGTTCTCAAATAATATGTTGTTTAATATCTACTCTCCCATTAGACTGCAAGTTTTATGAGTGCGTTCGAACTGTGTGCCCTTCTTCACCGCAATACCCTCATTGCATGACACTGTATGACAGTGTCTGTTATCAATGTTCTCAATAATATTTATTGAATTACCTAAGAAATAGTCACTCTTCCATAAGGAAGCCTCATTTATGAGTAAGCTGATCACTCGGTTTCACCTCTTGGTTCTCAGACCATACTCTACACTATTTGTGAACAGAGCATAATATGGTTGTTAACTTACAATGTGCAGAAATTATACAGGGTCAGATAATTGCTGAGAATTCACAAGGTATACTCACATAGGCTTCACTAACGGTAAAAGATGTGCAACAACATAAGAAAGAAAGTGCAGGCAAACACAGAAAAGCTGAAAAACTTCCAGGCATTGTTCCCTGGGTCCTTTGCACAGAATGCACTTCAGTCTTGCGAGTTTGAACTACCTAGATACGTACAAGTGATTTTGTTCTCAGGAAACTCAAGGTGTGAGTTTACCAAGGGGTATTGTACTGCACTGGTCTGTGTAACAAGTTAAATCAGGTGCAAACTACCCTTCAGTAAAATTTTATAAACAATGTAAGTAATCTAGTACAGGATGCCTCAGGGGACTTTCAGATTTTAAACAAATCATTATAAATCACTAACTGCTACATTTCATCCTTATTTTGGCCAACAAATGCCATGGCTCCAGGCATCCTTGGAGATAAGCATAGATCCAACAAGGACTAGCTTCCTTGCACCAGGTGTACACCACATCCTGAAGGATAGCTTCCCATGCTGGCAGTGTCGTCTTCAAGCTGGTACTTCAAAGGCACCTTCAAAAGTCTGTTTCATTACTCAAATAGTCTGGCAGCTCCTGGACTGTGTAGTATTTAATAGGACAATTGGGTCCCATGGTCATAGATGCACACTCTACTTTATTTGCTGTAAAACAAATGTGTGCTCCCTTGGTCCACATGGTTTTATATGGTGCTCCATTTCAGTGAATAAGATACTCTGTAAGTTCTCAAATAGTGTGCCTATTTAACATCCTTTAAATTCTTCTCAGATAAATTTGACTTGAGTTTTTCTTGTTTTCAAAGTCTGTAGTCACATATTTAGATAATTTTTTGCTTTTGTCTTACTGGCCATTAATCTTATACTATATGGATCTTATTCATTTAATGCCAAGAGAAAAACTTTCTCTTATTTATATAATTTCATTACAATGTCCCTTATTGAAAGACATTTTCAAATTCATTCGGAGAGAAAAGTTTCATTTCCAATATATGGCCTACCTTTCTCAACAGAAATCATCTAAATATATTCTTTGATTTCTTAATTACCAGGAAGTAAGATACTGTAAGTTTTTCTTTGACTTGTCTGTGCCAGAACTATCTCTCTAATCTATATCACACATCTTTCCGCCTCACTCCTTTAGCTTTAGCCACAGTGGAAACACCAAGCTATTCCGTGGGCTTTGCACTTGCTCTTGCCTCTAGTTGGAACGTTCTTTCTCACATATTTGCCTAACTTGGTCCCTGATTTCATTCAGGCCTCTGCTGGAAGGCTCCCTCCTTAGAAAGAGACTTCCTGATAATCCTGTCTGAAATATAATATTGCTATCATTCCTCAACCCCTTACTTTGCTACTTTTTAAAATTGACATTGTTTTGGACAGGGTTCCCATGACCAACAATTCATTCAGTAATTTGCTGCAAGGCCTTGCAGGACTGGAAGTAGTCATTCTCAAGGTTATAGTTTATTACATTAAAAGTTTACAGAGCAGGTTCAACAAGGAAAAATGATGAATCAGGTGGTGTCTGGAGGAGATCAGGTGCAGGCTTCTGAAGTTTGCTCCCTTAGGGATCATACAAGATACACTTATTCCTCTAGCAATGAACTGAAACAACACACATGAGACGTTTCTGTCCAGGGATGCCAGCTTGAGCCTCAGAATCCAGGCTTCATATAGAGGGCTGCTCACACAGGCACATAGCACTTGTGCAAGCAGCCAGCCATAATTACTGAAATTCCAGACCCAGGAGGAAAGCAAGAGTCCACCATATATCATATTGCTTCCACAAAAAAAGCTGGTACAGTACGGTTCAGTGCCACAGGCACTGAAAACCACCTTACCAATTGGTAGCACAGGGACTTTTCCAAAGGTTAAGTTCCCAGGGCCAGCCAGGGGTCACCCACACAAGCAAGCTCTCGTGAAGTTAGAAGAGGGGAGCAACATCAGGTCCACTACATTAACTCTTCTCTGGTGAGGAACTTTATCACCACTTGACCTATTATATGTGTATTAGTTTATTAGTTTAAATGTCTACCTCTCCTGCTAGACTCTAAACTCCATGAGGACAGGGACTTTGTCTCTTTTGTTCAACACCATTATCTCTTACGTTTAGGACAGTGAGTGGTATAGAGGAGTCATTTCAAAGTACTTATTAAATGCAAAAAAGGAATGAACACTCATTGACCTCAGCTTGGTAGGATATATAATATGAAAGACGAAAAAGGGATAAAGATATTGCAGAAGAAGGGGATGTTGGGAGTGATGATTTTATACGTATTGGAAAAGAGATGTGAGTACTTGTGCCTCATTTTGCTCCAAAAAAATAAAGTGAAAATTCAATGCCAGGAAGTAACCTAAACAAAGTAGGTAACAATAATGAAATGTTAGGAAATGGGAGGTGATTATTAGAAGAAAAGGGAACAGCTGTTCACCATATTTTCTGAAATGAGAAAATGGGCTTTAATTTCAAGTTAAATTCATATATGACAAAAGAAAAATGGTTAGGGATGTCAGGGAGCTAAAGTACTTACAGTGAGAGGCTTGAAATCTTTATAGAAACCATTACAGAAAGAAAATATCACTTTTTATCCTGGGGTCTTTAGCTCTGATTTTACCACATTATGGAGTAGACTAACTGATGCTTTTCAAGACCTCTTCAGATCAGAGATTACTGAAATATTCCCATTCTGTCTTCCAACAGTGGCTGTATATATGATAAATATTATTCAGGAATGCATAAGGCATAAAGAAGCATAAAATGCATAGTTCCTCATAGTTTGAGATAAAAAGCAATTTTGAAATTTTGCACAGATATTTCTTTGCTTTTTCAAACTCTGATGTTAATTTATGCTTACTGAAACAAAATACGATGTCTTTGCTGAATCTTGAGTTTAAGGATGTGAGGTGTAAATGATGGAAGAAACTAAATGAAGTAAAATAAGGGATAAAGAAAACTGATGTGCATCTCACAAAAAGTCACATAATTAAAAAAATAAAAAATGATAAATTGCAAATATTGGAAGAAAATAACCTTTATAATTATTGTAGTTGAAAAATAGGACACATGCTATTATATGGATAATTTAGATGTGTTCCATAAATATTATTGATATTGCTATCTATATTTTTTTTTGTAAAAGTAATCTCAGTGAATTTTACCAAGAACTGTTTGATATAACCTACACTTAAAGAAGATAACAATAAAAAGCAGTTTTTAAGGCATCTTAAGAATGTCGAGATTTTATCTACCTGTGTGGATTCTTCTAAAAGTTATTAAAAAACAAAAGAAAAACTGTAAACCTTTCACAAAAGTGCACATTAGAGGTGGGTGATAAAAAGCAAAAATCCCTGAGCTGTTTTGAAGACATCCCTCATACCTAAACACAATGAAGCAGAACAAATGAACTTTCAGCCTTTCCTTGGAAAGAATGAATGATCAGCGATAAGCAACATTTCACAGGAAATACCTTAGTAAGAGAACAGAGAATGCAAGTCTCCTATAGCCCTCAAACATTCACTCCTCAACACCTTTCATCCATTATGCCTCCTGTTTCACTCCCTTTAATTGCAAGCACAAGTTAAACTCTTTTCCTTAAAAAATAGTCCAGAGTCTAGGAACACACAAAGAGAATAAATATAGATTCCTCAAATTAACAGAATAAAAACTTCCCTTTATCCTGTCCAAAGTTGAATATTTTATAAAGACAGTGGTAATTAGGATTGGTGGTGTGTACTTTGTGGGTATGGGCTGTCTCTTAAATGTCAATCTGATTGAAAGTGCTGATTTATAAATACATGAAAAGGTATAATGCACATTTTATGCTGTCAAACTAATTAAACCTTGTGGCCACAAGGACTGGTCCTGGTCAGTCTGGGGATAAAACGTGGTCAAGAAAAATAACTTGACTAATTAGAAAAAATCATTACACGTATTTGCATGCTCCTGGAACAAAAGATGCTGTTCTAGGAAAGAAGTTGTATAGAGATGATGTGGAAAACCCACATTCCCTTCATTTTGATCATTAATAAACACTATTGGGCATCTCATGAGAATAAAGATTTGCCTACTGGCCTGATTCTGAGGATAATTAAATTCTGCATACCTAAAATTGCTCTCTGATTCCAGCTTGGAGAAGTCATTTCTTTTCTATTATGTACTGCTGTTCTAGGCTCTGTAACTCTAGTCGTTCAGCTCAGAGATAATTGCCTTTCAGTGGTGGGCAAAGTATTATTATGCTTCATATGCTACATAGTAAAACACTTTTATATGAAAATTTTTATCATTAATATAGATATTTTGTTCTATTTTCTAGAATGATATAGTTGAGAATATGTATTTACTACATCTTGAGGAAACAAAAATCAGCTAAATTTGCAACATGGTAAATATTTTATAACTCTCATATATATTTGATATAACCAAAATAAGTTATGTGAACAACCACATCAAATATAAATCATTTCCCTAAGAATTTAATATATTAATCAATTGCATTACATTTTTTGATAGGAGTGTTTAATATCAGATTCTCATCCTTCAGACATCACTGGTGTAGAATCTAGTTCACAGCAGCATCCTTGTTTTCTTCCTTAATTCAAACCAAGACTGATTTGAAGAGAGAAACCAGTTTTTCCTCCCAACAGCCCTCTTTCTCATTTCTATTTAAAGCAGAAACTATTACTCTCAGCAAAGTTAAAGCAAATGAGTAATGAGAAGAGTCTGGAAAGGCTGTTTCTTTGTGCTTGCAGTTCGTTATTAGCGCCTCGTCTGCCATTCCACCTTGTCTGGCATATGTTGCTATATGCCAGTATCTAGTTATGATGCTCCCCTGCCTGAAGTCTTTGGCATTATTGAGAGTGAAGTGTAAGTCTGAACATTCTAGCATCACGCAGTTAATTGACCAGGTGCATCTCATTAGAATGATTGGCAGATACATGATGGAGCATTGGTGGGAACAGTGGTAACTGAGAAGTCCAGCCACCTAAACAACAGAGCAAGTTCTCCTATCTTCACCACTTTTCTCTTATCATCCAAGAGCTGTGCTGAGCAGACCACTGACATGTCTGCCTCCTGATGGAAGCATATACTGAATATCCGGGTTTAAAATCCAAAAATGGTATAAAGTTTGGTTTATATAATTAAATGGAAGCTTTGTGATTATACTTGCTATTCTCCCCAAGAGTATTACCCCCATGCTACTGAAAGTCTGATAAAGTACCACGGCATGAAATTACACTATGTTCTTAATTCCACAAATGTATGTGTTGCCTAGTTTCAATTCCATTTTGCTTTGAAATTCAGTTTCATCTAAATCATAGGTTAAAGGGGACATTGAAAAGCAGTTTTATTATATTTCTAAGTTTCCAACAAAGTTAATGAAGCTCGATACTTCAGTTTGAAAATGAAGGAAAAAAAGTATGTTATTGTAGTTTCATTTTTAAACTGCTGCATAGAGCCAGGAGAAATTATTATAATATCCACATCCTATACACAAACACATACTAATTTTATGAAATTCCTTCCTTTAAAAAATTTTTAATATACATTTTGTTAGTACCTACCATCTAGGGACAAAGCAGTCTTGAATGCAAAATGCCTTGTAGAATAAGATGCAGGTTCTTAAAAAATTTATTCAGAATAGCAAATAATTTTACTCTGCTACTTTTATTCAAATTTCTAATGAGGTTTCTGGGGATATCTACTTTCTTACATTTATGGTAAAAACATATTTGCACTTAATGTAACCATGATTTTTTAAAAATCAGAAAATTCGGGCTTCCCTGGTGGCGCAGTGGTTGAGAGTCCGCCTGCCGATGCAGGGGACACGGGTTCGTGCCCCGGTCTGGGAAGATCCCACATGCCGCGGAGCGGCTGGGCCCGTGAGCCATGGCCGCTGAGCCTGCGCGTCCCGAGCCTCTGCTCCGCAACGGGAGAGGCCACGACAGTGAGAGGCCCGTGTACCACAAATACAGGGAGAAAAAAAAATCAGAAAATTCATGTACATATTGTTAGTGTTTCACAATATGAATTGGAAATAAGTAAGAGCAGCTTATACTCAAATTTCACCACCTCTTTATGGACAACTTTGAAGACAGTAGGATTCAGAAGGGTATTCATTAAAACTATCCATCACATTCAAAACCCTTGATTTACACAGTGCTAGTTTCCAGAACAAAGAAATCACAAAGGGGATGAACATTTCACATGCTCTATTTATCAGCTGAGTGAGGGCCTTAAATATCATGATTTTGTCAGTAAAACACGAGAAGATGCTCTCCTGAGTTCTGTTCCTGCTCATCTAGATGTCAACAAAATACTAGAATTATCATTATGAGTCTCTGACAACTATTATAAATGAACCAGAATTTGGAATCACAATGGTAAAGTTTTTTCACAGGATCTACTCAAGTTGATGCCCAAATCAACATATATACCTTATTTTATTCTCACTGGTATAAGACAGCAGAATGAGACAGGTATCCAAAAGGTCAACCATATTGTTTCTTGAGTTTTAGAAACTATACTGAGTTTTTGAGTAATTTTGGATGCCCAGTAGGTTTTTAAACTTAGGTGATTTAACCAATAAAACATTGGTGGTCAGGTTTGTTCATGTGAACTTGGACAGATATTATTTTTGCTGAAACATATTACCATTTTATTTCCCTAAAGAAACCTCTAACATAGTCTGAATTACAAATGATATGATGTGATGTTGGTGATCAGCCTCTAAACAATACAGGATGGGAGCAGTGGATGGCATGTAGATGGGACACAGCTAGCCAGAGACAGATATTTTATACTCTTCTGTCCCCTTTCATATGTGTCTGAAATCCTCCTGAATAAACATTTTTTAAAAACAATCTTCTACCTTAGGGGTTGCAAACTGGTGGTCGCATGCTGGCTCTGGTCAGCCAACATTTGACCCACACAGTGCTTGAAAACTGGGAAAACCCACATAATAATCAGAGTTTCCAGATTTTCTTAAAAACTAAGATGTGGCAACGAGACAGTATTCCCTCATAATAAACACTTGAATAGTGCAGATAGCAGCCGCTTCCTGTAAGAAAGAACATGCATTTGCTGTAGCCCTGGAGCTCCCTAAGCCCTGGAGCTCCCTAAGTGTTATGTCTGACTGACATCACTTATGTGCATTGTCTCCCTGGCTCTTGAAACCACTTGAAAGTTTAAGTCAGGGAAAGATTTTTCACTTTCTTGTTGAAAGATGCTGCTACTGAGAACCATTCAGTTTTTTATTATGAAGAATACAGGCTCAATGTTACAATCTTTTAATTTTCAAGGAAATCTAGAAACTCAGGTTATATGATATTTCCCAGTTTACAAATAGTGTCCGGGTCAAATATCAGTCACAAAAGTGACGAGTAAATGAGAATATTTTCCAGTGTTCTTAGAGGCATACCCAAATCAATTTGATTGTCTATGAAAGGGCTAAAAATCAAATGCAATGGAGAATACCAAGAAGTTATTTTAGGTCCTGAAATACAGAAGAGAACAACCTTCCTCCTTACCATCCAAGATTTACATGGTGTGCATAAGAGCTTTTATATCAGTTATTTACTCATTGAGGATTTGTGGTAACTGAAGTGGTTTATTCCTGAGCTTAAATGTTAATCTTGCTATGCTTCAGTCAAAATTTAATCAGCTACTCTGACTGCAGTGACGTAATCACATACATATACACACAACACGCACACACCTTACTGCATATTAAAATATATTTTCCATATCAAGAAACTGTAAATCAAGAATATAAAATTGACAGGAAAAGAAAGAAATATACCAGTGTTGCAGTGAACAGAAGTAAAACAAGAAAAATGAGTTATAGATGTCATTATATATCATTTATGTTTAAAAGAACTTTTTGTAACATGAATATTCAACTACAAAGCCTTGTTATAAATCAGCCATCATCAGTGAGAGATTTATCTTGCTTGCCTGTGTAATATCATAACTCATTGCTTTATGGGAAGAAAACCATAGAGTAAATTGCTGAATTCATTAAAAACTTATATATTACTGTCTAGGAAAAGACCAATTGATTGAAAACTGCTAAACCAGCTAATAGTCAATTCTTTCACATAGAAATATTTTAATGAGGCTTTATTAAAATAGGTATTTCAGATGCAGTTACAAGAGATAAAATTATGCCATGTCAGGTTAACAATCTGTTATAGTTCACAGCATAATTTTTTGGGAGTTCAACATAAATACAGTGTTTTCTAAAATTTGGTGGTGAAGATTTTTATGCCATCCAGGCTGAGGGACTTTTCTCACTGAAGGAGTATGTATAGACAGGGAATTTCAGTACCAACACTGAACCCCATGCTTACGTTTGGATTAGGCCTACTCACTGTGTACTTTAAGTTTTATTCTCTGGCCATTGGGTCCAGGCAAACCCATTAGTATTTTTTTTTTAAGATGTTGGAGGTAGGAGTTTATTTATTAATTAATTTATTTTTGCTGTGTTGGGTCTTCGTTTCTGTGTGAGGGCTTTCTCTAGTTGTGGTAAGCGGGGGCCACTCTTCATCGCGGTGCGTGGGCCTCTATCGCGGCCTCTCTTGTTGCGGAGCACAGGCTCCAGACCGCAGGCTCAGTAGTTGTGGCTCACGGGCCTAGCTGCTCCGCGGCATGTGGGATCCTCCCAGACCAGGGCTCAAACCCGTGTCCCCTGCATTAGCAGGCGGATCCTCAACCACTGCACCACCAGGGAAGCCCCCCAGTAGTATTTTGATTAGAAGGAGAGTGAAAGAGCTACAGGGTAGGTTTCTATGTATCCACTCAAGGAAATGAAAGAAATGCCAACCATGAAAACTTCCCCTCCCAGTTTACATAGTTCAAATGGCATTTATAGGGAGATATGTAACTCTTTTTGAATGTCATGCAGCTCCCTGAACAGACTTTTTAAAAAATAGTCATTCACTTCATACAAGCTAGTCTCTTTTTTAGACTACTAAAGAAAATATTAAAAATTTACTTAGACTGTAGTACAAATAATTGTTTATGTTTAGTTGGAATTAAATCACTAATACATGTGTGCTATGACTACTTTTGCCTCTGCTGAAACCTAGAAATTGGGAAAAGACAACTGAAAAGGTAACTTCCAGGGTTAAATTAATAAAATATGGCTTTGATGTAGCAAAGATTTTAAGCTAAGCCGTCACTTGCTCTTTTCCATAACAAGGTAAGGTTACCTTAGTAGATGTATACAAATCTGTTAGGTACATCTTATAGGAGCAATTGGGAAGCAATTAAACTTTCAGTATGATGTACTAGTTTCAAAGCTGGATTTTTTTCTCCCAGAAGTTCCACTTTCTTTCTTCACCAATGCCAATCCTCACACTTTGAAAATGGTTTTTTAATTATCAGAATCATTAAGAAATGAGCTGCTACTTCAATCTTCTTAACAATGCTTATGAATTTTCTCATAGAGTGTACCTACAAAAGCCAAGGATAGGTATCTGAAATATCTTCAGTGGCTATCAGGATCAGATGTATTCATGGTTTTTAACTTAGCTAGAGACATAGCATGTTTAATTCTCCTGACTTTCTATCCATCCTCAGAAAAGACCAGCAGGCAATTTCAATGAGCTAAAGATAAGGATCATATTACACTGTTTATAGTCCTCATACATTTTCTGTTACTTTGTTTTACAATTTTGCCCCAAATAATGGTTATATAATTTTTTGGCCCCATCTATCATGGAAGATACTGTTTTGAAGGGATTTTGTTTTTCTAAATTCAGGGCTGATAATACTACTGACAGTAACCTCGCTGGGCTGCCCACAAGCACTGAATTGGGAAGACATTAATTCTGCCACTTACATTTAAAATGGACCAGAAAGTTCACTGTGTCACTGAGTGTCCGGAACAGGGTATGTCAGGCTGTGGGCATTTGAGTCACCTCATATTACCTCTGCTTTAAAGTATTCCATCTATTCTTATGATTCATTAATCAGAATATCTTTTGATAACTTTTGATAACAATGTGAATCAGCTATACATATACATATATCCCCATATCCCTTCACTCTTGCATGTCCCTCCCACCCTCCCTATCCCACCCCTCTAGGTGGTCACAAAGCACTGAGCTGATCTCCCTGTGCTATGCGGCTGCTTCCCACTAACTATTTTACATTTGGTAGTGTATAGTTGTCAATGCTACTCTCTCACTTCATCCCAGCTTACCCACCCCCCTCCCCGCATCCTCAAGTACATTCTCTACGTCTGCGTCTTTAATCCTGTTCTGCCCCTAGGTTCTTCAGAACCTTTTTTTTTTTTTTAGATTCCATATATATGTGTTAGCATATGGTATTTGTTTTCTTCTTTCTGACTTACTTCACTCTGTATGACAATCTCTAGGTCCATCCACCTCACTACAAATAACTCAATTTCATTTCTTTTTATGGCTGAGTAATATTCCATTGTATATATGTGCCACTTCTTCTTTATCCATTCATCTGTCGATGGACACTTAGGTTGCCTCCATGTCCTGGCTATTGTAAACAGAGCTGCAGTGAACACTGTGGTACATGACTCTTTTTGAATTATGGTTTTCTCAGGGTATATGCCCAGTAGTGGGATTGCTGGGTGGTATGGTAGTGCTATTTTTAGTTTTTTGAGGAACCTCCATACTGTTCTCCACAGTGGCTGTATCAATTTACATTCCCACAAACAGTGCAAGAGGATTCCCTTTTCTCCACACCCTCTCCAGCATTCACTGTTTGTAGATTTTTTGATGATGGCCATTCTGACTGGTGTGGGGTGATACCACATTGTAGTTTTGATTTCAATTTCTCTAATAATTAGTGATGTTGAGCATCTTTTCATGTGTTGGTTCCCAATATGTATACCTTCTTTGGAGAAATGTCTATTTAGGTCTTCTCTCCATTGTTTGTTTCTTGACTTTGAGCTTCATGAGTTCCCTCTATATTCTGGAGATTAATCCATTGTCAGTTGCTTCATTTGCAAATATTTTCTCCCATTCTGAGGGCTGTCTTTTCGTATTGTTTATGGTTTCCTTCCTTTGCTGTGCAAAAGCTTTTAAGTTTCATTAGGTCCCATTTGTTTATTTTTGTACTTTATTTCCATTTCTCTAGAAGGTGGGTCAAAAAAGATCTTGCTGTGATTTATGTCAGAGGGGGTTATGCCTCTTTTCCTGTAAGAGTTTTATACTGTCTAGCCTTACATTTAGGTCTTTAATCCATTTTGAGTTTATTTTTGTGTATGGTGTTAGGGAGTGCTCTAATTTCATTCTTTTACATGTAGTTGTCCAATTTTCCCAGCCACTTATTGAAGAGACTGTCTTTTCTCCATTGTATATTCTTGCCTCCTTTATCAAAGATAAGGTGACCATATGTGTGTGGGTTTATCTCTGGGCTTTCTATCCTGTTCCATTGATCTATATTCCTATTTTTGTGCCAGTACCATATTGTCTTGATTACTGTAGCTTTGTAGTATGGTCTGAAATCTGGGAGCCTGATTTCTCCAGCTCCGTTTTTCTTTCTCAAGATTGTCTTGGTTATTGGGGGTCGTTTGTGTTTCTGTACAAATTGTGAAATATTTTGTTTTAGTCCTGTGAAAAATGCCATTGGTAGTTTGACAGGGATTGCACTGAATCTGTAGATTGCTTTGGGTAGTATAATCATTTTCACAATGTTGATACTTCCAATCCAAGAACATGGTATATCTCTCCATCTGTTGTATCATCTTTAATTTCTTTCATCAGAGTCTTATAGTTTTCTGCATACAGGTCTTTTGTCTCCCTAGCTAGGTTTATTCCTAGGTATTTTATGCTTTTTGTTACAGTGGTAAATGGGAGTGTTTCCTTAATTTCTCTTTCAGATTTTTCATCATTAGTGTATAGGAATGCAAGAGATTTCTGTGCATTAATTTTGTACCCTGCTACTTTACCAAATTCATTGATTAGCTCTAGTAGTTTTCTGGTAGCATATTTAGGATTCTCCATGTATAGTATCATGTCATCTGCAAAGAGCGACGGCTTTACTTCTTCTTTTCCGATTTGGATTCCTTTTATATCTTTTTCTTCTCTGATTGCTTTGGCTAAAACTTCCAAAAACTATGTTGAATACAAGCGGTGAGAGTGGGCACCTTGTCTTGTTACTGATCTTAGTGGAAATGGTTTCAGTTTTTCACCATTGAGAATGATGTTGGCTGTGGGTTTGTCATATATGGCCTTTATTATGTTGAGGTAGGTTCCCTCTATGCCTATTTTCTGGAGAGTTTTGTTTCATAAATGGGTGTTGAATTATGTCAAAATCTTTTCTGCATATATTGAGATGATCACATGTCCCTCTCCTTCTATTTGTTAATATGGTTTGGGTATAATGAAGAATCCTTGCATTCTTGGGATAAACCCCACTTGATCATGCGGTATGATCCTTTCAATGTGCTGTTGGATTCTGTTTGCTAGTATTTTGTTGAGGATTTTGGCATCTACATTCATCAGTGATATTGGCCTGTAGTTTTCTTTCTTTGTGACATCTTTGTCTGGTTTTGGTATCAGGGTGATGGAGGCCTTGTAGAATGACTTTGTTAGTGTTCCTCCCTCTGCTATATTTTGAAAGACTTTGAGAAGTATAGGTGTTAGCTCTTCTCTATATGTTTGATAGAATTTGCCTGTGAAGCCATCTGGTCCTGGGCTTTTTTCTGTTGGAAGATTTTTAATCAGTTTCAATTTCAGTGCTTGTGATTGGTCTGTTCATATTTTCTATTTCTTCTTGGTTCAGTCTCAGAAGGTTGTGCTTTTCTAAGAATTTGTCCAGTTCATCCAGGTTGTCCATTTTATTGGCATATAGTTGCTTGTAGTAATCTCTCATAACGCTTTGTATTTCTGCAGTGCCTGTTGTTACTTCTCCTTTTTCATTTCTAATTCTATTGAGTCTTCTCCCTTTTTTCCTTGATGAGTCTGGATAATGGTTTATCAATTTTGTTTATCTTCTCAAAGAACCAGCTTTTGTTTTATCAGATCTTTGCTATTGTTTTCTTTGTTTCTATTTCATTTATTTCTGATCTGATCTATATGATTTCTTTCCTTCTGCTAACTTTGTTTTTTTTTGTTGCTGTTGTTCTTCTTTCTCTAATTGCTTTAAGTGTAAGGTTAAGTGGTTTATTTGAGATGTTTCTTGTTTCTTGAGGTAGGATTGTATTACTGTAAACTTCCCTCTTAGAACTGCTTTTGCTGCATCCCATAGGTTTTGGGTCATCTTGTTTTCATGGTCATTTGTTTCTAAGTATTTTTTGATTTTCTCTTTGATTTCTTCAGCGATCTCTTGGTTTTTTAGTAGCATATTGTTTAGCCTCCATGTGTTTGTATTTTTTACAGTTTTTTTTCCTGTAATTGATATCTAGTCTCATAGCATTGTGGTCGAAAAAGGTACTTGATGTGATTTCAATTTTCTTAAATTTACCATAGCTTGATTTGTGACCCAAGATATGATCTATCCTGGAGAATGTTCCATGAGCACTTGAGATAAATGTGTATTCTGTTGTTTTTGTATGGAATGTCCTATAAATATCAAGTCCATCTTGTTTAATGTGTCATTTAAAGCTTCTGTTTCCTTATTTATTTTCATTTTGGATGATCTGTCTGTTGGTGAAAGTGGAGTTTTAACTTCCCCTACTCTGATTGTGTTACTGTCGATTTCCCCTTTATGGCTGTTAGCATTTGCCTTATGTATTGAGGTGCTCCTATGTTGGGTGCATAAATATTTACAATTGTTATATCTTCTTCTTGGATTGATCCCTTGATCATTATGTAGTGTCCTTCTTTGTGTCTTGTAATAGGCTTTATTGTAAAGTCTATTTTGTCTCATATGAGAATTGCTACTCCAGCTTTAGTTTGATTTCCATTTGCATGATATATCTTTTTCCAACCCCTCACTTTCAGTCTGTATGTGTCCCTAGGTCTGAAGTGGGTCTCTTGTAGATAGCAGATATATGTGTCTTGTTTTTGTATCCATTCAGCCAGTCTACGTCTTTTGGTTGGAGCATTTAATCCATTTACATTTCAGGTAATTATCAATATGGTGGTTCCTATTACCATTTTCTTAATTGTTTTGGTTTTGTTATTGTAGGTCTTTTCCTTCTCTTGTGTTTCCTGCCTACAGAAGTTCCTTTAGCATTTGTTGTAAAGCTGGTTTGGTGGTGCTGCATTCTCTTAGCTTTTGCTTCTCTGTAAAGGTTTTAATTTCTCCATCGAATCTGAATGAGAGCCTTGCTGGGTAGAGTAGTCTTGGTTGTATGTTTTTCCCTTTCATCACTTTAAATATGCCCTGCCACTCCCTCCTGGCTTGCAGAATTTCTGCGGAAAGATAAGCTGTTAACCTTATGGGGATTCCCTTGTATGTTATTTGTTGTTTTTCCCTTGCTGTTTTTAATATTTTTTTCTTTGTATTTAAATTTTGATAGTTTGATTAATATGTGTCTTGGCGTGTTTCTCCTTGCATTTATCCTGTATAGGACTCTACACTTCCTGGACTTCATTGACTATTTCCTTTCCCATATTAGAGAAGTTTTCAACTATAATCTCTTCAAGTGTTTTCTCAGTCCCTTTCTTTTTCTCGTCTTCTTCTGAGACCCTTATAATTCAAATGCTGGTGTGTTTAACGTTTTCCAGAGTTCTCTGAGACTGTCCTCAATTCTTTTCATTCTTTTTTCATTATTCTGCTCTGCCATAGGTATTTCCCCTATTTTGTCTTCCAGGTCACTTATCCGTTCTTTGACTCAGTTATTGTGCTATTGATTCTAGAGAATTTAAAATTTCATTTATTGTGTTTTTCAGCATTGTTTGTTTGCTCTTTAGTAGTTTCTGGGTTCTTGTTAAACGTTTCTTGTATTTTCTCCATTCTAGTTCCAAGATTTTGGGTCACCTTTACTATCATTACTCTGAATTCTTTTTCAGGTAGACTGCCTATTTCCTCTTCAGTTGTTGGGTCTGGTGGGTTTTTACCTTGCTCCTTCATCTGCTGTGTATTTCTCTGTCTTCTCATTTTGTTTAACTTACTGTGTTTGGGATCTACTTTTTGCCGCCTGCAGGATTATAGTTCCCATTGTTTTTGGTGTCTGCACCCAGTGGGTGAGCTTGGTTCAGTGGCTTGTGTAGGCTTCCTGGTGGAAGTGACTGGTGCCTGTGTTCTGGTGGGTGGGGCTGGATCTTGTTTTTCTTGTGGGCAGGACCGTGTCCTGTTGTGTTTTGACGTGTCTGTGAATTTAGTATGATTTTAGGCAGCCTCTCTGCTAATGGGTGGGGTTGTGTTCCTGTCTTGCTAGTTGTTTGGCATGGGGCGTCCAGCAGTGGAGCTTGGTAGCTGTTGGGTGGAGCTGGGTCTTAGCGTTGAGATGGAGATCTCTGTGAGAGCTCCCACCAATTGATTTTACGTGGGGCCAGCAGGTCTCTGGTGGATCAATGTCCTGAACTCGGCTCTCCCATATCAGAGGCTCAAGCCTGACACCAGGGCGGAGCACCAAGACCCTGTCAGGTACACAGCTCAGAAGAAAAGGAAGAAAGAAAGAAAGAAAAATAAACTAAAAAAGTATATATATTATTTTGTTAAAAAAATAATAAAAAAAGAAAAGAGCACCCAAACCAATAAGCAAATCCACTAATGATAACAAGGGCTAAAAACTATGCTAAGATCAATATAATAATCAGAAACAAATCAGTCACAGATAGCAAACCCCACATCTACAGTTGTTCCCAAAGTCTACCGCTCAATTTTTGGATGATTCACTGTCTATTCAGGTATTCCACAGATGCAGGGTAGATCAGGTTGATTTTAGGGATTTAATCTGTGGCTCCTAAGGCTGCTGGGAGAAAATTCCCTTTCTCTTCTTTGTTCGCACAGCTCCTGGGGTTCAGCTTTGGATTTTGCCCTGCCTCTGAGTATAGGTCACCCTCAGGCATCAGTTTCTGCCCAGACAGGACAGGGTTAAAGCAGTGGCTAATTAGGGGGCTCTGGCTCACTCCGGCTGGGTGGAGGGAGGGGTATGGAATGTGTGGCAATCCTGCGGTGGCAGAGGCCGGTGTGACATTGCAACAGCATGATGCGTGCCATGTGTTCTCCCAGAGAAATTGTCTCTGGATCACAGGACCCTGGCAGTGGCGGGTTGCACAGGCTCCTGGGTGTGTGTGGATAGTGACCTGTGCTTGCACACAGGATTCTTGGTGGCTGCAGCAGCAATGTTAGTGTTTCATGCCCATCCCTGGGGTCCAACTTGATAGTTGCAGCTCACGCCCATCTCTGGAGCTTGTTTAGGCAGTGTTCTGCCTTTTGTGGGCAGACAGGGAAGGAATCCCCTCTCCTTGTGCACCCTAAAACAATGGTCTCTTGCCTCTTAGGCAAGTCCAGACTTTTCCCCAAACTCCCTCCTGGCTAGCTGTGGTGCATTAGCCCCCTTCAGGCTGTGTTCACACAGCCAACCCTGGTCCTCTCCCTGGAATCTGACCTCCGAAGCCGGAGACTCAGCTCCCAGCCCCCACCCGCCCTGCCGGGTTAGCAGACAAGCCTCTCGGGCTAGTGAGTGCTGGTTGGCACTGATCCTCTGTGCGGGAATCTCTCTGCTTTGCTCTCTGCACCCCTATTGCTATGCTCTCCTTTGTGGCTCTGAAGCTTCCCCCCAACCATCTCTGCCAGTGAAGGCTCTTCCTAGTGTGTGGAAACTTTTCCTCCTTCACAGCTCCCTCCCAGAGGTGCAGGTCCCATCCCTCTTCTTTTGTCTCTCTTTTTTCTTTTTTCATTTGCCCTACTGTGGTATGTGGGGATTTTCTTGCCTTTTGGGAAGTCTGAGGTCTTCTGCCAGTGTTCTGTAGGTGTTCTGTAGGAGTTGTCCCACATGTAGATGTATTTTTGATGTATTTGTGGGGAGGAAGGTGATCTCCACATCTTATTCCTCCACCATCTTGAAGGTCCCCCCCGAATTTGGTGTTTGTGATGTCTATCAAAACATGGATATATAATGGTTGTCCAAGTATTGCCATTTCAGTACTTTACTTTAAAAATATAGTTTTATGTTTTACATCAAGGATATGCTTCTAATAAACTCTCTTTTACTCCCATATACTCTGATTTATTATTTTTTACTTAAAAAAAATTATTTATTTGGTTGCGCCAGGTCTTAGTTGTGGCTCGCCTGCTCCTTAGTTGCAGCACGTGGGCTCCTTAGTTGTAGAATGCAGCCTCCTTCATTGTGGCATGCGAGCTCTTAGTTGTAGCATGCATGCGGGATCTAGTTCCCTGGCCAGGGATCAAACCCATGGTGCGGAGTCTTAACCACTGTGCCACCAGGGAAGTCCCCACTCTGATCTATTCTTGAGATAAATAGAAAGGGCTAGAATTCCAGCTAGTAAAGAATGTCTAGTTATGTGTCAGACATGGTCATCTGCTGTCCTGGGTATCTCACTGCAGACCTTCAGAATCCCTGCCTAGGGGATTAGCTCTTAGAATAAAACACTCACTCACCCCTAAATAAGTGATGGTATAGTGACTTAGAGAGGCTGCTGACAGCAAGAGAGGGGAGGAAAGAAGGGAGAGAATGAAGTCCCCACCAGTGGGTGCTAGACATATTCCTGAGTCTCACATTATATACCATTAGCTAAAACCCTCCCCTTCCATCCTGTAAGACTCATCAAAGCAGTTGGGGATACTATTCTAAAGAATATACAATGATCCTGTTGATGAGCCACATTTTACCTTTTTATTTTCAGAGTGAATTTCAAGGCAGTAATGGCACACAGCTCATTTAACTGTGGAATTCTCTTACTACTGCTTTACTTTCTTTAGCTTGATTAACTTTTACTCTTTGTTATGGTTGGATTGTGTTTGTTGCAAAAAGATATGCTGAAGACCTAACCTCAAGTACTTCAGCATATGATCTAATTGGTAACTAGGGTCTTTACAGAAGTAATCAAGGAAAAATGAGACCATTAAGATGAGCCTAATTCAGTATGGCCAGTGTTTTTATAAAAAGTGGAAATTTGGACCCAGACACTCACAGAGGGAAGCCAGCATGAAGAACCACAGGGAGAAGATGGCCATGTGACTGAAGTGATGCATTCACAGGCCAAGAAATGCCAAGGATTGCCTGCAGACACCAGAAGCCAGAAGAGGCAAGGAAGGATTCTCATGGCCTTGTTGACACCTTGATTTCAGACTTCTAGCCTCCAGACTGTGAACAGTAAGTTCCTGTTATTGTAAGCCATCTGTTATTTTTGGTACTTTGTTACAGCAGCCCTGAGAAACTAATATTTTCCAGTCTTACCCTAAATGCCACATCTTCTGGTAAATATTCCCTGACAACATTCCCCCAAATAATGTCCTCCAGGGCACCAAACTTATATGTGGCATGTAGTAGACAATCAATAAATGTGAATCAAATGAATGAATAAATTGTTTAAAAAATGGATAGCTGTTTAATTCTTAAAGAAGCTGGGAATCCTTGTGGAAAACATTTGTGTGTTAAGGCTTATCCCTACCAATCATTTCCAAGAAGGTAAGGACTGTAGCACTTGAAGTAAAATGTACAGCTCCATTAAATTAAACTATCATTTTAATAGTTACTTCTTATCAGCTATATTTTAATTAAAACTAGAAGTAATTACATTGCTGTCATTGAGTCTGAAGCCTAATTTTAAGAGGAGGAATTTTGATGGGAATTGTTGCAAGTTTCACTCTAAAATATTTCAAAGAAATGAATCACAAAATGTGGCAAAGATGTTGCCTGAAAACCAAAAATGAAGATATTATTCATATTTTATGGTAGCATATCAAGTGGAATTTCTGGAAATTTTACTTGAGTATCAAGTCTTAAAGTTGGTTTTCTAAATCATAATCAAATAGCACTGCAGATCCACCAAGCCTTTCCAGAAAAATTAAGAAATAGTCTCATACTGTGAAACCATACCAGAACTTGGATTTCCTCAAGACTGTTCCAATTTTCCTTATGATGAATTGAGGAACAAAGAGCTTGAGAGATTTACTTAAGGGACAAGTTGATGGGAAACTCAGAGCCAGAGCATGAGCTCTCTGAATCCAAAGCATTCATGTTTTCCATTTCAAGTTATTGCCTCTTCTAAGAGTGCAATGCCCTGTACACATCCTAATAATGTTTAGCCACCTTGTGTCCTAAACCCTCTACTACATGAGGCAAACCAGTTATCCCATTCTAAAGACATTAGGAAACAAATTTATTTTTGAGGGACCAAAAAGCACTCCTTAATTCCTGATGTCTTGACAAAGTCCACTTGTCTCTGCCTCTGGCTGCCACTGTGGCCAAGCTATCATCACTACTCCACTGGATTTTTATACCAAACTTCTACTGACCTGCCTGCTCTCATTGTTGTCCCCAATTACAGCCACCCTCCACCCAAGCCCACTGAGTTTTCACACAGAAGTTGGCGTTCTTTTAAAATCTAAGTTTCATCATGTGAATGTCTTGCTTAAACCTTTAAAATCCTTCCTATTATTTTTGAAATGACGATCAAAATCCTTAACCTGGCTTCCAGACTGAATGATTCCTCACCCCTCCTCATACACACTCTAAACTTACCCTGCACAAATCTCCATTGATCCAGTCACAAGGGTTTCTGGATTTCTCAAAGTGGCAAGCTCTGTCTCACTTCCTCAGAGTGTAGAAGAATTCCCTTCTACCTGAAATGATTTTTGTCACCTAATTTCTTCCTGTGCCTTCTTTACATAATTAGCTTCCATTCATTTTTATATGGTCTTTCCTTAAATGCCATTTTTCCGAAAAGCTTTCCTTGCTCTTTGAAAACGTTGGTTAGGACTCATTTTCTTTCATAGTACTTATCACTCCCAATTATAATTATATTTGTATTGATACGATACTTGGAATCTCTTACTGCCACAAGACGGTCATCTCCCTGAGGGTAAGCACAGGGCTCTTTTGTTCACCAATTAAACCCCCTAACACCTTGCAAGTGCCAGACTCAATAAGTATATAATGAATCAACAAATGAAAGGGAAGACAGCATGAATTAATTGGTGGTTTTCATATCAGCATTCTCAACCATTGTTCCTGAAGGTCACTGCATGAGAATTTCCACATATCTGTGTTGAAATACAGATTCCTAGGCCTGTGGATAGTCTACTGACTCAGACTCTCTAGGCACAGGGCCTTATATCAAAGAAGTGATTCCAGTGTGCTGCTTAGTTTGTGGAATCACTCAGCTAAACAATGTTTCCAACAGTAACCATATGTGAAACTGTGTAAACTCCGAATTCAATCTCTTTACAGAAGAGGGAGTATGTATGTAATTATCCAAGTAACTTGTATAAATATATGAAGAATTACTAGGCTTGGTTTACATGATGTAAAAATGAATAATATAGAACTTATTTGCTTGGAGGAGATCACAAATTATTACATTAGATAGATTTATAGATTACAATAAATTAAAATATATTTTTCAATATGTTGAGATGCAACATTAAGTCCAGATTAGAAAGTATGAAGGAAAAACTATGGGGTGTTAAGACCCCAATTTGAATTGAGTCTTAAGAGATGAGTAGGAATAGAGGAAGGAGATTTCTGGAAGATAAAGTAACTAGAAGTTATGGAATCATGAAAGAGCATGGCTGCTTCAAACACTGAGTCAGAATACATGAGAGGCTAGTGTGTAAAGGGCATTTGTAAGCCAAACCAAAGAACTTAGATGAAAATTTTAATCAATATAGTAATATTTACAAAGACAATGACACTGCCTTTCAGGACTTTGTGATGAACAAACTGATCTCTTAGCTGATTTTACAAGCTTAGGTTTTTTTTCCTGCCAACTATGAGACTAGTTGCCTTTGAATTGAAAAATATTATATTTGCCAACAAGAATATTTTTTATTACTATGTATACTAAAATGAAATCTTCAGTCTTCTAATTCTCTGTATAAAATGTCATGTTGGAATTTAAATTGGTATTTAAAGACATCTTCCATCAACAGATGAATGGATAAAGAAGATGTGGCACATATATACAATGGAATATTACTCAGCCATAAAAAGAAATGAAATTGAGTTATTTGTAGTGAGGTGGATGGATCTAGAGTCTGTCATACAGAGTGAAGTAAGTCATAAAGAGAAAGACAAATACCATATGCTAACACATATATAAGGAATCTAAGGGAAAAAAAGGTCATGAAGAACCTAGGGGCAAGACGGGAATAAAGACACAGACCTACTAGAGAATGGACTAGAGGATATGGGGAGGGGGAAGGGTAAGCTGTGACAAAGTGAGAGAGTGGCATGGACATATACACACTACCAAAGGTAAGGTAGATAGCTATTGGGAAGCAGCCGCATAGCACAGGGAGATCAGCTAGGTGCTTTGTGACCACCTAGAGGGGTGGGATAGGGAGGGTGGGAGGGAGACACAAGAGGGAGGAGATATGGTGATGTATGTATATGTATAGCTGATTCACTTTGTTATAAAGCAGAAACTAACACACCATTATAAAGCAATTATATTCCAATAAAGATGTTAAAAAAAATAAAGACATCTATACATTTACCAGTAATAAATTAACAAGAAGTACCTGATTAAAAAAAAAGACATCTATACAAAAGTATGCCTTGTATTCTTCAAAATTATAATATATTTAATTTTATATGGACTGCTATCTAGCTATAGAAAATGCACATTTTGTATCGTTGATGTGGAAATGTATCACAATTGTTAACTGAAAAAGGTTATGTAAACAACAGAATGGGCATTCTCTAATTCAATAGTTCTCAGCCCTAGCTGTACTTTAAACCACCTAGAAAGCTTTCTAATTGATAGTAGGCACTCAGTATATGCACCTTGTGTTGATTTAGAGTTCCCTTATTAGTTTAAAAGACTAACAATAAATATTAAAATCTGTACTAACTATGATAATCTGCTAACATCAGGGGAGAGAGAAAGACCAGAAAAAAATTATATTAACATTTTTTGAAACTTAAGCTCTAAAAGCACACTCCTTGCATATTCTCAACTGACTAAAAGAAATGCTTTAGTTACCTCCATGATAATGTCTGAATTTCTAGTTGTTCTCTTTTAGGGACAAATATTTGTGATTATTTTAAGGATTGTAAAGAAAATTATTTTATACATCATATTTTGCTCTTGCCAAATTACATTAATTGTTGGACTAATCTCCAACATTTTTCTTTTTCTTTATAGTTTTCTGCACAAATGTCAGCATTTAGTATTACAATGAAAAAGTAAAAAAGAGTATTGTCTGAACGAATTTGTTTCTGTGAGAACCCTGAAATTCAAGCTTGCCACACATTAGTGGCTCTGCCTTGATGTGATGTGTGAGCAAACTACTGTGTGCTGGATTAATATCCATCCCTGAAGAACAGTCTAGAGAAGCTTTCCTACTCAACTGAGCTGCATTCTAAAAATGATTATAATTTATATTTAATCCTTTGAGCTTTATCTCTTTCCAAAATTGCAAGGAGTTTTCCTGTCTCTGACAGTGCTTGGGCATATGAATTAGAGCATTTAAAAAACATAGTTGTGATGAGAAACACATATTTCTTGGTGTAGAAAGAAAGCATGGAATGAATTAGGAAGTTTATTTAAATTCTAAGTGATAAATAATAGCTATATATTTCTATATACTTCAGCTCTTGATTTTCCTCTTCTGTCTAATGGGAATGATAAGTTTTGCCTTAATTCACAGAGTTACAGTAAGAATACAGGGTTCTACACATATACTGCTATATTAAATAATATGGTACCTTCAGTCCGAAGTCACTTGATATCTGCTCATTCAGTAAATATTTTTTGAAGACATACAATGCGGGTATATTTAATGAATAAAATCTTGACTTCAAAGTCAAACCTTGCTACCTCTTCCTACTTATATGACCTTTTGAAATTAATTTTCTCTCTCTGATTCTCAGTTTTCTCATCAGAAAAGTAGAAGGGGAATAACAATATGTGTCTCAGTAAATTATTGGGAGAATGTAATCGGACAACATGCATTAAAGACAGACTCAAATAGGAATTGAGTAATGACAGCATGTTAGGACGTTCAGGACAGAGTTAACACAGCAGGACTGGTCCTTAGAAGGGCTTGTTTGCAGAGCTGGCCCTTGGCTGGCTTCAGGAAGTTTGGCTTTGAAATGTTCTGTAAACTGATCAAGTCTCTGTACTGCTCTGTGTAGACTGTTTGTATAGGCAATGTGATTTATGGTGAACAAATGCTTTCCTTCTGGGAATATCGAATTTTGGTAGCTGTGGCTAGGCAGAGTGCCTATGTGACCAGCCGCTAATAAAACCTTGGACTCTGAGTCTCAAACAGACTTTCCTGTGCGGAAGTTCTGTACATTTCACTGGTGGAGGAAGGTGTGTGTTCTGTCGCCCCTTTGAGGAGCACATAGGAAACCTGTGGTGGGATTCATTCAGTCTCTGCGAGATGTGTCTTTTTCCCCTTGCTAATCCTGTTGTGTATTCGTTCTCTGTAGTATTTCACAGCCATAAGTATAATAGCCTTCGAGTCCCCTGAGTCCGTCTAACAAATCGCCAAATATGTGAGTGGCCTTGGGACTCCCAATCCAAGTAGTAGCAATGATGGAATTTGTTAAAACGACCTCCATTCACAGAAACATGACTAAAGCGTTGTTTGGGGAAAAGAAAGAGGTGGGGTTGCTGAAGCCCTGATGCCTGGATGGCTTTGGAATCACCCATATGTGAAACAGAAGGTGAGCTGTCATCTGTTATGAGAGGTAAAATATACCAACAAAATTGAAAAATGATAAATCTAATCCTAGCTCAATGGATCCCTTGGTTTCTTTTTGCTGTGGTAGCTAAGGTGGCAAAAGATGAAACAAGAAAGAACAGAAAGGGCCTGAAATCCCCAAGATTATACTTTTTAAGGTGGGAAGGAGTAACTTACATTTTCTGAATGGCTACAATGCCTTTACATTTACCAGAATTAAGTTAGTACTAATCTGACCCAGAATTATGATGAATAAATGCATGTTATAATTCCCACAGCAGCCAGGAAGAAAAAAAAAAGAAGAATTAAAATGATGTATTAGACGTCTATTTACTCATATATATATTAAATTATACATACATATATATATATATATCTACCTTGCAGGAGATATCACTGAATATGATTGTTCTTCTAGGGCTTTGAAATTATGAAAATATTAATACAAAACTGAGTTATATGAATATAGACAATTCAAATTAGAATTCAAGTATAATATAAAAGAAATTATTTATTCAACAGTGTCTTCAAAGTTTACATCACATTTAAACAAGATTTAAATTTAATATCTATTTATAACATTCAATATTCTTATGAATTAAGAATATTGAAATTTCTATTTAAAAAATAAAATTGTAATTTTATGACTGGAAGAGACCTTAGCAACAAGTTCTTCATTTATAAATAAGGACTGTCAGAGACTATCAGGACATCCATAATTTGCCAAAAATCAATTTGTCCCATTCCACTGCTTTTTCCAGAAAAATATGTACCTCTTGTTTCACAATAAACAGCTCCCTTAAAAGTGTGTATATCTAATTTATTTTTGAAATATTTTAATAGTTTCATGAAGTTAATACTTCAGTATTAAAATTCTCCTTGCTTTAGGCTTTTTGCCAAATGGTTAATCATGTGCCATTGCAACCAAAAACCATAACAAACAACGTTAACAGCCATTTTGCTGCTCAAACACCTCCCCTACTGAAAATCCGCTTTCAAATAATTTAGAAAATTTTTTATATTGAAAATAATAAAACTTTAATTTACTTGGTTTATAAAGTTCCTATTTTATGAGTTAGAGTGAAATTATCTATATTTAGAACTAAGCAAATGTTAAACACTAGCTGCAATTCGTTAATAACATTAATGTACAATAGAACCCAACAAATTATCTCCAACAACTTACAGCATTTTTTCACCTTTAAGACTTTATTGAGAACATTAATTAAATAAATCGCCCTTTTGCACTATAGCTACATGAGCATTCATGACTTGAAGTTCATGAAGCAGTATAATTTGGGGTGGGTGTGAGAGGAACAGTATGTGTGAAGATGTCCTTGGGCTTGGACTCACAGTGAAACACTTCAGAATGTGACAATTTCCTTCCTTAATAAATCATGCAATTTCCAGTGTCATCCTTCAGGTGGATGACACTGCTCAGTTGGATTATCACTCATGCAGCTTTCTGCCATAAAAAGATTGGTTCCTGAGAGTTGTAAAGTTCAAGAGGCTGAACAAAATAGAAAGGAGGAAAAGAGGAGGAAAAAAAAAGTTTTAGAGTGTTCGTGAAGCCCTCTTCAGGCTGTTGGATGTACTGGGAGTGAGAAGCATACCTTTGTTGTGCGTCAAGGTGAAAGGACTTCCCGGTGATCACTAGAAAATGTGTGCATGGGTAAGCTGGAGTGCCTCTCAGCCACGCTCTGAGTACTAGTTCTTTAGCTTGTCTAGTCTTAATTTTTATTTTTAACTGTAAACAGAGATTGTTCAATTATATTTGTATCAAACAGATTAACTAATAGAAGCCATGTTTGAAATCTTTAGAATCTGGTAACATTTCAAAATACCACATAGATAAAGCCATGCATAGAGAGAAACTTGAAGCTTTTAAATACTTACATTAGAAAATAAATAATCTTAAATCAGTAACCTAAAATTCTCTATTAAACATGAGAATAAAATATAAAAATCACCAAAATCTAGTAGTAGCCAAGTGATAGAGAAAAAAGATAAGGGTAAAATTAAACACTAAGTTTTCCCAAGAGTGCTTTAAAACTTTGTATTCAACTGCATGTGTTTCACTATGCAGTGTGTTACTGTACAATAATGTAAACTTCCTCTGTAAAGAGCACAATAATGTAAACTTCCTCTCCTACATACTGGATAAATGGAAAGGCATTGCTGAGAAATAAACAAGCCACAGCTACACTACTTGAATTTTATGCCCAGGGTCACGACTGGCTCAAAATCCAAAGTTCTTATCCGCCACCAAGAACTTACTCTCTAAATTTAAAGACATTCCTGATTTCATTATTTGAAAGTACACTTGCCACTAGCCCAAGGTTTGATGAATATTATGAGCAACTCAAAGCTCGGCTTAACATTATGTTGATTTTTGCAACTCAGCACTCATTAAATATTGCTTGACTGAAAGAATAAATGGACGAGTATATACATTAATAAATTTAAAGGAAGGATCATTTTTAGGGAGTATGATTTTATTTCCTTCTCATTTATATTCAAATGCTTTTAACAGAAGTTTGAAATTATCTTTCTCTGATTTCATCTCATTAGTTTTGAGTGATCTTAATGCCACTCTAAATACATATACATATACATATATACGTATGTTTCTAATAAGCGTGCCTCATAATTATTTCTCTATACATGCATTTGTACATTTTTGATTGTACTGGATATTCATATGAAAATGAAAAATTCTTTCAAAAACTATCAAATTCAAGCATCTGCTTGGATTGTTCAATATTAAAATTTGGGTCTTAACCCATGGCCTAGAACTCTATTTAGTAGCTTTGACTCAGTCAACTGAAAAAGTTCTTGCTGCTTAGGTCAGCTTCAAATGGCTTCTTAGGTCAGCTTCAAATGCCTGTTTGCTTTGATATTGGTCTCTTAGAGTTGGTACCTTCTAAATATCACAAAATTGGCACGGATAAGGAAAAAATAGCCCAGTCTTTTAAAATATATGTACATGAGATCCATTATGATGCTCATTTGGGAATTTTGTCTGCACTTTAGTTAAATTTAATAGATCTGAGGCTTCCTTATTCCTGGTTCCTAAAATGAATCTCCAAGTCAGATCCACAATCATTAAATGTAATTTAATCAATCTTCAAAAATCATAAAAGCTCTAAAACCAAATTTTAAAAGAATTTGTGGCAAATGTGACCTCAACTGATATATGAGTATTAGTGTGAGGAGTTGAATATTCATATATTAAAACTATGGACCATGTAACAGCTTTTATTTTGCTCACTGATTTGCAAAGAAGGACCCATTTTGATTAATCTGGAAGCCTAACCATAGATTTGGATTTCTGGGATCATTATGATTGACTTTTTAAAAGTCAGATCTGATGTATTTCGATTATATAGACATGGCTTGAAATATATGTATCAAGACAAGCAGATGGTCATAAGAGACCCCAATATATTTACTGGACATTTGTAGTTTTTATTTCTCTAAAGGTCCAAGGGGAGAATCTGCAGCTAAGATCAACTTTCTAGGAGACTGGGTAGTGTGTAAGAGGTGGGAAAGCTCTTTTTGCTTACAGGCTTGTTTCCAGCTTCACCGAAGGTCATTGTATATAAGCTCAAATTCATCTAAGCCCTGACATCTTCATGTATACTTGGCCTTCATACTCAGATACCTTGGTGTCTAAACCTTGCTCTGTTTAAACCATATGTATTAGGTATTTCTAACATATATTGTAAGAAAATAGAATAGGAGGAAGAAAGAGTCCCCCTCACTTAGGGCTCTAAGCTCTAAGCAGCTCCACGTTTGGCAGCATAGAGCTGGCCCAGTTTAATCCTGGAAACTAGGAATGAGAGCAGCTGGATCCTTTCACCTCATCTAGAGTGTTCACAGGAGTCCTGATTGAGCATCACAATGGATCAATTGATCAGATTTTTTTTACTTCCTTGTGCTGTTTTTTTCCTTATCAATACTGTCCTATTTAGAGATTAAGAGGGAAGTGACAGTAAATATTCGTATCAGTGCCAACATGTGCTCATAGCTGGCCTAGGGACCTAGTTACAAAATGAACTACAAGAACTTCTTTTCAGATGACCTAGTCAAAGATACTAAATACCTAGTAACCATGTGCTTCTCTTTCCACTATGTGATTTTTTTCCCAATAAAACCTATATATTTACAGAATATATACTGTGACTTGTTAGACCTGTGTGGGCTTAATTATACCAAACCAAGATATTTAGTCCCTTCAGTATTATTCAGTAAATCATAATTAAGTTAATAAATGTACAATTGATGAACAAATCTACATAATTATGTATGTAAATTTTATTTTAATGAAACTACCATCATATCATCATACCCATATTTTCAAGCAATTGATAACTTTTAAAGAGATCAGGTTTGGAATTAATTCTGCTCATATATACTTAAAAAAAACTTTTTAAAAGAAATGCCTACAGTATTATTTTATGAACTACAGAACTCTAGTACCATTACTTCATAGTTATTCTTACTTTTGTAATGGTATTACCAAGTATAATTATCCATGTTGTGATTCAGTCATTAATTTTGATGAAAAATCAAATTTCCTGCTAGGCGAAGAATTTGTACACACTAAGAATATGTCTAAGAAGATTTTACAGACTTAAGGCATTTTCAAAACTAGATCACTACCGATAATTCCGTAGTAATTTTGTGAATATTCTCCTTATGAACCAACTAAATTCAGTAAGAGACAATTCCTCATTATTGCCAATCAGAGTTTCTGCTGCCACTGCTTTGGGAATTATTGCCATGGAAGACAGAACCAAGAGCCTACCCACCACCGTTGCAACAGAAAGAGGGGTCCTCACTTCTCACTCATTGCAGTCTCCTTCCAGAAACTGTGAGAGCAACATTGCAGCTAGGCCAGGCCTGAACTTACCCATCCTTGTCCTTACTTGCACTTACCTCTGTCAGTCTTAGGTTTTCCAGGCTATTTTTGCTGATATAAGACACAGTCCATGCTTCGTCCCAGTTGAGATTCTTTCCTTCAGATATTCCTGTGAATTTGTAGATACACATAAAGTCAGCGAAAAGAAGACAGTTCATTTAACTATACATCAAGTATACTTGAATCTTAGATCTAATCCAATTAATCCTAAAGCACTCACATACATTGACATGAAATACATAAATCCTATCTACAATGACAATGAGAAGTGATTTTACAGCATTATATTGAGCTCATACGCCAACATTTTAACAGTTTCTATGCCAGTCACTGTTCTAAGTGTTTTACACATATTACCATATTTAACATTTAGAATGACACTTTATGGAGGATACCAACATACCCAGATGAGAAAACTAAAGAACAAAGAATCTAAGTAATTGCTCAACTTATAGCTAATTAAAAGGCAGAGCCAGGATTTAAAATTGAGCATTCCAGGTCTAGAATATGCACTTTTAGCCACTATACTATACTCAATTACAATATATATAAAATGTCGTTGCAACCAAAAACCGTAACAAACAACGTAACAGCCATTTTGCTGCTCAAAAAGTTAATTACAGCTCTATATCTTCCATGAAACATGGTAGGATTGCTTTTTCATTCTCCTTTGTAAGTGTTTGGTATTTCCATGTAGTTCTGGTAAATAAATCTTGTATCTCATTTTCAGGCTTGATATTTATTATTTTTTTTAACATCTTTATTGGAGTATAAGGGCTTTACAATGCTGTGTTAGTTTCTGATTTTAACAAACTGAATCAGCTATACATATATCGCCATATCTCTTCCCTTTTGCGTCTCCCTCCCATCCTCCCTATCCCACGCCTCTAGGTGGTCACAAAGCACTGAGTTGATCTCCCTGTGCTATGTGGCTGCTTCCCACTAGCTATCAGTTTTACATTTGGTAGTGTATATATGTCTGTGCAACTCTCCCACTTCTTCCCAGCTTACCATTCCCCCTCCCTGTGTCCTCAAGTTCATTCTCTACGTCTGCATCTTTATTCCTGCCCTGCCCCTAGGTTCTTCAGAACCCCCTCCTTTTTTTTTAGATTCCATATATATGTGTTAGCATAAGGTATTTCTTTTTCTCTTACTGACTTACTTCACTCTGTAGGACAGATTCTAGTCCATCCACCTGACTAAAAATAACTCAATTTCGTATCTTTTTACGGCTGAGTAATATTCCATTGTATATATGTGCCACATCTTCTTTACCATTCATCTGTCAGTGGACACTTAGGTTGCTTCCATGTCCTGGCTATTGTAAATACTGCTGCAAAAGAGTCATGTATCACAGTGTTCAGGCCTGATATTTAATTGCCTGTGTGAGACCCTTTGACATAGAGAGGGAAACATCCAAGATGGTGGATACTCCATCTGTCTGTATTTTTTTTAGTAATTAATCAGGAACTGTTCCTCTCAATTTGTGAGGAAATATAGTTGAACAAAAATCAAAATTGTATTACTTTAAGGCATACAAATTTAGGGATTGCTTGTTAGAAACAGTAAAATCTAAATACACTTCATGTTTCTGATATGAGTATAACAAAAAATGTAAACAAAACATGCTAAGCAATAAATTTAATAATTCTAAAACTTTCATCAGAATTAAAAGACAAATATTTTCTATCAAATATAATTTTATATTTATTAAATAATTTCATGTCTCTGTACGTTGCTAGTAAATGATTTCTTGCTTCTATTACCATCGTTGAAGTAAAATTTAAAGTGTCTAATGTCAAAAGACTAAGAACATAAAATAGGTAAATGGTTTATTATCAGAAGACTAGCTCACTTAAAGCACAATAAAATTTTTGGACTGTAATGATCTAACTTAATCCATCGACAAGTAGGTATTAGCTTCCTGATGTATGCTCATTACTGCTGATCTAGGAATTAAGACAGATAAAAAAGAAGTTTTCGAAAAGTAGCCAGATATCCATAAGATTTTTCAAATTCTATTTTATAGATAAAGATTGGATATGATGCATCGAAGACTGGAATAACAGTTTCTGGAGCCAAGAAATTTATCACTAATAACTCAAAATGTCATTTTCTTTTGAAATATGTTATCAATTGGTTTTAAGTAATTTTAAAATGCTATATGTGTTTAATTTTAAAATGTTAGTTCTATATAAATTATAGAACAAATAATTTTTCCATAGTTAACTAAAAAAGGTGGATTTTCCCTCTCAAAAGAACTGTAATTAACAAATGTATATATTTTATCATTAGGAATGAATTAGAAATATACCAACTTTCCTTTGGCTACTTAAACACTTATTTCATGGGGAAATATCTATGCAGAGGTTTTAAAAATACTGTTGAAAAAAGATAAATTTCCTCATAACACAGTTTATGTAAAGTTATATATCTCACCTTCTGAAGGTATCTGTCAACTAATGGTTTTTATGGACAGAGATAATTCAAGTCATGTCACTGGTACAATTCTGGACAACATATTCACCCAAATAAAATAAGTTTAGTTTGTCAAGGAAAACAGTTGGGAAATAAACATGATAGCAAGATTTCCAATCTCACAGAAAAAACAATTACTGTGTTTGTTGTACAAATAATACCTCTCCAATTTTCCTACAGCTCTCTTGTCGTTTAGGAGTGAAAGCTTATGTGTTGCTACCAAAGTCATTTCCTTAAATTCTTTTGTAACATTTGCTTTTATAGGAAGTGAAATATATTCTACTTTTTAGTTTTTTAATGGGAACCATATGGTAACAAGAGTAAAGCTGATGAAGCTAGAATTAGTGGAATTAGAGAGGACAGAAGGTAGACCTGAACTAAGTTATAGAAATGTGACTATTGAGTATCTCTTATTAGTGGAAATGTATTTATGTTTAGATAATCATACAATGAAAAAGAAATTATTTATGAACAATTTTTACACTGAAATTTGAGAGAGATGAAATATCTTCCCAAGCCCTCGTTTTTGGAAGGTTTTATTTTTATTCTCTTTGTTATTAGTTAAGTGTAAACATCATTTCCCTTTTTGTCCCTTGTCTTCCTCTGATCTAATTTCTTTTTTGTACAAAGTCACTGTAGGGAAGAAGGGGCAGAAAACTATGTTAAAAGGTAAAATGAGGCACATCAAAATATTCAACAGTTTATTGGAGCTTACATGGATTGGAATCTGGCAGCATGAAACCAAAGGTGAAGGAGTGTTCCACTAAGAGGAGATAGAGGCAAGGTTTTTATAGAGAAGTCAGTGAAGCAAAGCAAATCAATTCTTTGATTAGTTATAGCTTAAGCAGTTGCCTTATGTTGTAAAGCCTAGTTCGTTGTTTATGACTGGTTGTTCTTGAGTTTCACTTTCTTACATTCTAGTGCATGGACTCTGGCTCAAGTTTTGGTTTGCTTATGGGCTACCAAGGCATTAGAGCCCCTTCAGTCTAATGGCCTCCTTATTTAATTATTTTAACAATTCATACTTGAATTGTGAACAGAGCTTGTTTAGGAACAAAAACAGGAGGAAAAAAATAATTTCACTATCCATCCTCTTCCTCAATCTTGAAGAAATATTATTTTGAAAATTGCTGTTTGTACAGTCAGTGTTTTCATCCACTTCACTTGGATTCTCACACAGCTACATTTTTTTAAATGTTGTGGGAGTACTTATAAATCAAATATTAGAAAATAAAATTTACCAATGGAACAACCAAAACATGTTGCTCCCCAACATGTTGTGCTACCCTTTGGCGAGATAAAGGGAAGGACTCACACGTTTCTGCCCTAGAGGAGTTTTGTAATTTTGGAGAGATAAAACACCCAAAAACAATGAATCAGGGACTACAGTGTAGCCAACAGCACAGCCTGTGATCCTAGAAGGCTTATTCTCTTCCACCTTTCTGACACAGTTTCAATCTAATATTCAAACAATATACTATATTGATTAAAAAAATTGGCTTTGGACCACCCAGACCTGCCTGATGGTCCAGTGGTTAAGATTCCGTGCTCCCAGTGCAGGGGGCCGGGTTTGATAGTTGGTCAGGGAACTAGATCCCACATGCATGCCACAAATAAGAATCCACATGCTGCAACTAAAAGATACTGCATGCCCCAACAAAGGTGCTGCACATGGCAACAAGGATCCCACGTGCTGCAACTAGACCCAGCACAGCCAAATAAATCAATATTAAAAAAATAAAAAAGGAACCACTGATAGCACTTCCTGGATATATAAACTTGGATAAATTACTTATAATCCTTAAATTTTAGTTGCCTTATCTGAAAAATGGAGATAATGATAGTACTAACCACACTGGAGTTTTGAAGAATAAAATAGGATAATTACAAAAATTTTTTAGCTCATAGCCTCACACATAGTAAATGTTCAAATAATTATTAATTTGTTGTCATAATTAATAATAGGATGACTCTTTCATTTACTGCCAGAATTAAGTCCATTCTAGATAAGCCTGCACTGTGTGTGAGAGGAAATCAATATATGTATATTGGATCACCAGCAATTGCATAATGATTTAGCTATCTATGCTCAAGTCAACAACAGCTCCTCAAGGCACAATTGTCCATTTTCAGTTTTCTTGTTATCTCCAGAGATACACTTTCACTTAGCTATGGTGGTCAATCCATCAGATATACGGTAACCAGAAAGCCTAGATTTCCTGTTATTTTCATTATTTTTCCTGCTTTCTATAATACGGACTTGTTTTTAATAAGAAATAAGTGAGTTCAAGAGAATTACAGTCATGTTTATTCCTCTTCTGCTATGCATGTTAAATCCTTCGTAATGTTCTACCTGGTATTTCTGTGGGATCTAAACTGTGGGCCAGTTATTTTGTGAAGCAACATTGAGTTGGATGTATATTTGGACAGATTTTTTTTTTTCAGTGAAACAACACATCAGAGATAAAAATGTTAACACGGTAGAAAAAACAGAGATTTTAGTTATTCTGATAATCTGCAAAGTATTTCATCTTCGGATAGTTCTGAAAAAAATGATGTGTGCCTAACACTTAGCTTTTGAGTTATCAGATATAAAGATTTTTAAAGTTGGCGTTACAAATGTGCTCAAGGGCCTTCCCTGTTGGTGCAGTGGATAAGACTCTGCATTCCAAATGCAGGGGGCCCAGGTTCAATCCCTGGTCAGGGAACTAGATCTCACGTGCATGCCACAACTAAGAATTCACATGCCACAACTAAGGAAGCTGCCTGCCACAACTAAGACCAAGTGCAACCAAATAAATAAACATTAAAAAAAAAAAGAAATGTGCTCGCAATGGATATCAATGGGCAAAAATGTAGCTGATTCAAGATTCATGGATTAAATTCAAATATTTACTTATTTGCAAAATAATAGCAGTAGTTTCCTTCAATTCAAAGTACACATGTTTTTCACCTATCCTTCTCAAACTCTTCCAAAGTATAGCAGAGGGAGAAACACTCCCAAACTTATTCTACGAAGCCACCATCATGCTGATACCAAAACAAGACGAAGATGCCACAAGAAAAGAAAACTACAGGCCAATAACACTGATGAACATAGATGCAAAAATCCTCAACAAAATACTAGCAAACAGAATCCAACAGCACATTAAAAGGATCATACACCATGATCAAGTGGGGTTTATCCCAGGAATGCAAGGATTCTTCAATATACGCAAATCAATCAACGTGATACACCATATTAACAAACTGAAGGAGAAAAACCATATGATCATCTCAATAGATGCAGAGAAAGCTTTCAACAAAATTCAATACCCATTTATGATAAAAACCCTCCAGAAAATAGGCATAGAGGGAACTTACCTCAACGTAATAAAGGCCATGTATGACAAACCCACAGCCAACACTGTCCTCAATGGTGAAAAACAGAAATCATTTCCATTAAGATCAGTAACAAGACAAGGTTGCCCACTCTCAACACTATTATTCAACATAGTTTTGGAAGTTTTAGCCAAAGCAATCATAGAAGAAAAAGAAATAAAAGGAATCCAAATCAGAAAAGAAGTAAAGCTGTCACTGTCACTGTTTAGAGATGACATGATACTATACATGGAGAATCCTAGATATGCTACTACAGAAAACTACTAGAGCTGATCAATGAATTTGGTAAAGTAGCAGGATCCAAAATTAATGCACAGAAATCTCTTGCATTCCTACACACTAATGATGAAAAATCTGAAAGAGAAATAAAGGAAACACTCCCATTTACCACTGCAACAAAAAGAATAAAATACCTAGGAATAAACCTACCTAAGGAGACAAAAGACCATTATTCAGAAAACTATAAGACTCTGATGAAAGAAATTAAAGATGATACAACAGATGGAGAGATATACCGTGTTCTTGGATTGGAAGAATCAACATTGTGAAAATGACTATACTACCCAAAGCAATCTACAGATTCAATGCAATCCCTATCAAACTATCACTGGCATTTTTCACAGAACTAGAAGAAAAAATTTCACAATTTGTATGGAAACACAAAAGACCCTGAATAGCCAAAGCAATATTGAGAAAGAAAAACATAGCTGGAGGAATCAGGCTCCCTGACTTCAGACTATACTACAGAAGTTACAGTAATCAAGATAGTATGGTAGTGGCACAAAAACAGAAATAGAGATCAATGGAACAGGATAGAAGGTCCAAAGATAAACCCATGCACATATGGTCACTGTATTTTTGATAAAGAAGGCAAGAATAAACAAGGAAGAAAAGACAGCCTCTTCAATAAGTGGTGCTGGGAAAACTGGACAGCTACACATAAAAGAATGAAATTAGAACATCCCCTAACACCATACACAAAAATAAACTCAAAATGGATTCTTTAATATAAGGCTAGACACTATAAAACTCTTAGAGGAAAACATAGGCAGAACACTCCATGACATAAATCACAGCAAGCTCTTTTTTGACCCACCTCCTAGAGAAATGGAAATAAAAACAGAAATAAACAAATGGGACCTAATGAAACTTCAAAGCTTTTGCACAGCAAAGCAAGGAACAAGACGAAAATACAACCCTCAGAAGGGGAGAAAACATTTGCAAGTGAAGCAACTGATAAAGGATTAATTTCCAAAATATACAAGCAGCTCATGCAGCTCAATGTCAAAAAAACAAACCACCCAGTCCAAAAATGGGCAGAAGACCTAAATAGACATTTCTCCAGAGAAGATATACAGATTGCCAACAAACACATGAAAGAATGCTCAACATCATTAATCATTAGAGAAAGGCAAATCAAAACTACAATGAGGTATCACCTCACACCAGTCAGAATGGCCATCATCAAAAAATCTACAAACAATAAATGCTGGAGAAGATGTGGAGAAAAAGGAACCCTCTTGTAATGTTTGTGGGAATGTAAATTGATACAGCCACTATGGAGAACAGTATGGAGTTTCCTCAAAAAACTAAAAATAGAACTATCGTACCACCCAGGAATCTCACTACTGGGCATATACCCTGAGAAAACCATAATTCTAAAAGAGTCATGTACCACAATGTTCATTGCAGCTCTATTTACAATAGCCAGGACATGGAAGCAACTTAAGTGTCCATCGACAGATGAATGGATAAAGAAGATGTGGCACATATATACAATGGAATATTACTCAGCCATAAAAATAATGAAATTGAGTTATTTGTAGTTAGGTGGATGGACCTAGAGACTGTCATACAGAGTGAAGTAAGTCAGAAAGAGAAAAACAAATACCGTATGCTAACACATATATATGGAATCTAAAAAAGAAAAAAAAAAGGTCCCAAAGAACCTAAGGGAAGGACAGGAATAAAGAGGCAGTCATAGAGAATGGACTTGAGGACACGGGGAGGGCGAAGGGTAAGCTGGGATGAAGTGAAAGAGTGGCATGGACATATATACACTGCCAAATGTAAAACAGATAGCTAGTGGGAAGCAGCCGCATAGCACAGGGAGATCAGCTTGGTGCTTTCTGTCCACCTTGAGAGGCGCGATAGGGAGGGTGGGAGGGAGACGCAAGAGGGAGGAGATATGGGGATATATGTATATGTATGCTTGATTAACTTTGTTATGCAGCAGAAATTAACACACCATTTTAAAGCAATTATACTGCAATAAAGATGTTAAAAAAAAGAATGAATATATTCAAAGGAGAATTTATAAAGTAGCCATTTTACAAAGCAAAGCAATAAATGACAAGTTCCCACAGATGGATGACCTAAAGCAGGCACCTAAGTGGGCAGCGAAACTATTAACTCCCTGCTGTGCGACAAGCAGTCGTTCAAGTGAATTCTTTTTTATCTACTATGAAGAGAGGGAGTTTTCAAGACTGAAGGGATTCTCCCAGGGCAGCAGGTGGTAGAGCAGATTTTGGTCCACCTCCCCACCCTCTTCTTGGGCACAGACAAAGAAAGACATCATTTTCCTATCATAGAGGCAACATGAAAGCAGGAATTTTCTGTATACTGAGAGCTTGGATCATCTTTTATCTATTCCACTCTAAGGCCAGTTCATGATCAAAGAACCATTTCCAACCTCCCTTCTACCCGTCATCTCCAATCAGCAGTGGAAGTAGAGCGACCTGAGTGACTGAATATAGAAGCAGAAAATAGAGCCAGACAAAGATTCTCAGTGGGACAGAAAACCATTTAAGGGGGCTGAGAGTTAATAGGGCAAGAGAAGAGAAAGGAATCTAGAAAAAAAAAAGTTTTGCTTGCTAAGAAGGTATAGCCAAATAGGTTCGAAGGTAGAGAATTAATGTCCTAAGTTTTATGGAGAAAAGGAGCCTGGTGGGGATGTGAGTGTGGGACTGTTTTATGGTGTAAGAAACTGTTCCCACATCTCCAACACTCTGTGGACTTTATGGATAATATTTTCTCATTTGAACCCAACATAAAGGAATTTTTTTCCTTCCCCATTCCAAAAGAAACCCAAAAAACAAAGTACATATGTTTTTTATATATTAACAGATGTTTTTAGATTCACAGAATTGTAGAGCTGGCCTATAAGGAACTTTAACAGCAATCTAATTTAACCCCTTCATTTTGCAATAAAATAGGTAAACTCAAGAGATTTATGAGAGATGCCCAAGGTCACACAACCAGCTTGAGGCAGGGCCTGAACTGTAATCTAGATCACCTGATTTCCAATTCTGTGATACTCAAATGAGAGGACAAAGATGGATGCTCCAAATGTTTCAGAAAGGCCAGTGATTTCAAGACAGTTTTGTAGTTCTCAGTCATCAATCTCACTTACTGCCAAACTTTTCAGGGGAGCTGGTATTATAGACGCAGCATTTATACTCAAAAATGCCAACTGTAACCACAATTGCTTTATGGAAGGAATGGAAACAGAGAGCACTCCTTACATTATGCAGCCATTATCTAAGATTATTCATTATACTTGCAGTGTTACCAGAACATTTCATGGGTTACCAGTAAAGCCTGAGATTTAAGTAATTTAAGTTTTCTGTTAATCATATTATTCATCATCTTTTCCTATTGAAACATTTACCTGAAAGAGTCAAAGCTGTCAATATGCGAGGCAACAGCTAATGAGAACGTGATCACTCAAACAACCAGAAACTATAAGTTTTCTCTGTGTTCACTAGTCGTGAACTGAAAATGGTCCACATTTTATATCCATTATTTTAGAAAGTCAAAATTCAAGTATTTGCTTTTTTTGATGTAAAATATTTATTATTATTCTTTCTGAGGATCTATTTTGGGTTTATATATGGCTTTATAAAGAATACACATTAGAAATTCTCATTTTTAATTAATTTAAGTTGATAGTTAAAATATAAGTTTTCATCAGCCAAGTACAGTGCTTTTCTAATCCTCATCGTGCAACAAAATACTCCATTAATGTAAATACAATTGTCAAAATACCATTAATTTAAAAGCAAGTATTTTTCTGCCCTGTAGTGTTTGTGGAGGAAGAGTCTGATACCTAGAATACTCATCTCTCAAGATTCTTCATATCAGCCAGCCCTTCTGCACTGAATATAGACATAGACACACAGATACATACAGAGGCTTGTTTTTTTCTACAACTGTTAGCCTACTTCATTCAAATTATCTTAAAAAAACTATTCCCTGATATTAAAGCAGGAAAGGGAATAGAAGGAATAAATGAAAACTGATTTATAGTGGAGTGGTCAAACTTCATGTTAAATGGTAAGAGAGAAATGAAAAATGGCCCCAGTTGAGCAGAATGAACAAAACAGAGAGAGGCTGCAGCTCAGAAAGAAATCACAGATTATTTGTATCTCAGAAAAAGCCCACTCAAGATCTCAAAGCATCCCACTAGCACAATTCAGGACAGGTGATCGTCAATCCTCTTCCATGTATCTATTGTTAGGAAACCTTCTTTCTTTCTTTATTATTTTTTTAAACATCTTTATTGGAGTATAATTGCTTTACAATGGTGTGTTAGTTTCTGCTTTATAACAAAGCGAATCAGTTATACATATACATATGTTCCCATATCTCTTCCCTCTTGCGTCTCCCTCCCTTCCACCCTTCCTATCCCAAAATCTTTATTTCTAATGTTTATCAACCTTTATTATAAGGAAATATGTTATTATTAACCTAACTCATGAATTTATGATATTCTCCTTTTTGGGCATTAAATGAAAATCTAATCACATTATTCATGTGGTAACAGATAACTAAAAAATCTTCCTATATTTAACTTGCTTAGAGTAAAGAAAACTTTATTAATCCGTATTTATCTCAAACTGACTAAATACAAACATCTTTGTGGAGGATGCTTTTTAGTTATTATAACTAAGCAAATTTTACTACAGCTCATGAGAGCCAAAGGTGTTTTTACCTGAAAGTATTAAAATGCTAAGCCTTCCAATAAATCAAATATTTAGACAAGAGCCTAGTTTATGGCTGGGAATAATTGTAGACCTTTATCTGGGTTCATTCATTCACTGTTTTATATAAAAAATGTTTACTGAGGGTCTACTGTACACAGAACACTGGAAAAATATAGAGGTTGAAAATATAAATAAGAAATGTTTCTTTGTATAATAAACTAACAAAGTAAGAAAATAATTTAAAAATATACGCAAAGAAGGGGCCAGAGGCGATTACAAAAGGGAAAGTAATCCTCCTTGAGATGACCAATGAATATTTTAAATATAGTGGAAGGTTAGAATTTCAAAAAGTGAAAGTAAAGCTTCCAGTAATATTATGAAAAAAATGCATAAATTTAAACATATAGACAGAAATGATTAAAGTTTATATAGAAAATAACAGAGGACATAGGTTATAAGAAAAAGAAAGTAGTCTGTTTGATTTCTATAAAACAGTAAAGGGTTTTCATTGACTATGATCTGTCTAAATGTGATTTTTTTTGTTCAGTTAGTTCAGTCTTGATGAATTTTTCAATACAAATACTCAGATCTTTCTTCAATTCTTGAAAAATTTCAAGCATTATATCTGAATATTTTCTTTCCTCAGTTTTCTATAATTATTCCTCCTGAAAATCCTCTTGAATAAAATTGAAGCTTCTCAATCTGTTCTTCATCTTTCAACTCTTAATACTTATCATCTCTTTATTTCTCTCTGATATGTTTTGTGGTATGTCTTCATTTCTAAATTCTAGTAATTATTTTCTCTTCATGACTGTCTACTAGTCTATTTATTTCCTACACTGATTTTTTTCAGAATTTATTTTCATTTTCAAGCTTCCAAAGAAAAGATTGTGTGTGCTTTGTCTCTACTCTCTTGACTAGAACTTCTCCTTGACATTTAAAATAAATTGTAACTTTGCTCTAGAGTGCTACTGCTCCTAGTCGGTCATTTCAAAATTTATAAAAGTCATCTGGTTTGTCAAGTCACTATGGATTATTGCCTTGTCTTCTGATTTGTCCCCAAATATCTTCCACAGTAGTCTCCTTCATATATTGATGAGCTATGTTCTTTGTTTTAATTTATGAAAAACAAAGCAACACATAATAAGCTGATTATATTAAGTTATTCAGCATATCCTTATCATGTTGAGGCTCACGTGTTTATTTTTGGTTTCTTAAACATTTTTTTTAAACATTTTCTTAAACATTATGCCCATATGTCTTTATTCAGCTTATACAGAAAATCAAATTGGAAAAGAAAAAAATCCAGACATCTTAACAAAGATCCTTAATTTTCCAAAAATATTTAAAAATTATATAATAGACACTGAACTTACAAGCAGAGTTAAAAGAAAATGACATTCTATAAAACTTGCTTCAGTACAATCATATTCAGTGACTCATACTGTTGTGCCTTCTAACCTCTGCTCTTAAAAACAAGCCCTTAGAAGGTCATTGCAACCTTAAATGATGTTGATTTTCTTCAGATCATGCTGTAACTTGACAGGAGTCATAAAAAGGCCACACTGTAAATGATATATCTTGGTTACTAATGTCCTTTTCTGCTGGCATTCAGACAACTCTTGTCACAGCTCTTAGACCAGATAATGCTTTCTTACCCTTAAAGAATAATCTGAAAACGCTACCCAGATTGTTGTCAAAATCCCAGAAATGTTTTTCTGTAGGTTGGTCATGTCTTGAAAGGAGAAAAAAACTATAGAAAGGCTTCTTTTATGCTCTTTTGGTAATGCAATGTATATATACATACATATAAAAGTTAAGAAATTTTAATCTCATAATATTATATTTTTGGTTGAGGAGTTTTTCTTTGTTTGCTTATTTTTACTTATGTAATTTAAACTAATGTAAGTGTACCAGGAGATGTGGTTCTGGTTATCTTCTTGAAAATTAAGATACAGCTCAAAAAACAGGCAGGGAGGGAGGAAGGTTAAGATTTCTCTCTAATCCATGTAATGCATTTAAAAACACTCACATATATATTTATGTGTTGGGTTGATCATCTGTGCTTATCCTTGGTAACTGAACTAATTATTCATAGATTTTAACATTTATACCTTCAAACTTTAACAAGCAAAATGGTTGGAAAGAACAATAATTAATTTTTAAATAAATGATTATTAAAAATTTCTTATTACAAAAAGTCCTTATCTCCTAAGTTGACAGAACACATCTCTGAGAAATTTTTCATAATATCAAAGGTGAGAGTTTATGTTATTCAACACTGCAAGTTTTTATAATATCTTTAGCCTTAAGAGTAGAAAATCTTTTATGATAGTGATATTCATTTTATATACACAGAACAGAGCTAAGTAGAATTGGTGCTAAATAAATGTTGTTTGATGAATTGAATAAGGGAAATAAGCTTCCCGTTTACTCCATTATTCAAGGAGTAAATTAAAGGTGTTTCACACTAATACGATATTTTTTAAAAAGGCAAAAGAACATGTCTGTATCATTTTAAGAGGGAGTTAAGAAAACAGTAATAAAATTAATTGCCATTGAACAGATACAAGCTGAGCTTTTCAGAAGGAATAATTCATAGAAATCTTACAGACATTTTAAAAGTACATGCTACAGGGGCTTCTCTGGTGGCGCAGTGGTTGCGAGTCTGCCTGCTGAGGCAGGGGACACGGGTTCGTGCCCCAGTCCGGGAGGATCCCACATGCCGCGCAGTGGCTGGGCCCGTGAGCCATGGCCGCTGAGCCTGCGCGTCCGGAGCCTGTGCTCCGCAACGGGAGAGGCCACAACAGTGAGAGGCCCGCGTACCGCAAAAAAAAAAAAAAAAAAAAAAAAAGTACATGCTACAAAACTGCATGTCATAGGATTATAAAAAATTAATATCAACATTTTATAGACAAATGAGTCTATAAGGAACTTTAGATACCTTCTAGCCCTGTTTCAAGCACCTGGAAGATCTATCTTTAATTTGAACTGGCACATAAATTGAACATTGCTGAGAGGTCAAATTACACTTTGGTGAAGACAGAAGGAGTGATGAATAATAATAATGACTGCACTTTACATTTATATAGCAATATATGCCATTTAATCTCCTTTTATATCCATAGCTCTAGAGCAGAATGCAAAGATTTCATAATATCAAAATTATGATCCAGCTTTATCTTCCATACATTTACACCATGCAGCTTACACACTTTCCATACTGAGTATATTTTTTCCTGGAAATGCCAGGAATTCTCAATACTCAGATTAGTGTATGACTCAAAAATCAGATGTACAGTTATAGACAGTACCATCTCTGTAACTAAATATCATTTATTAATATAAGCAGTGATCTTCAGATCGAATAGACACTTTTGTATTGATTTTTATAATGATGGAAAACCAAAGCAAAGGCCATTCAAAATTTCACATCAAATGTATTTCCTAATGTAGCCCAAGAGTATATATGATAATATAAAGATAATATTTTGAGGTCCTTCTCTGAAACTAGAAACATAACAGCAACTATGCTAATGCCTCTTTGCTTCTGCCATTGTCAATATTCAAGCAATGTCTGAATAGTTACTGCTCTGGATGCTGTGGTAAAAATTCCAGGAATAAAAAGGATGGGAGTTGGAAAAAATGACCTTTATACAGTACTCTCCAATGTTAAAAATTGTATGATTCCAGTCATTTTACTTTGCTGATAGGTAGAAAACCACTCCATATTCTTCACCATGGATAACGTTTCATAATCACAAAGCATCTACTATTTTGTTTTCACTAGACTTTTCTGAATATCTAAAGCTCTTGGATACAAGTTTATTACACAAATTCTAAGCCTTCATGAAATTATTTCCTATATTGTTATTACTAATAACTACATTAAATCTTTTAAAATTATATTTTTATAAAATATTTTCTTCATCAATTTCCAGGATATTCGATAATCTGGATCAATGTTGTTTAAGAAAATTTTGGTGAAAACAGAAAGAAGTTCTAAAATAATAAAAGCAACAGGGAGTCTTGGGGTCACAAGTAGGAGGATCTCATGAAAAACACCCAGTCAAGGAAGCCTTTTTGTCTCCACAGGCCAGAGACTCTCCTCCCCTAATAGAAGACACCAAGGTAGGCGGGTGGCACAGACACTAGCACCCTCTTCATTACTCTGCATCTAAGTCTCCATCCCCACTCCTTTCCCCCAGGCAATACCAGCAGAGACCAGTGGGAGCCACAATAGCACTGCATAAATAAACCAGCAGGCCAAAATAATACTTTAAGTGTCTGAAAATTAAATGGTAATTGGAACCACAATCTACAAAAGAAGTCCAGGACCACGTGCTAAATCCAACCAGGGTAACTTCTCGCTAAAATAAAAGAGGTAATGTTGACCCAGAGCCTCCTAACAAAAAAGACGAAATGTTAAGATTAAAAATCACTTATACCGAAGTCGAGACAATCACGACTTTAGTGAGGAAAGACAGTCAACTGACACCAACACCAAGATGAACCAGATGTTGGAATTATCTGCCAAAGATTTTAAAGCAGCTGCCATAAAATGTTTCAACAATAAATTTAAATTTTTTTTAAATAACTGAAAATTTTAAAACATCTTAGCAAAGAAGCAGAAATTATTTTAAAAAGGAACCAAACGAAAATTGTAGAACAGAGAAATATAATAAGTGAAATTTTAAAAACTTGTTGAATGGACTTAGTAGGTGAAGACGACAGGATAGAATCAGTGAACTTGAGAACAGATCCAGTATGGCAGTTTTTTACAAAGTTAAACATACACCTACCAGATGACTAAGCAAGCCCACTCCTTGGTATTTATCCTAAAAACTGGAAGTTTATGTGTGACAGTAAAACAAGTACACAAATGTTCACAGCAGCTTTCTTTGTGATAGAAATAACTAAAATGTCCTTCAACAGGTTAATGGATAAACAGATTATGGCACATCCATACAATGGGATACTATTAGAAGTAAAAAGGGAAACTGTTGATAAAAGCAAATGTCTTGAATGAATTTCAAAGACGTTATGTTGAATGATTACATGTCTCAAGATTACCTACTGTGTGATTCCATTTATTCAACAGTCTTTAAAATACAAAACCATAGTCATGGAAAACAGATCAGTGGTTAATCAGCGGGTATGGGTGGGGGTGATGGGATCACTCAGAAAGGATAGCCTAAGGAGATCTTTGAGTCATGCAGCAGCTTTGCATCTTCATTGTGGTGGTGACTATCCAAATGTATACATGTATTAAAATGCCTACAACTGTGTGACAAGAGAAAAGCATCAATTTTGATGCATGGTAGTTACAAAATATAAAGTATTAATAGAATACATACAAGAATAAAAAACAAAGAAACTATTATCACAAAAGTCAGAATAGTAATTACTTCTGGGAAAGTACGGGAATGAGATCAGTATGGAGCCCAAAGGAGCTCCTGAGATCCTCATAACATTCTGCTTCTTAACCTGGGCATTTGGCATGTTTTAAATTTTTGATTTACAGTCATCCTTTGGTTTCTGCATAAGACTGCTTGCATAAGACTGCTTGCATAAGACTGCATCCTTTGGTTTCTGCATAAGACTGCATAAGACTCCCCCTGCCCCAGATACCAAAATCAGAGGAAGCTCAAGTCCCTGATATAAAATGGCATATGTAGAACAGTCGACCCTCCACAACCATGGGAAAGGAGTGCAGACTGTATGTATATAGCAACAATTTTGGATGATATCTGGAGACAACTAGTAAGATTGAAGATGCATATATCCTATGCCTCAATCATTTCATATATTTTTTAAAATAAATTTTCATGCATTTCTCCAAGGAACTATACATTGAAGCATTTTATGGTAAAGAAAATATGTAAACATGACCTGTCCATAAAGTAGAAAATTGATTAATTAAAGGGTGGTTTATTTATATGATAAAATAGTATATACATACCACTGAAAATAAATAAGCATGTCCTATGTATCAACATGAATATATCTCAAAAACCTAATACAAGCAATTAAAGTAGGTTGTGAGATGATACATACCATCTATTATTATTATTCAAAAATTAACTGAGTATATAAGACATACACAAAAATAATAAATATCAAATACATGATTGTGCTTATCTCTTGGGGAAGAAGAAAAATAAAATGCAGACAGGAATAGAGGAGATTATAACTTCATCTGTAATGTTTTGTTTAAAAGAAGAAAATAACAATCAAATACGGCAACATTTGATAAAGTTAGCTGGCGTGTGTAAAGGTACTGATTATAGTATTATTGTCTATATCTTTGAAAAATTTCATAACTTAATGGCATGTTGATTATATTTCCACGTGCAGAAACTGATTTTTCTTAAGTGTGCACTGCTTCAGTCATTTATGTTACTTTCCTGGCCTCTGTGTGCATTTGGATTTGTAATCTGCATTTGGCTGTGAGGCTAAAACTATCTCTTAGGCCTCTGACAACTGACAACCTTTATAAACACCTGGTGCTTGGACCTTGACCCCTTTTGCTTCTGTTTTTAGCACACTGTGTTTACCACCACCACGGTCACCAACACTGCTACTGTTCTATCACCCCTATGACCTACAGTTCTGGTCATCCATACGCTGGACAGAGCAACTCTTTTCTTTGGGGCTGCTTTACCTGAGATACTGCTTCTCTACTCCTTTTCAAAGTCCCTGAGAAGGAGACTAGGAATGCCATTACTAGAGCAGGTTAAGGAGGTAAATAGTCTCATCTCTTGTTGCTCTAAATGTTTTCCTACAGATTAGAAAGCTCCATCTCTAGGTGGAGGAAGCTGGAGTTGTTTCTCACATTTGTGCAAGTGAGGCTGTTCCTGCTGAACACTGGAAGCCCTACAGGCTCCCCGTCCATCAAACTATTATTTTTCTCCAGCTCTCCCTAGGAAATCTTATCATGATATGCAAAGCTTGATTTTTCTAAAATCATTTCTAAAAAAAAAAAATCAAAGCAAATTTCTTCTCTGTGGAAAGGAGGTTGGATCTTTACCAAACAAACTGCTAGGATTCTGTCGACATACCCACGTCTGTAACATCTCTCTTTTTAACATTTATGCAAAACACAAATATATAAAATCTCTACCACTGAAGGGCTCAAGGTAAAGTAATCAGTTGTTTAAACAAAGTGAATCATACTTCTTGGCTTATGAATCTGAAATGATCAGTTTTTTAAATTACCCTTCACATTATACAAAGTAGGTAGATTTAATGAGTTCATCAATATGACGTTCACTTAAGTTCACGGTTATTAAAACAACTAAGTAATAGGTCCTAAGATTTAGTTATTAGAGTATCAACGTATGTTGGTAAAATGGGAATCTATTTCACTTATGCCAGAAACACTTATGAAAATGTGTTTGAAAGATATTTCAGAGCTTGGATGAAGTTAATTAGCATATAAGAACCACTTAAGGAAATACTTCCTTACAAGAGGCTACTTCTGTATGAGAGCTAGAAGAGATTTATAACATGGAAAGATTGTGCCTGACTTTTACCTCATCAAGTCTAAAAGAAATAGACTTCTCTCTTTTTCCAAAAAGGGAGATGGTTTACCACTTAAAAACACTTTCTTTTTTAAACTCCTTTGATAAAAACTATTTTGTTTCTAAGGTATTTTTAAATAGAGCACGCAAATGCTAGTAGTTTCTCTAGTAAAATATAAACTGTGTACGCTGTAAAATATAAAATTCTGGGGGAAAAGGGGGGTTTGCTTTTTGCTTGTCATGTACTTATGCCTTTATGTGTTCATTATATGGTTCTTCTATGTTGTATAGATGTGTGTGTGTGTGTGTAAAGCCTTTGTGTTATCACATTACTGTTACTGACTGAAGAAATGTGATTTGTGCTAGATGCATAAAGAACCGTTAATAAGACTTAAGGAAAAATTTTTTCTCAATGAGTATGATTAAAAAAAATACTTTACATGTGCCTGGGGGATTTGTGGTATAGAAAGCCTTTTCCACAGGCATTAGCTCAAAGAACATTATTATACTGATGGAACAATGTCTAATAATGCAAACTGATTTGAAGCCAGGGAGACTTGCCTTCCAATCTCTTCCTCTATTATGCTAGTTCTGTGGCCTCAAAGGACTCACAAAACTTCTGTTTGTTTGTTTGTTTTGTTTTTTAATCATTACTTGAGGACAAGGAAACTTGCAAGATGGCTATAATAATTAAGGGCAATGATCCTAAGTTTCTTGTATAGTGGCTAGAGTAGTACCTAGCATATATTAATAATTAATATTTAACAGTGCACTGCTATGTAATTTATAAAACATGTTTACCCTTTTAAAGTGTACAATCAGTGGTTTTGAGTTGTGCATTCAGCACCATAATCTAATTTTAGAATGAGCCGCTAACCATTAGCAGTAACTCTCAATTCCCCCACACTACACTCAAGCCGTAGGTAACCATTAATCTACCATCTATTTATACAGATCTGCCTATTCTGGATGTTTCATATAAATAGAATTATGAAATGATTGGCATAGCATGTTTTTGAGGTTCACCCAAGTTATATACATCAGTACTTTGTTCCATTTTATTAACAACTACGTTTCATTGTATGGATACTCTACATTTTGATTTATCAGTTGAAGGACATTTGAGTTGTTTCTACTTTTTGGTTATTATGAACAATGATGATATGAACATTCATATAGAAACACTTTGTGTTGTGTGTGTACATATCTTTCATTTCTTTGAAGCTCTTTCTTTCTTTAAGAGTGGAGTTGCTGAGTAAAATGACAACTCTATATTAACATTCTGAGGAACTGCCAAATTGTTTTCCAAAGTATCTGCGCCATCATACATTCTGAGTGGCCATGTATGAGAGTTCCAATTTTGACACATCCTTACCAACTCATTATTTTCTACATTTTTTATTATAGTCTTTCTAGTTTTTTTTATTACGGTCATCTGTTTTTTAATTATTATTATAATTATTCTAGTGAGTGTGAAGTAATTTTGAGTTTTATTTCCCTAATTATGGTGAACATCCTTTCACATGCTTATTTACAGTTTGAATTTCTTTTTTGCAGAGTTGCCTATACAAAGTCTTTGACCATGTTTTAATTGGATTATTTGTGTTTCTATTATTGAGTTCTAAGAATTCTTTATGTATGATTGATAAAAGTCCCTTGTCATATACGATTAGAACCCAATGGCCATAGGTCCCAGAATGCACCAAAAAAAGTACATTGACTGAAGTCATCTTTAGGTACACAATTTGAAGTGACAAATACAAAACCCATGCTTGCAACAATTGAAATAAAACTATTTTGTTCAGAGAAGTAAAGGGGGCATGAATACACCAAGACTCACACTGACAAAGCTAAATAAAATAAGAAAACTAACTTAGCAATAGAGAAAAGAACCTCTGAGTTTTGAAAACAGCTAGTTGGGAACATTGCTAGAGCCTCTTCCTCAACATACTCACTTATACTTCCTCAACATACTCACTTACAGGAAATGTGGAGATAATTGGTTCAGGAAAACCAATTCATGCAATGATAAATAAAAATTAATTAGTAGAGCAATTATATAAAGATACTTAGAATTACATAATAAATTTCAGTCATTTTATTTATTGAAATCTTTCACAAGAACACTTTAGTTATGTGATAGGTAATAATTTTGACAAAAGAGTAAGAGCTGAAAATAATGCAACTGACAAAGGGTTAATTTCCAAAATATACAAACAGCTCATATAACGCAATATCAAAAAACAAACAACCCAATCAAGAAATGGGCAGAAGACCTAAATAGAAATTTGTCCAAAGAAGACATACAGATGACCAACAGGCACATGAAAAGATACTCAACATCACTAATTATTAGAGAAGCGCAAATCAAAACCACAATGAGGTATCACCTCACACCAGTCAGGATGGCCATCATCAAAAAGCCTACAAGTAATAAATGCTGGAGAGGGTGTGGAGAAAAGGGAACCCTCCTACACTGTTGGTGGGAATGTAAGTTGGTATAGCTACTATGGAGAACAGTATGGAGGTTCCTTAAAAAACTGAAAATAGAGCTACCATATGATCCAGCAAACCCACTCCTGGAATATACCCAGAAAAGACAAAAACTTTAATTTGAAAAGATAGATGCACCTCAATGTTTACAATAGCCAAGACATGGAAACAACCCAAGTGCCCATGAACAGATGATTGGCTTAAGAAGATGTGGTGTATAGATACAATGGAATATTACTCAGCCATAAAAAGAATGAAATATTGCCATTTGTAGCAACACAAAAGGACCTAGAGAATATCATAGTAAGTGAAGTGAGTCAGACAAAGACAAATATTATATGATATCAATTATATGTAGAATCTAAAAAATAATACAAATGAATTTGTTTACAAAACAGAGGCAGATTGGCAGACATGGAAAACAAACTTATGGTTATCAAAGGGAAAAGGGAGTGAAGGCAGGGATAAATTAGGAATGTGGGATTAACAGATACACACTACTATATATAAAATAGATAAGCAACAAGGATTTACTGTATAGCACAGAGAACTATATTCAATATCTCATAATAACCTATAATGGAAAATAATCTGAAAAAAATATATATATAACTGAGTCACTTTGTTGTATACCTGAAACCAAAAAAAAAAAATATTTGGCAAGAAGAAGAGGAGGAAAAAAAAGAATAATAGCTGAAGCTGAACATGCTCACACCTTATAATGCAGAAATTTTATTTGTAAGAATATACCCAACAGAATATACCCAACAGAATATACCCAACAGAAATGTGAACATACATTTACCAAAATTCATGTGTGTGTGCATATATATGTATATATATACACACACACATATATATACACACATATACACACACGTATACACACACGTATACACACACATATATATCAGAATGTTTATGGCTTCACAATTTTTAATGCCTAAAACTGGAGAAAAACCACATGCCCTTCAACAGTAGAAGAGATAAGTAAATTATGGTATGTATACATATACTATACAGCAATGAGAATGAATAAATTCAGAAAGAGACACTAATATGTATAAACCTGATAAATAGAATGTTGAGTTATATAATCCTGATTTTAAAAATACATAATAAATCATTCCATTTCTTGAATTTCAAAAGCAGGCAAGATTAATCTACATTAATCTTGGGAAGGTGTGACTCAAGGACTGTATATCCATCTCACCTGCCCATGAAATATGAAGGACACGCACAAACTGAACTAGTGGCAGCATTGTTACCACCAGTACTTTTTGAGAAGATTAAAAATGTTGATTGGACTTACTATTATCCTTGTTGCACTATTGAACTGGAAATAAAACAAATCTTATTCATAACTAATAAGATTCACCTAAAAGTGATGCAGAAACGCATGGAAAATTCAGAGAATACATATTTTTATTATCTTCTCAAATGTAAAGATGTCAAAAACTGGAAGGAACTAGAGTAATTGGCTGATTGATTTATTTGTAGTAAAACACTTGAAGCTGCCACTGACATGTTGCTTGGGATGAAGATCCCAAACAGCCAAAACAATCTTGAGAAAAAAGAACACAGCTGGTGATATGCTTCCTGATTTCAAATTATCATACAAAGCTGCAGTAATCAAAAGAGTATGATATTGGCGGAAAAACAGACACAGATTAATGGAACAGAATTGAGAGCCCAGAAATAAACCCACACATATATGGACAATTAATTTACAACAAAGGAGCAAAAAAACATGTAATGGAGGAAGAATAGTCTCTTCAATAAATAGTGTTGAGAAAACTGGGCAGCCACACACAAAAGAATGAAACTAGACCACTATCTTTTCACCATACACAAAAACTTATTAAAAACTTGAACGTAAGACCTGAAACTATAACATTTCTAGAAGAAAACAGAGGCAGTAACTCATTGCTGTCAGTCTTTTAGCGATGTTTTTGTGAATTTGACTCAAAGACAAGGGAAACAAAAGCAAAAATGAAGAAATGGGATTACACCAAACTAAAAAGCTTCTGCATACAGAAGGAAATCATCATCAAGATAGAGATTTTTAAAGATCAACTTGTGTGAAAGAAATGGGGAGGAAGAGTATTGAATAAAAGATCTGAAAATCCTCAGCCTACTTGGTAAAGATACCTGGAGTGGATATCATCCATTAGAGTTGTCTTGTATCAGGATGGTATGGTCTGGACTTTATACCTCACCTTGCTCAGTAACAGGATTCAGGCTGCCTTGGAAAGGTTGACTTCAGGCAGTGCAGTTCTCCACAGCTAAGACAGATGCTGAAGAGCTTCTGACTGCTGACTGCATTTTCTACAAGTGGGCAGCAAGACCCATGTCTGCATATCATGTACCCAAGCCCATATAAATCTGCTCTAGTGAGTCCAACATATCTGGCACAGCAGCTATGATTGGAAGTACCACTTGTTTGAGGGTTCAGTAGTCTAATGACAATTATCCTTCAGGAACTACCTGGTTTTTGCAGGGACCAGAATGGTAAGTGTAACAGAACTATAATGAGAATCACCAATCTGGCATGTTTTATATTTTTAATAATTTCACTAATCTCTGTCATCACAACCCTACCCTCCCTTAAACCCTACCCAGCACACACATGGGATGCAGTGTTATTTGATTTACTAACACTGTGGGGTACTGTGGGATAGTTTCAAAGACCTGCACTCAGCCTTCCGCTGTATGAAAGCTCTTACCTCACAGACCAAGGATTCCATGAGGAGGCTGCATCAAGTGTTAAGCACCTAGATCCAAATTATGAATACAGACCAGGAAAATGATCACCTGGTCGGTCTGCAGACCCAGTAGACCACTGTATGGACAACTTTGGCCAGGATTCCAATCATTACTTGGCCCGATATATGTTCACACTCTAACAGGAGTACCATGGTCTCTAGGTAACAACATCAACTCAGAATTTTTATTCAAAGGTCCTCAAAAGTTCTCGGTGTTCCCCTTTTCTTAGTGTGCTGTAGCCCAAGTAAATGGTCATAGACCTCTTTGGGGGAAGAACTGGGGTAATCATTACCATATATAATCATAGTTTTCCAGACCAGCTCTTCTGTTAAGTAGATTCCAGGTCTAAACTTTAGCCCACATTCAGAAATTGACAAAGGATCCATGAACTTTTTTTTGAGACATTTGCCTTCAGATTCCGTGTTATACATCCTGGATTTATCCTTCTTGTACAAGGCAAGTAACAGTCTGCTTTTGTCTATCCACTTGTCTTTTTCTCATGGGAATACTATGTTCTAGGATCCTTCTGCATAACTCTATACAGTTCAGATCCCCTTGATTGAAACTATGACCTGTCCAGTTATACTAAGTGTCTCTCCTAGCTTCTGGAACTTAGATTCTGCCACTTGTCCTCTACTGTTTTAGTGTCATCATCCTTATGCAATCAATGAACTAAGTTCTGTAACAGTCTCTTCTACCATTACCTAGGACCTGCAGAGGAAAGCCATCACCAATTTTTTAGTGATGCTGGGGCTCTCTCACCATCCATTCCTTATTTGTTTGGTAAATGGTATATACTTTGGGATATACCACAGAACAGAGTCATCTGGAGACTTTCCTGACTTCAAGCTGCTCACTTCTCTGAACCATATAGTCCCTACCTTTATCATTGGCCACAATAATTCTGACTTTTCAACTTCTCTCAACATGGACACTTTTCCTGACTTCTAGGAACCATTCTAGTAGTGAGTTTGCATTAAAACATACTTTTTAAAAATAAATTTATTTTATTTATTTATTTATTTTTGGCTGCTTTGGATCTTTGTTGCGGTGAGCGTGCTTCTCATTGCGGTGGCTTCTCTTGTTGTGGGGCACGGGCTCTAAGCACACAGGCTTCAGTAGTTGTGGCACGCCGGCTCAGTAGTTGTGGTTCAAGGGCTGTAGAGCACAGCCTGAGTAGTTGTGATGCACAGGCTTTGCTGCTCCGCGGCATGTGGGATCTTCCCGGACTAGGGATTGAACTGCTATCCCCTGCATTGCCAGGTGGACTCCTAACCACTGCACCACCAGGGAAGTCCTAAAACATACTCTTGAAATTACATTAACTTCTTTTGTTATATTAGAACACTAAGTTTTCTGATAGTTCTATTTTTCTTCAAACAGAGAGACTAATGACAAGCCTGGTAGATTTAAAGATGTTTCCTCCTTTAGATTTGTCTATTTTCTATGAAAAAAAGAAACCTGTTAGCGTTCTAACTTACCTTAAATTTCACTGACATATCTTTTATATGTCTTTCAGGATTCTCTGTCACTGTTTTCTCAGTACCTGAGAATAATTCCCTGACAATTTCATTTGCTTAATCATAGTTTGAGATTACCTATATTTCTTTTGAATAAAGTTGTTCAAATTGTCCATCCTTTTCTACCATTTATTCTCTCAGATATACAAAAGAGATTATGTATATATGTATATATACTTCTTGAAAAATAAGCAAAAAATAAAAACAAATCTTGAAAGAAATATGATGATTTAAGTTTTCAACAGTCTTCCTTCATGTTTATATTACATTTTGTTTTCCTGATTATTTAAAAGATAATAAATATCTTAATAAGACAAAGAAAAAGTGCTGAATAGTTTCTATTAACTTTTAAAATAGATTAAGAACCACCTCGACAAACTCTAAATATGGACAATTTTAAAAAGCATGGTTAGCCTTTCATTTTCTAAGACTGATATTTTTTCAGAAGATACTCAATAACTATTTGCTGTTATTAGTACTTATTACTTATAGTATGTTGTTCTAATTTGTACTCAATAACTATTGGTTGAAGAGAAGTTACTTGAATTACGTATTTTAAAAATAAACCAAAGGGCTTCCCTGGTGGCGCAGTGGTTGAGAGTCTGCCTGCCGATGCAGGGGACACGGGTTCGTGCCCCAGTCCGGGAAGATCCCACATGCCGCGGAGCGGCTGAGCCTGTGAGCCATGGCTGCTGAGCCTGCGCGTCCGGAGCTTGTGCTCCGCAACGGGAGAGGCCACAACAGTGAGAGGCCCGCTTATCGCAATAAATAAATAGGTAGATAGATAAATAAATAAATAAACAAACAAAGGACTTCCCTGGTGGTCAAGTGGTTAAGACTTAGCCTTCCAATGCAGGGTGTGTGGGTTTGATCCCTTTGGGAGCTAAGATCCCACATGCCTTGCGGCCAAAAAACCAAAACATAAAACAGAAGCAATATAGTAACAAATTCAGTAAAAATTTTAAAAATGGTCCACGTCGAAAAAAATTTTTTAAATAATTTAAAAAAGTAAACCAAACTGTTTTGCTGTTTTTCCTATCCTTTATTTCTCTCATTCTTTACATTTATATTTTTCAGAAGTCTTCTATAATTTACCTACCAGATTTTTAAAATTCTTCATACCCGTTGAAGAAAAAAAATTATGTTTCAAGTCATAAGAAGGCAATTATGTATCAGAGTTTGCTTTTCTCTATTTCTCTATCTCTTTTCTCTATTTCTCATAGTATGCTTTTCTCTATCCTAAGAATACAGTTCAATAGAGTTTGGGAAAATTCTCATTACTCTTCCTCGCAATCATTCTGGTGATTCTTTGTATTTGCTGACTTAATTTTCTCAGTCTTTTCATTGAGTTTATGGTTTTGGCTGCTATGATGAGATGCAAAAGGAACAGGCAAGGACTCAAAAACAGATTTTATAAAGGTTAAAGAAGTCCAGCATTCATTTCAACTTCCAGTAATGCACTGTACTCTATCAGGCATGCCAATTCGGAAATCCTTACCCTAGTGCCAGACAGTTAAAATGAATATGTTATCATGAATATTCATGATTGTATTGAGAATGGAAAACTGTATGATGTTTAACTTTTTCTAGTTGTTTTCCAAAATTTGTACTTGCATGGCCCTCCTTAGCTGTTCTTACTTGAAAGAAAAAATTTAATGGTCCATCATCATTTTTTTAAAGGTTTATACACGGAGTTTAGCAGAATGTAGGTGATTTAATATTTCCACTTACAAAAGATAGTTTCCTCTCATTTTAACCTTTCAGGATGAAGTCAAAACATACCTTTGTACAGACAGACAATAAGCACCTGACAATTTTGTAAGTGAAATGAATTAGCCCACTTTGCTTTATTCTCAGTATTTGCTTTAGGATAGAGCATGTAAGAAAAACTCTTGTGGTAAAGTAAAAATAAATCACTGCTCTTTGAAAGTTTTAAGGAGGTAGAAAAGATTTCATTCTTTTTCCTCCTTACTTTTTTAGGCCAATGGTTGTCAACCATGTAGATTCAAAGTGATATCATTGAATAACAGGAAGGGAAACACGAAAAGGATTTTAATTGCACCATTTACTTGCTTCCACATGACTCATCCCCATTATTTGAAGATAATTGTTTATTTGTTTTCTATGTAGCATAGAATCCATATGCTTCATATGGCAACAAATAAACAAAAAACAATTATGTCTTATGCTACATGGCCTTCTTACTGAATGCCATTTAACTTAAGAACAAATGTTACTTCTCAGTGTATGTGCAGTTAGCTTTCCAAAGGAATGTACAAAAAAGGACAAAATAATCTGTTTATCATATTCTGCTGTTAGACAGATATTCAGTAGTGATTAGGCCAACTTCGATGGGGTATTGCTAAGGCTATTTATGACAGCTTTATATATTCCAAATTTTTGCAATAATGACAGATAGAAAAAAAAATTATCTGGATAGCTTACTGTTTCCTCAATTTGGTTAAAATACACTATCTGTGAGATAAATTATTAGTAGAATGGGCAAAGACAAACTCAAGTATAGACTTATTGACTAATAGTTTTAAAAGTAAATTTTAGATATTCAGAACTATAATAACATAGAGAAAATCATACTAGATTCAGTCAATACATTTAAAATAAAATGAAGTAGCAGTTGATAATATACTCTGCACTGTTATTGGCTGTACAATTTGGAATACCCAAAATGAAAATTAAAAGGGCTTAATTAAATTTGGATATTAATCATGGATTTCTACCTTAAAACTTGTAAAACCTAATCAACAAGTCTCCTATCTTAGAACTATATTTGACTATTAAAATTTAAAATTTTTTGAAAACTGAGTTTCATATAAATATTTAGCACATCATTTCCTTCTAGATATTCCTTAATCCTTTCTTCCCAATTCAATATAAGCTACTCTGCTTAAATTGGTTTAAGTCCACTTCCACAGTCATTAATTAACTAAATATAAAGGCTATAATGTATGAGTCAGAAGCATTTTCATTTCTACTGTCTGTCTAGGAAATAGGTTTTGTATCTATTGTTTTGAGATTGATTGGATGATTAGATGACATTTGGAAGTTAACAAGAAACTATTTCTTAACAGCAACTTCTTTTTGACACTAAGCACCGCAAAATATTACATTAAAACTTGTGAGACTAGCAAAATAAGAAAGGAAATTTATGAGAGCACACTTCTGGTAACACCTAAAACTCTAAATCTGATTTACACAAACACCTTGTTTTTCTATTGGCTGAGCACCAGTACATTTTCAGAAGGGGTCTAACTATAGTTTTCTTCATTGCTATATATGTTTACATAAAATTGGGAGTCAGGTGTCTCTTCCCAATAGTCAGGTACCTAAAGAGGCGATTAACTTCTTATTTTCTTGATTCTCGTTAAACTCAAACATTTCAGTCTCTTTAGCAAGGAGAGCTCCAAACATTATGTGAAGTTTGGAGATTAGAACTGTAGTACATTTTCTTATGTAATGCATCTATTTGGTAAATATTCAATAGCAGAAAATCAGAATTAGGACCTATGTAACAGAAAAATCCTTTTGACATTATTAGGGCATCTCTAGTTACATAGGTTGTATATGGTGTTAATTTTTTTGTTCTGGTTGTGGGCAGCTTCAAAAAATAAAGCAATATTTATCACACAAAGGGAAAAAGGATGAATTTTGTGCTGTTTCTCTATACTGTTTCTTAAATAAGGGCTCCAGCACACTTTGACTCCTCCTAGTTTTTCTTCCTCTATTCTCACTGTTGCCATCCTTTTTATCCACACACTCTATAGGTTTATTTTCCTATTTCTCACCAATGCTTATCATTTCCTTTCCACAAGTATGTCTTTATTCATGTGCTTTCAACTATTTTAGCTTCCCTTGGGGATCCAATGGTTGATTATAACTCCCCAGAAAAAGCTTACACTCATTGTCAATATTAATGAGAATAATATGATTTTGATTCTCTGTTTTGATCACTGATTTTTCTTAAATTCTCATCTACTCACTAGCCCACAGTTGCAAGCCAATGACTCAGTGTGGAAAGAAGAGGTTTTAAGAGTTTTTAAATGAGTAGCTGGACCTTGATTTCTCATCTATTCAGAGATTCTCCTATTGCTTCTCTGATATCTTTGATTGTGGTAGGCAGCTGCATCTCATGAGTATTGAGTTCTCTAGGAGCCCTCAGTCAGCTCTTACCAAGTGGGACTCCATTGCCAAGAGTAATCTTTTTTCCTTCAAAGTTTTGTGGTTGTTCCCAATGTAGAGGTATATGGCTGTTCTGGAGCAGGAGAAGGAAGATGCAGGAGACAGGCTGAAAGATGAGTGTGTGGAGAAGTACAGGGTAGCAATAAATAGCAGAGAATGAAATCACGGGATTTATATTCTCTGACTGGTAACAACAGGCAACAAAGAATGCCAAATAAATGCTAAGTAAATATATTAATTTTTTTCTTAATTTCTTTTTTGTCAACACATTGGTCTTAAAATACAATGGAATTAGACATATCTCTACCACAGATTTATGATTATTTGCTATCTCCTAAATTTATGTCAATAATGTTTATATTGAACACTTTACATATGTATTGAATACGTCCACAGTGCAATTGGGCTGTCCATGGTATGCTTTATGATGCTTCTTTATACATTGCCACTCTCCCTATCCCCAGAACTCAACCCAGCACCAGCAAATGAGTAGATAAAAACATCATGTCTGATAAAAGACTGAATTTGTTTTGATAATTAGTGAAATATAAACACAGCTTGTAATTTTTTCTCTTATTTTGCTTATTTTATATTATGTAGTTTCAACTTAAGTCTATATAATAGCAGATTTTTTAAAACCCTGATATTATGCTCGATACTATTGAAAAATGAGTCTTTGTTTTAACTTTATCTTAAATTAGGCAGTTAGCTTGTTGACCTCAGCCATTTTTGGCACACAATGTGCAAAATAGGTGGCAAAAATTTAATAATTTAGTAACTTTAATCTTGAAGACAAGATGCTAACAATAATAAAATAATACATATAGTTTTTAAAACTATAGCTCCTTAATTGCTGCCAAGTGATTTACTATTGTCTCAAAGGTTAGTGGAGAGCACTCTCCACTTAAGCAACACTTGGCAACAAGAATGCAAGTCGCTTCAGTATATGAGATTCATGCTTATTGATATCTTTGGCATCAAAAGGGATTTTAAAATGTTTTATTGATGCTCAAAAACAGCATGATATGCAAATTAAGTTTTGATCAAATGTTTACTGTAACTGAATATTATATATCAGAGTGTATTGAAAAGTTATTTTAGAATAAATATTATCTTTATTTTAATTTAGAAATAATCTGCAATACATCAAGAAAACATTAATTCAATCAATGTAGTAGGCAAAACAGAAAGAAGAAATAGCTATTAAAGTAATACAGATGTGATTTTAAACTCCTAAATATGTGTTTTAAGCATGTGTACTCCAGTAGAAAAAGAAGTGAAGAATCTTCCTAAGTATTACAATAACTCCTAAAATTTATCTCAACAAAATAAAGCATACAACCCAGTTATCTCCCTATTTAAATTACATACTAAGCTTTCAGTACAAAAGATTGGTATGAAATGAAGCAACCAACTTTCTGATCCAAGGTAAATCATCTACAATCTGGGAAGGAATTTCTTTTATTTCTTCCTTACAAAATCACTATCTTTTGAATTATATTTAAAAATATGATGTATCCTGCAACTAGAGATTATCATACTAAGTGAAGTAAGTCAGAAAGACAAATACCATATGATATCACTTACATGTGGAATCTAAAATATGGTGCAAATAAACCTATCTAAAACAGAAACAGACTCGCAGACATAGAGAACAGACTTGTGGTTGCCAAGGAAGTTAGCAGGGGGTGGGAGGGGTATGGATGGACTGGGGGTTTGGGGTTAGTAGATGAAAACTATTACATAGAGAATGGATAAACAACAAGGTCCTACTGTATTGCACAGGAAACTATATTCAGTATCCTGGAATAACCATAATGGAAAAGAATATAAAAAGAATGTATATATATGTATAATTGTGTCACTTTGCTGTACAGCAGAAATTAACACAAATTGTAAATCAACTATACATCAATAAAAGTTAAAAAATAAAGTTTTATTAGAATACACAAAAAAAATGATGTATCTGTATAAAAAGCCTACATGAAAAACCACATCAGCTACAGTGTTACAGGACTTATTTAAGAACTTTAAAATATAATCGTGTCCTACAAATTTTTAATCTACTAGTATCTTTATAGATTTTTATTCTACCTCCAAGGTAATTTTATAGTTAGTTCTTAACTTTAGAGGCCATCCTAAGTTGAAGTTAGTGCTAACCACATCCATAACCAAATAGAGACGCCCGTGTGTAAAAATCAATGATATAGTTTATGAAGTGTCCAGATGCCTTCCCTAAGAATTCATTTCTCATACAATTTTATTTAAAATTGCATCACAGTGATTTCACCCCAATTTTTTCTCAAATGCTTGGATCATTAAAATGGATTTAGTCCAGTAAAAAAAAGTCCAGCAATTTTTTTTATTCTTATGAATCTTAATTACAGTTGTGTTATTGTTAGTATAAAGAAAAGCAAGCCTAATTTATTATGATGAATAGACTACATATGGGTAATATATTTTGATTCATACAATTAAAGTGCTCTATGTAAATAGTGCAGAGACGTAAAGAAAGTTTTTACAAAGGGACAAATTCAGCCTTTTAAAAGTTAGTGAAGCAGAAAAACTTTAAATTGTTTACAATTTGGGTTTTGGAGCAATTACAGAATGTTCAGTTTGAATAACCAATCATAAGTCACTATACATCTTCACTGAATACAATAGGTGCTGACATTTTTAGATACTGTATTTTAACAATTAGTCATTCAAGTTGGAGAACATTTTTTCAAAACATAAAAATTAAGAAAATTCTATATCTTTCCATTTCTAACTTTTTTTTTTTTTTTTTTTTTTGCGGTACACAGGCCTCTCACTGTTGTGGCCTCTCCCCTTGCGGAGCACAGGCTCTGGACACGCAGGCTCAGCGGCCATGGCTCACGGGCCCAGCCGCTCCACGGCATGTGGGATCTTCCCAGACCGGGACACGAACCCGTGTCCCCTGCATCGGCAGGCGGACTCTCAACCACTGCGCCACCAGGGAAGCCCCATTTCTAACTTATTTTGATGTTGTCTTTTTGTTTAGTTGATTGTGTGATCAGGTCACTCCTTTCATTTTTTACTGTTAAACATGTTTATTTTTTAATTTATTTTATATCTATTCTAATTAGATCATTCTTATTTATGTAAGATTACATAATCTTAAATAAAATTACTCTCAGACATATATATCTGCTATAAATAAATATAATAGTAAGTTTAATGATAATTTTCAGAATATACCATAGTTAAAATGAATAGGTGAGCATAGACTGGGAGAAAATATCTATGAAGTATCTTTCAAATAAAAGACTGAAACGGAGTGGGACCCTATGGTCCTTTCCCTCCCACCATGTCCTCAGCCTGCCTTTTGTCTGTAGAAAAACTTTAGCCAAAGAATAAGTTTAATCAGAGAAGCGAGAAAATGCAGAAACAAAGGAAAAGAGTCAAATGAGACCAAATGATAATAGTTTAGTCATTAAGAAAGTCAAGGACCTTTAGTTCCTATTCAAGGGCTATAGATCATATCCTGAGCCCTATGCTTTGAGTTTTCTTATAGATACTGAGATCCCCACCAGGTGGAAGAAGCTAACTACATGGTGACCAGACTGAAAAGCTTCCACAATTCTGAGAACTGGCCTTAAAGAAATGGGAACAAACCGACCCTGGAACTAAAGACTAACTGTACTTAAAACAGTAAAGATGATGCTGACCAGACCACTGTATGACCAATTTCAAGATGAAAGTCAGAGCTGAAAGTGCTGTTTCTACATGTAGCCCCCTCCCGCCATCTATAAAAGCTCTTGCCCACTGATTTTCAGTGAGAGGAGTCAGCCTTTGGACATGAGTCCACGCTCCCCTCCCCCCCAGGTTGCTGGCCTCTGAAATAAAGCAAATTTTCCTTTCCACCAACTTGCCTCTTTATTGGCTTTAAAGTGTCCAGTAGCCGGACCCCCACTTTCAGTAACAGTATCCCACATACATAAAGAACTCTTACAGCTCAATAAAAGTCAAACAATCCAATTTAAAGCATGAACAGAAGACTGGAAAAACTTATAAAAGTAGATATGCAAGTGGTCAATAAATGCATGAAAAATTGTTCATGGTTTTTAGTCATCAGGGAAATGCAAAGCTGAACTACACACTTACCAATATAACTGATACTGTAAATAAAGTCTGTTAACAGTAAATAGTCACAAGGGTATGGAACCACTGGAAGCAGGTCTACATGTTCATCTAAAGACATGTACATAAATATTCATAAAAGTGTTATTTGTAATTGCCTTGAACTGAAAACAGTTCATATGTACATCAACAGTATATTGGGTGAATAAATTGGAGCATATTCATACAATGGCATTCTATATAGTACAGAGAGTGAATAAGCTATAATTACTAACGATATGGATGACTGTTATAAATGTAATAATGGAGTGAAAACAGTCAGATAAAAAAGAGTGCACACTATACAATTTCATTTATATAGAATTCAAAATCAGGAGAATAAATCTATGGTATAAAAATATCAGAATCCTGGTGACAGTGGAAGGTTAGTGACTAGAAATAATCCAAGAGGGTGAGCAAATATGTAAAAGTTTCTTATGGTGATGGCATGTATCTTTTGATGTCTTTTAAAAAATTATCTGTCAGGAGAACAAAGATGTTTTCTTTTTAGCTGTGCTACATGTTACATTGCAAACCATACAGTATACTTTAGTGAGGAAATAGATGTTGACAATTATGTCTTATGTAGGAGAAAAAGCTTTGTAACAAGAATAAACTGATTCAATGTCTAAAATCTCTAGGATTTTATAGATGTTTAAAAATAATTTTATATAGAAATAGACATTTTGCCGAATGTTGAAAAATTGGTCAACTTTCAAAATTAGTCTTTTTTCTGACAGTGCTATAAAACCCAAATTTTCACAATGACATTTATCATCATGATTTGTAGGAGGGTATAGTTTTCCCTAAACTAAGCTCCACTTATTTCTAAGTCAATATTTATTATAATTATTTTATTTATTTTCCTATTGTGTATAATTAACTTCGCTAGTTGCAATATATACACCATTTCCCATTCATTTTCCTCTCATGATTGAGTGCCATGTTATTTTTGATCAGATTTCTCAAAGATAAGATTGGTAGGACGTCAGAGGAAAAATGCAAACATTTTGATTGCCTTTTTTATCACTCTTGGGATAATTCAGAATTGAGAAAACCATAATTTTGTTTCCAGGAAAATTCAATAGACAGTCCTGAATATCATTTTAACCACTCTTTATGGATTCACTTAGGAAGAATACATATATTTGTTCCCTTTCATCATATTTTTTGTTTATTTCTTTATTGTTGCTCATGATCAAAATGATATTTTTCCACTAAACGTCTTCTATAATGAATTAGATATTGGTCAAAAGAAGAGAGTCATGATGCTGGTAGGCAGAGAGCTCTTTTGAAGACATTATTGTCCTAAAGATGGTAATAGCTATAAAGCTGAATATGGTGGCCTTAGTTTTTACTTCAAGTAGACAGGCACATGAGAGCTTGCTGCTGCACACAGCAAGACCAACACCTGAAATAGACAAATTGGTCTGTTTCCTTTTTGAAAAGGAAAAAAATAACAAAAACATTTAAGTGTACCTTTTTGAATTAATTTAATATGCCTGTTATGTGGAAATACCTCACACTGTTCACATGGACTTTATATGACTGTAAAACTGTCAGAATTTATTTGAAGAAAATGTGTACTAGCAAATAACAGGTTTAGAATAATTACAGCCAAGTGCTAATTATACACAATATTGAAGGTTTTTAAAGTTGCTTTTAAAATCAATACTACAGAAACCCAGCTCTCTATAGTCATAAGTATGTGCTCATAGAGGAGAATAAAATTTGCTCGGTTTTATAGAGGATAAATGTACTACATGAGAAACATCTGAGAAACTATATTCATCCTCCTAACTACAGTTGGCCCTTGAACAACACAGGTTTGAAATGCATGGGTCCACTTATATGTCACTTTTTTCAATAGTAAGTACTACAGTACTACATGATCCTGTTTGGTTGAATCCACAGACGCAAAACTGCAGATCTGGAGGAACCACACATATGGAGGGATGACTATAAATTATACGTGGATTTTTGACTGTGCACAGGGTCAGCTCCCCTAACCCCTGTGTTGTTCAAGGGTCAAATATACTTAATTTTCAGCATTATTCAAAATATACTCCTATCATAATATATATTCTTCAGTTGTTAAAAGTTAGAAGCTTTCCTTGATATCAACTTGAATTATTTGCTAGTAAAAAGGCAGCATATAGTAGTATCTATGTTCTCCCCACAAGAAGTCATTCAAATGTCTAAAGCTAACACAGTGTGTTAGAATAAGGTATTCAAATGGTCTGTTTCCTCTATTAGTTTTCATATATTAATTTGCAAATCACTTATTCCAAGATTTTAGTTACATATATAATAGGTTATTACCATTGATTCTTTTTTCAATTATGAGAGTTTCAAAGGTAGATTCTAGTGCAGATACAGGTATAAACTCTTTCCAAGATATTCAGTGAAATGAATGAAAGAAACCAGAAATAGAGAGATATATAAACTTCATCCATGTTAAAGCTAGCAGATAGATACAGCGTCATTTTACAAACTCTGAGAAGTAACTCCAAGATCTAGGGAAATTAAAAACAAATGGAAAAAAGAAATGGTGAATTGACAATTTCCCTACTCAAAAGAGGTGTGCTGTGATATCAGTTAAGTGCATGCATTTCTAAAGCACCCATTGTCCTCTTGTCACAAGACGTCAAGTTAGAGGACTTCTCAAAACAAAAGGATACGGAAACAGCCCCACATGTACCCCATTCCCAAATTTTGAATCAGCATTAGCATCTAGGATAAAAAAAAATTATGCAATTATATATTTTCTGCCCATGCCTTCTTGTAGAACTGAAGGGTGAAGATGAGGGAAGATGAGAGGAAACTCAAAGAATGAACTATGACCCAGTTTTATAGTTGTAGAGCAACTATCAAACATAAATAGATATGCACAGAAAAATATATTCTGACCCACAAAATAAGAACACCTGATGAAGTACTTCACCCTAATCCAATTACTCAGTTAAATAGTTCACTTAAAACTAGGGAAAAAAACAAACTCAAACGGGGTATGAATTATTGGGACAGAGTAGGACACAGCAAGCAGAAAAATCCAGGGGAAGTGGATTAGAAATAGGAACATAGTACACTGAATGCAGTGGCCTGTACACAGTAATATATCTCCTTCTTCTAGGAAGACTGAATGACAGAAAGGATGACTTAAACCTTTAATACCAGAAAAATAGGATTCATTCTAAAGAATAAGCTAATGGGCAAATGATATCTGGACACATTCTCCCCCATCCAAATGTCACGAAAAATATACAGAAAAAATTAAGCAAACATGGATTATGTAGAAATTAATAGTGAGCAGCCTTTTACACTGTACATCTGAATAAGTACTTCTACATTTCAATTTATTATTTACTCATTTATTTCATTCAGTTATTTTATACAAAGAATTTAGCTTTTTTGGGGATAAGAGAAAGATTCCCTATAGTTGAGTTTCAAGTTGCAGAATGAGTGAGACTTAGTTATACAAGTGGAGGAAGAAAAGGAAATTCCAGATACAAGCAAAACCATAAAGTAGAGAGAGTATGGGAGCCATGAGTAAAAAGAACAGTATAGCTGAAGCTAATTCTGGAAGTCAGCTACAGGTAAGCACAATTAAACAGCAGCTTCAGACTCTTAAAGTATTGACAACATGAATTCTAATTTTCAGTAAATGGTGGGCTAGTTCATACAGAAGCATTTTCCTGTGGGAAAAACAAAACATATTTAATTCAAAATTCTAGATAAAACATGAAAATATGATTTTCAAAAATTAATCAAGGTCTGAAAGTCAAATTAGTAGGACAAAAAAGAGAGAGGGAAAATCCTGAGATGTAAACAAAACACTCAAAGTACGTGCTTCATTAGATTAAATTAAGCTGTGAAATTGAAGTGTGGCTTTGATGGACTTGAAAAGAAGAGAATGGGGCTCAGCATCAAATTTATGTTTATCTACATTGACTCTATCTTCAGAATAGGAATGAATCAAAAGTAAACCACCAGCAGTCCCACCTTCTTCAGGGAACTATAGGAGACTTGCCTTGAGACTAAACAGAATAGTGGGGAATAAATTTTTTAGAAGCCTAAGAGATATAACAATTTTTAAACTTGTGTCCTAAAACATAACCTCCATACATTTAACAAAAAAGTTACAGCCATACAAAAATTAATACGTAAATTAAATCATAGAGTGAGTTTTTATCACACCTCTAGTCATTAATGAAATATTAAAAAGACAAAACAGGAGGGTGGGAGGTAGGGAGATGCAAGAAGGAGGAGATATGGGAACATATGTATATGTATAACTGATTCACTTTGTTATAAAGTAGAAACTAACACACCATTGTAAAGCAATTATACTCCAATAAAGATGTAAAAAAAAAAGAGACAAGACATATTAGCAAAGATTAAAAAAATCTGAAGATTATCTAAATTGACGTATGTCTCTCTCTCTCTCTATATATATATATATATAAAACTCTCTTCCCAAGAATTATGGGCATATTTCTTTTTTCAAACACAAATTGTAAAATAGCTAGCTAGTGGGAAGCAGCCACATCGCACAGGGAGACCAGCTCTGTGCTTTGTGACCACTTAGAGAGGTGGAATAGGGAGCGTGGGAGGGAGAACGCAAGAGGGAGGGGATATGGGGATATATGTATACATATAGTTGATTCATTTTGTTATAAAGCAGAAACTAACACACCACTGTAAAGCAATTATACTCCAATAAAGATGTTAAAAAAAAAACTTATACTATGCTGTCTGGTCATAAGCAAATGCTAACACATTTGAAATGACTAAAGTCATATAGAGCTTGTTCTCTGACCACAATGCAATTAAGCTAGAAGTCAACTGGACAATAAATAGCTAGAACACTTTAAAGGACTTCAGAAAATTGAGGTTGGGGAACATGAGCAAGATGGTGAAATAGGAAGCCCCAGCCCTCCTATATCTCCCACAGACACAATGATTCAACCATACGGAACGAATTCCTTTTGTGAGAAATCCAGAGACCCGTTGGGAGGCACACTGAAGCTGGGAGGAAAATTTGTGGCATACTTTCTCTGTAATTCCTCTCCCAAGCACAGTACCACACAATCACGTATCAGGAGGAAACTCGGAGTGCCCAGATTCTCCCAAGGGAAGGAGAGGACTAGGTAGTACATCCAACATTCTGACTTTTCAAGGGACTGGCTTCTGTCATGCCTGAATCTAAGCACTGTTAGGGAAGAGCCTCTTAGCTGGGAGCTGCTAAGAACAAAGGAGAAAGTTTGGACTTGGACACCCTCATTGGCTGTAGCCTGTCCCTCCAGCTCACAGCAGAAACAGCAGGCAAACGCCCGTCCAACATTTCGGCTCTTCAGGGGACTGCCAAAGGGACAGGATTCGGAACCACCTGTGTTAGCACACTGAGGGGACCCTGGCAGACTTTTGCTGCCTGGGGGCCACTGAGAACAAAGGTGGTGGCTTAGAATAGTATGCAATCACCATCAGAGCTCCTGTGATAAGGTCAGGAAAACTCACAGCCTCTGGCATATCTCTGGGCATGGAAAGAGGACACTGAAACATATATCCAAACATTCAGAATTTTCAGAAGCTGCTCAAGAGACTAGTTTCTGTTTCACCTGTCTCAAAGTGCTGGTGGGAAATGAAGAAATCTAGATGCCTGGGGCCTGCTGATAACCAAAAAATGAGTGGAGTGGTATGCTGCAGCTCCAGAGAACCCACAGTACAGCAGACAGATATGAGAGGCAACAAGAAATGATGTACTCCTGAACAAGAAACCAGAAAATCCTTCTAATTATGAATTTACACAGTCTAGTGAACACATACCCACAGAAAAGTTGTGAGAAGCTGCCAGAAGCTCTAGCAGGGCTGATGGGCAAAGATCTTCCCTTATATGAAGCCAATCCAGAAAAACTGGGAAAAGTGACTGTTTTTTTCAAATACACGAACACCCACAAAAAGTCTCAAGGAAAATGAAGAAACAGGAAAATGTAGCCCAAACAGAGGAACAAAAAAATAATCTCCAAAAATTGACCCTAAAGTTATGGAGGTATGAATTATCTGACAGAGAATTTTTAAAACTGCCATAAGATACTCAACGAAATCAGAAAAATGATGTATGAACAAAATGAGTATTTCAACAAAGAGATAGAGAACATTTTTAAAAAGGACAAAGAGAAATTATGGAGGTTAAGAATACAATAATGGAACTGAAAAATTCACTAGAAGGGTTAAAGAGCAGACAAGATCAAGCAAGAATTGGTAAACGCAAATACAGGTCATTTGAAACTGTCCTTCCTGCTCTCTTCAATGCATCTTTCCTCATTTCTGTGCTTCACCTGATGATTGCTGTAATCTCTCATCTGGGTTCTGGGGCAACCATAAAGGTGTTTTTGTCCATTGAAATGTATTAAATTGATGTTTCTGTTGGGGTGGATGAGAGCTGAAACCTCCTATTTGGCAACTCATTGAAGTCATTCCTTACTATACTTATCTTTGTCTACATAATGAAGATGGCAGATAAAGAATCAATGCACTTGAAGGAAGATCAGTAAAAATTATCCAGTTGTTCCAAAAAAGAGAGAGGAAGTAAAGAGAAATGAACAGAGCCTCAGGGGTTTGTTGGAACAATATCAAGAGGCACAATATTTTTATAATTAGAAAATCAGAAGGAGAAATGGACAGAATATATATTTGATGAAATAATGTCTATAAGCTTCCCACATTTGATGGAAACCTTTAAAAAATTTTATTCCTTATGATTCTATTTAAAATTCTAAAATATGCTAACTAACCAGTAATATAAAAAAGCAGAATCAGGGATGCAGGGATGCACTGCAAAGGGGAATGAAAATTATTTGTGGGGAGTAATAAGATTGTTCTTCATTGTGGTAGTGGTTTCACAGGTACTTCTGTCAAAATTTATTGACATGTATATTTTAAATGTGTATAACCTGTTGTATATAAATTATAGTTCAATAAATTGCTGAAAACAAAAGTGAATAATTATCAAGAGCATGAGTAGTTTAATCCACAATAGAATTAAACATGCAAAGAAAACTATTAAGATTTCCAATTTCACAAATAAAGAATTCAGTTACATAAAATAATCACAATTTTTTTATCTGGCAGAAAGTCAAAATTTTTAAAATAATATTTCGTTATAGAGTCTGATAGGTGGTACAAAAAATTATTATTTACATTTAAAAATTTCACAATACTCTTCTTTACACTTAAGTTAAAAATATATGCAAACAAAACACGGCACGCCTCAGGCTAGTGCAACGTCCCGCTGGCCTCTGCAGCTGCAGGCTCGCCCCACATTCCGAACCCCTCCCTTCCCCCGGCCTGAGTGAGCCAGAGCCCCCGAATCAACTGTTACTTTAACTCTGTCCTGTCTGAGCGAAGAACAGACGCCCTCAGGCGACCTACACGCAGAGGCGGGGCCAAATCCAAAGCTGAACCCCAGGAGCTGTGTGAACAAAGAATAGAAAGGGAAATGTCTCCCACAGCCTCAGGAGCAGTGGATTAAAGCTCCACAATGAACTTGATGTACCCTGCATCTGAGGAATACCTGAATAGACAACGAATCATCCCAAATTGAGGAGGTGGACACTGGGAGCAATGATATATATATATTTTTCCCTTTTTCTCTTTTCGTGAGTGTGTATGTGTATGCTTCTCTGTGTGATTTTGTCTGTATAGCTTTGCTTTCACCATTTGTCCCAAGGTTATGTCTGTCCTTTCTTTTTTTAGTATAGTTTTTACCACTTGTTATCATTGCTGGATTTGTTTTCTGGTTTGGTTGCTCTCTTCTTTCTATTACTGAAAAATATTTTTAATAACTATTTTTTATTTTAATAACTTTATTTTACTTTATCTTGTTCTTTCTTTCTTTCTTTCTTTTTCTCCCTTTTACTCTGAGCCATGTGGATGGCAGGCTCTTGGTGCTACAGCCAGGCATCAGGGCTATGCTTCTGAGGTGGGAGAGCCAAGTTCAGGACACTGGTCCACAAGAGACCTCCCACCTCCATGTAATATCAAGTGGCGAAAATCTCCCAGAGATCTCCATCTCAACGCCAAGACCCAGCTCCACTCAATGACTAGCAAGCTGCAGTGCTGGACACCCTATGCCAAACAACTAGAAAGACAGGAACACAACCCCATCCATTAGCAGAGAGGTTGCCTAAAATCATAAGGCCACAGACACCCCAAAACACACCACCAAACGTGGACCTGCCCACCAGAAAGACAAGATCCAGCCTCATCCACCAGAACACAGGCACTAGTCCCCTCCACCAGGAAGCCTACAAAACCCACTGAACAAACCTTAGCCACTGGGGAGAGACACCAAAAACAACAGGAACTATGAACCTGCAGCCTGCAAAAAGGAGACCCCAAGCAAAGTAAGTTAAGCAAAATGAGAAGGCAGAGAAACTAACAGCAAATGAAGGAGCAAGGCAAAAACCCACCAGACCTAACAAATGAAGAGGAAATAGGCAGTCTACCTGAAAAAGAATTCAGAATAATGATAGTAAAGATGATCCAAAATCTTGGAAGTAGAATGGAGAAAATACAAGGAACGTTTAACAAGGACCTAGAAGAACTAAAGAGCAAACAAACAGTGATGAACAACACAATAAATGAAATTAAAAATTCTCTAGAAGGGATCAATAGCAGATTAACTGAGGCAAGAGAACGGATAAGTGACCTGGGAGATAAAATAATGGAAATAACTACTGCAGAGCAAAATAAAGACAAAAGAATTGAGGACAGTCTCAGAGAACTCTGGGACAACATTAAATGAACCAACATTCAAATTATAGGGGTCCCAGAAAAAGAAGAGAAAAAGAAAGGGACTGAGGAAATATTTGAAGAGATTATACTTGAAAACTTCCCTAATATGGGAAATGAAGTAGTTAATCAAGTCCAGGAAGCACAAAGAATCCCATACATGATAAATCTAAAGAGAAAAATGCCAAGACACATATTAAGCAAACTATCAAAAATTTAATACAAAGAAAAAGTATTAAAAGCATCGGGGAGAAACAACAAATAAAACACAAGGGAATGCCCATAAAGTTAACAGCTGATCTTTCAGCAGAAACTCTGCAAGCCAGAAGGGAGTGGCAGGACGTATTTAAAGTGATGAAGGAGACAAACCTACAACCAAGATTACTCTACCCAGCAAGGATCTCATTCAGATTTGACTGAGAAATTAAAACCTTTACAGACAGGGAAAAGCTAAGAGAATTCAGCACCACCAAAGCAGCTTTACAACAAATGCTAAAGGATCTTCTCTAGGCAGGAAACACAAGAGAAGGAAAAGACCTACAAAAACAAACCCAAAACAATTAAGAAAATGGGAATAGGAACATACATATCGATAACTACCTTAAATGTAAATGGATTAAATGCTCCAACCAAAAGACATAGACTGGCTGAATGGATACAAAAAGAAGACCCATACATATGCTGTCTACAAGAGACCCACTTCAGACCTATGGACACATACAGACTGAAAGTGAGGGGATGGAAAAAGCCATGCAAATGGAAATCAAAAGAAAGCTGGAGTAACAATTCTCATATCAGACAAAATAGACTTTAAAACAAAGACTATTACAAGAGACAAAGAAGGACACTATATAATGATAAAGGGAACAATCCAAGAGGAAGATGTAACAATTGTAAATATTTATGCACCCAACATAGGAGTACCTCAATACACAGGGCAAATGCTAACAGCCATAAAAGGGGAAATTGACAATAACACAATCATGGTAGGGGACTTTAACACCCCACTTTCACCAAGGGACAGATCATCCAAAATGAAAATAAATAAAGAAACACAAGCTTTAAATGATACATTAAACAAGATGGACTTAATTGATATTTATAGAACATTCCATCCAAAAGCAACAGAATACACTTTCTTCTCACGTGCTCATGGAACATTCTCCAGGATAGATCATATCTTGGGTCACAAATCAAGCCTGGGTGAATGTAAGAAAATTGAAATAATATCAAGTATCTTTTTCAACCACAACACTATGAGACTAGATATCAATTACAGGAAAGAAATCTGTGAAAAATGCAAACACATGGAGGATAATGAATGAACTACTTAATAACCAAGAGATCACTGACGAAATCAAAGAGGAAATCTAAAAATACCTAGAAACAAATGACAATGAAATCACGAAGATCCAAAACCTATGGGATGCAGTTCTAAGAGGGAAGTTTGTATCAATACAATCCTACCTTAAGAAACAAGAAGCATCTCAAAAAAACAACCTAGCCTTACACCTAAAGCAATTAGAGAAAGAAGAACAAAAACCCCCAAAGTTAGCAGAAGGAAAGAAATCATAAAGATCAGATCAGAAATAAATGAAAAAGAAATGAAGTATACGATAGCAAAGATCAATAAAACTAAAAGCTGGTTCTTTGAGAAGATAAACAGAATTGATAAACCATTAACCAGACTCATCAAGAAAAAAAGGGAGAAGACTCAAATGAATAGAATTAGAAATGAAAGAGGAGAAGTAACAACAGACACTACAGAAATACAAAGGATCATGAGAGATTACTACAAGCAACTCTGTGCCAATAAAATGGACAACCTGGAAGAAATGGACAAATTCTTAGAAATGCACAACCTGCCGAAAATTAACCAGGAAGAAATAGAACATATGAACGGACCAATCACAAGCACTGAAATTGAAACTGTGATTAAAAATCTTCCAACAAACAAAAGCCCAGGACCAGATGGCTTCACAGGTGAATTCTATCAAACGTTTATAGAAGAGCTAACACCTATCCTTCTCAAACTCTTCCAAAATACAGCAGAGGGAGGAACACTCCCATACTCATTCTACTAGGCCACCATCACCCTGATACCAAAACCAGACAAAGGTGTCACAAAGAAAGAAAACTACAGGCCAATATCAAAATACTAGCAACAGAATCCAACAGCACATTAAAAGGATCACACACCATGATCAACTGGGGTTTAACCCAGGAATGCAAGGATTCTTCAATATATGCAAATCAATGAATGTGATACACCATATTAACAAATTCAAGGAGAAAAACCTTATGATCATCTCAATAGATGCAGAAAAAGCTTTCAACAAAATTCAACACCAATTTATGACAAAAAACCTCCGGAAAGTAGGCTTAGAGGGAACTTCCTCAACATAATGAAGGCCATATATGACAAACCCACAGCCAACATGGTCCTCAATGGTGAAAAACTAAAACCATTTTCCACTAAGATCAGTAACAAGACAAGGTTGCCCACTCTCCACACTATTATTCAACATAGTTTTGGAAGTTTTAGCCACAGCAATCAGAGAAGAAAAAGAAATAAAAGGAATCCAAATCGGAAAAGAAGAAGTAAAACTGTCACTGTTTGCAGATGACATGATACTATACATAGAGAATCCTAAAGATGCTGCCAGAAAACTACTAGAGCTAATCAATGAATTTGGTAAAGTAGCAGGATACAAAATTAATGCTCAGAAATTTCTTGCATTCCTATACACTAATGATGACAAATCTGAAAGTGAAATTAAGGAAACACTCCCATTTACCACTGCAACAAAAAGAATAAAATACCTAGGAATAAACCTACCTAAGGAGACAAAAGACCTGTATGCAGAAAACTGTAAGACACTGATGAAAGAAATTAAAGATGATACAAATAGATGGAGAGATATACCATGTTCTTGGATTGGAAGAATCAACATTGTGAAAATGATTATACTACCCAAAGCAAACTACAGATTCAATGCAATCCCTATCAAACTACCAATGGCATTTTTCACAGAACTAGAACAAAAGATTTCACAACTTGTATGGAAACACAAAAGACCCCGAATAGCCAAAGCAATCTTGAGAAAGAAAAATGGAGCTGGAGGAATCAGGCCCCCTGTCTTCAGACTATACTACAAAGCTACAGTAATCAAGACATTATGGTACTGGCACAAAAACAGAAATATCTATCAGTGGAACAGGATAGAAAGCCCAGATGAAGACCCACGCACATATGGTCACCTTATCTTTGATAAAGGAGGCAAGAATAGACAGTGGAGAAAAGACAGCTACTTCAATAAGTGGTGCTGGGAAAACTGGACAGCTACATGCAGAAGAATGAAATTAGAACACTCCCTAACACCATACACAAAAATAAACTTAAAATTAAAGACCTAAATGTAAGGCCAGACAGTATAAAACTCTTAGAGGAAAACATAGGCAGAACACTCTAGACATAAATCACAGCAAGATCCTTTTTGACCCACCTCCTAGAGAAATGGAAATAAAAACAAAAATAAACAAATGGGTCCTAAAGAAACTTAAAAGCTTTTTGCACAGCAAACGAAACCATAAACAAGACAAAAAGACAGCCCTCAGAATGGGAGAAAATATTTGTAAATGAAGCAACAGACAAGGGATTAATTGCCAAAATTTACAAGTAGTTCATGCAGCTCAATATCAAGAAAACAAACAACTAAATGCAAAAATGGGCAGAAGACCTAAATAGACATTTCTCCAAAGAAGATATATGGAGTGCCAACAAGCACATGAAAGAATGCTCAACAACATTAATCATTAGAGAAATGCAAATGAAAACTACAATGAGATATCCTCTCACACCGGTCAGGATGGCCATCATCAAAAAATCTACAAATAATAAATGCTGGAGAGGGTGTGGAGAAAAGGGAACCCTCTTGCACTGTTGGTGGGAATGTAAATTGATATAGCCACTGTGGAGAACAGTACGAAGGTTCCTTAAGAAACTAAAAATAGAACTACTATACGACCCAGCAATCCCACTGCTGGGCATATACCCTGAGAAAACCATAATTCAAAAAGAGTCATGTACCAAAATGTTCATCGCAGCTCTATTTACAATAGCCAGGACATGGAAGCAACCTAAGTGTCCATCGAAAGATGAATGGATAAAGAAGATGTGGCACATACATACAATGGAATATTACTCAGCCATTAAAAGAAACAAAATTAAGTTATTTGTAGTGAGGTGGATGGACCTAGAGTCTGTCATACAGAGTGAAGTCAGTCAGAAAAAGAAAAAAAAATACCTTATGCTAACACATATATATGGAATCTAACAACAACAAAAAAATGGTCATGAAGAACCTTGAGTCAGGATGGGAATAAAGATGCAGACCTACTGGAGAATGGACTTGAGGATCCAGGGAGGGGGGAGGGTAAGCTGGGACTAAGTGAGACAGTGGCATGGACATATATACACTACCAAATATAAAACAGATAGCTAGTGGGAAGCAGCCACATAGCACAAGGAGATCAGCTCGGTGCTTTGTCACCACCTAGAGTGGTGCGATAGGGAGGGTGGGAGGGAGGGAGACTCAAGAGGGAAGAGATATGGGGACATATGTATATGTATAACTGATTCACTTTGCTATAAAGGAGAAACAAACATACCATTGTGAAGCAATTATACTCCAATAAAATGTTAAAAATATATATGCAAAGATATATATATAAAGTTATACACTGTGTTCTTTGTAACAAGAAGAAAAAAAGAAAGACCTAAACGCACTCAAATAGGACACTGATGAAATACATTTTAGTTTATAAAACATGGAACAGTGAAAGCATGGGTATGACATTTACATTGCTTGTGTTTGGTTTCCCATTGGAAGGTATGTAACATAAGTAAATTATATAAACTTTGTTTCCTCTTCTGTAAAATATGAAGGACATTAGTACCTACTTATAGAATAGCTGCACAAATATTCAGTGTTAAGATTCTATTCTCTTCCTCTTACGCTTTCTTCTTATTATTGTTATCACCGTCATCATCATCATCATTCTTGTTATATGGCACGACTTGACCCTACTGAGTTCAAAATATATTTAGATATGTAAATCATTTGTCAAACAATTATCGTACCATATAAGGAATGTAAAAATAGAGATGTATTCACACATACAGTGACATAAAGAGTTATCTCCAATAGGAATATCAAGTTAAAATATTGAGATAAATAATAAGCAATTTTTGCAAAAGTGTCTGTGTGCATGACACATAATGTATTACATACAGTGCATAATATATAATCTGCACAATTTTACATCATTATTAGGAGAGAAAAAGATTGGATGTGTACAAAACTAGTAGAAATGCCTGCCTTTGAGAACTTAATTCCAGGAAATACTAAAATTTTTCTTGTTCATAATTTCTAATTATATAAATGATGATGTATTAATATCTGTAATAAGAACAATGTTTTAAATATTATATGAATGAGGTCCTGCATAATTGGTTGGAGTTTGGAGGATAAAGAAAACAATTAATGGATAAGAAAGGAGAAAGCATTTTAAAGCAAGTTTAGTACCAAGACAGAGGTTTAATCTGCAGTAATTTGATGTTTCCCTAGTTCAGGTTGCTCTGAATTTGCACATTGCTTAAAACAAATGATTAACATTTGGAATGAAAGGGAGATAATCTAGAAAAATGACAAAATTGGGGCTGAAACCTCAGAAATCAAGCCAAAGTTAAGAAAACGCTATAGCTTCTTTTATTTGTTCCCTTTTTAAGACATGGGCTGCCCCATTCAGACCAGTGCATAAGCAATGATACACATTGATTCAATTTATGCTCTCACAGAAAATTTTCATCACTTTAACAGTGTTTATCTATAGAAATCTCAATTTCACAATTATCAGCTAGCATTTATTGAGCAGTGTTGTCCTGTTATAAGAGGACATTTGTACCGCTTACTGAGTTGTTACCAATTTGAATGCCAGGCATCAAAGACACAATGAGGGAACATAAGACCCAATATCTGCCCTTAAAAAATGATAATCCTATTTAGAGTATTAACATTTGAAAAAATAATTTAGGTAAACAACTTAAGAGTAAAATAGAGACATGTATACACATTACTACTAGAAAACTCTGGGAGCAAACAGACCTATGCCAATAATGGTGGAAGCGAGAGATTTTAAAAATTTATAAAAATATGGCTTTTAAGTTGTCTCTTGAAAATGGTAAGGCCGAACAAGAAATTTCTTTGTGGGAGAAGAAAGCACCTATACAAAATATAGATATAGAAAAGATGATTTTTCAGGACTTGCAAATTATTGATATATGCAAATAATTTTGAAGTTGTATAAGCCAAGATTAACAATAAGTTATTTACTAAGAGATCTTTAGTTATGTATTTGCATCAATAATGGTCCTATAAATAACTTGTTCTAAGTTTCTTTTCCCAGTGTTAATTGGCACCATAACATAATGGAGAATTTTTAAATGGCCATTTGAAGCCTTGCAGATGGAAGAAATTAAACTCAAAATGAGAGCATATTTAGTTTTGTTGTCTGACTTAATCTTGATTTCCAGGTGTCAACACGACTTCAATGACAAATGAAGTGACAAATAAGCTTGATTAATGGACTAATCATTGAACTTGATTTCCTTTTCTGTGACTTCTATTTAATTTCTTTTCTAAATGGTCACAGGTGCATTAAGCCCTCCCCCCATTTATAAAGAGTTGAATATAGAAGAATAGCAAAATTTTCCATTAAAATTCTGATATACATGTGTAGATTTGAGGTCCAGAACATCGTTAAACAACTTTACTGAGACTATCTATCCTGAGGGGATATTTTGCCTGATCAAGAATATTAAGTAAGTTCAGCTATAAATATATCAGTGAAGTAGGATAAAGTTCAATTATTGCTTGAATATATAATTCCTCATCAATAAAGTAACTCATTAGTAAATGACAGCTCTTGTCTGTCTCCTTGATTCCTGACACCCATTCTGACAGCATTCAGAATAACAAATGAACAGATATGTTTTACATAACTATTTCATTAAAATAGGAGGAGGGAGTGATTTAAATAAGACACTTTAAATATGGAAACTGTACTCACAACGATGAGTGAGGAGATTTAAAGGACCCCAGAGGTTATCAAGTCAAATCTCCTTATTGTAAAGATGAGGAAAGTAAAGTTCAAGACTTTAAGGGATTTCAACTAGGTAAATCACACTGGACTTCTGGTCCAGTGCTGCTTCAATTGCATCAATCTGCTTCCATATTAGGTTATAAAATATCTTTCATAATTTAAAATAGCACCAGATAAAAATTCACACTCTAATTCGATATATAATGTAAGCACACAGAAGTATTACAACAGTATTTTTGGAGTCCATGACGTTAAAGTATCTAAAGAACAACCAGTTTTTATCCATCAGTCATCATTGTCTTTGGATGAGATCAAAGGCAGTTCTACTTCATAGTATCTAACAATTCTTAAGTTTACTTTAGCATAAATTATTACATAGCACATCTTGAGTTAGACGGTTACTAGTACGATTTCTATTTTCAGATAAAGGAAGCAAGACACAGAGGTTAAATAACTTGCCCAACATTACATAACTTGGAAATGGTAGAGGCAGGATTAGAACAAAGGTAGTACTCTTAATCATTACATTTTGACAAGTCTCTGAAAAAGCCTTCCTAAGCCTAGCTACATATTGAGGATGGGTGCCTAAGCCAACTTATTTCATCCTTTTCTCTAATATCTCTTGGTTTCAGACTATACTGTAATTATATCAAGTGCTTCCTTTTTGATAAACCTAGGATAGGTATAATTAAAGAGACACATATATGTAGAATCTGGAAAAGTGGTACAGATGAACCTGTTTGCAAGGCAGAAATAGAGACACAGATGTAGAGAACAAACGTATGGACACCAAGTGGGGGAAGGCGGGGGTGGTGGTGGTGGTGGGATGAATTGGGAGATTGGGATTGACATATATACACTAATATGTATAAAATAGATAACTAATAAGAACCGGCTGTATTAAAAAAATAAAAGAAAATTCAAAAATAAATAAATAAAAAATGAACATAATGAATATAAATATGTGAATGAACATAACAGATACTTATATATACATATATAAATATGTATGTGTGTCTCTATATGTGTGTGTATATATGTATATAATATATAGCAAAAAGAAAAATAAAGACCCATGTATATAGCACATATCTTAATAAATAAAAGAAAAAAAAGATCTAAAAATAGAATGAGCAATTAATCAGTATCAACAACGTAAAACCCTAAAACATTTGGCAAAAAATTGTAGGGCAGAAGAATGTTTAAAAGAAAAGGCTATATTCTATAGCTCTCAAAAGAAGACTTGTTAGTCAGTGAAAACAAACTTGCTGTTGATGTGTGATTATTTTGGTAAAGTAGATCCAATAGACCACCAAGATCATCATACATGTGCAAAATAATTGTTTTGCAAAATAAAGATAAATAATCCCAATAACTGAACTTGGAAGAAACAAAATAATTCCCAAAAAAGCCCCTAATTAACATACCTAGAGAAATTCAATTAATGTGACTCATAAAACATAAACAGCATAATATGAATAAGAAACATTCAGAGAGAAAAACATTGAAAATGTTGAAAAAGAGCTAATGTTGGTAATTCCTTTATGTGTAAAATGTGAAAATAAGTGAACAAATAGATAGATAACCTGGAGAAATTTCCCCTAATTTTTGCTTCTTCAAAGTGCTAATGCAGAGAAAAAACTGTAAAAGACTGTTGACTAAAGGAAAAACTCAGACACTAGAACAGTGTTTCTCAAAGTGCGATGTATGGGCTACTTGTACCAGAAACAATGGGGATGTTTAATAAATGGATACGATTTCCCAGACCCAGAAAACACCCATTAAATCAGAATTTCTGTTAGTATAACTAAGACAGATGCATTTTAATAAGGCTCCCTAAGTGATCTTAAGGTTACTACAGTTACTACTATATTAAAGTAATTGAGAAGATTCAAAAAACTTTAAATAACTTTCAGGTATTTTTAACACTTCTTTTTAACCTTTTCTGTTCTGAATTTGAGAAACCTTTCAAAAACAAATATATACCTATCTCGTCACTGTAAAGGAAAGTGTCTATATGATCCCATGTCTCCAAATTACACTTAAACTCTGTGGAATTATCTGTTTTATATGGACTATTTGTTAACCTTCCTACGTCACCAAATTCTAAAATTCAGGAAACTGATTTATTTAATTAGGAGTTAGCTCAGCATATGGCTTATAGCATGCTCATTAAATGTTGTTTGAATTAAGAGTCTAGAGGTTCATCTTCTAACATAGCGTCTACTAGTCACTTGTGGTTATTGAGCACTTGAAATGTGGCTAGTCAGAATTTCTAAGTAAAAAAAGGTAAAACAGGGCTTCCCTGGTGGCGCAGTGATTGAGAGTCTGACTGCCGATGCAGGGGACATGGGTTCGTGCCCTGGTCCGGGAAGATCCCACATGCCACGGAGCAGCTAGGCCCATAAGCCATGGCCACTGAGCCTGCGTGTCCGGAGCCTGTGCTCTGCAATGGGAGAGGCCACAACAGTGAGAGGCCCACATACCACAAAAAAAAAAAAAAAAAAAAAAAAAAGGTAAAATATCTCACTAATATTTTTTAAAATAATTACATATTGAAATGAGTTGTTTAAAGATGGCAAACCAATAAAAACAATAAAAACTATTTTTAGATGCTAATTATTCTAAATATTTTTAATGGATTTTTCCCATTCTTGGTAGACTTTTTAACGTGTATTAGAGCATACCAAAAGTCATAGATTATATGTTTTTGTTTCCTAATCAAAAAAAACATTCTCATTAAGCATTAAATCCCTTGAGTTTTAAGCAGCAGAGTTGCCAAGAAACATGTGAAATGATTAGGGAATGAGGAGCATCTAAAAGTTTACCTTGCATTCACCCTTTCTTGTCTCAAAAGTACAAACAACAAATGGGGAATCTATTAAGATTCTAATTATTTCCTATTTCTAACCAAGAAAACTGGGACAAGACTTTCTGCTTAATAGGTTTTTGTTTGTTAGTTTTTAGAACTAGGTAAAATTAGGAAGTATTGGGCCCACATTATCACATGAAAGCATCAGTATTTTTTAAATTATTTCAGGTAAAAAGAGGAAGAGATGATTTGCTCAGGAAAATAACATACTAGGAAAAATATGTATGATGATGATTTATCACTATACATTTACTTGTACTCTTAATACTAACATAGATATTTTTATTTTTCCAATGAAATATAGTTTCATAAATTTTAGGTGGAAAATACAGAAATACTTTTTCATTATAATGATAAAATATCAAGTAATTACTCTGTTTTTGGTCCCTTTAAGTTTACCATATCCATTTAATTAATTTTACTATAATATAAATGCAATCAGCAAACACTGTGAATACATTTTAAAATCACATATGCATGAACAAACATGATTCCTGTGTGTCCAAGATTCAGATTGGTACTGATAGATTTTCACAATGGCATTAATTGTCATCATATATCAGAATAGAAAACATGGATCTAAAGGCAGTCTTAATCTATTAATATCAGACACCAATACTGAATTTTATTCATGGTCATATCCTTAATGGACAGGAATATATCACCAGGTAACTGAATGAAATTTGCCTTTTCTGTGTAGCCATTGCAACAGTTTTCAATTTATCACTAGAAAATAATTTTATTATACATTCGATCTCTCTCTCTCTCTCTCTCTGTTTGGGTGTTTGTTTATTTTTAATCAGTAAGTATGGTGGACAAATTAAGTTCTTCCTTATCGGTACTCTGCAAGATCTTTCATCACTGCCCTTTTCTGTACTTCCGTATTTTTGGAAGAAAGTCTATTTTAATTAAAAACAAAAGACTTAAGGAAAAACAATTTAAAGTGTCACTGTTATAATTAGAGCAGAACTTAGAGAAAATGTGGTTGAAGAAACAGAGACGATGTATGTGGTCCATATATAACCACAGTATTTTTGGAAACCTTTGTAAAAAATGGAGATATGAATCAAAGTATAATAATGCCACAGTATTTGAAAAGTTGGTTAAAAAATAAATGTGGTTATCACTGAAAATTTCCAAGAGTACAAGTGGGCCTTATTTCTATGAGAAATGTCTTGTGTGATTTGTAATTTTTCTTTCGTTCTGTTTCAATGTTTAAGGGAAAACTCCAAACTCTGTCTTTTTCTAACTGTCTAGATTTCATTTTTTAAGCTAATGCGTAATGTTTGATGTGATTCATTTTACAGTAAATATCAACAATTATATGGAAACACAATGGAAAGTGGATGCCCAATAGTTATTTGACTAAAGAAAAGTTGTTAAAAAGTTGAAGAAATTTAAAGAATACCTTAAGATGCCTTTATTCATATAACAGTCAAAAGAAACCAGTTTTTATTTTAAAGCCAATGTCTAACTTGTGATTATGTTTTCAGTAAAAACAAAAACAAAACTTGATTTTGCTTCTTAATAGGATATAGGAAGTCTCATGACTTTTATTCCCAACCTTAAATACAAAAACAAAGCAGACTATAATGTTATTCCCTCATGAGAGAGCTGAAGACTCTAATAAACCTAAATTCATTAAAGTATAGAGAATGCCAAGAAATTCTTAGGAAAAAGATACCTAAAGCTATATTCATACCTGACAAAGAGGCATGAGGAGGAGGGATTTGCATTAAATATGGGTAAGAAAAAAGTCACATTTTAAATAAACTTTAGCATGCATGTGGGAGCTGGTTTAACACGGAAATTACTAGGAGCTCCTGTTATAGAGAGTTTGTACCCACCATCTGCACTTTCCCAAAGAACATCTCTGAAGAGAATACTGAAAGCCAGGGTCAAAAGGGGTACTGAGAAACTAACCAATGAATCATGTAAGATGGAAACAGGACCAGAGAGTTGAAAAACATTTCTCCCAGGGCCTCCCTGGTGGCGCAGTGGTTGAGAGTCCGCCTGCTGATGCAGGGGACGCGGGTTCGTGCCCCGGTCCAGGAGGATCCCACATGCCGCAGAGCGGCTAGGCCTGTAAGCCGTGGCCACTTAGACTGTGCGTCCAGAGCCTGTGCTCCGTAGTGGGAGAGGCCACAACAGTGAGAGGCCCATGTACCGCAAACAAACAAACAAACAAACAAACATTTCTCCCACAGATTCTTGCACTTTGTTGAGAGCAAGCCAATGGATGTTGGCTTCTGGCCCTTGAAGGCTGGGTGCGCAAGAGGAGATCTGAAAGAAATCACTTTGAAGCTCTCTGAATCTTTGCTAAGTGTGTTGATACAACAGAGATCTTTCAAATGTTGGAGACAGAGAATTAAGGTAGAGAGAGATTCAGTACCAGGATTGAAATTAGAGTCTACAAAAACTCCATTATAACACCAAAAAACTGGCAGCCATGTGGTAAAGCAGAGTAAAATTCCCCATGATTCAGAAAGCTAGGTGCTAGGCTGGAGAGGAGCAAAATATCCTGAATATGTGTTGCTGGTATTCAGATATCAAGCCAAGCTAAACATTTAATACAAATCCCATTTTAAAACATTGAACCAAGTAAGAAACTGGGACTAACTTCAATGCAGCATACATTCTGCTCAATTCAGATTAGTGGGCTTAGAGAAGAAGAGGTATCCCTGTTCTGGGTGTAAATATTGTTTATCTTCACTTGTACTATTTACTAGCATACATTGTCTGGCAGGTGAAGAAGCAGGATAAGGTGACTCATGATTAAGAGAAGAAAAGTTCAATAAAAGCAGACTAAGAGATGGATAAAATGTAGGAGTTACCAAAAACCTTCAAAATAACTATAATAAATATGATAAAAGATTAGTGTAAAGAATGGAAAATGTGCATAAATAATGAGTAATATCAATATAGAGATGAAATTATAAAAATTGAGCCAACTGAAAATGCTAGAAATTTAAAAAATGTGATATCTGAGGTGACAAATTCAACTTATTATCTTAAAAATTGACTGCATAGCCAATAATTATTAACACAAAGATAGATCAACAGAAATTATCATTAAGTTAATCAAAGAGAAAAAATAGTCAAAAATGGAGCAGGGTACCTATGATCCATAGAAAAATGCCAAATAGTCTCTAATACTATCAAGAAAGAGAATGAAAATGGAGAAGACGAAATACTTGAATAGATAATATCTGAGAATTTTACAAATAGACATCAACCCAAAGATATGGAAATATTAATGTGTCCAAGCTAGATTTTAAAAAAAAGAAAAAACAAAAATAGAAATACACTTAAGCACGTCAGAGGTGAATTGCTGAAAATAAAAAATAAACTATTTTAAAAACACATTCCATATAGTGGGTAAAGGAATAAAAAAAAAAACACATTTCATACAGTGGGTAAAGGTTAAGAATGACAGCTGTCTTCTCATCACAGACAATGAAGGCAGAAGATAATGGGACATTATTTTTAAAGTGCTGAAAGAATAAAACTGTCAGCCAAGAATTGCTTTGACAGGAAAAATAACTGTCAAAAATGAAGCACTCCTTAGAGAGAAATTTATAGATTTAAATGCTTCTGTCATACAAAAGTATAAAATCAATCATTTTAGCTTCCACCTTAGAACAGTAGATAACAAGGAGCACGTTAAACCTAGTTAGGTAGAAGAAATGAGTGAATAAGAATAATGGTGGATATCAATGAAATGTACAAGAAATAGAGAAAAACATGGTGATAAGTAGGTTCCTAAAAAGATTAATAAAATTAATTATCTCCTAGCCAAAGTAGTCAAGAATAAAAATAACAGGAAACAGATCGATAGAAATTAGAAAGGAAGGAGAGAAAATTACTACAAATAATACAGACATTAAATAGGTAAGAATATATTATGAAAACTTTTTGGCAATAAACTTTCTGATTTTGATGAAATTTATAAATTTCTGGAGAAACACAACTTATAAAAACTGACACAAAAAAGGAGTAGAAAAATAACCTACTAGGTAATTTAAATATTACTGTTAGAGAATTATTATTTGGAAAAAAAGTTATTACAAAGAAAATTCCAGCCATATGACCTCACTAGTAAATTCAATAAGAGATTCAGGAAATAAATAGAATCATTTTTTTATATAAATTGTTTTATGAGATTCATGGAAACCTGGTACTCAAACTGATACACAAACTATAAACATAGATGGAAAAATACTTCACATAATATTAACAAATTGAGTCATGCAATATGTAAAAAGGATAACATTTTACAACTAATTGAATTAAAAGTCAGTTTAACATTCAAGAATCATTCAATATAATTCAACATGTTAACTGTATAATAAATAAATCATATGACTATCTAAATAGTTGCAGATAAAAAAGATTTGGAAAAACTCCTCATACTCTCAGTAATCTGAATGAAAAAGAAATCCCAACAATCTGATGAAAGGCATCTTGAAAAAAACTACATGTAATATCACACTTAATCATAAAACTTTTGAGTATTTTAAACCTAAGTTTGAAACAAGGCACAGACGTTCTTTTCCCAAATGCCAGCTAATTCACTTGTAATTTATCTGGATTATTTACATTTAGATATTTAATTCCTGGTAACTAAATAGATTCTCTGCTTTATATCTGAGTATGTGTAAGAAGATCAATTTATTCTTCATGTCAAAAGTATACTGAGCTTTATTTTCTTACATGATTTTTTTTCTGGTTAAATGCATAATTTTAACCAAGCCCTAGCAAGCCAATATTTAGAGATCTAGCAGAAAAACAGAATCAGACAATAAAGAATAAAATGTAGAAAGAGAGCCAGTAGGGTGGTTCAGTTTAGACCTTATCAAATAGATTCTGAAAGGTCCATCTAGCAAATCTTGTGTACAATAAAAGAAAGATAGAAATTTAATATCAGTTATTTACATAAGTAGTAAATAACACTACAAGAACTTGCAAGATTTAATATCTATTTGAAACTGGAGAATAATTTCATTCCTAGAAAATGACATCATTATTTTGCATAAAACTGACTTTCAGTTATTAATTTTCAGATTATTTCTTTAACCAGTAAAGTTTTTCTTAATAGAATGTTGTTTTTGACTTTCTTGTGACCCTAGAACTAGAGGTCAGCAAACTTCGCTCATTATAACAGTCATGCATATTCAAAATACTCATGCATATTCAAGTGCCAGAGATCTTTTTGCTTACACTAAAGAATTTCCAAAATGATAAAGATTGATCTTTCTCCTGTCACCTTCTTTGAATGTCACTTGGTTTAGCTTATGTTTACATAAACCCTATCAGTTATATAATAAACTTGCAAAGCATGTTCATCACAGGTCAATTATGACAGGTTTTATGACTAAAAATATACAACTAAAATTTCCTTTTATAATGCCGAGGAATAAGTGTTAGCAGAGAAAAGACATTTGGCGGGCTTTAGTTCTGCATTTTAATTTGTGATTGGTTTAAAAGATACTTTGTTTTATTCTTTCAGAACTATCTGTTATTTTCTGCTATATTTTCAACTTCAGACCGTAGAAGTTAGTTTTGAAGATGGAAATTAATACCCCCTCATCTGTACTTTTCCCTAAAATGTTTGAGTAAAGCTTTCCTCAATGTAAGTATACTTGCCTCCTTTCCTGATACTACATTTATCAGATCTGGTTTTAGGGTATGATATTTGCTGAGAAGATGTTATGGACTGAATTGTGCCCACCCTCCACACAAAATTCACTTGCTGAAATCCTAACCCCCCATGTGACAGTATTTTGAGACAGGGCCTTTAAACAGATAATTACAGTTAACTGAAGTCATAAGGGTGGGGCCTTAATCCAACAGAACTGGTGTCCTTATAGGAAGAGGGAAAGACACTAGCGATCTCACTCTCTCTCTCTCTGATGTGCACACAGAGAAGAAGCCATGTAAAGACACAACATGAAGGTAACTGTCTGCAAGCCAAAAGAGAGGCCTCACCAGAAACAGAATCTACTGACACCTCAATCTGGAACTTCTAGCCTCCAGAACTGTGAAAAAATAAATTTCTGTTGTTTAAGCTACCCAGTCTGTGGTATTTTGTTATGGCAGCCCAGGAAAACTAATACATGAGAACACATTGTGACCAGATGACTGGGATCAAGCATATCCAAGTTTGGGAGAGCAGGTGCTTTGTTTGTTTCAATATTTTTCCATCATATTCTTCCTCATTCTTAAATTCAAACTTTAAAACTATACTGAAAAATATTTAATTTCAGTTTAAATTATAAAAATACACTGAAAAAATGTGATTGATATTTTGTGATTCTTTGTGGTTTTGATGCCAGCCTCTTACATGTTTATTTATTTTTGTCTTATACTTTTTAGACATCTATGTGGTATTTTCATGAATAAATTAGTGATGTTACTTTATATGAACTTTGTGTACTTGGTCAAAACTGTTTTATCCAATCTTCTAATTCACCTTATTTGGTAGATTTGATTCTAAATGATTTTTAGTAACTTCAAATACAATTAGTGTTTTAGGAGAAATATTTGCAGTTGCTGAGAATATGTAAAGCTGTTATTTCTTTGGCTCTGAAAGTAAATCTAAATGAGAATTTGCATATATGTTTGGGCAATAAGAACATGTTAGAAAAATGATAAAATTCATGACTTGGAAATAAGTCAATATTGATAAATTGAGCAACACATAGGAGTTAGAGAAAAGAAAGTAGAAAGTACTTTAGCTAGAGGTCAATGAATCAGGACAGGAGAAAGATAAAGAGTTATTTACCTGATTACAAGAAACTAGCCAGGTAGTGTTGCCACATCAGTCAGGGGCCAGCATTATACTAGTGGAAGTAACGATTTGTTACTTCTTAGCTCCACGGAGTCCAATCCCATCATATGTTGGGGACTCTTCAGGTCTAAACATTCAAATGAGTGATCTTTATTCAGGAATATATCTTTTAAAGATCCAAACATTCATTCATTATTCATTAAATATTCTTTTCATATCTACAATGTTTCAGATACTTTGTTGGATACTGGAGCTGTAAACCTCAAAACATAAATAAGACTCAGTCTTACAGTCAAGTATCTCAGACTAGTGGAAAAGCAGATACTTATAATACTGTATGACAGAAGCAAGCAAAGTAATTATGGGGGCAGAGAGTAACAATTCAGAAAAAAAAGTAAGAGAAGATTCTTGAAGGGAATGGACACTTTAAGTAAGTTTGGAGATAGATAAATTCAGAAGAATGAATTGAAATAGTATTCCATATTGAAGAAACAGATATCCGAAGAACCATAAACATTGCTGTATCATTAGTTACTTATAAAATGAAGGAGAATTAGCTTCATACACAGGGAGGGATCAGATCATGATGGTTGTGTGCCAATATGAGAACAGTCATAAATGACTTTTAGGTCACTGCTATCAAGATTTGTGTTTTGTACAGATCACTGAGACAGCACTCCAGAAGGAAGGACAGATCTATGGGCAAAGTGATGAGTTAGGAAGCTACTGAAGCAATGCAGTTGTAAATTGAGAAAGGCAGACTTTTAGCTGTACATTAGTGAATCAGGCAAAAGGACTGATTGAGAAATATTTAGATGGTCAAATTAACAGGATATTGACACTAACTGGAAGTAGGTTAAAGTGCATAAAGTCAGTGCTAACTCAAGGATATCTGATGCTTGCAACTAAAAGAAAAGCAGTGACTTTCACTAGGATGGAGAATGCACAGAGGAACAGATTCGAATGGTGTGATTTACGATGAATTCAAATTTAGATGTGTAGTCTTCTTTTCTTTCTCTCTTTCTTCCCCCTTCCCTCCCTCCCTCCCTCTTTTCCTCTCTCCCCTTCCTTCCTTCCTTCTCCCTCTCCCTCCTTCCCTTTCTTTCTTCCTTCCTTCTCTCCCTTTCTTTCTTTCTTTCTACCTTTCTTTCTTTCTTTCTTTCCTTCCTTCCTCCCTCCCTCCCTCCCTCCCTTCCTTCCTTCCTTCTTTCACCTTGAGTTACAGAGAAATGAATATATCCAGTTGGCCTCAGATAAGTTATCTGAACTCAACCAAAAAAAAAAAATCTCTTGAGACTCAATAAGAAATAGGGGCAGTGGTGGATTCCACTTTATGGATAGGACATGGTGAGTAGCTGTTGAGAGGCCCATAGTTCTAAACAGAGGAATGCAATAGCAAAAGTCCAGTCTTATGAACATAACCAAGAAATCTATAGAAGAGGGTGACAAAGGTGTGGAGTTACTACACTTTGAGGCCACAGAAATTCCTGGAATTATGTCCATGGATATAGCAGTTCTCAATCTGGTAAACTAAGAGGAAAACAGTGGGAACACAATTATTATTTTAGGCCAATGAAGTTTGATAGAGTGGGAAGTTTATTCTGTATTTATCACTTCTGAAACACTCCCTATCCTTCTTTGCCCTTCTCTGTGCTCTAGGAGGATAATTTATTTTATTGCATTAGTTGGGATTCCTTTCCTCTTGATTTCTAGTTGGGTTCAGATAATGCAAAGTATTGGCAGGAGATTGTGGGTTGGAAGGAAGTTTGGGGGCAATTATATTCTTGGTTCTCTCCCACCAGTCTGTGGCTGAATTAGTGGCATCAATTTTCTACCTGTAGCCATAGCTCCTTTTTGGCCATCCTCTGCCAAATTGAAATTTTCCTCAGGTTCAATTTACCAAAGTTCTTCTCCATTTAGACCTATGAATAATAATTCACATGGCTGCTAGTTACTGGGTTCCTAATCTTCCTTTGTCAGTTCCCTTAATTCTACCCATACTTTTATGTTCTTCTCCATTTAGACCTATGAATAATAATTCACATGGTTGCTAGTTACTGGGTTCCTAATCTTCCTTTGTTAGTTCCCTTAATTCTACCCATACTTTTATACATGACCTCCTTATTAAATTCTCTTTAATTTTCTCTTTGAGAAGCCATCCTTCTGGGACCAGAACTGATACAGTAATTAGTACCATGAGTAGGCCCAGGAAAAGGACCCTCAAAATAGGATTCTGGAATTTGGTATGTCATATATTTAATTAATTTATGGACAGTTTCCTTGCTGGAGAAAAAAATGAAACAGTAATAATCCAAGGCAGTGCTACTATGATCGCTTTAGTTATAAACAATAGCAGCATAGAGTTATAGAGAGATGGAGAGTTGAACATTGGTAGAAAAAGTGGACTTAGCACCAGACATACGGCATCAATGACAATTACAAAGCTTATTGGGCATTCTGAAATCTTCTGCTGCCCTAGAGAGTATATACAGTAAAGTACAAATTTAATGTCCTAAATTCATAAATTCAATAAACCTGATTAAAAAATTAGAAAGATTAGAGAGCCTCCTTGATATTTTTAAAGTAATCCCTTATCTGAAGTATGTAAAGGGCAGACATGGCTGAAGTTAATCCTAGAACATGAATGCGATGTTTGTAGATTAGAAGAACCTAATAAATACACAACTCTACCAGGCATCTTATGTTCAAAACAGGGCAGTGATAGTGAAGCATTGGAACAATTCTCACTAAACGGAACTTTTGAATAGACACACATAAATTTGGTACTGTTGGACTCCCTAATAGATCAGGAAATTTTTTGAAAGTAGACACAACATGTCCCTATTCCCATTCTTACAAGTACTTGAAACGTCTTTTCAGGAACAAAACGTCTTTTTCTTTTTAAATTTTTCAATACAATGCATTTTTGTTGAGAATCTATTATGTACATGGAACTGTACCATAGGTTACAAGAGTACAATTTGATCTGATTCTTTTTTCTAAAATTTTTATTGGGGTATAATTGATTTAAAACGTTGTGTTAGTTTCAGGTGTACAGCAAAGTGAATCTGTTATACAAATACATGTATCCACTCCTTTTTAGATTCTTTTCTCATGTAGGCCATTATGGAGTATTGAGTTGAGTTTTCTGTGTTATACAGTAGATGCTTATTAGTTAGGAACAAAATGTCTTAAGGACTTTACGTGCTTCATTGTCTAACAGAGGATGCTTATTTTCCTTGGAATGGTTCATCACCCCTCTTTGCTGCCGATTCATTTTAGCTCTCCTCAGCTAAATCCCTATATACTCCTGTATAAGAATTTATCTGGGAGCAGGCAGATTATACACCAAGGATTTGCAGGATTTGCCAGTTTCCCTGGCAGGAATCCCAAGAGCATGAAAGCAAATGGAATCTAAGGGTGAAAGACAAAGAAGAACTGAGTATAAGATGATTATTAACATGAGTATATTCCTCCAGGACTCAGAATTTATTATATTGATTAGTTGTGTGGTTATAAAAGTCTACAGGATTCTTCAAAAGATAGATGATGAACAAGTTGAAAACCAACACAACGAAGAGAGGTTCCTCATGAATTTATAATCGCCTTCAGATAAAGCATATGATCATAAAGTTAAATCTCCATGCTACTGTGTATGGAACATGTACACAGTTCATCATTCAAATAAACTCCAGAGGATCATTAAGCTTTCCAAAGTTTATTTTAATATTTTAATATATGTTGACATCAATCAGATATCTAAATTAAATGTTCTGATTGAATTAATATCTTGATGAATTGAAAGGGAAAAAAGTGATGTGCTCTTTAAATATCATGATTCCTTAGGCACAGATGTGTCAAATTTCCTCTTTAATTGTAAATACCACATAATAGATACTTGCCAACTGTGAGGATGACTCCCTTCTAGGCTTGGTGTACTGTTTAATTAATCAAAGAGCTGGAAAACCTAGTATACTTGGAACCTATTACATAGGCGGACAACTATTATTCTGCTGCATCATATCCACTAATTTTAAACAGTTAAAGACAAAACAAAACATTCAAAACATTCCAGTATTATCACAGAGTTTTTGACCTTTGTTTGTAGGATGAATAGTCTATGTAGATATGGACTTCCTACATTTTATGGAGTTCGATACAAATTTTTTGGCTCTAAGGAAAGGAATTTTGAGTCCTTTTATAACCTTTTTTGAAGGGAAATATAATTAGTATTGATGATAGCCAGTAACAACTCCATTTACCTGATTTAAGATGAGTACAAAGTATACATCTTTCTTCATCCATTATTAGCAATATTAATGAGCCCACTGGAAAAATTCTGGACCAAGTTTTCTCAATTGGAGCTTTGCAATCATAACATCTTCAGTTTATGACAATGAGGTGTAATAACTTTCTGGTTAAGGTAAATATGCATTTTGTTGCAACTCCCATGAACAAATTAATTTACATTAAAAGCTTGTTTCCAAATTTCCCCCCATAAGTAACACTGATAATAAATGATTTAATTATACTCCAATAAAAATTTAAAAATACTTATGAAAAATCATATAACAATGATTTGGATTCCTTTAAAAATATTCTGTATAAAATGCAAATTTAAAAAGTCCTGTCGGAATCAAAGCACAAGTTTCATTAATGCAAACAAAAAAACGCCTCTGTTCATTCACATAACTTATTACTCTCTGAACTCTAGAGATTATTATATGCTATAAGATAAATAATAAAGGAAGTTGTTAAAGTTACAAATAGAATTTACATAAGTTGTTATAACTTGAGTAAAACTTATTTATATACGTCAGCAATATTTTGAATTGTAGGACTATTTTTGTTGAATATATTAAATATTTTCTTACTTGATATTTATTACTGTAAATTCCATTCACATTTTTGAATTTCATAAGACTTATTTACATCTCCAGGTTTTTCCTTAATAATAAGTAAGATATAGACTACTTGTGTAACACAGTTTTCCCTTCTGAGCTTTGTAAGCATTATTCCACTTTCAGAAAGCCAATGCTGCCGAGTGAAAGCCATGCCAGGTTGATTTTTTCCTACATCTTTTACTAGTATATTGTAGGATTTCTTCTCTAACCTTGAATTTGAGTATGAGTCTTGGTGTTGATTGTAATTTATCAATTTTCCTTGGGCAAAACGAGCTATTTTTAGTTTTTATGAGTCCTTGAAAAAAATGGGTCTTTCCTTTTTATCTCCAATCCACTCTCTTAAAACACTGTTCTCCACGGCATCATTTCATCTCTTTAGCGATGAAATCATAAATTGAAAAGGAAGTGATGAGGTAGGAGTTTACAACTGAGGACAAACAAGGGGCTTCCAAGATATTGGTAGAATTCTATTTTTTGATGTGAAGTGAGATTGTTATTATTATTATTTAAATACACATCATACATACATTCTCATCTATTGTATGTATTCACAATAAAGAATGCAAATATAAAAAGAGATATGTATGTACTCTTCAGTATGTTTCCTGGAAAAATCTAAACTATTTCTTCCTTCCATATGTAATTGGGAGTTAAAAGAATATAATTTTTAGTATACCAGCTCTGACCTTTGCTGTGTGACTTAGACAAATCACTTTTATCTCCAAGTTTCATGTCCTTTCTATATATAATTAAAAGATTAGAGTATGTGATGTTAAAATCTCTTATAGCCTTTATATCATTGACTTCAGATGTGAGCTGTTGACAGCCAGGGTTTCTGTGTCATAACCAGCATGTAGCATTTCTCACTGACTGCCTCAGTGATGAAGTAGTTTTTATTCTTTAATAAAAATTATAGGAATAGTGGGAATTACAGGCAAAGATTATAAAGCCTCTTGATTTTCTGCAAAAAAATTACTTTAGTGTGAAATATTATTGAATGAAAGAAAGTAAGAAGTACCAAGAAGTAGTCAAAGATATTCTTGGATACAAAAACAATGGCCATGGACAATTAAGTCTGTACAATTGGATTTAGGTAGCATCAATGGATAAATCCTTCATTTTAAAATTATAATTTACTGAAATATATACATAATAGATCTTTCTTAACATGATATATTTCTATTGTTATCATGATGAGTATTTTTGACTCTTTTAGGACTTAAGATTCTTTAGAATTATGTAATTCTAAATTTGATCTCTATATTTCATTTACTCCATTATTTTCTGTTGTTGATGTTACTAACACTGAGAGCTTATTTTATTCCAGGTGATGTATGTATTGGGAATATAAATCTGAATAATTCAAAGGTTTTGGTAATATTCTTTACTTAGGTAAAAACAAAAATTAAAGAGAAATATGAGTAATATTCTGAGAGTGAATGTCTAAAATTGGACTAAACATTTGGGAAGAAGTCTAAATACAGTAAAAATAATATAATTTTGAATGCTATTTTGCACATATACTCCATATACCATGAAATAGGAGATAAATGACCAAATATAACAAAACAATAATAATGACTATAAAATAAAATCTTTAGGAGGGAAATACTGCTATAAGAGAACTTTAAAAGAGAAGTAATAAGCAAAATAATTAACAGAGAAAGTCTATAAAAGGTACAGTAAAAATGTGAAAGAATGACACAAATAATCCACGAAAGAGGAAAAATCGAGATGACTCAATCAGAGAGAAGTTCATTAGGAATAACAGGCATCAGCTGTCCTACATAAATCAGCTGCTGTACCAGAAACATATAACAGGAAAAAATAGAATAGAGAAATCTACCTATATAGATTGATAGGAGAGGGGTCCAACAGCATCCTCGTAAACTTTTGTGATGTGATGTTTTCCAACTATAGTCTGGAAATAGTAGTAAAACACGCTTCAGAGCTATTGGGCTCCTGATTTCAATGAAAATGAGATCCCAGACAGAGGTGAATGAGACTGCTAAACCTTGGGCATAAGTTGGGAATGACTAGCATAATAAGCTATACTGATGTTGGTGTTCAGGTTGCTTTTTTCTTCAGAGATCTGTGAGGAGAGCTAACTCAGAGTCTCAAGGAATTAAACAGATGGGCAGTCTACTAAGGGCTACGTGAATCATGTAAATAGAAGAATTCTGAGTCTGCTAGACATAAGACTGATTTCAATTCTTATAAGAGGCATTCATATTTGTATACCTAGTTCCCAGATGCAGGGCTGTTAACAAATCCAGAGCCTCTTTTTTGCAGACATTATGTCAAGGCAAAAAAGTGAAACATTTTAAAAGGGGCAAAAAGATAAATGGGTATCCTTTCAGTAAAATGCTAGGCACTGTTTACATCCAGACGCACCTTCCAGATTTATCTGATATTGTAGGGATCTGAATCTTTCACTGTTTTTGATTATTTTGTAACTTTGTAGAGAAAAAAGTTACTTGTAGAGGGCTGATGGTGGTGCAAATAAGTCTGTTCAAAATAATTCAAATGTACATTTTCCAGTGAAGGTGCAGTTGACATCCACCCATGAAAGACACCAGCTTTGCATTTAGTTGCAGGTTCATTTCAGCCCTTCTGATTACCTGTACATGTATGTATTCATTGAATTCTCCCTTGAACCAATATTTACATTTTACTGCTTCCCTCTTAAAGGCAAAATTAAAGTCCTTGACACACATTTATACCTGTATGCAAGTTACCTTAAAAAAAATTGTTTCAACAGTTTTAGAGTTTATCCACTGATATCCCCAAAGAGATTCACCTGATAGACAGAGGTAAACCACACTGTCATAAAAGTGTTACTTATGATAGATTAAGCCTCGATATGTGTATATATATCATATATATGGGTCCCAGACAGAATATCAAGCAACAGTAGAACTTCAACTTTTGTAACTGCTTCTTTAGAATTTTTTATTTACTGATTTCACATAGTGTTTCGTTTTGTTTTTGGTTCATGCATGGATCATGACTGATAACTTATTCCCCTTGCTGTCAGTGATGACTGGAATTTTGGTTTTATCGTCTGAGTATCTGATGTGAGATGGATGATACAGATACATTATCTGTTGGGTGAGAGACAGTAAAGAGCTGGTTTGTTAGCCCTTTGTATTTGTTTGTCTATTTGTTTGTTTTAAAATCAAATCGATGAGGAATTTTATGTCTACTGAGAAGGAGAAAGGCTCTTTGAAGTCTGGAAGGAATGCTTCTGTTTGTTTGTACTCTTGACCTGTTGCTGAAATTGTAAAATGAAGTTATAAGCTCTCTATGTATTTATGTATCTATGTGTCTGTAATTCAGAGAGGTCTTGACCACTTGTGTGATGATAAAATACTTTCCCTTCTCCAGAGAGTATTAATAAATTGGATTATAAAGTCCCTTAAATTAAAAGAGATCTATTCTGATTAGTTTAAAAAGTAATTAAGCACTTCCTTAAATAGAATTTTCCTAAAATTTCCAGGAAAGAAGGAAACTAAATCTCTAATACTTTAAATGCTATGGACTAAAAAAAGTACATTCTTTCAGTAAATGCAAACTCTCAAAATATTTTAAATAACTTAAGTTCAAATAATTAAGGTAAATCTTTGGTGAATAAGACTAGTGTGTGTTCAAACACAGATAGTTGGCTAAAAGGCTTATGCTGTAAACAGTTCTCAATTATCCATGTCTCAGTTTTCTCTGTGAAATAGAAATCAGTTAATGTGGGTAAAGGCAGCAGTTAATATGAATAGTTGAGACTATACTAGCATCAATAGTGGCACAACAATAAAACTCTGAAACTGTGTGTGTGTGTGTGTGTGTGTGTGTGTGTCTCTAAGGTCAAAGAGTAGTTTTGTCCTTAAAGCAGCTGATCTCAAATTGTTTGACTCAGGATCACTTTACAGTCTTAAAATCACTGAGGACACAAATTTTCCTTCTTTTTTGTTTTTCAAGGATACAAATTTTCTTCATTATTTTACTATATTAGAGACAAAAACTGAAAATGTTAAAAATATTTAATGATTTATTTTAAAGACTGAATGCTTTTTAAAAATTGCTGCCTTGGGCTTCCCTGGTGGCGCAGTGGTTGAGAGTCCGCCTGCCGATGCAGGAGACACAGGTTCGTGCCCTGGTCCGGGAAGATCCCACATGCTGTGGAGCGGCTGGGCCCGTGAGCCATGGCCGCTAAGCCTGCGCATCTGGAGCCTGTGCTCTGCAGTGGAGAGACCACAGCAGTGAGAGGCTGGCGTACCGCAAAAAAAAAAACAAAAACCATATGATCATCTCAATAGATGCAGAAAAAGCTTTTGACAAAATCCAACACTGATTTATGATAAAAACTCTCCAGCAAGTGGGCATAGAGGGAACCTATCTCAACATAATAAAGGCCATATATGACAAACCCACAGCCAACATCGTTCTCAATGGTGAAAACTGAAACCATTTCCACTAAGATCAGTAACAAGACAAGGTTGCCCACTCTCACCACTATCATTCAACACAGATATGGAAGTCCTACCCATGGCAATCAGAGAAGAAAGAGAAATAAAAAGAATACAAATTGGAAAAGAAGAAGTAAAACTGTCACTGTTTGCAGATGACATGATACTATACATAGAGACCCCTATAGATGCCACCAGAAAACTACTAGAGCTAATCAATGGATTTGGTAAAGTTGCAGAATACAAAATTAATGCACAGAAATCTCTTGCATTCCTATACACTAATGAAAAATCTGAAAGAGAAATTAAGGAAACACTCCCATTTACCTTTGCAACAAAAAGAATAAAATACCTAGGACTATACCTAGCTAAGGAGGTGAAAGACCTGTACTCAGAAAACTATAAGACCAATGAGAGAAATCAAAGATGACACAAACAGATGGAGAGATATACCATGTTCTTGGATTGGAAGAATCAATATTGTGAAAACGACTATACTACCCAAAGCAATCTACAGATTCAATGCAATCCCTATCAAACTACCAATGGCATTTTTTACAGAACTAGAAGAAAAAATCTTAAAATTTGTATGGAGACACAAAAGACCCCAAATAGCCAAAGCAATCTTGAGAAAGAAAAATGGAGCTGGAGGAATCAGGCTCCCTGAATTTAGACTATACTACAAATCTACAGTAATCAAGACAATATGGCACAAATTGTCTATGGTACTGGCACAAAACCAGAAATATAGATCAATGGAACAGGATAGAAAGCCCAGAGATAAACCCACGCACCTATGGTCAACTAATAAATGACAAAGGAGGCAAGGATATACAATGGAGAAAAGACAGCCTCTTCAATAAGTGGTGCTGGGAAAACTGGACAGCTACATGTAAAAGAATGAAATTAGAACACTACCTACCACCATACATAAAAATAAACTCAAAATGGATTAAAGACCTAAATGTAAGACCGGACACTATAAAACTCTTAGAGGAAAACATGGGAAGAACACTCTTTGACATAAACCACAGCAAAATCTTTTTTGACCCACCTCCTAGAGTAATGGAAATTTAAAAAATAAATAGACAAATGAGACCTAATGAAACTTAAAAGCTTTTGCACAGCAAAGAAACTATAAACAAGATGAAAAGACAACCCTCAGAATGGGAGAAAATACTTGCAAACGAATCAACGGACAAAGGATTAATCTCCAAAATATATATACAGCTCATGCAGTTCAATATTCAAAAAACAAACAATCCAATCCAAAAATGGGCAGAAGACCTAAATAGACATTTCTCCAAAGAAGACATACAGATGGCCAAGAGGCACATGAAAAGCTGCTCAACATCACTAATTATTAGAGAAATGCAAATCAAAACTACAATGAGGTATCACCTCACACCAGTTAGAATGGACATCATCAGAAAATCTACAAACAACAAATGCTGGAGAGGGTGCGCTGTTGGTGGGAATGTAAATTGATACAGCCACTATAGAGAACAGTATGGAGGTTCCTTAAAAAAACTAAAAATAGAATTACCATATGACACAGCAATCCCACTACTGGGCATATGCCCAGAGAAAACCATAATTCAAAAAGACACCTGCATCCCAATGTTCATTGCAGCACTATTTACAGTAGCCAGGTCATGGAAGCAACCTAAATGCCCATCGACAGATGAATGGATAAAGAAGATGTGGTGTATATATACAATGGAGTATTACTCAGCCATAAAAAGGAACAAAATTGGGTCATTTGTAGAGACGTGGATGGACCTAGAGACTGTCATACTGAGTGGAGTAAGTCAGAAAGACAAAAACAAATATTGTATATTAACGCATATATGTGGAATCTAGAAAAATGGTACAGATGAACCAGTTTGCAAGGCAGAAATAAAGACACAGATGTAGAGTACAAACGTATGGACAGCAAGGGGGGAAAGTGGAGGTGGGATGAACTGGGAGATTGGGATTGATATATACACTAATATGTATAAAATAGATAACTAATAAGAACCTGTTGTATAAAAAAATAAATTAAATTAAATTTAAAAATACCTGCTGCTAAATAAAACAAAAGCTTTCCTACCTCACAATTATATTCACAGCTATAATTCTGGTTAAATTTACATTTCCATTTTTTTCCCAATAAACACATTGCTTCTATAAATGTGTGAGCGGTCATTATAATTGCTCATCTTTCTAGATGAATTTCAAATTATAGCTGGAGATATAAATGTAAAGAACAGGAAATAGAAATAATTGGAAATTCTGATGTAAGTAAAGAATGAAAATGATATATTATTTCTATATACGTAAATAGTTAATAAAATATGTAAAACATTATTTAATGACTTCATTTATTCATTTTCCCAATAAATTGTTTATCTATTATTCCAATAAATGTAGAGAAAATTATGGTCATGATAAGTAAATGAATAGTATTGATATTCTTCCCTGGGGTTAATAAATACTGCCAGCGGCATTGCTTTCTTAAATGAACAATTTGTAACTATCACAGTGAATGTAAAAATCCAAATTTTAATGTGAGAAGGAAAAAAAAAAACTTCCAGGCCTTCTACTTTGTTCTCTCATAAAACAAAATAAAGAATAAAGTTTCAGAAATTATATTCTGTACTATTTATATATGTGTATACATAAATACTTACTAGGAGTTCCCTGAAGGTCTCTCACACTCAGAAAAAAATAATTCAAAATGGTATATGTATTAACTTGTCAAAAAGTTGATATAATAAAATTCACAAATGTAATAAATATACTGAAATACGTTAACATTTTTAATAACATTTAAAATCTCTGCCTGAAAAAAGTTAAACTGGTTCTAATCCCCAAGAATATACTACATATATGTATGAAAAATATTTCTACTACCTAAGATTGTTAAAGAAAAGCAGCATGCTACCCATAAGATAAATTTAGTTTATAAAAAATTCTAAAATGGTAGGGATTTGAAAAGAAATATTTATTTACTTTAGTATGAATGCAAAACTATATGACAGAATCTACCAGTTCAAGAAGAACCTTTCATTTCATCAGTATTATTTCAGATTGTAATTTTACATTTAACTGGGTAATAATTAACTTCTGTCTCTTCTACTGGATAATAAGCTAGTAAATGAATGGTGAATACGTCCAAGAACTGTTTGTCTTTCCTAAGACTCTATTTTCAAGGCATTGAGTCAGCTGAATGTTTAAATTCTGCCACTGCAATATGAATGCTATTATAAATATATATCAGGACATTTTATCAGTTTTCTCCCCAAACAGCTTATTGCTACTAAGGGTGATTTTTAACTTGATTCGCTCAAATTTGAGGATAATATACTTTTAATTTTAAATGAAAACTGAAGGGAAAATATGATTAATTACATCCAAATTACCTTTAAGTCTTTTTAAGATGAACTTTTCATTTTGGAAGAGGTTAAAAGAAGGGTACACTAGTATTTCAGTTTACTTATAACTTTAGGTTATATGTAATATACATGAAACTAGCTTCAGTGAAGGCAAAACAAGCAGAAAGGAGGAATAGGCTCTCCAGAGGGAAGAGTTACTGATGTGGAGGTGGGGTTGACAGAGAGAAAAGAACAAAGACAAATCTTTCAATTTAATGTCTCATTTAAGCTCTGTAATAAAAATAATTCAGCAAAGACTACATCACGTTGATTGGATTATTACTGAACATATTTTTAATAATGAAAGTGTATTCAACCTTCCAAAGTTACAAAAATTGTTATCAGCCAAAAAGATCTTGGAGGTAACTGAAAAACACATATTATTTTAAGAAGTATTTTTTATGAATATAAATAATTACTTAAAATTTATGTTAAAATTCCCTTTTTGTGGCTTTATTTTTGGCCTGGACCAGTTGGGTTGAATGTTTGATTAACTATGCACATATTTTTTGATCATGTTTTAAAGTGTGATTTCATTCCTTGGTTTTTGATTCTATCTTAGGATCATGTTTAATTAAAACCTGAAGAAAAAAAATACTACATTACATTATTTCTCAACAGTAAATGCATGAAATCAAAGTTATTCACATATAATAATGAAGTCCTACCTGTTCAAGAAGGCTTATTAATTTATATTCCAATCAAATACATTTGAAGTACACAAATTAATTATTTTCTTTGGTTCCATCTCCCTTCACTTATTACCTTCTTATCTCTGACATGGTAGCTTTTCTTTGATCATACCAATTACACCTGAAGCAGCTGGCATGATCATTGGCAGATCACTATAAAGAAGTTAAAGGGCACTTTATAAACAGTGTTCAGCTGGGTTTTTTTGTTGTTGTTATAGGCATTGATGCATTGTGCCATTTTCCTGCCCACTTACCTAAATTCAAATAGCCTGGTATAGCATAAGCTAGGCAAATGCAAATCACCTAGAATATGCAAATTACAAGTTTGTTTAAAAACGTGGGTGTTTAGTTAAGGATGCTAAATCATCTTTCCATCTAAAGCTATTTTGCTTAATTACAAACTTGAAATGAACGTAGAAAACAATCCTACTCCCAAATCACTCAGAACCAACATACACTTCTTTGGCACCCTCTTAATTAGATCTGGCTTCTGAACATTAATTATGAACTCTACAGAGGTAGAAATGAAATGAATGAATTAAGAAAATTTGAAATATATGCATAATGCTGACCATATAATGAGAAAGTTGTTTTTGCAGAAAAGAAATCTCAACTCCTAAGTAACTGTTGCAAGAAAATCATATAAATTTGGTATTATATGATACAAGGACTTAAAGTGAAGACTGAGCTGACAAGATTATATAATTGTATATAGGAAATAACTAGCTTCAAGCTGAATTTATTATAAAAAATCACTCTTAAGCATTATCTAAATGTAATATATTACTAACTCAAGAAAATGCTTTTATTAATTGCTATATATTTAAGTTTATGTACTTTGAGCATACTAATGCATGTTAAGAAAGATAACTAGATAGTATTGACATCATTGTCAAATCTGACCAAGTTTAAAGAGTCTCCATCAAGCATATCAAGTCAATATTTCATTTTATTTGAAGAAATAAAATACATTGTGACATGTTTGCCAACAGGGCCACTACTAGCCTCTATAGTGCTTTTACACAAATTATCAAGACAAGATCCTTCCGCAAAATACTTTACTTCCATATGTCAGAAATTTGTCAGAATATACTACATTATAAAAAGAAGATAGTTTATAGCTATGTTAGAAAGATAGCTATGATAGAAGATAGTTATAGCTAATGTTAGAAAATGTTCACAGTATATATGCAAATTGACTGCCTCTGATGCAGATGATGCATCACAAGGTGACTCAACCACGTTAGAGGTTTTCAGTTTGTTTCCTTGAGAAATATGCTCTAAAACACTCCATTCACGGTGTATGTGTGGGGACTGTCTTCAGATATTAACTACAGGTTGTGGAAATTATAAATAGATTTGCATTGATGGACGAAAATTGACAACACCAAGAGAAATGTCAGTGTGCAATCTAAAGGTAATTTGTAAGAAATGTAAACATCTCCATCATAATAATTTTTTTATGGATATCAGGAAACTTATCTGCCTATCACACTTTAAAATATACTACACCTGCAAAAGAACAAACAAAATAACCAAAAGAATAGACTCTTCAAGTATACAGATTAAAATAATAAATAATCATCAATAATGGCTACAAGGGATTATGCATTATTCATTTTTTGTGCACATATTAATGCAGTCATTCATTTATTCAAAATATTCTCTGAGTATTTTCTATTGCACTACTTACTGTAATACCAGTTGAAGGTATTAACACTGCAAAAGTCTAGTGAGGAGACAGCAAATAAAGAATTCTGATACAATGTGGTAAGTTCTGTAAAGGAAATAAGGCAAGATCGACTTGAATTTGATATTTTCCCCAACTTATTTCCCTGTAGGAATAATATAAGTTTAAATTTTAAATAGCACTGAGAATTTTGGATACATTAACTGATGCTGAATAATAATATGCTATGAGAATTTTCTGAAGTGAAGATTCTTAACTAACACCATATCAAAAATAAAATTACAGATAAAATTGGGATTTATATGTTTAAAAACATGAAATTATGCACATAAGAACAAAATAATTTTTTGTGCACATATTAATACAGTCATTAATACTACTCTCACTGTGAAGTAAATTTCTCAATATATACATAACTAAAAGCAATAGACATGAATAAAAAATTATAAAAGAACTTCCATAAACAGGATTGTGAATTCACCTACAAAAGCAATAGAAAACGTGAAAATATTTCAAAACTTACTGAAGCCAAATAAATGCAATTTAAATTTAGAGGCCATTTTTAACTCAAAAGATACAAAATTTTTCTTTTTCTTTTTAATGGTAATCTTATAAAGGCCTGAGTTTTTCAGAAGTGAGCTCTATTTTATACTAGTGGGGCAATGGTAAATTAGTGCCAAATTCCTAGAAAGAAATTTGGCAAAATTTAACCAAAGGCAAATAGGAATTGGGAGAGGAATGCTTGAGAGAAGAGAGAAACTAATCAGAGACAACTCTTCTCTCATTTGTGCTTTCAGAGTATGTCTAACAGACCCATCATTAGGGCTAACCACTCCAAAGTGGCCCTTTTGATAAACTGTAGCCATTTTAATCTTCTTAAATGAATTTTCATTCATATAAAAGTTTCACTCAAATATCTGGACATGACTTATTAGGCTCCAAAGTATTTAGTCCCACGTAGTCATACATGGGCACATTAGCTTTTACAGCATCATTGTCATGTTTATAACACTTCTTTCTGTTACTTGTACTTAAAAAACCTTATTTGCATACATGGGTATATTGAGATAAATATGCAAATTAAAATGTATTTTAAAAATGAGTCTTCTAAAATCTTTCTTTTTGCATGTTATTTTCCAACTGTCATGGTTTTGATGAATTTCTCAGGGAACATGTAGAATCAAACAAGAGCCAGCTAAACTATTACTGCTTTTATTTATCAAATTAAAAACAGGCCACAAGACTACTAAAAAAAATGCCTAATAATTCATCTTTTTGGAATGTACTTTAAAGAGCAGACCAAATATGCAAGAAGCTACCTGTTTTTTTCTTTTTTCTTTTTTTTTTTCCCTGACAAAATGGCCGCTGTATTTCTGCTAAAGTGACACTGACACAATGCAAAGAGCTTAAGAGCAGGACACTTTAGATGGGAAAGGGGTAGACCGTGCAAAAGGTATACTATAAAAATTCATTTTGGTTACAGTATCCTTTTTTCTTCATGCCTAATACAGTATGTGATAAAAATACATGTGTAAATAGGTACAAATAAATTCTTTCTATAAGTTCTTTCTGGAAGTATGTAAAACAAAAATTTTGTACTAAGATAGCATTTTGTCATAACAATTATGAGATAAACTTTTGTCCAAATGACATATAAAATACATATTTTATATATCACTGCACTTAAAATTGACAATATTTTTTGCTTTGCTGAAATTCTGTAATACGTAATAATTTTTCATTTTAAAAAGTCAAATAATTTTTACACATGGTAGCAAAATAAACATCTTCCTTAACGTTCCCCATATTTATTCTTCCTTTGTTAGGCAAAAATGTTTAACTGTTACTGTTTTAAAATCTTCTGATAGTTTTTACCATATCTATAAATAAATATCTAAATATATACTATTGTTGATTAACTTCAGACATTATATAGCAAGTAAATCTGATTAATAAGTATTAACACATTTAAAGCATTTGTGCTTGTTCTTCTATTTCTACATCTTCCTCCAAATATAGCTCTAGAATGATTTTAATCACTTATTTACATTTATAAATTTAAACAATACTTTAAATTAATACTTTAATACTTTAGGCTCTCTCTATAATTCAATCACTTTTTGGCGTTTTCACTCAATGCTATTTACTCCCTGTGTAATCATGGTCAAATCCTTTGATATCTGTGTGCCTCCAGGTTTCTCATGTAAAGAAACCTGGCTCATGAATTTGAGTTTTTAAATGAATTATTGGATGTGAAGCATTTAGCACAATGTCTTTCTATGGTAAGTGCTCAAAAATTACAATACACTATTTATAATATGAAGATATAACTTCATCTAACCTCTCTTTTTCCTTTCTTCTCCATTCTCTATTAACTATGCTTTACATTGTCAAAGATTGTAACATTCACATTCTGTCTTATAACTATCCTAAGATTATAAGAGATAGTAAGTTTAAACAGATCTATAACTAGTATGGAGAAATAGTAAGTTTAAACAGATCTATAACTAGTATGGAGATGGAACCAGTAATCAAAAGCCTCCCAACAAAGGAAGTCCAGGACCAGATGACTTCACTGGTGAATTCTACAGGACATTTAAAGACAAATTATTGCAATACTTCTCAAACTCTTCCAAAAGATTTGAGTTTGGATCACTTCCAAACTTATGTTATGAAGCCAACATTGCCCTAATACCAAAGCTAGACAAAGATACCATGAAAAAGAAAAACTACAGGCCAATATCCCTGATGAATATAGATGTAAAAATTACCAACAAAATACTAGCAAACTGAATCCAACAATACATTAAAAGGAACATACACCATGGATAAATTTCAAGTATGTATCCTTGGAATTCAAGGGTGGTTCAAAATAGAAAAATCAATTTATGTGATACACCACATTAACATAATGAAAGATAAAAATCACATGATTGTCAATAGATGCGAAAAAAAAGTGTTTGGTAAAATTCCATACTCTTTCATGATAAAAATCTCAACAAACTAGGAATAGAAGGAAAGTACCTCCACACAATAAAGGCCATATATAAAAAGCCCACAGCTAACATTAGACTCACTGGTGATAAAATAAGTTTTAAAAAAAAAATCTAAGATCAGTAACAAGGCAAAGATGCCACTTTTTCCTCTTTAACATAGTACTGGAAAGCTTAGCCTGAGCAATTAGGCAAGAAAAAGAACTAAAAAGCATCCAAATCTAAAAAGAAGTCCCTCTTCCAGATGATATAATCTTATATGTAGAAAACCATAAATACTCTGCAAAAAACTGTTAGAACTAATAAACAAATTCCTCAAAGTTGCAATATACAAAATCAACATACAAAAATCATTTGCATTTCTATACACTACCAATGAACTATGTGAAGAGAAAAACCCCATTTACAATGGCACACAAAAAATATTTAGTATAACTAAAAAAGTGAAAGATTTATGTACTGAAAATTCCAAAAAAATTAATGAAAGAAATTAAAGAAGACACAAATGGGAAGGCATTCTGTGATAATGAATTGGAAGAAATAATATTAAAAGTTCCATGATACCCAGTAATCTACAGATTCAGTGCAATCTCTATCAAATTCCCATTGATAATTCTTACAGAAGTACAAAAAAAAATCTAAAATTCATATGGAACCACGAAAGAACATGAACAGCCAAATCATACTTGAGAGAGAACAAAACTGGAGGCATCACACTTCCTGATTTCAAAATATATTACAAAGTTACAGCAATCAAAACAGGATGGTACTGGCATAAAAACAGACATATAGACAAACAAAACAGAATAGAGAGTACAGAAATAAATCCATGCATATAAGGTCAATTAATCTTCAATGAGAGTGGCAAGAATGCACAGTATGGAAAGGATAAGTCTTTTTCATAAATGGTGTTGGGAAAACTGGATATCCACATGCAAAAGAATGAAATCAGACACTTATACCATACACAACAATCAACTCAGAATGGATTAAACATTAAACATTAAACACTTAAACATTACACCTGAAACTGTAAAACCCCTGGAAGAAAACACAGGGGAAATGCTTTATGACATTAGTCTTGACAATGATTTCACAACTATGATACCAAAAGCAAAGACCACAAAAGCAAAAATAGACACGTGGGACTATATCAAACCAAAAAGCTTCTGAATAGCAAAGGAAATAATCAACAGAATGAAAAGACACTCTACAGAATGGGAGAAAATATTTGCAAACCATATATCTGATAAATGGTTGAGCTCAAAATATATAAGGAACTCCACAACTCAATACCATAAAAACAAATAACCCGATTTAAAAATGGGCAGAGGAACTTAATAGACATTTCTCCAAAGAAGACATACAAATGGCCAACAGGTATATGAAAAACTGCTCAACATCACTAATCATCAGGGAAATACAAATCAAAACCACAATGAAATCACCTCACAGGATGTCAGATGGCTGTTATAAGAAAAAAAAAGACAAAACGTTGGCAAAAATATAGAAAATTGGGACCCTTATACCCTTCCCATTGGTGGGAAGGCAAAATAGTGAAACTATGTAAAACAGTATCAAGTTTCCTTAAACATATAAAAATAGAAATACCATATGATCCAGGATTCTCACTTCTTGGTATAAATCCAAAAGAGTTGAAATCAGGATCTTGAGGATACACTAGCAGGCTCACATTCATTGCAGCATTATTGAAAATAGCCATGAAGTGGAAAAAACCTAAACGTTCATTGAAGGCTGAGTGGATGAAGACAATGTGGTATATACATACAATGGAAAACTATTCAGCCTTAAAAAAAGAAAGGAATTCTCAATATGTGAAAACACGGATGAAACTTGAAGACATAATACTAAGTGGAATAAGCCAGTCACAGAAAGACAAATAGTGCATGACTCCACTTCTAAACGATACTAAAATAGCCAAATTTATAGAAACATAAAGAATGGTGGTTGCCAGGGGGAGGAAAGAGGAGAAAATGGGGAGCTACTGATGAACAGGTTTAAAGCTTCAGTAATACAAGATGAATAAGTTCTATATAACTACTATACAACATTGTGCCTACAATTAATATTCTATCGTACACTTAAGACTCAGTTAAAAGGGTAAATGTCAGATTAAGTTTTTTTTACCACATTAAAACAATAATTTTTTAAAAAGAAATTAGGATTCACTGTAGAACAAAGTCATAATGACCTATTTTTCCAGAAAGATCTGTTTCATTTATTCTTTTAAATGTTTAACCTAAATATTAAACTAGAAATACAAATAGCAAATGCTTCTTAAGGAAAAAACAAACAAAACCTTATAATTCTAAAATTCAGAAAAATTACTCTTGATTGAAGTTCAAATTTACCTTAAGTTTCCTGAGAATCATGACACAAAAGAAAAAAACTGTCAATTATACAGTGAAGCTTATCAGACAGGAAGTAAATCTCAGGCTAAAAAGTAACAAAAATTAAACTTTCCTTGATTTTATAATCTAAAATAAGTCTTAATGTGGATCTTACATAGTAGACTCTAACTTTTATAAAAAATATTCTTAGTACTATATGTATAACAACTATACATATAACAAATATTCTTAGTAATATATGTATAACAAATATATGTATAACATGGTGAAAAAGACCATGTAAAAATATTTTTTAATATTTGTTTATGGTATTTATGTATGTGTTCATTATATATTCTACTCCCTGGATATTTCCAATTCTCATTCTTCTAGACAGAGATGACAGCTGCACTTCTTTGCTCACTGTGGTTGTCCAGCCATATGAATGGCTTAGTTAATGGTTCCTAAGTGTAAGTGCCATGTGTTACTTAATTGCCCATGTGGGCTCTCCACAGCACTCTTTTCCTTCTGTCATGGTACAGTGATGATGTTCATGATAGTAGACATTCCTTAGCCTGTGTACCAGAGTGAGAATAATTCAGAGCGGGGCATCTGAGACTAGAAATGAACATAAGGCATGGACAAGAAATAAAACCTATCTGAAGTCTCTGAGATTAGGGAGTTACTATTCAGCATAACCTTGCTTCACATTGTGAGTTTCAAAACTGAATTCATTCAAAGTCGTTTTATGTTGTACTAAAACCTTTAGACCAAGTTATATTTTGTATGGTATCTTTTAACACAAAGATATTTTTGAGTAGCACAAACGACATAAACATAAAATTTTCTCCAAGCATCACTTCGCCTTTGACAGGAGCTAGATAGAAGACCATTCCAATTTGCTCTCTTACTACTCTTTACTCTCTTACTACTAGAAGTATAGGGTTACTATAAAATAACGGACAATTCAAATGTTCTAAAACCCAGAATGAGTCTGTAGCTGCATTATGAAAATTAAAGTCTAACGAATCTTCTAAAAAAGAATGTACCACTTCTCCTCTTGTACACAGAAATTATTGCAAGAAAAAGTAGAAATGTTCTCAGAAAGTAACTTGGAGTTTCCCCTTCCAAATATGAATTATCAACTGACTGGTATATTAAAATTTGTTCTATAATATTCACTACACAATTTTAAGGAGGAAAATTTAGATCTATAATTTTTAAAGGAAATTTGCTATGAAGTTTTAATTTCAGCATCCTAGTCAGGAACACTGCCTTCACATCTCCCGTCTATGTGCTTTTTCAATTCCTTTTTATATTTCCTTCTCTTCTCATGCTGTCCTCTGGCTTTGCAAAATCCAACTTGCCCTGACATTACAGGTGGGTAACCTTCCCTCAGAAATTCCTTGATACTTAACTCCTTCGCAAATATTTCTTCTTTTCTTTTCCTATAGTATAAGTTGTAGATCAGAACTCTAACACTTGAAAGCTCAAACCCATTGTAAGTATAAATTAATAACTGAAAGACAGTGGACTTTCCATTCATGGTTGTGTGTCTCCTGGAATATAGGAGCAATCCTTAGTAATCCACAGGAACTGCATAGCATAGAAAGTATTTTTGAAATGTGTTTTCAGTACACTTCAAACCATACTACATACATCAAAGTTCTCTCCATCTATTAGTTAGAAATGGACACTACCTTCTAAAAACAATATACAGGAAATTGGCTCGATTTCTTTACCATCAGGGCATTTATTTGTTACATTAATGTATATGATTGTTATTAGAAGTATTAGCAGTATTGTGTTACCTTAATAGAAGGTCAGAATCCCCCCAAACGCTAAGTACTTTGATTTATGAAGTTTACATAAAGAAAAATCTTAAAATTACAAAAGTCACCTTCTCCAAAAATAAAACTCATTAAAACTAACAATAATTTCTAGAAAATCAGTAGACATATAATTAAAATGTGAGTTTAAGCTAAACAAACACATACAGACACATGCACTACATACAGACACAATCTTTTTTTTTTGTGGTACGCGGGCCTCTCACTGTTGTGGCCTCTCCCGTTGCGGAGCACAGGCTCCGGACGCGCAGGCTCAGCGGCCATGGCTCACGGGCCCAGCCGCTCCGCGGCATGTGGGATCTTCCCGGAACGGGGCACGAACCCGCGTCCCCTGCATCGACAGGCGACTCTCAACCACTGCGCCACCAGGGAAGCCCCAGACACAATCTTAAAGACCGACTTTGTCAGGTCTATAGCTGACACAATATGCTCATTAAATTGGGAAAATTAATTAGATCATCCAGTTTGTGATGCTCAGAGTCTAAGCGTCATTATGTAGTAAAAAAAAGTACACATCATATTTGTTTCTGAACCAAAAGTTTTGCTAATACACATGCTGCGCATTTACATTTGTGCTACTCCAACTCCTATATTTGTGCTCAGATTAAAAATAAAAAAGTAAAGGAAATATATAAAGACACAGGAGACAAAAGAATTACAACTAGGAATTATAAGACATGGAATTCAAAAAGAAGAATTATTGATGTTTGAGTAGGTAGGGAATTGAGAGAATGAAGTGTGAAGTTGTAGTAGAGAAATGAGAATCAGAAGTTACTGGAGAAGTGGTAAAGTTGGAATGGGGCAAATTCAGATAGGCGAGAAATAGGAACACTCACTTATGGAAAGAATTTATCCCAGACTAAATTCTGTTATCCTGTTAGCCATTTTATTCCCAAATACTCTTCATAAGCCGATATTATTTTAGCGATTGAAAGGATCTAATAGTCATTAGTTAAAACCTCTAATTCAACCTACTGAATTGCTTTGGGCCACCAAGCTGATTAAAGGTAGAGCCAAAGAGAACCCAAGTATTTTAATACCACTCCAAGCTGATTTTCCTCCTGCATCAAGTAAACATGAACAAAACAAAATAAAAATATGATATAAATGATAGGATTTACTGGTGATCAAACATCTATTCAATGCATTTTTCAATAAGAAACCTATTTCAAATTGTCAACCACTGCTATTCCTAAATTGCACACTACTGTTTTAGCATAAAAACTGTGTACCTAACATACCCAAATTTGAATTAATCAATCAATGCAACTATTCTTTTATAACCCACTCAGCTTTCTAGAAAATTTATTACCACCTTACACATCCTATTGCTGCAGATGTATTTTGAGTTAGCATTTCCAGTCTAATACTATTTTGTTCAATTTTATGAGTGAATTGGGTTTGCTGGAGTACATAGCTAATTAGACTCAATAACCTAATTTTTAGAAATATACAATATTATTTTATATTAAGTATGTGAATTAGTATCAATAATGCATACTTCTACTCTTAAATTAGTAATATCTCTCTTAAATTTTGGTTGAAATGCAGGAACTCCTAATTTGCTCCCTGTTTTTAGACATAAATTATTATACAGATATAAAGGTTTTCAAATAATCAGAGCTAACCCCCTTTAATCACTAATGCTTTTTTATACTTTATGCATTTTAATGGAGTTTTTTTAGAATCCTTTCCGCATGACATTGTCCCCTTAAACAAACAGTAAATCTATCTTACATGGTTCCTGAGGAATCCAGCTCATAATTATTTATATAATAGATCTTTAGTGATGAAAGAATCTAGTCTGGTTTGGCCCCTTCATTTTGTAAAAGAATAAACTGAGGCTCAGTAAGAGAATCATCTTCGCAAGGGACTGGAAAGCATAGGGCTCTAACCCAGGTCTAGGGGCTCCTTCTACCCACCTCATTTGCCAGATTCCTTTCTTCCTTCTACAGTTGAGGTGAATGGAAACTTCTGTCCATCAGTCTACACTATAGTGTTGAATTCTTTAGTACATTTCAGCCTTTATGATTGTATTTTACCTTGGCATCATTTCCTATGTTTGACTGCATTTAAAACACTGTAGCCTAGAAGCCTCCTTTTGATGCTAATAGTAGGTTAGAAATGACAAACTAGGTAAGCAAGCATTTTATAATTGAGTATAAGCTAAGTATAAGAAAATAGGACTTGAATGAGTGGCTAAGAGTATCCTGTACAATAAAATACATGTTTTCCTCTCTGCTTACTTTGGGGAATACATATTAGCAGATTAAGTATATTATGTTTAATTTCTCAATTCTGACATGGTCATTTTAGAGACTTGTGGTGAAGTTTTGTCATGATGTTTTAAGTCAAATGTTAGAATAGATTTTCTGTAATTCCTAATGCCTTTCCTAAATTCAAATTTATTCTGAAAATTATTAGTGGCTGAAAAATATATATATATATACATATAAATTTATTCAAAATGTGTAAGTCTAGAAGTTGTGTTAAAGTAAAAGAAAAAGTAGAGTTTGAATAAACACACACACACACACATACACACGTATAATAATGTTTCTGTGTATATAAAGTCCGAGGGGCAGAGTACACCCACCAAATATCTTAAATTTTAAAGATAATCTTTAAAAGAAAACTGAAACACAAGGCATTCATCTTTATGTTTCTTTCTGTTCTGAGTGGTTCCAGACTGAGTTTTGTTTGTGTTCCAGAATGTTTCCAGACTGGTTGAATTGAGTTGTACAAAAGGCTAGGGGCATATTTCAGCTCACCTGATGTCTATTCTTATGATCTTTATATAATCTACACCATTCAAACCTGTACGATTTCCAAAAGACTTTGGAACTAATTGGCTCCTAAAGGTTCAGGAAAAAAGGAAAATATTTTTACCTCCTGTGCATCACAGAAGGCTCACACTTCTAAGCATCTCTGTTCGTCATGTTTTCCTCCAGGCTTGCTTTCCAGAGGACCCTGAGATGGAGGGACCAGGGAGGTTTCCTTTCCAGAAAGCAAATGTCATTGGGTTGCTTTGTTTCAGGGTTATTTGAAAGCTGAATACCTTCCTGAGGAATTGTTTCTACAGTGATTGCCAATTTTCTGCTTGAAAGGTTTATGATCAAATCATCTCTGGTAGGAGTTTTTAGTTGAGATTCTTTCTACTGCTGCTGTTTGAGGATATTTGCTAGCACATGTTAAAATTTCTTTTTCTACTGTAGTTAACATTTACAATTTTTAGCACTCACTAAAAATGAATTATCCAAAGCATATGGCTTAGAAACTGACAGATTTAATTTCAAGGAGGAATAGATGCATATAAGATTATAAAATTGAAGGTGGGAAGACTGTGGGTAAAACATTAAAAAAATGTAGACAATAATCTTCAAATAAGCTTTAAGATGTAAAGATTTTGCTAAAGAATCAACAATGTTTCCTGGAACTTAACAACACACAAGAAAAGGTCTAATGTAAGTTGATATAGCAACTACAATTAAACACTTCAATAAACAAAGTAACTTAGACAAAAATACCCTTATTTTCTTTCGTTTCTGCTTTTCAAGTATCATCTAAAAGAAAACTAACTTTCTTAAACTATTCTCATTGTCTATAGATCATGGCCTTCAGTATTCTCAGGGAGTAAACTTTAAGTGAAATAACGAGTGACATTCTTCATGAAGACAATGTAATAATAACAATAATTCCTGCGTGGAATTAACAGATCTAATGTGTTGCCCAAGAACACATTGCCCAAGAATAACTCTATAACTCACGTATTGCCCAAGAATAACTCTATAAATTAAAAGTGCTTCATGTACCAGAATTCTGTATAATAAAAAAAGGAACATTTACATCTTTTTCAGAAGCTATAATCACTAATTCTCCCCATTATATCTGATCTTCCAATTGTTCTAGGATTCAGTAAATTAAATATAGAGTAAGTTACATTTTAAAATATCAGAGCCATGTAAAATTTTGGCTCAATATGTTCCCTGTCAGAAATAAATGCTCCTACTTTGACCACCTAAAAGAGAAATATATATGGAGAAGATGTATAAATATATACATGTAAATCCCTTCCAGAGAATTAATTTCAGTCTAATGCACCTAAAATTAAAAATTGCTAAGAATATTAGTGGAATCATTGTTTAAATATTATAATTTATGGATCATTCCCAAAAGTAAGAAACATTAAATAGGTGATGACAATAATGGTAGTGAATTTCACAGTAACTTGAAACATTTTTAAATACCTCTCAATTATTTATACTAAACAAGAAAACATTATGATTTCATGTTTTGTATTTTTTGTGTACTGAGTAGCTTATAATGTTTTGTGTGTGCCCAGGCAATTGTTTTGTTGAGCCCACATAAAAAAGAGAGATGAGAGAAACCTCAAATTTAATGTCATAATTTTAGAAAGCCATGAATTCCCTTTCCTAAATCTAGAATCAACCTCTGACTCTCTCCATTGCATTCCTAACCTTGTATTTCATAAATCTGACCACCACACGGTAATGAAATATTGAGATCTGAGTTTGTTAACTTTTCCATTATAGCCAAAACATCCAGTAGAAACTAAATTAAAGCGTTGTGATAGTCACCTCCTACTTTCCCAAGCCAATTAAATGAACTTCACAAAACACAATTTACTAGGCTACCTATAACTTCTAGGTAGAGTAATGAATATATATGTAGGAGTATAAACATTTTCTGAGAAAATGAGGTCATTTAATGAATGGCCACGGCATACAAAAAAATAGAACACGACTCATCTGGAAAAGTTAAAAACTTTCCTCTACGTTACCTTGTATCCATAGAAAGCACATTTTAGATTTCCTTTTTTTAAATTTTTTATTGTTTGGCCACACCCTGTGGCCTGCGGGATCTCAGTTCCCCCACCAGGGATCGAACCCGCCCTTCCTGCACTGGAAGCCCAGTCTTAACCACTGGACCACCAGGGAAGTTTTGAAAGCATAAAGCAAGCACCCACATGGAAAGAAAATAGTGAATTTTAAACAGTAAGAACCACAGATGTTAGTGTACAATGTGCATACTGAGAAACCAGAATATACCTCCTAAGAAAGAAGTTTTGATGGGACACAGATTCTGGTTTCATTCACTCATTCATTCAAAATCATTAAGGAGTTGTATTCTGTCAAGAATTGGGCTGCACAAATGCTAAATCATTCTTACCTCAAGTAGTTTCAATATAATTGGTATTGGAAAGGGCAGGTAAAAACAAAGACGATACAATATAGTGTAATAATTTCTATGGTAGAACTACAACAGATGATATTGGAACATATAAAGGGTTCCCCAAAGCTGAACCCCAGAGGCAGAACAACCTTAGAGGAAGCTTCTTGGAGGAGGTGATGTTTCAGTTCTGGAGGATAAATAGAAGTCATCCAGGAGCGGAAAGGAAGCACATGTAACCACTGGTGAGGAGACTGGTATAGTGTACATTCTGGGACTGGGAATAGTTCCCATGCCTTGCGCTATAACAAAGAAGAAATTAGTGGTGAGATGGGGTGATGGAGAAACCAGTCACCAATTAGGCAAGAGTCTAAGAACTGAATCTCATTACCTTTTATTACAGATAATGAGAAATAGCTAAAGGATTTTAAACAGGCATGGCATATCATATCTTTTTTTATTTGAAGGGAGTAAGGACTAGAGGTATGGGATTGATTAGGAGATTGTTTTTATAATCTCAGTGAGAATTGAGAATGATAGTCCTTAACATTTTGGAGGAGATAAAAAGAATTGGGCAGATTAAGGAGGTCTAAATGGATTGAATAGGATTTGGTAGCTGATTACATGAGTAAAAAGGAGAACTAAATGATGCTTTCTGATTTTGTGATGTTGAAAGCTGAGTGAAAGGCTGGGACATTCACTGACAAAGGGAACATAGAATTAAAACAGATTTAAAGTAGAGAAGGAGGTTATTAATTGATAAAATGTTTGGTTTTATACCTATTACACTTATGGTATTATACTTTGGATTATCTGGTTGGAGATATCTAGTGGGGAGATGGACATATAGTTTTGGAAAATTAGGTTGAAGATTACTGTCTTGAGATTCATCACCATGTCGAAGGGTATTGAAACTTTCGGATACTTGTGGTGAGACTAAATGAGAAGAGGATTGGAAGTGGAACTCTGTAGAACATGAACATGATCAGCATGTTCAGAGAAAGAGGGGAAGAATATAAAGGATTATTGAAAAATGAGAGACAGAAAATCAAAGTATCATTATGTAAATCAAAGAAATAAAAATTTCAAGGCAGACGCTCTCAACACACTGTCAAACCATTTTAATTAAGGTAAGATAACTTAGAACCTTAAAAATGTCCCTTGGATTTAGAAAAATGACCATGGCAAGAATACTTTTAATGGTATTACGGACTAGGGAAGCACACTGCACAGAGTTACAGAGTAAATGAGAAGTAAACAAACAGAATCGATTCACTGGTTAATTAGTGAATTCCTGCTAGGCATAATGCCCTATACAAGAAGTCTGAGGTAAAATTATGAAGACAATAGGCATGGTTTCTATCCCATACATTTTCCATACACAAGGTAAGCCTCAATTACATGCACTCTGATAAATCCTGTGATTGTAATGAACACTTCCCTCATTTTTAAATGAAAATTATCTCAGATGAGAGAATTTTAGAGATTATACACATATACACACAATATTTAGAATATAAATCCTATAGTTATGTCCTACAGGTAGGGAAGTAAAAACAGCACTAGAAATTAATACCCTGTTAGTGAATACTATAGGACAAGATGAGAAAAGCTCAGAATCTTAATTTGAAGGTGTGTGGCAGAGGCTTGAGAGGTAGAGATTAGGTAGGGAGAAGAAAAATCTTTAATTAGTAATAACTACTAGTATTAAGTGTAAATAGTACCCAAATTAGCTCTTTATTACAAGTGGAATTGTCAACAGGTAAACTCCTTAAGGGTAAGGGCTGTAATTTTAATTTTATATTAGCTATACTTAATCCTATTACTAGCACATAAGACAATTAGAAGCTCAATGCACTCTCTATTCGTGTCATTAATTACAAATGAAGCCAAGCACCAGAACAAAATCCAAATTATTAACCATCTTTTTCAGAAATAACCTGAAGTAAGCAATTATTTATAAATAATATTTTAGTAGTATTAAGATACTTTAAAATACCATCAATGACAATGACAAGTTCAAAAAAGGATCTCAAAATTGAATGTGACTTCAGAGATCATCTAGTCCAGGAAAGCTCAAAACTAATTAATGCCAGCTTGGCTCAAGCTGAGTCAGCCTCTAGGCCTGCTGCTCTTTAGCCTGGAGGAGGAGGCTTGTTTTGATACAATTCAGTTGCATGATGACTAGATAGCTTGGCTCCATTCTCATGGCCTTAGGACCATTCTAGTGAGAGTCAACAAGAATTGAGTGCAAATTCTTCACTACTCTTAGAACACATGAGTCCTACTTAATGAGACTTAAATTTCATCTTCACACAGAATTAAAAAAAAAAACCTAAGAATTTCTGACACCCAATCCAGGGATTTAATGGATAACTATTGAAAAATTACAGAATCTAGTAGGAAAAAATGACTTTCAGAATGAATAGAAATATTATTTCACAGCCTAAGGAAAGACTCCCCTATCCCATTACACTAATATGATAATCTAAAAGAATTCATCCATAAAGGAATGAGTGGTCAACTATGTACAGTGCTTGTATTTAAGTTTCTGGAAACAGAAAGATAAATGAGATATCACAGAGGAAAAAATGCTTCCTTAAAATTATCACAGTTTTCACTAGGAAATCAAGGAATAAAGAGAGGAAAATATAAAGAAGCAAAAAAAAAAAAATTAGAAAGACAATCACATCAACTATCCACTTAAAAAAACATTAAAATTAGAGATCATTGGATATGTCAGTTCTTGGTAAATTAAACTTCTTTAATTTCCATGAATCATGGTAATTTTATAGACAAAAAAATCTGCAAACACAAAATTTGTCAAAGGCTTAGGGTATTTTATTTCTCAGAAGTTTATTTTTTACTTATCAAAATTAGTGTAATGTTGTAGACCGCTACAAAACCAAAAATTTAAAGAAAGAAAGTATATGCTGGAAAAATCCTGATCTTCATAAAATCCTGGCAGAGAGAATATAAAATGACCATGAAAATAGAAGGTTACAAACAAAGAAAATGTCAACATTTTTATTCATATTAAAGAATATCTTCTGATAACCACTGGATTAATCTTCTAATTATAATGCAGTTTTTCCCCTAAGAATCCAATTACAGAAAGTAGTAGAAAAAATTCCATTGATACCAATATTGTGAAGGTTCTGCTAATGGAAAAAATATGTAAACATATGACCAAAGTTTTCTTTAAAATATATCTGTAGCAGAAAACCTGACCCACAGAAAAGTGGGAAAGCAAAAAGGACTGAGACCTTCTCTCTGATCACAGGATGAAAACTTCAATACTATTAACAGGTCCTCAAAATTTGAAACTGGAGAGGATATTTGAAATAATTTATTCCATCTTGCTGGTTAATTGTGTCTCTGATGGAAAGAGAGTTGGCAGGACAACAAATCAACCACTTCCTGCCAATTTATTTCCCAGGGTGTGTACTGTATATGTGTGCATTTGTTTGTACCCATGCACAGACACAAAATGCACACAAAGGGCGGTCCAGGCCAAAGAACTCTTTATTATAAGTGGAGGCTTTGGCTCCACTTTCTTAGCCAATCTCTTATCCTGCATCATTTGTTTTTACACTCAGAACAAATGTGTGGTAGATAATATATCATTTTCATCAAAACTGCTTTTTATTATAACCTAAGATCTCAAGGTAAACAAAGTTACCCTCCAAACTTTACCTTGGACACCTTAAGAACAAACATGGAAAGAAAATTTCAGGGGAATTCCCTGGCAGTCCAGTGGTTAGGACTCTGCGCTTTCACTGCCGAGGGCATGGGTTTAATCCCTGGTGGGGGAACTAAGATCCCACAAGCCACGTGAGAACGCTGAAACACAGCCAGTCTGACACACTCCTTATCTTTTCAAAAGACCTTCTCTTGTATGCTGAGATCATTAGTTCTCAAATTTTAAGATCAGCGGGATCACTTGGAGAGTTGTTTAAACACAGAAAGGTAAGTGCCCCTGCCCTCAAATCTCTGCTCCAATAGGTCTGGGGTGGAACTCAAGAAATTGCATTTCTAAGTTCCCAGGTGGTGCTGATGCTGCTGGACCACACCTTAAAACCACTGCGCTTTGATAAGATGCTCATCATCACTAATCACTAGAGAAATGCAAATCAAAACTACAATAAGGTATCACTTCACACTGGTCAGAATGACCATCATTTAAAAGTCTACAAATAACAAATGTTGGAGAGGGTGTGGAGAAAAGGAAACCCTACTACATTGTTGGTGGGAATGTAAGTTGGTGCAGCCACTATGGGAAACAGTATGGAGGTTCCTCAAAAAACTAAAAATAGAATTACCATATGACCCAGCAATCCCACTCCTGGGCATATACCTGACAAAACTGTAATTCAAAAAGATACATGCACCCCTAGGTTCATAGCAGCACTAATCACAATAGCCCAGACATGGAAACAACTTAAGATCCATCAACAGATGAATGGATAAAGATGTGGTACGTACACACAATGGAATATTAGCCTTAAGAAAAGAACAAATAATACTATTTGCAGCAACATGGATGGAACTAGGGATTATCATACTAAGTGAAGTAAGTCAGAAAAAGACAAATGCTATGGTATCATTTATCTTTGGAGTCTAAACTATGACATAAATGAACCTATCTACGCAACAGAAACAGACTCACAGACATAGAGAATGTACTTGTTGTTGCCAAGGGCAGGGGGTGGGGGATGGACTGGGAGTTTGGGGTTAGTAGATGAAAACAATTACATATTGAAAGAATAAACAAGGTCTTACTTTATAGCACAGGGAATTGTATTCAGTATCCTGAGAAAAACCATAATGGAAAAGAATATAAAAAAGAATGTATATATGTATAACTGAATCGCTTTGCTGTAGAGCAGAAATTAACAGAACATTGTAAATCAACTATACTTCAATTAAAAAAAAATGCTGTTCTATGTCTTCCACTAATGGGGTTGAGGTGGGATAGGGAAAACAGCAGAAAAGACAAGGGCAGTCAAGAAAGAATCAGTCTAAATCTTCTTCCTGAAACAGAAGAATGGAAAGGAAAAGAGAAAAGAGGAGTAAAGTAAAACAATGTAAAAAGCAACCAAACATTCCCTTTCCAACAAACTACACTTTATGAAAATGATATTATTTATCCTTTGTGATTAGCCCAAAGAAGTGAGATGGACTCTCCACTCAAAATTTCATTTGCAAGTTGCATACACACCCAGAGGGTATGAAAAGGTTTGTTACATAACCAGGCTTTCTTGGGAGAGCTCAGCTGACTTCCAAGTTGATCCCAAAATGGCTTGAGAAAAAAAAAAATCAAGGAAGGGCTACTGGCTTGGGGTTTTATAGTGGTGAGGAAGTGGGCTGGGATAAATTCACATGTGCAAACTCATATCGTATAGTTTGAACTTCCCACTGATGCCAAAAGAGAGCACACTGAGGCTTTCTTATCAGCTTGCCCAGATATGGTACAGCAGGGAAGGAGAAGTGACAGGCTTGAAACCTGTCAAGAGTTAAACATCAAAACTGGAGTCAGATTCTTTATTACAATTAACTGCTGAAGATTTACTGATAAATGAAATATGTCATGTTTAATTTAATTAAATTTGAATTTGTTTACAAAAGCATTATGGCACTCTATGACCCCTGTAGCCTGAGGCCAATAAATTATTTTTTTATGAATCTAACATTGTGCATTTTAACAAGTGAAATGAGTGCCTTGGTCACTATCAAGAAAGTTTGGGACTTCCTAAAGGAGATAATATATGAGAAATATAGATAAGTGTTATTTTGCTCATAATTAAACATAATTAAAGAGAAATACATATATACATACATATGAAATATATATGAGTCTGGAATGAAACGTTTAACCCAATGCCACTTTAAAGTGGACTCTCATCTCATATTCTTGTTTCTAAATGTTTGAAAATTTTGTCTTGGGTTGGTTAATCTGTAACAGATGCTCCGTACAACTCAGCAAATGCAGCACAAAGTAGCACAGCAAAAAGCACACGCTTTTCAGCATGCAGCATCTCAAAGTACATGCTGACCAGCAGGCAGCAAAGCCAGATCAACGAGCCAAGGCAAGAGAAGAAAGACCCATGGTGAAGGTTTATCATCACACAGACACTCTGCTCACAATGTCCATTGTTGTGGCCATCCCATGAACATGGGATGGGTCCCTCCATCCAGTTTGGTTTAGAATGTAGGGATTGATAAAGCCACATGCACAACAAGAAGGTATGAAAAGATTTATTACTCATACACTGAGGCTTTCTGGGCAAAGCAGAGTGTGTTCCCAGGCTGGTACAAAAATGGCTTGAGAGAGAAAGAGTAAGGAGGAGCAACTGGCTTAGAGTTTTATGGTGGTTAGGGGTTGGGGCTGGAATAAGGGTTTCCCACAAGTATGGGTTGAGCTTATGTGGTATAAACGTCCTTATGGTGCCAAAGCAGGAAACAGCTAGGCTTTACTTTGTCCAGATCTGGATGGAGGAAGTGGAAGTTGCATCTTGAAAGTTATTAGCAATCAAATATCAAAAGTGGACACCTTATTTCACTCTTTTCTTGTCTCTTCAATTCTCTTACCATGTTTTATATTATTTTGTTGGGTGGAGCAGGATAAAGGAAACTTCAGCCCGCTCAAATTACTGATTGAAAAAGAAAATAGAAGAATTAGAAAGGAATAGGAGAGAGGACTTATATTGATTTTGAGTCTTCTTTTTGGAATTTTTTTTGTGGTAAATATTATTTTGCTCATAATTAAACATAATTAAAGAGAATGAGTAACTGTAAGTGATTTTCCCATTGTCACAGTTGTAAAAGAGTAGAAATGGGTTAGAGACAGGCTTTGTGCCTGTGTCTAACCACAGATCACTTTTTCCCCCATTACTCCATGATATCTTTCAGTTCAGATTTGTTTTTTTTTTGTTTTTCCCAATGTGGTTTCTCAAACATATAAAAAAACAAAAGTTACAAAAATCAAATGAAAAACTGAATACAGTTTGCATGTTAGAGCCAATTTTTGTGTGTAGTCTGTCTAGGTGTCAAAGTATCCATGTACCTAGCTAGCTAGCTATCCTCCATCTGTATTTTCAAAGAATCTTAAAGGTTAGCATTTTTGGATTCAGTTTTCAAAGGTTAATGGTATTTCACTGGTGCCTTAGGAAAGGAGAAACTGGCATTTCATTAAATAAACTTTTATCACTTGAAAATTATTTGCATATATTCTCATTAGATTTTTTTTCTTGGGGACTGAATAACTTACTTCGTTAGACTGTATAGCTCTTTTAATATTATCACACTAAAATGCATTTTCTGTCACAGTGGAGGAGAAAGTTGGAGGTAAATTTTAGTACTAGTTATTCTACTTTTCTAATTTCTTTGGTAAGGACCCTGGATGTTGTGACTTTAAATACATTATAGGGTTTTTGTAATTATTTCTTATATTCTAGGTATTTAAGTTGTCAAACTAAGACAAATTTGCAAAAATTCTATTTGACTTAGCATAACAAGAGTTATCGGTTTATATTTCTTCAACATCACAATTTCTACTCTTTCTCGTATAACTACAGCTTCAAAAACCAACCAATAATGACCAACATGGTCATAATTTACGCCATTTCCAGTCACATTTGAATAAGTTAAGAGGGAAGCAATCTACCTAATAATAAGGCTGCTTTAATTTCTTTATATAATCTTGGTACATCTGTTGTATAAACTTAAGAAAGTCGCTTAATCTTTCTGTTCCTTATTCCCCATAAGTAATGGAAATAATGGTTGCTAATGGTTATAAAGAGGACAAAATGAGTTAGCATAACAAAACACTTGGACCATGTTTCTAGAAGGTATTATCTTTATGATCAGTGTTTGCTAGTTGTTTCTAGCAAAATACCTTTCACATATTAAAAGAATATTTCCAATTACATTTACGGCAACTATTTTTTAAAATCGTATCATTTAACTGCTTACTTCAGTATGCAGTACTAAGCAAAAATGTTTTAGTTACTTTTGTTGACATTAAAGCTCTTAATGTTTCTAAATTAATAGACATTCTTAGAATCACAGATCTCAAGGGTCCATCACAAAGAGCAATTTAATGAAGACAGTGTACTGCAGCAATACCTTAAGTATTTATTAGATAGTGATTCATCTATGTTTTGTGAAGGAGGTCTAATTTACCAAGAAGACATTGACCTTGCAGGAAGGTATAGAATTTGACCAAATCACACTGTTTTGTTTTTGTTTTTTTTTGCGGTACGCGGGCCTCTCACTGCCGCGGCCTCTCCAGTTGCGGAGAACAGGCTCCGGACGCGCAGGCTCAGCGGCCATGGCTCACGGGCCCAGAAGCTCTGCGGCATGTGGGATCTTCCCGGACCGGGGCATGAACCCGTGTCCCCTGCATCGGCAGGTGGACTCTCAACCACTGCGCCACCAGGGAAGCCCAACTCACACAGTTTTTAATTGATTCATCTTTTCCTAAAGTATACACATGGTAAAATAATATTTGATTTATGGTATTATTAACCAGTCAATAAGTAAAAGGATGAAAAATATAGTTAACAAAGAGGAGGAGGAGGAGGAAGTGGGAGTGGATATAAAAGTGGAAGAGGAAGGGGAAAGGTGGAGGAAGGAGAAAAAAGAAGGATGGCTTTCATGATTGACTTACCAGAAGGAAATGTGTTCTAAAGCACAACTGGCCAACCTGACCAGCATTCATAAAACATAATAAAAAAAAATTGTGAAATTTCTTTTGAAAATATTTGTACTTAATTCAAAATTAAGCAGGCACATGATTTTATTACTTATTAATTCTATATAATCATTTCTATATTGATAATTTTAGTAAAAAGGAAAGTCCTTACCCCGTTCACACTTTTTAAATTTCTACACATTACATTTTCAAGTGGACTGGAAGAGTGACCTTTCATCATCTATAATTTTTCTCCCTACTATACTTTTGGTATCTCCTGAAAAAATTTCAGTCATTAATTATGTGTTTAGTTTCCAACAATTCTTTACATCAGTGCCATACTGTCTTGATTATCGTGATAATAACTCTTGAAATCAGGTAATGCTCTTGCCACATTTTCCTTAGTCTTCTCATTGTATTAACTATTATAAATTTGATGCATTTCCATATGAATTTTAAAATCACTTTCACAGTTTCTATATTTAAAAAAGTCTGCTGCAGTTTTATCTGGATTGCATTGAATCTATAGATCAATTTGGAGAAAATTAACATCTTAACTGTATATGTCTTCCAACCCATTTAGGTGTTTTTCTCCATTTATTAAGATCTACTTTAATTTCTATGTAATCCTTCTTAGTTTTTAGTGCACAGGTCTTACATATCTTCTCAGATTTACCCTAATTATTTCATGTTTGATGCTATTGTAAATGATATTTAAATTTTTTTCAATTTACAGCTGTTCGTTTTTCATATAGAAATACAGTCATTAAACCCTGCATCCAGAAGACCTCAGACCTCCCAAAAGGCAAGAAACCCCCCACGTACCTGGGTAGGACAAAAGAAAAAACTAAACAGAGACAAAAGGATAGGGACGGGTCCTGCACCAGCGGGAGAGAGCTGTGAAGGAGGAAAAGTGTCCACACACTAGGAAGCCCCTTCGCGGGTGGAGGCTTCGGGAGGCGGAGTGGGGGAGCTTGGGAGCCGCGGAGGAGAGCACAGCAACAGGGGTGCGGAGGACAAAGCGGACAGATTCCAGCGCAGAGGATCGGGCCGACCGGAACTCGCCAGCCGAGAGGCTTGTCTGCTCACCCGCCGGGGCGGGCGGGACTGGGAGCTGAGGCTCCGGGCTTTTGTCGGAGCGCCGGGAGAGGACTGAGGTTGGCGGCGTGAACACAGCCTGCAGGGCGTTAGTGCACCGCGGCTGGCCGGGAGAGAGTCCGGGGAGAAGTCTGGAACTGCCGAAGAGGCAAGAGACTTTTACGTCCCTCTTTGTTTCCTGGTGCACGAGGAGAGGGGATTAAGAGCGCTGCTTGAGAGAGCTCCAGGGACGGGCGCGAGCCGCGGCTAAAAGTGCGGAGCCCAGAGACAGACATGAGACGCTAGGGCCGCTGCTGCCGCCACCGGGAGGCCTGTGTGCGAACACAGGTCACTAGCCACACGCCCTTCCGGGGAGCCTGTGCAGCCCGCCACTGCCAGGGTCCCGGGATCCAGGGACAACTCCCCCGGGAGAACGCACAGGCGCGCCTCAGGCTGCAACGTCTCGCCGGCCTCTGCCGCCGCAGGCCCGCCCCACACTCCGTGCCCCTCCCTACCCCCGGGCCTGAGTGAGCCAGAGCCTCCGAATCAGTGGCTCCTTTAACCCCGTCCTGTCTGAGCAAAGAACAGACGCCCTCCGGCGACCTACACGCACAGGCGGGGCTAAATCCAAAGCTGAGCCCCTGGGAGCTGTGAGAACAAAGAAGAGAAAGGGAAATCTCTCCCAGCAGCATCAGAAGCAGCGGATTAAAGCTCCACAATCAACTTGATGTACCCTGCATCTGTGGAATACCTGAATAGACAACCAATCATCCCAAATTAAGGAGCCGTGTGGATGAAAGGCTCTTGGTGCTGCAGCCAGGAGTCAGTGCTGTGCCTCTGAGGTGGGAGAGCCAACTTCAGGACACTGGTCCACAAGAGACCTCCCAGCTCCACATAATATCAAACAGCAAAAATTTCCGAGAGATCTCCATCTCAACGCCAGCACCCAGCTTCACTCAACGACCAGCAAGCTACAGTGCTGGACATCCTATGCCAAACAACTAGCAAGACAGGAACACAACCCCACCCCTTAGCAGAGAGGCTGCCCAAAATCATAATAAGTCTACAGACACCCCAAAACACACCACCAGACGTGGACCTGCCCACCAGAAAGACAAGATCTAGCCTCATCCACCAGAACACAGGCACTAGTACCCTCCACCAGGAAGCCTACACAACCCACTGAACCAACCTTAGCCACTGGGGACAGACACAAAAAACAACAGGAACTACGAACCTTCAGCCTGCAAAAAAGGAGACCCCAAACACAGTAAGATAAGCAAAATGAAAAGACAGAAAAACACACCGCAGATGAAGGAGCAAGATAAAAACCCATCAGACCTAACAAATGAAGAGGAAATAGGCAGTCTACCTGAAAAAGAATTCAAAATAATGATAGTAAGGTTGATCCGAAATCTTGGAGATAGAATGGACAATAGAATGGACAAAATGCAAGAATCAGTTAACAAGGACCTAGAAGAACTAAAGATGAAACAAGCAACGATGAACAACACAATAAATGAAATTAAAAGTACTCTAGATGGGATCAATAGCAGAATAACTGAGGCAGAAGAACGGATAAGTGACCTGGAAGATAAAATAGTGGAAATAACTACTGCAGAGCAGAATAAAGAAAAAAGAATGAAAAGAACTGAGGACAGTCTCAGAGACCTCTGGGACAACATTAAATGTACCAACATTCGAATTATAGGGGTTCCAGAAGAAGAAGAGAAAAAGAAAGGGACTGAGAAAATATTTGAAGAGATTATAGTTGAAAACTTCCATAATATGGGAAAGGAAATAGTTAATCAAGTCCAGGAAGCACAGAGAGTCCCATACAGGATAAATCCAAGGAGAAATACGCCAAGACACATATTAATCAAACTGTCAAAAATTAAATACAAAGAAAACATATTAAAAGCAGCAAGGGAAAAACAACAAATAACACACAAGGGAATCCCCATAAGGTTAACAGCTGATCTTTCAGCAGAAACTCTGCAAGCCAGAAGGGAGTGGCAGGACATATTGAAAGTGTTGAAGGAGAAAAACCTGCAACCAAGATTACTCTACCCAGCAAGGATCTCATTCAGATTTGATGGAGAAATTAAAACCTTTAGAGACAAGCAAAAGCTGAGAGAGTTCAGCACCACCAAACCAGCTCTACAACAACTGCTAAAGGAACTTCTCTAGGCAAGAAACACAAAAGAAGGAAAAGACCTACAATAACAAACCCAAAACAATTTAGAAAATGGGAATGGGAACACACATATCGATAATTACCTTAAATGTAAATGGACTAAATGCTCCCACCAAAAGACACAGATTGGCTGAATGGATACAAAAACAAGACCCATATATTTGCTGTCTACAAGAGACCCGTATGCTAACACATATATATGGAATTTAAGAAAAAAAAAATGTCATGAAAAACCTAGGGGTGAAACAGGAATAAAGACACAGACTTACTAGAGAATGGACTTGAGGCTATGGGGAGGGGGAAGGGTAAACGGTGACAAAGCAATAAAGAGGCATGGACATGTATACACTACCAAACGTAAGGTAGATAGCTAGTGGGAAGCAGCCGCATAGCACAGGGAGATCAGCTCGGTGCTTTGTGACCGCCTGGAGGGGTGGGATAGGGAGGGTGGGAGGGAGGGTGACGCAAGCGGGAAGAGATATGGGAACATATGTATATATATAACTGATTCATTTTGTTGTGAAGCTGAAACTAACATACCATTGTAAAGCAATTATGCTCCAATAAAGATGTTTTAAAAAAAAAAAAAAAAAAAAAACCCTGCATCCATTAGCAATTACCCTCACTTCCCCACTAACCTACTACTGTCTTTTCTCTATGTGTTTGCCTTCTTGACATTTCATATGAATAGATTCATAAAACTTGTGACCTTTTGTCTGTGGCTTCTTTCACTTAGCATGATGTCTTTCAAGGTTCACGCAAGTGGTCCTGTATCAACACCTATTCATTTTTATGGCTGAATGATAGTCTATTATTTGGACATATCAAATTTTGTTTATACATTCATCCACTGATGAAGATTTTGATTGTTTTCACTTTGGGCTGCTATGAAAATACTTCTATAAATATTCATTTATGAATTTTCATGTGAACATGTCTTTAATTCTCTTGGATATATAATTAGGAGAGAAATTGCTAAGTCATATAATAACTCTTCATTGAGGAACTGCTGAACTGTTTTCCAAAGTGGCTGCATCATTTTACATTCTGACCAGCAATGTATGAGGGTTTCATTTTATCCACAATCTCACTAACACTTGTCATCATCACTTTTTGATTATAGCCACATTACTGGGTATGAAGTAGTATATCATTGTAGTTTTTATTTACATTTCCCTAATGAATAACACTCTTGAGCATCTTTTCATGAGCTTACTTGCCATTTGCATATTTTCTTTGGAGAAGTATCTATTCAAATCCTTTGCTCATTAATTATATTTCTTTGTCTTTTTAACGTTGAGTTATCACAGTTGTTTATATATTTTGGATACTAAGCCTTTATGAGATATATGATTTGAAAATATTTTCTCCAATTCTCTGGACTTTCTTTTCACTTTCTTGATACTAACCTTTGAGGCACATACATTTTTAATTTTGATGAAGTAGAATTTATCTATTTCTTTTGGATGTGTGTACTTTAGGTGTCATGTCTAAGAAACCACTGCCTAATTCAAGTTCACAAAAATTTACATCTATATTTTCCTTAAAAAGTTTTATAGTTTTAGCTTTTACATCTAGGTCTTTAAGGGCATTTTGAGCTAATTTTTGCATATGGTGTGAGGTAAATTTTCAACTTCATTATTTTGCACATAGATATCTAGTGGTCCCAGCACCATTCCTTGAAAAAAATATTCTTTCCCCATTGAAATGGTCTTGGCACTCTTATCAAAAATCAATTGATGATAAATATAATAACTTATTCCTGGACTTTCCATATGATTCTATTGATCTGTATATCTATCATTGAGTCACTACCACACTGTCTTGACTAGTGCAGCTTTGTAGTAAGTTTTGAAATTGGAAAGTATGAGTCTTACAATTTTGTTCTTTATTTTCAAGATTGTTTTGGCTGTTCTGGGTCCCTTGCATTTCCATATGAATTTTAAAATCAGTTTGTCAGTTTCTACAAAAACAACAACAAAAACTTAGATGGAATTTTGATAGAAATTGGGTGGAATCTATAGAACTTGGGAAATACTGCTGTATCTTAATATTAATTTTTCCCATCTGTGAACACGTGATTTCTTTCTATTTATTTAGGTCTTCTTTAATTACTTTTATTGACATTTTGTAGTTTTTACTGTACAAGTCTTGAATCTTTCTTGCTAAATATATTCCTAAACATTTAATTCCTTTTTGATGCTGTTATAAGTGGAACTGATTTCTTAATTTTACTTTTAGATTATTCATTGCCAGTGTATAGAGATACAGTTGATATTTGTATATTGATTTTGTGTCCTGCAACCTTACTGAATTTGTTTGTAAGCTCTAATGATTTAGATGTGCATGTGTGTGTACACGTTCCTCAGGATTCTATATAGGCAAGTTCATGTCATCTGCAAATAGAGACAGTTTTACTTCTTCCTTTCCTATTTGGATGTCTTTTATTTCTTTTTATAGCCTAGTTGCCTTAGCTAGGACTTCCAGTACAAAGTTGTATAGAAGTGGTTAGAGAAGTTATCTTTGATTTGCTTTTGATCTTAGAAGAAAAGTTTTCATTCTTTTACCATTCAATGTGTTGTCAGTTGTGGGTATTTTGTAGATGTCCTTTTTCAGATCGAGAAGGTGCCTTATCCCTAGCGTGTTATCATGAAAGTGTGTTGGATTTTGCCAAGTGCTGTTTCTGCATCTACTGAGATGATCCACGGGTTGTCCTTTACTCTGTTGATATGCTGTATTAGCAATACATTGATTTTCATGTGATTTTCATTAGTCTTGTATCCTACAACATTGCTAGATACACTTGTTAGTCCTAGTAACTATTTCTTTAGACTTTCTATAAAAAGGTTTAGTCATTTGTGAATAAAGGAAGTTATACTTCATCTCTTCAATCTAGAAGTTTTTTTAAAAAATTCATTTGACTTGCTTTATTGCATGGCTGTCAACACTATTGCATTGTGTTGACAGTGGATATCTTTGCCTTATTCATGCATTAGGAAGAAGCATTCAATCTGTAAGCATTAAGCATGATGTAAGTTATAGGTATAGATGCTCTTTATCAAGTTGAATGAATTACTTCTACTTACAGTTTGCAGAGAGGATTTTTTTAAAATCGGAATGAACGTTGAATTGTGTCAGATAATAGGTTCTATATCCATGAAGATGATCATATGACCTTTATTTTTTAATTTGTTAATATGATGAATTATATTGATTGATCTTCAAATATTTACATTCCTGAGGTAAACCCTACTAAATAATGATGTGTTACCATTTTTATTTTATGTTGGATTTGATTTGTTAAATTTTTGTTGAAAAATTTTACACTTATACACATGATAGATACTCATCTATAGTTTACTTTTCTTGTAATGTCTTTATTTGGTTTTGGTATCAAGATAATGCTGACTCCATAGAATAAGCTGTGAAAAAGTAGTCCTCCCTTTTCAATTTTCTGGGAGAACTTATGTAACACTTTGTATTATTTCTCCCTTAAGATTTGTTTGAATTCACCAATAAAGCCATGTGGTCTGGCGGTTTCATTACAGAAAACTTTTTAACTATAAATTCAGTTTTAAAAAAAAGATCAATATAGAACTATTGAGGTTATCTTGGTTTTTCTTTAGAGAGTTTCAGTTCATCTCTTTCAAGGAATTTGTCCATTTACCCTAAGTTGTTAAATTTATTGGCTAAATTTGCTTTATTCCATTATTATATGTAGAATGTCTATGGATGCCAGACTTCTGATTCCTTATACTGGAAGTTTGTGCCTTCTTTCTTCTTTCCTAATCAGTCTGGCTAGAGATTATTCAATTTTACTAATCTTCTCAAAAAATGAGTTTTTGGTTTCAATGATTTTCTCTATTTTTTCTGTTTTATTGATTTCCACTCTGATATTTATCATTTCTATGCTTTTGCTTATGTTGGATTCAATGAGCTCTCCTTTTCCTAGTTTTTTTGTTTATTTTTTTGTTTGTATTTTGGGTTTTGTTTTTGAAGCTGACATCATTGATTTCAGAACTTTCTTCCTTTGAACAAATGATTTCATTTTCACTCAGTTCAAATTATTTTCTAATTTCCCTTTTTACATCTTACTTGATCTATGGGTTATTTATAAGTGTGGTATTTGGTTTTCATAAATGTGGAGATTTTTCAGATAGTTTTTTGTTATTTTTAATTTAATTTCTTTATTATTAGAGAACATACTTTGTACTACTTAAGTCTTTTTAAAAGACTTGTTTATTATTTAGTGCATTTGTTAAAATCACTGGCTTTGAGCAATTATTTTGTGATTTTCTTTCATGAAGTTTTCTTCATATTTTTTAATGTTGAGCCATTATTTCTTCAAGTAATCTTCCTCCACCTCACCTGAGTCTCTGCAGAATAACCTGTCCCACATTTCACTGATGCTGTGTTCAGTTTGTCTTTTTAGTAGGTGTGCTTCATTTTGAATAGTTTTTACTGTTATGTATTCAAATTCACTAAAATTTTATTTTGCTATATATAATCCTCCTTTAATTCCATCCACAGCATTTTCACCTTAAATACTGAAATTTACATCTGCAGAGGGTTAATTTTAAAAAAATTAATAGGCTTTAATTTAGAGCAGTTTTAGGTTCACAGAAAAATTGAGAGGAAAGTACAGAGTCCTCATATACTTCTCCTCCACACCCAACATTGTCTCCTTCACCATCGAATTCCATATCACTGTGGGACATCTGTTACAACTGATGAACCAACATTGACACACCATTACCTACCAAAGCCCATAGTTTACATTCAAGCTAACACAGTGTTGTCCATTCTGTGGGTTTGGACAAATGTAGAATGACACGTAGCCACCATTGTAGAACTATATAGAATAGTTTCACTGTCCTAAAAATCCTCTGTTCTCTGCCTATTTATCCCTCTCTCCCCCTACACCTCTGACAGTCATTTGAAAGAAAATAAAATTTTCTTTTCTGAAAAATTCTTCAGATTATCATATTCAGCAAGAAAACTCAGATCTTATCAGTTCGCAATAGTAATTCTATATGTGTACTACTACTTTCTGAAAATACAGCTTTGGAGATAGCAACACACCCCTGTAGCTAGCATAATATAAGACATATACTTATTTTCTGCAATAAATATCCCTTTAAAAAACAGAACATTGAAGCTATTCACTATGTGTCAGTTTAAATATGACTGAAAAACTGGAAGTATCATTAGTACAAATGAATATGAAATAAATTGAAAAAATCACAACCATTACAGTTGATTTGTTACAAAGTACTATCAGTGTGACATTAGGGCCTAAGATGAACTAACATAATTGATGACAGTCAGCATTTATACATACTTATGTAATGATGTTTACGTGACTGTTTATGCAGCTCAATAGCATGCTATTAAAAACTTCAGAAGGGGATTTCCCATGGAGTCATATGTAAAATCTACAGCCTCTGGGTGCTAAATTCTTTCTAAAGCATTCCTATATTGACTATATTTCATTTTAAAGTGATTAATTAACTCTAAGATTCTCCTGAATCAGTTAGTCTTTCTCACTTTCTATTTCATATCTTTTCAAATATTGCTAATTCTCACTAAAATTTTCTTACTTCCCCTTTAGTCTAGAGAATTCAGTTATCACTTTTACCAGAGAATCTTGCCTCTTCTGGTCCCAAACCCCACACCAGTTTATCAACGATGCTTCTCCTGTATGTCTCCACAGCCCCTTGGGCATATCCCACTCATAACACTTAATACACTAAATTGTGCTCACTTGTTCATGTATCTGTTTCTCTTACTAGAGCAGGAGCTTTAAGAGATCAAGGACGATTACACCTTTCTAATATATGCCTTCTGGAATATTCCCTTTGATACACACAGCTTCCCTATTTTTAGGTAATTGTTATCAGTCAAAGTGTAGTCGTCAAATACTTTGAATATAATATATACACTAGATGTGACTAAGTATGTGTATGTGTGTATGTGTGTGTGTATACTGAGTGTAGGTGAGACTGTAATAATAAATCTCAAAAATCTCCCCAAAGCTCATGCAACTCAATAACAAGAAAATACATAATAATAAACAAACAAATTGAAAAATGGGCAGAAAACCTAAATAGACATTTCTCCAAAGAAGACATACAGATGGTCAACAGGCACATGAAGAGATGCTCAACATCCCTAATTATCAGAGAAATGCAAATCAAAACTACAATGAGGTATCACCTCACACCAGTCAGAATGGCCATCATCAAAAAAATCTACAAACAGGAAATGCTGGAGAGGGTGTGGAGAAAAGGGAATCCTCCTACACTGTTGGAGGGAACGTAAATTGGTGCAGGCACTGTGAAGAACAGTATGGAGGTTCCTCAAAAAATTAAAAATAGAGTTACCACATGAAACAGCAATCCCAATCCTGGGCATATACCTGGAGAAAACTCTAATTTGAAAAGATACACGTGCCCTGATGTTCGCAGCAGCACTATTACAATACCTAAGACATAGAAGCAACTTAAATATTGATCTACAGATGAACTGATAAAGAAGATGTGTTATTTATATATATATATAATGGAATATTACTCAGCCATAAAAAGAATGAAATAATGCCATTTGCAGCAACACGGATGGACCAATAGATTATCATACTAAGTAAATCAGACACAGAAGGACAAATATAACATGATACAATTTTTATGTGGAATCTAAAAAAAATGATACAAATGAACTTATTTACAAAACAGAAACAGACTCACAGACATAGAAAACAAACTTATGGTAACAAAAGTGAAAGGGAGGGAGGAGGGATAAATTAGGAGTTTGGGATTAGCAGATACAAACTACTATATATAAAACAAACAACAAGGTCCTACTGTATAGCACAGGGAAGTATATTTAATACCTTGTAATTAACCTATAGTGGAAAAGAAAAAAACTCCTCCAAAATATTTAAGGTAAAATGCCAATTTAATTGACCCATGCAAAACCACAAACTGTATAAAAATGCAAATATATAGAAAATCTTACATCAACACAGAACCAAAAGTAAGCATGTAATCATCATCCCATAACTGTTAAGAAAAATTTAACTTGTGTTGCAAAATTTACCACATTAAGAAAGATATCAAAGTCCAGTTCAAAACTTGAGAAATGCATGCCACATAGCTGAGGGAATCTGAGTAGGTACTTAAATTTTGTGCCCATTAAAAGAATATTTATAGCTGCATTATATACAACAGCCTTAAATTAGAACAATCCATATGACAACCAGCAGTATGATGGATAAAAAGTATTTAAATAATGGAATGAATTAAATTATTGCTACACATAATGACATGAGTCATTTCAAAAAATACTGTTGAATAAAAGAAGTCATGAACACAAAAATGTGTAAATAATTTCATTTACATTTGTGAAAGCTGATTTCCTAACTTAGATGGGTTTTCTTTTTTTTTTGGAAATTAGATAAGAAAATTTCTTTGCAAATGTGGTCTCCATTATGTTGCAGAGTTGAAAATTTCTGGTACAGGAGGTAGAAAACAGCCAAAGACAAATGTCACTTACTTGAAAACTTTACTTAGTTGTGCTCAAAGTATTCCCCCAAATGCAGTCAATCTTAAGCAGGACAGCATTCTTATACTATCCTATATCTTATACTGTTTTGACCATTTACTGTTTTGACATTATTTTTATTAAAAAATACTTTTTTGAAGGAAAGTATTTTTTTCCTAAAAGTAATTTCTACTCTATGTATTTCTTAATCTAAATACAAATGTTTGACAATTAATTCAACATATTTTTGATATGTAGACTTCTTTGGATCCATGTTATTCCTATAAATGAAATCATGAACCATTTTATATTACCACATAGCAAGCTTTTGTTTTACTGTTTAACATTTTAGAAATTTGTTTATAACTTCATTTTATGGTTAATTAAGAATATGAGGTGTACATAACATATAAAGATAGGCAATTTATTATTAATACCCTGTCATATTTTACAACTTCCATAACGAGTTATAATAAATAATTGCCTGTTACGTCAGGGATACCAAAAAAAGTTATCAATTTATTTCTCTGAACATACACAATAATATGACACTAAGTGGTCTCATTGGCCTTTGTTTTAGTAATAATGTTTCTGAAACAGTTTTAGAAGAGCTTAAAACTATGCATGTTTTACAATAACAATGCCTTATGAAAAAGTAATTCTTATTAGGTATACTCTTAAAGTTCTTGCTCTGCTTGGTGATTCTGCTATGACTATTCACTTAAGATGTTTCCTGAGCTCTTTATTATGTTTTCTTATGACATAAAAATCAAAATAAAAATACATGTTGCTATAATAGCGTATGGCAAGACATTTTTCCCAGGCAGTTTGAACCATTTCTAAATGCCATTATGTGGTTAAGCAGTGAGGCACAACAAGTTATACTACATTGTGAAGTTCTATAATAGGTGTGGAAATTGCTTCTCAGCATCACACCCAGGCATATCTTTGAGATTTTACATGACAATCTCACAGGGTTATAAAAAAAAATAAATGAAGTCATTAAAAAACATTTTTCTTAGGTAAATTTTAAAGCTTTCAATCACTCCGTGTGCAGTCATTAAAGTCTAATGCCTTTTCCTGGGAAAAATATTTCATATAGATTTTTTAGCTTCCTTTACTGGTAACTCAAAATTTGACTTATTTAAATTTTGTCCCTATCTTGAAAAATAATGGACGCTATTACCTTCAACTCAATTTCCGAAGTGACAGTTTATCAATCACAGTGATAAGTGCTAGGGCTTCTTCATAACTTATTTGACTCCCTGACTTTTCCATCTTTCCTCAACCCTCAGACTGCCTCGAATACTTTGTGGAATCTTCTATCTCAGATGAGAGTGAGAATGCCCTCCCCAGGGAGTGACTGGAGGTTTAGGAAACAGAGGAGTATTCTTGTGGTAAGAGAGGCCAAGGGTATGCAAAATTGAGGACTTTAGTCCCTCTGTTCAGTTATTGTATATAAGAGCACCAGAATCAAATATTTTAATTTACTCTTTGGTTACACAAAGTAACTCATAAGGTTATTGCTTATTTATGAAATGGCAAGAAGCTATGTCCACATTCATAAAGTTTTTCTAAATCAACTAGAAGTTAGAGCAACAAAAGCTCTTGGATTGATTCCAGGAGTCCTCCCAGATACCAAAACCCTCAGATGCTCAAATCCCTTGTCTAAAATGGCATAGTGCAGTGAATAAAGTGGGCTCTCCATATCGCAGATGCCAAACTCGCAGACAGGGAGGGCTAACTGTATTTGTTCCTGGAGAAACGGACCTTGAGGCAAGTGTATTCAAGGGCAGAGAGTTATTTAAAAGGGCAAAGGGCAATGCTAGGAGAGATTTGAAACAGACAAGGAAGTTCAGCCAACAAAGTGTGTGCTATCAAGCCAGTACCACAGTAGTCAAATGGAGCTTAACTCCACGGTGAAACTCTTGGAAACAATCTAAAACACACACGTTAGAATTATCCTGAACCAAAGTAAGGGAGCTAGAGGTTAATATAGCAACTCTAGAGAGCACTGGGTGATGGTACTGGAGTGAGAAAATGGGTATTAATTCCACAGCACTTCCAGACTCCCAAGAGCATGTGAGCTGAGTGACCTTCCATAATTGGAGAAACAAAGCACTAAGGCACAAAGACACAGACAGTAGCAGTTGAAAGTTCAGTGGAGCATAAGGCAAAGTCCAAGGAGTGTGAATGGGCATCTCCTGTATCTATTAAATCCACAAAACATTGCAATATTTCTGCTAACTACATTATATTTCCAGGTTTTCTATTACTTACAATTGGACAATCATGTTCTCTACAGTTTCACTAAGAAACTGAAAATGTTTATCAGTAAAGATTAGAAGACAGAACATAAATCTTCATGTAAAAGGAATAGATATACTTATAACCCTCTTTGTTCACTGTTGGTTATCATCTATGCATTCTCCAGTGCATCCTTTCATGACTTCCTACAAATTATGGGGCCCACTTCCATTTAAATGATGAGGACCCTTAAATTCAACCACATCCTGGATATCTCTCTTGACCTGGAAGCATTTGTCCAACTATTTTTTGTAGGTCTCATTTTAAGTAATAATGTTCTAATAAATTAGCTAGCATTGATCAGGTATGTACTTTGTGCTAAGTATTATATTACGCAATAAGCTTTGCTATGGATTATCTTAATCTTCAAAGCAATGTTAGAAGCAGATACTGTTTCTATTAGAATTTAAAACATGGGGAAATAGGCTTTGAGAGTTTAATTAGCTTTGACATTAGCTAGTGGGTGGTAGATTATGAATTTGAATCAATATTCTGATTCTGAAGCCCCTGTATCAAAGTTTAACTAGGGAAATAGAACCAGTAGGTGATATATAAGAGATTTATTGTTTGTGCAATTATAAGGGCTAGCTGGACAAGTACGAAATTTGTCAGGCAGGCTGTCCAGAAGCAGGCTATAATTCTTGGGCATGAGCTGAAGCTGTTGTCCACAGGTGGAATTTAACTTCAGAAAAACTTCAACTTTTTTCATAAGGCATTGCTCCTGATTATATCAGACCCATACAGATTTTGTTCAATAATCTCCCTTATTTAAAGTCAACTGATTATGGAGCTCCCTCTGGCAAGAGCACCAGAATCACAACTAGCTACTGAACAATCACTGACAGGAAGACACTGGAACACACCAAAAAAATATTCCACATCCAAAGACAAAGCACAAGCTGCAATGAGATTGACTTGAACAGGACTGGGGGAAACAGAGTCTCCACTCTTGCAGGGCACACACAAAGTAGTGTGCACATCAGGACACAGGGGAAGAAGCAGTGATCCCGTAGGAGAATGAACCAGACCTACTTGCTAGCATTGGAGGGTCTCCTTCAGAGGCAGGGGATGGCTGTGACACACCGCCAGGAAAATGACACTGGCAGCAGAAGTTTTGGGACGTTTCCATTGGTGTGAGCCCTCCCACAGTCCACCATCAGCCCCACCAAAGAGCCTGTAGACTCCAGTGCTGGGTTGCCTCAGGCCAATCAATCAACAGGGAGGGAACTCAGTCCCACCCATCACCAGGCATCAGATTAAAGTTTCACTGAGCTCAGTGCAGCAGAGCAACACCCAGCTATACCCACCACCAGTCCCTCCCATCAGGAAGCTTGCACAAGCCTCTCAGATAGGCTCATAAACCAGAGGGCAGACAGCAAAAGCAAGAAGAGCTACAATCCTGCAGCCTGTGGATCGAAAAACACATTCACAGAAAGGTACACAAAATGAAAAGGCAGAGGTCTATGAACCAGATTAAGGAAAAAGATAAAACCCCAGAAAAACAACTAAATGAAGTGGAGATAGGCAACCTTCCAGAAAAAGAATTCAGAATAATGATAGTGAAGATGATCCAGGACTTCGGAAAAAGTATGAAGGCAAAGATCGAGAACATGCAAGAAATGATTAACAAAGACATAGAAGAATTAAAGAAAAAACACCTAGAACAATTAAAGAGCAAACAAACAGAGAGGAACAATACAATAACTAAAATGAAAAATACCCTTGAAGGAATCAATAACAGAATAACTGAGGCAGAAGAACGGATAAGTGACCTGGAAGACAGAATGGTGGAATTCACTGTGGTGGAACAGAATAAAGAAAAAAGAATGAAAATAAATGAAGACAGCCTAAGAGACTTCTGGGACAACCATAAACACACCATCATTCTCATTATAGGGGTCCCAGAGGAGAAGAGAGAGAGAAAGGACCCCAGAAAATATTTGAAGAGATTATAGGTGAAAACTTCCCTAACATGGGAAGGGAAATAGCCACCCAAGTCCAGGAAGTGCAGAGAGTCCCAGTCAGGATAAAACCAAGCAGAAACATGCCAAGACAAATGGTAATCAAATGGACAAAAATTAAAGACAAAGAAAAGTTATTGAAAGCAAGAAGGGAAAAATGACAAATAACATACGAGGGAACTCCCATAAGGTTAAAAGATGATTTCTCAGTACAAAGTCTACAAACCAGAAGGGAGTGGCACAATATATTTAAAGTGATGAAAGGGAAGAAGCTACAGCCAAGATTACTCTACCTGGCAAAGATCACATTCAGATTCGACGGAGAAATCAAGTTTTACAGACAAGCAAAAACTAAGAGAATTCAGCACAAGCAAACCAGCTCTACAACAAATGCTAAAGTAACTTCTCTAAATGAGAAACAAAAGAGAAGAAAAGGATCTACAAAAAACAAACTCAAAACAATTAAGAAAACTGTAATAGGAACATACATATCAATAAATACCTTAAATGTGAATGGATTAAATGCTCCAACCAAAAGACACAGACTTACTGAATAGATACAAAAACAAGACCCATATATATGCTGTCTACAAGAAACACACTTCAGACCTAGGGACACATACAGACTGAAAGTGAGCGGATGGAAAAAGATATTCCATGCAAATGGAAATCAAAAGAAAGCAGGAGTAGCAATATTCATATCAGATAAAATAGACTTTAAAATAAAGCATGTTACAAGAGATAAGGAAGGAAACTACACTAACGATCAAGGGATCAATCCACAAATAAGATATAACAATTATAATTATATATGCACCAAACATAGGAACACCTCAATACATAAGGCAAATGCTAACAGCTATAAAACAAGAAATCAATAGTAACATAATAACAGTGGAGGACTTTAACACATCACTTACACCTATGGACAGATCATCCAGAAAGAAAATTAGTAAGAAAACACAAGCTTTAAATGACACAATACACCAGATAGATTTAACTGATACTTATAGGACATTCCATACAAAAACAGCAGATTACACTTTCTTCTGAAGTGCACACAGCACATTCTCCAGGATAGATCACATCCTAGGTCACAAATCAAACCTCAGTAAATTTAAGAAAACTGAAATCATATCAAGAATCTTTCCCAACCACAACGCTATGAGATTAGAAAACAATTACAGTTAAAAAAACGTAAAAAACACAAACACATGGAGGCTAAACAATATGTTACTAAATAACCAAGAGGTCATTGAAGAAATCAAAGAGGTAATCAAAAAATACCTAGAGACAAATGACAACGAAAACATGGTGATCCAAAACCTATGGGATGCAGCAACAGCAGTTCTAAGAGAGAAGTTTATAGCAATACAATCCTACCTTAAGAAACAAGAAAATTTCAAATAAACAATCTAACCTTACACCTAAAGGAACTAGAGAAAGAAGAATAAACAAAACCCAAAGTTAGTAGAAGGAAAGAGATTATAAAGATCAGAGCAGAAATAAGTGAAATAGCAACAAAGAAAACAAAAGTAAAGTTCAATAAAACTAAAAGCTGGTTCTTTGAGAAGATAAACAGAATTGATAAACCATTAGCCAGACTCATCAAGAAAAAGAGGGAGAGGACTCAAATCAATAAAATTAGAAATGAAAAAAGAGAAGTTACAACGGACACCACAGAAATATAAAGCATCATCAGAGACTACTACAAGCAAGCCTATGCCAATAAGATGGACAACCTGGAAGAAATGGACAAATTTTTAGAAAGGTGTAACCTTCCAACACTGAACCAGGAAGAAATAGAAAATATAAACAGAACAATCACAAGTAATGAAATTGAAACTGTGATTAAAAATCTTCCAACAAACAAAAGTCCAGGACCAGATGACTTCACAGGTGAATTCTATCAATCATTTAGAGAAGAGCTAACATTCATCCTTCTCAAACTCTTCCAAAAAATTGCAGAGGAAGGAACACTCCCTAACTCATTCTATAAGGCCACCATCATCCTGACACCAAAACCAGACAGAGATACTACAAACAGAGAAATTTACAGACCAATATCACTGATGAACATACATGAAAAAAGTCCTCAAACAAATAATAGCAAAAAATCCAACAATACACTAAAAGGAACATAACACCATGATCAAGTGGGATTTATCCCAGGGATGCAAGGATTCTTCAATATATGCAAATCAATCAATGTGATATACCATATCAACAAACTGAAGAATAAAAAGCATATGATCATCTCAATAGATGCAGAAAAAGCTTTTGACAAAATTCAACACCCATTTATGATAAAAAAAAAATCTCCAGAAAGTAGGCATAGAGGGAATTTACCTCAGCATAATAAATCCCATATATGAAATACCCACAGCCAACATTGTTCTCAATGGTGAAAAACTGAAACCATTTCCACTAAGATCAGGAACAAGACAAGGTTGCCCACTCTCACCACTAATATTCTACATAGTTTTGGAAGTCCTAGCCACAGCAATCAGAGAAGAAAAAGAAATAAAAGGAATACAAATTGGAAAAGAATAAGTAAAACTGTCACTGTTTACAGATGACATGATACTATACATAGAGAATCCTAAAGATGCTACCAGAAAACTACTAGAGCTAATCAATGAATTTGGTAAAGTTGCAGAATACAAAATTAATGCACAGAAATCTCTTGCATTCCTGTATACTAACAATGAAAGATCAGAAAGAGAAATTAAGGAAACAATTCCATTCACCACTGCAACAAAAAGAACAAAATATCTAGGAATTAAACCTACCTAAAGAGGTAAAAGACCTGTACTTAGAAAACTATAAGACACCGATGAAAGAAATCAAAGATGACACAAACAGATGGATAGATATACCATGTTCTTGGATTGGAAGAATCAATATTGTGAAGATGACTATACTACCCAAAGCAATCTACAGTTTCAATGCAATCCCTATCAAATTACCAAAGGCTTTTTTTTACAGAAGTAGAAAAAAAATCTTAAAATTTGTATGGAGACACAAAAGATCCCAAATAGCCAAAGCAATCTTGTGGGAAAAAAATGGAGCTGGAGGAATCAGACTCTGTGATTTCAAACTATACTACAAAGCTACAGTAATCAAGACAATATGGTACTGGCACAAAAACAGAAATATAGATCAATGGAACAGGATAGAAAGCCCAGAGATAAACCACCCACATATGGTCACCTTATCTTTGATAAAGGAGTCAAGGATATACAATGGAGAAAAGACAGCTTCTTCAATAAGTGGTGCTGGGAAAACTGGACAGCTACATATAAGAGAACGGAATTAGAGCACTCCCAACCACCATACACAAAAATAAACTCAAAATGGATTAAAGACCTAAATGTAAGACCGGACACTATAAAACTCTTAGAGAAAATCATAGGAAGAACACTCTTTGACATAAACCACCGCAAGATTTTTTTTTGACCCACCTCCTAGAGTAATGGATATAAAAACAAAAATAAACAAATGGGACCTAATGAAACTTGAAAGCTTTTGCACAGCAAAGGAAACTATAAACAAGATGAAAAGACAAGCTTCAGAATGGGAGAAAATATTTGCAAATGAATCAACGGACAAAGGATTAATCTGCAAAATATATAAACAGCTCATGCAGCTCAATATTAAAAAAACAAACCACCCATTCCAAAAATGGGCAGAAGACCTAAATAGACATTTCCCCATAGAAGACATACAGATGGCCAAGAGGCACATGAAAAGCTGCTCAACATCACTAACAGAGAAATGAAAATCAAAACTACAATGAGGTATCACCTCACACCAGTTAGAATGGACATCATCAGAAAATCTACAAATAATAAGAGCTTGAGAGGGTGTGGAGAAAGGGGAACTCTCTTGCACCACTGATGGGAATATAAATTGATACAGCCTCTGTGGAGAACAGTATGGAGGTTCCTTAAAAAACTAAAAATAGAATTACTATATGACACAGCAATCCCACCACTGGGCATATACCCAGGGAAAACCATAATTCAAAAAGACACATGCATCCCAATGTTCATTGCAGCAGTATTTATAATAACCAGGTCATGGAAGCAACCTAAATGCCCATCGACAGACGAATGGATAAAGAAGATGTGGTGCATATATCCAATGGAGTATTACTCAGCCATAAAAAGGAACGAAATTGGGTCATTTGTAGAGACGTGGATGGATCTAGAGACTGTCATACAGAGTGAAGTAAGTCAGAAAGAGAAAAACAAATATAGTATATTAATGCATATATGTGGAATCTAGAAAAATGGTACAGATGAACTGGGTTGCAAGGTAGAAATAGAGACACAGATGTAGAGAAGAAACGTATGGACAGCAACGGGAGAAAGTGGGAGTGGGGTGTGGTGGTGGGATGAATCTGGAGATTGGGATTGATATATATACACTAATATGGATAAAATAGATAACTAATAAGAACCTGCTGTAAAAAAAATAACTAAAAAAATTCCAAAAAAAAACCCACTAAAATTTCAAAAAAAACTAAAGTCAACTGATTATGGACTTTAATCATATCTACAAAATACCTTCACAGCAACACCTATATTAGGTGTTTGATCAAACAACTAGAGCCTAGCCAAACAGACATATAAAACTAATTATCACCGTGCTAACCATTAAACTGTATGACTTCATCTGAATAATCCACAACATCTCAAACTCAGCATGATTGCAATGTTTCCTAAAATAAATGCTCTTTTTCCTATCTAGATTTCCTACCAGCCTTATCTAGATTCTCCTATGTAAAAAGAAACGTCTTTGATTTCATCTACACATCTCTACATGATTTTAAAAATCATTTTTATGTTCAGTACCTAGCTAATGAACACATGTGAAGTACTCAATAAATGCCTGTAGAGTAAATAAATACAACTTTACCCAGCACACATCTGTTTGGTTCAAAAACTATAATATCTTTATAAATATATTTTTGCAATCTACATATTTAAATGATGTATCACTCCTTTCACCCATCCTTACACAGGCTCTATTTAAAAATAAAATAAAATAAAATTAGTTTTCCTTGTTTCTTTTTATGGGTATTTTAAATATTAAAATGTGAAACAAATATTAACATGTATCTACCGTAGTCTGAAATTCTTTTTCCAAATTAGCCACTGAGGTTTGCATTTACTGAGCTTCTATTTAGTATCAAGGACAAGATGATAGATTTAAATGAACATATTTTGATAAAACTGATTCAATATTATAAGGCTTTCATGAAGTCATTTTTATATTTCCTTTTATTCATTAAATGTCCATTGATTGAGCATTTTAAAACAGATTCACAAGGTATAGAAATGATTATGAGATAAATTTTGCCATAAAGAAGTCAAGATTAATTTCAAATCGTCTAAGGAATCTTGTTGCATTTTACATGACAATTTTTAACCTATTATATATAGAGAAAATAATATGACAATTTAGGAAAGAAAAAAATGGATAGCGAGAAATACGTGTTTATATTGTAGTTTACATGGAATGATTCCTTTGGTCAAACTGAACAGACATGGAATAGAAAATTTCATGTTTTGAAAAACAACTGATCAAAAAGTTGAAAGTATGAATGTTATAACATGATACTATTACAATTTCACACACATAGACACACACACACACACACACACAAATAAATCTCAGAATATTTTAAATTACAAAGAAATCTGTCAGTTCATATTTAAAACAAAAATCCTATCAAAGTAATGTGGGAATTGCCAAACTATTTCTTCCTGAATAATGAATGATTTTAAAATTTCAATGAAAAAAATCAAGGCAATTGAATGGTTACTGTCTATAAATTGTGTATTTTCAGCACAATTTATCTTAACTCACTGGGTAGAACCACAGTAATAGTGTGACACAATGAACTGAAGAGCTGATTCTGTGCAGTGGCTTGTTCCGAGTCCAGCAGGTTAAATGAAGAATAACTAATACTCCAGAAGAGATCAGGAATTTAATGGTACCCACCATCACACTTTTTAAACATTCTGCTATTTGGAACTAACAGAAAAGAGAGACAATAGTTGAAATTGTTTTAATAACTCAAAAGAAAATGTGCTCCTCCGATATTTCACTTTCTGAACAGGAACAAAAAACTTAAAATTAGAAATCAAGGAGAAGTTACCAGGGTAAGGATTGCCTATAAATAGGACTTATAAACCAGAACATATTTTTCTCTCAGAAATTTTAGCAGCTTTTAAAAAATAGACATATCTTTGTACTCCTACACCCATTTTATTAATTAGTTTTGTAAAACTGTTTGTAGGGATTCAGAAGATATGCATAGGGGATACTGTCCACTTCTTCAGGTAATTGCTGATGTGGCTCTCTAGTCCCTTAATCTTGGTTAGTGAAGGAGTATCGAGTTCAATTTCCCCACTATGACAAAGTCCTGATACAGTGGCAGTATTGCCTTTGCCCAAAGGATATCGCCAGCTACCATTTTCTTACTATTCACTGCTCATAGCTCTAGAGTTTCAGTTTAAGTCATATTGTGGGGGTAGGGAGTCTCAGAGTAGTCTTTTATTTCCTGAAAGTCTAGGTATAAAAAATGAGTACAGTTGGCCCTCTGAATCTGTGCACTCTGCATCTGTGGATTCAACTAAACTTGGATCAAAAAAAAAAAATTCCAGAATGTTCCAAAAATCAAAACTTGAATTTGCCTCGCACCAGTAACTATTTACTACTATTTACATTGTGTTCACAACTATTTACATAGCATTTACATTGTATTAGGCATTATAAATAACCTAGAGAGGATTTAAAGTATATGGGAGGATTTGTGTGATTATATGAAAATACTACACCATTTTACATGAGGGATTTCAGCTTCCTCGGATTTTGATATCTGTAAGGACCTGGAAGCAATTCCCTGTGGATACCTAGGGATGACTGTAAATACTTTTTCAGGACTTAGTTGTTTTTCAGTGGGAAGACATTTTAGAAAATCTAATCTGCCATACAACTGGGGCAGAACATATTTTTAGGCTTTGAATTCTAAATATTTTATCTATATAAAACTTAAACTAATTAAAAATTATTAGACTAAAACAAAACAAATCTAACATGAATATTCAGCATGACTGATGTGAAAAACTGCGAACTATTTTTGACATCATAAACTAAGTTATTTGGGAGAATGAATGTGTTCATCAGGCACTAGGAAACACAAAAAGGAAACGAATAGGTAAAAGTTAATACTCTCGACAGCATGACCACAGGGAACAGACCTTTTAGTTGACACTAATTTTGTAGCATATAGAACTAAAAGGGGCTTCTATGATTTAAAAAGTTACAGTACGTATTCTTATTTGACCCTTTTCTGAAAGACATCATTATGAAAATTCTGAAAATGACATTAAAATTAGGATTCTAAAAGCATGAAGTCATGTTCTCATTTTATGTATTGCCTTTTCAGTTATTTTGTTATTACTTGTCAAAATATTCTTTATGTAATTGGTTGAATTGCCATGCATTGCCTGAGAGTTTTGAATTTAATTTTAAGACCTGAAGCCCTAAAACTCCTAGAAGAAAACAGGTAATGTCACCGTAACTCACTCAATTGCTTAAACCAGGCATTGTAAACTATGACCCTTTACAAAAAATGTTTGAGGACCTCCGGCTTAAACTAATCTTCAGTTTTCTCTCTCATTCATCTTATATGTTTAGTCAATTGCTAATTTCCATTGAAACTTCCAGTTATATAACATACATCCATCAAATTTGTTTTTCCTCTATCCGCACTCCCACTACTGTTCCATAATTCCTCCTCTTGATTGCTGTAAACTTCCCTAAATGGTTTTTGGCTTCTATCCATTCGCTCCTATTCTTTTTTTTTTTTTTTTGGTTTTTTTTTTGCGGTACGTGGGCCCCTCACTGTTGTGGCCTCTCCCGTTGTGGAGCACAGGCTCCGGACGCGCAAGCTCAGCGGCCATGGCCCACAGGCCTAGCCGCTCCGCGGCATGTGGGATCTTCCCGGACCAGGGCACGAACCCGCGTCCCCTGCATCGGCAGGCGGACTCTCAACCACTGCGCCACCAGGGAAGCCCCATTCTCTCCTATTCTTGACTCCAGCTGCTGCACTGATATTTCCAAATGCAAACAAAATTATGGCTGCTTAGAATCCTTCATTGCCTTTGCATTACTAAATTATTTTATTTTCCATTGTTAAGTTACACGGCTCTTAGTATGATACCTAAGATCCTTCACAAACTGGCCCTCTGACACAATCTCTTTTGCTGCCCACTTCACCTATATCCACTCAACCTCTGCCATTTTTCACCCTTGTAGAACTATTTGGTGGAGCAAATGTTCTGATACATACTTTTCTTGACTTTGCACAGGATGCTTTTTTTTTTTTTGCCTACAACACAGTGAAGACATACAGAAAATGGCTAAGACATAAATCTGAGAGAGAAAGACAAAGCTGAAAATAGAAATAAAGGAAGCCCATATTTATGTAGAAGACTAGACTAGAAAAATTATAGAAAATAAATAAAATATATCAACCCCAAGACAAAGAGAATAGGAGAAAATAATGGCAACAGACGAAAGATGAACACAATAACATAACACGTTGTTACTAGCTTATTTTCAGACTTAATGAAATCCCATCTCAAGAAAAATCCACTTAAAGAGAATTGAGGAGGAAAAAAAAGTAATATTCATCATTTGCATCTGCTTATATCATCTTAACACTCAATGTTTTAATATGTTTCTTTGAATTTAGGCTTTCTCACATACTTGACTAATAAAAAATGGAGAATAGAAGAAAATAATATGCTTTGATTTCTCTTTATTATATCAATTCTACCCTTTTCTCAAGCCTTCTCTAGAGGTCAGCACAGAGTGGATCCTTATTAATTATTCCTGAAATTAACTGCTTTTTGCAGGGATAGCAATGTCTGATTCTGATCTCGCTAGAATTTAGATGCTTCCACAGAACAATCGCTGTATTTATACTGGCTCACATAAAGAGAGTCCTCCCAAAAATATCCACCAAGAGAACCCTTCTAATATTTCTTGACAATTTTCATTGTTCCGTCTCAGCTACATATAAACCCTTATTAAATAATTTCCCCTTTCGGAATAATTCCACATATTGATGGCAATTAGATTAGAAAAACACAAAGGTTTATTACTTTCAATGGACCTTTTATTTATTGTAAAATATAGAAAAGCTGCCTTAGTGTCCTCACTTTGCAGTTTTTCAGGGTAAATGAGTATGGCAGGGACAAAGGCTTTAGATAATATTCCCTCCCATTTTCATCTTTTACAGAATTACATTTAGAGGAATGGCTTTTGGAGTTAATGTATTACTAAGTACTTTTATGATAAATTCTAAATGTGTTTATGCTGATTTGTACTCTAGCTTATAATTGTATTACATAGGCAACACTGCATTTTCTGGAAACTGCCTGTAGCAATGGCAATGGGCTATAAAAACACTAATGGAAAGATCAAGATATTAACTTTGAGGGACATTTGTCACTAATATGCAAAACTGTGTGGTAGAAGAATAAATGTTTTCATTTTATTAATTGTTTGTTACACCCTTTCTTTTTAGTGGTTGCACTCAATTTAAAAAAACAATAGCTTCTATTGTGAATTTATGTGGCAGTTTAGAAACAAAACTCACAATTTCCAAATTTGTAGGTATAGGTGGAATCATAAATGTAGTTAAATAATATGTCAAAGTCTTTGTTTTGAAAGTCTCAAAAGAGAAAAAATAAAATCTTAATATTAATAGTGAGATGTTTTAAAGACTACTAAGATAACTTGAGAGATTAGATTTAGATTTTAATTAGATAACTTATCTCTCTAACTTGAGAGACAGGAGCATTGGAACTCTAGAAGGAGCAGTTATTTCAAGTGTACAAGAAGTCAGGATATAAAATATAAAGTGCAAGATAAAAAATGAGAACAATGAAAATTAGCAAAAATATTAAGAGGAAAAACAGAGTTTTAAGTAATCTTAGCCACATAGAACTTTCAGGTTGTTTATTCTTGAGGAAAAAAAAAAAGACAGGAAAAAAAGACAATTATGTAGTCATGTTCAGTAAGTATTTAGTTTTAATGACATTTATCTTTTTTATTATAAATTTATTTTTATTATCCAAATGTTAAAACAAAGTTTAAACTTTAGTAAAGGGTGAATCTAACTAAATATATATTTAAAATACACTATTTCTTTAACTAAGAAAGATAAGCAAATGTGGTTTTTAAAAGTAATTAGTGGGAGTTCCCTGGTGGTCTAGTGGTCAGGGTTTTGCTCGTTCACTGCTGTAGCCCGGGTTCAATCCCTGGTTGGGGAACTGACATCCTGCAAGCCACAAGGCGTGGCCAAAAAAAAAAATAATAATAGTAAAGGTATATACCCTAATAATTTATTATATTTAATGAGAAGACTATCTGGAGATGCATATGAAAATGATGAGTTGAATATAACATTTTAATGTTTCATATACTAAAGCATTCAGGTTCCTTGGTATATAACACAGTTTAAGAAACTATAGGACCTAAAGTTGTACATTCTGGTGAAATAAAGTTTACTTTTCAATTTTGCCTGATTTTATCATTGAATCACTAAGCTGGAGATTGTAAAGTTCTAAACATTCATTCTCTCCTTCTTCCAAGCCAGTCTTTAGGAGTTAGGTGTAGCCTAACTTTCTTGAGTGTTATTGAAAACAAATGTATGTAAGTGGAGAGATATGCCATATTAATGGTTGGAAGATTCACTATCGTAAATACCTCACCTCAAAGAAAATTTTATGTACGGATTCAATGCAATCTCAATCAAAATCCCAAGAATGTTTTGTGAAAATTTTGTAACAAACTTCATACCAGTGAAATGTTATAAACCATTTCCAGGACCGGGTCTTAAGAATGTGTCCCTCTAAGCCCATGTTCCTCTTTCCACTGCCTGGAATCTGGACACAGTAATTCAGTTTTAATTATGTAGATGGTGACAATACTCTTGTTACATAACTAAATAGAATCAACCTGGGGGACCCTAATTTACCATGGGATACAGAACCATCCAACATATCGGAATTGCTTAACTTGGAACTATTATGTAAGGAAGTTTTCTTTTCTTTATTTTTGTTTTAGATTACTTTGTTACATTAGTTTGGATTGTAATTCCATGGTCCATTGAAGTCAATGAGGCTTGCTCTGGCCAAAGAAAAGTGAGCGGAGATAAAATACTTTCAGGAAGAATGCTTTAAGACTCAGCTTATTGTCTATTATGTCACTTTTTCTGTGTCACAACAACGTCAATGATTCAAATAGAGGTTTCTCTGTCAAATTAGTTTCTGGACCAAAGACAACATGGAGTGACGCCTAAGCCAATCTATTCTGGATAATGTGTAAGCAAGAAATAAACCTTTGTTATTACAAGCCACTGAGGTTTAGAGGTTGTTTGTTCCTGTAGCATATTGTATCCTATTTTGGCTAATTTAAGAAGTTTAGCCTGAATCTTGATACAATCTCACTCAGTCATTTCATGGTTTAATCAGGCTATAATAAGGGAGTACTGTGGTAAAATAAGAAGTGGAAAATATAGCTACAGCTCATATATGATGTATAAAAGAAGATACAATACAAAATACAAATTCTTTTTCTTTTCTCTTTTTTTTTTTTTGCAGGTACAGAAGAATACATTTTCTACAGATTTAATGGAGAAAAGGAAATAAGTAGTACAAATCATTCTTATTGATAAAATCCAAAGGTACATTAACTAAAGGAGTAGGTGTAGTGAAGAGAGCTGAGATTTTAAGATAGAAGACTGGTGAGCTTCTCATTTTAATTTAAAAGTACAGAGGAAGAATTATTAAAAAGTACAGAGGAACAGTTATATTTAAATCCAAAATTATGTCAGAAAGAACACTGAGTAAATACTGAACCTAGGGAGAAAGGTTAAAAGTTGGGAAGAATGACTCACCATGCTGTTTACAGCATGAATATTAAGCCAGTTTAGAAGAGGGTTTGGAGATGGTTTTGAAGAGGTCACTGAACGTGTAACATGTATGGCCTCAGACAAAACCAATTTAGAGTGGGCCCAGGGAAATACTAAGGGAATAGCAGGAAAAGCCTACACACTCTAAGTATTTAGTATTGAAAAGAAAACCAAATGAGAACAACAAGTGAGAAGGAAAAATAAATCAAACAGAAGAATTTCAAGGATCACTGGAAATGCTTGAGAGCAGATAGGTAATGACAGAAGTTGATTAAATAAAGGAAAGTGAAAAAGTTTGAAATAGCCATGCCACAGGTGAAAAAAGATGGAAAACCAAAAGATGAGTGAAGCAGGGAAAACTAGAATTTCTGCATAAAAAGTGTCAACAGACAAAAGAGAGCATGAGATTATACAGAATCAGGGAGCAGCCACCAATTTAGAAAACAGTGGAAATGAAACTGATTTCATAAGAAAGACCTCTTGTTATCCTTTAAATCACTTGAGTTGACTACTAATACCTACACATCCAGTTTTCTCTTCATGAAATAATATTATAAACACTTTCATATCATTATAGTTTGATTGCAAGTCAACTAGTTTTACAAACTTGTTTTTCTGCTTCATTTTTAACAACTTTATTGTGAAATTGCAACATACACAGAAAAAACACATCTGCTTAAAATATTTATGTACAGATTAACAAATAGTTTTAAATTGATCTTCCAGGTAACCACCAGAATGGTTAAAAATAGAACACTAGAAGCTACCCTGAAACCTCTTTGTGTCCCTTCCTGCTCATAACCTCCTCCAACTCCTCCATACATGGAGGCTAAACAATGTGTCACTAAAGAACCAGTGGATCACTGACGAAATCAAAGAGGAAATCAAAAATACCTAGAGACAAATGAAAATGAAATGTGACAGTCCAAAACCTATGGTGCGGAGCAAAAGGAATTCTAAGAGGGGGCTTTATAGCGATACGATCTTACCTCAGGAAACAAGAAAAATCTCATATATGAAAGGCAGATCTGGGAATAAGATATTCATGAGGGACTTTGAAAAACTGTGACATATCATTTAAATGCAGATCACTACATATATATGCAGGGCTCAGCATATATATGCAGGGCTCAGCATATACCTAGGAAAAATCTGTAAAGGCCCTAATCTCTCATCTTTGGCTGATTCTGAATCCCTTTATAAGCAGGAAATAAAGAATAAGGAAGAGTTTTAAGCCACTGGAGGAGAGAAGGTGTGCTAAAATCACACACAGTCCATCTGTTCAAAGGCGGAAGCCTTATTTGTTCAAGGCATTTAAAGAAATATCTGTTCAGATGACTGCGAGACTTCAGTGTCTGCACATGCAGGGAATACAAACATTTAATAATTAGCCCAAGACAGTCACTAAACAGACAAGAAAACAACAATGCAACAACAACAATCCCTGGGGAAACGGGAATTTTATTTCCACATTTTTTCCAATATATCATTTTCAATGTCCACTTTTCAATGAAAAAATTAAGACAATATAAGTAAACAAGAAAGTGTGATCCATATACAGGAGACAAAGCAGTCATTAAAAACTGTTTTCAAGGACCACTGGATGTACTACACAAATACATTAATTGTATTTATCTATATTGTATTGTCTACTCAAAAAATGCACAACATAAAAGTTGAGAATTATGTTTTATTAGGTAGCCTTACTGAGGACGATAGCCCAGGAAGACAGCCTCTCAAATAGCTCTGAGGGATTGTTCCAAAGAGGTAAGGGAGGAGCCACGATATAAAGGAGTTTTTGCAAAAAGCAAACAAACAAACCAAAAAGATAGTCGAACATCAAAAGATTACTGCTAATCACAAAAAAATTCAGACAACTCAAGTTAAGATTTTAGCGCTTTTCTAGGAAGGTACAAGAGTCTGAGCTTATTGAAATTATTCCTCAGATATACACCTTAATTATGTAGGCCCAGTATCCTGTTTTTCTCTATCTTAATCCCCTCTGGGCACACTGCAGGGGGTGGATGCAGTGGCTGATAGCTTAATGGCTGCAACATTCTATGTTTACTGAAATAACAAGCAACATCTTTTGTCACAGTATATTATAAATATATTTAAAGAACCAAAAGAAACATGTCTAAAAAGTAAAAGAATGTATGATATTCTATGAAATTAAGAGGTACAAGCTTCCAGTTAGAAAATGAATGAGTCATGGAGATGAAGGGTACAGCATAGGGAGTATAGCCAATAAAAATGTAGTATCTTTATACAGTGACAGATGGTAACTAGACTTATTGTGGTGATCATTTTGCAATGTACAGAAATAATGAGTCTATATGCTGTCTACCAGGAACTAACTTAGTGTTATACATAGGTCAATTATACTTCAACAATTGAACAAGCAAACAAACTCACAGAAAAACAGATCAGATTTGTGGTTACCAAAGGTGGGAGGTGGGAGGAGGCGGAACTGGATGAAAGTCAAAAAGTACAAACTTCCAGTTATGATAAATAAGTACTAAGGATGTAAGGTACAACATGATTAATATAAATAACACTGTTGTATGTTATGTATAAAAGTTGTTAAGAGAGTAAATCCTACAAGTTCTCATCACAAGGAAAAAAATTTTTTTCTTTTTCTTTTATTTTCTATCTGTATGAGATGGTGGATGTTCACTAAACTTACTGTGGTAATCATTTCATGATGTTTGAATGTCGAATCATTATGCTGTACACTGTAAACATATATAGTGCTGTATCTCAATTATATCTCAATAAAACTAGGAGAAAAAAAAGAATGTATGATAACAATGTCTCACCAAATAGAGAATATCAATTAAAAGATAGATATTTAAAAATAGAACCTAATAGAAATTCCGGTTAAAAAGTACAATAACTAAATAAAAAAATTCACTAGAGGGGCTCAATAGCAGATCTGAGCAGGCAGGAGAAAGAATCATTAACTTGAAAGTTAACTTGAACAGTTAGTTCAATTGATATTCCATCTGAGAAATGGGAAATAAGGCAATAAAAATAATCCATTATTTTCCAAAAATTGTCAATAAAATTAATAGTTTGTGTTTCATCAGAAACCATGGAGGCCAGAAAGCAGTACATATGACATATTCAAAGAGCTGTAAGAAAAAGACTGCTGCCCATGTGCTCCATATTCAACAAAACTATCCTTTAAAAAGTTAAGGAGAAATTAAGGTAATCTAGGACAAAAACAGAGAGTTCATTTTTAGCAGATTTGCCTTACAAGAGATACTAAAGTACTAGACAGTAACTGAAATCCACATGAAGAAATAAAGAGCTCTGGTAAATGGAACTACATAAGCAAATACAGGAGACAGTATAACTATTTTTTTGGCAACTCTTTTCTTCTGTTATCTAATTTAAGACAACTGCAAAAAGCAATTATTATAAAATTGTGATGATGGGCTTATTGTCATTTGTGATACGATTGACAATAATAGCACAAAGAAGTGGGGAGAGAACAAAGCTATATTAGTATAAAGTTTCTGAACACTACTGAAATTGAGTTGGTATTATTCCAAACAAGATTATTTTAAGATGTTAATTATAATCCAAGTCACTAAGAAAAAACTACAAAATACAGTAAAAGGAAAAATAATAGAATTAAAATAGTACACTAGAAGGGGTCTATTTAACACAAAACAAGAAGGAGGAATAGAGAAGCAAAAAGACATGGCATATAGAAAACAGAGAGCATGAAATCAAACTTAAATTCTACCTTATCAGTAACTACATTTAATGTAAAAAGATTAGGCACTATAATCAAAAAGCATAAATTGGAAGACTGAATTAAAAAGAAAAATGATCCAGCTACATCTACAAGACAGTTTAGATTCAAAGACACAAATTGAAAGTAAAAAAGTAAAAGAATGAAAAAAATGTATCATGTCAATAGTAACCAAAAGATAACTTTAGTAGCCATATCAAAAAAAAAAAATTAAAGAAAGTGTTATTAGAGGTTAAGAAGGACATTTTGTATGGACAAAATTATCTTGTCTTCAGTCTTACAACAAAATGGCCATATAAACTGCTAGTTCATGAATTTTCTTGAATCTATCAGAGAGCTAAGGTCACAGGGCAACCAACTAAACTATAATCTACAGAGAGGCAGATACCTGCAGATCGGAGAACCGCACATTTGCTCAACTTGAGCAGACACAGATAGACATTTGTTAGAACTCAGCTAGAGTTGTGAAATAATTCAGTCTAAGCATGCACTAGCAAGAGCTGTGGAGGCCTTGAGAGCCACGGATATAGAGAGAGTTTGCAGCCACTTGATGTTTCTTCTCTGTAGACCCCGTTGTGCTGTAGAACACTCACACAAAAGATTAGTAAGAGCAGAAAAAGCATTCCTTGTGGTGCAGACTTAAGAGGACACAGCAGCTTCTAAAAGAGGGACAAATATCAACTAAACCATGGTAATTCCATATCCTTTTTCTTGGAGCGCATTTTTGAGGCTTCCTTATAATCACTAACAGCCATAAAATAAGTTATGGTCAATGAAATGGAAGAGAAAAGCATCCTGGAAGTTTTCTAGAAAAATTTTCTTCTCCAATAAAAGGAGTCAGACACTGGAAGAAATATTTACTCCCTTGCTCTCAGACTTCTTAAAATGTGAGATCATCTACTATCTTTGTTATATAGGCTATTGTAATTATATGAATTTGGAAGTATTTATAAATGATACAATGATCTCCACTTTCCTAAGTTTACTGAGACTTTGCAATGGTAAAAGTCCATGAATAACAACAATTCATCTAATCATTGGAAGATACTAACTGAACAACTACTTTGTGTGAGGAATCCTACATTTGTGAAGCCTAAGTAAAAAAAGCAGACTAAAGAACTCAGAACCCCTCCCCCTTTGTATTCAGTCTGTATCCATATTTCATTTCAAGAATGTGCTTAGGTTTATTGCACTACAATTAAAATGAAACTTAAATAAAGTAATTATGTATGTGTGCCTCTAAAATAAGTGTAAGACTAAAGTAATGACCCACAGTTTATGTCTCAGGTATATGCAGAATTTCCAAAATAACTGCAATGAGTATTCTTTGCTCAATTTTAGACAAGTAACATATGCCAATTACAAAATTGTGTCCTTTTTATAAGCCAGAGACACTTTTATTTTCATCTTTTAAATGAAAACCAATCAGTGAGTAAGGATGAAATTCCTGCTCCTGTACAAATTAAAAACAAGAACTCTTAGAGGACCCAATTTTTTTGTTGTTGCCAGATTAAATCTCTACTGATACCCAGTTTATAGGGATCAATTCCATCAAGCTCAATTCTGTCTAATTTGACTACAGGCTCCCTTTTGGGTTCCACTGAGTTCTGAAAAAAATACAGTGCCCATGGGGATGTTTGTGGGGCTTCAATGAATAGCATATTTCTTCCTCTTCTAAGAGCTAAGTCAGTTGAGAAATAAGAAAAAAGAGTAAGTAGTTATAGGTCAAGATATCATCTTTATTACTGATAAAACTTATTTGGAGAACATGGCTTATACCTGTGGGAGAGTGAGCTTCATAATTCTGAAGCTCATAGTTAAACTCACCAAGCAGGCATTGTCCCTATAAATTAGTATAATAAAGTGTTAGGAACAACATATGCTTTATTAAGATAGCTCACTTGCTTGGGGGAAAGATTTTTTGAATAACACTTAACTGGATTTCATTCCAAAGTCATTAATCAGAGAAAGTTACTTTTTGTACCTGAGGGAGAAGTAACTCAGAGTGTATGATAAACCAGGAGTTGGTTGTTTAGTGTACAATAAATGATCTCAGTGTATAATGATCAAATGATTATTCAAGAGACAGATATTTAGTCTAACATTTAAAAATTAATCAATGTAATTCAAAACATTAATAGAATAAAGGAGAAAATTATGATCATATCACCAGATACAGAAAAAGCCTTTAACAAAGTCCAGCAAACATTTATGATAAAAAATAATTTCAGCAATAAAAACAATATATAATGAAAAGGCAGTCCATCAATTTGAAGAAGGGATTTGATAAAAACTGCAGTTAGTATCATAAATAATGATGAATGTGTTCTCCTTAAAATTGGGAACAAGACTGGGATATATGCTCACACTACCTATATTTGACCTTGTACTAGAGGTTTTAGCTAGCTCAATAAGGCAAGAAAAAGAGGTTAAAAAGAAAAGAATTGGTAAATTAAAATCAAAAGTATCTGTTTTCACAAATGGCATAACACAGAAGAACCTGATGAAAATAGAAAAAAAAACCTCATATGAATCAAAAGTGAATTTATTAAGGGTCAATTGCATTTCTAAATTCTAAAAACTGTAAAAAACAATCAAAAAATAAAATGTTAGAATACCATTTACAGGAACTTCCAAAATAAAAAATATATAACAATAAACTTAAGAAACATGAAGTATGTTTTCTATGTCTAACTCTACACACAAAAAAACAAGCTATAAAACATTGCCAAAGGAAATTAAAGAAAACCAAAATAAATGTAGATAGAACATGTTCATGAATTAGAAGAAATAATACCGTTAATATGTCTATTCTACACAAATTGGTCAATAGAATCAAAATAATCCCTATCAAATTCCCAAAGTGCTTTTGCAGAAATATAACAAGTGTAGTTATAGGACTCACATGACCCTGCTTGATTCCAAGACTTTCTATAATGCTACAGTAATCAGAATAGTATGTTCATTTGAGTTGACATAAGCATTGTCAAATAGTGAATATTGTAGAACCAAATAGACAGTCTAGAATAGACATACCTTGTATGGTCAATTGATTTTCAACAAATGCATCACGGCAATGCAAAGGTGGAAACTATAGTCTTTTCACTAACATCATTAGCAAGTGAATAAATCCATGAAAAAAATAGTAACTTTGATAACTATTTAAGACCAATTGTAAAAGTTAAAACTACAAAGCTTCTAGAAGAAAACATCTGATGATATTTTCATGACCATGTGGTAAGCAAAGATTTCCTTATTAGGACAAAAACAGAAGATCATAAAAGGAAAACAAAGTAATAGATTAACCGTACTTCATCAAAATTAAAAACTGCTTCACAAAAGACACTATCAAGAAAATGAAATATAAGTCATGGAGTACCAGAACATTCTTATTTTCTACAAATCAATGACAAAAACATCCACAACTTAATAAAAAAGTGTACAAGATACATAAAGCAACACTCAATAAAGAAGACATATGAATGCCCATTAAGCATGTGAAAAGATACTCCACATCAATAGTTATTAGAGAGAAGTAAGTTAAAATCCCAATGAGATATGAATTCAGTTTCACTAGAATGGATAAAATTTTTAAAACTGAAAACTTGCATTACAAAAATTTGGTGAGGATGTGGAACAACCTTTATTCTTAATAATCAAAACGGGAAAAGGCAAAATGCCCATCAGTGATAAAATTGGGCAAATTATTTATTTAATATGATGGATTACTACTCAGCAATAAAGAGAAAACATGTAATATGTACATGAATCTCACAGAAGTAAAAAGAGTACCTAATATATGATCCCATTTATATGTAGTTCAAGAACAAGCAAAGCTATTATGGTAGAAATCAGAAATTTGATTGTCAAGGGGTGAGGATTTCCTGGAAATGCACAAGAGAAACTTATGGTATGATAGAATCTTCTATAACATGTTTGAAGTGTGGATTCAACAGTTTTATATATTTATTAGAACTCATTAATTAATGTCACCATTTAACTGTATGTAAAGTGTGACTGAAAATTCATTTAAAATTTTAAAACAAGTACTTTTTATCAATTCTTATTTAAAAGTATCTCCTCTCACAGTAAAACCATTTCTAATCTCACAATTTTCTACAAAATTTTCTATTTTACCAGGTTTAGTTTTCCAAGGTTTAGTTTTATCATACTGTTATCTGGGAACACCTTTGGTTAATATTCTTGTGAAGCATATTTTGTGGTTTTAGTTTCTGACCACTAAAGATGTCTGAGGACATCTTTTTCTTGCTCTCATAAATGGAAACTTATGTGGAAATAAATTTCTTATGTTAGAAACTTTTCGTCTATAAAAACTGTATCACTGTCTTCTGATATTTATTGTTCAAATGGGAAAATCTGAAAGTTGGTAATTCCTAATTATTTTTTTCAATATGAATGCTTGTAGGATAATTTCTGTAGAATTTGAATTTCAAAATTGTGTCAACATGCATAATGTTGTGGGTTTTCTTTAATTTATTCCACGGATAATTATGCTCCACATTCTCAGTTCCATTTTAAACACAACTAGCTTATTATTTTATCTATTATCTTCCGTCTCATACTTTCAAATTCATAGTCTAGCTCCTCTGAATGCTGGGAAATGTTTCAACGTTTTTCTACACATCACTGGTTTGCTTTTGTGCAGTCAGTTCTGGTCATTCTACTACCTACTCTTGATTTTAATTATCTTAGTAAGTTTTAGGTGGCAAAGAGTAGAGACAGAAACAGGTTTATTTTAGTCTAGACTTTTGCTCTGTTCTCACATGTGTGGGCAGCCAATTTTATTTCTCAGGACATTTCTATTAAAATTGTAGTTTATGCTGATTTCTCTCAGGGTCTGATTATAAGCTACCCAACAGGTATAAAATAATAGGACAATAATACATGTTATTATTATTTTAAAGTTTTTAAGATGTTTCCACAGGACAGAGTAGAGTTTGCTGCTGAGAGTGAAGGGGATATTGGAATAGACCTTTATGTTCTCTCTGTTCACCCATTCCCATTCACTGAATAGCTATTCTAATTTGACTGGGGAGAGTCTGATGTCCTCTGAGATACATTTCCCACATGATCCCATACAATAGTAAAGCCTATTTCTGGACGTTTTGTATTTGTACTCTCTGAGCTTCTGGCCACTGGATTTCTGAGGCACACAGGATGTACATGTGAACTCTGAATCTACTTTGCAAGCAAGCTCAACTCTCTCCACAGTTTAATTCCAAAGTTTGGACCAGAGCAAATTTTTCACTTTAGTCTCTATACTCCTGCCGAGCAAACAGGGAGCTCCTTTTCTTTGGGGAATATCAAACCACCCAGAACAATGTTTTTTAATGCCCATTTGACTTAGGGGAGAGCTGAGTAATTGACATCTCTAACATCCATGCTGACAGAACTGATCTGGGAAAATTATCATTCCCCAACATTGTTAAGGATATTTTATGGAAGTTATTAAAGTTTTAACCAAAAAAAAAAAAAATTTGAGTGTTATGACACTTCCTCTAATGCTACTTAGCAAGATACTTTTCATTCTGCCTGTTATAAAACTAACCCAACTACTTAACTGTTACTGAACTGAATGCAGACTGCAGAGTTCCCTCTTATAAAGGACTCAGATCACCTAAAAGTTCAAAAGTCAACATTTATATTTTGTAATCAGAGGCATCTGCATTATGAACTATTTTATTTCAATATTACTAAAAGCTCATAGACCAAAGTTAAGAATGTCTGACTTAGAATGCATGGGAAGTCTAAAATTTTATAACATGCCTAGCACTTGAATAAATACAAGAAAATCCTTTAAAAATAAAAATAAATCTGAAAATGATTACCTTAGGAATACCAAAATCTAATTTTAGATCTTTGTCAAGTTGATCGTTCATCTAGGACAAGCCATTTAACTTCAAGTTACTTCAACTGCAAAAAAAGAATTATATAACTAAAAATAATTGTGATAGTGAATGGCTATACATTAAAAGACTAAGGAGTCAGCACTTGTAGGAAATTTATAGCATAAAATTTGCACATTAGGCAAGGACCTTCCTTACAAACAAAAGCCTTCCTTCTCTGTAAAATATTCAGCTCAGGAAATACTAAGTGATGATAATTGGCCTATGATTTTTGCTATGCCAATATCACATTACTTTCAAAAGGAGTTAAGAAAGGGTATTCAAATTTCTTAATTAAAGTATTTCCAGGAACAATAAAGTTGCCTTAATATAAAAACCACCCACAGAAGGAAACCGTCATATTTTTACTGTGACCTGTTATGTCAAACCTGAATAAGGTCTCTTATGTGTGTGATCTATCATAGGAAACCTTTATCCTCTTGTTTTTAGAAGACCCTCATTGATGAAAGAGCCCTTGAATACCCATTCAAGTAGGGTACTTAATTTGTGACCCTATTTTTTGAAAATAGGGCAAATATAGGACATAATAGTTTCCAATAATATTCTTTAAAAAGTATTAATTTAAAAGTATAATTGATCAGTTTTCATGAATAGCATAAGAAATCCTGCAAGGGAAATCCAAACTTCTTGCTCCTATTCCTTGTAGAAACAGTCTGTTTTTGTCCAGAAATAGCTACATTATAGACCAAAGACACATAAGAGAAATATGTGAAAGTGGACTATATATTCTTTATAATAACTCAGATTTATAGGTTTATGAAATTTAAAGGAAAAAGTTATGCTGATAAAAAACTGACCTAAGTTGTGTTCTATAGGTTTATTATGGAAAAGGGAGAAGTTTATAGTAGGATAAGATAAAAATAAATTGAATTAGTAACTGAAAATCAAAGATAAACATATATGTTAATACATTCAGAAACTATTTCTTAATTACATATATTATATACAAAACTCAGCGATCTATAGCAAATTATGACTGTATGTATAGGGAAGATATTGTTGACAATAATGAAGATTTATACCTGAAAGACAGAACATTATTTTTCTCCTGCTTTATTTGGAGCTCATAATTTCAAAAGGTGATGTGTTTTAGATACTTCATTATAGACCAGATTTCATTCACCTTGTAGCATCAAGTTCTGCTCTAGGGATGTTTCTTAGAAACCGAGTCAGAATTATTGCTCTCACATATTTTTAAAATTAAGAAAATAAAAAAGTGTACAGAACAAGTATCTAGTGGATTAAATACCAACATGGTCATTTTACCTATGTCTATCTTCTGTGTAGATCAAGCCACATACAATTTATGAGAACTTTTAATATGAGAGCTAAAGATCAGAATCTATTGAACCAAATCCCTGCCTAAATTGACAGAACTACACATATGAATATGACAAGCGAATCTCATTTTTCTAATGCTTGAATAAATAGGAATTATGAAGTTGTACAATAACTTGAAGAAGAAATCTACAGTCTTGTGAAATTCACAGAAACATAATACAGGGGATATTGTGACAGACTGCAAACCACCAGTCCACTCATTCCTTTTTGGTCTCATATTTGTCCATCCATTTTTACTCTTGCTTACGTATTCAGTTTGCCTCCCGTTTGTCTATGGTATTAGTTATGATGCTTTTGGAAATATCAGAAATCCCAAATAAATTGGTTTAAAATTAAGAAGAATCATTGTGATGATTAATTTTTTGTGTCAACTTGTCTAGGCTAAGATACCCAGCTGTTTAGTCAAACATCAGTGTAGATGTTATGACAAAGGTATTTTTTAAATGTGATTAACATTCAAATCAGTACACTTTGAGTAAAGCTGATTACCCGAAGGAGTTGAGGAAAATGGTGGAAGAGTAAGACGTGGAGATCACCTTCCTCCCCACAGATACATCAGAAATACATCTACACGTGGAACTGCTCCTATAGAAAACCCACTGAACACTGGCAGAAGACCTCAGACCTCCCAAAAGGCAAGGAACTCCCCACGTACCGGGGTAGGGCAAAAGAAAAAAGAAAAAACAGAGACAAAAGAATAGGGATGGGACCTGCACCTGTGGGAGGGAGCTGTGAAGGAGGAATGGTTTCCACACACTAGGAAGCCTCTTCGCGGGCGGAGACTGTGGGTGGCAGAGGGGGGGAAGCTTCGGAGCCACGGAGGACAGCACAGCAACAGGGGTGCGGAGGGCAAAGCGGAGAGATTCCTGCATAGAGGATCGGTGCCGATCGGCACTCACCACCAGCCCGAGAGGCTTGTCTGCTCAACCGCCGGGGCAGACGGGGGCTGGGAGCTGAGCCTCAGGCTTCGCTGGGATCGCAGGGAGAGGACACGGGTGGGCGGCGTGAACAGAGCCTGAAGGGGTTAGTGCACTATGGCTAGCCGGGAGGGAGTCCAGGAAAAAGTCTGGACCTGCCGAAGAGGCAAGAGACTTTTTCTTTCCTCTTTGTTTCCTGGTGCGCGAGGAGAGGGGATTAAGAGCGCTCCAGAGACAGGCGTGAGCCGCAGCTAACAGAGTGGACCCCAGAGACGGGCATGAGACACTAAGGCTGCTGCTGACACCACCAAGAAGCCTGTGAGCAAGTACAGGGCACTATCCACACCCTCCTTCCGGGGAGCCTGTGCAGCCACTGCCAGGGTCCCGTGATCCAGGGAAAGCTTCCCCGGGAGAACGCACGGCGTGCCTCAGGCTGCTGCAACGTCACGTCAGCCTCTGCTGCTGCAGGCGCGCCCTGCATCCATATCCCTCCCTCCCGCTGGCATGAGGGAGCCAGAGCCCCCGAATCAGCTGCTCCTTTAACCCTGCCCTTTCTGAGTGAAGAACAGACACCCTCCAGCGACCTACACGCAGAGGCAGGGCCAAATCCAAAGCTAAACCCCGGGAGCGGTGCGAACAAAGAAGAGAAAGGGAAATTACTCCCAAAAGCCTCAGGAGCACCGGATTAAATCTCCACGATCAACTTGATGTACCCTGCATCTCTGGAATACATGAATAGACAACAAATCATCCCAAATTGAAGAGGTGGACTTTGAGAGCAAGATATATTATTTTTTCCCCTTTTCCTCTTTTTCTGAGTGTGTATGTGTATGCTTCTGTGTGAGATTTTGTCTGTAAAGCTTTGCTTTCACCATGTGTCCTAGGGTTCTGTCCGTGCATTTTTTTTCGTTTATTTTTTACTTAAAAAATTTTTTTTTCTTAATAATTTTTATTTTAATAACTCTAATTTATTTAATCTTACTTTATTTTATTTTATCCTATTTCTTTCTTTATTTCTACGTTTTCTCTCTTTTATTCTGAGCCATGTGGATGAAAGGCTCTTGGTGCTCCAGCCAGGAGTCAGTGCTGTGCCTCTGAGGTAGCATAGCCAACTTCAGGACACTGGTCGACAAGAGACCTCCCAACTCCATGTAATATCAAACGGCGAAAATCTCCCAGAGATCTCTATCTCAACACCAAGACCTAGTTTCACTCAACGACCAGCAAGCTACAGGGCTGGACACCCTATGCCAAACAACTAGCAAGACAGGAACACACCACCACCCATTAGCAGAGAGGCTGCCTAAAATCATAATAAGGTCACAGACACCCCAAAACACACCACCAAACGTGGACCTGCCCACCAGAAAGACAAGATCCAGCCTCATCCACCAGAACACAGGCACTAGTCCCCTCCAGCAGGAAACCTACACAACCCACTGAACCAACTTTAGCCACTGGGGACAGACACCAAAAACAACGGGAACTACGAACCTGCAGCCTGCAAAAAGGAGACGTAAAACACAGTAAGATAAGCAAAATGAGAAGACAGAAAAACACACAGTTAGGTGAAGGAGCAAGGGAAAAAGCCACCAGACCTAACAAATGAAGAGGAAATAGGCAGTCTACCTGAAAAAGAATTCAGAATAATGATAGTAAAGATGATCCAAAATCTTGGAAATAGAATGGAGAAAATGCAAGAAACATTTAAAAAGGACCTAGAAGGACTAAAGAGGAAACAAACAAGAAAATGCAAGAAACATTTAACAAGGACCTAGAAGAACTAAAGAGGAAACAAACAATGATGAGCAACACAATAAATGAAATTAAAAATATTCTAGAAGGGATCAATAGCAGAATAACTAAGGCAGAAGAACGGATAAGTGACCTGGAAGGTAAAATAGTGGAAATAACTACTGCAGAGCAGAATAAAGAAAAAAGAATGAAAAGAACTGAGGACAGTCTCAAAGACCTCTGGAACAATATGAAACACACCAACATTCAAATTTTAGGGGTCCCAGAAGAAGAAGAGAAAAAGAAAGGGACTGAGAAAATATTTGAAGAGATTATACTTGAAAACTTCCCTAATATGGGAAAGGAAATAGTTAATCAAGTCCATGAAGCACAGAGAGTCCCATACAGGATAACTCCAAGGAGAAACATGCCAAGACACATATTAATCAAACTATCAAAAATTAAATACAAAGAAAACATATTAAAAGCAGCAAGGGAAAAACAACAAATAACACACAAGGGAATCCCCATAAGGTTAACAGCTGATCTTTCAGCAGAAACTCTGCAAGCCAGAAGGGAGTGGAAGGACATATTTAAAGTGATGAAGGAGGAAAACCTACAACCAAGATTACTCTACCCAGCAAGGATCTCATTCAGATTTGATGGAGAAATTAAAACCTTTACAGACAAGCAAAAGCTGAGAGAGTTCAGCACCACCAAACCAGCTTTACAACAAATACTAAAGGAACTTCTCTAGGCAAGAAACACAAGAGTAGGAAAAAGCCTACAATAACAAACCCAAAACAATTAAGAAAATGGGAATAGGAACATACATATCGATAATTACCTTAAATGTAAATGGATTAAACGCTCCCACCAAAAGACACAGACTGGCTGAATGGATACAAAAACAAGACCCATATATATGCTGTCTACAAGAGACCCACTTCACACCTACGGACACATACAGACTGAAAGTGAGGGGATGGAAAAAGATATTCCACGCAAATGGAAATCAAAAGAAAGCTGGAATAGCAAGTCTCATATCAGACAAAATAGACTTTAAAGTAAAGACTATCAAAAGAGACAAAGAAGGACACTACATAATGATCAAGGGATCGAACCAAGAAGATATAAAAATTGTAAATATTTATGCACCCAACATAGGAGCACATCAATACATAAGGCAAATGCTAACAGCCATAAAAGGGGAAATCAACAGTAACACATTCATAGTAGGGGACGTTAACACCCCACTTTCACCAATGGACAAATCATCCAAAATGAAAATAAATAAGGAAACACAAGCTTTAAATGATACATTAAACAAGATGGACTTAATTGATATTTATAGGACATTCCATTCAAAAACAACAGGATACACATTTTTCTCAAGTGCTCATGGAACATTCTCAAGGATAGATCATATCTTGGGTCACAAATCAAGCCTTGTGAAATTTAAGAAAACTGAAATGGTATCAAGTATCTTTTCCGACCACAATACTTTGAGACTAGATATCAATTACAGGAAAAGATCTGGAAAAAATACAAACACCTGGAGGCTAAACAATACACTACTTAATAACGAAGTGATCACTGAAGAAATCAAAGAGGAAATCAAAAAATACCTAGAAACAAATGACAATGGAGACACGACGACCCAAAACCTATGGGATGCAGCAAAAGCAGTTCTAAGAGGGAAGTTTATAGCAATACAATCCTACCTTAAGAAACAGGAAACATCTCGAATAAACACATAACCTTGCACCTAAAGCAATTAGAGAAAGAAGAACAAAAGAAACCCAAAGTTAGCAGAAGGAAAGAAATCATAAAGATCAGATCAGAAATAAATGAAAAATAAATGAAGGAAACAATAGCAAAGATCAATAAAACTAAAAGCTGGTTCTTTGAGAAGATAAACAAAATTTATAAACCATTAGTCAGACTCATCAAGAAAAAAAGGGAGAGACTCAAATCAATAGAGGTAAGAACTGAAAAAGGAGAAGTAATAACTGACACTGCAGAAATACCAAGGATCATGAGAGATTACTACAAGCAACTCTGCGCCAATAAAATGGACAACCTGGAAAAAATGGACATATTCTTAGAAATGCACAACCTGCCGAAAATGAACCAGGAAGAAATAGAACATATGAACAGACCAATCACAAGCACTGAAATTGAAACTGTGATTAAAAATTTTCCAACAAACAAAAGTCCAGGACCAGATGGCTTCACAGGTGAATTCTATCTAACGTTTATAGAGGAGCTAACACCTATCCTTCTCAAACTCTTCCAAAATACAGCAGAGAGAGGAACACTCCTAAACTCATTCTACTAAGCCACCATCACCCTATACCAAAACCAGAAAAGATGTCACAAAGAAAGAAAAGTACAGGCCAATATCACTGATGAACATAGATGCAAAAATCCTCAACAAAATACTAGCAAACAGAATCCAACAGCACATTAAAAGGATCATACACCATGATCAAGTGGGGTTTATTCCAGGAATGCAAGGATTCTTCAATATACGCAAATCAATCAACATGATACACCATATTAACAAACTGAAGAAGAAAAACCATATGATCATCTCAATAGATGCAGAGCAAGCTTTCAACAAAATTCAACACCCATTTATGATAAAAAACCTGCAGAAAGTAGGCATAGAGGGAACTTTCCTCAACATAATAATGGCCATATATGACAAACCCACAGCCAACATGGTCCTCAATGGTGAAAAACTGAAGCTATTTCTTCTAAGATCAGGAACAAGACAAGGTTGCCCACTCTCACCACTCTTATTCAACATAGTTTTGGAAGTTTTAGCCACAGCAATCAGAGAAGAAAAAGAAATAAAAGGAATCCAAATAGGAAAAGAAGAAGTAAAGCTGTCACTGTTTGCAAATGACATGATAGTATACGTAGAGAATCCTAAAGATGCTACCGGAAAACTACTAGAGCAAATCACTTAATTTGGCAAAGTAGCAGGATACAAATTAATGCATAGAAATCTCTGGCATTTTTATACACTAATGATGAAAATTCTGAAAGTGAAATTAAGAAAACACTCCCATTTACTACTGCAATAAAAAGAATAAAATATCTAGTAATAAACCTACCTAAGGAAACAAAAGACCGGTGTGCAGAAAATTATAAGACACTGATGAAAGAAATTAAAGATGATACAAATACATGGAGAGATATACCATGGTCTTGGATTTGAAGAATCAACATTGTGAAAATGACTCTACTACCCAAAGCAATTTACAGATTCAATGCAATTCCTATCAAACTACCAATGGCATTTTTCACAGAACTAAAAGAAAAAATTTCACAATTTGTATGGAAACACAAAAGACCCCGAATAGCCAAAGCAATCTTGAGAACGAAAAACAGAGCTGGAGGAATCAGGCTCCCTGACTTCAGACTATACAACAAAGCTACAGTAATCAAGACAGTATGGTACTGGCACAAATACAGAAATATAGATCAATGGAACAGGATAGAAAGCCCAGAGATAAACCTACGCACATATGGTCACCTTATCTTTGATAAAGGAGGCAGGAATATACAGTGGAGAAAGGACAGCCTCTTCAATAAGTGGTGCTGTGAAAACTGGACAGGTACATGTAAAAGTATGAAATTAGAATACGCCCTAACACCATACACAAAAATAAACTCAAAATGGATTAAAGACCTAAATGTAAGGCCAGACACTATCAAACTCTTAGAGGAAAACATAGGTAGAACACTCCATGACATAAATCACAGCAAGATCCTTTTTGACCCACCTCTTAGAGAAATGGGAATAAAAACAAAAATAAATATATGGGACCTAATGAAACTTAAAAGCTTCTGCACAACAAAGAAAAACATAAACAAGGCAAAAAGACAACTCTCAGAATGGGAGAAAATTTTTGCAAATGAAGCAACTGACAAATGATTAATCTCCAAAATTTATAAGCAGCTCATGCAGCTCAATCCAAACAACCCAATCCAAAAATGGACAGAAAACCTAAATAGGCATTTCTCCAAAGAAGATATACAGATTGCCAACAAAAACATGAAAGGATTCTCAACATCACTAATCATTATAGAAATGCAAATCAAAACTGCAAAGAGGTATTACTTCACACCAGTCAGAATGGCCATCATCAAAAAATCTACAAACAGTAAATGCTGGAGAGGGTGTGGAGAAAAGGAAACCCTCTTGCACTGTTGGTGGGAATGTAAATTGATACAGCCACTATGCAGAACAGTATGGAGGTTCTTTAAAAAACTAAAAATAGAACTACCATATGACCCAGCAGTCCCACTTCTGGGCATATACCCTGAGAAATCCATAATTCAAAAAGAGTCATGTACCAAAATGTTCACTGCAGCTCTATTTACAATAGCCAGGACATGGAAGCAACCTAAGTGTCCATCGACAGATGAATGGATAAAGAAGATGTGGCACATATATACAATGGAATATTACTCAGCCATAAAAAGAAAGGAATATGGGTTATTTGTATTGAGGCGGATGGACCTAGAGTCTGTCATACAGAGTGAAGTAAGTCAGAAAGAGAAAAACAAATACTGTATGCTAACACATATATATGGAATCTAAGGGAAAAAAAAGGTTCTGATAAACCTAGGGGCAAGACAGGAATAAAGATTTAGACGTAGGGCATGGACTTGAGGACACAGGGAGGGGTAAGGGTAAGCTGGGACGAAGTGAGAGAGTGGCATGGTCATATATACACTACCAAATGTAAAATAGATAGCTAGTGGGAAGCAGCCGCATAGCACAGGGAGATCAGCTCGGTGCTTTGTGACCACCTGGAGTGGTGGGATAGGGAGGGTGGGAGAGAGACACAAGATGGAGGAGGTATAGGGATATATGTATATGTATAGCTGATTCACTTTGTTATAAAGCAGAAACTAACACACCATTGTAAAGCAATTACACTCCAATAAAGATGTTAAAAAATAAAAATATAAAAGTCATCCTATCCAGGATATATCCCAGATCAATTAAATCATGTCCTCGTGGGTAGGAAAAAAAAACAAAACACTAAAAAACTTCACATTAAAGGAAATAGAAAAAGAGGCAGCATACAGAATGGGAGAATATATTTGTATACCACGTTTCTGATACGGGTTAATAGCGATAATACATAAGAAACTCATACAAGTCAATAACAAAAAACCAAGTAACCCTTTGAATTTGAGCAAAGGACCTGTACAGCCATTTCTCTTAAGAAGACATACAAATAACCAGTAGGTACATGAAAAGATGCTTAACATCATGAATTATCAGAGGAATGCAAGTCAAAACTATAATGAGTTATTAACTCACATTTGTTAGGTTGGCCATTATCCAAAAAAAACACAAAAATGTTGGCTAGGATTTAGAGAAATTCAAACCCTTGTACACTGTTGGTGTGAATGTAAAGTGGCAGTGCAACTATGGAAAACAGTATGGATATTCCTCAAAAAGTTAAAAAAAACTACCCTATGACCCAGCAATTCTACTCCTGAGTACAGGTATACCATGGAGATGTTTGGAGTTTGTTGTAGACCACCCCAGTAAAGCAAATATTGCAATAAGTGAGTCACACAAATATTTTTATTTCCCAGTGCATATAAAAGTTATTTTTGCACTATACTGTAGTCTATTTAGTGTACAATAGCACTGTACCTTAAAAAATGCCCATATCTGAATTAAAAGTGCTTTATTGCTAAAAAATGTTAACCATCATTTGTAATAGTAAACATCAAAGATCACTGATCACAGATAACGTAACAAATATAATAATAATGAAAAAGTTTGAAATATTGTGAGAATTACTAAAATGTGACACAGAAACCCTAAGTGAGCAAATTCTGTTGGAAAAATGAAGCTGATCGACTTGTTTGATTCAGGGTTGCCACAAACCTTCCATTTGTAAAAAAATACAGTATCTATGAAGTGCAATAAAACTAGGTATGTCTGTATATTTCCAAGGGAAAACAAAATCAGTATCTTGAAGTATCTGCACTCCCATGTTCACTGCAACACTATTCATAATAGACAAGATACAGAAACAGCCCAAACGTTCACAGACAGATGTATGAATAGAAAATTGTGGTATATATCTATAACAACAGAATATGATACAGCCTTAAAAAATAAGAAAATCTTGCCATTTGCAACAACATGATGAATCTGCAGGACATTATGCTAAGTGAAATAAGCCAGTCACAGAAGGACAAATATTGCATGGTTCCACTAGTGTGAGATATCTAAAACAAACTCATAGAAACACAGGACACAATAGCAGTTGCCAGGTGCTAGGGAGTGGGTAAAACAAGGAATTGTCATTCAATGGGCATACATTTTCAGTTATGTTAGATGAATAAGTTTTAGAGATCTACTCTACAACATAGTGCCTATACAGATCTTCCTCGACTTACGATGCATTTATGCCCAGATAAAGCCATCCTAAGTTGAAAATATCGAAAATGCTCTTAAGACACTTAATCTACTGAATATCATAGCTTAGCCTGGCCTGGCTTAAACATGCTCAGAACACTTAACATTAGCCTACAGTTGGGAAAATCATCTAACACAAAGCCTACTTTATAATAAAGTGTTGGATATCTCATGACATCTATGGAATACTGTACTGAAAAGTCAAAAACAGCATGGTTGTGTGGGTGCAGAATGGTTGTTAAGTGTATCGGTTGTTTACTCTAGTGATCATGTGGCTGACTGGAGCTGTGGCTTACTGCTGCTGCCCAGCATCATGGCAGAGTACTACTGCATATCACTAGCCTGCGAAAAGATCACAATTCAAAATTGGAAGTAAAAAAATTGGTTTTTACTGAATGTGTATCACTTTCCCACCATGGAAAAATTGAAAACTCATAAGTCGAAATATTATAAGTTGGGGACGGTAGTTAACAATACAGTGTTGTACACTTAAAAATCTAAGAGGTAGGTCTCATGTTCAGTGTTCTTACAACAAACACAAAAAACACTGAAATGACGTAAGAAACTCTCAGAGGTGTTGGATATGTCTATGACTTTCAATAACTTCAAATGAATGAGAGCGGAAAGGGCATAATCATAGATGATGCTAAATTTCCAGCTCTCCCCTATAACACATAATATGACTTATGAGAGACAAGGCAATGAGTTTCTAATTTTAGACTTGTCATTTAAATTCAAATTTTAAAAAAAATTTATTCTACTGTAGCTTTTAAATCTTAATAGACATATGTAGAGTGTATCAAAATTCTTTGAAGCTTACTTAAGCTTTAAACTAAGCAGAATATAACTTGTCATAAAATATCCAGATACATTCAGATGATCCTTGATACTATTTTCATACCCTTGAACTGCATGACATGAGACTTGGTTTAAAATTGCTTCATGTAGGGTTTTGAAAAGTAGGCACACTGTACATGATGTAACTCTTGGCCACTTCTCAGCCAATATCCATACCGATATAGAACCAAAATGAAGTGATGCATAAATGTGCAAGTATTTAATTCAAGTTTATCATCTACATTAAATATGCTCATTAGATTGGCATCCAGTACTACCCATCATGTTGCTAATTAACTTTCCATAACCTTAGGCAACTTCATGTGGTATACTTTTACAAGTTCAGAGAACTAGCTGATCTCAAATTGGCGAGAGATATCTGTAAGGCATTTCTAGGATGGCACTAACATATGGGATGATGTGAGAAATACCACCACATCTTCAATACCTTCTCTCTCTGTCTCAACATACATATCTAAGAATTTAGCAAGGATATTTTCAGACTCAATGGCAGATGTTTCTAATGGCTTATTTCCTACAAATTTGATTATTTTGGCCTAAGTCTGGTCAAAACTTAGCAGTCTGTGGTTAGAAATAGTTTCTCTGAGCATCCTATTCAGTATCAGAAACTGTCTTGGCCACTTTTGATGAAGGTGTAATTTCTGTGTAAGACACTGACCACTTTTTTACTGTCAGTTTCCTACTGAAGACTTGTATATCTTCTTTATGCCTCATTCAGTTGTCCTAGTAGTTGCTATTCATGGTTACTACTTAATAAAAACAGGTAAGAGATAGGAATGTGACAAATGTAACATTGTGGGGTAGTTACAAGAGCCAGTATTTTGGATACAATATCTTCAGAAGGATTGGGAAATCACAGCTATTTATGGAATAGGGAAGAAGATAACCTTTTCCGAAGGGGTGGACACTCAGTAGAGAAATTGAAAATAATAATGCAGAAAAATATACAGTCATAGTTTTTTTACTCTTCCAGTCCTCAATCGTAACATTTTAAATTAAAACTAGATAATCATGTATAAAATCATATAGAAAATATAGAATACGAAAATATCACATAGAATCTTAAAATGTTACAAAGAACATATGATTCTATTAGATGTTATGAGGAGAGTGGAATTTATGTTATGTTATGAAGAGGGTAGAACCTAATAAGTTCAGATAGTAAATAAGAACACAAATTTAAAATTTCTTGAGCTGTTCAGAAAATCAGAGTACCATTTCATTAATGCAATAAGCCCCAACACCAGAAAAGAAGAATGCATGTACAGACTGTTAAGTTCTGTTCATAACTCATTAATTTGTTTAACTTTCACAAATTATATATCCCATTCATTTTCCATGTCCCTGTTCCTTGAGCAGATGTCGTTATCATTGTCCTCTGTTACATTCCTCTTAGTGAGGACATTGACAAGAGAAATGAGATCTTCACTGTCTCTGACAGTGAATCCAATTGACAAACAGATTGAATAATACTTTGAATGGCTAGAATACCCTTACCAAGAGTGCTGTGAAGATTAAGTATGACAGTGTACAATTGAATGTAGTGGCTGTTGTGGAGATAACTCTTTAACATAAATCTATAAACCCAATGAAAAGCTCTGATAAAAAATGTACCAGGAACACTACATTTTAAATTTCATATAAGCATTTTGCCTCATACAAAGTATCCACAGTGAAAAGTTTTTTAAAAGTATAGACTTAAGACATGTCAGTAGAATTCAAAGTAAATAGGGCTAGCAACCACCAATGGTTGTAATATTTCAGGAAATGGGCTAGGGTTGAGGAATATTCTGAGTGATAAAAAAATAACCATGAATATAAGTTGTTACACGCTTCCAAAAGCATAAGATTGAACAGGGAAAAATCGAGTAAATGTAAGAGTGAACCAGAAGAAGATGATAAAGAAAAAAAACAAAACAAAACTAATATGGTGGCTATCGGATTCCTCTTAAGCTTTTCTATTTTATGAGACAATTTGATGGTAATAAAAAAAAGGTTGAATAAACCTTTCTTAGCTTACCAACTAATTAGAAGCAGGAGAAAATATGTTACTGTTATCCTCATGTTTTCTTATTATAACAATCTATTTTGAAAATGTTTTTTATGATCTTAACCAGAAAACACTGAAGAAAATATTTGATGCTTTTCATCAGGCTTTATTTCTTATCACCTGTGAAATAAAGTCCACATATTAGAAAGATAAATTTCAAAATATTCATTGTCATAGTTTAAAAACGTGTACAACCAGGTAGTAGCATGGAAAACAGCGTAATGTGCATGCTTTCAGATGTTATCAATTAGAGGTTTCATATATAATTCCCTGCAATCACTTAACATATAGAACTGGAATGCATTTAACACTGATGGCATCGCCATACCATTTTGGCAGCTTTGATCAACTTTGTCATTTCAGACATCTAGTAGTTTTAATATTTATTCATGCATTAATCAGAGACACTTTATTTCAGAATTGGCATACCAAAACTGTTCTGAGTTATAGTGTTAATATGTCCTATTGAAGACTAAATTAACATTTTACTACTGTTAACCAGAGGCAACACCGCATAAAAAAAAACAGTTGCCAAAACTTCACAATCCAAGCTGTTTAAATTTCAGGATTTCTATACCTACAGATGAAAAGGAGGAAGCACATCTCCTTCTTTTCCTGCTGACAAAATTAAATGTCAGGTTTCAAATGTCTAATGAAAGTTTTGATTTCCCATTAATCTAACTATGTGTTTACTAGCAATTAAAAAAAGGTTATTAACAAGACCATTTAACATCCATAATAAAAATTTATATAATTAGTGAAGTCATAATTTTAAAGATAAGCAAATGTAAAACTGTCTATGAATATTATATTTCTAATGCTCTTCTAGTATTACTGATTATTTTATGTAACAGGGAAAGTTCATTTCAAATACTTTCTAATTTCATCACTGAAAGATGATAATTGGCAGAAAAGAAGAGCAAAACTTTATTCATTTCTGTGAGTATAAGTTGGTAAACTTTTTACTTAGCAACTCTTCTCAGGCAATAGTTATGGATTAGTGTTCATCTCAGAGAAATTATGGCTCCCAGCCCTTAGGGGTTTACACAGCAAATGTCACATTTTCCATGTGCAGATAAATTCATAAATCAATGTGTACAGCTCATATTGCCTGATTCTTTACAGCAAAGTTTGATCAGTTAAACACATACAAATTTTGCCTCACTTCATCCACTGCTATGATGAGATCAGAATACAGCAGATGTAGCTTCATGACAAAGAAACACTGCAATTAATGTCAAGTAGATTCTGGGTAAAATATCTTACGAAAATGTAACTAACGTTTACTTTCAGGGATTCAATCATGTCTTCACAGTGTAAAACAGAGTGAGGAGATAATCTTGCTATTCATAGGAGAACAGTTTCAGATATAATAAACAGATATTTTGGCAAGTTTTCCACAAAGTCAAGCTGCTTTAGGAACCTGAGGAAGGACATGTATACAGGCCATAGGGTTGGAAGAAGAGAACAGAAGGAAGGAGAGACATTAGCGTATGCTTCATCTTGTCTCATGACTTTAAGTATATATATATCTGGTTGTATTCTTTGAGTAAAAGAAATAGTTGAGAAAATATTCCACACTGGTCAGGGTAATGGATAAAATGAAATAAAATTTGCTCACAAGGCAGTTTAAGAGAGAGAGATGAGGATGGACATCTCAGAATTGTCACAGAGTGTAAAGACAGTCTGTGTTCACAGAAGGGGCCAACGCTGAGCCCTGCATGACACTCTTCACTGTGGGGAAGCGGAGCAAAACACCACTCTGTGACAAGCTGATGTTGGCAGGCTGATTACACAAAAGGATTTTTGACTTGGAGGGGGCAGATGTTGTACTCAAGGAAATATATAATTGGAACATGAATTTGACTTTTTGCTTAAGTGCATATAAAATCACCATTTGTGGATCTACAGAATGCCTGAGTCTTCACCACACGATACTGTTGCTGACTAAAGGACATATTTTATATAAAAGAAGTACATGCATGGGTTGACACTCAAAGTATTCAACTGTCTTACCATGTGTCCTTTAAAGTCATTAGCTTGATAGAATGATGAGACAGACTAATGCAGGCTCAACTGCATAATATACTAGAAGAAAAGCCATTAGAAGCCTGTAGCACTGTGCTATAGGATATGTTTCATGCCTTAAATCAGTGGTCAACATGTGATGCCATTTCCCACATAGCCAAATTGCCCAGGTCCAGGGACCAAGCGGTAGAAGCAGGGATGGCCCTCTCACAATTATAAATAATAATAATAATTCACATAGGATTTTTTTTCTCACAATCATTGGGTACTTAAGATATAAATGCTTCTATCAGGGCAAAGAGTTGTTTCCAATAAATGGAAAATTGAGAGAGCCACCTGACAATTTTTTAGATCATTACAGCACTGAACCAAAGAGAAGTGAGTGAGTGATCCTAACTACCAGTCATGATATAAAATGGGGGCAAGAAGGAATAATGTTAAGAATTAGAATATTGACTGCATTGCCACCTAGTATTCCCATGCCTAATAATACTATCAATGGAAAACTGTGGAAACTCAATAAATACATGACTACTAAGGACTTGTGTTTTCCTATATTGAGGGCTCAGTTTTCCTCAGCCAAACAAAGGGCTACAGTGGTTACTAAGGGGCATAATTTGTGTATTGTACTGTGTATTCTATGTTTGTACCTCTAGATCTAGTCTTCATCCTTCTCTGCCCTTCTCTGTATACAAGATGGCCTGACCTCTGGGGCTTCCATTTGAGTTCAATTAATGGAGACTCTGGTGGGAGAGAGAGGTTGGGTATTCATTCTCTTTGCTTCTTGCCTTTCAGTCTACACTCTGGTCTTTGCTGCATTCTTCTCCCCAAGCCATAGCTTCTGTCTGGGTCCCACTTCCAAGAAAACAGCCTTCACTGTGTTGCAGCAAATGTCCCTTTCCTTCCCCTTCCAGGCCTATGGAGGGTGATCATTCCCCACTGTTGCTGGGTCCCAGAGGCATCATCATCTTTTTATTTTTGTTGCCCACACTGCTATAAATTTTCAAATACTCCTTTGAATGTCTCATCTGTTCCAGTCAGGTTTCTGACTAATATGTCATCATATTAAATGACTTAAGGTAAGTGGTTCATTTTAGATAACTAAGAGTAGTTCAAGAAAAGGGAGGAAAATTCTGGGAGAAATGTAGAGAAAGAAGGCACAAAATTAAATAGTGCAGAGTTTAATAAATGAAAAAGGATCTTGCATAGCTAATGCATAACTCAAAATGGATCACAGACCTAAATGTAAGACGCTAAACTATAAAACTCCTAGAAGATGATGTAGCAGAAAACCTAGATAACCTTGAGTATGGCAATGAGTTTTCAGTTGGAACACCACAGGCAAGATGCATGAAAGAAATAATTGATAAGCTGGATTTTATTAAAATTAAAGCCTGCTCTGCAAAAGACAATGTTTTTTAGGACAGTGAAAATATTCTGTATGTTATTATAATGATGGATACATGTCATTATACATTTGTCCAAATCCTTAGAGTGCACAGCACCAAAAGTGAACCCTAAGGTAAACTGCGGACTTTGGGTGATTATGATTCATCAATATCGATTCAACCTTTTTAGAGAATGTATCATTCTGGTGAGTGATGTTGATAATGGGGGAAGTTATGCACATGTAGGGACAGAGGTATCTGGAAAATCTCTGTACCTTCTTCTCAATTTTGATGTAAACCACAGACTGCTCTAAAAAATAGTCTTAAAAAAAGATGGTAATAAAACTTCCTCATGGAGTGATGAAGTTAAAAGGGGATGATGTATTTTGTGAACAAGGATAATATCTAGCTCATAATAAAATAGCATTCATAATTGTTAATTCCTTTCCCCAGCTTTTCTCTCCAAATAGGATGAACAAGCATTGGACAAGTTCTCTTTTCTAGTTTACTGATTTTATATTCCAGGTATAATGAAATGTATAAATGATGAACATTAATGTTCACATATTTCAAAAAATGAGTGCAAATTATTTTATAATTAGCATGGTATAAAGTAGATTAATGGAAGAATACTATAAATAATAAAGCTTCCTCTAATTTCACTACCTAAAAAAAAAGACAATGTCAAGATAATGAGAAGACAAGCCACAAAGTGTTAGAAAATATTTGCAAAGGACACATCTGATAAAGGACTACTACTCAAAATACACAAAGAGCTCTTAAAACTCAATGATAAGAAAACAAACAACTCAATTTAAAAGTGGGCCAAAGACTTTAACAGACACCTCAGCAAAGAGGATACACAGATGGCAAATTAAGCATATGAAAAATCTGTTTTACATCATATGTTATCAGAGATATGCAAATTAAAACAACAGTGAGATGCCACTACACACCTATTAAAATGTCCAAAGTCCTGGACACTGACAACACCAAATGCTGGCAGGGATGTGAAACAACAGGCATTCTCATCTGTTGCTGATGGGAATGCACAATGATACAGCCACTTTGGAAGATAGTCTGATAATCTGGTTTCTTACAAAATCTAACACACTGTTATCATAAGATCTAGCAATCACACTCCTTGGCATTTGCCCAAAGTAGTTGAAATCATGTCCAAACAAAACATTAAGCACAGATGTTTATGGCAGATTTATTCATAATTGCCAATAAACTTATTATTAAATTAATAAATTTATTGAGTGTTCAAAAAATGTCTGTGGCTTATGATAAGTATTGCGGTGATCACTAAAACATACAAATAAAAGACCTTTTCTTTGATCATTAATTATAAAGAAAGTAAAAGTAAACATTATTAAAATAACATGAGGTGATAAAAAATCATTGAATTATTTATGGATTAATTTTAAGGCAAGTGGATCTCAAATTTGGAAGAACTTAGAGAAAAATTATTAATTTATATATCAGGTTTCTTTGTTTTGTTTTCTTATTCTATACTAAACTGGGCAGTTCAAAGCAAATAATGAATAACAACATTAATGTTCAAGTTCTGAAGTCCTTGCAAATGCCAAATATAAGTAGCATATACAGTTTTATTTCTCTTCCATTAACTTGTAGAATAAAAGATTATTAATGTTATTTTTAAGTCAAATGGTTCACAGAAATGTTTATTTTTGTCATTATAGCTGTTATTATTAATATAATAATTACTTGTCTTAGGTACATTCCCAGAGATTTACAGGAAACACAGGTAGGAAGTGCATTCATCTGTTATGACCAGAAACAAGGAATAACAAGAAATATAGAAGTTGTTTGTTTATTCTCTTTACCTGAATAAAAAATGCCTCCACATAGGCAGGCCAGTATTCAAGTGGGATCCCACTATTATTGGGTCCCATTTATCTTTCTGCTCTTCCATCTTCGCCTTTTATATTTACAGCCTCCCACCCACCCCGTATCACACAGCTATGGGAGTTCTAGCCACCATGTATGCATTTAATATAAGAAAGGTTAAGAAAAAAGACATTCACAAACTTTCTGCCCCAGTTTCCCAATTTGAGGAGTTAAGTTCCACCAAATAATTTCTGCTTGCATGATCAGCCAAAACTTTCTCACATGGGCACAGAGCGCTACAAGAGAGACAGGGGTATGGAAACTTTAACTGCGTTTTTGTTTGTTTGTTTTGTTTTTTTAATTTGCTCACAGGAATGAAATTGAGACTGCAATTAGCAATCTCTACTACAACAATTCTACTGATTTCCAGTGTTTAGCAACTGAAACAAGTCCAGGACACTCTCTAACACTGAGATAAGCATTTTTCTGGATGCTAAACTATGATTAGGTCCATTGAAGACATATTTAGAGAGGCTATTCATAATATATATTCTTCCTAACCTTACTTGTACCAATTTTAAAGAATTCTCCTATTTCACCACGGGGAAAAATGAAAAAAAATCTCTAATTATTCTGAATTATGCTACTCATGAATCAATTCAATGAGAAATCAAATGTTTATTCAGATAATATTGGCCATAACCCAATTCAAAGGGCTCTTTTGAATATTTACTTCTCCTTTAAAATAAACCTGAATTAACTAAGAAAGAGAAAATACACGATGTTGGTATCTTCCAAAATTCTAGATTATCTATTCAGACAATATTGATTATATACTACGGCAGGCAATTCTGGCTGTATGCATTACTATCATTCCTCTTCTTCCTTCCTTACGGAATTTCCGTTGCATTTGGCTTTAGAATCCATAAACTTCAAGGGAGATTGGTCACTTTCAGACTTTAGGGGATGAGTCTTGATTAGTCTAAGCCAGTCATGTTATGTTAATCCTAATCTATTTGCTGTGATTAGGTTAACATTAGACAGTGACAAAATTCTGGTCAATTAGCTGTTAGTGAGCATTTTTGTTAAGATTTAATAATCTTTAAAAACGGAGAGAAGTAACTGATGCACTTTCTTTTCCTCTTCTGGTTTTCTCTCCCCTCCCCGCAAGGGTAAAATGCTTGGAGTTTCATGGAGCCAACCTGTGATCATTAGGGGACAAGTTTGAGAACAATCCTCAACAGAATAAAGATGATAACGTTGAAAAACCGGGAACACTGATGTTGCTGGGCCACTGAAATAAACAGTCCTGGAAGTGCTCTGTTTGGATTTATTATTTATAATGGATAATTCCTGTTTTTATTTTTAAATGATTAGTCCACTGAATGTTGGGCTTTCTGTTAAATACAGTTGAAAATTTCCAAGATGATGCAGATGTCGCTTACTTACAGGACACTGGGCTTCTGTTTCAAGTATCTTACCCTCCAGAACTTCAGTAACCAGACAATGATTTGGCATTCAGCAAGGAAAAAACTGTGTATCACCTTTCTTCTCTCAAAATGATCATACTCATTTCTGGACACTTAGTTAAAGAACAGCCATGTTTTTATTTCTTTAAAATCTGAGTCTGTTTTACAAGTCTTGACCTTGTTAAACACAAAAATCATAGCATACTGTTTGTTCTGGAAATTAAATAGAAAGCTCTCTGAATTTTTCCCAGCAACTTGGTTAGAGAGTGAAGTACAGATAATTATCTCTAAACCTGTTTTTCTAACCAACATTATAAAAAGATACCAAGTAAAAAAATATATACATTTATTATGATCTCATGAAAGTCTCATTTATTAGTCTTAAAAATTCTGCAAGAGCCTATTTTAACTGATTCTAATTTTGAAAACAAGCTTTTAAATTTAATATTTAATTGATAACAAGCGACTGCGCTTTCCTGAGTTTCTTGCTAACAATAGAGTTTTGGGTCACATTGGACAGCTTTAATCACATGGTATAGCTGAGGAAAATCTAATTCCATTATTTTCTAAGTTTCAGTTTAGCAAAAATTCATCACTTTACAATTCATTAAACAAGTAATATTTTTAACAAAATTTGTAAATACATCAATAACCTGAAATGTGAAGCTAGTGAGGTCAGATATATGAATCATAAAATTGAATTTCATAAAAATGTTACATAACCTTATAGTTCCTTAAAATTACCTTTATGGCACTTCTCTCAGTATTTTTGTTACCATTGTAAAGGTCAATCCCATTTAGATCCAGAAAGAGTTTTGTGCTTTGATTCATAATGTGCAGGATTTATCTAAGTGACATTTTAGAAATGCTTTGTGAATAGACCTTTAATAATTCATTACAGTTTAATAAATGCCCTTTTCCTTGTTGTTAGTGGAATTTACACATGAAAATTAAGCATTGATTAATGAGCTTTCTTTTATTAAAAGAAAGATTACCAAAAATTCTTCTTTACAAGCATTCCTCAAAAAGTTATCAGATTGGCAGATAATCATTATTTAATTGACCACAAACCCAATGATAAAGCAATGGTTATGATTACTCAAATTTCTAGTGACTTACCTTCTCAGAACTTTAGTTTCCTCCTCTTAGTTAGTTAACAAACTTAGCTGCTATAACACATAAAGCCCAAAGATTGTTACTTTTATTTAGAAATAAAAATTTACCTCTTATTTACCTAAGTGCCTGTTGCAGGTTGGTTGTGTGTGTGTGTGAGAGAGAGAGAGAGAGAGAGAGAGAGAGAGAGAGAGAGAAAAGAGAGAGAGGAGCAGGGAGAGAGTCAGGTCAGGGACATTCTGGTTCTGCAGTCATTCAAAGGCCCAGGTTCCACTGAACTTTAATAAGTGGCTTGAAGGTTTTCTGAGCATTATCCAGCCAGAAGAAGAGCAGAGTAAGGATAAACAGAGAAAGGATAAAGGAAGCACATCTGCTCTCTACTGTTCTAAAATTAAAGTGACTCAAATCACTTTGCTTAAATGTGTTTGGAGGGAACTATTCATGTGGCACTATCTAGATGCAAAAGAACTAGAACATGTAATTTAGCTTTGTGCTCTAAAGAAAAGGAAAGGGATTTAGTGATAATCTTACCAGTTTTGCCATACCCGTTATCCAAACATTATAGTAATGATATCCTTCACTTGTCAAGTGATATTTGGCACATCACAGATAATCTATTAATGTTAGTTCCCATCTCTGTCTCAGTCCAAAGTAATGTTTTCCAAATAGCCTTTATTATTGTATTTTCTATATTAGAGTAAATTGAAATCCATGAAAAACATTTTTTAATGAAAGAAATTAGTAATGATTTACATTTATTGGAATAGTTGGTATTGACCAAATATGAAATTTTATAGCTTAGTTAATAAAAATGGTTTGAATAAATCGGTATCTTAAAGGGACATCATATATATATAAATATACATAAATAAATTTATAAATTATTTATATATATAATCAAGTTCCTCTAACCCCATTATAATGTCACCTACAGAGGTGTCACCTACAGAGGACATAAGGTAACTTATGCTTACAGCTAATACGATAAATTGTAATTTTCACTATTTTGTTGCAAACTTTTTTTTCTCAGATTAATTTTTATAGTTGGTAATTTATGTTAGCATCTAAGCCTAAACTGAAAAACTGAAAAAAGGCACTCTAAACCATTTGAGTATATGAAACAATTTGAGAAATGATGATATCTAAAGCACTATTTCTCAAATTGTAGGTCTCAAATCGTTCAGTGCATCCTTAAATGAATTTAGTGGACCATAACAAGCATGCCTATGTAAATAAAATAGCACAATAGAATTGAAAATAACAGAATATATTATAAGAGTAAGAATTTTCACTTGAAACTTTTATTTAGGGATGCTTGCTTGGACATGTGTATGTGCAATGTATTTCTTTGCTGAGATCATTGTAAAAATGTTTCAAAACTATTTGTATTCCACAGAAATACATTTTTACATGTAAGAAAAGTTCCTAGATGACCTCATTCAAATAGCAATTGAATCCATTCTAATAATTTTACTGGAAATTAATACTCTATTAAGTTTTAAGGAAAAATCCCTATTATGTTATTATGTAACAATTCATCTTCTAGGATTGAAAGTAAATCTTAAGAACATCTGTTCCTACTAGTTATATATTATTATTTAGCTTTGTGATCTTGAACAACGTATTTGACCTTTTTGGCCTCAAGTGAGGGAAAGTGAATTGCTAATCCTAAAGTCCATCCAAAACTCATTTTCTAAGATGCCCTGTTTTGCAATATATTAATACCCTATGGAGCTGTTGAGCTTCAAAGGCCAGCCCTGCTAAGTTAGCCTTTCAAAGCTTCATCTTCCAACAATATTCCTACTTCCACTGTTGGTATTCTATTATACCATAACTAGGGCTGTTAATTCAGAAGACTAATATTTCAAATAATTAAAAATGAATTCCTACATTAATAGGTTTCAAGACTCTTACAGCAAGAAAAGTTAATGAATATTAATAGCTGTGACATCCACATCAGGATTACCATTGTTATTTTTAAGTCAGATAGTATATTTTAAGAGTTGGTAGACTTCATGAAGACATAGACAAGTTGAATACATGGTATGTAGATTTGTATCTACTCTTTAACAGGTTTTTTTTCTATTTGTCCTCATTTTATGCTCTTTTCTCTCCTCATTTGCAATATTCAGATACCTTTAGCATTTTTTTGCTATAAGCTTATGAAGAAATCATTATTTTGTCCTTCTTCTATTTGTTACCCTTGAGATTATGTTATGCATGCTTAATATATTAGAAACAATGTTAGGAATACAGAAAATCTGTGCCTTTTACACCCTCTTGCTTCTTGTGATATTATTTCTTTGCATTTAAAATGTATTTCATGTGTATGTTAATGTCAACACTGTTGTTTATTTTGATAAATTTTATTCAGTTAGTTGTCATCAAGATATATCCACATAATGAATAGTTTCACTGCTCTTCAGCTATTCATTCTTTCATTTACTTTTATATTTCTTTCTAGGATAAAATTGTCTCTGAGGTTAAAAACAAACCAGAAAAACCAACAACCACAACAAAACTTTTCTTTGTTATTTGTTCTAATGCTAGTATGCTAGCAATGAAACCTCTCAATTTTTGTCTGAAATTATCTTGTTTCATCTTCACTTCTGAGGAATATCATTTGGTTTGCAATTCTAGTTTGGCAGTTATTTTTATTTAGCATTTTAAATATCCTGTGCAATTACCTTCTGCTTTTATTTGTTGTTTTTGTTGGGAAGGCAGCTGTCTTATTGGCGCGGCCCAGTTGATCTTTATATATTTCCTTTGTATTTTGATTTTAGAAGTTTTACTACAGTGTGTCAAATTAGGATCTCTTTACATTTATTCTACTAGAGTTCATATTACTTTTTATATCTGTGGGTTGTTATCTCTCATCAGTTTTGAAAATTCTCAGTCACTAGCTCTTCAAATATTGTTTCCTCATCTTTTTCTAGAGCTTCAATTGTACATATTGTAGACATTTTATGTGTCCTATGTGTCTCTTTGCTTTATTCTGTATTATTTTTCTTTCATCTCTCTGTTTCAGCCAGAATAGTTTCTAATGACTTCTAGTTTACTAGTCTCATGCTGTGTCCAAGCTGATCTTTAACCATATATTTAGTGATTATTTCTGTTATTGGTTTGAACCAATTCCAAGATATATATTAATAGATCTCCTGGTGTCTCAACTGAGAGGCTAGGGTTTCCAGCAGGATCAGACTATTCTTTCTCTATTATACATAGTTCTTTCTCCATTGAATGACATACATTTGCACTTTTATGAAAGTGAAAAGCCCACACATGTGTTAGTCTATTTCTGACTTTGATTCTTTCCCATTTTCTATCCCTTTATTGATATCACACTGCTTGATTACTGAAGTTTTATAATAAGTTTTGGAATTAGGTTGGGTAGTCTTCCATCTTTGTTATTTTTCAATATTTTTGGAGAATATAGATTATACCTTTTCATTGTGCCTTCCATGTGTATTAATATATCCTTCATAATTTCTATCTCATTGTCTATCTGAATGCTCTTTACTCTGAATCCATGTTAATTTGGACTTTATTTGTAGACATTCTATGAGACCTAAAGTGTGTTTCTACAGGGAGACTGGGTTTTTGCTTCTTCCAAGTACTTCACAAGATAACAATCTATAACTACTTTAATTTAACTCTTGGCCAGCATTTGCTGTACCATACAGGGAGTGTATATTTAAACCCTCAAGATTTGTGAGGTAGGAAATTTTGCTGAGTTCACAAAGAAGTGATTTGTCTCCTACTTGGATCTGAGATCAACATCAGACAAGTTTCTTTGAAATAGCCAGCTGGTGAAATTTACACACACACACACACACACACACACACACACACTCACACACACTCACACACACACACATACATACTCTGTACTAAAGGCATATTTCTGCAAAATCCTATATGTTTGCTATGCTTTCATTTCAACACCTACCTCACATGATATCACAAAAGCCCCAGGCCACCCACAGCTTTAAGATCACAGCAATCCCTTTTATTTCAACTCCTTATAAACTGGCTGTTGAGAATTTTAAAAAAAATTTAATTCAAATTTAGCTATGAATTCAAAAGTGTGTTTAGTATTAATTTATTATTTCTAGATTTCTTTTAAAGAGGGATTTTTAATGCTACATAGCATCCCTGTCCTATTGCTCAGGACGAATTACTTGATTACAGGGGATTTGCCTGATGGATAAGAAAGTGGAGAAACAATCCTCCTGAAGAGATCAGAGAAAACAAAAAGAGGAGGGTATAAATGGTATGAAGGAGATTCCAGATGACATGATAATTTCTAAATTTGTTGAGTCCCTCCCTATAGTTCAGATTTGTTATTGACGGCTCTATGTCCATATAATGCTCCTTGTTCTTAATGTAGGCAAGTGGACTTATGCTTTCAAAGAACATTGCTAGTACCAGTTCTGAGCAGTCTTTGCTTGGCTCCCAGATCCCAGCTCCAGATACTAGCTACAGCATTACTGATTTTGGTTTTACTCGTTTTTCTGGCTTGCCTCTGTCTTCCCTAGGACAAATTAAGTCTGGAGAAATCTGGAACATTAGAAACTTAGTTTACCTTCTCATTTGCAGGAATCTGTTACTCCACACAGTCCTTCATTTTCCCTCACTGATGGCTAAAATTGGACTCTGAACCACCTGTAAAATATCAGACTGAGACATCCTTCTCTCCGTCCACACTTATTTTTCTTTCAGATTTCTTACCCAATTACTTGCACTACAGCTGTTTTCCTTTTCTTCTTTTACTTTCTCCCCATCTCCTTCTTTTACTCTTCCTCCTCCTCTCTTCCCTCCGCCTCTTCCTCCTCTCCATAACCCTCTTCTGCACCTTCTCTTTCTTTTCCTTCTCCTTCTCCTCCTCCTCCGCCTTCTTCATCTTCTTTGTTCTCTTGTAAGTAGTGGAGTCTCCACTCCTTTGACTCCTCCACTTGCTCTCTATCGAATATAACTCTGTCTTTACTTTGTTCCCTTAGGTTAAAAGAACCATCATTTTAAACCCCATCTGGCCAAACACATCTCATTGCAAACAGTGACAGCTTTACTTCTTCTTTTCCAATTTGAATTCCTTTTGTTTTTCTTCTCTGATTACTGTGGCTAAAACTTCCAAAACTATGGTGAATAGTAGTGGTGAGAGTGGGCAACCTTGTCTTGTTGCTGATCTTAGAAGAAATGGTTTCAGTTTTTCATCATTGAGAACGATGTTGGCTGTGGGTTTGTCATATATGGTCTTTATTATGTTGAGGTAAGCTCTCTATTTGTCTACTTTCTGGTGGGTTTTTATCATAAATGGGTGTTGAATTTTGTCAAAAGCTTTTTCTGCATCTATTGAAATGATCATATGGTTTTTATCCTATTCGTTAATATGGTGTATCACATTGATTGATTTACGTATATTGAAGAATTCTTGCAGCCCTGGGATAAATCCCACTTGATCATGGTGTATGATCTTTTTAATGTGCTGTTGGATTCTGTTTGCTAGTATTTTGTTCAGGATTTTTGCATCTATGCTCATCAGTGTTATTGGCCTGTAGTTTTCTTTCTTTGTGACATATTTGTCTGGTTTTGGTATCAGGTTGATGGTGGTCTCATAGAATAAGTTTGGGAGTGTTCCTCCCTCTGCTATATTTTGGAAGAGTTTGAGAAGGACAGTGTTAGCTCTTCTCTAAATGTTTGACAGAATTCATCTGTGAAGCCATCTGGTCTTGGGCTTTTGTTTGTTGGAAGATTTTTAATCACAGTCTCAATTTCATTACTTGTGATTGGTCTGTTTATATTTTCTATTTCTTCCTGGTTCAGTCTCGGAAGGTTGTGCTTTTCCAAGTATTTGTCCATTTCTTCCAGGTTGCCCATTTTATTGGCATATAGTTGCTTGTAGTAATCCCTCATGATCCTTTGTATTTCTGCAGCGTCACTTGTTACTTCTCCTTTTTCATTTCTAATTCTATTAATTTGAGTCTTCTCCCTTTTCTCCTTGATGAGTCTTGCTAATGGTTTATCAATTTTGTTTATCTTCTCAGAGAACGAGCTTTTAGCTTTATTGATCTTTGCTATTGTTTCCTTCATTTTTTTTCATTTATTTCTGATCTGATCTTTATGATTTCTTTCCTTCTACTAACTTTGCGGGTTTTTTGTTCTTCTTTCTCTAATTGCTTTAGGGTAAGGTTAGGTTGTTTATTTGATTTATTTCTTGTTTCTTGAGATAGGATTGTATTGCTATAAACTTCCCTCTTAGAACTGCTTTTGCTGCATCCCATAGGTTTTGGGTCATCGTGTTTTTTGCTACAACCCTTTCTAAGCACTTCTCTGGATGCTGCTTTTCTCAGAATTAAGGACTTTTTAAGTTAAATCTAAGTGCTCCTTCATTCAGATTACAATCATGAAGTGTAGAAATTTTTTTAAACTTTGGCTTATGAAAAACTCCTTTCCTAAATTTTCAGGGTCGCTTGAAGTGTCTGACAAGTGTATCACCTGGGCCATTTCCCTCATGGTCTTCGAGTTGCATATATTATGGGTGCATGGCTGGGATTCTCTGGGTGATAGTAAAGGAAATTGCCTTTGAGTCCTATGCTGAGTGTTCATTGCCTTTGTTACTGAAAAGAGAATATAATTTGCTTAGGAAATCAAAAACAAGCAAAAGAAAAAAATCAAGGATGCAGTAGACTAATATAGAAATTTTAAGTCAAGAGGATTTTGGAAGAGGTTTGTTTTATAGATATTTAGTTCTTTGACATTTCACCATTTGTTTGGATGGGTTACAGCCAATTGATGCCACTTGGTTAACATTTCTCCTTAATATCACTTGGTTATTATTGACACATTTATCACCATCTAAATTATAAGAGAAGATCTATCACTTGGTATTACTGACACATTTATCACCATCTAAATTATGAGAGAAGATCTTAACATAAACAGCAGTATACCCACTGTAGAACAGCTTTGATACAATAATGATATTCCTTGTCTTTACAAATTAGTGCTTATCTCATCCATATCATTGTAGACTATGGACCTTAAGCTCTCTTCTACTTACAGAAAATATGTTTTGTCAATCTGATCTCACATAAGTTATGATGCTTTACAGAATAAATTAATTTATTTGGTTACCAGTTTCAAGTGACAGGTTAAATTAAGAATGTTTATTCTTGTATATCATATTTGCCACTGTCTGTCTTCTTTCAGACTAATTTTCCCTGTAAAATCTTATCAAAAAGGAGGAAATTTATCCAGACATTGCATAAGGCTATTACAGAGATGAGGAATATTTTTGTGTTCTTTGCTTTACTAAATTTATGACTGAAAACATTTAACAAATTTAGTATGATTATATAATTACAGATTGCCAGAGAATCATAATAGAAAAGTAGACAAGATGTCTTCTAATAACTCCTGATACAATTCAGATAAAAATATAAATTCATAAAAGGAATTAGATCAATTTTAAACATATTAACCTATAGAATAAAATAGTGGTGATCCAGCTTTTATGCAATTTTGTTTCTAAATTAATTTTCCATCTCATCTACTAAAGAAATGACACATGAAAATGGTTCTAATTTCCGTGTGACCATCTTAAGCAGAGAATGCACAGTCAGAGCTGGCTTCACCGATAATATTGTTCCAAGGTTAACTTTATCTGCATCCCAGGAAGATGAAAGAAAAAATGTAGCGTTTATGAGTCTCACTTTGTCTTGAATAAATGAGCACTTAATCCAGTAAACTAGAATTGAGTATTTTAGTATTCTTTGCCTTGTTCTCTTCTATACCCTCAGCCCAGAAGTGATGCTTGCTATAAACACCTCTACAAACTACATCAATTGTGACCTTCTTTGAATTTGAATTAAGACTACAGCATTATCTTGCTTTTGTTTTTCCTTCCGGAAAATTTTGCCAAAATGTTTTCTAATTTCCCTTGTATTCCAAGATAAAATTTATTGCTCATCTACCTATTTACCAGCAAGAATAATAAACCTGAGGTAACACTAAAATTGAGTTATTTCATTACTTGCAATTCTACATACTAGCAACATTTGATAAATTATTGTGAATTCCTAAAGTTGATACTTTTGTATACTTTAATTTTGTAGCATATTAATTTTTCACTCCCTTAAAATGTCTTACTGTCAAGATACAATATTGTACTGTTCATCTGTAAAATGTGAACCTATATAAACAATAAAATATCTTGAATAAAAAAGCAGTTTTTATCACTTCTTGAAACTTAAACCACACAAGTTGCCAGTTAGAATTTGCTTGTTTTACAAAAGGAGGTGCATAAAAAAATGTATCCAGTTAACCTAACTTACTTTGTCGTAAATTATGTTTAATATCTTAAAATATATATATATCAATTTTTAAAGAATTCCACCAAAAATTTATGTTTTCAAAGTATTTTTTTTCCAGGAGATTATCTGTACTGTTTCTTTTTCTAGGCTGTGTCATACAGGAAAGTAGACACTAATACTTTATAAAAGGAAAAAAATTCACTAATTAAGCTCCAATCCACAGGGACACTGAAGAAAATTGATTGGGAAAAATGAAAAAGAACTGGAGTCTTACAAATAGAAAAACACACTGGAAACTTATGAACAGGGAATAAAGCATTCAAATACCTTTAAAGTTTCCCTGGAATGCTATAGTATGCAAAGTTAGTTGCATTCTGCCAAAAATTCTCAACAAGTTCACATGGACTGAATTAAATACCTCTAAACTTTGTCCAAATACAATGATTTACTTACAACTCCTTGTATGTAAACAATGTGAATTTTGTTATCAGGAAATACCCACTGAGAATACCTCTGAGCAACATAGTATGCTACTTTTCAAAGAAAGCAAGGATACTTAGACACTGGCTAATTCATTTTCAATTTGCTAATTCCTACCTGTCTAAAATGACTTTCCAGAAAACTTTAGGGAACCAGAAGAGTGCACGTGTAACAAGGATTTATAAATGCCCAGGCCTGTCTGGTAAGGGATTCTTCGAAGGAGTAGGCTGAATGAAGTTGTTGAGTAGCTCTGGGGCAGAGTATAACTTCAGTCAGTATGATATTATCAAAGCGAGACCTTAACTAAATAGCAATAAAAATACTCCCTCTCTGCACATTATCCTTTTCCTTTAATCTTCATTTCCTTGCCTTGCCACCTGTGTGGTAAAGTCATGACTTCTGTGCTTGCTTGGATCTGCTTAGCCTATTTTACCGATATAGATTGCTTAGGTCTGCCCACAGAAAAGGCTGAATGGTCCTCTCTGTGATCTAGCCAGGTAAACAAGAGGCTTCAATAGCTTCTGAAACATTTTATATATATATATACACACACACACACACACACACACACACATATATATTTATTTATTTATTTATTTTTTCCCTGAATGATGAGGACAGGGTGTGGAATGAGTAAACAAGGTCAAGGATTCTAGGTCCTAACCAAATACCACTCTTTCAAAAATAGCTTACAGGAACTCAGGCACTCTCATAGTTGGCTTGGGCTGCCATAACAAAATACACCAGATTGTGTGGCTTAAACAGCAGAAATTTATTTCCTCACAGTTCTGGAGGCTAAAAATCTGATATCAGTGTGCCAGCATGATTGGTTTCTGGTGAGACCCCTTTTTCTGGCTTGTAGATGACCAGCTTCCAGATGCATGCTCACAGGGCCTTTCCTTGGTGCGGGGAGGGGAAGGGAGAGGGTGAAGGAGAGAGGGAGAGTGAGAGAGGGCTCTTAGGTGTCTGTTATAAGGGCACAAGTCCTATTATATCAGAGTCCTACCCTTATGATATCATTTAACCTTACGTACTCTTAGATGACGCATCTCCAAGTACAGCCACACTGGGGGTTAGGGCTTTAGTATATGAATTTGCTGGGGGAGCACAAACATACAGTCCATTATAGGTATTGTTTTCATTTATGCCAGAAGGAGAAAGTGAACTGTATAAAATACCTTTTAAAATCCTACCATTCCTTAAGAGATGAAGCAGAAATACATCTAGAAGTAGTGCAAGAGTACACATTTCCAGCCTACTTTCTGTTGAATAAAGATGAGAAAGGGCTGAAGGGAGAGAAAAGGGACAAATGGAAAAAAAGAAAGTCACACCCAATTAATTAGAATATTGTCTTTAAAATTAAATATACACTGAAAAGCAAAATAAAATCAGAACTGAAAGTTTATAAGTGATTTAATTGTTCTGTCTTATATGAGCAAGTCTTAATGAAGGAATTTTTTCCAACTACTTCCAATTTTCTTCCAGATTGAACTGCAAATCGCTACTTCTACTTTTCCCAGGCTGCACAAAGTTTGGATTTCTGTCAGAGCTGCCATGAAAAGCCAAAACCTGAACATATCAAATCTGTCAGTTCACTGTGGCCACAGTATGAGGAATTAGTCCAAATGAAGAATGACTTCACGAAGAAGATGACACAGATGGATGAGGAGACAGCTCATGAGTACTGACCTTGAAAGGAAGCTTCATGCTGAGTTGTGTATAAAGTAGGACTTTTAAAAGTCAAGTATGGAATAGGATATAAAATGTAAGAGTGCAGAAGGTTCTTGACATTTACTGACAGAAGACTGCATGTAATCTCAATGGTAATAATTTGTCATTGATGGGATTTCAGGAAGAAAAATAATTGGGCCCAAACAGTGAGCATAGAAAATAACTGTGAATAAAGCTAAGGGCAAACTTTAGACAGAAATGACCTAACAAGGGGAATTTTGAGAGCTAATTATGTGAAGGTAAGGGAATTATGAGTGCTTTACTGGTGATAAGAAAGGAAAGGACAAAATTAAGATATGTGAAATGAAAACAATAGGATTTAGAAAATAACACGTGGTTTAAACTGAAGTTAGTAAAATGGTAAGCGAATGACAATATTGATGATAAGGACAAAATTAGGCAATGAAGAGGTTTCAGGAAGAAAGATCAGTTGATACATGCATTGTTTTCCACTGAATTTTGGGTACTAGAGGAAAGGTTTAGAAAACACATATACCAGCAAAGAAAAAAAGTTTTCTTTGGGAGTTATTAGCATAAAAATCCTGTGACATATTAGTATTGTTAACATAGATTTGTTTTTATTAATTTAGAAATCAATTTTATTTGTCTTACTGCAGACATGTCATTTCAGTTTATCTTAAATAGAATTATTTTAATGGTTTTATGCATTTAAGAATCTACTGTAATTTCTACCTGACAGAACCTACTAATATAAACTATTGGTCAATAGAAATCAGACTATTTCAATAGAAATTAAGACGGAAGTTGCTTTTCACATATAATCTGCAATATTCCCCAAACTTTAGTTTTATAGTAGAAACTTACTTTAAGATATTAATATGGAGTTAGAGTATTAGAATGTGAAGGTTGTTGCAATAAAAATCCCTCTCCCTTCTTTAAAAGAGTAAATCAATTCTGTGTGCTAAGGCTTTCCTCTGTGCTTCTTTGCTCACAGTCGTTTTATAAGAATTCGTCTTCCTACTAGGTGGTAGATTTCCTTGCTCCCTAATGCTTACTCAGAGCAATGTTCAAGCTGTCCTGGGATACTTCTCTTAAGTAAAACACTGGTATGTAACTATGTCAATGGTGTTCCAATTTGAACTTAAGGTGCATTCACTGCTGGAATTTAAATTTATCTAAGATGTGTCTAGAGAGCTTGTAGGACAGATTAATGCAAATCGAGGAGCCTCCTGAATGGGTGACTTATTCTAAAGGAGCCTGGCAGATAATGTCAGTCCAATAAGAAGACTGGCATCATATCAAGGAAGGCAGAATCTCTTGCTATTTCTCTTGCCCCACCCACTCCTCTGTCTTATTTGTCCTAGGCAACTACCAATCTACTTCCTCTAACAATAGATTAGTCTTTTGTAGTTTGTATAAATGCATGCTCTGCTTCTGGCTTCTTTCAGTTAGTATAATGTATTCTGTATCATTCTTTTTTATTGCTGAATATTGTTTCTCTCTTTTACTCAGTGTAGAGAGATTCTTTTCTTTTGTTACTATTATGAATAAGCTGGATATGAATATTTGTGTACAGGTCTTTTAGATACCTATTTTATTTTTGGATAAATACTTAGGAATGGAGCTGCTGGGTCATATGGTCCATAGCCATTGTCACACCCTCCTTTATTGTGCCTTGGCTCCCTATCTCTAGGTTGCTCAAACTTCCAGAAGAAAATTACCAAATGAAAAGGGAAGCATACAAACTCCAACACTGGGGGCAAGTTGGAGAAGAGAGACTCTTGTGAAAATACAGAAGCAGTGAAATGTCTTCCCACATGATAAGATAATTTAGACATTTGATAAGAAAATCTATAAATGTGTACCTCTGATGCCTTTCACTCATAAGTTTCATGTATTATCTGTACTAATTCAATTAGAAAAGGAATCAAGAACAAAGGCAGCATATTGAACTATATAATACATGCTAAGCGCATTAAGAAACACTTTTAAATTATTTTAAATAGCTTAAACACATACTATACTTTTATGATGTTCATGCAATTATAGCATTTGATTTTTCAATCCCATTTAATGAAAACCAGAAAATGAAAATTTCTAGTCAAATAATAATTATTATCTTTTCGAGTTAAGTGAAATAGAAAAAGGGATTGGAGCTGACTACCAGATAAAACAGGACATCTTTCATATCTTGTCTCCAGGATATTTCTCCACATTTCTATTCTCCTAAGTAATGCAAAGGTAGATATGGTTTTACACTGCATATGTTTATTACTTTTTTTCCACCTCAAGGACCATGCTGAGACTTACTCATATTAGAGCTCTAAATTTGTAAGGAATGCAGGTAACCAGTAATAAGGTACTTGCAAAGTTTACCTGGCTCAGCCATGGCTCATCAAGGTCTATTTGAAATAAAAGAATGTGAATTCTGCTGTTTGACTTTGCAGTACAAATAGAGACAGCACTTTCAAAAGAGTTTCAGGCAAACTCATAAATAAGATATTGCCCATTGGGGCTTCCCTGGTGGCGCAGTGGTTAAGAGTCCGCCTGCCGCTGCAGGGGACACGGGTTCGTGCCCCGGTCTGGGAAGATCCCACATGCCGCGGAACAGCTGGGCCCGTGAGCCATGGCCTGCGTGTCCAGAGCCTGTGCTCCGCAAGGGGAGAGGCCACAGCAGTGAGAGGCCCGCGTACCGCAAAAAAAAAAAAAAAAAAAAACTTTAAAAAAGATATTGTCTATTAAAGAACACCACTAAATAACAATTCCATTTATTGGATGCCTGCTCGCTCTGTGCCAAAAATGGAACGTACATGTATTATCCCACAGAATTATCAGAAGACAACATAACAGGATAAGTACTATTTACAGAGAAGGAAACAAGTTTAGAGCAGTTAAGTAATCACTCATGGTCACATTGCTTCTTAGTGTGGGGGTTTAAATTGAGTTTCCTTGAACTCAAGCTTGTGTACTTAATGAAATACTTGTCTCTATTCATAATGGAAAACGGAAGTTTAGAAATCTAATAAGCTAAATATTGGGAAGCACTAGCGAAAAAGACACAATTCTTATCTTTGCAATCTATTTGAAGGAACAATTGTTACATGTATAAACATCTATTACCTATAGGAAGAAAGAATGCATTTATACAAAAAACAAAACGAGAATAACAAGTACATGTTGATATAATTAGGGTTGCTGTTCATAACAGAAAACATACCAAATCAAGTACTCAGGGATAGAATTAAGAAGCACCTCCCAAAGCAGGATAGTTCAAGATAAAGAAAACAGTTTATAAATATTATACATCAAAATTAAAATATCTTCAATAGTAATATATTATTAAATTAAGCCATTTATAACTATTTTCAAAGTATAATAAAAAGATATATCCTTAACCTAGTAAAGATTATTACTCTAGTAACTTCAGTAAATATATTCTTTGCCTTTAGAGCTGGAGGTTCAGACATTAAAACGTAATTTGAATGAGACGAATTCTATAGTGAAGAAATTCAGGGAAACATGCATAGATAGCATAATTCAGTCTGATCTGATCAGGAAAGATGTTTGAAGCTAAAGGATGGATAAGAATAAGCTATGTGAATAGGGGAGAAATGAGCCCTCTATGCAAAGGGACCAACACTTCCAAAGGACCTGAGAGAGACAAGCGTATGGCATATTCAGGAAACCAAAAAGTCCAGTGGGTTTTGTTTTGTTTTGTTTTGCTGTTTTGGGTTTTGGAATAAAAGTAACAGGAATGAAGGGTGACAGAATAATTTTGAAGAAGAATTAAGACCTTCCCTGGTGGTACAGTGGTTGAGAGTCCACTATAAGACAGAGAAGGGTCACTTGAAGACTTTATTCAGGAATATTTTCATTCATTCTTTCTTTCTCCCAGTTACTTTATTATTCAGTCCCTACTAAGGAACAGACTATACTACATATTGGGATACATATTGGGATACATATTGGGATATGGCAGGGAACATAACAAAGCTCTTGTCCTAGTAAGCTTACGTTCTTGTAAAGGATGATAGTCAACAAACAAAATTGCAAACTAATACATAAAATATGAAGAAGTCATACGTATTATTAAAACGAATGAAAAAGTAAAGAGATAGAATACCACTCAACTTAAGTGTCCATAAGAATCATCTGGCAAGAGTATTAAAATGCAGTATTAAAATGCAGCAGTTCTAGAGTGAGGGCTGTGATTTCCATTTCTAATAGCCTCCCAGGGGATGCTGATGTTGCTGGACTGCTCACCACATTTTGACTAATGGGGAACAAAGGGTAAGGAGTTGTCTGTTCAGGGAAGAACTCTTCTGTGGATTACATTTAAATACATTCATAAATAGAGACCTAACAACGGAGCCTCCAAAAATACATGAAGAGAAAAATAGACAGTTCTACAATAATACTGGAGACATCAACACACTATTTTTAATAATGGATAGAACAACCAGACAAAAAATCAATTAAAAAAACTGAGGGTTTGAGCAACACTATATGCCAATTGGAGCTAAGATATATATTGAGAGCATTCCTCCTGCACAATACACATTCTTCTCAAGAGCACATGGAACATTCTATAGGTAGACCATATTTCAGGCATAGAAAAGCAGTAATATGTTTTAAAAAATTGAAATCATATAAAGAATCTCTTCTGACCACAATGGAATTAAGCTAGAAATGAATTACAAAGAGAAAACAGGAAATGTGTAGAAATTACACAACATCCTTAAAACAATGAATGAGTCAAGGAAGAAATCACAAGGGAAAATTTAAAAGACCTTGATGTATGAAACAAAACATACCAAAATTTGTGGGATGCAGTGAAAGCAGTGTTCAGAGGGAAATTTATAGCTGTAAAAGCCTACATTAAAAAAGAAGAAAGATCTCAAATGGATAAACTCATTGTACATCTTAAAGAACTAACTTATGAAGAGGAAATTAAACATAGCAGAAGGAAGAAAATAATAAAGGTTAGAACAGAGATAAATCAAATAGAGAATAGAAAATTAGGCATTCACTTCTATCAGTATCAAAAATAATGAAATTTCATTAAAAACTCCAGGATAAAAGGCCTCTATATGAGGCAAAAAAAAAAATAATGGCATGATTTTCAGCTAATTGTGGAATTCAAGTAAAGGTCATTCATTTAACCTGCATCACTGTTGTCCAAGTGGAACAGATAACTTGGAACAGATACTGTGACATTAAATTATGAAGAAGGAAACATAATTGTGAAACACTAATTGTCTCTGCAATAAAGAATTATTGTAATATAAATGTAAATTAATTTTCAGTGTTTAGAATGAATCCATAGACAGAAGTGAAAGACACCATTATTTAAGAAAAGCCCGACAGAGAGAGAATGTAAATTGGACAAGCTTGACAATATAAAAGTAAAAGTACCATTCTTAGAAGTAGGTAGCAGAGGTGGAGAAAGAGAGGCTAGGAAAGAGTAGATAAACTACCAGACTTGTATCATAATGGAGAGGCAAGAAAGCTGTATGTAACTGAAGGAAAAAGATATTGAGCATATTAATGTATAAGTATAAGCAGTGGAAAAACAAAATAAATATACAATATAGCTCAACATAGATGAAATGAAGGAAGTGGTTGGGGGTGATAATGTCTAAATAAGATTATACTTCTATTTTTTATATCAGGGATTTATTTAAAGTCAAAAATAATAGTGAAACCATAGTATTTAGGATGATAAACCCAAGCACAAATTTAAAGAAAAGCAAAAATGCTTAGTAGGAATAGTTTCTAGACAGAAATTCTATGGCTGGAGATATGTGGAGCAAGGAATGACTGATTTTTATTATTAATTCTTTAGTACTACTGAATTTCTCAAAAAATAAATTGATTTATAAAATTAATAAAAGAGAAAAATAATGTTTCAATAAGTAAAGGAAGAATGTTATCTCAAGAGAGTGTCCAGATTATTATTTAAAGTCTCCTGAAATAACAGGTTGTCAGTAACTTCTCAATGTAGGGAGCAGGTAACCAGACAACGCTCTGAAAAGGAAGAACTATGTTATGTCAAAGGCTTGTAAGACTTATGACTGTAATCAGGAAGTTCAATAATTTCCCTTCCTCCCAGGGCAGACAATCAATCAGCCAGTGAACCAGTTGTCCTGGAGAAACCATCTCTCACTGGCATTCCATATTGTTTTTGAAGTCATAATCAATGCAGTACTTTATGAAATGAAACTAAGAAGAGCAACTATTAAAATGAAAGAGTCCATAAAGTCATTTTTCTCAGATGGCATGATACATACCTGAAAAAGTGAAAGGAATTAGAATTGATAAATTAGTTTAATAGTCAAAACCAGTACAAATATACCAAATTCAATAGTGCTCATTCATATCAGCCATATCTAGTTAATATACATAATGAAGAAAAGCATCTGACATTGTAAGTATATGAATTATATAGAAAACAAACTACATGTCAAACTTTTTGAAACAGTTGCCTATATGAGCTTTCCCAACTTTTGTATTTGTTTCCTCCATCATCCGCTGACATTGAATTCCTCTTCAGTTTCAAAATCCAAGTGTACATTTCTCATGGATTATTTTGCTTAGCCTCTTAGCTAACCATATCTCTTTTTTGAAGATGTTTTTATTTTTATTGCTATTATACTACATCTTCCACAATTTCTTCCTGCTTCTCTGTCTGATCTTTCTCCATGTATTTGCTTTCTCTCTTTCATCTACTCTGTTTTAAATATTAAACTTATTAAGCTTCTGTTCTTCGCCCCTTTTTCTTATCACTCTACAAACTCATCTCATGTCTTTCTATAGCATAAGTTTCTACCTTCATCTAGATGACTACCAAAATATCAATGCCAGCCTACATCCTTCTCCTAAAGTTTAGGACAACTTCACTTGGGTCTTTCTTACATATTCCAAATGTTGGATATTTCTCACATAATTCAAATGCCCTGATTCACACCTGGAATTTATAATCCCCCCAACTTCATGTATCAGTGAGTGACTCCAGCATTAATCCACCTATGCAAGTCAGGATTCTGAATGTGATGTTGATTCATCCTTCTTTTTCCCTCATTCATCTAATCTGTGAACTGTTCTTCCTAAATGTACCTAGAATTTATCAGTTCTTACCTTCACTTCTATTATTTTATTTACATTACCATTACCTTTCACATGGATTAGTGCCCTGGGCTCCATATTGTTCTCCTCTCTCCTCTTTAACGCTTTTCCACAAGCAACAAGGGCCACCATTTAATATGTTAATCCTACCATGTTACTCTCCTACTTAAAACATATCAATGGTTCATCATCTCTCCTTAGAATAAAGTCTAAACAAAGTAGCTGCTAAGACTGTCTGGTCATTGTTTTTTCACTTTAGCATTATTTACCTCTCAACTTATCCCATATAGTTAGCAGTTCAGCCACACTGAGTTTCTTTCAATCCCTTGAAACTGCCATATAATTTTTCTCCTGGGTTTAAGCATGCTGTTTCCTATGTTTAGAATACACTTCCCTATATACATGGGAATAATTTGACAATTATTCCTATTCATTCTTTAGGTCTCAGTTTAAATCATCACTGATTATGTAAAACTGCATCTGATTTTCTATGTATTTCTGCAGCATACCCCACTTTCCTTATCTCCTTTATTATCATATCTCCCATTAAATTGTAAATTTGTACATGGTAAGAGCTATGTCTATTTTGTTCATTCTTGTCTGCCTCGAGCCACATCAAACTTGGCACATATTAAGCACTCAACCTTGATTTCTACTTTACAGAAACATAGTTCTCTCAATTTCTCCGGGCCTTACCTATAAAAATTCACATCTGCAGTAACCCTCTGTCATTTTCTTCATTCTCAAAAAACAGACTGTCCTGTTTGCTTTGCAGTCTACGTCAACCATGTGGCTTCTTGTTTTGATATGCTTCTGACTAAACACTGGTTATTCACTTTGTCATGTATTTCAACTTTTTTTTCTTTCTAGCAGATTCTATACCTCAGAATATAAACTGTTTAAGTTCTCTCGATTACAAAAAATATCTGCCCTTGAGCCTATATTTTTGTTGAGGTACTGCCCTCTCTTTTCCTTCACCATCAAGACCTCCAACAAAGTTTCTAAATTGCTTGCTAAAAAGGAATAAATTTACTAAAACAAGCTTCAACCCTTGTCTCCACTGATTAGAAACCATTTGATGGCTTTGTGTTACCTTCAAGAAAATCAAATCGTTTACAGTAAAACGCAAAAATACATCTTACTTTTGCCTCATTATAACCATCTTACACCCTTGATTCCTTAAATAATCCAGAATTCCGAGTGAGTCACTTGAACCAAAATTTATTCCTAGTGTATGCTGCGCAAAGCCAATATGGCAGCAGCTTTTGAGAAAAGAAAAAGTATTATTGCCAGGAGGCAATAATATAGCTTGCTGGCAATATTATTATACAATATATACAAAAAGCATTACTATTGAAAGGAGGCAGGGCTCAAATCTGTCTCCCCAATCTGGGGTTTAGTCAAACTTTTATGAGTTAGAGGAGGAGGGTTGGTATATGCAGAAGCAGTGGTGGGGCAGGTTTCTATTGGAGGGTTTGGAACTAGACCATTTATGGTAAGCTATGGTAAAGGGGCCTCAGCACCAGATCTTCCTGGATAATGGACCCTTCCTTTCTGAAAGGGTTCTGCATTCATGTCCCTGTCCTTTGGTTCTGTGGGTAGGGGCGAAACAGGTGTTGTTTGAGGTTAAAATTTTCTCCTCTGTGTATGCTTTAGCTGCACGACCTGCTGTTTTGTTCTGCTGTCTCTGAAAAACAATTCACTATCTTTTTAGAAACAGGATAGGGTCAGTGTGGAGCTCGTTCTGTGGTACACGAGTAGCTTTACTGTTTCCTCCTCCTACATAGCCTGTGCCTTGGGTTGAAGAGTGTCCCCAAAAAACTCATGAACCTGAAAATGTGACCTTATGCAGATACAGGGTCTTGGCAGATATAATCAATTTAAGGTGAGGTCATACTTGATTAGGATAAACCCTAATCCAAGACTGATACCCTCATAAGAAGGGGGAAATTGGAACACAGAGACATAAACAGGAGAAACACAATGTGAAGACACAGAGGAGAACGCCATGTGAAGATGGAAGCAGAGTTTGGAGTGATGCCTCTACAAGTCAAGAAATGCCAAGGATTGCAGGCAACTAACCAAACAATAGAAAGGATCCAAGGAAGGATCCTCCCCTAGAACCTTCAGAGAGACTACAGCCCTGCTGACACCTTGATTTCAGACTTTTAGCTTCCAAAACTGAGACAAATTTGTGTCGTTCTAAAGCTGCCTGGCTTGTGGTGATTTGTATGGTAGCCCTGGAAAATTAATATACCCCAGAATTCAGGCCACTATATCTTGATAGTTGCTGGTTAAACACAACTCAAATCTCACTGGATAATCATTTATAAATTTCAGGGTTTTTAAAAGTATATTGGGTCTGGTTTTGCCATTTTCTTCATAAATCAGAAGGTCTTCTTTATTGTGATGTTATCTAAATCACAGGATAATAAAAAACTACATTTGGGATTGTGCACAGTCAACCAAAGTTTAGCAACTGTAATTAAAGGAATTGAGAATAATTGAGGTAACCAATTGAGATACATTCTCTCTGTGTAAATAAGGTTTCTGGTGCAGGATTTTTATCTTGAGACAGTTTCTTGGAAACCATAGAAAATGGTGCCTTGAAACAAAAATATTAATCTCAATTGATTCTGGTGCTCTTTCAGTCACTTTTGGCAAGAACCCTGCCACGTTTAGAGGCATTAACAAGGAGATGGCTAGGTAGTGTGTTAAAAAGTCTCCTCAGTCAAGGGAGCCCATATTTGTCAAATCAGGGCTAACATTTGTTTCAGTTGCTACAGAACCTTAGAAATCAGCTGATACTCATAAATTTATTTCACTTACATGGTCTATTGGGAGGGCCAATGGATCCGTTTAGCTTTAAGGTCACGACTTTCTAATTTCTTTGCTTGTAGATATTCCTACACCTGTCACTTTTGAATAAAAGCATGTACATTTTTACATGCACACACACATACAAACACATTTTATCTCATAATTCAAAGAGAACCACCCAGCCAACTATTTCACTGTATCTATATCTGCCAACATTGTGAGTTACTTTAATTTGCATTCAAAAGAGAAGACAGAAAATTCCCAGTGAAATAAAAATGCTTAGTTTTGCTGGTTCAATATAGCAGAACAATGAGTTAAACACTGCCTTTTCTTAAAACAGTATTTGTACTTCTGAAGGTTAGTGGAATTTGTGGGGAAAAAACATCTCTCAGTGATATTTTGGTTTGGAGACTTAAAGCTAAAAATCAAGAAAACTTGGTGAGAACTGGGAGACTTCCTGGCAGATTAAAAAGGTCACCATTCATGCTTCATCTTCTTCTACACACACAGAGACCTCTGGAGTGCACTTTAGGAAAATCCTGTCAGAAGAAACAGCACCAGAAGCAACACTTAATCAGAGCTGTAACTGTAATCATAATAATTGTTCTACTAAAACTAATGAAAATTTATATTGGAATTCATCCTTGAAACATTCATGTAAAGTACCTATTCCTTCTGTGCTGTTAGTCATTAGTCTCTGAAAAAGTACTGGGGGAGTAAATGTCAACTTAACTCCTTTTTCATTCGATGTATCTGCTAACTTAACAGAGGAAAAAAAAAAAATCCAGACAGAGCAATTACATAGATGGGCAAATGAGAGAGAAAACAAGTCTGTCTGATGAAGAGATATTTCAGGGAATATGTTATTCTAATGCAAATGCTACATTTTCTTGATGATTTTGTTTAAGGAGGAAACTGCCTCTTTGCCGTTGCCACTGGAAGGCTAAATATTGTCGGTGTGCTGGACATCTTGAGCTACCAAGTTCATTTCCACTTTGAAGCTGACTCCTCCAGGGAATAGGTAATAAATCTGACACTTTACCTGGATCCCTGAAGAAGACCACTGTCTTCTTCAGCTGGTGCACAGTGTATATTAATCCAGGCATGTCTATGAGAAGATGATGACCTTAAAGCAGCCAATGTCTTTAAAATAACAGACAGATAGCAAAAACAAGACTGACAACACCAAGATGAGGAATAAAAAAATCAAGGGTAAACAAAATTATTTTAGTCTGGTTCACAGTGAGATGTACTTTGTCATTGAGCTTTGGAGCTTTGGTTTCAAAGAACTCTAAAAGAGATAAAGTTGGCAAGATAATTTATAGGTTGTGCCTAGCACATTTCATGGCATTTTGAAAATTTAACATGTTGTTCATATCAGGAACTTCTGAAATTATCATTAGCAGCTATGGGACGCTTGACACTGATTCCATCACCTGTATTTCTCCCTTTCCAAAGACAGAGCAGGCTTCTCCTCACATCAAAGTTTATTTGCCTGTTCTCTCTTCTTTCCAGACTTAAATAGTTACTGACTAAGAAGGTGGAGAGATTTTTCCTTTCCCAAGGAAAATTCAGTCAGTGAAGTGGCCTGAATTTCTCATGAGAAGAATAACTAAATAAATGTTGTAAACTCACAGCGCCGGTCCTAAAATGGGTGAAACTCTCCCTACTTATTTTTCAGAATATCCTTCTGAAATATATTGAGAGCTATTTATCATTATGAAAAATTATTACCCTAGAAGTAAAACCATCTCTTTATTATTTTCTGACTTATTAATATTTTATTTCCACTGTGTCTTTTGGATACTCATATTCTCTTTTCTACAGTGTTCATTTTCCATCTGATTTTTTTTTAAAAAATCCATTCACCTTGTATAACTTTCAGAAAATGAGATTTCTTTTAGTTACAGTGTGTCCTTCCTCACTTTATCTCTTTGGTCTTCTTCAGCTAGGGGAGAGATCCATAACAAGAGTTCCAAACTAACTTTCTCACTGGCTTATCTCTTTTGAATTCCATCTGATATTGAAGCTCCAGGAAATGCTCTTTTCACAAAGTTCAACACTTAGCTCAGATTTTCTTATAATCCCCCCTCCATACAATCATCCTCAAAGACTTGTATTGAAGATCAATAATTTCTCAGCCTTACAGTTGTTTGATCCTCTCAATTATTATATTTGGATAAACTTTAACATCATCTATGTATCAGGCATTGTGATAAGCCCTTTGAAAGAAAGCAAGTAAAATATGGTAATATGAAAATAAATAAAGGAAACCTCATTTAAAGTGGAGTGGTGAAGCTCTGAAGTGATACACGCTCTCATGCATGTATCACTCACCACAGCTTACAAACCCAACAGGAAGAAAGATTTCCTTCTGTTCCATAAACAACAAGCTGCCCACCACCTGCAGCCAATGAAGAAACATCACATACCTTCCCAATGTCCTCCTAAAACCTAATAAAAGCTGGCCTTCCCTTTATCTCCTGGGACTTTCCTATGGCTTGTCATAGTTTGCATGTCTCTAATTGCTATTCTCTGCTATTCCCAAATACACTCATTTTGCTGGTAAAATAACTGGCTCTTTTGTTGTTTAAGGTTAATAGTAATTTTCTCAAGGCTATTCCAACGAGGAAGGTATAGGAGTTATACCTCCTATAACTCAGCTGTCTTTCCCATTCCATAGCCGACTGGCTTGATTTACAGAGGTCAGCACCTGCATTTATTTTCCTGAGTGCTTTCTCTTGCAGCAAGGTCCCTGTCTGCCTTGCCCAAAGCAAGCTGGACAAGCCAGAGATGTTTCCTAGAAGTGGCACTCAACCAATGACTGGTAGGACTTAATGTATCAATATGCTGACTCCCTTGATTCCTTTGGCTGGGATGATTCTGAGGCTCATGTTCGGGCTCCCAAAATTCCTCAGTGGGAATAAGATCTTATTGCTTAGAATGATTTCTCAGGATAAACTGCTTTATAGCATCCATTTCACTGGCAATTTTCCTTTCACATTCTTACTTGCTGTCTTAGCTTAGATCCTTTAGAAGCAGAACTCAGTACAAGTATCAAACACAAGTCACTTATTTGGGAGGTATAAAGGAACACAGGCAAAGAAAGAGGGAAGTGATTAAAGGAAGAAACCAATCCATTTTAGTGTGCATTACTAAGCTAGCAACGAATGAGTTTGCTTAACTATGGGATAAAAGGAAAATTCATACTCAGAGTTGTGTCAGCCAAAGGAAGGGAGACCTGGGTTTACACACTGACTACTATAAGTTATTGTTTGAGTGCTCCGGGGTTTAGTTCCCTGGTACTCCTGCCTTGCTGATTGAACCAGCAGAGTCACCTACACATTGGGGAAAGCCCTTATACCTGGAGATGCAGATACAGTCCTTTGTGAAGCAGCATAATAAATATTTTGAAATAAGAAGATTTGAGGATATTGAATAGGATACTGACATTGTTGGCTACCCTTCCCCACTTGTCTGCCAATGTAGCCTGGGATCATTTCCAACAAATTACTTAACACTAGAATTTTTATCTCAAGAGTCACTTTTGGAGGATCTCACATGAAGAAGACTATGTTCACTTTTGAAAATAGGTAAGTTGCCATAACCTGATAAATACTAAAACAAATGTAAAAGCAACATGCTTTGGAGGAAAGGCAAGGGAAGAATCAGGAAATGTCTCTTGGAGAAGATGAAGATTGAGATTAAAAATTTAGGACCAGTAGGAGCTGGGTAAATGAAGACAGGGAGGAGAATGCAGATGCTAAGAACATTTTATCAAGTGGTAGGAGAGCATCAAGGGTGGGATTGTGGGAGTTATACAGCCCAAATGCAGGCAATAAGGTTGTGTGTTTGCTGGTACAGAATTTAAAGCAATAATAATGCTAATTATAAATTAGTCCAATTTGATTATTATATGCATTCTCAGTTCTTAAAAATATCAGTGATAATATATTTTATCTATGCTCTTAAATATTTCTGCAGTTATGTAATACATATGTATGCTACACATATGTACTTTTTATTATGTATTCATTAATAAACATTACACTTTACCCATAATTTAGTTTGAAGAACCCAGAATCATCTAATGTTCAGGTACCTATGTTTGTTTCAAGAGTTTATCACAGTTCAGAATGATTTGAGCTTTCTTCTTGTTCAATTTGTGTCTTCAACCCATACAGTGCTTTAAATTCCTGCATTTAAACAGTAGACTTGAAATAATGAATGAGAGCCCAGAGGCTGTAAGATGAAGAAACAGAAACTGAGTTACATCTATTCTGTCATTTGTGAATGCCAGGAGAAATGACAAAAGATGCTGTTCTTATGTTGCCAGCAAATATAAAAAAGCTAATATTTGAATGACTTGATTGTTTTATCATAAATTGGACACTACAGCAAATAATATCAATGTTTGCTATCTTTAAGCCTTTTTTTGCGGGGGGTAGGGCTTTTTTAGCAGAAAGAAAATCTTTGGAAGTTTTTAACAAATATATTAGAAATTCTGGGAAGTTTTTCTGATGAATAAAATTCATGGAAACATTTTGACTGCAGAGATATTTGAAGTCTTTGGAATGTATTTGAAGAAACATAGGTGTGGTATTATACATTTTGAAGTTATTATGAAATGGGATGTTTAATTTCTTCCAAACTTATACTTACATTTAAGGTAAATCTTCCTATTAACACACACACACGCACAATTTTTTTTTGAATTTTCAATATCAAAAGGAAACTTTTTGATACTAAAAGGTTTAAAAGTTGTTAATTGATAAATTAAGAAGAAAGGTTGATATGATAATGTGGCTATACTGTGTGTTGAACTTATATGTAAAAAACTATGTATTTTTATTTACTATAAATTAAAATTGACGTGTTTGGTGTACAGTGTTATGAAGTTGAATACTTGTATACAGTCATAGAATCATGACCACAAATAGGATACAGAAAAGTACAACCACCCCTCAAAATTTTCTCATGCTACTCATTTGTATTCATACTGAGTGAAGTAAGTCAGACAGAGAAGGACAAATATCATATGATAAGTCTTTTATGTGGAATCTAAAAAACTGATACAAATGAACTTATTTACAAGACAGAAACAGACTCACAGACACAGAAAACAAACTTATGGTTACCTAGGGGGAAAGTGAGGGGAGGGATAAATTAGAAGTTTGGAATTAACATATACAAACTACTATATATGAAATAGATAAACAACAAGATCCTACTGTATAGCACAAGGAACTATATTCAATACCTTGTAATAATCTATAATGAAAAAGAATATGAAAAAGAATATATATACACATATATATCTGAATCACTTTGCTGTACAGCAGAAACTAACACATTGTAAATCAACTATACTTCAATTTTTAAAAGTATCTTTTACAAAGCAAAACAGAATTTTGATGAAGTCTAGTTTATTCATTTTTTAATGGATTGTACATTTTATATCACATCAGAACTCTAATCTCAGGGCAAAAATAATTTCTCCTATGTTTTCTTCTACAGTTTTATATTGTTTTACACTTAGATCTATGATTTGTTTTGAGTTAATTTTTATAGGATGTGAGATTTAAAATGAGGTTTTATTTTTGGTTTTTTTGTATGTAATTTTTCCAGCAGTCTTTTTGCTGAAGACTACCCCTTCTCCATTGAATTGCTTTTGCATCTCTGTCAAAAATCCAATAGCCATATTTGTGTGGATCTATCTTTTTTTTTACATGAGACATTCAACTCTTTTTTATAAAATAAGCTTTGTGTTAGATGATTTTGCCCAACTATAGGCTAATGTAAGTGTTCTGAACACGTTTAAGGTAGGCTAAGCTGAACTATGATGTTTGGTAGGTTAAGGGTATTAAATGCATTTTCAACTTATATTTTCAATTTACAGTTGGTTTATTGGAACATAACTCCATCTTAAGACTGTATAGCATTAAAGTTTCAAGTGACCAAAAGATTTCAGAAACTATTTTCAAGTTGACATGCCATGAAGCATAATTATTGTTGAAAAGTTTATTTATAAACTTTTACCTTATTTACATCTATTTAATTTACTGATTCTCAACAATTGTGTTTAGATTACTAATGAAAATTTCATGAGACATTAAACAGCTAACCATCATCTGTGTGGATCTATTTCTGGACCTCTCTTCTGTTCCACCGGTATATGTGTTTATAACTTCACCAACAGAACACTATCTTAATTACTATATCAAATTTATTCTATTTAATCAAAATTATTGAGCCTATTATAATTCATATTTTTTCCTTATAAATTTTAGCAGCAGCTTTGTTTTCTCAAAAATCCAGCTTGGATTTTAATTGGAATTGCATTAAACACATAAATCAATTTGGGAAAGTTTGACATCTTTACTATATTGATTCTTCCAATTCATTCCCATGGTATGTTTCTCCATTTATTTATTTAACTCTTTGATTTCTTTTATCAGTATTTTGTGGTTAACAGCATTCAAATCCTATCCATATTGTATTAGATTTATACCTAATTTTTGTAATTTTATAAATGGTAATTTTCATTTCTAATTCCATTTATTTAATACTAATATGTAGTAATTCAATTAAAATATGTATGCTGAAATTATATTCCAAATAAAGTTCTAGAAAGTGTTAATTTTTCTTTATAGATTTGTGGGGAGGGGTTTTACAAAGAGATTCATGTCACCTATAAATATGAAAAGTTTTATTTCTTCCTTTCCAATTTGTCTGTCTTTTATTTCAATTTCTCGCCATATTGCACTGACTAGGACATCCAGTTTTAGGATGAGTAGGAACAGAGAACAGACATTCTTATCTTCTCACAGATCTTAGAAGGAAAGCATTCACTATTTCACCATTAACTTGATATTAACTGTAAATTTATCATACTTGCCCTTTATCATGTTGAGTAAATTCCCTCTAATTTCAGCTGGTTGCAAGTTTTTATTCATGGGGATAGAGTTCTGTCACATAATTTTCAGCATCAATTGACATTATCGTATGCTTTTTTTCCCCTGTTAGTATGATAGGTTGCATTGATTGATTGCTAAATACTAAACCACCTTGTCATTCTCAGGATAAAACCAACTTGGTAATAACGTATTATTATTTTTGTATATTTCTGGATTTTATTTACTAATATTTTTGAGAATTTTGTGTCTATATCTATGAGGATTGGGGGTCTGTAATTTTACTTTTCCTATACTGTCTTTGTTTGGTTTAGGTATCAGGGTGTATTAGTTTTCTATCGCTGCATAACAAATTACCACAAACTTAGTGGCTTAAATTGATAGCCATTTAATATCTCATGAATTTGGGGTGGAAGATTAGAAGACTGGGCAGAGCATAATTGGTTTCTCTGCTCAGGGTCTCACAAGGCTAAAATCAGGGTATCAGCTGGGCTGCATTCTCATCTGGAACATGAACTCCTCTTTCAAACTCAAATGATTGTTGGCAAATTCAATTTCCTTTCAGCCACAGAACTCATAAAGGTTGCATCTTTAAGACCAGCAGAAAAATATCTCTTTGGCACTACACCTTCTTTTAAAGGCACATTTGATTAAGTCAGGACCACACTGGCTAAACTCCCTTTTGAATAACTCAAAGTTAAGAGATTAGTAACCTAATCATGGGAATGGTCTTCCATCATATTTACAGACCCCACTCACACTCTAGAGGAGGGGATTATATAGGTCACGTACATAAGGGATCAATAATCATAGAAACCAACTTAGAATTCTGCTTAGCACATGGCTTTGTCCTCATAAATGAACCAGGAGTTTTTCACTCATCTTTTCTTTTCTGGAATAGATTGTGTAGAATTGGTATTACTTTTTATGTGACTCCTTTGTAGAGTTTGCCAGTGAAAACATCTGAGTTTGAAAATTTCTTATTCAGAAGCTTTTTAGTATAAATTCAATTTCATTAATAGTTATATATTCCTTATGGTTATCTATTTTATTTTGAATGAATTTTGTAGTTTGTGGTTTTTAAGAAATTGGATAATTTTATTATTTTTCAGAATTTATGTTCATGGAGTTTGTAAAATGGCCTCATTATAAGCCTGAAGTCTGGGGAAACAGACAGGGGTCTAGAGTGGTATTACCTATTTTATTCCTGATATTGGTAATTTGTATCTTTTCCCTTTTTCATTTATCAGTGTGGGTCAAAGTTTATAAATTTTATTGACCTCTTCAAAGAAATAGGTTTAGGTTTCAATATTTTTCTCTATTGTTTTCTGTTTTCAATTTCATATATTACTATTCTTTATAATTTTCTTTAGTCTCTTGTGTTTTACTCTTTTTGTTTGTTTCTTAAGGTAGAATCTTAGATTACTGTTTTGAGAATTCTCCTCTGCTATAAGCATTTAATACATTCCCCCTTTGATCTGATTTGGCAGCATCCTGCAACTTTTGATATGCAGTATTTTTACATTCTACCAATTCAAAAATATTCTATATGTCCTTGCAATTTCCTCATTGATCATTAAGTTATTTCTGTGTATAATTTCCAAGTGTTTGATTTTCCTGTTATAATTCTTTTAATTTGTAGTTTAATTCTATTAATCAATATATTTTGCATAATAACAATTATTTTAAATTTGTCAAGATATGTGTTATTGCTCAGAATACTTTGAGAACATTGTTTGAGAATGTTCCATATTCATTTAAAAGGATGCATACTTGTTAAAGAACAGAATACTCTGTAAATATCAACTAGATTCTCTTGGTTAATGGTGTTATTCAGGTCTTCTATAAATTTGTTTATTTTTTGTCTATTCTATTTATTACTGAGAGAAAGTTCTGACATCTCCAAATATAATTACGGATTTTTCTATTTCTCATCTCAGTTTGTCAGTTTTTGTTTCAGATATTTTAAAGCTCTATTAGGCACTGTATTAGTTTTCTATTGCTGCTGTAACATTTTACCAAAAACTTAATGAATTAAACAACAGAATTTTTTTCACAGTTCTGTAGGTTAGTTTGGTTTAGCTAGTTTCTCTGATCCAGGTTTTACATGGCCAAAATTAAGATGTTATTCAGCTGAGATCTTACTGGAGGCTCTGGGAAGAATCTACTTCCAAACTCAATCATGGTGTTGACAGAATTCAGTCTCTTGAGCTATAAAACAGAGGTTCCCATTGCCTTGCTGGCTGTCAGCTTGAGGATGCCCTTATGTATGAGAAACCTCTTTCCAGTTCTTGCACATGGTCCTCTACATCTCAGGGCCAGCAACATCAGCTAAAATCTTTCCTCTGTTTGGATTATCTCTAAATTCTTCTGTCACATCTCTTGACTCCAGCCAGAGAAAGTTTGTTCTTTTAAGTGTTCATGTGATTAGATTAAGTCCACCTGGCTAATTCAGGATAATTTCCCTATTCAAAGGTCCATAACCTTAATTACATCTGCAAAATCCCTTTTGCAATGTAATGTAATATATTCACAGAGGGATTTGGGCATGGACATCATTGGGAGGGGCTATTCTGCTTACTACAGGTGTATATAGATGTATGATAATTACATCTTGGTGATGAATTGGCCTATTAATCATTAGACAATGTTCCTCTTTATCCCTTTTAATTTTTTCCCCTAGGACTACTTTAATAAGAATAATAATCAAGTCTGCATTTCTTTCTTTTGATAGTTTACTTTTCCCATTTTCTTACTTTTAACCTATATATATTACATTATTTGAAGTGAGTTTCCTATAGACAAAATATAGTTAAATCACTGGTTGTATCCATTCTGCCAATATCTCTTATTTAACTGGTATGTTTAGATCATTTACATTTGGTTTAGTTATCAATATATTTTGATTTAGGTCTATCATTTTATTTGTTTTGTTTGTTCTTCCTGTTTTTTACACCTCTACTGAAAATATTTTAATATTCCATTTTACTTATCATGTTTTTGATTATATCTCTTTGTATAGTTTTTGGCAGGGGCCAAGTGGCAGGAAGATGGAGAGAAAAACAAAAGCAATGTGGATTGCTCTGCCACTAGGGATCATAGGTCACCTGATAAGAAAAGAAGGTTGCCCTGCCTCAGAGTTTTAGGCTCTTGTAGGTCTGCAGTGCTGCTATGGTCAATATTACTACTGCTGCAGCAATGACATTGCCTGTGGGTTGGGGCATGAGAAAACAGAAAAGATATAGAGGAGAATTCCCTTAATTTCTCTGAGCATTATTATTTCTTTTTCCCTTTCCTCAAACCTGAAACAGAACTCTCTCTCTCTCTCTCTCTCTCTCTCTCTCAGATTGCAACCACCTATCTCATTTCCCCATTCACTACCCCTTAATCATCAGCAAAACTGCCAATCACTCATTCCTCCAAGGTCTTTAATCACAAAATTAATTTTTTAAAAAAACTAAGGCTACATTTTTTATAAAACCCTCATCTTCTTCTCTTGCTAATTCAACACTTGTATTCATTTTCCTCCCTTTAAATTCAGTCTCCTAATTATTGTTGGATATATTTTAAAGATTTTTTATTAATGAGATTCAATAAAAAGTCATGCTGCTTAACTTCATCCATTTCATCCTCCTATGCAAACTTTATTTAACTTGCACAACATTTTACCAATATTGCTGTAATATTATCAGTGATTGTCTTGTGACTGAGTCGTAGTCTTTCCTCTGCCTCCATATTTGCAAGATTTTATTATGTGTACCACAGTCTTCTTGAAAAAAACCCAACTCTTGGTTTTATTACTCATTATTTTTTCTGTTTCCCCTAACTTCAAAGATGAATCAAAATATCGCTCAAAGTTTGGTTTCTTTTCTCAAAGTCTACATTTTTTAAAGGAAATGTTCTTTTTTCTACTCACAATTACACATGGAGACTGTGGGGGGGAAGTTAATGGCTTTTTATCTTGACCAAACCAACACCTACAAGGCTTTAGAAGTGAATATTTTTCAAAAAAATGTTATTTTTGTTAGTTAGCTCAGGACATTTAGAATCACTTGGAAATAGTATTATAGCAAGCATTAATCAGTAAAAACGAAAGGACTGTACTGTTTTGATACATAATGAAGAAAATATAACTGATCACCTAAGAAGCCAGAAGTTAACATCTAGAACTAGTGAGTAGAGTTGCATGTGTGCAGGTGGACTTGAAATTAAAGATTTGTAAACGATAGGTAGTACTACTATTGTTATCAGCAAAAAGAAGAGCATTTTACTAAATTAAAGTTATCAAAGATGGGCAGCAAGGAGACTGACCATAACAACTGTCATACTTATAAAAGTTTATCTTAAGAAAGAATAATAAACTAAGCTTAAATCACAAAGTAAGGATTCAGTCTCAAAATAAATTAAAAATTCTTCTTCTCTGTAAAGGTTATTAACTACTGGGAAGAATTAATTAAGAAATTTTTAAAAACCTGAAAAGTCTTATTTCTTCAAGGTTTTTAATAACAGGATTGGCATCAATCTATAAGACCAGGTATAAGCACAGGGCAAGCGTTTGAACTAAGCAGGTTCTTGAGAAATTTATACTGCTATAGATTAAGAGCCAGGATGATTATAATAAACTCATAAACAACACAGGGTAAACCAAGAAAATAAGAATAATTAGAATAGATATAGAGCATTATTTAAAGGAAATATTTTCTTTCCTTTTTATATTTTTTAGATATATAAAGAATACATAAAAATTTCTATACAGGTGTCTGAGTTACATAAACACTTGTAAACCTCACAAAAGAAAACACAATTTCCTTATAAAATTCTTCAATTCTTTTATTGGTGAATTTATACCAATTTCCTTAGTCAACTTTCATTTTTCAGTTATTTTTAGATTATAACCAATAATCTAATTGGAGAGGTAATGTATGAGTATCTGCATATTTATGTGTGTCAATGTGTGATTGGAACCAGTATTATTAGTATGTTATTTTTACATCAGTAATATTGTTTTTCCACTGGGAAATATACAGAGAAAGAAATCTACTTCTCCGTCTTTACAAGCGGTTAGAGAATCATGTCACTGACCTAGAGGTGAAAAAACCTGCCTCATGTGAGCTTAAAATTTTGATCTGTCCAGCTGACTAACAGTATTATTTTTGACAGAGATCCAATAAATTTCAAATCTGGTCTCTATAAACTACGTATAGCCGTAAGCAATCCTCACAGGCAGCCTCATTCTGTATTTATAAAGCTTTTGGGGGCAGATTTCTTACTGTATCTCAATTTCACCAGAATAGGAGAGAGGCTGAATAATAATTTCTTTCAAAATTTTTTGTCTCTATAACTATATTCAAAGAAGAATTTGCTAGAAAAAGTAAAACTCATTCCCAATCAACTGCCCCTTTCATACCAAGCAAATTCACTTGGGATTGCACAAATGGACCTTTGTAGGATGAGGCAGCAAATGTACTGGCTGAATATTTTGGCTTTTAGGTGAGTATACCTTCTTAGAGAATACAGAGTGCTAGAATGCTGAGCAATACAACACTATGAATACACTTCAGAGACTTTTACAAGGAGGAAAATATGCCATTATGAAGAACAAGTTCTTTTGTTTTTGACATTCCCAGAATCCAGTAACGTTAGCAGGAAGAGCTTACTCTGAGGATAAAACATTCTGGCTAAGGAAATAATAGCTGTAATAGCTCAATGCAGCAGTTTCAGGGAGGGGGAGGAAAATTATCATGGCATACACACACACACTTTTATTCTTGGTTCTTTCATTTAATCACAGATATGCCTACAGAAGCTTGTAGCAAAGTAAAAAATCCATGGCCCAATCAGAAAAGAAATTATTCTCTTGGTGAGAATTGCTATAGTAATATTATTATTATTTCTAACTTCAGGGTAGAAGTACCAGTTTAAAGGTTGCATCTTCAAATATTGTGTCCAAAGTTTAGATGATGGCCTTCAACATTTTCCCTGCATCCAACTGTCATTTTAGTTTTTTATGCTAATAATTATTGAAAAACATCCTGATGAGTCATCATATGTAAAACTGTCCTAGAGATCAACAGGTAGAGCAAAGTATCACCTGAAAGAACTTCAGAAAACAAGAAAGGATTTTAAGAAAACTGAACAAAGAAAAGGGTTGAATTATAATAAAGTAAAATGTGGAGAATTTCCCCTATGCTGTACTCAGAAAAGGTACAGATTCAAGTTCACTAGTAATTTAACTGCAGATTTTAAAAAATACTGTAGTTTTTCCTGTGGGTATGGAGATATACAATGAACTATTTTTGATACAACAGCAAAAAAATAACTTGAATCACTTGTAGTACTTCAAGTATCTGTATCATTGCATTAACACGTTTATACCATTCTCATATTTTAATCATTGTACTCCACACTACGAAAAAAAAATCCTTTCCTTCACTATGGAGAGCTATGATGTTTAATTTTATGTGTTAATTTGGCTAAGCTACTATTGCTGTAAAAATATTTTTTAAATGTGATTAAGCCTTTAAATCTATAGTCTTTGAATAAAGCAGATTATCCTCCATAATGTGCGTGGGCCTCATCCATTCAGTTGAAGGCCTTAAAAGACCAAGATCTCCCAAACAAGAAGGAATTCTGCCTCCAGACTGCTTTCAGATTCAAGATTGGTGCACCAACTCTGTCCCAGGTTTTTAGCCTGATGGGTTCTGATCTGCAGATTTTGGACTTACTAACCCCACAATCACATGAGCCAATTCCTTAAAAACAAACAAACAAAAACTCTCTCTCTCTCTCTCTCTATATATATATGTATATATACACGCATGTGTGTGTGTATACAGACAGAAAGACAGACATACACATCCCTTTGGTCCTGGAGGACACTAATACAGGAGTTCATTCATACTCACTTAGAATCTTCTAAAATTAAAATATTGACTCTTTTATTCCTATCCCTAATATTATGGTCATTTATTTGCTTTTATATAATTATTAATATTCAAAATTAAGAGCTTTCAGGATATGACATTTCTAGAGATCTTTGTCTTATTCATTTACTCAAGAATTATTCATTAAAACTAAACTCATTGCAGACATTGTTCTAGCAGCCAAAGATGTAACAGTGAATAAGATAGCCATGCCTCTGCTCTCAAGGAGCTTCCATTCTTATATAGACCAGTCAGGAACTCTTGAAAAGTCACTAAACTTTTAAACCAATTTATGTTACATATTAACTAATATTAATAACTGCTGATACCACAAGCTTCTATATAAGAAGATGGCAAAGTAGAAAGATCCTGGGCTTACCTTACCTCCTCTCGTGAGAACACCAAAATTACAACTATTTGCAGACCAAGTATTGATGACAAAAATCAGAAGACTAGAAGAAAAGTTCTAAAACTAAAGATACAAAGAAGGACCACAATGAGAAGGGTAAGAGGGGTAGAGATGCTGTACAGCCAAGACTCATACCCCTAGGTGAGCGACCCACAAACTGGAGGTTAATTACAATTGCAGAGGTTCTCCCCAAGGAGCAAGGGATCCAAGCCCCAAATTCGGCTCTTCAGCTGGGGAAGATGAGACTCCAGAACACTGGCTTTGAAGCCAGTGGGGCCTATGTTAGAGGAAGCCAGAGGGCTGTAGGAAATAGAGACTCCACTTTTAAAGGGCACACATAAAATCTCACGTGCTCTCAGACCCAAGAAAAGTAATTTGAAAGGAGCCTGGACCAGACCCACCTGCTGATCTTGGAAAGCCTTCTGGAGAGGCAGGAGGTAACTGGACCTCACCCTGCGGAACTAGACACTGGAAGCAGCCATTTTGGGGAGCTCATTCTACCATGTGGACACTGCTTCTGGCAAGTGCCATTTTGGAATCCTCCCACTAGCTTATTAGCTATTAACACTGGGACACAGTCCTATCCACCAGCTTAGAGGCACCAGTACTGAAACACCTCAGGCCAAGCAACTAGTCAGGCAGAGACCCAGCCCCACCCACCAGCAGGCCCACTGTCTTAAGACTTCCTGAGCCTACAGCTGCCCTGGGACCTGTCACTGTTCATCAGAGGGCCTAAGACCTGGCCCCAAACACCTGTGTACCTGCACTAGTCCTGGGACCCCCAGGCCCTGCAGCCAGAGACCCTGGGGCCCAGCTTTGCACGCCAGTGAGCCGGCACTAGCTGCAGGACCCCTTGGGCATCAGCCTTGCCCATGAGCGGGTCAAGCTCCAGGACCCACAGGCCCTGCAGCCAGAAATCTCAGGACTCAGTCCCACCCACCAGTGAGTAGGAATTTTAAAAGGCAAAGTATTAAAATCATCTATACCCACAATAAGTAGTTAAGGGATACACAAAACAAAAAAGATGTAAAATATGATGTCAAAAACAGTAAACATTGGGGGGGGTCTAGAAAAATGCAGGGTTGTTATAATTCTGCATTTGAACCTTTTTGACCAACTTAAAATAATTACATATATATTGCTATGTACAGGGTGGGAATACAGTTGATAACTATGTAATACCTTCGTATGGTAAGATATTGTAAGTAGACTTATCATGGTGATTATGTTGAAATGTATAGAAATACCAAATCACTATTTTGTATAACAGGTACTAGCACAGTATTGTAGGTCAATTATACTTTAAAAACAAACTAGCTAACTAACTCATAGGAAAAGAGAACAGACTTGTGGTAACCAGAGATGATGGGTAGGGGAGTAGAACGAATTGGATGAAGGTGGTCACAAGATACCAACTTCCAGTTAAAAGATAAATAAGTACTAGGGATGTAATGTGCAATATGATAAATTTAATTAGCACTGCTCTATGTTATATATGAAAGCTGTTAAGAGTTAAGTCCTAAGAGTTCTCATCACAAAAAAAAAATTTTTTTCTATTTCTTTAGCTTTGTATCTATATGAGATAATGGATTTCACCAAACCTGTGATAATTATTTCATGATGTATGTAAGTCAGATCTTTATGCTATACACCTTAAACTTATACAGTGCTATATCTCAACTATATCTCAATAAAACTGCAAGAAAACATTTTTAAAGTTTCTGTATAAAATTAAGATGCTTCTGGTTTAAATAGATCTATTTCATGACAATATTTAATGATTTGAAAGCTTTCATCTAATATTTAGTGTACATTTGAAATTGTGAATATATAAGGCTTGTTTGAGTAATTCTTTTATTCCTTAACTCATTTTTTTTTTTTTTTTTTTTTGTGGTACGCGGGCCTCTCACTGTTGTGGTCTCTCCCTTTGCGGAGCTCCGGACGCGCAGGCTCAGCGACCATGGCTCACGGGCCCAGCCACTCCGCGGCATGTGGGATCCTCCCAGATGGGGACACGAACCCATGTCCCCTGCATCAGCAGGCAGACTCTCAACCACTGCGCCACCAGGGAAGCCCCCTATCTATTTGGTTTTGAGCATTTACTTATTGCCACCTAGCTTCTGTTGCTTCAGGGTTCTATCATTCTTCTCATTGAGCCTAGTTCTATACTGGTCTCTCCTACTATTCACTCTGATCTACAGAGCAGAATGAGATTCTGGTACTTTTCTCATAACTGCATTCCTTATGGCTTTGGTAACTGATATGGAACTTGGACCTGCCTTTGGAACACAATCCTCTTTGAGCCTCTGGCCTTACATAGTATATTTACCCTCACCTGCACACTTTCCTGAACCTTTCAATCCCTTCTTTCACCGTCTGCCCTGACAGTTACGGTATTTTGACCTTACTTACAATGGGTCATTGCTTGTTTTATGCTTCTAGGAAACAGCATCATAGCAAATATGCACCATCTCTTGGAAATTTTGTTAGACATTAAATCTTATATCTCGGGAGATCACTCACATAGCAATAAATCTTTCTTATAGCCTGGTTCCCTTGAACAAGCAATCTTGCTATTTAAATTCCTGACACATTGCTTGGGATTTCTGCATGCATGTCAAGTAAAAGTTCTTGGTGTATAACTTTCCTGATTTGTAAGATCCTTCTTGGGTTTTGAGACTACGATAATGTTGGAATTTCAGAAGTGCATCTTATTTTTATACTTCTTGAAAAAGTCTGTATAATATTTGTGTTAATTTTCCTTAAATAGTTGTATAATTCAAAAGCAAAAGCCATATTGATCCAGAGTTATCTTTGTGGGAAGGGTTTTAATCACAAATTAATTTAATTGCCATTGGCCTGTTTAAATTGTATTTCTCTTTTTGTATAAATTTCCATAAATTATATTTTTCGAGAAATGAGTCGATTCAATCTAAATTATCAAATTTATTGATTAAGGTATTTATAATATCCTTCTATTACTTTCTAGTCTCTGTTAAAACTATAGTGATATCACATTTTAAATCCTGATATTAGTAATTTGTATTTTCTTTATTTTTCTTTAGTGATTTATTGACTTTGTTAAACTTGTAAAGAAATTGAATCAAAACTTGATTTCGCCCCTATTGTCTATTCGTTTTCTATTTCACTGAACTCTGTCTTTATCTTTACTATTCACTTCCACCCACTTTCTTCAGGTTTGATTTTTTTCTAGCATCTTGAGATGAAAACATTAATTTTCAGCTCTTCTTATATTTTAATATAGGAATTTAAGGTTAAGTAAAACTAAGCATTATTTTAGCAACACTGTACAAGTTTTGATATATTTTCCTTACATTAGAGCAGTATTTTCTAATTTCCATTGTTATTTTTCTTTGAACCATGTAGTTTTTAGCATTGTAGTTGCTTAATTTCAAGCAGTTGAAAATTTTCTGTTTTTTTTTTTTTTGTTATCAATTTCTGAATTATTTCCTCTCTGGAAATATAGCAGACTCTTAATGATTTCAGTATCTTATAATAAGATATCTTTAATATCTCATAATACTGAAATCATTATTCCTTTACAACCCAGAATGCCATCAGTACTCATACTCTCACTCTTGTAGGACTCTTGTCTATATATATCCATTTGGTTGAATTTGTTAATTACATTTTTAGACCTTCTGTAATATTTCTGGGTTTTTGTTTTGATTTTGTTGTTACCTGCTACTTCTTTTACTATTGTAAAATGTGGGCATAATTTCTTACTAAAATACTGGACCTACTCTCTTTGTTTCTTGTTATATCAAACTTTCTAAACAGATACCACTTCTAACTTCTTGAAATGAATATGTAGACAACTAATTTTTTCTAGCCATTTTTCTAATATTTAAGGCTCTAAATTTTATTATAAGCAGATTTGGATGCACCCATCAAATACTGTTGCCTCATATTTCTATTATTATACAGCACAATTCATTTTCTAATTTTCAGTGTGTTTTTATTTGACCCATATGTTGTTATAATTATTGTGTAATTTGTAAATATTTTGGATTCCTTAGTTGTCATATTGTTATTGATTTCTAACTTTATTCCAGTGTGTCCAGAGATCATACTGTATATAATTTCAATTCCTTGACCTTTGTTTAAACTTGCTTATGTGGCCAGTATATGGTTAATTTTGATAACTAATCCAATGTGTACTTGTAAAGAACTGAATTATTCTGTTAGTGGAGATACCTATATATCTACTTATATCTATATCTACCTGGATATCTAACTATAGATACACATCTTTATATCTATATCTCTATATACATACAAGCATACTTATAGATTCATACATACATATTTGATTTTGCCAATCACCATATTTAAAGCATTTATTGTTAGGTTTATATTTTGTTTTGTTTCTGGGGAGCTGGGATTTTTTTAGTCTGTGCACTTAATTGATTTCTATTTGTCCTGAACTTGGAGCTATTGAGCGTTTTGTCTAAAATCTTCTACCATGAATATGGAATTGCTATATCTCCTTTAAAATCTGTCAATTTTTTATTTATCTATTTTGAATCTACATTACATCTTCCTGGTGGATTCACTACATAATCTATGATATGTCTACTATTAAATGTGTTTAAAAGTCCATTTTGTCAGATATTGAATAGTCACTTTCACTTTCCATTGATTTGTGTTTTTATGGTATATATTTTTGCATTCTTTTTTCCCCAATATTTCTCTATACTTAATATTTAAGTTGTGCTGATTACTATTACCAGCATATGAATGAACTGTATTTCATCCATTCCAACAATCACTTTTTTTAATTGGAGTATTTGGTTTCTCTATATTTACTGTCAGAACTCATATTTGTTTCAAAGTTTTCATCTTCTACTTATATTCATCCCTTATTTTTCCTTTCCGTTCCTTTCTTTTATTTTTTCTTTATCTTTCTTTGTTCTGTACCTTGTTTGCTTTTGAATTTTAAAAAGTATCTTTTCCAATTCTCTTTTTTCTCTCTGTTAAATCTCTATTTATAGATGTTTCTTGTTTTCAAGAGTTACCATAGAATGTATACTACGAATTCTCAGTTTATTACAGTTTAATGCAAATAATCACTTTTAGCATTTCCGAGTAAATACCAGATCTTAGATCATTGTAACTACATTTACAACTCTTTGATGGTTTTGATTACTCTGTCATTTATTTTAATTTTACATTTAAAAATTCCAAAACATATTAGAAATTATAATAATTATTATTAATTATATTTAATCAATATTAATTTATATTTATTCATGTTTTAATATTTTGTTTTTCTCAATTTTGTTCTGCATTTTCAGAGGCAATACATAACACCCTTTTTCCTGGATCTCTATTAGTGGCAGTCTGCTTGGGACAAATTTCTGGTTACCATTTGTTTGAAAACATCTTTATTTTAACTTCATGTTTGAAGAGTAATTCCATTGCAGATAGAATTATACATTTTCAGTTACTTACTGTCGGCACTTTTAATGCCACCTGAATATTATTCAGCCATAAAAAAGAAGGAATTACTGATGCATGCTACAATATGAGTTGATTTTGAAAATAGCATTGTGAGAGAAAACAGACACAAAAGGCTACATATTATATGATCCCATTATATGAAATATGCATAATAGGCAAATAGATGCAGAAAACAGAATAGTGGTTTTCTGGGGTTGGGAGGAAGGGGGAAATGGAAAGTGACTGCTTAATGGATACAGGTTTTCCTTTTGGGGGTGACAAAATGTTCTGGAGTCAGATAACAGTGATGATTGCACAAAATTATGGATGTACTAAATGCCACTAAATTGTAAATTTTAAGACGGTTAAAATGACAGATTTTATGTTATGTGTGTTTTCTCACAATAAAAAAAATGCCAAATAAAAAATTGCATTAAACTTTTTTTCCTGTTAAAATAGTAGCTGTCGAATTATTGTTGTTGCTTTACAATTAATATTACTTTTTTCTTTGCTGTTTATAAGACTTTCCCTTTACATTTGGTTTACAAAATCTTACCATTATTTGCTTAGGAGTGGGTTTCTTTGGATTTATGTTGTTTAAAGCTTTTGAAGCTTCCTAAATTTGTGGCTTCATTTATTTCAACTCTTGGAAATTTGTTGGTTATTTACTCTTCAAATATAACTTCTGCCTTATAATTTTCTCTTCAGTGGGTCCATTTATACATAGTTTGGATATTTAACCATATCTCTTATAGTCCATATATCTTTGCTTTAGTCTGTATTTTCTAATTATTTTTCTTCTACTTCTTAACTCCTGTTTTGAATTATTAATATCAAGTATTTTGTGTTTCATTTTTGAAATTTTTATTCGATTCTTTTTTATAGATATTATAGATTTGTTTTGGGTGAAATTCTCCATCAATGTATCTATTCTCTTGAGCATATTCAATAAAATTATTTCTAATTCTATGTTTAATTTCTTCAGAATCTGAATCACATGTTGGTCTGTGTCTCTTTTTTATTTTTTCTTAATTTTTAGACATTTATTTCTGTCTTCATTAATTTTTATGCTAGCTATTATATAAAAAGTAAGGTAGATATTCTACATGATATAATACTCCTTGCTTTTGCCAAGCAGTTAGAATAGAAGCAGTTCTTGTTCCAATCAGAGACTGAGATTATTAGGCCATGTTTCCATCTCTGTGAGGACTGATCTATTTCTGGTATACTTTACTAATCAGGTATTTCAACTAAAAGCCTTCCAGGTTTTTCAACTGCAAGCCAAGTATAAATACTATGTCTCTTCCTTAGTGGCCCCTAAACACTAATTTTTGTGTCTCCAGCTCAATAAAACTGGTGAAAGCTCTGCTTAGTCTTTTATCTTCTTGTTACAACTTTCTGCTTGGGTTTTTTGACCTTTTGTTCTCTTCAGCTTAAATATCAGCTAATGCCTTAAGGGCTGGGGAGCACCACATAAAGTCAGCTCACTTCCCTTTAGTTTCTTTTCCCTCAGTGATATTGTCTCAATTCCTGCCTGCTTGGGTCATGCTACCTTCCAGTGTTTGCCTGTCTAGGACCGTGAGACTGCTGGAAGCTCGGGGGTGCCTGTTTTGGCTCGGTCACTTGGCCCAGAACCACAATGTAATGAGTGAATACATCAAAGTGGAAAAGTGGCAGAGAATGTTATTTTCTTCACAATGCATTTTCCTTTGGCATCTTTTATACTCAAATCCTGGGTACCCTGGATGTTCTCTGACACATTCTGACAACTGGGGTTTTAGTTTCATAAAAGTTGATCCTTGATAGCCAAAAACAGTGTTTTAAAAAATCGTTATTTTAATACGGAAATTTTTTGAGAAAAATTGAGAATGTATTCTTTTTGAAAGGATTTATTTTAGATTCTATCATGTGCAATAACACAATTTTCAGTTAATTTCTCAGATTGGAATTACCCACAACAAGCAAATGGTGTAAATTTGAAATCCAAACTCACAAAGAGCCACTCTTCTTTTCCTTTGATAGTTTTTTTTTTTCCCCAGTCTGTAATTTCATTAAAGCAATGGTTCTTCTATTCTGGCTTCATATGAGGTTCTAAGTTCTTAATACCTGCTTTACATGGGCCCAGTGCCTCATATATAGACCCCGATGTTAACCTTAAATTCCCACATCTAAGTTACCAAAGACCATCAGTGTAGGCATGTCTTCATTGGCATGTTCAGCCTTCGTTACTTAAAAGTACTTTTGGTTTGCCAAGTCTCATTCTATTGTTCCTGGGCTCTTGAAAAAGTCCTTTTGATCCGAGTTGTATGTCATCCTGAATTATGTATCATATCTTTTTTCCTTTCAGAATATGTTTATAAACTCAATTTTCTGAGAGACACTTCAATCAATTTTATATATTTTCTAGAACAGTGTTGTAAGCCATAACCTCCCAAAAATGAAAAGTTTCGGTTTTGTAAGTCCAGAAATAATACCAAATACCAGATACTCAGCCTTGTATGTGGTTGTCCAAATCTATCCCTGTAATGTTTTATTAACTCCTAGAACCAGAACCCAAATCCACTTTCTTTTGGTACAGATATACCTTCCAGTTGGTCTTTTCTAGTTTCCAGTGGTAAAGAGACTATATCAGTGGTTCCAAAAAAACTTTTAATACTTTTTTTGTCTCTGCCAGCCAAACCTTCAGGGACCCTTATCAGCCAGGGAAGCAGGGCAATGACTTTAACGTATAAAAGCTTAACAACTGCTTAGTATCTTCATTCAGAAAGTTCTCTAACTTCTTAATAATTGAAATGTTTATAAATGTTGAATAAAATTGATCTCTAGTTTGTAACTTTATGAAAAAGAGTTTTTGAAAATTGATTTTCTCATGTTAGAGAAAGCACATAGTCTTGCCTACCTCTGTTTTTCTATTAAGTCCCTGATAATTTCCTCTTTCAAACATTATGATTCTGGTCACGAGGCGGTCTCTACTGGATGCCTCTGACTTTGCAAGTGTGTTCCAAAGCCCATCGTGGTTTCATTGGTTAAGTTGTTTTCCTTTGTAAAATAGTCTCGCTATTTTGGAAAAAGTGTGATATTTGCTGTTTTAGGATAAGAATTTTAATAATAGTTGTCACCAGTACTTTCACAGTACTCTGGTATTAAAAAATTAAATAAAAAGCCATTTAGAAAAGATTCACTTCTGCAAAGAGACAGAATTTTTATAAGTATTCTCAGGAAAATTCACTACAATTATATTTTTATTATTCCTTTCACGTATAGCACGACTCTTCCCCAAGCACCTCCTTTTTTGCAAGTCCCTAAATTACTTCACATCCAAATGACCCTCACCTCACCTTTTCTTCTGGACATATTTTATTCTTTTTAGAGAGCATTCCTTTGTAGGTTTCCAGTGTAAATCAATCTAGCATTTCTGGCTTCAATTTCTTAGTTTTATTCATTATTGTGATCTACTTTAAAAAAAAAACAAAAACAAGAGACATGTCTAGCAAAAACAAGTGTTGCTTTAGTGTGTTGGGAAGCACAAGAGACTCTATATAATCACCAAATAATTTATAGTATGATACAATCACACACACACACAACATAAACATCCTGATTTTTAAACTCTGATCAACATTTTGCTAGATTTATTCTTATATGTTGTAGAAAAAATTTTCATTCCCAAATTAACTGCTAAAATCATGCCAGTAAAAATGTTTGTCTGGACTTTTGTACTTCTTATATTTTTAAATCAATATCATGGTTACAAAAGGCATTTGTTAATAAAATTCTTAGATAATTACTTGGTCACCAAGTGTTTATGAGCAAGTCATTAGTATAATAACTTTAGGAATCAAAACGAATTAATTTGCAAAAACATTAACACCTTCTTCTTGGTCCAGCTACAAGGTTAAAAATGAGGTTAATATCATTCTTTCAACCAGATGGTCAAGTATGAATTTGGGGGCCATTAAAATGTGTTTTTAAGAGCATATATTTCATTTTCAGCTTAATTTTAACTTCCTTATTGAAAACAGTTTGGAACACAACTACTTTGTAGTTTCCCCAATATGTTTACCTATCATGAAGGCCTCTCTATCCACAGTAATTCTAGGGGAATAGAAGATTCAGGTATTTGGCATGTTTTACTTCCTTGTTTTACTGAGATTGTTATACTTATGCTCAACTCAAACAATTTACAAATTAAAAATTATTTTTCTTCAAAATGTTCCTAATTTGATTTTAAAGATCTGTATTATGCTTATAGCCTTCATGCTATACTTACACTTTTCTTTCCAAAGATACACCATGTTTAGTCTCACTTCTAATTAATCAGTAATAAAGCACATATTTGACTATCTGACAACTTTTAGATTGACTTCACTTACTCTGTAACACAAAATAGTAGGTTTTAATTGGAGTGTTATTTTTAAAGAAAATGAAAAATGAGAGTTTATTATACCACGTAGTATACAGTAATTCATAGCAGGCCAAGAATCTCATTGCCAACAACTAGAAAAACTTGGGTAGAGCATCAGAGAACTGGAAAATAACTTGGACTAGACAGTCTAGAATACCAGAACGGGGACAAGCATTTGGAGTATGGACAGTCATTTCCCCTTTTGGACCCTGAAGGTGGTTTGTTTTGACAGGTTCATATCAAGAAGGGATTCTTGCAGGCGAGGGAGCACTTTTGCTTGAGTTCAGTTTGCAGAGTGTTCTGTTTCATGATCTAGGTGTCTATTACATGCTTCAGTTTATGAAAATTCATTAAGCTCTACACTTATGTGTTTGCATTTTTTGTATGCATATAATACTTCAATTAAAGAATTTTAAAAGTAAATGAAGAACAGCATCAAAATATACAAACTTGAAAATTTTGTAATTTTATGATATCTGCAAACTCACTGAGTTGAGAAATGGAATGAACCATAATTTCACGGTGTTTGTAAATAACATTTGATTGAGTATAATTGTGACATGATTTGAATGCATTCATGAGTGTCACCATTTAATTTTCTGTAACCAAAAACAAATTTTTTAAATACTGTTTGCACAGTGACAAGTTCAATAATTTATAAAGCTAGCTGCTTGGACCTTTTCAGATTTACTGATGAATCTAACTAACATTGCAGTTTGCTCAATCCGGCAGACTAGCACCTCTCACTAAACGTGTGACATTACACAAAGAGTAATTTGCCCTCTTCTCTCTGATTGTGCTCTCTGTTTAACACAGGTATACTTCCTCCTAGATAGAGTTCCTGTTTCTTAATAATACATTGTCCTTTCCTCACTAGACTTTTACCACACAATACAAAATTGAAGATATTGGATTTATTTATTTACTTTGTGTACATTTGGAAATAAAACCTTTCAAAGCCTATAATTACATAGAGGAGATGGCATTTCACAGAAAAAACCATAAGAAAGTAACCCAGTCACATGATGCCTAGAGAGTATAAGGAATGTACACAGTGTGTTGATACATGGGGCTTCTAGAACAAATCTTGGGAAAAATAGGTACTCAATAAATACTTTTTGAATTGAATGGATAAATTTTTAAAAATGAAAATTTTTTTCCTAGATCATTGAGTTAAATTAAACTTCACAAAAACTCAACACATGTATCCTGTATCTTTGAGATAATCTTGGCACATCACTGCGTTCCCACAAATACTCATCCCAAATTGAGAGGCCCAGACATAAAGACATAATTAGGAATATGTTAAAAGCTTAAGTGACAAATTGTTCATCACAACATTCATTATAAAATAGAAGCAACCTACACATCAACAAATGGTAGTTAATTAAATCTATTCATTGAAATATGTATAATCTAATGAATGATATATGAGAATTTAATTTCTGGGAAGTGAGTACTTTTAACTTCTAATATATTCACCTATTAACACTATCTAGAAACATTGCAGCACAGTAGCTAAAAGCTTAGGATTTTTAAAAATAATTAGATAAACAAATAAAGCACTTATATCTGGCACAAAGGAAGTGCAATGTAAATATTACTATTTTAAGTGTTTTATATTTTATTACAACACATCGATACTGTTTTAGGAAAACATAATGCCTTATTATAATAAAACTCATTTTGTGTAGGTTTTTATGGACATGAAAGTGTTTCCGATATGATGTTTAGTGAAAATGTATGTTTAGAAAAGCATTCATTATATGATTTTAACTGCATATAAAATGTAGAAATAGATATTAAGGATAAAGAAAATGTTCATCCTGGATTTTTGTAAATTACAGACTATTTACTTTTTTCTCCTTCTCTTTTTGATATTTTACCAATGAATGCCATATTAATGAATTGAATTTATCAAAAAACATGGGTAACACTCTTTTCGAAAAACATGTAAATATTGAGGCAGATTATGACAGAATAGTGTGAGAACAGCTCTCACATTTTATCATCTAGGCCCAGATCTTAGCTTTACCACTTTAATTCTTTTTTCACATCCTTTTAAGGCTAAGGTCTACAATTTTGAACATGAGGAAATTTTGTTTTGCAAACTGATGATCTTCAACCCACTTTAAAAAATGAGCCCTCCAATTGGGACAAGTAGGAAAAATATATTTTAGGTGATATAATCTGTAAACCAAGTTATTTTTCTCATACTTATTCTGATTTACAAAGCGCAAGTTTCAAATCAGAAGCTCTAGTTTTCCAAGAAACACATTCTTTTCTGCTCAAAGAAGGCTGGAAACGGCCCATATCAAGTCACCTCCCTTTCTTCAAACCCAGAATAAAATCCTCCCTGAGGCCCAATCCAATTTAAACAAGCCTGAATTGTCAATCATGGCCATGAAGGCCACTGACAAAGGCTTAGCTGATTCATGAAAACAAGAGCTGGAATAAACTCTCCATGTTCTTGTTCTTCATGATTCAAGAAATCCTTAAAAAACAATATTTAATTGAGTTCTTCTCAAATTAATTTACCATTACAATTAATTAAAATAATCTAAAGGAAATATTCATATGGAGAGACTGAAGCAGGGAGAATTACATACTATCAAAATCTTCATGCAATCCCAGGAAGAACACAGATCAAGAGACACCTGCCAGGCAGGGTGATATAAAATAAAATGGCTCCAGAAGTCTAACCAAGAACCCCTTCATCTGACTTCTCCCATGCAATCAGAACCACCTTAATTCTCAGTAAAATCATGCCAGGTACAATAAATGGCACATCCTACTTCAACCTCTTTTGTAATGTACAGCATGTGTGGTTTGCCAAATATGTAACTTCTGCCTAGAGATGATCAGAACTTTGCTTGCTTCTGGTTGTGGCTGACTACCTATTGTACCTGGAGTATGGTTGCATCCTTCAGATAGTCCTGAAAAGAACTAGCTCACCTGCCTCGAATTTGAAAAATAGCGGTGGCAGTGGGCTTGACTTGCAATTTACTGAAGTGTCAACTTCTTATTGAAGAGGTGCCTATGAGTGAATGGACTATGAGGTTTTTTTTTTTTTTTCACCTCTTCTGCTTTAGCTGCTTGTTTTGGGACAATACATTTATTAATTTAGGGGTAATTCATTTCTCCTTAAGGAAAAACTGAAGAAAGGAGAATAAAAAATGGACAAAGCATGAAACCATTCCTTTTCACATCATTAAAATAAAAAATACCCTGAAATAGGTTGACACAATTTATAAAAACAACACTTTTAGATTACTGATAAATTTTCTTTACCTATGTCATTCTTCTTTCCCAATAATGCAGGTAATTAAAATATTTATCTCTGCTCCCCACTTCTGCTCTTACAAAATTTTTTACCCATAAGTTGTCTTTTGGAATAGGAGAATGGCCTCTGCGTGCATTTTATCTGGACAGACACAGCTGCTCTCATAGCCTCAATTAAAGTAGCAAAGGTGATGGTAAAAGAATCAGGACAAAGAGCCATGTGGTTTTTATGCAACTACAAGAATTTGAAGACATGTTAATAATTTTTAAGGTTTTTACATAATTTATACATAAAAACACAGGTATATATAATCATATTAGAATCAGTTGCATATTCAATAATTGTAACATATATTAAAGGTTTTGGACCTCTTGGTTAAAATAAGCAATAGTCATTAACAATACTATTTTTAGTTTTAAATATTTGTTTTATTTGGAAAAGTTAATTATCTCTAGGCTAGTCTTCTGAAAGAATCTGACCAATCCATTAAGTTTACTCCAATGTTATCATATAACCTCGCTTTGGTGAACTACAGTGTGGCTGGTTTATTTTGGGAAGCAAATGTGACACTGCTAATAAGAGGTGTTAGAAACAATGAAACTGCAATCAAACATTAGCAAGTCTTTATTACTAAAACATTATTCATGCTCATTCTGGATCTCTTGTGAGTAGGAGAAATAGGCAGACTGTCCCCGTTACGAAGCCATATATGTGCACATCTAGTACTGCTAAAAAAAATCACACAAAGATTTTTGTGAGTAATAGAATTGCTTTGATCTGATGTATATTGTTTGCGTATCATAAGAGAAACTGACATCTGAAAGAAAATCTGTCTAAACTCATCCTGACTTCGGCCCTGAATGTGCTCATTCAATCCTTGGTCTTCATTTACATTCTAATGAGCTATGGCAATAACTGAAATGTTTAAGTAATAATGTAACAGTGAGTGAGTAATTGAAAGTTTCAGTCAGGAGAAAAGTTCATTAGGTTTAAGATTATTGAATTGTGTCAGCTTCACAGAATACACAGGTACATAATTAGCCCAGTATTCATCTTTTCTCCTGTGTGCCCATTTACTTTTGCTTTAAATCAGAGGCCATAGAAGAAAGGAAACTCTAAAAGAAAAGAAAATATACCTGAGAAAATGTTCCCAAACAACAGAAACAAGCTCTAAAGAGTTTCCAGAGGCTTAAAACCTTAACTGAGTGTGAAAGATAAGCAAAAGAAAAGCAGTAATGAAGAAAATTAATAATTCAAATAGACCCTTAGGAGAATCATTTCATTAAAAAAAGACACTTCTCCTTTCTAATGAGATAAAACTCTTATCTATGCATCATATCCTTTTTAGTTTTTTTCAAACTTTGGTTTTGAAAGTATCATATTGAAGTTGAAACCTTTTTGATCGTTTACTCAGCCACATATCTTTTCAATGAAGATAAGTTATGATTTGTGCACCAAGAAATGTCCACTATACTTTTTATATTATCTTAAATAGACATTGCATATTACTTTCTGTGATAGGAAATAATTTAAGACATGCACAGCACTAAGGGTAGGAAATTCTCCTTCAAAAAAATTCCACATTAAGTTAGGGTAATTCAGTAATTTAGAAAATATATATGCATTTGTCTATTTCTGCCAGATTTACCTGTATTCATTAGCAATAACACTTGCAACAAATGAGCAGAACTAGAACTTCCATTTTACTTCCATTAACTCTGGACAAACTAATGAATTAACTCCGCATAAACTCCACATTAAATCACCTGCAGTAACGAGCCACCGGAACTCAAAATATCCATAACTCTATGTGAGCCTCAGATCATATATCATTTATTGGAAGAATTGAGTTAAGTTCTCACATCAGGTGAAATAAGATTGGGGGCATTACAGGGGCCCAGGGAGAAGACCTATCGCATTTGTTGGTGGGTAAAATAGCACATAAATATGGGCAAACCTTTAACAATCTTTACAAGCATCCCAAAGACTGACCATGAATTTCAGTTAAATTTTAAACAGACTACTGATTTTACACTGTTTCCTACTATGCAGGAATAATAGGAATTAACTAGAAAGTTAATATGTAATACTAACTCCTAAGTCTTCACCTGCAGAGATTTTCATTTAATTGACCTGGAGTAAGGCCCAAGAAACAATATTTTTACTAGTTCTCCAGGTGATTCTAAAACTCACTATGCCAACAATTTGCCTTTAAAAAATACATTGACCAAATCATAAATCTAGAGCATATGCCCAAGGAGAGAAGCAGCAACTGCTTCTGTTCCTCACCTGGTTATTCCCACTTCCTCTTCCTCAGGTTTTTAAGAATGTTAAAAATATGAGTCACATAATTTGATATAGACACACCACTCTATAAAAGAATAATGTCATTTCAGTAGTTGAAGCCACAGTGTTCTGGAGAAGAGTCTTGTGAAACTTCATAAAGATTAGAGAAGCCCATTGATACATAAACACCCTCAACCTTGTAAATTTTGACTGTATGATTCTAAGAGTAGTAAAACTCTACCTTGATCTTGTTTTATAGGCACCAACGAAAAACCAACTCCTGTAGAAAAGAAGTAATGAGTAGGTGCTGATAGTGGCACCCAGAATATAATTTTGTTTAATTTGTAAGTCTTAGTATAAGCCTCTGTGGTCACAGTTAAGCATGTTTTAGAACATTTTCTATATTCATAATTCAACATGATTGGAGCTTCTAGTAGTAACTATCATGAAAATATAGACATGCAAGTTTGCAATTGCTGAAATATAGGTTTGGGATGAGTTTGCAAATGAACTTTCCAGAATCCAGGTAATATTTCCCCAAAACAGTCCTCCAAAATTAAAGTCATGGGACTAATGAAAGCAGTATTTAGAGGAAAATTTATAGCATTGAATGTATGTATTAGAAAAGAAGAAAACTCTAAAATCAATAAGCAAAGCTTCCACATTAGGAAACTAAACCCAAAGTAAACAGAAGAAAAGTAACAACAATAGTTACGGTAGAAATCAATGAAATTTAAAACATAAAATCAGTAGAGAAAAATCAACAAAACCAAAAACTGATTCTTTGAAAACATCCATAAAATCAATAAGACTATAGCCAGAATAACTAAGAAACTAAGACATAAATGACTAATATCAGAAATGATAGAAGACGCATCACCACAGATTCCCATGATTCCCATGATTAATTAAAAGGATAATAAACGACTGCTATGAACAATTCAGTTACATGAAATGGACCAACTCCTTGAAAGATAAAATCTGCCAAAACTTACGTAAGAAGAAATAATCTGAATAGGTCTATATCTAGTAAATTGACTCAATAAATAATAACCTTCCATCCTGGGCATATATCTGGAGAAAACCATAATTCGAAAAGATACATGCACCCCAATGTTCATTGCAGCACTATTTACAATAGCCAGGACATGGAAACAACCTAAATGTCCATCAACAGAGGAATGGTTAAAGAAGATGTGGTACATATATACAATGGAATATTACTCAGCCATAAAAAGAATGAAATTATGCCATTTGCAGTCACATGGATGGACCTAGAGATTGTCATACTGAGTGAAGTAAGTCAGACAGAGAAAGACAAATATATGATATCGCTTATATGTGGAATCTAAAAAACAGGCTACAAATGAACTTATTTACAAAACAGAAATAGAGTCACAGATGTAGAAAACAAAATTATGGTTACCAAGGGGGAAAGGAGGGGGAGGTATAAATAGGGAGATTGGGAATGACATATACACACTACTACATATAAAATAGATAACTAATAAGAACCTACTGTATAGCACAGGGAAATCTACTCCATACTCTGTAATGAGCTATATGGGAAAAGAATCTTAAAAAGAATGGATATGTGTATATGTATAAATGATCCACTTTGCTGTACAGCAAAAACTAACACAACATTGTAAATCAACTATACTCCAATAAATATTAATTTGAAAATGTAAATTAAAAAAAACTTAAAACAACAACAAAAATAATAATAACCTTCCAAAACAGAAAACACCAGGTCCGGATGGGTTAACTGGTGAATTCTACCAAATTTGTAAGAAAAAAAATTATACAAATTTCTACAATCTCTTTCAGAGGATAGAAGCAGTGGTAATACTTCTTAACTCATTTACAAGGCTAGCATTGTTCCAATACCTAAAATAGACAAACATGTTACAAGGAAAGAAAGCTACAGACCAATATCTCTCATAAACAAAGATGAAGGAATCTTCAACAAAATGTCAGCAAATCAAATCCGAAAAAGTATAAAAAGAATCATACACCATGATTAACTGAGCTTTATCCCAGGTATGCAAGGCTAGTTCAACATTCAAAATTCAATTGATGTAATCCATCATATCAACAGGGCAGAAAAAAAAATCACATAATCGTATGAATAGATTCCGAAAAAGCATTCAACAAAACTCAGTACTTATACAGGATAAAAATTCTCCATAAACTAGTAACAGAGGGGAAATTCTGCAATTTGAGAAAGAGTATCTCCAAAAAAAGCCTATTGCTAACGTCATACTTAATGGTGAGAAATCAGAAGCTTTCCCATGAAGATTAAGAACAAGGCAAGGATGTCCCTTATCACCACTCCTTGTCAACATCATACTGGGACGTCTAGCTAATACAATAAGACAAGGAAAGTAAATAAAAGATATACAGATTGAAAAGAAATAAAACTGCCTTTGTTCACAGATGAAATAATTGTATACGTAGAAAATCCAAATGAATCAACAAAATATTTTTTTAAAAAATTTATTTATTTTAATTTATTTTTGGCTGTGTTGGGTCTTCGTTGCTGCATGCGGGCTTTCTCTAGCTGCAGCGAGCAGGGGCTACTCTTCGTTGTGGTGTGTGGGCTTCTCATTGGGGTGGCTTTGCTTGTTGTGGAGCACGGACTTTAGGCATGCAGGCTTCAGTAGTTGTGGCACATGGGCTCAGTAGTTGTGGCTCATGGGCTCTAGAGCGCAGGCTCAGTAGTTGTGGTGCATGGGCTTAGTTGCTCCATGTCATGTGGGATCTTCCCAGACCAGGGCTCAAACCCATGTCCCCTGCATTGGCAGGCAGATTCTTAACCACTGCACCACCAGGGAAGCCCCAACAAAATATTTCTGAAACTAATAAGCAATTAGAACAAGATTGTCGGATACAAGGTTAATATACAAAAGTCAACTGTTTTCTTTTATACCAGCAACGCACAAGTGAAATTTAGAACTGAAAGTACAATACCATTTACATTAGCACCACAAAAATGAAATAGTTATAAATTTAAAATAAGATCTGTATGAGAAAAAATCTACAAAATTATAATGAGCAAAATCAAAGAAGAACTAAACAAATGGAAATATATTCCATGTTCATGGATAGAAACTAAATGTTGTCAAGATGTCAGTTCTTCCCAACTTGGGCTATAGATTCCGATACAATCCCAGAAAGTTATTTTATGGATATTCACAAAGTGATTTTAAAGTATATATGGAGAGGAAAAAGACCCAGAATAACCAACACAATATTGAAAGAGAAGAACAAAGTCAGAAGACAGACAGTACCCAACTTAAAGATTTACTATAAAACTGTGGTAATCAAAGAGAGTGTGGTACTGGTGAGAGAACAGAAAAAGAGATTAATGGAACAGAATAGATGGCCCAGAAATAGACCCACATAAGTATAGTGAACTGATCTTTGACAAAGGAGCAAAGGCAACACAATGGAGCAAAGGTAGTCCTTTCAACAAATAGGGCTGGAACAAATGGACATCCACGTGCAAAAATAAATCTAGCTACATAACTTAGACTTTTCACAAAGGTTAACTCAAAATACATCACCAACCCATACATAAAACACAAAACCATAAAAATCCTAGAATATAACATAGGAGAAAACCTAGATGACCATGAGTATAACAATGACCTTTTCAACACAACACAAAAGGTGTGATCTGTGAAAGAAATAATTGGACTGGTCTTCATTAAATTTAAAAACTTCTGCTCTGTAAAAGACAATTTCAAGAGAATAAGAACACAGACTGGAGAAAGTACTTGCAAAAAACACATATGATGAAGTATTGGGTTGGCCAAAAAGTTTGTTCAGGTTTTTCTGTAACATTTTATGGATGTTATCCAAATCTAAATTTTGTTTTCCAAAATTTAGAAACAACTCCTGAAACTCAACAATAAGGAAGTAAACAATCCTATTTTAAATGGACCACAAAACTGAACAGATACCTCACAAGGATCATATACAGATGGCAAATTATCATGAAAATTATTCTACATCATAAGCTGTTGGAGAATTGCAAGCTAAAACAATTGAGGGCTTCCCTGGTGGCTCGGTGGTTAAGAATCTGCCTGCCAATGCAGGGGACATGGGTTCGAGCCCTGGTCCGGGAATATCCCAGATGCTGCAAAGCACCTAAGCCCGTGAGCCACAACTACTGGGCCTGTGCGTCTGGAGCCTGTGCTCCGTAACGGGAGAGGGCGCGAAAGTGAGAGGCCCGCGCACCGCGATGAAGAGTGGCCCCCGCTCGCCGCAACTGGAGAAAGCCCTCACACAGAAACGAAGACCCAACACAGCCAAAAAAATAAATACATAAATAAATTTAAAAAAATACATAAATAAAAATAAAACAATTGATATCACTATATACCTATTAGAATGGCCAAATCTGGAACACTGACATCAAATGCTGGTGAGAATGCAGAGCAAAAGTAATGCTCATTAGTTGTTGCTGGGAATGTGAAATGGTACAGACACTTTGGAAGACAGTTTGGCTATTCCTTACAAAACTAAACAATCCAAGCAATCTCTTACCATACAATTGAGCAATCACACTCCTTGGTATTTACCATGCAGAAACCTTCACATGGATGTTTAAAGCAGTTTCATTCATAATTGCCAAAACTTGAAGTCAACCAAGATGTCCTTGGTGATTGAATAAATAAACTATAGTACATCCAGGTGACAGAATATTATTCAGTGCTAAAAAAGAAATGAGCTATCAAGCAATGAAAAGACATGTAGAAATCCTAAATCCATGTTACTAAGTAAAAGAAGCCAATCTGAAAAGACTACACACTATCTGATTCCAAATATATTACTTTCTAGAAACAGAAAATCTATAGAGACAGTAAAACATCAGTAGTTGCCAAGAAGGAGGGAAGGATTTTTAGCAGCACAGAGGACTTTTAGGGCAGTGAAACTATTCTGTTTGATCCTACAGTGGTGGATAATGCATGTCAATAAACATGTGTCAAAACTCATAGAATGTACACTAAGAGTGAACCCTAATGTAAGCTATGGCCTTTGAGTGATAATGGCGTGTCAGAAGTCATCATCTGTAACAAATATACCACCATGTACAGTATGTTCATGGTGAGGGAGGTTGTAAATGTGTGAAAGCAAAGAATATATGGAAACTCTAGTTTCTGCTCAATTTTGCTTTGAAAATTAAAACTTATCTAAAAAATAAAATCTATAAAAAAAGACAAACCATGTTACATCATAATCATTGATGGCAAAACAAAGAAACAAACTAAAAACAAAAATAAATTATATTAAGGTAGATTCTGTATTACATATACTACATAATTTATAAACACAAGAGTGATTCATATGACTCACAACATTCTTTTAAAAAAATAAAGGCAAATTCTAACCAAAGCTTCTTAGTCAATGCTCCTAAAAAATGTAGCTTTGGCAGAGAGACTCATGCTATCCTTTTCTTGGTAAGTATAATAGCAAAAACTATTCCAGGCCACTAGACACAGACTCTAGCCAAGAAGTTCATATGAACAAAATTTTGACTTGCTGCAGATGAAGTAACTACTATAACATGATACTCACTTTGGAGTAAAATAAGATTATTTCATAAAAAGCAATGATTTATACTCATCACATTTCACCAGTTCTCACTCAGAAATAAATACAGACTTGTATTAGGAAAATATCTCCACAATGGAAAATACAACTTCAAGTAAATATACCTCCAATCATTGCATCTTGTGAAGTAAAAATATTGAAACTGTTATTAGTTGGCCTGGAATATATTTTTAAAAGCCTTCTAAATTAAAAAATAACAGAAAAAGTAATAGTTTCCTGGAATATCTTAGGTTCTGGTGCATTCATTTATGATTGCAGACTATCCCTTTTTGGAGAAAAAATACATAACAATTAACACACCCCAGGGACACAGTGTAGTAAGACCAACTGTAGATCCATGTGAGAGTAGTATAGCAGTTTGGTTAATTACTATTATTCTAACAATAGAGGAAGAGATTTTATTAAGTATTACTTATTTAACCACATGTATTGCAAAGAATCAAATTTTCTTTTCAAGATATAGTGTATCTCTTCCTATAAAGCTTACAAAGTTTATAAAGCTGTTTCAACTGCCAGATGGACCAACTTGTAAGGACACAGACAGATGTGATACTCAAGAGCTTTCTAACCTGATAACTAACAGTGTGAAACAACAAATCAAAGCACATGGAATCGATGGAGCGAAAAAAAAGCACTGGAACAACAACAAAAATATATTGTTTTACCCTAGTAATAAATGTTACCATGAAGTTCAAGCAAAAGAGATCAGGAAAATACTGTAAGGAATAATTAGCAGTCCTGGAGAATTGTTAAGACAAGAAAACCCCAAAACCCCACTTTATTTCTTTATAATTTTCTAAAATTTTGTTAGCCATTTTTCCCCATTCCATTTCCAAGGTTGTTTACGTTTGCAAAGTTGTTTGTAACATTTAAAAATAAGGAGAATGGAATGTGACTGCATCTATGAAGCAAACCATTCAACCCTACTTTACTTCAGAAATACTGATTGATTTTTCGTCATAACTATAAAAGCTGCATTCGTCATCTACAGATGCCAAGAAATTGTTAAACAGTTGTGACCAGCATCTTGGTTAACTGGGTGCTCTGTGTGCCCTCCCAATACAGATATGGGCAAAACATACTGTTCAAGCCCTCATAAGAAGTAGAGGAAGCCCCTCAATGATCTCGCCATCACATCACCACCAGATGCAAAGCTAACCAAGCACACACACATGTATGATTTGAAATAAGAGCTTTAAGCCAGGAGCAACAGGCAAATGGGAGGAGCATGGTACCTTTGGGTGGGTGCCAATAGGAAAGCTGCTCTAATATCTGATCCATAGCACAGTGTGAACCAGGCTGCTTGCATTAAGGCAGAAATCTTAAGGGGGCTGAGATTGTTTCTAGTCGGTTGCTTCCCCTAAGCCAAAGAAGAAACAATCCTGTCTGGAGAAAAGCTTACTGAATTTCGGCCTGCAAGACTCCTACAGGTGATCAAGTAGTGAGCTACTCACAAACACATTTATTATTTGACTTGCTTTTCATTCCTTCTGGCAACACAGACCTTATTCTGGGATGACTTTTCTTTTTGAAATATATCCTAGAAAATTACCTTACCATAGGCTTTTTTTGGTGGAATTTTAATTCATAATTTTTCTTGAATGATAATATTTCTGAGAATTTAAAGGTAGGTTAACAATCAATTTTTCATAACAATTGGCAGAATAAAGGTATTATTATTTCTTCTGGCTCTCCTTTCTTCTGGCTGCATAAAATATTTTATTTTTTTCCTTTGTGTTCTACAGTTTTACTTTGATGTGTTTCGACTCAGATTGATTTTTGTTTCTTCTGCTTGTGATATGTTACAAATCCTGGATCTGTGAATTTTTATTTTCTTTGGTCTTGTAAAACTGTAGCCATTTTCTTTCAAATATTACTTCTTCATTTTCTCTCTCCCTCTGTGATTCTATGCTGACACATGTTAAACCTTTGCATTCTCTCACATAGCTCTTACCTTCTCTTTCATGTATATATTTTCTGTCTCTGTGTGCAGCACACTGAGTGATTTGTTTAGATATATCTACCAGCTTATAACACTCCTTTCAGCTGTGTTTTTTTTTATTTAAGCCATCCAATACATTTTTATTTTATATTTTCAATTTCTAGAACTTCAACTACCCTTTATTTCTTTTTCAAACTTATTTGTTCATTCCTGGCATTTCCTTTATCTATAGTTCTTGGAAGACTTATGCATTGTTTGCCTTGCCTTCTATTCTGATTAAGAACTCTTGCTATGAATCCAGACAAATAATTGTATTAAAAAGACTGATGGTGACACTGATTAAGGTGATGATGAAGTAGGAATATTTGCTCTATCAAGTTGTATTTTCAAGCTGTGGTAATTATAATGTGTGGAATTGGACAGAACTAAACAAATAGACTGAAGAGAATAGAGGTCCTAGAAAATGAGCCATATATAAATGGAAACTTGATACATGGACAAAGGTGATGCTACAGAGCAGTGGGAAAAGGAGAAACTATCAAATGACCCTGGAATGGTTGGTTATATTTGTGGCCAGCAGGAATGTGACAGCGTTACTAGTTTGCTAGGGCTACCATAGCAAATTGCCAGAGACAGGGTAGCTTAAAAAACAGAAATTACTTTTGTCAGTTTTGGAAGATAGCAATCCAAAACCAAGGTGTTGGCCAGCTTGATTTCACCTGAGGCTCCTCTCCTCGGTTTGCAGATAAGCCACCTTCTCATTGTGTTTTCACATGTTTTTTCCTCTGCTGCATGTGCATCGCTGGTGTCTCTGTTCACATTTTCTCTTCTTATAGGACACTAATCATGTTGGATTAAGGCCCATCCTAATGAACTCATTTTTAATTTAATTACCTCTTTAAAGACCCTATCTCCAAATACAGTCACATTTTCAGGTACTGGGGGTTATGGATTCAACTTATGAATTTGGAGGAACACATTTCAGCTCAAAACATATCTTACATAAAAATGAATTACAAATGGATGAGGAACTTAAGTGTGAAAACCAAAATTTTATCTGGCTAAAAATGTAAAAAATATCTTTCACCATGGAGTAGGGAAGTATATATTAAATGAGACTCAAACATACACGCACACATCGATCAAAATGACCGCATTGACATTTTTCAAATTCTCTTTTTCAAAAGGTACCGTAAAGAAATTAAAAATAAGCCACAAACTGGGAGAAGATATTTGTAATACTTATAACCTATAAAAGGCTAAGATAAAGAATATATCTAGTGGAAATTAAAATAAACTACCTAGGAAGTATAATGAAATTTCTCCATTGCACTGATATCGGCAATTTCTTTTAGAACAAGAATAGAGATTTCAAGGGTAGAATATATATGCAATTGATATGCCTGAAGAGTTTGCAGCTTTAAGATTACAGAAACATTCTGTAATTAGCATTTCAATCAATCCAGAAAGACTTACAGAATTAATTACTGAGGATTAGAGACATATCATGAAGATGATTAAAGAGGAAGGTGTCTCTGGAGTTCATTTGTAATACACTAGTCCCTTTCGGTTGATGAGCCGATCAATATGCCATCTCAACCCCTCCATGCCCATTAACATAAGTCAGTAACTCTTGATTTTCATTATAATAATAATATACTATTATAATATCTGAATTTAATTTTAAAATGTTTTGGATAACCATTACTTACTATGCAATTTCAATGCTTAATATTATATTCTCATTTATATTTGTCTTGGTGCCTTTACCACTTTAATTGTAGTAGGCTAATAAGGGCAAAAGAGAATAATGTGCATATGCCCACCACTGTTATGTGGGAACTGAATGATATCAGAATATTATGTATGAAGAAATGTCCTCCAATAGCTTAACTAGACGAAAATGGTGGACTAAATTACTTATCAGATTTTACATGGCAACATAGATATGCCAAACTCACAAGCACCTGTGCAATAGTATCAGTACACAAGTCACACTGTGAAAAACAATTTAGTTTTTCAACAAAATGTCCACTCATACAACAAATTAATCCTTATGATTAAAATGTTATTGATTTTCTAGTCTTGCTTGTATTAGCTTACAAATTTGCTTTTTGGTTTGTCATTTATGGTTGTAAGAATTTATTGTTTATATTTGTACATATTTAAGAAATAGTACAATAAAAATAATTTAAATAACCTTAGGGATATATTAACACTATTAACACTAATATATATTAGTGGTATCCATACATTACCTTCGAGAAATACAGTTTTATATTTTTTCTTTCCTTTTACATCCTCATTTTCCCCCTAAGAATTGAAGATATCTAAGAAATAAAATGTTTCTTTTACAGAGAGGCAAAATTAATAAGAAATATCTCTAGACTTCTTTGTACTTCATGGTTTTGACTCTGATAATGGACCAAGAAGGATCCAGATGTTCAGACATTCTATTCTACCACCATTTTAAACTTAGAAGAAATTTTAATGTACCAGTTATTTTTCTATTTTTAATTTTTTAGACTTAATCTTGGATTTCAGATGACCATATATTTATCACAACTTTATTAATTATGAATGAATTAATAAATTTATGTTACATGAGACATAAACATACACCAAAGATATTTTAGGAATGATATCTCTCCAGAAGAATTAATCTCTGTAACTCTAAGGCCTCATGATTGCTGCAGGATCTCATCTAAAATAACATTTCCAAAATGGATAGCTAGTGGGAAGCTGCTGCATAGCACAGGGAGATCAGCTCAATGCTTTATGAAGACCTAGAGGGGTGAGATAGGGAGAGTAGGAGGGAGGCTTAAGAGGGAGGGGATATGGGGATATATGTATAGATATAGCTGATTCACTTTGTTGTACAGCAGAAACTAACACAACACTGTAAAGCAATTATACTCCAATAAAGATGTAGAGAAAAAAACCCACTAAACTGAATACTTTAAATGGGCAAATTTTATGTGAATTACTCAATAAAGTTATTTAAAAAAAGAAAGAAAACTTACTAGACAATATATAATGAAGAAATAATCCTTTAAAAATGCTTACAGTGAACACCTAGATAAATCTCTTAATTCTGCTGTGAAAGAAAGTTGTGGAATCAAGGTAATTAGATTTATTCTTTCAATATCTATTTCTTCAAATTCTGAAGCTAAATATGAAAAGCTCTAGAAACAGAAAAATAAATATATAATTTATAATGTAATTCATTGCTTAGAACAATTATTCTTAAAATTAAACTTTTATTTCTTATATTTGTCAGTTTGTTGGGTAACTGTTAGAAATACCAAGATTTCCTACTCTACCAAATATATTATAACTAGTTAAGATGAGTTGAATGTTATTTTGTAATATAAATACCTCCTGTTTCTCACCCCTCAAAATAAAATAAAATAAAATAAATAACATAACATTTCCCACTAGGGGTATAATTTCCCTTTAGACAAACTTTGAATTTCTTGAGCCCTTAAGGTAAATTGAAAGATTTACTGACCACCGCAAATAAATGGAGTCTGAAATAAATTCACTTTAATCTAACAAGTGATTCTCATTTTTCAAGTCCTAACATTGCCATTAGAAATAGTTGGAATTTATTTGATTTGGCTATAAATTGTTCATGTATAACTAGAAATAAGAAAAAGTATTGTTCTTTGAAAAATGCACTAGCACATTTTAGTACAGAATGGAAATATGTAGCTAAAAACAAAATTATTGTTTTGACTATTGAATAATATGCTGTAAGATACTACTTAATTAAGGATTTACTAAGATATAATAGCCATATTAATTTTTTAAAGATACTAACATTTTCTGAGTCCCAAATGCATGGATATTTATATGACAATCTTTGAATTTAGAAAACTGACTCCCAATTAGAGATTCATTATATACTTACACAGCACTATCACGTAAGTACATTTAAATTTATTTAACAAGCCATATGGTATATAATGGAAAGATCTTGGGCATTAAAGTAAGAAAAGCAGAGATTCCAATTTCAGCCCAGCCCCTGGACTTACTGTATGCTTAACTTTTCGTTGGCCACAAAAATTATCTGAGCATCAATTTTTTAATCTATAAAATACATAAAATAAACTTTTCATCACAGGTGACTATAAGAATTAAGTGATATACTATAGGTAAGAATCCTAACCTATGCTCATAGTAGTATAGTAATTACTGTTCCTTCCATGTCCACAATTATCCTTCCATAACTAAAATGCAAGTTATCATGTCTTATTTATGTCTGAATTTTAAATATAATCTCTGGCATGGGAAAACTGTTCAAAAATATTTGTTGAATGAATATGCACTGTCAACATACTGCCTAGGTTTCATTTCTTACTAGATGCCACAGAGAGGCAATAGAATTTTGATCAGGCAACTGTTTCAACAGATGCTAATTTGGTATTGAATGTTTTACATATAGGGAAATTATACTTGGAAATCTTAATTTTTCCAATTAAGGAAAATTGTTACATAGAGATGCATACCGGCTACATTGAGTTAGCTTATTTGCATTAAATCAACTTATAATCAGCTATACTTAAAATGTAGCTATAATAACATTTAATATTTATATACATATTTACAGTGTACAAAATATTTTCACATATAATAACTCACAAGGTCAGAGAAAAGTATTATATTAAATATTGTTGGAAAAGAGAGAAACAAATTTTATTTTTGCCACTGGTTTTATAGTAATTGCTGTTTATTGCTAAGAATAGAGAAGTTTCCTAGTTGATATTATAAATTCATATTTTACCTAACAGATTAATATGATAATAATAGAGCTTCATTAATTGAATCTTCCAGTAAGTTTCATGGCTACAAGAGATCCAATTTAAGTCAAATTAAATAGTTTGACATAATTCTGTAAGCATTTCAACCTCACACATACAATAAGCTGTGTTTTATAAAACAACATTGTTTGGAGGAATAACCATTAACTTCAGTCCATATTAGAAAAAAATCTTCTTTGTGGTCAGTACAAGTTGAAATGACTAGAGTAATTTAAGTGATGCACATTTTATCATTTACTTTATCTTATAATCTCTTTAACAATGTAGACGTTTTTATAGTTTACTTCAATAAAAGTAATATTTCAAGTAAAAAAAAGCATATCAAAAATAAACTATAAACAGTAAAAATAGAATGAAGAGGTAGACATGCCAAGATATAATAATTTGAAATTTTACATTTTAAAACTCTTAAAAGGGAAATTGCCTCAGTGTTCACATAGAAATTACATCTTTGTAGAACAAAAAAGGAGACACACTTGAAATAAGCTGTTAAAAGTCATAATTATGGTTAAGCAGGTGGGCAGTAGAGACTGGCAAGGGACAGGTAAAGTTTGCCAGTGTGTTGCTAATGTTCTGTTTTCTCACCCACACGTTGTTACATGGGTATGTTCAGTTTATGGCAATTTAACTAGCTCCACATTTATGTTTTCTATTCTATATATTTATTATAGTTTAATAAAAACTTTAAAAAATAAAGGAAGGAAGAAACTTTTAAAAAATTCAAAGGAAAGTGAAGAATTAGATGGTAAACAAAAGATCCATCATATGCATAATAGGAATCTTTAAGGAAGAAAATCAAAGTAAGAATAAAGGGAAAAGTACTAAAAACTATAACTCAAGAAAATGTCCTTGAGTGGCAAAACTAATTGAAATGACATACTGGATGGGCATATCATGTTCCTGAGAAAATAAATCCAGAATTACTAACACTGAAACATACTCTCAAAAAATCAATAAAAGTTAAATAAATAAATAAAACCTTGAGGCAAACAAGTAAAAATACGAAGTTAAAGAACAGAGTAGGGGATTAGACAAAAGCAAATTTTCATCACTTTTCAACCTCAGTTCTTTAGGCCAGAAGAATGTGGATTAAAATAGCTAAGATCCCCAAGGAAAGAAAATATGAACTAAGAATATTTTATCTGTCAGCAGATTTTCAAAAGTAAAGGCTACAGAAAAGAGTTATCAATATGAATGAAGTCAGGAAATAGTGTTCCTATGAGTCTTTCTTGAAGAATTTATTAGTGTACAAGCTTCAGGCAACCAAATGATTGGAGAGAAATCAAGATAAAGGCTAATGGTGAGCATTATATATAAGACTAAATATGACTAAGGAAAGTATATAGTATTTAATTCTAGTATTGCTGATACAAGTAACTGGAGGAGTTACTGTGACATTTCCAAGGATAATTGCTTTGGGATTCAATCAACACTTTGATTAGTGTATCCCCCTACTTGCCCAACACACTTGAGTTTGACAGTACTATCTATCAGCAAATTAAGTAAGTGTTGACCATGGAGTAGGAGAAGCAAGATGGCTGGCTGGTTGTTATTTATTGAGGTAGCTTATCATTAAAAACAACTGGTAGGCAAATAGGTTCTCTCAAATAAAATGTGACCAGAAAACTAAAAAATACCAAAATAGTGGGGCAACAAATTCAACAAGAAGAATTAACATCCTACCAGCAGAATACAGTTATTATTCTGACAGAAAATTCAGAATAGTTGCACACAAAAACTCATACAGATTTTTTAAAAGAAAACACTTGATCAATGATATATAAATAAAAGCAATCTATAGGTTGCATTGCTAAGTAAACATTACAGAAGGGTTAGAGAACCAGAAGACCATACAAAGAAGTTCAATTCTATCACAAAGAAAAAAGGATGGACAAAAATTAAAATATATGGAATATAGTTAGCATCTCTAATATTAATCTAAAAGAAGTTTCATAGAGAAGTTGGTGGGGAAATTAATGAAAGAAATAAAACAAGAATATTTTCCAGAACTGTAGATGGATAGGAATTTATAAATTGTAAGTGCTCTTTAATTGCTGAGCAGGATGCAATCTTATAACAGGGATAACTAAGAACTACAAAATCATCCAGATAAAGACAGAAAAATTAAAAGTATGGAACAAAAGAACAAATGAAAATTTGGTATGGAATAGCCATAATGGATTCTGAAAGAAAATGAAGCAAGAGCTTGAAAATATAATTTCAATACAAGATAACATTCAAGCAGAAAGAAAACACAATGACCTTTCCAGTCATGAGATATATGACTGGAAAGATATATCTAGTCATATGATATATACTATAGGTAAGAATCCTAAAGGAAAGTATACTAAGAGACTATTAATGGCAGTAATAAAATCTCATGTAATTTCAACTTTAAGTATTCTGGAAAGATTGCAGGTGTTAGTGTCTATGTGAAATATCAATCATGAATGTTCAAAGAAATTTCAAAGTTAACATGCTACACACAAATCTCAGTGTGTTGCCTGTCAAAATAATTCTAAGAATTATTCCTCAATATAAATGTATTCTTTAAAAACACCCATGCAGTTGTTCAAACTATGAATCCAATACCAATACTATAAAAATACCAATACAAAATTATATTCATATTAATACAAAAGTAATAGCCAAAAAGGAGTGCATCCCTTTCTGTTTTATTCTTCACATCCTCTCGATCAGTGCTACTGAAAGTGTGGTCTACAAATTGCTAACACTCTGGGATGAGATATGTACAGAAATAGAGACAATATTTAGAAATTCTCATAGCAATTTAACACAATAATTTATGTCAGTTGAATCTAATAATCAAATTGGGATTACATCTTCGTGTCTGTCAGTTTATTTCTTTGTAATTTATTTTTAGTTTATTTTACAAAATGTTGGCCTGTGATTACTGATCTTTACACAAATGTCCTTCACCACCAATATTTTTTTTTCTGTATATAAATGTTTGTTTATTGCAAATTTATTCTTGTGTGTTTGGATATAATTTATTTCTTTTTTTTAACCCTTTATTGGAGTATAATTGCTTCACAATGGTGTGTTAGTTTCTGCTTTACAACAAAGTGAATCAGCTATACATATACACACTTCCCCGTATCTCCTCCCTCTTGCGTCTCCCTCCCACCCTCCCTATCCCACCCCTCTAGGTGGTCCCAAAGCACCGAGCTGATCTCCCTGTGCTATGCGGCTGCTTCCCACTAACTATTTTACATTTGGTAGTGTATATATGTCCATGCCACTCTCTAGAAACAGTTATAGGTCATATCTGCCATTACATCTTAGTAACATCTACTACTCCATCTCCACCCCACAACTGCCACACGTACAGAAAAATGATAAGATTATCATAGCTCTTCTATCTGCTTCTCCTCTTTCCTTCTTTATGTTTTCTCCTAAATAGTTATAAGGGTGATGATTATAGATAAATTGTAAATAGATACATGCTATAGATATGCTACATGCTACAGATGTATTATACACTGTAGATTATTTCCTTGCAGAAAAATTAAAGTTGTAGAATTTTACTTTTAAAATAATTCATTTAACGTATCTTTTCTAACATAAACGTAAGATATATTATAGCAGTCTCCTCAAAATGATTATATTTTGAATGAGAGATAAATATCTATGTCAAATTTCCATTCTCACTGCGTGCAATAAGAAGAGGCATGCAGTAAAATCAGCTGAAAAAACATATTTCTTAGTCTCTTTTACCAATTAGTGTGGCTGTGCCCCCAGTTATGACCAATTTGATACAAGCAGAAATGACTGGGTTCCACTTTTGAGAAAATTCTTTGGAAGAAGGCAGAGAAACAAAGAATGTTTACCTTATTATTTAGCAAGTAAAAATTAGAATGACAGCTGATTTTCAAAAGGAACACTAGGTACTTGCAAATATTGAAATATCTTTAAATTGTTTAAAGAAAATAACTTTGAACATATAAATTTATATATTATCTAATAAAAATGAAAGTAGATGTGCACCTTGGAGTATGATGAAGTACTGTACAGAAAACCAATGCTCCATCTAATAACTAGAAAATAAACATAGTAAGTAACCACCACAATAGTAATAAACATTTATTTAAAGTTACCAGACAGTGGGAGGTAGATGCAAGAGGGAAGGGATATGGGGATATAGGTATACATATAGCTGATTCACTTTATTATACAGAAGAAACTAACACAACACTGTAAAGCAATTATACTCCAATAAAGATGTTAAAAGATAAAAAAATTTAAAAAATAATAAAGTTACCAGATAACTAATGAAGCAATCAATAATAGAAGAGCAAACTCCCAGAGAAGTAGTAACTGTGAAGAGATGAGCTGACATTTATTTGGCAGCTGCATTTTCCCTTTCTCTTACTAAATGCAAGACAAGAAGTTTAGAACCTTGGCATTTTCGAGACAGAGGAACACTTCTAGGGGATAGAGAAATCAGGAGAAATTTTGTAGTTTTTCAGGAGTTGAGGGAAAAAAATTAGAAGCTAGGGAGATTAAGATCCTGATGAGTAAAAAATGACCAGAGAACTGAGCCTAAATGAAACAAGTTTTCTACTCAACACATTGAAAACTTTGGAGGCCACAGGAGTAGAAGAGATAGAAAGGCAATACAAAAACTTCTTTGAATATCTTGATGTGTTAAACAGAAGAAAATTTCAGTTCAGGACATAGCAATAGAATGTATACCCATGTGGACTGGCACCTCAATAACACACTTAGATATTTTTCTCTAAGGATAGCAGGGAAACTGAAGTAGATGGAGTAATACCAAATGTGCAGAAGAGTTTGACTCAGCTGTTTCTGATTGAATTAAGGTAAAGAACCCCATTCTATCTCCCTAATAGAGGAAAGGGTGAACTGTATTTAAAGGAGAAATATACCATGTGGAACACCTAAAATTTTTATCCACAATGTCCATAATTTAACCAACAAGTATTAGAATGGCCAAGATATGGGAAAATATAACTGAAAATCAAGAAAATAGAAGACTTATATGTGATTCAGATATTGGAGTATAATCACAAAGACTAAAATATCATGATTAAAATTTTAAAGAAATAGTATAAGATGGAGAAAAAAATTGTTAAACCTGGAGAACTTTACCAAAAAAATGGAACTGAAGAAAGAGCTAAATAGGAAATAAAGTGAAAAATTCAATAACAGAAATAATTAATTGGCATAATAAGAAATTAGACAATGGCAGGAGACAGAATTAGTGAACAATTAAGCCAAGAGAAAATATACAAACTAAAGCATAGAGGAAAAAAAGAGCAAGAGTCATATACTACCCAATGAAAAGATTTCATATTTATATGGAGTTTCAGAAAAAGAGGAGAGAAAATTTGACAGAGTTCATAAAATATATCAAAATATATTTCAAGATGGTCTGAAAACTCTAAGGAGAAAAAAAAAAACACAAAGAAAGCCAAACCTAGTTTATTTAGTAAAATGGCTGAACCCCCATGACAGAGAAAATCTTAAAAGCAGCTAAGGAATAAAGATACATTACCTTCACCAGAGCAGCAATAGAATAAAATAGACAGGTGGCTTTCCAACATAAACAAAGACATCTTGAATGTGCTCAAAAATTATTACCAACCTAAATTTGATCTAAAGGAAATCAAATAATATTCTTCATGCAGAATGATAATTTCAGATGGAAATAAGGAAAAGAAAAGGAAGTTATGAAGAACAGAAGAGGTAGCCATGTGGGAGTGTTTGTGTGTGCAAAAGTGAGAGGGGGAGAGAGACGCAGAGACAGAGAGGGAGAGAGAGAGGGAAGGAGGGCTCAAAATGATACTGTCTATGGGGTTTCAAATATATATAAATTAAAATTAAAATGCATGAAACAGTAAAACAAAAGGCAACAGTGAGGTACATGAATGGGAATTAATTGTTTTAAAGTCTTAACTTTATTAAAGTTATTAGGGGAGAGATAAAAAGTGTTCACTGTATTAAACTGCAATAAATCAAAGATACATGTAAATCCTATGGCAGCCATTAAAAAATAAGGAAATAATAAATAACTATATTATACATGTTAATAAATGATAAAATTCAATGATAAATACACTAGATTAATCAACATCGTCAAGTAAAGACTGATAAAAAGATATAATACAGGTGGTTTGAATAGAAAACACATAGTAAAACAAAGACATAAACCAAAAAATATGAAATAATTACATTAAGCCTAAATGGAATAAATACCCTTATTAACACAGATACAAAAATTCTTACAAAATATCAGAATATCAAATCCAGATAATATATTGCAGCCAATTGTCATAACCAAATTTTATTCCAGGAATTCAGAGATGGTTTAACATTTGAAAATAAATCAATTCACCAATTAACCAAAATAGACCTCAACATGATTTTTAAAAAATGATTAATTGAAAAACAAAATGTTTGTTTTGTTTCAAGCAAAATAAGATTGCCAAAAGGCCACGTTGATTTCTTATGTATGAAGGTCAACGATAAGGAAAACTAATCTATGAAGCTAGAATAGTAGATACTCTTGGATAGTTGGGGGAATTGGCTGTGAACAGGCACAAGGGTGTTAATTTACTACTTTTATCTGGGTGCTAGTTATATGCATACATTTACTTTCGAAAATTCTTGGATCTCTCCATTTGTATTTGTGCAATTTTCTATTTGTATGTTATGCTTTAACAAAAAGAGTTTCCTTAAAATGATGGGAGACTTTTCTAAAGGGCTATGATAAAATAATTGCAACAGTCAAATCTACCATGGAGAAATATGGAAATAGCCAGATAAAATATAAAAAACAAACAAATAGCAACCACCACAACAAAATCATTAGAAGGCAACAGAGAATTCCCAGAGGAAACAGTACTCAAGAAGCCAATATCCTAAAGAGAAAGGGAACTACAGATAAAGGAACAAATTCTGCAGACTCTTCATCCCTCAGGCCATTTGATAATTCTTGGTATGTATCTTGAGAGATAGTCCAAGTAGGGACTACTACTACTAAAGGCAGAGAAGCCAGGAGATATTCTGTTAATTTCATGGGGCCAGAGGAAACAAAGTAAGGATTATGACTACAAAAACAGTCAGAACTTGGGAGAGAGGGAGTTAGCGGATATATTCCTGTGAGAATGTGCCACAGGAAAGTAAACCTAACATTATACTGGTTTTGTCCTTGAGGCAACTGCCAAATCCTTGAACTGCACAGGGCAGAATATAAGAAACTAGACAGAAAGTTCCTGGTGGTCAAATAGGCATTTTCTGCAGTTTTCAGTGCTGAGAAGACAAAAATTAAAGTTCAAGACCTCACCAAGGAGAGGCACCCTTGGTAGACATCTCATAATCTCAGTTGGGAACCTTACAGGACTAAGTAGATGCAGAAGTAGAGAGAAATTTAAAAAAACATGTTATAGTCACATAATTGAACACTAAATAGAAATAAGAATGAATGACCCACTGCTACATGCAACAAAGTGGAAGTTTCTCACAAGCACATAGTGAGGAAAAGAAGCCACAGAAATAAGTACTTAACGTAAGATTCATTTACATGAAGTTCAAAAGTAGGCAAAGCTAATCTCTATAATGTTAGAAATCAGGATAATAGTCACTTTGAGGGGAAGCAGTGAATAAGAGGGAGAGGGAGATTTCTCGATTGCTGGTCTTTTTCTATTTATTGATCTGTGAACATAATTTTACATTGTGAAAATGCTGCCAATATATATTTATTATTTGTGACCAGTTACACATGTATTTTATATTTCAGTGAAAATTTAGTTAATAAAAAGTAAAATATCCAGTGAATATTTTAATACTTATATCTTTAATATCATAGAAAATAAAATACAAGATAAAATGTCACTTTTACACATTTTATTAAAGACAAATAGGACAATAAATAAATAACTTTCAAGCATAAAATGCACTAAATTGGGAGAAAAATTCTACAAGGAAAGTGGAATGAAAATATGAGTTCAAAGTAGAAAAAGGGAAGATATAAAGTTTCAGAAAGTTAAAAAGAGCATGTTCATTAATTTTTAAGTGGATGTTGGTAGATATTTATATTCCATTGAATATATTTCACAAACTATTCAAATACATAATAATCTTATTACAGTTTTCATTAAAATGTCAATATTTAATTATACAGCAGTTACAAATTTTACAAATTAGAATGAAAAAATGTGTAAAGATTAGATTTTAAAAACGTATTTGAGGGGATATGGAAACAAAGAATTTTGATGCCCTCTGTGTCCTATAGACCACTTTTTCTTATTAAAAACTAATGGATGTGCTTCCCTGGTGGTGCAGTGGTTGAGAGTCCACCTGCCGATGCAGGGGACACGGGTTTGTGCCCCGGTCCAGGAAGATCCCACATGCCGTGGAGCGGCTGGGCCCGTGAGCCATGGCCGCTGAGCCTGCGTGTCCGGAGCCTGTGCTCCGCAGCGGGAGAGGCCACAACAGTGAGAGGCCCACGTACCGCAAAAAAAAAAACCCCAAAAACAAACAAACAAAAAAAAACTAATGGAATATTTATCATACAGTAAGTTTCCACAACTACAGGGAAATGTTCTTGTGATTTTTAGACTAATCCCTTGTACATTGCTGAATCAGTGCTACAAGATTTTAAAGTCCATGCCCTCAAGACAAATCTTTATAATTGTTATAGCATATTCTCCTAACATTTTACCTCACAATTTTCTTGTCCATTTTATTCGTTTACATCTTCACCCTTATGTAAGGATCAGCTTGTGAAGTTCTATGAAACATTTGATAAGGATTTGGGAGTAAATATTTGTTGTATTTTAATAAGGGATAAGTGATATTTCTAACAATACTCAATCTTTCTATACATGAACAGGGTCCACTTTCCAATAACTTCCTGAGAGAAATGATTGGGAGTTAAAAATAGTGAGATTTTGCATGTCTGAAAAAGTATTTTATTCTATCCTAAATTAATAATTTGCCTTGATAGTATTCTAGATTCTAGATGGACAATATTTTACCCTCAGAACATGGCAGGTATTTCTCCTCTCCCTTGTAGATTCTAATGTTACTGTCATCATCCTGGCCTCCAAGTCTTTGTATGCAATGTGTTTTCCTCCTTCTCCTCCTCCTTCTCTCTGGAAACATTATCTTATATTTGTCCCTCAAAAACTAAGAAAATTACAGCATCGTGTCTTAGTTTATTTTTTATGGAATCATTGTGTAGGGTCCTTTGTAGCACTTTGAATGTGAAAACACATTTCCTTTAGTTTGGGAAAATTTTCTTGTATTATTTTGATCATTCTGTAACTCATTCAAAAGTTGCATCAGTTAAACTGTATTTCTATTTTTTCTCCCTTTTGAGTTTTGTAGTTGTTGTTATTGCTGTTTTGTCTAAAAAACTTTCTTCAACCTAGACCCTATATATTTTAATTAATATTTATTTCTACTACTATTTTTATTTCCAAGAGTATGCATTCTTTTAAAATATCTGTTTTCCATATGTAATATCTTTTCTTATTTCTCTGAAGATATTAACTAGGTTGTTGTTAGTTAGCTTCATTTTTCTATTGATTCTTCTGTTTCCTCTGAGTTCCTTTAGTTTTCTGTATGATTTTTGTATCTATTTTTGATATTAAAAAACCTTCCTCAACTGTATTTGTCCATTCATATTTGAGATGGAGGCACTGAAATTTACTTAGATGTTCTGGTTATAGAAACAGTGCTTTCCCAGTGCTAAGCTTTACTGTAGGCTAATTGTATAAGAGACTTAGCAGCTGAAGGTCTCAATTATCCATATTATTATCTTTTTTTTTTTTTTTTTTTTTTTTGTGGTACACGGGCCTCTCACTGTTGTGGCCTCTCCCGTTGCGGGTTAACAGGCTCCGGACGCACAGGCTCAGCGTCCATGGCTCACGGGCCTAGCCGCTCCACGGCATGTGGGATCTTCCCGGACCGGGGCACGAACCCGTATCCCCTGCATTGGCAGGCAGACTCTCAACCACTGCGCCACCAGGGAAGCCCTATCTTTTTTTGTTTGAGGCAGTTGGTGTGATCCAGTTTAGTGTGATCCTTCTGGGTGAAGAGTATAAGCCTCATTGCTGGCATTCTAGATGCAGAGCTAGAGAAAAGTATTGGTTATCTATCAATAGCACTGTTTTCTATATGGGCAGGTTGAGGAGGGGAATTTGAGGATTGAAATGCTTTTCACGAAGTCTCTCACCCGCACTTTCACTTTTCATGCTATACCACACCCTTTCATTTTCTAAGGTAACTGACATTTCCCATTCATCTTCTGGGAAAATGGCTCCCACTATTTCATGCATGGGTTTTGGCATTGTGGAAATAAATGAAGACTAACTGAAAGAGAAAAGCAAAGGCTATTTATTCTGGGCTTGCTTTAGCTAGGGAGTCAGGTTGGTGGTAAGTTGAAAGCAAGGATAAAAATTAGGTAAGCTGTCAATTATTAATCAAGTCCTTGTCCTTTTTAGCCAATTGTTACAGAAATTATTGTTTAGCTCCCTGAATTGTTACCAGTGATAGCAATCTGGCTTCCTGTAAGTCTGACTTACAGCAGGCTGGCTTCCAGAGTTGTTTACTATAGATAAGGGAGTTTGTTTCTTGGGTAGTTGCCTGCAGGTTGTGAGTCAGAGTTCTATACGGTCCACCTATTGTTTGTTTTTATATCAGTCCCTTAACAGTCTCTCTCTGACAGTTAACACTATTTCATCATTATCGAAATTATATAATTTTGTTGTTATTCTTGGAATATTCTTGCCACCTTCCTTGATTGTTTTTCATTCAACTGTTTTTATTTCTCCACTCTTCTTTTGAAAAATACAAATAATACTGCAATGAATAACCTTGTGTGTATGTGTATACATTTATATACGTATTTTTTTGAATTGTTGGAAGTATGTCTTCCGGATAAATTCCAAGAAGTGGGATTGCTGGGCTGAAAGATAAACACATAGGAATATTTTTGGTTTTGAGGTTATCAAATACTCCTACATAAGAACTGTATCAGTTTATTATCAGTTTGTACTGCCAGTAGCAATTGTGCAGAATGTCTGCTTAATCCAATCAACAGAGTACACTGTCAAGAGTTTTAATAGTTGCTAAACTCTGTCTTATGAGTGGCAGACATGTTTATATGTTTAAAACAATTTTTATATCTTATTAAATGAATTGCTTGCTTCTGTCTTTTACCCATTTCTTTTGAGTGGGCTGTGGTCTATTTTTCCTCAATTTTAAAATATTTTTTATATCATAGGGGATTTCAGCCTTTTATCTATGACAAATGTTGCAAATACTTTCTTTCGGTTTATTATTTGACTGATTTTACTTACAGTGTTTTATGTATTTGTTGTTGCCATATACGTATGTGTGTGTGTGTGTGTCTGTGTGTGTCTGTGTGTGTGTATGCATGTGTGTATAGCTGAATTTGTCAATCTTTTCTTTGATTGCAACTAGATTTTCAGCCATTGTTAAAAATCCTTGTCCTACATCTAGGTTATAGAATAATTCATTCATTTTCTTTTAATGTTTATATAGTTTCACTCATTGTGTTCATAGCTCTGATTCATTTGGAATTAATTCTTGTGAGATACAGATCAAATTTTACCTTTGTCCAATAGTTATTCACTTAGTCATCCAAAAACAATATTTATTACTCAATCTTTGCCCCAGTGATTTGAGATGCTTCTTTTATGATATACTAAACATGTGCTAAAGAGTATTGCTATTGCTTGCCTGTCAAGCACCTGTACCAAGAAGTTTTAATTCTGAATTTGTACAATTGTCTCCTTACATCTTTTTTCAGTGTTTACTGATGACTCTTAAAGACTTATTTTACTGTGTGAAATGAGATATCAACTGGTTCCTCACAGAAGCTGTGGATAATTTTTGTGGACTAGCATTAAATATTAAATATTTAGAGAGAACTAAAATCTATATGATGTTGAGTCATGTTACCTAAGAACAAGGGATGTCTTTACAATTCTTCAAGTCTATATCAGTGTCTTTCAGGAGTGTTTTAAAGTTTTCTTATATTGATTTAAAATAGTTCTTTTAACTTTCTTCGTAAATATATTACCTTTGTTTTACTATAGTAAATAGGGTTTCTCAAACATTATATTTTCTACTAACTGGTTATTGATCGTGTATATAAAGACTATTGATTCTTCCTATTAAGTTGATATTCTATACTCTCACTGAATTCTCTTATTGTTTGAGGTAATTTTGTCGATGATTCTCTAAGCATTTTAAGTTTACTAACATATTTTCTGAAAATAGTATTTTACTTCTTCCTTGCTAATTCTTATACTTCTAATTTATTTCTTTTGTTTGATTACATTAGCTAATACTTCTAGTATACTGTTGAATAAGTAACTGTGAGGATTTCACAAGCGTGAGTGTTTAAAGGACTCACAAGCACCCATGACTCTCCTCACGACACTCCTGCATACCTGTGGCCTGCTGTCTATTATGTTAATTCCTGAACAAGGTCTTCACATATATTTTTCCCTGTGGATAGAATTGTCTTCCACCCATTATTCATCTGGTGAAGTCCTATTACAATGCTAGGTTTCAGTTCTAATGTTAGTTCCTTAAAACAGTCTCCCATGACTTCTATATCCATGCACATCTTTAATGAACTGTATCCTTTTCACATCACCATGGGCTCCTTCCATTTATAACAATTTTATTCTACTTTGTATACATATGTATTTATTAATGTCAATCTCTATTTTATTCTTTACTCATGAAAACAGGATCCTCTATCACACAGCTGACTCACCAGTGCCTAATACATGTTTGTATACTTTGATGGTGTATAACACTTTTAAGCTGCTGAAGTGTCCACACTAGACCCAAGCTAGAGTCTCTTAGGCTAAGCCCCATGTCAGCAAACCAAAACTTAACTAAGTTTCTATGCTCAGCCTTCCAAGAAAAGGAAGGCCTAGGTCAACCAATCAGTGCTTGCCTGCTCAGCACAAGTTACCTAGCCTGGGTCCAACACTTCCCTTTGTTCCATAAAAGGAAAATGACCTGCTTTAATCAGTCAGCAAATGCCCAGTATAATTTCCTTGTTTCTACTTACTTCCATCTATAAAACCTTCTCTCTTGTACAACTCTTTGGAGCTTCTTTCTGTCTGCTAGAATAGATGCTGCTCAATTCATGAATCACTGAATAAAGCCCATCAGAGCTTTTCAAAATTTATGATTTGGGGATTTTTCCTTTAAAAAAGTAAATGAACAGATTAAAAGTATAATTTATATGATCATGTTTGATACATGCCAAAGTCCAACTCAAAATTCAACAATATTCCTTTAAAAATTTGTAAACTTATTCGCAGACAAAAGTTATGAGAGTACAGTAAGTCCCCTACATATGAACTTTCAAGTTGCAAACTTTCGAAGACGGCGAACATGCCCAGAGAAAGGACGAAGAGAAACAAGAGGAAGGAGAAGTAACTGAAGAACCAAAGAGATTCATGACACAGGAAATGGCAAGAGGAGGCACTGTTAGTTTTTGAGGCACAGGACCTGAATGTAGAATAGTACACGAAGGTTGCAGCAGCTGTTCCGAATGCAATCCAGTGCTAGCGTGTCATCTATGATGACAAAAAAAGAGCTACTACCCAGACATCACTGTATTGTTTTTTCAAAAGGAAACACAGAATTGAATCCAGCAAGGAACCAGAACCTGTGCCATCAACATCAGGTGTGAGTAAAATGGCAGCTTGCCCTCTGACCCCTATTGCTGACAATCCTTTAGCTCTACCACCTCCCACCTCCTTCCTCTCTTTCCTCCAGTCAGTAACTCTTCTTGCCTGTTCATCCGATGCCAGCCCCTGTATCCCAGCTGTTGTACTGTACTACTGTACTTTTCAAGGTACTGTACTGTAAGATTAAAAATGTTTTATTGTTTGTTTTTTATTTATTATTTGTGTGAAAAGTATTATAAACCTATATGGTACAATATTATATAGCCGATTGTGTTAGTTGGGTACCTAGGCTAACTTTGTTGGACTTACGAACAAATTGGACTTATGTATGTGCTCTTGGAACAGAACTCGTTTGTACGTAGGGGAGTTACTGTACGGAATTTAAAAGAAGGGACTCTGGAAGTAAAACACTTGAGTTTGAATCCTGTCACTTAGTAGTTATATAAATATAGCCAAGTTACACATCATTTTTCTTCCCTCATTTTTAAATAGCAGTATCTGTTTCGTGTAGTTTGTATAATAATTGAAAGTGTTAATACATGTAAACACTCAGAATCCAATGCAGAAAGAGCTTTCAAATCTGTTGAATTTCTTCCATTACAAGCTAAAACATTCTCAGACTGATTCAAAGCAATAACTCTAGATTTAGCTTTCTACTTTCTGAATAGGAAGATATGGATAAATATATTGTTTTAAAAAGCATGCAGTTGCCAACCTTAAGCTTTAGACTAAACTTTAATTCTACTTATCTGTAGTTTCCTCTGCTATATAGGAAAAAAGGATATGGCAAGGTTAATAAGGTAGTTAGATAAAGCAGAATAAACTGAGACCTCACCAGATTAAAAGGCAATGGATGTGAGGCTAACCAGGTGTGGATGATTCATTTCTAGTATGGATTTGAAAATGCATACTAATAAATAAAGTTGGATATGAAGTTCATTGATGTTTTGCCAACTATCCATCATTCTTATTAATATTTTATATATATAATCATTCTCCTGTTTTCAGTGATAAATATATCAGATACAATAACATCAGATTGTTTTTTCAGCAAAACTTATCAGAACCTTCAATTTAAATAATATTTACATGGATTGTAAATGTCATAAATAAGATGTGAACCACTAGGGAATATATAATTTTATAAAGTTGAATTAAACTCAAATATTTCAAATTATGAACCAGCTTTAAAGACCTTTCTCTTTAGAAGACAACATAACAGAATAAAAACTTTCTCTCTTATTTTACTTCTAGTAAACGTAACTCCTGCTACTAGTGCCTACCCAATGTTCACTCTTCCTTCATCATTTACTAACAGACCTCTAATTTTTTCTTTTTCTTTTTTTTTTTTTGTGGTACGTGGGCCTCTCACTGTTGTGGCCTCTCCCGTTGCGGAGCACAGGCTCTGGACGCGCAGGCTCAGCGGCCATGGCTCACGGGCCCAGCCGCTCCGCGGCACATGGGATCTTCCCGGACCAGGGCATGAACCCGTGTTCCCTGCATCAGCAGGCGGACTCTCAACCACTGCGCCACCAGGAAAGCCCCGTTTGTACTCTTAATAATACAAACATATTTGCAATCCAAGATTCCACTGAGCCTATCTTGCCATGATAAGCATACTTTCTGCCACTGCTTCCACTTTCTGAAGACCCAATAATGATCCCATTTGAGTGAGTTGGCTTGTAAGGAAAGCTGATTCCTCTCAGGACCCATAGAGCCATCTACTCTAAATACTTATAGATCTATAATTAGTGTCATATCCTAGCAACCCAGGAAGACAAATTAAAGTCTGTCCCAGGAGAAGGTACATAAATACCAGACAAATTGCAAACTTTTTCCAATATATACTGACAGAAACATTTGGAGTATGCAAAAGGATGCATTCTAAGGATATTAGATCAAGGAGGAAGAATATAATTTTGGATTGTCCAAATTTACTAGTTTTGAGTATACTTTCTAGAGATTCTCAATTTAACCTATAAGCTTGAACACAGAATAGCACTCACAATTTGCTTGGTTGCTTAATGAAATGTCAGCAACACTGGAAAATAATCTGAGAAACCAGAACTTCTTCGGTATGTTGTAGAAGACTTCTAATGGCTCAGACATGCACTGGTGTTAGGAGGGTGCATAAGTAGGTTTTTGCCAGCAATTTCTGGACAACTTCCTGAGAAGAACCCGCTCTGCTTAGGGGAAGTAGGAAGCAGAAAAACATAGATACCAGCTTTTATGTGATTCTGACCCTTCTGGTATTCTTGAAAGTTACCTTTCTAATCTGTTCTGGCTTGCAAAGATTTTATAAACCTCTACCTCCCTAAAATAAACTTCTTCCCATATTGACTGTCTAGGGTAGCTTCTGCTTTCCTTACCTAATTCTGATGATTTCTCCTTCCAATATCCATTCCTATTTTGGACCAGAGACACCATATTCCTATCAGATGGTTAGCATTCAGATATTTGAGTATCTGGTAATGCTTCCTGCCTAAGTAAAAGAAAGTCTTGGTAGTACTGGAAAATGACCTCAACACTATTAACCACAGAATTTCTTTAAGGCACTAAAATCTCTGGTTTTAGACATCCCCGCAGCCCTGCCCTTGACACAGGTTACATGAGTCTATGCAATCTCATTTCTCCCTAAGGTGTGTTGAGTCAGGTTGCTATCACTTGTAAAGAAAAGCTCCAATAAAAACAAACATACACACACATAAACCAGACTTCTGGCAAGAAGCTGTATGATTCAATATGCATAGGAGTAAGGATGAAATTGAATTAATTTGCATCGAGTTTTATAAGCAGTTGATTCTTACCCTTTGCTCTATAAACTGTCAAAAATGAGAAATACCACTATTAAATAATCTTATAACATAGAAGGTAGAAAAAGTCCATAAGGTATCATGATGTTGATGAATCTGCAGTATAGAAATCTCACAATTTTTATGAGTTTCTGCTAAGGACATGTGTACATAAAACATGTCATAAATATAATACAAATGTATTTATAAATTTATATAAATTAGTACATATTTATAAATCACATTATATAGGTGTGCAGATATTTATAAATTCTATTATATATTATGCTATTAGCTGATCCCTGAGCTATACTTTAGAGATCAACAATTGATATATTATTATAAGTACTCTAAGTGTGCTGATCATAAACCATTTGAGGTTACAAAATTTTCTGGGAGATAAATAGGAAAAAATTCATGTATAATAGACTATTCTGATTTGTTATACCAAGCGATTCTTGGTACTTATTATACCAAGCATTCTTATTTTACACTATTCAGTAACCTTTAAGCTCTGCATTCATTACCCAAAGGAGAAAGCAAATAACATCAGCATTTCTAATAACTAAAAGTATGCTTTCAGTATAACTTTAAGGAGAAAGAAGAAGGAGCAGTTTACTCTGTATTATTTCCTTTATTAAAAGAAAAAAGTAATAAAGAAATAAGTGAAGCAAACTTGCCAGTGCACAATCCTGTCTTATCTTTTAGGAACATATATATTTATACAATTTGTCATTAATTATGCATTACATGGACAATAGCTATCTCTGCCAGTTTAGCACCTTTGCACTTAGATTTCCTGCCCAGGGGATAATGAATGAGCAGGGACTGAATTTCAATAGTGAAATTCAAATCTATATTCAAATATGAAATTGAAGCCAATTAATTCAGAGTGCTTAACAGTCTCTTTAATTTTGAATCAGTCTGTGCTACTAAAAGTAGATCACCTTATCTAGATGCCACAGAAGACCAAATTAGTCTTTCAGGCCATTAATGCATTCTCTTTAATATTACAGCTACATCCATTCAATGTTCTTCCAGTGACCTGAAAAGTAGATATACTTCCAAATGACTTAATTTACATTCCATAAATTTAGCAATTTGTTATCTCTTTACTATATTATAAAAGGTCCCTTTTTACCCAGCTCCTAGCTATCTTGCCCTCTGTATCTATCATGATTGCTCTCATCAAACTTTATGCTTTATGCTCCTGGAACACTGCTTACAGTTGCTTGAATGAAACTTGCTGCTTTGATTTTTTACTTGCTCTTTTCTCATCACCCAATCAAATATTAGTCAGGTATTTACTCTCTCTTCTGTGATATATTGCTATGCAAACATTCACACAGACATAGACACAGAATGCAGTAAACCTTCAACGAATGTTGACTATGTGATAAAAGGGATAATTAAATATATGTGTGAAATGGATTTTCATATATATATACTCACATATATGACGTTTCATTAAATACACACTATATGCAAAGATATATATTAGGTCCATGGGGAATATAAAAATGAGTAAGAAAATATGGCACTGCCCTTAAAAGAGTTAAAAACTCAAACTGGGGCAGATTTTTAAGTAACTATAATGTGAGACAAAATGAAATAACCTCCACAAAGCAGGTACATATGTCCATGGATAGATCATGGAAGGCACAATTAATTCAACTGAGGAAATAGGAGTGACATCATGGGTGAATCATTTAATCTAAACCACAAAGGAAATAAAACTTTAATGGGCATATAAAGAAAGAAAGGACAAGCAGTGTAACCAAATAGTCAGAGGCATACTAGAACACAGGGTGGTGTGAGAAGGCTTTTGCGGTTGGAATTCAGATGCACAAAAAAGATGGGTATGTTAGTTAGCACTGATTGTTTTCAAGTGAAAGAAGCATATTGGAGCTATTTTACAAAATAAAATTGGGATAGGACTAGGATAAATTTGTCCTAAGAAAATAGAACTATCTCACAGAACTCAAGGGTGGGGATCTGTCATGGAAAAGAGAGATTGTAACCAGGATGTGGAAAACCATCAAGATAATTTTTCAATCTCTTACATTTTCTTCTCTTTACATATCTGATTATTCTATTTCTCTCTCTTCTTCCTCAACATTATGGAAGATCTAATATGATAATAACATAGTTCCCAAGTTTCCAGTTAAAGTTCTTGCCAGAAGCAGGAAAAAAATGGCATGTCACAGATATCCAGGTCTAATATTCTGGAAGGTTCTGATAATTCTCCCATCATGGGTCAACTGTCCACTTGTCTTATGGACAAAGTGCAGTGCATACACAGTCATACCTCATCCTCAGAATGAAGCCTATTATTTTACACATGTTAAGAACTGGTGATTGAGATGCCTAATGAGGTTCAGGAACTTCTACAAGTTCATAAATCAAGTAATTGGGTCATTGGTACTATCAGGATTTCAACACAGTCTGATAATCAGACTTGGGAGACTATTTTTAACCATTATATTGTACTGTTACTACTTCACACACTTAGCCCCTTGCCTACCTGAGCAAAGACTTTAAAAACTGATTTCTAGTATAGCTAGAGCAAGCCCATACCCCTACTCTTTTCATTAATATATTTTTTAAGACTTCATTTGTCAGCCATCTCATGTGAATGAAGACACATGTCCACTGGTAAGAGTCACAGCAGTTACACAGTGTAGTATGAGGTGGTAGTTTTTACTGTTTCTTCCAGGAAGAACATATAACAATTTTTAATGAAATAAATACCAAACTCAGACTGTTTCAGGCTATTACAGAAAAAAGTCAATTTATTCCAGGGAGTAGTTAATGAGATGTCTCACTAGATAAAGAGGCTTACCCAGTATATAAAAAATTTATATTGCAGAAATAGGGTTAGAGACTCTACATATTAATTACTACTCCAGGTGGTTAAGATTAGCAGAGAAATTCCAGCACCCACGTGGAGTGAGAAAATGAGTCTTCTCTTTATGGACAAAAAATTAGGCTTAGTTAGATTTCCCAATGCTCAAGGATGAAAAACAGAATAAATGTGAGGCCCCCTCAAAATTTCTGCATCATGAAAGACAAACAACATAGGATACAAGAGGGTGTAGAAGGACAAACTTTAGAAGCAAAATATTGCAGTAACCATAGGAAAAAATGGTTCACAACATTTGTTTGGTAGTTTTAATGAAATTCAGGAAAAATATATAGATATTGCCTAAAATAATATATGTCTACCCATTTCCATTTATATCTGTTTGTATTTAAAGAGGTGTGATATGTCTTTCTGCCTTTTTTCAGTTGGCATTTTCTTTATGAGGTAAAAGCCAGATTTGCCCAGAAGTGTGGGTGGGTGGAGTATTCTCAATTCAGATCTCATTTATGATAAATTCTATCTCCTCTCATCTACGGCAATGTTTGTCTCTACCAGCCTTGGGTTTTAGTATTATTTTCTAAACTTCCACTTCAGTTTTTATAAGTAACTGAGTAATTGGAAAATTGCAATCTAAACACTATTTAAGAAGTCCTATGTATGCTATATTTTATGATTTCAAAGTTGATGAAAGCCTAGATGATGTCAAAGACCAAGGTGTAAACACGGGTATAGGAGGCAGAATGGAAGTAAAGTTCATGAAAGTGAAAAAAGTCAAAGATATGTAGCATAAATATTAGAAGAATCAACTCTGTAGATGCTGAAGCCCCATAAATCATTTGACATTCATAGGCATGAGCCATTGATGAATATAATTGATGAAATAATTACTAAATAACATTTCAAGAAGGTACAGTTATAATCAGACAGTATGGCTGCAAAGAAAGAAATTTTACACGTGAATGAGTATGTAATGTGCTATAGCAGGAGTAGAAGGTGAGAATATGCATTTTCAGAGTGATAGTGGTACCTGAAATGGGAAAAGTGAGCACCATTCACTTAAGGAAGCTTCTTCAAGAGAAAAGCTTTCCTTATGGTAGAGTCCAGTTAAGACAACAAATTAGTTACTTCAGTGAAAAGTTCATTTGTATTGATGCTGGACAGAGCCTCCAAAAGACATGACAAAAGAGTTTGAGACAGTGAATACATTTCTTAATATTTAATGAATACCAACTCTATATCAGAAAACCAGAAGTTGGCATATTACATTGAGTTCAAAACATTGGTTTCAATGGTAAACACAAGAGGCAAAGTACCTGCACACTCATGAAGCTTACTGTAAGTCATACATATACCTAAAATTTTGCTTGCTTAGAGAGCATAAAATGAGATGTATTCATCATCTGTATTATCTCCTTATGACAGCATTTTGAAAGGACTATGTTAATCTTAGTGATATCTACATCCTTAGCTCCTTTTTTTTTCCCCAAAAATTGAACCTAAAAAATGTTGAAATCAGTTTAGATAAGACAATGCACATAGATACCAGGTAAACACTAACAGTATTAAAGAGCCATCAACAATAGATATTAAAAGTCTAAATTCATGAGCTCTTGGTGAGTTCTAATTTTTTCTTAAAAAAAGTGCTTCCATAAGCAATTGCAAAAGAGAATATACACTCACATTTCTGGATTATAGTTTTCCTGATTACCACATTGTACGCACTATATCCCAAAGGACGGTGAGATAATTATATTATCCTCAGAAGTGGTATAGTCCAAGGCACCATGTTGAGAACTGCATACAGCAAAGAGCAGAGCAGTTTCTCATGACCAGCAATGGGAATATGGGCAGTTCACGTGGCCTATTTTGCAGGTCAGATGTCGAACTTTGTATCATACTTGTATACCAATTATATACTCCTGGAAATGGCTATACTTTTTTTGTGTGTGGTACGCGGGCCTCTCACTGCTGTGGCCTCTCCCGTTGCGGAGCACAGGCTCCAGACGCGCAGGCGTAGCGGCCATGGCTCACCAGCCCAGCCGCTCCGCGGCATGTGGGATCTTCCCAGACCGGGGCACGAACCCGTGTCCCCTACATCGGCAGGCGGACTCTCAACCACTGCGCCACCAGGGAAGCCCTATACTTTTTTTTACATATATACTGGGTGTTTAGGAAAAGAGTATATTTGGGGATATAAAAAAACCTGAATTTTGGCAGGGTTTTTTCCTCAACTGTCACTGAATATTTTACAGCCATGAAAAACCACCGTTAACCTTTTTTAGGCTGAAGAAAGCATTATAAAAATCAGCTTTACACAGATAATTTCTTTATCATCCCATTTTCTTTCCTTTTTAATTTATTTTTCATTAGCACTTGTTTATAAGAAATTTGTGTAGTTGCTTGTTTTGTGCCAGTCTCAGGCTATCAGTAATCAATCATGTGGCTGGAATGGCCCTTGTGGTTCTTATGATTGCAAGACACCCTCAGCAATAACCATCAGGAAACTTAGAGGGAAAAAAAAGTTTTATCACATACATGTCCTAAAAATTACATGGCACACCAGGGGCCACACAGCAAGCTGGATGGCGGAGAGTGGAAGTGTGAGCATGAGCCTGGGGTTCTGCTTTTATGGGGATTAAAGGTGGGCGCTTATGGTTGCTGGAGCTCACTCTTTATTGATGAATTTAAAACTTAAGAGTGGGAATTCAAAGCCCAAAAAGAGAAAAAACAAAAACAACAACAACAAAAAGCAAGCAGTCCGAACAGTCAAAATAATCAGTTATTGAAATCACCCAAGATTTCTAAAACAAAGGAGCCGGGGCTGGGGCTCTGGCTCTTTCACATGGCTGGTGATGTGTTTATTCTAGATAACCATCCTTGAAATCGATACCCGGCAATCAAAGCTTAAGTCAGGCACTTGCATTAAAAAACAAGAAAAACCAACTGTCAGGTTTTATACTACACATTGCTACAGAAAGAAGTTTCTATTTCTTAGTTCATTTAGATGAGAATCTGTTGGAGAGGACAAAAGTGATTAGGAAAGGATGGAATGGTAAATGGGGACAGGAGAAGGAACTTAAGCCCAAACCTGGGTATGAAGATGTTTCTCACCAACTATGTCATACATGTCAGGACTATAGGTAGACAAGTCTGACTACTGGGGGAAAGCATAATTTTTTTTTCTTGAAAAAATCTGTGAAGTGTGATTGTGTTGTTTCTTTTGCCAAGATTTTCTCAGTGAACTCACTGACTTTTTTTGTTAATGTTTCTTATTATTAACCACTGCGTTCATTAATAATTTCTTTATACTTCTATGTTACATGGAAATCTGGTAAGTTCCAGAGAGTGGCACTAATGCTTAGCAAATTCATTTGCAAAGCATTCAGTATAAATTCTGCACACCAAACAGAATACCTCTGGGTTTGAACTACTACAAAACTTACTTGCAACACTGGCAATGCCCATTTATGGAAAATATGAATTCTAACAACTTGTGTATAATTGTACTTGTCAGCAGCACCTATAACTTGAATGTAAGTTTTGAAGGACTGCATTTATTATGTCAAAGGAAAATTAGCAGCTGCTCAAATGGGGATGGTAGAATTTTAATATAACATCTGCAAAACAGCTTTATATATCTAGAATCAGCTTTTTCTCATGCAGAGCTTTCAGTGAGTTTCACTGATAAACTCACTCCGTATGTCTCCTGCAGTGTTTCATACTCTCTAGAGTAACAGCTATTTTAACTGGTATGCCTAGGCTCAAAAACCTTTATGTCACTGAGGCTTATCCATCTCCTTTACATTCCCTTCAAATTAACCTCCAATGTAAGTGCTATGTTTCTCTAATTCATAACACTGTCCTACATTTCTACATTAGCCCCTTATCAGTATAGGCCTAGATGCTTGAATAGGCTACATCTAGTTTTATGGTCTGTATTTAACATATTTTAAAATATCATTTTGTTATGTTACATTCTCTTCTCAGTGACTCTCCCTTGGAATTTGAAGAAAATGACAGCCTAGTAATAGAAGGTGTCTAAACTCTGTGACAATAAAACAAAATAAAACAAAAACAAAATGAGAAGAGAAAACTTTCACAATAAAGAAACTCTAGTATGAACATGAATAGAGAAAAGCATTATCCATACCTCAAGAAAATACAGGGTTTTTTTCTTATATACAAAGCAAAGATGGTCATATTGAGAGATGTCAGCAAAGGACACAAGCCTCAGACTGAGATAACTGTGAAAAATTTATAATTTGTCTATTTTGTGGCAAATTATAAAGACATTTTAAAAACACCGAATGGAAATAGAGGATAGATGAGATGCCTGGCCAAGAAATAGGCAGCAAGTATGGAGCTATACCTAAAGGACGTTTGCAGGCCATGAGCATTTTTGTTTATTTGGATTTTCAAAATGTGACAAGGTCCTATCAGACAAAATTTACCATTCTCCTGAACTGAAAGGTAATCTTCTTAATGTAGTGGGGAAAATACTGGAATTAATAGATATGGGGGATTTCCGTTTGTAGCAACCATTGCCTTAGCAGAAGAGCGAGGCTTTAGGAGTTACATAGTGTTGAACCACCATGTGCAGGAACAGGACTAAGAAAAGCTGTGGAATGTGCACCTCCTTCCTGACTCTACTTTCCCCTGGCATTTCTGAATCTCATCTTGACTTAAACAAGCACTTTTCTGACTCTGAAGGACAAGCCCCAGTAGGGGTAGAGCATTCCTTTGACTACACCAGGAAAGAAGCCAGAGATGAAATAAGATATAGTTCCACTCCATGAGTTGAACAGGGAGCTGCCAACCCTGAGAACACAAACCTGGTCTAAGAAACAGGGGATCCCAAAGATGTAGAGAACATACAGTTTTCAGAATGAAGGGCAAAAGAACAAAATCATGGAAAAGAGAGCATATAATGGATAGAAAGGAAATGGTGATCAAAAATACAGATCAAACAATCATTCTTCTTCTTTAACCCTTCAGCTGCCAGAAGACTGTGAAGAAGTATCCACGTTGGTCAATCTCAAAATGCCCTTCCCTTCCATGGTTGAGAGTCATTGAGTACCAGCCCAATTAATAAAGGGAGAATAATGTGTTCCTCAGGTGGTGATATTGAGGTATCCCAGAATTACAGAAGGAGTTAGAGTGAAGAGAAAACTCTACCAGTTTCTATGATTGAAATAAATTGAAGGAATAACTCATAAATTAACATAAGATAGAAAAAGGGGAGAGAAAAAGAGACAAAAAGCCAATTGGTATGTTACAGAATTTGAAGGATTAAGTGCATGAAAGGAAATAAAAGAAATGAAAATCTAAAACAGAAAAAATGTTTTTGAAAATTTTTCAAATAAAGAAAAATAGACATCAAAGACATCTCAACAGCTGGATCAGGTAAGGCAAACTTGTATATCCTCCTCACCATAACATTTCCTCTACATTCATTAAGTATCTAGTTAGGTAAATAGTTAAAATTTATCTTCCCACTCTTCCTCTCCCTACCCCATCCCTTCATTGTTCCTGTTAGATAATTTACTAGTTAAAAACCCTAACAGAAATCCGAGGGAAATTCTATGAAAGTAAATTTTAGAAGCTAGAAATATTTCGGAAAAGGAGAGATAAAAATCTAAATGAACTTGCACTTAGATTTCTTAACTTGAAAACAGAGGTAAGTTAAAACTGTAAATCTTGAAATATGATATTTAGAACTCAAGGCAAAAGCAACATGACATGAAAAAAGGTAAAGAGAAAATCAAATGCAAAGACACTGATTCCACTGTCTTATTCAAAAATGGTAAGAAATAATCATTTGAAAGTAAGATTTGTGTCAACACATGCATATTCTATGATATGTTGACATTCAGAGATCAGGGATTGAGATCTGAGAGCTTTTCAAGGATACTGCTAATTGCTTAAACTTTATACTAGTTATATGATAAATATTATCTTTGGCAATTACTTTTCTGCTTTATATGGTATCCTCAGCTCTATTTGTGCTAGCACCTCGGTTCACTCTAATGATGGGTCATGTATGTATAAGCTTTAAATATGTAGGCTTTCTTTAGCAAGCTGCTGAGTTCCAGTTCATACTGCTCTGGTTATTTATAATATTTATTATTTAATGTTAATGACACTGTCACATTTTCAGTGTTTGTCTAAAGAACTCTTAGTGTCAACATGCAGAATGTCACTTCTTGTCAGGATGCACCTGCCCTGAGCAGCATAATTCTTAGATAGATCACAACCTAATCTGTGCAGTCTTTAGAACAAAACAAACTATCATCTTGCCAAAGGGGATGAGTATTCAGTACATAAAGTGTTTGACTAGACAAGGAGAAAGCAAGGAATTAAGGAAAGGATAAAGGAAGAGATTCCCATGTTTTTTGATTTCTTTAAAGAACATAAAAATAAGTTATACTAAATAAATACAACTAAAGAGAAAATGCATATTTAAAAAAAATCTTTATTGAATGTATTATATCAAAAAACTACCTTTATCCTTGCCATACTTGAGGATATAACTGCCCATAAAAAAAGGAATTAATCACTTTTTTCTGTGGATGCTTGCTAGAACTCAATCTTTAGTAGGAAAAAAACTCAGACTCTAAACTAAACTAGGACTATCTCTTCTGAGTAATATGAGGATACCTGGATGTTTATTATAAGAATAAATATTACAACTCTAAATGGATCTTTAGGAAGGTCTATTCCTTTGTATTCTGGGAGACATATAGTGTAGACTCTGGAGTCAGCCTACCAAGCTTTAAACTCTGGCACCACCACTAGCTGATATGAGACAAATTACATAAATTCTCATGTACAAACTGGAAGTAATAACAATATCTACTGCAAAGGGATTAAATGGAACAATACACATAAAATGCTTAGAACAATACCAGTCACAAAATAAATACTCAGGTAATTATTACTACCTGAATTTAAGATCCAGCACATAACATCCACATACAGTGGAGATTTTTAAAAATTGTTAATAGTCATACATTTATACTTGTAAGTTTAGTTTCTTTGCCCTGAATTCTTTGTTCTAATAGCCATCAATTAGTAACCATTAACTTAATCAGTGATTTCAATTTTTATATTGCACAAGGACAATGTACAAGTATGTTGCCATCAAATTCAAGTTTCAAGTGGAATGTTCCCCTTTTAAGAAGTAAATCAATTAACTAGATAATTATTATACCCTGTTGTAAAACTTGGGTGATCACTGTAATATAGCTGTATTTTTGAAGAGTGCAAACACCAAAAAAGTTATATTCTGTTTGAAGTACTTTGTCAACATTTTTTTTCTCTTGATTTACTGGATCAACCTCGCTTAATTGTTAGAAAGCCATAAGGCCACAAATCAGCTGACTTTGAGTTACTCAGAGATAAATTTTCCTGGGTGGGCATGATCTAATTGGGTGAGCCATTAAAAGGCGCTGGGTCCTTCTTGAAAAGAGAAATTCAAAGCAAGACAGGCTGTCCCATTAGCTTAAGTCTTCTCAAAAATTGCTCCATGAAACTTCCATACTCATCCAAAATCCTATCTGACTAACTTTTAGCCACAGAGAACACATACCACTAGGATACAATCTCAAAAATCTCCCTGTTATTTTTTCCACATAAGAACGTGAAACTGCATGTAGTCTCTGGCCTTCCAGAATCCCAAGCACCCAAAGCCTACAGAGTCCTCTTCCCAGCAGAGAGTGGAGCATTTCCAACCAATAATCTTCCATCACACTGCAGCACTTCGCAAGAAAAGTGAAATTGTTTTTTACTCTCAGAACAAAAGTCTGTGTCTACTCAAAGTAGACACAACCCCTTGAAGTGAAACTCTGACAAGGAGAAAGACAACATTTTACATTGGTATGTAAAGCGGGTTTATCTCCTCACTTATTTAAACACTTTCATTTCATAAAAGGATTTTGACTCAACTTCTATTGAATACATAAGCAAAAGATCATTACAATATCTTTCCCCAAAATAAACATTAGCCTTCTCCAAAGATGAATTAGAAAATAGCTGTAGCCTATTTAAAATAATAATTTTTACCCCTTTTTACTCTTCCAGATTGCAAATACTGAAATATAATCTTATATTCGACAGCATTCATTAAAAGTCTGATATAACTAAATATAATCGACAGCATTCATTAAAAGTCTGATATAACTAAAGAGGTATTTGAGCTCAAAAATTGAGACTAAAGTATTGCAAAAATATTCTTAATTACAATGCACCATAATTTCATAACTCTCAAGGATAAAACAAATCTTCATTTATATTAAATAGGTATGTGTCTGTCTCTGTTGTTTGGATTACTGCAGTAAAGACTCTGTGTGTGGGTGATTATATTTAATGAGTTCAACTGGATTTGATATATAGCAACAGCAAACACCCAAAAGATTAGCAGAGGTTAGTGCTGATAGTTAACAGTGGCTAAACTAGATTGGAGTGTGTAATTACAATTATGACTTCTTAGTTGCCTCATTTCACCAGTTGATTCATCCCTCTGCCTTAAAACTGTTATCTCCCTTAGCATGATTCCCTATTCCTATAAAGAGCATTTCTTTGACCTCTCATTCTCATAACGGCAAATTGCCCAGCAGTTGCAAATCAAATGCCTCTTGAATGAGGCAGGGAACTTTAATGTATATAGCATACTGGATGTTGAAGGCTGGGTGCTGAAGGCCAAGGACTGCGTTAAATTGGAGAATGCATATCCAAACTAAAGGCATGTAAATGCAAACTCCTTGGAATACTGTATAACCAAGTAAAACATATCTGCAGAATGAATTTGGCCAAAGGATGTTAATTTGTCTACTGTCTTAGATCAATAGTTTATAAATTTGTGGGATGAGATTAAAATAATCCTTTCAGATTGTAATGAAAGATTTTCCCCATGGATTTTTTTCTCTGTTTTTATACTATATCTTGGATAATTTCATTCAAATTACTGAAGTAACCAATGCACATGGTTTATAAGTCAAATAGTACCAAAAATATTACACTGAAAATCACCACTTCTCAGATCCCACTTTCCCCACCCCTCCCTCCCTCTCCTCAGAAGCCACCAGTTTTGACTCAGATTCTTGTTTAAATTAGCACTATTTTTTAAAATACTTGCATTGCTAATTAAAATGATAAAATCTATACATTTTATTTACTTTATGCTATGATGGATGAGGATTAAGTAATCTTATAACAAGCCCAACTGTCCTTCTCCATCTTCTCAAAGTATTATGTCACTACTTTCCATTAAATCTTACAAGAACGTTTATGGCAATATGTCTTCATAAGTGTGTTCACAGCCAAGACAAGCAGAGGACTCTCATTACATTTCTCTTCTTTGAATGATAGTACTTTATCTTTCCTTGTGATTCTAATTGTCCCTTTTTTGGCAATATACTGTACTTTAAAATTCCATTATATCAGGCTCATTTTTCATCATTTTTAGTAGAGATATTTTAATAGGTTGTGCTTGTTTCCATAATTTAAAAAACAAAAGAAATATACAAATACAAAGATACAGGAGTGAAAGCCTCTGTGTATTTCAATCCCCTGTTTATGTTCTATAACAAGCCATCTGCTCCATGTACACATATCAGTAACAAGTGTTAATATATTGTTGTGTAACCTTTCAGAGTCAGCTATACATGTAAAAAAGCAAATATATATTCTTATTCCATCTTTTTGTATAACAGTAGGATACCACATATATTTTCTGAACCTTATTTTTTCACTTTATATTACTTTTATTTACATACAAAAAAATTAACATTTTTTTGCATTTCTTGAGTTTTGAGAAAGACACACAGTTGTGTTGCTACCACTATAATCGATGTACAGATTAATTCCCTTGTGCTGCTCCTTTCTAGTCCCACCATAGTTGGAAACTACTAATCTATTTTCTTTCCTTATTATGTTGCTTTTTCCAAAATGTCAAGGAAATGGACTCATACAATATGTAGCATTTTAAGCCTGATTTTTAAAATTTAGTGTAATGTATTTGAGACTCATCCATATTGTTGTAGGTATCACATTTCATTCTTTTTATTTGAGTTGTAGTCCATTGTAAGGATGGACCACAGCACGGTTCTGCATTCACCAGAAACAGTTTGATTTTTTTCTGTCTTTGTGATTATGAATAAACACTCGCTTGCTTAAAAATACATTGTGCATAAGGATCATAGCAAAGCAAGTGAACACAATTTTCATTAAATATTTTTGGGAAATGAGGTAAAATAACAACTATCTGAAGATGTTCCTCAAGAAAATGGCATCTAGGTATTAGGTAGAAGCATGAATAATTTATGTGTGGTAGCCAGAGAGAATGCCAAATGTGTGAATGCAGAAGGATATATGGATGTAAAGTATGTGGTAATGGGAATGTTCTGTTATTATGGCTTCAATTTTCTCAGTGATACAGGGAACAAAGGTATCAGCTGATATAGTAAAGAAGGGAAGGTAGGAGTTGAAAGTTTTAGGGAAGAAGAGAAGATGCAAATAGAAGTAGACTGTAATGACTTGGAAGCATCATTTGAGGCTAATGATCATTAAGTGAGAATGAGACCAGTCAGCATGGCTGAGCTTTTCTCCAGCCACATTCAGTTGCCTGGGCGAAGTACAGAGGAGACGCAGAGTCAGACTAAATCAGGGTGGTATTTTGCATAATTTACATGGTGAAACAAGTGAGGAGCAAGGTTAATTTTTTAAATACTTTACAATAGACTTTAAGCTGGTAGAGTAATAAGGGAGGATATAAAAGCAAAGAGCTACAAAGCAACTTTGGTAGTTTCATTATTTTCTTAATTATTTTATTTTCCTTTCTTTCTTTCACCCTTGTATTTTACACATTTAAATATTCTCTTATCTTATTTGATCAGCTTATCTATTTTATTGATTTTTCCCAAAGGTCTAAAGTTTGGATTTATTGATGATTACTCGTATGTTTTCTGTTTTCAATTAAATAATATGTTTTATCTTTATTTCATCCTTTTGCTTCAATTCAGTTTATCTAGTGCTCTTACTAATTTTGGGAGTCAGTGCTGAATGTATTTGTTTTCTTATCTCCTTATTTGTTGATGCATGCAATAAAGGCTATGAATTTCCATGTGAACTGAGTAACTGTACAGAAAACATTCTCATATCTAATATTTCATTATTATTTTTGCTAGAGTTAGTACTATTTGATTTGTATTCTTCTTTGACCAAATAATTAATGATTTTCTAAAGATAATGTATTAAGAGAGAAGCACTTAATTTCCAGGTGAAACAGCCTATTTTCTAAGTGTATTGAATTTTGAGCAGACAGTGCTCTCAGTACTACTTCTATTGCTTGGGATTCATGGAGGTTGTCTTCATAACTTAAGGTAACATCAATATTTTCAAATACTCTTTAGCTACCTGCAAAGAAGTTGTGGGCTCTATTTTCGCATAACACATTTCAACGTATACCAATAAGTTATACCTTCAATGTATATCAACTGTATATTCATGCACATCAATGTGTATCAAAAATACCTCAGTGTATATCAGTAACATCTGTCTTATTAGTCACACCTTCTTTCTTTCTTTTTTTATTTATTAAAGAGGTCAAATAAAATATCAATTTAGTATGTTTCTTCAACTTTCCCCTTAATTATTTTTAAGAATATTACTGCTGTTGTCAGTAGGCATTCCTAAATGTTACATCTTTATTGTGAATGATGACAATATTTGACATTAAAGTGTCTGCACATTTGTCTGAATCCCACGTTTAGTAAGATCACTACCCCTACTAGCTTTATTTTCAATCATCTGCTATATCATTGCCCATTCTTTAATATTCAGCCCTTTTTAATGCTTTAAGGTGTGTTTCTTGTAAATAGTAAAATCTTAGGCTTTGTTTTGTTATCCTGTCTACTGAAAACACTTTTGTTTAAATAGATGAACTTAAATGTTACTATCCTGACAGATATGTTTGTCCTTAGTTGTATCATATTATTTTCTATTGCATTTTTGTTTCCTGTTTACATTTATTTTTCAACCTTTCGATACCTGATTTGCTTTCTTTGGTGGGTATATGTGTGTATCTATGCATGTGTAATTTTCCTGATATTTTAGAGGGTTCAACTTTTTGTTCTAATGATGATAATCTAATGATTACTTTTATAATTATTTATGTATAATTATTTATGTATTACCCTCTTTGGTGTAAGGCCTAAATTTCATATTTTGTGCTGCCTTCATATCTAGATAGGAAGGGCCTGGCATGGCCAACTGCAGGTCGCCCCGACCCCACTCTGCTCCTATGTATAAGGTCCCCTAAACAACCCTCCTTACCAAACAGACCAAATGCAGTTCAGTGCCACTTATCATACACTTAAAGATTTTTGTTCAGGACTTGCTTCTCCCCTTTTTCACCCTGCTGGCTGGAAATGGTTTTAACCAAAGCAATCTTACAAGTCAAGTGTTAAAGACTGCAGAGCCACTTTGTAGCCTGGATCCCCAGGTGTCTACTTAGAACACACACACACACATACACACCTGCCCTAAACTGTTAAAATGAGTGATAAATAAACTACTTCTTGTTGAGCCACTATATTTTTGGATGTTTGTTAAAGCAGATTAGCCTTCATCCTAACTAATAATGTATGTTTTATTTAAATTCTTATTTTGAGATAATTACATTCTCACAAAGAAGTTCCAAAACAACACAAGGAACTCCCATTTACTCTCAACCCAAATTCATCAGTTGCTTACATTTTGTCCCATTTTTCTATCGTAATAATAAATAAAAGGAAACATTTACTATTATTTAATAAATATTGATTATGTATTCATATATCTGTGATTTTTATTAAACCATTTTGAAGTAATTGTTTTTTAGCTGCGCATTGTAAGTTAAAATTTGTGACTGCTAACAGAGAAAGTTTTATTCCTTCATTTCAAATATTTATTGTTTTGGGGGCTTCCCTGGTGGCGCAGTGGTTGAGAGTCTGCCGGCTGATGCAGGGGACACAGGTTCATGCCCCGGTTCGGGAAGATCTCACATGCCGCGGAGCGGCTGGGCCCGTGAGCTATGGCCGCTGAGCCTGCGCGTCCGGAGCCTGTGCTCCGCAACGGGAAAGGCCACAACAGTGAGAGGCCCGCGTACCGAAAAAAAAAAAAAAAAATTATTGTTTTTGCCACATGACACTGGCTAAGACTTGCATTAGAAAGATGAATAGGAGAGATGACAGAGAAAATTCTTGTCTTTTCATGATCATAACAAGGAATCATGTGATATATTACCATTATTTATGAGCTTAGCTGTATGATCTTGTAGCTATGCTATCAAATAGAGGTAGTTTTCTGCTTTGTTCTTAAGTTTTTTCGTAAATAGCCATTACGTTTCATTAATTTTTTGGTATCCATTGAAATGATCATATGATTTTTCTCCTTTACTTATGTGGTGAATGGTATAAATTGATTTTTGAATGTTGAACCAAACCTACATACTTGTGATAAACCCACATAAGTGTGATACAAGTCTTTAAATGTATGCAGGCAACATAGACTTTTTCTATAAAGGAAAAGATAAATATTTTCACTTAATGGGATCTAACTGCTTGACTCTTCTCGCCTAATGTAAGTAAATGCAGCCATGGACAATATATGAATGAATGGGTGTGGCTGGATTTAGCCTGTAGGTTGTAGTTTCTTTCTCACAATGATATCAGTCTGTGGCTTTCTTTTCTTATAATGTCTTTGTCATGATTATGTAAGAGGGATATATTGCCTCATGAAACTGATTGTAAAATACCTCCTCTTCCTCATTTTTCTGAAGAATATTGTTCATTAGATAATGTCTTCCTTAAAGTCTGAATAAATTCAAAAGTGAAATTATCTGGGACTAGAATGTTCTTTATGAGAAAGTTTTATAATTAGAAATTTAATTACTTTAATAAATAAAAAGCTTAGCAATATGTAGAATGTGTATTGATTTTAGCAAGTTTTGTTTCTTTGGGATTTTTTCCTTTTCATTTATGTTGTCAAGTTTATTGTCATGTAACTCTGCACACCATCATCACCTTAGAATCTCTTAAATGTCTATTGGATCTATGGTGATATTCTCTTTGATTTCTGACCTGTTTCTCTCTCTCATTTTTTAAATTGATTAATGTATTTAAAATTTTGCCAATTTTATTAATCTTTTTAAAGAAAAACCTTCTCACTGTTAATTTTCTCTTTTGTTTCTCTATTTTATATTTCATTGTCTCTGCTGTTATATTCATCATATTCATGTCCCTATTTATTTTTGGTTTAACTTGCTCTTTTCCTAGATTTTTGAGATAGAATCCAAATAACTGTTTTAATTAATATAAGCATTTAATGTCATAAATTGCCTTCTAAGCACAGCCTTTATTGCATTCCTCAAATGTTTATATTGTTTTTCCATTATCATTCAGTTTGGACTATTTTTAACTTCGTTTTTTTCTTTCTTTCTTGAACCATGGACCCCACAAAGTTAGTTTTAGTTGCCAAATCTTGTGGATTTTCTAAACATCTTTCTGTTATTAATTTCTAAGGTAACTTAATGATCAGAAAGCATAATCTCTAAGATTTCAATTTTTTCAAATTTATGCAGACCTGTTTTGTTTCTATATGTATAAATAATATTTACTGCAATCGTTAGATATGGTATTTTTAAACATCAGTAAAGTCAAATTGGTTGATAGTGTTGTTCAAATCTTTGTTATTCTTGCTAATACTTTTATACTTAAAAAATAAATTATTGAGAAAAGTCTTTCAATCACAAACCATGATTTTGAATTGTTTCTTTCATACTTTAACAACTGTATTTGGTAATTCCAAATTTAACTAGTGTTTTATTTCTACTTGTACCATACTTATTTTTACCAATTTTTGATGTGAGATCAGGCCTTTTCTTTTAGTGTGGGTCCACACTTTGGATTTGCAGATTAGCTTTATTGCATAAGCCAGAAAATAACACTTTACATTCAATTTCTATGTTCTCTTCCTTTAAAGAGGAATGATAAAGTTATTACTGAGTACATATTTCCTCTGAATTTTTATAATCTACATTGAGTCTTTTATAGTTTTTGTTACCCACACATCACTAATAGCATATTTTTCCACTGACTTCTATTTATTATATTTTACCAAAGCATTCAAATCATATTTTTAATAAAAAATGTTAGCTCTTTTTCTTTCAAACTCATATTTTGTCCTTTAATTAGTAAATATCAATAGCAAATACAATCAATATAAACATATTTTGGAGCACCTGGCTGATTCTTGCTATCACAATTTGACTTATGGTTTCAAAAGCAGACAGCACATTAGAATTAGCCTTTTGGGGGAACTCTGTATAACATTTAAAATATTTAGTATGTTTTAGAGGGAGAAGGAAATTGCTGCTTAATTTAGCCAGTTAAGAAGAGATCAGTTAAGAGAACTTCTGGAATACTTCTTAAAAATATTTATAAGAAGAATGGAGATTTAACTACTTTTCTTAAAGTCTGTGAGAAAAATAATAGCCAACATTTAGTGACCTCATAATTTGAAGCAAGACATATTCTGAGTACGAAACAAAATTAAGATTTATTTCTCACAATAGCATTCACAGAAAGTTTAACTCACTTAAGTTCATTCAGCTAGTAGTTGGTAGAAGTAAAATTTTAATTTAGAGTCTGATTCCAGAGTTAGTTCCTTAAGCCTCTAAAGTAATACTGAAACTTATTTATTTATTTATTATTTTATTTTATTTTTTTTTGCTGTACGTGGGCCTCTCACTGTTGTGGCCTCTCCCGTTGCAGAGCACAGGCTCCGGACGCGCAGGCTCAGCGGCCATGGCTCACGGGCCCAGGCGGTCCATGGCATGTGTGATCTTCCCAGACCGGGGCACGAACCTGTGTCCCCTGCATCAGCAGGCGGACTCTCAACCACTGCGCCACCAGGGAAGCCCGAAATTTATTTTTTTAATCACCTTTAAGAAAATTTATTTAGAGTAAGTTAAAAAAACAGATGGAGTAAGTAAAATTAAAATTAAGCTAAGCACGGTATTTCTACTGGAAGCTTGAGGAATGTTTTCTAAACAATAAAAATAAATCTAGGGGATGGCATGAGCAATAATTTAAATTGGACCACCAATATCAGCTAAGAGCCTTCAGGAATCAATGGCAGAGCTTGAGCTATTAGCACTCAGACAGTTGCAATGTCCTCAAAGTGTAGGGGATGCTGGTGGGCACTGATGATCTCATTAACAGGGCTAGCAATGAGGAAATCGGATCTAGGAAATGGAGAGGAAATTTTAAAATATTTAAACCTTGGATAGGATAACTACCATAAAAGGTAAATATTTATTCCAAAGCTACAATACACAACCTGCAATAGCCAAGCATTTCTCACTCCAACAGCAGACAAGCTTTATAAGATTCAAAGCAAGCTCTATGAAATCAAGTTTACAGATTTAAAAAATCAGTTGTATACAAGTGGGCAATCAAGTACTATCTTGGCCAAAATTCCTGCTTCTAAATGTTTTCAAGTATATCTCTCTAAGTTGTTCAATTTATGAAGGAAATTTATGAAGGAAAAATACTGTTATACTTTCATATGTTTGAAAAAGTATTCTATAAATGGCACTGTGATACTCATAAGAAAGACTCAATCAGTGCCTTTGAGGCGGTCAAGTGAGACTTCAAAAAAGGATTTGGTTATTTTTAATTTATAAATGGATAAGAGAACACACACAGAGGCACAACATGTGAGTGGCTTGATGTGGTCAAGAATGATAAGCTTAGTGTGGTTAGAAAATATTTTATATGAAAAAATTGATATGAATAGAATTGTCAAGGTGAATTGAAATCAGACCAAATGCCATGATATGAAGTAGTAAAGAAATTTTAACTTTACCTTGAGTTCTATTTTAAGATTTATCACATACTAATTATAAAATTGGTATGAATTACTTAAATTTTATAATTTCTATAATTAGCAAAATTATATGATGGAACTTTGTAACTATTTCTCAATCATTTCTGTACATTAGGATAATCTGGGGAAATTTAAAAAAATAATACCAGTACCCAGGTTCATATCCAGAATGTCTGATTTAATTAGCCTCAGACAGGGTTTCTCAACTCTGGAACTGGATAATTCTTAGTTGTACGGGACTGTCCTTTGCATTGTAATATGTTGAGTACCATCCTTGGGCTCTACTCGTTAGATGCCAGTAGGATCCACCTAATTACCCCCTCACTTGTGACAACCAAAAATATCTCCAGACATTCCTTAGAAGTCATAATTCTCCCCCTTCCCTCATTGAGAACCATTGGTTCAAGTTATAACTTGGATTGGGTTTTGTTGTTTTGGCATGTAATAATTTGAAGTTATATGTGCCATGTCAACTTTTAAAACTTTTCTTCATCCTACTGAAGAAAAATTTACATACAATTAAATAATATGCTTATACATTTTTATGAATTTAACAGTTGCATACCATATCAGTAATACAATCACATCAATCAAAATGTAAAATCTTTCAGATTCTGAAATTTACAAGGAAACTCCATCGGGACCTATGCTCCTACAGATGATAGTTATAGACTCTGGACAAAATAGAAAAACAATGATTTAAAAACACTGGAAAATGATTTAAATTAAGAAGACTGTAGAGTGTAGTAAAAGCTTGGAAGAAAGTACTAGCACAACATGTTTCCCATTTTCACAGTACTTAGACTGAAAGCAGGACACAGTCAGTCCCACGTGGAGAAACGAAACTCAGAAAACCCAGAATCATTTTTTGCCTAATGATTGAAAGAACAGAATTCAGGTAATAAGAATCACTAGAAAGTAGAAAGAAATGCTGGAAAGCAGGGGTTCAGAGAGAAGGGGCCACTGATTTGACGTATAAAGTTGGCACAATACTCTGGTGACCATTAAATAAACAATCATTTAATGGAGATCTGAGCTGTCGCCCAAGACCTAAAATTTAATATTTGAATTCAGCCAAGTAAATTGCTCACTAAAACAAAAACATCGATATACTTTGGAAAAGTAGAATGATCCAGAGTTTCCAAAACATAACTTTCACAACATTCAAGATTCAACCCAAAATTATTCATCACACAAAACAATCATGAAAACACATCTAACTCACAGGTAAAGATAATCTAATGAGATCAAATCTAAGATGATATAGATGCTGGAATTTGCAGACACAGATTTCAAAGCAACCCCTATGACCATAAACTGAAGGAAAGTATACCTGTAATAACTGAAAAGATAGAAACTATTAGCAAAGAAGTAAAAACTAAACAACAACAATAACAAAAATACAAAGTAATCACAGAACTGATAATTATATTACCTGAAATTTAAAACCTGCTGGTTTAGTGGAACAGCAGAATGGGGAAAGAAGAGAAAAACATCAGAGAACTTGAAGATAGACATTATCCAACACGATGATAGAAGAGAAAAAGATTAAAAAAAAAAAAAGAGCTTCAGATACCATTTTGGTACGATAACAAAAAGTCTACTATATGGATGTAGTTTGAATTCCAGAAGAAAAAATAAAGAGCAAGTGGGGCAAAAAAAAAAAAAAAGTGAAGATGTATGTCCTAAGAAATGTCACAAATTTGGTTAAATATATGTATTTACGTATTTAAGAAGATCATGAATCAGAGTAGGATTTTTTAAATGCCTGGGTACGTCACAGTCAAATTTCTTAAACGTAAAGTTAATGAGAAATTTCCAAAAGCAATCAGAAAAAAAAAAAAATGACAGTACATACAGGGAAACAACAATGAGAAAATTGCTGACTTCTCATAATATAAGACACTATGGAAATCAAAGACAGTTTCACAACATCTTTAATGTGTTGAGAAAAATAAATAGATGAATGAAGTACAAATCCAGAACTCTGTGCCTAACAGTGAAGGCAAAATAAAGACATTTTTATATAAAAGAACATCAAAACTATTTGTCACCAAAAGACCTGCTGTATAAGAAAGATTAAAGGAATACAAGTAAAAATATACATCTTCAAGTAGATATGAAGAGTATGATAATATATATATGAGTCATTGTTGTGCAGGGATTATAATGTATTTAGATGCAATACATATGAAAACTATAGCACAAATGACCTGAACAGTTGCAAGTTTTCTATATTTGATGGAAAGCAGAAAAATTAATTATAAGTAGACTTTAAAAATATAAGTATATTGTAATTATCAAAGCTACCAATGTAAAGAAGGTGTAGCAAGGGAGCCAAAGACAAATTGAAATAAAATATAATTTTGATTTTTAAAATTAATATACACTTTTGAGTATAAAATATAGAAATTTCAGGAAAGAGTAAGAGAGAAACAAACTAGCAATATGGACAAAAAATAATACTATGGTGGAGCTATATCCAACTACATAAATTAACACATTAAATGTTAAAGGATTGAACACTCAAGTAAAATTCAGAGATTGTTTTCTACCAAAAAGAGATGTAATTTAAATAAAAAAGACACAGGGAGATTAAAAAAATGAATGGAAAAGATATAGCATGCAAACAATAAGCATAAGAATACCAGAGTAGCTAGATCAGTATCAGACAAACCAGACTTTCAGATAAAAACATTCCCAGAAAAAAAGAGACATTCCATAATGATAAAAGGGTCAGTGCATCATGCAGATGTAAAATGATAAATGTGCTAATAAATCATAAGGGTTTTGGAATTTATAGAGCATAACTTGGCTGACTCAACGGGAAAATTAAACCATTTTACAATCCCAGTTGGTGGTTTTAACACTCAGGAACAGCAAGTAATAGAAAAATCAGAAGAAAGTTAATGAAGTTCCAGATGATTTGAACAAGTTAACCAACAACTTTGACCTAACAGATATTTTTAGAACACTAAGCCCTGTAACTGTAGAATACATATTTCTTTCAAGAGCAAATGCTGCATTCATCAAGATAGACCATATACTGTGCTATAAAACAAGTCTTAATATACATAAAATGACTGAAATCATATCTGTTCATAACAGTGGTAGGCTAAACAATGGCCCCCAAAGATATCCAGGTCCTAATCCAAGGAACCTGTAAATGTTATATCAAAAAAGTGACTTTTCACATGTAAGTAAATTAAGAATATTGAGATGAAGAGATTATGCTGGACCACATACATCCTTATAGGAGGGAAGCAGTGGAAGACTTGACTATAGAAGTGGAAAAAGGCAATGTGACAATGGAAGCAGGGGAAGAAAAGGTGATGTGATGCAAGGAAGAAGTCATGAGCCCAGAAATGTAGGTGGCTTCTAGAAACTAAAAAAAGACAAAGAAACAGATTCTCCCCTTGGAGTCTCCACAGGAACTAGCCTCACCAACCCCTTGACTTTAGTCCATAGGACCTTTTTAGACATCTGGCCTCCAGAAATGTAAGAAAATTAATTTGTGCTGTTTTAACACATCAGTTAATCATAATTTGTTACAGCAGTCATTGGAAACTAATTCAGTGATGGAATTATATTTGAAATTAATAATAATAAAATGCAGAGGAAAACACAGGGTATTGGGAAATTCAACAGTATAATTCTAAATAGTGCATGTGTTAAAAAATCACAAGGGAAATTTTAAAATATTTCAAACTGAATAATATGGAAATATAATATATAAAAACTTGTAATATTCAGCTAAAGAACTGTTTCAAGGGAAAGTTGCAGCTTTAAATGCTTATGTAAACTCAAAGATCTAAGGTTTAACCTTAAGAAGCTAAAAGAAATAAGACAAAGTTAAACCCAAGTTAGTAAAAGGAAAGAAATAATAAAGAAATGAGCAGAAATCAATCAAGTAGAAAACAGAAAAACAATCAAGAAAATTAACAAAGCCAAAAGTTTGGTTACTGAAAAAGTTCAAAATAATATATAAATACTGAGCTAGATTGATCAAGAAAAAAGGAGAAGAGCAAAAATGATCAGTATCAGAAATAAAAGAGGGCTTATCAATATAGATGCTACAGACATAAGGCAGATAATAACATAGCATGAATAATTTTATGCCAATAAAATAAACAGCACAGATAAAATGAACAAATCCACTGAAATATACTACTTACCACAATAAAAGTGACATAATATGAAACAGTACATCAGAATATTCCTTTATATACACAGGCCTACCATATTTCTTACATGTTGAAGGTTTATGGCAACCTGTGTTAAGTCTATCAGCACCATTTTTCCAACAGCATTGTTTTTAATTAATGTTATTTTTAAATTAAAAAAAATTTTTTTAGACATAATGCTATTGCACACTTAATAGACTACAATATAGTGTAAACATAACTTTCATATGCACTGAGAAGCCAAAAAATTTCACATGGCTCACTTTGTGTTATTTGCTTTACTGTAGCGTCCTGGAATAAAACCTGCACTATCTTGGAGATATATATATATATATATATATATATATCCTTCCCACAAAGAAAACAGAAGGCATAGATGGTTTCACTTGTGAATTCTATTGAATAAAATATTTGAGGAAGAAAAAATAGCCATCTTACCCACAATATTTTAGAAAATAGGAGGAGTGTAAGCTTTCCAACTCATGGTATAAAGCTATCATGGTCCTACTACAAAACTTAGCAAAAATACAAAAAAGTGTATCATAGGCATGTCCCTTAAAACATAAACAAAAAATACCAAGATATAAGCAAACCAAAGTCAGAAATATAAAAAAGATATATTATCATGATAAAGTAGTGTGTATGCCATTGGGCATGACTTTATATGCATGGCTCAGATGATAATATTCAATTATTCAGACAAGGATTTGAAAATAATCTAAAACAGAGGCTCCACCTTGTGAACATGATGTTTAGCGTACCAATAATATCCCCTGGGTTGCTGAAAAAAGAAAGCATGAGTAGTGCTGAATAAAGAGGCAAGCATGGTTCAAGAAAAGGCCAGGGGTTCTTTTTATCCTTAGGCCAGTAGGATTTATTCAAGAGTTAACTATTTTTGCACATTAGTAAAGGCAGCCACCAGAGAATATTAGCTGTAAGATTTTTAGCAAAGGAAAAAAGATAAATGAAAATGTGCTATCACTGCTCCTAGCTTAAATAAGCTCTTTCAATTTGGAGGTCATAAAATGATCAGTCCCCCATGATTTTCCTACTTATGACTCAAAGATAAATTGTTAGATGTTTTCTTTGATGGAAGCAGGATCCAAAGTAGATTAATTTTCACCAAGCTTCGAAGAGATGAAGTGGATGTATTTTGAGTCAATCTAAGTGAAATTCAACTGGTTTAGTAAATATAAAATAAGTAAGCTCAATTGGGCTAAACAAACTCTTACCACAGTAATCCTGACTTTGCAATTTGAACTAAAAATAACTAACCAACCACCAGTTTTCACTTTGTTTCCCATGCAAGAGCACTGACCTAATACTGCTTCTAACTCATTTTGGATTTTACAAAAATCAGATTTTTCAAATGGCTGAATGATCCACATTAGAGTTGTCAGTCCTCAGGTAAAATAGGGTCTTTGAAGAGTCAAAGATATACTGGAGTCACTAGAATGTATGCAGAGTGATGATAAAAACAAGAGGGTTCCCAGTTATATTAAGAAAAATTTTTAAATGTAGAAAATATTAATAAGATTCACCTCTGAAAAGACATATAGAATAAGAAACTCTCAAGAAATAGAAGGAAATAAAAATAATACAATAACCATAACAACATCTGTACTACACTTCAAAGTTTACATTTTTATTACATGATTTTTGCCCATCCTTACAGAAACCTTGTAAAGTACATATTATTATACTTGTGTTATAGTTGAAATAACTAAAAGACTTAGGAAGTATCTTGCCCAAGGTAACAGATGTGCCTGGAGTGAACGAACCAAACCCAGGTATTCATTTTTCATTTACTCTGTTAGGTCCTGGGTTTTCACGGACCACCTGGTACAATAAGGACCCTACTGCTTATCATGCAAAAAAGCTTTCATTCTATCTCTTGTAGAGACTCACGGTCTACAGTACAGCGTGATCCTCTTGTATATGATTGACTCAGGTTCTCTACTTAGATTTTAGCTACTTACTATCCTAGGAAAAGCTTCTCTATATTCTCATTACTTCCATCTTATCACCACTACTCCCCTCAGCTATTATACACTGTCCTGGCTAAGGGTATTGCTATAACCTGGACCACTCTCCCACCCCGCCGCATACATTGTTAAAACACTTAACTACTGACAACACAGATAAAGTGTGAGTTGCTCACATTCTCATAGACATTTTCATTTGGATTTATAGTCATTCTCAAAGGAGCCATACCCGAATCCAGGCAAATGCATCTATCTGTCTCACACTTGCCATTCCCCAGTTTATACAAGGTTCTATTTGCTTGTTGCTGTAGTTCCAGTTGGTTTTGCAATTAAATAATAAAGAACTTAATGTTTATTGAGTGCTGGCAAAGTACCAGGCATTGTACTCTTCCAATGTTTAACTCATTCCATAAAACAGAATACTACAACATAGGCATTAGTATTGTCCCCATTTTACAGATGAGGGAACAGAGGCAAAAAGAGGCTGAATTTGTTGCCAAAAGACAACAGATAAAGCCCGGATTTCAATCCTGGCATTCTGACTTCAAAGTCTTGTAAACTTATAAACTCTACATTATATTCCACAGAGTGAGACTATTTGAATTTGACAAAAGTTATCAACAGTAAAGTTATTTCTTTAAGGGAAGAGTGGTCACCTCTGCAACAATAATTAGAACTGTTAGACTAAGTTTTGAATTGAGACAGAGTGAAAAGGTTAGATCTGGCAAAAACAGAAAACAAAAATCAAAAAACTTGACTATGTGCCATTTGATTGTCCTTTCCTTCTGTTCAATTTAAAGCAAAAATCAAACTCGGCAAGTCTATCTGTATTCATATGATTGCCTTATCCTTGCACTCATCATAAGGAGATTAGGAGTGACAGCAACATTAGATCACCACTGGATGGCACCGTCCACCTCCCTGCTCTAACCTACACTCTTCACAGCCTTCAACACTCAGCTCACGTATCATTGTCCCCAGGAGGCCTCACCTGAGCCCATGGGCCTGCCTAAGTACCTTTCCCATACGTAATTATGACCCCTCTATTTTAGCACTGGTTGTTCCACCTTGCTCTGAAATCTTCAATCTATGTCTCTCTGGCCTGAAACTGAGAGCTATTTGGAATATTTCTCTACTTGAGAATGTCACAGCACATAGTGCCTAGTACTTTTTAGGAACATAAAGAATTATGTGTGATGATGGATGCTAACTTTCATAATATATAAAAATATTGAATCATTATGTTGTACATCTGAACTAATATTATACGTCTGTACCTCAAAAAATAAACAGAACATAAAAAAGAAAAAAACACTCAAACTTCTGAATTTATGTAGTAGAGGACGAGGTAGTTGTATTTATTTGACATAATTCCCTTTGTGAAACCAGAAACATAAAAGCCTGCAACTTAATAAATTTATAGTTGTAATTACAATGATAGCTTTTAATCATGGAAAGATTATGCATCCTCTACAGTCCTCAATTTTCTCATCTGTAAAATGTGATAATTCATGGGATTTAAATGAGGATTGATTGAGTTCCTTGTAGAACTGTGTAAACTTTAAATAAGCATTTAAATATTATTATTAAAACCTATGAGGTTATAAGTTGCTTTCCAAAATGGAGCAAGGAGTGCCTTTTCTGGCTATGTTTTGGCAATGTAACACTGGAAAAGATGGAGTAAATCACACCTTCTTTAATGTTCCCCTCTATTCATTCTGAAACCAAGCCAAAATAAGCCAGTAGAAATCATGTAGAACAGAAGTAGGAGAAAATGAAGAGGAAAAAATGACACAACTTCCTCTGTTCTGTTAAAGTGGGTTTTCCTGATTCTTCAATAAACAATTTATTCCCTTATTCAAGTTTGATATAGTGCTACAGTTTCATAATTTTAAGTTTCAGTTTCAACACTGAAAATGTCTGATTTGTAATACTTCAGGTGAATCTGTTCTTTTCTGTGACCATTAGCCACAAATTTTGCAATGACTTACAAAGACAAGATACTTCACAATCATTCTGATGTGCCTGCCACTGCAACAAAATTTGAACTACCAAAAGGGATCCCAAGTGTTCCCTGGAGACAGATCTTTCCCATAAACAAAAGAAGCTACTTTATATAATGATTCATTGTGTTGAATTATGAGGGAGCCAGAGGTGAGCAGTCATATGAAATAATCAATTTATCCATAAAATTGCCCTTAATTTAAAATATAATAATTTTGTTATCTCAAGTAAGCTCAATTTTAGTCAAATCATTTATTACATAACAATTTTGAGTTTCATTAGTTTACAGCTATTTTTCTTCCCTTTTATCAAAATAAAATATAAAGAACATGGTATAAATTTCTTGATGTTAACTTCTTTTGTCACAAACAATAAAGCTTTCTTCTATAGACCATCAGAAAAAACGTACAATGTATCTTCCAATATCATTTTCAAATGAAATAAAGCTGAACTCAAAGTAAGCAGGAGTTATGCCAGACACAGTGGAGACTGATCTGGATCCAGAGCTCTGGGTGAAGCAGAGAAGACCCCTGTGGCTACATATTTGGAAATGAGCCAGAAAAGTTCATTTTCCCGCATGCAAAAGCAAAAATTGATTTGCAAACAATTGCATAGGGGTACTCTACTGGCAATACTTCCCTGGACCCATCTGGTTCTGTATGAAACAGAAAAATTAGGAGTAAACATGAAATCACACAGAAAATATATATTTACAGGAAGCAAGCTTTCCTTATGGCAGCAGGATCAGAGGGCAGGAGAGATGAGAAACTCTGTATTACTTTGATTGTGTGTATCAAATTTTAATTTTAGTGAATCCAGACACAAAATCCTGCTAGCCCAGAATATGTCCCTGGCTTCTCTCTTGCAGTGAGCTCACCAAATTAAAGAATTAAAAAAAAAAAAAAGCTTTCAAAAGTAAGATCCTACCCAAGCTTATTAGCAGTGTTTGATACATCTATGTCTTTTGATCCAGGAAAAAACTCCCTCTTTGAAACATTATATTCACTTGACTCCCAGGATAACATCTTCTGGTTCTCCTCCTTTATCACTGGTTGCTAACTTTCTTAGTTTCCTTGGTTGTACTGTTCAAGGATTTAGTCCTTAGACATATTTTCATATCTAGGGTTACCCACTCCCCACATTCTATTATCCGCTCTTAAAAGGGTTTAAATACTACATATATGCTGATGAGCTTCAAATTTACATATTCAGCTTACACTTCTGACTACATTTCATATTTAACATGTTTAACAAGTTAAAACTTCATATTTAACATGTCCAAAACCAAATTATTTTATTCTCTCCAAACAGCTTCCTCCCTTGGTTTTCTTCATTAAATAAATGGAAACACCAAATTTCTGTTGACTCAAAACAGAAACTTAAACATCACCTTGACTCTTCCCTTCAGACTCCATATACAATCCATAAACAAATCCTGACAATGCACTTTCCAGATATATTAAAAACGTAACAATTTTGTGCTGTTTTAACCACTGCCACCCTGGTTCAAGCCAGCATTATGCTTCACCTTTCACAGTTTTGCTTCTATCTTTTCCCTGCTTTTCTTCGTTCTCAAAATAGAGCCAGAGTCACAAAGTAAAACTCTTCTATTCAGAGTTCTCCAACAGCATGTAAAGAAAGCACAGCCTTTTCAGTGCTCTACCTATATTAGATTCCTTGCTGTTCTTTGAACACACTGAACTGCTACTGTAACTCCTTCTGCAGGTAATGATTTAATCTCAGATATCCATGGAGGTTCTCCTCTTCACTTTCTTTAGATCTTTCCTTAAATATCACTATATCACAGAGACTTCAGACTACCTTAAAATAGCATCCCACTTTCATTCTCCACCCACTCATCCTGCTTAATATCCCCTTACACTTTTCAACACCCAGTATATTACACATCAATTTTTTCCTTTTTTTAATCCCCTGTGACGTTCCCCCTAAAACATAAGGACTTTTAGGGCAGGGAAAGTATTTTGCCGTCATATTCCTTGTACCTAGAACAACACCTGACATTTGCTAGATTCTCAAAAAAATATTTAATGAATACTAGATACAAGAAAATATGATAAACAAAATTATTTCAAATGAGTATGTCAAAAAGAAAGAACTATATATACAGTCAACATTAAGTGCGCTTTAATTGCAAGTCAGTTTTGTGGATAAGTTAACATACCAGGTACCTGACTAGACTGACTCTTAAGTGGGAAGAATGATATGAGGATAACCCAAGTTAGCATTCAGTCTGTGATATCAATGAACTAGCATATATACAGTTCTAAGAGATAGTCCTCTAAATCTTATTCCAATGGATAACAATAATATGAATCACTAAGTGGAAGCTTATCATTCTTCAGCAACAACAAAAAATTATATAAATTTTGGGGTTACAGAAAGGTAAAAATAAGATAATAATTGGTATTTTAAATTATTTCAACTAAAGTACACTAATAATTTCCAGATATGGGGAAAATTCCATACACTCTGATTTGCAGAAGTGGAAAAGTAAATAGGGCCATTTATAGACATACATAAACTTTAGTAGCAAATATTTCAATCATTGATTTAAATTGTGCATGAGTATTTGCTTTGTCAATTGATTAAATAGTTAAAGAACTTTTATCTGAGCCTTACCTACGTGTCCTGCACCTAAAAATGGAAAGGCATGTCCTCCCCTTAAACCATAGGAAAATGTAAATTAGTACTTTGAAAGAAGCCTGCGGAAATCAATTAATGTAATCCACCACATCAACAGGATAAAGAAGAAAAGCCACAGATGATTTCAATGAATACAGAAAAGCCATTTGACAAAATCCACACCCATTCATTACAAAAACTCTCAGTAAATTAGGCATAGAGAAGAATTTTCTCAACTTGATAAAGAATATCTACAAAAAACTTACAACTAACATTATACTTAACAGTGAAAAACTAAAAGCTCTCCCACTAAGATCAGGAACAAGGCAAGGGTGTTCCCTTTTACCATTGCTTTTCAACTTCATACTGGACATCCTAGCTAATGTAATAAAATAAGAAAATAAAATAAAAGGTATACTGCTTGAGAAGAAAGAAATAAAACTGTCTTTATTCATAGATGACATGATCATCTACGTAGAAAATCCGAAAGAAGAAGAACAAGGAAAAGAATCCCTGGAACTGAAAAACAATTATAACAAGGTTGCAGGATATAACGTTAATATACAAAAGTCAATCACTTCCCATATACCAACAATGAACAAGTGGAATTTGAAACTAAAAACACAATACTATTTACACTGGCATCCAAAAAATAAAATACTTAGGTATAAATCTAACAAAATGAAAATTACAAAACTCTTGAGGAAAGAAGTCAAAGAAAAGTTAAATAAATGGAAAGATATTCCATATTCATGTTTAGGAGTACTCAATGTTGTCAAGATGTCAGTCTTCCCAACTTGATCTATAGATTCAATGAAATCCCAGTCAAAATGCCAGCACGTTATTTTATGAGTATCAACAAAACGATTCTGAAGTTTATATGGAGAGTCAAAAGACCCAGAATAATCAACACAATATTGAAGGAGAAGAAAAAAAATAGAGCTAACACTACTTGACTTCAAGACTTATTACAAAGATACAATAATTAAGAGTGAGGTATTGGCAAAAGAATAAACAAACAGATCAATAAAACACAACAGAGCCCAGAAATAGACCACATAAATACACTCAACTGATCTTTGACAAAGACGGAAAGGCAATACAATAAAGAAAATGGTGATGGAACAACTGGAAATCCACATGCAAAAAATTTAATCTATAAACAGATTTTACACCCTTCACAAAAATTAACTCAAAATGGGACTTTGACCAAAATGTAAGACTCAAAACTCTAATGCTCTTAGAAGATAACATAGGAGAAAATCTAGATGACCTTGGATTTGGTGATGACTTTTTAGGTATGACACCAAAGACATGATCGATGGAAGAAAGAATTGATTAGCTGGGACTTCATTAAAATTAAAAACTTCTGCTCTGTGAAGACACCGTCAGGAGAATAAAAACACAAGCTACAGAGTGGGAGAAAATATTTGCAAAAGACAAATCTGATCAAGGTCCGTTATTCAAAATATTTTTAAAAACTCTTACAACTCAACAATAATTAACCAACTAATTAAAAAATGGGCCAAAGACCTTAACTGACACTTCACAAAGAAAATATATTGATGGCAAATAATCATATGAAAAGACGTTCCTTGTCATATGTCATCAGGAAAATGCAAAGTTAAACAACGAGATACCATAACACACTTAGAAGGGTCAAAATCCAGAACACTGACAACACCAAATGCTGGTGAGGTTGGGGGACAACAGAAACTCTCATTGATTGCTGCTGGGAACAGAAAGTGGTACGGCTGCTTTGGAAGGAAGTTTGGCTGTTTCAACAAAACAAAACATTCTCTTGCCGCATAATCCAGTAATTGTGCTCCTTGGTATTTATCCAAAGGAGTTGAAAACTTATGCCTACACAAAAATCTGTACACAGAAGTTTATAGCAGCTTTATTCTTAATTACCAAAACTTGGAAGCAACCACAAGTCCTTCAGTAGGTGAATGGATAAATAAACTGTGGTACATCCAGATAATGGAATATTATTCAGCCCTAAAAAGAAATGAGCTATCAAGCCATGAAAAAACAGGGAGGAAATTTAAATGCATATTACTAAATGAAAGAAGCCAATTTGGAAAGGCTACATCATGTATGATTTCAACTATACAGTGTTCTAGAAAAGGCAAAACTATGGAGACACTAAAAAGATCAGAGATTTCCAATGATTAGGGGTTAAGAAGGGATGCAGAGGTGGAGCACAGAGGATTTTTGTTTTCACAGAATAGTGAAACTATTCTGCATGATATATAAATATGATATATATTATCATATATACATATAAAGTGGGGAAATTTGTTTGAGATTGGAAAATGATGACCAGTAATTTGTGGCTCAGTAATAAAAATAGCACTGAATGATATTAACCATGCATATATGGAATTAGAATTTAATTGATAAGTCATGATAGATTCACCATCTAAACATGTTTTCTTCTTCCTTGGTTACTTTAATAAGGCACTTTGTTTATTAGTACAGACTCAATTGTTTCAAAGCCCCAGTCATTGAAAGAAATAAATGATTATCCCCTTAGTAGCAAAAAAAAAGTGCAACAATCATTTAATGAGTTTGGACTAGAAATTGTAAATTTTTTATATTCCCAAAGTTTAGTTTACCTAATTGCAATTGGTAATTTCTCTTAAATTTTATAATATAAATCAATCATTACACAGCAATCTAACATACAAAGTCCTGATAAATCTTAAAATTTTTCCTCAATATTGACCGTATCTTCTTCTAAAACAATCTCCAGCAAGGAATCTGCACTACCTGAAATTATTTTTGATTGAACATATGTTTTTTAATAAAAGCAGCTATATTGGTACATACTTTGGAGACCATAATATATAAAATGGAAAAAAATGCTTAAACAGACTTATGTAAAGTAATATAAAAACAGATTTTGAAAAGTTATGATTTTTTTCCCTTAAAGTTTTGAAAGTCCTAATGGGATTGTTCCTAATCACACAAAAATGTCACACATGTATTATTTCTTACTTTGAATATCTGTTAAATTTTACCTAAAAAACATGACACAATATAGGTTTCTGTCTTTTGGGTTTTTTTTTTTTTTTGGTCATAAACTGATTTTTTTGAGGTTTTAGTAAATACAATAATCATCAAAATGAACTTGTGAGGGATATTTGGTAAGAAAACCAAATTGACAATTTTCATATTAATATGCCTGCACTATGGCTACAAGTCTACTGAAAGACACTGAATTTAAGTCAGAATATGCACCTTACCAATCTCCTGTCTTATTTACAAAATGACTTTATAACCACTTTCACTTACTCCTTAATTCAGAAAAGCAGACCACAACCGAACAGTTTAAGTGTTGCATAAATTGGCAACAGTGGAAATCACTTAATCCCAAATTATTATGGCAACATGCATTCCCAGGTAAATTACCTTATGCCAAATTCCACTCATTAATATTCTAGAAGTTCAAGAAGATATCTAGAATAGTACAGGGACAAACTCACAATAGTACCCTGCAACCTAGAAAGCAAGTTGTCAAAGACAAGACTATAACTACTGTAGATAAACTAAACACAATACACTAAAAAACAACTTCTATAGTTGATTGATACAGAATGTTATCAGCAATGTTGTTTCATTTGTATTATTACAGAAGGTTTCACAGAGATGAATGGGATATTGAATACCTATAATTCTGCCAAAAACAGACTATTATATAACTTATGTGCAAAAATAAACATGTACTTTAGACCCATGGAAATTTCTTAGTAACAGCAACTAATTTAGAATAAATGCCTACATTTATTGAATGAAAGAGGAAAGAGTTCTAAGGAAAAGGAAAAACAAAAAGAGTGCAAAGTGAGAAGAATAAGGAGGATGTCTCTAGCTATAATTTCCATGTTTTAACAACCTTTTTCATCTATAAAACATAGATCCACGACAACATGCCCAAGTAAATGATAAAAAAAAAAAGTATCATTCCTACCTCTCTTTTGTACTGGTTAAAAGGGAGCATCATCTAGGGATGTTTTTCTGTAATCCATTACTCTTTTCTTCCTAGTTTTCTAATTCATGGAGATAAACCTGTGGAGAAACCAGCAAACAAAAATACATTATCCGAGTGGCCCCTTTAATTGAGAATCCCTTAGAGATTTTCTGTTCTTCAATAGAGAATGTCCAAGTATATTTATATTCTGGCAAGTCACACACAGTACAGCCAATAAGTTTCCATGATTGTTATATTATTATTATGAAATTCACAGTAATTGAGATTATTTTATAAAAGAGTGATCAACTAACAAATTATAGAGAAAATAAAGAGCATATATTAAACATACTTTTTAAAAAACACTCATTTAGAAACAGTAATTGTAAACTAAAAAGGATTTAAAGTCCCTCTTCATATAATATTAGGAAAGTATATTCTACTAGTATAATTCAATTATTTTCATAAAAGGTATTTTGAATGTGTGTTATGACATGCTAGAGAATGTACAAAGAGCAGCTAAACAGACAAATCCCTTATAAAAGTGCACCTATTAGCATAAACACATATATGAAAATCATGTACAAATATCAAAGCTTTGCTTTAACATTAGTGAGTACTTTGTGTAGTCAGAAAAAAGGAGTGCACTGTGAGTTACAAGTTCAGGCAAGGCGAAAGGCAGCAAAGTTATTTTCCAGATCCAAAGAAATCTATAACACTTGAAGATTACTTTTTCACAAGATGAATAATTTGTTTGATTTTTGTAATTTCTCCAACACTTCAGAGGATTCGTGGGTCCATATTCCCTCAAGGACATTCTGATTTAGACACTTCACGTTTTTTAGCTCTTTCACAGAAATACACATGCAGAGAAAATGCCTAAAGGCCTGTTAGAATATACCCATTTTATTTCAATCCATAATGTCATCAAAAGGTTAATTTGAAAAGAAGGTTAATTTGAAAAGTGACTTCATTTTAATTGCTTTACATATTAGGGCAACCAATGTTTTGGAGAGTTTTTCTTAGACGACTAATTTATGAAAAATCTTAATTTAAAAATTATGTAAAAGGTAAAACTCAAATGTCTCAATTGTTTTTCTGTACTCTTTTTTATGATATTTAAACTTATTAAAATATTATTCACTTATAAAAATGTCAAACAGTACAAGGGTATATTAGGTAAAGCTTACATGTCCTGTTTCACCAGTCCTCAATACATTATTTTCTGTGTATCACAGATAATATTTGAATAACCATCCAGGGCTTTTTTCTATGCAGTTGCAGAGACTTTTATACACACAGCCATATGGATATTTTTAAATAAAAATGAGATCATACTATAGATATTTTTTGTAAATTAAAAAATTCCCTCATGGAACAAAAAATCATGAGTATATTATTCTCACATTATCACAAATCTACCTCATTCTTTTTTAAAGGGGGCAGATGTACTAATATTTATCCAAATATTTCCTAGAGATGGATATATACGTTGCTTCTGAAAATTCCTCTTAAAATATGTTACCTGGGTATTCTTATAGAGAAGGAGCTGAGCACATGTACAAACATTTCTTTAGTTTGAATATTTCTAAAAGGGTGGCTAAGCCAAGCTATGCACATTTAAAATTTTGTTAGTTGTTAATAAACAGACCTTAAAAGAATTTATTGTTTATACTTATTTCAGAAATGTATGAAAATATACATTACCACTCATGTACAACTGACTAGATATCATCAATCCTTTATTTTTTTCCAATATGAGATGTAAGAAATCGTATTCGTTGATGTGAAACATTTTGCCTTTAATGATTTTCAGTGAGTCCGAACATTTTATATAGGTTTCTATAAGCTATTTATATATAATGGATGATATTTTATTTAGCAAGTGTTTTTCATGTATTTATTCTCAGCCTGTATTTTACATTGTACCTTTTATATTTCACCGTGCTGATGTGAAATTTTGCATTGCAAAACCCACCAATCTTTTGCTTTACAGTTAAAACTTAAGTAGAAATAGAAAGCCTACCTTGTCACTAATTATGAAACAATTTTCTTATATTCCAATCTAGTGTGTGCACATTTTTTCCACATTTAAGTTATTTGAACATCTTCAACTTTTGGTATAGTATTATCCAGGGGGTTAACATTATTTTTTGACCCAAACAGATAAATGCTTTTGGAAAAGTTAGCTATTTAATAGTTTATATTTTGCCTTCTGTTATAATCCCTTTAAAATCTCAGTTTTCTTTAGCCTGCTTTGAATCCATCTTAATAATGTATTTATACTTCCTCCTTAATTGTACCCTTATTTTGCCTTAATTTATTAACCAAGCTATAAAAATAAAATGTTTGTCTACAATTAAGTAACACTTGCAGTAAAGAAAAGACAGGCAGACACAACTACACAATCCATTGTTTTCAATTCAATCCCTGTGATAAAATGTCCAGGAGTTTCCATGGCCTAAAACTAGAATGTGACTTACAGCCAATTATATAAATGCGAGATATTTAAAATAACATAAAATATGTTCAGTCAATATTGCTCTGTAGAACAACTCTAAAAATAGCTGTTGATATTTTCCAAAAAGTCAGCGTTAATATTTGTCACTACAGGTCTTTAAACAACAAATTTTTAAAGGAAATGGGGAAAGCAAGCCAGCAATCAATTCAATATGCTTGTGCATCCCCCTGCTATACAGAGATATTCATCAGTCAGCAGTGAATAAACTCCTCATCCTGCTTCTACCAGGGGGCATTATTGGGCCTGATAGTGAACATTAAAGGAAAAGCGAATTGCAGCCTAGAGAATTAACAAGAGGAAATGAGACAGAAGGAAAACATTGTTCTAATCATTCTTTGAGTCCTTATAATTATGAAGTTAAATCATTCCTTGAGCGTTATTATGGTGATAGCCATATAATGGAGAGGAGGCTGACGGATTAGGATAAAATATGTTGTGTCTGGGCTTGTATAAAAGGTAAATTTTTAAAAAAGTAGCAAGAAAATGATTTCTTTTACAGAGAAACATCATTTTGACTTTAGTAATTTAACAGTTGTTTATTAAGAGAAAATTTAGAACTAGAAGCCCTTTCCAAAGCAATTTTGAGGAGATGTGTAGGAAATAGGAACAAACTTATTGTTTTGGTAATTGTTAATGGAATTGGACCCTTGACGATGTATTCTCCAGATGTTTATTACTATTATTTTTATTATTATTGAAATTAAATGCCTTTGGCATTGTTCTTTATATTTAGAGTGGTTTAATCTCATTTTCAAATCCTACAATCACAGTTCCTAAGACTCAGCAACTAGTTCAAAAAGAAACCAACTTAGTCTTAAAAATAAGTTTAAGATCTCATCCAAATTCTGCCATCATCCCACTCCTTAAACTCATTTGCATATATAAATAAATATTTGTCAACATTTATATTTTTTAAATAACGTGGAAGTGAAAGTCACATAACACAAAATTAACCATTTTAGAGTGATTCGGTGGCATTTAGTACATTTATAATGTTGTACAACTACCATCTTTATTTAGTTCCAAAACATTTCATCATTCCAAAGTAAAATCCATTATCCATTAGCCCTCTTCCCCTTTTCCTGGGCAACCACAAACCTGTATTCTGTCTCTATTAACTTACCTATTTCTGGGTATTTCATATACATGGAATCATAAAATACGGGACCTTTTGTGTCAAGTTTTTTCATTTTGGAGGTTCTTCTATATTGTAGCTTATATAAGTACTTCATTGACTTTTATGTCAGAACAACATTCCATTGTGTGTGTGTGTCTGTGTGTGTGTGTGTATATATATATATCTATATATATACCGCAATTCACTCATCCATTCGTTGATGGACATTGTGCTGTTTCCACCTCTTAGCTCTTGTAAATACTTCTGCTACGAACATATGTATACATGTACTTGTTTGAATGACTGTTTTCAAAATTCTTTTTGGTATATGCCTAGGAGTGGAATTGTAGGGTGATATGATAATTCTATGTTCAACATTTTGAGGAATCACCAAACTCTTTTACACAGAGGCTGAACCCTTCCCACCAGCAATATATGAGGATTCTAATTCTTCCACATTCTCACCAGCATTTGTTGTTTTTTATTCTTTGTTGTTGTTATTGCTCTTTGGTGTGTGCTTTTTTTAATACATACCCTAATTCTTAGTGGGTATGAAATGGTACCTGATTGGGGATTTGACTTGCATTTCTCTAATAACTAATGATGTAGACGATCTTTTCATGTGTTCATTGGCCATTTGTTATGTCTTTGAAGAAATGTCTGTCTAACATTTGTATTCATGAGCCCCATGGAATGGAAAATAAAGTTTTAAAATTTAGTTTCTTTAGTTTCTTTGCTGTAATTCTTCAAATGGCCATTCTATTCCTTTATCCTAAGAGCAAAAAAAGGTTCCCACTGTTTTATTTTCCATGATCTTTTATTTCAATTCAGAAGATGTAGGCAAAATGCCTCAGGAACACATAATTTGGAAAGCTGGATAGGCCTCACATATTGAAAGAGCACTCAACTAAGTCTTTGGAGGCTAAACAGAAAAATGTGTGCACTAAAAATGGTTTTACCCTATATGCCCATGTGGTGAAATGGAGATGTAATGAAAGGAATTTAAGTCATAAGTGAATGGTAACAACAGCTGAGTGACAACAAATGTGGCATAAATCTAGCAAATAGCCTTTTCTTTTCCCTAAATTTTCATTTCCCTAAGGCATGTCTCACTTCACAGAGCAGAACACTGGAAAACCAAATCTTGGTTGAGGTCCACCCCCACATATTCCTAGAAACTTAATACTTACTAGATACATGAAGTTTCTTTCCATTAATGAAGTAAATACATTAAACATATATTAAGTCACAACACAGGTCTAAAATGCCTATCAATATAACAAGGAGAAGCCCTTTCTAATGTCTCTTTTCCTCCAAAATTCTGTTTCTATTATCTGAAAACATCCTGGCTTCCAAGTTGACTTAATGACTCTTCTAAAGAAACAATCTTATTGGTTTTTAAAATAACCTTTAATTGACTTGTTATTTTTCCTTACTAAAAATGTAATTACACTTACTAGCCTAGATAACAAAGAAGCTTTTAGAATTTCAGTTCATCCATTTACTTATTCACCCAAAAATATTTTTAAATGTCTCATACGGGCTAGACACCATTCTAGCTTTGGATATTTGAAATGAATCCAACACAATCCTGTCCCTTAGGAAGCTCACAGTCTAGTCAAATAAACAAAACAAGAAAATGGAGAGTTATAATATAGTATGTTAAGTGCTAAGATCATTATAAACTCAAGGTGCTGTAAAAGAAGAGGAAGAACAAGTATTCTAGGTAGGTGAACTCATGAAAGTTTTCCAGGAAAAGCGGACCTTGAACTAAATCTTATAGAAGAGGTAAAGCAGTGAAATGCAACAGAAATTCGCTTCATGAATACAATGCCTTTGCTGCCCAAGGATGTTTGATATGCTCTCTCTCATCAGCTACCACAATGCATTGACTTTTATTTACTGCATATCCTGTCTTCGGCCTTGAGATTCCCACTGATGGCAGCCGTAGCACCACATTTTCACCCAAAGCATACAGGGTGATAAAATCTATGGTCACAGCTGTTTTTATTCTTACCAAATTCAAACTCATTAATTGAGTGAAAGCTTTCAGAATACATAAACTGCCACGAAAGTAAACACACATGTTGAAAATATAGTATTTTGTCACTGTTAACATATTACTAACGGATGGAAATATTAAGACTAACTATGGACCCTTAAAGCAGTTATATTTAAGATAAAACATATCATGCAGAGCAATTTCTTATGGATAAATTTCAAACTTTTATAGCAAGTCAGTATTATTATTAAAAAGTTATCTGCTTCTAATATTAAAATTATTTGATTAAAATCAAAATTTTTGAGTATAAAGTATATTTTTTCCAAGAAATTTAACATTGTCATTACTTTTACCTGAATTTGGTCCCTATTGTGTCTGAAATCCTTTAGAGAAATCTTTGAGTTTTCTAAATGTTATTTTCTAGATATTAGTGGATCCTTGTTTAATCAATATGGGTGCTATATCCACACAATTTTACTCTGCTGGGAAACATTTCTTTCTCTTAAGAGAAGGATAGGAATTTATTTGCCTGCTTAAAAATCCACAATGTTAACACAAATGGATTCACACAAAATAATAGCATCTCTTTCTCTCACTCATCTATTGCAAAATCTAATTGTACTACTAACCATTAGTAGCCTTCAGAGTAAATAATAATTTGTTCTATATTATTATTTTCCTGAAAACATTAAGTAACTAATACCTATAGCCAAGCTTGGGGAGTTCATGTATGTTTGTGATTTTTTACTTCAAATTAATGTCATAAATTTATAACTTCTACTTGCCCTGCAGCACATTTAGCGATTATATTTGTTTTTTATTCAGTGGGAAAATCTAATCGCTGTCGAAGTATTCCATGTTGTAAATTAAGAGTCAGAACAGATATCTTCTTTGAAAGGAAGATTAACCCCACCCAGAAAACTGAAGCAAACTCATAATGGTTTATAAGCTCATATGGTTTACTTTACACATCTCAAGCTGCCTAAGGCAACTATAAATGGCAAATGAAATACAAAAGTCTTGAGGTAAAAGATAAGCGAAAATAAAAGGTAATAGGACAAATAGGGAATATATGAATAACATATTTGTTTTTCTTGTCTTGTATAGAACCAAAAAGTAATCAATGGATTGGAGTAAATACGGTCTATAGCTTGTATATGAGAAGCATTAAGCAGAAATATAGTGTTATTTTATAAAGGCTGATTTTTTACTCAGTGATACAATGATAATGACAATATCCACCCAGAAGTGTTTTTTTGTTACCAATAATGATATGATGTGGATAAAACACTTGCAAAAGGGTATGCACATAGATCGATAAATAATTATTTTTTATAAAAATCATTGATAAATTAACTCTTAATGAAGTACTTAAACTATAATTTTCATTAAAATGTCTGTTAATTATAAAAGAGTTATTATAATTACTCACAGATTATCTGACCAGAGTTTGAAGACCTAGTATGAAATATGAATGGTTAAAATTCTTATTTATAGCCACAGATAAACTGTGAGAAAGAGCTGATAAAGTGAGCAGAAAAGAGGAAAGCGAATTTGTATAACCGAAAGGAAAAAGTAAGATGTTTACATTTCATGGGAAATAAAATCTTGGTCTTTTGGGGAAAAATTAAGAAGATATTTGTATTCCTACTTTCGAAAAGATAAATATTATTTTAATGGTGGATGGTTACTGTTGATTTAGAAAGTCAACACAGTGAAGGTGGGTGATATTTAAACGTCACTGCTCAATTGGCCTGGATAAAACATTAACAGGACTTTAGACACTTCTATTAGCAGTTCATGGGGAAAAAATGGAAAAAGTATATGGCATGGGAGGAAAAAATCTCTCAGAGTAAAGTAAGGCTTGAAAAGTAGCAAGTATAATGTCTTCGAGCAAGAATAACCAATGATTTGGTAGGTATGACCAAGAAGGTAGAGCTCACTGTTCCCCCAAATTCCAGTCAAGGGCTACAGTATCTCTCGGGGAGAAGCAGGCCACCAGCATTTCACATCAGCCTGTATTTCACAGGCTGAATTCCAGAGAAGTGCTGCTGAGAAACTGAAGGTTCCTTTCCCTAACCCAGCACTCTCCTGTATGGTAGAGTTTCTGCCTCAGACACAGCAAACTAAGAATACTGGGTCCTGATTGCCTAGGTCACTTGCAGGATGGAACATCCATGCTGGGAGAAGCAGCTGAGAAGAGGATAAACTAATGCCTCTGTCTAGGCTCCGCTCATAAAACAAGAGTATCACTCCCAGAGATGTGGGCCAGTATCCCTGCCACCAACTCTGGGGTAGTAACTAAGAGATTTTGCCTAATGATAGAGGCAAATCATAAGATGAGAGAGATCCAAAGTTCTCTCCAAAGTAACCAAATTTATTTGGAACAGAGTGTTGGGAAGTTCATGTATAGGATACTTTTAAAAACTATGTAAATTTTAGCAGTAAGCAATTAAGAGGAAGCTAGTAGATCCATTAAAAAATTAAGCTTATTTGCAGGTCAAACAGTTTACCAAACACAACCAAGAAAAGAAAAAGAGATAACTAAGAGTTCTTCTAGGGTGAGAACAAACCACAAAGACCAGCCTCAAGAAATACTCCTGCAAAGGGGCAAATATAGGATATATATCCTATTGGTTCTGTTTCTCTGAGGAACCCTCACAAATATAGAGGCTATCTATAAACCAATGAAAGAGGCCTCAGAAGAAAAACAAAACAAAACAAAACACTGCCACCTTAACCTTGGACTACCAACTTTCAGAACTTTAAAAAATATATACTTTTGTTGTTTAAGCAACAAGTTTTTTGGTATTTTATTATGGCATCCCAGAAAAACTAATACAGGGGATTACCCAAAACCACCCTCAAGCTCAATAATTCACTAAAAAGACTCACAGAAGATAAATGCACAAATTATATAAATAGTTATATCAACGCAATGCTTTGTTTGCAATATATATGGATGTAATATGTGTTATAATAATGACACAAAAAGAAGGAAAAGGAAATAGAGTTATATAAGAATAATGTTTCTATATATTACCAGAATTAGTATTTCTGAACTAGATTCAATTAAGATGTATATGGTAAGCCCTAAAGCAACCAGTACTAATAATTACTCTAAAATATAGTGTAAAAATCCTTAAAGTATTTAAAATGTTATTCACCTAATGAAAGAGAAAGAAATAAAGGATGAATAGAGGAACATAAAACAAATGAGTTACATAGAAAACAAAATGTAATATGGCAGAGATAAAACCAAACCTATTGATAATAAAATTAAATGTTAATGGATTAAACAATCCAATCATAAGCAGAGATTGTCAGATTGAATATTAAAAAGATACGATTCAACTACATGCCATTTACAAGACACACAGTGCATTTTTTTCAACTTCATTAAGGTACAATCAATGAATAAATATTGTATATATTTAAAGTGTACAATGTGACGTTTTGATATATATTGTGGAATGATTACCACAATCCAGCTAATTTACATATCCAACACCTCATACAGTTACCTTTTTTTGTTTTTAATGAGAAAATTTGAGATCTACTCTCTTAGCAAATTTCAGTATAAAATACATTATTATTAAGTACAGTCACCATACCATACATTAGACCTCCAGAACTTCTGCATCATATAACTGAAAATTTGTACCCATTAACCAACATCTGCACATTTCCCCTAACCTTCAGGCTCTGGTAAACACCATTCTATTCTATGTTACTATGAGTTTGACATTTTAAGATTGCACATATAAGTGAGATCATACAGTGATTGCCTTTCTGTGGCTTATTTCACTTGGCTTAATTCCTCTAGGTGTATTCATGCTGTAGTAAATGTCAGGATTTCCTTCTAAGGCTGAATAGTATTACATCGTGTGTGTGTGTGTGTGTGTGTGTGTGTGTGTGTGTGTGTGTATCACATTTTCTTTACTCATTCATTCATGAATACTTAGGCTGTTTCCTTATTTTGCATACTGTGAATAATGCTGCAATATACCTGCAAGTGTAGATATCTCTTTGAGATAGTAATTTTATTTTGTTCAAATATTTACCCAGAAGTGGGATTGCTGGGTCACACAGCAGTTTCCCTTTATGTGGTTTCCTTTCACGTGGTGAGTCCCTTTTTCTCTCACTGTTTTCAAAATTCACTTCGTCTTTGACTTTTGACAGGTTGATTATAATGTGTCATGTGAAATCTTCTTTGGGTTGAACGAATTTGGGATCCTTTGAGTTTTGTGTACCTGGATGCCCATATCTCTCCCAGATTTGGAAAGTTTTCAGCTATTATTTCTTTAAATAAGCTTTCTGTCACTTCTCCCTCTTCTCCTTCTGGAACTCCTATAATGTGTATATTATTATTTGTATGGTGTCCCATAAATTCCATAGGCATTCTTCATTTCTTTACTTTCTTTATTCTTTTGTCTCCTCTGACTGGATCGTTTCAAATGACTTTTCTTTGCATTCACATATTCTATCTTCTGCTTGATCAACTCTGTTCTTGATGCTATTACATTTTTCATTTTATTCACTCTATCCTTCAGTTCCAGAATTTCTGTTTGGTTCTTTTTTTATTATTATTTCTATCTCTTTGTTAAACTTGTTTTGTACATGTGTTCTCTTCCTAATTTCACTGAGTTGTCTATCTGTAACTTCTTGTAACTCATTGAGGGTCTTTAAAACAATTATTTTGAATTCATTGTTAGGCAGTTTGTAGATCTCCATTTCTTTAGGGCCAGTTCCTAGATAATTATGGTGCTTCTTGTTATAATGTTTCATTGATTTTTCACATTTCTTGATGTCTTGCAGTGCTGTCTTCACATATAGAGAAGCAGTCACTTCCTTCAGTCTTTACTGACTGGCTTTGGGAGAGAAACATCTTCATCAGTCAGTCTGACTAGGGATTATGAGGCTCTCTCAGGTGTTTTCTATGAATGATCCCACCTACAAGAGGGAACTCCTGTTCCCTCTTAGGGGGTAATTTTTAAGATTGTATGCCTTCTCTCAATTCCACAAAGCCAGACCAAGTGCTGAGAGCATCCCATTTATTTTCCTTAGGGCAGGACCCTGAAATGCTCAAAATTGTGTGTTTTCTCCCAATCCCACAAAATTGGGCCAGCTTTCTGCACATGCTCTCAAACTATCTGCAAAGGTTTACATGCACCATCCATAGGGGCTGGTACATGGCGGATTCAGCCACTGGGTTGTGGGTGAGGTGTGCCGAATGTCAGAGGTGCCCATGGGCCAACCTATGGGGTCTGAAGATGAGGTGTCCCAAAAGGCTCATGGGTCTGATGGAGTCTGTAAAGTGATTTGTGGGATACATGGACCTTTGATGAGTTCCAATCCTTGGCTGCTGTGCTCCCTGCCTTTCCCAACCCCTCAGCCCTGATGATAAACTCAGTATTCTGAGTGTGGTTAGAAAGAAGTAGCCCTCTTAGGCAGCATCCTGCACAGATAGGGAAGCCAGAGACTCACTCACTCTGCTCTCATTTTTCCAATGGGAGAAACTGCAGACTAAGTGGGGGAGGTCTCTCTTCATATTGAGCTGTGCCACCTTAGGGGAGGGGTGACACTAGTTAAGTGAAACTGTTTTTCTTACCCTCTTCAATTCATCTATTTATGGATTTTTCACTCTCACGATGTACTGCAACTTTTCTGTTAAGACTCCTGGATTCCTACAAAAGTATTCTCATTTGTGGGTAACGGTCAAAATCAATGTTCTTTGGGTGGATAATAATAGAAAACTTCTATACCACCATACTGCTCACAGGAGACACAGTATAGAAAATAAAAGGTTAGAAAAATAATATACTATGCAAACAAAAACCATAACTGAACTGGAATGACTAGACTAACAGACAAAATAGACTTTAAAACAAAAAACTTACTAGAGATAAAGCTGTATTATAAAGAAAAAATGTTTAATTATCAGGAAAATGTAAAACATTACATTTGCAGCTAGTAGATCATATATAGAGATATATAGGTATAGATATGTTCTATACAAACAGAATAAAGGACAAAAAACACAAAATTATCTCAACAGATACAGAGAAAACATTTGACAAATCCAACCTCACTCAGTGATCAAAAAAACTCAAAAAAGTGGTAATAGATGGACTTTTTCAACATGATAAAGGACATCTGCAAAATCCACAACTAAGATCATACTTAATGGTGAAGAACTAAATGCTTTCTGCCTAAAATCAGAGACAAGGCAAGGATGTCTGCTTTCACTACTTCTATTCAAGATTGTAGTAAAGGTTCTAGCCAGTGCAATTAGTCAAAAAGAAAAATCATCTACATTGAACAGGGGAAATCAGCTATCTTTATTTTTAGGTGATAAGATCTTATATACAGAAAATCCTGATAAATCCATTAAAAATATATTTAAACTAATAGGCCAATTCAGCAAGTTTGAAGGGTTAAAGAGAAATATGCATTAATCAACTGTACCCACAAAAATAAAATTCAGAGAACAATTCCATTTATAATATCAAAAAGAATAAAATATATAGGAATCAATTTCACAAAAGAAATGCAAAATCTGTACTCTGCAAATTACAAAATATTGTTGAAAGAAATGAGAGAAGACATAAATAAATATAAAGGCATCTCATGTTCATGGATCAGAAGACTTAATATGACCAAGAGGGCAATACACTCCAAATTGATCTCTAATTCAATACAATCCCTTTCAAAGTCCCAAAGGTATTTTTTACATAAATGAAAACGCCGATCATATAATTCATATGAAATTGCAAAGGAGCCCATAAAGCTAAAATAATTCTGAAAAAGAGGAACAAAGTTGGAGGATTCACATTCCCTCCTTTCAAAACTGACTGCAAAGTTATATTAGTCAAGAAACTGTGGTAGTACTCCCATAAAAATAGACATATTTTCAGTAGAATTAAGAATTCATTTATATACTTTCACATTTATGGTCAATTCATTTTGAACAAGAGTGCTAAGACAATTCAATGATGGGAAGGGGGAATAGTCTTTTCAATAAATGGTGCCGGGACAACTAGATACTCTGTAAAAGAATCAAGTTGGACCTCTTCCTCATACCACACACAAAAATTAACTCAAACTATATCACAGACCCAAATGTAAGAGATAAAACTATAGAAATCTTAGAAAAAAGTATAGAAGTACATCCTCATGACCTTAAATTAATCAAAGGACTTCTCTTATGACACCAAAACCAAAAGTGACAAATGAAAAAAGTATAAAAGTGGGACTTTTTTAAAATGAAAAACTTCTATGTTTCAAAGGGTACCATCAAGAAAGTGAAAAGACGACTCATAAATGGGAGAAATGTCTTTAAATTATGTACCTAGTAAGGGATTTGCATGTAGATTAAGTAAAGAAATCTTAAATTCAACGAAAAAGACAAATTGTCCAATTTTAAATTGGGAAAAGTATATAAATAGACATTTCTCCATGAATATATACAAATAGCCCAAAAGCACATGAAGGTATGCTCAAAATTATTGGCCACCAGGGAAATGCAAATCAAAACTGAATTGAGATACCACTTCATACTCACTGGGATGGCTGTTATCAAAAAAAGAGATAACAAAATGTATGGGCAAGAATGTGAAGCAACTGGAACTCTCATACTCTGCTGTGGAATGTAAAATGTTACAGCCACTTTAAAAAACAGCCCAACAATTTCCCTGAAGTTTGATATAGAGCTACTGCACAATTCAGCAATTTCATACCTAGGCACATTCCAAAAAAATAAAAAATATATATGTCCATGCAAAAATTTGTACAGGAATGTTCACAGAAGCATTATTGATAATATCCAAATTGTGGAAACAAGACAAAACCTAAGAATGAACAAACATAATTTGCTATATTCATACAATGGATTATTATTTAGCAATAGCAAATCTGAAGTACTGCTACATGCTACATGGTTATCTGTGGATAACCATACAGTGCATGATTCCATTCAGATGAAATTTCCAGAATAGGGAAATATCAGTTAGAGACACAAATAGATTAATAGATGCCTAGAACTTAGGGAGGGGGGACTTTGGGAGAAAATGGGAAATGACTTCTAAAGGTTGTAGGTTTTATTTTGTGGTGGTGGTGAAAATGCTCTAAATCTGATGATGGTAGCAGTTACATAACTCTGTAAATATAGTAAAAACTATAGAATTGCACACTTTAAGTGGGTTAATTGTATGGTGTGTTAATTGCATCTCAATAACACTGTTCTAAACAGATTTTTTTGAAGAGTGAGTCAGGAGACACCATTGAGGAAACTTTGATATAGATTTATCTATGTTATATTTCTCCTGGAATGAGCTGAGTCCAGTAAAAATACAAACCCTTAGATATCATTAAAACAACAAGATGAATCAAAGGAAAACTTTCTTCTTCTATTTTAAAAAGTCTACCTCTGGGAAGGAATTTTTACTATAGTCTGAGATGGAAATAATTCATGAAAATATTAATAAAGACTTCCAGAAATAGTAGTGAGAATTGAAAAGAGTAGTTTCATCTTATGAGAAGAGAATGAAAAGATCTGAACTTTTGCATTTGGAAAACAAAAACTGGGGTAGGTATTACTGAACTCCATGAATTCTTGAATGGCACAACTAAAGTCAACAGTATGTCTAATGTTAATAGAAAGGGACACATTTTTAACTTAATCTAGTAATTTAAAGACATATTGTACTAACAAATGAACAGTATCCATTAACCCAAATATGATAGCAGTAGAAAAATAATTTCATTCAAAAAGAGTTAAGACTAAATTAATAACTATAAGTCCTCAGCAGACTTTTAAAAACTCAGTGATCTCTAGAGTTTCTTTTGGGGTGGCAACGAACCTCTCCTCTGTTGACAAAAGCCAGCTGGATAAGTCAGGTTTCAGATTCAGAAAGTTAGTTCTAATTTTCAACTGGATAAATCAAGTACACCATTAGATATACAGGTCTGGGTTTCAAAGAACAGCTCTGGGCTGGAGGTATACATTTTGGAGGCAATAGAATATAGATGGAATTTAAAGCCAAGAGGATGGATGAAATTATGACAGGAATGTATATAAATATATAAGTGTAGTGGATGGAGTATAAATAGATATAGGTAGTGTAAGTGGCAAGTAATACGACCAATCTAATCTATGATGTACTATAATTATATATTTGAGTGGGTATTTCTTACTACTGAGTTCCACAGGAATCAAGTAAAGTTCATGGCATTTTACTTCAGGCCCAGAGTGGTACTGACAATTTACTAGACAGAAAAATGAAGGGGAAGCATTACAATAAAAAATAATATCAAAGCAGACTCAGAGATAAGAGTTAACCAATTCAAGATTTATACCTTGCAGGCTGGCCTCCCCCTAAGAACTTGGGAGATGCAAGTTTCCCTGGTAATTGGCTATAGCCCAGTTACAAAGGGAATCTGTTCTGGTGAACTGCAAGTCTTAACATCACGCCTAAAATGCAAGGGGAGGGTTTCTACTTCCCTAACACCAAACACTGGTATGAAAAATCCTGATTCCACTCTCAAATATCACATAGCTGAAATTATAAGGCTTGGACCCCAGGCTCAGTATTATGCCAGGGGAGGAGCTAAAGGGTATCCTTTAGTTTGTGAAGCAAAACTAGAAACACGTTTCCTTTGGGAGTAAATGGGTACATGCGGTTATTAAGAAATTTGCATTGCATTGTTTACTTTGGGCACATTTTAAAAATTTTAGGCAGACAATTTTTTTCTAAAAGCGATAATTTCTACATCCTTAACAATAAAAAGCATTACTACCACCTTATGTTTAGATAAGGATATTTTCGCAAGAGATAAGAGTAATGTGAAACATCAGTTTGTTCACTAATTAAGTAGAGAGCACTTAGTATACATTATTAATCTGCTTCTCTCCAACATCTAAACAACTAATTCCTTTAGACACTCAAGTAACTGTATCCATTTCTCCTGACAGTTACAAAATCACAGCTTAAACTCTTCTTAGATTAATTTGGAAACTTTGAGCCTGAGTTGAAAAATGAAACCTAATTTGTTATAAGGTTAATATCATCTTTGCAGAGATGGATTTTGTGCCTGATTTAGAAGCATTACACCTTTTCAAAAATATAAATGAATTTTAATGAATGAACAATAAAATGGAAATGTTCATGTTTCATATTATTTTCTCTTTACAGCATTTTCATTTTTAGCTTAATTTTTATTTTATATTAAAGTATAATTGATGTGTTAGTTTCAGATGTAAAGTAATTGTTATATATATTCATTCTTTTTCACATTCTTTGCTCATATAGGTTATTACAGAGTATCGAGTGGAGTTCCCTGTGCTCTACAGTAGGTCCTTGTTGATTATTTTTAATATAGTAATGTGTATATGTTAATCCCAAACTCCTAATTCATCTCCCCCCCCTTTCCCCTTTGGTAACCATAAATGTGTCTTCAAAGTCTGTGAGTCTGGTTCTGTTTTCTAAAGTTTATTTCTATCATTTAAGATTCCACATGTAAGTGATATCATATGATATTTCTCCTTCTAAATTACTTCAACTAGTATGATGATCTCTAGGCCTATCCATGTTGTGGCAAATGGCTTTCTTTTTTTACAGTATTTTCTAACAATTTATTTCAATTATCTGCATACTTTTTTTTTAACATCTTTATTGGAGTATAACTGCGTCACAATGGTGTGTTAGTTTCTGCTTTGTAACACAAAGTAAATCAGCTATACATATACATATGTCCCCATATCTCCTCCCTCTTGCATCTCCCTCCCACCCTCCCTGTCCCACCCCTGTAGGTGGACCCAAAGCACCGAGCTGAGCTCCCTGTGCTACGCAGGTGCTTCCCACTAGCTATCTATTTTACATTTGTTATTATATATAAGTCCATGCCACTCTCTCACTTCGTCCAGCTTAGCCTTCCCCCTGCCCGTGTCCTCAAGTCCATTCTCTACATCTGCGTCTTTATTCCTGTCCTGACCCTAGGTTCTTCAGAACCTTTCCTTTTTTTACATTCCATATATATGTGCTCGCTTACAGTATTTGTTTTTCTCTTTCTGACTTACTTTACTCTATATGACAGACTCTAGGTCCATCCACCTCACTACAAATAACTCAATTTCACTTGTTATATGGCTGAGTAATATTCCATTGTATATATGTGCCACATCTTCTTTATCCATTCATCTGCCAGTGGACACTTAGGTTGCTTCCTTGTCTTGGCTATTGTAAACAAAGCTGCAATGAACATTGTGGTATATGACTCTTTAGAGTTATGGTTTTGTCCGGATATATGCTCAGTAGTGGGATCGCTGGGTGAAATGGTAGTTCTATTTTTAGTTTTTTAAAGAAACTGCATACTGTTCTCCACAGTGGCTGTATCAATTTACATTCTCACCAACAGTGCAAGACGGTACCCTTTTCTCCACACCCTCTCTAGCATTTATTGTTTGTAGATTTTTTGATGATGGCCATTCTGGCTGGTGTGAGGTGATACCTCATTGTAGTTTTGATTTGCATTTCTCTAATGATTAGTGATACTGAGCATCCTTTCATGTGTTTGTAGGCAATCTGTATATCTTCTCTGGAGAAATGTCTATAGGTCTTCTGCCCATTTTTGGATTGAGTTGTTTGTTTTTTGATATTGAGCTACATGAGCTGCTTGTAAATTGTGGAGATTAATCCTTAGTCAGTTGCCTCATTTGCAAATATTTTCTGCCATTATAAGGGTTGTCTTTTCATCTTGTTGATGTTTCCCTTTGCTGTGCAGAAGCCTTTAACTTTCATTAGGTCGCATTTGTTTATTTTGGGTTTTATTTCCATTTCTCCAGGAGGTGGGTAAAAAAGGAGGATTTTGCTGTGATTTATGTCATAGAGTGTTCTGCCTATGTTTTCCTCTAAGAGTTTGATGATATCTGGCCTTACATTTAGGTCTTAATCCATTTTGAGTTTATTTTTGTGTATGGTGTTAGGGAGTGTTCTAATTTCATTCTTTTACATGTAGCTATCCAGTTTTCACAGTACCGCTTACTGAAGAGGCTGCTTTTTCTCCATTGTATATTCTTGCCTCCTTTATGAAAAATAAGGTGACAATATGTGCGTGGGTTTATCTCTGGGTTTTCTATCCTATTCCATTAATCTATATTTCTGTTTTTGTGCCAGTACCATACTGTATTGATTATTGTAGATTTCTAGTATAGTCTGAAATCCAGGAGCCTGATTCCTCCAGCTCTGTTTTTCTTTCTCAAGATTGCTTTGGCTATTCAGGCTCTTTTGTGTTTCCATACAAATTGTAAATTTTTTGTTACAGTTCTGTGAAAAATGTCATTGGCAGTTTGACAGGGATTGCACTGAATCTGTAGATTGCTTTGGGTGGTAGAGTCATTTTCACAATGTCGATTCTTCCAATCCAAGAACATGGTATATCTCTCCATCTGTTTCTATCTTTAATTTCTTTCATCAGTGTCTTACAGTTTTTGGCATATTTTGTCTCCTTAATTAGGTTTATTAACAGGTATTTTATTCTTTTTGTTGCAGTGGTAAATGGGAGTGTTTCCTTAATCTTTCAGATTTTTCATCATTAGTGTCTAGGAATGCAAGAGATTTCTGTGCATTAATTTGTATCCTGCTACTTTACCAAATTCATTGATTAGCTCTAGTAGTTTTCTGGTAGCATATTTAGGATTCTCTATGTATAGTATCGTGTCATCTGCAAACAGGGACAGTTTTCCTTTTCTTTTCTGATTTGGATTTTTTAAATTTCTTTTTCTTCTCTGATTGCTGTGGCTAAAACTTTCAAAGCTATGTTGAATAATAGTGGTGAGAGAGGACAACCTTGTCTTGTTCCTGATCTTAGAGGAAATGGTTTCAGTATTTCACCATTGAGAATGATATTGGCAGTGGGTTTATCATATATGGGCTTTTTATGTTGAGGTAAGTTCCGTCTATGCCTACTTTCAGTAGGGTTTTTATCATAAATTCAATGGTATTGAATTTTGGCAAAAGCTTTTATGCATCTATTGAAATGATTATATGGTTTTTATTCTTGAATTTGTTAATATGGTTTATCACATTGATTGATATGTGTACACTGAAGAATACTTGCATTCCTGGGATAAACCCCAGTTGATCATGGTGTATGATCCTTTTAATGTGCTGTTGGATTCTGTTTGCTAGTATTTTGTTGAGGATTTTTGCATCTATGTTCATTAGTGATATTGACCTGTAGTTTTCTTTCTTTGTGACATCTTTGTCTGGTTTTGTATCAGGGTGATGATGGCCTCATAGAATGAGTTTGGGAGTGTTCCTCCCTCTGCTATATTGTGGAAGAGTTTGAGCAGGATAGGTGTTAGCTCTTCTCTAAATGTTTGATAGAATTTGCCAGTGAAGCCATCTAGTCCTGGGCTTTTGTTTGTTGGAAAATTTTTAATCACAGTCTCAATTTCAGTGCTTGTGATTGGTCTCTTTATATTTTCTATTTCTTCTTGGTTAAGTCTCCTAAGGTTGTGCTTTTCTAAGAATTTGTCTATTTCTTCCAGGTTGTCCATTTTATTCGCATAGAGTTGCTTGTAGTAGTCTCTCATGATCCTTTGTATTTATGCAGTGTCAGTTGTTACTTCTTCAATTCTAATTCTATTGAGTCTTCTCCCTTTTTTTCTTGATGAGTCTGGCTAATGGTTTATCAATTTTGTTTATCTTCTCAAAGAACAAGCTTTTAGTTTTATTGAAGTTTACTATTGTTTCATTTCTTTTTCATTTATTTCTGATCTGATCTTTATGATTTCTTTCCTTATGATAACTTTGGGGTTTTTTTGTTCTTCTTTCTCTAATTGCTTTAGGTGTGAGGTTAGGTTGTTTATTTGAGATGTCTCTTGTTTCTTGAGGTAGGATTGTATTGCTATAAACTTCCCTTTTAGAACTGCCTTTGCTGCATCCGATAGGTTTTGGGTCGTTGTGTTTTCATTGTCATTTGTTTCTAGGTATTTTTTGATTTCCTCTTTGATTTCTTTAGTGATCTCTTGGTTATTTAGTAGTGTATTGTTTAGCCTCCATGTGTCTGTATTTTTTACAGATTTTTTCCTGTAATTGATATCTAGTCACATAGCGTTGTGGTCAGAAAAGATACTTAATATGATTTCAATTTTTAAATTTACGAAGGCTTGATTTGTGACCCAAGATATGATCTATCCTGGAGAATGTTCCATGAGCACTTGAGAAGAAACTGTATTCTGTTGTTTTTGGATAGAATGTCCTATAAATAGCAATTAAGTCCATCTTGTTTAATGTATCATTTAAAGTTTGTGTTTCCTTATTTACTTTCATTTTGGATGCTCTGTCCATTGGTGAAAATGGGGTGTTAAAGTCCGCTAGTATGATTGTGTTACTGTCGGTTTCCCCTTTTATGGCTGTTAGCATTTGCCCTATGTATTGAGGTCCTCCTATGTAGAGCGCATAAATATTTACAATTGTTATATGTTCTCCTTTGACTGATCCCTTGATCATTATGTGGTGTCCTTCTTTGTCTCTTCTAATAGTCTTTATTTTAAAGTCTATTTTTATCTGATATGAGAAATGCTACTCCAGTTTTCTTTTGATTTCCATGGAATATCTTTTTCCAACCCCTCACTTTCAGTCTGTATGTGTCCCTAGGTCTGAAGTGGGTCTCTTGTAGACATCATATATATGGGGTTCTTGTTTTTGTATCCATTCAGCCAGCCTATGTTTTTTGGTTGGAGCATTTAACCCATTTACATTTAAGGTAATTATCGATATGTATGTTCCTATTACCATTTTATTAATTGGTTTGGGTTTGTTATTCTAGATCTTTCTCTTCTCTTGTGTTTCCTGCCTAGAGAATTTCCTTTAGCATTTGTTGTAAAGCTGGTTTGGTGGTGGTGAATTCTCTTAGCTTTTGCTTGTCTGTAAAGGTTTTAATTTCTCCATCATACCTGAATGAGATCCTTGCTGGGTAGAGAAATCTTCATTGTAGATTTTTCCCTTTCATCACTTTAAATATCTCCTTTCATTCCCTTCTGGCTTACAGAGTTTCTACTGAAAGATCAGCTGTTAACCTTATGGAGATTCCTTTGTATGTTATTTGTTGCTTTTCCCATGCTGCTTTTCATGTTTTCCTTTGTATTTAATTTTTTATAGTTTGATTAGTATGTGTCTTGGCATGTTTCTTCTTGGATTTATCCTGTATGGGACTCTCTGTGCTTCCTGAACTTGACTATTTTCTTTCCCATATTAGGGAAGTTTTCAACTATAATCTCTTCAAATATTTTCTCAGTCTCTTTCTCTCTTCTTCTGGGACCCCTATAATTCGAATGTGGGTACGTTTATTGTTGTCCACAAGTCTCTGAGACCGTCCTCAATTCTCTTCATTCTTTTTTCTTTATTCTGCACTGTGGTAGTTATTTCCATTATTTTATCTTCCAGGTCACTTATCCGTTCTTCTGCCTCAGTTATTCTGCTACTGATTCCTTATAGAGAATTTTAAATTTCATTAATTGTGTTGTTCATTATTGTCTGTTTGCTCTTTAGTTCCTCTAGCTCCCTGTTAAATATTTCTTGTATTTTCTCCATTCTATTTTCAAGATTTTGGATCATCTTTACTATTACTCTGAATTCTTTTTCAGATAGACTGACTCTTTCCTCTTCATTTGTTTGGTCTGGTGGGTTTTTACCTTGCTCCTTAATCTGCTGTGTGTTTCTCTGTCTTCTCATTTTGCTTAACTTACTTTGTTTGGGGTCTCCTTTCACAGGCTGCAGGTTTGTAGTTCCTGTTGATATTGTTGTCTGCCTGCAGTAGCTAAGGTTGGTTCAGTGGGTTGTGTAAGCTTCCTGGTAGAGGGAACTAGTGCCTGTGTTCTGGTAGGTGAGGCTGGATCTTGTCTTTCTGGTGGGCAGGACCTCATCCGGTGGTGTGTTTTGGGGTGTCTGTGACTTTATTATGATTTTAGGCAGCCTCTCTGCTAATGGGTGGGGTTGTGTTCCTGTCTTGCTAGTTGTTTGGCATAGGCTGTCCAGCACTGTAGCTTGCTGGTCGTTGAGTGGAGCTGGGTCTTAGCATTGGAATGGAGATCTCTGGGAGAGCTTTCACTCTTTGATATTACATGGAGCCTGACTTGGCTTTCCCACCTCAGAGGCACAGGCCTGACACCCAGCGGAGCACTAAGACCCTGTCAGCCACACGTCTCAGAAGAAAAGGGAGAACAAAAAGAAAGAAAGGAAGAAAAAAAATAAAATAAAGTTATTAAAAAGTAAAAAAATTATGAAAAATAAAAAAATTAAAATGTAATAAAAACAAAAGAGTAACTAAACCAAAATTCAAATCCACCAATGATAACAAGTGCTAAAAACTGTACCAAAAAAAACAAAAACGGACAGACAGAACCCTAGGACAAATGGTAAAAGGAAAGCTATACAGACAAAATCACACAAAGTCCACTGCCTCAATTTTGGGATGATTTGTTGTCTATTCATGTATTCCACAGATGCAGGGTACGTCAAGTTGATTGTGGAGATTTAATCCATTGCTCCTGAGGCTGCTGGGAGAGATTTCCCTTTCTCTTCTTTGTTCACACAGCTCCTGGGGTTCAGCTTTGGATTTGGCCCCGCCTCTACGTGTAGGTCGCCTGAGGGCATCTGTTCTTCGCTCAGACAGGATGGGGTTAAAGGAACAGCTGATTCGGGGGCTCTGGCTCACTCAGGCTGGGGGGAAGGAGGGGTACGGATGCAGGGCCAGCCTGCAGCGGCAGAGGCCGGCGTGATGTTGCACCAGTCTGAGGCACGCCGTGCATTCTCCCAGGGAAGTTGTCCCTGCATCCCAGGAACCTGGCAGTGGCAGGCTGCACAGGCTCCCGGGAGGGGAGGTGTGGATAGTGTCCTGTGCTCGCACACAGGCTTCTTGGTGGTGGCAGCAGCAGCCTTAGCGTCTCATGCCCATCTCTGGGGTCCGCGCTGATAGCCATGACTCACGCGGGTCTCTGGAGCTCGTTTAGGTGGTGCTCTTAATCCCCTCTCCTCACACACCCTGAAACAATGGTCTCTTGCCTCTTAGGCAGTTCTGGAGTTTTTCCCGGACACACTCCTGGCTAGCTGTGGTGCACTAGTCGCCTTCAGGCTGCGATCACACAGCCAACCCCAGTCCTCTCCCTGGGATCCGAACTTCGAAGCCCGAACCTCAGCTCGCAGCCCCCGCCCGCCCCAGCGGGTAAGCAGACAAGCCTCTCGGGCTGGTGACAGCTGGTCGGCACCGACCCTCTGTGCAGGAATCTCTCCGCTTTGCCCTCCACACCCCTGTTGCTGTGCTCTCCTCGGCGGCTCCGAACCTTCCCCCCTCCGCCACCCGCAGTCTCCGCCCACGGAGGGGCTTCCTAGTGTGTGGAAACCTTTCCTCCTTCACAGCTCCCTCCCACTGGTGCAGGTCCCGTCCCTATTCTTTTGTCTCTGTTTATTCTTTTTTCTTTTGCCCTACCCAGGTACGTGGGGACTTTCTTGCCTTTTGGGAGGTCTGAGGTCTTCTGCCACTGTTCAGTAGGTGTTCTGTAGGAGTTGTTCCACATGTAGATGTATTTCTGATGTATTTGTGGGGAGGAAGGTTATCTCCACATCTTACTCCTCTGCCATCTTGAAGGTCTCTTCCCAATTATCTGCATTCTGCTTTGATTCAACATTTTAATTTTAAAAATTCATGTTTCAAATGATTATAGGAGATCACACTATTCATTATTTTTAATCATGCTTCTCTATCCCTAGATATGCAGTGATTTTTTTCCTTTTCTAAAGTTCATGAAATAAAGATTTTTTTAATCAATATATAATTAATGCCTAATGGTAGGAATTCTGAAAGGTACACAGGCCTTGAGTTTTGTAAATATTGGGTCACCAGTCTCTTGACCAACAAATAGAGGGAGCCCACACTGGCTATATGCAAAGCAAATATGCCCAAATGTATAAAGGAAGTAATATTATTCTGCCAATGGTATTTCAGTAGGTCTGGTTGTGCACTAGGGTGCAAGGGAAGCAGCAGTGTGTTGCTTTACTAGATAGGCAACATCACTGTAACCATTTTCTAGGTACCATCATGCCTCCTCTAACATGGGCTAAATGCTTTACACAACTTCTATGAGACAGGTATCATTTTTATTCCCATTCTCTTCTGAAAAATCTCCCAAGGTCATACATAGCCAAGGTGTTTGACAGAGCCAATATTTATTTATTTATTCACTTATTTTTAATTTATTCATTTATTTTTGGCTGTGTTGGGTCTTTGCTGCTGCGTGAGAGCTTTCTCTAGTTGCAGTGAGCAGGGGCTACTCTTCATTGTGGTGAGTAGGCTTCTTATTGCAGTGGCTTCTCCTGTTGCAGAGCAAGGGCTCTAGGCGCATGTGCTTCAGTAGTTGTGACATGCAGGCTCAGTAGTTGTGGCTCATGGGCTCTAGAGCACAGGCTCAGTAGTGGTGGCACGTGGGCTTAGTTGCTCCATGGCATGTGGGATCTTCCAGAACCAGGGCTCGAACCCATGTCCCCTGCATTGGCAGGCGGATTCTTAACTACTGCGCCACCAGGGAAGTCCAGAGCCAATATTTAAACCCTCAGCTGTCTGACCTCAGAGGATATGCTCTTAAACACTGTCCTAGGTAGCCTCCTAGCAAATAGGGTTAAAGAAGGTACTCAGGAATATTCTAGGTCAGTATACTCTGATTTGGAATAGTTCTCTAAACATCCTAATTTACAAAAATACTTAAGGCAAAAAGAGGTGAATGGACATTTTTCCAGTCAGCAGCACAATGGCAAGCAGGTCTGCACCACAGTTCTCACTGATCATAAACACAACTGCAGATTCAAAAAAAAAAAATCTATACTGTGCTGTTTTGGTGTATTAGGTATGTGTTCACTATGGTGAGGAATCCAAATTCATTTTGTTTCCTCTTCAATGATCTTTGGCCTACCTATATCTTCAGCCATGAGCAAACAGCTGCATATGAATTTTTATCAGATAATGTGTTCATACCCGTAAGACATTTCCCCAGCACTTTTATTGACATATCTTGGCTTAATCCACATATTTGCTTAGGAAAAATAATGTGTTCAAATCTGTAAAATAAAATTGTCTAGAAAATAATATTATTTGTAAGCATAACTTGACAGCTCCATATTCACATCCCATTAAGGTGTGCATGGTGCAATATATTTTAAGATAGCCTTCAGGTTTATCTTTACATTTACAAAATAAATGAAAATTCTGGGAGTTCACTAGTGCACGAAAGCTATGAATGTGTAATATTTCTGTTTCTGTGGAATTTTCTCACAAGCCATATTGGTTAGTGGGTCTATATCTCTTTCATTTGCTGTACTGAGTAAACCACTACCCAAGACAGTTAACTGCTGAATTAAAGTCTGCGGAGGTAAAGAAATAAATTTGTGCAGCATTTGTTCAACAGTAGTGTACTGTAAGACATTATGAGTTAAAGTAATGTTGTAGAATGCTAGCAACGAAGAATTTAGAGCAGACTCAGAGGGAACTCATAATCATAAAGTCATCCTTAGACAAGAATAATAAAAACACACAGTTACTGTAAATAGACCGAGTCCTCAGTAACACAGGATAAATCACATGGTGAAAAACGGAAAAAGCACACTACAGACATCATATGAGCAAGGCAGAGAGAAATGATCAAACAATGAGTTAACAGAAATGTCACAACACTGGAGCCAGTGTTCATTACAACTTCTCTCAATGCCATTCATTTCCCTTAAAGGTCAAAAAAAACTTAAAGAATGATGAAACACCAGTTTCATTTCCTTCTATTTTTAATTTTTTCTGTAAAAGTCTTACCTGAGATCAGACTTGAAAGCTGAAATAGCAGCCCCTAGTATGGAAAGGAAAGTGAATATATTTTCTCCTAAGCTGACGATAAGACCCACTATTCTTTTTTTTCTTTAGTTGAGGTATAAATGACATACAACATTATATTAGTTTCAGGTATATAACACAATGATTCAATATTTGTATATGACCCATTATTCTTAAAAATAATTTTATTGTGGTTAGGAAAGGGAAAGAAGCATCAATATAAGAATAAATAGGTTCACAGAAATGGAGGAATTATCATGAGAAATAAATTCTGTAGTAATTCAAAGCAGAATTCTCACTCTTAGACCCCATGGAAGGTAGAAAATGGAATGCTGGGACATTGACTTTGTTTAGAAACCATAGATGACCTTCCCTAGCTAATGCATAAAATCAGATGTCTCTGGCTTTTTCAAACTACTGCATATTTCTTATTTTAAGGAATCCCCATTTGTTTGCCACTTTTATGAGTGTCCTGTATTATAAACAACAACTAATAAACCACATGCCCAACAATGAGAAAGTCTAGGAAAATCAGATCTGAGGTCAAGAGCCTTTTTTAGAGGCAAAAGTGATCAATCTGAACCACCAAGGATGTGGCTAAAAGTTGAAGAAATTAATTCAAGTTTCCATTTTATAATTAAAGAAATGTAATCTTTGACTTGGGAAATTATTTCATTTTGAGAAAATTTGATTAAATCTGTGTATGATTCTTTTGACCTGGGTTAAACTGACAAGAGATCATCAAAAAAGCATACAGACCCAACGAAACTGCTAGGAAAGGTCAAATAGGCAGTCAGTTGCCAAGATCCACTGCTACAAGCTCTTGACCATCTGGTAGATTCTATCCAATTAACCAATTTTAAGCCTCATGTATATTATCAGATCCCACATCTGTCTATGAATTAGTTATGTATAAACTAAGCTACTATAAAAGAGACCCCAAAATATGGCAGCTCAACCAAGACAGGTGTTTTTTTTTTTCAATCACACAAAATAACCAGAGGAAGTGAGGGGTCCAGGGCAGGTAGGCAAGTCTGCTCCACAAGAACATCCAGGGACTCAGGTTAGCATAAAGCCCCTGTCATCCTTATTATGTGCGCCTTTCTGTTTTTTCTCTCTAGGCCTAATGTCACTGACTGATCAAATCTTAATCATTTTCTGCACAATGAGAAAGCCAAAAGAGGGAACTGAAGGAAAACCAGCATTCATTGGCCTGACAATAGTACATATCACTTCTACTAGCATTCCATAGTTAAAGGGCCATACCTAGCTGCAAAGGAAGCTGGAAAATTAAATGTCAAGATATGGAACTCTAAAACTGCCTGTGTGTATATTTGTGTATGTGTATATCTGAGTGTTTGAAGAATTCTGTTGCTCTAAAGGGAAAAAGGTGGAAGTAGTACAGGAAAATAATGAGCTGTCTCTGTCACATATTATTTTCTGACTATGGAAGTGGAATGTTAAAATTTGAAGCCAATTTAGTCATGTCTTAGAAGAAGACCTCATATAAAATTTTCCAACAGATTCCAGTCTGTATATATTCTAGGGATAAAGCTAGTAAGGTAGACTTAACCCAGATAAACTAGATGTAGTGATAGTCTGTTTCCACTATTAAGTGGCTGTGGTACTACAGTTAATAAAGTCTCTATCTTTTCACCAGAATTAGAGGCAAAAGAGTCAGTTTCACAGAAAATTTCCCTGCACCAGTTGAGATAAGAAAACTAAGTAGTACAGTATTTATTAATAATTAATCATATAAAATGGCAGTAAAAATAAATCAAGAATCATATTTTTGTACCTCTTATGATTTTATTTCATGTTCTAAATGATGCTATGATTTTTTGCCAATTTTTTGCCAATTTTTGCCAAATTATTTTTTGGTCAACTTATTGTGTCGTTTATTATTTCAGCTCTTTGTCAAAATCACGAAGTTAATAAAGATCACTTAATGCTGAAGTATTTCTCTATTTTAGATTTGAAAATTATACAACAGTTTGATCTTACTGAATCCTTGAGGATAATTTGATGGAATACAGTCCCCAGTTTCCCTGCCCCCCATAAGAAGATTATTTCTCAGCATTCATTTTCATGTGAGTTATGGTATATTCCTGTGGTTTAAGTATACTTTCCCACTGATTTACATTGGTTTAATAGGCCATGGAGTGCTGAGATATTTGGTGAAACATTATTGTAGGTGTGAGTGTGATGGTGTTTGGAGATGAGACTAACATTTGTATCAGTAGACTGACTAAAGTGCATTGCCTTTCCTAACGTGTATGGTCCCATACAATCTGCTGAAGATCCGAATAGAATGAAGAGACTCCACGTCCCCCAATTAAAAATGAATTTCCTCCTGCCTGACTGCATTTGGACTTGAACTGAAACATCAACTCTTGCATGTCTTGAGCCTGCAGGCCTTCAGCTCTCCTAAGTCTCCAGCTTGCTGACTGTAGATCTTGTATGTCACCCTCCATGATCACACAAGCTAATTCCTTATAATAAATTTTCATATTGGTTCTGTTTCACTGGAGAACTCTAATACACCATGTATCTGATATGTGAAATGAGTTAAAAAGTAACTTTAAATGTATTAATCCATTGAAATATGGGTGTCGTTTGTTATAACAGCAACACCAATTAGCAAAAGTTGATTTCTAAGAGTTCTTTATATGTTCCAGATACAAGACCTTTGTCCAAAAAATGTATTGCAAATATTTTCTGACAGACTGCAGTTGAAGTTAGCTTTTGAAGAAGTTTTTCATTTTTATGAAAGCCGATTTATCATTTTTTTTCTTTTACAGTTAGTGTTTTTATGTCTGTCTAGGACATTTTTCATAGCCATTAATGTTTAATGTTTTTGTAAATATGTTTGCATTGTCTACTGTCTTGCCAATTGTTTTCTATTTGTCCCATCTGTTTTCTCCTGTTATTTTTGTTCTTTTCTCTTCTTTTACAACTTTTTTGTAGGTTATCTACCTTAAGATTCCATTTTCTACTATTGGCTTGTTAGCTATACATCTTTTATTTTTTAAATGGTTGCTCTGCTCTAGGGTTTACAATTTGCCTCTTTAACTATCACAGTCTACTTTAAAATAATATGTTAATTCACAGAGACTATGAGACCCTTACAAGAGTACATTTCCATTTCTCCTCTTGCATCCTTTTTTTTTTAAAAACATCTTTATTGGTGTATAATTGCTTTACAATGGTGTGTTAGTTTCTGCTTTATAACAAAGTGAATCAGTTATATATGTGTGTATATATATATATATGTTCCCATATCTCTTCCCTCTTGCATCTCCCTCCCTCCCACCCTCCCTATCCCACCCCTCTAGGGGGTCACAAAGCACCGAGCTGATCTCCCTGTGCTATGTGGCTGCTTCCCACTAGCTATCTGTTTTATGTTTGGTAGTGTATATATGTCCATGTCACTCTCTCACTTTGTCCCAGCTTACCCTTCCCCCTCCCCGTATCCTCAAGTCCATGCTCCAGTAGGTCTGTGTCTTTATTCCTGTCTTACCCCTAGGTTCTTCATGACCACTTTTTTTTTTTTTTTAGATTCCATATATATGTGTTAGCATACAGTATTTGTTTTTCTCTTTCTGACTTACACACTGTATAACAGACTCTAGGTCTATCCACCTCACTACAAATAACTCAATTTCATTTCTTTTTATGGATGAGTAATATTCCATTGTATATATGTGCCACATCTTCTTTATTCATTCATCTGTCAATGGGACACTTAGGTTGTTTCCATGTCCTGGCTATTGTAAAGGGAGCTGCAATGAACATTTTGGTACATGACTCTTTTTGAATTATGGTTTTCTCAGGGTATATGCCCAGTAGTGGGACTGCTGGGTCGTATGGTAGTTCTATTTTTAGTTTTTTAAGGAATCTCCATACTGTTCTCCATAGTGCCTGTATCAATTCACATTCCCACCGACAGTGCAAGAGGGTTCCCTTTACTCCACACCCTCTCCACCATTTTTTTTTTTTTTTTTTTTGCAGTATGGGGGCCTCTCACTATTGTGGCCTCTCCTGTTGCGGAGCACAGGCTCCGGACGCGCAGGCTCAGCGGCCATGGCTCACGGGCCCAGACACTCTGCGGCATGTGGGATCTTCCCAGACTGGGGCACGAACCCATGTCCCCTGCATTGGCAGGCAGACTCTCAACCACTGCGCCACCAAGGAAGCCCTCCAGCATTTATTGTTTGTAGATTTTTTGATGATGGCCATTCTGACTGGTGTGAGATGATATCTCATCGTGGTTTTGATTTGCATTTCTCTAATGATTAATGATGTTGAGCATTCTTTCATGTGTTTATTGACAATCTGTATATCTTCTTTGGAGAAAGTCTATTTAGGTCTTCTGCCCATTTTTGGATTGGGTTGTCTGTTTTTTTTGATATTGAGCTGCATGAGCTGCTTGTAAATTTTGGAGATTAAGCCTTTGTCAGTTGCTTCATTTGCAAATATTTTCTCCCATTCTGAGGGTTGTCTTTTCGTCTTGTTTATGGTTTCCTTTGCTGTGCCAAAGTTTTTAAATACATTCTTCCAACCTGTATATTACATTTTCATTTTTCTAACCATGACTTTAGAAGAGCAGTTTTAAAAATTTTTTTGATTAATTAAAATTATTCTATTTTCTTTTATGGTTTATGTTTCTGTGCTCTGTATAAAAATATTTTTCTAAAATAAAATCACAAAGATTTTCTCCTTTTTAAAAAATATTTGTAGTTTTAGCTCTTATATTTATATCTCTGATTAGTTTCAAAGTGACTTTTGTGTATGGAATGAGATATAGGTTGAAAAATTGTTTTTATCATGAACCAGAGTTCCAAATATTATAGCATCATTTGTTGGAAAGACTATCTTTTCCCTATGATATCTCCATGGCACTTTATTCAAAATCAATTACCATTTGTTTGTTGGCTCTTTTTATGAACTTTATTCTGTTTCATTGATGTTTGGCTACAAAACAGTCAGCTGAAATATTTATTAGAAATGCATTAAATCTGTACATCAGTTTGGATCAATTTTGAGTGTTCCAATCCATAAACATGGAATATTTCTCCACTTTATTTTCTTTAATTTTTATGAGCAACTTTTTATAGTTTTTACTGCACTGGTATTGCATATTTGTTTATACTTATCCCTAAATATATCTTGCTTGATACTTTTATAAATGATACTTAATTTCAATTTCCGACTATTTATACATAGTATATAATATTATAATAAATTATTGTATATTGAACAAGTATTGCACAATGTTACTAAACGTACTAGTCTGAGTAGTTTTAAATAGATTCTTTCACATAGTCTATATAGATTAGCATGTTATCACTAATCTGTTTTTTACTATTTATTTTTCTTGCATTACCTTATTGCCCTGGCTGGAACTTACAGTAAAATGTTGGCTATGACTAGTAAGATCAATATAATTGCCTAGGTTCTGATCTTAGAGGAAAAACATTCAGCTTTCAGTGTTTAGTATGATGCTGGCTGTAGATTTTTATTAGATGAAATGTGTCAGGTTGAGAAAATGCCCTGTTATTCATTTTTTACCAAGAGATTTTATTATGAGTGTTTTTTAAAATCTGTCCAGTGCCTTTTCTACATCTATTGAAATGATCATGTCATTTTCTATTTTAATCTACTGATGAGGTGAATTACATTAATTAAAATTTTGAATGTTAAACCAACATTACATTTTGGGGATAAACTTTACTTGGTCATGATGCATTATATTTTTTGTATATTTTTGGATTTGACATGCTAGTATTTTAATAAGGATTATTACATCTCTGTTTATGATGGAAATCTGTTATATCAATAGCATTCTTAGCTTGTAATATCTTTGTCTGCTTTTGGTTAAGTTTTGCTCCTTGCTTTGTTACCTAAATATAGAGTACTGTATCTTAATTGAGCCTAATATCTATCATGCAACCATACTCAAAATACACCAGGTAGATAAATGTCATACCCCTTTTTTCCCCCAGGATCCCATCCAAAATACCACATTACATTTAGTCATCATACCTTCTTGACTGTGACAGTTTCTCTGATTTTACTTTATTTTTGATGACCTTGATAGTTTTAAGGATTACTAGTTAGGTGTTTTGTAAAAAACAAACAAACAAACAAAAAATCCCTCAACAGGTATTTTTCTGATATTTTACACATGATTCACCTGGGGTTATTTATGGGTTTTGTGAGAAAGACCACAGCAGTAAAGTACCATTTTTCTCCCATATCAAGGGTACACACTATCAACATGACTTATCCTTGCTAGTATTGACCTTAATCACTTGGCTGACGCAGGGTTTGTCAGATTTCTCCACTGTAAAGTTATTTCTCTCTTTTTTTTTTTTCTTCTCCCTTTCCATACTGAACTCTTTGGAAGGAATGCACTTTGTGCACCCAACACTTAAGAAATGAGGAGTTATGTTCCATCTTCTTGAGGTGAAGTAACTACATAAGTTATTTTTAATTCTTCTACAAGGGAGATATGACATTTATTTACTTAACTTATTCAGTCATTTATTTGTATCAATATGATCTCACGGATATTTATTTTGTATTTTGTATTATAATCTTATTTTATTTATTCATTGCTCTCACTGTTCCAGCTTTGGCCATTGGAATTGCTTTTGGTTGGTCTGAGTATCTGTTTATTATAACCACATAATTGCTGAATTTTTGTTTTTACCACTTTCTTACCTTTTGACACTATAAAATCCTCTAGGCTCATTGTATATTTCCTGCCCCAGTCCTAGATTAGTCATTTCACCAAAGAGCCTTATGCTTGTATTTAAATGTAGCATTCATTTATTTATAGAGCTTGGTGGACCTTGATCTTTTCAATAAAAACCAATAATAATGTATATAAACTATACAGTATCACTTATTATCTAATTTCAAGCATAATAAATTAAAAAGTATTTCTAACATAACTTTCCAAAATTCTTCTTCTTTCAAAGTTCATATTTATGCACTAGTGCCTTGATGAACTAAAGGCAGTTAAGACTTCATTTATAAAATGAAGACCACCTGTGAAAATTCAGGATGCCAAACACCTACATTGTTACTTAATACTTCCCATTCCCTATTTATTAAAGTTTATGGCTCTACCCATTAATTTTATTAAAAAGAAAGCAAATTCTTTACACATGCTATTGTTATACCTTTTCAGAAGTATATTTTAAATAAATTTATAGGTTTCTAGGATCATTTACATAACACGTTATGACATAATGTGTATCATTTTTGAAATTTAAAATTCCATACTATGTTCTCCTCATACCAACAGAAAATCATGATGTACAAGTTGAAAGATTAAACATGAAAACAATGCATTTCAAAGTGAGTATTTCTAGAGAAAAGTTGTCCATGTAATATCCCATAAGTGCAGTCCCTCAAACAGTCACTACGCTGTCCAAATATACTTGACTTTCAGATTTTATTTTCTAGTAGTCTCATCAGCATCTTGGTCATTACTGAGTAAGACACGTCATTCTTTGAGCTCTTTTGTCAACAAAGCCAGTAAAAGAATCTAAGTAAATATGTCAAATTAAAGCTAAGTACCTGAAATTTATCATTAGTAAATGGCCTGTTACAGTTTCTATCATTTTTGGGCAACCAGAAAGTACTGAGACTAAATAAAATATATCTGTGATGAATCCTGGAAAGAGTTTAATGCTTATCAATATAAAAGTTATAAAATATATAGGCCAGGAAACTGAATAAGGTGTTTTATATTTCTCAGATTAGCATTATGGCATAAGGAAATGCAACTCTGTGCCTATTTGCAGAACAATCACAAATATTTTCCTCCCATTTAGGAGAAGTAAAACTCTTGGGGTCTACCCCTGTAAGCCTTTCCCCTTCACCTTTCACTCAAATACTTTTCATCCCTAAACCTAGGCATCACATTCAAAACTATTTCATAAGGATAAACTATAAGGGTTTTTACCCTGACAACAAAGGTGGTTTACTGAGGAATTTTCAATGTAATTTGGCTCTTTCATTAAAAAGACAATCTCTTAAATTCCTATCTCACCAGATTAAAATACTTTCATTCAACTCTCCATTATGTATTTGTTCTTTAAAACTCAAATTCTGCAACAGGGCTTCTTCACTAGTCCTTGACCAAGCCTCTCATGAAAGTATTTTATTGATCACATTTCAGAATCCTGGTGAAGCTAGTCTGTCAATCTCGGTTTACACAAAGTATAATTAGACACATTTGGATTTCACTTCTTACTGAGATTGGGATACTGCTTATCTTGCCAAAACAAGAGTTATTTTTCAGATCTACTTTCCTCTGAGCATTTAGCCAGTGGTTATTCTCTTCTTGTGGTATAATTTATACATAATTTTATTTCAGAATGCCTTGTTCTTGATTTGAAACACAAGTTTGGCCCCTGCTACTTTTTTACCTGAACGTAAAGAGTGTATGTATCTTAATTGAGCCTAATATCTATCATGAAAATATACTTAAAGCTCATGTCAAAACACGCAATACAGGCTTTTTTGCAATGTGAAAACCGTGTGACACAGGCTTTAAAAAATAAAAAAAAAAAAAAGCTGAATTTGTGAATGGTTTGATACGGTGGCACCAGAGTCTCCCAATGCATAAACTACTCTCTGGGATTACATCTCTCAATTTTGGAATCTGTATTAACATATTCCATAAGTCATTTAGTGAATAGAAGCAATGGTACTTATTAAGTAATCCAGCAGTAATCAGTAAAATAAAGAATAATACAGTATCTTAAAGAGATCTCAGAAGACTACTTAAACATTGAGAGCATCTGATTAATGCAGTGAGTAATCCCAAGGTAATTGTTCAGCTATGTCTTCCATTGTGAAGGATGTGACATGACCTTCTTAGTAGACTTGCATTCAATTATATACCTCTAGGTATTTCTAGTGGAAATTCAAAAATGAAATGAAAAGTGAAATTAAATAGTCATGTTCTTATCCAAGGCCCACCTTGTCATTTTTAGATTCACAATAAAAGTGCATATATAAACTACAAACCATAATTATCAATGTTTTACAAAACTTCCATATGCCTAATAATATAGACCATAATGCCTATACTTTAAAGTCATAGAGAAAAATATAAATTTAAAGAGGAAAAAAGGAAGGCCATTAAATAGTTAAACAATAGGCTTTACAAGGGAAACCTAATTGAACTGGAATTATTTAAACTAGAGAATAATGGACTGCAAGGTGACTTACTGTTGAATATAGAAAGTATAATTATGAGGAGAATGCCAACTTGTTCTGTATTCACCAAGAAAGAAAATTAGATATGTATTAAATTTGACAATCCCTTCTTCCACCCTAGGCCTCACCCCTGTCCCCATCTTCTCTGTATGGATAAATAATTTAAATTGTAAATAGGACATCTTTTCAGGGTATGCATATCTAATCTTTCCAACACTGTAGTGAAAATGTTTGTCTTCCATGTTAATACAAGATAGCATGTAGTAAGTTTCTCATGCTGTGTTTCAAAAGAAAAAGGTGGCTATTGTACTTACTCTTCAAAAGTCCTACACTTTGAAATACAGAATATAAAATGGCAGCTGAAAAATTACAACAGTTTTTGGGAGGTGTGAAATGAATAAATTATGTTAAACAAATGGAAAGAGATAATGAGGGAGAGAGAGTTTTTGAGGTAGATACTTTTTAGCTGTACTTCATTGAGCGGAGGAAGAGGGACACATTGGCATGGCAGTTTACTGGGCTTACAGGAAAAAGAAAAGAAAACATTGCAGGGGTGGCAAAGGCAGTATATTTTTCTATCATTTTTTTCTTTCTACTTCCTGCCAACAACTATTCAGTAACGAAGATAATGAAAATAGAATTTGAAACTTGAAGGGTGACTAACTGTAGAAGTCACAGTTTATGTCCAATGGGAGTCATAGAACTTGGCAGGCCTCCTAGAGTGCTATGAGTTTGCATCTAGGTGAAACAAGATAGGCGGGAAGGTTGACCCTGACTGCAATTTAAGCTTTTCTCTGTCAGTGCCTACAAATAGGGCGTGATGGATTCCAAGGCAGATTTACAGGTAGTATTTTATTAAGATTATTTACGTTTCTCTTCCAAATACACCCTGAAAATATGTTAAAATATTGTTATCTCTAATAAATGTCTTCTTAGACAATGTAAAATAGACGTCCTGCCATTTGATGCCAGTAATGGGTTGGCAAAGGCTACAACACCAAATATAAGATATAATACATTCCTACCCAAATGCCTGACTCCACTTGAAGGTAGTTGACAGAAACTCTTGACAATGATGAATCTGAGCAAAATGTGTTGCCTTAAAATTCTTTTACAGAATGTAATTCTTTAATTTTCTGCCAGACTACCCTTAATCCACCCCTTTTCTCTTACAAATCAATTTTTTCTCATCCCCCCTCATCTGCCAACAGATTACTGACATTTTTAAGTGCCCTGTGAACCTAGTCAATTCTAGTTAATTATCAATAGTGCCTGTCAGCAAATATTTGGCCTTAGCTGTTTTAATTATGGAAACCTACATAAAAGCTTAATTGGATATTAAAGTAAGAAGTTATTTCTGCAATTTTTGATCAATGGATTGTTGCACTTATGACAAGACTATGTGAGAAAGGGAAGTAAAGAGAGGATTCCTGATTATATTATAGAAAAGCATTAGAAACCACATAATGGTCACTTAGAAAAGCCATGAACAATCCCACAGTGAAACTCATGGAGCATGTCATATTTGCTCAACCCAAAAAACGGAGGAGAGTTTCATAGGTTCAAAATAACAACTTCCACACAAGACACTTTGCTGTGGAAAAGTCCTACATATATTCATCATATACTTAGATGCTGTAAAATAAGTGCTTTCCTGACTCAAAATGAGTGACAGTCTTGCTAGAATTTCAGCAGAAATTATTTTCTCCTATCTTTATGAACAACTTCTGCATTATATCAGTTCTTTTAATGAGTAGTGCAACATGTCAAACACTGAAAGGTAAAGAAACACATTTATGTATCGTTAGCTTGGCAATGAATTCAGATCCACGTGGCAAAAATATTACAACTTAAATCCATCTTACAAAAGCCAAACTAGATTTTTCAGAAAAGGAATCGAAATATCTGATTGCACATTCACGCAAGCAATCAGCTAGCCAAAGAAAGACAGTAAAAAAGACATTTCCTAAAGTCCAACAGCATTCTGTCTGTTTCCAGGGATGTGTTCCAGGCCTTAGGTAGTGATAATCATGCTGCCTGTCTAGTCCCTGACCTCCTACTTCATCTTACCTCTTCCCTGTTAGTATTTAAGTTGAAAACACACCTGCCTAAATGCCTAAAGCTTAGAGCTAAATGCCTGCACAATACAGCTAAATGGGCTGAATGCAACCCAGCACAGAACCTTCCAAACATGTGCGTGAAATGCACTGAGAGAAGCATTTTTATGCAAAAATGACAGAAAATGTAATCGGAAAGAAAACCTCTAACAAAGCTGTAGCCAGATGGTGTCCTTTATTGGGGGCCAGCTCATATTTCTGAGCTTTTGAAAATGTCACAGCTTATTGCTGCTCAATTCTAGATTTACATCCTAAATTTGGGAAAAACCCTTCTCATGTGAATATTACAATCTCTTTCACATTTGTCTTGTAATTTACCATTTGGAAAATGCTTTCAATTTTTTGAAACAATTTTTTGTACAATTTTGTACAGACAATACATGTTCATCATAGAAAAACAGGAAGCAATGTGAAAAAATATAAAAGTAAAAATTAGAAGTAAAATAGTATTAAGCATGCTATTGTTTATATTTTGCTTTGTAAGTTTTTTTTACTATGTATCTAGATAAGTATGTTAGAGAGTGTACAAAAATTAAGTTCAACCATATGGAGATTTGCAAATTTTCATGTAAACTGAAAGTTGCATTGTGACAATTTATCTATCCATCTATCTTCAAATTAACATTTAAAATAGTTGATTGCTGTTTCACTTTAACGTTATTACATATTAACCAGGACAATACTGTGGGTTGTTTTTTGGCTTGTTTTGTTTTGCTATTTCTAATAATGCTGCAGTTAAGTATTCTTAACCTATAACTTTGTATTATTGTTAAAATGTTTGCTTAAATTCCTAGAAGTAGATCCATCAGGTCAAAGTGTATTTATAAGTCTAATAGTCTAATGACATGTTACCAATCATCTGTATATTCTTCATTCAAAGATCCAAAGAGGTTGTAAGACTCCTAACTGCCACAAAACCTCAAAAACATATGACCCACCACTTCCACTAATGGGTATATATCTAAAGATAGTGAAAACATTCATTCAAAAAGAGGCATGCACCCCAATGTTCATAAAAGCATTATTTGCAATAGCCAAGGTATGGAAGCAACCTAACTGTCCATCAATAGATAAATAATGAAAATGTGGCTCATATATATATATATATATATATATATACACACACATATATAAATACACACACACACACATATACACACACAATGGAACATTAGCCATAAATAAGAATGAAATTCTGCCATTTGCAACAATGTTGATGGACTTAGAGGGTACTATGCTTAGTGGAATAAGTCAGAAAGACAAATACTGTATGTTATCACTTATATGTGGAACCTATACAATAAAACAAAAAAATGTATGTAACTAAAAGGAAACAGATTCACAGATGTAGAGAACTAGTGGTTACCAGTGGGGAGAGGGTAGGAGGGAGGAACAAAACAGGGGTATGGGATTAAGAGATACAAAATATTGATACTATGTATAAAATAATTAAGCAACAAGAACATATATTGTATAGCACAGAGAAATAGAGCCATTATTTTGTAATAACTTTAATTGGAGTATAATCTATAAAAATACTGAATCACTATGTTGTACACCTGAAACTAATATAATATTGCAAATCAAAAAAAATTTTTTAATTGAGACAAAAAGCCTCTAGGAACTCTCAATATAGGCACGTTAAAAACAAGACAACAGGCCCAAAATGAAGTTGCTTATGCTAAGCCCCACATCACCAAACCAAGACTTAATTACAGTTTTGGCTCTCTCAGAAATGGAATCTTAAACTAAGAATCACCTGAACAGCATTAGTTAGGTAATTTGCCTGATAGACCCCGCCATTCCCTAAAGAGAAGTAACCTTGGAATAACCAATCTGCTTTTTAGGCTATTATAACTTCCTTGTTCCTGCTCCCCTCTGTTTACACATCTCATATTGTACACCTCCTCAGAGCTTCTTTCTACCTGCTGGATTGGATGCCGCCTGATTCATGAATAAAGTCAATAAGATCTTTAAAACCTATTCAGTTCAGTTTTGTTGTTTAACAGGCAGAAAGTGGTAACTGTTGTTTCTTATTCTATTTATTTGTTAACGTGATTAAATATATTCACATATTTTGACTAAACATATGCATATATTGATGATTCATATCTTTTGGTCTTTATTAGAGTATTTGTCTTTTACATATTGACTTATATGATTTTTTATATGTACATTTTATATGCGCTGCTTGCTTGTCATATGTAGTACATTTTTACACTTAGCTTTTAATATTTTTATTTTGCTTATAGTAAGTTCTACTGCATTTTACGTATTATAGTTTTTCTTTTATGGTTTCTTGTAGATCTATTTGTAACTTCAAATCTTTCCACAAGCCAAATTTATAAAATTTTAAATTGTATTTTCTTCTATAATAGAATTCATTTTGGTAAATCAGTTATTATAATGCCTTTCCTCAGTGACTTAAAAGTCATCTTCATGTTATACTGTCTATACTTATTTGAATGGATTCATAGACTTAGTGGCTGATTTTCTATCGTAAGATTTTTAAATTGAGACTTAACTTTTCTTAGCTAGTCAGTTATGATCCCTCTCATTAATCTTATTTTTCAAACAACTAATAATGGAGACGTTTAAAGGTAGATATTTTTCCCCTGCCTTCATGGGTAGCACGAAATATTTGCTTGGTCCTTTGCAATACAAAATTTTTGTCCATATGTATTCAATACTGGCACTTCAGATTAATTTTTACTAGAGTATAGTTTTAATTTTTCAGTTTTCATATACAGTATTTATTCTTTATATAGAGCATTTCCACCCATTACATTACAGATTATCCCATCACTTTCATTTGTGTTGATCTCCAGTTTTGAAAAAAAGTTATATATATATAGCATATCTTTTCTCTATTCCTCATATAGCTAATCTTTTTTCCACGTTCTTTTTCAGGACTATTTCACTAAAATGATGAAGTGCATCTTTCATATTCATGTTTCAATTTTTTGACAGCTTTAGGTTTTATATTGACTGCCTCTATGACTGTGTTTTTTTAAAAAATTGTTTCCTTTCACTTATCTTTTTATTGAGCTTATAGTGCTGCTTTCCCTTTTCTCTGACCTATTTTTCTTTTTTAGGATCTTCTAGTCTGTGGATCCATAAGTAAAAAGGACTCTTCCCTACATAAAAAGATTTGAAACACAGGAAGTTTTACAGCAAATAACAGATGGCTTGACTTGAGGAGAAAAAAAAACACATGATCTTAGGTATTGAGCATGTTTTGGCAAAATTACCCACTGGTCAACCTATTACTCAAAATTTATGACATGATTAAAGTAGTTTACCAAAAAAGAAATTGTGAATGTAGAGTAATTCTATGATATAGATGAAATAGCTCTGAATCATATTATTTCTACCTACTAAAGTGACACAGAAAGTACAGTATGCATAACAAGATAGGAAAAAAATTAATGAAAGAAACACACAAGCTGCCTGGGACAATACAACAGAAATTCAAAAACTGTTGCTTTTTTGATTGGCCAGCTAAGAAATTCTAAAATGTTATAAAATAGACATTATTCATCACCAACATACTAATGACCATAAAAATTAACATGAATGGATTCTAATTTAGTCAAAGCTTCTTTTTTTTAAAAAAAAAAAAAAGAACATTATGAATAGAAACATTTAAAGAATATTTTAACTGAAAAGGCTTCTAGTAATATGGCTCCCTAAACCTATTTTGAGGATCATAAAGGATATGTTTATAAGCCCTGATGTAGCCTAACTGAAAAAAGTTTGGAATAAAGAAATGACTTAGGCAAAGGTTTGCCCTGTGTTTTGGGAAACACAAACTTAAAAGTCTGGATCCTAAAGAATCATGAGAATTCCTCTCCAACAAAAACAGTTTATAGTTCAGTATTAGTATAAAATCACTTTTCCAAGAAAAACTTGGTGTACTGATTATCATCAAGAAGACACAATCAGGGACTTCCCTAGTGGCACCGTGGTTAAGAATCTGCCTGTCAATACAGGGGACATGGGTTTGATCCCTGGTCTGGGAAGATCCCACATGCCGTGGAGCAACTAAGCCCATGCACCACGACTACTGAGCCTGCGCTCTAGAGCCCACGAGCCACAACTACTGAGCCCATGTGCTGCAACTATTGAAGCCCACGCTCCTAGAGCCCGTGCTCCACAAAAAGAGAAGCCACCGCAATGAGAAGCCCACGCACCACAAGGAAGAGTAGTCCCCGCTCACTGCAACTAGAGAAAGCCCACCCAGCAACAAAGACCCAAGGCAGCCAAAAAATAAATTAAATAAAAAAAAAAAAAGACACAAATTCAGAGTAATATGTAGAGGCCAAAATTAGGTATATAGAAAACTGGACATGTATGTAGAAATGTATATGTAGAAAGACACATTTCACATATTTTATTGAAAAGATTAAATCAGTAGTCACTGACTTTATGATAAGTAGAAGGGCTATAATGCAAAAACTATGTGTCTTCTTTTAAACAAAAGAATGTTACTGCTTTCATTAAACATATATTCAAGTATATATTTTATTATAGTTAATTAGAACAAAATATTTAAATTTGTTTATGACTATGAATACTGGATTTGCCGTGAGAGTAGATTTCAGGTGCTCTCATCACACACACAAAAAAAGGTAAATATGTGAGGAGAAAATTAACTTGACTATAGTAATCATTTCACTATGTATATGTATATCAAACCATTGTGTTGTACCTCTGAATTATACACACTTTTTATTTTAAAAATAAGTAAATTTTTAAAAATTTAAAATAAAACAAATAAAATTCTTAACCAGCCAATCAGTAGGTCCCATTATAATTATTAGATAAGCATGCTTAAGCTGTAATTCTAAATAAGCATTGCTATTAAAGTGTTAGCCATCTGCCCACAACACTTGACTTATGAAATCATGGCTCCCTGAATCTACTGCACCTCTGTAAATCTGCTATTTCCTTCAGCCCATGGTTTCCTGGGAATTGTAATTTTTGTCTAGGATCAAAAAATGATGCAGGAGAGAGGTAGTAACAGCATTACACCATACAGATTAATATCCAAAGAGGTACACAATGATGATATTTTTTTTTCAGTTTGGTAGAGTCCTGCATCTTTGAATCAGAGTGCTGACTCAGTACAAGTATGAAGCTTTATTCTAATTTTTCTGTTGTGGAAAGTAAGGTCAAACTAAAGTCTGGTAATGATTTTCTCAGTCCAAAACTCTATTCCATACTTTTTTTTCTCTTTCTTTTAGCAATTATATTTCCTTTTATCTTGATTATGCCATTTTGAAATTTTCTCTTTTAATGCATCTTCAAGAAACTTTTATTGGGAAAGCCTTCATAGTATCAGCTGTAGTCTAAAAATTATTTTGAATTGGAAGTCCTGTTGCTTCGTTATGAAGCTATCAAAACTTATTTGGTACATGGAGCAGTGATACACCCTTACTACACAGGTGTGAAAACTGAGGGCCAAAGTGGTTCAGTGGGTTGTGCCAGATGAAACAAATGGAAACAGGTGGAGGTGTGATTACAGATCAGATATTTAGTTTTCATTATAATTGTTTTCTAATTTTACAAGTGATAAAAATATGATACAATGAAGATTGTTAGTAACAACAGTAATATCATAACAGCAAGAGGACAGTGGTAAGGGTTTATCAGAATTAAGTGACAATGTAAGATTCTCTAGTTCTTCACTGTAAAGAAATCGACAAAAATCCAGTATGTAACTGAGACTGAAATTTGAGATATACAGTCAAAATATAAGAAGCAAATTATCCCACACTTGACATTAAAAGGGATAGGGAGTATGCAAATGAGTAGTTCCAGGAAGTAGTGCAATTAAATAAAAATTATCTTTCCAGGTTAGAGTGGCAACAAGTTTACAGTCTGATATATTTTCTCTGCAGATTAAAATAAAAGTTAAACACTTTATACCAAAACCAGCATCTTTCAGTAAGAACACCAGCCACCTTTTTGCCAAAGAAGTAAACTTAAGTAATTGTAGCACTGATAAAGGTAGATTAAGGAAGAGAGCCAGGTTGCAGAGTTTTCTACTAATACAAAACAGGGAAATATTCAATCAGGCGGTATCAAAAAATGAGGACCATCTATATATATCTTAAAGGTCTCTGGTCTACATCAAACAAGAAACAGTTTCTTCCATACTCATCACCACACTACACTCAGCTCCCCAATTAAAGAGAGGAACATTCTGAAGCTATCAGAGTCACAGACCACTACAGACTGAATTGTGAATTCCAAAAGTTCATATGTTGAAGCCCTAACTTTAAATTTGATGGTGTTTGGAGATGGGGCTTTGAGAGATAATTACTTTTAGATAAGGTCATGAGGATGGAGCCCTCATGATGAGATTAGTGCCCTTATAGGAAGAGAAAGAGCCACCAGAGCTCTCACTCTCTACCACGTGAGGACATAGTGAGTAGGTGGCCACCCGGAAGCCAAAAAGAGGACTCCACTGGAACCATAACACCTAACACTTTTCTTGGACTTCTCAGCCTCCAAAACTGTGCGAAAGAAATGTCTGTTATTTAAGCCAGCCAAGTTTGTGCTATTTTGAGCAGATTAATAAACCAGAGAAGATTAATACACACATATCTATTCTATCAGTTTCTCATTTCTATCATCCATTTAGATACTTTCTGGTATATCAGGAAGAAATAAAAATTAGGATAGCATATGGTAGTACTTACAGAAAGGATCTGGAGCTTGTGAGAAGAAACTGTTAAAACTCTAGATCGATTTTCAGTGAAAGAACGACATACTCTTTGATTCTCTAGGATGAAAATTATCATTCAGCAGTTCTTAATGGGGATGGGATGGGCAGTAGGGCTGGAGACAGGAGTGGAAGGAAGTGATAGCATTCCCTGTAGTCCTTTATTCAAAATGAGTAGGTTCAAAGTAGAATCCAGACATGTATATTCTGAATAAAGTTCTTCAGCTCAGGGCTAGAACTAGGGTAAGGTGTGTGAGATACACACTTCAAGCACATTTAAGGAGGCACCAAAAAGTTCAGTAATCAAGATATATAATGTTTTACTGAAATATTTTTAAATGCAAAAAATCAATGTTGAAAAAAATATCAAAACTTAAAATAAAGCCAGGATGTGACCCTGCATCTGCATGACCCTGTCTCACTCACCTCATCCTAATCCAATATTTGTTCCAATAAAACTTTATCTATAAATAGAGGCCACCCATGGGTACTCCTCCTTCCCAATTTGATTTTATAAAATATTTTAAAATTTTGCATTACTTAAATATAACATGTTTATGCACAAGTATTATTTGTCTTGATTAGTGAGATTTTCTTGGCATCCCTTTAAATTCTGCACCCAAGACAAAGTGTCTCACTTACTTCAGCCTAGTCCCAAACCTGGACAGAATCTAAAAGCACTGTCTTTTTTGAGAATCAATTCCTAAAACATTAAAAAAAAAAAAAAAAAAGAAGTAAGTTAGGCATAGAGAAAAAAAAATCACAACTTCAGCATGGAACAATATTAAGATCAAGTCTGTAGTTACCAGAAATTGGACTACACACTATATTCATCAACTCAGGTTTAGATCTGAGAGTCTTTAGCACCCAAACACATGAAGAGGGCTCTAAAAACAATCAAAGCACCCTATTTTTAGCAAGTGCTTGACATGAAAAAAATGTATCCTCTTTCATACATGAATGATTAAACTAGGGTGGAAACTATTAAGAGTCCAGTGCAAAAGAAAAGAGTAACATTATTATTTCAGAAGAGAATTAATATCTTGAAAATAATTTAACACAGGAAATATATAAGGACTTTAAAAGTAACAGCTCCATGTCTTAAAAAATTCAGATATAAATGCCTGTATGAACAAATATTAAAATACCATAAAGAGAAGTAGCTCAGATTAAGAAAATTAGCTAAGATGAAGGCTGAGATGAAGGAACAAGTTAAGAAAATAATTTTAAGGACACAAAAATGTAAGAGATTAACTTAACATCCTGTAAAAAGAATTTAAAGAGCAGAAATGACTCAGAAAATTAACTTTTTAATATGTGATACAAAGACCAACTTCAAAAGTTATTCCAGATTTCAGAGGAAGAAAATAAAGGAACACAGAAATACCTATAATAAGAAAATATAATAAATATGGAAAAAAGAGAAATTTTTCTTCAAATATAGAGATTCAAGTTGAAAATATAATCCCAATAAATTGAGTTAAACCAATAAATAAAATAATGAAAAGAAAACTTTCCATAGTTAAAAAAACAAAAGGAGCTAAACATACAGCTCAAAATAGTTCATAATATAAAAAACAGGTAAAAACTAAAACATAGATATATCTTGGTACAATTTTTGAATTTCAAGAAAAATGTGCCTGTATATGTAATTAATGTATATGGAACAAAAAGAAGAGTGGCTTAATCACAAATGTTTAGGAGTTGCTTCAAGAGAGCTATAACATTTTAACTGTGAGATGAAAGAAAAAAGGAAAAGGCATTATGTCTAAAATGGAAGATAAGTAACACTATTTTCCCTAAGTTATTATGTGAATTTAATAAAATTACAAACAATATCTTAAACAGGACATTCTGAAATTGATCAATTTGAATTTCCATAAGAAAGTATAAATACACGAGAATGGCTGTGAGATTATATAAAGAGTAAAAAAATAAGGATACTCTTGATAGATATTCAATATATTTTGAAGATATAATATTTTATATAGGAATAAACATTCAGACCAATGATAAAATCAAAGATAATGGGAAACAAATATAATGGTATATGCCAAAGTTTAACATAGGGTGTGTAAAGGAATCACGAGTTTATGTTAAATGCTACTTAAAGTTACTTGTTTTAAGTAACATTTACTTGTTAAGTGTTACTTAAAAATTAGTTAATGTAAACAAATATATCATGTTTAATCTCATCTTACATAATATCCCAAAATCAACTGACTAAAAAAATTGAGTTGGGGCTTCCCTGGTGGCACAGTGGTTGAGCATCCACCTGCCGATGCAGGGGACATGGGTTCGTGCCCTGGTCCAGGAAGATCCCACATGCCGCAGAGCGGCTAGGCCCGTGAGCCATGGCCGCTGAGCCTGTGCTCTGCAACGGGAGAGGTCTCAACAGTGAGAGGCCCGCGTACCACAGAGAAAAATAAAAAAATTGAGTTAAGAGCATGTAAAAACTAGATGGAAATGAAATAACTAGATTTAAAACAAGACCACACAACTTCAAAGCGATTAGCAAAAAAGGGAAAAAAGCAAAAAACAGTGTTATGAAACTATAAAACAAAGTATAAAGAGTAAGAAAATATTTGCAAAAATAAAAAGCATAAATTAAAAAGGCAAAAGTGAGATAAAGTACAAGAGTTATAATAAATATAAATGGATTAAAAGTACAGGCTATCATATTTCGAGTTGAATAAGGCCAGTTAAGGGAAGATATGATTTTCCCTTCAAAACCCCGGGTGAAAGGAAGGGTTGAGAAAAAGGTAACTCATTTAAAGTCCATATATAGAAAACTTGATTCACAATCCCACCTTCAAACCTATGCACACAGTCTTTTAACCATGCAGGGAAAAGAGAAAAAAAGAAGAAAAAGAAAACCTAGAGAATTTTTCTCCTAAGAAATCATAGGATCTTTTTGGAAAGAACTAGAAAGGCTAAAAGAGGCATTGTTTCTCCAGGGCAAAGTCCTCCACTTTATATAATGTAGGACGTTCTATGTGCATTTCCCATACCTCACTTAGGAAAACCAAGCTCTGCTGCCCACAGCCCTAAGGCAGGAATAAAATAAATACGACAAACTGGGCATTTTTCACAATAGAAACATGTATGAGATTGGGTATTATTTAAATTTGTAACTTCAAACATAGAGATTAAAAATAAAGTATTTAAATATTGTATTTTTGCAGTGTGTTTTTCCTTCTATATAAACAGGAGAGCTGGAATTATTTTCTCTGCCCAAAAATGTCAATAACAAGGTTTGTTTTTGGAGAGTAAATATGTAATAGTGAATTGGGGCTTGAATCCTCACCTAGGAGCAATATTTTCATGTCACTAATTAACAAAAACATGAATAGAATTTTTGCAATAATCTTACAGTCACTAATTCTCAAATACTTGCCTAATTATGATATTCTGATGCTATCATATTTGGTTTACACTACTATATGGCACCACAATTCAATAACTTCTATTCTTGTCTTTATTGAAACTGCCAGGTATAATTAAGAAAGGCAAACCCAACAATGATAGTTCTAGTCATAATGGCTTAAATCAGAGATTCATTTTGGAATTCAGAATTCAAAAATAGTCCAATTTTGGAAAAATATTTCAGAAAGTCATGTCCTGAGAAAATAAACATCAAAACAGAAAAAAGGAACAAATGAGTTTCTCAAATATACATTTGGGACAAACAAATCAATGTATACACTTAGGTAAATACATGTGCATACATTTGCAGAGAAATCACATTTGGAAGAAAACTTAACTATGTGTGTTAATGTCAACCAAAAAGATCAGTTACATAATTCAACATCTGCTGGTGAACTGAGGTAGGGATTTTGCTCTGGGTGGCATAAATATGTTGATTTCTTCCAATAGTTCAAACATTTCTAGGACTCCATATCCTTGCCCAGTCAAATAACTTCCAGACTATATTGTATATCCAGTCAGTTAAGCAAGATCTTGAGTTGACTAAGGTTTAAGGTCAAAAAAAATATCCAATTTACTTGGTTCATTTAGTAATCCAACAAATAGTTACTGAGCACCTTTTATGTTCCAGCCACTTTTCTAACCTCTGGGAATGAAAAACAAAAAATCAAAACAAACAAACAAATGAGACCAAAACTTAAAAACAATGTACCCTGTCCTTTTGGAGTTTACTTTCTAAGCATGCATGTGGGTGTAAGTGTGTTGGGGGCAGGGGGACAGAAAATAAAATATACAGCCCATAAGAATGTATGGCTATGGAGAAAAAGCAGAAGAGCGACATGACATGTGTGTGCTGGCAGGTGACAGAGGTAGGAGGTTCAGTGTTAAATTCTCTGACCAGGCAAGACATTACAGAGAAGGCAACACTTTGGGGAACAGCCAGATAAGGTAGAGGAACAAGCCTGTAGCTATCTATGGGGGAATTTTGCAGGCAGAAGGAAGAGCAGGTACAAAGGCTCTGAGGCAGAGGTACACCTGGCCCTTAAGATGCCTGAAGTGGATTAAACAAGGCAAAAAGCACTGGGATATGGGGTCTGAGAGGTTAGTGTGTGTGAGAACGGTACACACAATTGTGAAGCCTATAGGCCATGGTGAGGTCTTGGCTTTTATTCTGAAATGAGAAGATATTTTAAATTTTTAAGAAAAGAAATTTACATATATGCTCTGTTCTTTTTTCTGACAAAACTATTTCTAAATAATAATGGAATCCAAAGACATAAGCTCTATGTCTCTGCAAAATGTTAGTGCTTTTAATTAAGTTTATTTAAAAATCTAACATAGATCACCACTTAAGCACCATCTATATATACACTTACTTATTTGACCAATTTACATTAAACTTTTCTTAACACAGTAATTCTGTGACTCTCAAAGTCATCATCTCCAAATGTTATTCAGTCATATTAAGTTTTTACTGATGATGAATATATACATCTAAATAGCTGGCATTATATATAGTTGTGTTATCATCAGCTAGAAGAAACAAAGCCATAAATGACTTAACTTTTTTTCTTCCAACACAGACTGTAAATTTTTAGCCCTATCTCCTGTTTCCCTTATGTTTTCAATGATGGTTTCTGTTCAGGACATATAATTTCTATTGCCTTCAATAGATACTCTTTTATAAAACTACCAACTGTAATAAAAATGCTATCTAGGCAATTTTTAACCTAATTCATAGCAACATATCATAGCAAAATAACTTGCTTTATATCTATGCATTTGTATTCAAAAAATAAGCCTGTGGAAAGTTTAGTCCATGTTTCAGTTCATTAAGTTTTTCATCATGAATCTTTCCGTAGGTCTATCATAATCCTTAGTTTTTAGAGATATATATAATAATGGCATTTTCCATTCTATTTGTTCAACAGACATTTAGTTAACACTATCAACATATAGGAAAACTGTTTACTTCCACTAAGGAATAATCTTTCATTATTTTTGAAACTAATTGTACTTTCTTTCTTATGTCTACTTTGAAAAATGTACAAATCGAGAATCTCTCTCTCCAGTTAAAAAAAAAAATGGCACAAGGATGATGATGCATAGCAGCTGATACTTGAGCTTAAAATCAGGAGGACAAACAGGAGCAGAAATGACATGGATAACCTGGAATGTGTGCATCCCATCTAAGAGTAGAGGCTCTTATTTCTTGCCAATTACTTTCATTTAGGAATGAAAGTTCAATTTGTCAGATCTTCCAATTTGCCAAAAATACCAGAAATTTATATACTTAGGTGAAATCTACTAATTTTAAAATATCTGAATCAATTATTTTCAAAACTGTGCAGATTAGACAAACTAAGTCTGCAAGCTGTGTTTATCTTTTTAGTCACTAGTTTGTTATGTCTGCCTTAAAATCAAAGTTTCAATATCTATTTGATAAGATTTACAGGACAAGAAAGTAGAGAGAAGATGCGAGAGACAAGCTTTAAAAAAAAAAAAAACCCAGGAGAAAATTTCTTAGTAGTGAAGAAAGATATAACTCTTACAACTAAAAAGGCCTGCATTTTGGGAGCAAAAAGAAAAATAATAGCAAAAACAAAACTCACACCTAAAAATAGAACAAGTATGAAGACAGAATACTAAAAAGCTTCCAGAGAGAATGGGGGAATAAAAGATTACATTTTAAAAAGTACAAGTATATGGACCACAAAGTTGCTATTGACAGCACTGGAAACAGGAAGACAAGGAGCCAAAGCTTAAAATTCTAAGAGAAAACAGCTTTTAAATTAGAATTGTAAAAAAAAAAAAAAATTAGAATTGTATACCCAGAAAAACCATTATTTTTAGACAAGAGGACATAGAAAATTTAGCACAAATTTACTAATTCTAAAAAGCAAAGCTAGTGGACGTTTTTCAAGAAGACAAACAAGTGAGTCATAGAAGGGCAGTAAGAGAATTTGGTAAAGATTCTTAACCAATAATCTGATGTGTAAGAATTGATGTAAAAAAGAAAATTATTTTAATCACAATCTAGTACTTAAATTACATTAAAACCTGAGATTGACAGAAACTAAGAAAGCAAACGGTTCTTCACATGTTTGGAAAAGAATATAGGCAAGTTTTCCATAATATTGGTACAAATGTAAAATTTAGCATGTGCATTAAATATTGAAAAATTATTCAAACAAGTGATGAAAAATAAAATACAAAATTTCTCCCAACTCAAAGGATCATAGTTTTGAATTTAAAAAAATGATAGAGCAGAATAGAACCCTAAATCAGAATGTAAGAAATAAACAGATTTCGTATCAGTAGAAAAGGACGATTATTTAATAACAAGGAAAGGACTTTAAAATACAGTAAGTACAAAAGAGGTATGCAAGCAGATACTTGTACACAAAGGCTCATAGCAGCAATATTCATGGTAGCCAAAAAATGGAAACAATCCAAATGTCCATCAATGGATGAAATGAAAAATAAAATGTGATATATACATGCAATGGAATATTTTTTTGGCCATAAAAAATTGTGAAGCACTGATATATGCTATAACGCTTATGAACCTCAAAAACATCATGCTAAGTGAAAGAAGCCAGCCACAAAAGATAATTACTTTATGATTACATTATATAAAATAGGTAGAAGGGGTAAATCCAAGAGACAGCGAATTGGTGGTTGCGAGGCACTAGCAGTGGGGAGAGAAAGGAGAGTAACTGCTTAGAGGGCATAGGATTTTCTTTTAGGGTAATGAAAATGTTTTGGAACTAGATAGAAGTGTTAGTTGCACATTATAAATATACTAAGTAACACTGAATTGTACAGTATGAAATGGTTAATTTTATCTTATGTAAATTTCACCTCAATAAAGAAAAGAAAAACACACACAACTAGCAAAAATAAAATCTTTTTTATGATAGTATAAAATTATAAATTATTTAATATGGTTTTGGAGTTTCAGAGCATAACAATGAGAAAATCTAAACAGAATAAGTAGTAGTAAAGAGTTTGAATCAGTAATCAAAACCTCCCAATTAAAAAAAAATGTCTAGGAACAGATGGCTTTACTGGTGAATACCATTCTACCAAATATTTAAAAAAGAATATCAGTTCTTCTCAAACTCTTCCAAAAAAAGAGGAGGGAACACTTCCAAACTTATTTTACAAGGCCAGAATTACCTTGATACCATAATCAGACAAGGACACTATAAGAAAAGAAAATTAAAGGCCAATATCTCAAATAAACATAGATGCAAAAACCCTCAACCAAATATCCAAAAATACAGTTGAAGGATTATACATCATGATCAAGAACATTCCTGACGCCTTCCAACAGTGGTCCCTTTGCTTTTGCACATAATTCTAGATGAAACTCCTTCTCTAACATGTGGAGCATTACCTCATCTACAAGACTCAGCTCAAATGCCATCGCCTCCTTGAAGCCTAGGATGCCAGTATACTTATAAGACTCGTCTTCAATGCCTCTCTCAGCATACTGGATGCATTTCAATAGCGTTCACTTTAGAAATGTACCTCTCATTCTCCCTCTCACACATATACACCACTACTCCCCACAATACCCTCCCCCAAAGTCCTTGCTCATTTCTTTCTTCAGTGTGAGTTATCCCAATAGTTACAAAGTCCCATGCAAGGTTTTTTAAAGACTTAAACATAATTATTTTACTACAAGCAATGAGACAAACGTGTGTACAAAATCAACGCACAGAGGTGGGCTAGATAGAGCTTAGTTATGCTTCTCAATCATTAATTCATTTATTCAATAAACTTATTGAGTGACTACTAGATGTCACTTTTCTAGGTTCTAGGGATACAGCAATAAAGTTAGTGGGAGGGAGAAAATAAAGCTGTGTGTATAACAAATTTTCAGGTGATAGTGAGTGTTATGAAGTGTAAGAGGACAGAGCATTACAGGAGTTACTATTTGGGTTAAAAGGTCATTGATGCCCTTTCCAAGGAGGTGACAAATGAGCAAAGATCTGATTTCTTCAGGCTGGTACCTCTGCCCGGCTTCCAAATCTAGTCTATTTCTAGTCAATTCTCCTTTGGTTTAGTTCTTTGAAACACTTTATACTTAAATGTTCTAGTTAAAATCAGGCTTACTATTCAATCCTTAGCTATTCAATTCTTGTGAAAGGAAAGTTTCCGTAAAATCCAGTATCTTCAGCACTTTCAAACCAGATGCCAAATTTTTTTTAAAGTATTTTATCCTTTATATGCAGATTTACCTAGTGTGAACTTTTTGCATCTATTTTTCTATCTCTGAAATCTGAAGCATCTTGGAATCACTCTCAGCCACAATATTCATTCATTGCTAGACACATATAAGCTCATCATAGGTGTTCATGTTGTCACCATTTTGAGTTATGTGTACTGTTAATAGTTCATGTATTGAATTTAATTGCCTTTTCTACAGCTTCAGAAAGATTACATTCTGTTTCTGCTTTAAAATGAAATATGCTTTTTACTCAGAAATGAAACAACCGCGGCATAAATGTGAAGCAAATATCTGTCACTAAAGGAATAAAATCTTCTGGTCCCCATTAGTCTTCCTTCTTCCAGCAGACTAGGTGGGGCTAGTTCACATGGTAGTAGCAGATGTCCAAAGAGAGAAAGGAGAGATGCACAGGTCCTCTTGAGAACAAGGCTCCCCACTGGTTCCGTGGTACCTCACCACATTCTGTTAAACCAAGCAAGTGACAAGGCCAAGGTGGGTACAAGGGGTGGGGAAGTAGACACTTTCCCTTGGAGGCAGGAGCTGCAACATCACATAGGAAGGAATGTGTATATGGGGAGTGGTGGAGGATTGAGGCTACTTTATACGAAACCTACCCAGTATTACATACCACTATCACAACAAAATGCAAAAAAAAAAAACCTGGAAAAGCCCTTGAATAAATGAAAGAAATTTCAAAATCCTGAGAATTTGGAGTGACTAAGTTCTGTGATTCTGGTATTAAGTAGGGCTGTTATTCAATTATCAAATATTGATTTGTGAGACTTCTAACTTTGAACCAAACCTGCATAACTTCCAATGACACTTTTTTTTTTTGAAACTTACATAATTTCCAAAAAGTAGCAGTTACTAAAACCTCATTTTATTAGGTGGAACTATATGATATTGCCAAGAATTAATCATTTCGGACCTACAAAAACAGCAATTTCATGAGTTTCAACCCAGTATATACGAGAGAAAAATTCATCCTAGCCAGTAAAGTTTCCTGATATCCTATATATTTAATATCTTCCTCATCTGGGCTTGAAACAAGACAAAAAGAATTTGCTCAAAATCCACTTAATCATATGTTATCTCCAACCCTGTAGTAAACTTAATATCTAAACAAACATTACAACTTAATGTAAATATAGTGTACAGTTTTCATTCAACACTCAAGACTCATTTTTCCTTATACAGAGAGCAGGTAAATATTGTCTGGACAGGCACCTATGGGCCAGAGTCTCAATGCTGTAAGCTTGATTGTTGGCATTTAATTTCTTGCCTATGTATTATAAAGAACAGACTTTTAGCATTCTTTAATGTCTAGTTATTATTATATTACTAGTCCTGGGAAGTTTGATTACATTCTTTCCCTATTTTTAAATTTTTTTCTGTATTTTTAAAATCCCTTGTTTGTTCTTATTCCTGGAGTTCATAAGCATTTACTCATGGCACCTACTATGTACCAGCCACTGTGCTAGGCACTGGGGCTACAAAGTTGAACAACACAGACATCCGAGCTTTCACAGAGCTGATGTGATGTCTGCCTGTGCTGCTAGTCCTTCCTCCTTCACCTTAACTGGGCTCCATGCTGGACTTGGGGTAGTACTACTGCTGGTCTAAGCTCCCAGGATGGGGTACTTCCCCAGGAGTCACCATGTTTACCCTCTCTGTACTGTCCATTCAGAGGACTTTCTGCAAATCCTTTGGACATTTCCGCTTAAAACTCAATCTGTACATACCCAGTGTTCCCACATTGGCCATCCAGGTTGTCAGAATGTGACTTTACAAAACTCATTAACAGGGACTATTTAACACATGGACTGGATCTATACCTACCCTGTAGGAAATGCTAAAAACTGAGAAGGAAGGGTGGACCTCCTGGTAAAGTAATCCAGGAAAAAAGCACATGCTGTCTCTATGAGCATCCTGGGAGCCAATCACTTTGAAGCACTGGCTCGCCAACGTCAGTGCCCCTCAGAATCACCTGGAGGTTGTTACAGCATGGATCACAGGGAGTTTCTGATTCAGTGGGTTTGGGATGGGACTGAGAATTTGCATTTCTGCTCATCCTTGTCTGAGAACCACATGTTGAGAACCTTTGTCATAAAACCTCCTGAAATTGTGGAGAAAAAGAAGGAAATGGCTACTTTGGCACTAAAATTTGAAGATTTTTTGCTTTTAATTTTCATTTCTAGTATTAGTGGTTTTTACTTACTGTTTCAGTTACTTACTCACTTACTGTTTCGTCTAAATCATTTTTTTCTACAAGTATCTAAATAACTGAAAAATTCACCCAATACAATAAGATCACTAGAGTTCATTTTTTATATCAATAAAATATGAATTTGGTGTTTGCTTTGTCTGTTTATTATGAACTTTTCCAAAGACTGTGCTCTCTTATAGTCTCAATCCAAGACTTTTGGATTCCTTTTATGTAAAAATTAGAAAAACATGTGAAACGATACAAATGACAAACAATAACTGAATTTTACTGTTTTACTTCTGTCTTGGGTAAACAATAAGTTAACATTATATGATTCTTTTAGACTTCGTGGATATGAGAGAATTACATCATCCTAGAACAAGGCTAAAATTCTCCAAAATGGAAAGATGACTGATATACTGTTGACACTAGAATACAAGATTAGTGTTCAACTGACCAATAATCTATTACTTTGTCATAGAAATTTGCTCTTAGGTTAAGGACAGATCAAGATTATTTGAAACTTTAGAGTTCATGAGCATTTCTGAATGCTCAAAGGAGTAAAATATTTACATTAAAATATGGTTTAAAATTTTAAATATTTCTTAGGAGTCATGTTTTTCAGAATAAACATTTTATTTTTTAAAATATTTAACCTATACGGTATACATTGGGAAGGTCATTTCCAACGTGGTTTTTGACGTTGAACATCACAATAATAATGTTGGCAAATGGGACTATGCAGAGCTCTCCCAGTTCTTCAGAACAGACCACTTCAGGGACTATAGCAGGGATGACGGAGGACCAACTTGCTGTGCTCTTGTCATGTAGGGTATAAGGAATTTTTGATTCCTGAGTAGTCACGGGGGCACAACATTCCATGATATGCTGTTAGTTACTGAAGGTAAAATTTACCAATGGAATTTAGAAACGCTGGATCTAACTTCCAGGGAGTTAGTTCACTGGGTACATAAGGAAATGCAAAGTAACTAAAAATTTAAAATATGCAATTCCCTGGTTGTTATTATTATCAGTTATTATAATGGTTAAAACAGAATTAAGAGACAGATCAAGTTTAGATTCTGGCTGTTTCAAACTACAGCCTCTATCTCAGGCACCCTACCAAAGGAATGTGTTGGAGTAGAACCCTGACACCAGGTCAAGTTTAGATTTTAGATAGCCTGAGGTAGAACTGCTAGCCTCAGAGCCACTGCCAAAGAGAAAAGTTATGCTAAAACAAGGACAGCAAAGAAGACTAGACTGATTTCCAAGACAATGGAGAAAAGCAAAGAGAAAAGTCAGTGGATTCATCCCAGCAGAGTGGAAATCTTTAAATGGTTATTAAGAGACAGAGTGAGTAAATTAAGCATTGATGTGGTAAAACAAAGGGGAAAGAGAAGGGGGAGAACCAAGGGGCTCATCCCAACAGAGTAGAAAGAAGTTATTTATAAGTCAGATGAATAAAGCAGACTTTGATGGAGTCAAAACAGAGATCTTAAAGCAGCACTCTCAGAGGTTGGGTGGACCAGTAGTAGCCCCTGTTGGTCCCTCAACATTAAACTACTCTCAACAGATCTGCTTTATTCAACCTACTTTGGGCAAGGATCCCATAAGCAATCTAATCAGAACAAGGACTGACCCTTCCACTGCTGACTCAAAGTCTTATGCATATGAATGGGTAAAAGGATCAGCGAGTGGAGAAAAGACATTTCTGGGACTCCTTTACATGGGAGCCCTATGCATTTTGGTATCAAAACCCACTGGTGAAACCCTAACACGGGCTGCAATTAAATTGAAAAGATATAGAAATTTAAGAGTTGAGAGATTAAGGTGGAAGTTTGGATGAAAATTGCAATATTTGAACAAACTTTATGTGAAGTAGTAGCACTTCCTTTACCTGAATGTATTATGGGGATGGGATGAATGTATTATATTACTGGGGAACATTCCCAACATTTCTCCTACCTAGTATAAAACTGAAGGTATGTAAATCTACCCTACAGGCAATATTAATTAGACACACTAAATGGCAACCAGTAAGATAGCCTGAGCCCATGCAAATTATTACTTTGAAAGAGAGTCGAATAGAAGCTGGAGTGTTGGTATGAACAAATTATTTGTACAACTGTCTACTGAACATAGATAGGTGCTTATTACAAAAGCCTGTGAGCAACATCCAGCAATAACTACTGGGATTTCAGACCAGAAAATGTCCTTTTGAGAAACAATTAGCTAGATATTGGGTTTTTAATGAGACTGCCCCTACGCCTGAAGGGCATAAAATAATCCTGAAGACTGAAATACCTCTAATATCTTGAATGATGTCCTAGAGATGCTCTAATAGGAAGGCAATGCCCAGAAGAGTTCCAAAAGAAAACTGAAATGGTTTATAGGAGAACATGCTATTGGGGGAATGCAAGAAGATATTAATGAGCAGGAAGGCTCTTTTCCCCTAGCGTCAACTTTGGAAATGCTTGACCCTATTGCTACTTGGGTGGTGCCCATGAACGGCTCTTGCTGGACTAACAAAGAGCTGTCTGGTTTATGCATGGTAGTTCCAAGGGAAATGGACAGCATCTTATTTGGAAGGCCACCACTCTGAAGAAGGTAGATCAAATCAGGTTGTTGGGCTGAATTGCACCATTTTTATCCTTACATTTGGGATTTTACCACTCATGGGCAGAAGCCAATATCCTGGCCATATGTTCAGGCAAAAGGACAATGGAAAACTAGCCTGTTAGGGGATGCCAACTTGCTGCATGGCCCTACGGGAATCATTTATGAGAATCTGAGGAATGCATTAAAAAGTAGGACATGTTGATGCTCATGAGAATAATCCCCTTGCAGGACTGGAAGCTGATCAGAATTGATGAGCAGATATTCTGGTGTACTCAACTGAGGTGGCCACCTGGATTCATGAAATAAGTGGTCATGGGAATACTACAGCTATGCAGAGATGGACTGTATCTAGACATATTCCTCTTATACCCTCTGAGGCATAAAATGTTTACCAAAACTGTTCTGTTTGCCAAAAACAGACAAAGAGACTGCAGATGTTTGTGGGGAAGACTTCCTGGGGGTAAGGCAAACTTGCAAATAACTGGCAAGTTGAACTGATGCCATTAGCCCCAGGCGGCTACAAATGAGCACTAACAGGAATAGGTACTTACTCTAGACTGAATCCAGTGGTAGATGTAAATACTCAAAGTATTATAAAAGAAACAGAACAGAAGATATTGCACCAATTGAAAAAACTGAGTCACATTTCTTCAGACCAAGAAATACTCTACAGTCCATAATGTCCAACAATGGGCAGAGATACAACATACTGAGAGTAATGATTTGATAGAGAATTGAAATGGGCAATTGAAACATGGGTTGTCTAAAATGGGGCAATATATCAGCCTGAAGGGCTAGCTTGCACACCATAACAAGTGTGTGCTTATACTCAGCATGGGCGGGGGGCAAGGGAGTGTTCCCATTAGATAGATTCCTCAACTTTTAATTTTTCAGAAAAGAGAACTTTCTTTTCCGGTGAATTGGGGGAAGAAGGGGTTAGGGAGGATGCTGGTATGACTATACAATTCTTCCCAAATAACCTCAACTATTTTATTTTTCTTCATGTCACCTCAACTCCCTCGCCTACACACAAATCTGATGCAGTGGTGACAGGACTAGGACTTCCACTGCAGGTACCATAAGAATGATCCTTGATAAAAGCAGAAACTGTGACTATACTTTTAAAGATTTGTATCAAATTCCTAAGGTCCTGATTGACTAAATGGTGCCTTTTCCCCCTATGGCAAAATTAGGGTTGCCAGTGAATACAGCTATAAGCCTAGGGGTTGAGATAGTCCACACATTCTCTACCTGAGTAATCCTACCTGATGTGGATGGAAATGAATAAAGGGAGAAGCACTTGCTAGACTATCATTGCTGCCTCCAATCTACACTAGGATGGCCAAGCCTAACCTTCCTTCCAAAGAGGAAACGTTTGACTTTAAGTTGAAAGAAAGAGGGATAGTACCTGAAGGTCAAGGAATGAATAAATGAATTATACAATAAGGGTAATCCAGTGTAACAAAAGAGTCTTAGAGCAAGAGACAATATGGTCTCTTAGGTCAATTCTGCCAGATACCAGAAATATTCCTGAGGCCAGACTTGCTTTTGGAACCTGACAAGATCAAATGGAAACCTGAAACCTTAGTGGCCTCACACTGGGAGATAGTTTGGTCATATGACATGATGATGGAGTGGACTAATTGCTAGTGACAGAAAGGACTTCGGTAATATGCCAGTATCTTTCGACCCTTATTCTTCAGGTTACATCTACCATACTGCATTATGGTAGAATTCTGGCATTGTTGGTAAAATTATAGTATCGATATTCATGGTCAAGTTTGGACTAAATATGGTTGCAATCCTATGAGAAAAATAAATCAGGGAAAATAGATAGGCAGTGCTGGTGGTGACGAAGTATGTGAGTCCAATTTTAAATAGAGTTCAAGAAAGGCCTCACTGAGAATGTGACTTTAAAGTGGAAAACTGAAGAAAGCAGGAGAGGGAGTTGTGAAGCTGTCTGGGAGAAGACCATTTCAAGTGCAAACAATACAGTGCAAAATCCCTGAGGCAAGAACTTGACCTAGGTGGTTCAAGGGCAGAGAGCTAGGGGAAGAGTTGTAGGAGCGAATATGGAGAAGAGGAGAATGTTGGAAATTCAGATTGTGTGTAGTTAGAGGCCAGTATGATACCCTTGGTTTTTACTCTGAGTATGATGAGGATTTTGAGCATGGGAGTGACATGATCTCGCATATCTATAAAGAATCACTCTGGCTGCTGTCCTCAGGAGGAAGCACGGAGGCTAGTTAGGAGGTTATTACTATAATTCAAGTGAGAAATATTGGTAGTTTGGAATAGGGTGATAGTGGAAGCTGACATAAATAGTTAGATGGCAAAAATGAGGCGACAAGATTTGTTGACAGAGGTGATGAGAATGCATGGAGCAGAAAGGAGTCAAGGCTAACTTCAAGGAATTTGGCCCAAGGAACTAAAAGGATGGAGTTGCCATTCCCAGGGTTGCAAGGGACAACACTGCTGGAAGAGCAAGAGTCAGGGTGGAAATCTGGGCTTAGTTTGGGACATATTAGATTTAAGGACATTTTTAGACATCCAAGTGGAGATGCTGACTAAGCAGCTGGATACACAAAACTGGGGTCAGGGAAGAAGTTTAGACTGGAAGAAGAAATGTAGGTATCTTCAATATAAAGATGTTTTTTAAAGCCAAGAAACTAGAGGAGATTAAAGAGTCAGTGTAAATAGAAAAGATAAGAAATCCAGATGGCCAAGCCCTGGGGCATTTAGTGTTTAGATGAGGAAAGAGGAAGCAAAAGAAAAAGAAAGTGTAGCTTTGAGGTAAAAGGGTAACCAGGAAATGTAGGTGTCCTGGGATCTCTGAGAAGGCCATGTTTCAATGTGGAGGGAGTGATCAACTGTGAAAAATGCTGCTCTAAGTCTAGTAAGACAAGCACCAATTTAGTCACCAGGAGATCAATAATGTCCTCAGCAAGCAATTATTAAAAAACAATTTTCTAAACCAAAGGCTAAAACTTAAAAATACCAAACATTACTATAAAACTGACAGCTTCAAAGCAACTGTCACAGGCATAACTTTATGATGCTATTCACTAAAATATTTGACAGCATTTCTCAAATACTATACAGATGTTCAGCATCACAAATAAGCCATAATTCAAAAATCTCCCTTTGAAATTTATTTTGTCTCTTTCTTAAGGTACTATTTCTTATTCTATTTTCTTTGAATAAATTTGCATTTTAAAATATTTTTTAGTTAGGGTCCTCCAGAGTTCCTTTATCATTATATTCTGTAAAAATTTTTCTTTAAAAATGTAATATTGCTTTTTAAAGACTGAAATGGAGGATCGGTATAGGAGAGTTTTGTTGATTTTATCATTAACTCCTAAAATTTTGCCGTTCCAAATGTATTTCTTTTAATTAAAATATGAGAGCGATTTATATCTCTTTACCTCTAAAACAAACCATTTTATGTCAAGATAGCACAATGCAGAATACATTTTTGTAAAGTGTTCATTAAATATTTTCTCAGCCTCAAAGGATAGACCCACTTCAATGTATTCTGTTATTATCACTCTAAATAATTAAGGGTCTTTTCTCCCCAGTTTGCCCAGAACTGAGTGGTATCCCAGGATATAAGACTGCCAGTGCCAATACAGGGGCAGCCCTGGGCAAATGAGAATGGTTGGTCACTCACTCCCAAAATATCACCTCCTCTGGGTGTCTTTTCCACCTGATTATACTACAACGGTTAAAAGCATAGGCTCTAGATTTAGAGGACCTGGGTTTGAATACTGACTTCATCCTTTGTTTATTAAATGACTTGGGCAAATTACTTTATCCCTAGGATTAAATGAAAAACTGGTTATAAATGCCAGGCCCCAGGCATGGCACAGAGTAGGTGCTCAAGAAATGTTAGCTATTTTTATTATGTGTTTCAGTCACATAACTTCTTTTTCATAAGAAAGTTAAGGCTGCTCCTACTCCAAAGCCTTAAACAAATAATGATGACCAACCACTGAAGAAATCAAAGTAAATAAAATATAAAAAGTATGGAATTTAAATATGTGAAAAATATTCCTATTGTAAAGCCTGAATATATCATTAACATAAGTCTTAAACTCTCTTTGGAAATGCAGGGACTGGGAGTGAGAGGTTGCTGTAGGAACAGAAGTTTATTAAAATAAAAAAATCATATTTTAGGTTTGAGTTGGTCATACCAGGGTGTAATATCTAATCAAGACCTGTAATCACAGAAAGCAGATCATTTAATAACCTTTCCATTTATATGTGAAGAAACTGAAGTCCAGAGAGATTAACTAATTTTTTCTTTCAAAGGCATCTAACCAGTTAGCACCAAAGGCAAACTTTAAGCTTCTCAGGGGCAGTGACCAGTTCTGCCTTTTTCATCTCTGCATCTTTTGTGCCTTTAACATTTCCCGACACATCATAGGCCCCAACCAAATAAACACATTGAGTGAGTTGGTTGACTCACTCGATGACTGACAAAATGAAAGAACGAATAAATGAATGAATAAATGAATGATACAAACCAGGGGAAAACGGGTTTCTTGATTCTCAGCCGAGACTTTCTCATTTTATCCTTACGCTGTACCCAACAATGACCCAAAGACTCTTTCTCAATATACCTCTGCCTTCATTCTCTCCAAACTTCTCGAGTCAGGGTGCATAACACAAACAGTAAAAATAAACACATTTAGTAGATGGGCTTTGTACTATGAACAGACAGTAACACTGAAAAATATATTTGATAAAATTTTGATGTGTGGAAGAAAAAAATGTTCAAATAAGTTCAGAATCCCTGGAAAAGAGGGAACTGCCACTGTGTTGATTTACTTTACCAAATGTCTCGTGTAGCTCCTGGATTCACTCCATTTATCTAGTCCTATATAGCTGTGCTCGACTTAAGACTTTTCTGCAAGAAAAAAATACTTCTGTACAAACCCCTGCATAATTTTCCTGGTGTGAAAGGACTTATTAATGGAAAAGTAAATTCTAGAATCAGTTCTCGGCACTGGATAGAAGCCTACACTATAAGCCAAAAGCAGCTTTATTCCTCAGCGTGCCTAAATATACCTGTGTGGATTGAAAAAGTTGTCACTGAATTACTGCTCATGCAGAAGAGAGAAAATTAAATGGGAGGCTATTTAATGAAAATTACAACTAATAGAAACATCAGATTTACAGAGTCATTGCTCTGCTTCAGAAATCCTTTAGTGTCTCTTAAGTCTTAAAGCACAGACCCCTAATGGATTCAGATATGTTTCAGTTTCAGTTTATACACCCTTGCTGCTCTGTTGGAAGGTTAGAGCAATGTTTATCTATAAGCGTTCCTGTTTTGTTCTTTCCTCGTTTTCCCCCCATAAATATAGACCCTAATGTCCAGTTTTATGAAACTATGCAGAATAAGGTACTATACAAATAGTTCTTGCCATTGTCACAAAAAAAGGAAACGCTTTATACTCAAACCTGATATCTCAGAGTAAGAAAATCAAATAGGGCTTTTTTTTTTTCCCCAATTTCATGAAGCATCCTGAGACCCAATAGGTTACTCTGCTACAACTTGCATTTTGTGTATAGAATGCTTAGTCTTTTCTCAAGATGAATCATTGCCAAGATGAATGCAATCATTTTTTTTTCTCTATCATCCTAAGACAAAGCTTTCTATGAAGGAATTGTATTCTACCAAATGGCATGGAAATGCCTATGTACAAAAATGCCATGAACATCATGAAATACCTCAGTGGCACATACATTTGCAGTCAGAGCTATTGCTGGAGGTCAAGTGAGAACCAAGCCAGTCAATTGGAAACATAAATAATTGTTTGAAAATTATCATGAATTTGGGCGATTTCTATAATAAACCCAGAGAAGCAAGCAAGGTGATGAATGGGAACTGATAAGATACCAACACTTGCTGGCTGTGTCACCTTAAACAAGTGTCATAATTCCTCTGAATTTCACTTTCCTCATCTGATAATTGTGAAGAGGAAAAAAGATAATGAATGTAAAACACTCAATATGCTGCTGCCATATAGAATACATTCAAAAACTGTTAGTTGTTATGTTCATGTTAATGCTGGTGGTGGTAGTGGTGTCTTTTCCAGATTAAACGCTTAAAATATCCTCCATTAGCCCTGGAAAAGAAAAATATTGTCTGAAATTCCCAGATTAATGGGTTAAACACTAAAGTCAGTGATCAAAATATGTCTTTGCTAGAATATCTCTGAAGGATTCTCAGGGACTCAAGGGGAATTAAGTCATATCTTCAAAAGGGTACTGGCCAGTAGGGCAAGAAGGAGTTTGAAAGTCCCAAATGACTAGAGACCATTGTAAAAATTAATAAATAGAAACCTCAATTAAAATAGAGTTGGGAGGACAGAGGGGAAGCTCTCATGCCCTACCATGATAGCAGAGCCCAACAGGAAGGAAAGACTTCCTCTACTTGCCTGGCGAGAGCTCAGTCAATGACAAGCCACTATACTTTGAACTCTCAATTTCTCCATTGGACTTTTTGTTTACCATAGCTTTCCCAGCTTCCTTTCCCCCTTTTTGAAAGAGTTCTTCTCTCCTTTCTGTGGGGGAACTTGCATGTGGCTCACCGTGCTTGTAGACCCTAAACTGCAATTCTTTGTTGATCCCAAATAAACCAACTTTTGCTGGAGAAATAACTGGCAGTCTGTTTGTTTTAGGTCAACACCATCATGCTATCACTGGTTAAGTGAAAGGTAAGAGTGTGTGATGACAGGAGGAGGAACAAAGAAGACAACCACTGTCCTAGAGAAAGGTTAGCCTAAGTTTATCTGAATACAGCTAGCTATTCATTGCTAATGCTGTCAAGATTCAGGGATTCAACAAATAAATTTATACTGAAAGCTTACTCTGTCCCAGGCACTATACCAGTTTCTAAGAAAATGACATACCCCTTGTTCCCCAAGAAGTCACCAGATATCAATACCATCTGCCTCAGCCTCCATGAACTTTAGGAGGGTATGAATGAGGTAACAGATCAAAAGAAATGAGTTGTCCTGAAAATGAGGCCTAGCAGGGGTTGACGATAGATCTCAACATGGGTATAATTATAAAAAATAAAATAAAAAAAAGATAGGCCTGCTCTAGCACTTCTTACAATACCAACAATACCAGCACACATTTTAATTGCCAGCTTACTTGTCCATCTACCCCACTGGATTCTGAGCCCCTTCAGGGCCCAGTCTGTGCTTCTTCATCATGGCTTCCCAGAACCTAGAATGGTGTGTGACTATAAGAAAATGTTTGTGAAACTGAATTATTCTGTAGCTTTCTTGGCTTAGCTCAATCTGATTAGACATGATTTAATTTTCTTAATTAGGATTAGAAACATCATAGGCTTTTAAATGACAGTGGCCAGCAGTAGGATCATGACTGGTATCAATAAAGAAGTGAGAATTAATAAATATTTTGTCAACATAAGCTGAAAGAAATCTATGGGTAAGGAAACAGGAAACAGGAAACCAACCAAATCTGAAAACAGATTATCACCTTGTAATTGAAATATAAGAGTGTCTGTATAGGACGTGTGTGCTCATTTAGAATGCAAAGTAATACAGGAGAACATGTTAGAACTTCTTTCGCACTGTCTGTGTAACTAAAGCAAATGAGTTTCCTTTCACACAAATCCTGCCTACGTTACTTCAGAAGGTTCTATTTAGAAGAGAAATGGACACGTTAATATATTCCCAGCACTAAAAGATATGAAATGAGCATGCATGCTTTTCCCCAGTGATGATTATTTTCTTAATAAAGGACCAAGGTTAAAGTAAACAAAAGCAAAAAGAAGATGAACACAGAGAGAAGACAAAGAATTAGACAAATGCAGATTTTTATTTTAAAAATCATTTGGGTAGTATACTGTCTTTTCAACACCAATTTGCATATGGGTTAGTTATTGACCAATACAAAGAAAAGAGAAAAAAAATTTTTCCCTCCTCAACCAGCTGAAACTACACTACGGTGGCTGTGCCCTTTTCCACCAAACTTATCTCTAGGGACTTAGATTTTTGCGGAGATCTTGTCCAAACAGCAAAAGCAAAGGAGTCCAAGAGGGGTCTGTGACTTCTTAGGAAAGAATACCAAAAGAATGTGATGAAAGAAATAAAGCCACAGACCATAAAATCCAAAAGCACTAACCAGACCTCTGAGGAATCAAAAGATGTAAGAAATTTATTAAGAGGATTAATCTGATTGAAAGCCAAGTGTGTAGTTGGTCATGCTTTTAATTCATGCAACACATAAAAAGAAAAATCTACCTAAACAACAAGCAACTGCAAGTCTTAATCACTGAACACACAGAATATAAGGGATTTGAGAGATAACAAAAATCATAAAATTCCGAAGGAATTTTACAGTATAGAAGGCAAGGTGTTGGAGGAAATTTAGATTAAGGCCCTGACCTGATCCATCATGGGAGCTTACACTATTTTTCATTCACTTCACTCCAGAGGTGAAGACTATATTTATCTGTAATGGAATGCTAACAAATGCAAATGTTGCAAGACCATAAAATAATGCTTTGCTAAGACATCACAAGATAACTCCTGAAGGAGAAAGCAAATAAGGAAGATAAATTAATTCTAGTTCAGGAAAACCTGTACTTTAGCACTTGTTTCATTCTTAAGAAATATGAAGTAAAAGGAATAGGGTTGATACTGAAACAAGGGATTTAGGTTAGACATCAGGAAAAATTCTCAAATGATAAAGCGGTGTAAATCAAATTCTAAGGTTGAAGCTGGGTTCCTAAGGAATAATACTGTTTGTTTATATATAACAATCATATTTTAACACAAAAATGGCAAAGTGCAATCTGCTTCTTAGAATAACTGTTTTAAAAAAACTATGCATCTATTCCTAAGAGATTTTCTTTTTGTGTTTTTTTGAGGGGTTTATATATATTTTAGGACATAAAATGGGAGGAAGGGTGGCATTTTTTTTTAATCAAGAAAGGTTGGACCTACCTCTTCCTGGGGATCTGCTGGATGTCTTATCTATGTTATATTGTTTAAATGACACGATTACCCTCTGGCGTATATCTTACTATTTATGGGTTTTATTATTAATACCTTATAGACAAGAAAACTGAGACTAACAACATTTAAGGTAATGGCTCAAAGCCACACAGCTAGGAAATAGCAGAGCAGGGAGACAATCTGGCTACATGTCTCAAAAGCTTACACTATTCCCCCTGTATTTTATTTTTTGATATGATCCTCAAAGCTGTTCCTAGTCCTAGAATTATGTGATTTATTCTAATTTATTCTTTATTTACTCTGATTTATTCTTTATTCCTATAAATCTGTAAAATTCATTATTTCCCCTCATCCCCCTATAATCAAAGAAAAGAGAAATATCCACTGTAGGAATGGTCTAGGTGAGAGATGCCTCAGTCCTGAACTAAGAAAATAATATACTAGGGGAGAATAGATAAGATTTAGCAATTAACTGGCATGTGTGGGTCAGGAGATGGAAATCCTTGATAATGAAAAAATAATAGAAATAAAGAAGAAGGAGTAGGCTCAGGGAAAAAGATAATGCTTTCAATGCTGGACATGAGCACTTAATATTAAGATATTTTGCTATGTCAATAATTAAATCTACCTGGGGCTTCCCTGGTGGTGCAGTGGTTGAGAATCTGCCTGCTAATGCAAGGGACATGGGTTCGAGCCCTGGTCTGGGAGGATCCCACATGCCGTGGAGCAACTAGGCGCATGAGCCACAACAATTGAGCCTGTGCTCCGCAACAAGAGAGGCCACGACAGTGAGAAGCCCGCACACCACGATGAAGAGTGGCCGCTGCTTGCCACAACTAGAGAAAGCCCTCGCACAGAAACGAAGACCCAACACAGCAAAAATAAATAAATAAATTACTAAACTCCTATCCCCAACATCTTCTTTAAAAAAAAAACAAAAAACTACCTGGATATGGTCCAAGACAGACCTTCCTTTCAGTTGTTCTTTATAGCATAATGAAACAACAGTGAATTATTTTTGTGGACCAATAAGATGTTTAATTCAGGCAAATATTTGACATTTAAAATTTGTTCTTTATAAACAGTAATATGTGTCATACTGCGGTTACATGTATTAAATATAAAAATAGCTCACAGCAGATACTAAGTTAATAAATTCACCGTGGCACTGAAAATGTGCCTCCCACTACCAGAAAAATCTCATACCGAGTACTGAATACTCCCTGTGAGAGAAAACATAGCTAATCACAACAAGGAGGCAATAACTCCAGTTCTACTAAGAAAGTTCCTGAATTTTAACTTCTCTGTTGCAGCAGACTGAGGACACTTCAAGTAACACCTCATGAAAAACTGTAGTACGTACAATGACTACACTGAAATGCTTATAAGACTTGAAAATCCAACATCTAACCACGGATATGATACTTCATTTGTTATATATAAAATTCTATGCATCCCATGAATGCAGCGATATTATAATGAAAAGCAATTTTAGGAAAATCCAAGATAGTCCACTGGTTTTAAAATTCAGCACAATCTAGCTGCTACTTACTTGGTAATATCATAGATATTATAGACTTTATAGCCTCAAAAGTATGATTCCTTCACTGCTTATGATATTTCAGCCCTTTGATGATAAATGCTATTAAAGTGCCTAGTGTCTGACTCTCTCTTTCCACTATCTCTTCTCTCAAATAAATGGTGTGAAACTCCTGAATGAAGTGCTACTCTTTTAATTGTGCCTGCCAATGGGGTGATTTTCATCTTAAATAATTCAGGTAATAATTTCATACTTGTTATGCAAACAGGATATAAGCCTCTTTTTGCCTTACATTTCTCACTTCAATAATGTGTCATGTAGAGCTAGGTTGGACTAAAAATATGTACAATGATATTTAAAATTGGACATTCAATTTCCTGTATGGTGGAAAAGAAAATATTTCTAGAAATGTGGTAGTAATAGCATTTTCTAAAATGGCAAAGGCTGAAGAGGCTATGTTTTACTCTTAAAAGATAAGAGGTGTCATAAGAATTTACTTCGTGGGTACAATTAAAAGAGCTGATCAGGCAAAATAAGGATACATTTTGTTCTTCTCCCAAGTACTATATTTCTGAAAGAGGAGTGAGAGAGCAGAAAGTAGACTGCCCTAGAATGTAGCACTTTAAAATACCCCCACTCAAAAATTTCTGATGCTCACCTTCCAATAAAACGCATTTTGATGGATGGGGAAGGAGAGGTGAGAACGCACAAATATTTTGTTCAATGTTTGTGGGGAAAAGGCTTTAGAGAAGTACCAATAAGACATTTGGAGAACTTTTTTTTTCCTTTGGAGTAGTGCTTTTTCCCCCAGAGTACATATTACTCAGTGATATTACTCTTTAAGCAGATAAAAATGAATACTAACTTTAGATCAGTAAATTTAATCTAGAATAATTCATTCATCTGGCTGCAAGGCCCACTATCCAGACAAATTTCTCTGTATCTTCAGAATCTCAATCCAGCAACTGTCAGTGCACTAGACGTGGAAAATTTTTCTCCCTTAAAGTATGTAGTAAAGAGAAATCCAGTTGTAAGCATGCTATAGTATAGAGGTTTAGAGCACAGGCTCTACATTCAGTCATGTGATGCTCTGAGTCTGCCTACTTCCTGTTCCCTCAGCTGTCTAGCTTCTCGTTTAGTGTTTAAGAGCTTGGGCGCTGGGTTTGGATCCTTGTTCTGTCACTCATTACCAGGGCCATTAGTATATACTATATGGAAGTGCAAGTGTGTGTATCAAATTGTTTTGTTTACTCCAGGTTTATGTAGGAATGGAAATAATAAAAATTTGCACATAGATGGCAAAACCAAAGTACATATTCCTCTTACCTAAGCACTGATGACACAAACTATTGCATCTATACAATCATATGAATACTTAGGCAAATAATCTAGTGAGTCAAATCAGATTCCCATGCATAGCTAAAATATTTGAGAACCCAAATGTAGTGTTTATATCTTGAAAATGCCCCATATTGTGAGACAGTAAGTTTTCCGTTTCCAATTTTCATAAAACTGAGAACTTATCAAGGTGTTTGCCTTGCATAACATGTGCAGATGTGAAGCACATTTTTGGTTTGAGGCCTTTCAACACTACCTAGCATCTAGCATCCCTGTAGGGCAGCAGATCCCAAGTCATTTTGCTGAAATCATGCACATTGGCCATGCAGATGCAACTTGATGAATGTGATATCACCACATCTAACCTGACTACCCTCCAGTTATCAAACCAAGTGGCCTGGATGAAGAAAGATGAATCTTCCAATTGATTTGTTAATTATTTTTGCCCTTTTGTGCAATGGTATTACACAAAACACAGTTCTGAACATAAGGTACTAAATATTTGTGAAACTTCCGTCCATCATACCTTGCTATTGAGGTTTTACTTTACTCACCAAGAACAGTCATTTCTGCAGCCCTTGGATCTGGCCTAGAAGTGGTCTTTAAGGACCACTCTAACTTTTAAATCCTTCTGCCCATAATATATGCTTATTCAACTATTTAAGGTTGAGATGGTTAACCACATTGACAGAAGAGTTTTGGAAGAGTTAATATATCATAAAGATTAACAAAAATATCAGTGTAAACTGAACCAAAGTGGCATGTTAGTATCTAAGTTGGTTTTATAGGCATAGTTCGGTATAATATTCATCACAGCATTCAAATGATATTATCAGGCTAATGTCATGTATTTTTAGGCAAATAATGCAGGGGATGAAAGATGCTACTCCAAATAGATGCTTAAAAGTTACACCTGAGTGATAATGTTTCATGATAAAAAAATGTCTCAGTTCAGGCTGCTATAACAAGAATACCACAGATTAAGTGGCTTAAACAACAAACATTTATTTCTCACAGTTCTGGAGGCTGGAAATTCCAAGATCAGGATGGTAGCATGGTTGGGTTCTAGTGAGAGCCCTCTTTCTGGTTTCCTCACATGGCAAAGATAGAAAAGCAAGCTCTCTCATGCCTTTTCTTATAAGGACACTAATTCTATTTATGAGGGCCACATTCTTACAACCTAATTACCACCTAAAAGCCCCACCTTCTAATACTATCACATTGGACATTAGGATTTCAACATATCAGTTTTGGGAGGACCCAAACATTCAGTCTATAACAATATGTATGATAATGAGGCTACACTTTAGAATTTACAAAGAATTTTCCAACACATATTCTCTCAATAATTTCTCATGCAGCCGAGAAGGTATTACTGTCTCTCATTTTAAACATCAGGAATGGAAACTGAGGTGCTGAATGACTGGCATACATCCAGCAAGTATCAGAGAAAGATGCCGAGTTTAGTTGTCTGACTCCTGGTTCAGTGTCTGTCGATGTTCTCCAAGCTTTGATCTACATATGAACAAAACTGCACATTAAAATGCATCACATTATGCTTCTAACAGTCTTTGTGTAGATCATCTGAGATGCTCTGTGACAGACAGAAAGCAGTAGTTTTTTATCCAGTGATGTGAAAGCCTTCAGTAAATATTTGTGCTGAAATGAATGAGTCCCAGACAGTTGGCCAGCACCTTTGCAATGTGGAGGATCAAGTGGACAGCAATGGCTGTGGTTCAGTGTTATATACAGCTGTGATATTTTGCCTTACTGTATGCACAGTCTATGGATATTAATGTTCATATTATTTTAATTGACATTTAATTTTATTTTCCATAGAGTAAAGCTGTTTGTGAAAGACTAGGATCCATAATTAAATCTTTCTTCCCCTATGTAATAGGAAGAACAGTCTATCTTTATTTTAAGAGTAATTAGGACAGAGTACCAACATAATTGGAAGTATCCGTATTTAGGATAATAAAAACTTATTTAAATTACACATTTACATGATACACCTGGCTAAATGATAGGCAATGGATTTTACTTTGTAATGATTTATGTTTCTAAATTATATATTTAAACTGAAATAAGAATCTCTGCATTGTGTCCCCCGTGGGAGTATTATCATTAACAAATGCTATTTTTTGTCCCAGTGAAAAAGTATTTCATTCTTAGTCAACAAATGTGTAGAAATATTACTGTTATAAAAAGCCTAAAGGGGTGTTCCTCCCCCACAGACATCAATGGTATTGTAATATACAAAACTGTGTCATCAAAAATCGTAAGTTTTAAAAGAAGAGATTATGTTCTAGTCTGTGATAAGTTTTTTTGTTTTGTTTTGTTTTGTCTTTTTGCGGTACGCGGGCCTCTCACCGCTGTGGCCTCTCCCGTCGCAGAGCACGGGCTCCAGACACGCAAGCTCAGCGGCCATGGCTCACGGGCCCAGCCTCTCCGCGGCATGTGGGATCCTCCCGGACCGGGGCACGAACCCGTGTCCCCTGCATCGGCAAGCGGACTCTCAACCACTGTGCCACCAGGGAAGCCCTGTGATAAGTTTTGATAAGTAAATATGGTCACTGAAAGCTAGAGCAAGAAATTACTAGTTGAAACATTCTGGGGAAAAAATCCTCAATTATAGGAGGCTTTTTAGTAGTTTGAGTCCTGTGCATAACATGCAAGATAAAAAGCTGACATTTAAAAATCATTATATTTAATATTTGCTTCCACAGGCCTGAAGCTTGATCATGTGTGTTTTTTATGGTTTACAGTTTCTGGAGTAGCTAACCCATAGATGGAAACACATGCTGACCAATTTGATGATGTCCTAATGAAAATTTTGTCAGGAATTTTCTTCAACATTTCCCACTGAGATCAAATCACCATCAGACTTTCTTCTGCACGGTATCTTCTATTTCATCTCTTAATGTTCCACTGTGCTTTTCATTTTACTTAATTAATCTTACAGAGGGCCACATTTAGTGCTGCCACCTGAGAGAGAAGGTATGAAGAGACAGGCTTTTGCAGTCATTCTTGGCTCAGAATCCTCCTTTCAACTTTAGGAACATATGTGCGCTGCTGGCTGCTTAAGATCACACCCATCTGCTCTGATGATGAGGAATCTGCAGGGAAGTTGGTTGCTTCTGTGCATTAGGGTTTAAGTGTCATAAAGTGATGGGTGTATATGAACAAGCTGTAGGACCTCTGCCAGTGCCCCTGTTTCACCTGAACCAAAATAGGGGCTCAAACTCCTCTTTACATGCTGCTTTGTTGCTCTTCAACCCTTGCTAAAATATACTGGAAAAGGGAGCAAAATTGAGTGTTTTAGCCGCCAGGAACAACAGTGTTACAGGGGCCTTGGAAACTTAGTAAATCCTGAAGCTAAGCCCAGGTGAAAATAAACACCTGATGCAGAGAAGAGAATTCAAGCCAAAGATGCACTAAGAATATCGTAATACTAAAAGGGCATCTCTCTGATGTGAGACTAGAAATGCATGCACAGTTCTCCACCCATGATAGAAAATCGCCATAAGAAATTGATAGTAAAGAGACAATGGCACACTGACTTCTTAAGTCATTGAGAAAGTGTACCCAACCCCCTAGTCATTGGGAAAATAATGCCAAAGATTCTGTATATTTCCCATACAGTCAATGAAAAATTTATATATGTAAACACATTCAACCAGAATATAATATGAATTAGACACTGTGCTAGACATAAAAGATACATGGTTGTGCAATGACAGACCTTTAAGCTAGCCCACCTAGGCACCATGCCCTGCAAACCCTGCCAGCCTCACACCCCATCATTCAAGCTGGTGACCCATCCTCACAACACTTCTAATATCTACTCACCAATTCTTTTAACATTAACTGACTTTCTACTATGAGTCAAGTACTAAACAAGGAGCTCTTTCCATATATGTATAACTTCATTTAATCTTCATAGTGCTATTTTGCTTATGTCTGTCTACTCAGAACTCACGGCTATATTCATTTTGATGCATGCCTTAGTCCCCTCTGGATTCCACATCTGTACTGATATTCCTCCAGCAGAATAGCAGGCAGGCACCTAAGCAGAGAAGTGACTCACCAAGATGTAAAGTTACTCAGAGCCAGTGCTGGAAGGCACCAAAATGCAGAGAGTCTTGCTCTATCAAAGTCCCTTTTAAATATATACGATTATTTTTTTATTATTTTGTACAGTCTATGCACAATTCAGATGAGCCACGACAGTGCTGGGGAGGTACGCAAGAGAGCTGGCATAAGGTGGGGGAATAAAGATCTGAACTTAGTATAATAGGACTGTCCACAATATGGTGTTTTTAAATTCTATCTTCATGAAAAAAATTAGTGCTTACATTGTCACAAGACAAATTCAACAATTCAAGTAACAATTCATGTATAATGGTACACTTCTACCACTGTATTAGTCAGGGTTCTCCAGAGAAACAGAACCAGTGGGAGATACACACACACACACAGACACAGACACAGACACAGACACACACACAGACACACACACACACACGGTGCGGGGAGAAGTAGAGGGAGGTAGAGAGAGAGAGAGAGGGAGGGAGGGAGGGAGGGAGGGAGAGAGGGGGGAGGGGAGAGAGAGAGAGAGAGAGAGAGAGAGAGAGAGAGAGAGAGAGAGAGAGAGAGAGAGAGAGAGAGAGAGAGACATGACGTATCTGGCTTACACAATTATAGAATCTGAGAAGTCCACGATTTGGTGTCTGCAAGCTGGAGACTCACAAAAGCCTGTGATGTAATTCAGTTCAAGTCTGAAGGCCTAATGATGAGTCAATGGCTTAAATCCCAGCCCAAAGGCTGTAGAAAATAAGGTGAGACGTCCCAACTCAAGCAAGCAGGCAGGAAGCAAAAAAGGGAGAATTCTTCCTTTCTCTGCCTTTTGCTCTTTTCAAGCCCTCAGTGGATTGGATAATGACCACCCATTTGGGGGATGGTGATCTACTTTACTGAGTCTCATCCAGAAAGACCCTCACAGACAAACCCAAAATAATGTTTCATATGGGCACCTCCTGGCCAGTCAAGTTGACACAGGAAATTAACCATAACAGCCACATTTCCTACGTTCTTATTTTATTCTGGAATGTCTAGAAGTTATGTGATGATGTTGCTGGGAATGGTGGGAGATGTTGGATTAGGGGGCTTACAAGGCTAATCTTCCACCTCCAACAATATACATATACCCAACCTATCAAATATCCTAATAATGGCTCTTTTCAAATAGACCATAAGCTCAGAGAAGAGAGAAAACAACTAATAAGGCATCTGAGTAATCCAACTAAGAAAGGATGGGGATTTGAACTAAGGCTATGAACACGGGTATAGGGAGCAGCTGACGGGAGATGTATTATGGAGGTAAAATCAATGATATAGTTACTAACTGGATATGGAAGAAAGAAAGAGAAAAGGATTCCTAAATTTGAGAAACTAGAGAAATGTTCGTGTCATTAATTAAAATGGAGGTTTCAAAAGGAGAAACAGTTATAAGAATTTATATATATATATATATATATATATAAAGTTTCATATGACCCTCTTAAATTAAAGATACTTTAAAACATTCACATGAAAATGTTCACTGCCTAGACCAGTGACTTGGACTGAGTGATGCTCTTTGAGATACTCTTTTGTTCTGAGAGAGACAAAACGCTTCTCCTGACAGACATTGGCCTGGGTCCCAGAAGTCTTTAAAAATGTAGACTGGCAGAAGTCCATGGGCCTCTTAACTTGTCAGCAGACAGATCACTACTTCTAATTGGGCAGTTTTATAAAAGGAGATGCTTCAAAATCTCACTTAAGTTGCATGGTAATATAGAGTCTACTTCTGTTTGCAGCAGTTACTTCCTGCCTCCTCTGCCAGTGGTCACTACAAAGAGTACCACAGATAAGACAGCATTTCCCATTGCTTGCACAAACACTACGTGCACTGTCAGTCAGAGACCATGGAGAGGAGTTTTGGAAACCAAAAATATGGCCCTAGTTGATAAGATGCATCAGTTGCAAAAGAATGATTCTGTAGATTTGTGGGGTAGATTACAGGGTAATATGAATAAAGTGGTCTGAGTGGCAAAACTTGCCTTATGGGATCCAGGATCTCTATTTAAATGCCTCAATGCCTATTTTTAATGCTAATAACCAGAAATGATTTAAGATTTGTGGGGTAGATTTGTGGGGTAGATTACAGGGTAATATGAATAAAGTGGTCTGAGTGGCAAAACTTGCCTTATGGGATCCAGGATCTCTATTTAAATGCCTCAATGCCTATTTTTAATGCTAATAACCAGAAATGATTTAACCCATTAAAAATAATCTTACTCTGGGAAGTTAAAGGTTAAGTGTTGGTTTATGTGAGACAGAGGTAAGGAAAGTAGCATGCGCTCCTTGAGGGACTAGTGTGTTTGATGCCAAAATGACAAGCTCACTTGGTCATTCAGCCTGTCGATTTAAAAAGGAGGGTGTGTTTTTAGATTCCCCCATATAAGTGATATCATACATTATTTATCTTTCTCTGACTTATTTCACTTAGAATAAGACCCTCAAGATCTATCATATTGTCTCAAAGGACAGGATTTCCTTCTTATGGCTGAATAATATTTTTATATTATACAATAATATTTCAATATATTATACATACAGTACACACACATACATATTCTTTATTCATCTACTGACAGACACTTAGGTTGTTACCATACCTTGGCTATTGTGAATAATGCTGCAATGAACATGGGAATGCAGATATCTCTTTCATATCCTGTTTTCATTTCCTTTGGATACATATCCAGAAGTGGGATTGCTGGATAACATGGTAGCTCTATTTTTAATTCTTTGAAGAACCTCCATACTGTTTTCATAAGTGGCTACAACAATTTACATTCCCACCAAAAATGCACAAGTGTTTCCTTTTCTCTACATACTTACCAAGACTTGCTGCTTGTCTTTTTGATGATAGTCATTCTAACAGGTGTGAGGTGATCCCATTATGGCTTTGATTCACAATTCCCTGATCGTTAGTGCTGCTGAGCACTTTTTTATGTACCTGTGGGCTATGTGTATGTTTTTTTATAGAAAAATGTCTATTCAGTTTTTCTGACCATTTTGTAATTGTATTATTTATTTTTTTGCTATTGAGTTGTAGGATCTCCTTGTATATTTTGGATATTAACCCCTTATCAGATATATGATTTGCAAATGTTTTCACCCTTTATAAAGGTTGCCATTTCATTCTATTGACTATTTCTTTTGCTGCGCAGAAGGTTTTGGTTTGATGTAGTCCCACTTTTGCTTTTGTTGCTTGTGCTTTTGGTGTCATATCCAAACAAAACAAAACAAAAGTCATTGCCAATACCAATGCCAAGGAGCTTTTCCCCTATGCATTCTCATAAAACTCATGGATTCAGGTCTATGTTTAAAACTTTAATCCATTTCAAGTTAATTTCTGTGAGTGGTGTAAAATAGAAATGTTGATCAACAGGGGTTACCAGGGTGGGGGAAATGTGGCGATGTTAGTCAAAGGGTACAAATTTCCAGTTATAAGATGAATAATTCTAGGGATCTAGTAAAGTACAGCATAATGATTATGGTTAATAATACTGTAGTATGTACTTGAAAGTTGCTAAGAGAGTAGATCTTCAATGTTCTCACCCAGAAAATGAAATAGTAGTTATGTGATGAAGGTGTTAACTAAACTATGGTGGTAATGGTTTTGCAATATATAAGTATATAAAATCAACATATTGTACATCTTAAACTTACACAATGTTATATGTCAATTTTATCTCAATAAAGCTGGAATTTTTTTAATTTTCAAAAAAAGAAAAAGAGGAAGAAGAATAAATACATTAACTAAATTTTAAAGAAGAGGGAGTAGTTGAGGGTATTGTGTTATAGTGATGTCCATTAAAATTCATAATGGTTTTGATAAAAGCAGGCCCAGAACCACCGTGAGGACTGAAGCAGCTTACAACATAAAGTAAAATATAGAGGAAGCACTTCCATTTTTATTTCCTCTTCCTTTTATCTTCCTGTATTAGTCTTCTAAGGCTGCCATTATGAAATACCATAGACTGGGTGGTTTAAACAATGGAAGTCTATTTCTCGTAGTTCTGAGAGGCTAGAAGTTCAAGAACATGGTGTTGTCAGATCTGGTTTTTCCTGAGGTCTCTCTCCTGGACTTGTAGAAGGCTACCTTCTTGCTGTGTCCTCACATGGCCTCTTTGTGTATGAACATCCTTGATGTCTCTTTATCTTACAAAGACGCCAGTCCTATTGGATTAGGGCCCCATCCTTATGACCTCATGTAACCTTAATTACTTAAGGGCCCAATCTCCACATACAGTCACACTGGAGGTTAGGAATGCAAACTACAAATTTGCCAGTGTGTTGGGGAGGACGATGAAGTTCATAATACTTCCTTTTTATTCCTTTCCTCTCCTGAACAATTCCCTTCTTCTCCTGAACAATTCAATCCAAAAGGCTTGTGTTGGGGTCAAGCCAGATAGGCGTCAGACTAAGGTTTGGATGAGGACAGATTACAGTGGCAATATGCAGTGTGTCAGAGCCCATGTGGGGTGACGAGAGTGACAGAAAGGCAACCACAAGTGTGGGGTGTGAGGAGCAGAGAGGTGCAGGTGTCAAAGACCACACAAGGGGAGAAAAGACATCCCCACTGGCGGAGCTGGGGAAGACAGCCCATCATGGGTTTCTGGTACCCATGCAAAGTGAGGCAGTGCTCCACCCAGCAAAGAAGCTTGGTGTAAGTGTCAGACGACAGGCAGAATGAGGACAGCATCCATGTGGGAGGGGTGGCAGCAGCCACCACAGAATATTGGAGCCCAAGTGGTGTGAGAAGGAGAAACATGCAAGTGGAGGGGGTGCTTGAACGGGGTCTCAGAGCTCTACAGGTAGAGGAGGGTATGGTAGTGGCAGCATAGCACACATTGTCTGAGTATGAGTGGCATTAAGGAGAATTTCCACATGGGGAGAAGGCAGTATCAAGAATGAGATGGGTTACATAGAGGAGAATTCATCAAATAAGTAAAAATGTTAAGAATAATGAGATCCTATTTCTCATTATCAGAGAAAGGAGTTACAAATACGGAAAAGGAAGAAACTAGAATGAACCTTGTGGTGTTGGATTGTAATTGGAAGTTTCAGTGTGAACTCATGGTTTTCAATAAATAGGAAAAATACAAATAAATATAAATGAATGTGTGTGTGCATGTACACAAATTACCTCCTCATGAAATGTTCATTAATTACAAAGGGAACAAGAGTAATTTATGGTAGAAAAGCCTGGAAATTAGCACCTTAATCAAGTGACCAAAGTGATCATCAATAATGGGACAAATTAAAGCCATGAGCCACTGATATGATGCAATGAGAAGAACACAGAATCATGACAAACAAAACTGAGAGACATTTTATAAAACAATTGGCCTATACTTTTTGAAGTTGCCAAAGCAATGAACGTCAAGGGAAGACTGAGGAACAGCTCCAGATTAAAGGTTACTAAAGAGATATAAAACTAAATGCAATGCATGATTCTGAACTGGATTCTTTTTCTCCCGTGCACTTTTATAGGTGAAATTTGAATGGATCCTGAGGATTAGATGTTAGTGATACTTCAACACTAATTCCTAATTCTAATGGTTGCACTGTGGTCCTGAAGGATAAGGTCTTTGTTGGAGGAAAAAACACACTAAAATATTCAGACTTGATGGGGAAACAAGTTGGCAATTTAATTTCAAATGGTTCAGGAAAAAAATGTTTTTATACTGTGTTTACAAAATTTTTGTAAGTTTTGAGGCTGTTTTAAAAATTAAAGGAAAAGAGACAGGAGATATATAATCTAGATTTAAAGAAACCAGACAAGTGATTGTAGGAAAGGGTAGGGCAGAGACCTCCTGAGAAAGGGCATGAGGAAACTTCCAGGGTTGGTGAAAATTTCTATAACTTGAATGGAGTGGTGGTTACTTCAGTGTCTATATTAATCAAAACTTAACAGACTATATATTTAAGAACTGTGAACCTTGCTGCATTATACCTTAATGAAGTAATAAACATAGAAAAAACAGGGTCAGTGAGTTCAGACAATTCATTCAAACTGCTTGGTTTGGAAAAAGAAAAGAGAAATAAGGCCTAGCTAGAGGGGGATCTAGAGGTTAAAAAAATAGCTTTCCTTTTGTTTACTTTTCTTTTGTTTTATCTCTAGATGTGCATTTGTAACATGTGACTATATCATATGAATTATCTGAGCATGTGAAAGGGAAAAGACGGCCCAGGGAGAGAGAGAGAGGCTGGAACTAGAGCAGAGCAAGATCTAAGAAAGTAAGGGCGAAGCCGCCAGAGCACAGTCCTGGAGGAGATGGGAAAATATGATCCGGTCAGACGTATGCTCCATTCCCAGGACCAAATGAAAGTGACTTTAGGATGTGGGGAGCTAGACAGCTGAGGATCCTCTACCTGAATGTCTCTGTTTTTTTGTGAAGTAAGATTTGGGGTTATCTTTTGAATATGAAGGGCTTAAAATGGCTAATTAGGGTTTAAAACGTAGTACAAGCTTGAAATTGGAATACCAGGACCAAGATAAGGATCTGACTAGGCATACTAACTGTGTAATGACAACGCGGTGGCTTTACCCACTAATCTAGACTTCAGCTAGGAGAAAAGATAATTTCCTTAAATCTGTCCTTAGTCTAATTATGCAGTCTCAATCATCTTAATTCCTTAACTCTTACAGAATAGCAATTTGCTCGAATATACAGAATCTGAAGGAAATAAAGCAATAGGCCTGAAAGAAATGCATCATATCCTGGACCCACTCAGCAAACTGCTCAATTTTATGTGATTAATCTTTAAGTGGACATGATGATGATATGCATTTTGTTCTTTTAGCCCAGCAATGTGAGGAAGTGTAGGAGGTACGGAAAATTACTCCTGAAAAAGCTAAGGGAGAAAACTTTGGTAACTGTGTATAGACTACTTCTGTGCTTTTCTAGCTGGTGACAAATTCTGCTTTCAAAGCATAGCATTTTTTTTTTTTGGTAACAAATTTATCAGGAAGCTGTACATTAGGTAAATTTTTTTATTGACAGCTTCACTGGTTTCATTAGGATTCAAAGTTCAGAACTCTTCTTAAAGAGAAAGTCAGAATGTCAACAGTGGAAATGAGATTTTTCCAAGACTCTATCAAAAATGTAGCTGGGCAGCCTCAGCTTTTAGCCCTTCTCTGTATGTCTCTCACCTCCGAAGAGGCTCTAATCCACTGGGTCTTCCACACAAGTAGGTCCCATCCTGTAAAAGTCTATAGTATCAATTAGATGGCTTAAGTATTCCATTTGACCAAAATTCAGAATATCATATGCAAATAGCATAGATTTATGACAATTTTAAACAAAATGATTTTTCTTTCTGAAACTAAGCTACATTATTTCCTTCATTCAAGCAATGTGTTTTCCTAAAAGAAAACAAAAACAAAAAACTGGTGAGTACATTTAATTTCATTATTGTTATGAGAATTATGTAATGGGAATAAGGAAGGGGTTGTTTGCTTCTGATGTGTATTCAAGCACACTACTCAATCATTTCACTGGAAAAGAGGTGTATTAAAGCTACATTAAGAGCTAATTTAAGTAATGGAAATTGAATCCTTTCCTTCAGGTGCAAATTTCTCCATAAAGGCAATTTACGAAATTGTTTTATTTGTGGGCTTTTTCATTTTTGTTGCATGATTTGTTTGAACTGGAGGACATCAGGCAATCACTTTTATGGAGCCAGCTTGGAAACCAAACATTCTTGTTCCAATTTTTGAAAACACACGGAATTGAGAAAAACATACTTTTTCACTATCATTGGATCCAGATTCTCATAGTGATAGTCATCCTACAACCCTCAGACCATATGTGACTCACAGAATATTGCATGCTGCTTTCTACTAAGTCACATTATGGAGCCAGACAACTTCCTTTGGATTGTGATATAACAGTTGACCTGGAAGATGAGAGATTTAAAACAGTCATCTCAAAAGACACAGATGGACTCATACCAAGGCGAGTGGGAGGAATTCATGAAGCCAGCTGATAAGAAATGAATGACAGACTTTCCTTGACTGATCTCTCCTTCAACCTAAAATAATACTCCTCACATGATAATCCTTATTTAGCTGTTTTGATAAGCTTGCTTTTAAATGATATCATGAAAAACTATACTTGTGCATTATAATAATTAGGCTGAATTCTTCAATGATTTCTCAGGGCCTCTGACTGTCATGGGGGGAGGGGGCGGTGGGGAAATGATCTTCAGAAATTAAGGAGACGTAATATGTTTTAGTAAACACAGTGCAGTGGGTCCACATAACTGCGTGCTGCTAGCGCTGCTCAAGGCTCCAGATCACATTGCTGGGTGCAGTGTCTCTGCACACAGCCCCACTGAGCCAAGGTGTCATGCGCAGAATGGCATGGCCTGCACTCAGGCCACCAGGATCAAGTATCAGGTGTAGCCGTTTCAGGCTACAAACTGTCTGAATTGCCGGGAAGAGTGCCATTGCACGCAGTACCCTATAAGCAAGTGAAAAGAGACTAAGCACAAAGGAAAAAGTGCCAGGCACGTGTGCTGTCTCTTGATTAATTTTAAAAGATAGAAGTGAATACACGTAACTTGTGTTGAGTGTCCTGTGAGGAGCTTCAGCACATGTCCAAGCTGAGGTGTCGGCTCAGCCATTTCACGAGGAACTCTGTTCTGAAGGGCCAGGAGGAAGGCCTCTGCACAGAGCTCACTATGAGCCAGTGAAACAGACTAAGCACGAAGGGAAAAAAGGTGGATGGGGTAGGCCTGAAGTGAGATGGCCCGATTTAGGTCCTTTCCAGACGAAATGTGGATCCTCTAGCAACGAGTATGGAAAATTTCCCTAAATCTGCCCTCAAGCTTTTCCTCGATTGATCTGTGAGTAGGGAACACTTCAAAACTGAATAGTGTGAAGAGAGAGGACCTTCAAGATGGCAGAGGAGTAAGACGACGAGATCACCTTCCTCACAACAAATACATCAAAAATACACCTACAGGGCTTCCGTGGTGGCACAGTGGTTAAGAGTCCGCCTGCCGATGCAGGGGACACGGGTTCGTGCCCCAGTCTGGGAAGATCCCACATGCCGCGGAGTGGCTGGACCTGTGAGCCATGGCCGTTAAGCCTGCGCGTCCAGAGCCTGTGCTCCGCAACGGGAGAGGCCACAACAGTGAGAGGCCAACATACTGCAAAAAAAATCTACATGTGCAACAACTCCTACAGAACACCTACTGAACGCTGGCAGAAAAAACTTCCCAAAAGCCATGTGGCTGATAAGGTCGTGGCGCTCCGGCCTGGTGTCAGGCCTGAGCCTCCAAGGCGGGAGAGCCGAGTTCAGGACTGTAGACCACCAGACACCTCCCAGCCCCACGTAATATTAATTGGCGAGAGCGCTCCCAGGGATCTCCATCTCAACGCCAAGATCCAACTCCACTCAATGACCAGCAAGCTCCAGTGCTGGACACCCCATGCCAAAAAATTAGCAAGACAGGAACACAACCCCACCCACTAGCAGAGAGGCTGCCTAAAATCATAATAAGTTCACAGACACCCCAGAACACACCTCCGGACACGGTCCTGCACACCAGAAAGAAAAGACCCCGCTTCATCCAACAGAACACAGGCACCAGTCCCCGCCATCAGGAGGCCTACACAACCCACTGAACCAACCTTACCCACTGGGGACAGACACCAAAAACAACAGGAACTACAAACCTGCAGCTTGCGAAAAGGAGACCCCAAACACAGTAAGTTAAGCAAAATGAGAAGACAGATAAATACACAGCAGATGAAAGAGCAAGGTAAAAACCCAGCAGGCCAAATAAATGAAGAGGAAATAGGGAATCTACTGGAAAAAGAATTCAGAGTAATGAGACTAAAGATGATCCAAAATCTTCTAAATAGAAAGAAGAAAATACAAAAACCATTTAATTAGGACCTAGACGAACTAAAGAGCAAACAAACAATGAAGAACAACACAATAAATGAAATTAAATATTCTCTGGAAGGAATCAACAGAAGAATAACTGAGGCAGAAGAACAGATAAGTGACCTGGAAGATAAAATAGTGAAAATAACTACCACAGAGCAGACCAAGAAAAAAGAATGAAGAAAATTGAGGACAGTTTCAGAGACCTCTGGGACAACGTTAAACGTACCAACATTCGAATTACAGGGGTCCCAGAAGAAGAAGAGAAAAAGAAAGGGACTGAGAAAGTACTTGAAAAGATTATAGTTGAAAACTTCCCTAACATAGGAGAGGAAATAGTCAATCAAGTCCAGGAAGTGCAGAGAGTCCCATACAGGATAAATCCAAGAAGAAACACACCAAGACATATATTAATCAAACTATCAAAAATAAAACACAAAGATATTGAAAGCAGCAAGAGAAAAACAACAAATAAAACACAAGGGAATCCTCATAAGGTTAACAGCTGACCTTTCAACAGAAACTCTGCAAGCCAGAAGGGAGTGGCAGGACGTATTTAAAGTGATGAAAGGGAAGAACCAACAACCAAGATTACTCTAACCAGCAAGGATCTCATTCAGATCCCATGGAGAAATTAAAATCTTTACAGACAAGCAAAAGCTAAGAGAATTCAGCACCACCAAACCAGCTTTACAACAAATGCTAAAGGAACTTCTCTAGGCAGTAAATACAAGATAAGGAAAAGACCTACAACAACAAACCCAAAACAATTAAGAAAATGGTAATAGGAGCACACATATCGATAACTACCTTAAACATAAATGATTTAGATGCTCCAACCAAAAGATATAGACTGGCTGAATTGGTACAAAAACAAGACCCATATATATGCTGTCTACAAGAGACCCACTTCAGACCTAGGAACACATACAGACTAAAAGTGAGGGGATAGAAAAAGATATTCCATGCAAATGGAAATCAAAAGAAAGCTGGAGTACCAATTCTCCTATCAGAAAAAATGTACTTTAAAATAAAGACTATTAAAAGAGACAAAGAAGGACACTACATAATGATCAAGGAATCAATCCAAGAAGAAGATATTACAATTGTAAATATTTATGCACCCAACATTGGAGCACCTCAATACATAAGGCAAATGCTAACAGTCATAAACAGGGAAATCGACAGTAACACAAAAATAGTAGGGGATTTTAACACTCCACTTTCACAAATGGACAGATCATCCAAAATGAAAATAAATAAGGAAACATAAGCTTTAAATGACACATTAAACAAGATGGATTTAACTGACATTTATACGACATTCCATCCAAAAACAACAGAACACACTTTTTTCTCAAGTGCTCATGGAACATTCTCCACGATAGATCATATCTTGGGTCACAAATCAAGCCCTGGTAAATTTAAGAAAACTGAAATCAAATCAAGTATCTTTTCTGACCACAACACTATGAGATTACATATCAGTTACTGGAAAAAAACTGTAAAAAAGTACAAACACATGAGGGTTAAACAATACACTACTAAATAACCAAGGGATCACTGAAAAAATCAAAGGGGAAATCCAAAAAAAATCTAGAAACAAAAGACAATGAAAACACGATGACCCAAAACCTATGGAATGCAGCAAAAGCAGTTCTAAGAGGGAAGTGTACAGCAATACAATCCTACCTCAAGAAACAAGAAACATCTCAAATAAACAACCTAACCTTACACCAAAAGCAATTAGAGAAAGAAGAACAAAAAAAAACCCAAAGTGAGCAAAAGGAAAGAAATCATAAAGATCAGAAATAAATGAAAAAGAAATACAGGGAATGATAGCAAAGAACAATAAAACTAAAAGCTGGTTCTTTGAGAAGATAAACGCAACTGATAAACCATTAGCCAGACTCAACAAGAAAAAAAGGAAGAAGACTCAAATCAGTAGAATTAGAAATGAAAAAGGAGAAGTAACAACTGACACTGCAGAAGTACAAAGGATCACGAGAGATTACTACAAGCACCTATATGGCAATAAAATGGACAATCTGGAAGAAGCAGACAAATTCTTAGAAAAGCACAACCTTCCAAGACTGAACCAGGAAGAAATAGAAAATATAAACAGACCAATCACAAGCGCTGAAATTGAAAATGTGATGAAAAATCTTCCAACAAACAAAAGCCCAGGACCAGAGGGCTTCACAGGTGAATTCTATCAAACATTTAGAGAAGAGCTAACACTATCCGTCTCAAACTCTTCCAAAATATAGCAGAGGGAGGAACACTCCCAAACTCATTCTACGAGGCCACCATCACCCTGATGCCAAAACCAGACAAAGATGTCACAAAGAAATAAAACTACAGGCCAGTATCACTGATGAACATAGATGCAAAAATCCTCAACAAAATACTAGCAAACAGAATCCAACAGCACATTAAAAGGATCATACACCGTGATGAAGTGGGGTTTATTCCAGGAATGCAAGGTTTCTTCAATATACGCAAATCAATCAATGTCATAAACCATATTAAAAAATTGAAGGAGAAAAACCCTATGATCATCTCAATAGATGCAGAAAAAGCATTTGACAAAATTCAACACCCATTTATGAAAAAAATCCCTCCAGAAAGTAGGCATAGAGGGAACTTATCTCAACATAATAAAGGCCATAAATGACAAACCCACAGACAACATCGTTCTCAATGGTGAAAAACTGAAACTATTTCCACTAAGATCAGGAACAAGGCAAGTTTGTCCACTCTCACTGCTATTATTCAACATAGTTTGGGAAATGTTAGCCACAGCAATCAGAGAAAAAACAGAAATAAAAGGAATCCAAATCAGAAAAGAAGAAGAAAAACTGTCCCTGTTTGCAGATGACATGATACTATACATACAGAATCCTAAACATGCTACCAGAAAACTACTAGAGCTAATCAATGAATTTAGTAAAGTAGCAGGATACAAAATTAATGCACAGAAATCTCTTGCATTCCTATATGCTAATGATGAAAAATCTGAAAGAGAAATTAAGGAAACACTCCCATTTACCACTACAACAAAAAGAATAAAGTATCTAAGAATAAACCTACCTATGGAGACAAAAGACCTGTATGCAGAAAACTGTAAGACACTGATGAAAGAAGTTAAAGATGATACAAACACATGGAGAGATACACCATGTTCTTGGATTGGAAGAATCAACATTGTGAAAATGACTCTACCACCCAAAGCAATCTACAGATTCAGTGCAATCCCTATCAAACTACCAATGGCATTTTTCACAGAACTAGAACAAAAAAATTCACAGTGTGTATGGAAACACAAAATATCCCGAACAGCCAAAGCAATCCTGAGAAAGAGAAACAGAGCTGGAGCAATCAGGCTCCCAGACTTCAGACTATACTACAGAGCTACAGTAATCAAGACAGTATGGTACTGGCACAAAAACAGAAATATAGATCAATGGAACAGGATAGAAAGCTCAGAGATAAACCCACACACATACGGTCACCTTATCTTTGATAAAGGAGGCAAGAATATACAATGGAGAAAAGACAGCCTCTTCAATAAGTGGTACTGGGAAAACTGAACAGCTACATGTAAAAGACTGAAATTAGAACACTCCCTAATACCGTACACAAAAATAAACTCAAAATGGATTAAAGACCTAAATGTAAGGCCAGACACTATAAAACTCTTAGAGGAAAACACAGGCAGAACACTCTATGGCATAAATCACAGCAAGATCCTTTTTGACCCACCTCCTAGAGAAAGGGAAATAAAAACAAAAATAAACAAATGGGACCTAATGAAACTTAAAATTTTTGCACAGCAAAGGAAACCATAAACAAGATGAAAAGACAACCCTCAGAATGGGAGAAAATATTTGCAAACGAATCAATGGACAAAGGATTAATCTCCAAAATATATAAACAGCTCATGGAGCTCAATATTAAAGAAACAAAGAACCCAATCCAAAAATGGGCAGGAGACCTAACTACACATTTCTCCAAAGAAGACATACAGATGGCCAAGAAGCACATGAAAAGCTGCTCAACATCACTAATCATTAGAGAAATGCAAATCAAAACTACAATGAGGTATCACCTCACACTGGTCAGAATGGCCGTCATTAAAAAAATCTACAAACAATAAATGCTGGAGGGGTGTGGAGAAATGGGAACCCTCTTGCACTGCTGATGGGAATGTAAATTGATACAGCCACTATGGAGAACAGTATGGAGGTTCGTTAAAACACTAAAATAGAACTACCATATGACCCAGCAATCCCACTACCGAGCATATATCCTAAGAAAACCATAACTCAAAAAGAGTCATGCACCACAATGTTCACTGCAGCACTATTTACAATAGCCAGGACATGGAAGCAACCTAAGTGTCCATCAACAGGGAAATGGATAAAGAAGATATGGCACATATATACAATGGAATATTACTCAGCCGTGAAAAGAAACGAATTTGAGTTATTTGTAGTGAGGTGGATGGACCTAGAATCTGTCATACAGGGTGAAGTAAGTTAGAAAAACAAATACCATATGCTAACACATATATATGGAATCTACAAAAAAAAAAAAGGTTCTGAAGCACCTAGGTGTAGGACAGGAATAAAAATGTAGATGTAGAGAGTGGACTTAAGGACACAGGGAGGGGGAAGGGTAAGCTGGGATGTAGTGAGAGTGTGGCATTGACATATCTGCACTACCAAATGTAAAATAGATAGCTAATGGAAAGCAGCCACATAGCACAGGGAGATCAGCTCAGTGCTTTGTGACCACCTAGAGGGGTGGGATGGGGAGGGTGGGAGGGAAGTGCAAGAGGGAAGGGATATGGGGATGTATATGTATATGTTTAGCTGATTCACTTTGTTATACAGCAGCAACTAACACAACAATGTAAAGCAAGTATACTCCAATAAAGATGTTTAAAAAATTATAATAAAATAAAATAAAAAATTGAAAAATAAACAGTGCAATATTCAGAGATAGACATGAGTTCCATTCTCGATTTTGTCACTTGCAAACTCTATAATCTCAGTTTACTTATTCTCTAAGACCAATATAAATTGTGCAGAGATCCTGCTGAGAATCAGTGATGTGATGCAGGCAAAATAACTGGCATGTCAGTGCTGCCCAATCATTGATAGTTATTATTCATTTATAAGATTCCTGATTCATTTTGTTATAACTCAGCACCTATTATTGTGTCTTACCTACTCAATAAATGAAAGATTAAATCAGTGATTTTTAGTGAGTTGTTAATCAACAATAATAAGTGCTTTATATTGAAAGCATTTAATAGCTGAATCCATAAAGTAAAAATAAAAGTCTTAACCTGGTTCATTCACAAAAAAACTGACAGAACTGAAACATTCCAAATAAAACATTACTGGTTGTTCTGATACTTTCAAAGCAATTTCAGTCCTATGTAAATGGGTAGAAAGTCATGGAAGATAAGCCTCTTTTAATTTTTCACTGCCTTCTCTTTTGCATCAGAAGAGGAATCATGGAGTCACAGCATTTTAGAGCTGGAGATGGACCATAGGGCTTTCTAATCAACCCCTTCATTTTACAGATGACTAAACTAAGACCCAGGGAGGCAAAGTGACTTGTGCATGATCATAACAGCAGAGCCAAGATTAGAAATCAGGTCACAGAAATCTCAATGCAGTTTTCTTTATCTTACATTATACTGCATAAATCAAACCTAAGATGTAGTGGTATGCTTTGATGCTCTAAAACAGAACTCTGTGGCGAGTTCCTATGGAGCAAAAGACCTCTAGGATTAATACAGCTCAAGATGAGAGAAAAGTAACACCTCATTCAATCAAGATTTTTATGGAAAATAATAAATTTAACATCACCTTTCTTTAGCCCCTTGGCACAGCATCTATACTCGGGTCTTACAAAATTACTGGTATGATCAAAAAGCACATTACTCTTTTCAAGGCAATGGTAAATGGTTCTCTTGAAAGAGACAGGAAAACTATTCTTCAAAACGAGTTTTGCTCTTTGAGGATTTGCTGGTTGTGTGGAAACATTCAACCACATCCTTCTCCCTCAAGGGCAGAGTGGTTTAGCCTCAGCACACTTACTGGATAATCTTTGGAGGGTACTTAATTGATTTGTGCCTAAGTTTGCACCTCCAATCATATTATGATACTGGTAGTAGTTATATAGTTTGTATCGGGATTAGTTGAGATAAAGGATTTAGATGATAGAATATGTAAAGGATTTAGAATGATAGAATAAAATAAAAATGTAACAATTACTACATACTACTATTATTATTTTCATCATTACCACTACTATATATTGTCAAAAACAGATAATACTCATATATAGCAATATTAGATTCTATCCTCTCCCCTCCTTATACTTCATGAAGGTGGCTTTCCTATCTCAAATCCCTCTATCATCTTAAATGGTGACAGAAAATGTTTTCATCTTAGTCATGGTTCTTGCTATTGTACTTCAAAGCTTCAAAAGAAAATGACAGTTAATAAATATTCACACTTGCTTCAATGGACTCATAATGTTCTTTGAAAGTCCTCTTACTCTTCTTAGTAGCTTTCCAAATCTGCTAAGCTCCCCTTCACTTGGAAATCAAGATGAACAAAAGAAAAAGACTTTTTTTTAGAGAGGTGAATAAAATCAAAAATAAATTTAATACAGGACGTTTCTAAGCATGTGCAGAAATATGATTTCACTTGCTTTAAATGACTGCATATAACTTTTTAGTTTGTTATAAGAAAAACAACAGAAAGAGTTAGGAAAGAGCTTTTTTTGCATTTTCCATCAACTTAGTTCAGGGCCAGCCTAGAGCTGAACTAAATATAAATATAAACTAAGTATAAACAGACCTCAGTAAATATTGTTGAATTAATAGATAAAATAAACCAGTGTTGTGGAAAATTTAAGTTGTCAAATATTTGCAGCTGTAACACTTCTTCAGTATAGGTTTGTTTGTTTTTCTTCTCTTTTCTTTATGTGTCTTCATTGGCAAAATATGGATGGATAAGTTTCGTCTCCTTGCCAAGACTTACAATGTGTATACAACTCTCTGTCACCTCTAAGGGAACAGTTATTAGCTATTCATTATCCACATGCCTGTAGCTGATTACCCTGGAGGCCATGCTAAAGAAAGTTCACTTCAAATTGTACTAACAACAGATTCCAGAACACTGGAGAAATAATGCATTTCTCAAACACAGTACACTTTTTCTCCTGATAAAGCATATTTTCAAAAGTTAGTCCAAAGTCAACAGGCCAAGATCATGACTAAAATTACATCAAAAAACATGTCGTAACAGAATATACATCATCCACCATTTTTAATTTTATGTACTCATTTGATAGCCAACTCTGTACTTCTTTGCTAAAAACTGGAATTAGTTGATTATGTCAGATAAGCATTGTCTAAATTAAACTACCAGACAAAAACATAAAAAAAAAAAGAATAGTGAATACTGGAAAATTTTTAGAGCAAATATAATTAATATAAATATGAATTAAATTTGATTTAGGATGGATATAAATTAGGTTTGATTCCAGATAGATTAAAAAAATTAATTTACAAATACATTTTAGGTGGTAAAAGTGGAAGAAAACTACTTTAATAAATAGACCTAAACAGTAGGTTAAATGAAACTTACTTTAAAAAATGTCTATGAAGTAATACTGAATGCTTTTTCCCCCCTGAGATATAGGAAAATAAATTTTAGACTTCCCATGAAAGAAAAATTATAGAATTTTCACCAACTCTGACAAAATGTCTCTTGAATCATTTAAATACTTAAAATCTACTGCCATAAAAACGCTTTCTCTGATAAACCAAGATCAGTGTCTTCACTTTCCATTTATCTTAAGATAGCTGCCTGAAGACAATTACCACAAAGACAATCTCTCTGTGTGTTCTTTCCTCCTTGATTTCAAAACGCTTGAGGCCAGGAAAGAGAAGAATCAGGGTTGATGAGCTGAAAAACACATCCTACACAAAACCAACCCATCTTTATGATTTTTCCCTTGTTTGGTAGCATCACCTACAGAATAATGTTGCAACTCCTTATCATGACTCTTAAGGCTTTCATTAAGCTAAGATCTCACTGCATTCCTCTGCATATTTCACAGCCTGGCCACATGAAGTTGTCTGCCGTTTCTCAAACACACCACAGGTCTCTTGCTTCCAAATCTTTGAGCACAATGTTTATTCAACCTTTTTCTACCCTCCAAAAGTTTACTCATCCTTCAAGTCAAGATAAAACGCTATATTATTTGTAAACCTTCCTGGATATCCCCAGTCTGAATCTATATTATCTCACAGCATAATATAATCTTCTTCGCTAGGTCGTGTAGGGTGGTTAAAAGGGAAGACTGTTAGAGATTGACTCATCTTGATTAGAATCCTACCTCTGACATTTGTTTAAAATGTGGGGGGCTTTGGTAAGTCATTTGACTAGAGAGAATATCCACTTTCCTGGGCTGTTGTAAGGATTAGGGATGGTATGATATATAGTTGCACATACACTGTAGAGTCAAAATATTAGATCTCATATTATTGCACCCTCCAGCCCTGAGGGTCCTTCTTCATTTTGAATGGTGCACAGACACCTGATTATAGCATATGCTCAAAATAGATGTCCACAGAATTCAACTAATAAAGGAATATAGGTGTGAGAAACTGCTGTTCCTCTCATTCCTTGGAAAATATAGGTTTATTTTAGGCTAATCAAGAATTGCCAGATAGCCTTCTAAGGGAAGGCTAAAATGCCAAGATGGGGCCCAAACCAGCCAAATGAAGAAGGAGCCAGCTGTGATACATCAGTCACTCTGAGTATCAGGCTCCCACTATCTTCATGGACTCACTGAGGTTTAATAACAATTTAACGAGTTACAGTACTAACCCAGAAACTTCTGTAAAACTTATTGATCATGTCTCTATAATCCCCAGGGAATCACAGATCAAATGAAAGAGAATGTTTCAGTATCAGAGCATGAAGAGTCTCAAGGTCAAAGATTTTTTCCAATTAAATAACAGAAGGAAGTAGTCATCTTACTATTCCTATCACACATGCCCTGAAATAGAAAAGAACAGTTTTTTTAAGCAATCAAAAATAAAAGGAAGCATAATCAGAGCTGGATATGTAACTTCTAAATAAAAACTGATCCTTGAACCAAAGCTATGTCTTGATTCTCAGAACAATAACAACATGATCTGTATTTATCATGGAACGAGGAGAGATATGTTTAGTTTTAATAAGGGAGAACGAAATACATGTTGCCTTTTTAAAGACGTCAATGTAAGGTACATATTAAGTAAATGCATAAAAAATCTCAGCAATGAATTGTAAAATGTATGTTTTAGGGTCTTTAATAATTAATTTAAATTAGGAGGAAATTTCTCTTTTGATATCTCCTAAGTGAGACATAAGGTCCTTTTGAAAGGGTGCTGGTGACACACAAGCCTTTACACTGACTCTGGGCACTGCTCTCTGCTCCCAAACACTCAGCCCAGAGAAACTGCAGGCTTCTGTTCACCTGTGAAATTGAGTGTGCACCCAATTCAACCTCTGTAGACAGAATGAAACACTGTGAACGATAAGAGAGTGATGTGAATTTGTAAGAAATACACGTATGCTGTTGGAATCTAATAGAAATATTTTAACCACTGGCCTGAATCCAATCTGCACAGTAATTTAATAGACTATCAACCACAAATGCAATCCATAAGGTCAGTAAATGGGTACCAAATGCAGTAGGTGATTTTCTTGGAATGGGACTGGTAGAATCAAACTAATCTATGTGAAAAAGGAAGCTGCCTGGCAACATTGTAGAGGGAAAATCTTCAATAAGAAAGTGTAACCAATCATATGATATATTGCTTTAGAAGGAATTTGATCAACACCATAGGCCTTAAAAAGTCTGAAAGATTTTTTTTTGGTCACAAGAGTTTCTTTTTTTCTAGCATATTGTATCTCATTAAATGTATAGGAATCCCATGGGATTTCCGGTGTTTTCGAACTACCATGTAAGCATACATGTTTAAATGACGACATGATAATTTTTTTTCTTTCAAAGCAACTTATTGCAACTTGTACCATTTTGACACCATTTTAGAATTCCACTTTAGGGAATTATTTCCAGAGTCACTTAAGGAGCCCTAAAGGAAATTAATCTCATCACTTTATAATCATAATTCAGAGAAGATGAATCCAGAGGGTTGTGATTAGCTCCATTCTAGCTCTACTAAATAGAAATATTTCGATTAGGTATAAAAATATTTTATAAGGGAAAAATACAAGTAAAACTTTTGTAGAAGGAAGCCATTTTTTTTAATTAATGAAAAGACTTTAAGACCAAAATGAACTGCCTTATCTAGATAGTTTGGAATTGTCTAAAAGGTCAGAAGTAAACCAGATGTTCTGAATGTCCCTTCTAGCTGAAGATTAGATTCTTCTGAGTCACATTATGCATTATGTCATACATATAGTATATGACAAAAATACTGCCCACCAGATATACTGCAGTTTTCTCTTACCACTGTCTGATTGACGTTGTCCATATAAATCCCCACTAATACTCTCTCTCCTTGGATGCTCAGTTGAAAATAAAATAAATATTAATTCATTAATTAAATAACCAAGAGATTTTGTTTATATAAGAAAGTTAATTTTACCATTAGGGACTAGATTGTTGACAGAACTTAAAAAATTGGAAGATAACTTGAAAAATCCACCACCATATTTTATTCATTTATTCAGAAACAAGCAGGTATTTATAACTCATTACGTGACTGTGCTCTAAATATTGACATACAGAAGTTAATAAAAGAGAAAATGGCCTCTGACCTCACAGAATTTGCATTCTTATATGGAAGGCAAACTTTAAGTTACACAAATAAATGTTCAATTAAATATTCTGATTAGGTCTATGATGAAAAAGCAAAGTACTTTGATAGAGAAGAAAGGATGATCTAATTTAGGTTTGAGAAAAAAACATTTAATCTGACTTCTGCAAGAATATTAGGATTTCCCAGGTGGATGTTCACTTCAGCAGAGAAAGTAATGTGTAGGAAAGTCTGCAATGTGGGAAACATCTTGATATTTTCAAGGGATTGGAAGGTAGACAGTGAGGTAAGAGCTTCATTAGTGATGGAGAGTAAGGTGAGGCTGGAGAAATAAGTATGGGCCAGGTCATGCAGGGCTCAATAGGATATAGCAATGATGTAGGTTTTTCTTCCCAAATGCAATGGAAAACCATTAAAGAGTCTTAAGCAAGGGAAGGACATGGCCAAACTTAATTCATAAAAGGTTCACTCCAGCATGGGGAGTGGTAGGGATAAATTATAGGGAAACAAGAGAGGTCATGAGGCTACTGCACCTCTGACATAATGCACATAGGACTTGGGGAGTGACAATGGAGATGGAAAGAAGACAGCTCTGAAATATACCTTGTGTGATATTACAGTATAAATTTAATGTCAGGAAATAAACACCAAGTGCTTCTTCTTGACTCAAGATAAAACTTTGCCAATAACCTTACAAAAAGTACTCTAATGAAAGCCTTTATAGATACAGTTTACAGAAAACAGAATAGGGCAGTTGAGTTTATAAAACTAATCACATATTTACCTACCAGGAGAGCTCTCTAATCCCTAGAATACCATCTGATGAATACAGATTCATGTCAAAGGTTTCTATTGTGATTAGTATCCCACTAGGCGGGATTAAGTTCAGAATTTGCCAATTCACAGCGAATTTACTTTTATGTGGTTACTGTAATCTGAACATTTAGGCAAAGAGAATATGCTTAGTTGGAAGAAAGGTAAAACAAAACAAAGTATTTGCTCATAAGCGAATATACATAAATATGAAAGGAAATCATTAAACAGGATTTCTAATGTGCTCTAACGCACTTGTCCTTGAATGTGACTTAGGGATTTGGATACATTAAACTGAGAACAATTATGTGCAAATGTCCATATCAATAAAAGTTTGAGCGATGTTAAACATAGTCCTTGGAGGTAAACTAATTAGTAAACTAGAGAGTCTTAAAACTCTCAAGTGCCATCTTTGAACTGAAGAAGACATCTACTAATGAAGTCCCCACTGGGCTAAAGGCCTGTATCTGGCAGTATGTGTATTTCTGTAGCTGAATTTCAACTATGTTGATGTATTAAAAGCAGTATCAGATGTTACTCCATAAAGAAAAAGCAGGGTAAAAATGTTTACAGAACCCTAAGCTGAAAGCTTTTTATTTTTAATTTCTTGGTTATATATAATGCATCTAAAATAATCAGATGCAACCAAAGTACCCTACAGACAGAGTGGAAAAAGGTAAAAAAAAAACCTTGATATAATAAGGAAGAGGGTAGATATTTGAGAGGAAAAATAATTAAACCCACTCTCTGACTCATTTACATATTACAAAAATAAAAGAGGTAAATTTGGCTCTTCTAAGAAGTTTTGTAGACGAAAATATCAAGCTTTATGACCAAATATACTATTATTTCAAATGGAATGTTTTAAAGTAGTGTACTCAGAACAGATATTTAATTTGGAAATCTATATAGATCACCTAATTGTCTTTAACCTGACAAGAGGAAAGGATTGTGCCAGCAGCTGGCTAACACTTACTGTTTATTACCAATCTATGATTTATTATACTTCATAGAAAAGTCACTTGCTATGAAACTTGTGTTTTCTAATAAGCATTCCACTATGATATATTTCTGAGTGTTTCCTCTCTTTTAGCAGGGAGCCTAGAGAAACTGAGTAGGTTTCAGGGACCAGAAAACCTTGCAAACAATATTGGCCTAGTCTTTAAAACAGGGTCACGACATACGGGAGCATATCCAGGTGAGAGAGCTGAACATACAGACAGCATGTCTTCTTCCTTCCCTAAGGACACAACGAAGATCCAATACCTATACCTCTATAATTTGACAAACTAAAAACAGATGAACATGGCAGACACACAATTTAAAAAAAAAGTTTCATCAAATTAAACGAGTTCAATTAAAGTAGCACAGCACACACATCCTTATTTTACCCACACCCTATCTCAGTCAGGAAGATTTTGATGACCCTCTTTCAAACTAACTCAACTTCTGAATCAAAACCTGACATTACCCTCCTCTCTTTTTTCACTTTTATCTTTATAAAAGCAGAGGAAGGAAGGAAGGAAGGAAGGGAGGGAGGGAGGGAGGGAGGAGGGAAGGAAGGGAGGAGGAGAGGGAGAAAAGGAGGAAGGAGGAGACGGAGAAAGAAAGGGAGGGAGGGTGAGAGAAAGGAAGCAACAACAAAACTCTTGTAGCCTGCTCGAAATCATCAGATGACTTTGACATAGATTTCACAGGAAAATAATTCAGAGATGCTGAAAAAGGAGAAAGCTGTGGGAAACAATGTGGGATGGTCAATTAGACCTGGGGGGATGGCAGGCGTTAGATATGTGTGCCTGCGGCCCAGTATACATGTATCTTACATATTTATCTTGCTTCTATTCTAACCTTTTTTGTCTTCCCCCCAAATTGCAACATATTTATAGACCTGTTTTTACTTCTGCTGCAAACTCTTTGTAGCTCTACGTTGGCATTCAATATTTTGCTGCTATTGTTATTTGGGATTTCTACATCCTCAGTCTTATTCATCAAAAGAAAGGTGGTAGGCAAAATGATTCAGGAGCAACAGAAAGTCCTTTTAGTTTTCTATTAACTAATATTTTTTCTTAATAATTATAACTTAAGCCTATAATTCCACCTGAAAATAAGCCAACTAGAGAGTGGTATAGGTTCTAATGTTTCTGTCTTTTAAAATGAAAACATTCCTAGGACCTTAAGCTGGGCTATCCATCATTGACACTTCAATGTAAAATTGTTAAACTATTAGATTGTTACCTCCTAACACTTTGCCCATGCCATTTAAACTCAAGGGGCCAGAGTTTCAGGGAAGAAGCCAGAGGTGAGATATATAAACAAGTGACATATACCAGGCATGTATGGTGACTTCATTAAATAAGAATCCTGTGGCATGATTTTGATTCTGGGGGCAAGAAATGGTGGAGGCACAGAGAAATATTAAGGTTTATACACTTTGCAATTTTTTCTCTAACAGCCCTGGGCTCCACAGTATTTATTATTAAGACCTTCCTTTAAATTGCCTGGTTCTTTTCCATCATCACAGGTACTTCTTAAGGTCATAAGTTGGTTCTAACTGCAGTTCTCTGATATTTTATCAGTGCTTAAAGAGTTGTTTAATCTTGCCATGAAGTGCAAATATTGATAAAAAATAGAATCATTGGGGATAAAGAAGTTTTCAAATAATACTTTTTTCCGAATTGATAGAATGAAGAAAAATGCTGACTAATGGCTCAAATACTGAAGGAGGATGAGGGGAAGAAGAAAAAAGGAATATATGGGAAACAAGGGAAATAGCTGATGGGTTGTAAGAATCAAAAGCAAGATAGTGAACACAGCAGTTTGTTCTTGGATGAGAAATGATACTTATTATAGCAAGGGTGTGGATTAATATAATTGGTGGATAGTGGTACAGAGACAGAAAGCAGGAAAACATAGACAACAAAAGGCACAAATATTTATGAGACAGAAAGGAAACTTTGTGGATCTATTTTGTTAAGTAAGAGAAAGACTTGGGATGTTCTTGAGGAAAGATGATGGGTCGAAAAAGATATATAAATAGAGCAGCCTTTAAACATGTCTTTGATCCTCTTCCTTAAAGAAAATATTAAAAAATTTAAATTGAGATTGTTCTGCATAATTTCAGGTTTCCTGTTTGTTTAGTTGGTCACCATTGTTTTTTCTCATTTCTGTGTCATTTGCAACAATTAGATTCAGACAGAGGTGAAACTGCTATTATCTTAAAGGGCCAGCCCTATCTCACTTTGAGGAAAACTTAAGAAAAATCTCATTTGTTTCAAACAGGGTTGATTCTAATGGGAAAAGAAAAAGGTAATTTAAGAATGTTTTGCTCTAGATGATACTATATTGCAGTAGACAAAACATGGAGGAAAAAGGTATAAGGTATGTAATAAGATATAAGGTATACAGTAAGCAAGTGTTATGGGCATATTGCCCCAAAGTGAGGAAATCTTGCTGCATAAACTTCACACACGTTCACAACCCAACATTACTCCATTAGCCTATGACATACTTTAAAAATTAAACAGTATTTTCAAAATGCATCCTTGTTTTCATTTATTATTTCTCTAGCCCAATTCTCCTATACTCTGCTCTTTCATTATCTTTCTATCTGTATCCTTCAAAATGTAGGCTTTTTTCTCTTCTCTTCCCTTCTTTTTATTTTAGACCTCTCTCATTACCTTTCTGAAACCAGTGTATTTTTTTTTCCTGCATAGACTTTAGATCCAGATCGCTTTCCAGCCTCAAGAAAAACCATGCTCCTCAAAGTTATCTGACTCACACCTTCCATTGGTAAATATTTCCAGGTCGTTGGTGCATGAAAAACTGATCAATCTTTACCACAATTCCAGGGCCTCAGCCAACATGCAGTGTTCCACCAGTGTATCCTAGTTCTTATTCTTTTCCCCCTTTCTGTCCTTGCTTATAATGCTTTCTGAGTGATTATATTACTTCAAGCTGCTTCTTTATCTTTCTGAACTCATACTGGTTTCCTTAAACCACTTTCTCTAAATATTCCCATCTTTTTCCAAGATCACCAAACACCACTTGTTTCTTCACAAGAGCCCTTCCTTAGAAGGATGCCTCAACCCCTTTCACCTGAGTCCCTCACCAAGTCTTCATTCCAGAGCATTTTACCTTCCAGCATTTATTACCTTTCACTTGCTCCCAAGCAAATGCTCTCTTCACCTTTTGGGTGGGATAAAAGGAATATGGGAAGATGGGAGTTGTCACAGGTTAAGCATCACATTAGGACAAGTCAGAGGGAGAGCACTGTGGAACAACAGAAGGGAGCTGTAAGAGTAAAATATTAGGAAATTATCACGGACCCAACAAAGAAAAAAGCTTAGGTACACATTCAGACTACAAAACAGGAAAAACCTCTAGGTTATAGAAACTAAGAAACTGATAGAGAGGAACTGAATATATGCCAGGGAGAACAGAGAAAAAGAGAAGGGAGGGGAAAAGGGAGAGAGGGAGGAAGAGGGAGAGGAAAGGGAAGAGGGAGAAGGAGAGGGAGGGAAAGAGAGATGCAAAATCACATATACTTTAGGTAGGTAGGTTGTTAGAAAAGGGACAGAGGCTATTGTTGAGGACCCTCAATAAAAGGATTCATGTGAGCCAAATTTATTCTTCCAGTGCCAGTCAATAATTTGTCTTTTCACATAATTTCTGATTTTTCTCCCTTATCACATTCTCTCCTCCTATTCATAAATATTTTAGGAAGGGTATACAAATATTTTATTATTGGTCAGTAGCCATTATGGTAATTCACTGTTTCATATGATCTATTTTATACATTAATTAGAATAACCTGATATGGGCCTTCCCTGGTGGTGCAGTGGTTAAGAATCCGCCTACCAATGCTGGGGTGACGGGTTTGAGCCCTGGTCCAGGAAGATCCCACATGCCGCGGAGCAACTAAGCCCGTGTGCCACAACTACTATGCCTGCGCTCTAGAGCCCGTGAGCCACAACTACCAAGCACGCGTGCTGCAACTACTGGAGCCTGCGCGCTTAGAGCCTGTGCTCCGCAACAAGGGAAGCCACCGCAATGAGGAGCCTGCGCAGCACAAGGAAGAGTAACCCCCACTTGCCACAACCAGAGAAAAGCCCGCGCACAGCAATGAAGACCCAACGCAGCCAAATATAAGATAAATAAAATAAATATTTTTTAAAAAAGAATATCCTGATACTGCAAATAACAAAATAGATAACATTTATTTCATGTTGACTTTGTGTTAGGAACTTCACTAAGCAGTGTACATACCTTTTTGGCATCTTATCCTCACAACATCCCTATGGAACAGGTAATAATACCTTCATTTAACATATGAGCCAAACCAAGCTGCGGGAAGTTGAGTAACTTATCTAAGGTTACAAAACTGCTAAGGAGGCAGGCTGGGATTCACACCCAGGAGTACCTGGCACCAATGTTCATCTTTTCATTACATTCTACAACCTATTGACTAAGTTTTATTAGTTGGCATTAACAAAACAGTTTTTTGGCGAATCATTTTGCTCTAGTTTAAATGGAGATTGCAGGAGTAATATCCCAAATCATATTACCTCATTAAAAAATGGCTGGAAATATAATTATATTAAATAAATAATGTAAATTTCAATTGTACTAGAATACGTTTATTTATAATAGTTAAATATCTGAATTTACTTATTTTAACAGAGTGTTGCTTATTGGGTTCTAGCTGGTGACTTAATAAGGCCCTATATATTGTATAAAATAAAAATCACCAAGTTTAAGTGCAAAATTCAATGAATTGTGACAAATGTATACATTTATAAAACTATCAGCTAATTCAAATTTTACATCATTCAAATTTCCCTCTTGTCTTTTCGTCATCATTTCTCACCCCACTTTGGCACAGTGACATGCTTTCAGTTACTATAATTTTATATCTTTAAGAATTGCATATAAATGAATCATACAGTATGTAGCTTTGGTGACTATGTCATTCCTGTAGATCCATGTTGCCATCTAGTATTATTTATACTCAAATGTGGAAAGAAATTTCTTTCCACATTTATATATATACAAATATATTTATATATATATATATAAGGGAGGCCTGTTGGCAATGAATTCTTTAAGATTTAAAAAATCTAGATATATTATTTCATCTTCATTTTGAAGGACAGCGCCACCAGATATAGATTATTGGTTGATTTTATTTTCCTTCAACACTTTAAATATAATGTCTCCAGGCTTTCATAATCTGATGAAAAGTCAGGCATTAATCTCATTATGGTTCCCCCGTATGTAATGTGTCATTTTTCTCTGGTTGCTTTCTATATTGTCTCTTTTCTTAGCTTTCAGCAGCTTTACCATGATGTGTCTAGGAGTGTATTTCTTTGTGTTTAACTTGTATGAAATTCCTTGAGTAGGTTGTTTTCCATCAAACTTAGAATGTTTTGGACCTTTATTCCTTAAATTTCTTTCTGCTTTTTCCTGTCTCCTTTCTCTTTTGGGGATTTCATTTACATATGTGTTAGACCACTTCATATTTTCCTTCAGATCTTTAAGATTCAGTTCATTTTTCCTCATGCCTTCTTCTATTTCTTCTTCAATTGGATAATTTCTATTAATCTTAAATTTATTGATTCTTTCTTCTGTCATCTGCAATCTGCTGTTGAGCCCATCTAGTGATTACTTTTATTACTTCTACTTTTTCTACTCTATAATTTACAGTTTTTACTAATTGTAATTTTTATGTTCATATTTCTTATCTGTTTATGCATTGATGCCATATTTTTATTCAGTACTTTGAAAATATTTTTGATTTTCTTAACCATTTTTTAAAAATTGAAGTATAGGTAATTTATACTGTTGTGTTAGTTTCAGGTATACAGCAAGGTGATTCAGATATATATATATATATATATATATCTTCTCAGATTATTTTCCATGATAGGTTATTACAAGATATTGATATAGTTCCATGTGCTATACAGTAGGTCCCTGTTGTTTATTTCATATATAGCTGTGTATATGTTAATCCCAAACTCCTAATTTATCTCCCCCCACCCCCACTATACCCTTTAATAACCATAAGTTTGTTTTCTATGTCTATGAGTCTATTTCTGTTTTGTAAATAAGTGCATTTGTATCATTTTTTTTTTTAGATTCCATGTATAAGCAATATCATATGATATTTGTCTTTCTCTGTCTAGCTTACTTCACTTAATATGATCATCTCTAGGTCCATCCATGTTGCAGAAGATGGCATTATTTTATTCTTTCTTATGGCTGAGTGATATTCCATTATATAAATATACCACATCTTCTTTATCCATTCATCTGTCAATGGACATTTAGGTTGCTTCCCTGTCTTGGCCATTGTAAATAGTGCTGCAGTGAACACAGGTACATGTATCTTTTTGAATTATGGTTTTCTTCCGATATTTGCCCAGGAGTGGGACTGCAGGATCATATGGTAGCTCTATGCTTAGTTTTTTAAGGAAACTCCATGCTGTTCTTCATAGTGGATGTACCAACTTACATTCCCACCAACAGTATAGGAGGATTCCTTTTTCTCCACACCCTCCCCAGCATTTATTATCTGTAGATTTTTTAAGTTTAAGTTTTAAGGTCCCATTTGTTTATTTTTGTTTTTATTTCCATTACTCTAGGAGACCAATTAAAAAAACTATTGCTGCAATTTATGTCAAAGAGTGTTCTGCCTATGTTTTCCTCTAGGAGTTTTATAGTATCTGATCTTACATTTAGGTCTTTAATCCATTTTGAGTTTATTTTTGTATATGGTGTTAGAGAATGTGCTAATTTCGTTCTTTTACATGTAACTGTCCAGTTTTCCCAGCACCACTTATTGAGGAGACTGTATTTTCAGTCTCCTCAGTTGACGATAAGTGCATGGGTTTATTTCTGGGCTTTCTATCCCATTCCCTTGATCTATATGTCTGGTTTCGTGCCCATACCATACTGTATTAATTACTGTGGCTTTGTAGTATAGTCTAAAGCCAGGGAGCATGGTTCCTCCATCTCTATTCTTCTTTCTCATGATTGTTATGGCTATTTGGTGTCTTTTGTGTTTACATACAAATTAAAAATTTTTTGTTCTAGTTCTGTGAAAAATGCCATTGGGAATTTGATAGGGATTGCATTGACTCTGTAGATTGCCTTGGGTAGTATAGTCATTTTAACAATATTGATTGTTCCAATCCAAGAACACAGTATATCTTTCCATCTGTTTGTGTTGTCTTCAATTTCTTTTATCAACATCTTATAGTTTTCAGAGTACAGGTCTTTTGCCTCCTTAGGTACATTTATTCCTAGGTATTTTATTCTTTTTGATGCAGTGATAAATGGGATTGTTTCCTTAATTTTTCTAATATTTCATTGTTAGTGTATAGAAAGGCAAAAGATTTTCTGTAGAGTAATTCTGTGTCCAGCAACTTTACCGAACTCATTGATGAGCTCTAATAGTTTTCTGGTAGCATCTTCAGAATTTTCTATATATAGCATTGTTTTTTAATTACTGATTCAATTTCAGTACTGGCAACTGGTGTGTTCATATTTTCTATTTCTTCCTGTTTCAGTCTTGGGAGATCGGCCCTCTGGTGGTCAGGGCCATTCATGTCTAGCATCATGTCTAGAGGCAGCTGTGGGCTCAGGAAGTCTTTAGGCAGCCTATGTGCTGATGGGTGGGGATGTGTCCCCACCCAGTTAGCTCTTTGGCCTGAGGAGTCCCAACACGGGAACCTACAGGCTGTTGGGTGGAGCCAGGTCTTGGTGCCAGTGACCCAAGCAAGATGTCAGCCTCTACGACAGTTCATGCAGATGAATACCCCCCGATATGTCCACCACTGGAGTCTATGTTCCCAGGGTGAGCCACAGTCACCCCTCCTCCTCAGGAGACCCTCTAAGACTAGCAGGTAGGTCTACCCCAGGCTTCTATAAAATTACTCCTTTTGCCCTTGGTCCTAGCGCACATGAGATTTTGTGTGAGCCCTTTAAGAGTGAAATCTCTATTTCCCCCAATCCTGTGGAGCTCCTGCAATCAAGCCTCACTGGCCTTCAAAGCCAAATGCTCTGGGGGCTCCTCTTTGCAGTGCCAGACCCCCTGGGTGGGGGACCTGATGTGGGTGACAGAACTTTCATTCCTGTGGGAGAACCTCTGTAATATAATTATTCTCCAGTTTGTGTGTCACCCACCCATGGGGTATGGGATTTGAGTATATCGTGAGTCTGCCCCTTCTACTGGTCTCGTTTAGGTTCCTTCTTTATGTCTTTAGCTGTAGAAGATCTTTTCTGGTAGGTTTCAGACTTTTTTAATGATGGCTGTTCTGCAGATTGTTGTGATTTTGGTGTGGTTGTGAGAGGAGGTGAGCATACCTATGTCTGCCAAATCCAACATGTGAGTCAATCTACATTGACTGTCTTTATTTTCCTGATTATTTGTCAAATCTAGCTGTTTCTTTGGATGCCTGATTTTTGGTTGAAAATGCAGACTTTGCAAATAATATGTTGTAGTGACTCCAAATTCTATCCTGTTCTGGGAATTATTCTGGTTTTGTTTTCTTAGGCAGTTACCTTGCCTGGAGACAAACTGCAAACTCTGTTGCCAACTGCCTGTCTTCTGCTCTCACAATCACCTACCCTCCAAGTTCAGCAATATATAGCTGCTACAATATCTGCTTTGTTCTTATGCCTTCCTACTGCTGCATTTTTAGCCAGGTTTCCTATCGTCACCCATACCTGCCAAATTTGCCAAAAAACTGTAAATTTAGGTGGATTATGGGGCTCATGCTTTCTGCTTTACCTTGTTTCCAGGGAATCCCCTAATTTCCAGTTGCTCTGCTGGTTTGGGGCCCTGTACTCTGACACTTTCATCTTTTTGCTAACTGAATTGAGCATGACTGAGGAATGCAGTTCATTTTTAAAAACATCAAACTCAGAGGTCTGAATCTGGGACATCCTATGTTTCACCCCTGGTCTCTGGCTTCTTCTCTATCATTGCCTCCTGAGGTCTCCCCTGTACACAAATCATTTAGCTGTAAGCCAAATATTTGGACAGTTTATGCTCAGAATTTGAGACTCCTTCCTTCTCATACTACTTAGTATTTTCCCTCTGAACATCTAGTCTTGAACTCTGATCTCTAGCACACTTGGTTGCCATTTTGAACAGCTGTAGCCTTAGGGAAGAATGGCATACTCAGGTCAAGAATAAACAAACTTGAAGTTCTTACTCATTCTCGTTGTGGTTTTATGAGTTTAAACTATCCCTGGTTTCTGTTTGTTTTTTGTTATACAGTTATTCATTGATTTTAAATGTTATCCAGTATTTATAACTCTTAACTGATGGGTGTTCACATATCCACCTAACTCCCTGCTTTTCTGAGATTCTATAATTTTGTTTAGCAAAACCAAGCCTAAGAAGTCTTTCAAAATATTATGATTATCTGTGGTACAACTTGATTTTGGTTAAAATAGTTTATCCTGTTAAATTATCTTTAACATATTCATCTTTCTATATTTGACTAACTGCTTTATGTCTTGGGTGTGATGTCTTTTTATAAATCATAATTCTTAAGATGTTCTTTCTTGTAGGTATATCATCATTAAAACAACAATGTAGGTAAAACAACCAACCACTGAGAAGTCATTTTTTAGGTTATCCTGTGTCAATATGTGTTCAATGGTCCTATACTAACCAAACAAAATGGGAGAGAGGAGTATATCAGTATAGGTATAATGGGAGGATCCATAAAACAATCTTAAGCAGAAAAATATCCTGCAGGTAGAGAATCAAAGTATTTACATATTGTCTGGTATGGGATCTTTTCCAATCTCTGACATTATAAAGATGGGCACCAGATCATAAGGCATCAGTGCTCTGTGAAGCAATTAGGAACAATATATAGAAGGACTTCTGTTCATCATACTGATATCTGACCTTGTTCATCCACAGGAATAATTACCAATCAGCCCCTGGTCCAACCTCAAGCCACATATCTAAAACTAGAATAGGACAAACTCTCTGGCCTCTACCATCTCTTACATCCAGTGAATCCACTAAGCTACTGTGATTTTTTTTTTTTTTTTTTTTGAGAAACAGTATATCCATAAGACCCTGATGCAGGGGTTGATGGGAAGGCAGGATGCATCTGTGGGGTTTTTTTTCTTTCTTTTTTACTTATTCTGAGTGAAGTGTAAATTGGCTTCTTATTTTGTTTTAAGAGTCTAAATGTCAAGAGTGCTTAATTTGATCTGCTTTACATATGTTAAGAAGGAAATCAGAAACCTTATTAAGGGTTGAATGCTAAGAATTTTCATCAGTAACAAATCTATCTTGGTGCCATTTTTTTACACGTTTATAAGTTGTTTGAGAGTTATGAAATTTGTATTAATGTGATAAAGACAAAAATTATCAAATTGAAAGGATGTAAAGATATTTACCTTTATCCTAAGGTACTACTTTGCTTTGATCCTTTGTGTACACTTCAGACAGGAGGCCATCATTGTGCTGAGGTATAATAGTCTTAGAAAGGAGAACAGAAAAATGAGAAAATGGTTAAGTGGATTGGAATAAGAAAGTGCATGGAAATATGGACAAGAGATTCTTAGTGGTAGCTAAAAGAGGTGAGAAAGTAGAGACACAATATTTGAGGAGCTGAGCTAAAGGAAGGAAGGAAGTGGTTGTAAGGAAAAAGACCAGCGAACCAGCAATGTTCGTTTATCAGGAAAAGGAAGACAAACAAGGAAGTTGAGATTTGACCAGCTGCAATGAGAAATAGGATTGATGACAAAGAGATGTTTAATTATGCCACATAATATGCAATACAACGTCCTTATCTGAAACCTTCTGAAATCCCCCAAAATACAGTATCTCTTTTCAGTTTTTTTAATGTTACAATATGCTGTGACTGTTCTTAAAGTCAAGAGGAAAAAAAGACTTAATTTTATTCAAGTAACATTTCAGGGACTCATGGAATTTCAGATATAAGGTGACTGCCCAGCAGTACTTCCAGGGGACCAAGAATGCCCTATCATCATGAGAGTCAGGTTGCTGAATTTGGGGGACAAGCTTAATAGACACAATCCATGATTGGACTGCCCTTATAGTACCATATTAAGGTGAGAAGCAAACTGTAAGAATTACTCTAAGATAGGGAGAATGCCTGATCTGTAACTACATATACCAAATGGAATAGAGAGCCTTAGAACTATGTGAGATTGCTAGACTGTAAAAATCTAAGAAACTCCCTCATGAGGCTGCAGGAAGAAAATTAGTATTTAAGCCACATCTATAGACACATAATTTATTGAAACATCTGAGTCTTAGAAGACAGGCGATCTGTGACAGGTACAACTGAATAGTCTCAGGACGTCTGTCTGGCCCACAGGCTAAGACCTGATTCACTGGTGCTTGGAAACCTCAGAGGACTGAAAAATCCTTCCTTTAAGGAACTAGAGAAGTTTTCAGAAATTACATTCCAGGTCTGAAAAAGAGATGTTCTACTGAAATACTACAGTAATGGCAGGTCTCAGAGATTGAGAATCAACAGAAATTAAGAGGAACATTATGGGTCTTGCATTAAGAATAATTTGAGGACTTGGAGACGCAGACTTCCATTTCCACGACTGAATGCCCAGTAGCCCTAGAAAGAATGCAGAGCAAGTCAGGGAGTTGAGGGTATCAATTTATAAAAATGCATCAGAGGAAAGGGAGAAGTTTTCTGTATAGTGATGAGATTCAGGAGTCTTTGATAATAGATCACACAGTGCTAGAGCATAGTTTGGAGAGGTAAAATGGCTGGGGCAAGTCAATGCAAAAGAAAGTAATGCCAAAGGATACTGAACAAACAGACTTTTTCCCAGAATCATCAATGTTAATAAATTTAATTAAAGATGAGAAAAAAGAGGTTACCATGCCAGTCCTCACGGATAGGGTCAAACAATGGACTTCAGTCTAGAGGTTCCAGGATAGTCATGGGGACCAGAAAAGTTAATGTAAGAAAGCATATACAAGGAATGAATCTTTAAATATATAGATTTTCATGGGCATGGAGAGAAACATTTCTCCTCTTTCTATCAAAAGACCCTCAGAACTAGCCTGGGGACAATATTATGGATTATGCCTTCAAATTTACCTTTTGTTCATAAGAGTTGGTCATTGACAGCAACTCTCTGGCCACTTAGCACTAATCTCCTGGAATGTATCAGAACCCAGATGTGGGGACAGGTATTTTAACAGTCCTCAGATAAGGACTTTGGGACAGAGCAACACCCTGTGTTTATTTCACTTACGGTAAAGTCAAGCATTTGTTGGCAGATTATACTTAAGAAGAAAAGAAATCAATAAAAACACCAACCCTCCTTTCTGATTGAATAGAAAATACTTCGGTGAGCACAGTAAGCTTGATTCAGAAAGAATAAGAACAAAAGTAAGAGTAACAGAAAGATGTGACACTCAACCCAGTGGAAGGAGTAGGGGACCAAAGGATTGAGGTTTGGATGGAAAGGGACACTGGATGCCAAAGTACATATTATAGCCTTTTTCATAAAGGATAAATTACAGCACTGTCAGCAACTTTATTAAAATCTGTCGTACATCCTTTCCCTCATCCTGACATCTGAATATATCCCTTTAGTTTCTTACTGAGTTGTTCAGCTGCAGGTCCTTTGCCAAGCTGGGTTGAACTGTAGGAAACATAAAGACAGGGAAGTAGCAGAAGACACTAAGGTGAGCTACACTAGAAAGGATAAGGCAGTAATTGGAGAATACATCTGTAAATAGGCAGAAAAGAGTAATTCAAGGACATTTCTAGATGGGGTAGAGTTGTATGTTGAGGAGCTTCATCATGGGTTGATTGAGGGAGGGATGATTTTATATTTGTGTTAGTTTTGCTTGGAAGAGAGAAGGAAAATTATGGTAAGATAGGAAATTGTTTTCAGTTTCCATGAAGAGCAGAAGTCTGGGGAGAGAGATATGGTTCCTTCTCATCTCTCAAGTCTCACTTATTTTCAGAGACCTTCCCTGTCCATTGTGTATAAAGTCGCCACACACACCACTCCACGTTTCAGGTACTCGCCATCATATCATTTATTAAACTGCACAGCATTTGTTATCACACTCTATAATTACTCTTATTTATGTATTTTTTTAAATTTATGTCTGTCTCTCCTATTAGGATTGACATTTCATAAAGTGAGGATCCTTTGCTCTCATGTTCACACTATTAACAAGCCTACCACAGACCTACCTGTCTTAGTTCACAGGAGATATTCAATAAATATTTCATGAATGAATGACTGATTGAAAGAGTGAATAAGTGAAGAATGAATGAATGAATCAGGGTTTTATAGAAAATGTAGCTCTGTTATATACAGGATAACTTCCCAAGCCTTGTTTTTCTCTAATTAGATTAGTATACTTTTTTTTTTCAAGTGTGGTTTTACAATACTCATACTCCCTTGATTTCATAAGAAGTAAGAAACAATCCTCCATGTTTTGACAGAGGAGTATGACAAAATCAAAGAATACCTCTATATTGACAAGACTGAGGATAACATATATTACTGTCATTTTACAAAACAAATATGTGTCCTTTATTCATATTTGATTTTGATTCATGAAAAACTTTACTTCCTTGCTCATTTTAGCAGTTTGTGACTCAGCAAACTTTGATTCCTTCAGACACAGTAAGTGCACTTCTCAAAATTAACCATAACCTATTGACTCTATCAATAAAGCACACAACTTTGTTCCCCATAAAATCATGTAGTTAATTGATACTTTAATCATTTTAATTGAGTTATCACCACTCAATTCATGTAACGAGGTAGAAAATTCTGCTCTAATCAACTCTTCCTCACAAAACTACATCTATACTGAAAACTGAATACACATTATTATCCTTCTTTTACTTCTTATTTATCAGCTGAATTCTGTAATTCAATTAGGCAACCTGGTATCAAATAACTTAAATTTGACTTTAAAAATGACCCAAGTGTAGAATGTATTTTCTACAATCTCTCAGCTGATCTCTGACTACTCTCCTTCAAATCCTTGATAAGCAAAGATATCCACAGTGATAGTACGGCTTTCAAGTCTTGATGATGAATTTATTTTTCAGTCTTTCAGATACAGTCCCTTTCTCAATTCCAGTGTTACCAACCTAGGTCAAGTTCCATTAAAACTCATCAGGACCACTGAAACTCTACACTAACTAGCTTGCTTTCTTTTATTTCAGAAGTTCTCAAATCTGAACTAGCCCTTCTGAAGTGGAGATCTCAAAACATTTTGCATCACTCACCTCTCAGTAAAAAAATTTTGTCTGTGCACTCACAGCATATGTGCATTTATTTATTCATAAATTATGTGCCTGTTTTATTTTGCCAATGCTTACTGTATATTTTTAAATATACAAAAATAATTTTTAAAAGTGAAGTATAAATAAATAAAAGTCTTCCTGAAGCCCAGTGAATCATATCCTTCTGCCCCAGGGTAGTGATTAGATGACTTTTAAAAGTCTATAATCCCTATATTTTGTATGTGCATATATAGCTTTCAAGTCATCTAAGACCTCTTAGGTTAAGATCCGGCAAACACATCACTTACACTGACCCCAGATTGATTTTAGTAAAACACAGATCTTATCCTAACACTTCCCCTTTCCAAAAATCTGTGTTTAAAGATTACATCCTCTCTTCTTTAGTTAGCATATAGTTCCACAGAATCTGAGGACAAACTTTGCAGCCTTAATCTCCTGACAAGCCTGCTGACTACACAGAAAAACATCCTTTTCTCTAGCACACTATATATGTCACAATTTTGTGTCATTTTCTACTTCTCTATGAAAGGAACTACCAGTCACATTTAAATAACACTACTAGTAAGAGCTACCATTTATCAAACATTTACTTCAGGTTACATATGTCCATTATCTTATTCAATCCTCACAGCATTACAGGATAGGTATTATTAACCCCAATTTACAGAAGAGTAAACTGTGGACCAGATATTTATTGCATTTTACCAAAGATCACAAAATTGAATTCAGAACCAAGCCTGGGTAACTAAAACCTGAGCATGTTACCAACACACTGAACTGTTTCCACACCTCAACTGCCATCTCAAATGTAAAGCCTGTCCTGACACCCTAGCCCCCAAACCACTCCTCGCCAGGCAGCAAGAGAAGTTATCTGCTCTATGTTTTTTAACACTTTGTTCACACATCTAAGCACTTGCAATTCTATATTTGAGTACTTTGGGTATTTGTGTGTATTTGTCTTCTCTCGCACCTTATTCTAAAACTACTAGAATGTTAGGAGTGTTTTGATTATTATTTCTGTCTCATCTATCTAGCATTTAATAAATGTCTACAGACACTCTTATAATGATATAATAAATTATCATTTGACTGTAAATTGATTCACATTTTATTTTTAAACAAGAAATGGCCAATGTTCTGGTTTCATATTTTTATATCCAAGTTCTTGTAACCAAGGGAACAAGATGTTATCAATACTTAGGACCATCTATCATCCAAAAGTAGTGTTAGAGAGTGGACTAACTATTTCTGGAAAAAATCTGAAATCTGAGAATTTCCTCAAACCCAAAGACAAAAATAATGAGGTGGCACACCATACAACATTTATTCTAAAACCACTCCTATTTTTATGGAAACAATAACATAAGTGCTTTAGAAAGACTGTAGAAATGATACCATACATCACAGCAGAGATTATATAAGCTTATCACATATTAAGAATAGATATGGTGACAAACAAATCCAAATTGAAGGATATTCTACAAAACAACTGGCCTGAACTCTGTAAAAATGTTAATGCCATGAAAGATACCAAAGCCTGGTGAACTGTTCTAGATTCAATGAGACTAAAAAGATATGGATAAATTTAACATATGGGGAGAGGGAGCTACACAGGACATTACTGGAACAATTAGGAAAAATTCCTAAATTTTCGTAGGGTGATAATTGGATCATAGTTATTTAGGAGAATGTCTGCTCTTAGGAAACATATATATTGAAGTATGTTAGTTAGTAAGTTAGCTGACTTTTAAGACAAATTTTTAATGGTTGTAAAAAAAAATAAAAGCAAAAAATAGAACAGAGAGGAAAAAATGGAGAGAAGAAAGGAAGAAAAGGAGAATGGAGGGAGAGATGGAGGAAGGAACTATAGATGGAACAAAGGAAGGAAGAAAGAAAAAGATGAAGAAAGGAGGAATAAGGGAGAGATTAATAACAGGGGGCAGAGGAATGTTTAGAGAGAGATTATGAAGAAAATATGGCAAAACGTTAGCAACTGGTGAATCAAGGTGAAGTGTACATGAACTGTCATTGTACTATTATTACAACTTTTATGTAGGTAAAGATTTTTCAAAGTAAAATCTCCAGAAGCAAAAGAGAAGATGCTATTACTCATCTGTATCAACCATACGAGAAACTCAGTATTACATATGTATATTATGCAGTTTTGAGCAGCATGCCCTCCAGTGGTCTCTCCAAGATGAATCAGCAGCAAAATGTACAGGATACTGAATAAATTCATCTGATGGACAGGGTTTTTAATATTTAAGATTCAAACACTGGAAAAGTCTGCCAAAAGCAAACATTTCTGACTAGACATTATTAATACTGAATTCAATTTTCCAATGATAACTTCGTAAGTTACGATTCTTTTTGCACCCATTCCCAGTGTTCAACAAAACAATATCATCAGTGAAAAATATGATGTCCATGCCATTTTTACAGCAGATGGACGTGATTTAATTTTTAAAAACAGTCACAATAATTATTTGAATATATTAAAGTGAATTGAAACATTTCAATTTTACACCAGATTCAAATGTAAGCCAGTTTATCAGGGAAATACTACTATAGACTGCTACTACCATGTTTATGTTTTAGGCTTTGCAAAAATCCTGAAATCTATGCTTAATCTTACAGATTGGTTTATACTAATTTTTATTTTAATTTACTCTTATAGTAATAGTATTAAAAGCTAATAATACTTCAATGAACTTTGCAGAGTCCTAGGTTTTTCTTGGCGACATGGTTGCTCAAACATCAGACATTAGCCTAAGAAATTTAGAACTTCCATTTAAATGCAGTATTCTGGTATACGCTTTATAACAGAATTAAATGTCACCCAGGTTGGATTACAATCTGGAGCCAAGTTGATGAAGAAACTGAGCAATCTGGACTGATCAGAATGGACTGATATTAGTATCAGTGCATAATATCTGGGGCAGATACTGTAGATGCAGTACTTGGTTGTTGTATCCTCGAGAGTAGAGCCTCCTTAAGAGTTAATAATCTACTGGTGTATCATTAACGTCAGTTTTCTAATGAAGTTAGAAATCTCATTATCTCAGCTTCTTAAAATTCTGATTCAGTACAAATAGACTTTGAATAGCTATACCAAAGAAAAGAGTGGCTTTCAACATAATCCACATCATACATTTCAAATAAGCAAAAATGTGTACTAACAGGTAATAACACTGCCACCACTGCTTAAGGCAAAATTTAAATTCAGTCCAGACCTGTCCCACAAGTCGTCAGCTAACAATATGAAGTGTACTTATAGTTAAGTTTAGCTACGGTCTTGGCAACTATTTCTAGAGAAATATTCCATGAGGAATCTGTCTTCCAGTGATGTCCTAATGATAAAATATCAGTAGAAGATTGCAAATTATATCAGTTGAAACCCCTGTAAAGTAAATTAAATAGCTATGACATGTTGAAGACAAGAATCTAAAAACATTTTGACAGGATAAATAGAAAGTTTAAGTCCAGTTTGGCTGTATAAAGTGTCTGAATCATGAATACCACAAGTATTATTTTATTATATATGCCTTGTAATTGTGAAAACATTCTTCTAAAATTACCAGTTAAACCTCTTTTATTTCTAACAAAATTATGTCTTATTGCCAGTAAAGAAAAGGCTTAAACTTGGGAACAATAGAAAATGCATTTTGCAAAACGCAGTTTTCTCAGAGATAAACATTCAACTAAAAGAACTTAAAAATACAATTATTTTTCATTGCTATATCAACATTTAACAATCCAGGAGAGAAAATCTTTACACAGAGGGATCTTCCAACAGTCAACATGGAAAGAGAATGTATAGTTATTTATTTGCCTTTCAGAATTTTGGAAAATTAATCTTAGAAAAGATTGGATTACACTCTGAGGACATACCAATGAACTTGCATTTAAAGAATTAATTTCAGTAATAAAGTGGAAATACGGGGTAATTAGGATGACCAGATGTCAATTTTGATTTATATGCCTGAAAGGCCTGGACTTCGGATTCTGACCTATCTGGGTTGAAATCATGTTCCTGCTCTGACTAGCTCCACAATTTGCTCTGGTCACCTCCTGCTTAGGACCCCCTGCGTTTTTCCTCTTGGATCTATGAGTGATGGAATATGGTCACATCTCCCTGGTGATATAAAGAAGATACCTCAGCTTTAGCACACGTCTCCTGAGTAATCTGAGGACAGAAAGAGATTTGAGAAGACTTCAAACTTAGGAGGTCTTTCTAAAACCTTGCCCTGCAAAAAGATGATTCAGCTTGGTTACGCTTATCCTGGGACAGAAAATTTGGCCTATTAGTTTTTAGGCATAAAATAATATTTTTCAGAAATATAAAAGAACAAAGGAAGTTGTATTCAACAAGTATCATGAGGAGCCAGCAGAGAAGTTTTCTATTTCACCTTTATTTTTAAATAAGCATGTGCAAGGCTGACTTCTCCATAATGAGATTAGTTTGGGAAATTGTTAAATGTTTTCATTTCCTTGCCAAAGAGCCTTAGAAATTCACAGCTCATTAGAACCTTCAGAGTAGTTAATAAACAAAGCTTGGTATTATTACCTAATTAAAATATATCTCATTTCAACATTTTATTACCCACCATTAAGATTCTTCTGCTACAGAGATTACATAAAAATTATTATTCTGCTTTCTTTTAATTGCAAGTTTCACAGGGTAGTTCTTTCACATCGAAATACATAGAAATTGCAGATGGAAAGCCATGTCAGCCAATCTTAATTCATTTCAATAAGCTCTGAAACAATATTCTGAATGCAAGATCACCTAGGAAATCTACCTCAGAATTTGTACTTTAATAGTTTCTTCCATCACATGCTACTGAATCATAAACACAAATAAGAATTTGAATTAAAAACTTATTTATGAGGGCAATTTCTATGCCCTTATTCTTTCACTAACACGTCTTGGCACAGTGGAAGGAGCATCAGAAGGGGATCTACATGCTAGTTTTGGCTTCTGCCACCTTGTGCAACTCGGAGGAAAACTACTTATTCTCTTCGTGCCCCATTTTCTCTCCTTTAATATGTGTTTGCAACACTACTTTTCCTGCACACCTCACATGATACTTGGGAGGATAAAATGGAATTAACTCATAAAAATTAATAAATCTCTTTTATTTTATAGACTTTTCTTCTTATGGCTGAGAGGTGGCATAATGGGCCTATGGAATCCATTACTACCCCACCGCCCCACACACTGGGAGAGGCCAAGGGGAGATGGGGGTCCCAGTCTTTGGGTGAGAGTACATGATTCGGGGAGGTCAAATAAGTGAAGACTAAAAAGTCTGCGTTGGATTTGGTAAGTCTTGACCTTCATAAAAGGAGTTTGGTGGTGAGAATTAAGGTAAGGGAAAGAGGCTACGAGCCAGGTGCCAGCAGGTGCCAGCATTCACTGTGAATGTGTGAAAGTGACCTTGACAAGCCAAGGTATAGGATAGATGCTCTGATGGCCTGAGTGTCAAAATAGAAAGAACTCTTACAGTAGAATGTAGAAGGTGAAAGCACTGGGGAGCAAGGGGAATGCTGCTCTTACCTCCAGACCTATGTATGCAGGTTGGGGACTGCATGAGCAGCCTCAGTGTAGGATTACTATCAAAGGTGTAGTTCTCTGGTTCCATTTGAAGCAAAGAGGAGGAATAAGGACTCTCCCAACAGCCTGAGAATATTGTAGAGGTTTCTAATGAAAGGAAGGAATGAATAGGCAAATTGTGGGAAAGGAAAAAGTACATGTAAGAGAGAAAAACAGATAGCCTGCACTTTGAGTGGTGGAAATAAACAGTGGGATGAAATGGACTCAAATTTCAGAACTGGATGTATCAGCTCTGAGGTGTAACCATCTGAAGCCAAAGTTTCTATAAGAAATGATTCTGTCTTGTCAATAAGGTGACTGACCATCCTTGTTTGTCTACCACTGTCCTCATTTTAGCCCTGAGAGCCTTGCTTCCCTGGAAACCCCTCAATACTGAGAATACTAGAAGTGTTAGTCACCTTACTCAAATGTATGGTTGCACTCAACAGCTAGGTTTTGGTCACACACAAACAAAACTGGCCATGGTAGCACATAAGAGCTGTTAACCAAAGTACCTGCTAGGATCACCACTGCCAGAAATCTGTGCTGTGTAGCATGGCTTGAAACTGAAGGATTCAAAGTACACCCCCACTGACAGTAATTGCCTTTAGATCCACTTCTGCTTTTATCCAGACAATTCAATTATTCAATTCAGGTCAGCATTTATTGACATTGAATATAAATTTAATGAAGGCATTCTCCTGCTAAATCCCTCCAAGAACTACTCACTGGCCTTAGTATAAAGTTTAGGATCATTACTAAGGCATCTAAGAAAAGTACTGCACCTTCTGGCCCTTGATTCCCTCTGCAGTCTCACCCACTGGCACATTGTTAGTTTGCTGTAATCCAGTAAACTTGGCAATTTCTCAGTTCATCTGATATACTGAACCTTCTATTTCAGGGTCTCAATGATGTTGCTTTCCCCATTTATTAGCTTCAATAACTCCCACTTTTCCTGTGGGTTCCACGTCTTCATGGACACCTCTCTTGACCAGTCCAAACTGTGACAATATTAAGATGTTCCTTACCTGCTTACCTAGCATCCTGTCCTTTCCCTTCGTAATACTTGTTTGCATGGTAATAATTTTTGTATCATATGTTAATGGTGTGTCTCCCCCATTATATACAAAGTCCTATCAGAGCAGTTTATCTTATTCTTTGCTGTATTCTGAGCATCAAGCTGGGATTTTGAGCACACAGTTCACTGGCTTAGGGATCTCACACTGTAGAGTGTTTGCTCCTCAACATCACATGCTTTCAGGACCAACTCAGAAAAATCAAGGCATACGGTCACTGGAGCTTTAAGAATCCTGTGCTTTAGAGTTGGTAATTCTCATTCTCACTGCAATAAAGCAAGATGTGCTCCTCAAATGCCAAAATGCTTAACGCACACTCCCAGTGAAAAAATGTCATAATATTTAGTACTCTACTTCCTCCAGAAGTGACTTCCATTTCCTGGTCTGGGAATCCAACTACATAATGGAAGCTTAATTGTTGTGTTCTCAAAGTCCCATTCAATGAACATGCAAAGGAACCTGAGGAAAATAACTCATCTGTAAATTGAAAATTGTGTATATACTGCCTTCTGAATTCATTATGCCTTATTTTTAATTTAATGTGATAACATCAACATAAATTACTCCAATTAGGGAGGGTGGGAGGGAGATGCAAGAGGGAAGAGATATGGGGATAAATGTATATGTATAGCTGATTCACTTTGTTATAAAGCAGAAACTAACACACCATTGTAAAGCAATTATACTCCAATAAAGATGTTAAAATAAAATAGAGGTAATTTCAAATATTTTTTTATGATTATTAATACTAGCACCAAATACCCCTATTTTAACAAGTGTAAGAAGCCAAATTGACTTCTTGTAAATCCCTACTTGTAAGCTCTGAATGCTTACAGTTTTATGGTTTCAAACGTTTATGGTGTTCTTTCAAATTTTTTTTGGCCTTAAACCATTTATTCAATTTACTGATGATGTGCTTTATTAAAAACTCAATAACTGAATTTCAGCATCAGAGATTGTGAAATGCTATATTATATTTCTGGTAAGGGCATAAAGTTGTTTGAGTCCTTTTTCGGTAATATTGCCATGTAGAAAATTATTTTTTTATTATTGCAGAATTTTTAAGTTTTTTCAAATAATGTGGTCATTGGGTCAAATTTGACCATGGGAAATTCTGCTTCTAATAAAGGCTTTAAAACCACATTTACTTAATACAGATAAAGACTCTACCTACTGAATAACACAGCCTCTAGCACTTGTTTGCATTTTCACAAATAAACTAAGCACTATGGGAAAAATTTTTATGAAGAAAAACAATATTGAATTATTTAAACAATGTTCACACACATACGAATTTAAAGCCTCTTTTCATAGAAATTCAGTTGACTTTAGTCAGCTTTTTCTTCACTACTACTATATTATATAATGTGGCTATCATTTCATATGTAAATATGTATTAGGCAATCTTATTTATTTCTTACAGGGGATAAGAAAGGGAGAGAATGTAGGATCCTGAGAATCTTATAGAATGAAATGAGATTATTGAAATATCAGCATTTCAGATATCTGAGATCTATTCTTAGGACATTTTTGAGTACAAATAAGTAAACCAGCTATTTCTACAGCCTACAGGAGGGGCAGTTTCAAACCATTAAATACTTTCTACAACTCAATACAAATATAAACGCATGCCAGAAACATCTGGCATACATCTCAATACAAATATAAACGCATGCCAGAAACATCCCAAACCCTTTTTTTCATATACTTCATAAGTTATGATCTTAGAAATAACCTGTGCCACAACTACTGAAGCCTACACACCTCGAGCCCATGCTCCGCAACAAGAGAAGCCACTTCAGTGAGAAGCCTGCGCACTACAACGAAGAGTAGCCCCTGCTCGCCGCAACTAGAGAAAGCCTGCACGCAGCAACAAAGACCCAATGTGGTCAAAAATAAATAAATAAAAATAAATAAATTTATAAAATAAAAAAAAAAAAAGAGTCTGTCCCCAGCAGAAATGTTGGAGTGGCCCAGGCAAATAACCTTTTCTTCTATCATTTCAAGTTGGATTCTCAGATGAGACACAGAGAAATTTCAAATATTTTACTGGAAACAGAATACAGCAGAGGTTCAACCTTAAGCTTAAGTCTTGTTTGCCTTAGGATGCAGCTGTATCTGGGTTTGTCTAAAAGACAGGTTGCCATAGTTGGCCAAGAGTCTAATTAAACAAATAATCAGGAAATATCATAAAGAAGAAAAATAATTTAGGAGACTGCTGGTTCAACAATCACCAGGCATGCATTAGCAGTCACAGACAGCAACAGCAGTAACAGCAGGAATCATGGTATCCCCAGTGTCCTGGAGATCAGCATTTTTAGTTTTTAGTTTCCACAGCCTTAATGCAAATGAACATCAGAAGCAGGAGAAACGTTTTTGTAAGGCAGCAGCAGTGGCCCTCGGGACTTCTGTTAATATGATACTGGGGCATAAATTACTGCTGATCTCAGAAGCAACTGAAGATATAAGGTAAAGAGACTAAATAACAGATCTCAGAGGAGTGACACGTTCTTGAAACAAATGAGATACCCACTACAAAAGTTTTGGAAGCTCTTGAGGGAAACTAGAATTTCCAAAGATTAGACAGGTCCAGAGTCAAAGAAATATTGTTTTATGACTTACAATGTAGCCTCAGAAACATATTTTATTTAGGAAGTAAAAACTGTAAGGCTGACTGGATATGGAGAATAAGTGATAGAGAATTTCTAAAATGACTCCAACTCTTTTTTGCTTAGGCTATATAGGCAGATGATAATGCTAGCCACCAAGATAACAACAGAAGGAGCAAATTTGGGGCAGGATAAATGGGTGGCTGGTTTCAGAGATGATGACCTTAGCTTTTAACTTGACCTCTGTAGACTATACAAGTGGAGATGTTCATCATGTAGTATGTAACAGTCTTGATATCAGCAGAGCAATCAGTGAGTTCAAACAGAATAAAAACAAAAAGTGATGATTGGATTTACCAGTATATTTTTGGTGAATATGACAAGAACATTCTCAGTGAAGTGGTGGAGGTGGAAGCCAGATTTTTTGTGTGTTGAGGTGTGACTGCATGGTGAGGAAGTGTAAACTACTTTTTTTTTTTTTTTTTTCAAAATTCTTAACTAAGAAGGAATAAAGAAAGATAGGACATAGGAAAGGTCAAAAATGCTTCTTGGTTGATTTATTACAAGCAAAATGAAGGAGAACTGGAAAATGAAAGAAACGCTATTTAAAGAAATAGGCACTGACATCAGACAACTTGAATTTGGGGTGGAAATAAAGAGGATTTTCAAAGGTATGAGCCAAAACTCTATGTCTATTAGGCCACCCTCAGAATGAGGCTGCTTACAGTAGCACAATTCTCTTCCAAATTTCAAGCCTGTTTCTGCCTCAATATTTCTTCTTTCCAAGGAGAAATTGGCATCACAATTAACCTTCAATGTAGAAGGGCCTCTGTGCCTTGGTTGCTTAAGTGAACTTTGACACAGAGATTGAGAAAAGCCTTGGAGGCATATTTTATTTCAGATACCTAGAAACCTTGTGATTGCTAGATGGCAGAAAGCAAAGGAATGACAACCCTAAATATGTAGATAGCACATAATCACAAGAACAGTGTACTGAAATGGAAAGAGGCTTGGTAAGCTCAGTGTGGCAGACGCCGTCAGTGTCCCATCCTTTACCCCTTGGTCCACTTGAAAGCTTTGGCAGTGGCAGTGTACAATTTTCAGCCTGATGACAACTTTACGCCTCTAGTACCCACATCTTTCTTCTTATCATCCTGTTCTGCTGCAAGGAGGCATTTCCTGGAGGTATGGAAATGGCCTGCTTGCTGCTTTCTGTGGGCTGGTTTCTCAAAAGGTCCCCAGTGGGATCAAGCCCCAGTTGCCCACATGGATAACCCACTCATTACAGCACCCTTTATTGGCTTTTCTTTTTTTCTCACCTAATTTTTTCCAATTCCTCACTTGGGCATTCTGGGATCTTCCAAATAAACTCTTTGCACACAAATACTTGTATCAGGGTTTGTTTAGGGACAAACACAAACTGAAAAATCTGGTAAGTTATCATCTGGGAATCCATCTTTAAGAAAACAATTGGGAATGTGGGACAGGGAGACCCTTATGAACAAAGACTGAATACTGTGGTTTTAGTCATGCGACCCAAATCTCCCCAAGTCTACCAGTAAGTTTATATTAACATTGGTATTTGAATCCCAATACTTAAACCTAACTGGCTCTTAGCTCTTCTAAATACTTTTTGAAAGTCCACAAGTAGTAGCTTATGTTTGCCTCCAAATTACTCCGGGAGGTCACCACCTGAAGCCTCTGCCTTTACCACTTCACTGGCCTCTACTGCCCTGGGCTGAAGTCTCTGAACTTGCCCCATCACCGATGCTCATAATGATGATGCTGTTTCTTTTCCATAGCCTCTTTTTTTGTTTGTTTGTTTACCTGTATTTTATTTTATTTTACTTTAATTTTTAATTTATATTAGAGTATAGTTGATTTACAATGTTGTTTTAGTTTCAGTTGTACAGCAAAGTGATTCAGTTATTCATATATATGTCCATTCTTTTTCAGATTCTTTTCCCATTTAGTTTATTACAGAATATTGAGTAGAGTTCCCTGTGCTATACAGTATATCCTTGTTGATTATCTATTTTATATATAGTGGTGTGTATAAGTTAATTCCAAACTCCGAATTTATCCCTCCCTCCACCTTTCCCCTTTGGTAACCATAAGTTTGTTTTTGCAGTCTGTGAGTCCATAGCCTCTTAAAACTTAGAAATTAATGTTCTACCCCTTCCTCTTGAAACTAGGAAGTTATGTTCAATGTGGGGTTCCACAGTAGGTTTTTGTGGGCATTACCTGGCTATCAAAGAACTACCAATAGTTAAGCTTCAGTTTAAACACATGGCTCTTCCTCACCTCTCCTTCAAGGCACACAGGTATCATTATTAGAGCATCTAGACTGAAAAAGGCATCCACACCACAATCATTTTGCAATACACACATGTATCAAATCATCACATTGTAGACCTTAAACAATGTTATATGTCAATTATACTTCAATAAAGCTGAGAAAAAACAGGTGTCCACACCAACTGTCACATTAAACCCAAAACTATGAGGCCACGTTGCCAAACCTGCTGATTTGCAAGTGCATTTTAGGAATTCTGTTTGATGGAGCTGCTCTTCTCCCTCTGAAGCCTAACTTATTGACTGGCTGACATACCTATACCTCAATCTATTACACAGGTGTGGACACATGCATACATACATACTTACACACACATACACATGCACACAGGTACAAATGCATATATACATACAAACTCACATGCACACCCATATACACTCATATGCAAACATTATTTAAGGTTTTCTTTTGGAGAGTTGCACTGCCATCACATTTTTTTTCCAGTTATGAGGTTCCTCAACATCCGAAGTTAATGGATATAAATATTTCTCTGAAGCAAAGACTGTCATCCATTTTAAAATGCCAGCCATATCTCAAAGTTCTGGCAGAGTCCCTATTAAAATGAGAAGAAATAAGAGAGAACGAGAGAAAGAAGAGGGAAATGCGGAAAAAAAAGGTTTTTTTAATGTAAGAGAGCTAGAAAGAGAGAGAGAAATCAAAAGCACCAAATATGGGAAATGGTTAAATAAACCATGGAATTACCCATACTCTACAGACTCTTAAAATATATTTAAAATGATGTCTATAAAGGCTTTACAGAGGTATATGAAATGATCATTATCATCTTAAATTTCAGAAAAAAACAAGATACAAAACACAGGACAATCACAACTACATTAAATAAAGGCCTGGGGGAAAAAAACCAAAAGGATATTAGCAGTAACTTTCCAATTACCTTTGGGTTATAGAAATATTATTCATTCTTCCAACTTTATGGTTTTTTCTACCATTTTCAGTTTTATAAATAAACTACATATGTATGCATGTGTGTGTACATACTATGTGTACATACACACACTTGTATGTGTGCATGCATGTGCATGTATGATAAGCAAATGTACACATTAAACTTCGTTTTACAAAAGAGAGGGACTGAGAACTGACACCCCTTGACATTTAATTCCTGGGTCAGCACCTTGATACAGTACACTCTCAGGCACTGTTCTTCATTTCCTGTTTAACTACTGCTGTTCTTAGATCCAAGTTTCCATTTCATTTAGAGATTTACTAAGAAAGATATGTGATCATGTTGTGATTGTAATATAAATGGGCCCCTTTTAATTCCACACCTCTCAGCCCCATCATCACAGCACTAGCAAGGTAAGACAGTTAGGTCAAGAGCTATTCTCCTATTTCCAAACTAAAAATGGTAAGTCAGGATTGAGTAACAATGGTGAGCTCTCTTACCAAGCCCAAGCAGTACTAAGCAAAAGTTTAAAGACACACGTTTAACCTACTTACTTCTTTTGAACTGGACTAGAATCAAGAGATAGGAGGTACCTGCGCAGGTCACAGAAGATTTTTTTTCTAAAACGAGGAACAACTGATTATCTCTCAGGATATTATCCTATAACCAGGCTCTAGAGGACTCAGAGGTACACAGTACTCTCTTCAGAGGATTTATATCACGTACAAGCATAGATCAAGTGGTACTCACCACAGCAAGCAAGAGGAAGCTCTGGCTATCACTGTGAACACATGCTCCTCGTCTCCAATCGCAGAAGAGGCCACAGGCATCGTCTGTGTGTCAGGCACATCCTCTGAAGAAAAGAAAAGCCAATCCCTCACTTTTCTTATGACTCATCTAGGCTACATTTCAATCAGTCAAAACAACTTAATGTCTTGCTTCTAATAACATTAATTGAAGCAGAAAAGAGAAAAGGGGAGGAAAAGGGAGAGGAAGGAAGAAGAAACGAAGAATTTCTCTAGATGTAAATTTAATATTTTTCCAAAGCATATGAACAATTAAAATATATTTCTTTATTGTTTGTAGTTGTGGCATGAGTTCTCCCACATTACCCTTCAGACATCCTGCAAATGTCACTGGATTTTGCAAAAAACATGGAATATTTTAATTCTTGATTAAGAGAACATTCCTCCTAAGGGCACTAAATTGCTATGAACAGAGGCATCAGTAAAGGTACTTCAGCCTTCCTTGAGTACTGATGCCTGCACTGCTCTAATGTGCATATTCTTTGGAGACCTATTTCTATGTCCCACTGAGGATGATGGCGTTTGGTTTCCCAAAGCATCTTTCCACTTCTGCTCCTTACAGCTGGTTCTTGATAAAGCTTAGATGATAAGACTTTACAGAAGTGATGTCACTCTTTTAAGAGAAGGCAGCTATTCCATAGGAAAGGAATACTGTCCTCCAATTTACATTCCCCTGGGACTTCTTATATATTTTGCTACATTTCATTGCATTCATAACTCAAAGCCAAGCCTGTTTAAAGTTCCATTAAAATTTGGTAGCTAGGAAGCACTGAATGCTGTGATATAACATTTTAAATGAGTTACCAATAGCCATACATTTTTATACCTTTTATTAGAATACTGAGAAATTCTGGTTACAGAAATACATGCTATAGTACTGGGAAATATCATATCCCCATGGATTAAAGGAAGGCAAATTTGTGAGGAAAAGGTTGTTTCCAGTGCTGGCAAAAGGACTGTTAGCTCAAGCTGAAACATAAATTTTAAAAGATAGTGTATTTAAGCAGGCAGGAATCCACAGATGGTCCATAAAATGTATTGACACAAAGGAACACAGAACTTACGGTTCAAATGAGAGGGATAAAATTTGTAAGGAGGAAAGGTAATAAAGGGGGAAAAAGAACGTATGAGATCCACAGAAATGTTCAGAATCATAGAAGCTAAAACTGCACGCTATAAATCTGGGCTGTGTTTCTAAGCACAGTCCTGTCAGTGTTCAGATGGGTCTTATGACTGCTGCTCCAATCCCCCTTTTGCTAATCTCACTACATTTCTTCTAATTATAGCCCTTACTACCATGCCAAATAATTGACATGTCTTTCTCTTTAGGGTTAACATTCTCCATGTGATTGGAAACACTCGCACCCTCTTAGTTACCCCTTACCAAGCTATTTAATTCTTCTAATCATCTCTTCTAGAAGTAATCCTAGCAGTTCCCTATCCACTATTATTACTCTTCTCTGTATTTCTTGCATTTTGACTATAATTTTCTGGTAATGAGATCCCCCAAACAGAAGTATCATTTATTATTCCAATTACGATTGTGTCTCTGCCCCGTAAAGAGGTACAGCTCCCTCCTGCTACATAATGGGGTGCATCCACAGACGGCTCTAAAATCATAATAATGCTCCTGTGCACCATCACGTTTCAGCCTCATTTCCCATTTGTTTTTCTCTATTACCATAGGTCTTTTTGACAATACTATTACCAAGGTAGTCTTTCCCTCTGAGGATCTTGTTTTTAATTATGTTTTCAACACATGTGAGCCTCCTCCTTTCCACACAGGATCCATTTTCTTGTTCTTTGTCCAAATTTATTTTTTCATAAGAATAACAAGTTCAGATTTGTTTTGTACCCAGCATTGCAAACCCCTGAAGACTGTACCTAAATGATATAATACCATTTCACCACTTCTGTTTAATAGCAAACATAACTATAAAGGCTTTAAGTGGTTTCAAATCCTTCCTAATTTCCATTTGAAAGTTTCTTCCTTAATCAGAGAAACTATTAAGATGAATAAATAGAGTTAAACAACAAATCAAGATATTACAAAATACAAGGCTCAAGAATGAATATTTATTGCTTATTGGTTTGCAAACTGGAGCGCATGTACAGAGGGGAGGGAGAGACCAAAGAAAGAGGCAGAACACTCCAGATTAGTAGGTGGCAGTTTTAATACGTAAGGGAATTTACATACAATGCTTGTGTCTTGGGGGAAGCAAGATGAGCAGCTCTCTGCACCCACCAACCAGAATCTTAAAACTTTATACAGAGATCTTAACCGGGTTCAGTCACGTATACCATCCAGATGGTCACGACAACACATTGCTCTGTCAAGGCTGCATCCTTGGAACAGCTCCCACTGTGGGAACAGTGGGCAAAAGGTGTACATCCTAAGGACAGGGGAGCGAATGCAAAGCCTCTAATACCTGGGTCCAGTTTGTGGGTCAACCAGCGGTCGTGTTCTCTCCAAGATCTCCTACAACACTCCACCCCCTCGAGACCCAGCTCTTGGCTCTTACAATCTCACACACACCCCACCTTCCGCAATGTGCCCTGAGTTACCAGCAAGGGGTTTCACTAGCGTGGAAGCGGCTCATTTGGTGGCTATCTGGCTGCATTGGAGGCAGATGCCACAGCAGCAATAGAGGCACACGCCAAGAGAAAACACAGATCAAAATAATGATTCCCAAAATAAATAACAATTTTTTCCACCCAGAGTCCCATGATCCGAACCACTGATTTATGAAGTCCCTTAGACTGGGGTTCTGATCTCTCAGAGCATTCACTAGTGTCCTCATGTGATTTAATAAAGACAGTACATCAGTTATGAACATATAAAACTCTGTTTGGATAATGGCACAGGTGTCTCCTTTTAAGGCAGTAATAATGTCAAAGGCCATCCTATTTTGAAAGACAGTTTTTCTCATTAGAGGCATTTTAGTGTTCAGTAAAGACAGGTTTTGCCAGCTATTTGTTAAACTTGCTGGTGAATTTAGTAAAGGCTTCTATGTGTGCTACAAATGTCCTCCAGGCCAATGGAGGGAAAAAAGACAGCAGCCAAATGATTGTATCAGTGCAAAACAGAACATGCCTACCTGACCTTGAAGTGGGCAGCTTTAGGAACTTGAGCGGGTTGTACACACTATACATACTGTCCAGGGGAAGCAGCACCGTCAGGCGTGAGGTGATGGACTAGGGCACAGGACATGCCAGACCAGGATTTCCACCTTTCCCTCCTTTCAGTGGTGCATGTTCCATTCCAAGTATAGTGTTTCAACAGGTCTGACTTGCAGCAAGACAATGGTATCCCAGTGGAGACTGAGTTGTTCCCCCTTACCCAGGGGTGCAAAGTAACTCACCCATCCTGGTGTGACATCCCATTAAAACTTTCAGTACAAAATGCCTTTCCAGGCATGACTTAGTGTTCTCAGCAGCATAGCACATTGATCTACCATGAGAGTTGGGGCAGTGGCTATCTCCTGTGACTTTCGTATCTTTACAGTGTTGGGTGTCTCGGCAGGGGTTCCCCGTCTGGCATACGGGGTAACAGGCCTTACAGGTTGATCATTCAAATGAGTTAAAGCCTAGGACAGTACTTTAGTATACCTGGCCAACACTGTTTTACCTGTTAGTAATTTAATCGCTGCTTTAATATTTCATTCTTCCTTTCTACCAACGCTTGTGCATAAAGTTTACAGGGGAGTTGGAAGCCCCATTAAGGTCATGTTTTTTGGGTTTTTGTTTTGTTTTGTTTTGCTTTGCCCCATCTTGCGTATCATGACCTTTGAAATGTGACCACCCTCCCAGTCACTATCTTTTAGATGAGGGTATGGTACTTAGCTTTTCTAATCCCCTAACGGTGGCCAGCCTGGTTTCCATGGTAATAGGGGAGAGGTTGGGTTAAGCCAGATGCAGTGTCCACACAAACTAGGACATATTTAGAACACTCACTCAGAGGGAGGGGGCCAACATAATCCATTTGCCAATCCCTTACTAGCTGGGAACTCTGGTGGTTGGCCCCAGAGTCCTTTGGCAGCTTCCTTGGGCATTGTTTAGAACACACAGGACATGCTGTTATTGCATTAACTAAGTCACTGTATTTCAAGGGCAATCCAGCATCCTTGACAATATGCATTCCCACCTGGGTCGTATGGTGACTGCTCTTCCTAGGTATCCAATCTGCTATACCATCTACTGACAGGTCATGTGTTAGGGCTCATACCTGAGCTAGGGCATCAGCTTCCTGATTGCCAGGGGGTGCCAGTGCCAGCTGGGAGGGGGAAAACAGTGAGAACTGCCTCAGGCTCTTACAAGTGAACCCAAATGTCTACAAATCCTGACCTCACAAGTACTTATTCATGATTATTCACCCCTCAGCTTCCCATTGTCCAAGCTATAGGGTTAATCCCTTTAGAACAGCCTGACTCTCAGGGCAAAGGGTTAACAGCCAGGGCTCAGGAGTGATCACCAGTCAGTGGGCTCTAAGTTCAGTCCATTGGCTACAGTGGTCCATTCCTGTTTCCATCCAGATGGTGTCAGTGTTGGGCAGAACAGCCACTGTAGTCTTTGTGGATTTGTTGCCCCAACTCTCCATCTATCTACCAGGCCTCAGGGGGAATCTCCTCCACTCCCTTTCTACAGGCTGAAGGGGCTGCTACAGGAACAGGGGTGGGGGCATTTAGAGCTCTATATTCTCTGCAGGGCCTAGCTGCACCTACATATCTAGACACAGCGGGCTGGTGGACAACGTAATCCTCTGCTGCAAATAGGCATGCCACAGAGTGTGGGAGTTTGAAGTGGGTTAATGGAACATATTTTCAACCCACCCCTTAATTCGAAGGGAAGTTCTTACTATGATATGCTGTTCCTTCATGAGAGGCTCTACCTGGAGGAGTGCTGTGTACACGACTAGGAGCTCTTGCTCTGTTGGAGGATATCAGGTTTCTGCCCCCTTCCAGAGCCGGGACCAAAATCCTAAGGGTACTCTCTCCTTCTGTTGTCTCTGCCACAGTGTCCAACTCATACCTTCTAGAGTCACAGAGAACTACAATTCAAACAGTATTCCAGCTTGACAGATGCCCAGAGCTTTAATCTGCTTCACTAGCATATTTGCCTTCTCAAAGGTGTCTTGTTGCTCTGATCCCCAGTCCCACATCTGCCTTTTCTTTACAAGGTAGTATAAGGAACAGAAGCACTGTGCCAGGTGAGGAATAAAAGTCCTCCCAAACTCCCAAACCCCTCCAAAGCCTACACCTCTTTCACGTTCTTAGGGGTTGAATAGGTTTGCACCTTATCAGTCACAGCTCCGGGACAATATACATTTTACCTGACCAAACAACTCCCCAAAACTTTACAGCAATGCCTGGACCTTGAATTTCTTGCCAGTTCACTGCCCGTTCTCCCTTACAAGTATTCCAGCAAAATCTGCAGAGTGTCCTGCAGCAGAGGCAAGGCTTCACATGTTAACATTATAGCATCAATGTCATGGGCCCATTTTACTGATGTGGGAAAGGAGAAAAGGGACAGATCTCAGGCTACCATCCCATGACACACTGTGGGGCTGTGCAGGTAGCCTTAGGGAAGCATGTGAAAAGTCCATTACTGCCCCTTCCACATGAAGGCAAATTGATCTTGTGACGCAGTGGCCAGGGGTATACTGAAAAAAGCATTTGTTTAAATCCAGCAAAGCATGGTATACTCCTGTGACTGTGGCCCAGTTATGTAAGATGGTGGCAGTGTTGAGCACAGACACATGGATGGGGAGCACTGCCCTGTTCAATTCTCAGCAATCCATGGTCATCTGCCAGAAGCCATCTGGCTGTTTTACTGGCCATACTGGGCTGTTGAAAGTGGGCATACAGGACTTCCCTGGTGGTGCAGTGGTTAAGAATCCGCCTGCCAATGCAGGGGACACGGGTTCGAGCCCTGGTCCGGGAAGACCCCACGTGCCATGGAGCAACTTAAGCCCGTGCGCCACAACTACTGAGCCTGTGCCCTAGAGCCCGTGTAGCGCAACTACTGAGCCCACACGCCGCAACTACTGAAGCCCGCGCACCTAGAGCCCATGCTCCGCAACAAGAGAAGCCACCACAATGAGAAGCCTGCGCACCGTGACAAAGAGTAGCCCCCGCTTGCTGCAACTAGAGAAAACCCGTGTGCAGCAATGAAGACCCAACACAGCCAAAAAATAAATTAAAAAAAAAAAAAAAAAGGAAGTGGGCATACAACACCCACTTGGCACAGCTCTTAGGTAGTTTTTCCTATTTCCTTATGCCACCCAGGCAATTTATATTGTTTGACAGTTACCACTCTTCATGGAGCAGTAGGCTTACTGGTTCCCATTTGGCCTTTTCCTTCAGCAACGATTTCATTACTCTAACTCTGAGGAGAAATTCACCAATACAGGTTTGCAGAGTTTGACACTGTATGATATCAATGCCCAATATGTTCTCTGGTTTTGAAGAGATAAAACTTTGTATCCCCAAAACTTTGTATTCTCGTGGGGGAGAACAACCAATTTATAGTGTCAAAGAGACTTTTCTGATCATAACTGTTTGCCTCCATAACCACTGACGGCACTGAAGGAGCCAGGAAACTTCAGGGGGTGACTGTGTATTAGAGTACACTCAGTTCCAAAGTAAACCAGAGACATCTTTTATTTCTGAGGGACCAGTGAATAGTGGACTCAACATGTGGTCTCTGATCACCTCCAATGGCTCTCACCTAGAGGCCATCTTGGCCTGCATTCCACACATGGGACAAGGAAGGCACCCATCCTAAATAAGACTATATCCCTGAGGCCTCTGCTAGAGCAGGAGGGACATCATCAGGGATGGTTTAGATTGCCCCAAATCATAAATGTCTTGTCCCAAGACTGGGGCCAGCCTGAGTATCAGCATCCCATACCAGGTGCCAGGAGCAAACTACAGTATCTTGATTTTCATTCCTGCAGTGAATGTAGCCTGATCAGGGCTTTCAAAGACTGGGGAGTAGATTGCCTGTGTCACTCCCAACTCTCTAAGAACTTGTACCTCTTTAGAGACTTCCAGGGTTCACGTACCCAGGGAGATCCTCCTCATTGGGTTCAGCCTCCCTGCAGACTGGAAAAATCCATTGTACAAGGGAGTAAGTTCTTTGAACCCCCTTCATGCCACGCAGGTGCTGCCTGCAGGCAGGTGTGTGGTGATGCTGCTCACTTCCCATGAATCCTACGTGGTGAGAGAAATCCCATCACCCCCTCCCTTGGTGTGCACTAACCATGCCTGAATTATTTTCCCTGGCCTTTTGCTGGAACTTGGCAGCTCCTACAATAAGCTCAGCAGGAGTATATTCTCTCATCAGAAATGTTTCCTGAATCGGGGGCTGACCCGCTGGCTGAGGTTGCTGTTGCTGTGCTTTTGTTTTCCTTTGTATTAAGAGTCAGACAGATGGGACACTCCATTCATTTCATTGTCAATCACCATAACATCTTCCTCTTCATTCTCCTCACTTTCCCAGCAACTCCACCTCTTAGCATCCCAATCAGGCTTCATAATAAGCTCTCAGACCTTAATCCACAGCAGCCTGTGCCCTCCTAGCTTTGCAAAACAGCACATTAAAGTCTCCGACTTACTATCCTACTCTCCCACCTGTCCTCCAGCCCCGAAGCTAGCGAAGCAGTAGATACCTGCATGTCTGTCTCTAACCTCAACTCTTCTTCCAACTTTCTAACTTGACCTTTAGCCTCCAGTTTGGCATCGCTAACCAGATGAACTGCTCACAGTAGAGGCCACCCTGTTGCAGCAGCCATCCATTTCCCTTCTTTGTCACAGTGTACTCTGCACAGCTCCTCAAACAAGCACATTAGACCAGCTGACGTTTTGGGGGCATCCCCATACCCACACAGTGGTCCACAAGCATCTAACATATAGGCCATCACCCCTACATAGAAGCCCATGTCCAACTCAGGATTTCCCCGCAAATGCCTCTTTCCCAAGGCCCATTTCTTCAGTGTCCAGACTGACTTGTCACTTGTTGGTTTGCAAACTGAGAGGGAGAGACCAAAGAAATTGGCAAATCACTTCAGATTGGCATGTGGCAGGCTTAATAGGCAAGGGAACTTACTTAAGAAGCTTGTCTTGGGCAGCTGCAGGATGAGCAGATCTCCGTATCCACCAGCCAGAATCTTAAGTTTATATAGTGGCCTTAACTGGGCTCAGTCACATATACCATCCAGAGGTCTCATCAACACCTTACTCTTTCAAGGCTACATCCTTGGAACAGCTCCCACAGTGGGAATGGTGGGTAGAATGTAGAATGTGGGTCCAAGGACAGGAGAACAGATGAGGTGTCTTCGATTGCCCAGGTCCAGCTTGCAGGTCAACCAGTGGTTACACCATCTCAATGACCTCCTCCAAAAATGCTTCATACCTGGAAGGTAAGTAATCACTACTTAAGAAGAACAATCTTTTACCTCCCTTTTATTTACGCAATGTTTCACAAAAGAAGTGGAATTGTAAACAGTCTGTACAAACGAGAAGGGATATATTTATATGATAATGGAGAGCAATTTTTTAAATAATCAGAAAACAATATAGAGGAATGCTAATGTTTCCTTAAAGCTAGGTGAAGTAAAGCAACATAAAAGTCACAGAAACCCAACTTAACTTCCAATTCTGTGGATAATTGAATGTGAATCTTTGATGAGCTAACCTTTGAGTTTTCGTTTCCTCATGGATAAAATGGATATATGACCACCTTTACATGACGTTGTGAGGTGCAGTAAATTATGCAAATAAAGCAATTTATACAGTACATAGCATACATCAGTAAGGTATTATATGTTTGATTAATTCAAAAAAATACCTACTGCATTGGCACTCATATCATCACCATTTGCTTTTGCTGCTATGGTCTACTAAGATGATTCTAGGATACCTAATTCTATAGTCTTAATTTGCCCTATTACTTTGTTTCAAAAGTTTGTCTAATATCAGTAGCCACAACTTTAGAAGTAAAATTCTGGAGGTTAAATAGTTTTAGTTGTACTCGTAGCCTCTAATTTATATTGTATCAATTTATATCAAATTATATATCATATAATGTCACATTATCCATTGTATATTTTTACCAGCAAAACTTCTTAATGCTCAAGTGTCATGTTTAAATTATTTAATTCTTATCCTGGAAGATTGTGATAGTACATGCGTATCTCACAGTAACTATTTCTAATTGCTCATATTCTTTCAATTCATGTCTACAGTCCAGAAAAATCTTAATTATAACACAACTTGGTTATTATTCCAATTTTAGCCATGTGATCTTGGATAAATAAGTCCATTTCTCTTAGCCTATGGAATGTAAAGATAGATAGACAGATAGACAAAATCAGTCCTATAATAAATGTTCATTAAATGCCATCTATACTAAATTTTTCATTTAAACTTTCTACGGCATAATCTGGGTCACCAACATTTTAAAAATAAAGCATCATCTGATGATTTTTGTCCTTCACATGCTCTCTTGCATCTACATATTCATTTTGATTCCCACTGTCATCCTTCATCTGGACCCTCATCCCCAAATGTCTAAGTGATAATATTAACAGGCTCCCATCTGTTCTTTAGGCCTCCAGCCTCCTTCTCAACAAATCAAAGTCCTGCCAAAATAACTCTTCTAAAATATTTTATACCATGTAACTCTACTTAAAACATTCACTGGCTTCCCTCTGCCCAGAGTGAAATTACCAAAATACATTCCACGGAATAATCACTCCACACTATGCTTCTGAGAAACAAGGTTCTGAGAACATACTGGAAAACACGGCACACTTACCTTCTACTTGAAAAATCACAGTGAAAGTCAATATAACAAAGTCTCCAAAAATATTAACTCCTTACTTTCCAAAAATTTTGATGTCGGGTTCCATCTTTATATAAGACCTCTAACTTGCATATCCAATTTGGATTTCTGGTAGGCTCACTGAGATTAATCTGTCCAAAAAGAGAACTCTTGACTCTCCTACGTCCCTTAATCCTGCTCCTACTCACACATCCCCACTCTCCCAGTTACTCATGACAAGAACTTAAACATCATTCTTGATTCCTCTTCTATTCCTCCCTAACATATCCAAACCATCAGCAAACTATCCGTCTCCTCTCATGAATAAATACTAAAACCGACCAATCGCTTCTTACAAAATACACTGAAAACATGGAAGCCCATTACACTCTTGCACAACTATATGAACTTTCTAAAGGATCTCTCTGCATCCACCCTGATCCTCAAAGTCCGTTCTCCACAAAGAAGCTAGAATGACACTTTAAAAATATAGAACACATCATGTTACTTCCCTGTACAAAAGCATTCCGTGGATTCCTGCCACTTTCCATCATGGACTAACTGGGACCAGGCTAAACTTCCCACCATAAACAGATATAAAACTGCTCAAAAAAAGGTGAAACAACCATGTTTAGACAATGGATGTTGTTTGTACAGGGGACACAAAATTGAGATTTGTAGGAGAATAATACAAATGTCTTTTCTATCAGAGGGTACTTTCTAAACAAGCAGAGGAAGCAGTCATATTGGGTTGAAGACACAAAGATCAGAATTAGAGGAGATAGAGACTCACATTGCAGAGCAAGTTTCTAGAACAGTGTGGTATACCCAGAAAAAGGGCTCCAGAAATCTGCTTAGGGTTGCTCTTAAGTCTAGTGTTAAATATTAATTCATGCATGCACAGGATAAAATTTAACAAGACTGAGCAAATAATAACTAGAAGCCACAGGTTGAACAGAGTCCAGAGCTCACAAAGGGCCAGGAGACATTTGAGTTTCCATTAGCCATAATAGAGTTGTATTAACTCCTGAGGTAGAGAGAAAAAAGTAGAGATACAGAAGGTCCACATCTTCACAGTAGGACTGAACTATCTCTAGACCAAAGCCTATTCAAAATATATCTTTAAACTCTTTAAAATAAGCCCAGTGAATGAAACTCATATGCACACGACATAACCGTCTGTCAGAACAAAATACAACAGTCTTTAAAAGAAAACAACAAAATTAAGCAATTAGCAATGTAATATTCAAAAGGTATAGTATCTAATAAAACTTCTATGTATGAAGAAAAGCAAGAGAATTGAAAACTGATATTCATAATTAGAAGTCAATAGAATCAGACCCAGAAATAAAAGAAATGATGGAATTTAAAGGAAATCATGAATAAAATAAAGAGCAAAGTGGAAGATATATAAACAATCACATAGAATTTCTGGATATGAAAAATGTATTATCTGAAACCAAAAAATCATTGAATGAGATTAATAGCCAATTAGGCATTACAGAAACAACAGTGAACTTGAAGATCTAGTGAAGAAAATTTTCCAAAATAAAGTAGGGAATAAATACAGAAACAGAAAATGAAACAGAGCCTCAACAACCTATGGGGGAAATTATCAATTGATGTGTAAGTCCCAAAATTTAAAGAGAGGACACCAGAAAAAAAATTAGAAGACATAATGACTGAAATGTTTCCAATTCCATAAAAACTATATATTCTCAGATTTAAAAGACTAAACAAACCCCAAGCAGGATGAACACAAAGAAAACTACAGGAAATATCATAATTATTTTGCTAGGAACCAGTGATAAAGAGAAATTCTTAAAGCATCCTGAGGAAAAAGACACATTATATAAGAGGAACAAGGCAATAGTAATCACACACTTCATGCTGAAAAGAAACATGAAAGCCAGAAAACATCGTTAAAGGACTGAAATAAAAATCTGTCAACCTAGAATTCAATATAAAATAAAAAAAAATCCTTCAGAAGAACAAAACTGAGAGAATTTATCACTAACAGATCTGTACTATAAGAAATGGTAAAGGAAGATTTTCAGGCAGAAAGGATATCAAGTAGAAATCTGTACCTATACAAAGGAATAAATAACATCCAAAACAGCCAATATGTGGGCAAACACAAAAGTCTTTTTTTTCTTGTTTTGAATTTTTCTAAAACAGTTAAAATTCTAATAAGATCTGTAGTTAATAGTATCATGCCAATGTTAAGTTCCTAGTCTTGAAAAATGTGCTATGTCATGTAAGATGTTAACATTTGGGAGGCTGAGGGAGGAATACACAAAATCACTGTACCATTTTTGCAACATTTCTATAAGTCTAAAATTAGATCAAAATGAAAAATTAATCAAAAACATAAGTTTACTCTTTAAAGCAAAAATAATGACAATGTGGGCCTTCACTGGTGGGGCAGTGGTGATAGTGGTGGGGCAGTAAGAATCCGCCTGCCAACGCAGGGGACACAGGTTCGACCCCTGGGCCGGGAAGATCCCATATGCCGTGGAGCAACTAAGCCCGTGTGTCATAACTACTGAGCCTGCGCTCTGGAGCCTGTGAGCCACAACTACTGAGCTCATGCAACATGACTACTGAAGCCCACGTGCCTAGAGCCCGTGCTCCACAACAAGAGAAGCCACCGCAATGCGAAGCCCATGCACCACAATGAAGAGCAGCCCCCACTCACTGCAACTAGAGAAAGCCTGCGCGCAGCAACGAAGACCCAACGCAGCCAAAAAATTACAAAAAAAAAAAGCCATCCGTAAGAGACAAAAAAAAAAAAAAAGACAATGTATTTTGGGGTTTAACATGTAGAAGTAAATTATTTGACAACAATAAAATAAAGAATTGGAGCATGAAATGGATCTGTGCTGTTGTAAGATTCTTACATTAGATATAAGTGACATAACATTATTTGAAAGTAGACTTTGATAAATTAAAATGCATATTGTAAACCATTGAGCAATTTCTAAAACAATATAAATAAATAAAACAAAAAGCAATAGCTATAAGCCAATAATAGAGATAAGATGGAATACTAAAAAAAAAAATACTAAATTAATCCAGAAGAGAGTTCAGGACAACAGGAAAAAGAGAAAAAAAACAGACAGAACAAATTTAAAAAAACAAATAGCAACACAGCAGATTTAAACCCAACCACTTACATTAAATATAAAAGATTTCAACACTCCAAATAAAATAAAGTCATAAAACAAGGATGAAAAAATGTAAATGGACTGAAACCACAGAAAGTATATTCTGTGGCCCAAACGTAATTAAGTTAGAAATCAGTAACAGAAAAGTCTTGCTTGTCTTACTACACGTGCATATTGTGATATGTCATTGGCTTCCTCTGGTTGTTAAAGTACCCAAAGCTGTCTTTCTTGAAGTATGTGGTAGATACTGGAGTTCCACTAGTTTAGTACTTGCACCAACCATCTTTTTTGAGTATCCTTCCTATACTTACCAGCTTAGAACATCAACAGCTGTATTACCATTAGCTTATGGTTAGGGTCATAGACAGGCCCTAATTTCTGTGTCAGCCAGAGAAAGAGAGTAACAGGAGGCAGCAGCCATGGATGAGGAGATGGACTCTTCTTGCAAGCAGAGGCCTTTGATTCTTCAGGATAACTCTAGCAGAGGTTCTAGCATTTGGTCTGATATTCTAAGTTTCTGTCTGTGTGTGAAGCAGCAGTAGTAATTTTCCTGATTCAAAAGCCAGTTCTGTGATGAGGTTGGTTATTTCTTCTGGTTACTGATGTTCCTAGTTTTATATTTTTAAAACTGGTTTCCTGGCACTCCCAAGATTGTGTAGGTTATGAAAATAACCTGTAATAAATTCTTGTTTGCTTATTCCTGAAATGAAGAATTCTGACAAATATATGGAGCTCTGAGTATTCTTCAGAGACCTCCCTCTCCATCATCGCTGGAATTGCACAACTGAATTTCTGTTTATGAAGTGAAAGCAGCTCCTCAGAATAACTATTTCAGTCTTCCCTTCGCTCCTGGGAATTTGTCAGTACAAAGTCCACCTGCTTCTGCTGAGGTCTCTTCACCTACTCATGCAGGCTTCTTGGAAAGGATCTAAGGGAATGCCAGGTTGGAAATCTAGTTCATTTTTGGTCCTTAGTAAATAAATTTTATAACTATCAAATTGTGGGAGTTCAGGTTAAACAAGTATAATCACCAAATTCTGTCCTATTGTCAGAGAAAGAAACTCCAGAATTCGCCTCTCACCTTTTATTTCTCAAGTGTTTATAATACCTGTCCTCTGTGGCCCCCAATCAGCTCACAGAATCTCTGAGAGGGACAAAGAATCTTGTCTGAATACTACACAGCTTGAATGATAGCATCTAAGGTAGGCCTAACCTCATATCCAGCTCTCTGGTTGACTGAAGCCCTGTAACGGGAAGAGAAGAGAAAGCAGCATGCTTCCTCATCCCCATGAGGGCAAGGGTGAGATTAAGAGCACCTCATCAATTCTCTCCAACTCTTAGCCTCTCTAAGCTCTTTTAAAGACTGTGTGTGAAAGGAGAGCTAAGGTTCTCAAAACCAGTTCTCAGGTACCTTAATTTGGGATATGGGAATACCTGTCATGTAATATTGTGTTCTCAGTCTCTGGGCCTAAGCAGAAATTTAGATGAAAGACTATTTAACCTATTTTAAACAGTTCATCACATTATATTTTGTACCCTAGCCTAATAATCTGCTTAAAATCCCCAAAATGTCATGCTCATTGCCATTTTCTCAACACTGCTTATCCATTTTCTACTCACTAAAAGCAACCTTCAGCTAACTTTAGGGCTTCTTTTTCCAAGGGCCAGCTCAATATTACCTCTTCTATGATGACTACTCATTTGAGTTTATCACTTTTTACTTCTGTGCCTGTACCACTTACTAGGCTCTTAGACAATGAAAGACACTCCAAACACAATACTAGTGCTTCATACCTTCCTGTTGTGCTCATGACAGACTCACTAGTCATTCTTGGTACTCTTTCTGGCTAAGGCATTGGGTGGAGTCTTCATAACACAGCTCTGCAGACAACTATGATCAACCAATCAGTGTTGAAGCATGGCGGGAAACCTATTTCACATACTTGAATTTTTAATAGAATTTCTACAGGTATATCCCATCAATAAATTAAAAGAGGCCAGAGAGCATATACCAATTCTTTTACATCCCCAGTGCTGAAGACAAACTAAGGTCTCAGTAATATTTGATGACTTTTACTACAATGGCTTTTAAGAGTGGACTGACTTTTAGTGCTTGTTCTCCTGCTGTTTTGTCAGTTAGTTTCTTGTAGCAAACACGTAGGAAGATCCTAATGTATTTTTAATGTTTTAATTCATAAGTTGGCAGTTGATGATTATATCAATTTAAAATATTTTGCATGTTTGAAATATTTCATATTTTTTTAAATGATATGATGAAGGACAGAATCCCAAGGAGTAGAAACTCTTATCACAGTACATTGAATCATGAAGAAGATCTGCAGGCATGTGTGAAACACAAACGATCAAATAAAACAAATGGGAGCCCAGGTGCACTTTGTTTAAGAAAAGAATATAAGAAGCACATATCTGGATCATGCAAAATGATATCCAGAGAGGCAGAATTAAACTCCTTATCCTTTCTTGATACACTTTCACTGTGATATAAATTAGAAGGCTCCATGTTTAGGCCATCCAAAATTTAGTTAACTGCCCCTGTTGAAGTAATAAGATTGATAAAAAGTATTAACTCAACAGAAATTCAATGAAAATATGTTATGAAAACAAACGTAAAGCCTCATCATTTTGTTTGGGAATTAGAATGTAATCTATTTGATTTCTTGCAGTAGTTTTCTTGTATGTCTTATGTATATCCCAGCACCTAGCAGAGTGCCTTTTATACACACAAAGAAGTACTTACTATTTGTTGATTTGTATTAAAAAGAAAGAATTTTATTGCAAGATTTTTCCATTAAGATCATACTCAAGGTTGGGGCTTGTTCTGTGTACTTTTATGTACCCATCAACAGTAGCTCTAAAAGATTCTTTATTCACAGAATGAAAAGGTTGAATGAGAAATCAGATTTTATTCAAGCTCTAATATTCATGAGTCTATGAAAATTGTCCCCCCAAATGAGCCAATCAGAAAGCTGAGAGCCCCAAGGATAACTGAATTGGTCCTGCACTTAGTTTTTCTGAATGATAAGCACTTTTGTAAACATACAGAAAGAATCACTTAATCTGTTCCTTTATTTATTCAAAGAATATTTATTGAATGCCTACTAAGTAAACTGCTGGTGCTGGGTGGTTCGTGGCAGCCAAAACTGTGACCTAAAATTCACTAAAAATTAGCTTTAGAAAGAAATATTAAAAGCTGAGGCTGTCTTAGACAATCTCTCCTTGGACTTTTGACAGCTACATCTACATCCTCCTTCAAATCCTACTGATCTTACGGTTATTTACATATACTTTGAAATTACTGCCTCGGTTTTCTTCGTGTGTGTGTGTGTGTGTGTGTGTGTGTGTGTGTGTGAGAGAGAGAGGGAGAGGGCGAGGGCGAGGGAGGATTTGTTTGCTTATCCAGTCTTCCCTCCATATTTTATGGACACTCAGTTTCTGGTCTTAGTCCGCAACCTTCTTCCTTAGCCTGATGCTTCTTAAGACCCAGATTAACAACTGATGAGTAATCCAGACATTAAATTTTATGAGATCAGAGAAAAGAGAGGGAAGTCAGTATGGAGGTAGTGGTAAAGGGAGGTCCTCAAGGGAAGATATAGATACAGAGAGTGGGTGTTTGCAGGGTGAATAGGGTTTTAAAAGCTGCAATTAAAAGTTAAAGATACCTCAGACATACAAGAGTGCCAGGCTAAGACAGGCAGACAGTCTGATCAATGAGGTAAGTTAGGGAATTTGAAGAGACCAATCTACTGGAGGGATATATTTACGTATTTGAGAGATAAGTGACAAAGGCCTGAAACAGCTCACTCCCACCCTAATTAATACAGCCAAAGGTAGGCACATACTGGAAACTACATAGGATGGCAAAATAGGCTCAGAATCCTTCTATTTTTGCATAGACCTCTCTTTTCTTCAAATAGCGAAAATAATAGCCAGCCTCTTACTACTATACCCAGTCCTTTCCCAAGCTCCCAGAAGTAGCAGGAGAGCAGGGAAAAATAAAAAAAAAAAAAACCTGTCAGGAAAAATAGTCCACAAAATCAATACAAGAATTCAACTCAGGGCTTCCCTGGTGGCGCAGTGCTTGAGAGTCCTCCTGCCGATGCAGGGGACGCGGGTTCGTGCCCCGGTCTGGGAGGAAGATCCCACATGCCGCGGAGCGGCTGGGCCCGTGAGCCATGGCCACTGAGCCTGCGCTTCCGGAGCCTGTGCTCTGCAACGGGAGAGGCCACACCAGTGAGAGGCCCACATACGGCAAAAAAAAAAAAAAAAAAAAGAATTCAACTCCATATAAGAATATCTGGGTAGAACTTACTTTTCTTTGCTTACAGGGCTTATTCAAACTACTTTCTCCTTTTGCATATTTCAAAAAGACTCTCAATTGCTTCATAAATGTTTCTGGCACAAACTGCCACCCTTCCTTCCTTTTATTCTCTCCCACACAGACCGCATCTATTAATTTTGACATTTATTATAAGAACCATCCCACTGCATTTCAGTTATGTGCATTAAAGTACAATGTATTTTCTCCATTACTCTTCCTTGTTATGTTCCTTTTTTTTTTTTTAATAGTGCAGAAAAACCTGTTCAAGACAGATCATTTTCCTACCTTACCTCATTATTCTAATTTTCAAGTAAAAATCACCAGCCAGTACTGGTGAATTCTGCTTTATAAATAAATTATATGCATATTACATATGTATAATTCTACACATATGCATTTATTGTACTTAGTATATAATATTACATAGCATTATATGCCTTAGTGTTACTTAATATGTCCTTAAAATTTTTCCTTTAATATTTAAAAGCCACTCAAAATATGCTCTGTATGACTTTTATAATAACACTAGAAGAAAATATTTGTCTGAACTAATAAATAACTTTTCTAGATTTGGAAAACAAGGTGTCTTTTTTTATGCCTTTGAAAAATCATCAGTTTACTCACTTCCTAAATCAGACAATTGGTTATGCAAAAAGCTTGTTGAAACACTAATGATACCTCTATCTATAAGAATTTCAGAAACTTCTGAGGAAGTACAAACCAATGAATCTCACTTTCATACTAAAAAGCTGGTTGGATTCAAATACATGTTAATTCAATGTATGCTGAAGCAGGCATAATCTCTAAAGGAAAAGAAACTTGGCCAGAAATCAGGTCTGACTACTTTGAGACACAAAAATAAGGAAGTTGAAAACAAGTAGATGATTTATTTAGTTCCAAAACTTCTTTAACACTTGACTTTGATTTTATTATTTCTATTTATCCCTGTATACTCAATGGGTACCACAGTAATCAGCATTGGTTGGGTGCTCAAAAGATGATTGTAAAATTGAATGACCACACCAATAAAAATGTACATCAGAAATGTAGATATGGTTGTTTTTGTCAGACAAAGTACTGAGTTGTAAAGAGATAGTAATGTGGAGAAAACAGTGGCTCCTTCAGAGTAAAGTACAAACCACTGGGTCCACAGGGATCAGAATTTCATAAATAACCAGGATGAAACAACATACAGTAAATTCCTTTAGTTTGCAGAAGATGGGCTTTTGGGGATAGTAAAATGCTAACCCAATGCAGAAAAGGTACAAAAATATTCTGCTTTGTGCCTGTGAAATAAAGTGGCAGACGAGCTTCAATATAAGTGAAAATCATATAAACCACACACAGTGAAAATTTGTGAGTTATCCATTATGATCCAGTGTCCATTAAACGCATGATTTGTTGCATTGTACCTATCTTAGGAATGTTGGAGAACTTTATTGTTCTTTAAAATACTTCAGTGTGGGCCACTGAGGATAATTAATTAGTCAGTAAGAAAAATAAAATAAGCACCAACTGCTAGGCACAGCTTGGACAATGTTATCATCAATTATACCCTAAGAAAGTTACTAAAAATTTACTACAGACTGTTCCTCAAAGAGGATGACTCAATGTAGTGTTATCACCAAAAGGTCCAAAAATGTAAGTTATCCTCAAGAAATTTATTAAAAACCAACAGAGAAAACATTCACCCTTATAGAAATCTACATGTGTCCCTCCCTGAAAACAGAAGTCCAAGCTGACACAGATGCCTGGTGAGATCCACACAAGGGTAGTATGTCAGAGTTCTCCAGGGAAACAGAGGCAGTAAGATACACACACACACACACATTTATTTTAAGGAATCAACTCATGCAATTGTAGGGGCTAGCAAGTCTGAAATCTGCAGGGCGGTCTGGCAGGTGGGAAACTCAAGCTGTTACAGTCTTAAGGCAAACTCCTTCTTCTCTGGGAAACCTGTTTTTGCTCTTGAGGCCTTCAACTGATTGGATGAAGCCTGCTCACATTTTGGAGGGCAATCTTTACTTAAAGTCAACTAACTGTAAATGATAATCACATCTCCAAACTACTTTCACAGCAACATCTAGACTAGCATTTAACTAAACAACTGGGCATCATAGCTCCACCAAGCTGACACAGAAAACTAACCAATACAAGCAGCAAAAATAGTTAACGGTCTACTTTATGAAGACAAACAAAAGGGGAAGGGAAACTTTGAAAAGATACAGTGGTTTTGTGTTCATTTCTATGATTTTGCAGAACTTTATACCTATAATTTTAGGAACTTACTACTATATGAGAAATGTATCAGCTAGGAAAGATACCCTAAAACACTGATTGATGATGAGATTAGAATCAATGACTCCCAATCAGTTTTGCTTTTGCTACACAAAAGTAATTACCAAAACAACAGAATAAATAAGAAACATTCTTAAGAAAATTTGCTGCAAAGATGGTATTCACTTAAAGTAAAACGAATATATTGATATTCTCAAGACCACTGTGCTGTTTTCTCCTAATAGCTGTGAATGAAAGGAATAATTTTGTATCCCTGTTACTAATCTATCAGGATCTTTTGATACCTGGGGCTCTATCTGCCATCTCGGGCAAACCAGGGTTCTCAAAACAGGCAAAATCCCTCTGCCAAAGGATACAAGGTCACAGCTCTATTTTCTTTTTTTTTTTAAGCATGAGTAATGTTCATCTTATTCAAAGTAGGCATAGTACATTATATTTTTTTTTACTGTGACATCATGTGACTGACATCATGAAAACTGCACCTGCCCCAGAATAAAATGCAAAGGTAGAAAATGGCATTTTCATTGCTGTCATGGAGCACCTTCAGTCAGAAATGCACAAATCACCATAGATTCCAACGGATCAAGGATAACCATGGACCACCACAGAACCACCAATAATGGGTTGCAATCGACCACCAACATGAATCATTATGAAATCATGTTGGATTCCCATGACTCATCTGAAGATTCAGGGATCACCATATGCACCATTGAGCCAGAGCTTTTATAAATAGTGCTTGAAAAGGTCACAAAACATGGGGGAAATATCTCTTCCAACCTCAATTTTTTTCTCCTTTCTTTCCTTCCTATCAACATACAAACCAACATTACCTATAGGTTAAAAGTGTGACCTGTGGATCCAGGAAGAATCGGTCGCAGTGCCAGCTCCCTAACCAACCCCCCTCAATGTTACTAGCTCTATGACCTTGGACAAGTGACTTCATCTCTGTGAATCTGTTTACTCATCTGTAAAATGGGGTAAATGTCATCCTCATAGATATCTGAGAATTCAATAAAAGCATAAAGCTCTTAAAGCTTTGGGAATTATTGTTACAAATATGCTTAAATTTTCCTATGTTAAAAAGAAACTTTCCTGTCATACTACAGGAGAACTGTGTGTACCTCTACCAGACTATGGATACCTCTGAGGCAGAGATCAGATCTTATTCATCTTCTTATGCCTATCACACAGGACAGGCCTGCTAATATATATTTTTTGGAGGAGGAAAGAATAGAAATAGGGATGGAGATGTTCAGAAATCTCACTAAGATTTTGGGTGATGGCCTTGGCCGAGGGGCTTCAACATGAGGTGTTGTGAAGATTAGATTGCTGTGGGTGGGAAGGACATGATTTTCCTTCCTGGATGGGGACAACTGTGGAGTGGGGATCAAGGATAGATACATAGGCAGTTTTCTGAGTCCGGAATGGGAGATACCATAATGCCCAAAGAGGTGTAAAGGCTAAAATCTTTGGTTGTACCTCACATTAAGCCAGTTTCACTCTTGTATGCCTCAGGTAAAGATTCAAGGCCTCATCACTAGCCCTTAAATATCTCCCGGTTTGTCCTCCACTATGCCTCTGCTCACACTCAGGATCCCAGCCTCTCCCGCTGCATCTCCAAATGCTCTCCATCTACAAGGGGAGGCAGAGGAATATGGTAGGTAAGACAGCTCTATTTTCTATTACCAACTTTATTATATTCACTTAATTTACATAGCCTAAATTCATATTTGAAATTATTTGGTTCACTTAATTTTCTAAATCAGCTATTGGGGTACCAGAGCTTTCTTTCTCCAGAGCTTCAGGAACATCTTGATTCTAAACTCTGATTTACTGCTTGGATTTATAAGTTTCTGGATTGTCCCTGCTTATAATAATTTTTGGCTCTTGAGTACCCGACAGGTTCTCTTAAGTTCACTTTACTCTCAGTCCTGGCCAAGGATGAGAGTAATGGCCTTGTCTTTCCTATTTCTATCCTCACAACCTCATAACATACCTGATTGTCACTTACCTTAATGCAGTTATCAAGCTATCCCCTATAGAACCCCTTATTGTTTCCTACAGAGCTTGCCATTGCTGGAAGATATACAAGCTGTTTGTAAGTACCATGCATAACCCTCCACGCCTCATCCAAAAAGGGATTATATTTTTCTTCATTATTCCATGTGTCTAAAGGAAAAATTTTTCTATCTTTTCCCTAATCATCTTCCTGTGAAAAACAACTACTGGATGGTCCTGCAAGGTCTTAACACGATTTCCCTGAACTATTCTGGGAATTGTATCATCCAACACAGTTCAAAAGAAATAGCCTTTGACCCCTGGAAATCTGGGTCAATCATGGCCCAGTTATCTATCATTGGGTAAGTGATCTAATTTCACTAAGCCTAAATTTTTAAATAGATACAAATAAAACTTTTGTGACTATCTAACAATGTCATTTATGCACTCAACAAATATTTAAATATTTGGTGAAGAGCTGTCCTAGATGCTATCCTAGGAGTTAAAAATAGAATGTAAACAAGATAATGCCCCTACCCTCATGGATCTTACCCAGTGACAGAAGATATACACGTAAACAAACAAAAAATCCATGACGTTTATATTACTAAGAGATTGTGATAAAAGCCATGAAGGGAATAGTCACTGTTCTGTAGCAATCTGTGGAGAGGAAGAGTTCTCTTTTAGATTGGTTGGGCAGAAATGCCTCTCGGGGGAAGTGTTTTTCAGGCTTACAGGTGAAGGAGAAGAGGTATCCAGGAACGTTGAGAGGGAAATAATATTTTAAGCAAAGAGTACAGAAGGTCAAAAGTAGGAAGGAACTTGGAAAGAGACCAGCAAGGAGGCAGTGGCCAAGATGAAGTCTGATAGGTAGACAGGGACCAAATCATATGGAAATTTGCAAGAAGTTTTTCAATTAAATTAAAGCATTTAATCAAGGAAGCAACATGATGAAATTAATATTTTAAAAATATTATACTGACAATTGCATATAAAATCAAGTAAAGCAAAACACAGTAGGACCAGCTGAGAAGCTGCAGGCAGTAGTCCAAGTGTAAAATCATGGTGGTTTTCTCTGGTATGGTGGCAGTAAAGGCAAGAGAGAAATCTATTTTTAGATATAACTTGGTGAGTAGAATAAGGACCATCATGCATGATTATGCAGGTTGTAAACTACACAAGGGTGCCACATCTAAAAGGACACCACTGATGCTGTAAATACAAAAGTGCTATATTTTTCCATCAATAAGAATTGCTGATGAACTGGATAAAGAGAATACACTAAACAGTGGGATCAAAGAAGAATCACGTTTCTGTTTGAAATACTGTACGAAAGGTATTGCCTGTAGTTATCACTGTGAACATCACAGAGAAATAATTTTAGGGGTGGGGCAGACATGAAGTAACATTTCTGATAAGTTTGGGATGCCTATTAGACATCCAAGGGAAAATGTCAAGTTGGTGGTTGAATATTTGAGTCTGCAGGTCAGGTCAGAAACCAAGGTTTAAGATACAAATGAGAAAGGTATCAGTTTAGAGGTTTGTATTCAAACTATGAAACTGGTTTAGTTCACTTAAGGAGAGCACAGGAGGAAAACTGGGCCCAAAAGTGGAGTGCTCAAACATCTAGTGGTAGGGATAAGTGGAGGAGGACACAATTAAAGAGAGATGGAAAATGTTGCCAGTACGAAAAGAAGCCAAATTGGAGTGGGATGAAGAGTAAATAGGAGTAGAAGTCAGGTATACAGTTTTGCCTTGAAAAACAGCAGAGAAATAGGATGTCAGCTAAGAAAGGACCTGAGGTCAAAGGAGGGGTTTTGAAATTAAAATGGGAAATATTAGGGCATGAAAATACACGTGAAGGAAATGGACCTCGAATAGAGGCAAGGATCTCTTCAATTACAAAAGGAGAAAATACAAAAGAGGATCGGTGAAGATGAAGATAAGTTTGTTGACTTGGTGATGGGAGAACAAAGCATTTGCAGTCTGCTTTTATTTGTTTAATGAGGTATGAGGTAGGCTATCAGCTTAGAATGTGGGGAGTATATAATGTGCAGGAAGGTTAAGGGAAAAGGAAATATTTTAAAACAGTTCTTCCAATGAATAGTAAAGCAAATCTACGAGGGAAACCTAAAGGTATTGCTAGGCATTACTAAGTGTAGTTCAGGTTTGTAGTAACTAAAGTAAAACCAGTTATTCAAGGTGGGTGATTTTTTTCCCCAGAAGTTTCCATTGTTCTCTCATGGGCATGGAAAAGATAGATGATCGGAACAAATAAAGTTAGAGTTTTTACAAGTGCCTATGATGGGAAGAGAGAGGGGAAAAGTTGTTGTGAGTATCCATAAGGAGGTAATCATAAAAATTAAATACAGAAACTAAATTGAATATGGAAGGAAATGAGAGCAAGAGGGAGGTGATGATTTTGTGTAAATAGAATCTGCATGCAGCATCATTTCAAGAGATGATATTTTGAATTGAAAAAGGAATGTAGGTTACACAAAGTTCAGAATGAAGGAGAAAAGAATAGAAGGAAAGTGGAGACAAAATCTTAAGCAGCAGAGCTGAAGTTCCTGGTCCTGACTTAGAAAGCAATTTTCTGAGAGTGGGGGTAGTGAGGTAGCAAGACTGCAGAGAGAAATGGGAGCAGAGCTCACTGTAGATGGTAGAAAAGCAGTTGGGTAGCACTGAGGGCCCAACCAAGGTTGGACGTCATCAGTTTAAGGTGGCAAAAATACTCAAAACGGGGCATTTTCTCAAGAAGTGTTCAATGTTAGAGATATTAGAATAAACAGGTCAATTGGATAAAATGTTGAAGATTTGTAGGGCAGGTGTGGTGAGAGAACAAACACTAAGTAAATATAAATGATTAGCACTATTCTTTCTCTCATTACTACTTTTGATAACTTAATTCCTTGACAGAGCACAGGATAGTGTCTCTTGCTTCCAACTGCATGTCATAGTCACCTCTTCCAGCTCTCCTCTCTTTGATCCTGCTTCTCTCAGGCACTGAGTTCAGTTACATGCATTTCACAGTTGAAACAGCTCTGCTTCTTCCATAGCCATCAGCCTAATTTGCTTTTGGTTAGCAAAAGTGGGTATTTTCTGGCAGAAAATACAAACTTCAAAGTAGTCATACTTTTTTTCAACAGTTTAAATACAGACTTAAATGCAACATAATAATGTTTTTGAAACAGTTATATGGCAGTTTCCTCACATAGTCAAAGTCTAAAAAATCACGTTTATCCACTACAACCTTGTTCACCAAATTCCGTAAGAGCAGAACTAAAAGGCACCCTAGGTAGCCTAAAAGCTGTAGTTATAAAACAACAAAAGTAAAGTACTAATTTACACAGCAGGCAGTAAACTCATGAAACTTACTCCCCCCAACAGGTGGAATAAGCTAAAAACACAGCTTCCTATAAATTTTTAGATGATAAATTCATAATAGATTATTAAAGAAACTAGAATGTTGGGTATATAATCCTAACTTTTCTGAAGTTGAAATTATGAGGAAAAAATCAATTTCTGCCCCCCCCAATTATTATACCTATAAAAGAAAAAGTGGTGGACTAAATAAACCATGGACCTAAAGAATTTGTTCAGTTCCCTCTTTTCTGATAATACTTTACGAATACACGAGAAGAAAACTATGCAGCATGAATATTATTTATACTATGGAAAACACCACCACTTTGTCATTGATTTTTTGAGATAGTTTAAATTACATGCCTAGCATATCTAAAAGAAAATGACACTTATCTTTAATAAAATAAAAGTTGTTGACAAAAAATGCAGTTTAGTGAACTTGGCATAGATCAGAAGCAATAAATTATAATCTTTATGATTTTTTTCGCTCCTGAGAAAATAGTGTTATCTAGACTTTTAAAAAGAGAAAGAGGAAGTTACAGCATATGTCAAAAATGTGACTGCTGAAGCTTGTTGGCAATACAGTAGACTGAGTGGATGCAATTCTATATCCTACTTCAAAAGTATGCTGGATACAATGTAACGAGAAAAGTTAATACATAGCCAAGATAAGAAATAAAGAACAACACAAATGTGCCATAAATTAAAACGAAACTTAAACCAAGAGCCTACGAGTGTGAACAGGCCCCACAGTGGTCCACTGGCTTCCTGGAAACTTATACATGCACAATTCACTAGAGCTGAGTTTCAATGCCCATGCAGGGACAGAATATGATTTTAGGCTCTACAAAGCAAGAAATAGAATGGGTATCTTTTTATATTCCTGATGACCATCTACATTTCCTCTTCGAAAAAATGTCTATTCAGTTCTGCCCATTTTTTAATCAGGTTGTTTGTTTTTCTGATGTAGATTTGTGTGAGCTCTTTACATATGTTGGATATTAATCCCTGATCGGTTATATCATTTGCAAATATTTTCTCCCATTCAGTTGGTTGCGTTTTTGTTTTGTCAATGGTTTCCTTTGCCGTACAAAAGCTTTTAAGTTTAATTAGGTCTCGTTTGTTTATTTTTGCTTTTATTTCCTTTACTTTAGGAGACAGATCCAAAAAACATACTGCTGCCTATGTTTTCCTCTAGGAGTTTTATAGAAGCTGCTCTTATGTTTAGGTCTTTAACCCATTTTGAGTTCATTTTTGTATATGGTGTTAGAGAATGTTCCAATTTCATTCTTTTATATGCAGCTATCCAATTTTGCCAGCACTACTTGAAGAGATGGTCTTTTCTCCATTGTACATTCTTGTCTCCTTTGTCATAGATTAACTGACCATTAAGTGTGTGGGTTTATTTCTGGTCTCTCTATCCTGTTCCATTGATCTATGTGTCAGTTTTTGCGCCAGTACGATACTGTTTTGGGGAAATGCAAATCAAAACCACAATGAGATATCACCTCACACCTGTCAGAATGGCTATCATCAAAGACCACAAATAACAAACGTTGGAAAGGATGTGAAGAAAAGGAAACCCTCATATACTGTTGGTGGGAATATAAGTTTGTGCTGCCACTTTGGAAAACACTGTGGCAGTTTCTCAAAAAACTAAAACTAGAACTACCATATGACCCAGCAATTCCACTTCTCAGTATACACCCAGAAAAAACCACCAAAAAAACTAATTCGAAAAGATACAGGCACCCCAATGTTCATAGCAGCATTATTTACAATTGCCAAGATATGGTAGTAACCTAAGTGTCCATTAACAGATGAATGGATAAAAAAGATGTGATACACACACACACACACACACACACACACACACACACACACACAGGAATATTACTCAGCCATAAAAAAGAACAAATTTGCAGCAACATGGATGGACTTGGAGGGCATTATGCTAAGTGAAATAAGTCAGGCAGAGAAATACAAATAGTATATCACTTATATGTGGAATCTAAAAAATACAACAAACTAGTGAATATAACAGAAAAAGAAGGAGACTCACACATATAGAGGACAAATTAGTGGTTACCAGTGGGGAGGAGGAAAGGGGCAACATAGGGGTGGGGAGTGGGAAGTACAAACTATTGGGTGTAAGACAGGCTACAAGGATATATTGTACATCACAGGGAATATAGCCAATATTTTGCAATAACTGTAAATGGAGTATAACTTTTAAAAATTGTATAAAAAATTTAAAAAATAGATATAATTGCAAAATAAATGAGTAAATAAATTTTAAATATAAAAACAAAGCTCTGTAAATGCTGTTTTTAAAATCTAAACACTCAAACTAATATATACCATGGCCAGCGTTTCTTCAAAAATTATTAATAATTGGATCAAGAGCGGCAAAATACACATTTTATAACTACATATAATGCATTACATTTATATTTTCCATACACATCAGCAAATACAAAAATTAAATTTGTGAAAAAGAAAGACACCATTTCATTGCATAAAAAACATCAAATTCCAAGTAATAAAACACACTGAAAAATACACAAAATGTAAGTTTATCAGTAGAAATGAAAGACCTAAATAAAGTAGTAACACACATGTTCTTTATTAGGTAACTCAATGTCATAAACAAGTCAGATTTCCCCAAATGGATCTATAAATTTAACATAATCCAATCAAAATATCAAGAGCTTTGTTATGGGAAATGAATGGATTATAAAATGGATATGAAAATACAAGATGAATTTACCCTAGTAGTTATCAAGAAAATTTAAAATCTTCAGCAATTCATATCTTTGGTGTTGGAGTAAAAAAAGATAAATAGACTGATTAAATAGAACAGAAGGCATAGGCAGTATCCAGTCTGGAATCTCTCCAATGTAGATATAAACCCCTCATTCATGGAAAAGATGACTCCTCAGTGCTGTGTGCTAAGACTGGTCTTTTCAGTAAACAGTGTTGGGTTGCTAGATTTATATATAAAAAAGAAATTTGGGGCTCCCCTGGTGGCGCAGTGGTTGAGAGTCCACCTGCCAATGCAGGGGACATGGGTTCGTGCCCCAGTCCGGGAAGATCCCACATGCCGCGGAGCAGCTGGGCCCGTGAGCCATGGCCGCTGAGCCTGTGCGTCCGGAGCCTGTGCTCCGCAACGGGAGAGGCCACAACAGTGAGAGGCCCGCATACCACAAAAAAAAAAAAAAAAAAAAAAAGAAATTTGACACTTCCTTATACCATACACAAAAATTAATTATGGATGGGTTGTGTTAATGTGACATGTAATATAGTGATAGTTCTAAATGATAAAGTTGGAGGACATTTTTATGACTTTGAAATATATAAATATTTCTTAAACAGGACATAAATGTACTAATTATAAAAGGAAAGATTGGCACTTTGGTCTATATTAAAATTTAAATGAACTCCTGTTCCTGAAATGATAATATTAAGAGAGTAAGAAGACAAGCATTAGGGTAGGCAAGATATTTGCAACATCCATAATCAATAAAAAGTTTATATCCAGAATATTATAAAGAACTTATATAAATTAGTAAGGAAAATAAAGATAATGCAAATTTGTAAATTAGGCAAGGTATCTGAATAAGTTTATCATGAAAAGGACATTCAAACTGTGAATAGATATACTGAAAGGCACTATAACTCATGGATGGTCAGGGAAATGCAAATCAAAACCACCATGGGATAACACTACACAAACCAAACTGGCCATATTTATACAGATTGACAATACCAAATATTGTTAATGGTTTGAAGAAATGGAAAAATAATACATAATGGAGTTTAAATTAAAAAAAACACTTTGAAAACCACTTATTTTTTTTTAACATCTTTATTGGAGTATAATTGCTTTAGAGTAGTATGTTAGTTTCTGCTGTAATATAGAGTGAGTCAGCTATATATAAACATATATCCCCATATCCCCTCCCTCTTGCGTCTCCCTCCCACCCTCCCTATCCCACTCCTTTAAGTGGTCACAAAGCACCAAGCTAATCTCCCAGTGCTATGTGGCTGCTTTGCACTAGCTAACTATTTTACAGTTGGTAGCGTACATATGTCAATGCTACTCTCTTAGTTCCAGCTTACCCTTCCCCCTCCGGTGTCCCTAAGTACATCCTCTACGTCTTCGTATTTATTCCTGTCCTGCCCCTAGGTCCTTCAGAACCTTTTTTTTTTTTTTTTTTTTAGATTCCATATATATGTGTTAACACATACAGTATTTGTTATTCTCTTTCTGACTTACTTCACACTGTATGACAGACTCTAGGTCCCTCCACCTCACTACAAATAACTCAATTTTGTTTCTTTCTATGGCTGAGTAATATTCCATTGTATATATTGCCACATCTTCTTTACCCATTCATCTGTCGATGGACACTTAGGTTGCTTCTATGTCCTGGCTATTGTAAAAAGTGCTGCAATGAACACAGTGGTACAGGACTCTTCAAATTATGGTTTTCTCCAGGTATATACCCAATAGTGGGATTGCTTCATTGTATGGTAGTTCTATTTTTAGGTTTTTAAGGAACGTGCATAATGTTCTCGATAGTGGCTGTATCAATTTACATTCCCACCAACAGTGCAAGAGGGTTCCCTTTTCTCCACACCCTCTCCAGCATTTATTGTTTGTAGACTTTTTGATGATGACCATTCTGATTGGTGTGAGGTGATACCTCACTGTAGTTTTGATTTGCTTTCCTCTAATGATTAGTGATGCTGAGCATCCCTTCAGGTGTATGTTGCCAATCTGTATATCTTCTTTGGAGAAATGTCTGTTTAGCTCTTCTGTCAATTTTTGGATTGGGTTGTTTGATATATTGATATTAAGCTGCATGAGCTGCTTGTATAATTTGCAGATTAGTTCTTCGTCATTTGCTTTGTTTGCAAATACTTTCTCCCATTCTGAGGTCTCTCTTTTAGTCTTGTTTATGGTTTCCTTTGCTGTGCAAAAGCTTTGAAGTTTCATTAGGTCCCATCTGTTAATTTTGTTTTTATTTCCCTTTCTCTAGGAGGAGGGTCAAAAAGGATCTTGCTGTGATTTATGTCATAGAGTGTTCTGCCTATGTTTTCCTCTAACAGTTTTATAGTGTCTGGCCTTACATTTTGGTCTTTAATCCACTATGAGTTTACTTTTGTGTATGGTGTTAGGGAGTGTTCTAACTTCAGTCTTTTACATGTAGCTGTCCAGTTTTCCCAGCACCACTTATTGAAGAGGTGCTTTTGTCTTTTGTCTTTTCTCCATTGTATATTATGCACCCCTTATCAAAGATAAGGTGACCATATGTGTGTGGGTTTATCTCTGGGCTTTCTATCCTGTTCCATTGATCTATATTTCTGTTTTTTATGCCGGTACCATACTGTCTTGATTACTGTAGCTTTGTAGTATAGTCTGAAGTCAGGGAGCCTGATTCCTCCACCTCCATTTTCCTTTCTCAAGATTGCTTTGGTTATTCAGGGTCTCCTGTGTTTCCATACAAATTGTGACATTTTTTGCTCTACTTCTGTGAAAAATGCCATTGGTAGTTTGATAGGGATAGCCTTTAACCTGTAGATTGCTTTGGGTAGTATAGTCATTTTCACAATGTTGATTTTTCCAATCTAAGAACATGGTATATCTCTCCATTGTTTGTATCATCTTTAATTTCTTTCATCAGTGTCTTATAGTTTTCTGCATACAGGTCTTTTGTCTCCTTAGGTAGGTTTATTCCTCGGTATTTTATTCTTTTTGTTGCAATGGTAAATGGGAGTGTTTCATTAATTTCTCTTTCAGATTTTTCATCATTAGTTTATAGAAATGCAAGAGATTTCTGTGCATTAATTTTGTATCCTGCTACTTTACAAAATTCATTGATTAGCTCTAGTAGTTTTCTGGTAGCATCTTTAGGATTCTCTATGTATAGTATCATGTCATCTGCAAACAGGGACAGTTTTACTTCCTCTTTTCCGATTTGGATTCCTTTTATTTCTTTTTCTTCTCTGACTGCTGTGGCTCAAACTTTCAAAACTATGTTGAATAACAGCAGTGAGATCAGACAACCTTCTGTGTTCCTGATGTTAGTGGAAATTGTTTCAGTTTTTCACGACTGAGGATGATGTTGGCCGTGGGTTTTTCATATATGGCCTTTATTATGTTGAGGTAAGTTCCCTCTATGCCTACTTTCTGGAGGGTTTTTATCATAAATGGGTGTTGAATTTTGTCTAAAGCTTTTTCTGCATCTATTGAGATGATCATATGGTTTTTCTCCTTCAGTTTGTTAATATGGTGTATCACGTTGATTGATTTGCATATATTGAAGAATCCTTGCATTCCTGGGATAAACCCCACTTGATCATGGTGTATGATCCTTTTAATGTGCTGTTGGATTCTGTTTGCTAGTATTTTGTTGAGGAGTTTTGCATCTATGTTCATCAGTGATATTGGCCTGTAGTTTTATTTTTTTGTGACATCTTCATCTGGTTTTGGTATCAGGGTGATGGTAGCCTCATAGAATGTGTTTGGGGGTGTTCCTCCCTCTGCTATATTTTGGAAGAGTTTGAGAAGGACAGGTGTTAGCTCTTCTCTAAATGTTTGGTAGAATTCGCCTGTGAAGCCATCTGGTCCTGGGCTTTGGTTTGTTGGAAGATTTTTAATCACAGATTCAATTCCAGGGCTTGTGATTGGTCTGTTATATTTTCTATTTCTTCCTGGTTCAGTCTTGGAAGGTGTGCTTTTCTAAGAATTTGTCCACTTCTTCCAGGTTGTCCAATTTATTGGCATATAGTTGCTTGTAGTAATCTCTCATGATCCTTTGTATTTCTGCAGTGTCAGTTGTTACGTCTCCTTTTTCAATTCTAGTTCCATTGATTTGAGTCTTCTCCCTTTTTTTCTTGATGAGTCTGGCTAATGGTTTATCAATTTGGTTCATCTTCTCAAAGAACCAGCTTTTAGTTTTATTGATCTTTGCTATCGTTTCCTTAATTTCTTTTCCATTTATTTCTGATCTGATCTTTATGATTCCTTTCCTTTGGCTAATTTTGAGGTTTTCTTGTTCTTCTTTCTCTAATTGCTTTTGGTGTAACGTTAGGTAGTTTATTTGAGATTCTTCTTGTTTCTTGAGGTAGGACTGTGTTGCTATAAACTTCCCTCTTACATCTACTTTTGCTGCATCCCATAAATTTTGGGTCGTGTTTTCATTGTCATTTGTTTTTAGGTATTTTTTGATCTTCTCTTTGATTCCTTCAGTGATCTCTTGGTTATTTAGTAGTGTATTGTTTAGCCTCCATATGTCTTATATTTTTTACAGATTTTTTCCTGTAACTGGTATCTAGACTCATAGCCTTCTGGTTGGAAAAGACACTTGATACGATTACAATTTTCTTAAATTTACCAAGGCTTTATTTGTGACCCAACATATGATCTATCCTGGAGAATGTTCCGTGAGCAGTTGAGAAGTGTATTCTGTTGTTTTTGGATGGAATGGCCTATAAAAATCAATTAAGTCCATCTTGTTTAATGTGTCATTTAAAGCTTGTGTTTCCTTATTTTCATTTTTGTTGATCTGTTCATTGGTGAAAGTGGGGTGTTAGAGTCTCCTACTATTTTGTGTAACTGTCGATTTCCCCTTGTATGGATGTCAGCATTTGCCTTATGTATTGAGGTGCTCCTATGTTGGGTGCATGAATATTTACAACTGTTATATCTTCTTCTTGGATCAATCCCTTGATCATTATGTAGTGTCCTTCTTTGTCTCTTTTAATAGTCTTTAAAGTCTTGATATGAGAATTGCTACTCCAACTTTCTTTTGATTTCCATTTTCATAAAATATCTTCTTCCATCCCCTTTCAGTCTGTATGTGTCCCTAGGTCTGAAGTGGGTCTCTTGTAGATAGCATATATACAGGTCTTGTTTTTGGATCCATTCAGCCAGTCTATGTCTTTCAGTTGGAGCATTTAATCCATTTACATTTAAGGTGTTATCCATATGTATGTTCCTATTACCATTTTCTTAATGGTTTGGGGTTTGTTATTGTAGGTCTTTTTCTTCTCTTGAGTTTCCTGCCTAGAGAAGTTCCTTAGCATTTGTTGTAAAGCTGGTTTTGTGGTGCTGAATTCTCTTAGCTTTTGCTTGTCTGTGAATGTTTTGATTTCTGCATGGACTCTGAACGAGATCCTTGCTGGGAAGAGTCATCTTGGTTGTAGGTGTTTCCCTTTCATCACTTTCAATATGTCCTGCCACACCGTTCTGGCTTGCAGAGTTTCTGCTGAAAGATCAGCTGTTAAACTTATGGGGATTCCCTTGTATGTTATTTGTTGTTTTTCCCTTGCTGCTTTTAATATTTTTTCTTTGTATTTAATTTTTGATAGCTTGATTAATATGTGTCTTGGCATGTTTCTGCTTGATTTTATCCTGTATGGGACTCTCTGTGCTTCCTGGACTTGATTGACTCTTTCCTTTCCCATACTAGGGAAGTTTTCAACTATAACCTATTCAAATATTTTCTCAGTCCCTTTCTTTTGCTCTTCTTCTTCTGGGACCCCTATGATATGAGTGTTGGTGTGTTTAATGTTGTCCCCAAGGTCTCTGACACTGTCCTCAATTGTCTTCTTTCTTTTTTCTTTATTCTGCTCTGCTGTAGTTATTTCCATTATTTTATCTTCCAGGTCACTTATCCATTCTTCTGCCTCAGTAATTCTGCTATTGATTCCCTCTTGAGAATTTTTAACTTCATTTATTTTGTTGTTCATCATTGTTTGCTTGTTCTTTAGTTCTTCTAGGTCCTTGTTAAACATTTCTTGTATTTTCTCCATTTTATTTCCAAGATTTTGGATCATCTTTACTATCATTACTCTGAATTCTTTTTCAGGTAGACTGCCTATTTCCTCTTCATTTGTTAGGTCTGGTGGGTTTTTACCTTGCTCCTTCATCTGCTGCGTATTTCTCTGTCTTTTCATTTTTCTTACCTTACTGTGTTTGGGGTCTCCTTTTCGCAGGCTGCAGGTTTGTAGTTCCTGTTGTTTCTGGTGTCTGCCCTCAGTAGGTAAGGTTGGTTCAGTGGGTTGTGTAGGCTTTCTGGTGGAGGGGACTGCTGCCTGTGTTCTGGTGGATGAGGCTGGATACTGTCTTTCTTGTGGGCAGGATCGTGTCTGGAGGTGTGTTTTGGGGTGTATGTGAACTTATTATGATTTTAGGCAGCCTCTCTGGTAATGGGTGGGGTTGTGTTCCTGTCTTGCTAGTTTTTTGGCATGGGGTGTCCAGCACTGGAGCTTGCTGGTCATTGAGTGGTGCTGGGTCTTAGCATTGAGATGGAGATCTCTGGGAGAGCTCTCACCAACTGATATTACGAGGGGCCGGGAGGTCTCTGTTTGACCAATACCCTGAACTCAGCTCTCCCACCTCAAGAGGCTCAGGTCTGACACCCGGCCAGAGCACCCAGACACTGCCAGCTTTTGGGAAGTCTGAGGTCTTCTGCCAGCGTTCAGTAGGTGTTCTGTAGGAGTTGTTCCACGTGTAGATGTATTCTTGATGTATCTGTGGGGAGGAAGGTGACCCTCCACGTCTTACTCCTCTGCCATCTTGAAGGTCCTCTCCAAACCACTTATATTTTTAGAGTAGTTTTACGTTTACAGAAAAAAAATGAGCAGAAAGTACAGAAAGGTAACTAAATTTTTTTTTAGGTAACTAAATTTTTTAGTTCATTTTGTAGTCATACCATTAGCTAAGCCCAATGTATGCTGAATACTAATTATAATAAATGGCATCTTTGTCTTGTTCTTGACTTTAAAGGAAGTGTTTCCAACCTCTCACAATCATATTTTCTGTGGGTTTCTGATGGGTATACTTACACTAAGGCCATCCTTTATCAGACTAAAGGCGTACCAGGTTTAGTCCTACTTTGCTAGAAATTCACATTAAGAATTGGTGTCTTTTTTTTTTTTCTATTGATACTTTTTCCAGGGTGATCATATGCACAATCGGAGGAAAAAGAAAGAATCAACACAACTGCTGCAAACGCAATTCCACAGTCATTCATCATAAAGATTCTTCGCACATCCACTTCTGCACCTCATATTTACACTGAGAAGGTTGTTCCCCTGACAGCAATCCCTCCTTTGGTGCAGTTTCCTCCTCAAGTACCTTTAGCCATTTTATTCTCCTTTGCTCTAATTCAGGCTAATTTCTGCCTTTCAAAAATTTCTAAGAATATCTGCTATAATAAAGGAATCAATTTTTTTATCAGCATAATGAAGTATTAGTATTTTCTTTTCAGCTCAAGGAATTTGGGGCAAGAGTAGAGGTAGATAAAAGCACTCAGTCTACCATCTTATTTCAAGTCTTACTAAATTTTTGGTTGTTTAACTGATATGGATCCAACAGTTTTTTATTTCTCAGTGACACTCAAAACTGCCCATACTATCTGTAAACATCATTTGTTTATTGCTACCATCCCTTTTATTCTTTGATCTTGCGTTCTGTCATTTGACCACTGTGAATTATTGTGTGTGTGTGTGTGTGTGTGTGTGTTTTTAATAAATGAGGGATGATAGCATGTAGGATGGTGGTATTCAGACATCTCTCATGTATTTTTTTTTGATGTGGACCATTTTTAAAGTCTTTATTGAATTTGTTATAATACTGCTTCTGTTTTATGTTTTGGTTTTTTGGCCGTGAGGCATATGGAATCTTAGTTCCCCGACCAGGGATCAAACCCTCACCCCCTGCACTGGAATGCGAAGTCTTAACCACTGGACCACCCGGGGAGTTCCTGTGTGCTTTAATAATCATGTAGAAACTATTGGTCACAAGACTCTTGTAAGCTCTAAATAAAATCCTAATTGCTAAACAAAACAAAACAAAAACAACTTTCAAACACTGAAGGAAATATGACTCTCTTTTCAAGGACAGTCACCTTAAAAAAACTATATAGCCTTTGGATAAATCTTAGACACTCTTGCTGGAATCCTGAGACACTGAAAATTCTCAAATACGTGTCTCTATTGAGAGTAGATATACAAGGTATGCAATCGTGCAAATACCTACTTCTCAATATGTATGAGAAAAAAAGTTAGTTCCTGTGTCTGACAGACATTGTCACGTGTGTGCATCCTCTACAAGTGGTTGTGCTTTTCTGTACTTTATTGTACAGTACTGTATAGAGTACAGTAATACAGTATCTTTATTTCAAGCCCAGGATGTCTGGAAGCAAACATAAAAGCAGCAGTGATGTAGCTGATACTGTTAAGAAGCACCAGCTGTTGTACTGTACTACTCTACTTTTCAAGGTACTGTACTGTAAGATTAAAAATGTTTTATTTTTTGTTTGTTTTTTATGTATTATTTGTGTGAAAAGTAGTATAAATCTATTACAGTACAGTCCTATATGGCCGATTGTGTTAGCTGGGTACCTAGGCTAACTTTGTTGGACTTACGAACAAACTGGACTTAACGAATGTGCTCTGTGGGAGGGAATTCGTTCATATGTAGGGGACTTACAGTATATATACAACATTACATTTTAGATTAGAAATGTTTTCCTAAAACAACAGTTTATTATGTTTTGGTGTATTTCTAAATCAAATCTCTATATTGTAAGTAGTAAATAGAGTTTATACCATAAACTTCTGCATACAACAAAGATTATGTTGAATTTTTAATGTTTTTAAATTAAGAATTATTTTAAATTTAGAATAAAAATGGAGACAGTTTGAAGGTATCAAGTCAAAGAGATTTTAATTAAATGTAGATTCACTCAGGAAATCAAGAGGTTTTTTTAATTTGTAAAATCCTGAATGTATGCTGAGGCAGTGTTTCATTGCCTTTGGTATCCTACATCATTGTTCTACTTACTAGCTATATAGCCTCAGGAACATTACGTATCTTAAACAGTATATGCTTCATATGTCACATCATGTGAATTAAATCAGGTAAAACTTGTCAGGCACTTAGAACCATGCCTGACATGCGGTAAGTCCTAAATAAATATTAGTTATAATAATTTGTGTTTATTATTATTTCCCATTATCCCATCAAAGAATCCCAGGTTATAGAAAAGTAATTTCTTCTGAGATAAATATTGTGAGTTTGGAATTATTTTCTGGCAAGACTTAAGTAAATAAAAACATGTAGTATTATTACTAAAACATATTTTATGGTAATGACACTAAAACACACACACAATATCAATTCCTTTTGTGTCACGAGTTGTACTGAAGTTACTTGCAAGACCTCACTTGAAGATCTATGAAGTTTTACCATCAGTAGCTTTACAATAAAGATACTGCTTCAGTCAGACACGCAGCATCAAATTCTCCCCGCACTAACTTGTAGTTGTGTGACATTAAACTGGGACCAGTAGGAGATGATATGTCAAGTTCCAGAAAACTGGGACAAGGGAAAGGTAATGCACAATGCATAATTCAGACCATGAGTAAACCACTGGAGAAACTGGAGTCACGGGGTGGGGGTGGGTAGGGAAGAAGAAGTAACAGGAGAAATGTTGAATGTTCTTTAAACATAGCTTGCCCACTAATACATCATGCTACAAAGATCTGGAGCAAGATCAGGATTAGATTTTTACCTGCAGTCTGCATATGTGGGTGTGCATGCATGTGCATACATGCCTGTATATTAGCATTCAGTACCTACTCTTATTCCCTGCTTCTATTAACCTGAGTTTTCCATCACATACGAAAAGCATCTGTCCTGAACCTTCATCCTTAGTTTAAAACTGATGGTTCTTAGTCCCTGCTGGGGTTTAGAACAACCTGGGAGGTTTTTCAGAAATGCCAAAGCCCAGGTCCCATCCAGACCTATTATATCAAAATCTCTGAATATGTGGCCCAAGCCTCAGTGTTTTTTCAAAGGACTATAAATGACTGTAAGCAGGGTTTAAGAACCACTGCTTTTCTGGCTTTTCTTTCCTCCCCTGTCATGTCCTACACATGACTTGTCCCCAAATCTGCCCTAGTTTGCCCTCACAATACTTAACATTTCCCTTGAGTGTGTCTAACATCCAATGCACTGGGCAAGGGTAAATTCTTCTAGAACCTCAAAGAGCAAGACCAACTTGACCCATTTTAACCTTCCCAGATAACAAAGAGTATCAAAGAGAGAAAAGAAAAAAAGGCAAAAACAAAAACTCAGGAAATAAACAGCTCTAGTGGAGAGGGTTGGAAGTCACACTTCACCTGACTTTACCACTCTCTGTACCACTGTTGTCTTTTGTCCCCTCCATTTACCCATTTTTCATCCAGATAGCTGATCTGCCCCCCCATAACTGTCCTCTAAAACCACTTCACTCTCTGGTTCTGATAGCAAATTATTTTTCTCCTTAGCTTCCACTAATAATGGACTCATTTTTTTCATCATACCCTTATTAGAAAAGTGGGAGCAATGGAAAAAAGACAAAATATTAAAAAGCAAAAATGTCAAAATGCAAAATATTAAAACACAAAAAGTTTAATTCAAGACTGCCTTGCAATGACAACTCTAGAATACACAGGATCCTGTTCCTTTTACCTGAACTACAACAAGAACTATAGCCACCATTCAGTGAATATCTTCTATGTTCCTGGAATCCTATCAGGAGGTCTAATCCTTATAGCATTACTGCACAGTTATCATCCCAGTTTCACAACTGAGAAAAACGGGTCAGGGTCACATAGCTGAGAAGTGGCTGAGCATGACAAAAACTCAGGTCTCTACTGCCAAGGCATATTCTGTTTCCAATGCAACACTTAAATTACACTGAACAAGCTGGCCTTGAATTTGGTTTGGATCTATTCCCAGGGTTATGAGACCCATCCAGGATATACTATCTAATCTTCTCTTGTAGAATCTCCACCCTCACTCTACCCTCCCCATCTCTACCTTTGTCTCTTCTGGTATTCTTCAACTCTACAGCCATTCTAGTCTCTGGGGTCACTTCTGGTCCCAAGCTTTTTCTGACTTTGAATTCTTAGTTATCACTCTTTCTCCTCCCACAGGTCAACTGGAATTTATAATCATTACAGTTTTATAAGCTCAAAATAGCTTAACTATAATCTCACTTATCACATGATTGTAAGGGCAGAGCTACTCTTACACACTATATTTGGTACATGTGAGAGTTCTCCTATGTCATGACTCTTTTATAAAATTGAGTTGCATTGGTGTTATTAGTTTTTTCAAAGTCCTTATTTTTTTCACCCAACTAGACGGAGAGATTCCTTTTAGGCAAGAATTTGGGTCATATGCTTCAGTTCTTTAATGCTAGATGTGTATAATTAAAGGTACAATAAAATATGCCAAGTGAACTTAATCTACATTTCAGTAAATATTACAGAAAAGGGCAACATAACTCAAAATAAAGAGACTTGAATTTACTTGCAAAAGCATAGTTTTTGAAGTCTCTTACTGAAGACAAAACTACATAGCTACATGATAGGATGCAATTAGAAAACAACAACTCATCTGCCATTCAGAACTCAGTTGCCAAGAATAACACAGCTAAAATGCATGCTGTGACCACTCTTGAAAGAGAATAAAGGAAAGTAAGTGTGAGGCCACCTCCTCTTTATAAGGTTGAGAATTCAATCTCAGAAATAAAACAAACCTTAACAAAAGAAGATGAAACATAAGAATAGCTACTGCAGACAAGGAAATACAGAGGGAAAAAATGAATCAAGACTCCTTAATGTATCACAACAATAGACACAAAATATGGGCGCTTTGAACAGAGCAAGGAAGGAAATTTAAATGTTTGGGATTCAAGACGTTGCAATGTTTGAATTCATTATTTTGTTTTCAAAGACAATGTCGGAACTCTAAAGAGGGTTGGCCTACCTATGGAAATTCAAGGGAGCCTTTCTCATTCCCTTTGCTTATTGATGGCCAATCAAAGACTGAAGAGAGGCCAAGAAATGTGGCGTTTGGTAGCACAGTGTACTGAGTGATATATTATGATGACATGAAAATTGCCCACTTAGATGCCCAAGAAATATGTGCCTTATATCTCTGCAGTTCCTTAGTCCCATTTGGGACTTTCAATTCCTTGAGAGTGAAAGGCAGTGCAGTTATCTCCTCATTTTCTCCAGGAATTCTTACAAAGGTTAAGACAATAGAATCCAAGTCAGCTGGAGAAGCTCGTAGGCTCTTTGCTCTGATTGCAAGGCTTATATCCAACTCTAACTTCCTTTTGGCTCAGGAAGGAGCTGTTAACACAGAATTCCTTGACAGGCAAAAACTCACTATCTATAAAAATGCAGACATATAGGAATACAAACACACACACACTGGCGCTGTTTTGTAAAGAGCAAGAGCTACCTTGTGTAAATACAGGAAGAAGCCTTGAGAGACATCATGACCAAAAAAAGAAGGCAAAAAAGAAGAAAAATTAAAATATAGCTAATAAAACATAAAAATATATGTCAAAATAGTCCTAATGTTCATTTTTCAAAATGTAAAGTTACCAGAGATAACTTTCCAGTTGACCAGAAATGCTGTATGTGGAATCATGTAACCACAAGGACATTATGTTCTTACTTGGTGGTTGTTTCTTGTTGCATGTGAAAACATCTCACTTGAAAAAAAAAAAAAAAAGCTGTTGAGAGCCTCAAAACAGAATTCAGGAAAGAAAAATGGTGAGGGGCAGGGGTGGGGGTAGGAAAAAGTCTATCTCTAGATATGGCAGTTGCCATTAAAAGTGGGAAAATAATAGTATTTTGGCCCCTATTAGGAACTTGTATTATTATAAACAAATCAAGATTCTCTTTTTAGTAATGACTATATACGTTTGTTCACTGTCAGCATAGGAAATCCCATTAAAGGGGGAAAATACTGTCCATGATTCTCTATAAATGTACAAATTTGCAGGCTTAAATAACTATAAGAATACCCATATACAGAATCTGCTCCTCATCTATACAGAACCATGAAGACTCAGTTTACTTTCCAGAGGTAACAAATCAGTTTGATCCACATCAGGTCCTGGACGACCTATGAAGCTGGACCTGGCCAAGATTTTGAGGCAAAACCTGTACATTTACTAAACACACAATATTTATTTGGTTCACATTTGCCAACTTATCCACCTAAGTTAACTCGCTACAGAAATAAATGCAAATATATAATGCCACAGACTACAGCTGTCTACTTGTAAAATTGCTTAATGTGAAATAAAAAGCATGTTATCATTTGTCAAAAATATAAGAGCAAAAGTAGGAAATAATTCCCATTGCTATGTGCAAAATCATAGAGAATACGTACTATCGTTAACATAGCTCCCATAAATAATGAGGAATACTTGCATATTTCTTACTACTTACAAGTTCAAATGGTAAGATAATACAAAATAATCAATAGGCTGACACTAAGAGGTTACTATGGTGATATGAGCAAAGGGAAAACCGCAATAATAAATTTAAATAATAAATCAATGATTCAAATGGCTTTTTGTTCATTATACAAACTTACTATATTCAGAGTAATAGAAAAGGTTAGAAATAACACATTTAGCTCGTGTCATTATGATACTAATCTGCAAATATACAAAATGGTAGAAAAAGGGACATTAGGTAATATGCCAATTTTTATTTCAATTTAAAACCACAGGCAAACTAGACCTCAAAATATTTAATGACTACTTCTGCCACATTATTACTTGATTAGGCTACATATTCTATATTATAGATACATTGATGGAGGAATAAGTTTATGATGAATTTCCAATATACAACTTATAAAAACTTTTCTTAGAAGTCATGAAAAAAATAAAAGCCCCTATTTGCATTACCCTAACAGCTTCTGGAAAGTAATTAAAGGAATTTAGATTCAAATGAAATAATAAAAAATGAATTGATGTATGGAAACCTAAGAAAAATGTAATAATTCCCTATCAATCACTATATCATTTGTCTGGAGAAAAAATATATTTTCAAAATCCTGAGAGTACTCTGAGACTTTTTTTCTAATTTGAGTTTCTTATTTATGATAACCTAAAATAATTAAAATAAACATGTTTAAGTTATCTGGATTCTGCTGCTGGGTAATATGTGTGCCCTCATTAGTGCCTGTATTTACAATTCAAATGGCAACAAAATGCACAATTTGGGTTGAAGGACAAGAGAAAATGATGAACTTAGTAAAAAAGGAAGCATTTGAACCATGAGATGTCACAGCACAAAAGGGGAGAGCCTGGTTACACGGAGCTTAACAAAACCTGCACCATGCCTGTCACTTCTACAACCACACAGTGGTTTCAGCAGAGTGATAATTTCAGGCTTCATCATATTAAAATTCTGTTGTTAATTTTTATTGGTTTGTTATTGGCATTGATACTGTTTGCACTTGGTTTTCAAAGTTCTTTTGTTTTAGTTATGTTTAGGTTTAAGCATAATGTCATCTAGGTTTTCTCCTATCTTATCTTCTAGGAGTTTCATATTTTTGCATTTTACATTAAGGTCTATGAACCATTTTGAGTTAATTTTTTTGAAAGGTCTAAGGTCTGTGTCTTGATTCATTTATTTACATGTAGATATCCAGTTGTTCCAGCATCACCTGCTTAAATGACTATCTTTGCTCCATTAAAAAATGAATAAATGAATGCAACTCTATTTTACAAGCGATCAGGGCCAAGAAAAATTTGAGCAATTATAGAAGGTCAGCCAGTATCTACTCTGGATCCATGAGACTCAGATTGTATACTTCATCAAAATTCAATTAAATCATCAATGACATCAATTCAATACAATCCCATTTACACTGCAAAGATAAACTTTTCCTGGTTTTTTGTTAGAATTTTTCATTGAGAGATACTACTTGAAACAAAATTTAAGCATCTCACCCAGACTGTTGCAATAACTAACCACTTAATTGGTCCTAGTCCTACAGTTTCTCTTCTTTTGGGACAAATTTTTATAGTGCTCCTCAGCTGTCAAAGTATTTTATGTGATCATTCGATTACCGAGGGGCTGGAGAGGCTCAAATGAGTGAAAATAAGAAAATGTTTGATTCATATCTGAAATACAGTCGGAATTTCTCTCTGATACTCCCATATATCACACTGTCTTAAATTGTCATTTTGTCTGTTTTTATTTCCCTTACAAGACTATGAGTCTTTAGAGTACAGGAATTCTATCTTATTTACCTTTGAATCACCTAATGTGCAAGATTATCATAATGTGCAAGTATATTACAATCCAGATCAGGAAATTTCAGCAGTTACTTATTAATAGTTTATTGAAAAAAATTATTAATAGTTTATTGAGACAATACCATATGTGTCCCATCTACCTAAATTCCAATCTTATCTCCTGATATTCTCTCATATGTAACCTACACTCAAGTTGATTTCAAACCAGAAGAGTTGAAGGTGAGAGAGACTGTTTCGTTTCATCTTCAGACATTCTATGTTAGTAAGTTGTAGGTAGAGTTCACAAACATATATATATATATATATATATATAAAAAATACATGTCATATCCCAACTCTAGAACAAGTAAACTATTTCTTATTCTCCAAGACTACTCTGCAATGTCCTACACCCAGGTCTTCTATTATTATCAGACTAGAATAGTAAGTTTCTTCTCAGATTACTGCTTCTCAATGCCCATTTTAAATAACACCCTCCTACATGAAGCTTTTCCGGATTCATTGCTTTTCTGAGAGATTCTATGACATTTTGCTTATCTCTCTCTCTTTATACTTATTATAGTCTGCCTTGTAATATGGGCATCAGCTTATCTGTTATTCCCACTAACAAATATAATCTCTTTAAAAGCAGGAATTGTCTTACACATTTTTAAATCTCTCTGATAGACTCTGTATAATGGTTTACATAGAAGCTCATTTTTAAAAATTATGTGTTACATTATCTTATACTATTTAGTTCCTAGAGTTGGCCCTGTAATTTCCAAGTTGGAGTTAGCCTCTACACAGTTAACACATCACATAAAAACCTTAACAGTCAAACCTGTAAGCAAGCACCCAAACTCAATTTAAATATCCCTTTCTTCTAAAACAAATGCATTACACCACTAAAGCCAGCAGGCTTACTTTGTTCCTCTGGGCCACATAAAGTTGGAAGTTTCCAATTATCAGCACAGCAGCATACAGCTTTTACATAATAACTCAGTGTTATGCAGCATCATTGCTCTGAACAAGGGAGAAATGTTAATAGGCAGAGTGAAATGAACTATGCAGACGGATATGACAGGAAGTGGGCCCTTTCAGCACTACAGTTGTTTGAGCTGTGCAGGGTCCTATGCACAAGGCCTAGAAATAAAGTTCCTGGGCCACCCCATGCAGTGATGCTTTAGTGCTAGAGGAAAGGGGCAGCTTGCTTAACCAAGTTCGATTTCGACACCCATTCCTCATTCAATGCAGCAGGAGAAATGAGCCTTAAGGCTAAAGGGAGGCTATCCATGAACCTCTACTCCAGTTCCTTTATAAACCGATCTCCCTGACACCCTGAACTCCTTATGGCAATGGCTTCATCCTTCCTCCTTATACCAACCTGCTCCCTTATACCATTATAGCCTTACACCATTTCTGAAATGTTAATCTTTTATATTCCTTTTTTCTTTTTTTTTGAAATGGAATGATTCTAGCAATTCCGTAATTTGCATAAGGAATTGCACCAGAACTTCATCTACCTGGACCTGATCTGGAGGATGAGATTCTGGAATTTGAGCTATTTCTTTAGTGACATGAGAATTTGAGGGACCTTGGGAGGAGATCAGAGTACTTTGCCTGTGAAAGTGTTATGAATTTTAGGTGTCAGAGGGTAAATTGCAGCAAATAGCCTCTAATATGTCCTCCAATTATTCTGCCTATTGGTATTCATACTTTTGTGTAAACCTTTCCATTTAAGTGTGTACTGCATTTAATGACTCAGTTCTGAGGCATAGAATATGGCAGAGTGATGGGAGCCTTTTTATGTTCCTTTTTCTTCATTCTTTATTCTTCAGCACCCCTTTCCTTCATCTTCCCAAATGTCTGTCTCCTGTGACAAATGATTTTTGTACAGCTAATAGAGACCCCTCCAGTGTCACACAAGCTTTCATGTAATATCACTGATGGCTTGAGGCATGCTGTAATCATGGAAACATGCAATAAAATTTTCCAAACCTAGTTCCTAAAGGAATATATTTTTCCAAGGTCGATAAATCACCTAAACGCCCCTTCTCCAAAACGCCTTTCTTAATGCCCCTGATGCTTTTCTCTCTGAGCTCCCATAGGCTTCTTAGTGGCAATTTATACCTTAAAATATGGTCAATTACATAATTCTTATTTCCACTATAAGATTATAGGTTTCTTGAGAGGACGGTTTCCTACCTTATTCTTTTCATGCCTTTCGCTGGACCTAGAACTTTATCTTGGGTATATCAGGTGTTCAAGAAATGATTTGCCAATTACTAATTAATACATCCCCATAAATGCTTCTTAGCTAATAGGATAAAAAAGTATTTATTTTCTGTTTCTTTCTGTCCCTATTGCCCTAAATCTCCTCTGATAATGCATGTTTACCAACCAACTTGACAACACATACAAGTCCCAGTGTGTCCTTCTACATCTGCCTCCCTGGCCAGGGCAGCTGGGAAATGTGACAGCACCAGGCAGCTCAATCAGATCTCTGACAGGTGCTGCCCCACTCTGCACAGCCTGAGACCCCAAAAGGAAACGTACATCAAGGACAGGGATTGTCAGGGAAACTCCAGGGCGCCATGACAGAGCCACGGGAGCCATGTCTGACTAATGCTAATGGGAGACCAGTCCTCAGCGGTCAGCAAACCTCGCTTTCAAACATCAGGAAAATGACAACAGAAAACCTGTTATTGAGAGCAGGGAGATAAATGGTAGTCAAACTCACTGAAATTAAATTAGAAATTAACTCAAGTGTTACCTTTAAATGTTTACAAACTCATCACTGATTTTTTTTTAACAGAATCAGGGTGAATGCTTTTATTTTTTTCCATCTCTTCCTCCTCAACACAGTCAAACAACTGCTTACACTTTATCAACGAGAACACACAGGAAAGGCACAGAAGGAAGCCACACACAGTCATGGTGTGCTTGCTCACCCAAGCAAAGCGACTTGTTTTGCTGCCTGCTTTTTCCTCTTGGCTGTCACAAAAGATTTAAATATCTAAGAGCACCTCGTAAACATTCTTTCTCTTTATAACGTCTAAATTTCTAAAATGTAAAGAAAACATAACTTTTTTTTTTTTCTGGGAAATACAAAATATGTCTGGGTAAATGCACAGTCTGACAAATTATATTGGGAAACAAATTAGTGAGTGCATGCTCTGCGGCCCTTCACACACGTACACACACAGCTGTTTTCAAAACACTCTCCTCTCTTCAAAGATTTCACTCTAGTTGCGTCACAGGCAAAGTCCATTAACAATTCCCAGGAAACAAAAACAGAATCTGGGTAATAAAATAAAGTCTTACCTTTTTTTCTTTTCCTTCGTGCCCAGTCTACTTTCGCAGAGGCCTTGGCCTGGCCCTTCAGGCCCGAACTCCTTGGGCGCAAAAGCTGCGCTGACTCACCTTGGCGAGCCGTGCGCAGAAGCGCTGTGCACACCACTATTCAAGATGGCGGCGGCGGGCTGTGTGCAGACGCTGCGCCGGGAGAGGCGTGAGCAGCACAGCTGCGCCAGACTTGTGAGAATGCCGCGGCCGCCCCCGTGCTGATGAGAACCATATAAAGCAGCCCCGCCCACAGCCCTGCGGGAAGATCATGCACTCTAAAGCGCCAGTTTGCACCGCTTCACACTCTAGTGGAAGACTAAAGCTTTCTTTTGCTTCTAAACCAAACTCGGTCTTGTTCTATTAGCTCAAATGACACCGGGCAGAAGGATCCTTGTTGGGAACTGACTAGGGAGGGGTGGTAGCAGCTGTAGTGATCCTCCCTGAAATAAGGGGACTCATAGCTTGATATATCACACCAGAACTTCATCTACCTGGACCTGATCTGGAGGATGAGGTTCTGGAATTTTGAGCTATTTCTTTAGCGAGATGAGAATTTCAGGGACCTTGGGAGGAGATCAGAGTACTTTGCCTATGAAAGTGTTATGAATTTTAGGTGTCAGAGGGTGAATTGCAGCAAATAGCCTCTAATATGTCCTCCAATTATTCTGCCTATTGGTATTCATACTTTTGTGTAAACCTTTCCATTTAAGTGTGTACTGAATTTAATGACTCAGTTTTGAGGCATAAAATATGGCAGAGTGATGGGAGCCTTTTTATGTTCCTTTTCCTTCATTCTTTATTCTTCAGCACCCCTTTCCTTCATCTTCCCAAATGTCTGTCTCCTGTGACAAATGATTTTTGTACAGCTAATAGAGACCCCTCCAGTGTCACACAAGCTTTCATGTAATATCACTGATGGCTTGAGGCATGCTGTAATCATGGAAACATGCAATAAAATTTTCCAAACCTAGTTCCTAAAGGAATATATTTTTCCAAGGTCGATAAATCACCTAAACGCCCCTTCCCCAACACGCCTTTCTCTGAGTTCCCATAGGCTTCTTAGTGGCAATTTATACCTTAAAATATGGTCAATTACATAATTCTTATTTCCACTATAAGATTATAAGTTTCTTGAGAGGACGGTTTCCTACCTTATTCTTTTCATGCCTTTCGCTGGACCCAGAACTTTATCTTGGGTATATCAGGTGTTCAAGAAATGATTTGCCAATTACTAATTAATACATCCCCATAAATGCTTCTTAGCTGATAGGATAAAAAAGGTATTTATTTTGTTTCTTTCTGTCCCTATTGCCCTAAATCTCCTCTGATAATGCATGTTTACCAACCAACTTGACAACACATACAAGTCCCAGTGTGTCCTTCTACATCTGCCTCCCTGGCCAGGGCAGCTGGGAAATGTGACAGCACCAGGCAGCTCAATCAGACCTCTGACAGGTGCTGCCCCACTCTGCACAGCCTGAGACCCAAAAGGGAAACGTACATCAAGGACAGGGATTGTCAGGGAAACTCCAGGGCGCCATGACAGAGCCACGGGAGCCATGTCTGACTAATGCTAATGGGAGACCAGTCCTCAGCGGTCAGCAAACCTCGCTTTCAAACATCAGGAAAATGACAACAGAAAACCTGTTATTGAAAGCAGGGAGATAAATGGTAGTCAAACTCACTGAAATTAAATTAGAAATTAACTCAAGTGTTACCTTTAAATGTTTACAAACTCATCACTGATTTTTTTTTAACAGAATCAGGAGGCATGTTTTTTTTTCCATCTCTTCCTCATCAACACAGGCAAAGAACTGCTTGCACTTTATCAACGAGAACACACAGGAAAGGCACAGAAGGAAGCCACACACAGTCATGGTGTGCTTGCTCACCCAAGCAAAGCGACTTGTTTTGCTGCCTGCTTTTTCCTCTTGGCTGTCACAAAAGATTTAAATATCTAAGAGCACCTCGTAAACATTCTTTCTCTTTATAACGCCTAAATTTCTGTAATGTAAAGAAAACATATTTTTTTTTCTGGGAAATACAAAATATGTTTGGGTAAATGCACAGTCTGACAAATTATAATATATTGGGAAACAAATTAGTGAGTGCATGCTCTGCGGCCTTTCACACACGTACACACACAGCTGTTTTCAAAACACTCTCCTCTCTTCAAAGATTTCACTCTAGTTGCGTCACAGGCAAAGTCCATTAACAATTCCCAGGAAATAAAAACAGAATCTGGGTAATAAAATAAAGTCTAACCTTTTTTTCTTTTCCTTCGTGCCCAGTCTACTTTCGCAGAGGCCTTGGCCTGGCCCTTCAGGCCCGAGCTCCTCGGGCGGAAAAGCTGCGCTGACTCACCTTGGCGAGCCGTGCGCAGAAGCGCTGCGCACACCACTATTCAAGATGGCGGCGGCGGGCTGTGTGCAGACGCTGCGCCGGGAGAGGCGTGAGCAGCACAGCTGCGCCAGACTTGTGAGAATGCCGCGGCCGCCCCCGTGCTGATGAGAACCATATAAAGCAGCCCCGCCCACAGCCCTGCGGGAAGATCATGCACTCTAAAGCGCCAGTTTGCACCGCTTCACACTCTAGTGGAAGACTAAAGCTTTCTTTTGCTTCTAAACCAAACTCGGTCTCGTTCTATTAGCTCAAATGACACCGGGCAGAAGGATCCTTGTTGGGAACTGACTAGGGAGGGGTGGTAGCAGCTGTAGTGATCCTCCCTGAAATAAGGGGACTCATAGCTTGATATATCACACCAGAACTTCATCTACCTGGACCTGATCTGGAGGATGAGGTTCTGGAATTTTGAGCTATTTCTTTAGTGACATGAGAATTTGAGGGACCTTGGGAGGAGATCAGAGTACTTTGCCTGTGAAAGTGTTATGAATTTTAGGTGTCAGAGGGTGAATTGCAGCAAATAGCCTCTAATATGTCCTCCAATTATTCTGCCTATTGGTATTCACTTTTGTGTAAACCCTTCCATTTAAGTGTGTACTGCACTTAATGACTCAATTCTGAGGCATAAAATATGGCAGAGTGATGGGAGCCTTTTTATGTTCCTTTTTCTTCATTCTTTATTCTTCAGCACCCCTTTCCTTCATCTTCCCAAATGTCTGTCTCCTGTGACAAATGATTTTTGTACAGCTAATAGAGACCCCTCCAGTGTCACACAAGCTTTCATGTAATATCACTGATGGCTTGAGGCATGCTGTAATCATGGAAACATGCAATAAAATTTTCCAAACCTAGTTCCTAAAGGAATATATTTTTCCAAGGTCGATAAATCACCTAAACGCCCCTTCCCCAAAACGCCTTTCTCTGAGTTCCCATAGGCTTCTTAGTGGCAATTTATACCTTAAAATATGGTCAATTACATAATTCTTATTTCCACTATAAGATTATAAGTTTCTTGAGAGGACGGTTTCCTACCTTATTCTTTTCATGCCTTTCGCTGGACCCAGAACTTTATCTTGGGTATATCAGGTGTTCAAGAAATGATTTGCCAATTACTAATTAATACATCCCCATAAATGCTTCTTAGCTAATAGGATAAAAAAGTATTTATTTTCTGTTTCTTTCTGTCCCTATTGCCCTAAATCTCCTCTGATAATGCATGTTTACCAACCAACTTGACAACACATACAAGTCCCAGTGTGTCCTTCTACATCTGCCTCCCTGGCCAGGGCAGCTGGGAAATGTGACAGCACCAGGCAGCTCAATCAGACCTCTGACAGGTGCTGCCCCACTCTGCACAGCCTGAGACCCAAAAGGGAAACGTACATCAAGGACAGGGATTGTCAGGGAAACTCCAGGGCGCCATGACAGAGCCACGGGAGCCATGTCTGACTAATGCTAATGGGAGACCAGTCCTCAGCGGTCAGCAAACCTCGCTTTCAAACATCAGGAAAATGACAACAGAAAACCTGTTATTGAAAGCAGGGAGATAAATGGTAGTCAAACTCACTGAAATTAAATTAGAAATTAACTCAAGTGTTACCTTTAAATGTTTACAAACTCATCACTGATTTTTTTTTAACAGAATCAGGAGGCATGTTTTTTTTTCCATCTCTTCCTCATCAACACAGGCAAAGAACTGCTTGCACTTTATCAACGAGAACACACAGGAAAGGCACAGAAGGAAGCCACACACAGTCATGGTGTGCTTGCTCACCCAAGCAAAGCGACTTGTTTTGCTGCCTGCTTTTTCCTCTTGGCTGTCACAAAAGATTTAAATATCTAAGAGCACCTCGTAAACATTCTTTCTCTTTATAACGCCTAAATTTCTGTAATGTAAAGAAAACATATTTTTTTTTCTGGGAAATACAAAATATGTTTGGGTAAATGCACAGTCTGACAAATTATAATATATTGGGAAACAAATTAGTGAGTGCATGCTCTGCGGCCTTTCACACACGTACACACACAGCTGTTTTCAAAACACTCTCCTCTCTTCAAAGATTTCACTCTAGTTGCGTCACAGGCAAAGTCCATTAACAATTCCCAGGAAATAAAAACAGAATCTGGGTAATAAAATAAAGTCTAACCTTTTTTTCTTTTCCTTCGTGCCCAGTCTACTTTCGCAGAGGCCTTGGCCTAGCCCTTCAGGCCCGAGCTCCTCGGGCGGAAAAGCTGCGCTGACTCACCTTGGCGAGCCGTGCGCAGAAGCGCTGCGCACACCACTATTCAAGATGGCGGCGGCGGGCTGTGTGCAGGCGCTGCGCCGGGAGAGGCGTGAGCAGCACAGCTGCGCCAGACTTGTGAGAATGCCGCGGCCGCCCCCGTGCTGATGAGAACCATATAAAGCAGCCCCGCCCACAGCCCTGCGGGAAGATCATGCACTCTAAAGCGCCAGTTTGCACCGCTTCACACTCTAGTGGAAGACTAAAGCTTTCTTTTGCTTCTAAACCAAACTCGGTCTTGTTCTATTAGCTCAAATGACACCGGGCAGAAGGATCCTTGTTGGGAACTGACTAGGGAGGGGTGGTAGCAGCTGTAGTGATCCTCCCTGAAATAAGGGGACTCATAGCTTGATATATCACACCAGAACTTCATCTACCTGGACCTGATCTGGAGGATGAGGTTCTGGAATTTTGAGCTATTTCTTTAGTGACATGAGAATTTGAGGGACCTTGGGAGGAGATCAGAGTACTTTGCCTGTGAAAGTGTTATGAATTTTAGGTGTCAGAGGGTGAATTGCAGCAAATAGCCTCTAATATGTCCTCCAATTATTCTGCCTATTGGTATTCACTTTTGTGTAAACCCTTCCATTTAAGTGTGTACTGCACTTAATGACTCAATTCTGAGGCATAAAATATGGCAGAGTGATGGGAGCCTTTTTATGTTCCTTTTTCTTCATTCTTTATTCTTCAGCACCCCTTTCCTTCATCTTCCCAAATGTCTGTCTCCTGTGACAAATGATTTTTGTACAGCTAATAGAGACCCCTCCAGTGTCACACAAGCTTTCATGTAATATCACTGATGGCTTGAGGCATGCTGTAATCATGGAAACATGCAATAAAATTTTCCAAACCTAGTTCCTAAAGGAATATATTTTTCCAAGGTTGATAAATCACCTAAACGCCCCTTCCCCAAAACGCCTTTCTAAATGCCCCTGATGCTTTTCTCTCTGAGCTCCCATAGGCTTCTTAGTGGCAATTTATACCTTAAAATATGGTCAATTACATAATTCTTATTTCCACTATAAGATTATAAGTTTCTTGAGAGGACGGTTTCCTACCTTATTCTTTTCATGCCTTTCGCTGGACTTAGAACTTTATCTTGGGTATATCAGGTGTTCAAGAAATGATTTGCCAATTACTAATTAATACATCCCCATAAATGCTTCTTAGCTAATAGGATAAAAAAGTATTTATTTTCTGTTTCTTTCTGTCCCTATTGCCCTAAATCTCCTCTGATAATGCATGTTTACCAACCAACTTGACAACACATACAAGTCCCAGTGTGTCCTTCTACATCTGCCTCCCTGGCCAGGGCAGCTGGGAAATGTGACAGCACCAGGCAGCTCAATCAGACCTCTGACAGGTGCTGCCCCACTCTGCACAGCCTGAGACCCAAAAAGGGAAACGTACATCAAGGACAGGGATTGTCAGGGAAACTCCAGGGCGCCATGACAGAGCCACGGGAGCCATGTCTGACTAATGCTAATGGGAGACCAGTCCTCAGCGGTCAGCAAACCTCGCTTTCAAACATCAGGAAAATGACAACAGAAAACCTGTTATTGAGAGCAGGGAGATAAATGGTAGTCAAACTCACTGAAATTAAATTAGAAATTAACTCAAGTGTTACCTTTAAATGTTTACAAACTCATCACTGATTTTTTTTTAACAGAATCAGGGTGAATGCTTTTATTTTTTTCCATCTCTTCCTCCTCAACACAGGCAAAGAACTGCTTGCACTTTATCAACGAGAACACACAGGAAAGGCACAGAAGGAAGCCACACACAGTCATGGTGTGCTTGCTCACCCAAGCAAAGCGACTTGTTTTGCTGCCTGCTTTTTCCTCTTGGCTGTCACAAAAGATTTAAATATCTAAGAGCACCTCGTAAACATTCTTTCTCTTTATAACGTCTAAATTTCTAAAATGTAAAGAAAACATAACTTTTTTTTTTCTGGGAAATACAAAATATGTCTGGGTAAATGCACAGTCTGACAAATTATATTGGGAAACAAATTAGTGAGTGCATGCTCTGCGGCCCTTCACACACGTACACACACAGCTGTTTTCAAAACACTCTCCTCTCTTCAAAGATTTCACTCTAGTTGCGTCACAGGCAAAGTCCATTAACAATTCCCAGGAAACAAAAACAGAATCTGGGTAATAAAATAAAGTCTTACCTTTTTTTCTTTTCCTTTGTGCCCAGTCTACTTTCGCAGAGGCCTTGGCCTGGCCCTTTAGGCCCGAACTCCTTGGGCGCAAAAGCTGCGCTGACTCACCTTGGCGAGCCGTGCGCAGAAGCGCTGCGCACACCACTATTCAAGATGGCGGCGGCGGGCTGTGTGCAGACGCTGCGCTGGGAGAGGCGTGAGCAGCACAGCTGCGCCAGACTTGTGAGAATGCCGCGGCTGCCCCCGTGCTGATGAGAACCATATAAAGCAGCCCCGCCCACAGCCCTGCGGGAAGATCATGCACTCTAAAGCGCCAGTTTGCACCGCTTCACACTCTAGTGGAAGGCTAAAGCTTTTCTTTGCTTCTAAACCAAACTCGGTCTCGTTCTATTAGCTCAAATGACACCGGGCAGAAGGACCCTTGTTGGGAACTGACTAGGGAGGGGTGGTAGCAGCTGTAGTGATCCTCCCTGAAATAAGGGGACTCATAGCTTGATATATTTCATTTCCCCACTTCACCTTTCACACTCTCAAAACACATAATACTTAAAATCACAAATTAAAGCAAAGTAGTAATTTTGTCCCTACATTTATAATGGATAGAGGGCCCTAAAGGTAGAATTCTCTTTTGCTTTGAAGACCGTAAAGCAGGAAAGCATCTGCCTCAAGATGGTCTCTCTCTGAACTTATTTTTCTAGTAACATCCTTACAGTACTATTTAAGGGAGATCTTAATTAATAGACATATACCCTGGATTGAATATAATTGATGTCAATGGAAAATCTGGTCAGCGTTTGCCCATGTAACACATTTCTAACTGAATGAATGTAAGCCCAATGCTATCTTTAAAAATGAAGGCTAATTTACTAAAGAAATTTGAAATACATTAAGAGGTCTTAGTGCAGACAGCCCTGTCTATGTTTATCTAGGTAGCATTGAGGTAAATTAATCTTCACCAACTGTCTAGATTGGTTAAAATTTTACAGATATTTCTTTTAAATGCTAATCTTTCAATTTGTCCTTACAAATCCACAACATACTCAAGCAGCTTGCTTATGAACACAATTGCCTGTTGCTCCATAGACAAAAGAGGCAAACAAAGGTCAGAAAGGTGTTTTTTGACTAGTATAGATATCCTCCAGAAGTCACTACAATAAGGAAAGAAAATCAAATTATAGAATAGATTAGGGCTTCCCTGGTGGTGCAGTGGTTGAGAATCCGCCTGCCGATGCAGGGAACACGTGTTCGTGCCCTGGTCGGGGAAGATCCCACATGCTGTGGAGCGGCTGGGCCCGTGAGCCAAGGCCGCTGAGCCTGCGCGGCTGCCACAACAGTGAGAGGTCCGCGTACCACAAAAAAAAAAAAAAATATATATATATATATATATATAGAGAGAGAGAGAGAGAGAGAGAGAATAGATTAAAGAAAATGAGATTTAAAAATATTCAAAACTTATAAGAAAGAAAGAAAAAGAAAGGGAGGGAGGGAGGGGGGAGAGAGAGAGAGAGAGAGAGGAAGGAAGGAAGGAAGGAAGAAAGAAAAGAAAGAAAGAATTCCTATTTTCCTGTTTCTGGTTCCACATATAAGGAGCATGGAAGCTACCATTCCATCCTAACAAGTGAAAAGCTGAACAGACTGAAAAGCCAACAAACTCTTCTTGGATCCGTAAGAAAGGAAAAGACACAGGAAAAAAATCACTACCCTCAAGTTTGGAAAGAGACAGGTGAACACAAGGAGTCACCGATTGCTAAAACAAAGACACATGAGTGGAAACTATTGCAGGAGCAAGTGCCAGAGTGGAAATCCTAAATTGTAATTGATGAGTTGCTGGAGGTTCAGTGTGGACAGCTCTGAGAGTTAGAAACTCCATGGGAGCCCAGTCATTGGGAAGTAGAGGGTTACAATTTTGTGAGATTTACCTTCAGGGACTCAAGGAGGTTCTCACAATAAATATCAAGAAAAATCTCCTTGTACTTCTAGCAGAAGGAAGGAAAAGGAACCGTTTTGAAATAAACCAGATTGCTATGATCTTCATAGCAAGGACTGCCTTCAGGAGAAACTAGTTAACTAGAGCCTAACCTGCTGGGGTATTATCAGAGTTTAACTGACCTGGGAGAAGGGAAATATCTAACTCCAGTCCACTCCAGCCTTACACATGGAAGAAGGGAAAACCCAACACCAGCCTATTCTGTTTATGATGTCTCAGCTAATGGAGGAGAAAAACACTGAGAAACGTTTGTGAAGTTCACAGTCCAGAGGCATAGGCTCATTAAAAGACTGAGACATAATGATAGGACAACAGAGCTCTTCCTCTTCCCCCATACCTTACCATCACATTACCAAACTATTTATAGCAGTTCCTTTTACCTGGTACATCATGCCTAGATATCAGGAAAAATTGCAAGGCATACTAAAAAACAAAAACACAATGTGAAGAGACAGAGCAAGCATCAGAAACAGACGTGGGATGTTGGAATTATCAGACCAGGAATTTAAAACAACTATGATTAATATGTTAATGGCTCTAATGGATGAAGTAGACAGCATGCAAGAACAGATGGGTGATGTAAACAGAGAGATGGAAATTATAAGAAAGGACCAAAAAAAATGCTAGAGATCAAAAAGATTGCAACATAAATGAAGAATACCTTTGATGGGCTTATTATTGGGCTGGACACAGCTGAGGAAAGAATCTCTGACTTAAAGGATATATCAATGAAACCCTCCATAACTGAAAAGCAAAGAGAACAAAGGCTAAAAAAAAGAGACAGAATATCCAAGGACTCTGGTACAACTACAAAAGTGTAACATAAATGTTATGAGAATTCTAGGAGAACAAAGAAAGGAATAAAAATATTTGAAACAATAGTGACTGAGCATTTCCCCCCAGTTAATGTCAAACACCAAACCATAGATCCAGAAAGCTCATAAAATACCAAGCAGAATAAATACCAGAAAAACTAAACCATGGCATATCATTTCAAACTACAGAAAATCAAAGATAAAGAAAAAATCCTGAAAGAAGCCAGAGGAAATAAATACCTTACCTAGAGAGGAACAAAGATAAGAATAACATCCAATTTCTCTTCAACAACCATGCAGGCAAGAAGAGAGTGCATATTTAAGGTGTTGAGGGGAAAAGCAGCAAGCTATAATTCTGCACCCTGCAAAATTATTCTTCAACAGAGAAAGAGAAAGACTTTCTCAGACTAACAAAATTGAGAGAACTTGTTGCCAGTACACTTGCCTTGTAAGAAATGTTAAAAGAAGTGCTTTAGAAAAAAAGAAAAATAACATACATCAGAAACTTGCATCTACATAAAGGAAGGAAGAGCACTGAGGAAGGAATAAGGAATACTGACAGTAAAATACAGACTTTTATTTTTAATTTTCTTATTCTTAATTGATCCAACAGACACTAATTTGTTCAAAATAATAATAGAAACGATGTTTTTGATATATATAAACATACGTAATTAGCATAAATTCATACGTTTATGTATGCTTATATATAAGTGAAATAAATGGTAAAAATAATATAAGGGATGGGAGGGAGGAATTAAGATTCTGTTATTATAAGTACTTATACTACCTATGAAGTGCTATACTGTTATTTTAAAACAAATTTGGATTAGTTGTAACTGTATATTGAAAACTCTAGGGCAACCACTTTAAGAAGTAAAAAGAGAAGTATAACTTATTTCCTAAGAAAGGAAAAAAACGTGTCAGTGTAGGTTCATCAATTTTAACAAAGGTACCACTCTGATGGGTGATGTTGATAACAGAGGGAGGCTATGCGTGTGAAGGTTTAGGTGGTTAAATGAGAAATCTGTGTACCTTCCTCTCAATTTTGCTGTGAACCTAAAACTGCTATAAAAAATAAAGTCTTTTTTTTTTAAAGAGCGTTTTAGTCAAAACCTTAAATTCTTTATTTGTCTCTATTGCTGTTCCTTAATACTATGCTGTGACACTAAGTTTCTATGACTTCCAGTGTTCCTTTAGCTGGAAATGGAGATATCTTTGTCTCATCGCTCATTTGGTGCTCAGGTCATCCTGACAAGGATGTCCTCTTTGAAGCCAGCTCCAAGACCCTTGAGTAAAAGATGAAAATGCCAGGGAGGTGGGAGTGGACTTCTAAATTTAGGGATAACACTGTAATTGGACACCTTCTTAATATGATAATGTAATGTAGCTTTGGGAAAAAGAAAGGTCATCTCAGCAGTATGGGTAGGAGGGAGACGTGAGCGGGAGGGGATATGGGGATATACGTGTACTTGTAGCTGATTCACTTTGTTATACAGCAGAAACTAACACAACAAAGTACAGCAATTATACTCCAATAATGATATTAAAAAAAACATTTAACAGTCAAGTAATAAATTCTCAATAAAGGCAATTATGTTAAAACTGTTATCAACTCTGTTAAAAAAATAAAGAGTTGAATTCAAAATATCAATTCAAACTTACATTTATTTTTTTTAAAAAAGGTTATATTCTGGCCAGACAAAAATGAATCTAGTTGCTTCTGTGTCATCCTGTCCTATCTCACAGGCTCCTGTAAAGAAATGCATCCAGTATTCAATTAGTCGCATCCAGATTCAATCCTATGGCTACTCTCCACTAAAAGGAGCCACGTCTTCTTGGAGAATAATTGATTCAATCTATGTAGACAGGTTGACTCCCAAGGCACCTTGTTGTCAAAGCAAGTACACTTTCAGAGTAATGTAGAGGCAGTGTTAGGGGGAAAAAGAGGTGAAGTCTGAAAAGAGAGCTACTAGCATCCAAGTTGTATCAATAATCTCTTCAAGACAATACATTTTCTACTGTCCCCTTGGACAGTATCCTGAAGAATCTTAGAAGCCCTACTGTTTAATTAGAAGGATCTGTGCAGCATGCCCTTAAGTTACTTAGAGGTCGTTGTGTCTGTCTGAAGGTTTCTAATGTAGCTCTATCTTAAATCAATTCTAAGGTCTTAACAAAAGTTTGTATAATTCCACCCTGGATTTGATCTTTGTGTCGAGGTCCTTTCTTACCTTGAAAACACTTGGTTGTCTGAAAAACACCCTCTGGAATCTACATTTCTTCTGAATTCCACTTTAAAACTGAATAACTTTTTCTTCAATCCATCTCTCGCCTCTCTTTTTATTATTGGTAGCTAGGAGAAGGTAGGTGGCACTTTCAGGACTATGCCTGGAAACACCCTTAGCTACATCATAAAGTGGTAAATATACATACAACGGGATATTACCCAGCACTAAAAAAGAATGAAATCTTGCCATTTGCACTGTGTTTTTTTGATGTAGCCTCAGAAGTCATGCAGTCATTTCGACTGCATTCCTTCAGTTGCAAGCAAATCGCAAATACACTTAGATTCAAGATTCCAGTCTTAGAATTAGACTCTAGTTATAGTGGAAAGGTTCTAGAAATCCATATGGAGTAACAGATACCTCTTGCAACCACCTTTGGAAGATAAAATCTGAGACAGTGTCTGACTGTGGAGACCTGTGGCCCATTTGCTGGGCCAACAAGTTCAAAAACTTTTTTGTTTAGACAAGTTCTAAATTTCAGTGTTCAGGCTAGTTAAGAAATATGTTATAAGTAATTTATTCAAATAATAGTTTAAACTATCAAAACTGAAATATATTTTTTACAAAAATAAAATAGAGCTCGTATAAGGTTATCCCTTTATAATACCCCACTCATTCACTTAGATACTTAGGAGAAAGGGTTGGGTTTACAGCTAACTAATAGGCAATTTTACAATTCTAAAGCCAGTTTTGTCTATGCCAAAGCCTAATAAGATAATACTTAAGATGTGGATATTGCTCCTCTTATATTTCAGGTTAGGAAAATATTGAAGGCTGCTGTTGCAACCAGTGAGGAGCCATTGAAAACTTGAATGTCAATTCCTGTTTTCCAACCTTAGCTGTGACCTCATGGAGGCTAAATATGATTCTTATTCATCCTTTTTGCTACCATTTCTTTTACTATTCCAAACCTTTGCCACTTTCCTCAACCCCTTAATTCACTCTAACCCACTTCATTTGCCAACAGATGGTTTCAGCTCAGTCATTTCTTCCTACTCAAGTTACCAGTATTACCATTAACCAGTCACCCAAGCTAGGCACTTCAGAGTTTTCCTCATCATCTCCAACTCCTCAACCCCTAACAATCTGTTCTCAAGTCTTACACATTCTAAATCTAAAATGCTTCTTCAATTCTCATTGCCCTACGTCAGTCCTTCAACATCCTTTACTTGAATTACTTCAGTGAACATCTAACTTGTCCTCTTAACTCAAGTCTCTGTTCCTCAATCAATTCTCCTTGCTTCCCTGCAAACAATTTACATTGGTACCTCGAATTTTTTTCTAATCATGGACTGGATAAAGAAGATTTCCCTTTACATGATACCAATAAGATTTAAAAACCACTCACTTCATCTCAGACTTCTCAAACTATAAATTTCAGAATTCCAATTGTTGAGTACAAATGAGTACAGGTTCTGTTCCAAGGACCAAAGAAAATGTGTTCGTTGTGGAGGAGGGGAATAGGAATCGAAATCATCACATTACATCTAAGTCAAAAATATTCATCTTAAGTATGGCAGAAAGCACAGAGGGACTAAATATAAATATTTTATGAGGCCGTTGACATGTCTAAAATTTCCCCACTACCAGTAAACTCTACTACCAGTCTTTTTATAAATGTATTTTTAAGAAATTTTATGTTCAAATGAATAGTGACTAGTTCTCCCATTTTAATACTCCATCATAATTTTGCTAATAGTTGTGTTTATGTATCAAAAACTCATCTTTGTTAGTTAGCACAGTTAATAAACAAAACAAAATATCATCATAATATTAAACTTTCAAAATCAAAGCAAGCAGATACCTTCCAGATAATTTATGTTTTCCCTCAACACAGAAGGAATGCTATGCACTTATCGCAATGGACTTTTCACCATTTCCTACACCAAAAACTCCATAGAAAATCCTGGTCTCTGTATATTTGCTTATACTATTCTCTCTTCTTAGAATTTACTTTTACTCCGGCTGTGACTGACATAATCCTACCTACCTAGTAAAGCTAGCTATAATTTGGAGCCCTTGCTGATGGACCAGACATAATTAATTTTATCTTCCTGGGGCTGCCAAGATATTTTAGTCATTCCACCAGTATGACATTTAGACCTAGAACACAAGATATTAATCCAGTGTTCAGAGACTGTCCTTGGGATATTTTAAATTTGAAGTGAAAACCTCCTAGGTCTGGGGAACCTACTGCTCCTGAGGATTGGTACTCATAGCATGGATAAGTTCTCTAAGGCCAACTGGTAACTCAGGGGCAGTGACAATTCACACAAGGGAGGGTTAAGGTCCTTGCCTATGTTTTGATAGCAAAAAAGAGAATGATTTCCAAGACTAAAAAAGACAAAGGTGTGAATACACTGACTTATGTGGGATAAATCACATCAACTTTGAAATGTAACTAAAAGGAGAAACAAAATAATATATCACACACAAAATATGCACAACACTTAATATGTATTGTGTAATATGTAATATCTAATTCATAACATGCAATTAAAATTATATTTATATATAATTGTTTATAACTGTATAATATTATATATAACATACAACATATATGATATAAACATCCTTAAAATTATTGTTTTAATAAACTGCACTTTATCATTGAAGCTGCTGAAGCACAGAGAGGATCAGCAACATGCCCAACATCAAATGTCTAATAACTGGCAGAGCCACCATTGAAGTCAGACTTTCTGACACTAAAGTTTTAACGTTCCCTTCGTCATACTACGCTGTCACCAATACGCAGTTTATGCCCATGAATTAGGCACAGACAGATGTGGATATGTTTTCAAGAGCAATCAAAGTAAGATGGACAGTTGCAGCAACTCACTGCAAAGCAAGAAACAGTTTGGGCATCACACGACACTAAGATTAAAGCACATGACTGATCCCTGATCAGGGAAATGTGCAAGACTGAGATAATTGGTTTTCCCAGCTCTTCATCCAAAACCAAGTAAAATTCACCAGTGGGCACTAAGTGGTAAAGAGGTAGATGCTTGTCAGAAGAAGTCACTGAAGTAAATAGCTTATACGGCATGGAGGTTACCTCTAATACACAAAGCACTAGAGTTTTGAGGTAAAAAACAATTTACATTGACACCTATGCTACCAACTTGATCAAAAAAGAGGTTTGGAAGGCTGCTACTGTCAAAGAGAAAAATATGCTTTTTTTGTTTCCTAAAGAAAACATTAGATGTTATTATGGCATAAAAAATAGTTAATTTAAAACAGCACAAAAGCTGAAATTGTTATGCAAGACATGGCTGATTTTGATCCTACTCTAGTTCTGCATCTATGCACAATTTGACACAGCAAACAAGATAACAAGAAGCTCAGAATGATAATAATAATAATAATAATAATAATAGTGAATATTCTGACCTTTTGGGTTTAACCCAAACTTTAAGGCACAATAATCATAATTAAACTGTCAACACATCATACAACTAATTTGTAAACTACAATAGTAAAAATAAGAGAGTAAAGGCAAGATGCATGCAATTTAGGGAGATGCAATAGTGCAGAGTAAAAATATAGCAAAATACATAAATCAGGTGAAAAAAATCAAAAGAAGAGAAGAATCTCCGTGAATGTCAAATCTGCTAGAGTATTCCTAGATTGTAAAATCAGAATGTCATATAAGTTTGGGATACCTATTGAGGTATTCTAAAATAAAGAGCTAAATCCCTGCTTGGCAATGGCTAGAAACAAATTTAAAATAAAGAATTCTGATATTTACTTTCCCAAACTTTTCTGTGAGGAAGATGACATTATTCTATACTCATTTACATAGCAGCTCTAAACATTTTAGCCTACAAGAAATAGTTTTACCTATAAGAAATGATGTAAGATATACACACCCTGTCTGACAAACATGGTCCTTAGCTTCTGGAAGTCCTATAATCCCTCTGCTGAAGAAGAGTACATGAGAGAATAGCAGGATAGGTAAGTCACACAAATGGAAAATCTACTCCCTGCTCCAGGCAGAGAACAGGGTGAGCTTCTGCTGCACCTTGAAATAAGCACCATGAGAAACCATTTTTAGAATAGAATCTCCATGCTCTCTAATAGGCTGCTAAGAACTAGTCACACTCAGTTTTATAAAGAGGAGAGAAAGTCTGTGAAAGAGAATGAGTCTAAGCATATAAATCTATACATTTTAATATTGCGCATGTCACTTAGGTTATGGCTAAGTGGAATCATCTGCCCTCTCATACCACACGTCACTTCTTAGCACACTCCATTCATTTCTGTGGTCAGAAAATGGCTTTTGAAAATGGCATGAAACATTTAGAAAGCAACTTACCTACTACACAGATATTTTGTTAGGGCACATTGCCAGCTACCAGACACAGACACAATTTTCAGGGTCATTTCCATGGTCAAGGGAGTTAGCAACTACATGGAGACCCAAGAGGAAGTTGGCTAATTAAACTGATATCTAACAAGCCATCTTCTGTAAAATGAAGACATCCAGCTGTCATGGCAAAATGTCCCACCAATGTGTATTGTCTTTCTTGAAGTCAGGTCTTTCCTTAACTTACCTTTTTGATGGCTATTACCACAACTTTGGAACATCATGTGGCAAGGCAGAATAGCGCACTTGTTGGTTAAGAGTGAGCTCTGGAGTTAAGAATGCCTCGGTTCAAATCAGGGCTCAAGCATTCCAATTTAGAGCTGCAATATCGTTCAATACCTCTAACTCTCAGCTTCTTTGTTTTTTTTATTTTTGCTTTAATCTCTGGAAGAGGGATAATAATATCTGTCTCTTAAGGTTGGTCTAACAATGAATTTTTAAAAATCTATGTGGAATGCTTAGCATCTTGCCTGAAATAAGTGCTTAATAAAGGTTCATTGTTTTTATTACTCTTGTTCACAAAAAGACTCCAGCTCTCAAAATATACTTGGCCTAAAATCCATCATCATTACCAAATATTAACTCAACTTCTATCATATACTAAGCACTCTATCAGGCTCAGGGTCTTCTCATGCATTTCCACAGGGAACAAATAAAAAACTGCCCTTAGGGATATTTAGAGTCTAGTGCACTACCTGTCCAGGGTCTCTTCAATGACCTTAGAAACAAAGCAGAACAAAACAGAGTTCCAAAAATATCAGCTGACCCATTTCTGTGCATGAATATCAACATTAATACATTCACCTGGTTTTTTTTAAAAAGGAAAAAGAAAACTGTGCTTAAAATAAGACATCAGTTGATTCAAACATACCACAAGTCTTCATTTCCCTTCTTGCTGATTTTCTGGTGACTGAAAGCTTGTACACAGTGCTCCCAGGATGTGAGATATGTCCTAAGCCGTATAATTTTTTTTTAATTTTTATTTTATATTGGAGTACAGTTGATTAAGTGTTGTGTTAGTTTCAAGTGTACAGCAAAGTGATTCAGTTGTACATATACAAAGCCGTAGAATTTTGATGTTTGCTGCTCTTGCTGAGTTGATCATTGAGTTATCTGAAAAAATTATTTAGAAGATATTTAATATTTAACATGTCTTAACAAGTCCGCTATTCTAAGGATTTCATGGGTTACTGAGCTACAAGTCTTTCATTGTCTTTCTCCTTTTACCATACATATCAAATACATGGCAACATCTGATAATTTTAAGTTATCATTACTAAACAGTCACTTGGTACTCTATGCATCCAACCACAATATAAAGTTTCATCATACAATGTTACCTTGGTGGAAATTAGTTGAAATAAACTGGTCTCTCTCAGACTTTATTACCTAGATTATAACATTCATTTCTCTGACCAGAGAAAAATAGGTCCAGCAATTCAACCCCCAGAGTCATCACTTAGTTTTTATTGTCTGATAATCATATGGAGAAAGAACACAAATATACAAGAAAGATCATTAGGATGAATGGAAATATAATGAAAATTCCAAATGAGAAGTAAGGCAATAAATCCTATAGAGATTTCAAGGACAGCAAGATCTCAAGTAATGTTTGAAAAGGAAAAAAATCTTATGTTTGCTAGGAGGCAAACTCAATCTCTTCTTAGCTTGTTTGGTCAGCAAGTTTAGTCACGTATCATAGACACTCTATGAGTTAGTATGATTTAAGAAAACCCATAGAAATGTTATCTGGCATCTAAAGCTACAACAGATGGCACACCTAACTATATGAGCATTAATGTGAGCTGATATATGCTTGCAGGAAATCAGTGTTATAAAGTGGTTTACCCACAGGAGGCCTTCCAACGTTGTAATGCTTCACGTAGGCTTATTTCTTTTGGAAGTAAAACATGATTTTTCTATACTTTCTATGAAGCAGCAACACCCTTTCCTTAAAAGTTAAGGACTTAGTTTTTGACTATATATATATTTACTTAGCAAAAAATACAAATATTATATCTTGGATCTTTATTTTCCGCCTCAAATATCCCCTTAAACCTAGCTCTTCATTCTACCACTCTTCAACTGATCATTCACAAAAGGAAAAGTCTCCTTTCCCAAAAAGCAGTTTGACATTTATATTCATATCTTTTCATCTCCCTTAAGGACCCAGATCTGTTTACAGGCATCTCATTTAAGAAGCATTCTGATATGATGTGGAAGGAATTAAGAATGAAGGAAATTGATCTGATCTAATCTGATGCAACATAAGCCAAGTGGTTTATTATAGACAAATTCCCTCAACTGTGAGTTGTTGCCCACTAAAGGAAGTTTCATATACATGATTACATGGATGGGGAGACGTGAAAGTCTGGCAGACATAGCCACCACAACATTAATTTTCTTTTTCCATAAACAGTATTTCATACCCCTCCAACCAGGTTCATTCAGAAGAAGTCATTCAAACGCAAATTACAAAAATATCCTAATATGTATGTGATGAAGTTAACCACCCGCATTTGGAGATTTGTGGGAGGTTAAGAAGTCAGACTTTAAAGATATCAACCACAGGGACCCATCAATCTCCAACCCTTTACTCCTCAGATGGAAATAGCTTCGACCATAAATATTGAGACATAGTCTCTAAAATGTCTCAGTTAAATGGTACAAGAGATGAAAAAAGTGAAGACATTTCCAGCCAAAGACATGGCTTCTCTAGTTTTTACCTATTTGAATATGGATTAATGAGTTGTCATTGTGAATTCTTTGCAAGTCACATTATATATTGATTTATTTCAATAGCAAATTATGGGAACATGGCAGTCAGGAGTCCTGAGTAAATGGGAGAGCTCCAGACATTAGGTTAGACCAGAACTACTTAAAGTGGGAGCTGTGGACCTGTGTGGTCCATGTAAAGAAAGTTTAGAAAGAGAGAGTTAATGCCTATAACTTTTTTTTTTTTTTTGCGGTACGCGGGCCTCTCAATGTTGTGGCCTCTCCCGTTGCAGAGCACAGGCTCCAGATGCGCAGGCTCAGCAGCCACAGCTCAGGGGCCCAGCCGCTCCGCGGCATGTGGGATCTTCCCGGACCGGGGCACGAACCCGTGTCCCCTGCATCAGCAGGCGGACCCTCAACCACTGCGCCACCAGGGAAGCCCTTAAGTGTTAATTTAATATTTATATTAGGTGCTATGTCAGTTTTCATCAACATATACAACATATACATATTCATTCAGTCTTCAGCAAACATTTAATGATCATCTTCCATGTGCCAGACATTGTGTCAAGGTCCTCATCTGTCAAGTTATTTTACAGTGTGAAATATTAACAATGAAAAAGGGCATTATGATTTATGTAGTAGTAGATTATTATTATTCCCATTTTGTAGATGAGGAAACTAATTCTTCAAGAGGACTGTGCGAGGTCACTCGGGTAGGAATTAGTGGAGTACGGATTAAAATCCAAGTCCTATGACAAAAAACAAGCAGATCTCACAGTTTAGAAACAAGCCTGTGTGCAATTAAGCCTCCCCCATCCCCATAGAAGTGATATTCCTCAATACATGCTGGCTTTTCAAGTTAGAAAGAGCAGAATAAAACTTATTGTTGCAATATAAGGTTCAGGTGAGCATGGCTGCAAACTTCTCAGCACATAGTCTGCAGAGCAGCAACATGGACATTACCTGGGAGCTTGTTAGGCTTCAACCCAGGTGCTCTGCATCGGAATTTGTGTTTTAACATGATACCCAGGGGATTCAGAGGCATATTAAGTCTTAAGAGGCATTGGCCTGCAACCCTGATAGCAACCCTCATTTTCAATCTGTTTTGATTCTCAAGTCTCAGTTTACCAATTCTCTCATCTCCTTTAGAGATTTGAAGTTAGAGTTACATAGGCCTGAGTTCTCTACAAACTTGCATAACTTCCCTCATTTAAACTTTGTCCATGTATAAATGAGGATAGTAACTCTTACTTTCAAGGGTTATTATGAAAATTAACAGAAAGTGTGTATACATTTCTTTATACACATAGTAGGTACCCAGTAAGTATGAATTCACTCACGTCACCATCAACCACAATCCTCACACCCTCCGTTATAACACACCTCAGCTCAGTCCTCGCTTCCATCTTTGTTCTAGCCCTAGTTCTAGCTCTCCCTTGCTGATACTTCCTGCCTCCTTTCCCATCTTCAGTGGAGTTCCCTATGTGTCTCGGTGTGGTCCAGCGTTCTTAATCCTCTTCAGGTGACATCCTAGGGTCACAGATTTGCAGCACGTGTGCAAAGGTGCTGCAAGATGATTAGCTAGCAAAACTCACTTCGTTTATTTGGTGAATTTTCATGCCTCCTGGTGAAGCACTGTACGCTCAATTTGACCACAAACCTTTAAACACCCTTTGTCTTAACACTGGTCACATTCTCAGCAGTATATTTCTTGTCATACCCCTGCATGCTTTTGAGTTTGTGAGTTTTTACACCCCAACTCCTTTAGCTTTTATCCTTATTTACTATTGAAGAATAGAAGGGCAAACAGTTTAACCTATTAGCTAGTGACAGACAGAGGCCCCTTTACTTAGACAGACACATACCCTATTCCCCAACCCATGAGTCTATTGGTATGTGGTCCTCTGCTGCCCCCTAAGGGCCTCTGCTCACTTTACCCACTGGCCTTGATTCACAGCCATTCAAAACCATTAAGAATACCTGTTCTGATTTTAGTACATGGAGTGCATTGTATGGAGTGTACACAAGTATAATTATAAAGTTTCACATTGTAAAGGATGTATTTGAAGTATAAAATATACTCCTCAACTGAAAGTGCTCCTTTTATGAGGTCCTTCCCATAGTACTAATCCTACTCTTGAAACATCATTACCTGTCCATTTATGGTCCCCATTGAATGGACAACACAGTCAGAGTAACATAATTCAGCCTGGGAATGAGCTAAGGCCTCGAAGAAGAATGGTACCACAATAAGATAACACTACATGCCCATTACAGTGGTAAATTTTTAAAAGAAACTGACAAGGCCAAGTCTTGGAGAGGGTAAAGAACAACTGGAAATCTCATATATTGCTATAAGAAATGGTACAGATTCTTTGGGAAATAGTTTGGCACTTTCTAATGAAGCTAAATATGCAGTTATCATATTCCATATCTAGGTGTTAACCCAAGAGAAATAAAAACATATGCCGACACAAAGATCTGTAAACAAATGTTCAAACAGCTTTATTCAGAACTTGCCAAAGCAACTCAGTATCCTACAATAGGTAATTTGTGGCATATGCATGCAGTGAAATACTAGTCATCAAGAGAAAGGAGTGAACTATTGAAACAGATAAGTTAAATGCATGTGAAAAGCACTTAGCTAAGCCAAGGGAGCTACAAACAAAAGCGTACGTGCTGTTTGAGTCCATTTAATGAGATCCTAAAAATGGCAAATCTAATATATAGGACACAGATCAGTGGTTACATGGTCCAAGGTGGAATGGATTGAGTGGGAAGGAACATAAGAGACTTTTGGAAGGTGATAGATATGTTCTATATCCTGACTGTGATGGTGTTTACGCAGGGGTTTAAATGTGTCAAAATTCCATTAATGTACACTTAAAGAGGGGTGCATTTTATTAAGTCAATAAAATTGACTTAAAACAAGCAAACAAATATGTAGATAAGTACTTAGTGATTTAAAATGTCATAATCGACAATGCATGAGCTACATACACATGATGAAGTTGCTTTGGCTTGCTTACCTCTCTGGAGCCCCTTTTAATTGAATTCTAATAGCAAAACACATTGACATGTCTCAACAGCATTACGAAGGACTAAAAATCAATTTTCAATTTTTTTTCACTCATGTGTGATACAGAGCATTAGTGTCCTATCTAAAAAATATTTAGTTCAGTCTAATTATTTCAGAATATTTTGTGAACCTTTAGGCAGATATCACTCCATCTAATAAAGAGCCTAGTTGAGTCATCACAAAAGTGAAAACAATAACAAATTAATGTGACAGAATGCAAAAGAGGCTGTACTAATGATCAGTGTTAACACAACCACCAAACAGCTGCTCAGCTCTTCCCAGAATCAGCCTTACCCTTGACTACATCTTCTTAAGCCTTTCTCTTCTGGCTTTGGACCATCTGTCATTTGGCAGATAAGCCATATTCTGAGACATCTATATTGAACCACCATTCTCAAACTCTGTGAATACACACTAATTCTAGGCAAGACCATGCTGGTCTATTTTAACATTTTTGTTTTCCTTAGTTTCATTTAAAACCCTGTCACACAAGGGAGAAACTTAGAAAATTTCAGTGGCAAAATGCAGCATAATTGCCTCTGGGAAGTTCCCCTTACCTTCTGCAAGCTTTTGGTAGCAATTCAATAAATTGTCAAGCCTTGCAAAGAAAGAAAATACAATTTCCTCTAGTCAATAATGAAGATTCACTGGGGATTCAGCTAATTCTGAAGTCTCACAGATTTTGAGCATCTGTAGGATTTTTCTCCTTAGCTGCCTTTCAATCTCAGTCCTGAATATAATATTTTAATTAGTTCTGACCATATTCAGTTATCATTCTCTTACTTTCCAGACTTCATGTATCACTTATGAGAAATGAAAACAAAAAATTGTCTTTCTTGGTCTTTGAAATAGCCCAGAGCACCTAGTCAATTTCTAAAGCTATTTTTCTCAGCTGAGTAGGGGAAGAAAACGAAATGGAACCAGCTTGCTGAGCTAAATAGAAAAAGTTCACAACTGAGGTGAAGAGCTAAATTATCATTTCCAATACATCACATCAACAAGTTCATACACAGCCCAGGAAATTCTACACTCTAAACCCTTCTACTGAACACCCACTGAATACATCATCTAAGGTGAGGTAAGAAATACGGAGGCAATGTTATCTTCATATCTGACTATTCCCAGGAGTCTATTTTGTTTAAACCATGTTTATCAGCTTATTACTCTCTTGACAAGCTATCTGGTTTGTACTTAGATCAGTCAAAATACTTGATTTAAAATATAAAATGAGAAGCACTCTTATATGTCATAAAACCAATTTAGTTTTAATTTAGAAATAAAAATAGACCCTAGTGCAACCCACTGTTTATTCTTCTACTTGAACATGTTTTTATATTTCAGGAGAGAAAGACTACTTTTCTCTCTGTACAAAAGCAAACATTTGAAAGGACCACAGGGTAGTATGCAGGAGGTTCTCAAAACAGGAAAATTCCTTTCTTTCCTCTGCTGTTTCATCCCTTCCCGTTTTCAGTTTGGAGCATTGACTGGTGACTTATCCTTATGCCTAAGAATCAGTAGATATAAAACTAAGGGATAAGAGTTGTGCTGTAAAAATGAACACTTAGGCAGAGTGTGGTGCTCCCATCACTGGAGATCAGTCACAGCTTTGATTTATTTGCAGCTCCTGGCACACTAACCACCTGCACAGCTAGTAAACAGGACAGCTAGCCAAAGATCAGGCAGTTCACGTGTTAGAATGCTTTGCTTACCAAGAAAGCACCTACTATATTTGCAAGAACCTTTGCACAAAAACAAACACAGTGCAACCGAAGGCAGTGCAATTTTTTTTTTTTTTTTTTTTTTGCGGTACGCGGGCCTCTCACTGCCGTGGCCTCTCCAGTTGCGGAGCACAGGCTCCGGACGCGCAGGCTCAGCAGCCATGGCTCACGGGCCTAGCCACTCTGTGGCATGTGGGATCTTCCCGGACCGGGGCAAGAACCCGTGTCCCCTGCATCGGCAGGAGGACTCTCAACCACTGCGCCACCAGGGAAGGCCGGCAGTGTATATTTTAACTACAGCTCCTCCGAAGAACACTATTTCCACTAAACATCCAAACAGATTCATATTGCTGCAAGCAAGCACTTGGCAGAACTGTAATGGTAGGCACTGGTGGCCTCACCATCAGAAAAATATAAAGACTAACATAGCCTAACCCTGTTGCCTCCTGCTAGTCCTTCTCTTGCTCCTTTCTTTTCTAAAGACCAAGTAAGGAAAAGTCAAAATAAGAGTAATATTTTTCTTTACTGATGGAAATAGAGTTTTATGAATACACAGTTTCACACCATGCCCCCCAAATCTGTATTTGGGATCCTCTTATAAATAGAACAAGTCTCCATTCCAGTTTTCAACATTGCCCCAATTAAACACACACGCGCATACTCATACACACCGAAAATGTATACACAATTTTCAGGGAACCTTAGATATCCACAGCATATACTTAGATCAATTCAAATCCACGTGCAACCATGTATTTGGCCTGTCAAGGTATGTTCACATTTGGAAACAGTTATGATAAGCAAAGATTATATTTACCTTTGAGCTTTTGACCCTGTCATCACAAACGTGACAGATGAGGCACAGAGGACTCCCCCCTTCCTTACTGCCCACAGTGAGTACTAAATATTTAGAATGAAACTAGAGAATCCGCAGCCCTAAGTTAGCAAGCAAACAAAGCAATTACAAACAAAAATCAAGAAACCTCAGCTGACTCTAATCCTACAGTTCAGAGATGACTTCTGGTGCCATTTTCAACCCATACAGGAGCAAGATCACAGTAAAGTGAGTGCTGTTAATTCTCTTTAGTAAAGCTATTTCCTTATTTCTTATGAGAATAAGTTTTAGGGAACAAAATTTGATAAAGAGCCCAAAACTAGTCAGAGTCGAATGATAAGTTTCACCTACAAAGTTACAGAGTATATCTTTCGGTGGTGGTGGTGGTGGTGGTGTGTGTGTGTGTGTGTGTGTGTGTGTGTATACATGCAGTTCTGTACCTGTTTTTCTAAGCTATGACTAAAAGAACAATAACTAAATATGCTTTTCAAGGAATAATTACAAATGATAACTCCATTTCCTTCACTGAGTAGGAACGGGACAAAATTCCAAAGCCATTGTTGGTACTGAAATTGTTCGATTTTGCTTTCTGTTAAGGTTTCCATTATTGTATAATGTTATTAAGTATGAAGAAAAGAATTAAGAAGTGACAGAAGATGAAAATCTCAATCCCTCAAATGAGAGTACCACTCTCTTCATTTCTCCACTGGCACACATGGCTCAAGCCCCTAGTCCCCAGCCTGCTGCTACCCAGGACAAGGACCTTCCCCTGATCTCTGTCCCACCACCCTCAGTTTATTCCCTAAGAGACCACTTCATTATGCAACCTGACTTCTTTATTCTGCCTACTCTAGATTTGCAGGTCCTCTACTTGCAAAGCTTTTCCCACTGTTGATAGCATTTAATCCACGTTTGGAGAAAAGCAGCCTCTTCACATCCCTCAGTCCGTGTGCAGTTACAGTTTGCAACAGAATATGTCCAGGTGCCTGACATGGATTCAAAAGTGCCCTGGCAGTAGCATCGCTGCACAGAGACGACGATTATATGTCTATTCCCTCTCAGGCACACAAAGAGAGGAGACCACCCACCCCAAACCAGTGCCAGCAGCTAGCTGTCCCTCTGCTTCTTTTCAGACCGCACACAGCTGTCACAGTGCTGCGAGGGAAAGCACAGCTGCCTCCGTTTGACCCACACCTACAGGCTTTTCTTCATTCCCGCTCTCATTTCCATGAGCCCCAACTGCTTGCATCTCTCCTCCGCTTCTATCTGTATTAGAGGAAGTACAAGGCTGTGGGCAGAGTCCCCACTGTCTTCCTGTTTAGATCAGACACGTAAATAAACACATCTGTTTGGCTAGGACACAAGCAAAGCCTTAAATAGTAGCATTGCCTAAAAGATATCACTAAGTTCTGTGAAAGAATTATTACAATCATTCTCACGACAAGGCAGCTCTCATACAGCTAAACGACACCATCTCACAAACCCACTTGCCTCATTTTTTGCGTACATGAAAAATGCCGGTACTAGAGAACCACAGAAGGCAAGCAATTGCACATAACAGCCAAGTAAATCCAGGTTCTCAAAACGGGGCACCATGGAGAAAATCACAGTCTTATGAAATAACAACTCTCTCTAAAGCAGATAAAATCCTTTTTAAACATCTGCCTTAGGAAATTCAAGTTGTTTTCATGAATCTCTCTCCTCCCAATCTACTCTGAATTTGTTCATAAAAATGGATGTCAATACTAGATGTATATTTTGTTGTTTGTGAAAAAATATCTCTTGAGGATTGCCTACTATTTTTAGCGACAGATTATTAACCGTTTTCTTAACTACCTTCCTTAAAGGGAAAATTAATGGCCCCTGTTTATTTCTCATGTTTAAAATAAAAGAAACCCTAATCTACACTTATAAAATACCAGCATAATCTACATTTATGTGACACAATTTGTTTATTTAGGTACTTCCCAAATACTGTGAAAAGCTTTTAGCTCTACTTCTCTGTTTTCATGTCCAGGACCCAAGTGCTGTGCTGTCTAGAATAACAAAGACCATTCTCTCTCCTGTAACTGTGCCCATTTTTCAGCCAGCAAGGCAAACAGGCAAGTGCTAATGGCTGGTCTGCAGCGACGGCACTTTGTCACGCCAGGAGTTAGCCACAGGCAGCTCTGGAGCCAGATCAGCCCAGGACATTGCCTTGTACCCTTTCTCAAGTATTAATCACCTTTCTAAAGGTCACAGTGCCTGACATGTGGACAGAAAGGCAGGACTCCACCAGCCAAGCTCCCTAGAGCAGTTCACACTACTGGTGCACTTTGCTTGAGGCTTACATCACTTGCTTACCTTCTCGTACGATGTTACAATCTTCAAATGTTGTACAAGCTGAATCCTACCCCCTTATCCATCTGGAAAACCCACACTCCTGAAGCCCAAGTTTCTCTTCCAGGGCAAGCCTTTATTGATGCCACAAGGCTCTGTTTATCTTCCCTTTTTCAATGCAGCCAGCAGATTCTGTATTCACTTCCTTACTTCTGCTAAAGCCCTGACTGATTACACTGCCCTATGGTGACCTATACGCATGTCTAGCCCTGCCTTTGCCCTTAGATTTCTTCTTGGAGTCTAATCTTAATGTGACTCCTCAGGCTGACCTTCCCTGATGGCTCAAAGTTGGTTTTCTCTGTTATACGCTCCCATTCTGTTGCGTTCTCTTCCTTTATATAAAATCACATGTCAGCATTGTACGGTTTCTATTTCCCGGAACCTTACATTCTGTGACTGTAGGGACCTTAACAATCCTGTTCGCAATTGCATCCCTAATGCCTGGGACAGTGCCTGAAATCTATTAGTTCTCAACTGTCTGAAAACATCAGGTGAATAAATAAATGCATAGTGTAGCTTCTTGAAAGTTGGAACCATATCTTATTCAAATTACTATGCCCAGTCTATCCAAGTCAGTGAGCAGCAATTTTTTGACTCAATGATGAACTCAGTAAATTGTGTGTTATTCATTTATAACTCTACAAATATAGTCAAGTTAAACAAACTTGATTCTCAAGGAAAGTGTGTAACCTAATTTCCTAAAATTTATAAGGATCAGAGAAATGGAAGAGTAGAAGAAAACATTGAGAATTTAGATTTTTAAATACAATTTATTTTTGACTAGTGGTATCTTGAAAATATTGTACTATGCCATAAAAAATTGCTTTGATGTATGTCCAGCAGCTAAACAAAAGTCAATACATATTTATCTACGTTTATTATCATGCATGGAAAAATTAAATCACAGGTAATTCAGAGCAATTCAAACCTTCACTTTAGTTTTGCCTTCAATATTACTTTCTACTCATATTTGCATATTTAAAAAAATAATCAATTAGTCATAGTCAACCTTTATGTGCAGACACCATATTAGGCAATATGTAGAAATGCAAAAGTAACAGGAGGGAGACAGATGGCTCCATGTAATATACATAATAAAGTGTCCTGCTTTGCTCTGCCTTACTTAGATATTATGCATTCAATCTGTAATGCTTTATATTCTTTTGCATAGGTGTGGGGTTTTTCCTCTGATTAGACCTGAATTTCCTTGGCTACAAACACCTTGACTTTTGGTTAACTCCTTTTTATCATCATTTGTCCTTTCTTACTGTATCAACTCATACATTCACTCATCAAATATTTATTGAATGTCTGCTATGTGTCAGTTACTCTGCTAGACCCATGATATAGAGAACAAGATAAAGTCCCCACTCCCGTGAAGCTGTATTGAATGTGTATGTGGGAGGCGGGGTGGAGCAAAGATTAAACAAGTAAACAAACAAATATGAAATACGTTAGCTAGAAAAAAGTGCCATAAAGACTTATATAACAGGTAAAGGGTTAGGAACTGGTAAGTATGAGGGTTATTTAAGATGAAATGGCCAAGGAACAATTAAGCAAAAACCTTAATGTACTGAGGAAAGCATTGAAAGATCTGGGTAGAAGAATGTTTTAGGCAGAGAGAACAAAAAGTACTAAGGCTCTGAGGTGGTAATGAGCCCTGTGTGTTCCAACAACATCAGAAAGATGGTGTGGCTGGAGTTGAGTGAGAGTGGGGCAGAGGGGTATAAGATAGGGGTAGCATGAGCCAGATCATGTAAGGCCAGCATAGGCTATGGTAAGCAGTTTAGATTTTATATTTATGCAATGAGAGGCTTATGGAAGGTTTTGAGCAAAGGAGTGACATAATCTGATTTGTCTTTTAAGATTACTCTAGCTGCTCTGTGGCAAATAGGCTATAGGGTTGCAAAAATGGAAGCTAGACCAGTTGGGAGGTATTGCAATGGGCCAGGCAAGACGTGGTAGTGCCTTGGATTGGCACTACCTGGAGGTAATAAGAAGTGATCACATTTTGAACATACTTTGAAAGTAGAGATGGAAGACAAGACTTTCTAAAGGTTTTCATGTTAATTGAGAGGAAATAAGAATTGAAGATGCCTTCTAGGTTATTAGTCTGAAAAGAGGTGAATAGTGATGCCGTTATGAGATGCGGAAGACTAGGGGAGAAGCCTAGAATAGGGCTCCCAAGAGCAGATGCTCCACAAATGCTAATTCGGTAATTAAAAAACAAAAAAGTACAAATTAATACCATTGCAAGCTGTTTATATAAGTGATAATAAGTACATAACTTCAAATTCCAAATCTGTAGCATTTTTAAAAGTAGCAATAGTAATCAGAGCAGGAACAAGGAGAAAATAACATCCCAAGAAAAATCATCTTTAGAACGCATAATTGAAAATCATTTCAGACTACTGCAGGACTTCAGCTTCAAATTTCACAAATTCTAAGAGCTCTAACATTAATTAAAATTGGTTTAAAGTTATTTGTTGAATGATTAACAATGATTCAATTCATTTATCTCTCACTTATTTAGCAGAAGACATTACTGTTTAGCATAAAAGACTCTCCTACCTCTAGATACTCATGTTTTCAAAGAAGTTAGAACAGACAAGCTACATCATCTTTATTCATTGTCACGATAGTAATCAGCTGAGAACTTTCAACTTGACCTCTGTGTAGCACTCAGAATAGATAAAGATTGGTTGCTACGATATCTTAATAACATAAATATCCATTCCATCAAGCCAGGCTCTTGAAATTCATCTTAGAGTTTAATAGTGAAGTACCCGCTCCTTAATTGGTAAGGTTTGATTAATATGTCCTTTCTTACATCCACATGGCCCATCTGCAGTAGGTTAAACTTGTTTCATTTTTCAAGTTACAACAGTTTAGGGATTTCTGCTTCCCTTTTATCTCTGATGTAAAGTATTACACCTAAGGAATGTGCACTAAATCTGTTTTTACTAATATTCTAGCTGCTTAAATTCAAGGCTCTAGACATGTAATAAAGAGTTATTTCTTGATGGTTTTATAAAGATCCAAAGACTAGACACTAGGGCAAGAAGCATCATTCCATTTGTATAGAATTTTTGAGGAAGGGAAATAGGGGGAGTGTTCTTTTGTTATTTATCACCTAAAATTTGAAATTTTTGCCATTACACCACTCAGTAAGCCCTAAGGATAGCTTCCAGTTGGTCTGAGTTACAATAATCTTGTGAAGATTTACTGCTGAGTTTCATGTTATTATAAATGAAGGAAATTCTACTCACAGTCCAAATGTCAAATGCAGCTTCACACAGGGTCAGGCAACAACACTGTGCCACGGGCTTTTATCATAAATCAGACACTCTGGAACAAATTCGGAGCTCTGACTTCCCAAGTTTCCATGTAATATTCTGCACTGTTTTTTCATTTGAACACATGGAGGCCAGCTGTAAATCATACACTAACCTAAAAACTAGGAGACTATTTTTTTTTTTCTCCCTGGAATAAAAACTAAGTAAATGGCTGATTCAGGAAAATACTACTATTGGCAGGAAGTGGAGCACCCTTAGAGGACAGGCAGAAGCACATTCAATCCCTGGCCATTTAACAAGATCTGCCAATTCTATGTCATATCTGTTCCCACAAGACTCCTGTCCCAAATTGCACCATGTATTTGCTTTCGTTTTATTCCAAGTGGAGAGTTTGTTTTCTTTTCTATAACTACTGACTGGCCATTCCATATGTAACTTGCATAATCATCTCTATAGGCCATGGAGAAATATTGTTTGTATCAGTAAGAATCCCTATTATTTTTTTTAGTCTTTCCCTATCAAACCAGCATTCCTCTTCTGCTGGGATTGTCTCACCCTTTATAGATAGTCCTATGTAATGGATTTCAAAATGTCTTTAACTTGGTTCTCTTCTGCAGTGTCTCTTTAGCCCTGATAAACCCTTGGCATGTTTGCCCAACGTGGCCACGGAACACCGTGCACTGTATTCCCCACGCAGTGATGTACACAAAGGAGGGACCCTCATTCTTGACCTCAAATGGTGCATCCTGGAATGGGGTTGTGCGTGCCTGTAGCAAGGAGTGTTTTTTCCTTATTCACACAACGGGCTAGCAACAGCTCTGTTTTTGCCCCACAAAAGTCACGTGCCCTTGACTCTGCCACAGCAGGCAATTCTAACCAGCTTCTGCTCTGTAGACTCTTTCAGGCTAAAGTCTGGTACCTGCATCTGTGCGTCAAAACCTCCGGGGTACACAGTCAAGTTCTCCCAATATCTTTGAAACCATATCCAACTCTGAAACCATGAAAAACTGGGTCCTACCTTAATGTGAATGGTGAATATAATGCATCAAAATCTTAAATAAAATATAGTATTAACCAATCAAATCCAGCTGTATATTTAAAATTAATATTCTTTGCGTTTGTTCCAGGAATATATAGGTTACATATAGGTATGTATCAATAAAGTTCATAACATAAACAGATCAACTAAGAAAAAAACAACTCAATTTATAGTACATTGAAAAAAGGCATTTGATAAAATTTACCATCCACTCTTAAAGGAAAAATCTCTTAAAAACATGAATAGAAAGATGTATATTAAAATCAATCACAGTTTTTCCAGCCAGCCTCATACTTGAGCATTGCATGCTTGCCCATTAATGCCAGATAATAGTATTAGTATGCCCAAAATAATAATCATTCTCTCTACAAATAATGCACATATGATTACTCTGAATCAGCCAGTCAGTGCAATTAAATAAGAAAATGAAATATAAGTGAAAAGTACTGAAATAGAGGAAAACACTTAAATATATTTGTCTATCTAGAAAAAAAAATAAATGAATCAACTAAGAAGCCATTGGAAATAGAAAGTAAAGTCAGTAAAATGGACAACTAAGCTAAAAAATTAATGTTTCCAAAATTTTAAAATGCAAAGAAAAATATTTCACATAAAATAGTAACAAGAAATGCAAAGGAACGACAGAGGAAATTAACTTCACAAGACGTTAGATCGCTTACTTGAATAAAATTATAAAATTTTAGTCAGAAGCATAGGAGCAAAATGAATATGTGGAAAACATACAGATTATGAGATAGAAAGGAACTTTTAAAGAAAAATAGAAATTCTCCAAACTAAGCTATAGATTTATTTCAGTTTCAGTCAGAATACTGAACATTTTTTCAGTGAATTGATAAAAATTATGCTAAAGTTCACTGGATATCCAGGAAAATTATGAAAAAGAAGAATGAGAGAGGACTTGCCCTTTCAGAATCTAAAATGTAGTGAAAATTTGTCATAATTGAGTAATTTTGGTGTTTTTGAAATAATCAATAACACAAATACATAAAAATTGGTGGATAAAGATGGCTTTTCAAGTTGACACAGGAAAGATAAATAATTTAATAAATGGAATTGGGACAATGGTTGAGTAATATGGGGAAAAAAAATTAGGTAGATTCCTGCTTCATCCTTACCTTAAAATTGGCTGGAAATAAAGATTAAATTTAAAAGCAAAATCATAAAGTGCTATAAGCATATAGAGATGATATTTATATGTCTGGTATAATGCATTATATAATTTTATATTATATTACATTATAAATGCAAAAATATAAACATGACATAAAAATTAATAATCATAAAAAATATATTTGACCTCACATAAATTTAAAACGTTTGTTTTAGACACCTATTGAAAATTACAGCGTTGATATATACGCAAGCAAAGATGATGTGCATCTATAGCATGATCTCATTTTGGAAAAAAGTCAATAATTATATGTTTGAATAACATGACTATATGATACACTCACAAAGTTGGATGTTTAAAAACATAATGCTTTTTTGTCTTGAAGTGAATTTATTTTCTAAATCTGGATCGCCAACTCACCAGCCTTATATCAGGCAATTTAATTTAGTTCTTGCATTCTAGTTCTGCCCCATCCAGTGATTTAATAGTCCACTTAGACTGTGTAAACCAGTTACAGTGTGGTTCTCTAGTGCCTCCTAGACATTTCTTTCTCACCTCATCGAGCTGTCAGTGTTCCAGGGTATCAAGCACCTGCCTTCCACGGGCAGCAGCTGGCTGCCTCTCTGTAGTGGGGAGAGGTTGTGAAGAAGAGTGACAAAATCTACTTTCTGTGTGGTATTCCACTGCTTCTGTCAGCGTAGTCTCTTGTCTCTGAACCACATCAAGAGGGGTGCTGGTAGGGGTCACATTTGGTTTCTGGCAGCAAACTGGAAGGGTGACATCTCAGAGATGCAGCAGCTCTGCTCTTCTCTCCTCAGCCTGCACATGAGCTGCCCCTCCCAGGTTAAGTCATGAGGTCCATCCATGTTCAACTCACTGTTGTGAACAACTCCCTGACACGTCACTCTTGGACCATGTAATACCCTGGAGACTCAGTGGAGGGCAGGGTGTGGTTGGAGGCCCCTCTCATATATAAATGAACCATGTATCCATCTCCCTTGCGTTACCAGTGCAGGATGGTGCAGTGCACATCTGCCTGGCTGCCACATTTAAACTGCAGCCAGAAGACAGTGCATGCATCTCCTTTTCTCAAGTTTCTGCCTACTCCCTGGGGGCTTCTAATATTTGTGTCCTGCTTTTCCATTTGATATTCAGCACAAGGAGTCAAGGAATAAAACAACACCAGGCCAGTTTTTCCTCTCTCTTCTTCATCTAAAACTCGATTCCTCTCTACGCTCAACGTGGTTCAAAGTACTTTATTATGTAAAGGGGAGTAAAAAGAGCTGAGGTCCCTCAGCTCTTTATCTCAGCAGATGTGTTTGGTCTCTGCAGCCCTCCCTGCTCTATAAGAACTCATGATCTAAATTGGAGATGGTCATGAGGAAGAGAGAAGTAAATGTTCTTTGATACTGCAAGTAATTATAAGGCATTATAATTATAACATTATATGTAACATTATAACTCAGAAATCTTGAGACCCAGAGTGCTGATTTAGCAGGTGTAACTTTCCTGTTATGTTTCAAGAATCATCATATTTTCTAACTGAATAATTTGATTTCTTGCAGGAAATATACTAGGATGGCATCTTGGAATAACCAGTGATGTTAGGAATTGGCTCAATCCTTTACAATTTTAAACCTTTACCCTTAAATTTCTCAAGGAACATTACTTATAAGAAAAAGAGGAAAACAAGAAATAGTCCAGTACTCAGACTTCCAGGAACTTCAAATTCACAAGTGCTGCAGAAAACTCTAGTCAAAGGCAGTGGAGATCAGGAATAGAGCATGGAAGCAAGTTAACCACTCAGGACCAAGTGCTCCTGCACTGCCAGACCCCAAGTTACTCAAGAAGTATTAGGCCATCCTCCTGCACCCTCAACTCACTCAGCCCTGACCCCACTACCAAGGCGTAATCAGAAAACTTAATGTAACTTGATTACACAGTTATTCCTTTCCCTATGTGAAGAGTTACCCACTTTGATCTAATTCCTTAAAGCCTCAGGGAGCATATCATAGGGTATGTTTAAGTTAAATTCCACTAGTCAAATAATGTGGCAAATCTTCTGTGTGTGTTAATTGTAATAATTTCTACGTCTATATATAGCGTTTTAACAAAGCACCTTAAAATACATGATTAATTCCACATGATATTCACAAGACTTTAGGCCAAGTAACAGAGTTCAATATAATAAATAGAAACACTTTAGATGTTTTAAGAGAAATGGGTTTAATTCAAGAAATGAGAGGCTTACAAAAATAACTAGAAGTTTGGAAGGAATGGGCTCTAGACTGGGCCTCCAGGAATAACCCCCAAACACTGCATAACCAAAACACCAGGAGGGCTGCTGATTCTGCCACAGTCAGAGGTAAAAATCAAGAGGCCACTACTGGAACTATTAAGTCAAGAACATTCTGTTATGGACTAAGATATAGAGGCCAAACTAGTGGTTACCAGTGGCTGGGGTAGCAGGGTTCGGGCAATGTAGGAGTTAGGGAGTGAGAGGTACGAACTACTGGGTATAAAATAGGCTCAAGGATGTACTGTACCACACGGGGAATACAACCAATATTTTGTAATAACTGTAAATGAAAAGTAACCTTAGAAAATTGTATACAAATTTTTTTTAAATTTTTAAGTAAAATAAAACAAAACATAAAAAAGACATTATGCTATGGCTGTGACCTGGAAATGAGAAAGTAACTGCTGTTGTCACCTTAGCTACTACGTAAAGCTGGACACTGGAACACTGCTGAAGAAAAACCCTACATCTTTGCAACCTGTTTTCTGAAAGAAAAAAACAAACAAAGGTGCAGGAAGATGGCTCCCTTATTACTCCCACCTTATAAATCTTGAATCAATACTTCTAAATGATAGAATCAAATTTGCTTCCAAATCTTAGCAGCAAGGGAGCCTGGGAAATATGGATTTTTAGCTTTCCAGCTTCTACAGGCCAAGAAGGCAAAGCAGAAGGAGTTAGAAATGGATGCTGGGACTTCCCTGGTAGCGTGGTGGTTAAGAATCCGCCTGCCAACGCAGGGGATACGGGTTTGTGCCCTGGTCCGGGAAGATCCCACATGTCGCAGAGCAACTAAGCCCGTGCACCACAACTACTGAGCGTGCGTTCTAGAGCCCACGAGCCACAACTACTGAGCCTGTGTGCTGCAACTACTGAAGCCCACGTGCCTAGAGCCTGTGCTCCACAACAAGAGAAGCCACCGCAATGAGAAGCCCACGCACTGCAAAAAAGAGTAGCCCTCACTCACCAGAACTAGAGAAAGCCCGTGTGTAGCAACAAAGACCTGACACAGCCAAAAAATAAATAAAATTTTTAAAAAAGAAATGGATGCTGAGAACAGACCAGTCAGCCATACCACCACAGGGAGCTTGTTGGAACTTCCATTTCACAGATGAGGAAACTGAGATTCAAAAAATTTAAGTGATTTGCACAAGACTTCAGTGCTAAATAAATTGTATTACCAGGAATAAAACCCAGGGATTTCTATGCCGTGACCAGAATACTTTCCAATTTGCCATTCTGTATTAATTGATTATGAGGGATTATTAATCCAGAAGAAGAAACAATTTATTACACCTGTAAGAGGACCTAACATTTCCTGACATATATTTGCCCATCTATCAGGCTATTATTATGTTTCAAAGAGATCAACTTAGAAAAATCTCTAGATATACAGCACTCCTTCTCAATGGATATTAAGTAGTTGATAGAGTTTAGGGCATAGATGAAGTAACTTGAAAACTTCAAGCTCTTGTCTTCCTTCAAACATTCAAAAATTACTCAAAGCCTAAAGACAGAAAAAGGCAGCTGAACAGGCAAAAATGTTCTTGATTTTTATCCCCATTCCCTCCCCAAATTAAAAGATTATTTGCAAAGATTTATAAAAAGTCAAAGAGTAAAAGAAAAACTTACTTACGTTATCTGAATTAAATTCAGAAATGCTATTCGAGACAAATGTAATATATAAATGTAAGTTAACTAAATACTGGTGAAGTTATCTCTTAAAGAGATACTGGCCTTAAAGATGTAACTATACAGCTATTGAATATAATGTGGCTTGCTTATCAGCTTTCTAATACATATCTCTTTTTAGTAATTGGTTCACTTTTAAAAAATGAATTATTATCCATGTGTTCATATGTGGATCATAATTTAATCAAATGTGAAATTTTAGATTAATTTTTAGCATATTCAAACTCATCCCAAATCCGCTAACAGACATTCAGAAAATGGTTTTGCTGTCATTCTACAAATCTCCATGGCAATGTTCAGTGCTCATTTTTGTGACTACCTCTTTAAAGGGAAGCATTTTGGAAGAGGTCTCCTGAGGGCGTTTATAATAAATCTTTCCTGAGTTTCTTTTAGGCAGAAAAGAAAAATCCACTTAAGACAATGCTTTAAGGCAAAGTGTTACCTGACTTCAGATTCAAACGTTTTATTTATTAGGGAAGAAGTTAAAATCTCCAGGGGATGCTGAATCAGTCTATTCTGAGAGGTAGAAATGGAGAAGCTACTTCAGGTAAATGGTGTCTAACTCTGGTAACAGAGACAAGTCCTAGCCCTGCCAACATTCTCTCTCCTGGAAATACCACCACTCTACTCCACAGGGAAGGTATATTAATTGCTTAATTGAGAAATGAGAAGACAACAGTGAAGAATTACAGCAGCTTTTATTTACTGAATCCCCACTATATACCAGCCATGTTAGATGCTTCAAAACATTACTATGAGCATTAATCCCACATTGCAGAAAAGAAAGCTGAGGCTCATAGGAGCTAGAAATGTGCCTAATGTCACACAGCTAGTAAGCAGAAGAAGCAAGACTCAAACCATGACCGACTGGCCTCAAAGTTTGCATGCTCTCCCCTACAGCATAGCGATGAGAAACCCAATATCTCGAGCAAAGGTCACTGTCTACTCAAATAGAGATGGTATGAGGCAAGCAATGTAAATTGACCCAACGAGGAAAAACCTACACCATGTAAAACTGCAACGCCACAGAAGCGTCGCAATCTTACCTGAATGTCTCTAGCAATCAATGTAAAGGTTATTCAAGTTCAGGAAACTTGCCTCTAGCAAAATACAGCTAAATTTGTTCTACTTATGGGAATGGAAGGAGAGTAAAAAGATTCCTGTTTCCTCGTTTGCAGATCTATCCCCAGTGTGAATTTTCACCTTCATGAGTTAAAAGATGCAGCATAGAAAGGGATGCATAGTTCTGAATAAACAAGTTATACTTGAAATGACAATCAACACCCCTGACACACGTCTATGTACGTCTGATTTTTTTTTTCTCAAGAAAAGATTATGTTTCTGATACAGGAGTGATCATTTCTAGCCATGTTTCTCATGCCCAAGGTATATATTCCCTATAGTCTCTATGTAATATACCTTCAACATATTATACTTTTTATGATTATTAAGGTAAAACTTCATTTTCCAGCTATAGAGTCAAGCCAATTAATCTATTTCACTTTGGGTTTTTGGTGGGGAGGAGGATATTTTTGACTAGTAAGGCTTTTTTCCTTTATTTAATTGTACATTTTCCCTTTCTACTGCCATTTCTTCCACCAAATGTCTGCAACTGATTGTAACTCCGACATTCCAAATCAGATGTGATGTCTGAAGCATTGTAACTGAATTGTGCAGGAAGAAACACTCAGGACTGTGATTATTCTTCATATAGTTCTTCAAAAAACATTCAGCTTTTCTGCTGCCACATCACATTATAAATTAATTTTGTTTCCAAGTAATGCTCACCTTAATTTTCTTTTACTTCACTACTCTAACAAGTTATCTTGGCTCAGGCTAAGATGAGCTAGGCAACAATCTCTCTGGAGGCTTGCACGTGCCACGACTGCATAAAATCACCTTAAATGGGAATTCTTAAGGACACTTAAAGAGTTTCTAGCCATATTCCTGATTTGCCTGGGGAGCATTAGGCCTGTAAGAAAGAATTTCTGACATACTGGGGTGGGATGTGGTATGAAGAGTGATTGCTATGTTGGCACAATGAGCCTGAAAAAATATTATACATCTTCTACCAGGAGCAATACTAAAAGGGAATAGTATTTCTGAATACAGTAGGAGACGTTCCTTGAATTCACCACGACTGCACAGACAGCTCCCACTGCCACCAGCACGCAGTGATTATTTTCCATTCAGCCATTCTCCAGTCTCCTACTACCCAGATCTATGTTCTGTAGTGTTCTGTGTATGGCAAAAAGGCTGACGCCTGCAAAACTGCATCACCTGGGCTAATGGCAGCCCAGCAGGAAATCAGAAAGTGGGAAAAGAAAGAGGGCAGGGGCTTCCCTGGTGGCGCAGTGGTTGAGAGTCCGCCTGCCGATGCAGGGGACGCGGGTTCGTGACCCGGTCCGGGAAGATCCCACATGCCGCAGAGCGGCTGTGCCTGTGAGCCATGGCCGCTGAGCCTGCGCGTCCGGAGCCTGTGCTCCGCAACGGGAGAGGCCACAACAGTGAGAGGCGCGCGTACCACAAAAAAAAAAAAAAAAAAAAAAAGAAAGAGGGCAGGGTTCTTCTTGGCTTGCTCATGCCTGGATTCAATGCTAGGATTCTAACAGCGGATGCGGCTCCCTCTGACCACAGCTCTGGACAGGCGGTCTCTCCTCAGAGCTCTGTCTCTCACAGGGCTTTAATGTGTGTTCCTCTCCTCGGGTTTAGGGATGGCAACACCTTCCAAATGTTGCTAGTCAGGGGTGCCTCAACTTCTCTTGTTTGTTATCTTCCCCAACCTCACACTTCTCTAACAAGTACTTTCATTAAATTCTCCTCACAATTCCATCAGTGTGCATTCAGTCTGTCTCTCGCTGGGCCCCTGGCTGATGCAGTAATTGGTTCCAGGAACAGACACTCAGGTTGGAATTCCAGTATTGATTCCACACATATTATTTTATAACATACAGATGACTTACCTACTCAAGTGGGAGGAGGAGTGGAGGGTAAAGAGCAGAGGGCAAGATTGTGGGAGATTAAGTATCTGTTTCATTTGAGCTTTGTGGTGATAAAGATTATAGGTGGCCTCTCACATGCTGGAGAGATTATAAGAATAAAAATATAAGCTTAGTGCCTGAACTTTGAACTCAAGGCATGGTGGAGAACCGGAAAGTTTCTAGTTAACTTTAAATGTTATCTCTTATCCCGCGTATTGTACAACAGACATAGTTGATGATCAGAATCATGACATGATGATATGAGCTGCAGAGCTGCAATACCAACTAAATAGATACATCCAGTGGGCTTTGAAGGTCCAAGTTAAAATTAAGCTTAGCAGCCCTTCTCAAGTCTCAGGATCCCACTTCTTTGTAACCAGGGTTCTAACTGTAATCTAAGAGACTTGTAATAAAGCACTGGTTGAGAAAAGGGGAACCCTGACACCTGAAATGAGGTCCTTAACTTGAATTCTCAAATCCCCCTGCATCGTCGTTGCTAGTTGATACAGTCCCTCCGGACTAAAAAAATTACTTTCAGTAGCTTCATCTGGAACGCTTACCTAGCCAGGACGTTCCCATTATTCTCAAGGTTAAGCCACACCATCATCCGTAGATTCCATGGCCACAAGGAGAATTGCAAAGTACTCTCAAATGTAAGATAGGTTCAATATCAAAGGGGTGATAGGAAGGTGCCAATTTTTATAGTCAAAAAATGGGAGTAGGGGAAGCATGTTTACAAATAGATTCTGACAGGATTAAATCAAGGAGCTAAAAATATAAGGTTGTTTCAAGAAGAATTTATCAATATGGGAAAGCTTATCTAAGATTCTAGATATATTATGTCAGCTGAAGCTCTAATTAGTTTGCTTGAAGCCTGAACTCAGTGGTGACCTACAGTAATAAGGTTGAGATGCTGGGACTTCTCTGCAACAAAGAGGAAAGAAATTAAAGGCATAGGGAGGTGGGAATGCTGGAGTGGACCTATTATCTGTAACCTACTCAGCCACTCTTACCATACTTCTAGGAAGGACCAAAGGACACTTCCTTCCCCAAAGCAAAAAGAATACCTTGGTAGTGAGCACCAGTACCCCCCAAAAGTTCTGTCATGGCTGCCCTGTGTAGGCTAGAGATGCTACTGAAGAATCAGGCTCCCTAATCTCAATGAGAATGATGGGGTCTTGGAGTGGTAGAGGCCAGGCGGCAGTGCCCAGTTTCAGGGGTGAGGGTGGCACAACTACTGAAATAGACCACAAAGACAGAACAGCAATACAAGTGTGTTGACCTACATGGATATATGATTGTGGTTAATTTTGTGTGTGTGAGAATTTTAGGAATGAAATAGATTATCAACCTTCTAAAATATTATTTAGTCTACGTTATCACACCAATTCTTCCCCTGGTAGGCAATACCCAAATAAAAATACTATAGTGGGAATTCATGGCCTCTTACCCAGTTCACAAACCCAGAGCCTTTTCAGATAGAGGCTAGTTTTGTTTTGTTTTGTTTTTTAAAGGAATCATTCTGAAAGGCAGACACAAAGATACACTGCAAATCTTCCTCCAAACCTTCCCTCACAAGATCCATGGCTGTTTAACAGAGTGACAGTGAATTGGGAAAGAGAAATAACCATACTACCCAGGAGTTATTACCTCAGTTTAGCACTAATCAGTGTAGGCACAAAGTCAGGAAATAAACGGAGTCTTGGCCCAAATCTACCTTAGAGTGGTCAGTGGGCTATATCCCTTCTGATTGTTATTTCCCATGCTTCTTATTGTATACTTGGAATAATCATAACTTAACAACTGGAAACATCCTTACGTTGGTTCTCTGACCTATGAAGTAAATGCTGTATGGTGGGAAGAGCCAAGTAGGGTTTCTGGAATTTCCCCTGTCAAGTAGTAAACAGAAAGCAATACCCTGAAAACACTGCAGAAATATGTACTACTATCAAAGATTAAAAGCAGCATGGATGGTAATGCCGGTCCCTTCCTCATTTTATACTGGCCTTTTCAGTTTGGAGGTCACAAAAGCCAAATGGATGCTTAAGAATGACCCTGAGTTACTGTGATCAGCCACAGCTGCTGATCCAGATGTAGTGCCCTAACTGGAGCAAATCAACACAGCTGCTGGCTCCTGGAATGTAGTTATTGATCTAAGAAGTGGTTTGTTTTCTTGTGGGGTTTTTCCCATTTGCATTAGTAAAGACAATCAGAAACTGTTCATCTTTATCTAAATAGCAGGAACATAATTATACCTTCAATGTCTCAACTCAGGACTATGTCAACTCTCCTGAAAAAATCTTGACCATTTTGAAATCCCAGAAAACATCACCCTGATCTAGTATATTGAAGACATTATGCTAACTGGACCTGATGACCAGGAGGTCACAAGTTCCAAGATGCCTTAACAAAACCATGTGTGCTAGTGAGTAGAAGACAAACCACACAAAGCTTTGGGATACTGTCAAACTGCAAAATTTCTAGTAATCCTTTACGGTAGAGCATGTGCGGATATTCCCTCTAAAGCAAGCTACAATTAATTGCACCTTGAATTTACTACTATGAAGAAAGAGGCAGCATATTTAGCTTAAGTCTTTGGGGTTTGGAGGAAGACTACACTACATTTGGCAACACTGTTGTAACCCATTTCCTGAATAATCCACAATGTTACCAATTTTATTGCTGCCCACAGCACAAAAGGCTTAGCAATAGGACCAGGTTATGGTGCAGGCTTCCCCATCTTTTGCATTTCATAAGCTAGAATATTTAAATGGTACTTGAACTCTCTGGTACAACTTGAAAGGCTCCCTTTGAGGCCTCTACTGTGCCGCAATAGGAGAAACACAGTATAGACCCTAATATGATAGAGCAATCCAAACTCCCTCCTGCAAAAAACTATCCCATTTGTAAAACTATTTCTGGTTTGCTACTGGCCCTGGTACAACAAAACAACACCTGAGCACAACAACCAGGAGACCATATGACCTGAGCTGCTCATCATGAATTGGGTATTATTTGGTAGATGTGTGCATTGAATGATTAAATTTGGAATGGAATATATCTAACATGCCCAAGGAAGTCCAGAAAACTCAAATAACCCAGCTGGGCAGAATCAGACTTCAAAGTACATACACCTAGGACCTAGAGATTAACATACTGAGTGAAGTAAGTCAGACAGAGAAAGACAAATATCATATGATATCGCTTATATGTGGAATCTAAAACAATGGTACAAATGAACTTATCTACAAAACAGAAATAGAGTCACAGATGTAGAAAACAAACTTATGGTTACCAGAGGAGAATGGGGGAGGGATAAAGTGGGAGATTGGGATTGACATATATACACTACTATATATAAAATAGATTTAATAAGGACCTACTGTATAGCATAGGAAACTCTACTCAATACTCTGTAATGACCTATACGGGAAAAGAATCTTAAAAAGATTGGATATATGTATATGTATAACTGATTCACTTTGCTGTACACCTGAAACTAACACAACATTGTAAATTAACTATACTCCAGTAAAATTTTTTAAAAAACAAAAATTAAAAAATTTTTAAAAATAAATCAATTAAGAAGAAGTCAAAAGATTTCTTTCAGCTCAAATAAAATCAATTCCATAACAAAAAAATTGCATAAAGCAAGATTAATTTTTCGTATTTCTCGGTATTATGTGGACAGGATTCTTAGTTCAAAAACACCTTTCTGTCAGTATTGTGCAGTTTTAAAATGGATGTTGGGGGCTTCCCTGGTGGCGCAGTGGTTGAGAGTCTGCCTGCCGATGCAGGGGACACGGGTTCGTGCCCCGGTCTGGGAAGATCCCACATGCCACGGAGCGGCTGGGCCCGTGAGCCATGGCTGCTGAGCCTGCGCGTCCGGAGCCTGTGCTCCGCAACAGGAGAGGCCACAACAGTGAGAGGCCCATGTACTGAAAAAAAAAAAAACAACAACAAAACAATGGATGTTGGTAGTGGGGTGGGAGAAGGAATAGGGGTTGGCACATCTCGTTTCTCTTTAGTTTCTATAAGATCCTTAATTTCCCCTCTGTATAAGTTTGCTCAGGCTGCCATAACAGAGTACAGGCAGACCTTGGAGATATTGTGCGCTCAGTTCCAGACCACTGCAATAAAGCAAATATTGCAATAAATCAAGTCACACACACACACACAAGTACATACTCCTATTGCTGTCATCAGTTCCTCAAACCACACTTGTGGCCTCCTGGGAAGTTATCTATGACTGTTAGCCAAGAAGGAAAAATTACCTGTCTTTCTGATGGATGTTGACCACATCCAGAAATGGACAGCTGCTACACTCCAGCCCCATCTGTGACGGTCTGAAACTCCTAAAGGGAAATATTTCCATTTGGCAGAATTTTGTGTTGTACATCTGTACACTTTGTGTGGAGGGAGAGATGGTCCACTGTATGGATCCACAATGACTCCTGGGAGGAGCTAATGGGATGCCTTTCCCACCAGGGATTTGAAAAACAAGATTAGAGGATTGGTGACAAGGAGTTCTGGGGAAAAGTTATGTGAATAGATGTCTTGGTATAGTCATGGACTGTTGGCTATTTATGTCCTATAGAAAAGTCTACCAGAGGGTATCTATTGCTGAGGAATCTCTTAATGATCAGAAAGATTACTATTACAGATGCCATTCAGCCTCTTTACCCAGCCAATCCAGCATGTGTGTTCAAAATGGCCATGGTGGCAAGGTGGAAGGATACACATGGAACTCAGCAACATGGACTTGCTCTTCCCAAGGCTAATCTATTACAATGCCTATGTACCCAGCCTTTCAGTCATAGAGACCAATGATGTGCTCTGATATGACACCATTCTCCAAAAGGACTAGCAAGCTCCCTGATGGAAAGTTGATTATCCTTTCTACTTGTGAGTGGGGTAGATATTTGTCCTCAGGAACCCAAATACCTGTCCCAGATATGCATTTGGCATCCCAGTCTACAGTGTTTCTTCTAACACCCTACTATAAGCTGAATTGTGTCCCTAGTTGAAGTCCTAACCCCCAGTACCTCAGAATGTAAACTTATTTGGAAATAGAGCCATTGAAGATGTAATTAGTTAAGATGAGGTCATACTGGAAGAAGGTGGGCCCTTATTCCAACATGACTGATGTCCTTATAAGATGATGTGAAGACACAGGGGAAAAGCGTAACATGATGTTGGAGGCAGAGATTATAGTTATGGAACTGTAAGTCGAGGAATGCCAGCAACACCAGGAGCTCATAGCATGGAACTGATTCTCCCCTAGTCCCTTGAGAGATCACAGCTATACTGACACCTGGATTTCAGACTTCTAGCCTCCATCCAGAATTGTACAAGAATAAAATTCTGTTGTTTTAGGCCAGCCCATTTGTAGTACTTTGTCACAGTAGTCCCAGGTATCTAATACACATCCTTATTCATACCTTATTCAGTCAAAACTTATATCACAAAGCATCAACCTCAATCAAGCCACTCACTTTATAATGAAACAAAGACAGTGATGGGCTCACGCCTATGGAATTCATGGGTTTTACCACATGTCCTATCATCTAGAAGTGGACAGCTATGGTACCAGCTGAGGAGGGTGGGGTTAGGGTACTTTAAACCAGTGATCAATGTACAGTAATGTCCCCCTACTTACCCCATAGCCAAGTCCCAGAACAAATTGGTAGCGGTCCCTCAATATTAAACCTGAAATCTCCATGTTAAAAATTTTGCTTCTTGTTCCTGCACCCTTGGGTTCCACAAATTTGGAAATATGAGTTCCTAAGAGAATAACACCTTCAAATGGGAATGAAGTCACGATTTCAGTATATTGGAGACTAATTCCACCTCCTGTTAATTTAGGGCTCTTAAGCCACTGAATTGAAAGCAGAGGAAGAGTGTGTAACATTGTTGGAGTCATCCATTCCAATTGTCAAGGGGTGATTTTACTGCTGCTACAGAAAGGGAATAAGGAGGGAGATGTGGGGAGTTTGGTAGATTCACTGGAGCACCTCATTATTCTCACAATAATTTTTAAGAGAATCTGTAGAAATGCAATAAAGGTAAAGCCACAAAGGGTTCAAATCCTCTGGTGATAGAGGTTAGGGCCACCGCACTGGGTAAAGGACCCAACCAGCTAAAGCACTGGCAGAGGTAAGAGAACTCAGAATGGGTGGTGGGGAAAGGAGTTTTCAAAGATCAAGGATTCATCAGCACCACTGGAAGGGCAGCCTGAGCAGAAGGTCTAGAATTTCATAAAGCACCAGATGTTTGAAGACAGCTGCAGTATGGAGGCTGAGAGTCACCGAGATGAGAAGAACAGCTTGGTACTAAATGTGAATCAGATCTTCCCCCTCTTGGGGATTCTGAGGACATTTTACAGGAGAAAAGCTGAGATCCTACCAGTCTGCACGTGTAAGATTCTGATCAGATTTGGAGACTATAATGGTTAGTTTTTTGTGTCAACTTGGCTATGCCAAGGGATTCAGGTACCCAAACAAACACTAATTTAGGTGTTCCTGTAGAGGCGCTTTTTTAGATCTCGTTAAGATCTACAATCAGTTGACTTTAAGTAAAGAAGATTATCCCTGATTATGTGGGTGGACCTCATTCAATCAGTGGAAAGGACTTAAGAGCAAAACAAATTTCCCTGTAGGAGAAATTCTTCCTCAAGACTGCAGCATCAGATGCTGTAGCCTGCCGTACAAATTTTAGACTTGCCGGGCCACAGTCATATAGCCAATTCCTTGAAATATATATATCTAGATATATATCTTTATATATCTATCTATATATATATATATATCTGTATGATGATCTCTCATTTTATTTGTGCTACTTGCATCAGTTTTCTGTAAGTCACAGTGGCATGCTGAACTGCAGCTTTGGGTTCAATAATATGAGTTGTTTTACCTGTAGCTGGGATGGATTATTTGTACCTGGTGCTCCTATGAATCATAGTGCAACATGTCCAGGAGGGGGGGCCAGCTGCCGTGGGCAGCAAGTAATCACAAATGGAAACCACTTAACTTCCTATCTTCACCCCATAAACTTGGCCTCGCTGATACAGTGTCCAAACCAGAAGAACTGACCAACTGCCTCCTGGTTTTCAGACAAAAGATTGAAATTACTGAAGAAAATGCAGAGAAATTCCACATAACTGTTCAAAACAAACTTATTTGACCCTTAAGAAAGACCACTACAGGGTATGTAAATATTGAGTGCACATGGATAAATTTAGGAATTTTACCTTAAAAAATTGAAAAAGTAAAGTGAATCAAGAAAAACTTTCATTTAGAAAACAACTACTTAATTCAAAATTTCTTAAATTTGAATAATGCATGGAACTTCTTTGAAGGGAAAAATATTAGACAACCCACTATTACATACATTATTTTCCTAATATTATATGTATATGTACAAACACAAAAGTAGGTATAAAGTCCTTATGCTTATGCTCTTACAGAGCTAAAATAAACAATTTTATGTTAAATGATAGCAAAATTACAAAGCCAATGAAATTGTAATTTAAAACACTAAATTAGTATGACAATATGACAAATAATTATTTGCTTACTTGGTTTAATTAAATTTAAAACAAATCACTGTTTAGTTTCATGGAAAAAATACATGGTTTACATAGATGCTTTAGAACACGATGGACCACCATTTGCGTTTTTGTCATTGTTAACGTTACTTATTTTTAGATAATTCTTTTTAAACACTGATTAATTATTTTGGTCAACCAATGAATTTAATAAAGAACCCAAAATTACAAAAGTTGGCAGTAATGTTTCAATATAATTCAGCAAAAAAATCCTCATTGTGGATTTACTAGGATAATGACTGCTAATGAGCTTTAGCAACTCATTAAATACCAAGACAGAACTCATGAACCTTAATTCACAGCAGGAACACGCAACTGTTACGACACAAGTTGTTCTGAGTTAGACATGTGTAGATTAAAGGAAGGCTCTATCTTGTGTTAGAATCTTTTGGATACATGGAATAGAACCAATTCAACCTGGCTTCAGCACAAGGGTTCTGCCTCTGTCCTCAGCAGGGAGGGGGAGTTTGGGGGGGTGGCTGTGGAATCAGGAACTGGTGAGTTGTTGGGATCTGAGGCTATTCCATGTGTGTGTCTCTCCTTCCCTCTAACCCTCCTTCTCTCTCTCTTTCCCTCCCTCCCTCCCTCTTTCTCTTTCCCCCTACTGGCTGACCCGTCTCCCTCTATCTCTGTATTTCTGTATATGTGTGTCTGTCCCTCACGCCATGAGGTCTTATCTCTACTTCTGTCTTTCATGTCTCTATTATCTTCCTTCTGTGTTGTCCAGATTTATCTACCCATTTACATGTGAGGCAAAGACTAATACTCCCAGTTTGGGCTTAACACCCTTTACAAATTTAAATGCTGATTAGGGAGAAGACCTGTGTCCCACCTCCATATTTCTAGGAGAGGGAACAGTTTAACAGACCACCGATGTTAAGCTGTGGCTAGTTTGGAGTGAGTGTCACATGGGTGGCTGTCCACTCAACAGTGGCTATTAGAACATACTTTCTGAGAAGGACATGGGTATTATAGGAAACATGTCTATTTACATGTCTATTAAGGACACAAAACATCAGTTTCTCCTAGCAACTATTCATTAAAGTACTTGAAATATCCAGTTGATTCTGACATTAAAGATAGTGTCTAAAAACCAATCCAGGAAATTATACCAGAGGACAAAAACAAAAGCCTTTTAAAAACATGAAAAGAGCCCCTGACACCACCTAGAAAGAGGTGAATGGCCCAAACCACAAGGGCTATTGGACTGTTCCACCAACAGACCGCTCTTGAAGGCACTCACTTGAAGCATGTGAAAGGACTTGACTTCAAGACTTTGGATGAACAACCTAAGTGTCCATCATCGGATGAATGGATAAAGAAGATGTGGCACATATATACAATGGAATATTACTCAGCCATAAAAAGAAACGAAATTGAGCTATTTGTAATGAGGTGGATAGACCTAGAGTCTGTCATACAGAGTGAAGTAAGTCAGAAAGAGAAAGACAAATACCGTATGCTAACACATATATATGGAATTTAAGAAAAAAAATGTCATGAAGAACCTAGGGGTAAGACAGGAATAAAGACACAGACCTACTGGAGAACGGACTTGAGGATATGGGGAAGGGGAAGGGGAAGCTGTGACAAAGCGAGAGAGAGGCATGGACATATACACACTAACAAACGTAAGGTAGATAGCTAGTGGGAAGCAGCCGCATAGCAGAGGGAGATCAGCTCGGTGCTTTGTGACCGCCTGGAGGGGTGGGATAGCGAGGGTGGAAGGGAGATGCAAGAGGGAAGAGATGTGGGAACATATGTATATGTATAACTGATTCACTTTGTTATAAAGCAGAAACTAACACACCATTGTAAAGCAATTATACTCCAATAAAGATGTAAAAAAAAAGACTTTGGATGGAGACCCTGGCCAGCAAAGAATGTATTTTTTACCAGCACTTTTTCTGGTAAAGGAGCATGGGTAAGAATATTTAATCCTTAAAAATTAAACATAATATTATAAAATCCTACCAAATCACTGCCTTCTATAGGTACTTTTACTTATACACAACAGTAGAAACACTAAGATTGCTTTAATCACAAAAATTTTTTTAAGTGAAATTATATCCTCATCAAAAGTGAAATTATATCCTTTAATATTTATTAGATATAGGCAGGATAGGTGCAAAGTGTATTCACAGAGCTTACAATTTGAGAAAAAAGGGAAGATGGGATTAAAATTAATATGTAGGAAAAGCACAATGATAAGCTTTTACAAGCGTGCTGAAGATTTGGGGATTATGGATGGGGCTGCTTAAATGCAATAAGTCCTCCGAAAAAAAGTTGGTCTGAGTCTCTCAAAAAATGAGAAGGACACTTTGAGAGAAAAGGTCAAATAAATATATGCAAAGAGTATAAGTGAAAGAAGGAAGAAAATTTGGTGTGGGGAGTGCAGAGGGAAGACACGGCTTCCATGTGGTGTGGTGGCAGGCAAGGTGCTAAAGAGTAGAGGCTTGCACAAAGCAGTAACTGCAGTTTCTGAACCAGGTTCAAGAGAGGGGAGATTAAAGCAGCAAAAGTGGTCAATTCTTTTGGCAATGATATGTGGCATAAATTGGATGATGGAGCAGACAGGGATTATCACTTTGCCTGTTATAGTCAGCATGATGCCCTTCAGCACTGAAACACACCTAGTCACCCCAGGACCTGCAGATCTGTAGGGTGCAATCCCTGTCGCCTCACCTACCACAGCTGGCCTCACACATCACCCTGGCCCCTGCAACCGAAATTCACTTTTCCAGAACCTTGACTGATTCCTGACACTGGCAAGAAGCCAGATCTCAGCTAAGCCAGACACTAGAGACACTCACTGTACCTCATGTCCCCTGCTCGAAATAAAACTCTCTTCTGCTGCTAATACCGGACAAATCTAAATGAGCCTTGTCTCAGTGTACACACGGATGAAAGTGTCAAATTGGCTCCATGGGGATCAAAAGAAAGAGAGGTGATGGAACAGAAAAGAAACAATAATGTGTGGAGGGGGACTACTAGGCACTTCTGTGAGGAGATGATGAGAAAACAGGACCTGGAGGGTGATGTCGGGGGAAAAAAGAATCACGGTGAAAAAGAGAAATGAGGAAGTAAGAAGGACACAAGAGAAACACTTGAGAAAATAAAAAGAAAAGGAGTGGAGGGGTCCAAGGAGAACAAAAATTAATCAAAGACAGAGGGGAAAAAAGGAGATAGAACGAAAGCAACAGAAAAGCAAAGCCAGCGAGCTAAGGAGGAGAACAAGAGGAGAATCTGTATGGACTGTGCATCCTTTTGGTCATCTCTCACCAGGGTTACTGGTGCAAATCCACATTTCATCTGGCTAGTCAGCAAAAGACAAACAAAAATAAAAAGGGAATGTGAGGGATAGAAATGTCTGCATAAAGTCAAGCCTAAGACAAGGTTTTAAATAATATTCCCCTTTGATAATCAATAAAAAGACATCAAAGTATCTGTTTTTTAAAATTATGTATTCATATAATTTGTTTGCATATGGAAACTACCTACCTTTTGGAATATGTGGCTTTAAGTGTGTATAGACTGTCCTTCCACTTATGACCAGTAATTAGCCTCCTAGCCCTAAGGCTTCATACCAGTGTAGCATAAAAAATTCATTAATTTCCTAAGTGCAACAAATCACAAAAACCTTAAATGAATTAACAATCTGACAGTGATATAAACCCAAGAGCCTTCCTCTACCTCCTCATCATTAAATATAAACACAATGACCAACAGCAGGGTGCTCTGTAGGAGTTACAGGAAAGTAACTTTTAGCCTATGATTTTGTTCTCTCTGACAAAGGAGAGCTTGAATACAGGAGAATGATCGAAGTTTCTTAAGAACTATATACATTATTGGTTATGTCATTTATCTCTTACCTGGAGTAAGTGCTACCTCAGATGAATTATATTCATGGGTTATGCTCTCAGGACTGTCTCACTCAGGTGATATTTGATGAGTCCTTCTTGGTAACTTTCAAGATATATCTGTAAGAGATGGTATGTTGAGAAATTTTTACATCTCTATTATGTCACTGAGAGTACCACATCAATACCTACTGAATAACCATTAAAAGTTTAGAGCCATATTTGCTTGAAGAGCTCAGTGGAAAGACAATCTACAAAACTGTTTACAGTTTTCAATGTCCTTTCTTACTCTCTATTTTTTTAATTCATTTTGCTCAACTGTTTAATATAGGAGTTGGAAACTTCTTGAAGAGTCCCGTGGGGATATTAAGATTAAGAGGTTTCAGAGTTCTGTTGAAGTATATGTTTTCTTCTCTTAGAAAATTCATTCAGGTAAGAACTTGATTGATTGGAGGTGTAACAGCCTATCATCCCCTCTGAGACTGTAGGCAGGTAGGCACTCAGGGAGGCAGGTAGGCAGAGGGCCAGAGAGACACAGAGGTGACTAAAGGACATATCCTCGCGCTCCTGAGTGACTGTCAGTACTATGGTCCGAATATTTGTGTCCCCCCCAAAGTCACGTGTTGAAATCCTAATGCCTAATGTGATGATATGAGGAGGGGGGTCCTTTCGCAGGTGAGTAGGTCATGAGGGAGGAGCCCTCCTTAATGAGATTAGCGTTCTTACGAAAGAGACCCCACAGAGATCCTTCCCCCCTTCCACCTTGTGAGGACACAGCAAGAAGGCACTGTCTAAGAACCAGAAAGTGGGCCCTCAAAGATTCCAAATCTGCTAGTACCTTGACCTTGGTCTCCCTGGCCTCCAGAACTGCGAGAAATACATTTCTCTTGTTTATATGCTACTTATTCTCTGGTATACTGTTATAGCAATCCAAATGGACTAAGATAAAATATCAGAGTGAATATTTTATTTTTGGTTATGTTGGTATGAAATATTCCACATTGGCATGAATTATAGAAAAATTGGAACATAAAGATAAGCAAATACAATAAAATAAAAACTCACCATAAACTCACTACCCAGACACTAATTTTTCGGCCAATTATTTTCCTACCAGATTTATATTCTTTGCATACATATTTTTAAACAAATATATTTTTACATTATTTGATAGCCTGATTTTTATACACTCAATATCACAAATACATTTCATATGAATAAATATGATTCCTATACTTTCACTGTTAATTGTATACATGTTATATATTGTATTATATATTGTACTATATATGTATATATATAAAATCTACATAAACAATCAGACATGTTTGACAACAATTTTTTTAAAAAAACATCAATCTATGATTTTCAGGGAAAGAGTAGCTCCAAAAAATAATTATCAGTCAACTAATACTGAAAAAAATTTTTAAGCAGAAATTCAGAGATCTCAGTATGTCCTGACCTCAGAACAAGAACCAGATGTTCAAATATGGATAACAGAGATCCTCATCTAAAGGAGCTACATTATGGTATTTTTCCTAAAATATTATACCCTACCTTTTTTAATTGGAGGACTCCTATCATCGTTTAACCATTTCTTGATGAACTGTAAAAACTGGCTATTACGCCATGTATCGATATAGTCAGTCTGCTTTTCAGTTTGGGGATTGCTGGTCTTATTGCCACTGCTCCATAACAGCCTCAGTAGCTTTCTAGTCACTTTTCCTAATTCTAGTTTATCATGGGCTGAGACACTGGAGACCTAAGTTCATTAACATGTGCATAAGGCCCAAAGTGTGTTAAATAAGGCCCCCGAAAATCTATAAGGGAAGTATTTGAGTCAGTAAATATCATCCATTGGTTTTATATATTATTTTCACTAACATTGTTACATAATATTTATAAAAACCTGTACATAAGTATTAGGTATTTTATGCTTTCAAAGAAAAGGAAACTGAGATTTGGAGAAATGAAATAACTTACCCAACGTTACCTAGCTGTAAAATTACAGCATAAAGTCTCAAACCCAATTCTTCTCATTCCAAATCAACTCTAAGGACTTTGTTAAAAGCAATTTCAGGTTTTTTCGTGCTTCTGGCTGAGGAATTGTAATCCAGGGTAAAGCTTCCTAAAACATGTTTCATCAAACAAATAATACAAGGTATATGTATTATGCAATCAAAGAGGCAAACACTGGCTCAAACAACTTGCTTTACTGGACTTCTTAGAGATTTTAATGTGTTGACATACTTCATAAATCTCCGAAAGCAGTATTTCCATAACTACTTGGACCTCCGAGGTGACCCTCTGTAATGGCATACCCCCAGACTTCCAAGGAGCAAACTGCAGAAAATAATGTCCCAGTGGGGCAGGAAGTGGGGGAGAGTTCACCAGACCAGGTAAGTGAGGTCTGATAATCTTAGTCTTTGCATTCACTTCCCAATTACAATCTGTTAGTATAGCTAAGATTAAGCAATAAATTCTGGAAAAGCTTTACATTTATGTGACCTTTTATCTCTTGATAATATAGAAAATTACTTCTAGTAAAAGGAAGAGATAACTCTTTCAAGAATAGCTACAGAATGCACCATGATAAAATATAACATAATATTAATAACATTTAATCGGATTAAAAAAGTTTAAATTCCCAGAACACATGGATATAAAATGGAAACTCTTTGGCTGAATTTGGAGTTAAACCACGCACCATGACAGACCACAGAATTTTGTATCATAACCTTCCCCTGAGATGTGATGCACTGTCCTCAGATCTTCACGATCTCTGTAACAGAAAGAGAATTCTCAACGAAATTCAATAATTTCCACCTTCACAAATTGCACATAATAAAAATTTTTGAGCAATTCTTCAAAACTCAACAAATATCCTTTAAAGTAGCTAAATCTATTTGCAGTTTATTTAAATATTTTCATGGAATAACACCATTTTAGTATAATAGAGAAGGTCATTATACGGCCCATGAAATAAAAGAGTCTCTGAAGGGAAACAGTTCCCCAACTTGTCTCCTTGATAAGGTTTTGCATCATGGAAACCCTCTTGGCAACACGTTGTCATCAATATCTGTGAGTGGAAATTTTGCTAAGCACTCTGTACTTATTATCTTATTTAATAATTAAAACAATCCAATAAAGCAGTTACATTGTAAATAATCTCCAATTTTACAAATAATAAAATTGAGGTTAAGAGAAACTAATTAAGTTTACTGAGGAGGCAGAGCTAGGATTGGAAATCAGGCTGCTGTTTACAAAGCACTTTACTTAACCCACCTCTCTCTGCAATGCTCATATTCAGTTACCTGTTTCATGTATTAAAAATACGTAACACCCTGATTTTCCTATTTAAATCTTACAGGAGCCATGGAAGTTTTAAAAGTAGAAATGTGTTCTCAGTAAGATTCCCCTATTTTACCTTAGCAAGCTTCTTGAGACCACAAAATAACGCTTCATTCACTTTGACCTATAACTAACCTCCACTCTTCAACTGGAAATCAAAAGACCGTGGCATCTCATGATTTCTTCTTCTCTTTCGACATTTCTTCTGTCTCATCAAGGCCTTTACAAATGGAACTTAAGTATGATTAACTGCAGTACAAGCTAAACCCCATATATGAATGGCAAAGCAAGCCAGTTCTAAAACCAAAGATAGCTTTATGAGAAAACTAGTAGATGTTCAATCTGTAATTTTAGATTTTATATAAATTAGTTTGAAATCAAAAGTCAATAAAAAGGAGAAGAAGGGATCATAAGACTAATTTGCCTGTCAGTGCAGGAGAAGTTGGAATTGGTATGACTGAAAGAGTCTAGAAGGGAATCCTATCAATCAATACACAATTACTTATTGAATATCCACCACCACTAACTACCATTATGCCACAATTCTTAGAATTCCAGCCCTTGAGTTATCCATTGGGGTTAAAGAATTCCCAGAGAATTAGTATGTGTTAATGTAAATATGTATTACTCGAAGATGGGATAGCAGTAAGTCCTTGGCCACTATTATTGCAGTAACATAATATAATGCAGAGCTCCAAGGGGATAGAATAAAAGACAGATAAATTATGACTGAATCTGGAGAAGTCACATCAATGGAGTAAAGGACCAAAAATGCACCAGAGCTTTGGGTTTTATTTCCAGAAGGTAGAATCATTGTACAAGGTACTGGGTACTAGGAAAGTGAAATAAAGGACAGAGCTGAGATAGAATATTGGGGCCAACACCAGAAGTTCCCCTACAACTAATGATAGCTTTTTTGTCCTCCATTTGTCTGTGTAAGTTGGTTACTTTTTACAATGTAATTGTGGAATTGGAAGTTGTGAAGTGGAATTGGATGTGATGCTACAAATAGAAAAGAGACCCTCCCCATACAATATAGGAAAAGGTCACAGAGGTCTATTACATAAAACTGGGATCATTATTTAGACTTAGAGCTCATGTTGAAGGAAAACTACAAAGGGACAAGAATGGATTTCTCTTGCATTCTCGTCTGCAAAGAGCACTAATCTTTCCAACAAACCATGCCCTCTATCCATGGTGTGCTGATAAGGGTTCAACAACTGACTCTCCAAGAAAAAAAATTATTATAAATTTCACTGCTTTAAAAACATATAGCAACATGATTTACAAATAACGATAAAATATATAATAATCATCATCGTAAATTCCATTCCAATGACTTCAGTGCGGCTTGCTGTTTCCTATAAAATCCACCATCAGTTTCATTTTCATTCTGTTCCCAACAATAATGCCACAAAATTGGACTATGGATAAATGTTTGATTACAATCTGATTCAAAAAAGAAGTCCTCATGTCAATGTCCACTCATTGACAAATGAGTGTAGTTCTGACATAGATGTTGGCTGATATATATATTTTTTATATTATAGGGTGAGTCTAAAGTAAAACAACAAGGATGTCTGTCAGACGTCATTTCATTTTCAATGACATAAGTAATTTCTTTGCTAAATCGGATAGCAGTTTTCAAACACTAAAAGAATATTTTCTCAATTTTATGTGCTATTTACAATGTAACAGCTGCAGATACAAAACAATTTAAAATTTAATCTGCATTGCTAATATGAAAATATTAATACTTTTAAGTCTAGACAATGAACAAATCAATAACTTTTTAGCATTTGTGATTGTCATGGTATAAATATTTCCACTATAGTTGATTCCAAACTACCAGTGCAGGACTGGGAAGAGCAGATGGCATTACACAGCATTTCCACCATACAGATACCAGACATGTAAATAACATCAACAACATAGGGCTTCCCTGGTGGCACAGTGGTTGAGAGTCCGCCTGCCGATGCAGGGGACACGGGTTCGTGCCCCGGTCTGGGAAGATCCCACATGCCACGGAGCGGCTGGGCCCGTGAGCCATGGCCGCTGAGCCTGCGCGTCCGGAGCCTGTGCTCTGCAACGGGAGAGGCCACAACAGTGAGAGGCCCGCGAATCGCAAAAAAAAAAAAATCAAAAAAAACCCACATAGATAATAGTAAAATGCAGTAAAATAATTAAGAAGTGACAAGTCTTTCATATTTACTATATCTGTTTTTAACATAATGCTCAGTTATAAGTTTATGCAATTTCATTTTTAATAATGGCTATTTAACAAACAGCAAAATCACTGTAAATTTAACAATTGTCTCTTGAGAGGCAGTAGGAGGTGGCTGGAGCATGCCAGCTGCCCCTAGCCATCCCAACGTCCAGCATGCTGCCCTTCTAACTAGTCTTTCTAGGTGTATTTCCTCAGCTGCAACATTATTTTGGAAATTCCCTACTACAACCTCTTTGGTTTTAAAAAATGCTCATTATTATTTCCTGAACTGGAATGAAATCTGAGAGATAATGAATGCAGGTGAAGAAGAGTGGGTCTATTATCCACTGAGGAACAAACTAGGAGGTAGTGACAAGAGCGCTGGGATTTGCCGTCAGAAGACCTGGACCTACTACCCAATCCTGCTGTCTCAGATGTACCTCTTCAATTTTGAGCTTCAGGATTCTTATCTGCAAAACACAGTTAATAGTCAATCACCTCACAGTTTTTTTTAAACAAAGGGTACATAAAACACTTGTGAAAGTGTTTTATAATTAAAATTTATGATATATAATAAATCCTTTTATAACATGTTATTCTTTCAAATGAGTTTAACCTTTTGGAACTTCTTTTTTTTTTTTTTTTGCGATACGCGGGCCTCTCACTGCTGTGGCCTCTCCTGTTGCGGAGCACAGGCTCTGGATGCGCAGGCTCAGTGGCCATGGCTCACGGGCCCAGCCGCTCCGCAGTATGTGGGATCTTCCCGGACCGGGGCACAAACCCGTGTCCCCTGCATTGGCAGGCGGACTCTCAACCACTGCGCCAACAGGGAAGCCCTGGAACTTCTTTTTTGATCGAGGAAATTAGTCATATTTTAGGTTTTTTTGCTACTTTATTACAATTGACAATTTACGATTAAAGACATTTTTCTGGTTTGGAAAAAAATCTTGTATTTCAAAATAGGTAGATTTGGTTATGAGTACTTATATTACAGGAGATACCAAGCATATTTAAGAGAGCTCCAGAAATGACATTCAAGAGACTAGGATTTCACAGCTAGCTCATTCAACAATATTTACGACACATTTTTAATTTCTCTCAGCCTCATTTTGTTTATCTTTCAACTGCCATGATGGAGTGAAATAATCTGATGTTCTTTCTAAATCCAAATTTGCCTATAATTTCCTTATAATTTTCCTAAAGTGTCCCCTTAAATACTGATTCATTTAAGTGGTTATTTACAAAATATTAGCTACTATTTCTGGCTTTTAGATTCTTAAATTCACAATTAGACCTTACATAGGAACATACTTTGAAATAGGTCATTTTCTTATAGAGGAACAGTCCACAGTCCCTTTATAGCTACAAAGTGGTGACTATTCTGCTTTTTAGTCACTGGGGTGTTTAGCAAAGGGACAGAAAAATTTTAAACCAAAATATAAGAAGCAACCTTCTCAGGATAAAAAAATGAAACGTCTCTGAAAATATAAGGCAAATGAAACACAAAATCTGATTTATTCTGTTTGGTGTTTTACCCTTAAGAACACATCAATTCCATGAAGATGTATAGAATGTCTAGAAACACTTCCCTTTTTCTTTTTTTTTTAATACCTAACTTCAAGTCTTCCTATTTTGAAGGGCTGATTCCTCACGCCGAACTAGTCCTCCAACCTGCCTCTTCCTCCTTAGAGGTCTGTCCCCTGGCCACAGAGCTCCCAAACACACTCCTTAGCCTATCTTAGAACATGTGCTTCTAATTCAAGCAAAAAGAAAACTAAAGCAAAACAACAACAACCTCCAATACAAGTAAGAATCATTCTACACATAAGAGAATGTGGTAACTGCCTGACTCATACAGGGTTAGGTACAGAAGTGAAAATGCCACCTGAATGATTCTTTAGATAATATGAATCTTTCCTGGAACTTTTTTATTACACAATGAAGAAGAAAAGAAAGTTCTTTATGAAATACTTTTCTTGGGAACTAAAAATGTAAGCTTCTACCACTGACAAGGTGGCATTTTTAGATTAAGGCGTGGGAAATCTAGCATGATTTACAAATACAACAGTCCAAGAATAACAGCCTTCCTGCCATTAGTGATTGGCATCGTTATTACAGACTCTGTTATAATCTTATCTCACTGTCCAACAAAGCAATTCATTCAGCAACTAAGCTCACGTCAAAGGCAAGGCAGAGACTACTTATTTGCAGAAAAATGCTTTTGAAAAACATAGTCTCATTGTTCAGACAGAACCATGACATCGTGCAAGGTGCTTATGATAGAAGGTGGCAGGAAATGAAGTCGAAACAGAAATACCAGCTGAGAAGGTGTTTAATCTTCAAGGTGTGAGGTACCGCATTCTAGCACCCTCTCTGACTGATAGCAGGCATGAAGGGAAAAACTATCTAAAACATATGGGGAAAAGTACACTTAGGACCCTTTGATGTCTGTGTTGGCAAAGCACTTCAGCTTTGACACCCAGTCTTTAATAAAACAGCTGAAGCTTTTGGTTTGTAAGTAAAAGGAAGCTAAGAGATTGCTGAGTAGGGTCTGTCGCACACACAAAAATGCAGCTTCACTTCAATGGATGCCTGAAACTGTTCATCTCAATATTCACAGACACACAGACACACACACACCCCTTAGAGCTTTCTTATAAGCTACTCCATATCTGCTTTTAACAAGGCTTATAATTTTCAAATAATTTTTCCCATGGAAACTAATGAATTTCTACAACTGCATATAATCAAAATGTGGAGGGAAGCTGGAGAGTCCCTCTTTTCCCAAAAGGCAGAAACTGAAGACCATAAACACAGTGGGGATGAGGCCAATATAGGTCTCTCTGCACGAGGAATGATCAATGAAACACAGAACTGACTTTTTCTTTTCAGCTGGAGTGAGGGGTAAACACAATAGCAGCAAACAAAAAAAGGGAGATTTTGTCAATGATTCAGGTATTTCCCAAACTGTCCTCGGCCTCCAAATCCACAAAAACAGCAGGGTCCTGCCAGAGACCATATGCGAGGCAGATAAATCTTAACCCCAGAGAATCTAGGCCCTGCCGCCCATTGGTTTTCCCTGTAGAGCCCACTGATGATCCACACAGCCCAGGTTAGTAGAGAGCAGTTCCTTCTCCATCCCTACCCTCACCAATGATGCACATGTGTTCTTCCACACTCCTCTGGAACTACTAACTCACACCATCTCTTGCTAAGTGCTAATGGAGAAACCTAGAAAGCATTCAAAGAAATGTGTGTTTTTTAAGCAGGTCTATTCTATTCACCCAAGACAGATGAACAGAATTCTAAGGAACTAACAATTGGAGCCAAACTCTGAGATCACCTAAATCCAATCCCACCCCAAAAGAATCCCCTCAACTGCCCTTCTGACTATGACGATGACCTTGCTTCAGTCTCTCCACTGCAGGCATTGAGAGCATGACTGTGATGTTGGTTCAGGTTTGGACCACTGTAAATCTTACGGAAATTTTTCTTATTTTGACTTGACATCTGTTTCCCTTTGTTTTTTACCTGGAGATTCTGACTAGTCCTAGAGAGAGAGAGAAAGAGACAGGGACAGAGAGAGAGAAGAGCATTTTTCTAAGAGATCTTTAGTAAACTATTTATAATAGTTTTTAGCTCTAGACAGTTGTTTTTTTCTTTTTTTTTTTTTTTTTGCGTTACGCGGGCCTCTCACTGTTGTGGCCTCTCCCGTCGCGGAGCACAGGCTCCGGACGCGCAGGCTCAGCAGCCATGGCTCACGGGCCCAGCCGCTCCGTGGCATGTGGGATCTTCCCAGACCGGGGCACGAACCCGTGTCCCCTGCATCGGCAGGCGGACTCTCAACCACTGCGCCACCAGGGAAGCCCTCTAGACAGTTTTTAGCATTGGCATTAAGTATATCAACACCCATTTTTTAAGACTTTTTGATATACTTTTTTAGAAAAGTATCAGTCTCCTCGTGTGTTGTCTCCCAATTAATCATGACTGTTAAATATTGCTGATAGATATTCTGCAACTATGTTTACAAGTCCTTTCAATAGATTATAAGGTCATTTATTGGAATTAAGATGATTTTTGTATAAAGGTAACCAGTGTCATTTATTGTTTCATCATATATTTCAGACTTTAATTCTACTTTTCCAGTTGGAAAACTAATTTTCAAGAGCAATCTTGAATATGTTGAGTAGAGAAGTATCTACCATCTTGAGTAACACACCACCTAGGAAAACAGTGGGCTGCCTCACCCTTGTCCATCTCGCTCCCTGCCCTCTGTAGCAGTCTTTTATAATTCTCTACTATTCTAGCCTTTTGCCTGCTTTCATATTCTTTCAGACTTCTGCCACTCTTTAACGTGCATGTGGCACTCCATCTTCGGGGTCCCTTAGAACCTGAATCATCACAGCATTTTCTGTGAAGTGTCATTGATTTCTTCGGTTGTCTCCCCTTTATTTTTCTTCTAAGGATAATTAGCAATTTTACTATCAGATTTTCACATCGTTCCTTTCTAGAGGACCTCATCTCCCTTTAAGAGTATCTGGTTTTGTGATGTGCCTATCTCTTTTTTTTCTCCCAACTCTTGGAGCCAGGCTTCCATAAATTCTAGAGGTATGCTTGTCTGGGACCCGTAAATTTTTTTTTCTACTTTTTTATGCATTTTTTTCCATCCAAGCAATAAAGTCTTGGTAGGGCTCACTGCTATGACTATCTCTCTCAGAATTAGAATTCAGATGTGAGAGGATTTCATGAAGACATGTATTAACACGTGTAATTGAATTGAGAAGTGAAGTCAGACTTTTTCTGACAGTAAATCTGATTCGGCTGATTGATTTGATTTCAGGACTGGCTTTGCCAAATAAGCAACTTAAATATTTCCCTTAAATTAGTTATGTCTGTAGCTCTGAGATTTTAACAATAGTATATTTAAAGTGCATGAAAAGAAAGTGTTTTATCAAAACTGTTTATTGGTAGATGTGCATCAGAATTAATAATAATAGTGATTGAATACATCTCAGTAAAGGCTTTTTGGTGTACTGGCTATAAATTGAGAAAGAAAATGACTCTAATGACAGGGTGACAAATCCTTTTGAAAGTCAGGATCAAAACTGAAGAGAACATAATTAAATTGTCAGCTCGTAGATTAATATAAACATTTTTGATGATAGATCACTATATGAATTTTTGGCACAGAACTCAGAAAGAACTCAAAGAATTGAGTGACATTACTATACTAAAACTTCCATTTTTATCTTCTTATTTATAATGTTTCCTCAGTGTTTACATATATATAAAATATAAAAATATAAATATAATTGATGTTGAACTTTGCCTCAATTACATTAAAACTAATATTCATCCAGGAAAAAATAAGCTATTCTTATTAAGAGATTAATTTTCAGTAATATTTTGCTTTTTGCATTTAATAAGTATTAAAATTTATAGTATGATTTTTTTGATCAATTGGGTAGTAATAATAATTTTCATGAAATTCAATCTAGAAGAATTTTTTAATACTTAGAGCCTTATGGCCAGAAAAATAAAAAATAATTAAATTTTAATTTATACAGACAAATTTGCTTGTTGCAGAGAAATATGATAGGTGACAAATACAAGACTTTCAGAAGTATAAAAGTATATTATATTAGAGTAAAAGTTTATTGGAGAAATATAATGGAAATATGAGATCAAAGAAGAAAATATACATTTTTAAACTGTTAAGAGTTTGTTTATGTATTCTTAAATAAATGTGCCTTGAATCACAGAATTTAAGAATTGGAAGAGAAATTAAAGGTTAACTATTGAACTGATCTTCACACATTTGCCTGTGTTACCCCACATAATACTGAATAATTTCATACTCCCTCAAACATGAAACTGACTTCTAATTTTTTCTATCTGAATTTTAAATGGTTACCAAAGATGTAATTTCTGTCACAGTATAAATATTTACACTAAAAAAAATTTTTAAAAACAGTTACTTAACTTTTTTAAACATAGCCAGAGGGAATCTGAATGTAAACACTATGGTGATTTGATCCTACCGTCATCCCTTATCTGTCATCTCATTGGTGTGCTTCTGTAGTGTCACTTCTCTTCTCTGCTCCTATAATCCTGAATATTTCCTATTGTGTTTATGCTGTCAAGGAAAGGGTTTTCCACAAAGTCAATATTTTTCCAACTTATTTTTTAAATTCATTTTCTTCTGAATCATAAACACCTTGCATAAACCATACACCACTTCTTTACAGGTGTTCACTTCCATTCTTTCAAATTCTGGTGATAACTATGAACATGCATTTATTCTGTGTCATATATATTATTTACTTACAACGTACCTAGCACCCAGATGCTCAATAAATGTTAGCTTCTATGGTTATAATATTGTCTTCTTTGATAAATACTTCAAGTACACTTCGTTATCAGTCTCATACACACTGTTTTTTATATATATATATATGTAACATTTTAAGTATTTTTCCAGTATTTTTAGGAGTACTAGTCAGTTTGTTAGCTTTAAATTTTTATTTAGAGATTTTTCTTTTTCACCTCAGATTGCTATTTAAAAGTATATGTCTAAAATTGAGATATTATTTCAATGACCATGGGTATTATATACTCCAAAATCTTTATTTTATGCTTGAAATGTTATCACAGAGTGATTTTTACCTGATCTGAATTTTGAAGTAGTTAATGACCAAGCTAGCCCCTGAACCGAGATAGAACTTAAGACAGACTCATTTAGCTCTCTACTCTAGACAATGAAGAAATTATCACTGCTACATCACTCTCTAGTCGTCCCTCCCATGCTTCAACCGGCCAGCTTTTGTCATCATATACCATTGCTTTTCCACTATCAAAGTTTATAACATTTATATTCTTTTATATGACTATAATTAAATCTCATGGTTTTATAACTAAAATTAAGTTTCAATTCTAAAAATTGAAAACCATTAATATTATCATTATGTGAATATTATTCACTACAGAACCCAGTATAGTGACTGGGTAAATTATAAAAAGACAAGTAATTTTATTCAAAAAGCCACTGCCTCTGGAAGGAAAATATTAAAGGCTTGTGGTCAAATGAGTTATTTATTTTAAACTCTTAGTTACTCAATTTGCTTTCTATATCTAGGGCGAACTTTTTGTTAGCCCTTTGCTTGATTTCCTTTGAAAGCGTAATGTTTCTCCCCACCCACTCTCTCATTTATTTTCTTGTTTACCAAATAAATGTCTCCCTCCTTGGCCAAACAACTAAGTCATCCAGCTTCTTAATCAATTAAATATGTTGAATGAATTTTTTTTTCTTGAAAACAATATTCTTAGAATCTTACTGCTATCTTTTCTTCTTTCACTCATGTGATGAGGCCACATGGTATTGCCCTGTGTGGTATCACTGCAGCCTCACTTCACACAGAGACCAGATTAATAATGTTTCAGTAATGAAAATTCTTTATTTCTTTTCCCCATTGGGTATAAAACCTGTTTCTCCCTATGTATTTATACATGGAAATTAAAGATATGATAAACTTTAATCCTGACAGAACCTCATCTGTCTTGTTTTTTACTTTTAGACCCCCTGTACCCACTTTTCCCACCCCTCACTCCCTGCCTCTGGCAACTGCCCATCTGTTCTCCATATCTATAAACTTGGGTTTTATTTGTTTGTTTGTTTTTAGATTCAGCATGCTTGCAAGAGAGATCATATGGTATTTGTCTTTTTCTGTCTGACTCATTTCACTTAACATAATGAATGCCCTTGAGGTCCATTCATATATTGCAAGTGGAAAATTTCATTTTTTTCCATTTTTATATAGACAATATAATATACTGTATATGTATGCAATATATATATAATATATATACGATACATATATAATTTCTTATCCATTCATCCATTGATGGACTCTAGATTGTTTCCATATCTTGGCTATTGTAAATAATGCTGCAATGAACATTGGGGTGCATGTATCTTTTCAAGTTAGTGTTTTTGTTTTCTTCAGATAAATACTTAGCAGTGGAATTGCTGGATCATATAGTGGTTCTATTTTTGAGGAAACTTCACACTGTTTTCCATAGTGATGGTACCAATTAACGTTCCCACCAATGGTGCACAAGAATTCCCTTTTCTCCACATCCTTGCCAGCACTGGTTATTTCTTGTCTTTTTGATAATAGCCATGCTAACAGGTGTGAGGTGATATCATTGTGGTTTTGATTTGCATTTCCCCAATGATTAATAATTTTGAGCATCTTTTCATGTACCTGTTGGCTATCTGTGTATCTTCTATGGAAAAATATCTATTCAGATCTTCTGCCCATTTTTAATTTAATTGTTTGTTTGCTAATGAGTTGTATGAGTTTTTAATATATTTTGGATATTAGCCACTTATCAGATACATGATTTGCAAATATTTTTTTCTCATTCAGTAGGTCATCTTTTCATTTTGTTGATGGTTTCCTTTGCTGTGCAGAAGCTTTTTAGTATGATGTAGTCTCACTTGTTTCTTTTTACTCTGTTGCTTATTCTTTTGATGTCAGATTCAAAAACTCACCACCAAGACCTATGTCAAGGAGCTTACTACCTATGCTTTCTTCTAAGAGTCTTAAATTAATTTTTGTGTATGGTGTAAGATAATGGTCAAGTTTCATTCTTTTGCTTGTGGCTGTCCAGTTTTCCCAGCACTATTTATTAAAGAGACTGTCCTTTCCCCATAATATATTCTTGGCTTCTTTGTTGTAAATTAATTGGCCATATACGAATGGGTTTATTTCTGGGCTCTCTATTCTGTTCCATTGGCCTATGTGTCTGTTTTTATGCAACACCATAGTAAAGCTAATTACTATAGCTTTAAAATATGGTTCGAAATAATTAAGGAGTGTGATGCCTCCAGCTTTGTTCTTTTTTCTAAAGATTGCTTTGGCTATTCAAGTTCTTACATGGTTCCATACAAATCTGAGGATTATTTTTTCTATCTCTGTGAAAAATGCCACTGGAATTTTATTTATTTGTTTTTGTTTATTTATTTTTTTGCGGTACGTGGGCCTCTCACTGTTGTGGCCTCTCCCATTGTGGAGCACAGGCTCCGGACGCGCAGGCTCAGCGGCCAGGGCTCACGGGCCCAGCCGCTCCGCGGCATGTGGGATCTTCCCAGACCAGGGCACGAACCCGTGTCCCCTACATGGGCAGGCGGACTCTCAACCACTGCGCCACCAGGGAAGCCCTGGAATTTTGATACAGATTGCATTGACTCTGTAGATTGTTTGGGTAGTATGAACATTTTAACAGTAGTATTGATTCTTCCAGTCCATGAACATGAAATATCTTTCCATTTATTTGTGTCTTTTTCAATTTCTTTCATTAATGTCTTATAGTTTTAATGTACAGGTCATTCACCTCCTTAGCTAAATTTATTCCTAGGTATTTTATTCTTTTTGATGAAATTATTTTCTTCATTTCTCTTTCTGATAGTTTGTTATTAGTGTATTGAAATGCAACAAATTTTTAAGTATAGATTTTGTATCCTACAACCTTACTGAATTCACTTATTATTTCCAAAAGCTTTTAGATTGAGTCATCAGTGACCATTTTACTTCTCCTTTTCCAATTTAGATTCCCTTTATTTCTTATTCTTGTCTGATTGTAGTGGCTAAGACTTCCAATACTCCGTTGAATGAAAGTGACAAGAGTGGGTATCCTTGTCTTGTTTCTGATCTTACAGGAAAAGTTTTCAGCTTTTTGCCATTAAGTGTGATATTATCTGAGGGCTTGTCATATATGGACTTTATTATGTTGAGATATGTTCCCTCTATACCTGCTTTGTTGAGAGTTTTTATTATAAATGGATATTGGATTTTGTTAAGTGCTTTTCCTGCAACTATTGAGATGATCATAAGATTTTTATCTTTCATTCCGTTAACGTGATGTATCATACTGACTGATCTGCAGATGGTGAACCATTCTTGCATCCCTGGAATAAATCCCATTTTTTCATGATATATGATCCTTTTACTGTATTGTTGAATTCAGTAAAATTTGCTTATAACTTGTTGAGGATTTTTTCATCTATATTCATCAGTGATATTGGCCTGTAATTTTGTTTTCTGGTGGTGTCCTTGACTGGTTTTGGTATCAGGATAATACTGACCTCATAAAATGAGTTCAGAAGCATTTTTTCCTCTTTTATTTTTTGGAAATGTTTAAAAAGGATTGGTATTAATTTTTCTGTAATGATTGGTAAAATTCAGCAGTGAAGCTGCCTGGTCCTGGACTTTTGTTTGTTCAGAGGTTTTTGATTATTGGTTCAATCTCCTTACTAGTAATTAGTCTCTTAAGACTTTTTTATTTGATCAAGATTCAGTCTTGTTGGTTCCATGTTTTCAGGGATTTATCCATTTCTTCTAGGTTGTCTAATTTGTTGGCATATAATTGTTCATAGAAGTATCTTATCACTCTTTGTATTTCTGTGATATCAGCTGTAATATCTCCTCTTCCATTTCTGATTTGACTTGAGTCCTTTCTCTATTTTTCTTGGTGAGTCTAGCTAAAGGCTTGCCAACTTTGTTTATGTTTTCTGATAAACTAGTTCTTAGTTTTCTTGATCTTCTCTATAGTCTTTTTAGTCTCTATGTCATTTACTTCTGCTCTAACCTTTGTTATTTCCTTCCTTCTTCTAAGTTTGGGCTTCGTTTGTTCTTCTATTTCTAGTTCCTTGTAAATTGTAAGTTTAGGTTGTTTATTTGAGGCATTTCTTGAGGTAGGTATTTATTACTATCAACTTCCCTCTTGGAACTTAAAATGTAGCTTTTCCTGCATTCCACAAATTTTGGTATGTTATACAGATTTCTCCTGCTATTCAAAACTAGAGCATTCCTATGAAAGCTTTCATATGCTAAAACAGCATAAAGCAAAGAAACAATTATTTTTTTTTTGTAAGAGCAAAAATCCTCTTCAGATTTCTTTCTGTTAGCGAAACAAAAACTAATGTAGGTCTTTCATAAAAGTGAAGTGGAATAAAGTAAACTTTTGAAAACTGGGGGAAACCTGTATTTCCATTTTCATTTGTCTCAAGGTATTTTTAAATTTCTCTTTTGGTTTCTTCTTTGACCCATTGGTTGTTCAACAGTATGCTGCTTAATCTCCACGTATTTATGAATTTTCCAATTTGCTTTGTGTAATTAAGTACATGATAAATACAATACAGTAATAGCAGGGGATTTAATACCCCAGTTACATCAATGGATATATTATTCTGACAGAAAATCAATAAGGAAATATTGGTCTTAAATGACACGTTAGACCAGATGAACTTAACAGATATATGCAGAACATTCCATCCAAAAGCAGCAGAGTACACATGCTTCTCAAGTGCATGTGGAACATTTTCCAGGAGAGATCATAGGTTAGGTTACAAAACAAGTCAATAAATTTAAGATGATTAAAATCATATCAAGTATCTTTTCCAACCACAGTGGTATGAACTTAGAAATTAATTACACAAAGAAGCCTGTTGCTATATTTTCTAAAGTTGATGCACATTTTTCATTCTGACATTTCTTTTTATAGTATTCCAAGTTCAATCTCATTTTTTTTTATTTCCATGCTGTATGCTTGCTTCATTTCTGTTTATGTTTTGTTGGCATATGTTCTTAACTCTATTTTTAAAGTTGACAGTAAGTAATATTCTTTCATGTTCTAATATGTTTTCCTTTTGCCCTCACACTCAACTGACAGACTAGCTGGGGTAAGATTTCTAGGTTCAAAATAACTTTGTTCAGAATTTCAAAACTTTACTTCTTGGCCTCTAATATATATTGCTGGTGAGAAGTCTGACAACAATCAGATTCACATCCCTCTGTTTGTAAACTGTTTCATATTCCCTGGAAGCTTTGAATGTCTTCTTTATATTCTAAATTGTAAGCCTTCATTAAGTTAGGCCTAGAATGTATACAGCTTCATTCATTCCATTTGGTCATTAATCAACTCTTTTAAAAGTTCTTCATCTCTGACAACTCTTCCTGCAGTCTTTCTGTATTATTCCCTCCCACCCATTGTCTCTGTTCTCTTCTTAATGTAAATCCTATTAGATAAATATCAGACCATCTAGATTGCCCTCTATACCCCTCCCTTTTTCTCTTTGCCTTTATTCTTCTACCTTATCAACAATTTACCAACTTTATCCTTTAACCCTTCTATTTAATTTCTATTTTACTGATCATACCTTTAATTTAGAATAAACACTTGTCCTCTGGTTGATTATTTTACATACCAGCCAATTTTAATTCTATGAAGGGGCTATTTTATGGAATACTCCAAATGTGCAAATTAAAACTTTTTTATCTTTTTTTCACTTGAAAAAGATTAAGCATTAGTATTTTCTCTGTATTGATCCATGTCTTTTTCTTTCATGCTTTTTATTTTACTCAAATATATGTGCATTCTTGATTTCCCACTTGTATTTATAAATCATTTATTACGCTTACAGGCATTAAACATTGGCTCCCCTAACTTTTTCATAGTTCTGCCATTCCAAGAGGCTTCTCTGTGAACTTAAAGACTAGCTTCTTATAAATTCTTAGACATGAAAACCCTGAATAATTACGCAATGGGCATTAATCTTGATAGTCCTAACATTCAAAGGGTAATAATGCTGGAACTAGATTAGATGCCCTTACACAATGGCCTGTCAGTGGAAATGTAACCAACCAATCTCTGGATGTAGAGTTAGAAATAAAGATAGCCACATATAGGATGGAACCAATAAGATAATTTAAGTTACTGTCTTAGTGACAGTAGTAAAGTAACAACATTAGATTGGAAATCTCAATGCCTGTGCTCTAGGCCTACTTCTGCCACTAACAACTAGCTATAAACCTGTAAGAGAGCCATATACTTCTTGGACTGTAACATGATAATGCTTGAGGCCCTACCTATCCTAAAATTCTATAATAGTAGGAATTTAAGTGTTCATAAATGGTCTTTCTGCTCCTAGGATGTATAACCAAATCAAACATTAACACCATAGAAATGACATATCAACATATATAACATATCTATATACACATTTATTAAACAGGCACTGTATTTAGTGCTAACACCAATTTTTCTCCTCTCCAGGATACTCTGATTGGTCTTCACATAAACATTTTTTTATCCCACACAACCTACTGATGTTTTTTAATCACATAGAACGCAGAGGAATACTTGAATTACAGTGTATAATATATTCAATCAACAATATGAAACAAAAATAGGGTTTTCAACTGAAACATCCATTTTCATATAAAGCTTTTGTTTTTTCTTCCTAACTAAATCTCACATTATCCAACTCAGCAAACTCACCCTGAACATCTTATTGGTTCAGGTATAGTTGTGATCTTAGAGATCTCTGCCAGTATTCATTGTTTTGCTACTTTTAGTCATGTTGTCACATAGGTCATCTTTCTTACTTTAGATCCAATCACTTCTCTTTTTCATAAAATTGCAAAATGTCCTTCACATTTTCATCAATCAAGAAAACAGATTTAATCTTTATAACTGACAAATATTACATACACAAATGAGAAAAGTTATCATTCTTCCTATTGTCCACACAATCTAGTTTTATATCCTATAAATAACCAAGATTATCGAGTATATATTTCCTGATTATTTAATAAGAACATTTTTTAATTTAATAACTCTGATATATGGTTTACAAACCTTCTTTAAATACATTACCTCATTTGAGTCTTTGAATTTGTCTGGGACATAAAAAGGAAAATATAATTCTCACTTTACAGATTGAGGAGGTGAGGCAAGAAGGTGCAGAAGGATGAACTACAATTATATCCCAGGATTCCAGGAGCCAATTCTGATAATATTTTCTGCATACTCCCACTACCAAATTTTGCATTCCATTTTTCATCTTTTTCTAATGTCCACTCAACTTCAGTACCTATTTTCTACAAATCTCTTTATTCCAAACTTCTTTCATTCATTAAGTAAACATTAATCAGCTCCTACCATGTGTCAAACTGTGCTAGATACTAAAGCAGAGCCTGGACTAGTGAAGAAAAAGCATTAATCAAATAATGACAAAAGAAAAATGAATATTGCAACTGTGACAAATGCTGTAAAGTAGAAGCACCCTGTGTCATCAGACCCTGTACTTAGGAGATTTGATATAGTCAGAAGGGTCAGGAACGTCCATCCTGAAACAGTTTAACATTTGAGCCTTGGTTGAACAATGAGGCAGAATTTACTAGATAAGAAGAGAAAGAGAAAACAACACATGCAAAAACTGTTAGCAGTAGGAAGCAAGCATGGTAAGTGAGGAGTAAAGAAAGAAGCCAATGTGATGGATTCAAGAGATGGAGGAGAACACAGTTTGAGATGAGACATAAGAAGAAATGGAGACCAGGGTCTGCAGGGTTTTAAAGCCAAGGTTTATGAGTTTTGTCTTTATCCAAAAAGCAATGGGATTGTATTATTTAATTTAATGAAATATACAAAGTAGGCAAATCCGTAGAGACAGAAGGTAGATTAGTAGTTGTCAGGGGCTGAGGGAAGAGGAGAATGGAGTGTGACTGCCAATAGATACAAGTTTCCTTTTTGAGAAGAAAAAGATATTTTAAAATTAGTGACGATAATTGCACAACTCTGTGAATATACTAAAACCTACCAAATTACATACTTTAAAAAGGGTGAATTTTATGGTATGTAAATTATATCTTGATACTGTTATTATTAAAATAATAACAGTGGAAAAGTATTAAAGATTTTAAAAGGGAATTCTCTGATAAGATTAGAGTTTTAAAAGGATCACTCTGGCTTCAGTGTGAAAAAATAGATCTGCAAGTAGAGAAAGGAGGCTATTATAATAATACAAGTGAGAGAAATTTAGAAAGGAAAACCAATAGAGCTTAATTATAGATTTAGTATTGGAGACAAATAAAAAGAGATGTCAAAGTATAGTCCCTAGTTTTCTAGCTTGAACAAGGAAATGGATGTTGGGACCGTTCACTGACATTGTGGTACTGGAGGGTGATCAGATTTTGAGGGGGAGAGGATTGGATGTTGAGTTCAGTCTTTTATTATATTGAGTTTGAGGTTCCCTGGAGAGATGTCAAATACAAAAATTAAGATATATCAGTCTGAAACTCAGAGTAGAGTTTTTAGTAAAGGGTAAAAGTATGAGTCTTCTGCATACAAATTAAAATAATAGACATGGATACAGAGAAACAACTTGGGAAGAGAATACATAGGGTAAGAAGAGAAGAGGGCTACGACCAACCTTAGAGGAACTCCAAATTGTTGGTCATAGATTACAAGTTTGTAGTGGAAAAATAAAAATAAACACAAGGCAGAGAAACAGGGATAAAACCAAGAGAGTGTTCTGTCAAAGAGGACAAGGAGAGCATTCAATCACCTCTATGATAGCCCTCACACTATTTGATTCTTTCCTAGCTTCTCTGCTAGATTATGAGTTTTTTGAAGGCAGACATATTTTCTTCTTGCATTTTACTTAGTATTGGGCCCATAGCAAGCAGTCAATGAACATGTGTGGTTTGCAATTAAATGTTTGAATTTGCTGTTTAGTGAAAAAAGTGTTACACTGATAGCTCATAATTTTATGCCAGAAAAATTTTAGTGGAACAGACAGAAGTTCCCGTTTTTCCTGACTAAATAAAGATATCTCTAACTCCACAGAATAACACAAGTAAATGGCATAAACAGAGCTCAATGAAAATGACTAGCAGTAGCAATAGTCTAGCAGCAATGGTGGTAAAAGCAGAAACACTTGCACAATAAAATCAAGGCTTAAATAAAATGAAAAAGGAGTCTGAAGGGCTACAGAGTCAAGATATTTCCAGAGCTAGATTTTTTAGGGAAAAAGACAGCCAACTCAGTGAGCAGAAACAAAATGCAAGGAGGCTGAGGAAGACATAAATTTGTGAACCATGGCTGCAATTTGGCTCCTACCCACCCAGGATTCTGAAAGATGTGACCAGTCTGTACTGAGAGAATTGTTAATAAACAAGCTTACCTGTATAAAAGGTACATAAAAATCAGCAGTATATTCATAATTACACATATATACACATACCAAGGTTAACTACTTACTTCATAAGCTATTTACATTGTTCTTTTAATTTGATTCCTTTGTTTCCTAATATCCAGGAGCTTGTGGAAAGCCTACTGACCATAATCTTGATGCCCAAGCAGGGATTTCCCCAGAATGGATGAATTCATCTTCTTCACAGCTGCCATGAGGAACTTTGGGCATGCCAGCTAATACTACTTGGAGAATAATACTGAATGTTAGGGAGATCTTCAGGGGATTGTTGTGGCAGAGATTCTGCTGTACATTTGCATAACACAATGAATATTTTGGGGGGACAGATGCTACTCTACAAAAGTTTGTCCTGATTTATATTTCTACTGATGTATGTGCGAATTCTACACACCTATTTATAGCTGGACTGAAAATTTTACGCTACCCAAACTTTGTTGGGCAGCCCTTATCAGTTGGGGCTTGGCAAGTTAAAAACAAAAATCTATGATCTCCCTTTAGAAAATCCATCATGTCCTTTTCCCTCATTCTAACCTTGTCTCAAAGTTTCACAAATCACACATCACAACAAGGAGTTTGAAATCTCCCATAAGCCTAATCTTGTCATCTTCTCTTGCTCTTATTTCACATATTTCTTTGCTTTATCTCTTGTCCCAGAAGTCTGTAGTATACCTACTTCTAGTAGCTTTATTTTTAAACCTTTTAGAGAAGCAGTAACTTATTCTCTTAATCTAATTCTTCTTATATGAAAATTAGTCAATAACGCTCCCATTTATACCCCATCATTACCCTTTCCATTTGCAAGCACATTGCATAATAACATGTTCTAGACTTTTCTGCTATCCTGCAACAGTAAGACTGCTTTTTTAATATAAAATCTTTGTATCTCATAATTTTCTTCTGTCACCCATGCTGTGGATGTTTTGTTTCTAATGCTACTCGCCTACAGGCACAGACACTCAATAATTTTCATTTCCTTTTCTTGTCTGACTTTGTCCAAATTTATCTGGATGATCATTTCTTCTCCTATTTTTCCCAAAACAGAAATATAAAAGTAAATACAGGTACTGCATTTTCAGTTTACTTTCCATTTATGTGGAAAGCCTAGAAGCTTAACCCACAAAAGCAAGCATTCTTAAATTTTTGTTCAGATCAGTTCTCTTGGCTATCAGCAACATCACTGTAACTTGAAAACTAGTTTCGTGGCAGAACTGTGCTGATCAGTCTTTCCTTCACTTGCCAGAGGCCTGAGTGCTAGTCAGATGTGGGAACCATTAATTTTGGCCACAATGGGTCAGACAGAGCAGCTACTGGGCTGCTCTCCTCTACTGCCTCCGGTGGAAGAGTCAGCAGGAGAGGGGCTATGAATTAGTACTTCCGCAGCAGTAAAGGGCTCCACAAAAACAGGTCAATCAGCAAGCAGTCTGGGGAAGTTATGTATGTTATTTACTCCATAGAAATCCAAATAAGGAAATCTAAGACTCTGAGAAGTACTGCAATAAAGAATGTTATTCCCCTTGGTTTAACTTTGAATTTCCTACTCTTCTTAATTTGAGATCATTTTTTGTGTTGTGCACATGTGTAAAAACTATTAACGTTTAGTGAATCAAGCTTCAAGAGACAATCCTCTGGAAATTTTTAGATTAAGAACCAAGGCCAATTCTTATGCATCTAAGATTAATAGCCTTTAGACCAGGGGACAAATCTTTCCAGGACAAGATTTTCTCATGTTGCTTTTCTCCTCAGACTTCTACAAGAAGTTTCATTTATTACATAAACCTACATTTTTCAAGGTGCTCCCCCTATAAACTGCCTCCACTCTACCCAAAATGTGATATTCTAAAGTCAGCAGATCAGTGTTCAAATCCCAGCTCTGCTATTTACCAGCCATTGGGCAATTAATTTAATCCCTTTTAGCCTCAGTTTGCTCCTCTGTAGAAGTGAGAACAGGTTTTCCCTAATATTAGCACAGCCTAAGGCAAAAGGACAAATGAGGGCCAACATAGCGTATGTCTAAATACCTGAAAGTTATCAGATAGACTATGCCCCCTACCTGCCTGTTTTCCACTCAGCCTCCCCCTCCCCCCTACTCCTCAAGTCTGCTCCTCTAGAATGTGCTCACCACCCAGAGGCCAGAGAGGCATTTGCTCTCCCTGAGCCTGCCCCTGCCTCCCTGAAAGCCTGGGTGGGAGTATAGATCTTTTGGGGCCAGAAAGGTAGAAACTTCCCAGGCCTCCTGGCTGATGATTGGAGTGCCAGAGGGATATCCTTCTGACTCAGGATTTACAGAAGACTCTAAGCATCTACCAAAACTAGACCATCCAAGGAGAGGGAGTGAAATAGGGAGGAAGAGAATGCAGCTATGTGGGGATCTTAGTCTGCCTAGACAGCCACTTTGGTGTCTGGACAGCTGGATGTAACCAAGAGCACCAATTCTTTCTCTAGTTTCCCAGGGCAGAAAATGTGACAACACATGCACACACACACACTCAGCCTAGCATCCTCTGGCCTGGGACAGCCATTTTGGCTAATGCATTTATTTCCCATAATTCTTGTGTAGTCAAATTAATTTCAAACGTAAAAGGGAAAAAAATAAAAGAAAATCTTAGCTTGAAATGGAAAAACTTTCTTTGTGTATCAATATCTGTGATTTGCAGTGTTTGCTAAGGCTCAGAGCATTGACTGGGCACACCTCTTACTCATGTCTAAGGGCAGGAATGATTGTGATAATTGTAACTATCTCATAGAATTAAGTGGGAATTAAATATGATAATGCATATGAACTATGATTTATACCATTATCAAAATCAGGAGTAACTCTTCTCTAAGCTTGGCTTCTAATTCTCATTGGGAAAAAAGGTAATGAAGCTGTATCTTTAGAAAATGAACAAACCTGGAGGCCAGTCAGTGTTATTTCATTGTTCAACCATTGCAAGACATTTAGGGATTATAGCACTGTATTGGACTCTGCGCTTTAAAGATGATCAATTTTCTCATAATATTGAAGAATAACAAGATACTCCAACTCTGTGAGAGTAAGCACTAGGCTTGCCTTCAGTTGACTGTCTGCTTTATTGGAGTGGGGGAAACAAACTCCTTATAATCTCTCTTAGAAATGATAAGCAGAGATGACATTCAAGCAAACATGATGATCTCATATGGAATATTTTTAAGCAGCAGTTCCCTCCCTGATCTTTCACATTAATTAAACAAGTAGGTTGGTTCAATTTTTCGACAAAGAGTTTGCATGAAACTTTATAAATATTATATATCCCAGTTGTGACAATGATACAAAATTTATCTTTCTAAAAAACAAGCACACAGATGGGACTGACTTGAGGTACAACTTGCTAATATCATACCAGAGAAGAAAAACCTATATTGTATAAGAATATAGTTATAAGAATAACTATATTGTGAGTACTGCAGGGCTTCAGGCCTCTGAAATGGAATTTGACCAAGGATATTCTGAGCAAATGGATAATACTTTATATGATATATATGCTATATGTTCACCTTACCTATAAGATTCTTACACAAAGTCTTCAATCACGCCAGCTACCTACTGAAGACCCCATGTTCACTGCCACCACTAAACCCTCTAAAATTTATCCATGCTTCATGATGTCCTCCCACCCAAACGTCTTTTAGGAAAACTTTGCCCTGATAGTCTCCTCTGGACTTCTTTCTCACGCCTTTGGTCTCTAATTTTTTTTAACGTCACATGTGTATATTTTACCTTGCTATTGACATTTTAAATTATTTAAGAATAGAGAACAGGGGGGGCTTCCCTGGTGGCAGAGTGGTTGGGAATCCACCTGCCAACGCAGGGGACATGGGTTCGAACCCTGGTCTGGAAAGATCCCACATGCTGCAGAGCAACTAAGCCCGTGCACCACAACTACTGAGCCTGCGCTCTAGAGCCCGCAAGCCACAACTACTGAGCCCATGTGCCACAACTAATGAGACCCACACACCTAGAGTCTGCGCACCGTAACAAGAGAAGAAGCCACTGCAATGAGAAGCCCGTGCACCACAATGAAGAGTAGCCCCCGCTCACCACAACTAAAGAAAGCCTGCACACAGCAACGAAGACCCAACACAGACATAAATAAATAAATAAATAAATAAATAAATAAATAAAGATTCAACTCAAGGGCTACTTTAAAAAAAAAAAAGAATAGAGAACAGAAATCAAATGACTTTGTACCCTCCCAGAGTGCCTAGCATAGTGCTAATGGCTTCACTCTAACACAAAAGAACTAGTTAGTACATGGCAGACCTCAAAGGTCTGCATAATTAATTGGTGCCTAACCCGTTTTTTTTATTTCCAGAAGTAAGGTTAGACAACATAGCAGGCTATTTGAGCTCTGCTTTGTCCAACATGCTGTCAGACACCTGACAAATACAGAGATATGAACTAGGTAACATGAACCGTCAAATAATTAAGGGGTTTAGTGTGTATGTGTTCCTATAATGAATAATTAACAGAAGCAATTTGAGAGACTCACCACACTAATGCAGTGGGAGATGCAGTTGGATTTTATTTCCCTTTATGTTTCCTTTAAAGCATTCACACACCAGCCACCACCTTTTATACCACGGTTATAGGTATGTCATGTCTGGAGCCTCTGAGGTAGAAATTATGACAGTTGTTCTAGAAGCAGTGATAGAAAGATAATTAAAAAATAATTAACAAGAATAATTAGCATGGGGCCAAAGGAGGAGAGCTTTTATTTTATCAGCTAGATTGATGTGATTAAATGTATACAGAACACAGCCAGAAAAGTAACTTTACGTGGCAATATGGAAGAAACAACAATTTTTCATTTTTATTTTATTTTCCTGCTATTCCTTCCCCACCCCACCGAAAGTCAGCAAGAAGTAGTTGCTGTGATCCTCACTGCCTTTAGAAAAATTCCATTGAGCACCTCTCACAACATATCTCCATTTGACTGAACAGCTCAAATGAAAACACAGAAATGGAACATCAGGATCTGTCAACATAATGCTTCTGGGGGTTGTGTATTAGGTGATTACTTTGGCACTAGCTAAGCAGAAAAGACGGAAGAAGGCAAAGGCAGTAAGCAGCAATAGAATTTTTACTTGTTTTTGTTTATCATGTTTTACTTTCCTGAGACCAAGACTAAACTATGACAGTAAAAGAACAGAGGCATTAACATTCACTTTTAGCCAGTAAGGTGTTCCCAGCACTGATTGTCTTATAATTGGACAAGACAGCATACAGTTTTATCCGGTAATTTCCTGTTACAGGGAAGAAGCTGTATCTGCTCACGAATGGTCCCCTGTTGAGTGAAAAGCCCTGAGTTAAACAAGCCACTCAGCCAGGAAAACACGCTACGCGGTCAGACAGACCGAGCTGAAACACTACCTTCTGTCACACACTAGTACAGTTAAGGGGCCTTAGGCAGAATACTTTCTCTCCCTGAATTTAAACTGTCTTCAAAATGGTGATGACAATACCTACCTGGCCTAGAGTCTGCATTATCATATATTTGAATGCTACTCTTTTGTCACAATACTTGTTTTTATTATCAAGTTCCTTAGCCTCTCAGAACCTGCTCTCCCACCTGCAAAATGTAGGTAATAATAATCTCATAGGTTTAGGATGAAAATTAAATAAGGTCTCTAAGAAAATTACCTCCCCAAGCTATATCATTTACCAAAACCCACTGAGTAAAAAACTATACAATGTTAGAAGGTAACTTCTTTTTTTTTTTTTAAGAGTTTTCACATTGGTACCAGTAGATTTTAATTTTGTAGTTCTCAAACACTTTCGTATCCTATCCCTATTAAGGATAGGGAGCATTTTGATAAATGCTCCCTATCCTTAATAACACCTTTCTATTGATATTTCATTTTATTTTTTTGGCCGCACCACCCAGCATGGGGGACCTTAGTCCCCCAACCAGGGATTGAGCCCATGCCCCCTCCACTGGGAGCGCAAGTCTTAACCACTGGACCCCCAGGGAAAGTCCCAGCAGGTAACAATTCTTGACTTACATTTATTGAGAGGAAAAATAAAAAAGAAAGGTATGATATAGCTATAGACATAGGCAGCCGAACAATGGCTTTTGTGTATTCCAAAGATCTGAATATAGTAATGCTTGGTAATTTTTATTTGTTTACTTGCTTTTTGTTTTGTTCATTTGCTTATTTTTAACATATGCAGGAAACCAAGCTGTGTCCTAAGTACTAGATATTTAAGGCATAAAAATATAATTAACACATCATCACACAATTCTGTTTCTCCCCGGAACTTGATAGCACTGGGGAACGAGGAAACAGAGTAAAAGAAGTAGGCAAAGCCTTTAACAGCGATTGTAATGGTAGGCAGGAAATAAGTTGTAAGGATATGGATTCTTCAGATGGGGTTCTCAGACGCAATTTACGTAGAGGACATTTGAGATGGAAAGTGGAGAAAGAACAGGGAGTCAATCACATTAGAGGGTGTGAGAATGGCTGACCTGTCTGAAGTTACACCACAGAGAGTTTCTGGTAATTTGTGTTAATCATCTCAGGAACCTCACTCCCCAGGAGCCGTGGTTCCCCTGGGGGGGCGAGGCGGGGGTCACTGGATTTTAACAGAACCCAGTCTTGGCTTGCAGAGCCTTAGAACACTTTACTAGACTCATGGTACCTGTTAGCATGATTCATCAATTCATTTAACAAGTATTTTTGAGCAGCACCCTGTGCTACTCATTGTCCTCCTGGACTTGTGGTCTGGAGGGAGCAGAGGCAGGAACGGGCTCTCTCAAGTCTAGCTCAGATAAATAAACATTAAGAAAGTTTTATATAGATTAAAACCCCCATCACCACATCCACCAAATCTAATAATACACAGTAGAGAGATTATGAGAGAGGAAGAGATTAAAAGTGCATATGAGTCTTTTCCCTCCAAGCAGGAGATGTGTGCCCTTAGTGGTGTCATATAATTAACTTACTTCTCCTTGTGAGTGTTTGGCACCTTGTTATACTGCATGACCCATTAGCTCTGAAAAAGCCCCAGGTATAACTGGTTGCTCCCAACGTGTTAGAACCAAGAATAATTCTCAAATGCTTCCACGTCCAAAAATACTAAGACTAAACATTACAGCTCAGGTGACTGAACTTTAATGACCGTGCCTGGAACACATCACTCAAATATTTATTGACTAAGTATGAACAACAAAAGGTTCTGAGGTAGAAGAGAATGAAGGAAGTTTGTGGACGATAAGGAAACATTTTCAGAAGAAAAAAAGAAGGAACACAGTGTTAGGCAGGCTGGCTGCCTCCATAATCTGGGGCATTCCTCATAGTTCATTCCAATTCTGCCTGAGACTCCCTTCCAAAACATCCTCAACTGTTAAGACAAAAGAAAGCTAACAGTTGGAGGACATTAAAGCTGATTACCAATAGGTTGTATTAACATGCAAAGCAATTAGGAACCACTAAAGAGTATTAACATGATCGGCTGATGCTTTGTGTACCAATCATAATTCTGAAACTGTGAAAGTTAACTCCATCTGCAGCCAGCCTTAGGCACTGTGATTCAGGGCTTCAAAAATGATACTTGTCGGAGGAACTTCAAGATGGCGGAAGAGTAAGATGTGGGAATCACCTTCCTCCCCACAAATACATCAGAAATACATCTACATGGGGAACAACTCCTACAGAACACCTACTGAATGCCGGCAATAGAACTCAGACCTCCCCAAGAGCAAGAAACTCCCCACGTACCTGGGTAGGGCAAAAGAAAAAATAAAACACAGAGACAAAAGAATAGAGACGGGACCTGCACCTCTGCGAGGGAGCTGTGAAGGAGGAAAAGTCTCCACACACTAGGAAACCCCTTCACTGGCAGAGACAGGGGGTGGCACGGGGGAGCTTCGGAGCCACGGAGGAGAGCACAGCAACAGGGGTCCAGAGGGCAAAGCGCAGAGATTCCTTCACAGAGGATCAGTGCCAACCAGCACTCACCAGCCCAAGAGGCTTGTCTGCTCACGCGCCAGGGTGGGCGGGGGCTGGGAGCTGAGGCTCAGACTTCGGAGGTCGGATCCCAGGGAGAGGACTGGGGTTGGCTGCGTGAATACAGCCTGAAGTGGGCTAGTGCACCACAGCTAGCTGGGAGGGAGTGCAGGAAAAAGTCTGGAGCTGCCGAAGAGGCAAGAGACCATTTTTCCGGGGTGCGTGAAGGGAGGGGATTCAGAGGCAAGAGACCATTTTTCCAGGGTGCGTGAAGGGAGGGGATTCAGAGCACCGCCTAAACGAGCTCCAGAGACAGGCACGAGCCGCGGCTATCAGCGTGGACCCCAGAGACGGGCATGAGACGCTAAGGCTGCTGCTGCCACCACCAAGAAGCCTGTGTGCGAGCACAGGTCACTATTCCCACCTCCTCTCCTGGGAGCCTGTGCAGCCCACCACTGCCGGGGTCCCATGATCCAGAGACAGCTACCCCAGGAGAACACATGGATGGCACACCTCAAGCTGTTGAAATGTCATATAGGTCACGGCGGCTGCAGGCTCACCCCACATCCGTACCCCTCCCTCTCCCCGGCCTGAGTGAGCCAGAGCCCCCGAATCAGCTGCTCCTTTAACCCCGTCCTGTCTGAGCGAAAAACAGACACCCTCAGGTGACCTACACGCAGAGGCGGGGCCAAATCCAAAGCTGGGCCCCGGCAGCTGTGCGAACAAAGAAGAGAAAGGGAAATCTCTCCCAGCAGCCTCAGGAGCAGCGGATTAAAGCTCCACAATCAGCTTGATGTACCCTGCATCTGTGGAATACCTGAATAGACAACAAAGCATGCCAAAATTGAGGCGGTGCACTTTGGGAGCAACTGTAGACCTGGGGTTTGCTGTATGCAACCGACTGGTTTCTGCTTTTATGTTTAATTTAGTTTAGTATTTAGAGCTTATTATCATTGGTAGATTTGTTTATTGATTTGGTTGCTCTCTTACTTTTTTTTATATATAGATTTTTTTTTCCTTTTTCTCTTTCTGTGAGTGTGTATGTATATGCTTCTATGTGTGATCTTGTCTGTATAACTTTGCTTTTACCATTTGTCCTATGGTTCTATCTGTCCGTTTTTGTTTTTGTTTTTTTGTTTTGTTTTGTTTTGTTTTTTTCAGTATAGTTTTTAGCACTTGTTATCATTGGTGTATTTGTTTTTTGGTTTGGTTGCTCTCTTCTTTCTTTCTTTTTATTACTTTATTTTAATAATTATTTTTTATTTTATTTTATTTTTTCTTTCTTTTTTTCCTCCCTTTTATTCTCAGCCATGTGAATGACAGGGTCTTTGTGCTCTGGCCGGGCGTCAGGCCTGTGCCTCTGAGGTTGGACAGATGAGTTCAGGACATTGGTCCACCAAGGACCTCCCAGCTCCACGTAATATCAAACAGTGAAAATCTCCCAGAGATCTCCATCTCAATGCCAAGACCCAGCTGCACTCAATGAAAAGCAAGCTACAGTGCTGGACACCCTAGTCAAACAACTAGCAAGACAGGAACACAACCCCACCCATTAGCAGAGAGGCTGCCTAAAATCATAATAAGGTCACAGACACCCCAAACACACCACCAGACGCAGACCTGCCCACCAGAAAACAAGATCCAGCCTCATCCACCAGAACACAGGCACTAGTCCCCTCCACCAGGAAGCCTACACCACCCACTGAACCAACCTTAGCCACTGGGAGCAGACACCAAAAACAATGGGAACTATGAAACTGCAGCCTGTGAAAAGGAGACCTCAAACACAGTAAGTTAAGAAGCAAAATGAGAAGACAGAGAAACACATGGCAGATGAAGGAGCAAGGTAAAAACCCACCAGACCAAATAAATGAAGAGGAAATAGGCAGTCTACCTGAAAAAGAATTGAGAATAATGATAGTAAAGATGATCCAAAATCTTGGAAATAGAATGGAGAAAATACAAGAAACGTTTAACAAGGACCTAGAAGAACTAAAGAGCAAACAAACAATGATGAACAACACAATAAATGAAATTAAAGATTCTCTAGAAGGAATCAATAGCAGAATAACTGAGGCAGAAGAACAGATAAGTGACCTGGAAGATAAAATAGTGTAAATAACTACCCCAGAGCAGAAAAAAGAATGAAAAGAATTGAGGACAGTCTCAGAGACCTCTGGGACAACAATAAACGCACCAACATTCGAATTATAGGGGTCCCAGAAGAAGAAGAGAAAAAGAAAGGGACTGAGAAAATATTTGAAGAGATTATACTTGAAAACTTCCCCAATATGGGAAAGTAAATAGTTAATCAAGTCCAGGAAGCACAGAGAGTCCCATACAGGATAAATCCAAGGAGAAATACACCAAGACACATATTAATCAAACTGTCAAAAGTTAAATACAAAGAAAACATATTAAAAGCAGCAAGGGAAAAACAACAAATAACATACAAGGGAATCTCCATAAGGTTAACAGCTGATCTTTCAGCAGAAACTCTGCAAGCCAGAAGGAATTGGCAGGACATATGTAAATTGATGAAAGGGAATAACCTACAACCCAGATTACTCTACCCAGCAAGGATCTCATTCAGATTCAACAGAGAAATTAAAACCTTTAAAGACAAGCAAAAGCTAAGAGAATTCAGCACCACCAAACCAGCATTACAATAAATGCTAAAGGAACTTCTCTAGGCAGGAAACACAAGAGAAGGAAAAGACCTACAATAATAAACCCAAAACAATTAAGAAAATGGTAATAGGAACATACATATCGATAATTACCTTAAATGTAAACAGATTAAATGCTCCAACCAAAAGACATAGACTGGCTGAATGTACACAAAAACAAGATCCTTATATATGCTGTCTACAAGAGACCCACATCAGACTTAGGGACACATACAGACTGAAAGCGAGGGGATAGAAATATATATTCCATGCAAATGGAAATCAAAAGAAAGCTGGAGTAGCAATTCTCATATTAGAAAAAATAGACTTTAAAATAAAGACTATTACAAGAGACAGAGAAGGACACTACATATGATCAAGGGATCAATCTAAGAAGAAGATATAATAATTGTAAATATCTATGCACCCAACACAGGAGCACCTCAATATATAAGGCAAATACTAACAGCCATAAAACGGGAAATCGACAGTAACACAATCATAATGGTGATCTTTAACACCCCACTTTCACCAATGGACAGATCATCCAAAATGAAAATAAATCAGGAAACACAAGCTTTAAATGATACATTAAACAAAATGGACTTAATTGATATGTATAGGACAGTCCATCCAAAAACAACAGAATAAACTTTCTTCTCAAGTGCTCATAGGATAGATTATAGCTTCGGTCACAAATCAAGCCTTGGTAAATTTAAGAAATTAAGGAAACACTCTCACTTACCATTGCAACAAAAAGAATAAAATACCTAGGAATAAACCTACCTAAGGAGACAAAAGACCTGTATGCAGAAAACTGTAAGACACTGATGAAAGAAGTTAAAGATGATACAAATAGATGGAGAGATATACCATGTTCTTGGATTGGAAGAATCAACATTGTGAAAATGACTATACTATCCAAAGCAATCTACAGATTCAACGCAATCCCTATCAAACTACCAATGGCATTTTTCACAGAACTAGAACAAAAACTTTCACTATTTGTATGGAAACACAAAAGACCCCGAATAGCCAAAGCAATCTTGAGAATGAAAAACGGAGCTGGAGGAATCAGGCTCCCTGACTTCAGACTATACTACAAAGCTACAGTAATCAAGACAGTATTGTACTGGCACAAAAACTGAAATATAGGTCAATGGAACAGGATAGAAAGCCAGAGATAAACCCACACCCATATGGTCACTTTATTTTTGATAAGGGAGGCAGGAGTGTACAGTGGAGAGAAGACAGCCTCTTCAGTGAGTGGTGCTGGGAGAACTGGACAGCTACATGTGGAAGAATGGAATTAGAGCACTCCCTGGCTCCATACACAAAAATGAACTCAGGATAGATTGGGGGCCTAGGTGTAGGGCCAGATACTGTGGAACTGTTAGAGGAAAACATAGGCAGAACACTCTATGACATAAATCACAGCAAGATCCTTTTTGGCCCACCTCCTGGAGAAATGGAAATAGGGACAAGGATGGGGAAACTTGGGAGCTTTTGCACGGCAAGGGAAACCACAGACAGGGCGGGAGGACAACCCTCAGAATGGGAGAGAATATTTGCGGGTGAAGCAACTGACAAAGGATTAATCTCCAGAGTTTACAGCTCATGCAGCTCAATGTCAAGAAAGCAGACGACCCAGTCCAGGGATAGGCAGAGGACCTAAATAGACATTTCTCCAGGGAGGATATGCAGATTGCCAACAAACACATGAAAGAGTGCTCAACATCATTAGTTATTGGAGAAATGCAAATCAAAGCTGTGGTGAGGTGTCATCTCACACTGGTCAGGGTGGCCATCATCAAAAAGTCTACAGACAGTGAATGCTGAAGAGGGTGTGTGGGGGCGGGGGGCCCTCTTGCACTGTTGGTGGGAATGTAAATTGATGCAGCCACTATGGAGAACAGTATGGAGGTTCCTTAAGGGACTGGAAATGGAACTGCCATACGACCCAGTGGTCCCGCTACTGGGCATATGCCCTGAGAAGACCATAGTTCAAAGTGAGTCATGTACTACAATGTTCATTGCAGCTCTGTTTGCAGTGGCCAGGACATGGAAGCAAGCTGGGTGTCCACTGACACATGGAGGGATGGAGAAGATGTGGCACATATATACAATGGAATACTACTCCGCCATAAAAAGAAGTGAAATTGAGTTATTTGTAGTGAGGTGGATGGAACTGGAGTCTCTCATACAGAGTGAAGTAAGTAGGAAAGAGAGGGACCAATATCGTATGCTAACACTTATATATGGAATCAAAAAAAATGTTCATGAAGAACCTAGGGGCAGGACAGGAATAGACATGCAGACCTACTAGAGAATGGACTTGAGGACACGGGGAGGGGGAAGGGTAAGCTGTGACAAAGTGAGAGAGTGCATGGACATATATACACTACCAAATGTAAAACCGATAGCTAGTGGGAAGCAGCCGCATAGCACAGGGAGATCAGCTCAGTGCTTTGTGACCACCTACGGAGTGGGATAGGGAGGGTGGGAGGGAGGGAGACGCAAGAGGGAAGAGATATGGGGATATATGTATAGCTGATTCACCTTGTTGTAAGGCGGAAACTGGCACACCATTGTAAAGCAATTATACTCCAATAAAGATGTTAAAAAAAAAATGATACTTGTCAATACCCTTTACCTGTGGCCTCTTCACATGATGAAATTCCAGGCCTGTACCAACCAAATGGCCACCTCCCACTTTCCTTAGTCTCCTATGATTGGCTGAGTGTCATCAGCAGAAGAGTTTTCTCTTGAAGTCACTAGAAATTGACGACATCCCATCTCAGGTGATCTTTAACACTACCAAATAATCCTTCTGTTTCTGTCTTTCCACATTTATCTCTAGCTCCCATTTTCCTCAACTGTTACTCCAAAATCTCATTTAAGCCCCGTCTGCCATTACTTCCTTCATCATTCTCAGATGACCATATTGCTTCCTAGTTCACAAGTTAAGTAAAGCTCATGAGAATTCCTTCAATCTCCTTTGCCCATCTTGATATCACAGACATTCCCACTATTCTCCCTTCCTTTCTTCCTACCTAGTATTTAGGTGCTCCTTGTTCTATATATACTAATCGTTTAACTGGCATCCTATCCCCCTGGTAAGTCATTCCATCAATTATTCCATCTCTCTCCTGTAATTCAGCCTTTTCATGTTTAGTAGTTTACATAAGTATGTTCAAATCTCTCCTACTTAAAGTAACAAGGGCTCAGCCCTGTAATTCCTTAATTATCTTAATACATATTATAAAAATAGTTTTCCAGATATATTATGCAATTTTAAGAACGGATTTTCTTTACTATAAAACTGACAATGCTATTTGACTTAAAATTAGCGGCTCCTACTGAATAAAACATAAGTTCTCTAACATAGCACACCAGGTTCTTCATTGCCTCTCCCTACTCAGCTTCCCTCCTCATCTCCTACCCATCTTCCTTAGGAACCCTGTGAAATACTGAACTATTTCACCCAACATTCTCTATCACCACTCTATGTTTACAATGTGTTTTGCTCTTACTGGGATATAACCCAGGTCATAAGACAGTGGTTTTGGGCAATTCTCAGACGGAAACATTGGGTAAGGCAGCAAATTGACTTGTTCGTTGTAGCTGTAGACAATGGGAATTTCTAAGGTTTTGTAAACAGGGAAGTGGTGATACTGGGTTTCAATATGGATCACTCTATATGAGAAAAGATTTAAAGAGGACAGTGATGCAGAAGGGTAAAACCAGTTAGAAGTTTGCTGAGGTTGTCCAAGTGACAGCTAATGGGGGCCTGAAATAGAGTCATAGCATTTAACATGTAGCCTCAAAGAGGCCCAAGAAGCAATACCACAGAGGTCAGAGTTAAAAAAGGAGACTATATCATCACAGAAACCTAGAGTGTAGAGAGTCCAGCATGAGGACCATTGACTCCAGAATCAAACGTCATAGAAAAGGACCAAAAATGTGGCCATTTGATTCAGTAATTAAGGAAACTTTTTTAGCCTAGTCAGCAGCAACTGCAATAGAGTAGGAGCAGAAACAAGAATGCAGAATTGAGGAGTGAATGGGAAACAGGGAGTGTCTGGCTAGTCCTATGAGTGGCTAGTAATTTCCAAGAAGTTTGAAGAGAAGGGAATTGAAATTGACTAGAAAGGTCTAGAAGCTCTACAGAGTCAAAGGGCTAGTGAGGTAGAAAGAGATTTGCATGTTCTTGGCTGAAAGAGAGCTTGGAAATTTTTTTCTTAAAAGATCAGATAGCAAATATTTTCGGCTCAGAGGTCACAAGGTCTCTGTTGCAACTATGCAACTCTGTTATGGGAGCACAAAGCAGCCAGAAACAGTACATAAGCTAATGGATATAGCTGTGTTTCTATAAAACTTTATTTACCAAGAAGAGTGGAAGCAGGCCTTCTGGCCATAGTTTGCTGGTCCCTAAATGACCTCAGGCAGACAGAAGGGGTGGGATCCATAGCAAATCTTGGCCTTAAACAAGAAGCAAAAGGACAGGAATTCCATGGCTGTCCAGTGGTTTGGACTCTGTGCTCTCACTGCCAAGGGCCTGGGTTCAATCCCCAGTTGGGGAACTAAGATCCTACAAGCAACGTGGCACTGCCAAAAAAAAAGAAGATAAAGGCGTAGTGATATACACCTGTCAGTAGAGGCTAGATTAGCATTAACTAAAACCTTGAACAATTAGTTAAAATAAAAATTCCATTTTTTAAATTACATAGAGATATCTCTTAAAAGTGAACTCAGATGTTTCTAAATGGCTCTTTATAAGACCCTAACGAAAGAAATATTTAGTTGTATTGAAGTAATTTGGATATTTTACTTTCTCAACCATGATTCATCTAGTATCATCTCTCAGAAATTGTGAAATAGTGTTAATGATAGCAGCAAGGACCTCCCCCTTACATCCCGCCTGAACTTGGTGCAACACAAATTCATCACCGCCTGCTCTAAAAGGAAGGTCTGATTTAAAAAGAAGGATGGCATTATTCTCTTTCAACCCCTGATCTACAGATATCTTATTTGTAAAGCTGATTGTGGAATCTTGGCTTATTTCCATAACTAAAGAAATGTGATTAAGTTCCTATAGGTTTTAGATAATCACCAAAGCTTTCTGATTCTTATAATCAGGTCAGAGCTTCAATCAGTGAAGCTCTCCTAACACTATTGACTGTTTTAAGAATCTGGACAGGATAGCACCTAAAAACTGCAGTCGTCCTGAGCAAAAGCTTTTTAATATAGTTTCCTTGGTAGAGCGTGTACAATATGACAACGAAGGGCTAGCATACCATGGATGTTCACATCCTAAAGCATCGTGGGCAGGGGCATATTTGTAGGGCAAAGTGGCAGTGATTCTATATGTTATTGATTTTCTAATAATCGCAATGGTCTTTCACTGAGACAGATACACTAATCACCCTTGTCATAATTAAGCTGACTGGGCTTCAGTAGCTTTTCCTACCCAGCCAAAATTTGCCAGGTAAGTTATTTTGCCAACTTAAATCATGTGAATAGTATTATTAATTCCTCCTAAAAACATGTCTAGCAAGGCAACTTTCTCCTCTGTAAAAACATGAAAACTGTCTGGCTAATAGTGCTCTTTGCCATCCACATACCATCAATAAGAATGTCTTATTTTAGGCAGAGAAGCAGGGTGGTGGCTATTTGGTGGCAAAAATCAGTGATGCTAGAGTTAAAGAAAAAATGTTCTAGTGCCTGTCAGGGGAGACACTGAAGACTTTAACTCCTCTCTAAGACTGTTCTGCTGAATTGCTCTGGGGAAAAGCTTCAGGCAGCCCTTCTGCTGTGGATGGAAGAAAAATAGAAATGGAAGGAAACGTATTAGGAAGCAAAGAGGTGGGCCTGTGGGGAAGAACAGCAATCAACAAATAAATCTCTTGATAGGGTTTTGGATTGATAGATAGCACTTCATCCTGAAGCATTTCTCAAAATCCCACACATGCATTTTCACAAAAGAAATGTAAACCCTTCAGGAATAGAAGAAAATCAGAAAAAAAAAAAAAAAAAAGCAAAGAGCCTAATGGTGAAAAAGGAAAGGGAATACTTTGGACCAATTTCATTTGGTCAAAACACATTACGGAAAAGACCATGAGCTCTTAAATCCCCACAAGGTCCAGGTAAAGCCTCACTTTCTATGGTCTCATCCTTCTGGGATTCCATTTGGTGGTCTGAAAGGTTGAGTCACAGCCCTGTTGGGAATAGACTCTGTCCCAGAAAACCAGGCAATAACAAATGTTATGGCCAGTCCACTAAATCACACCCTAAGAAAACCTTGACTTACTCTAAAGCTGTATTTCCTCATTTCTCAGAATCTAAACCATCATTCTGATGGTGAGTTATCTCCCTAAAATCCTCTGCAGAAGCAGGAAGTCCTAAAGCTCTTGGAGCATTTTAAAAGTTCAAATTCCACTGGGATAAGATACCAAAATCACAGCTCAGAACTAAAATCTCCACTGCAACCAAAATAACTTGCTCACTCCCACCTAAAAAACTTCATATGGCATCTCCGGATGCCACTCCATCATTTTTGTATAACTAATAGCTTGCATTCTGAAGCCATTTATATTCTACCTGTGTGCTTTTACACAGCATCACAGTTATACACTTTCTCTCTCTCAAGAGTTGCTATACTTATGTGTGATCTATATTTTGCAGGCTATTCAAGCACATAACCACAAAACAAAAATGTTTCTAATCCTCTCCTACTTGTTCTTTGAGAACCCAAGCATCATACAAATTCCTGGGAAAACGTCTAGTAATCAACATAGGATTTTTTCTGATGTAAACAAAGAATTAATTCTCTTGGCCACCACCATCTTCCTGTCCTGCTTTAGGTCTTTATTGTTTATGTGTTGTATAGCCAACATCAAAAGTGGTAGCTACATGGCTTCAGCTTTTCAAAGGCATGACCACCATCATTGTTGAACACGACCACCACAGCTGCGGATGTCAGCCATAGGCATCGCTCTTTGGGTTGCTCTTCTCAGCATCAGAAATGATGCTGAAGTCTATGCCATGTATGATGACTAATATTAGAGCCCCATCCACTAACTCCATTGCTATAACCCTATACTAATCACTACTGCCCCCAGTGCTACAGATGCCCATGGGAATTGCCGTGAAGGCAGCAAGCATTGCAGCCATTACTGCTGCCAATGCTGGGATTACAACCACCGCTCTTCTGAGGGCCAGTGTTGATTTTATCCTGGCTCTGGTGATGGCTCCTATGAGTCTTTTATTGTATCCATCTTATGGTAGAACCAAGACAAGTCTCCTCAGTGGTGGACTGACAGATGGCTGAAACACCAACCTAGTTGCTCCAGTAGAACTTCTAGGGCACATCCTTGAGAACACTTTCCCTTATCCCACATCTAGAACATCACTAAGGTAACTACTTTCAAAACATATCCAGAATCCAACTACTTCTTTCCATATGTATCCCTACAACTCTTATTCAAGTCATAATCATATTTAGCCTAAACTTTGAAACGATCTCTGAGTTGGTCTTCCTGCTTCAATTCTTGCCCCCCTACAACCCATTCTTCATATGTCAGCTAGAGAGAGAATTTTATAAATATAACTCAGACAATGTCACTCCCTTGCTTGGAGCCCTCCAATGTGTCCCTGCCTTACTCTAGCTTAGGAAGCTCCATGTGATGTGCCCCAGCTAACCCCTCCAACTTCACACCACTCTCGACTTCAAGAATTTATCTTCTGCCACTTTGGCCTTCTCTCTGTTCCCCAAATACACCAGCTCATTCTATCCTGAGTGTCTTTGCACTAGCTATTTCTTTTGCTTGAAATGCAAAAATGCCATGCAGTATTTGTGTGGCTCCTTTCCCTCAGAGAACTGTTTCTAATCCAAAGAAGCTTCCAAGTCATTGTACTTCAATTCACTGAAAAGCACTTAACTCTATTTTTCTTGTTTATCTGATTATCTGATCGATGTTTACATAAATTGATGCCACAGAAATATACTGATGTGAAATAAAATCTTCAACTACAAAGTCTATAGGATTATATAAACAATCTGCTTCAGAGAAGAACTGTACCCTGATTCCCCCAAAAGTCACAAATCAGTAACTGACACATCCTGTCCCAGAGAATATAAAAACTCAGAAATTCAACTGACATTAGAATATCTCTGCCCAGTTAGGCCTGCTGCAGGCAGGAATTCTACGGTAGCAAAGGAAGGCATGGGCAGGTTCTTTCTATGTTCATTAGCTCCCCATCCTCCACTGACCATTCCACTCTCTCCTCCTTGCTGCAGCTTCCAGCCCTTTCCATTGTTGAGGAGGAGAGAAGAGAAAAAACTGAGGAGAAACCTTCCAAGATCGGTCCCAGTATTGTCGGGATTTGGTTTCCTCTGGTCCTGGCAGTTATTTTAAGTTCTCTCTTCTCCTTTCTTTCCTGGGCACACCTATGGATTCTTCAAAACCACAATCTCCCCGGCAGCTCCCTGACATAAATATTCACCCTCCCTCTGAACACCAAGGAGTCCCCCTTGGCCCCCAGTCTAGGCAGTAGGCCTCCAATCAGATTCTTGCTATTGGATTGTCCCAATTCCCCAGAGGTCCCTTAACACTCCCGTAGATGGGTCAGACTCCAGGTGGCTATCTTAGTTGTTAAGTAGTTCTATACCACTGTGTTCTCTCTCCTTTTCACACTGGATGAGGGTAGTTACGGTTCTTACTGCCTTCTTTACAATCCTACTGAGGGGGTCTAGCACCTCGCTTTGAAACTTCTTATCATGGGCTCAGCCAAAAGTAATTTTCCATATTTTTGCATTCTTATCAAAATGTACAGATTTTATTAGTCAGCCCCTCTTCTATGAAACATTTTCCGCATAGGATGTCACTGTTTATAGTATCAGCTTAGGCAGTGAGAAGAATAAATATATATTAAGTCTAATATATGCAGTTCAGAATATGTAGTCCAGCCTTATGAATAGTCACCCAGATGACAAGTCTAAATTAATGAACTTGCAGAAAAAAAACATTGATTTGGTTCATTTGGCAATGAATATTTGTCCATGAAGAAGAGTACATTTTTATAAACAGTTCAACATTCTCGTTTTTCAGGTTTATTATACACCCAATGGAGCAGAGTTGATCTCAGCATCTAGATAATAATAAAGAATGAACTGTTAAAGATACTCAACCCCCCATTACCATAGGCCCTGGCTCGCTTGTTGTTGATGCCATTTGTATTAATACACAGACCTCATAAAGCTCACTTTTAGCAAGACTCTCCAAATTCCCAAATACTTACCTCCAGAGGAACTCACTGTCCCCCAGGGTTAATCCCTTATTAACCCCCAATACTTCTGAGGGTTGGCCAGGGAAGCATTAAAATTTTAGTGCCATAATTAATACCAGATTACAGTCACACAGGTATTATCCTTGCTGATTTATGATACCATATAGCACCCGTAAATGAGCTGTTCCTTCCCCTTGGGTCAGTTGAAAACTTCTAATTCTTTGTTTCTCATGACACATCTTTCTGGGATGGGGCAAGCAGTGAAAGCAAAGAGAAAAAAAAAAGTATCTGACAATGTCTTTGATATAAATCCCAGGTATTCTCTTTCTTCCCCAAAGCAGCCTAGATTACCATTATGAAGAAAAGTCAGAATTGAACATAAAACAAAAATCGTAACAAAGAGAAACATCTCACATCCTCTGACAAATTTGAACAAAGTCATGAAGGTCACTTACCCAAAACAAGGAAGAGAAAATCTGAAAGGAATTGTATCTACTATTTTAAAAACACCCTGATAGAACTCAATAAATGTTTAAAAAAAATCATTCATTATAGATAGAATGGCTTCCTTACTCATTAGCTATGTGGTCTGGAACCTGTATCTCCTCAAATGTGAAGTAGGATAGCACTGTTTACTATTTATGGTTGATTTAAAATTGGAGTGATTCAAGATATAATGATTTGAGATTAGATGTTAAAATGCACATAGATTTAATAGGCCAGAAAAATGTATTCTGAAATCTTCTGAAAAATGTCAGAAGATTTTTTTAAACTTGCTTCCAAAGCAAGGTTTATTCATCCTTCTAGTCCAGAGACCCTACATGAACGTGTCTTATTTAGAATAGTGACACAAAGGAGGTTCTATAGCCTCATTTCACAATTCCTGTAGTTATTTTATGTCAGAGACTTGACCTCTTTGTGAACAACTATATAGACATCTATATAATAGATGTTAGAGGTTGTAAGATCCTATTTACTTGGTTGACTCAGTCTCACAACTAAGGAAAATGTCCCAAGAATACTAACACGCTTAGTTCTTCTTGCTTCCGGCAACAAAAATGACCTTATTTATATGATTATTTTTATATAAAACACCAATATTGTCCCACATGGGTAAAATGAAAAACATTTGTTTTTTTGTGTCTAATACCTTTTTTAGAATAGGGGAAAAAAGAAAATCAACGCTTCAGATTACTTTGCAGAATAACATTCAGCTGTCTAAGAGAAACAGCCTGGGGGGGGTGGGGTGCCAACCTCTTCACCTGGCATGTTCACAATCTCATTGCAAACTACTGTACCTGTGAGTCAGAATTTGGCTGCCAAGCATGTCCCAGGCTGCAGGATGTGGAGTTCTAAAGAGATTGGCCACAGGCATTGATTAGGAAGAAGCTCCTGGAGGACAGTGAAGCTTTCACCATGTTGTTAATAAGGATTTTCGTGTGGAGTGACTGGAGAGCGTGCAACAGTGACTGAAAGCCCCAGGAAGTTGCCAAACACTGAGCCTGCATGGGTGAATTCACCCTGTCTACCTTGTTTGATATAAAACCAGAGGAGGGCCAGGCAACAGCCATAAATTCAAATAAGTTTTTAAAGCCTTCTCAATTGATCACTACATAAAAAGACACAGAGCAATTGTATAATCACCTCACACACAGGTAACTAAATATGTTACTCTTTCGAAATTCACTGATGTAAAATACGGAGTTTTTTCTCCCCAGCTAATGGTTGAGAGCAGGTTTATATTGCTTTCTTGTGAACTTAATACCCAACAAATAAATGATAGTCCTGGAAGGAGCTCTTTGGGTCAGACAGTAACATGCATACAATGATATCTGCTTGTGGTAAAATAACTATTACAAGTGAAACAGAATTAAAGCCTTGGTTACACTTCTGTCTCTTACAAATATATTAAATTTTTCTCTGAAGGTCAAAGAAAACAAAATTTTCTCCTAAATTGCTTGTCCTCTTACGTCGTATTAAAATATATAAGCTTGACTCATGAGATGACACAAACTGGAGCAATAAATGACACATAGAATATTTGTGAATTCACAAACCATTAATTAACTCCTGAATCTACGTTCAAACGAGGGGCAATGTGGCAATGGGAAACAGAAATGATAATCATACCTAAATGGGAAAGTAAGTAGATGGTAAGTACCGACAACAGTTTCCTAGTGTAAACATTTTATGTGATAATCTGGGCCAATATAAAGTTGAAGTCAGAATTTAAACTCTGGATTTTACCCTTGACTCCTCAGTCCATGAGCACAACTTCTATAACCACAAGAACAATATTATTATTCTGTCTTTCACTGAGGTAATTTAAAAGGAGAAAAAAAAATGATTCCCGCCTCAATGACATTTCCAAATGATTACATTTCCTCATATGACTATCAACATAGAAATAGGCATCCTCAGAAATCTCATAACCTTTCACAGGTTTCTGTTGTTTCAGGGTCTCCATCTTTTCAGTGAGTGTGGCTTCACCATCAAAAAAGATGCTAAAAGCTTTTTGAAACATAGAAAACCTGTGTGTATGTGCACATGCATATATAAAATGGTATCATTGCTAATACATGCAATCTAGATGAGATCTAAAGCTCTACTTAACCATGCTCCACAATGTATAGGATTCCTTATCACAGTGTCTGACATATAGCAGAACAGCAGGCTCTCAATAATTCTTTATTGAATGATTATGATTATGATTGTTAACACTGAAGGCTGAACTCAGAGACTTCTACTAAAGAGATTCATTTTCATGTTTGCTGTGAATTTTTCTTGAACCAAGATGTTAACTCCTGGCCATGAAAATATCAAAGGTTCTGTTGTTTCTTCACATCAAAATTAATTGTGATAAAAATAAAACTGCAGGCTCACCAGAAAGATTAATACCAGATTCAAGAAAGAGGTGGCAGTCAAATTTGTCCATATGTGGGGAGTAATGCACAACTGAAATTCTCCCCCAAGGAGAAATCAGATACAGCTTGTAAGCCATTACAGGAAATTGCTGCCATAGCTTCTCCAATTACAGATTAAGTATCAATCATACCAAGCCAGAAATGATGCTAATCTTATACTAATATCAGATCAAATGATGTAAATTCTAATTTAGGTATATTTAGACATTTTAGCTTGATTCTCTAATCGTTGTCCAAGAAAAAGAATATTCCACCTTCCAAAATTAATATAAATAAATCCATTCCCAATATACTATCTCCATTAACCATTATTTGGATGCGATTACATTCTCATGGTCTACAACCCTAAGGAACAAAGTCAAATTGCAAGAAAACAAGCTGATATCATGCAGTTTGAGAAAATCATTTCCGCAGAGTCCAAAAGTCAGAAGAAATTTAGTTTTGTTTCCTAAACAACACAGGAAACTTTGATGTTCTGAATGACCACCATGAATCATTTATTGTCATAATCAAAAAAAAGGAAATTCAATTATGTTCAGTATATTCTACTAAGTCAGTCAAGTGGATGCAATTTTTTTATTCCCATCAACATAAAAAGATTCTAAGCTTGAGCAGAAATTAATCAGAAAATTCAGTGAACCCCAAACACCTGTCCTCTAAGAATTTTATTAAGCTTTTATAAAAAGTCAGAAATAACACAAAAAAGAAAATTAAAATAGCTCAATAACTTTGCAATAATTACACTATACCATACTAGTAAAGGTTTTTTAACTAAATTATCAAAATCTATTTTAAGAACTTAGATTTCAGTGCCCAAAATCAGAATGACTTTGACCTTCCAAAAGTCAATCTGCATATTCTGAAGAACACTGAGTCACTTCTGCTTTACTTTGATATATTAAAGGGAGAATGCTGAGATATTTCTAGATAAAGTCGCACATGTTTACAAATAGCCTAATGTGGTTGGCTTCCAAAGTTGATTAGGATAGAGTTCCTCATACAATTGTTAGCTCACAATCTCATTTCTTCAAGATGTTTTTGCTACCCCATATTCCAAATGTTTTCCTGTGAAAGCTGTGGTAAGATTTCAAAACTTAAGTGAGGAAAACACATTCTCTTTACTAATTAAAATGAAATACACTAGGCCCTTGACATTTATATCAGATAGTTCCAGGAACTTCCACAATCTTGAAATTTTAAAATATCACCATAGAGAATCAAAACTCTGCATAGAAAGCAGTATAGCTGAGTGCTGGATTGTCAGTGGGGCTCAATCACTGGCTAACAGCTGATTTTCCCAATCACCACACCAGCCTCGAAGAGTTCATAAGTCAAGTTCTTGCCTCAGCAAAATCACAAATTAATTTCTGTCGTCAATTTTCAGTTTAATTATGAAGAAATGAAACCAAAAAATTTAATGTGCAAATATCAAAGTTATAGTATAAACAGGATGCTCTCCAAAAATAATACAATAAATGTAAGCTCAGGGACCAACGAGTCTCTCCAGAGCCACTGGGTAGGCATTAAAAGGATGTCAACAAATCTGTCTAAAGTTTTTAATATAATACCCTAAAAAAAGGAAGCCGAAACTAGAGCTGTAGGTAGCTTAAAAGTACTATTATCAGGGTAAACAGTGAAGTTTATTTCAGATTTGGGCAGCAAAAGCAATTATCACCTCAAGGAGAATGTTTTTCTAGGGAAAAGCAATTCAAAAATTTTCACTCAAGAGGGGACTAATGTGATACTCAATTCAAAAAGATCTATCAACATAAATACACTCTTCTGTTCATATAAAGTTTTTGTCATGAGTACTCATTTTAATAAGATAGAAACTGTAAAGTAAGGATTGTGAAGACATCTATTTCTGGTAATGGTAGGTAATTTGAGCCAACTCTTCAGTTGAGGATAGCTTAAAAAGCTGGACAGAATATACATTTTTAAAGCTGCCTAAAGGTATTAAAAGCAAATTTCTAAAACACCGTCGAAAGAAATAGAGAGACCCAGGAAGATGAGTTCACTTTGCGGGCTAATTTTTCCCTCAGAGCATTGACTGATTGTGGAGGGAGTGGTTGAGAGACTAAAAGATTGAGCAGAGCTTTGGATGGTCTCATGAAGATAGGGGGACAGTGACTGAAGTCCCAGATTCACCGTGTAGGAGGTTCTTGGTGAATCCACCTCACTATGGATTGGGACTTAAAAGGGCTAGAACCTACAAATAAAGGTGAACTGGAAATGGAAATGGATCTCACAGAAACTGTAACCCAACTTTGAATCTTATCAATCCCTGAAATTGTATTAAGGTGATCTGAGAGCACGTGGCTCTAGCATCCAGAGTGGTAGATCTCCAGGGAGAAATAAATATAAGTTCTCTCAAAAGGAAGATGACATCACTCTAAGCACTGAATCATTTCTTCACACAATATTAAAAATATAATGTCAGGCTCAAAATAAAAAGTTATCTTGTACATATGTGAACAAGAGGATATGATTTAAAAGCAACAGCAATAAAAGACAGGAGAAACACAGTTTTAGGGTATACAAATTAAGGTTATTGTCCACAGGCTTTAAAATGGGTGTTCTTACTTTACATAAAGAGATAAAAGAAAAGACTGGAAATTTTAGCAGAGAACTGGAAACCATAAAAATTAACCAAGTGGAAATTCTAGACAATAAAGTAATATAATAAAATAGCCAAAATTAAGAACGCAGTGGATCATTGTACCAGCAGATTAAACACAGCTAAAGAAAGAATCATTGAACTGAAATATTGAAATAAGCCAAAAAATGATATATCCTAAATGGTGCACAAAGAAAAAAAACAGAAAAATACAAAAAAGGGGATAATAGACATCAAAGATGATGAAAGGATCTACAGTGCAACTAGTTTTCTATTGCTGCATAACTAATTACCACAAACTTGCAGCATTACACACAACTGTATGAGCTCACAGTTCTTTTCGTCAGAAGTTTGGCATGGCATGCTAGGTTCTCTGCTTTGGGCTCACGAGATTGCAATCAGGGTGTCAGCTGGGCTGAGTTTTTGTCTGGAGGTTGTGAGGGAAAATCTATTGCTTTCTCGTTGGCGGAATTTAATTCCTAGTCTTTTGTGTGACTGAGATCCCCATTTCCTTGCTGACTATTAGTGGCCACCACCTTCAGCTGCTAGAGGCTGCCCACATTTCTTGTCATGTAGCCTCTTCCATCTTCAAATCAGTAATGAGGCATCAAATCCTTCTCATGCTTTGAATCTCAGACTTCCCCTTCTGCCAATAGCCAGGAAAACTCTCAGCTTTTAAATGGCTCATGTAATTAGGTTGGGTCTTTAGATAAATCTTATTTTAAGATCAACTGTGCCATATAACAACATAACCGCGGGAGAAAATCCATCATATGTACCATCCCAAGGATTATGCAAGGCCTGAGTACTAGAGGAGCAGGAAATCTTGGGGACCATCTTAGGATCTTGCCTACCACAGGTGTTCTCATCAATGAGCAGGTCACACTAACTAAAGAAGCCCTGGAAGACAGAGTAATCTGAATACAAATCCTGGTGTGTTTATGCGTTTGTACAAAAAAAGAAAAGGTAACTGATTTTCTCTACACCCATTGGAAAAGGGTCATGGTGGTCAATGTTCAGCTTCAATCTTTAGTTGAAGGTTCAACTAAAACCTTAAAACTAAGCATAATGTACTACTACAGTCAATAAGTTGAAACCCATTTAACACTGGGTCAGCACCATAACTGGAATTACAATACAGATTTGTCCAACCCTAATTTATTCCACTCACTGAATCAGGGCCACAAGTTAGGGTTTTGCTACACAGTAAGTCAAAGAAAAATAAAAGACTGCTAGAAGAGTTTTCTTCCCCACAGAGCAGTTTGCCTAACGTGTTCACACATCCACCCACTGAAATTTAATCATTAATATAGCACATTGCCAGAGAGATGAAAGGTAGCAAGGTAACATAGGTTAGTTAGATCTCAGGAGAAAAACCAACATATCAAAGTCCTGTCTGAATAAGAGATAGGGACCCAAAGGACAATAAGAATTTTGTTTTGCACAAAAGAAATGTTTCTATTTATCAACTTCTACTTATTTGTTAAATATCTCATCTTTTCCCACCACCATCCACCCCATCAATATGACTGAGGCAGTAAATTTTTAAAAATAAAAGATGGTCAAAATAGGAAAGTCTAACAAAATTGCTGGTAAGGATGATAAGGATTGATTTTCCAAGGTTGTTCTAATATTTTGTTTTTTAAATATTTAGGAAAATAATGTTATTGGCAAGGTAAGTTAAAAGGCCTGCAGGAGACAATTTGAAGAAGGATCAGACTAGACTATCAAAATCCAAGTCACAAATTCAAAAACTTACAAGGCCACTCGGGTAAAGTAAGTAATGAGGCTGGTCTAACATAAAATCATAGGGAGTGGTACCATATCAGAAAACACCTGCTCTGCTTGGATATGCAGTACTATTCTACTGTATCAAGGCAATGCCACGAAGGAAGTGGAAAAAGTCGTCCCAGATCTTTTAATTTCTCTTCAAGAGAATCTGAAGATCTGGATGCTTGTGTTAATGTTCTCAATTTTTATCAAACTGAAAGCAAACAAAAATTATGCATAAGCCATTTTGAACTCAAATTCTGCTATATGTGGCCTCTATTCTAAAAGGAAATAACTACATGATATATGGAAAGGTTTGCTCTGTAATTCAGCTAATATTAACAAAAATATAACAAAACTTTGGAAACTATTTTTTATCATTACCTCTGAGATATGATTCAATTTACCTTATACTTTTGGTTAATGTTGGAAAAAAGATACACAAAATCACCCTAAGAGGACACTTTGTAATCAGAAAGTTATCAGGACCTGGGGTCAACTTGAATATTGGTCTCAATACCCAACAAGCCACTGGAGCAAAACTAGGCATTATAAATTAGAAACTCCTTAGAAAAGGCCAGTTGTTTAATTCCCTAACCTTGGTACATAGCCTTAAGAGTGGGGGAAATATGATTTTAATATTTTTCTCCAGTATAAATGTCACTCAAATGCATCAGCATATTTGAAGGGTATGTTTGTATTCCTTCCAGTCCCTTTATGGCCTGAAATGTCAACACACAGTCAATACCTCATTTCCTGTTGATCTTTCAGAACTAATTTTTTTTTAATGAAACCAAAGATTTATTTCTAAAACTCTCGGTTTCCCATTAGGATTAACACTGCTTTGGGCTCTGCATGCATCTCCCAATCAATTGGATGTCTTTCCTGATCACCCTCTCATCTTCACATCAGTGTGACCTGAGCTGTTTCTCGGTCTTCAAAGATGCTGCAAGCTGGGACTGAGCTCTCCTTAGCAGAGGTCCTCCCTTACACAGAGTCCCCCCTCTTCAGTCCATCACAGAACAATTTACTCAACATCCTCCCAACACAGTTGATTTTCAGTGAACCCTGCCTCAGTCTTTTTTTTTAATTAATTAATTATTCAATTTATTTTTAGCTGCTTTCAGTCTTCGTTTTGCACACGAGCTTTCTCTAGTTGTGGTGAGCAGGAGCTACTCTTCGTTGTGGTTCATGGCCTCCTCATTGCAGTGGCTCCTCTTGTTGCGGAGCACTTGGGCTCTAGGGCATGCGGGCTTCAGTAGTTGTGGCGCCTGGGCTCAGTAGTTGTGGCTAGAGGGCTCCAGAGCGCAGGCTCAGTAGTTGTGGCGCATGGGCTTAGTTGCTCCGCGGCATGTGGGATCTTCCCGGACCAGGACTCGAACCCCCGTCCCTGCATTGGCAGGCAATTCTTAACCACTGCGGCACAAGGGAATTACCCTGCCTCAGTCTTTAAGTAACTTTAGCCTTGATCCATGAATCCATGTATTTCTAGTGTCACAGATAAAACTTGCTAAGTAGTTTAATTTGGCTTCAATAGCTGACCTGAATTTCAAGCCCTTATGGATAAGATTCTTGCAACACTAGTTAAATGTGGCCTAGCCTTGGCATCTTGGAAAAATTTCCTAAGTACACATTACTCTATACCGTTTTGTCAAATGAGGCACTGATCATTTTCTAATATTTTAAAAATCGCTCCTCAGGCTTCCCTGGTGGCGCAGTGGTTGAGAGTCTGCCTGCTGATGCAGGGGACATGGGTTCATGCCCCGGTCAGGGAAGATTCCACATGCCGCGGAGCAGTTAGGACCGTGAGCCATGGCCGCTGAGCCTGCGCGTCCAGAGCCTGTGCTCCGCAACAGGAGAGGCCACAACAGTGAGAGGCCCGCGTACCGCAAAAAAAAAAAAAAAAAAAAAAAATCGCTCCTCTTCTAACAGTATGGCTCCAAAAGAAGGAAATTTCAATTGTTTCCTTTCACTGTGTTCCAAGTGAAGATTTGTAGGATATGAAATATTTAAAGTTGTAATCAGAAGAAAGAAAGTGCAATAGATTTTAAAAAATGACTCTTCACTGAAGCTCCCTTAATACTCAGTAGCACATATTTCCTTCTCAAGAAAATCAAATTTGCAAATGCACATCAACATCAAGCACTGTATCTAGCTCAGTAGATTGCAGTGGTCACTCGATATACATTACTGACTTCCTTCTTCAAGGAAGAAGGAACCCCCTTCTTCGAGGGTTGTAAGTGAAGTCAGGTAGATTTTCTCACACTGTCAGTTCCAGTAACTCCTCTTTGGTGAGTTTGGAGAGTAATATCAGATATATAGATACCATGAGTGTCAAAGTAGAGGAGAATTAGTCACTAAACATCAATCATCATTTTCCTACAGTACAAAATGTAAGGATTACATACAGTATACAGAAATATATATATGTAAGTTACATGTGCATGTGGGGGACTGAGGGGAAGGAATATTGCAGGAATTACGTGAAAAAGAGAGACTCCAAGGAGAACAGAATTTTAGGGGAAGAAGAGAAAACATGGACATAAAAATAAATAAAAATTGAAATATGAGCTTCTTTTCAGAAGGAGGCTTACAGGTGTGAGATAGCCAGGATTCCATGGAATACTGGATGTGCAAAGTTGATGGATTGCTGAGAGAGAGAAAGCAAGAGAGAGAAAGCCCAGTACCAACACCCAGAAGGTGGGAAGAGGAGGATCTCATTGTACAAAACCAAGAAGGAGAAATCCCTTGTTTAAAACTGGCCTAGGAGTGGTCACTGATTCAGGAGTTCACGGATAGAGTTGATGGGAAATGGGAAAAAAATTGGAGTTTTCCATCTCCCTACCATGCTCTTAAGCTAATTTTTAAATATTATATTTTCGTGGGTTATGCATTTAATTATTTTATGCCAGGAGCATCGGTTGAGGTCTGTAGGGTCCTTGTTTTTTTTCAAACAAATTGAAAACTTAGATAAGAAAGGGCTATAGATCAAAATATCACATTTGTTAGCCATAAAGACCATTAGAGAAAGATAACTTACTGTGAGAACCATGACAACCCTGATAACTAAGCCCAATAATTCAGTAGATTTTACCAGCTTGTTACAGGAAAAACTAAATAGCAGATGATCTCCTTATTCTGGGTGGTAAGGTTGCAGAACTCCTGCTTCCTGGGACAGCTAGACCCCAACAGGAGAGAAAAAAAAAAAAGCAGAACTAAGACAAACACGATAGGTTTACTTTTACCAAATGCTTCAATCAGGTAAGTCACCCTTACTTGCCAGGAGTGGAGCAAGTAAAGAAAAGGAGAGATTCTGGGAGCATTATACTAATCAAGCTCTCCTACCATGGACCTATATTAGAGATAATGGCGTAAGGAAGTCACATTCCCACCTTACAGTGTTTGCAAGAACATGTTTGAAAAATAACTGCTCCTCACTTTATTGTAATAGACATTCCCACATATCACAAACAATAAAATAACAGAATTTTGATAAGATCTTTTATCCAGGCCTTTAGTTCAGTAAATGGAGAAAAAGAAGTTGCACACAGAAAGAAAAGATGAGTTACAGGCCAGATTAAAAAAAACTTTAGGAAATTACATCTATCTTTGGACAATTAAATTTCTTAATTATCACTAATTCTTCCAGAAACCATGAATTTTAGAATTCAGTTCAATGTGAATCATCATTTTACGGTTTGGGTCATAACAGCAAACAATGCCCATCTGATCTGGTAAAAAAAAAAAAAAAAAACACAAAAAACCAACACACTGATAGGAGAATTGTGCCCTGACTTTTCCCTAATAAGTTCACCAAGTTGTGATTTTTAAGACCATAAGGAGTCAACTTTGAGCAGGAGAAAGAGCAGTGATTGGTCACAAAGTCCTTTATTCAAGCCTTAAAACTGTCAGTCTCTTGCACTATGTCACTGGATATACCTGGATCATTTTTTTCGTCTCTAAAGCATGGGAGCTGAACAAAGTCATTTCTGAGGGCTCTTTCAGTTTGAAAGTTTCATACTCTACTTCTAATGTTATTAAATTACTTCTCAATATTTGAACCAAGTTGAGACCATGTAGAAATATCTTCATATTTGCTTCTTTATTTCTCAGTATTTTCCCAGACTGCTACACTAGATCCCATACTAGATATATATCCAGCACTAGACACTATATCCTGTAGGCGAATAGCAACACAGATGAGCAATTTCTTGGGTAATGGTCTCTTAAAAGGTGTTTCCCAATGGTGAGTACTTAACCTTTCTTGAACATATACTTATGAAAAACCATACTCTTCCTTAACAATGGTCCTATTTACACAGCAGGGAATATCAATGCTGAGTATGTGCATCAAAATACATATAGGCCTCAGTCAAGCCATTGTATAAGAAAGCACTCAAGTGAGTGATCAGTAGAAATCTGTTGCCATCACAAAAGCTGAATGTTAAAGCTAAATAAGCACTTAGAACTAGGTATTGAATAAATGTGAACAAGAATATTAAATTATCCTTGTTACATTGCAGGAAGTTTTGACAATAAGGATTTACCTTCTCCAAGTATTTGGAAAGCATAAACTGATTAAAATGAAAATAAAGTGAACGCTAAATAAACAGCAAAACAAGAAAGTAAGTAAGCAATACATAATATTAGAAGTTTGGGAACCACAACATTTGGAAAATTCCATGAGCTTTATTAGCATTTCTATTGCCATTATTCAGAAAACATAGACATGGACTTCTAACATACTATTGATGCTAGAACTAGCTTTTCTCTTTTCCTAAAGTCACCTCTTTTCAGATATTCTCATTGCAGGACTTCGTAGCCTGACCCCAGAATACTTAGCTTTCTCTCTACCAAGATTTCTCCAAGTTGGCCTATTATCAGTGATCACGTTATACGCAATAGTCCTGTTGAATCATTCTGTTTTGATTTTCTTTTTTCACATGATATGATCTTAAGGAAATATTCATACTTCACATCTATAAAATTAAGATTTTGTACTAGGACAGTATTTTATATTCACTTAATAAAAACAGAGCGTTTATAGGATAAAAAAAAAAAGTCTTGTTAATTAGCCTGGGCTCTCATGCCCACAAATTATTATGGGTCTTAATGTAGGCAGAGAGAACATCGTCACAATTACAGCACATCCTGTTAGTATCTCACTTGGCTAAGCTGCTGCTGTTCACTGACTTCAGACATCTCCATGTGGAGATGCTGGTAAGTATGAGAAGAGCTGATCAGGTATTTGCTGCCTGGAAGATCAACTGACTCTATCTGCAGTGCTGAGTAAGCCTATTTTATCTCCCTCCTTCAACACGATGCTCAGCACCAGAAACTGGATGGAGAAGCTTACTAATAAGGGCCCAGTCCCTTCAAGTGATTGAAAGCAAGGTGGTGACTAAAGGAGTTTTAGTTGGTACAACTTTGAAAAGAATACTGATGATCATGGAATACCTGGGTGACCCTTTCCCTTATAACATAAAAATTCTCTCTTTACTCCTAATGCTACTCAGAATGTGGACTCTATAGTAAGTGAAATGATATAAATACAAAGAACAGTTATTCTAATCAGCTAATTAGTACACTTTGGCAATTAATATTGTATGTAATGGTGTAAATTTCCAAAAATGTAATATTTTTTAAAATAGTTTAATAGGCCTTTAATGAAGACCAGATAAGCTAGAGATCTCACACTGGAGCATCAATTGAATTTAAATTAGGAAAAAGCACAATTGGCCTCTTAGTAGGTTTGGCCAGTTCATAGAAAATGTTGCTGAAATCATCCTAAATTAATTATAATGAAATGGGACTGGATGAGTCAGCAAGTTTGTCATCCTGGAAATAGAAATAGTGCACAATACCCCTATCATGATATGGAAAAGGAGCTAGAGTCATGAAACACTCCCTAGGAGATTTTCCAGAATCTCTACTCTTCATTTTGAGACTCACCAAATTTGTGTTAAGAACAGCTTAGTGGATCTTATAATACTAACAATGAAGTAAAATAAATGATTCAATTCTTCTTTGGGCTGCTTTTCAATATGAAAATGTGCCTTTCTATAGTTCGGCCTTAACCTCAAGATTCTAGCAAACTAAATAAAATAGCATGTTTAATCTTTTGGTCAATTTGGATGAACTTGGAACTTACTAAGTGTAACATTAATTCCCCATATATACGTAGGATGCTATCAGTTAGCTTAGGCTGGGTTATATGTGATAACAAACCATCTCAAACCCTCAATGGCTCACAGCAACAAAAGTTTTGTTTTATTGTACTTTTCCTCTTATTCATACCACGTGGTTCTGCTCAATGTTATCTTCTCAACAGCATTTAGGCTGATAGAGTAGCTTTCATCTAAGATGTTGTCCATCTCATAGCGAGCACACTCTGTCTTAACATTTCCACTAAAAGTGGCAAACATTATTTTTGTTCACATTTTCTTGGTCAAACAAAACAAGTCATATTGCCAAGTCTAACATCAGTGGGATTCAAATATATAACCCTTCCACAGGGAGATACATGACAAGAAGGGGCATTGCAAGGAGGGCAGGAAAAAAAATTTAAACCATAGTATAAAGTATAACAGTCTGCTCTCTTATTCACAAATATTTAATATCCTCTTTTCCATATTTAAAATATCATTCCCATACTATCTCCAAAAGGAAGCAATCTGAAAGTCCCATCATCTCATCAAGGCATGAGGCTCGCACTCACATGAGGGTTTCAACACTAGGTTCATATGTGGATCCTCTTGATCCAAAGACCCAGACAGAACTAAAAAACCAATTTATTGGCCCTCCCTACCCCACCCTGCTTCATAATAATCACACCCATTCAGAAACAGGAAGAATGATAGACACAAGTGGCCACTGATCCATAGTAATTCTAAAATCCTGCTAACAGGCATCGTAAGGACCTCACCGTGAAGGTAGGTATTACAGACTTAATGTTTGTGTATCATCAAAATTCATATGTTGAAGCTCTAACCTTCCAGTGTGGCTGTATTTGGAGATAGGACCTCTAAGGAAGTGAATAAGGCTAAATGATGCAATAAGGTTAGGACCCTGATCTGATATGATTAGCATCCTTACAAGAAGAGACACCAGTGAGCTTAGTCTCTCTTTCCAAACCAAAGAAAGACCATGGGATTACATGGTAAAAAGGCAGCTGTCTGCAAGTCCTCACCCAAAACTGACCATGCTGGCACCCTGATCTCAGACTTCCAGCCTCCAGAACTATGAGAAAAGAAATTTCTATTGTTTAAGCCATCAGTCTGCAGTATTTTGTTGCAGCAGCCCTTGCAGACCAATACAATAGAGCATGTTTCTTGATTAAGCCATGTTTCTGCCTGGAGGAAGAGCTTTCTATTCCATTGTTATCAGTAGCCTTTGGCTCAACCCTCTGGAAAGTCTTTTTCCATCATCTCCCTCGACTTCTTTAGGAAGACATTAGAGCAAATGATCTTTTTGGAATCTGAGAAAATTTCACATCCTGTTTTCTACCCATAAAAGATTGGAAGCCTAAGGGTCATATTAAGTTTGATTTTGGGGTCACACTAGTCTATAAAAACATAGTTTCTCATCTGTTTGACTGCAACCAGAACCTTGTGTCCAGAACGACAATATGGCAATTCTTTTTGGAACATGCCTCCACTCTAGTTTAAGCTTGTCAGGCTTCTATAAGAGAACCATGATCTTGGTCTCATCTCCCTGGGAAATTTTATCCAGTTGAAGGAATATGGCTAACACCTTAGTCAATTTGAAGATCTTAAGCAATGGGATTTATAGCCAAACTCTTGCTTTTATTCAAGCCATTTTTTCAGTTTTAACTAGCCTAAGTTGCTACCAGATGTTCACAGTTTTATCTTCTAACAGTTGGAACCTGTTTAATACTATGTATGGGCTACTCTTGGTTATGTTCAACAACTTATTATAAAAAAAGAGATAACTCTGAAAAAAAAGTGGCTTGTTTGCAAGCACAGATGAAAGGGAATAGAGTCAGGGGAAAGAAATCAAAAACTTCCACTTAAAACATATCAGTTCTGCTCATATTTCATTGACCAAAGCAAAACACATGCCCAATCTGATATCAGCAGGAAAAGGAGTATAAATCCTTCCATAGGGAGGGACAGTGAAAATTTTGAACAGTAATAGAGTTTATCACAAAGCTTTACAGTATCTACATAAATTTTTCATTATGCACATATATCATTCTTGTGAAACGGGGAGGAAGAAGTAGATGGTATTACTAGCCTCATTCTCCAGGGTATGAAATGGAAGCTCAGGGGACATTTAAATTATAACTCAAGACCAGACAGCTAATAAGATGAAAAAGTCGATCTAGAACCCTAGATTCCAGGCTTTTAGTGCAACATTCTTTCTACTACTCTTAGCTGGTACTCATGAAATACAAATTTACACAATATTGGTATACAAAGACAAGTGCCCCATGAGACAAGAGACACTGAAGTTAGGAACAATGTTCAGGTATCAAAGAACTCTGGGTTCCAGGCCCAGCTCACTTACTTACTAACTGTATGAGCTTCAGCAAGTCACTTAACTTCTCTGTGAATCTGTTTCCTCATCTGTAAAACGGAAATTGTTTTTATTTAAAAGTGTCTAATGCGGAGTCTCAGATACTAGTTTAATACATATGTTTGACACTGCATTAAAAATCAGATCCAGAATGTGGAAAAAAAGAATGCAAAATGAAATGAAAGTACAATGGAGGCATATTTGCCTGGATTTTCTCCCCTCATTTATGTCCCTATTTCTCTCTATAGAAAGTGATCCTTTTTTTTAGATGAGCCCATAAACTATGCACTTGAATAATTTATGCAATTAATATGAAGCATCATAAACAGCCATTTAAAATTCCTAACCTTTTACACTAGCAGCAAAAACGTAGGATTTAGGTAATAATAAAGATTAGAAAAGATAACACTAGATGCATATTTGATTTCATTTCAAATACAGATTTGTTTTATTATAAATACATTGTTTTATATGTGGGACAGGAATAATATTATTATCCTAATTTTCCAGATTAAGTAACCTTTGTTCCAAGAGGTTAAACCGCTTACAGGTTAAGATCTTGGACTTAGAAACCAATGTGTGCCAATAACTCAAAAATTCTTATTCTAGGTAATCATATTCTCATGGTCTTAGGCATAACTGATATGAAAAATTTTACTCACAGTTCCTTTTCTCATCAATCTTCCCATGCACATATGTATTGTAGTATCAATCTCACACAAAGCCAGAGCAAGTGCCTCTTTCTACCGCCTCAATACATACTATTACATCATTGAAATGTTAATACACAAGGTTTTAAATCTCAAGTACGTTCCTTTTACAAGATTCATAAAGTTCAATGTATTTCTTAAATAAAACAAGCAAAAAAAGTATTCTATAAGTACTGTGAAATCCAAGTTTGAACATACAGAGAAATAATGTGTCCGGTGGAAATTTTAATAGCTATCAATATCTAATGACTATTCAGTTTGGACATTTATGCTTTGATCCATACTAAAATTCTGATCCATTGCTGTAAGATATACAACCAGAAATCATATACACTGCTATACACAGGAAATGGTTCACGAAAAAATAAACCCCTAAGTAATAGGCAAATCTTAAATAGAAGCTATTTTCAAAGCTGTGAAAATCACCATTAAGTTAGAAAGAAATAGGATCCACTTAGTGAGTCGTGTCAGGATCAGCATCAATCTCATCAAAGAACAGAGAACCTTCCCTCTCAGTTAATACTGCAGAGAGAAATGCACTCTTCCAGAAAGAGAGGAGTCCACACAAATTATAATAAGCATCAGTAACTCCAGTCACAACATTACAGGAAGAACACTGGCAAACACAAAGGCTTCCTAAAGGTCCCATAATGAGGAAAATGAGTGTATTCTGGGGAAAAAAAATTACCCTTTTTTTTTTTTTTTTGGTTAGTTGGATTTTAAACTTTCCTTTTTTTTTTTTTTTTGAGCTGCTGCACAAAGCTGAAGCAAAGGGTCAATGACCCCAAAGCTTTATTATTTATTTAAATTGGTTTTTAACATAATTTTTGTGTACAACATTATATTTCAACTTCTGCATACACTACAGAATGCTCACCATCAAAGGTTTAATTTACATCTGTCACCATACAGTTGACCCCTTTTACCTATTTTGCAGTCTCCCCACACCCCTTCCTCTATGTGTTTGTTTTTGATTGGTTTGATTTGTTCATTTATTTTATCTTTTTTGCTTGTTTGTTTTGTTTTTTTTGATTCCAAGTATGAGTGAAATCATACAGAATTTGTCTCTCTCTGTCTTACTTCTTTCACTTTTATAATACCCTCAAGGTTCATCCATGCTGTTACAAATGGCATTAAACTTTTAAAAATTTTACTCAACACTTCAGCTAGTAGAAATGTAACAAAACAATAAAATATCACTTTCTACCTATCATTCCTGCAAAAATTAAAAAGAGCTAGAGATTTCAAGGCAGAATGTGTGAGGAAATAGAGTTTTTACACTCAGAATATAAATTGCACAAGCTTCTGGATGGCAATGTTGCAATGCACCCACCGCAGCAATCTGTTTATTGTCACAACAATTCCACATTTCGGATTTATCCTACAGGAACAAGAAAAGCAAAAATGCAAAGATACCTGTTACTGTGAAGTCCACTGGGGGATTGGGAGCATTTGTTTCATTAGTAAAATTTGAAATAATGTAAATGTTGTCTAATAAAGTTTTTAAAATAGAGAATATCCATACAGCCAAATACTATGTAGCCATTAGGAAGGATCAGGTAGTTGCTAGGTATTGGCTTACCATACATTAAATGCAAATTACAATTCAGTATGCATAATATAGAAAATATACACATTTAAATGTGCACTGCAGAAGGCTGGAAAGATAAACATTTTACTAATAACAGAGTTTGTCTCTGGAGAGTGGGATTAATGGGCCACTGAGAATCTCTCACAATTATGCAGATCTGAGGATTGGACCAAAAACAACCAAAAGAACATGCTGGACAAGGAAAGGTGCCCATGCGGGCACACACATGCTCTTGCTCCTTTTATTAGTGCACTTTGCATAAGATATCTTTAGATGCTTTGTGCACTTTCATGATATAATAACTTCGTTTGCAGGGAAATAACATACAAGCTCAAGATTACCTCACATCTTATACTAGCACCAGAGGGTTAGCATTTGGGACAAGTGAGGGAGAAATTACCCAAATTTGAGTTATACTCTATGTTAACAAATTTATCTGTCATAAATTGGATATCTGGCAACACTATCTCCCCTAAGCATTACTTTCCTCAATGTGAGAAGGCCACTCAGCCAGACTTGGAAATACTCTTTAATACACAAGAAAGTAAAAGGGTAAAACAGGCAAACACACACTGTACCTGGCTAATTAAAAGTGCTTTTGAAGTTTTAGGTCACAACTTATACTAATAAATCTTCTCCCTAAGTCTCTCTGTCTCTCCTTCTCTCTCTCTCTCTCTCTGATATAAGCAATAATTTTATTGCTGAAATTGGTGCTTCAGCTAAACTGTAGTTTATCTTTATTATTAAAAGTTAAAAATGGATTAGGAACCAAGATGGCAGAGTAGAAGGACGCGCTCTCACTCCCTTTTGCAAGAACACCAGAAGCACAATTAGCTGCTAGACAATCATCAACAGGAAGACACTGGAACTCACCAAAAAAACACCCCACATCCAAAGACAAAGGAGAAGCCACAATGAGATGGTAGGAGGGGCGCAATCACAGTAAGATCACATCCCATAACTAGTGGGTGGGTGACTCACAGACTGGAGAACACTTATACCACAGAAGTCCACACACTGGAGTGAAGGTTCGGAGCCCCACGTGAGGCTTCCCAACCTCGGGGTCCAGCAATGGGAGGAGGAATTCCTAGAGAATCAGACTTTGAAGGCTAGTGGGATTTGATTGCAGGACTTCGACAGGACTGGGGGAAACAGAGACTCCACTCTTGGAGGGCACACACAAAGTAGTGTGCACACCGGGATCCAGGGGAAGGAGCAGTGAGCCCAGCGGAGACTGAACCAGACCTACTTGCTAGTGTTGGAGGGTCTCCTGCAGAGGCAGGGCATGGCTGTGTCTCACTGTGAGGACAAGGACACTGGCAGCAGAAGTTCTGGGAAGTACTCCTTGGCGTGAGCCCTCCCAGAGTATGCCATTAGCCCCAGGAAAGAGCCCAGGTAGGCTCCAGTGTTGGGTTGCCTCAGGCCAAACAACCAACACGGAGGGAACCCAGCCCCACCCATCAGCAGTCAAGTTTTACTGAGCTCTGCCCACAAGAGCAACAGTCAGCTATACCCAACACAAGTCCCTCCCATCAGGAAACTTGCACAAGCCTCTTAGATAGCCTCATCCACAAGAGGGCAGACAGCAGAAGCGAGAAGAACTACAATCCTGCAGCCTGTGGAACAAAAACCACATTCACAGAAAGATAGACAAGATGAAAAGGCAGAGGGCTATGTACCAGGTGAAGGACAAGATAAAACCACAGAAAAACAACTAAATGAAGTGGAGATAGGCAACCTTCCAGAAAAACAATTCAGAATAATGATAGTGAAGATGGTCCAGGACCTCGGAAAAAGAATGGAGGCAAAGATCGAGAAGATGCCAGAAATGTTTAACAAAGACCTAGAAGAATTAAAGAACAAACAGAGATGAACAATACAATAACTGGAAATGAAAACTACACTAGAAGGAATCAATAGTAGAATAACTGAGACAGAAGAACGGATAAGTGACCTGGAAGACAGAATGGTGGAATTCACTGCTGTGGAACAGAATAAAGAAAAAAGAATGAAAAGAAATGAACACAGCCTAAGAGACCCCTGGGACAACATTAAACGCAACAACATTCACATTATAGGGGTCCCAGAAGGAGAAGAGAGAGAGAAAGGACCCCAGAAAATATCTGAAGAGATTATAGTCAAAAACTTCCCTATCATGGGAAAGGAAATAGCCACCCAAGTCCAGGAAGCGCAGAGAGTCCCATACAGGATAAACCCAAGGAGAAACAGGCCGAGACACATAGTAATCAAACTGGCAAAAATTAAAGACAAAGAAAAATTATTGAAAGCAGCAAGGGAAAAATGACAAAAAAACATACAAGGGAACTCCCATAAGGTTAACAGCTGATTTCCCAGCAGAAACTCTACAAACCAGAAGGCAGTGGCATGATATACTTAAAGTGATGAAAGGGAAGAACCTACAACCAAGATTATTGTACCCAGCAAGGATCTCATTTAGATTCGATGGAGAAGTCAAAAGCTTTACAGACAAACAAAAGCTAAGAGAATTCAGCACCACCAAACCAGCTTTACAACAAATGCTAAAGGAAATTCTCTAAGTGGGAAACACAAGAGAACAAAAGGACCTACAAAAACAAACCCAAAATAATTAAGAAAATGGTCATAGGAACATACATATCGATAATTACCTTAAACGCGAATGGATTAAATGCTCCAAACTTGCTTGCTGAATGGATACACAAACAGGCTTGCTGAATGGATACACAAACAAGACCCATATATATGCTGTCTACAAGAAACCCACTCCAGATCTAGGGACACATACAGACTGAAAATGAGGGGATGGAAAAAGATATTCCATGCAAATGGAAATCAAAAGAAAGCTGGAGTAGCAATACTCATATCAGATAAAATACACTTTAAGATAAAGAATGTTACAAGAGACAAGGAAGGACACTACATAATGATCAAGGGATCAATCCAAGAAGAACATATAACAATTATAAATATATATGCACCCAACATAGGAACACCTCAATACATAAGGCAACTGCTAACAGGTATAAAAGAGGAAATCGACAGTGACACAATAATAGTGGGGGACTTTAACACCTCACTTACACCAATGGACAGATCATCCAAAATGAAAATAAATAAGGAAAGAGAAGCTTTAAATGACACAATAGACCAGATAGATCTAATTGATATTTATAGGACATTCCATCCAAAAACAGCAGATTACACTTTATTCTCAAGTGCGCACAGAACATTCTCTAGGGTAGATCACATCTTGGGTCACAAATCAAGCCACAGTAAATTTAAGGAAATTGAAATCATATCAAGCATCTTTTCTGACCACAATGCTATGAGATTAGAAATGAATTACAGGGAAAAAAACATAAAAGACACAAACACATGGAGGCTAAACAATACGTTACTAAATAACCAAGAGATCACTGAAGAAATCAAAGAGGAAATAAAAAAATACCTGGAGACAAGTGACAATGAAAACATGACGATCCAAAACCTATGGGATGCAGCAAAAGCAGTTCTAAGAGGGAAGTTAATAGCTATACACAAGCCTACCTCAAGAAACAAGAAAAATCTCAAATAGTCTAACGTTACACCTAAAGGAACTAGAGAAAGAAGAACAAACAAAACCCAAAGTTAGCAGAAGGAAAGAAATCATAAAGATCAGAGCAGAAATAAATGAAATAGAAACAAAGAAAGAAATAGCAATGATCAGTAAAACTGAAAGCTGGTTCTTTGAGAAGATAAACAAAATTGATAAACCATTAGCCAGACTCATCAAGAAAAAGAGAGAGTGGACCCAAATCAATAAAATTAGAAACGAAAATGGAGAAGTTACAACAGACACTGCAGAAATACAAAGCATCCTAAGAGACTACTACAAGCAACACTATGTCAATAAAATGGACAACGTGTAATAAATGGACAAATTCTTAGAAAGGTATAACCTTGCAAGACTGAACCAGGACAAAATAGAAAATATGAACAGACCAATCACAAGTAATGAAATTGAAACTGTGATTAAAAATCTTCCAACAAACAAAAGGCCAGGACCAGATGGCTTCACAGGTGAATTCTATCAAACATTTAGAGAAGAGCTAACAGCCATCCTTCTCAAACTCTTCCAAAAAATTGCAGAGGAAGGAACAATTCCAAACTCATTCTATGAGGCCACCATCACCCTGATACCAAAACCAGACAGAGATACTACAAATAAAGAAAATTACAGACCAATATCACTGATGAGTATAGATTCAAAAATCCTCTACGAAATACTAGCAAACAGAATCCAACAACACATTAAAAAGATCATACACCATGATCAAGTGGGATTTATCCCAGGGATGCAAGGATTCTTCAATATACGCAAATCAATCAATGTGATAAACCATATTAACAAATTGAAGAATAAAAACCATAGGATCATCTCAATAGATGCAGAAAAAGCTTTTGACAAAATTCAATACCAATTTATGATAAAAACTCTCCAGAAAGTGGGTATAGAGAGAACCTACCTCAATATAATAAAGGCCACATACGACAAACCCACAGCAAACATCATTCTCAATGGTGAAAAACTGAAACCATTTCCACTAAGATCAGGAACAAGACAAGGATGTCCATTCTCACCGCTATTATTCAACATAGTTTTGGAAGTCCTAGCCATGGCAATCAGAGAAGACAAAGAAATAAAAGGAATACAAATTGGAAAAGAAGAAGTAAAACTGTCACTGTTTGCAGATGACATGATACTATACATAGAGAATCCTAAGATGCCACCAGAAAACTATTAGAGCTAATCAATGAATTTGTTTCAGGATACAAGATTAATGCAGGATAATAATAATGCAAGATTAATGCACAGAAATTTCTTGCATTCCTATACACTAATGATGAAAAATCTGAAAGAGAAATTAAGGAACCACTCCCATTTACCATTGCAACAAAAAGAATAAAATACCTAAGAATAAACCTACCTAGGGAGACAAAAGACCTGCATGCAGAAAACTGTAAGACACTGATGAAAGAAATTAAGAATGATACCAACAGATGGAGAGATATACCATGTTCCTGGACTGGAAGAATCAATATTGTGAAAATGACTCTACCCAAAGCAATCTACAGATTCAATGCAATCCCTATCAAATTACCAATGGCATTTTTTATGGAACCAGAACAAAAAATCTTAAAATTTGTATGGAGACACAAAAGACCCCGAAGAGCCAACGCAGTCTTGAGGCAGAAAAACGGAGCTAGAGGAATCAGACTCCCTGACTTCAGACTTTACTACAAAGCTACAGTCATCAAGACAATACGGTACTGGCACAAAAACAGAAACATAGGTCAATGGAACAAGATAGAAACCCCAGAGGTAAACTCACGCACCTATGGCCAACTAATCTATGACAAAGGAGGCAAGGATATACAATGGAGAAAAGACAGTCTCTTCAATAAGTGGTTAGGAAAACTGGACAGCTACATGTAAAAGACTGAAATTAGAACACTCCCTAACACCATACACAAAAATAAACTCAAAATGGATTACAGACCTAAATGTAAGACCGGACACTATAAAACTCTCAGAGGAAAACATAGGCAGAACACTCTCTGACATAAGTCACAGCAATATCTTTTTTGACCCACCTTCTAGAGTAATGGAAATAGACGAAAAGACAACCCTCAGAATGGGAGAAAATATTTGCAAACGAATCAACGGACAAAGGATTAATCTCCAAAATATATAAACAGCTCATGCAGCTCAATATTAAAAAAACAAACAACACAATCCAAAAATGGGAAGATGACCTAAATGGACATTTCTCCAAAGAAGACATACAGATGGCCAAGAGGCACATGAAAAGCTGCTCAACATCACTAATTATTAGAGAAATGCAAATCAAAACTACAATGAGGTATCACCTCACACCATTTAGAATGGGCATCATCAGAAAATCTACAAACAACAAATGCTGGAGAGGGTGTGGAGAAAAGGGAACCAACCCTCTTGCACAGTTGGTGGGACTATAAATTGATACAGCCACTATGGAGAACAGTATGGAGGTTCCTTAAAAAACTAAAAATAGAATTACCATATGATCCAGCAATCCCACTCTCTGCATATACCCAGAGAAAACCATAATTCAAAAAGACACATGCACCTCAATGTTCATTGAGGCACTATTTACAATAGCCAGGTCATGGAAGTAACCTAGATGCCCATCAACAGACGAATGGATAAAGAAGATGTGGTAGATACATACAATGGAATATTACTCAGCCATAAAAAGGAACGAAGTTGGGTCCTTTGTTGAGACGTGGATGGATCTAGAGACTGTCATACAGAGTGAAGTAAGTCAGAAAGAGAAAAACAAGTATCATATATTAAGCATATATGTGGAACCTAGAACAATGGTACAGATGAACCGGTTTGCAGGGCAGAAATAGAGACACAGATGTAGAGAACAAACGTATGGACACCAAGTGGGGAAAGAGGCAGGGTGGTGGTAGTGGTGGTGTGATGAACTGGGTGATTGGGATTGACATGTATACACTGATGTGTATAAAACTGACGACTAATAAGGACCTGCTGTATAAAAAAATAAATAAAATAAAATTCAAAAAAATGTTATAAATGACACAATATCCGTTCCAAGTTTTCTTCATCTAGCTCTAAATAGAAGCTAAGAACAGTGAACAAATTTCAAGCACACAGGGGATAGGACCAGGCAAAAGAAGAGCAACAGACACAAGGCAGTTGCAACAGATGCCTTCATTTTTGACAAATATGCTTTTGCAGAGGGTCTCTCTTCTCCACCTCTGTTAACTTAACAAATGTCTTAATTATGTCATCCACATAACGACACTGGAAGAAAGGTTCTGGCAGACCCACTGTGAAATGTTAATAGTGTACTTCAGAAAATAAATATTATTTTGGCTTATCTCATTCATCTTGGCCATTCCTTCCTTCCCTTCAGGCAACCTGCTTCGGAAAGACAAGTACTTTATCCATGTGACAGAGCTATAGGAAAATTGCCACTCAGACTTAGGAAATGAGTCTTTCCCATTTTCTGACAACCATTTATCTCTCTGCCATCAGGCAATATCTAAAATTTTTATGTGGGCTGTATCTTAAAGATGAATTCCTACTGAGTCTCAGGGTCTGTCAATATATTTTTAACCTTTGAAGGAAATGCTATCTTTCCAAAACAGCCATATTTTATTTTCCAAGGTTAATACTATCACTTAAAACAATTATCCAAAAACTTTGGCAGGCTACCATATTCTGAATTTTATAACATGACCTCACTCCTAAGTAATTCACAAAAATGTGTTTCAAACGAATTAAACATCATTGAAAATGCAACACTCAATAAAGCAGACAGGAAAATTGCAAAATTATTCAATTTAGCTTTAAATAATTACTAATAACAAAATTGTAATTTTTAACTTCAAATCCCATTTTCAAACTTTCACTTTTATACTTTTTTTCCGTAAAGAAATATACCAAAATGTATGCAATGTATATAAACCTCTCCTACATTCCAATTTTTTAAATTATCATCATTTTCTTCTCATTAGTTTCTGTATTCTCTTTACTCTAATTTGTCCCAGCCTTCTTAGCTCTTTCCCTGATCCCCACTCACATACTTGTGAACTATAGCATTTTCCTATTCCAGGAGATTTTTGTCCCTAAATTGATGATTCTTTGTTGTTCAGCTTTTATTTTAATGAGACTCCATATACTGCTTTTTTGTTTCTATAGCTTATTTTCTTTCTCCTATAATATTAGCTGTGTCCAAAAATCCTTTTGCTACTTGTGACATGCCCAAACCTTGATCAACCAGGTTTCTCCTTAATTTGGAAGATTTTGTATCAAACAATCCTCCAATTCATATTGACTTGAACCAACAATTCATTATGTAAAGAATTTCTTATGAGATCTGACAAGCTCTGGGTTGTTTTTTATTTTCTGGAGGATATTTTCCTATAGCATCTGTGCTGTATTTTCTATTTATCCTCCAGATCCACTCTCCTCCTTACACCTTGCTCTGTGCAGTGAGAAGCTGTTCTTCATCAACAGTCTCCCTTGTTCTCTGGCTTCTAGTTGAGAGGTTACCCAAGGGGAAGCACAGCCCGGAGCCTGGAGGACAAGAGGGTAGTAAAGCTGAGGTCATTGTCCCCCCGATCTATATCCTGATGTCCCTGTATTGGCAGCCTCTGCCAGAGACCCCTTTCCATATAGCTACCATTTCCTGGGGCTGGAAACCACCGTCTTGTTTCCATTTCAGATCTAGAGGTAGAAACAGCTCCTCATTTTGCTAACCCTGGGATTCTGAACTATCTCTTGTTAGTTTCATTTAGCACCTTGTACAATCTAGTAAGTGATCCCTTTATCAGACTTCCCTCAATCTACCTAATTGAATGTGCTTCTAAATGCTATAGCTTCTTAAAGACCTTTAAAAACATTCCGACGTTCAAATTCATGAATTTATTTTGTATGTGTATGTGCTTTATCATCTTACTTTTCCAGTTTTTCATTCAAGTTATCAGTCTTCTTAAAATCTGTGATTTTGCTTATGATTTTCTGTTTAGAAATCTGTGTGTGATTATTGTAGAAATTCTGAAAATTACAAAGAAAAAACCCATTTATATTGCTAGCACCAGGAATAAGTACAGTAAACCTTTTGACAAATTTTTCTCTATATAAAATTTTACACAGGTATGTATCATATGCTTTTGTTCAATATCATATAAGCAATTCCTCACATCATTTAAAACTCTATAAAAATTTTTAGTAGCTGCATAATATTTTTCACTAAATATATTATATTTTACTGAACCATCCCCCTCATGCTAGATATCTAATTGTTTCTAATTTTCACCATTTTTAGTGACATTTCTACAAACATCATTGTGCCTAAAACTTTGTCTATATTATACACTATTTGTTTTGTATTGATTTCTAGCAGTGGAATTAATGAGCCAAGAGTGATAAATATTTTAGTCTTTTGATACATATTATTAAATTGCCTTCTAGAAAGTTTCCACTCCCGTAAGTATAAATGCATGACTCACTGACCTACATTACACTCAGTATTATCGATTGTTAAATCTTTAAATATTATCTGATAGGTCAAAAATTGTATCTCATTGGCTTCCCTGGTGGCGCAGTGGTTGAGAGTCCGCCTGCCGATACAGGGGACGCGGGTTCGTGCCCCGGTCCGGGAGGATCCCGCATGCCGCGGAGCGGCTGGGCCCGTGAGCCATGGCCGCTGAGCCTGCGCGTCCGGAGCCTGTGCTCCGCAGTGGGAGAGACCACAGCAGTGAGAGGCCCGCGTACCGCAAAAAAAAAAAAAAAAAAAAAAAATTGTATCTCATTGTTTTTTGAACTTGCATTTCTTTAACTGCTAATGAGATTTAACATTTTATTTTCCCTTTTATCAGTTTTCAGGTCAGGTACTATTGTAGTCCTATTGTCCATCTAAGTTATGTAAGCTCTATATTTAGAGGATGTAAATTCTGTTTTTGTCATATTTCTTGCAAATATTTCCCCCAAATTAATGCCTGTCTTTATGTTTATACTGCTTTGAAAAATCAAAGTTGTTTGAACTTGTTTTTCAAGTCAATTACATTTGTCAAAAATTTCCTCCAGTGCTTTTAAGGTTATCTTGTTCCATGTCTAGACACAAGATAAATATTAATCTTTTCCAATGTTTTATGGCTTGATTTTTTTTAATGTTTAGCTCTAACTGCCATTTTTTTTTTTTTTTTTGCGGTACGCGGGCCTCTCACTGTTGTGGCCTCTCCCGTTGCGGAGCACAGACTCCGGACGCGCAGGCTCAGCGGCCACGGCTCACGGGCCCAGCCACTCCGCGGCATGTGGGATCTTCCCGGACCGGGGCACGAACCCGCGTCCCCTGCATCGGCAGGCGGACTCTCAACCACTGTGCCACCAGGGAAGCCCCATTTATTTTGATAGAGTATAATATAAGATCTAAACCAACTTTTTTTTTTTTTTACAAATAGCAAACTGAGTGTCCTAGCATCATTGATTTATGATAATTTGTTACTTATATCACCTGTATTTACTAAGAACTGTTTGGCTACCAAAATTTCCCTTCCTCCCACTTTCCCATTCCTTATAAAAATACTCTGCTAATTTAATGAGTACTTTCAATATGTTTTACTATCTAATAATGGCAAAAAGACGTATTTTTTTCATTCTTCAGTTTTCTTCAATTTAATTGAACATCTATTTATCTATTTATCTGTTCATTCATTTATCCCATCCTAAGACCAGAGATTGTGATTTGTCCTAGGAGATGTACAAACAATAAATTCGACAAGATCTCAGGAAGTTTACAAATAGTGGCAGAGAACAGACAGGAACACAGACAACTATAGTACAAGTAGAAATAAAATGGCATCAGAAAGTTATTAGGTTCTATGAAAGAACCGAGAGAGAATCTGATACACAAGAGTCATCTGGAAATCCTTTATGTGAAGATGGCATTTGATGTAGGCCTTCAAAAGGAGCTAGAATTCAGCAGGCAAAAAGTGGCCAACAAGATCAAGTTCACCAGAGGGAGTGAGATAAGTAAAGGCATTAAAGTGAGAGAATGGAAGATTAATTTGGGACACAATAAATAATTCAGCATGCATGGTGTTCAAGTGAGGAGACAGAGCGAGCCCTGCAGTTTTAGGCAGGGGTCTGGGCAGATCAGCTCTTTGTGTCAGGTAAATTACCACATCAGCCTTCCACAGCACAGATATCTACCCTTTAATACATTAACTCCTATTTGCAACAATAATTTCTCTTCAGGAGAACTTTCCCTTGTCACTAGTTTTTAAACATTAGGAAGGAGAATTTGATCCTACACTCAACCAGCACTAACAACGCCAGCAATTCCCATCATATTCTGCCTCAGTGTTGACATCTCCAGAAGGTACATGTCATATCTGACTTTCCCTCTTTTCCTCTAGCCTTAAAAGGCTTGCTTGAATTCGTCTGGGCAGGTTCATTCACTGAGCGCTTTTTTTGTTGTTGTTCCTTGTTTAGAATTCTGTACCCTTGAAATGATTCCAGCAACATCTGCTGTCCTTTTCATCTGCTTTTCCACAGACGGCATTTCTGTATGCCACTCTTTAATGACATTGGCTAAACAAACTTAACATTCAGATGTTTTCCTGAGCCCTACCTGCAGCAAGCCATTGACTCTGGCTTGGTACTTGTGGAATCTCTACTGATCAATACAGGCCACACTCGGGTAAAATAACAAATAAACCACCAAATATCATCGGGTTAGCTCAATTACAGTTTACTTCTCACCAGGCATAGCATGGTAAAAACTGGGCTGCCCTCCTTCAACTTGTAGCTATTCCCACTGCAGCATTTGGCCTCCAAGGTCACTGCCACAAAAAAGAAAGCTGGAAGGACAAGAGAAATGTTTTATGGTCCAGGCCTGAAAGTGGCTTTTATGATTTCTGCCTTCATCTCACTGGCTGAAACTCATAGGTATTGCCCCAACCTAACTGCAAGGTGTGCCCAGAAAAAGGTAATGGTGTGATGAAACACAGCATATATTGGCCCCAGATAGTTAATCCCATCTAGACCCTCACTTTAGTTCCATCCAATATTTACATTTTCTAATCTAAAACCACACCAGAATGTTCCTTTTACTATGACACTTAATGCAGAACAATGAGTCCTACATCCCAAACCATATATTTTCCTAGAGGGAATGAACAAAACTTGTACAACTGTTCTGTTAAGTGGTCTAAAACATTTTCTTCTAATACAGTCATTGAAATAACAGCAATTCTCTGCATTCTCATCAAACTCCAGAAATCCAAATTATTAAGAATGTTTTCCTTGGGTTCATCTTAACTGATTCTAATCAGGGTTCCATTACACAGTTCTCTTCCTGGAGAGTTACCTTTATGAAATATAAAACATAATTTCTGGACAACTACTTCTTTCAATCAAATTTTAGGTTATCTGCTCCACTCCTATAGGCTGCCTTTTTTTTCCCTTTTCCATTCCGTCTTTTCTCAACCATTTTATCATGTGGAATAAAAAAGATTAAGTAACAATTTCTGCTTTCTTTCCATGTTCTTGCCCTTCTTCTCATTGTCTTTTTTACTTTCTTTCTCCATCTATTCTTTTTTGTTTTGTTTTGTTTTTGGGTTTTTTTTTTTGCGTTACGCAGGCCTCTCACTGCTGTGGCCTCTCCCGTTGCGGAGCACAGGCTCCGGATGCGCAAGCTCAGCGGCCATGGCTTACGGGCCCAGCCGCTCCGCGGCATGTGGGATCTTCCCGGACCGGGGCACGAACCCGTGTCCCCTGCATCGGCAGGCGGACTCTCAACCACTGCGCTACCAGGGAAGCCCTCTCCATCTATTCCTATCCTCTAGCTTTCTTCTTTCATTCCTTTTCCTCAAGGTTCTCGTGCACAGCTGGCTTACAGAAGTTATGTAAAGAAGGGCTTCTGATGCTACCACTTCTATTGTCCTTGTACTTTTCTCTTTATCAGTCTAATTGCCTGAGACCTATATATATTCACTGGCATTCACCTCCACTTCTTAAATTTCTACCACATCTCAGAATACTGCTCCCTCAGACCCCCAAATCATTTTGAAATTATTTAATGTCACTGCTAAAGCTAACAAACACCCTGTGAGCTTGGTGGGCAGAAATTAGCCACTTTCTTACAGATAATAAAATAGAAACATGCAGCAAATAAGAATACACCTCTGAAATTAGATCTTTTATATTCTAGAGCAGGAGGAATAGACAAACTAGGGCCAATTTTTTTACAACTTGCAAGTTAAATATGGTTTTTACATTTTTTAAAGGTTGTAAGAAAAAGCAAAGAATTGTGTGGCAGAGGCTATATGCAGCCCACTGACTCTAAAATATTTATAATTTGACCCTTTACAGAAAGTTTACTGACCTCTATTCTGGACTATAGTTCTATTATTACACTTAAATCATCATAAAGATGTTTGTAAGTTTGGGACTTCCAGGAAACGGATATCAAGAAAAAATTCAAGGGCAAGAGATTTATTGGTGGGGGGGGGGGTGGATAGGGAGCAAGAGTAGGCAAGGAAAGCTTTCAGACCAAGATACAAGACTGACATTTACAAAAGGAAAGGAAGGGGGAGGGAGGATTCATTAGGAAGAGTCTCAGACAACAGCGCAAGCTTGAGAAAGTCTTGGCCTGCCCACCAGGCACTTCAATGCCAAGATCAATCATAGAGGAGTCCCGCATTGGGCAGAAGTCTCCAGTCCCTGTCACCTCCCCACCAATGCTTGGGCATCAGCAGGAAGCATCTCACGGCCTCAATGTGTTGCATCCCAAAAGCGTGGCCGATGGAGACTATCAGCTCTCTACTCTCCTCGTAACAGATCCCTCACCTAAGTCAGTTTCATCTCTCTGCTCCCTCTCCTACTCCACTACTTTCATATGCCAGAATTCAAATGTCTTTATCACTAGCAATTGATTCAGATTTTCATACAAGTATATTAGAGACCATGCTAATGAATACTTATGGAAAAGCAACGTAGGTTGATGCAGACTTCTTCAGCATTTGTAAAATTTTGCACATAATAGAGTATTGTTGTTTGTGTTAAAAAAAATAACTTTCAATATACACCACTTGTATATTTATATAGTCTGCTGTGGACTGTTTTTGCTCTTCATATTTAAAGATGAAGCTGCTAACAAGATTATTCTCAGCCAGGGGCACTCACATGACTGATGCATGAGCTGCAATCACTCAGGGCTATATAACAACCTTCTCCAGGGTCTGTCATTATTCAGTAGTCTACAAGAGACGGTATTAGGTCCCTCATTTCTGACTGGTACATGCCATCTCACTGCCTGATGGCATCTCTTGTCTGCCACAATTATTCTTTAACCACCACATGAACACACACACACGTATTATTGTATACCTCCTCACTAAGCCATAAACACCCTTGTGCATTCCCATGTGGCTGTGCCTGGGACCCTCCCCTTACCTGCACTGCCACTTCTCTCCCCAGGAGCCCTGCGCATCTTTCAAGGTCCTATTCAGGCTCTGCTCCATCCAGGCACCTTCCCTGATTATTCTAGCTCTCAGATATTTCTCTAATTCTGACCTCCTACAACTCTTACACACTTCACTGTTCACTTTCACTTCACCTGTATGTGTCTAGCATCTTCAGGTAGCATTTCACTTCCTTGTGCTGAGAGACTATTCTCTGAACTGCCTCTGTACCTCTCACAGAACCTAGCTGGATCTCATATACACTGACCTTGATGGAATGCCCTGCCTTCAAATCCCCTACCCTTCCTTCAAGGCTAATTTCAAACTCCACATTCTCTAAGTATTCTTTCCAACTCCAACTTAAGACTGTATCTTACTCTGCACTATCATATACTTTGCTTGTACTTTTAGTATATAATTGTTTCTGCTTTGAAACATAATCAGATGTATGTATATTTTTATTCTCTACCCTCATGAGGTTATAAGAGCTTAGAACACATATTCATCTTTGTATCCTTCATTGTACTTTTGCTCTGCTTAAGCTCGATCTTCAGTTTTGCACTGAATGAAATAATGTCTGAAGAAAAGAATGGTAATAGTTAAAACCTTGTACAAAAAGAAAAGTGACATGAAAGAAAATGTAACCAGTAACGGGAAGAAGGCTCAACAAAAAGCCTCAACTCTATCACTGACTAGTTGTAAGGTCTAGGAAAGCCAGGTAGTTTCTCTAAACAAGAATTCATCATTTGTAGAAATATGTGGATATAATAAACATTACTAAATAACTGAACATTTAAGAACATGAATTCTGCACACAGTATTTGAATCTCAACTTTGCCAATTACCACCTGGGCAAGTTACCAAACTATAACAAGTTTATTTTCTCACTTGTAAAATATCATAGTACAAAATGATAGCCTATCTCATAGTGTAATTCTGAGATTTAATGAAATAACATATATAATGATCTTAGTAAAAGATCTAGGATATAGAAAGCTTGGTGTGCCTGGTAGTTGTTAGTTTATTACTAATATTATTATTATCTAAGATCCCTTTTAGTTTTAAAAATCAATATTCTATGACAGCATATTCAACAGCTCCATCAATCTCTGAACACATACTCTTGTTTCAAGACTCAGCGCTGAACTGATCATTTATCTGCCTGCCTGTTAACATAAGTAGGGTTCCTGAGGATGACTTCTAACTGTTAAACTGTTGGTTCACTACAATGAGAAATCTACAGGGAAATTACAATGTACTTAAATATCAATATCTAATGTTGACTACTCTATCGAAGCCTTATAAAAGAGATTGCCCAAAGTGGACACCATCATAATACTCTTAGAATTAGTGCTGATGGCAGCATAGCACACTACATTGAATCAAATTGATGAGTTCAAATCTCAGCTCTATATTTACTGTTATGAGAACTGGGACCTTGTACAAATTGCTAAGCTCTTTGTATTTCAGTTTCCTCATCTGCAAAATGCCATAATAATTATCACAATTTCAAAATTTATGGGCATTAAATAAGTACATGCAATGAGTGTCTGGCATATAGCAAACACTCAATATATATTGACTATTATCATTACCCACTCAAGTACTGTGTGCCTGAAAAGCCATACAAATAAAGTATTGCTACCAACGCAACCCACGTGAAACTTATGTGGAAATATTAATCAGAGAAGCAAATATAAATTAGTGCAAGAAGGAGAGAGCATCAAGTTAGATTATAGAAATAGAAGTTAAACTAGTAAATTCAGGGAAAATTTTGCAAATTATGTAATCTTTGAGGTGGACTGGGAGAGGAAAAGAGAGATCTCCAGACAGGCCTTGAGGAGGTATTGAGACTGAACAAGGGGAGGAAAAGGAGAGAACAGTGAAATGACTTAAATATTTTAAATCACAGATTGAGGGAAGAAAACATCATGATGAGAACAGGGTCTAAAACAGATAAAGGCTCAGGACAAGCTACTCTCTGCATGCGCCATTGCTGGTCCTGCTATAGCACGCATACCTATGATACCCACGCTAGAATAATAAAATATAAATGCATGTGAAGTGTAATCATGGGTGGTGTCTTCAAAAACTATCTGAGAAGAGCTCTTGAAAGAATCTGTATCTCTGACAAAGAATGGTGTCATGAAAAAGAAGAGTATGACATATTATAAAAGGTTAGTTAACTTCAGCCTATTGCTAGCATCCTGAGACTACTCATCTCTAGCTCCTTCCAAGTACTTTGGTTGGCTTCCTGGCATCAGCATTAAGCAATCCCAGAGATATATTTCCGTGCTTTCTCAACTGGCCCTCTGGCCAAGGCTGATGCTGGGAAGGAAACCACAGAAGTCACGGATCCACGGCTGGAGGAAGGTGCATGCTCACTCTCTGTTGCTTGCCTGCCCTCTTATCACCCTTACCATGACCCACCACCATCACCTGTCCAGGGCTGGGCGTACCAGGGAATAGTAGAAAGAGGAACAACATAAGACTACTTATATCTGGTCCTTTAAAAGGAAAAAGGAAAGCTTAACAAAAAGATCAAGATCATTGATAATGTACTCATCCAACTTCCCAAGCTAGGTCACAAAAAAATTCACATGACAAATTGTGGGTAAATAACTTCAATTGAGAAAAATCAAAAGCATTATAAAAAGTGGGTGCTATTTACATATTTATTAAAAGATAAAACAGAAGATTTCAAGAAACTTTCCCACTTGCATAGGACCATTATAGTCTATACCCTCTGCCTCTGCCAAGCCTCCTCTCTCCCTCTATTTTCTCACCTCAAATTCCCAGGTAAACTTGTGATTTCATCCACTATTAAGGCACTTTGGTAGAAAAGTTTAAGAATCACAGGATTTTGTTTCCTTCACATCACAAAGACAAATACCGTTAGATGAACGTGTTGGTGCAGAATGAAAAGTTTCTCACTTCCCACACAGTATTTTAATAAGCAACAGCTAAAAAGCCTTCCTCTACCCTATGGTTCTTCAGTTCTGCATCTGTCACTACCTTTGTGTTACTACATTTGTAAATCTCCCTCTTGTGAAAGTCACAGTCTGTGCTTCACCAAACACACCACCCAACAGCTTCCCTGATGAGAATATATGTTTTACTATTTTGGTTTCCTGATTAGACACAGGAGAATGTAATACCACTTGCCTGTTCCTCCCCTCAATGAGAGGGAAAATTGCTAGTTTCCTCTGTGTATCAGGAACCATTAGTGTGGAGATGGCTGCCCTGCTTCTATCCTGCTGCTCAGCTGTAATCTTTATCAAGAGTATCTCCATTTTCCTTAACAATTTCCTAGGATTTGGCTTGCAGAAAAATCAGCCCATCAAGCTGCAGTCCATTTCATAAACATATAGTCTTTTTGGATTTTCCTACAAATATAGTGCTGAGGACAGTATTCCCTTTTTACTAAATATTTAGATTATATGAATTTGGTGTTAACTGGCATTAAACAGCATGAACTAAATCATTATTGTTAATAAACAATACAAATACGTATTTCCGTAGATATTGATATGACTTTCATCTCACCATTGAAAGCCATTGCTTCTCTGTTCAACACATATTAGGTGATATAAGAATGTATTCTTCCTCATTAAAAGCAGAATAGGTGAGGTACAGCAAGATGAAGTGATTTGGACAGGAATAAGTCGGCACTTGATTGAGAGAGCTCTTTAAAATAAGAAGTTTGGCGTTAGTTGGGATTGGACCAATAATGAAAACAAGTTTTATCTCATTGGCTCTCAGTAGATTTTAGAGTGTCCGTGAATGAAGTAAAGCTGGAAAAAGAAATGGCATTACATGATAGAGGTTGAAGTGAGGCGACAGGTGTGGACAGATAGTCAGATGGACAAGCTCCCACAATGCCCACCTCGTAACGTTGTGATGATTAAACTACACAATACATATAAAGCCCTTAGCACAGTACTAAGTGTGGTCTCTAAACATGAGACAGGACTACAGATGGAAATGAGGATTGGATAGACAAATGTAGGTCTAGAGCTTGTTCCAGACACATACAAGAAACTAGCAATTTTTAAAAATTTATATATAGTAAAATACACTGGATCTTCAGTGTACAAAATACTAGTTTTTTGGGTTTTTTCCTCTTTTTGCGGTACGCGGGCCTCTCACTGCCGTGGTTCCTCCCGTTGCGGAGCACAGCCTCCGGACGCGCAGGCTCAGCGGCCATGGCTCACAGGCCCAGCCGCTCCGCGGCATATGGGATCCTCCCAGACCGTGGCACAAACCCGTATGGCCTGCATTAGCAGGCGGACTCTCAACCACTGCGCCACCAGGGGAGCCCCAAAATACTAGTTTTGATAAACGTATACAGCTATTTAACCACCACCCAAATCAGGAATATAAAGCATTTCCTTCACATCATAAAATTCACATGTGCTTTCCAGTCAATCCCCTCCTCCATAATTTCTATTACTGCATCTCAGTTTGCTACTTCTTGAAATGCATATAAATGAAATTACACCATACGTACCCTTTCCAACCATATTGACTTTTTCACTTAACATAATGCTTTTTGAGATGCTGCTTGCATGTATAATTGTTTATTATTTTTTATTGCTGTGTGGTATTCCATTATATACAGGATAATTTGTTTATTCACTCAAATGGACATTTGGGTTGTTTCTGGTGGGCTATTATGAATAAAGCTGCTCTAAATTTTCTTGTACAATTCTTTTTGTGAACTTATGGTTTTATTTATCTTGGGCAAATACCTAGGATTGGAATTGCTGGGTTAGATGATTTAATGACAGTTTCCCAAAGGGGCTGGACCATTTTACACTCCCACCATCAAAGTATGAGGCTCAAGTTGTTTTATATCCTTAACAACATTTCAATCATCACTCCTTTTTATTGTAACTATTCTAGTGAGCATGAAATCATACCTCATGTTGGATTAATTTGCATCTCTCTGTCACCTAATATTGTTGAGTATCTTTACATAGATTCATTTTATTTGTATATCTTCTTTTGTTAATTGCCCAATTTTCTTACCCATTTTTCTTCTCTCTATATTATTGATTTGTGAGAGTTCTTTACATATTCTGGATACAGTCCTTTGGTGAATATGTGTTGAGAATACTTCTCCAAATTGATGGCTTGACTTTTCACTTTCTTAGTGTATTTTGATGAGCAAACATATTAAAATTTGATGAAATTTATCAATTTTAATTTCATGCTTAGTACTTTTTTTTTTTTTTGCGGTACACGGGCCTCTCACTGTTGTGGCCTCTCCCGTTGCGGAGCATAGGCTCCGGACGCGCAGGCTCAGTGGCCATGGCTCACGGGCACAGCCGCTCCGCAGCACGTGGGATCTTCCTGGACCGGGGCACGAACCCATGTCCCCTGCATCGGCAGGCAGACTCTCAACCACTGCACCACCAGGGAAGCCCCATGGTTAGTACTTTTCATTTTGTGTCTATAAAACCTTTGTTTAGCCCCAGGTCTTAAAGATATTTGCCAATGTATTTTCTAGAATCATTATACCTTTAGTTTTACATTTAAATCCCACTCCAATTTGAATCAATTATTATGTGGGATGTGAGGTAGAAATCAGTGTTCATTTGTTTTCATACATACACCCAGTTGTATGTATGAACTTTTCCTTCCTCATTCAACTGTATTGGTACATTTTTTTTAAAATCACTTGACTGCATAATTATGGATCTCTTTCTGGACTCTCTGTTCTATTACACTGATCTATTTGCCTGTCTTTATTCCAGTACCACACTGTCTTAAATACAATAGCTTATAGTAAGAGTTAATATCAGGTATTCTTAAGTTTTCCAACTTTGTTCTTTCTCACTATTGTTTTGGCTATTGTCAGTTTTTCATTTCCATATAAATTTTAAATCAGCTTGTCCATTTCTATAAAAAATTGGATGAGAGTTTGATAGGGATTACATTGAATCTACTAGTGTTCCAATCCATGAATATGGTTAAGTCTTTCCATTTACTTAGAATGTCTTTAATTTCATTCAGCAAAGTTTCACGGTTTTCAGTGTAGAAAGGTCTTGCATGTATTTGTTACATTTTCCTAAGGTGTTTTATACTTATTGATTCTATATTAAATAAACCTTTTTAAATTTAATTTTAAAATTGTTTGCAGTTAGTGTGTAGAAATGCAGCTCATTATCTTTATTGACCTAATATCCTGAGAAATCGCTAAATTCATTTATAACTTAAAGTTAGTTTTTTGTTGTTTTTGTTTGTTTGGGTGTTTTTGGTAGATGACTTGATAGGATTTTCTGTGGACAATCAGTGAATAGATTTGGTTTTACATCTTCCTTTCAAATCTATATACCATTTCTTTCTTTTTTCTTTACTTATTGCATTGGCTATACCTATCTAGTACAATGTTGGACAGAAGTGGTAAAAGCAGAAAAACTGTATTTATTCCCACTCTTAAGGATAAATATTTCAGGTTTTTCCCATTAAGTATGTAGTTAGCTGTAATGTTTTGTAGATGTCCTTTACCAGATTAAGGAAGCTTCCTTCTACTCCTTGTTCACGAATGGATGTTGAATTTAGTCAGCTGTAACTTTCTACTTGGGGTCTAGCCTCCCTGCAGGCCATACTAAATAGTATGCTCTCAGGAGAAGGAGCCCCATAAATATAGACTTCACTCAAAGTACTTACCTTTTTTAGCCAAAACCTCTCGTTTACACCTGCTTATGATTGCTCTACATGACTTTAAATAATTGTGCACATATATGTGTGTGTGTGTGTTTAATTCTGTTCATAACTTATAATTATTATCTGCAAGACAATTATACCAACAATCTACTCCTACTCCTTCACTGTTGACCATCAATTTTCTTTTAATATTTTTCATTTTATGACAGCAAATTGATGAAACAAATAAATAGTATTGCATTCTCTTGTATCTAACATATAGTAACGTTTATATTCTCATAAAAGCTTGGAGTGAGATCAAGAGGTACTAGTGAAGAACATATTTTGACTTTCAAAATAAGGAGATATACAGATGTGGTAACACAAGTGGGGTATAGTTTTTTTCTTCTGGCTTGCTTTCAAACAAGAATATTTAAACATTATCATGTTCAAATACCTTCTCCTGCCAAGTTAATATAATCAAACAAATAGACTAAGAAGGTGAAAGAGTACTCGGGGGTATCCTAAGGCAAACTGAATAACAGTCCTATGCATGAAGACTGTTAAACAAATGAAAATTATCTCTCAGGGAAACAGTCCTGTTCCCCAACATCTATTTAGCCTACTCTGCCTGAAAATAAGGTTATTTCCTTCTCTTTAAGGTATTCAAATGCTTGCTCCCACTGCTCCTTTGGTAATATTTTCTTCTTGTCAGAGCTGGGGCTGAGGCAGCAATGGGACAGGAGAAATAAAGAAAAACATGGGTTTAAATTTAAAAGCAAGGTCTCAGGTTAATTACTCAATTGAAAGGAGGTGTAGAACGTTGAGTCATATGTACAACCATCATCAATGAGCCATCATCCCATGGTACAGGTAGGGTCGAAGACAGAAACATGGTGACAAAATGTCCACTCTGTTCAAGATTAAGAGATGGTTTCAAACACAAAGAGCTAATGAAGATTTTTTGGTGGTGGCAAAGGGCATGAACAAAAGTGTTATCAGAGGGGGCTGATATCAAAAATAGAGCTTGTATAATGTAGGACACAAATCACAAAGGCATTTTCAATAGTAAAAGTAATATTGTTTCGGAACTCCTGTTTTTCAGTCCCAGATCCATCATCTTCTAGCCATATGATCTCAGGAATTTTGCTTAATCTCCTTGTGTTTCATTGTGACATCTGGGAACAGGGGTGTAGTGACTGAGGACCAGACCGCAGTCTCCAGATGTCTCAATTCACCGATGGATGCCTGAGTCTCCCCACAATTTGGTCTTTTCAGTTCCAGTCTGGCCATTTCAAACTCTCCTTTCTCTACTCCTATTTCCTATTATTTCAATCTCTCCAACTTCAGCTCTTATTCTCTCCAGAATTAAACTTAAATATTTCCAATTCCTTAAAAAATTTATCTTAGATCAACTTTCAAGCCAGCTTATATACTTTCACTTCAAAGGCTGCTCTTGGGAAACCACTGGTCCAGTTGAAACTTCCTATACCCCAACAGATGTTTCATATCTATTTATGTAAGTAACCACATACTACTGCTATAAGCACTTTAACAGCACTCTATCTAAGCATTCCATATTCCTCCTTTGCTAAAGGCGATATCAAAAAATTGCACTAAAAACACAAATAAAGGGAAATAAACACAAAAGTGTCTTTTAAAAGCTTACACAACATGTTCAGAAGAGCAGGCACTTTTAATTAGAAATGCTGCACGACTGCAAGGAGCAGCAAAATGTGATTCCTTGAAACATACATAATAGGATGTGCTGATTCACAGGAAAGAGGGATAAAACCCAGAAGCTGCCTGTCTGCTACAGCAATCCTGGCCCTTCCAACTCCATTTCTGAAAGATCAGCCTCAATGGGAACCTTTACACACAAGCTTGGACTCTTCCAGAGGAAAAATAGGCATAGCGTTTCAGTTGGCAAGATAACTGTGTGATTCTCATTTAGCAGCAAAAAAACATAGTGTCCCCTATCCCTGAAAGCTCTTCTTTTCCTGCTAGGATCATGGAGATTTGTGTAGGTTGTAGCTTTGCTTAAAATCCCTCAGGCCTGAAACAAATAATTTGAAATGCTTAAAACCGTCATGGAAAATATATGGTTGGGTTTATTTTTCACACGAGAAAATGAAAGGGGAGTGACTATCATCAAACAAAGTCAAGGAAAGTGCCTTTTCCCACTTGCCTAAGTTTAAATTGTTTGAGTGTTCTATGCCTTACATGAGGTTTTTTCTGAGAAATACCTTCCAGCACAGATACACAGAGTCACTGCCTGTTTGATGTCGGGTGTGGAACCCACAGTACAGCTTTCCCAAGGCAAGTCATCCTTAAGTAGAACTGGCATAAACAGGCATCTTAAATTTTAATTTTACATTGCACAGTTTTCATCTGAGCCACCACATGAAAGATGTGAAGGGCTACTCTGCACCTATGACCTAAAACACTATAAATAGTGAAATGTAACATTTGAATGTTTCCCCAAAAAACACAAAAGCAATTTCTTATGAGGCAAACCTTTGCTGCTGCCTCTGAGACCTGCCTGCCTCTATGGATCCCAAGAGGAATATCAGACTCTACAACATACTTCAATTTTAGTAGTTTCTAAGAGTGGTTTAAGAGTATTCCTGGATACAAGCAAAACAACAAGCAAAATGTCTTATCCTAAATGACTCCTCTTCCTCTGCCGTATAAACCCATTATGATGGTTAATTTTATGTGTCATCTTGACTGAACTAAGGGATACCCAAATAACTGGTTACACAGTATTTCTGGGTATGTCCGTGAGGGTGTTTCTAGATAAGACTAGCATTTGAATTAGTGGACTAAGTAAATCAGATGGCCCTTTTCAATGTGGCTGGGCATCATCCCATCCAAGGAGGACCTGAATGAAAGTAAAAGGTGGAGGAAGTTGAATTCATTCTCTGACTGCTGAGCTGAGACATCCACCTTCACCTGTCTCTGGTGCTCGTGCTTCTCAGGCCTTCAGAACCAGATTGGGTCTCCAGCTTGCAGACAACTCAGTCTCCATAATCACCTGAGCCAATATCTTATAATAAATAAATATTTCTATATATCCTATTGCTTCTGATTCTCTAGAAAACCCTAACTAATACACCTATTAAAAGTAAGAATTTCACAAAATTCTCACTTACATTTATTATGGTAAAAAATAATAAATCAAATTTTAAAAAAATTATTTATTGACTGTCCATTAAGTAAAAGATACTAGGATAGGCACTGTGAGATATAAAATAAGGAAGATAAACAGTTTTCTTGTAAGAGGTTTATTGACATTTTACCAATTTCAAAATATCCATCTTCAAAAGATGAGAATTCATCATCAAGGCTGACACATTTGAAAAACAATGTGTTGCTGGCTTTAGATACAATTCTCTAACATTATTCTAATCAACAATGAAGCAACCAATCCTAATTCAACAGAGGCAATAATATCTATTTGGATGCCCAAACTCTTGATTTGAAATTAAATAAACATATATTTTACACTTATCTCATTATATTGTATCTTTGATTCATATTGAACCCATCTCCCTATTTTCTGCAACTCCTAGTCTTCAGAGCAAATTCATAAGAATTTCTAGATATTTCTGGTCCGCCTTCAGTTTATAGAATGAGTGGGATCAGTATTTCCCATTTCAAAATCCCAAATTCAACAGAGTCTTTGGGATATACCCACTGAAGTAGTGGAAACACATAAACTCTGTAGTCAGAGAGTCCTGGGTTCTTATCCCAATCTGATACTGCAACTCTGATAATGTGACCACGGGCCAGTTACCTAACTTCTCCAAGCCATTGTTTTCTCTGAAAGTAGGCATGCAATTTCCCTAGTTCACAATACATTACAACTATTGTGAACAACAGTAGCAGCAACAAAATTGCTCATCTTAGTTGAAGATCTGGCAGTGCCTCAGGACAATCATTCTAACGATTCAGTGATTACCAGATTAAAAATCATTTTAGTGCTTGAAGGGGACAGATCCAACCTCCTCATTCCACACATGAAGACACTGAGATATAAAGGACAGAAGGTACTTGTCCAGGGCCACACACTTAGATAGTGGCAGACCTTGGATCAGGTCTTGACACCTAATCTAGTCCCCTTTTTGCAGTACAGTAGATATGTCTATGAAAACTACAGAAAAGTAGACTGACTTTATAATGATCTTTGATATCGGCAAATTAGGGGGTTTCCTATTGTTAACACATCTCTTTTAAAAGATGGTTGTTAGAGCTCCAACTTTAGGCAGAAAAATAGGCACTAATCTTTAGGCCATGGGCCGCATTTTCCTCAATATAGTAAAAAAAGGTTTTGACCCACCTCCTAGTAATGGAAATAAAAACAAAAATAAACAAATGGGACCTAATGAAACTTAAAAGCTTTTGCACAGCAAAGGAAACTATAAACAAGATGAAAAACAACCCTCAGAATGGGAGAAAATATTTGCAAATGAATCAACGGCCAAAGGACTAATCTCCAAAATATATAAACAGCTCATGCAGCTCAATATTAAGAAAACAAACAACCCAATCCAAAAATGGGCAGAAAACCTAAATAGACATTTCTCCAAAGAAGACATACAGATGGCCAAGAAGCACATGAAAGGCTGCTCAACATCACTAATTATCAGAGAAATGCAAATCAAAACTACAGTGAGGTACCACCTCACACCAGTTAGAATGGGCATCATTAGAAAATCTACAAACAACAAATGCTGGAAAGGATGTGGAGAAAAGGGAACTCTCTCGCACTGTTGGTGGGAATGTAAATTGATACAGCCACTATAGAGAACAGTATGGAGGTTCCTTAAAAAACTAAAAATAAAATTACCATATGACCCAGCAATCCCACTACTGGGCATATACCCAGAGAAAACCATAATTCAAAAAGACACATACACCCCAATGTTCACTGCAACGCTATTTACAATAGCCAGGTCATGGAAGCAACCTAAATGCCCATCGACAGACGAATGGATAAAGAAGATGTGGTACACATATACAATGGAATATTACTCAGCCATAAAAAGGAATGAAACTGAGTCATTTGTTGAGACGTGGATGGATCTAGAGACTGTCATACAGAGTGAAGTAAGTCAGAAAGAGAAAAGCAAATATCGTATATTAACACATGTAGAATCTAGAAAAATGGTACAGATGAACTGGTTTGCAAGGCAGAAATAGAGACACAGATGTAGAGAAAAAATGTATGGACACCAAGGGGGGAAAGCGGTGGGGGGTGGGGGAGGTGATGAACTGGGAGATTGGGATTGATATGTATACACTGATGTATATAAAATAGATAACTAATAAAAAACTTAATGAATTAAAAATAAAAAAGGGATGTTTAACCTCAAAAGTTTTATCATCATTTAGCTATTCTTCTAAAAGAGAAAAAGGGACTAAAATATGGATAATTGAAAGTTCCAGTTAACTAGGTCCTAGTTAATCTAGGTTTTATTATTTCTAAACCATCGCATTACAAACTCTTATTGGTATAATTACTTTGGAGGCCATTCTATATGGTGCCTTCTGTTCTCTAAACTAAGCTGACCCCAAAATGAAGAACCCCTAGAACTCAATCTGAAAGCTATACTCAGTTCTTAGAATTAAGATGGCATTTTAGTCTCCTGTTTTTGAGCTAGTGCCTTTTCCTATATTTTTACATTTAAAAATCCAATTCAAGCTTTTTGCCTCATGTCCTCCTCTCAGACACCTTAAAAAAAAAAAGTGAGTAAAATAAATCTTTACCCATAGAAAATCTCACACATAATGTTGCCAACAGGCCTTTCATTTTATTGGTTTCCTGGCTGGCTAGTGTATTAGAAATAAGTGAAGATGCGAAAATAACAAGGAACTAGTTTCTGCTGAGAGGAACAAGTTCTTCAAGTTATGAAGCTGTAAGGAAAAGCACAATGAGAAATAATCTTAATATCCCAGAAGCAAGCAATTCTCAGCTGTAAAGCAGTAACGAAGAACTGAAAATCTTAGGAAACACTCAAAATAGGCAATAACAGCACAAAGGCATTTCAATGTTTTAAACTGCAAGGTGAGTTGAATAATGGAGGAACTGTCTTGACAACTCTCAAGAGTAGTCAGATGTGTTTTATTTGCTTTCCCTTTTTTTAATCTGAGTGATTACCTCACCTGTTTAGGCCTTCTACCTTTATATCACAGCAATAGGAAAAGACACTTAAGACGTTCATTAATTTAGACTCCTTTTGTAGTTCTACTGTAAAGGATAATCACCTGTTAGCTTAAGATGGGAACTTATGACTTAACATATTTATATGGCAGGCTCTCTGCTGTGAAGTTAGACTTCAAAATTCAAACTGAGGACAGGAATCAGCCAGAGCTCTTAAATGAAACAAATATGTTTCAAATTTCAGCAGAAGAGCAAGAAAAGTCCTTAATTAATTAATGGAATGGAACAAGTAGCAATTCTGCCTGAATTTATGTATTCCACATCAGTTGTTCTGTACAAAACAAAGAGTATTGTTGTTTATGTGTGTTTCAAAGAACTAAAGAGAAAGTATAGGCAACATGAATTTTTCCCCTATGTACAAAAAGTCAACAGCAATGACCTAACAGTAATAGAGACTTTGAGTTAGATACAATCTGCTTTTAAGATACCAAAAATTCTCTTTCATACCACGTTAACCAAAGGTACTTTAATAACATCTTACGAGCTGAGTAGGTGTCAAGGATCATCTTTCTTTTACCAATGAGAAAATGAAGCAGAGACGGTTCTGTGATTTAGCCAAGATCAAATGTCAGTAAAGCAAACAATCTCAAAATCAGAGTCTTTCAAGTCTCAATTGACAGTTCCAGCCCAGAGGGTCAATTCACTGAGTATTATGTGAGAAAATCACCTGATAGCATCAAGGCTCAAGATCTGTGGGCTCTGGGTTTAGTTCTATCCATTTTTTTGTCACAAAAATTTTTATTCTTCTATGCAAAAATTAGAATGTTTGTATTACAATATCATCTGAAAGTCTTAATTAAAAGTTAGTTATTTCAGGGGGAAAAAACCCAAATTGTATGACTCAGTTATACTTCATGTTAGTTTTACAACTGATTTCTTACTCCACCACTAGTACATACTTGTATGTTTTAGGTAGATATAAGGAAGGCATTTTAAAGTAAGCCTATAAAAGGAATTGCATACCGCCTGGAAAGCAACCCACATGCATCAACTCCTTCCTCTTTTGCAGATTCCGTGCTCTAAAATCCCACTCAAAGGCATCATTTGTGCTTCTGACATTAATGGTAAGACAGGCTCAAGCCTTTATAAAGGAAGAAAATAGCTATGAGGATTTTGCTGTATAGTATTGTAGCTATTACAGATTTTCAATTAACCTTTGTGCCTGCTTGGCAAATACCATAATGGTCAGACTCCAGTGCCACAGACTATGTCACAGTGCACAACATACAGCTAAAGATATAACTAAGACTTGAAGGCAGTTCTGCAAAGATACAGAAATCATTCGAATTATATACTTGTATAGAGATATTGATCAAAAAAAGGAAAACTTCTCTGCTTTTGACCAATAAATTTGTATTATACTCTATGCAATATTAAATATCATTAATTTATCTAAGCATAATATCATCATTAAGTTATATTTTGTTTTGTTTTGTTTTTTTGGTTTCTTTTGCGGTACGCGGGCCTCTCACTGCTGTGGCCTCTCCCGTTGCGGAGCACAGGCTCCGGACGCACAGGCTCAGCGGCCATGGCTCACGGGCCCAGCCGCTCCGCGGAATGTGGGATCTTCCCGGACCAGGGCACGAACCCGTGTCCCCTGCATCGACAGGCGGACTCTCAACCACTGCACCACCAGGGAAGCCCTAAGTTATATTTTAATCCAAGTGTAAGTAGAATATTGGGCTTAGATATTGTATAAATCACATGAAAAAGATATAATCCTTTCCTTTCCAGAGCTCAAAGGAAAACACTGTTATATGCACTGGAAGACACAAATGTACAATATACAAATAAATAACACTAGGAAAGATATAAAATATTATTTTCAGAGCCAGTTACTTGTGTTCTGAATATATTTATCACTAAATTTGTACATAAGAAGGGGAGAAAAGGATTTATTCTTATGTAAAATGTTAGCTCTTAAATTTACTATTTTCCAATGTCAAAAAGGTCAAAATGAAACACAGAGGAAATCCAAAGGACTGCAAGGTAGGGAATGCCTTTGGCATTTACCAGTTTCGCCTTATCAGTCAGCCAGTGAACGATGGTCTGTTCTCTGGAAGTCATCTTCTCACAAGTCTCAGAATCCATATAATTACATTCAAGGCTTATGATGTATCCACTTGAGTCACTGGGCCCAAGAGCTCTTTTATTCAGATAAAGTACTCTTCCTTAATACACTGGAAAATGGCATGCCTTCTACTCCTCATTTACTTCCTAAACAACCTATCTCATCTAAATGATTGTTCAATTCAGATACTAAGTCCATAGATTTGATAATAATCTCTTAACATGAGCAATTTATATATAGAATTCAAGCATTCCTAAACAGGAAGTTACAATAAGGAAAAAAGAATGAGAAACATTATCTGTCTTAAGTAAACCAAGTTCATTCCAGAAGCAGAAAATCCATCAAGAATGGGTTATTCTTCTCTGAAATACGTTTAGAAAACTTCATGACAAGAAACAGTTCAAGAGCTGCAAAAATTTCCAGAAATGGTGGAATGAGACAATTACAAACAGAAAGATTGAGGTATTCATGTTTTGGACCTGAATTCCAAGAGACCCTCTGCTAATCCACAGAAAATTTTACCCGTGACTCATGGAGAGGTCAGGCAGGAAACAAAAAGTTGGATCTGTCAGAGCAGATGCTGAACCAAACCTGAGGGTATCGTAAAATACAATCATCCCACAAAGCCCCATATCTTCGTGGGAAACCAAGAGGCATGGAAAGTGGGGGAAGGAAGAAGGAGGGTCCTACCAATATTTTTCCATTTTTCTTCTTCCTCCCATTCTAAAGAATGGCCTCCTTTCAAGTAGATTTCACCAGAACACAAATGCGTTAGGGTGTGGGGTTGTTGAGTTGCTGTGTATTAGAAGGACTCCTGGTCTTCCTTTTACCTCACTGATTGCTCCCCAATCCTCTCTACTTATCCTTTTCTTCAACATACATCAAAACTTTAAACTCCCAAAGCATTTGTTCCTTGGACTTCCTTTCTCCTCTACCTATACTCACTTCCTTGGTGATCTTATCCAGTCCCATCATCTATACAGCAATAACTCCCAAAGTCACATCTCTAATCCCCACCTCACTACCTGCCTCTTTAACTACTCTCTTTGGATGCCTAATCGCCATCTCATATTTACCTTGCCTAAAATTAAATCATTGATCTTCACACTCACCACTCCCCAAAATATCTGCTCTGCCTGCGGTTTCTTATCACAGATAACAGTAGTTCTTCCCTATTGCTCAAGTCAAAAACTTGAGGCCACTTTGACTCCTCTTTTATATTTATAACATTCATCCAATCTCTCTACAAACTCTGTTTTCTCTTACTTCAAAAATATATTCAGTACCTGATCCTTTCCCACCACCTCCATTGCTTTCATACTGTTCAAGCCACTGTCATCTTGTTATATCTCATCTCTCAGGTCTTCGTTCAACACAGGGAGATACAATGTCCCCTCACAGAGACTCAACAGAACCTAAATTGTCTTGTGGTTGTACAGAGTTTTCGCTCCTTTGCCTCTGGTTGGGGAAAAAATGTGTCCACTTTGAGTTAGTGGAAACATATCCTTATTAATAAAATATATATTCTTCCAAATCTGTTGTTAGCCAGTTCCCTTATGATCATTTCTTTTGACATTCAACAGCCTAGATTTTCAAAACCCAAAATCCCTTTCTCTGCTTTGGTGTTACAATAACTCTGACCTGTGACAATAGATGCTTCGCAAATTCTACCTTCAATGGAGGAAGAACAACAAGTTGAAAAATAATTCCTGGCAATGAAAAAAAAATTGCAGTAGACGCATCTCCCATATATGCAGGCAGACTGAAGGGTAGGCTGGTTTAGTTGATGTTGCTGAAAGGACTCTTCCTTGGCCAGGAAGAAGTTTAGCTATTTTAGAAATTCAGAGTCCCTAACAGCTTCAAAAATCACCTTCCATTTTTCTCCCTTTCTTCCTTTGCCAGTTCTCCTTTATCTGAGATTTCTTCTAACAGGGAAATTTAAGACATCATATAGTTCTTTCACACTAAAACTTTCACTGAAATCTTTAGTAACCTCTGAGTCCCTTTCACTTCTACACACCAGATCCCTCACAGGATGACACCCATTGCCTCTAGATGATTTTGGACCAGGGTTTATAATCAATATGGTGCAGAGATGGGTGATCATGAGGATTCTTGAAAATTCTGGACAGTCCCAACTCGAAACAAGTATAAATAATCTTAGGTCAACCAACTCAGGTGTTTAAGAAAAGTAATTTTCTATTTTATGGTTGAATTTAATTTCCATTTTGAGTGCTGGATTTGCTAGGTGATAAAAAAAATCTTAAGTCAATTCAGGTCCTCTCTCACCTTCTTGCCCCCAGATTCTACTGCACATTCTGGCCAAAGGATACAAAGAAATTACTTGGAGAAACAACATCAACAAAATTGGGCAAATATCAATGGAGAAACAGATTTTCCAGGTCAAAGAAACTAGAGTCAGGGGTGTGTCTAGGGTTACCTGTGTACTGACAAGGATGGCCAGTTGCTGATGCCTCAACTGGTTCACGAACTGAAAAACTCTAATGTTTGTAGACATTCCTTTAAATGGAGTACCAACATTGTTCACGTAATTCTTCTAAAACAGTGCTATAAGCGCCAATAAAAAGAGCTGTGCCTGACAAAAAACCCATCTTCATTCTTATTCTGGCAAGATCTTAGCTGAGAAGAAACTGTCACAGGCTACAGCTTGCCCCACATGGAACAAGGAGAAGGGAAAAGCTATGCAAAGATACTTGGCTTCTGCTCCTGCTGCATAAAGTAACCTCACTCTTGTTACAAACTGTAGCATGGCTAAACAAACTGGGAATTTTAGCAGGCGTGTGTGTAATCTTCAAAAACCCTACCTGTAATGCCCATTCAAAAACCCTACCTGTAATGCTGCAATATCAAAATACCTCTTCTGGTGACCTTGGATAACTCACCTCTAACACAGAGGCTAGAAGGCATAGTATGGTTCTTCGTTAGATAGGTAGGTAGATGACTCACTAGATAGACAGATAGATAGATAGGTAGATGGACAGACAGATGAATGGTGCAATTATTTGGTTATTTTGGTTTCTTACCAGCTGCAGATGTTTCCCTGGACCTGACAGAAGGCTGATTGGGCAGCAAAGGTTAACAAGACTGAGCCTCTGAGCCTTCTGGGGTGAGAGGCAAACCCCTTTTCTCTGTTACATTGCTGCCACTGCCTCGCCCCACCCTTAACTCTGAACTCTGGGGTTCTGACCCAAGCCCAGCACCTAACCTAGATTTTGCTTTGTTGTTGCTGACTATGAGCTGTGACTCTGATTAGCCTAGAAATAGCAAATCTGGAACAAGTGACTGCATTTATGTTTCTGCCAAAATTAGCATAGAATTTTTAGTCTTGAGGACAAGATCACTATAAAAATTGCTGTTTATACAACTTTATATAAATTATATTAGTTTGCCAAGTCATCATCAGTAACATGAGGCTAACCTCATTTGTATGTATTTAATAAGATTTCATTTTTCAAATCTAACTCTGGCTTAGAGCTGTGCTGTCCAATACAGCAGCCTCTAGCCACGTGAGGCTGTTGAACACTTGAAATATAACTAGCGTGATTTGGATTTTCTGTAATTTTAATTTATTTAGATGTAAATTTTAAAACATATTCATTTCAGTTATCAGAAAATTTTAAGTATTTGGGGACAACTTAGATATGAATCTACTTTTTCTCTTGTATGTTTTATGAATTCTAAATGCAGATAAAATATTTCCATATTAGTTTGCCAATTAAGGTGTGCTGAAGTATAAAATTTATACTGGATTTTGAAGACTCAGTATCAAAAAGAAGTAAAAACTCTCAATAATTTTTTATTCTTTATATCCTGAAATGATAATATTTTGGATATATTGTGTAAAATAAAATACAGCATAAAAGTTACTTTCACCTGTTTGTTTTTATCTTTTTAATGTGACTATTAGACAATTTAAAATTACATATCTTTTTTTTGGGGGAGTTGTTGTTGTTGGTTTTTTTTGCAGTACGCAGGCCTCTCACTGCTGTGGCCTCTCCCGTTGCGGAGCACAGGCTCCGGACGCGCAGGCTCGGCGGCCATGGCTCACGGACCCAGCCTTTCTGCGGCATGTGGGATCTTCCCGGACCGGGGCACGAACCCGTGTCCCCTGCATCGGCAGGGAAGCCCTACATATCTGTTTTGAAATGTATTTCTACTGGACAGTGCTGGCTTACACAAACTGCTCATTAAGTTGCCTTGGTGTACTTTGAGTTATATCATTCTCTGTAAAAGTTTACCCCAAACACTCTAAGTTAACACTTTAACCTGACTCTCCCACTGCAAAAAATAAAACTCTCGGGTTCTTTTTCCACCCACAGAAAATACTATAGGAAAACCTCTCTCTCTTTCTGATAGGAACATAGGCTCAGTTATGCAAAGCAAAACAGGAAGAATTACTTAGGCTCCTCACTCTTTTCCAAAATTTGCATCGAATAATGCATTCCTGACATTATTTCTGCAGCTTCCACCATCACTGAAGCTCTTTCTGTTGAAAATCCTCCCAAATGAAATAAAGAGAGCAGATGAATGAATGAAACAGATTAGGACGTTATTTCCTTCTCCTTTTGTTAGCTGCAAAATGTACCATATGGACATATCACAATGCGCCTTGCAGAAATTTGAATCTCTGATAAAGTTTTTTTTTAAGAATGACATAAAGTACTCATGATGAATGAACTTTGAGCATTAAGTGATGAATGAGTTTTTGAATAACCATCCTTTCAGAAGTTATATCAAGTTTCTAGTAACATAAGCATTTAAGTTCTAAGTGGCTCATACTTCAGGTTTTTGAACAAATCTAATGCCTCTATAAAATCTTACACTGAAGTAAAACTTACTCTTTCCAGTGTTTATATAGAAACAGATTTTAGAGATTTTCAAATTAAGATTTTAATCAACACTTTCAGTTTCTTGAGTGAGGAAACTAAATCAACTCTACTTTGGTCTTTAAAAATATATATTGCTAACTTATTTGAGTAAATGCTATCATTGCTTAGGAATACTGCTGAACAATACTATTAAAACCTTATGGGAAACACTACTTGGCTAAATACATATTAAATCAAAGATTCATTGGACACTTTATTTTTACTAAGTAAAATGAATTAAAAAGGCAAACTAACTGCCCTGACTCTTCAGGTATTACAACGTATTCCCAGAGGTTAGAAATACCCATGTAGAACATTTATGCATTAGAATTTGCTGTCTTTGAATAGACAAAGGAGAATAAAAAGAAAAATAATGGAAGGGATCACCATAAGCTAAGACACAAGACAATAAAGAAAATCTTGACCAATTAAAAGAAAAATATACATGTGCTCCAAATAGGGCCAATATAATTACTATAGCTCAGATTCAAATATGGTTTTACTTCTGTTTCTAGTAACATGGCAGGCTAAGTAACTGGAACAATTTTATACTGAAAATAACTAATAATCTTGAATATAATAAATGTTTAAATATCCTTAACAGAAACAATAAGCTGGCAAGAATAAAACAAATTCTCAAGTGAAAAAAGTCATATAGAATCCATAGAAGTAAGTAGAACACTAAAGTCAACTTTCACCCTGAGATCATTTGCTTAACTAGGTAAAATTAAGCTTCAATTTTCATACACTCATGAGATTTTGGAGCCTGTAACACCAAAGAGATAAACCCTCAGTGAACAGTCAACCAAATATACTGGAGAAAACGGAACCCTCCTATACTGTTGGTGGGAATGTAAATTGGTGCAGCCACTATGGAAAAAAGTCTGCAGGTTCCTAAAAAGCTAAACATAGAGCTACCATATGATCCAGCAATCCCACTCCTGGCCATATATCTGGAAAAGACAAAATCTCTCATTTGAAAAGATACATGCCCACCAGTGTTCATAGCAGCACAATTTACAATAGCCAAGACATGGAAGCAACAACATAAATGTCCATCAACAGATGAATGGATAAAGAAGATATGGTACATATATACAATGGAATATTACTCAGCCATAAAAAAGAATGAAATAATGCCATCTGCAGCAACATGGATAGATCTAGAGATTATCATACTAAGTGAAGTCAGGCAGAGAAAGACAAATATTATATGATATCACTTATATGTGCAAACTAAAACATAATAATACAAATCAACTTATTTACAAAAAAAAAACAGACTCACAGAAATAAAAAACAAATGTATGTTTACCAAAAGGGACAGGGAAGGGGGGACAGATAAATTAGTGGTATGGGATTAATAGATACACACCACTATATATAAAATAGAAAAACACCAAGGATTTACTGTACAGCACACAGAACTATATTCAGTATCTTTTAATAACCTATAATGGAAAAGAATCTGATGCTGTACACCTGAAACTAACACAATATAGTAAATGAACTATAGTTAAATTTAAAAGAAGAAAAAAAAAACAAATATAACCCTCTGCCCTTCATCCATAGAGACCTGAAAATAAATTTATGTTATCTCAAAACTTAGGGCTGAACGAAGGGAAAAAATCATCACTGAGAATTTGGAACCACAAGCCAATCCTCACCAGTGTCCACAGGACAATATACATCACCTCAGTGTTTGGAAAGCATTAAGGATGAAAACTAGATATTCTGGAATGAATTTTCCCTGGTTGCCAGACAAAAGCAAATGAAAATCCTCACAAAAGAAACTCCTCTCATTTCAAAGAACATCATCAGTTCACAAACAGAAACTAAAAACAAAAAGAAAGAGGCACCATGATTGAGAATCAGCAGAAAGAAAACAGAATCTAAAAGGACTTCAGATAAGGAAGAGAATTTTCAGACAAAAACACTGAAATAATTATGTTTAATGTTTTTTTTAATAGATCTTTATCGGCGTATAATTGCTTCACAATACCCTGTTAGTTTCTGTTGCGCAACAAAGCAAATCAGCCATACGCATACACATGTCCCCATATCCCCTCCCTCTTGAGCATTCCTCCCATCCTCCCTATCCCACCCCTCTAGGTCATTGCAAAGCACCAAGCCGATCTCTCTATGCTGCTGCTTCCCACCAGCCAACTATTTTACATTCAGTAGTGTATATATCTCGACGCTACTCTCACTTCGCCCCAGCTTCACCCTCCCACCCCACGTCCTCAAGTCCATTCTCTATGTCTACCTCTTTATTCCTGCCCTGCAACTAGCTCAATCAGTACCATTTTTTTTTTTAGATTCCATATATATGCATTAGCATATGGTATTTGTTTTTCTCTTTCTGACTTACTTCACTCTGTATGACAGACTCTAGGTCCATCCACCTCACTACAAATAACTCAATTTCATTTCTTTTTATGGTTGAGTAATATTCCATTGTATATATATGCCACATCTTCTTTATCCATTTATCTGTTGATGGACATTTAGGTTGGTTCCATGTCCTGGCTATTGTAAATAGTGTTGCAATGAACATTGTGGCACATGTCTCTTTTTGAATTATGGTTTCCTCAGGGTATATGCCCAGTAGTGGGATTGATGGGTCATATGGTTGTTCTATTTTTAGTTTTTAAGGAACATCCATACTGTTTTCCATAGTGGTTGTATCAATTTACATTCCCACCAACAGTGTATGAGGGTACCCTTTTCAGCATTTATTGTTTCTAGCTTTTTTGATAATGGCCATTCTGACCAGCATGAGGTGATACCTCATTGTAGTTTTGATTTGCATTTCTCTAATAATTAGTTATGTTGAGCATCTTTTCATGTGCCTCTTGGCCATCTATATGTCTTCCTTGGTGAAATGTCTATTTAGGGTTTCCACCCATTTTTTAACTGGATTGTTTATTTTTTTGATATTGAGCTCCATGAGCTGCTTGTATATTTTGGAGATTAATCCTTTGTCTGTTGTTTCATTTGCAAATATTTTCTCCCATTCTGAGAGTTGTCTTTTTGTCTTGTTTATTGTATTCTTTGCTGTACAAAACCTTTGAAGTTTAATTAAGTTCCATCTGTTTATTTTTCTTTTTATTTCTGTTACTCTAGAAGGTGGGTCAAAAAAGATCTTTCTGTGGTTTATGTCAAAGGGTACTTTTCCTATGTTTTCCTCTAAGAGTATTATAGTGTCTAGTCTTACATTTAACTCTTTAATCCATTTGGAGTTTATTTTTGTGTATGGTGTTAGGCACTGTTCTAATATCATTCTTTTATATGTACCTGTCCAGTTTTCCCAGCACCACTTATTAAAGAGGCGGTCTTTTCTCCATTGTATGTTCTTGCCTCCTTTGTTGTAACTTAGGTGCCCATATGTGGGTGGTTTCATCTCTGGTCATTCTATCCTGTACCATTGATCTATATTTCTGTTTTAGTGCCAGTACCATACTGTCTTGATTACTGTAGCTTTGTGATATAGTTGAAGCCCGGGAGCCTGATTCCTCCAACTCCATTTTTCTTTCTCAAGATTGCTTTGGATATTCGGGATCTTTTGTGTTTCCATATGAATTGTAAGATTTTTGTTCTAATTCTGTGAAGAATGCCATTGGTAGTTTGATAGGGATTGCACTGAACCTGTAGATTGCTATGGGTAGTATAGTCATTTTCACAATGTTGATTCTTCCCAGCCAAGAACATGGTATATCTCTCCATCCGTTTATGTCGTCTTTGATTTTTTTCCTCAGTGTTTTATAGATTTCTGAGTACAGGTCTCTCACCTCCTTAGGCAGATTTATTCCAAGGCATTTTATTCTTTTTCTTGCAATGGTAAATGCGAGTGTTTCCTTAATTTCTCTTTGAGATTCTTCATCATTAGTGTATAGGAATGCAAGAGATTTCTGTGCATTAATTTTGTATCCTGCAACCTTACCAAATTCATTGATTAGTTCTAGTAGTTTTCTGGTGGCATCTTTAGGATATTCTATGTATAGTATCATGTTATTAGCAAAGAGTGACAGTTTTACTTCTTCTTTTCCAATTTGTATTCCTTTTATTTCTTTTTCTTCTCTGATTGCTGTGGCTAGGACTTCCAAAACTATGTTGAATAAGAGTGGCAAGAGTGGACATCTTTGCCTTGTTCCTGATCTTAGTGGAAATGGTTTCAGTTTTTCACCACTGAGAACGATGTTGGCTGTGAGTTTATCATATATGGCCTTTATTATGTTGAGGAAAGTTTCCTCTATGCCTGCTTTCTGGATGGTTTTTATCATAAATGGGTGTTGAATTTTGTCAAAAGTTTTTTCTGCATCTATTGAGATGATCATACAGTTTTTATTCCTTAATTTGTTAATGTGGTGTATCACACTGATTGATTTGTGTATATTGAAGAATCCTTGCATCCCTGGGATAAATCACACTTGATCATGGTGTATGATCCTTTTAATGTGCTGTTGGATTCTGTTTGCTAGTATTTTGTTGAGGATTTTTGCATCTATGTTCATCAGTGATATTGGTCTATAATTTTCTTTTTTTGTGATATCTTTGTCTGGTTTTGGTAACAGGGTGATGGTGGCTTTGTAGAATGAATTTGGGAGTTTTTCTCCCACTGCAATTTTCTGGAAGAGTTTGAGAAAGATCAGTGTTAGCTCTTCTCTAAATGTTTGATAGAATTCGCCTGTGAAGCCATCTGGTCCAGGACTTTGGTCTGTTAAAAGATTTTTAATTATGGTTTCAATTTCATTACTTCTGATAGGTCTGTTTATATTTTCTAATTCTTCCTGGTTCAGTCTTGGAAAATTGTGCTTTTCCAAGAATTTGTGCATTGCTTCGTGGCTGTCCATTTTATTGGCATATAGCTGTTTGTAGTAGTCTCTTATAATCTTTTGTATTTCTGCAGCGTCAGTTGTGATTTCTCCTTTTTCATTTCAAATTTTACTGATTTGCGTCCTCTCCCTTTTTTTCTTGATGAGTCTGGCTAATGATTTATCAATCATGTTTATTTTCTCAGAGAACCAGCTTTTCATTTTATTGATCATTGCTATTGTTTTCTTCATTTCTATTTCATTTATTTCTGCTCTGAACTTTATGATTTCTTTCTTCTACTGACATTGGGTTTCCTTTGTTCTTCTTTTTCTAATTGTTTTAAGTTCAGGGTTAGTTTGTTTATTTGAGATTTTTCTTGTGTCTTGAGGTGAGATTGAATTGCTATAAACTTCCCTCTTAGAACTGCTTTTGCTGTGGGTTTTGGGTTGTCGTGTTTTCATTGTCATTTGTTTCTATGTATTGTTTTATTTCTGCTTTGATTTCTTCAGTGATCTCTTGGTTATTTACAGTGCACTGTTTAGCCTCCATGAATTTCTGTTTTTCACAGTTTCTTTCCTGTAATTGATTTCCAATCTCATAGTGTGTTGGTCAGAAAAGATGCTTGATATGATTTCAATTTTCTTAAATTTTCTGAGGCTTGATTTGTGACCCAGAAGTGATCTATCCTAGAGAATGTTCCGTGTGCCCTTGCGAAAAAAGTGTAAACTGCCAGTTTTGGGTGGAGTGTTCTATAAATATCAATTAGACCTATCTGATCGATCATGCCATCTAAAGTTTGTGTTTCCTTATCTATTTTCTGTTTGGATGATCTGTCCACTGGTGTAAGTGGGGTGTGAAAGTCCCCTACTATGATTTCCCCTTTTATGGCTGTTAGCATTTGCCTTATGTATTGAGGTGCTCCTATGTTGGGTGCATAAATATTTACAATTGTTATATCATCTTCTTGGATTGATCCCTTGATCATCACGCAGTGTCCTTCTTTATCTCTTGTAATAGTCTTTAGTTTAAAGTCCATTTTGTCTGATATGAGAATTGCTACTCCAGCTTTCCTTTGATTTCCATTTGCATGGAATATCTTTTTCCATCCCTCATTTTCAGTCTGTATGTAACCCTAGGTCTGAAGAGGCTCTCTTGTAGTCAGCATATATATGGGTCTTGTTTTTGGATCCATTCAGCCAGTCTATGTCTTTTTGTTGCAGTATAAATCCATTTACACTTAAGGTAATTATTGATATGTATGTTCCTATTACCATTTTCTTAATTGTTTGTGGTTTCTTATTGTGGGTCTTTTCCTTCTTTTGTGTTTCCTGCCTAGAGAAGTTCCTTTAGCATTTCTTGTAAAGCTGGTTTGATGGTGATGAACTTTCTTAGCTTCGTCTTGTCTATAAAGGTTTTAATTTCTCCATTGAATCTGAATGAGATCCCTGCTGGGTAGAGTAATCTTGGTTGTAGGTTTTTCCCTTTCATCACTTTAAATATGTCTGGCCACACACTTCTAGCTTGCTGAGTTTCTGCTAAGAGAGCAGCTGTTAACCATATAGGGATTACCTTGTATGTTATTTGTTGCTTTTCCCTTGCTGCTTTTAATGCTTTTTCTTTGTATTTAATTTTTGATAGTTTGATTAATATGTGTCTTAGCATGTTTCCCCTTGGATTTACCTTGTATGGGACTCTTTGTGCATCCTGGACTTGATTGACTATTTCCTTTCCCATATTAGGGAAGTTTTCAAATATAATCTCTTCAATAGCAAAGATCAATAAAACTAAAAACTGGTTTTTTCAGAAAATAAACAAAATTAATAAACCATTAGCCAGACTCATCAAGAAGAAAAGGAAGAAGACTCAACTCAATAGAATTAGAAATGAAAAAGGAGAAGTAACAACTGACACTGCAGAAATACAAAGAATCATGATACATAACTACAAGCAACTATATGCCAATAAAATGGACAACCTCGAAGAAATGGACAAACTCTCAGAAAAGCACAACCTTCTGAGACTGAACAAGGAAGAAATAGAAAATATAAACAGACCAATCACAAGCACTGAAATTGAAACTGTGATTAAAAATCTTCCAAGAAACAAAAGCCCAAGACCAGATGGCTTCACAGGCAAATTCTATCAAATATTTAGGGAAGAGCTAACATTTAGAGAAGAGATAACACCTATCCTTCTCAAACTCTTCCAAAATATAGCAGAGGGAGGAACACTCCCAAACTCATTCTACGAGGCCATCATCACCCTGACAACAAAACCAGATAAAGATGTCACAAAAAATGAAAACTACAGGCCAATATCACTGATGAACATAGATGCAAATATCCTCAACAAAATACTAGCAAACAGAATCCAACAGCACATTAAAATGATCATACACCATGATCAAGTGGGATTTATCCCAGGGATGCAAGGATTCTTCAATATACACAAATCAATGTGATAAACCATATTAACAAATTGAAGGAGGAAAACCATATGATCTTCTCAGTAGATGCAGAAAAAGCTGTTGACAAAATTCAACACCCATTTATGATAAAAACCATCCAGAAAGCAGGCATAGAGGGAACTTTCCTCAACATAATAAATGCCATATATGATAAACTCACAGCCAATATCATTCTCAGTGGTGAAAAACTGAAACCATTTCCACTAAGATCAGGAACAAGACAAGGTTCCCCACTCTCACCGCTATTATTCAACACAGTTTTGGAAGTTTTAGCCACAGCAATCAGAGAAGAAAAAGAAATAAAAGGAATCCAAATCGGAAAAGAAGAAGTAAAGCTGTTTGCAGATGACATGATACTATACATAGAGAACCGCAAAGATGCTACCAGAAAACTACTAGAGCTAATCAATGAATTTGGTAAAGTAGCAGGATACAAAATTAATGCACAGAACTCTCTTGCATTCCTATAAACTATTGATGAAAAATCTGAAAGAGAAATTAAGGAAATGCTCTGATTTACTATTGCAAGAAATAGAATAAAATACCTATGAATAAACCTATCTAAGGAGACAAATGACCTGTATGTAGAAAACTATAAGACACTGTTGAAAGAAATTAAAGATGATACAAATAGATGAAGAGATATACCATGTTCTTGGATTAGAAGAATCAACATTGTGAAAATGACTTTACTACCGAAAGCAATCTACAGATTCAGTGCAATCCCTAGCAAACTAGCAATGGCATTTTTCACAGGACTAGAACAAAAATTTTTACAATTTGTATGGAAACACAAAAGACCCCAAATAGCCAAAGCAACCTTGAGAAAGAAAAACAGAGCTGGAGGAATTAGGCTCCCTGACTTCAGATGAAATCTACAGTAATCAAGAGAGTATGGTACTGGCATAAGAACAGAACTACAGATCAATGGAAACGGATAGAAAGCCCAGAGATAAACCCACCCACATATGGTCACCTTATGTTTGATAAAGAAGGCAAGAATATACAATGGGGAAAAGACAGCCTCTTCAATAAGTGGTGCTGGGAAAACTGCACAGCTACATGTAAAAGACTGAAATTAGAACACTCCCTAACACCATACACAAAAATAAACTCAAAATGGACTAAAGACCTAAATGTAAGGCCAGACACTATCAAACTCTTAGAGGAAAACATAGGCAGAACACTCTATGATATAAAACATAGCAAGATCCTTTTTGACCCACCTCCTAGAGAAATGGAAATAACAAAAATAAACAAATGGTACCTAATGAAACTTAAAAGCTTTTGCACAGCAAAGGAAACCATAAACAAGACAAAAAAGACAACTCTCAGAATGGGAGAAAATATTTGCGAATGAAGCAACTGACAAAGGATTAATCTCCAAAATATACAAGCAGCTCATGCAGCTCAATTTCAAAAAAACAAACAACCCAATCCAAAAATGGGCAGAAGACCTAAATAGACATTTCTCAAAAGAAGATATACAGATTGCCAACAAACACATGAAAGGATGCTCAACATCACGAATTATTAGAGAAATGCAAGTCAAAACTATAATGTGTGGGGCTTCCCTGGTGACGCAGTGGTTGAGAGTCTGCCTGCCAATGCAGGGGACACGGGCTCGTGCCCCAGTCCGGGAAGATCCCACATGCCGTGGAGCGGCTGGGCCCGTGAGCCATGGCCACTGAGCCTGCGTGTCCAGAGCCTGTGCTCCGCAACGGGAGAGGCCACAACAGTAAGAGGCCCACGTACCGCAAGAAAAAAAAAAAAAACTAAAATGTGGTTTCACCTCACAGTGGTTAGAATGGCCATCATCAAAAAATCTACAAATAATAAATGCTGAAGAGGGTGTGGAGAAAAGGCAATCCTCTTGTACTGCTGGTGGCAATGCAAATTGATTCAGCCACTATGAAGAACAGTATGGAGGTTCCTTAAAAAACTAAAAATAGAACTACCACACGACCCAGCAATCCCACTACTGGGCACATGCCCTGAGAAAACCGTAATTCTAAAAGGGTCACGTACCAAAATGTTCATTGCAGCACTATTTACAATAGCCAGGACGTGGAACCAACCTAACTGTCCCTCAACAGATGAATGGATAAAGAAGATGTGGCACACATATACAATGGAATATTACTCAGCCATAAAAAGAAACGAAATTGGGTCATTTGTAGAGACGTGGTTGGACCTAGAATCTGTCATACAGAGTGAAGTAAGTCATAAAGAGAAAAACAAATACCGTATGCTAACGCATATATATGGAATCTAAAAAAAAGGAAAAAAATGGTTCTGAAGAACCTAGGGGCAGGACAGGAATAAAGATGCAGATGGAGAGAATGGACTTGAGGTCCTGGGGAGGGGGATGGGTAAGCTGGGACGAAGTGAGAGAGTGGCATGGACATATATACACTACCAAATGTAAAGTAGCTAGTGGGAAGCAGATACATAGCACAGGGAGATCAGCTTGGTGCTCTGTGACCACCTAGAAGGGTGGGTTAGGAGGGTGGAAGGTAGACGCAAGAGGGAGGGGATATGGGGATATATGTATACATATAGCTGATTCACTTTGTGATACAACAGAAACTAACACACCGTTGTAAAGCAGTTATACTCCAATAAAGATGTTAAAAAAAAAAAAGCCTATTTTATCTCATACGAGTATTGCTACTCCAGCTTTCTTTTGATTTCCATTTTCATGGAATATCTTTTTCCATCCCTTCACATTCAGTCTGTATGTGTCCCTAGGTCTGAAGTGGGTCTCTTGTAGACAGCATATAGATGGGTCTTGTTTTTGTATCCATTCAGCCAGTCTGTGTCTTTTGGTGGGGGCATTTAGACCATTTACATTCAAGGTTATTATCGATATGTATGTTCCTATTACCATTTTCTTAATTGTTTTGGCTTTGTTTTTGTGGGTCTTTTTCTTCTCTTGTGTTTCCCACTTAGAGAAGCTCCTTTTGCATTTGTTGTAAAGCTGGTTTGGTGGTGCTGAATTCTCTTAGCTTTTGCTTGTCTGAAAAGCTTTTGGCTTCTCCATCAAATCTGAATGAGATCCTTGCTGGGTACAGTAATATTGGTTGTAGTTTTTCTCTTTCATCACTTTAATTATATCCTGCTACTCCCTTCTGGCCTGCAGAGTTTCCACTGAAAAATCAGCTGATAACCTTATGGGGATTCCTTTGTATGTTATTTTTTTTTCCCTTGCCTCTTCTAATATTTTTTCTTTGAATTTAATTTTTGTTAGTTTGATTCATATGTGTCTTGGTGTGTTTTTCCTACAGTTTATCCTGTATGGACTCTCTGTGCTTCCTGGACTTGGGTGAATATTTCCTTTTCCATGCTAGGGAAGTTTTCAACTATAATCTCTTCAAATATTTTCTCAGACCCTTTTTTTTTCTCTTCTTCTTCTGGGACCCCTATAATTCGAATGTAGGTGCATTTAGTGTTGTCCCAGAGGTCTCTGATATTGTCTTCAATGTTTTTCATTCTTTTTTCTTTATTCTGCTCCTCAGCATTTATTTCCACCATTTTGTCTTCTAGATCACTTATTCGTTCTTCCATCTTGGTTATTCTGCTATTGATTCCTTCTAGTGTATTTTTCATTTCAGTTATTGTGTTGTTCAACTGTTTGTTTGTTCTTTAGTTCTTCTAGATCATTGTTAAACATTTCTTGTATTTTCTCAGTCCATGCCTCCATTCTATTTCTGACATTCTGGATCATCTTTACTAACATTACTCTGAATTCTTTTTCAGGTAGATTGCCTAGTTCCTCTTCATTTATTTGGTCTTGTAGGTTTTTACCTCGCTCCTTCATCTGTGACCATTTTTTTTTTTTTTTTTTTTTTAAATGAGTGGGATTGTGTTTCTGTTTTACTGGTTGTTTGGTGTGAGGCTTCCAACACTGGAGTTTGTAGGCTATTGGGTAGAGCTGGGTCTTGGTGCTGAGATGAGGACATCCGTGAGACCTTATTCCGATGAATACTCCCTGGGGTCTGAGGTTCTCTGTTAGTCCAGTGGTTCAGACTCGGAGCTCCCACTGCAAGATCTTCCACCCAACCCCGGGATCATGAACGAAGATCCCACAAGCCGTGTGGGGTGAAAAAAAAAATGAGAGAGAGAACAATAACTAAGTAAAAAATAAAATTAGACTAGGAAACTAAAAGGTATGTTAGAAAGAATGTAAAAATAAAAATATAGATGAATCAACAACCGGAAGGTACATCAGTACCACAGTCCTAGAAAAGAGGAGGCCGGAAAAATAAAAAAAAGAAGGCGGGGGAAGGTCTTGACTGTGGAGGGTGGGGCCTAAGCAAGGGTGAGGTCTGGGCGGTGGGCAGGGCCAATGCTCAGGACCCACAGGGCTGGAAAAGGTCCTGGAGCTTGTGGGGAGTGAGGCTTAGGCTCAAGGAACAGAAGGGGCTCAGGTGTGCCCCCCACCCCTGGTCTCAGAGGGCGGGGTACCTCACCTGGGAGCCCAGCAGGCTTCCTGGGCTCCAGTCGGGGGGACAAATGCCCTCCTCCCCTCTCCTGCTCCTCCCGTCTGGAGTCTGGGAGGGCCCCTCCTGCCTGCCTCTCCTGATCTCCCGTCTCCCTCCTATGCCCCCAAGGACCCACATGGCCTGGCGGGGTGTTTGGAGGGCAGTGGATCAGCTTGGGAGCTCAGCAGGCTCCCCGCCCCGAATGCGCAGGGCAATCTCCCTCTGCTCTTCTCCCGCTCCTCCTGGAGGGCCCCGCCCCCCTGCCACTCCTGATCTCCCCAGCCTCCCTCCTATGCCCCCAGGACCCATGCGGCCTGGATGGGGCTTTGGAGTGGGGGGGAGGCAACTGGCTTGGGAGCTCAGCAGGCTCCCTGGCCGTAGTGGGCCAGGCGATCGCCACCTGCTCCTCTCCCTCTCTTCCCAGAGTCCCTCCCGCCTGCCTCTCCTGATCTCCCCAGCCTCAGGGGCATAGATCCTGTCTGGTTTCCACTTCTCCTCCCCCCTCAGTCCCCCCACATCCTACCGGTTCACTCTGGGGTTCCTCCCATCTCCTTGGGTGTCAGAGTCCCCCACCAGCAGCCAGCAGGTGCCCTAGTTGTGGGGAGACTGTACCGTCTTCCCACACCACCATCTTGACTCCACCTCCCCTGTTTAATGTTTTTAAAGAAACTTTTTAAAGCTAGGAAATATATGCGAGACAGACAAAGCATATTTAAAACAAACATTACTTCTAGATGTGAAATTTTAAAACAAAGTGGAGAGGTTTAAAAACAAATAAATAAGGAGAGAATTTGTGAACTGGAAAATAGATACAGGAAAATGAAGAAATGATCCAGATTGTAGACAGCATAGACAAAGAGACGAAAAATAGGAAAGAAGGTTAAGAGATAGAAACAAAGTGAAAAAAATTACATAAGCAAAGAAATTAGACTGATTATTTAATATGTTGAGATAAAATTATCCAGTTATGTACCTAGCAAAAATATCTATCAAGAACAAATACAAAAGAGGACATTTTCAGAAAAACAGGATCTAAGAGTATTTATACTCAGCTGTTTTTCACTAAAAGAAAGTTGGTAGGATGCATTTCAGAAAGAAGGCAAGTGATCCCAGAAGGACAGCCTGAGCTCTAAGAAGAAATGAATAGCACATAAATTGATTAGCACAGTTAAATAAATATTAACTATTCAAACCTATAATAACAATGTATTATAGAACAAATAAGACAATTAAAATATACAACCACCAAAAATAAATTAACTGAAAGAAAGGGTGAATATAGTTAAGGAGTCTAAGACCATTTATGTCATCTGAGAGAGCAAAAGGTATTTATTAAATGTAGCCTTTGAAAGGTTAAACATGCATATTATCACTATAAAAAATAGAAATGGAGTATAATTTCTAAAAAGATAGATGAAAAAAATGAGAAAATTAATCTAAGAAAAAAAAAGAACAAGAAACATAAAAGGAGTAACAAGCTGAAAGCCCATAACAAGACAGTTCAGTACATATAGTTGTATCAAGAATTATATTAAATGTAAAAGGACTGAATGCTCCATTTAGAAGACAGATATTTTTAGAATGGATTTTTGAAAAAGAAAAGCTAAATGCTTTTCAGAAACACATTTAAGTGTGTTAAGAAAATTACACATTGGAGAAGGACACACTGGAGACTTCCTCTTCCAGGAATATGGAGGAAATTAACTTTTCCCTACTCCTCCCTCTAAGTACAACTAATAATTGGAACTTCATATATAAAACAAACATAAGACAACCCTGAAAAGTAGAGGGAAGAAGGCAGACCAGCTAGGAACGTTGAAACCTAAGAAACAACACAATGGTGTGTCTCCAGGTTTTCTTTTTGCTTTACAGACCTCAGAGTTGTTGCCGGCAACCTAGAAACACCAACAGGGAAAAACAAAAAAGCCCCAGAAAAACCCTGCTCTTTCTAGCCAAAGGACCAAAAATAAGATCGAGCAAGAAAAAAAAACTTTCAGACAAAAAAACTTTCAGACATGCCACGGAAAAAACTGGGGCCCGACCCATGGCAGCAAAATCAGAATGGGGAGCCTGGACTTGCACTCTTACCATTGTAAAATACCTAATAATACAGCCTCAAAACTTACAAACAAGCATCATTAGAACCACCAGAAGAAATGGAAAACGGGGGTTATTTGTTACCACAGCCTACTACTCTAACTGAAATCCCTGCACAGCAGATTTCATTCAGCAAGAAGCCTTGTTTAATTCTGGAGAAAATGAGGTATTGAGTATAGAAGAAGATTTTCCAGAAAGAAATATAGTATATTGTCACACCAGCCACATGTACCTCTCATCTACTCCGTTGGCCTTCCTAGGAGGTGTCAAACTGATGGCAACATTTCTCCTACGGATGCAGGTGTGGGTGGATTGTGAATGAGGAGAAGTAGCATGGAAGTCAGCTGTGCCCGATGCTTACTGCAGATTTCATTGCTACGAAGTATGAGGCTTTAGTGAAAGTCAAAAAAAGCATTAGACATTTCCACAAATATGAATAACATCTGTTAAGATAATGGCATTTTCTACAGCAAACACAACAGTAATGATTATGGAATGTTCCCATTATAATACCCCATGAGTCCCTCACTCAGAAGCAAACACCCACGATTAATCTAAAGTAGATTACTTATTACTGCTTCTTGGCATTATGCTTTCCTAGGGTTACCTAGACTCTCCTGTGAGCACTAACAAAAGTATCCTAGTGGGCATCATAACTTTTTCTTTCCCTGGGCGAAGTTCAAATGACACAGTGTTAGAGAAAGGAAGGAAAGGTTCTCCTGACCAACCCCCAGTTACTAAACAAAGTGCAGGGCGAACAAACAGTCTCCCATCAGCTGTTCTTAAATAGTCTTAGGGGCAAAAGCTGAGTGGAACAGTCCTTTAACTAGCCAGTAGTGTAATAAGAGTATCTCTAGGCAGGAAATCAGAAAAATCCACAGATTTTTCTCTCTGCTCTCACGGCCCTCCTTGAGAATGTACCTTTCATAGGAAAGTATGAATGGACGCAACTGCATGCTGCAGCTCTCAAATGTATCACCAACAGGGGGCACCAAAGGAAAAGTCAGGACCCTAAATAAGACTCTCAGGGCTAAATTGATCTCTCAAGGGCAGTCTTCCACAATCTACCTTTTCCCAACCACCAAGACTGCAATTCATAAAGGAAACCCCAGATTATAAATGAAGAACAAAGGGGGTCTACCCTTGGCGGGCAAAGTTGAAAGCAAGCCTGCTAGATATGTTTCTCTCTCCCAGCATCAGTACCAGGAAACCACAGGAGAAACAGCTATATTGTTAAAGGATTTTAAGTCTAAATGTATCAATCGCATGAATTGTACATAGTCTTCCTTACCAGAAGACCTTTTATCCCAGACTATAATCTAAAAGACCTGAAACTTCACTGCTGGCACTGCTGGAAGCTTTTCCATTGAACCACATGCTTTTAAAAAAACCTCTGCATTTTGGTTTTCATCTCCTCAGCAGAGCAAATTATCCCATCAGCCTGTGGTGAAGTGGGAGGTTATTGTTCATGAAACTATGAAAGAACATAATACCACAATGCAAATGAGAAGCTTGAAGTCTCTTTTACCCATTAAAGCTATTCTGGAAAATACTCATTCTCAGAGAAAAGAGGAGAAAAAAAAATACACTGTAGCCTTTATACAGGAAGTTTTGAGAAGAATATTAGGACTGCATTTAAGGGAAGCAAGAAATAGCTATTCAACTCCACGCCTCCCTCCATCACTCCAAGGCCACCTTTTAAGGAGGTTTTGTTCTTATGAAACAGAATGAATGCTTTCTGCCTGTTTGACCTAGAGAAGCATGTTAATTCACAGATCTGTAGCTTCTGCCTAAAATGCACTGACTGAACGCTATCAAAATGGCTGAAGGACATTAGCTGTCCACCGTGCAGGCAAACACATCTCCTCCCCCAGCGTGCTCCCACACAGCATTTACTTGAGGCAGCAGTGGCCTCCCTCCTCTTAAGAAGCTGGGAGCCAGCTAGAAGCAAAGTGCCAGGAAGAGAGTGGAGGAAAATCCATTCCAGTTTCCAGGGTAACCCTTGGGTAGTCTCCCTGTTTTTCAAAAACAATGAGCAATTTATTTGGTTTTAGACCATCCACATCCTGGGGCAGGTCTTACCTGTTCTATTTCATGCTTTCTGGAGAATAATCAGTGCAAGTCACAAGATATGAGTACATGAAGGGAGAGTCTTCACCTCTTAAGACAAACTGTACTTAGAAGAGCTTTGTGTGTTTTGGCGGATCAAGGAACAGCCAGAAACTAGAAGCCCACTTGGAATGCCTCTGTTGTTGCAGGACAGAAGAAAAAGTCATATAAGACACACAGAGTTACAGCAGAGCCAGAAATAATGGAGTCTTGGAATGCTTTCAAGGCCTACTTTAAATAAGCACCTGTTTGAGATCTTTCCCTACTTCCCAGATAGCTTCCTCCACTGCAGTGTTGTTCATCATATTTCTTAAATCCCAATAATATAATTCTGCTTTTAGATGCCTCCATTGGCAGTGTACTCACAAAAGGCAGACCTTGACTTATTCGTGCATATGCCCCAGCATTTAGCACAGGTTCTGGTGCTCAATAAATGTCTAATGAATGGATTGGGGGTGTTTCCTTGTGGATCCTTAACCTGAAGGAGCTCAAACATCTATTCTTGCTCCCAGGTCACTTGATAAGGCTGATGAATAATCATACACATATGCTAATTAGATCTATTCTAAACATGGTTTTCAACCTCAGGGGCTTATGGTGATACCCAGCAATTCTATCACTTTTTCCACTCCCTGGCCTATCTCCATCTCTTATGCAGCTATTTCAAATTTTAAATCTTCTCCTAATCCCCCTAAAACCAATTCCAGAATCTGACTGCCATCACATGTCATAATACCCCACTGAAAAATAGAGACCATCATGTACAAATTTCTTCCATTTCTTTCTTCTTTACCTCCTTGCTACCTCTTTAACTCTATACTCATCCTTTTCTCTTTTCTTCTTTCCTTTCTCAGAGGAAAATGTCATATTCCATTTAATGTGAACCACCTATGAATGGATTTTCTCCTTTTCAATATGCTCCACGGTTTCTTTCCATCAGTTAAGCACCTCATTCTTCATTTTATGTCTCAACTGAGAGGTTTGAAGACAACAGATCTGTGTCATCAGTTTCAAGCTATGTAACCATGGACCAGCTCTCTAACCTCAGTTTTCTCATCTACAAAATGGAAGTAATAATCCATGTCTCAAAAGAGCTTGGAGGAGGATTAATGAGATACTGCACATAAAGCACTCAGCCCAATGCTTGACACATATGCTCACTCAGTAAATGTACTTCCTTTCCTTTTTTTCTTCCCCATCCAAAACAGACTCAGTTCTAAGGACTCTGCTTCCCAGTCTTAATTACAACATCTTTTTTTTCCTTCCCTTCCTTCCAGACCCTGAATTCTGTGCCCACAGCTCCTCTCCTCTCATTTACTCCTCAGCCCACTGCAATCTGGCTTCTCTCCCATCACTTCACTGAAACATCTCTCACACATGAAACCAAGATTCCTAAATGCTCTGAGTTTCACAGATTTAAATATTTTCTGAAAAAGCCAAGGAATGAATCACGGAATAAAAGACAGGATGAATGCATGAATAGATAATATTCTCCCTAATTGATCTTATCTACTTTCATGGCTTTAACTTTTACCCATATTTCACAATTTCCAAAAGTATCTCCTGAACTCTCTCGCTCCTAAACTCAACCACTTATTTTCCCAAGTGCTTTCGAATACTTTCTACCTAGATACATCTTGAGACCACAATAAAGAATTAGGCAAGAATCCATCCAGCTACCCAAGCTGGGAATTCCAGCACAGTCAGGCCCCAGGGAAGCATCTCTTTTCCTACATGTCAGAGTTAGTCAGTCACAAAATCTAGTCAATTCTACATTCAAAATATCTCTCAATATTTTTCAAATTTCTGGAGAGTGGAAGGTTTTCTAAACGTTAACTATATATTCTAAGACTCAAGCAAGCACCTGTAGGTATAATCACACTTACTTAAATAATCCATGTTCCTTTTCCCTTTACAACCTGTAAATGTGGGCCTCTGATATCCCCAGTCTGCAAAGAGAGAGCCTTACATGTGCTCACAAACCACCTGCAGTTTTTGTTCTCTCTGCATTAGCTTCCCTTAATAAGTACAAGGCCTGCCCACAATGCCACCCTTAGGTGCTTCATAATTGCCACTAATGGTGCCCAAAGTTACAAAATAAATGAGGCCGCCTAGAAGGTTCTCCCACAAGTTTCCCTTTGGGACATCAGGGAGTGTCGTATTTTATGTACAAATGAAAACATGGCCCTTCGCCCCACTCAGGCTGCATATTTTCTCCTTGTCTGGGAGCAGAATTACTGCTCTTACAGCATCTCTCAGAAATCCACCCCATCATTTTTCTCATGCTTCATTTCCTAGAACTACCACCCAGTTCAAAGAGTCAAGGAGGAAACCTGTGGTGTTCAGTTCTCTCTGCCAGACTAGTCAGTGAGCCAGCATCTCTGGCAAAAACGACCTTCTCATTTTCTGTCTAGCCATTTCCTTGAATTATAATAAATATCATCTCTAATAATTACATTCTCTGTAAATGAGGTAGCTCCACCCACAAGTTCCGCGAACAGGCAAACTCAGAATCTTAGCTTAGGTTACCTAGGAGACCCTACTGCATTTATTTAAGACATGGATACATTAAAAAGAAGAAATAGAAAAATGAAAAAAAATTCTGAAAATCATTAGCTCCTTTGCATTTAAAAAAAGAATTAAAGGAAATTATGTATGTGAGCACTAACATTTTAAATTTATAATAAATTCAAATTGATAAGAAAAACACTAAAAACCCAATGCATAAATAGGTAAAGAATGTGAACAAATTATTTAAAAAGATGAAATATGAATGTCTAAATAAGATACGGGGAAATATTCAGACTCACTATCAATGAAAGAATTGTAATTTAAAACAGCAATGATATAATGGGTTTTTTTCCTATCAAATTACTAAGACTTTTTAAATGAAAGCCTCCAAGTGATGTTAGATGAGATAACCTCCTTCATATACTGCTTGTAGGAGTACAAATTGGTGCAACTATCCCAGAAAGCAATAAGTAGCAATATGTATCAAGAGTCTTATAATTGCTCATTTCCTTTTTACCCAGTAATAGTTCTTCTGTGAAAATATCCCAAGGAGATAATCAGAAATGTAGAAACATTCTGAAAGCAAAAGAGTATTTATTTCAGTGTGTTTTTACTAATAACAACAACAACAACAAAAACCAACACAAAGGTCCCCCATTAAGGAACTGATTAAATATGTCATGGTACATCTGCTGATAGGATACTACAATGTATTATGGAATATCAAGTTTCTGAGGTTTCCAATGACATGAGAAAGTAAATATATTGTAATGTTTCCTTTCAATAGTAGAACTCAAAAATTTTTATATAATATGAACTCAACTGGAAAAAATTTGTAGGAAACTGAAAGGAAATCTTTTAAAATACTGAGAGTGACACAAAAGTGCGGGATTATGAGTGACTGGCATAGGAAAAGGGATCTTTATCTCCTGTAATACTTCAAAATCTTCTACACAAGGGGCTCAATGGGAAAAGGACACAAATTATTTTTACCTATAAAATTAGCAAAGTAATGATGATCGATGCTAGACAGAATGTGGTGAGTCAGGCCCTGTCATTTACTCCTGGGAGAAGCGTTAAAAAGATTTGAAGAAAATGTACCAAAATGCTAATAGCAATTACTTCAAGGAGTTGGTATTAAGTTTCTTCTTTCCCAAAGTCTTCATAGTATTCTAGGACTGCCATAACGAAGTACCAAAAACTGGGTGGCTTAAAACAACTGAAATTTGTCTCAGTTCAGGAAAATAGAAGTCTAAGATCAAGGTGTCTATCCTCCTTCTTTAATCATACCTGTCATGACTTCCTGTATATAACGCTCTGTTTTCCCCAACCCAAGCGGCCTATAAATTAGACTTGCTGCACTGCACAGTTTCATAAATGTGCCAATTTCACATATTGGTTTTTAGACCCCCACTCCTTTGACCTCATTTATTAATTTATCCAAGAAATACATATTAGGTACTCACCACATGGCAGGCATTGTATTGATAGTAGGGATTTGCCATTTAAAATTAAATCACACCCCCCAACTTTCAGGAGCTCAATTTAGTAGAACTCATCAGACATATGTAAATAGTATGTTCTAAAATATGGTATAAGTACTGTTATAAAATCTTACAAAGGGTACAAATGGGGCAGAAAAGTAGAAGGAGTCAATTTTACTAAAAGTAGGGAACGATTTTGTAGCAGAGGTATCCTGGAGCCTTAAAAACATAAGTGACTGTTCCACTGTGCTGCCCCTTCTTGCCTCCTTTAGCTGCCTGATAAAAATTCTATTTATTCTTCAAGGACCAATATTCCCAGACCTTAGCAAACCATTCACCTGTTATTCCATGATCAGTGAATCATTCAAAGCATGTTGCTGTTTGCGCCTCTTTGCCTTTGCTCTAACCCTAAAAGAGATGTCTGTTCTCCTATTGCCCCACCCCATCCTAGAGTGTCACGTGCAAGGTAACTTTCATGCTACTGTCTTACTCAAGGGTCCCTGTTGTTTATAAAAGGCTTTATAAACTTTTCAAAAGCTTTTCCTCATGTTATCTTATTTGTATTGCATACACAAGTTGAGTATATGTGATTATTCCCATTCTACAGATGCGTAAATCAACACAAATGGTGGAATGACCTGCCCCAAGTTCCACCATGGGAGAGTGAATTGCAGTGCATGGGCAAGAACAAAACCAGATACGCTCCTCTTGGAGGATACATTCTCCTGTGGCATTGCTCTTCCCAACAGCATGTGTGGTATGTCATCATTTTGCCATCTTTCTCAAGCTATGCTTCAGCTTCTAGATTCTCTTTTATTCACAGTACCTGCAGTGCAGATTCCTGTACAGGATGTAAATAAATGTCTTCACACCTCTGTGTGAAAACACTACATTTGTGTAAAAAAATGTCATACAATAAGGAAGGTTCAACAGAAAAGATCAAGATGATCCCAAACCTCCACAGTGCCCCATCTGGGGTCACTCTTAGCTCTTCACATGATTGTTTTGTATGGGCTACTGTTGATGTTTGGGGATAATCACTAATTTATTATTATAGTACCCTTAAGCTATAATGACGTTTCCAATACTAGTTTTTTGTCCCCATCAATATTTATTGCATTTTACTGCAGCTATTTTCCATTAGGAAACACAAACAGAAATCAGTATTAAGATCATTCTCTAGGAATACTATGTCCTCTGCACTGTCACTCCTTATAAGTGATTTTTAGTAAATCCAATATAATCTGCTATTTCCTAAGACCTCAGTGATAAACTCAGTCCTTGAAAAATGCTTAAATTTTAAAAGTAAGCCAATGTACTTCTCAGGGCTGTGTTTATACTGTGAAACCTCACTTCATGCATCCCAACCATGCCTATCGAACTTGTTAAAAAAAGATAGTCACTTCTCCCTTTCCGAAAGAGGCAGACGCACTGAATTATTTTCCCATGAGTTGCTTCCCTAGTGCGACTGAGGCCAAAAAAGCTTTCTGGGACAAGCACAAAGCACATCTTTTCCATAGCACCTGTAATTCAGGACATATTATACCTTAAAATCTACCAAACTGTGTCAAATCTGAATATCTCACCAGGATCCCCATTTGGAAGTGACAGAGTACACCTGTGCAGAAAGCTCTGCCCTCCCCCACCCCCAGACATCCACAGAAGGTTCAGGACAGCTCCTGCGAGGTGGACCTGCATACAGCACACAGCAGGGCTGAGTGCAGAGCATTTGATAACACACCAGGTGAGCCCGTGCAGCTGTAGCGATAAGGTGGGGTCTGTAGTGTATTTCGTAAAGCCGTGAAAAAAATGAGATGGGGCCACCAGTTGTCAAAGCTTATTAATCTGCCCGGGATCTTTCAGACTCATGACTAAGCAGCCATCAGTAGGTTGTAAAGTCCCCACAGGGTTGCTGCTTCCAGGGATTTCTCCTGGTTTAGTGTGTAGCTTCTCTCCCTTGTTCTCTGTCTTCGCATTCTCTTTTCTACCCCCTCCCCACCACCATTTTATTTTTCTTCAGTTTCAAACTAGTGTGAAATCTCTGCACTGTGGAAAGGTTTCTCTGCAAACAAACAAGGAAAATCTGTGCTCCGAGTCTTAGCTCGCCTGCGAGGAGTAAGGCTCAGAACCTGGAGGGTTGGGAAGACGAGGGGAGCAGCCTGGGTGAGAAGAGTGGAGCAGGGGCACGAGCAGGGGAGTAGCACCCTGCAGGCACAAATATTGAGACAGGTTTTCCCTCTGCACTAATTTAGTGTCACCTGCCACCCACACATTCCCCATGGGATCCAGTTGGCCACACAGTGTTAGCAATGGGGCAGAATGGAGGCGTCACGGTCGTCCCTCTTCATGCTGGGCTGGAATCCACCCCATCCCTGAACATACAGTGCTAGGCTATTGGAACTGGGCTTTCAGGCTGGAGAAAGCTTCCAGCTGACCTCACCCTACTGGCCAATGAAGCCCAACGGGACACATTACACAAATGTACCCATCAGCTCCCCAAACAGCAGCTGAAATGGATGCTGACGAGATGTTCCCTGACTCCTTCCCCAAACAGGCCCCTCCTGCAACAATCACGTGCATGGCATCGACTTCCCAGCTGCTGCCCTCCACCAGCCTGTTACAGGATCAGAATCTAGTCATACTGCACGAAACCATCCTATTCCTCTGACAGGAAATGAGTACATTTTATTTTTTTTTCCTGTTTTTAAATCTGTGCAATAGAATCAGAGCAAGCCTGAGGAATAATGATTCATAACCTTCCCAAGTGCCTGTCCAGAATGCGAAGCCACTCCCAAAACCCCGAAAAGCAATTTGGGATAGGAAAAAGAAAAGGATAGCCTAGAGAAATGACTATGTTCTTATTATGCTGCCTGACTTCCTGACTAAAACAGAAGCCATGCCTAATGCAGTGCTGGCAGGTGAGGTAGACGCTTTATGTCCTTTGCATCTGAGAACCTGAATTTAAGCAGACTTTGGAGTCACAGTAAAAGCTATTTCCCAAACACAATTGATGCACATCGCAAGCTCCTCGCCCTCCTGAGGTCATTGTGGCTCCATGTTTATTGATTAGTGTGCTTTATCCTAATCAGTATTCAAATCAGAGTGTTTGGCTAATTTTAAACCCAATTTTACATATACTGTGGTTTTAGAAGTTGTTTCAAAAATGAAACCTTTACTAACAGCACAAAGATAACAAACATGAAGCAACAGAAGGTTTTGTAAAGACTATAGAAAAGGGGGGGGGAATGCCAGTGATTACTCAGGAAAAATCCTTGAAAAACATTCTGTGCGGAAACAATTTCTGCTGATGTGTCACATCTTGCAGGTTTTCCATGAGGTATCAGTGTCTCTTTAAAGAAACATTTGTCAGGAAGGGTGAGCTCGAAATGTGTCATCTTAATTATTACATGAGTAACCTTCAGATTCAAAATGATATTTTGATTCACCTACTGAGTAAAATACTTGAAAGCTAACCAAACTTTTTTTAACATTACCAACAAGTTCTTTTCCTGTGACTTCCAATCCAAATAGCCTAGCAACACTAGGACAGAGATAAGTCTAATAGTTAAACTCTATTCTCTGAACCATGAAAAATATCAATAAAAAATTGTTGCTGGTATGATGAGAGTAAGGATAAGACTGTCACTTGTGTGGGTGTCACAGATGGCAGGTTAAGTCTCTTGCAGGTATCTGTAATCATGAACAAGTTCTAATGCCCTTCAAGTCCTCTCTAAGCTGAGCAATCTACAGAGAGGGAAACATCCAGAGAAATACTGCAGCTTCTTCTATTGGTTTCTCCTCTGCTGTGACCCTAACTTTCCAAGTTGATCTTTAGCATCCATGAAACAAGGATTAGGAAACAATGTGAATTGGGGGCCTGTGTTTACATTAGTTTATTTGAACTACAGAAATTAATAGGGCTGGAGGACACCAGCCATGCAGGAAATGTCTGCCCTTAGGACCTCGTAGAGCCAAAAGCGGTATGCGGACAAGCTTCAGGTGGGGAATCGGCACTACTGTGAACAGGTCTGACAGGTGAATTCTAAGGACGCTCTGTGGCTGCAGGAAGGTGTCAGGGATTAAGTCTATACATGCCTGAGTGTCATCTAGGGAGGGTAGACCAAGTATAAGAAAAAGGAACCCAACTGCAAACTACATTGCACCGTATCATCCTAGAAAGCAGAAATCAAGTCTCTGACCCAGTACTTTTCTAAAACTTCCATAAAACAAAACCCTAAGTGGCAGAAAAGAATGACAATGGGAACCGACCATAGTCTAGGTGGGGTTATGGAGACTGGGAGTTAAGAAAGAGCCCTAAATCTATCAGCAACAAGTTCAAACTATCTTTGAACTCTCCTGGTTTAACTTAAAAATCAATACAAATTAGTAACATACCCTGGAATGAATCTTTATTGGTTGTAATATGAAGTCATTCGAAAATTGTTTTCCACAAAATAAACTTTGCCTGTTTATTCTGTGTGCACTAAGGGTAACCCACTGCCAATCTGAGAAGCAGGGTTCTAACCTCTGGACTCGGTCTTTAAGAAAAAGTGTGAGGTAGGTGACATATCAGTGGTTTGATTTTCTCCTTAATAACATGTTTTGGGGGGAAAAAAATTGACATAATGTAGAAAAAGTCTGCTCAAGTGATCTAGAGAGCACTTTTCCTTGAGTGTCAGGCTGAGATGCATGGGAACTAAATAAAATATGATCAGTCTTAGAGAAATACAACACACAGTGCGACCTCAGTTTAGAATCTAAAATACTTAAAAGAAAAAGGTACTAGCCTAACTGAAGCCTGTAAAATATGATTAACTTTCAAGGAGTCCTGGCCTAACAAAGAAGGCAAAACATGGTAAACTTTATATTTGCAAAATTGGATCTAGAGAGTGCTGGATAAATTAGTCAATAACACTAATAATCTCCATAAGCTCTTCCTCCCCCAAACCACCCTAAATAAGCAAACAATCTACGAAAAACTGGAGTGTTCTCTCAAGTCCTTACCACTCAACTTCCAACTATTGCTGTTCTCACCTTCCCTATGCAAAAGTTCTACAACCAGCACTAGATTTTACCTGCAGCTGTTAATAACCAGAAGCAAGCTCTACTTCATTACAATAAAGGTATCTGTTATAATGTGAGTTATCTGTTGTAATGGCTCTTTGGTATCTATGTGCCCTATGAACTGGCATTTAAGTTTATCCCAATTTTTGTCCTATTAAAACACAACCCCATTGAGTTCACATTTGTATATAAATATCTCTTTAAAGTGAAAAAATTTTAATAAGATGGAATTGTTTAATCTAAAATCATGAACATTTTGCATTTTGAAACCCTCTGGAAGAGTTTTTCCAATTTACTCTCCCATTAATGGTCCATAAATCTGAAGTTTTTCACATACCTTTACTGACTTAAAGTTTTGATATTATTTTTATCTTCACTAATCTGACAGAAGAAATTTTATCTCTATTTTTTCATGCAATTCAACTTTTTTTCATAAATTCATTGGTTATTCATATTTCTACTTTTTTGAATTGCCTGTTCAGGTCTTCTATCCATTTTCTTTTGGGGTGATGGCACGTTCTGATTGATTTCAAAGAGCTCTTTCTAAATCAGCAATATCAACCCTTTGTCACATGAAATACAATATTTTCCCAGTTAATCATTTTTTAAATTGTAGGTACATTTAACATATTTATGCTATAAAATGCATTGTTCTTTTCTTGCTTAGAAAAGCTGGATGTTCTCCAACATTTGGAGTAGTCATGTTTTCTTTTAAAGATTTTACATTTAAATCTTCAATCTACTTAAATTTATTTTGGTGTTAGAAGGATACAACTTTATTTTCTTACAAATGGATAATAATTACCAACAGTCCTTTATTAAAGCCACAGTCCAAAATCAAGGTTTCTCAACATAATCATAGGAGTCAACTGAGGGATTAGTTAAAAATAATCATGTCTAGGTCCCAATCCAGACCTGCAGAATTAGAGTCTCCAGGAAAGCAGTCTGTGCATCTATATCTCTTAAGAAACATTGCAAATGATACTTACAATCAGGAAAGTTTGGGAAATCATTAGAAGAAACATGTGAAAGTTATTTGTATCTATAAGAGACCAAATGGAATTTTATTTTTAAATTATTATTTTTCTTCTTTTTTGCAAAACCCAGGTTATGGAAACTTCTAGACATAAATATTTGAGGTTACCGCAATGTAGCAACTAACAGGAACCTTAAATACTATCTGGAATTTAAGGTGAACTGTGATGAGCTAGAATTGACTCCTACTGGCTCAAGAAAGTTGACTGTTGAATACTTAGGAATTTTTGCAAGCTGAGTGTTAAGATAGCCATTATTAAAAATTATATTATATAAATTTACAAGTAAATAAATTATATTAGAACTAAGGTAATAATATTCAAAAGTCATCAATTCCCAGTTATTTTACAACACTTTACCATCATGTGTTTTTAAGGTTATAAATTACATCTATTGTGTCTGTGATGGAAATCTATTATTGCACATCTCTTCCCAGCTCTGTGTTCAGTGATGTCACATCGGCATCTTGAAATCAGCCATGGTGTGAACATTTACACCAAGGAAATCAGCAAATGTCACAAGTCTTGACTTATTGTTTGTAGGTTGGCTACACCAGGGTCGGCAAGTGTTTTCTGTAAAGCACCACATAAGAAATATTTTAGGCTTTGTACGTCATATAATCTCTGTCACAGCTACTCAGTTCTACCATTGTTGCCTGCAAGCAGCCATAGACAACATGTAAATGAATAGACACGGCCAGATTTCACCCACGGCCAACCAGGTTTGGCCTGAGGGTCATAATTTGCTGAACCCTGGAGTAGACTTAAAGTGTATTAGTCTGGCATAAAAAAGTACCATAGCATGGGTGACTTAAACAACAGAAATTTATTTTCTCACAATTCTGGAGGCTGGAAGGTCCAATATCAAGTCTGTCAGTGTTTAGTTTCCAGTGGGAGCTTTCCTCCTTTGCAGATAACAACCTTCTTTCCATGTCCTCACACAGTGGAAAGAGAGAGAGAACAAGCGCCCTAGTGTCTCTTATTATAAGACTCTAATCCTATAAGTGTTGGGGCCCCACCCTTATGAACTCATTTAACCTTAGTTACCTCCTTATAGATACTATTTCCAAATACAATCATACTGGGGACTAAGGCTCCAACATACCAACTTTCTGGGGACACAAGTCAGTCCATAGCAAAAAATGATAGAGAAAACATTACTAAAGCAGATTAAACTTAAAAGTGTGTTATGTCTGTAGCCAGTAGGTTGTGAGAAAATATTCTTCCACTATTTGTTTGTTTGTTTGTTTTGCGGTATGCGGGCCTCTCACTGCTGTGGCCTCTCCTGTTGCGGAGCACAGGCTCTGGACACGCAGGCTCAGCGACCATGGCTCATAGGCCCAGCCGCTCCGTGGCATGTGGGATCCTCCCGGACCGGGGCACGAACCCGTGTCCCTTGCTTCGGCAGGCGGACTCTCAACCACTGCGCCACCAGGGAAGCCCCTCTTCCACTATTTGAAAGCTATTACCTAGTTCAGCAAAGAACTCATTCATGTCACTTAAGGACAAGTGAAGTTCCAGCATATATTTTCATTGTTTCTCTTTCATCCTAGTTATTAACATAAACATTCCTGTTGGAACTATGCTTACCCAGCAATTGCAATCATAGGTTGGCTACAGATATAAAAGTATGACAAAAATCAATGAAAACATTTTATGATGATCAATTGGCTATATTAGATTCCCAACAAAGAGTATTGTAAGTTATACTATTAGAAAAGTTTGTGCTACATATTCTTTATATTATAAAATTATAGTTACTTGTGTGTGTGTATGTATGTATGTGTATTTAGGAGGGGGGGAAGGGGAGCCAGTTATTAAACAGTTGCCAGCACTCCACTTTCATAACTCTCTTATGTTATAAATAAGGAAAATGTATCGAAGAGATGCATACTGTCAACTCCTTGATGGACATCTCTTGGTTTTGTCTGCACAGTATCTTTCCACAATTCTACTGGTAAGACACCTTAATTTTCCTTTGGGAACTGTCCTCTCTTACATTTCAAATGGTGTTGGTGAACAAATGTGTACTGCATTACACACTTTTAACTTTAAGACCATCACCATGACTAAAAAGCAAAGATGCCAAAACCCTTTTTGGACAGACAAGGAAATTGTGGCTTATAACACACAAGTGACTTACTAGATTCCACGTGGAAAGTGAATGGTGGAGCTGAGCCTTGGACTCAGGTCATCTGACCCTTTCCTTCTTACCTGACTTAGTTGCTATGTCCTCTTAGGTCTACTGTGACACATCTGATTGTCCTGACTGCCTTTGACCCACCTCTTTGTGCTTTCTGTGTCTACACAAAATTCTCACCTTGCTCCTGCCCAACTCCCAGCTGTAGTCTTGGCCCTCTTAGTCTGCACACTCATCTCTTTCTCCCCACCCTCCTGCTCCATATGGAGAACCAAGCTGCCGCATCCCTTTTCCCAGGCCCTAAGCTGAGACTGGACTTCTTTTCAATGCATACACAGCAGCAGAAGCAGCAGCCGCAGCAGCAAGCCTCTCTCTTCCTGGCTCCACAGCACCGTGAAGCACATGGCAGAGTGAAGCAAACGGTCAAATAAAAAATGACCAAGTTCTGATTGTACAGATCTTGCTCTAATTTTCATGACTCCTTACAACCAAAATATGAAAAAGCCTCAGTTCTAAATTAGAAGCTTTGTTTGCGAAAACTGTCTTTGAGTAAATAACTCATTAAGGACAAAGTAAATGGGATCCTTGCTAGACGGTGACTAGACCTGTATTAATAGAGAGGGAAGGCCAGAAAGTCTTTCAGATACTCACACAATTACTTCTCTTGGGCTGGCAAACCCTCAACTTGCCCAGATTTCTCTACTGCTCTAATTCGTTGATTTACTCATTCATTCACTATGCATTCCCTCAACTAATATTTGTTGTTTAAGGGTTATACGTATTTGTTTCACACATACCTTTACTCAACAAGTTATTATTAAAATTTATTTATGATATTAATGATATTTCATATTTATGTGATTTATTTCCATGAGGAGAAATTGGTGAGTTGACAGATTCAAAGAAGAGAGGGAACAATGAATGAGGGCAGGTGGGCAGAGAGCAAGTGAAGAAATGAGAAAGAAAATCAATATTTATCTAGCTAACCATGTCCCAAGAATTGCAGGAAGCAGTGACATGGGTTCAAGCCCTCGCTTTGCAGTTTAATAGCCAGATGACTTGAGACTGGCTCCAATCCTCTCTAAAACTTAGTGTCTTTAGCTGTAAAACAGATATAATGAAAATGCCTACTTTTTAGAAATGTGGTGAAAATTAAATGAGATAATGCAGGTAAAAAGCATTTTGCAAACTGTGACACAGTAAGCTAAAGTTAATTGTGGTTTTTATTATCTGTACTTCCTTTCTCTCCCATGAGCTGAAATTAAAAGACATGAGTCATTGCCATAATCCCCTTTGTATACACTGGACATTTGAATGTGGTTGACTGACTGATTGATCAAGGAAGAGAGAATCTCAGACTTAGCTCAATCTGAAAAAAGATAACATTAGCTAAAGAGACAGGACCAGCTTTGCATACAGACAAATACTGCTGTACCTTCTAGAGAGTTTACAAAGTTCCCAGGAGCTTAAATAACTACCTCTATTTCCTGGTTCCTGCCTAAAATTTTGTTATGTATTTATCTCCTCAGGTAAAATCTCTGATACCTCTAAAATGGAAATATCTATGGAAGGGTATCCATTTCAATCATTTGCAAGTCAGATCTAATGAAAGATCAGGAAGACAATATTGGTGGATATGGGACCCTAGTACACTTGCTATCCTAGGACGAAAAGGAGAGATGATCATTGGGAAGGCTGGTAACCGAGAGCACAACCTGTCTTCTTTACAATTTTGCTTGCAGTCCATTTCTATCCCTAATTTCACTGCATTTTAGTGACGTTCTCCACTATATGAGTTTGTATATTTCTGGAAATTTCTTGAATTAAGATATATTTCTCATTTGTAAAGCTGTAACTAAAGTTTTTGAATAAAAATGGGTATTTGCAAGTCCCCCAATCAGGAGATACCCACTTTTTAAAAAAAAAATTTATTCAATACCAACTGAAGTGAGAAAAATGCTTGAGGTTTTTAATAGAGCTGTGGTTATAAGTTGAAAACTTCAGACCTCTTACTGTTAAAAGGTTCTCTCTTAGTTGAATGCACATTTTAGAACTCTTTTCTGCCCAACTCTATAAAAGTTAAAACTTGAATCTATGTTCTTAAGACAGACCCTACCTGTTTGTCATGTGTATATTCATTTGTTACTATTTTCAGCTACCAGAGGTTTTGCTTAAGCAAATCAATGATTCTTTAAAATTACACACTTAGCAAGAAACACAAGAAACAAAGTCCAACATGAAATTCTCTAATTTCCAGTCTTGACAATGTTCCTTTTGAAGTTTTATAGATATATTACATATACATATATATTTAAGGAAGAATATAAAGGGTCTTCTGATATAGTAAAGTGATTACCTCTGACAGACTGGTTTCAAATCCCAGCTCTGTTTGTTCAAGCTACTTAGCATTAAAGAAGTTTCCTAAACTTTCAATGCCTCAGTTTACTCATTTGCAAAATGGATATAATAACATTGATTCATAGACTTATTGTGAAGTATAAATGAGATAATTCACATAAAGCAATTTATATAGTGTCAGCACATACCTGTATTTCAACAATTGTTAGGTATTATAATTGTTAGCTATTATAATTGCTGTTATTATTATTATTATTTTACTACCATTATTACTAAAGGAATGGAAAAGAAATGAATGTCCTGGGTGGAATGCCTCACAAAATGGGAACAAAAATATCTTCCAAAATAGCTACTTAATTCCTTCAGTCATAAGAAAAGAAGAGTAAAAAAAAATCTCTACAATATCTTGAAATCTAAAAACCATATTTCAAATTGACAGGCTCAATCATGTACTCCTCCAACTATTCAGAATGGAACAAAAGGAGAATGTTAAACACAAGTTAAAAACAGGAGTCATGCCAACTACAACATTTTCTCCACAAAAAAAACTTTTAAAACTGCCAAAAATTTCATATGTTGATAATTATGGGAATCTAATAGCTCTAATTATGTCAGATCAGAATATCTAAAAATTAACCAATATATATCTCCAACCCTGTCAGAGGTAACATACATCTTTACAGTACACTGTAAAGACCATGGTGATTCCTGATAGTGATTGCTTTGATGAATGAGGCATTTTTATACACGTATGAATAAGACGACCTCAACCTAGCTTAAGAGCACTAGGTAGAAGCTACCCGCGTGAAGGTCAAAACTTGTTTTAAAAAAACAAGTCATCTCAGAGAAGTCTACTAGGAATATAGACCTACAAAGTATTCCAGAGAAATCTCTCATTCAAAAATTAAAATCTCAGACAGGCAGGAATTTAGTAGAGGTCTAACTCTATAATTTGATGGTAGGTCCCAAAATGGAGCTTTTTCAACTAATGCTGATAGACTTTTCTGACCAATAGATTACCGGAGAGCATATGAAATAGCAAAGTTCAATGTCTATCACAGACACAGAAAACAAACTTATGGTTACCAAAGGGGAAAGTGGTGGTGGGGGAGGGATAAATTGGGAATTTGGGATGAACAGATGCACACTACTATATATAAAACAGGTAAAAAAACAATATATACTATATAGCACAGGGAACTATGTTTAATATCTTGAAATAACCTATAATGAAAAAGAATTTGAAAAAGAATATATATATATGTATAATTTAATCGCTTTGATGTACAACTGAAACATTGTAAATCAACTATACTTCAATAAAAATAATAATAAAAGTTCAGTGTGTAAAATGTTACAATTCAAATGAGAAATATACAAGGAGTGCAGTAAGAGCTAGAAGACTATAGAGTCTCTCTTACTGTCTCCCTTATCCAATCACTAGGTTAATTTTATCTCCTATGTAATTCTTTAATTTTCCCTTGCTTTCCACTGTCATTGCCACTACCCTTTTTCAGTTTCTCAGCATCGCTCACCTGGAGTGAGATAATAAAGACATGTAAGGACACAAGGAGGAAGGCCACCTTTCCTTTCTGGTTCCCTTCCTCCAGTCTTGCCTTGCATCCATCTAAAATGAAAGTTAGAGCTTGTCATTCTCTGCTCAAAATCCTCCAATGGCTCTTAGAGCCTTTGGGATAAAGGACAAACTGCCTGGTATGGCAGCCAAGATCATTGTCTCCCATCATCCTATCCCCAACTCTTCCTACACACTTTCCTTGTAGGCAATATCCAATGTCTCTAATGCTCTGAACATGTCCTGTTGAGTCACACCTCTCTTCTGTCTTAGCATATATAATTCCCTCTGCCTGAAATGTCTGTATAAAAACTCCTACTCACTCATCCTTCAAATTTTGACTCAAATGTTATCCCTTTTTCTTACCTGCTCTTTTCTTTCTACTCTCATTTTGCTTTGAATATATTCATGAGAGCTGCTGTTCTTGCTTTGTAAAATGGCTTCTTTGCCAATCTGTGTCACTACCATAGTGTAAAGTCCTCTAATCTTTGTTATCATGGGTTGTATGTATTTCCCTTATATACAATGCCCGGCCTAAAGTAGGATCTCAAGGAAGGAAAGATGGAATGAAAGAGGGAAGAGAGACAAGGAAAGAGGGAACATGGGAGAGAAGGAGGAAAAATATGCTTGTAAAATTAGAGGACTGTTTGTTTATCAAAGGCAGATGTGGACTAAGAAAGAGGGTAGATAAATGGGTGGATGGATAGATGAGAGATAAAATAAATGATAGTTAGATAGAGATTAAAAAAGAAAATAAATAGATAATAAGCAAGGGAAAAGCCCTGATACAATCTTGATTATCAGGATCTCTGGGCAAAATGTCACTTTACTGACCTTTCAGAATTTATCAGTGAAAATCTCTAAAACATCATACTTTGATTTTTATGGAGAGACAGAAAAAGGATATAATTCAAAAAGGCAAATAGTAGGAAAAATGGCTTTGTAGCTCCAAAGGGCTTTGGAATGGCAATATAACTGATCATCTCTAGTGAATCAAATAAATAACATTTAGAATTTTAACAACAGATACAATCTGATAAAGCCATTATCTCTCTTTGATTGAAATGTATTATTTATCCTATATATCTTTATCCTCTTAGGGACAGAATTTGGGACAGAAATGAAAACTGAATCTTTCACAAACCTACAACGGTCCTAGGAGCACTGTCCTCTGTTGAGAAACTAGCCTGGCTTTATGAAGAGAGATTGTCTGTCAATAGAAAAAGGATTATGCCTTTTCTTTCTATTTCACAGAATTTCTCCTACTGTTAAGATCTGACTTGGCCAAATGGTAAGGACATGTTGTATATCTTGATAATCCTCTTTACTAACATTTTCTTTTCTACAAAGAAATAATCCTAAGCATTCTAACCAACTTTGAATTCTGAATTCAAGTCATTATTGTGAACTTTAAATTTTAGATGTTTCACAGATATATGGTAGGAGAATATCAGAAAGATTTAAGCTATGTTTCTAAGCATTTAAATATTCAGTTTGAGTCTATAAATATGGTCTATGACCTTAAGAAGTTTACAGTCTAGGAGGAGAGATAAGGCACATACATAAATCACAGTAATGCAAGAAAAAAGTAGGATCCATATTATAATAGAGATATAAATAAATGTGGTCTAGGACCACAGAAGAGAGAACAATTAATTCTACCTGGAAAGCTCACAATTATGCCTTAAAATTTATGTGGAAGAAGACCGTGATGCATTCCCTAAAATTTTACAACCTGATTTATAGGTCAGGACAACAAGCTCCTATCGTTGCTCTTTCTGTCTAGGACTCAACTAAGATGTTTCCTCCATAAATCTGGTTTGGGTGTAAGATGGCATGTTGTCTGGCTGAAATGGATGCAGACAGCTCCATACATCATTCTCCATTCCCCATCTGGGTCTGTATACTTAGATAGGCATGGGGGGCTTAAGTTTGCTAACTAGAGAAAGAGGGAATGTGTTTGTCTTAGGGGAGAGGGACAGAGGAGAGGAAGATGACAATCATAGTGTATGTACAGCCTGCCTGGCCTGAGGATTGATTTTTAAATTATGTTTAACAAAAAGAGTCAGAACCCTCAGAACTGTTTTCTCTAAGAAACTTACTGAGATTCTGAGCAACTATTACATAAAACCCAACAGAACCTTTCAAGAGTAGCTATGGCACAAGCAGACATGCTTTAGGCCTGAAGTTTGGAAAAAAAAAAAAAAAAAGTAGCGTGGAGTCTGTAAGAATGCCATTCTGCACCTCTCAATATATTGGGTTGGTCAAAAAGTGCCTTCAGTTTTTAAGTAAAAATAAAAGACACATTTTTCATTTTCACCAAGAACTTTATTGAACAATGTATTCATCCTTTTGTTCCACTACCTCCTGCCATTTTTCAGGTAACTTCATAATTCCAACTTCCCAAAACTTTTTTAATCTTTTTGAGAAAAGAGCTGTTCCAGATGCATTTTACAGTCTTCCAGGGAATTGAAATTTTTTCTATGAAGAGAATTTTGTAAAGACCTAAATAAATGGAAATCCAAAGGTACAATGTCTGGTGAATACGGCAGATGAATCGGATCTTCCCAGACAAGCTGTACCAGTTTTTGCCTGGTCATCAAAGAAACATGCCATCTTGTGTTATCCTCATGGAAGATTATGTGTTTTCTATTGACTAATTCTGGATACTTTTCGTCGAGTGCTACTTTCAGTTGGTCTAACTGGGAGCAGTACTTGGGATAAATCATTTGGTTTTCCAGAAGGAGCTCATAATAGAGGACTCTCTTCCAATCACACGATATACACAACATCACCTTCTCTGGATGAAGACCGGCCTTTGGTGTGGTTGGTGGTGGTTCATTTCGCTTGCCCCATGATCTCTTCCATTCCACATTATTGTACAGTATCCATTTTTCATCACCTATCACAATTTGTTTCAAAAATGGAACGTTTGCATTAGGCTTAAGTATGTCACATGCGGACACATGGTCAAGAAGGTTTTTTTTGCTTAATTTATGTGGAACCCAAACATCAAAGTGATTCACATAACCAAGCTGGTGCAAATGAGTTTCAACGCTTGATTTGGATATTTGGAGTATGCCGGCTATCTCCCACGTGGTATAACATTGATCGTTCTCAATTAATGTCTTGATTTGATCGCTATCAACTTCAATTGGTCTACCCAACCATGGAGCATCATCCAGTGAGAAATTTACAGCACGAAACTTCCAAAACCACTTTTGACACGTTCGATGAGTCACAGCACCTTCTCCATACATTGCACAAGTCTTTTTTTGAGTTTCAGTTGCATTTTTACCTTTCTTGAAATAATAAAGCATAATATGCTGCAAATGTTGCTTTTTTTCTTCCATTTTCAATATTAAAATGGCTACAAAAATTTCACCAGTTTTGATAAGTCTTTTTTTAAATGCACTCAGATAGGACAACTGTCACATACAATCTAACAAAATTGTTTCAAATGAAGTTAAAGACAACTAAGTGCTACTAGAGCCATCTTATGGAAAAAACAGAACGAACCTTTTGGCCAACCCAACAGGACCCATCCATTGGTTCCACCCTGCACAGAACAAGCTGTAGGTTCACCTTGAATATGGATACTGGTATTTCTAGGGAGAGAAGGAAACAGCAGCAATTCTTCACCTAGTGAATGCTACAAAGCTAGTGAAAAAGATTAGCTGCGATGGCACACTGGGGTGCTAGCTGACTGGATGATGACAGCTCACTGTCAAGCCTTGCTCTGGGGATGCTGGAAATTGCTGTGATACCTTCTGGGAGTTGCTGGTTCTGATACTCAGGCCAGGGGGCTCAAGCCTTCTTTTGTAGACATATTTCCTGACACCATCTTGACCTCAGAGTCAGGTAGACCTGGGTTCAGAACTCATTTCTAGCATCAATTAGCTGCAAGCTTGAGGTCTCAGCTAATTTAAACTTTCTGAGTCTCAGTTTCCTCACCTATAAAATGGGGATAATAATACCCACCTTAAAGGATTATTGTCAAAATTAAATAAGACATAGTTAGATAATATACAGATAATTCCTGACATAGAGAAAAAGATTCATTAAGGGACAGCTAGTCTTATTGTTGGCATTATTGTTTATAAATGTATTAATAGTCATTAGTAATAAAATAACTCCATTTGCTCATGCTGACATTTAACTAATAAAACACAGATTTTCAGAGGCAAAAGCTAACCTTTCAATTACATCACCTGGCCCTTTATTTTGCAAATTAAGAAAATGTGGCCCAGAAGAGTTAAAAATTCCCCCAAATCCTCCAGGTAGTTGGTGGAAGAGCAGAGTAAGAACTCAAGGACTCTATTGTTCTTTCTATGCCTGGTCTTGTGCCTCTTATTATAAAAGATAAATCAGCTTTTAATGTACCTTTTCACACTTAGAAACCATGGAATTTTGTGAACAAAATAAATCTGGGACCCCATGTGGCTCAGGCTCAACTCAAAGTCACATTCAAAGCAGCACAACTGAGCAACTAAGAGGAATTTAAAAGGAATTACAGTCTTTACTTGCATATAATACAATTTTAGTGATTTAATTTATAAACAACAGCAATATTATAAAACTCATGTTTTTCTTCTCTTCCATTCTTTGGCATTACAACTATTCTCTATTGTCTCACCCGTCAATCCAGAAAAACTTTTAATGCTATTACTAGGCACTCTGCTTTTCTGTTTTACCTCTCTATTTCACTTTCTGATTTCCCCTGTCTCACTTAACATTACTTCCAGAACTGGAAGAGACCAAAAGGACTTCAGCTCCCACCCATACCTGCCCACTAGCAGCTTAGGGGTGGTCAGAATTGCCCCTTACGCTGGGCTCTCCTGGTACATCCTCACTACTCGCTTCCCTTCAATATGACTGTCTTTCTCATAAGATATTCCTTATAAGGACTTTCTGGTGAATGGTTCACCTCATCACAATTTCAAATTTTAACTGTTATATAAAACTAGAATTTTCACCTATGATCCTAAAAAAATATGCTTCAAATTTAGTAACTAGAAAACTAAACATTTTGCGCTCGTTGAGCCTCTAGCAATAGAGTGCAATTACCACAAACCACTGATGAAAGAAAAGCTCTGAAAGGGTAGTCCTCTTCATTTGAATTTACTTCTTTGGAAGGAATCCAGGGGAACTAGTGAGGGAGGAAGGCAGCCACTTAGGTAAATCGATCAAATTGTCAGTGGGTTTACCACCGCTGCAGCTATATCATCCTTGTATCTTGGTCTTTATGTCACTTACAATAATTTAAAAATAATGCTCATAAATCGTATGTATGTATGTATGTGTATATATATATATATATCAATAAAAACGAGTAATACAAACTAATAGAGAAATTGAAAGAAACAGAATATTATACTCATAAGAATAAAATGATCTGAGGAAACTCTCTCTTTCAATTAAAATCTAACTTAAGCTTGTCCATTGCCAGGCAACTAGAGAATAAGATACAGAGAGCCAGGTGGAGGATCTAGCTAGCCTCTTTGGTGGTGCTCTTCTTATTTGGTTGCATAGATGCTCATACCACTTATTAGGTCTATGATTTTAGTTTTTGATAAGACTTTTATCTTCTGCTTACACTCTCAAAACTCATAGCTTAAAGCTCTCAGCCAGGTCCATGTGACTAGTATGCACAATAACATCTAGCCTTCTTTTAGACCGACAAAGTTTTCAAAGTCCTATTTACATTTGTTGAAAATGGGAAATATTAGAACACTTAGTATGGAGACTGATAAAGGATTTGCTTTATAACATTTACAAACAATTAAATGCAATTAGGGACATTTCAATACTCTTCAGTTTTCAAGTGGATAAAAATACTACCCTTGAGTATTGAACTTCATAAGCTACAATGCACAGTCTTACATTCCTTAACTTTTCACAAGCCTAATGAAAATTACAGCAACCCTGATGGATGGGCAGTTGCTTGAAAATTTGCATTTCTTCCACCTAAAATATTTACATTTACATTATACTAGTAAATTACTTAGAAAATCCATATGTTAGTTATTAACAATGTTCCTTTTATTTTATAAACATCCATTCTGCTAAATAACCATGTCTTTACTAAGTACCATATGCACGTAATGACCAATGGAGAAAAAAAAATTTATTACTTACATATTTTTATAGCTTCCAAAAGGAGAAGGAAAAATAGAGTCTAAGCAGGGGGTGGGGGGAAGCCATGAGAGGAAAAAGAATAGAGGAGAATGAAACTGATGCTAAGCCCTCTGACCTACTAATGGATTCTTCAAGAAAGACTTTGAGGAGATTAATTCAAAAGGAAAATGAAGTGGAGTCCTGAGCTGTTATTTGCTGAACACTCTCATTGTAGAGCAATGGGAGTTATTTTCTCAGTAAATGTGTTGCCAAAAGTCAAGATCACTAATATATATTCAACCATTCCCCGTGAACAATTTATAATTATTCAAGTACAGACTTTCTCCTCCTCCATGGCCTCTTCATTTACCTCCTCATTCGTCCACCATTGTTCTGCTTCTTTATGAACACAGCTCACTGAAGCTTGAAGACAAAAATATCCTAACCAGGAGTAGTCATGGGATTATGAAGCCAAAGCAAGAAGGAAAACAAAGTGAAAACCCCATTTCAACTATCACGCTGACATCTTCAAGTCCAGTGCTGCTTAACCACAGCGCTCAAAGAATGCATAGTGATAATTGTAAGATGTTATGTAAGTACTGCTATTGATAATCATCAAGTTACTGATATGCATTCATAGACATAGGAATTAAATGCCTGTGAGTTCTGAGACTTTTGTTTTTGATGGTTTCTTTTTAAACTCACCTATGGATAAACTTTTGGTAATAAAAAAATGGATGGATAAACTATCCATAATAAATTTACACCCATTTTGTCCACAAGTAAGAATGATGCCAAAACACTTCTAGTAATAAAAGCACAATTACATTTACTAAATCAAAGCCAAAGTAATAATGAAGGAGAAACAGAGGTGAAATTGGTAATAATAAATGTTCATAATAAGATAAAAACATGCAAATTCTCTTAGTGTAATATTAACAATAAAAATGAGGTTTATTGTGTTCCAAGGGTAATGATGGAGTAACTTGTTATCAGTGTCATTCTCCTGCCCAAACGATTACAAACTGTAAATGAAGTATAAAATGCAACTGTGGAAAGGCACTGGAGAGCCACCAAAAGCAGATTGAAACTGGAGGGGATTCAACTCTTGAGAGAAAGGAACCAAACTAGGTGAGATCACATTTTTTGGCTTTTCCCTAAGGCTTTCCCCAACCCAACTACGTAAATGGAGATCAAGGAGAAAGCTGCATTTTTATTTCCCTGAGAAGTCAGAGGACACATTTAGAACATATTTAGAGCCCCTGGAAATTGAGGGACCCACAGTGGAGAACACCAAAATCTGTGTAGAAACTCCCCTCAAATCCTTGGTTGACTGCAAAACAGCTCATGATGTAGCAAGACTCCAAAGACCCAAGGGGGGTTATCAACAGCCGAAAGTCTAAAAAAGCTGAGCAAAAATTTCCTCAGCTTCCCATAGCAAGAGGTATGGAGTTCAGGTCTTGCCAAGTTACAGTGACTTTCCATTGAAACAAAAATGAACCATGACTTGAGAGTCAAGAGCAAAATAAAAGTAAAGACCTACCTAACAAAGGCGAAAGCCAAGCCTTCACCATCCTAAAGTAATTTCCTGCCTGCTAGAACAAAACTCAACCTTGTTCAGAGAAAAATAATGGTGTCTAGGGTCTACAACATATCATTTGAAAAAAAATAGAATGAAGGTATCGGTAAAATGAGACAAAATCAATAAAATAAAAAGAAAAGGAAAACAGAAATTCAACAGGGCCATAATTAGTTCTTTGAAATATATAATAAAATTAAATTTTTAATTAATTTAATTCATAAATTCCTAGCTAATCTTCTAAAGAAAAAGAAAACAAAACACAAAGATTATCAATTTCAGGAATGAAAGAGAAGACATCATTGAAGACCCTGGAGATATAAAAAGATCATAAGGAAAAATTATGAAAATTAAATTCAACAACCTAGTCAAACAGACAGATTTCTTGGAAAACTTAAATTACCAAAACTAAGAACAAGAAGAAACAGTAAACCTAAATAGTCTTATGCAAACTAAAGCAATTGTATTCATACTCCAAAATCTTCCCATAAAGAAATTCTACTCTAGATAACATTCTTGGTGAACTGTGTTGAACTTTTAAGAAAGAAACAATAACAACCTTACGTATTTTCAGAAAAGAGAAGGGGAGGGAAGAAATTTTGCCATTTGTAACAACATGGATGGATCTGGAGGGTATTATGCTTAGTGAAATAAGTCAGAGGTAGAAAGACAAATATTGTGTGTTATCACTTATATGTGAAATCTAAAAAATAAAGCAAATGAATGAATGTAACAAAACAGAAACAGACTCACAAACATAGAGAAACTAGTGGTTACCAGTGGGGAGAGGGAAGGGGGAAGGCGCAAGATAAGGATAGGTGATTAAGAGGTACAAACTACTACGTATAAAATAAATAATCTACAAGGATATATTGTACAGCACAGGGAATATGGCCAATATTTTATAATAACTTTAAATGGAGTATAATCTATAAAAATACTGGATCACTATGTTGTGTACCTAAAACTAATATAATACTGTAAATCAACTCTACTCCAATTATAAATAAGTAAATAAATAAATGGGGAGGGAAGACTTACCAAATCATTTTACGAAACTAGCACAATCCTGATACCAAAAAAAATTTTTAATTACAAAAAAAAAAGCGTGAGATTTAGTTTAAGGGTTTTTTGTTTGTTTGTGACTATGGATGTCCAGTTACTGCAGCACCGTTTGCTGAAAAGTCTGTCCTTCCTCCATTGAATTCCTTTTGCACCTTCATCAAAAATCAGTTGGGCATATTTGTGTGGATCTATTTCTGGATTCTCATTCTGTTTCAATGATCTATGTGTCTATCCCCCGACCAAAACCAGATAGTCTTGATTGTGGTAGCTATATAATAGACCTTAGTATCAGTAGAATGACTTCTTCCACCTTGTTCTATTTCAAGATTGTTTTAGCTACACTGGAGACTGTGTCTTTCCATATAACTTTTAGAAAATCTTGTCTATGTGTACAAAATCTTTCCTTGGATTTTGATAAGAATCTCATTAACCCAATGATCAATTTGGGGAAGAGTAATACCTTTACTATGTTGAGTCTTCCAATCCATGGACATAATACATCTCTCCATTTATTTAGGTTGTCTTCAATTTTTTTCATGAGCATCTTGTAAGTTTTAGCATATAGATCCTACACGTTTATTAAGTTTATATCTAATATTACATTTTCTTTGTGGTGATTATAAATGGTATTGTATTTTAAATTTTGGTTTCCACACAGCCATTATTATTATAGTATATAAAAATGTGATTGATTTATTGTATCCTGTGAAATTGATGAGCTAACTAATTAATTATAGAAGATTTTATGTTGATTCATTGGGATTTTCTACATAGGCAATCATGTCATCTACAAGTATAGACAAATTTATTTCCTTCTTTCTAATCTGTATGCCTTGGATTTCTTCTTGTCTTATCACATTGGCTAGAATTACTGATACTATGTTGAATAAACGTGATAAAGGCAGACATCTTTGCCTTCCTCCTGATCTTAGAGGGAAAACATTCAGTGTTTCTTCACTAAATATGATGCTAGCTATAGGTTTTCTTGTAGATACCTCTATCAGTTTAAGGAAGTTCTCCTCTGTTCCTAGTTTGCTGAGAGTCTTTATCATAAATATTTGTTGGATATTGTCCAATATTTTTTATGTATCAATTGACATATTCATATGATTTGTCATTTTTAGCCTGTTGATAGGGTAGATTAAATTGGTTGATTTTCAAAAGTTGAACTATCCTTGTATTCCTGGAATAAATCTCACTTGTTTATGGTATATAATTCTTTTGATGTATTGTTGGATTTCACTTGCTAATATTTTGTTAAGGATTCTTGTGTCTAAATTCATGGAAGATATTGTGTCTGTAGTTTTCTTTTTTGGTACCATCTTTATCTGATTTTGTTGTCAGGGTAATACTAGCCTCATGAAATGAGTGAAAAGATTCCTCTCCTCTTCTTTTTTCAGGGATAAATAGTGTAAAAATTGGTGTCAAATATTTAAAACTTTTGTAGAATTCTCCAGTGAAAACACTGGGCCTAATTTCGTTTTCAAGAGATTTTAGTAACGAATTTAATTTCTTTGATGGTGATAAGACCATTTAGGTTACTCATTTCATCTTAGTTGAAGCTTGGTAATTTATGGTTTTTGAGATTGTTTTGGTCTATTCTTCTAAGTTTTTGAATTTATGAAAATAAAGCTATTAACAGTAATACCTTGCTATCCATTTAATGCCTGCATAATCTGACATAATATCACATATTTTATTCCTGATATGGATTTTTGTTAGTCTTGCTAGAAAATTATCAATTTTGCTGTTTTTAATGAAGCATCTTTTTAGTTCATTAATTTTTTCTATTGTTTTTCTGTTTTCAATTTCACTGATTTCTAATCTTTGTAATTTCATCTTTATGCTTGCTTTATGTTTATTTTTCTCTTCTTTTTCTGGTTTCCAGGGGTAGAGGTTTAGATTATTAATTTCAGATCTTTCTCTTTTCTAATGTGAGCATTTAGTACTAGGAATTTCCCCCTCAGCACTGCTTTAATTGTATCTCAAATATTTTGATATGTTGTGTTTTAGTTTTATTCAGTTTTATGTCATTTTTATTTCCTTTAAGATTTCCTCTTTGACCTATGGATTATTTAGAGTTGTGTTGTTTAATTTCCTTATGTTTGGAGAGCTTCCTTTATCTTTCTGTTATTGATTCCTAGTTTGCTTTCATCATAATCAAAGGACAAACTCTATATGATTTCAATTATTTTTAAATCTATTAAGGTCTGTTTTATGGCAGAGGATACGGTGTATCTTGGTGAAGGTTTCAAGGACATTTGAAAAAAAATATTTATTGTGCTGTTGGGTGGGATGTTCTACATATGTCAAATAAACCCTCGTGGTTGATTCTATTGTACAGCTTTTCTATATCCTTGCTTACTTTCTGTGTAGTAGTTCTATCAATTGCTGAGAGTTGTCTTGAAGTTCCCAACTATAACTGTGTCTTCCTCCATTTCTCTTTAAAGCTCTGTAGTCTTTCCTTCATGTTTTTCGGGGCTCTATTATTTAGTGTTAGGTGGAGTGATCCTTTTGTCACTATATATTTTCCCTCTTAATCTCTAGAAATTTTCTGTGCTCCAAAGTCTACTTTTTATGTGATATTTAAATAGCCACTACTGCTTTTTATTTTTTTGGTTAACATTTGCATGGTATATTTTCCATCCTTTACTTTCAACCTACCTATGTGGCTGTATTTAAAGTGAGCTTGTAGGAGACATATTGGATTATGTTTAGAGGGGTGGTGTTTGTTTTTAATCCATTATGCCAATTTCTGCTTTTAAACTGGTGCAGTTAGACTACCATTTAAGATCATTGTCTTAGTTCAGGCTGCTATAACAAAAATACCATACACTGAGTGGTGTAAACAACAAACATTTATTTCTCACAGTTCTGGAGGATGAGCAGTCCAAGATCAAGTTGGTGGCACATCCAGTGTCTGATGAGGATCTGCTTCCTGCTCTGTAGAAGGCTACCTTCTCATTGTATCCCCATATGGCAAAGAAAGAGAAAGAGAGGGTGTTCATCCTCTTTGTATAAGGATGCTAATTCCATCATGAGGCTTCCACCCTCCTTACCTTATTATCTCCCAAAGTCTCCTGATCCAAATACCATTACATAAGGGCTTCAACATATGAATTTTGGGAAGACACATTCAGTCCATAGCAGTAATTATTGACTTCTTAGGGCTTAAGTCTACCATTTTATTATTTGTTTTCTGTTTGTTTCAGTTGTGTTTTCTTATCTTCTAGTAGGTTATTGGAACGTATTTTAGGATTCCATCTTGATTTATTTATAGTTTTTGAGTATATAATTTTGTGTAGTTTTCTAGTGGTTGCTCTAGGTTCTACATATTGTACATACATACACAACTGATCACACTTTAGTGATATCAACAATTTACCACTTCAAGTGTAGAAACCTACTTCTATTTATACCTCTTTATCCCAACTACTGTTTAAACATAATTGTCTTCAGTATTTCTCTCTACATATATTTAGCACCAGATCACTTGGCATTATACCTTTTGCTTCAACCATCAGATATGATTTACAAAACTCATGAGAAGTAAGTCTATTAAATTTATCTCTATTTTTATTTATTCTGATATTCTTTCATTTTGAAAGTTTCAGACCTTCTTTTACCATCTTTCTATTTAAAGAATTTCTTTTAGTCATTCTTGAATGTAGGTCTGCTAGCAACAAATTCTCTTAGGTTTCCTTCATCTGAAAATATCTTTATTTCCCTCCAGTTTTGAAGGATATTCTTCCAGGATATAGAATTCACTGATGACATTTATTTTCTTTCAGTACTTGAAAAAATGTTATGCCACTTCCTTTTGGCCTCCATAGTATCAGATGATATATCCACTGTTATCCAAATTGGTGTTTCCGTATAAGTAATATGTTGTTCTCTCAAGCTGCTTTCAAGACTTTTTAATGTCTTTAGTTTTTAGAAGTTCAAATATGGTGCATCTTGGCATGTATTTCTTTGGGTTTATCCAATCCTGGTTTCACTCAGCTTCTTATATCCATAAGCTTATGTCTTTTACTAAATTTGGAAAATTTCAGCCTTTATTTCTTTAACTAATTTTTCAGGTTCAATCTCTAATCTCTTTCTGCGAATCTTATGATAAAATGTTAGCTTTATTATTATTTATTTATTTTCCCTGACATTCTGTTGTTATTGTTCTTGTTGTCAGTCTATTTTCTCTCTATCATTCAGATTGGGTGATTTCTACTGATTTGCACTTAGGATCCCTGATTCTACTCTCTGTCATCTCCACTCTACTATCAAGGTGACCTAGTGAGTTTTTATTTTGGTTATTATATTTGTCAGTTCTATAATTTCCATTTGGTTCCTTCTAATAATTGCTATTTCTTATCTAGACTTTCTATTTTTTTTCATTTTCTTTAAAAATTCATAACTGCTTCTTGAAGCATTTTTATTATGGCTGCTTAAAATCTTTGTTAAATAATTCCAACAGCTGATCAATTTCAGTGTTGGTGTCCACAGATTTTCTTTTCTCATTCATGTTGTTATTTTCTTGGTTCTTGGTATGATGAGTAATTTTCTGTTATACCCTGAACATTTTGCATATTATATTATGAGAATCTGGGTCCTATTGAATCTTTTTTCAGTAGGCAGTCCCCCTTTTTAGGTATAGTGTGAGGGTCGGGTGGGTGTATATGATCAACTTCTCTCTGGGCTCTTCCAACGTCATGCCAGCAAAAGTGTAGCACTGCCTTGCACTGCTTTGTTGGCTCTGAAGGAGCTTTTAAGATCACCTCCCGGATAGACCTAGAGTCTGTCATACAGAGTGAAGTCAGTCAGAAAGAAAAAGACAAATACCGTATGCTAACACATATATATGGAATCTAAGAAGAAAAAAAAAATGTCATGAAGAACCTAGGGGTAAGACAGGAATAAAGACACAGACCTACTGGAGAACGGACTTGAGGATATGGGGAGGGGGAAGGGTGAGCTGTGAAAGGGTGAGAGAGAGGCATGGACATATACACACTAACAAACGTAAGGTAGATAGCTAGTGGGAAGCAGCTGCATGGCACAGGGATATCGGCTCAGTGCTTTGTGACCGCCTGGAGGGGTGGGATAAGGAGGGTGGGAGGGAGGGAGACGCAACAGGGAAGAGATATGGGAACATATGTATATGTATAACTGATTCACTTTGTTATAAAGCAGAAACTAACACACCATTGTAAAGCAATTATACCCCAATAAAGATGTTAAAAGAAAAAAATCACCTCCCCTCTGGACTTCACTGCCACTAGAGACAGAGTAAACAGAGGGCTGACTCATACTTCTCTGTTGCTACACGGTGGGGTCAGAAACTCAGCTCCACACAGGGCCCCACTGACACTAAGGGAGAGGATGAGAACAGAGTGCCAACTAGCACTGCCTGCCACCACATTTACCTCATAATGCCTTGTGGGGGTGGAGGCTCAGCTCCCCACCAGGTTCTGCTGACATAAGATGACATCACACTACCTCATTAAATCTTGTTGCTGCTGAGTAGGGTTCAGCTCACTCACTAGACCCTGCCAACACCAGCCTGAGAGGGGGAATCAGAGTGTCATATACTTCTACCAGGTAAGGAATATAAGAGCCACTTCCTGCAGGCAGCCTCACTCATACTACCTGGGCAGGAGAATCAAAGGACTATCTACTTCTGCCTGATGGGGAATGGAAGATCAACTACCCCCTCCATCTTGCCAATAATACACCAGCAGGGGAATCAGATAAGTGCTGCCTGCTTCTGCCAGGCAGAGATGGAAGAACAGCTTCCAGCTAGGTCCCACTAACAGCTCACAGTGGGGGAATCAGAGCATGCTGCCTACTTCCTCAGGACAGAGGGTAGGAAGAGATAGTGGAAGCATGAAAGGCAGGAAGGTGATTTTTCTACTGGTGTTTGGCCAGAGTAAGGTGGGTATTGCCGAAACAATTTTCTATTGTTAAAACACACTTTTTCAGTACTTTGCCTAAAGGGAAAAATTTCCTTGGAGCCTTTTTATTTTATTATTATTTTTTTTTTTTGTCTGTGTGTTTGACAGTTCTGTGTTGGAGGCCTCTGCAATACTCTGTCTGAGATATATGGGAAGCAATGAGGAAATCCAGAGAAGTCACCACTGTGTCATTCCTAAAGTTCTGAGGTCCTTAGGTTGCCCACCTTATTTTCACCTTTCAGTTTTCCTATGCTTGTTGTATTATATCCAGAGATTTTTAGTTGTAAGAAGGAAAATCTGGGAGGAATGATGGGGCTACTTCATTTCAGGTGAAACAGAAACACTGCCTCTTGGCAGAACCAGGAACATGCCCTTCAATTTATATATATTTTTTTATTGAGGATTAATTAATATACCATATAATTCACTCATTTAAAGCACATAATTAATGGTTTTTAGTATATTCACCGAGATGGGCAACTATCACCACAGTCAATTTTAGAACATTTTCATCACCCCAAAAAGAAATCCCATAGGCACTAGTAGTCACTCTTCATTTCTCCCCAACCTCCCCAGTCCCAGGGAACCACTAATCTACTTTCTCTCTAAATATTTGTCTTTTCTGGACAAATGTTTGTCTATTCCATTTTATATGAATGGAATAATATAAAGTCAGTCTTTAGTGACTGATTTCTTTCACTTCACGTAATGTTTACAAGGTTCATCCATGGTGTAGCATGTATCAGTACTTCATTCCCCTTTATGTCTAAATAACATTCCATTGTTTGGATATATTATATTTTGTTTATCCATTCATCAGTTGAAAGACATTTGGGTTGTTTCCATTTGGGGGTTATTATTAATAATGCTGCTATGAATATATGTGTATAGGTTTTCATTTCTCTAGGGAGTACACCTCGAAGTAGATGTGCAGGGTCTTTATCATAACTCTATGTTTATTCTTTTGGGGAACTGCCAAATTGTTTTCCAGAGTAGCTGCACCATTTTACATTCCCACCAGTGTTATATGAAAGCTCCAGTTTCTCTACTTTCTCTCTAACATTTGTTATCTGTCTTTTTTAGTATAGCCATCCTAGTATATATGGTTTTGATATTCATCTCCCTAATGACTATGCCAACTGAAAAAAATTGCACAACCTAAAACTTGAGGATTATGTTTTATTTGGTGAACAAAACAGAGGACTTAAGCCCGGGATTCAGCCTCTCAGATAGCTCTGAGAGATTGCTACAAAGAGGTAAGGGAGGAGCCAGGATATATAGAAGTTTTTGCAACAAAGACCAGGTAGTCGGAACTTCAAAACATTACTGTTAACTAAAGAAAACCAGATATCTCAAGGAATTTGGCACTCTTCTACGTATAGGAAGATGTAAGAGTTGAACTCATTCCTTTGATATGTACCATAGCTATCTAGGACCAGTATCTTGTTCTTTTCCCATCCTGAGTCCCCTCAGGGTGTACCACTGGGGGTGGCTGCAGTGGTCGAGGGCTTGGCAGCTGGCAGCTGGTTTGTCTCCATCCTGAGTTCCCTCAGGGCTCACCATCTGGGTGGCTATAATGTGATGGCTTGATGGCTGCAACATCCTTTGTTTACTGATATGGCAGGCAACATTTTTTATTCACAGCTAATAATACTGAGAATATTTTTATGTGCTTATTGGTAATCTGTATATCTTCTTTGGAGAGATGTCTGTTCAGGTCTTTTGTCCATTTTTTTAAATTGTGTTAAATTGTCTTTTTATAAATTGAATTGTAAGACTTTACATATTCTACAGGCAAGTTCTTTATCAGATATATGACTTGATATATATGAAACATGATTCTATGAGTTCTCTTTTTACTTTCTTAATAGTATCCTTTGAACCACAAAGGTTTTTAATTTTGATGAAGTCCAACCTTTCTTCAATTTTTAAAAATCAAGTAGAATTATAATTAAATCAAGTAGAATTTTTTCGTTCAGTAGTATATACACTATATATTCGCTTGTCTATCTTTATTTGTATTATTTATTGAGTAGGTACCTAGAAAACTTTAAGACTTCCTTTAAAATGTTTCTGGGCCATCCTTTAAGCTCTTTAAAGAGCACCTATTGGGGATTAAGCTTGCATGACTATTATATCAATACATGGTCTGTGTGGGCTTTTTATTTTATTATTTTATTTGCTTTTGTCTTTTCCTCCTAACAGTTTTAGGAATATCCCCAAATACCTACAAAATTTTTGGTCTACATGTATAACTTTGTCATGAATGTAAAATTCAACTGTCATATGTGGCAGAGGAGAAAAAAGGTGGAGAAATGTATTAATCAGGGTTCTTCAGAGAAAAAAAGCCAACAGGATATATATTGAAATATAAGAGAGTGCCAATGTCTGAAGGGAGGAGACGAGGATGTCTCAGATCAAGCAAAGACAGTGAATATACCCTTCCTCTGCCTTTTTGTTCTATTCGGGCTCTCAAGGGACTTACGTGATGCCCACCCAAATTGGTGAGAGCTATCTTCTTTACTCAGTCTACTGATTCAAATGCTAATCTCTTCTGGAGACACCGTCACAGACACATGCACAGATAATTGTTTACCAGCCATCTGGGCATCCCCGTCAAGTTGACACAAAAAATTCACTATTACAAAAAACTTGTGTATAGTCATCATAGTTGTTTGTATTTAGGAAAGGACCAAAATCTTGACACGGAAGTCACACTCTGCCTGAGCTAGATCTGGAGTTCAGAGAAGTCTCCAAGGAATTCTCTGTAGGTGTCCTGGATGCCACCTTGTGCATGGTATGAGGCCTCAGCTACAATCTTCCCATGAATCATGGAGAGCTACCAAACCATGCAGTATTAACAGCTCTGTGTAACAACAGAGATAATAGATTCTGAAAACAGTAAAAGAAGGTGATCAATATTCTATTATGTTTCATGGTGTTTGATTTTCAAGAAAAATAAATGCCAACTAAACTACTTTAAAATGAGATGCACTCAAGGGAAAAAAGCCTAAAGCTTGGACCCAAAAATCATTTCCTAAAACAATTTTATAGGGGCATAAAATTCCAACATTATAGCATAATGTGTAATACTATTTTATAGTGTAGAGTATTAGTTCAGACATACACTTTGTTCAGTAATAGCTTATTGAATATATAGGATGTGTGAAGACAATAATAAAATCATGAACATTGTAAAACATAGATTTGAAGGTGCATGCAGTCCCTCACCCTGAGATTTTACAAGCATAGTATTTTAGAATGGCTTGCCTAGAGTTTTGTAATTTATTGATCAAGGATTAAATAAACTACAAAATAAACTAATTAACTGAGTTCAAAGAATGTAAATCTTATTTGAAATGTAATGTGCCTAGTATCCTGGGATTGCAATTACTACTATATATTATAGAACAAATTATGTATAAATATTCTCCCAGTATATTCCCTAGAAATATGTTTTTCAATTTCTTAAAACTCTCCCCACACATTGTTTGGCTGACCAATTAACTAGCACTTACTATCTACTTTAGAGATGTTAAAAGAATAAGAAGTAGGAAATGAGTAGTTTGAATATGGGCTTCTTAGAAAGGAACAGCTCATGAAATTCTAAAGGTATAAATGAGGCAGAGGATGTATATTCTTTAGCCAGTGACCTTTGGAGCAAAGGAACGGAGGGCAGTAGCAGTGGCCTAAAAATTGTACATAGGACCCTGGCATCATTCTTTTATAAAAATCTTTTTTTTTTACAATTTATAAAAAAAATCCATTATAGAAATTTTAAAATAACAGCAGATTATTACACTTATAGATATATATAGTTTATATATAAAAATAAAATCATAATCTTATGTCTGGGTATATATTACTATCAAGTGGATTTCCAAACTGTTTTCAGTGTATGTAATATTAATTATATAGAAAGTATATAATGCATTTCACAGAATGGCCCCATGACATTGTCACCTTGGCCCCAAGTGGCATTCAGCTCATCTCTGAGCAGCAGCTATAGTCCCTCCCATCTTAGATACCAACACAACTTCAAGCTGTCATTCCCTGGCCTTGCAGGACTATTAGTAAAGATGTCACTGTGAAAAAAGGAAGAGTTATAAATGCCAAGAAGGGCTGAGCTATAGGTCTTGAAATACCAGCATTTTCAGTTTTAATAAGTGAGATTTACGAATCCCAAGTATACAAAGATATAACTTCCTTTATGTTGTGTTTTATTGAATTTAAGACACCATCATTTGTAAGATGCACTGTTATTTTACGTACCATTAGGAAAGAAAAATCACTGCAAACTAAACTGTGATATGTCATGGTTTGTGAGCTGCATCTCAATTTCAGATATGTTAAAATGTGAAAAAAAATGTGTGTCTTGGAATCAGTGAACTAGGGTATTTCTATAATTGTACTTAACTCTCAACCCCCATTTTTTATTGATAACAGAAACACTGATCTTTCCAGTTCAAAGTAAACTCTGTCTTTTCTGGATTTTACTCAATCTCATTTGGGCAAACATTCAGTCAATTCATAATTCTCCTGGAGATAGTTCAGAGGGGAGGTCCTGCTTATTTAATTTCAAGGGGTTATACCATCTTAGCCTCAGACCTCCTCAGGCCATAGTAGCCTCAGCTGGGATGTATCACAATCTGTTTTGGACATCAGTGGCCCCTCCATGACCTTTGTTCTCCTGGTCCATGCATTCTCTGCCCAGCATGACTGAACTGCAGGATGCCTCCAAGTCCTCCAGCCCTTTTGGTTATCACTCAAGAAGCTCAGGCACTGCCAGCTGACATCCCCACCCTACAGTGAGATGCAGGACGCAGCTGCGTATACATCTCTCTCAACTAGGGCCATGTTTCTGCTCTGGCTCCATCCTGGACTCACAGCTTCTTGGGAAGACTTGTAGTTTGTCCTGATTACAACCTGGGTGAAAATGTTTAGATCCCTCTTCTTAATAGAGGTCTCAAACTTTTCTTAGATTCTATTATTCCCTCCAACACAGAGAACTCCAACCTGGGAATAAGCCAGGGATATACCCCTTTCTCAGGGATTCACAACAACTACTTTTATTCTCCTCTTTTCTCAACTTCACTCCTTCCCTCAATCAACTGAGTGTATCTTTACTCCCAAGGGCAGAAAAATCTGACCAAGTATTCAGACTAAACAATTATTTGTGCCAGAATCATGGCTTTTGATGACATGTGTCAGGTGTCTTCTTAGAAGTTCGAATGGCAAGGATTTGACTTTTTCTTATTCTGGTTAATCCCTCTCCCTTAAGGCAGCTCATATGGAAAGCTAGGGAGAAAGGAGCAAGGGAGCTGAGCAGTGGGAACAAGGAGAAGAAATCTTAGGGAACATGTCAAAATACAATGCCACCAACAGTGATTCTGTGATACCTGGCCATATTCTTCCTAAAACACCTGAAGGAATTAAGCCTCTGCTTTCTGAGTATGCAAAATTTAACCATATCTTGGGTTAAATTTGCTGGGCAGATACTTTTCGAAGGAAGTTGTAGGGCTAGCAAAGCATTATACATTACTTCAATGGTGTGCTCCAATTCCAACTTCAATGGTGTGCTCCAATTCCAAAGATCTGAGCTATTGGGTGTAACAATTGAGATAAACTCCAATGTATTTTAGGAGTTATTCCACTATTGCCCGTGACAGGCAATGGAACTATATGTAACAACTCTACAGTACATGCCTTAAGAACTACTGTGCTCCTTCTGAGAAAATCCAGGTTGCAGCATATAGCCCACAGAATTGACTCCACAGAACCCCTAAGCCATCTCTATTGCACTAGGAAAACCAACTTCGCAGAGTTTGAGATTGTAGTGAATTGATGACAAAAACGGCCTCAATTCTCTACTCTTTTCTTTATCCATAACTTTGCTACATGACTTTGAATTTTCTCACAAGAAATGAAATCTGTTTCCCCACTGCTGGTATTTAGACTGGCCTTATGATTTGATGTGGCCGATAGAAAGGGCAGAAGTGTCAGTGGGCCACGTCTGAGCCCAGACTTCCAAAGCTCTTACATATTTCTACTTTCTCTCTCTTAGAACTCTGTCCAGTACCATGAGAACAATCCTATGCTAGTCTGCCAGATAATGAGTTGCCCCCATCAACCAAAAGCAACCAAACATCCTATTTCAGGCAACCCCAGCCATTCTGAGCGACTCACACCCTTGAGCAAACCCAGCTAAGATCAAATCTGCCAAGCTGACCCATCGGCTCAGGAACAATAATGAAGTGCTTATAGCTTTTAGTGCTACCTTTAGGGGTGGTTTATTATTCAGCATCTCTATAGAAGTTAATACCTAGGAGGGGATGCTGCCTTAATAAAACGTAAGACATATACCATTGGCTTTGGGACTTGGTAAGAAGCAGAGCCTGAAAAACAAATAGCAAACTATTGGCAAATTTGGAAAAATGGTGATGAAATTATACTGGCGAATGAAACTATGGTGACCTATGTTACAGAGTAGCAAGACAGTTGACAAAACAGTTGTCTGGCTTAATGGAAGATGTAAAACATATCCAATAAACATTTGGATTTCACTGAGGAAGTCTCCAGGCAAAATGTTTAAAGTGTTTTAGCTGCATGTGATATGACACTGGAAGGGAAAAAAAGATAAGATAAAGAAATAACTAACCAGTTTGAAAGCAGAATTTGGAGGAAATATCATGAACCATAACATAGTGAGTTGGAAAGTAAAACTGTTTCTCATCACCTGTTTCCTTAGCCTGAGGGAAAAAGTGAAATCAAGTGTTAAAGTCTGTGAAAGAATTAGGTGGTTCCTAATAGATCCTCTAACTTAAAAAAAAAAGAACTGATCAGAATTTTCAGAGTTGGTTCTACAGAAGTCATCCCAAAGTAGCAGCAAGGCTAGAGAAAGTGGAATGTTTGGGTTTTGTCCAATGTAGTGAAATTTTATTCAATTCGTAGACATATCAGAAAGTTGTGAAAACACCACTAGCCTGGATTAAAAGGAATAGACTGTTCAAACTGTAAAGAGGTCTTGGCCTTCAGCTTGCTGTAGAAGGAAGCAGGCTACAAAAGTGAATCTGCTAGCCAAAATGAGCTGTTTCTTCAGAGGTAGTCAGGGGGTGATGGGTAAGGAAGGATGAACAAGTAGAGCAAAAAGTGATGAAAAAGGGTGGACTGCAGTGCTACTCATAAGAAGCAGCAGAGACAAAGCGGCTGAGAGGACACTCCCAGGGAGAAGAACCCAGGTCTAATCAAGCAACATCCCCAGCCTCCAGGGGAGGAAGACCTGGCAGCATGTTTCCAGCTGGAATTCAGAACTTCTGCAAACCACTGACAGCTATGTACTTCCCGTTCTTCTCTTATTTAACAGGAGTGTTGTCTGCAGTTATCTTGTTGCTATCTCTGTGTTAGGTATGTAGGAGGTAGTTAACTTGTCATTTCAGTTCATAGGTTTCTGTATCAAAAGGAGCTACAACTAATGAACCATATTTGAATCTGATTTAGATCTTTAAGCTGTGGAATTCAAGTTTGATGGCATGATTGACTAAAGCTTTTGGGGACCTGGGGATGAGGAGGCAGAAGGGTGTTTTACTAGAATGGCCCCAATTCTCTCCCCAACCTCTTTTATCCACACCCTTTGCAATGTGACTTTGCAGCTCCTCCCATCAAGAAGTGGATTCTATTTTCCCTGTTGAGTTGATCCTGCCAAAGAATTGTGGCAGAAGTGATGGCATGCCAATCTTGAACCTAGACCTCAAGACATCATACAAATCTCTCTCTCTCTCTTTCCCTCTGTCCTTCCCTAGCTACTATAACAACCTAGGCCAGTCCACTGGAGGGACAGGTGGCCTAGTTATCGTTCTCACTGTAGACAGTAGCCAACTAGCTCCCAAACATTTCAGGGAGGAACAGATGCACCAACTGACAGCAGATTCATGAGTGAGCTTAGCTAATATCAGCCAAGTCTGGCCTAGCTCGGAAAAATCATCCAACCAACTTACAAACTTCATGACCAATAACAAAATGCCCATTGTTTAAATCATTAAGTTTCAGATGGATTGTTGCACAGCAACAGTTAACTGATACAGCATGATACTCCACCAGGAGGATCATAAGGAAAATGTTGTCAATATTTTTCTATCAATTCTGAGACATACCTTATATCTTTCTAAAAAAATTACTTTTCTATTATCCATAGTCAGTTTCTGTTGTTTGCATCTAAACCTCTAATTTTTAAACTAATCATTCATAGATTATAGACAATGAATATTTTATAAAGTTGAAATACATACTTTAAAAATTATGACATTAATATTATATATACATAAAAAGAGAGAGAAAGAAATGTTTGGAAGGATTTTGGGGAGGTGGTATGTCTTCTAAAAAAAGATTTATGTGTAATTTAATAATTCCATCACTTAGTTTTTCTTCAGTAAACTTCAATTTTCAAAATTATATCTTCAACTTTTAATTTTAAAATCATATGCATAACCAGTTCTTTCTTTCTAAAATTATATCTATCATTCCATATATATTGATAGAGAGATCTGAGAGCTATGTGTGTGTGTATCAGGATTTGTGGTTATTGTGCTTACAATATGTTAAACAAACAAGTGACTCCAGTCAGTCTATTCAAAGATCAATCAGTTCGGGTAAGACAAAGATTCTCAAACTTTCTCTCTCACCAAATACACTGATCTATTGAATTAAATCAACATAATAAAACCTATAACTCTATGAAACTCAGGATTAATCATATCAAAAATATTCACTGATGGAAAAACTCTAATAAAACTAAAGGACATATGCCCTCATATTTTCCAAACCTTGAGGAGGAGAAACAAAGCACAGCATAATGTGATCCTTTTTTCACTTCCTGTAGGACCAACATTTTTTAATCCACTCATTCTTCATGAGCATCATCTTATGATGATCCCAAAGAAGATATAGAGCAACACTAATTGTGGGAGATCAGATTTTCATTGAACAATTCTCAGTAGGAATTTTGTAACTGATTCCAGGGAACAAAATCAGAAATTCAGAGAAAATCCCTAAAATATTAGTCTCTGTTTTTTTCTAAAACAATTTAGTTTAGGATAATCAATCATTTTCTTAGGATATGTAGGAAACATAGAACTCTGGATTACTATCAAATCAAAATCGTCTTCTGAGTTTTTTTTAAGTTACAATTTACATTTACTTATTTCCTCTTCAGGTAGGTCATGCTTCACAGTTTACAGGCAAAAATAAGGTCACCCTACCAATCTCAAAACTCTGTTTTATCTGTATTTACTTACAATAGTGTAGGAACTCTTCTTTTTCCCCAAATTTCATACTAATCTCTCTAGGAGTCCCTTAGGTACTATCTCTGTACATCTGACCTAGTGTTCTCTGTTACTATGTGGCTGGCAATCAACATTTCCATCTTTTGTTGTGCTATCTCACTGCTATACTGGTACTTAGGCCACAGATGCCCATTAGCAACATACAAGCAGAAGCAGATATACTGACAGTGTAGCCAGGAAGAGTCAGGGAGATTGAAGATGTCTTCATTGTGGTTGCTAGTTTGGGCTATCCTGGCATCCTATGCCCTCCTGATGGTGCCATTTCTCCCTTGTCTCCATCACTGCTGCTGGAACCAATGACAGTGATGATATGTTTTCAAAGATCAAAAGAGATTTTCATTAAATGGTATTTTTAGTTTTTACTTTTAGCTTTTATTATTCGCTCACTCTTATTTTAGGTTTCCACCCTAGAGCCCAGCCTGGGAGCTGACTGCTCAACTGGAGGCACCACACCCAGAATAACACTTTTTATTTGACTTTAACTAAGGCAATGTGCCTCAAATCTCTTCTGTTATGATGGCCCTTCCAGGAAGCAACATAATTCCTCATATACATAACCCCCTGATAAGACCCTCAACTATCCAGGCACACACAGGCAGGCTATATAATTCAAGAATAAAATATAGCTTGGGCTCTAGTAGGGTCTCCTCCATTTTCATTACAAAGCAAGTGAAAACAACAAAAACCCAACAACTATGGCATTGAGTTGCTTTCTATTTAGTTGAAGTAGGTTTTTCTATGTGTCAATACAGGCAAATGTCCTGTAAACTTTACTATTCATAATAAAGCTCATCTATCATGAGTTTATCATGTTCCAAACACTACAAAGTGCTTTATAAAGAGCATCCCATTTATCACCTTTTCAAATGAGAAGATTCAGGTTTAGAGAAATATTTAGTAACTTGACCAAAGTCAAGAGTTAATCCAGGCCTGCTTGATGCCAAAACTCTTTGTTCTTAATCACTGTGATCTAAAGCAGCAAGGGACATCTCCTGCAGAAAGAATGGGATTTTGAACATGAAAACCACTGATTTTCTTTCATTTAATGAGCAATTATTACATTCTTATTTATCCTTTAATCTATGCTAGACACTTGGAAGGCAACAAGCAAGATGGCCTACGCCTTCATGAAGCTTACATTCAATTTTTTTTTCTCCCATCCTTCTTGACAGATAATCCAAGACCAACAAATGCAACTTCAGTAGAAGGGAAGTACAAGAATTCAGACGATCCTCGAAAGGTAATGAAGCATTTGAGAAATATATACTTCTTAGACTTTCTTGGAAGCTACAGAATAAACCAAGGATCAGCATCAACATGCATGAGCTTTGTTTGGTGCAAGGTGCAACACGGAAATGCATCTGAGTTACAATTTAGCATAGTCCTGAAGAAACTCAGTCCTTTTATTAGTAAAAATGTCTAACTTAGATCAATTAATATACAGAGCCATCTACAGAATGATGAGTTCACAGTGCAATTCCAAAATGAATTCATTTCTGCAATATCTTCTCTGCCAGCTAATGAATTTAGAATATACTATTTGCAAAAACAAAAATACTATCTTTAAAGTAAATCAGGCCTCGGGGAATCTCTGGTTTATCGTTGATATATTTCCCAAATACTAAAATTTCTTAAACTTGCATTTGAAAGAACTAAAAGAAAAAGTCAATGCTCTTTCTCCCCTCCAGAAATATTGGATATTCCCTTCAATTACTGACAAACTACATAATATCTTAAAGAGTAACTATATGTGCCAACTGGGACTTGGAGGGAGGGAGGGGAATTCATTTATGTGATCTGCAAAACAAAGTCAAAAACTTTAACCACATTGATTCAGTAAGATTTTCAAAAACAATAACAAAAAGGAGAGTTTCCTTGACTTGTTTTGTGCTTCAAGAGAACCATTCACTACATTAGAAATAGGAGGGAATTCCTTGCTGGCCCAAAAGACACAGAACCTGTATTTCATCTTCTTCCAGTTAGAAAAAACTGTTCTGTTATAATATTATGTCTAAAATTAGAATGAATGAAAGAGTAGAGAATTGAATTAATTTATATGGAGGAGTAAAGTCTGTCATGCAATCAAGTGAGATTGGCTAAGTGCCTTACCATAAGTAAAAAAGAGAGCAAGCAGCAATGCAGAAAAGACCCCATAGATTATTGTACATTTTTATAGCTTAAGGATGAGTCCCTTCTTCTGAAGAAAGGACTTTAGTTTCATGTAAGGAAAGAATGTCAAGATTTATTTTCTTCCTACTAGTTCAGTGTATAGCAGGCATTTAGCCTCCATGGTACACTCTGAAGGACTGATCAAATCTCACCATCACACCCATCCCCCATGTGTCTGAAATTCCACTATTAGCAGTTCAGTCCTTTGGATCTGGTAGGATTTTGATTTTGAATGCACCATGGTCTTTTGTGGCCTAACCTGTATAATTGCTTTTGGCATTTGTGAATTTCTCTTTAATTTCTCTTCTGTATAGAACTTTGCATGTGTTTGAATTAGCACTTAAATGATCAATTAAGGTAGAGTGCAAACATGATTTTAAAAATTAGTTATGAAAGTACAGGGAAAGGTCTTAGATTTTGAATAGAAAATAAGCTAACGTGCAAGGTCATGATATCTATCCCTCCCATTTCAAAGATATGAAACTATTCCATTTTTAATCACATAACCTTCAGGAAATAATCTAGACATCCTATTTTGATACCTAAACCAATGATCAACAGCCATCACAGACAGGCAATTTCTCATCTAAAGGATAAGAAGTTTTCATTTGGAAGCCTAAGTCTACATCTCTTCAGTACAATTTAAACACTGTGAGCATTCACTACGGACCAGCCACTATGCTAGGCACATCAGAGAATATAAGATCAGACATGGTCCCTGCCCTCAAGGGAACCCACATCTTCTGAAGGAGAGAGATACAAATTCAAGCAGTTCTAGAGCCCGGCAGACTGTGACAAACGCATCAGGAGAAGTATAAACAAAATATTAGTAATTAGTAGAGAAGGTCAGAGATACATATCACCTTAAAATTGGGGCAGTGGAAAGATCTTTTAGAAAAGGTGAAATCTGCTGAAAAATCTAGTTTGTGCCAAAACAAGACAGGAATAAATAAGACAATGCCTGCATTTATGAAAACTCTCAGGCTATCAGGAGAACAGGCCTTGAAAGTACTACAGCAGACCAACATGGGAGAGTGATGGTGTGAACAAATTACAGTACCATGGAAGAGAAGAATGTGGAAGATTTGTCCTTCTACAAGGGTTGGGGAGGGGTCTGCCTTGAAATGGAAGTAAGTTTTGTAGGGTCGGGTCGGATCTTAACAAACGGCACCGCGAAACAGAGGAAAGCTACAAGTGAGCTTTATTAGGGAGCGCTCCCGGGCGAGGTTCACTGGTCCGAGAGAAAGGGGCCAGAGAAGTCGCACCCAGGGCGAGGGTTGGGCAAGATTTTATAGGGGAAGAAGGGAAAGGGGTGTGGTGAATCTGGGAGGGCGCAGGGTATTCCTTATTTGGTGGTCTTTTCGGGTATCCTGGGGGACCGTTAGTCCCGCCCCTCGAAAGGCGGGAAGGCTGGGCTGGGTTCAAAGTCCCCAGGTCAGTTCCTGGAACTGGGTAGTCCAGAATGTCTCCAGGTCAGTTTCTGGAACTGGGTGGTCCGGAGAATTTCGGTCTGATGCAACCTGTGAATCTGATTGTGTTCCCCTGCCTCGGGCCAGTTGGCCTTACAAGTTTCACGAGCTAATGAAGGGGAATGAAGGACATTCCAGGCAGCGGAGTATCACATATTTGAGGAACGGCTCTATAATAAGGGTGTAAGTTTCACAAGGGTAGATGAGAACGGGGATTTCAAAGACAAGGGGATACACAGCAGTTCATTATTGTCTACAAAAGAAGGCTTTGTAATTGGAAGACAACTGTTGACTCAAATTTGAATTTTGTTCTTCCTGGATTTTATTTTCTAATTCTTTCATTGCTGCCCTGGCTGAGCTCTCTCATGTTCCATAAATTCATCTTGAGGTTGAAATTCACATTTCCCTCTATACTAAGAGCCTGGCCACTCATGGCCTCCCAAATTCAATACACAATATATATATCAGTATATTTCAAGTCTATTCTCTACTTGACAAAGGCAGAAGGACTTCTCTGTCTACAAAGGTCATATGGTTTTACCTTGCACAAGTAGGTAATTAGTCTATCTCTTCTATTTTTAACGCATTCTTACCATTGTTCTAAATAGCCCAGACTGGAGCATGTCCCCACAGGCCACCACCACAGTTTGTGTTATCAGGCCAAGTTATAAGATAATCACCATAGCACTTCTGTTGAAACTTTTCTCCTTCCTCCCCACAATTCCTCAGAATGGGTACTCATTGTTTCTTACTCATTGTTTCTTTCAGGTTTTGTTTTGTTATTTTAAGTGCTTGTGTTTTGCCCTTGCTCAAGAAAGCATCTGCTCCATAAGCTATTCATCAGAAACCTGTGGTTCAAGAAGTTGCAAAGACCTTCCCCGGATTACTGTTATCTCCCTTCTACATGAGGGTCAGTTTCCCCCAGGAGGCACCAAGTTACCGTTTCTGGCCTCTGGCCCACCAGGTAGTAACACCTCTGCTTGGAGGCCAGGAACAGCTGGCAGTACCTAGGATTAGGCAATAAGTAGTTTCCACAACCGGCACTCTGAAAGCAATGCAATTACTTGCTATTTATCCTTGCCTTTACCGTAATGCTGTTTTAACTGTACATGGTTCTAGCTTATGGCTACTTTCCAAGAAAGTCACTGTCTTGCTTGTCCATTTATTTATTCACTTAACAAATCCTGAGACCACAAAAAAGAAAGATATAAAGAAAACAGATATAACACCATTTAGTGGGGGAAACATGCAATATCAATACATATATAAATATATAATATAATGATATGTAATAACTATATATCATGTTAGGCGGCAAATGCACCAATGGAAAAATAAGCAGGATAAACAGACCGAGAGTAATGGGAAGTGTTATTTTAGATAGCGTGACCAAGGAAGGCCTCTCTAACGTGGTGATATGTGGGCAGAAACCTGAATGAAGTGAACAGGATGAATATCCAGGGAAAGAGCACCACAGGCAGAGAGAACTCCATGCGCAAGGGCCATGAGGTGGAGCATGAATGTGTGATCCAAGAACAGCAGGGAGTCAATGGAATTGGAGTATGAAGAGCAAGTGGAAGGACATGAGGTCAGAGGCTGGCCAGGAGCCAAATCCTGAAGGGCCTGTAGGCTTTGGGAACAAATTTGCATTTTACGCTGTAAGTGTGATGAGAAGGCAGTGCCCACCCCACATCCCCCCGGGTCTGAGGGAGATACAGGAATCACAGTGACTGCAAAGTCTAGACGTGCCATTTACTACGACAGGGAGAAGCAGGTAGGGCCTGAGGTGGGGAAGGAAATGAAGATCGGTGAGTGCCTATTCCACATTACGGGGTGATTATTGGCTCTTTATACACTTGAATCTTCGGAGTTTTCTTCCCAAATCTGCATGTACAATCAACTTCCAATTATTTTGGTCAAGGGAGGCAAGTAACAAGAAGGACAATGGAAAACTTATTTACATGTTATGCAGAGCTGATTTCTGACACCATTTTGAAGTAGGCAAAGTTTATGAAGTTTCCCAGCCTTTGAGTTCATCTCTTCCACACCCCACCCCAAACTTCCTGCTCCACATTGCCCCAGATTTCTTCTAAAGACATGTAGTATCCTCGTTTTCTGTTGTGTGTGTGTGTGTCTGTGTGTGTCTGTGTGTGTGTGTGTATGTTTCTGTCTCTTTCCACCTCTCTTTCTTTCTGCCCCCACTCATCACCACCCATGTGACTATGGAAAGGATCAGGTATCAGTCATTTACATCTTAGGATGAATTGAACCCCACATATATCTCCCTGCAGTATTTGCCCTTTATACCTTGTCTCTAATTATATGCTGAATATTCCCCTTAAGGGAATGTCTATTTAATTCTCCTCTTAAAAAGCACTGATATGTTTAGACACCTACAGATTTCACCTAGATGTAAGACAGGATATAAAAATAAGAGTGATCCAACACAGTATATACCAGGGATGCTTCTTAAATGCCCTCTACTTCCCCAAGAAAGAAGGCAAAAAGGTTTAAAAATAAAGCAGTCTACTGGGTAAAGAACAGTTATCTCTTAACTACTGCTATGATGAATATAACGTGTAAATAACAAAATATTGTCTGAAGTGTTGGGATGAAGGTTAATTGTCCAAACTGATCATCAGAACAAATGCCCCTAAGGCAAGTACCTGGAACAGACCAGTAAAGCCAGGAGCTACCAGGGATCCAGGAACATGACTCCAGGGAGCAATAGATCTGGAAAGAGTGCAAAAATATCAGAAAGAATTTCTAAGAGAAGAAGCCACTAACACCACAGCTGTGGTTAGTTTTTCAGCTTCATGTTCATATATGTGGGCACAGTGTCTTAAATGCCCCAGGGCCAAGGGAAGATCAATATCCATTGCTAAATCATATTTACCTTAAGTTAAATGCTTCTAAAAGAGTAAGTTCTTTGAATTCTAACTTTATGGCTGATTTTTTCATCAAATTATTCATAAATATAATTAAAAAATGAAAGAACTATAGGTAGAATACTATTAATTTTTTGTTTCATTGAAGTATAGTCGATTTACAATGTTGTGTTAGTTTCAGGTGTACATCAGAGTGATTCAGATATATATATATATATATATATATTCTTTTTCAGTTTCTTTTCCCTTATAGGTTATTATAAAATATTGAGTATAGTACCCTGTGCTATACAGCAGGTCCTTGTTTTTCATCTATTTTATATATAGTAGTATGTTTATGTTAATCCCAACCTCCTAATTTATCCCTCCCCACAGAATACTATTAATTTTTATCTGTACCTATTAGTTGATACTCCTTTCAATATTACTATCCTGTTACCTTTTAGGTGAAAGTGAATAGGCCTGGGCCGAGCAGGCGGAGACAGGCGACCTGCTGGCTGGGGAGGTGCAAGCCAGGCTGCAGCGCTCCTGCCTGGCCATGGCAGCATCACCCCTGAAAGTGTGCATCGTGGGCTCAGGGAACTGGGGCTCAGCTGTTGCAAAAATAATTGGTAATAATGTCAAGAAACTTGAGAAGTTTGCCTCCGTGGTCAAGATGTGGGTCTTTGAAGAAACAGTTAATGGGAGAAAACTGACAGACATCATAAATAATGACCATGAAAATGTAAAATATCTCCCTGGACACAAGCTGCCAGAAAATGTGGTTGCTATCCCGAACCTCAGTGAGACTGTGTGGGATGCAGACCTGCTGGTGTTTGTCATCCCCCACCAGTTCATTCACAGGATCTGTGACGAGATCTCTGGGAAAGTGCCCAAGGGCGCGCTGGGCATCAGCCTCATCAAGGGCATAGAGGAGGGTCCCGAGGGGTTGAAGCTCATTTCCGACATCATCCGAGAGAAGATCGGCATTGACATCAGTGTGCTCATGGGAGCCAACACTGCCAATGAGGTGGCTGCTGGGAAGTTCTGTGAGACCACCATCGGCAGCAAGGTAACAGAGAATGGCCTTCTCTTCAAAGAACTTCTGCAGACTCCAAATTTTCGAATTACGGTGGTTGGTGATGCAGACACTGTTGAACTTTGTGGTGCCCTGAAGAACATTGTGGCTGTGGGAGCTGGGTTCTGCGACGGCCTCCGCTGGGGCGACAACACCAAAGCTGCCGTCATCCGCCTGGGGCTCGTGGAAATGATCGCCTTCACCAGGATCTTCTGCAAGGGCCAGGTGTCCATGGCCACCTTTCTGGAGAGCTGCGGCATAGCCGACCTGATCACCACCTGCTATGGGGGTCGGAACCGCAAGGTAGCAGAGGCCTTTGCCAGGGCCGGAAGGACCATTGAAGAATTGGAGAGGGAGATGCTGAATGGGCAGAAGCTGCAAGGACCTCAGACTTCCGCTGAGGTGTACCGCATCCTCAAACAGAAGGGGCTGCTGGACAAGTTCCCACTGTTCACTGCAGTGTACCAGATCTGCTACGAAGGTAGGCCCGTTCAGGAGATGTTGTCTTGTCTCCAGAGCCATCCGGAGCATATATAAAGTGAATTATGCAACATGTCAGGGAAAGGCCTGCCCTTCCGATCAATCATTTGGATTCAGTGGAAACTGGGACTTGCCAACAAGATGTTTGCAGCATCATAACCCCATCATGGATACTATGAATTTTTACACGTTCATTTTTGAATTGTGAGATGAAGTTCATTGGCTAAGATGTTACTGGGCAACAACTAGATGCACATATGTGAACGTGTGAGCGTGTGTTCCTTTCTCATTTTGTGGATGTTGCTATCAACCAAAATTAAAGGCCCTTTTTAAAACTTACTTTTGAAATTTTCCCACTGTGGTAGCGTATAAGATTGGAACTATCGCAGCTAAAAGTTTTGGATCTAATTCATATGTATCTCAGTGAAGGTATTTTTTTTCTCATTCTCTTGAGGTTAAAATTTAACCAGCATTAACATGGTAGAGTGGCAGAGTGAGTGGGTTCAAAGATCAATATACTGTAACTTCTAAATACTATCTCAGAGCCAGCATAATTAACTACTTCGATCGTGGGTTGATTTATTATTTTAAACAATTACATATTTTTAATAGGTAATCCACTTATATATATTCCTCTTACTACAGTTTTCTGCATTTTTAGCCTCTTTTCTCTTCATTAGCTACCAGAATGTACTTTCATAAAGGCTCAGCAGTAGCAGAAGACAGAAAACTCATCTGGGATTTTCCTGCTGTGACTGAAACATTCTTCTGATTAATGACACTTGTATGATGCTTTTTGTCAGGTAGTACTTTTGTGCAAACATTTCCTTTGAGCCTCACAGATCCCCTGAAAGGGGGCCGCTATTATTCATCATTTAAGATGCAGTCACTATGCCTGGTTGTCTGGTGAGTAGGGGCAGAGCCAGAGTCAAGCCCAGTGGTCCTCCCCCTACCAAGGTGCCAGGACCTGCTCAGACATCACTGGGCTGGTTTGACCTCCTACTAATTGGCTGTAGGATACACAGCCTTTACTGAGGCCATAGTCGGGCTTCCTGCAGCTGAGGTTTGTGTGGGTCCTTATCTAGAAGGATACCATTCAAAGTGTGGACCTCTCTCCATCAGCTTCACCTGGAGTCTCTTAGAAATGCATGCTCCCAGGTCCCAATCCAGACCTCTGAAGTGGGATCTTGTATCTATGCTTTGACATGTCTTCTGTGTGTTCATTACAATTTGAGAACCACCACTTTAGAAAATTTACTTTAGATTGACATTGGCATTTCTCAAACCATGTTCCATAGGAAATGAGTGTCCTGGGACCCAGTGGTGGTTCCGGTGTTCCCTCCAAAGGTCCACTGAGTTTGGGAAAAGCTGCATCTGTACACCCCTCTTGAAGGGGTAGAATGTATGTTAGTTTGTTAGTGGAACCTGTTTATTTAACCCAGCAAGTCCCAGACATATAAGATTATGGAGATTTCTTTTGGCAAGAAAACCTACCAAAGTTTCCAAGGTACACTGTTCCTGGCTGAGGTGACCTTAGGACAGCTCAAGTATATGTACGAGTAAGTGAATGTCAACTTCACCGAAACACATGTTGTGTGGACTAAGTGCTTTTAAATCTAGAATTAGAATGGGAATTACTGTATCTCTTAAATGAGATTGGCTTCAGGATAACATTACAGTTACCTTACATAGCACTTGATAAATATTAAGGGAACCTATGAATATCACTTATATATTCATGGATTTTCAGTCACTTTGAGATTTTGATCCTTTTTTATTTTCCAGCTTGGGACTTTCTTCTTCTATACTTGAATTGATTTTTGAATAGAATTTGCACGAGTTTTTTTAAACTCCTGTATACAGAAGTATGTGAAAGCACACAAAATCATACAAGTTTCATTGATTTTACTGCCACTGTTAAGTCAATTTTTGCTTGTCTCATAATTAATCTTTTAAAAAGTTTGTACATAGGTAACAAAGTGTTACTTTTTAAGATACATAACAGGCTGTAAATTAATTGTGGTGTCTATTAAGTAGGATAATCAGATATGAGGAATTAGGATTTTGTCTTTTGTATATTCTCATCTGCATTCAGCTTCCTACTCTGGGTTTTGTACTTGAGCGTTTTTTCTTTATAAACGCCTTATTACCACTCTGAAGTCTCTGACTGTACCACTTGAACATACTTATAATATTCCGCTCATATGGAAAAAGGTAAATTTTATGTTAGTGCTTTGCTAACTGTAGATGTTTATTACTCTACAAGTTATCTATTTTTATAACTACCTGTGGTCCACCATTTATTTTAATTCATCTTTCTTACTAATTATGGTAATAGGGAAGAGAGAGACATCTAGAAAAGAAGCTTAATTTATACTTTTTCAGCCAATCTGTGAATGTAAAAACTACACTGTTGCCTTGCCATAATCCAACCTACTATAATGTGAAACAAGTATCTGCCTTGAAATCCATCATAGCAGGTGGAATTGAGCTAAACTCCTTCTGCTTTTTCATTTAACTCACCTAGAACATGGCCCCATGGCATTGGCCCAAGGAGCAGTGAGGTACCACTGTACAAAGGAATCTTCAGTTTTTCCACTAGTGCTAATCTAACAGACTTTTACCTACACATGTACTATATTTGTTTACAGATTATAGGTCGATATGATTTAAAAGTCTGATTTAATAAACATTTAATCCCCCAAACCTATGCTACTGATCCTATTTTTTAATCAGCTTATTTAACAATTTTATTTGTTTAGGTAAGCTTTTTTTTTTTCTCCCTGAACTGGGTTTCATTGACAACAATAAAAAGGCAATTAAAAAAAAAAGTGAATGGGTCTTTCCCCCGTTTTCTTCATTTTCATGTACCCCTGGACTCTAGTAAATGAATTAGTAAATGGATATTTCTTTTCTTTTTCTAAGAGGAATATATGTGGGCACAGATTAAAATGTGTTCTAACAGAAAATCAATCCCACTAATGACATCTGACTTAGTATTGGAAGAATAAAAGAACTATAAACAAAGAAATCCCCAATGAGGTATTTACATCTTCTAAAAAAAACAAGCAGAAAATACTTTTAAAGTTGCTGAAATTAACTTGTTACCCTCAACCCAAAGAAAACCTGTTTGGTTAGGTCACCAAACCTGAGCAGAAAATATATCCACACAACTGCATTACAGCAGCCAATATGGCTGCCAGGGCCAGGCTGAAGTACAAAGCCAACACTGAATAAATAATATCAAAACCATGACAACTAACAATGCTCTATTCCTACCTAACTCTCAAAGCCAAGGTGACTTCACCAAAGGATAATCTTATGACCTGCATTTTTTGTACAGTTTCAGAAATAGGTATGTCCTAAAACGCCTAAAACCTCTGACTAGAGAATGACATCATGGGAATGTGCTATATATATATACATATATATGCATATGTACACACACACTAAATACATATATATATTCTATAAATATATTCCACAAACATCTAGAAATATATATATAGTGTGTGTATAATATAATGTATGTATATATACAATGTGTGTGCATACATGTATTTACTTTTTAACATTTTATCTCTCATTTTAAAAGGGTATGTTTCTTTTGATCTGGGACAAAATAAGGTTATAAACCTGATCATGTTGTAGTTTTGCCTTGCATATCAGATAACTTAGAGAAAAAATTAATTCTTTTTTTTTTGAAAAAATTAATTCTTAATTACATCTAGTGTTCTTAACCTACGTTTTTAATCAAATTTTCTCTCCCTCAAATTTCCCCATCCTCATTATTTAGATCTTGGTTTATTAACCTAATTCTACTGATTGTTTTGCTAATGTGCCTATTTTTAAAAACTTCATATCTTTTGTGTTTGTAAGTATAGTATATATAAAGAGAGAGAGAGATAATATGAGATATATGAGATAATATAAGTATACTTATATGTATATATCATAAAAATAGGATAATAGCTATTATTGACTTACACTTTGTACTGAAAGTACTCTGCTCTTTCTCAAGTGAAATCTGAGAGTGGGCTTTGATATGGAAGAAGGGATTTGAGGTACAGGAAACAAAAAAGCCACCACCTAGATGGAGGTAGCAGGTGCTGAAAGCACTCTTCTTTGTCATGTTAATCACCAGTCAGCTTTGTCCAGGGAAGAACTCTGGTTCTGAGGAGGCTCAGGTGGGTAGAGAAGAAGCTAAAGGAGAGTAGGTCCTTAGTAGTCAGGCGATTGCCAAATGGGAGCTGAAAATTCAATTGCCCCTAATTGTTCTAGAGCAGGTTCTGGAGCAAATTCTAACTCAAGAGCCACTGAAGAAAGAACAGAAGCCCTGCACTGGCTCTAGAACTTCTTTGTCTCTTGGAGCTACAACAGTGGAAAGGATAATGGATCAGCCTCTGTGGCTAAAAGAAAAGCAGTCACACTGAGTTTTACTCCACAGTGGGGTAGAGTTAGATAGAAAATTCCTCACCGAATGGAACTTTCCACTCTTTATTATCTCAAAAGAATTTTCTTGCCAATAGATAAAATATATTTAACATTGTTTAATAGAGGAGATCAACTCAATTATAACCACTCAACTCAGACCACATCCAAAACACCTTGCTAAGCCACTGCAATTAATGATTGATCTCAACCAATTTCCTGGTTCTAATTATAGTTGGCCAAGCCTTGGTGACACTCGGGATCTTCAAGACCGTTAGCTGAGAAAAACCTAACAGTAAGGCAAGGCCACTCTGGGAAGAGATCACTAGTCCCATTGGAGCACAGTAAACTTAAAAGTAGTCTAGGCATGTTGCCACATTCCCCAAATCTCATTTCAAGGAGCAGGGGAGGGCACACAGAACAATGTCTAATCAATGAAAGAGTTGTCCAGCCTAGTAGGAGGCAGAGTAAGATTATGAAGGTCTATTTAAGTCTCTTTAAAGGATGCTGGAAGCGGGATCCAGGCCCAGAGAGAAAAACCTGGCAGGAGCTTAGAAATAAGGTTCAGTCCCAGCCAATTCCATGATCCAGAATTCAGTCGCAGGAAAAAACTAGAATGAGAACCAAAAGCCAAGAGCCCATCGACAGAAGATCTGTACAACAGACTGGCCACACTTACAGTGGGATGGCAAGGTAAACAGAGGTGAAGATGCTGATCTCTGCTTTGCCAGACACTGAATCACTGTCACATATCAGACAATGTGACAGAATAATTACAGATCATTCTCCCTGGTAGGAAGAAGACCCTCAATGTATTGCCAGTCAGGCTTCTTCTGGTTCAGGAACCAAGCAAGGAACAAGCCTGTGGCTGGCAGGTCTGAATACCAAGAGTCGCAGTTCCTGCGAGCATCTGATATTGTGCCTTCCCTGTCCCTGACACAGAGGCATCTGCCCAGGGGGAGTGTGAGACAGCCCTACAGAGAGACCAGCCAGAGCACAGGGAGCACCACAGTGGGAAGAAGAACACGTAAAGGAGACTGATCAGTTCAGGAGCTCAGTCTTAAAAAAGGGAATGACCTTCTTCCCAGCATAATCATACTGAATTTCAGGCTATATTGATGCTACAAAGGATAATTTTATCATAATTTTTTTATGAATAAATCAGGAACCTTTATTTTCTCTTTAGAAATTTTTCCATCTAAATATTTTATATAAGCTCTTTTTTCTTAAAAAAAATCAACATTTTTATAATACATCAGCCTGATATATTTTATAATACATGCTGTTTGAGTTAATGAAAATCCTGAGATGAAACTTATTAAATTATTTTAAGGTACATTATACAGCTTGTAGGAAACTGCCACTTTCCTCTCAAGATAAACCATTTCCCTCTGGTTTTGCATAATTAAGACTTGCAATTCATAAAGTCTGGCATTATAAATCACTGTATCCCCTTGAAACACAACCAGTCAATTGTCTTCCTCAACTAAACTGCATTGAGTTGCTACTTTGTAGGCTATTATAATCCAAGATACAAACTAAACCAAAATTAACTGTACATAAAATCTATTTCAAAGAAGTTTATAAATTTATCACCTGAAAGTTTTAAACAATAAAATGAATATGCAAGAAAAGGGGAGGTTTAACATGAAAACCATTATAGGGAATACCTTTTTATAATTAATTATAATTATATAATTATATTATCCAACACTGTAACTAAAGTATGAGATATCATAATTAGAAGTAATGAGTTTTATTTTTTTAAAAAAATTGCACACTGTGAGCTTTTTCTTTTGGCAAAATTACAGTCTGAGGAAGGACCAGACCCATCTGATCTACCTCATGTATCTACTCTATGAGAAGAAAATACAGTACCCTCCATTTCCCTCATGAAATTATGAGGGAGAAAGTGAAAAGTGAACTGCCCATACTCGCACAGCCAGGGCAGGCTTCACGGATACGCAAGTTGTTCAGTCACCCAGGGTACCAGACTTCAAGGGTTCTGTACTTGATCTAATGCTCTGCTGTCACCATCTTGAAATTCTTAATTTTTGAACAAGGGCTCCTGCAATTTCATTTTGCACTGGGCCCCACAAATATGTAGCCAATTCTGCCTACAAAGAGGCCAACTACAAATCAAGAAACATCATCCCAATTGCCACGTGATGCAACATGTACCTAGTGTATAGTATGCAAACAGGAAATGTTCACTGAATGAATTAAGTCAAATGTATTCACTAGTTTCCAAGATAGATTTTAATCCAAACAGTTGAGTTTCTTTAAATCGTTTTATAGTAAAAAAAAATCAGAGAAAGGAAACTTCCCCACTGATAACCCTTTCCCATGTCAACTTATCCATATTATTGTTATTCTCTTCTCTTTTTTAGCAACAGATACGCAAAGCTTATTCATCTGTACTGTGTGTGGCCAGGTGTCCTAATTAGCAAAAGCACAGCAGAACCCTGAGATATTCAGGCAGCCCACCAGGACTTCTTTTACATGAGGATCCATTTCTGTAGACTTCTTTAAGGAAACACAAATGGTAACTCTGTAATTTGGTGGTTAGTTCTCTGAGGTCCTCGAGCTCGCACACCCCTGACTCCAGAAAAGCAGTGAGTCATTCTGTTTCAGCAAAAGCTAGGAAAGTGATTTGATTTTGGCAAGAAGGAGTGCTACATGGGTAAATGTCATTCATATGCACTTCTGTAGGCAGCTTTGGGACTCCTCCCCAATCCATGTCATCTTATATGTTACAGCACAGCATCTACTTTAGGGGCAGGCCTAAGTGGCTATATTTTTATCATAACATCCTGCTCCTATGGCCGCAGGTGACTGAGCAACACATGGGCACTAGTCTCGAGGGCAACTTCTTCCCTGAGACTTTGATCTAAGACCTATAGAGCTAGAGTCAGATAGCGGGAGCTTACCCTGAAACGTCATGCAGAGGTGGGACCAGAGTGACCATTTCTGACCAAGTGTGCACTAATTTTTAAGTCATAGAAAGCTAAATTGCACAGATAAATAAGAGAATAGAGCAAACACACTGAGAAAGCAAAAGCCAGAAACCCAGAGAGAAACAGAGAAAGTAGCTGTCTCTGTTCCTAACAGCTTTCCAGTTTCCAACTCCATTCTCACAAGCCCCCGCTTGTTTTCATGTTTCTTATATTAAATAAAAATCCTTTCACTAAGCTAGCTTGAGTGGGTTGTGTTCCTTGCGATCAAATGTGTAGTACAGCATCCCTGAAGAATGTATTCTAAGTTATTTGACAGCACTTACTGTGAAACTGAAATACCAAACAGCTGGAGTCACCAAAAATACACGACCATCTAGGGTTGGCCATAAGAGCTCTCATTAGATTGGAAAATTTTTCTTCTCTCAATCTCAAGAGAAACAGAGTCAATTATACAGTCCTGTACAAGCTGAAAATCTTTACCTCCTTCCTGTGTGCATTTCAACTGTTCTAAATGCACCCACCTCCTGCTTACAGACCGCTCTGTTCCTCTCCTATTACTGAAAAGAGGGTAGGAAGCCCAGCCTTTTCTAGCACTTCCCAGAGTCCCAGGACTTGGGTAGCCAGAGCCTGAGCACCAGCATAAGCCATGACAATGATACCAGTTCCCCAGAAGTGCCCTGGCACCCAAAAGAAAGAAAAGAATCTCAAGAACAGGAACAAAATCAAGCAGAGGTCTATATTCAAAAGCCAATTCAATGGTCATCCACATCCTTGCTTATTTATCCTCATGATTGGTACAATCTGAGAAAGCAAGGAATCAATGCTCTTGATGGCTTTTTGTTCAATTCATTTAAGATATTTGCTGTAAGCCTTCTCATTATCTTTTCATACTGCTTCATTGTCATCTCCCCCAATATACTTTCAAAGGCAAGATAATGCCAAGAATAATCTTTTATCTTGCACAACATTTGGCACAATGCTGGACACACAGAAGGTATTTAAAAGTACCCATTCGACTTAATTAATTGAATGACTAGTTCCTCAAATGGAGTTAACTAATTTTTATTCATCATGTCGTAGAATCTAGCCCAGTATCTTGAAAGAGAAAAAAGTGTAAAGCACAAGGGGAAAATGCTTCACCTACCCTAACCTCTAAAGCTTAATTGATCTTCAAGTGTTTGCTGAATTTTCCCCCAATATTATTTGACTTTTTCACAACATGGATTCCTGCCAGGCCAAGCTTGAGACAGATTACTTCAGCCCAGATGAAGTCACACACACACACACATACATGCATGGGTCATATTGTTTTTGCCTAAAACAGATTCTTTGTTGAATTTCCCTTAGCACAGCACATAGCATATCACATAGCTGTCTGCATACACTAAGCACTTAATAATGCTCTGCAGTTTTAAGTAGCTGTGTGTCCCTAGAGAGTCTTCAAAATATAGCCCAATACTAAGAGTAAAAGTGAAATCTCAATGACAGTTTTTTTTAAAAATACCAGAAAAGGGATGCCAATAGCTACTTCTCCTTGCTACTGGCCAATGTTTTTATACATTGTTTCTAGGTAATATGAAGAAAAAGACCTATAAATTTAGATTTATATTCTCTAAATTTCACTCAGGTAGATGTGGGTGACCTGGGAGGTAACTGTAGAAAAATATACCCGTGTAAATTTTAGAAGATTTTATTTATATTTAAGCCTTTATTATTCACAGTTCATTATATTTACCATTTTCCTCTCATTTAGTAAAAGTATTTAATGATATCTTAAAGGTCACAATGAAAGTAATAACAAAAAATAATCCTGGCTGTTCCTGAGAGATTTTTCTATTTTTTTATTGCTGAATACAAAAATTAGAGTAAAATGTCTAAACTATTACTAAAAAATACGTTTATTTTTATTGCTAATAAGATTTTTTAAATTATCACACAGGTCTTTCTTATAAAATGAATAATAAAATTATACATATAAGTAATTAAGCATGATTACTCTTATATTTAGGTAAAATTTTTCCTGCTGATTTGAGAATTCCTGTTTCTCTTCCTTGTAAAATATCTCTATATGAAACTGATATCAAAGCTTAAAATTCTACTATTAGAGATGAGACTTTAGATTTAACATAAAGTCTCCTTCCAAAAAGACACTTACAAGGGGGGTGTGGAATACTGGCTGGAGAGATAACCTTTACCAGACAATAGCACCTTAAAGAGAATTAGTTTATCAAGTGTGTTTCACCTGATAACTAAGTTCAAGTAAGTTACTGAGAAAATGGTAGTCTTAACATGGTTGGAAAAACACTAAGAAAGAGATGAGAACGGCCCTGGATAAGGTTTTAAATAGCGGCACCAGAAAGCCAGGAGTAAACTTGAGTATTTTGTGTCTTAGGAAAGAAGGCCCAGTATAAGGTTAAGAAAAGAAATCAGAAAAGAAATGCAAAGAACATATATTCACAACTTTTTCTATGGCTGAACCCAAAATTTCCTTCTTGGAACATGCCTTTAAATAATACTATCCTCATTAAAAAAATTAAGGGGCAGCAGTGGTTCTGGAATCAGCACTGGATAGAAACACTCCACAGCTCATTTCTCTAGTTCATTACAGCAAAAAAAAATTGTTGTCAAATACCTGAGGGCTCTAGAGTCAACTCCTGAGGCTTCTGAAAAGTAAACCAAAGCAGGTAGATTGCAGAGAGGAGCCAAAATATAGAAAACAAAGTGAGAGATGTTTCCTTTTCTTTCCTCACAGACTTGCCCCCAAGGGTAAGGCCCAGTCATAGAGTCACTTACCAGTGGCAGCAGCCACAAAACTTTCAGGAGAACTCCCTTTTTTCTGGTCAGAGAAATAAGGAAGAGAAGATTCTACAGGCTGGAGGGTATAAGGAAATTTCAGCACACTGACGGCTAGACGGGGATTTATGACCTTACACAAGTCTCAGGCTTATCTATCATCTATGCATGCGTGGGACAGACCAGACCAACATAATAAAGGCACAGAGAAGTAAAGGGAGATTTGAACCACTGCCCATGTCTCATACTAACCTCTGAGATACTTGTGTGTGTAACAGACTCAAACTAGCTTATAATGTGCTTTGAAAACTGAATTGAGATATAAACCAGAGGCAAAGAAGACAAAACAGAACACATAGTCTTAATCTACTCAAGTTCTCCAACATTTCCCAGAGGATTATAACCAGACCCAGTGTCTACAAAACATAACAATCCGCTTGTCCAGGATGAAAATCCAAAATTACACAACTTGCTGAGAACCAGGAAAATTTCACCAATTCTAAAGTGAAGACACAATGTGCAGATGCCATTCTCAAGATGATCCAAGTCTTGGAATTACAAGGCAAATACTTTAAAGCAGCTATTTAAGCTATGCTCTGTGAATTAAAGAATAACACAGCTGAAATGACTAAAGGATAAGGGTTCTTAGAGGAATACATACTATCAATAAAAAAAAAATAAGGTCAACATGTGAAATAAAAAATTCACTAGATGGGTCCAGATAGAAGATTGGAGATGACACAGGAAAAATAACAGTGAATTTGAAGATAATCAACAGAAATTATCCAACCTGAAGGAAAGAGAAAAGAGTATTTTTTAAAAATTAACAGATCTGCACAAGAGTCAAAAAACAATTTTTTTAATGGGACTGGTAAGTTCTTTCCTATCAATAATTTAATGTAAATGTAAACGGGCTAAATTCTCCAGTCAGAAGACACACTGTAAAATGGCTTAATAGATAGAAAATAAAATAAAAATAAAAACAAGATCCAATCATATGCTGTCAATAAGAGATTCACTTTAGCTTTAAGGACATATATAGGCTGGGAGTAAAGGGATAGAAAAAGTATTTTAAGCAAGTGATAATCAAAAGAAAACTAGCATAGTTGCACTTATACCAGAGTGAATAGACTTTAAGTTCAAAATGGTCACATGAGAAGGTCATCATATAATGATAAAAAGTCAATTCATCAAGATATAACAATTGTAAATAAATACGCACTCAACATCAGAGCACCTAAAAACATAAAGCAAATACTAACTTAACTAAAAGGAGAAATAAGCTGCAATACAATAACAGTTGGGGACTTTAACACCCCACCCTCAACAATGGATAGATCATCTAGACAGAGCATCAATAAAGAAACAGCAGATTTGAACACTATAGTTGAAATAGACCCAACATATGTATACAAAACATTCCAGCCAACACCATCAGAATACATGTTCTTCTCAATAGGACTCAGAACATTTTCTAGGATAGATCACATTTTAGGTCACAAAACAAGTCTCAACAAATTCAAGAAGACAGAAATTATATCAAGTATCTTTTCCAACAATGATAGTATGAAATTAGAAACCAATAACAAGAGGAAAATTGGAAAATTCACAATTATATGGAAATCAAACAACATACTCCGGAACAACAGATGGATCAAAGAAGAAATCAAAAGGGAAAACAACTGAAACTAAAACAAGAAAACTAGGGAGAAAAGCAACCTGATATTGGTCTTAACAATGATTTTTTGGAAATGATACCAAATGACATAAGCAACAAAAGCAAAAATAAATGAGTGGGACAACAACAAACTAAAAATCTTCTGCATAGCAGAAGAAATTATCAACAAAATAAAAATCAACCTATGGAATAGGAGAAAATATTTTCAAACCATGTACCTGATAATAGGTTAATATGCAAAAGATATAAGGAACTGATATTACTCACTAGCCAAAAAAAAAAAAGTCCAATTTAAAAATGGTTAAAGGACCTGAGTGGATATTTTTCCAAAGAAGATATACAAATGGCCAACAAGTATATGAAAAGGTGCTCAACATCAATAATCATCAGGGAAATGCAAATTAAAACCACAATGACAGATGGACAACAGGAGCATGAAAAGATGCTCAACATTGCTAATCATCAGGGAACTGCAAATCAAAACCACAATGAGCTATCACCTTACACCTGTCATCAAAAGAATACAAATAACAAGTGTTGGCAAGGATGTGGAGAAAAGGGAACTCTCCTACACTGTTGGTGGAAGTGTAAATTGGTACAGCCACTGTGGAAAACAGTATGGATGTTTCTCAAAAAGCTAAAAATAGAAATACCATATGACCCAGCAATTCCACTCCTGGGTATACATCCAAAAAAACCAAAAACACTGATTGGAAAAGGTACATGCACCCCAGTGTTCATAGCAGCACTATTTACAATTGCCAAGATATGGAAGCAACCTAAATGTCCATCAACAGGTGAATGGATAAAGAAAAAGTGGTATATATACAATGGAATACTACTTAGCTATAAAAAAGAAAAAAATTTGCCACCTGCAGCAACATGGACTTGGAGAGCATTATGCTAAGTGAAATAAGTCAGACAGAGGAAGACAAATACTGTATGATATCACTTACATGTGGAATCTAAAAAAGACAACAAGGGAAATTCCCTGGAAGCCCAGTGGTTAGGACGCAGCGCTTACACTGCCAGGGGCTAGGTTCAATCCCTGGTCAGGGAAGTAAGATCCTGCAAGCCATGCAGTGCAGCCAAATTTTTAAAAAGAAATAAAGAAAAATTTTTTAAAATTAAAAATAGGTCTTCCCTGGTGGTGCAGTGGTTAAGAATCCACCTGCCAATGAAGGGGACACAGGTTCGAGCCCCAGTCTAGGAAGATCCCACATGCAGGGGAGCAACTAAGCTTGTGTGCCACAACTACTGAGCCTGTGCTCTAGAGTCCACGAGCCACAACTACTGAGCCTGCGTGCCACAACTACTGAAGCCCATGCGCCTAGAGCCCACGGTCCACAAGAGAAGCCACTGCAATAAGAAGCCCGTGTACTGCAATGAAGAGTAGCTGTCGCTCACCACAACTAGAGAAAGCCCGCATGCAGCAATGAAGACCCAATGCAGCCAAAAATAAATGAATAAATAAATAAATGTATTTAAAAAAATAATAACTAATAGTTTAAAAATGAAAAATAGTGAATATAACAAAAAAGAAGCAGACTCACAAATATATAGAACAAACGAGTGGTTACCAGTGGGGATAGGGAAGCAGGGAGGGACAATATAGGGATAGAGGATTACGAGATACAAACAATTAGGCATAAAGTAAGCTACAAGGATATATTGTACAATATGGGTAATATAGCCAATATTTTATAATAACTATACATGCAGTATAACCTTTAAAAATTGTGACTCACTGGGCTTCCCTGGTGGCGCAGTGGTTGAGAATCTGCCTGCTAATGCAGGGAACACGGGTTCAAGCCCTGGTCTGGGAGGATCCCACATGCTGCAGAGCAACTAGGCCCGTGAGCCACAACTACTGAGCCTGCGCGTCTGGAGCGTGTGCTCCGCAACAAGAGAGGCCGCGATAGTGAGAGGCCCGCACACCGCAATGAAAAGTGGCCCCCGCTTGCCACAACTAGAGAAAGCCCTTGCACAGAAACGAAGACCCAACACAGCAAAAATAAATATAAATTAATAAACTCCTAGCCCCAACATCTTAAAAAAAAAATTGTGAATCACTACTGTATACCTGTAACATATAATATTGTACATCAACTATACTTCAATAAAAAATTTTTTTTAAAAACCCACAATGAGATACCACTTCACACCTGCTACAACAGCTGTTATCAAAGAGACAAGAAATAAGAAGTGCTGGTGAGGACATGGAGAAAAGGGAATCCTGGTACATTGTTGATGGTAATGTAAATTGGTGAAGCCACTATGGAAAACAGTATGGAGGTTCCTCAAAAAATTAAAAATAGAACTACCACATGATCCAACAATCCCACTTATGAGTATATATCTAAAGGAAATGAAATCACTGGCTCAAAGAGAAATCTGCACTCCCATGTTCACTGCAGCATTATTTACAATAGCCAAGACATGGAAACAATCTAAGTGTCTGTCAACAGATGAATGGATAAAGAAACTGTGAGATATATATATATACACACACACACACACATATATATATGTACATATATATACACATACACACACACAACGGAATATTATTCAGTCATAAAAAGGAAGGAAATTCTATCATTTATAACAACATGGATGAATCTTGAGGACATTTTGCTAAGTTAAGTCAGATAGAGAAAGACAAACACTGTATGCTCTTACTTATATGTTGAATCTAAAAAAATCAAACTCACAGAAACAGGAAGTAGATTGGTGGTTGCTGTTAGGTTGGTGGTGAAATGGGTAAAGCTGGTCAAACTTCCATTTCTAAGGTATCGTCTAGAAGAAAAAAAAAATTAACAGAACATCAGAGACCTGTGGGACATTATCAAAAGGTTTAACATACATGACACTGGAGTCCTAAAAGGAGAGGAGAAAAAGATTAGGACTGAATATTCGAAGAAGTTATAGCCAAAAACATGGTAAAGTTTGATTTAAAACATATACTAACAGATCCAAGAATTTCACCATGCTCCTGTTGGAAGACAACTCTCTATGGCAGTTCTGCACATTTTGTATCAACTTTTGTTTCAGACTATCTTTTTCAAGCATGCTTGTATAGCAAATAATCCTGGAAGATAGAGATAGTGTCTCCCTCTGAGACAGAGGGAAAACTTGTTTCATGACCATTATAATAATGATAATGTCACTTGTCAGGCAAAAGGTTGGCTGGTTTCTTTTCAGTGTCCTTTGAAAGATTGGAGTTTCCTCAGCTATGATTCAAACCCACCGCATGCACAGCATCCTCCTTGGCTGCTCTGTATCATACCATAGGACCTGGGAGGCAAGGAACATCATCATGAACATGAAGTTCATGCTATCTGCAGTGCCACATGTAATAAAATCTTCTGTCTCTTACCCAGCAGTACCATGTCTTCTACCAGCATCCACAAAACTATTAACTTGTTAGCTTACAAGCAGGGTAAAATCTCAGGCCCTTCACAGTTCTTGACTATCCAAACAAGACAACTTCAAAAAGAAAATCATAACCTAACTTCTGAACACCAAACATAAAGAAAAATCGTGAAATCAGCTAGAGAAAAAACTCTGACATACAGTGGAACAGTGATTTGAATAATCATGGATATCTCACCAGAAGTAATAGAAGACAGTGGAGCAACATGTTTAAACCATTGAAAGAACAGTCAACTCAGAATTCTATATCCAACAAAAATGTATCATTTTCCTCCAAAAATAAAGAAAAAATGAAGATATTCCCAGACGAACAAAAACTAATAAAATTCATCATCAGCAGACATGTTCTACAAGCTGTGGTAAAGTAGATTCTTCAAATTGAAAAGAAATACCACCACAGGAAAATGTAAATCTCCAGAAATAAAGGAAGAACAGAAATGATAAATATCTGGATAAATAAAGATTATTTTTTTCTGGTAAGTTCTGCTGAAAGTAAAAATTATAACACTCTGTGTTGGGATTTTCTATAAGTACAAGTTATACATATGATATGTATAACATAAAGGACCATAATAGAGTTATATGGATGCAAGTTTTCTACATTTGATATGAAGTGGTACAAAATTAATCGTAGCAGATGATGAAAGGTTAGGTATGTATATTGTAATCACTAAAACAACCATTGAAAAATAATACAAAGATATATAGTCAAAAATTTAATAGACAAATGTAAACTCAATACTAAAATAATGTTCAAGTAAACTAAAAGAAGGCAGGAAAGGAGGTGGGGGAGAGGTGGCTGAGTTAGAAAACAGAGAGGATAGAGGAAAAAAATAATAAAATAGTAGACTTAAATCTAACCATTTCAATACTTATATTAAAAGTTAATGGTCTAGAGGGGCTTCCAGGAAGATGGCGGAAGAGTAAGACACGGAGATCGCCTTCCTCCCCACAGATACACCAGAAATACATCTACACGTGGAACAGCTCCTACAGAACACCTGCTGAATGCTGGCAGAAGACCTCAGACCTCCCAAAAGGCAAGAAACCCCCCCACGTACCTGGGTAGGGCAAAAGAAAAAAGAATATACAGAGACAAAAGGATAGGGACAGGCCGGCACCAATGGGAGGGAGCTGTGAAGGAAGAAAGGTTTCCACACACTAGAAGCTCCTTCGTGGGCGGAGACTGCGGGTGGCGGAGGGGGTAAGCTTCAGAGCCGCGGAGGAGAGCACAGCAACAGGGGCGCAGAGGGCAAAGCGGAGAGATTCCCGCACAGAGGAACAGGGCCGACTGGCACTCACCAGCCCGAGAGGCTTATCTACTCACCCACTGGGGCAGGTGGAACTGGGAGTTGAGGCTCAGGCTTCACCGGGAGAGGATTCGGGTTGGCGGCGTGAACACAGCCTGCAGGGGATTAGTGCGCCACGGCTACCTGGGAGAGAGTCCGGGGAAAAGTGTGGACCTGCCGAAGAGGCAAAAGACTTTTTCTTCCCTCTTTGTTTCCTGGTGCACGAGGAGAGGGGGTTAAGAGCGCTGCTTAAAGGACCTCCAGAGATGGGTGTGAGCCGCGGCTATCAGCGCGGACCCCAGAGACGGGCATGAGATGCTAAGGCTGCTGCTGCCGCCACCAAGAAGCCTGTGTGTGAGCACAGGTCACTATCCACACCCTGCTTCCGGGGAGCCTGTGCAGCCCGCCACTGCCAGGGTCCCGGGATCCAGGGACAACTCCCCCGGGAGAAGGCACAGCGCACCTCAGGGTGGTGCAACGTCACGCCGGCCTCTGCCGCTGCCGGCTCGCCCCGCACTCCATGCCCCTCCCTCCGCCCGGCCTGAGTGAGCCAGAGCCCCCGAATCAGCGGCTCCTTTAACCCCATCCTGTCTGAGCGAAGAACAGATGCCCTCCGGCGACCTACACGCAGAGGCGGGGCCAAATCCAAAGCTAAGCCCCGGGAGCTCTGAGAACAAAGAAGAAAAAGGGAAATCTCTCCCAGCAGCCTCAGGAGCAGCGGATTAAAGCTCCACAATCAACTTGATGTACCCTGCATCTGTGTAATACATGAATAGACAACTAATCATCCCAATTTAAGGAGGTGGACTTTGAGAGAAAGATTTATGATTTTTTCCCCTTTTCCTCTTTTTGTGAGTGTGTATGGGTATGCTTCTGTGTGAGATTTTGCCTGTATAACTTTGCTCACCATTTATCCTAGGGTTCTATTTGTCTGGGTTTTTTGGGGGGTTTTGGTTTTTTTTTTTCTGTTAATAATTATTTTTTATTGTAATAACTTTATTATATTTTATCTTACTTTATTTTATTTTACTTTATCTTCTTTCTCTCTTTTTTCCTTCCTTCCCTCCTTCCTTCCTTTCTCCCTCCCTCCCTCCATCCTTTCTTTCTTTCTTTCTTTCGTTCTCTCTACTTCTACTAATTTTTTCTTTCTACTTTTTCTCCCTTTTATTCTGAGCTGTGTGGATGAAAGGCTCTTCGTGCTGCAGCCAGGAGTCAGTGCTGTGCCTCTAAGGTGGGAGAGCCAACTTCAGGACACTAGTCCACAAGAGACCTCCCAGCTCCACATAATAAACGCCGAAAATCTCCCAGAGATCTTCATCTCAACACCAGCACCCAGCTTCACTCAACGACCAGCAAGCTACAGTGCTGGACACCCTATGCCAAACAACTAGCAAGACAGGAACACAACCCCACGCATTAGCAGAGAGGCTGCCTAAAATCATAATAAGTCCACAGACACCCCAAAACACACCACCAGACGTGGACCTGCCCAATAGAAAGTCAAGATCCAGCCACATCCACCAGAACACAGGCACTAGTCCCCTCCACCAGGAAGACTACACAACGCACTGAACCAATCTTAGCCACTGGGGGCAGACACCAAAAACAACAGGAACTAAGAACCTGCAGCCTGTGAAAAGGAGACCCCAAACACAGTAAGTTAAGCAAAATGAGAAGACAGAAAAACACACAACAGATGAAGGAGCAAGGTAAAAACCCACCAGACCTAACAAATGAAGAGGAAATAGGCAGTCTACCTGAAAAAGAATTCAGAATAATGATAGTAAAGATGATCCAAAATCTTGGAAATAGAATAGACAAAATGCAAGAAACATTTAACAAGGAGCTAGAAGAACTAAAGATGAAACAAACAATGATGAACAACACAATAAATGAAATGAAAAATACTCTAGATGGGATCAATAGCAGAATAACTGAGGCAGAAGAACGGATAAGTGACCTGGAAGATAAAATAGTGGAAATAACGACTGCAGAGCAGAATAAAGAAAAAAGAATGAAAAGAACTGAGGACAGTCTCAGAGACCTCTGGGACAACATTAAACGCACCAACATTCGAATTATAGGGGTTCCAGAAGAAGAAGAGAAAAATAAAGGGACTGAGAAAATATTTGACGAGTTTATAGTTGAAAACATCCCCAATATAGGAAAGGAAATAGTTAATCAAGTCCAGGAAGCACAGAGAGTCCCATACAGGATAAATCCAAGGAGAACTGCGCCAAGACACATATTAATCAAACTGTCAAAAATTAAATACAAAGAAAACATATTAAAAGCAGCAAGGGAAAAACAACAAATAACACACAAGGGAATCCCCATAAGGTTAACAGCTGATCTTTCAGCAGAAACTCTGCAAGCCAGAAGGCACTGGCAGGACATATTTAAAGTGATGAAGGAGAAAAACCTGCAACCAAGATTACTCTAACCAGCAAGGATCTCATTCAGATTTGATGGAGAAATTAAAACCTTTACAGACAAGCAAAAGCTGAGAGAGGTCAGCACCACCAAACCAGCTTTACAACAACTGTTAAATGAACTTCTCTAGGCAAGATACACAAGAGAAGGAAAAGACCTACAATAAAGAACCAAAAACAGTTAAGAAAATGGGAATAGGAATATACATATCGATAATTACCTTACATGTAAATGGACTAAATGCTCCCACCAAAAGACACAGATTGGCTGAATGGATTCAAAAACAAGACCCATATATTTGCTGTCTACAAGAGACCCACTTAAGACCTAGAGACATATACAGACTGAAAGTGAGGGGATGGAAAAAGATATTTCATGCAAATGGAAACCAAAAGAATGCTGGAGTAGCAATTCTCATTTCAGACAAAATAGACTTTAAAATAAACACTATTAGAAGAGACAAAGAAGGACACTACATAATGATCAAGGGATCGATCCAAGAAGAAGATATAACAATTGTAAATATTTATGCACCCAACATAGGAGCATCTCAATACATAAGGCAAGTACTAACAGCCATAAAAGGGGAAATCGACAGTAACACATTCATAGTACGGGACTTTAACAACCCACTTTCACCAATGGACAGATCATCCAAAATGAAAATAAATAAGGAAACACAAGTTTTAAATGATACATTAAACAAGATGGACTTAATTGATATTTATAGGACATTCCATCCAAAAACAACAGAATACACATTTCTCTCAAGTGCTCATGGAACATTCTCCAGGATAGATCATATCTTGGGTCACAAATCAAGCCTTGGTAAATTTAAGAAAATTGAAATTGTATCAAGTATCTTTTCCAACCACAACACCATGAGACTAGATATCAATTACAGGAAAAGATCTGTAAAAAATACAAACACATGGAGGCTAAACAATACAGTACTTAATAACGAAGTGATCACTGAAGAAATCAAAGACGAAATAAAAAAATACCTAGAAACAAATGACAATGGAGACACGATGACACAAAACCTATGGGATGCAGCAAAAGCAGTTCTAAGAGGGAAGTTTATAGCAATACAAGCTCACCTTAAGAAACAGGAAACATCTTGAATAAACAACCTAACCTTGCACCTAAAGCAAATAGAGAAGAACAAAAAAACCCAAAAGTCAGCAGAAGAAAAGAAATCATAAAAATCAGATCAGAAATAAATGAAAAAGAAATGAAGGAAACAATAGCAAAGATCAATAAAACTAAAAGCTGGTTCTTTGAGAAGACAAACAAAATAGATAAACCGTTAGCCAGACTCATCAAGAAAAAAAGGGAGAAGACTCAAATCAATAGAATTAGAAATGAAAAAGGAGAAGTAACAACTGACACTGCAGAAATACAAAAGATCATGAGAGATTACTACAAGCAACTCTATGCCAATAAGATGGACAACCTGGAAGAAATGGACAAATTCTTAGAAATGCACAACCTGCCAACACTGAATCAGGAAGAAATAGAAAATATGAACAGACCAATCACAAGCACTGAAATGGAAACTGTGATTAAAAATTGTCCAACAAACAAAAGCCCAGGACCAGATGGCTCCACAGGTGAATTCTATCAAACATTTAGAGAAGAGCTAACACCTATACTTCTCAAATTCTTCCACAATATAGCAGAGTGAGGAACACTCTCAAATTCATTCTACGAGGCCACCATCACCTTGATACCAAAACCAGACAAGGATGTCACAAAGAAAGAAAACTACAGGCCAATATCACTGATGAACATAGATGCAAAAATCCTCAACAAAATACTAGCAAACAGAATCCAACAGCACATTAAAAGGATCATACACCATGATCAAGTGGGGTTTATTCCAGGAATGCAAGGATTCTTAAATATATGCAAATCAATCAATGTGATAAACCATATTAACAAATTGAAGGAGAAAAACCATATGATCATCTCAATAGATGCAGAGAAAGCTTTCAACAAAATTCAACACCCATTTATGATAAAAACCCTGCAGAAAGTAGGCACAGAGGGAACTTTCCTCAACATAATAAAGGCCATATATGACAAACCCACAGCCAACATCGTCCTCAATGGTGAAAAACTGAAAGCATTTCCACTAAGATCAGGAACAAGACAAGGTTGCCCACTCTCACCACTCTTATTCAACATAGTTTTGGAAGTTTTAGCCACAGCAATCAGAGAAGAAAAGGAAATAAAAGGAATCCAAATCGGAAAAGAAGAAGTAAAGCTGTCACTGTTTGCAGATGACATGATACTACACATAGAGAATCCTAAAGATGCTACCAGAAAACTACTAGCGCTAATCAATGAATTTGGTAAAGTGGCAGGATACAAAATTAATGCACAGAAATCTCTTGCATTCCTATACACTAACGATGAAAAAATCTGAAAGTGAAATCAAGAAAACACTCCCATTTACCATTGCAACAAAAAGAATAAAATATCTAGGAATAAACCTACCTAAGGAGACAACAGACCTGTATACAGAAAATTATAAGACACTGATGAAAGAAATTAAAGATGATACAAATAGATGGAGAGATATACCATGTTCTTGGATTGGAAGAATCAACATTGTGAAAATGACTCTACTACCCAAAGCAATCTACAGATTCATTGCAATCCCTATCAAACTACCACTGGCATTTTTCACAGAACTAGAACAAAAACTTTCACAATTTGTATGGAAACATAAAAGACCCCGAATAGCCAAAGCAATCTTGCGAATGAAAAACGGAGCTGGAGGAATCAGGCTCCCGGACTTCAGACTCTACTACAAAGCTACAGTAATCAAGACAGTATGGTACTGCCACAAAAACAGAAAGACAGATCAGTGGAACAGGATAGAGAGCCCAGAGATAAACCCACACACCTATAGTCACCTTATATTTGATAAAGGAGCCAGGAATGTACAGTGGAGAAAGGACAGCCTCTTCAATAAATGGTGCTGGGAAAACTGGACAGGTACATCTATAAGTATGAGATTAGATCACTCCCTAACAGCATACACAAAAATAAGCTCAAAAAGAAATAAAGACCTAAATGTAAGGCCAGAAACTATCAAACTCTTAGAGGAAAACATAGGCAGAACACTCTATGACATAAATCACAGCAAGATCCTTTTTGACCCACCTCCTAGAGAAAGGGAAATAAAAACAAAAATAAACAAATGGGACCTAATGAAACTTCAAAACTTTTGCACAGCAAAGGAAACCATAAACAAGACCAAAAGACAACCCCCAGAATGGGAGAAAATATTTGCAAATGAAGCAACTGACAAAGGATTAATTTCCAAAATTTACAAGCAGCTCACGCAGCTCAATAACAAAAAACCAAACAACCCAATCCAAAAATGGGCAGAAGACCTAAATAGACATTTCTCCAAGGAAGATATACAGACTGCCAACAAACACATGAAAGAATGCTCAACATCATTAATCCTTAGAGAAATGCAAATCAAAACTACAATGAGATATCATCTCACACCAGTCAGAATGGTCATCATCAAAAAATCTAGAAACAATAAATGCTGGAGAGGGTGTGGAGAAAAGGGAACACTCCTGCACTGCTGGTGGGAATGTGAATTGGTACACCCACTATGGAGAAGAGTATGGAAGTTCCTTAAAAAACTACAAATAGAACTACCATATGACCCAGCAATCCCACTACTGGACATATACCCTGAGAAAACCATAATTCAAAAAGAGTCATGTACCAAAATGTTCATCGCAGCTCTATTTACAATAGCCCAGAGATGGAAACAACCTAAGTGTCCATCATCGGATGAATGGATAAAGAAGATGTGGCACATATATACGATGGAATATTACTCAGCCATAAAAAGAAACGAAATTGAGCTATTTGTAATGAGGTGGATAGACCTAGAGTCTGTCATACAGAGTGAAGTAAGTCAGAAAGAGAAAGACAAATACCGTATGCTAACACATATATACGGAATTTAAGAAAAAAAAATGTCATGAAGAACCTAGGGGTAAGACAGGAATGAAGACACAGACCTACTAGAGAATGGGCTTGAGGATATTGGGAGGGGGAAGGGTAAGCTGTGACAAAGCGAGAGAGAGGCATGGACATATATACACTACCAAACGTAAGGTAGATAGCTAGTTGGAAGCAGCCGCATAGCACAGGGAGATCAACTCGGTGTTTTGTGACCACCGGGAGGGGTGGGATAGTGAGGGTGGGAGGGAGGGAGACGCAAGAGGGAAGAGATATGGGAACATATGTCTATGTATAACTGATTCACTTTGTTATAAAGCAGAAACTAACATGCCATTGTGAAGCAATTATACCCCAATAGAGATGTTAAAAAAAAAAGAAGAGGAAAACAACACAACTGAAAAATGGAAAAGAGATCTGAATAGACATTTCTCCAAAGAAAATATAAAAATGTCCAATAAGCATATGAAAAGATGCTCAATGTCATTAATCATCAGGGAAAAGCAAGTAAGAAACAGCAATGAGATACCACTTCACACTCACTAGGATGGATATAACAAAAATGATGAACAATAAATAAGTGTTGATGAGGATGTGGAGATATTTAAATCCTCAAATATGGAGGAATAGTAAAATTGTGCAGTCACTTTGAAAAACAATTCGGAGTTCCTCAAAATGTTAAACATAGTGTTACCATGTGACCCAGACCAGCCTGAATATACATATTCAACCTCCATATGTATAACCAAGAGAGCTGAAAACTTGTGTCTACAAAAGACCCATACACAAATGTAGCAGCATTATTCATAGTAACAGAAATGGAAATTACCCAAACATCTACAAACTGATAAATGGATAAATACAATGTCTTTATCCATACAATGGAATATTATTTGGCCATAAAAAGGAATGGAGTATTGATGCACGCTACAGCATGGATGAATATTAAAAACATTACATTATGTGAAAGAAGCCAGTCTCCAAAGGCCACATATTGGATGATCCCATTCATATGAAATGTCTAGCAGAGGCAAATCTATAGAAACAGAAAGTACGTTAGTGGTTGTGAGGGGTTGGAGAGAGAGGGAATGGGGAGTGATAACTAATGGTTACACGGTTTCATTTGTGGATAATGAAAATGTTCCAAAATAAGATAGTGATGATGGATGCACAACTTTGCAAACATTCTAAAAGCCACAGAGTTACACTCTTTTAAATGGTAAATTTTAAATTATAGGAATTATAGATCAATAAAGCTATTATTTTTTAAAAAGTTAATAATCTAAACATTTCATCTTTGTCAGTCTCTCTAAAAACAGAGAATGAGAGTGAATATAAAAGCATGACTCTACTATATGTTGCCTAAAGGAGACATACTTTAAATAGCATGACTCTACTATATGTTGCCTAAAGGAGACATACTTTAAAATACCCACTCTTTTTAAATATTTAAAAAGTGCAAGCAAATGAATGGAAAAAGAACTACCATGCAGTGAGATGGAGTGGGTATTTTAATATCAGATAAAAGAGACTCCAAGACCAAGTGTATCACCGTGCATTAAAAGGTACATTTCCTGGGCTTCCCTGGTGGCGCAGTGGTTGAGAGTCCGCCTGTTGACGCAGGGGACACAGGTTCGTGCCCCGGTCCAGGAAGATCCCACATGCCGCAGAGCGGCTGGGCCCATGAGCCATGGCCACTGAGCCTGCGCGTCCAGAGCCTGTGCTCCGCGACGGGAGAGGCCACAACAGTGAGAGGCCCGCGTACCAAAAAAAAAAAAAAAAAAAAAGGTACATTTCCTAATGATAAAAAAGGGAATTTCTAAGGAACATTTAACAAATATTTCTATCTCAGAATTCGCATTTAGACGTGAGGTGATTACCCCTTGGTCATGCAATTACAAGTTATCTGTCTCAAAGTAAGCCTGATTATGTTGATTCTTTTCACAATGAGAGCTAGTTTTTCCAAGTTATATGGTAGGCATTTTCCATAAAATGGATGAACTAAATTTGTATCTTCTAGGTTTTGTTGAAAATATATTGAAAGCTCATAATAGAAATACTTTAGTAAAAAAATTTTTTTAATGTATTAACATTATTTTAGTTTCCTCATTTTCAATATATGCAGTTTTACAAGCTTTCATAAGAGAAATGGTATGAATAATTGTTAACTGACAAGTCTACCTTCTGGTACAACTTCCAGAAATTGAGAAATTGAATGACTCTAGTAGCTGAGTACCAAATATATTTTTAAGTAGATAATTTCCGATTTTTTACTTCCATCAAAGTAAAAATATGGCCCAAGTGTGATATTCAAAAGAGTTAACAAGTAAGACAAGGCATGGGCAGCAGCCTATGTTTTCACTATGAGATTTTCAGCATATAGCTCCTCAGGAGTTCAAGTGCTTGAGTGACTTTGCTATAAATAAAACTCCTATTTCCATCTACCTGTTTATGTGAACAAGTTCTTTCACCATCTCTATAAAAATAAAAAATTAGAATAGCATGTGTGCTTGAATTTCATATTTATCCTAAAATTTTGAACACTGAGGGGCAAAATCCCATTCGTGGACTTGCAAAAACCAATTTTCTCTTATATATTTTAATTAGTTTGTAATCTTTATGTTGTTTCAATCAATTGTGTACTAATAACTCTCATAACGATAACTCAAACCAGAAAAAATGTTTTAACGTTTAGAGACTTAGAACCATAGGAAATAAAATACATTTCAATTAATATATTTGATTAGAAATGAGAAAATTATGCATAACAATATATGCTTAAATAATATAATAATATATATTAATAATAGTATCATATAGGATTAGGATAGTAATATAATAATAGGATTATTATCTGGAACGATTTCACTAATTCCAGAGAATTATTCTAATTTAGGTAGATCTTTTAATTTAGATTCTATTAGATACATTGAAAAGAGTGGTGACAGTTTCCTTTTAAAATATCAATAATAATAACCTGCCAGAAAGTACATCCTTTGCAACAGTATAAAATTATGATTTAAAAATTTTAGACATTAACTTACATAGATTCCTCCTCATGACAGGGGTTTGGAAGACAGAATAAGAACCTACTCTTTTCTCAGCTGCAACCCTAGTATCTAAGAACTTTGCAGGGGGAAAAAAGCACGTGGAAATTATATAAAATGAGAAACTGACTACCTGCATCAAAAGCACCCCTCCCTTAGTGACTCTGGATTCCATGACCTGGGTCAGAACACACTTCCTCTGGGCAGTTAGCTCCAATATAGCCAGGAGGAATACAGCATTTGGGACAGAGGGCTAATCTTTTTAAAGGAAAAATATAAGCTTTGCCATCCACTTTCTACAACTCTCCCCCAAAATAACAAATATCACCCTCTCCTTCCAAGAAAGGAGGAAAAATGATCATTTGGCTACATAAATTGTAAAAGAAAATTTAGTTCTTTTTGTTATTTGATAATGTGTACATGAAAAGTTTTCCATTAAGAAAAAAAAAAATTGATAGATAAGGAACATTGTCCCGGGTAGCTATCTGGCCCACAACAGAAGTTGCCTCTCCAAACACACGATGCTTCTGCTACACTTCTCTGAAGTCTGAACACATTTCTTGGACTCCATTGCAGCTAGAGCTCCAGACATGTTTAAGTTCCACCAACACTTCCATAATAATTAAAAGGGGGAATTAAGAATGAGGCTGTACCTCTGTGGCTCTCTTGTTTCTACTGGCAAGCACTGTCATGATTTTTGTGTAGTATGTTCCAAATTGCACTCTCTTCCAGATCCTGACGCTGGTCATGGCAACTTTACTGACCATAAGAGAGACAAAAGCGCACCTGTGTGTCACGAGCCCAAAGTTGTCCCTGAAAGCGTAACTTTCTGTTTCTTCTATTTTCTACCTATTCTATAATCAATTTAGAAATTGTAATGACTATAGTTAATCGTTTGTCTTAAACGAGCTGGAGCTGGAGTAGTTTCTGACTGATATGCCTCTGTTGGGCCTGGCCCAACAGTAACAAGCTGCCATTCACAAATTACCTTCCAGATTCCATTCTGCAGGGCATTCTCTTGGGGACTGATTAAAGTTAGGCTGCATCTGAAATCTGCATATTCAGCTCAATCCTTCTCATCAACAGTCCCAGGAGCTCAGCTCTCTCTTCTCAAGGGTAGCAAGGTAACTGCCTTTCCCATTTATAACTGGTGCTTAATCAGAGCTCCCTAATGGTCTTATCTCTGCCTAGCTAGTTTTAAGCCTCCAGACAGGAGTCACCTTTGGTCTCTGTTGTCTTACATTTCTACATCATTTGTCTGAATCACGTTACTATGAACATCACAGTTAAAAGTCTCTTTCCTTCCTGGAAACTGGACTATATGGAAATTACCAGATTATTTAATTAAGTCATCACATTCCTGTTTTGTTCATTTAGATTAAAGCACTATCTCATATCTCTCAAGAAAAGTTTTTACATAGCTTATTCCCTTTCTGAACTTCAGACAAGAATTCCGTGCAGATGTCACAGCTTACCAATTTTCTGTCTCTAATTTCCTCCCCTTCTGAAAAACTGAAGTCCTCTGTTTGCTTTAAATGGTAATTTTATCAACACACACAAGCCAAAGCAATTGCTTTAATTTAGGCTATTTGAGGCGGTGCACAAGGCTCCCAAGAGGAAAGAAAATACATTTTACTTCCCAAAGACTCACTTCCAACCACAGGCAATCAAGGTGAAATTATTTTAAAGCTGCATGTGCTTGAAACTACATCCATCAGAGGATATTAGGTCAGCAATCAGATCCTTAAGACGTGTCTATAATTTTCCTAGATCTGCCTATTCACCTGGTAGCATCTGGACTTCTTTCCAACCTACTAGACTCTCATTTTATTCTTTCCAGACTGATTCAGTTTCAAACACACTCATCACATGTTTTCACCTCTTTGTTGGATAACAGTCACTATAAATAGAGCCTACTATGTAAGTCTACTTCACGTCTTCTATTTTCTGGCCACACAATAGCTACCTTCTGTGAGTTCTTCACCACACTCCTTTCCTGTACACTCACCGTTAAATAGTATGCCCTGTTTTCCTGTGAGTCTATGGGGATGAGGTCACGGACACCGGAGTTCAGCAGATCTAGTGTCAACTCCCCGTTTGAGTTGAGTGACACTGGGCAACTTATTTAACTGTTTAAGGCTTTGTTCCTCATCTATAAAGTGGGATTGATATAATACCTACCTTAGTGCTGTATGTTGTCAGAGAAAACAAATGAGATAACATGTAAAACACCTGGCTCAGCGCCTGGTGAAATTAAAGGGAAAACGATGAGTCTTTTGAAATGTAATTCTCCAGATGTGATTTTATAACTCAGTCTATTGCTCATGACTAATAGAGGATTTGTTTACCCCTAGAGGCACTTTCCCAGATGCTATGTGATTTGTTTCTGGAAACAGTCTACAAATAATCAAAAATAATTTTTTTTTAAATTTTAGGTGATATGCTATGGATTTACTGAAATTTAATGCCATAATTATACAGGTAGTAGAGGTGTCATTGAACCTTGCTCAGCCCTGCCCCTCTCAATCCTGCCTTTTCTCCGTCATTTCATCTGCTCTCTCACACAGCACTCCTCCAGCAATATTCCTCCCCAGGTTAATTCAGGACAGGAATTACGTCTGCTAAGTCTTTGTATAATGAAAGTATGTATAAAAGCTTTTCTTCCCTATTCCAACCTCAAATTGCCCAATGCTCTTAACACATTGTTTTCTACAGTATTATTCTCTAAACAAATCTCGTTTGTCCTAAATTCTTAAATGCAAGTGACCTGCTCAAAATCTAAAACAAAAATAAGCGTGTAACCAGAAATTGTCATTTCAATCAGTTTTGGAATTGGGGATGTTTCCCTATAATTTAGGTCTGTGATTCAGACTGAGGGTGTAGGACAAGGGGTTGGCAATGTCTCTAACTCACTCAGGAATCTGCAAGTTGCTTGCCTGCTTTTATCCATCACTAGGGTTTGAAGCAAGACTCATCATCTTTAAGGTGAAGCAAATTTAGATGGAGAATTGATACAGGGTAGAATTCAACTTATTTTGTCTCTAAACAAAAGAGGCTACACTTTCTATTTGGTCAGCTGTAGATTAAATGTTATTAAGGTGCAGGGGTCACATACCAAATTTAATTTGCTTCCACAAGAAGATCCACACACAAAGAACTGTACTTAACTACTAAAAATACTGTAACAAGAAAATTTAAATGACTTTTTATATTTCAGTGTACTTAGGAAGAGTATTTTGATAGTAAATATTTTAAAACTTGTTGTAAAGAAGTAACTGCAGTTTGTGAAAACTTTATACTGAAGTAAAGAGAAAAAAGCGAACTCAACATTGACCTTCACATTTTTAAGTCAAATTTTCTAATGACATGGAGAATTCAGAAGAAAATTTAAATTGTCCATTATCAAACCACCCAAAAATTTTTCATTTTTATTAACATGTTGATGTGATTTCTCCCATTCTTTTTCTCTGCTCACTTTTGAAAATATTCTTAATGATGTAACAATTAACTTTTATATCTTATTTTTCTACTCATGTATCATTATAAAATACTCTCCATATCATTAAAAACTCTTTGTAAACATAGTTTTAATAATTCCATAATATTATATCTATGTACATAATTCATTTAACCATGACCAGTTAGGCTACTTGCAATAGTTTACTTTTTATACAAATATTTTATGTATTCAACTTTGTTAAAATTTCTGGTTATTCCCTCAGTATAGCATTAGAAAAGTAATACATTTTACCATTCTTTTTATTTTGAATTTTATTTATTTTTTATACAGCAGGTAGGTGCTTATTAGCTGATATCCCCTCTCCCCAATACCTTACTCCTCCCTTCTCACCCACCCTTCAATCAGCCATGCAAGCAGTTGCAACCTGTGTATCATTGCCTCAGAGAAATGATCTAAGGGCAGAAAGAAAAAAGCAGTCCTTTGCTGGCTTCTGTGTTTCCATAACTGAGACCCTCACAGCATATACCAGAGATGTGAGAGAAAATATGATCAATAAATGCAAGGCTTTCTTCTCCCATGTCCCCTTCAGCTAGAGAAAAGGCTTCCCGGTCTTGAGCAAGGGGATACAGCCAGAGGGAAAACAAGGAGAATGTAGGAATGGTGTTTTCCAGAGAGAGGGCACCAGACCTGCTTTCTAGGCAGGTCCTAATAAAGGCTTTTGAGGTCCAAGAGGAGAGAGACAAAAGAGAACAAACTGAGGGAATACAAAGGGGCATAAAGGAATTTTGGGAATGATGGATATGTTTATCATCTGGATTGTGGCAATGGTTTTATAAGTGTATACATAGAGCAGAAAATATCAAATTGTATACTTTAAACATACGTAATTTATTGTTTGTCAGTTATACTTTAATACATTGATGAGAGACAGAGAGAGAGAGAAAGAGACCTGTGCATCAATTCCAAATAGATCCTCAGGGAGGATACGGAGCCCAGAGAATAAATGGCTGCCTGGTGGTATGTCTAGACGAATAGGATCTTAAGTAGCCTGTCAGTTTCCAGTCTCTCTGCGTGGTAAGGGAGACAGAAAATGAACATTCTGTACCGAGAAGTGGCAGAGAAGCAGCAAAGAGAGCTGCCTAGAGTCATGTGGGTAAGGACAAAAGACATTTCCAGGCTAGCATGTGGACTACCGACCAAGCAGCTAATTGGGCAAAGGCCATTTCAGCAGATGCCTGTGTGGCTAGATTACAGCAGGGACCCGCGGCACACCCCCTCCCAACCCTACTCTCTAGTCTTGGCTCAGGTTAAACTCTCTGGAACTCTAACACAACCCTGGGGTCCTTCTCTCGGGGGAAGAAGGAGAAATCTCTGAATTCACTGACATTTAGTTTCTGCCACTCTGGCAGAAAAAGGCTTAAAATAGAAACTGGGTAGTTATAGATGAATAGATACTGTTGTCCCTCAGTCTCCAAGAGGGATTGGTTCCAAAACCCCCTGAGGACACCAAAATCTGTGGATATTCAAATCCCTTATACAAATAGTGTAGTATTTGCATATAACCTAGCACATCCTTCCCAACACTTAAATCGTTGCTAGATTACTTACATAATATCTCATACAATGTAAATGCTATGTAAATAGTTGCCTGTGATCACCCAATTCAAGTTTTGCTTTTGGAACTTTTTGGAATTTTTTTTTTTTAATATTTTTGATCCACAGTTGGTTGAATCCACCGATGCAGAACCTGGGGATACAGAGGGTCAACTGTATACATTTCTTGTATATCTCAGTTCCAAATTCCATGACTCCAGGCTGAGACATAGTCCTTCCCTTTCTAGAGCAATATTGGAAATCCAAAGAGTATGAATGAGAATGTAAGAACAAGGGTAGGTGCTATGACAACACTGCACGACTATCATCTAGTTTGATATCTAGTACATAATTGTACTTAATACGTATCCGTGGAATATTCCGATGGATGGATGGGCAAACCCAAGTATACAATAAATCGTTGCTAACCATTCAGAGGAGCACATGGTAAGTGCAAAATGAGTGGTTTTAGAAGTAAGTGCAATAAAGAGAGACTGCTAAGGGCTGGAGTCACCACTGATTTCTTCATAGGAGGAAAAAGAATTGGAGATGTACTTGAAGATTGAGTAGAATTGGTTCAATAAAGAGACAGGATGAGTAGAGAATGTGGGTGGGTAAGCCAGGGTGCAGGGAGGCTAAAGGGGTCACAAACTAAAGTAAATTTGATGCCAATCCAATGTACTTTCATCTGTAGTCTTTTCTAAGCATAGTATGTGGCAGGGATATGATGACAATATTTGATGAATGAAGGATGGCTGGATGGAGTGGAAGAATGTTAGGAATAAATTTTTTTTCCCTAGTAAAAAGAATTGGGTTTGAAATCATGAGACAGTTTAGTCTCTACCTAAAGTTTAGTTTTTATTTTTTTAAATGCTCTTAACTTTTATTCTAATAGCAGAGTAGATACTTACGGAAGATTTCACAATATTTGAAATTACGTTTAATCAGCCTTAGACAGTGTTTTTGGTTTTGTTTTTTTAAACCTGGAATCCAAGCCATTGAAGGACTTATTGGGTAAACTCTTTCTAACTCTGCCCACCTAAAAAGAGCTCTAAGTCCATATCATTATTTCAATAGCAGTTCTGCAATAACAGTTAATGTTGTGTTACAATTTACTAACCTCTCTCACATATGTTGTCTCATTTATTCCTCACAATACGACCTCTGAAGTAAATCTCCATTTTTATACATGTAGAAACAGAGACCCAGCAGGCTCACTTCCTTCCCTCCTTCACCAGGCACTAAATGGTGTCAAGCAATAATCAGTACCAAGGCTGCAAATAACAAAGAGTTTTATTTGTGGTCTTAAGAACTGCAATTCAGGAGACACAGATTCCAGTAAGACACAGATTTCAGTAAGACTGAAAGTGTTCTGGGGAAGAGGAAGAGTCAGGGGCTTATAAAGGCAAAAAGTCCCAAGGTTATTAGAGTTGCCCCGTGAAAATGGTGATTGACTCTGACACAAGTCAGGAAGTATTTATCCTTAAGGAATGATGAGTTATTTGGGGGAGGGATACAATAAGCAGATAGGCTACCTTGAGTTATTTTAGGGTAAGGGTCCAATCCATACCTTGAGTTTCTGGCAGACCTTCTGGATGACTTTGTTAGGACAATCAGTGGTCAAAAGGTCAGATTCCTTCCAGGTTGAGCCATGCATAGCTCACACTTCCTCAGCAGCCTCCTGGCTCCATTTTACAGAGCTCTCTTAGAGATACTGACTCCTTTTTCATTTTCCTTCCACAATGGTAACACCTAGACCCACCCCCACGCCTCTCCTCAGCACCATCTTGCTTTGCTACTGTCACCTGAAGTCCGTAAAGAATGAGAAAAAAATGCCAAACTGTTGAACTGTGTACTGAAGGAGAGAATATAATGGTGAGTCAACATTTTGAAGGATTTTTTTCTTCACGAGGGGTTTTCCAGTGCGGACCGGAAAACCTGCTAGACAAATTCTAAAAGAGCTGTCACACTAACATATTGAAGGATTTTAACCCTGACAAAACATTAGTTGTCATTTGAATAAAAAGAAAATCTTTACTCTTTAACTGGAAGGGAAAAGAGTGTTCTTAGCCCAGCTACTCCATATTCATTATGTATATTTGGGGGAGCTTCTATATAATCTCCCACAAAGTCTCCCTCCTATTTTAAGTTCTCTCCCTGGAGCTAGAATGCTAGAGAAAAACTGTTATGGAAAAAACAATTAAGCTTTCTCGCAGAGCAAATCCCACAAAGTAATGTATCATAAAGAAAAACTCTAACCCAATGTTCTTCCTACCTGAGAGTGTTAGGGAACCGTTCACCGAAACGGCCTGCCTTGACCAGGCACGATGATGATAACCGTTTGCGCGCGCTGTCTCACCACAGGAGGCCCGGATTAGGAACATGGTGCTGCCACTGAAAACTAACCGGGAGAATTCGGGAGGGGCCAAGAGAGGGAGGAGACGCCAGCCCAGGATATAGGCCAGCCTCCCAGAAACCCTCACCCTGGAATCCATCTTGGCCGAGAGATGCGCGCGCCACCAGGAAACTCAGACCAGATATGGGCACAAGCAAGATGATTGGCCAGAGACAACCCGGAAAGCTAAATCATTAGCATAAAACCTGAGACTGCGAGCCCGTCGCAGAGCAGTCCTCCTGGGTTCCGTGACACTGCTGCTCTCCACACGAGCACCCCTTCCCAATAAAGTCTTTTGCTTTGTCAGTACATGTGTCTCCTTGGACAGTTCATTTCCGAGTGTTAGACAAGAGCCTACTCTCGGGCCCTAGAGGGGATCCCCCTTCCAGTAACAAAAGTACTAATTTAATTTTACAACAGAACATCTTTAGGGATCTTAAGAGCAGGATCAGGAGGGAGAAGAGGGCCCACCTAGTTGATCCTCTTACCCCCTATTGATACAGGTTTGTTTCATAATAAGAATTATTTTGCACTTTGTGGAGTCTGGTTTTAAATGTTTCAAATAATAAAGCTTAGGCCACTTAGAATGGAAGAGTCTGTTTTGCGAATACTAATTAGTTTTAGTCCTCTTTCTCCCTTCATGGGAAATGAAAGTTGAGGTAATTTTTCAGGGTAAAATGAAATGTTAGGTGTCATAAGGCAGTCACAAATGGCTGGCATTTGGTACTTTTCAAACTCAAGTATTTATAAACTGCAAATGCTTTAGCCTTCCCACTTCTTTCTCTCTTCTCTAGTCACACTGACATGGTAACCATGTTCACCCAAAAGAGATGACATATGAAAATGTTAATTTGAGAGATTGTATTGCCATCACTGTGGAATAAAAATGTTTGAAAAGTTACTGATACATGGTGCCAGGCATCTTGATGCCTTTTGCCACAAAGCTGAACTGCATATTCGCAAATATATGCAATCTGTTTCAAAGGTTTATTTATTCAACTGATACCTGGTTGTTAAAGGAGAATCACAATTGAACAGTAGACTCACACTCTGATAGGCCAGGCTACTACTCCCACATTCCCACAGCAAGCTCCTGAAGTGAGAACTTTGACATTTCCATTTTGATACTGTCATGTCCGTGCAGCCTCATTGACACAATATGTCAAAATGTACATTCACTGTTTCGTATTGCCAAGTGATTCCTGTGACCCATCTCTCTGACTCTCACTCAATATTTAACCCTTCCCCTGATTATGGGGCATATTCACCTTCTAGCTGATCCATGTGTTCATTGTTTATGTTTGTAAAAATTCTTATATTTATTTCATTCTTAGAAGAAACCAAAACTTGCTTTAATTTTAATCTTTGAGAAGCAGTTTAGCCCCTGAAGTTTGCTTGTTGTCTATCCCCCAAACAATCATTAAAAAAAAGCATATACTTTACCAAATCGTGAGAGGACTGTTAGAGAGTTCATTGAGATTTCCTGGGCACTTTGGAATGGAGAATAAGAGAATACATTTTGGAAGTCTGCCAAAAGAAAAAATAAAAGCTGTCCATGCTCTAGATTTTCAAATAAAAAACAAAGAACCGTTATCAAGCAGGCTAATCAAATTATTAATTGAAAGTAAATGAAACAATATTATTTGCAAAATAGTCAAGATTCACATGAGTTCTCAGAGATTAAGTGACTAGTTAATACCTTGCTTAGCATGACTAAGTCATCCTTTCTGAGATGAGCAAGTTCCGCAGACACAGAAGCCCGATTTTATGCAATTCGCCTATGTAGCAGGTTTGAATTTTACTTAGTCACATAACTCAGGTGTGCATGAAGAGCTGATTTCTTTACATCTTTACAGTTAAACTTTTCTTTAACTCACAGTCCCTATTTTTGCTAAATCTTGTGAAGTCATCATCTCTGTCATTTCTCTCCTCCTCCCAATTGTGTGTCCTCCTTCCATCCACCAGCCCTCTCACTCACACCTACATTCGCCTCAGTGCTCTGGAGATGCCTGCTTGCTCTCCACACACCTGTAGGGCTGTGTAGACCACTCCAGGTACAAACCAATATTATGAATGTGGACAAAAAATGTTGCCTGCCATACCAGTAAACAAAGGATTTTGCAGCCATAAAGTCATGAGCCACTGCAAACCCCCCACCCCAGTGCACCTTGAGGGAATTAAGGATTGAGAAAACAGGATACTGGTCCTTGATAGCTAAGGTGCATATCAAAGGAATGATTTCAATGAATCCAGACTCTTGCATCTTCCCATACATAGAAAAGCACTAAAATCATTGACTTGAGATGTCTGTCTTTTCTTTAATTAACAGTAATCGTTTGATGTTCTGACTACCTGGTCTGTGTTGCAAAAACTCCTATGTATCCGGGCTCCTCCCTTCCCTCTTCAGAACAGTCCCTCAGAGCTGTCTGAGAAGCTGTCTCCTGGCTTAAGTCCTCAGTATGTCTGCCAAATAAAACATAACTCTCAACTTTTAGGTTGTGCTTTTTTTTTCAGTTGACGTGCAGATACAAAAATAAGAGGGAGAAAAAACAAAAGAACATGGGGTTAGGCAATCAAGTAGTAAAAAGAAAAGCAGGTGTTTGGAGAGTGTCTGAGTCAGGTTAAAGGGCAGAGACTAGAGCAATTATTCCTGAACCCTGTGGCTGAAGCCTCCAGGGCCTCCTCCAGGACCTGACCTTTTGTGCCTCCTGAGGCCAGACTGTTGGATTTTCCCTTCCATCCGTGCCCACCCTACTTAACTCTCAACTGTTATTACTGGGGACAATTTGAATCTCTATTGTTTGCAACCATAAAACCAAAAAGAAAAAAGAGACACAAAACAGTTAGGATATCTACCTTGAAAGAAAAACAGCTTCTGAAAAACAGCAAGCCATTTCTTCCACGTAACCACTCAAAATTGTCCTCATAGAATAGTCTGCAAGTTCACCAAGACAAAGGTGTGCGTGTGTTGTATAGCCTACGCTACATATTAGAGAAATTTCAAATAGTTGTCCCATCCATAAAACACCTTTTACCCAAGTCAGACAAAATTCCCCTAATAATGTATCTTTTGGGGTATTTTTAAAGCCAATTTGCCATTATTCAGCCTCACTAAAGCCATCAAAGTGTTTGATAATGAAAAGAAAAAAAAACATGCAATTGGGCAAGTAACTTTATCATATTCGTTATTTTCAGACCATATCAATCCTGTTTTTCGGAAACACACACATACAAATCTTAATCCCTAAGGTTATTCTACAATCAGGAAATAAGATAAAAATTTTAAGTCTTACAAAACTTAGGCAAAATTGCAAAACATGTTTGAAAATGTTGAAAAAACTATCAGAAAAATATATGCTTAAACTTATTAACTCCTGTTAACAAATAAAAATGAGTACAATAAAGATCTCAATAAGGGCTTCCCTGGTGGCGCAGTGGTTGAGAGTCCGCCTGCCGATGCAGGGGACACGGGGTCGTGCCCCGGTCTGGGAAGATCCCACGTGCCGCGGAGTGGCTGGGCCCATGAGCCATGGCCGCTGAGCCTGCGCGTCTGGAGCCTGTACTCCGCAATGGGAGAGGCCACAACAGTGAGAGGCCCGCGTACAGCTGCAAAAAAAAAAAAAAAAAAAAAAGATCTCAATAAAATATGCCATAGTAATTTGGATTTCATTTTAATAAAAATTGTCAACATGTTACAACACTGCTTAGGATACGTTCAAAGTGTTTTCATTAGTTTTTTCTATGCATTTTTGAAAATGGCATGTTACATATAACAGTAATATATATATATATATATATATGCGCTACCAGATTTTCTTCTAGTGTATTTCCAATTAAAAAATTATATGTATGTGTATATATATATAAAACCTATCCTTTAGATACCTTAGACTAATTATGTAACTTTATTAATATTTCAGTAACATTTCTACACTCCCTTTATATATTTTAAAAATCCTACTCTTACTTACTTTTAAGATTTTACTTGTATACCAAGTTGAGAATTAACATCCACTGGAGGATATTAACTATAAGGCTCTGTACAAATGTCATCATTATTGTTACTAAAATGTGGTTCCTGTCCCACAATTTTATTTACAATAATACAAATTAACACATTCCTTTATTATAAATATCTTAATGATTTTCAAATTGAGAGGTATTTCCAAAAGCCTCTGGACAAGAGATCAATGCATAATAGGCGTGAAAATAATTAGAATTCTTGTATCATCCTTGTTACTTGAATGTCTGGTTTAAGCATTTCTACACCTGACACATTAATTTAGCTACAATGCAGCAAAACCAGCATTGTGGTAATAGAATATTGATTGTACAGTGTTCAAAGACAAAGAACTTATGTTGTTGTACTTTTTATACATGCATGATATTGCAGCCCAATATCCATGGGTTGGATAATTTTCACAAAATGAACCCACAACCACTGTGCTCAATGGCAATTTAATTATGAAATAGTCAACCTTTTGATTAAACACTTTATCTCACATAAACCTAAAATATAAGTAACCATGCTGGGCTTGGAAGAGTTTAGTACAAAAGCACAGTGAAAATATACTTACCAAGTTCAAGTATATTATTTTCCTAATTTTTATTACTAAGATTTTTATTCTCATTGTGAACATTAGAAAGAATTTCCTCAGAGATTCTAATCTCACAGGGATCAAGTATTAACTCCATGTAGTCCTTTTCCCAGCACACAAAAAAATTAGGTGTAATTTTATCAAGGTGCCAAAATATAATTTTAAACAGAATCCCTCCGATGGGACCATTCTTATGGATATAATGCTGATGCTCTTTTTAGAAATAAGTTAATCATGAAGAAAATAATGAAGAGATGTTATTCTATTTACTTGGAAATGCAAACATAAAACCGAACAAGGATTGTAAATAGAAACCAGAAAGTAGGGGCTTCCCTGGTGGCGCAGTGATTGAGAGTCCGCCTGCCGATGTGGGGGACACGGGTTCGTGCCCCGGTCTGGGAGGATCCCACATGCCGCGGAGCGGCTGGGCCCGTGGGCCATGGTCGCTGAGCCTGCGCGTCAGGAGCCTGTGCTCCGCAACGGGAGAGGCCACAGCAGTGAGAGGCCCGTGTACCACAAAAAAAAAAAAAAAAAAGAAACCAGAAGGTAATCTTGGCAACAAGATCAACAAGTCTTTATTAAAATGTTGCTTTGAGAGAATTAAGCAGTGAGGAATGAGGAACAGGAAATAGTACCTTTACAAATTTAAGAGTTGAAAAGGTCATTAAAATTTATTAAAACTGCCATTCTACATAAATCCCCTTTCTAGCATCCCCAACAGATGTTTATTCAACATCTACTTGAGTATCTCCAGGACAGCTGTTTTGTTAAGATGTTATATCTTACATTGAGACAAAATCTACTTGTTTGTCTTAAGCTGGTCTCCTATACCACAGGTGAGAGTCTAAAAGTGTACAATTTTTCTGATGTTTATTCTGGCAAAACAAATCACAAAACTCTAAAATGTATCTATACCTTGACCCTGTAGTTCTAGTTCTAGGGCTTTAGCCTAAGGCAATAATCAGTTATATATAAGGAATATATATATTCCATATATATATTTCATATAGACATACATGAAATTTCTAATAAGGAATTTACATATATAGAAATTAAGTTGTTACTTAGAAAAGTGAAAATTTGGAAACAAACTAGTGTTCAAGAATGGAGAATTATTAAACTATGATTAATCCATATAAGAGAATGCCATGCATCACCACAAATCATATTGTAGATAAATACAGTCACAATATGTTTTAACTAAATAATGTATATAAAGTGCTTAGTAAAACTTTCTGACACAGAAGAAACAAAAAAAAAATATTAATTTGTATATTATTATTGTTTTTAAATTTGGCAATAAATAAGCATATTCAGTATACCATTTATTTAAAAATACATATATGTATATATTTATATGTATGAACAATTATAAAAATATGCCAAAATATTAATAAAAGTTGTTTTTAAGTGGTGAGATTAGAAGAGATTATAATTTTTCTTTCCCTTCTTATGTTTCTATATTGTCAAGTTTTTTGCCTTAAGTATGCCTTCCTCTTGCAATTTAAAAACTAAATGTTATTTTAAATAGATTTATTTCACTAATACTTGATAAATACCTACTCTATGCCAAATACCAATGAACAAGGCTTACTTTTCATTACAAAACAATATATACAGATTATGAATGTATATATAAATATATTTATATATTTTATAAATACCAAAAAAAATAAACAGGAAGAATACAATTTCATGAAAGTAGAAGCTTCTGGAAAGGAAGAGAAGGCAGTAAGGCTGCGGAAGATTAGAAAGAAATGTAAATTGTGTCCATAAAATTTTATTTCTTTAAAAAGAAAGTAAAATATCTAAAACAAATGATAGGGTGATATCATTTTTCAGTTATGGGTAGTAAGTATGATCATTCTGGGTTCCTTTATTTTTTAAAGATTAATAGTATAATAAAATGTAAAATTTTCAGCAATAAATAAAACAAATACTATACTACAGTAAGTATTATAAAAAGAAATGAACATAAAAATTATGTGTTCTATGACTGAACAATTCCACTCCAACTTAAATGAGTCCATATGTTCACCAAAAGACACATTTAAGAAAGTTTATTGCAACTTTACTCATAATAGTTCAAAACTGGAACCAATGCATGTGTTCATTAACTGTAGAATGGATAACTAAATTTTTAACTTAAGTAAGATATTATTTAAATACCGTAACATTTACCCAACTTAAAATGTGCAATTCAGTGATTTTGAGTAAATTTACAAAGTTGCACAACAATCACCACAGTCTAGTTTTAGAACATTTTCACTACCCCAGTAAGAGTCCTCATGTTCCTTTACAGCTAATCCCTGTTCTCAACCTCAGGAGGAAGCAACCGCTAATCTAATACTTTCTTTCTCTATAGATTTGCTTAATTGTGGTAATTTTCTACCACAAAAAGCTAAAGCAAATTGTGGCATATTCTTATAAAGAAAAAATATAGCTACATTCAACAACAATGATGAACTCACAGAAAAACATTAAATATAAGTCGCCACACAAACAAAACAAACAGTTTATGCTATACGGTTTCCATTTACAGAAATTCAAGAACAGCAAACACAGTTCTGTGATGACAAAGGTCAGAATAATGGTTATCATTAAGAAGGGTATTGACTTGGGATGGAAAGCAGGGAGGCTTCTGAAGTGCTGGAAATATTCTGCTCGCTGATCTGGGAGGCGGGTACATGAGTATATACAGATGTGAAAATTAAGAATCATTTCATTTAAAATTTAAAATCATTTCATTTTTATTTTATGCCCTAATAAAAAATTTTAAGGAAATAAAATAATGCCACGGCCATACTAATTCTTCTTTCTTAAACCCTCGCTTATCTCATCATTTTTCCCCTCCTTTCACTTATGTTTCTAACATGTCATTGCCAAGTTCAAAGGTGGATTTTCTGAGAAATGTTACTAAAACCATTCAGTTATTTATTTAAAGGACCTGAGAAAAGACAAAGCAAATGTCATAAACTCATCTTCTCTCTTCTCCACTAGTCTACATTTCTGAAGTGATGTGTTATGATAATGGATATCTGATGAGAAGAGGAAATGAGTTTACAAGATAATAAAGCAACAGTGAAAACAGAATAACACACTCATTTCAGCTGAAAATAATACAACCAGCACCACAGCCAAATTGTTATGGCTTTCTTAAAAAAAAAAAAAAAAAAGGAAGCAAAGGAGGGAGGAATAAAAGACTTGCCATCCAAAGCTTTTCGATTACTTAAATTTTTACATGCCTTCTTTTTTAAATACTCTTTTTTATATATAAATTTATTTACTTTTTTTTTTTATTTTTGGTTGCATTGGGTCTGCGCGCGGGCTTTCTCTAGTTGTGGCGAGCAGGGGCTACTCTTTGTTGCGGTGCGAGGGCTTCTCACTGCAGTGTCTTCTCTTATTGTGGAGCTTGGGCTCTAGAGCGCAGGCTCAGTAGTTGTGGCGCACAGGCTTAGTTGCTCTGTGGCATGTGGGACCCTCCCGGACCAGGGCTCAAACCTGTGTCCCCTGCATTGGCAGGCGGATTCTTAACCACTGCGCCACCAGGAAAGCCCTACAGGCCTTTTTTTAACGTGTGAAATGTACCATGTAAAAAGATAACAAAATTGAAGCGTTTTTCCTTTTGAAAGCCACATTTAACATCTTAAAGTGGTAACACACATTCTACATAGATTTTAAAAGACTAGTGTTTGAATATTACTAAGTATCTGGTATTCAAAAATCAGCAGTGTAATGAGGAGTAACACCCGTGTGGTTTCTGTGCCCTGGATAGTGTGCTTCAATAGTAAGTCAATCATGGTAAATAAGCACCACAAACCCAACTCTAACTACACTGCTTAACCACAGGGCAATGACACCATCTACTGCATGACCACATACTCTAGGGAATTCCAGCCATTTGAAACCATTTAATCAATCCCCATCACAACACCTGTGCTTGAGAGTACGCATCTCAAAGAGCAACTGTTCATTGGAGGAGACTATGGAGACCCACTGTTCAGCGACCCACCAAACTCTTCTTAGCATCACTTCGATATCATTCTTTAATAATGCAGCCATTTTCAGAAGAGACTTATGCAATCAGTCAGTAGCAAACCTGAAAATAATTCTCAGGCCCTTTTATTAGAAAACCAGAGTACTGTCTCACAGTTTCAAAGCCATGTTTTTTCTCATTCTATACCTATTTTTAGATATCAAAGTATAAAATCTAGCCATCAGTGTCTACTCAACAATAATAATCTTGAGCATTTGAAAGGCTGTGACTTTATTGAGGTATTAATCAACAGTCTTTCAGCTACAAGTGATTAAAAAAAGCAGTAAAAATTCAACCTCATTTTTTAAAAAGAGGAGGAGCTACTTTATTAGATAAATAGCTAGGAGTTGAGGGTTTGGTACTGATTACAGACTTAGCTAGATCCAGGCCCCCACTCCACCACCTCATCTCTTTCTCTGCTTCTTTGCATGTTGACCTTAATTTCTTTTACAGAAGAAGCAAAGAACATGACTCTTTAATAAACTCTAACTGATATTTTCAACACAGGTTATCAACCAAAAGAAAATGTAACCCTCCCCTCCCCACCCTCCCCAAAGGCTGACATATCAGATCTTAAGAAAAACTTATCCTAGTTTTGGATCATGACTATCACTGAACAAATCACGAAGACCAAGAGGAAGGAACATGAGGTCTAATTGGCTGTTCTGGTCATAAACTCATTTCTAATGCATAGAATAGAGAGCACCCATAGGACTATATGGAGTTGAGGAGAGGATATTTCCCAAAGGAAAACTGGTGTGCTGGTACTGAAGGAAAAAGAAATGGTGAGCAAGCCAAAACAACAGATGCCTACTGTTGTCATCACACTTAACTAACTTATTCTTTCCATGTACTCAGCAGAGGTTTTCTGAAAAACAGAATGTGTATTTCTGGTTTTCTTCAGTATAGCATTGCAAACCATTACCGCAGTGAGCCTTCAAAAAACTTGAAAGTCATTTGAGAGATTTAAATGTAGGGGGAAAAAATTACCTTCATTGCTTCATAAACTTGATAATAAAAATTATAAAAATCCCCATAGGAAAAAGTTCTTCCCGTATCCATCCTGAATACATTTTAGCAATTGAATTGACCTACCCACTTAAACATGGATATTCTGACTTGGCTGCACCAAAATGATAACCAAGATATGTAAAAATATTGTTATTTGTTTTTGTTTTAATGATGTGTTAAGTCAAACTGGTGCCTCTAAGCTTTATCCCATCTGCTAATTTTGCTACATCTGACGAAGCTAGGAGTCGGGTGAAGCTGAAGAATGGGCTGACAGTATCTGTTCTACAACACTGATGGTCAAAAACACCAGAAACAAAAAATCTACAAGGAAATCTAGGTAAACATTTCTATAACTATAAACTTGGGATGTCAAAATATTTCTAAAGCAAAATATCAAGACCAAAAATCATAAAATAAAGATGGATATATTCAACCACAACAGTGAACATAATCATTAACAAAATTACAAGGAAATGGAAAATTAGTAAAACTATTTGGAACATATATGATGGACAGAGGATTGATATTTTTAATATAATAAAAATTTTATTATGTTAAAATACTAAAGTATTTTAAAAATCAATAAAAGGCAAATGCTGTAATAGAAAAATGGTCAAGAAATATGTACAATTCCAAAAGAAGTAAATGAAAAAATATAGTCCATTGACATGTGAAGCAATGTTCAGATTCATTATTGATTCATTGTTACTCAATGAAATAAAAATTAAACAAATATGATTTTACTTATAATGGCAAATATTAAAGCACTTAATAACACCCACTGCTGTTAGAAGTTGAGATTGGTATAGTCTTTCAGGAAAGCCATTTAGCATTATATATCATTTTAAATTTTAACTGTATATTCCCCTTGATCCAGCATTCTGGCTTCTGAAACTTATACCAAGGGGGAAAACTCCAGAACCATGTGAAAATATCATTAGTGTGTTTATGTGTGCATTTGAGTGTATATGTTTAAATGTATGTGTGTAAAAGGATTTGGGGGTTGTAATATACATAATAACAAACAATCATAACTCCCTAAATGCCCAATAACAAGGAATTAATTAAATAAGCTGAAATTAGTCTCTAAGATGGATCCCCTAAAAATTTTAATTGATGTTGTTGATCTCTATGTGGAGAGTTAAAATGATACTTCTCTGTTTTAGATAATGTTAGGCTTTTCTTTGCCAACCTCAGCTATTTTTTAAATCTGCATATAAGATCAAGATTCAGACCACAGGGGCTTCCCTGGTGGCGCAGTGGTTAAGAATCCGCCTGCCAATGCAGGGGACACAGGTTTGAGCCCTCGTCCGGGAAGACCCCACATGCCGGAGAGCAACTAGGCCCGTGCGCCACAACTACTGAGCCTGTGCTCTAGAGCCCACGAGCCACAACTACTGAAGCTCATGCGTCTAGAGCCCATGCTCTGCAACAAGAGAAGCCACCGCAATGAGAAGCCTGCGCACCTCAAAGAAGAGTAGCCCCTGCTTGCTGCAACTAGAGAAAGCCCGTGTACAGCAACAAAGACCCAATGCAGCCAAAAATAAAAAAAAATAAATTTATTTTTTTTTAAAAAAGATTCAGACCACTAATTTCTATGCATGTTTCTCACCCCTCCTTTGGGGCGATTATTTTTTATTAAAATTCTTAGCCAGGAGAGTACATTTCTCGCCACCAGCAGAGTTTCCTGCATGACCAAACTCCATGGACATCCAGGTCACTGCTATTCTCTAAACAAACTGTTACAAAATGGCAAGCATGCACAATTTTCCTGGCCAGAGGACAAGAGATGTTGGATTTTGCAGAATATTTTATGCAACTGAATCCATCCTAGCTGTGAAGCATCTAAATTACCTTATGAGATAAAATAGTAATGCCCAAGCTCTAGAAACAATAAATGAGTTTATCAATCAAATCTTTCCAGAAAAAGAGAAAATCTTCATGTGACTTATGACCAGGAAGCTCCCAACAGGCAATACTAAGGGTCTCTTGCCCCTAGGGCATAGGGGCTGGGGAGGATCTAGATTACCAAGCAATATAAATGATGTGTTCTCATTTTTGTTTTTTAAGTGTACATATGTGAAATGTGTTAACAATGATCACAGCTGAGTGGTGAGATTACACTTGATTTTTATTTTCTCTTTATATAACTCATAACTTTGTTTGAATCTTTTATGGTTACAAATAACACCATTCTTTTTTAAGTTTTTTTTTTTTCATTGGAGGTGGGGGAATCACTTTACTGGTTAATTTGTAGATCTTGTTAAAATGTACCCTTGTCAAAAAAACTAGCTAAAAGCCTTTATCATTATTTCATATATTCCTTAAGACAATTCTAATCACCTTTTTGCATCCGTTGCTTCATTCTGCTAGCCCAGAATTTCCTAAATTTCCATAACATTTGTAGTTATTACATGAATATATATTACATGAATATATATACATATATAGAGAAACATATTTAATATACATATATGTGTATATATATATTTGGGAAACACTAGGATAAGCAAAATTAGGCAGGTTTCATTGCTTTAGAACTTTTCAGAATATTAAATATTAAACTTTTCAGAATTTTAAATACACTAACATAATATGTAGTATTTCCCAAATTTATTTTGCTCCAGGTTTTTTTTTAAGGAAATGTCTCACTGTATTAATACTCCAAGGAACAGAGTTAAGCAAGTGTTGTGGCCTATTCGGATTTTCCTAAACTCCTCACGATTCTATTTACAAGTGGGTCCCACCTGTGGTACAGTCCCCCTCCTAGAGATACAGTTCACCTCATTTTCTCAGCCGGTCCTCATTAAACCAAGATCATCAAAGACCTTTGTAATAAAGCAAGAAATGGAACCCCTTTCTCCAGTCCTCATTTTACTCCACCTGTCTTCAACTTCTGACAAAGTGGACTTCTACATCTTTGAAGGAGTCTTCTTCCTGAGTTTTTTTCTATTGTCTTAGGCATTCTCGTTTAGTTTCCTTTGCAGCTGTTGTTGCCTTGTTAGCTTCCTTTGCCCATTTTGCTTTTTAAATGTTGATTTTTCCCTGGAGATTCTGTCTGGCAAATAAGCTTTTGAGTCGAAACACTCCCTGGGTGATCTCATTTTCACCTATCATTTTAACAAGCAGCTCTAATAAGTCCATGATCCACAGGTCACAATGTTCAGCCGAACCTCTCTTTTTAGTTTACAAAGCTGCCCTCCTTAACACCTCTCCTTGGAAGTCCTACAGGCACATCAAAGTGAATACATCCAAAACTGAAAAGGACGTTTCTTCCCCCTCACCATGTGAAATTGTTTCCTACATCAGCAAATGATGCCACTCACCCATCCAGCTTCCAGCAGCTTCACTTACCTCTCTCCCTCACATACCAAGCCCTGTTAATAATCAATTACTGTTGATTTACCTCCTTCATATCTCCCCAAAGATCTACTTCTCCCCATCCCCATGGTCATTATCTTAGTTCTCAACACCTTCATTTGCCACTTAAATTACTGGTCTCCCAATTTGCACCTAGTTCAGTGTTAACACTCAATAAAAATATGTTGAATAAATGAATAATTTTCCTTAAGTCTTGCCCTTCTGATCCACTCTCTCAATTGCCACATGGTGATCATACTAAAACTCAAATTGGATTATTTCGTCTCACCTTGAAGGGTAAATGCTGCCCCAAAGAAAAAGAAAAATTGCATTAGGCACATCAGTTAATGAGTTGACTCTTACACACCTCTCTAGCCTCACCTGTCACCACTTCCCAACTCAAAGCATATCCTCCAGAAAGTCATACTGAACATATGCAGCTCCTTAAGTGATACCAGAATAATGTTTCTCCTCTTTCTTTCTTCCCCAACGTCACATGGACCTAATTCTTACTCAGCATTCAGGGTTCAAAATGGATGTCACCACCTTAGGAAACCTTCCAATTTGCCACTATTGGGGTAGATGCCCTTTTATAAGACTCCATAGTACTATATTCTTTCCCCTATTATTACATACATCACACTGATGAGTTGTTTCCTGGTGACTTGACTCTAGTATCCTCAAGGCAGGATCTATGAATTATGCATCATGTCATGCTCAAGAATAGCTTGGGATCTGACACACAGAAGGCCACTCAAAGGTCCTCATCTGTATAATGGGGGACACTGTCCTCCCAACTTTACAGAGTTATCAGAAGTCCAAATATAGAGTTGCCAAATAAAATACAGGACAGCTGGTTAAATTTGAATTTCAGGCACACAAGGAATAATTTTTAGTATAAGTATGTCTCATGCAGTATTTGAAGCATACTTACACTAACAATGTGTTTGTTGTGTATCTGGAATTCAAATTTAACTGGATGTTCTTTTGTTGTTGTTGTTGTTAAATCTGGCAACCTTAACCAAATAAGATTAGATATAGATGAAAGCTTTACAGTCTATAAAAGTTTCTATAAGAATGTAAGCAAATATAAGCTCTGTTCCTCTCAAAATCCATTATGGCTTTGAAATGAATAATGAGAGACGTTTCCACGTCAAGCTTCTGTGATTTTCATCCATAATTGACAAATCTTGCTACGTGAATTTATTTGTTCTTCCCAAATTAAACAATATTCTTCTTGAAAACAAAAGTACATTTCTTGGAGAAATATGTATTACTAAATTAAATATTTAATTCCAGGCAACCAGATACCAGGCTGCATCCTGACCACCTAAAATGATCATTACATAGAGGAAGAGTGGGGACAAGAGAAGAGAGGGAGGGAGGAAAGAAGAGAAGGAGAGAAAAGTAAAACTGTGTTTGTATCAGGTAATTTCAAGAGAGGAAACCCTGGGGCTAACTCTTAACACTATTTCTACATTTACTACCATAAACTTAGAACCCACTGATCTACTCTTTTCCATATTGATTAACTTCAATAAATTAGTGAAACGTAAGTTTTCTAATTACCCACTTGATTTAAAACGTAAGAAGCGTAAATATAAACCAGCAAAAGCTCTGGCCTGGAGAGAACTAAGATGCCTACTTCTTCAACTAACTCTTATGTCTCACCAGTCCAGGCATTTGTTTTCTCATCTTTAAAAAAAGACAGTAGATTCAGGTGATTTCTAAATCTCCTCATAGCTCCAACACTGAAATTTTATGAACCATTCACCAATATCGTCATGCTATAGGCATTAGTAGAAATGAAATGTAAAAAAATGTCTTATTTGTGTATTAATTTATCAAATGAAACCTTATCCAATGAAATTCATAACTCCCTTCTTCAGTCTGTTATAATTATACAAGTCTAGTCCACCCCAGAGGCAGCAAGTAATGCTACCAAAGTTTTAGTGGTGGCAGAATCATAATGCTTGAGATTTCAACAAACTTACAGGAGATCCACATTGGCAATGTTCACACAGAAGAACATCTCTCCACCCCCTTCTCCTCTTCCATCCTCCAGAAGGGGAGAGAAGAGAGAAGAGACTAATTTCGAACTGAGGTTGACTGTCACAAGTGCTGGAACATCAGGAACAAGAACAATTACCAGAATCACTGGACTGGAAGAGATTTAGGAAATCATCCCAGACAGGCACAAATCACCCCTGGGAAACGGATTCGCTTGCAAGTAGCAAAGTTAAAGCACAGATGTTCCTGCTCTGCATACACCAATACCACAGAGGATGCTCCCCGAAATGTAACTGGCCTCAAGTGCATGAGTGAAGTAAACACAGTTTGCTCTGCTCATCTTTCTCATGTCTTTTCTCTGGCCCTCACTCACTGAGTCCCCACAACCTCTCAGAATATTTGGGCTGATGGTAGGGACAATCTGGGGAAAGCTTCTAGGGCCCCTGAGCTGAGACCTGGGAAGGAGATGGAGTTAGTTAGTTAAGAAGGAGGCCATTTGAGGGAGATGTTTATTATTTGAGAGATTGTTCACCTCCTTTGCTTTGGATGAGCACTGCACTCTCCCTCTTACAGAGCATGGCCCTTCTCCCTAACTCTCCTGTGGGTGCTCTAACGGGGAAATGCCATCTTCTTAAATGGTCCTGCTCTTGGGGCCGTTGTGATTCATCCAGGTGGGAAGTGATGTAAGATGGGCCAATCATCATCTTTCTTCATGATTTTCTAAATTAGAAGGAAAAGAATAGAGTCTTCAGCTCTCTGATGGTGAAGCGAGGAAAATGTCAGGCAACAAGCTGTTAAGGCCACATGTAAGATGCGGAGCTGCAGAAAAAGGAACGGAGCCAAAAAGCAGACAGAAGCAGAGAGCCCAGGCGGCTGGAGAGAGTCCTCACTCTATTCAAGGCCGGGTTCCACTTGTATTGCTGCCCTTCCCTGCTTTGCTCAATTTATGTGAGCCAGTAATTCCCCTCCCTTTCTTGAGTCTCTGCCAAGAACCTTGAATTGTAACATTAAAGACTGAGGGTATTTGCAAAGGCTAGGAGCAGTGGCATAACTGCTAAAATGTCTAATTAGGGCCCCCAATCTCTGCATCTCTCCAAAATACTGGTAAAATATGCCACATTATCATAATCCAAGCAGAGCATGATCTTCTCTAAGGATTGTGGCATCATTAATTTGGGAGAGGCCTTTATATGAGCAGAATAGGAAAGTCTGAATTATGGCAGGAAAACATTGATAAGTACAGTAATGTATTTGCTGTTGATTATACATACTCTCATGGATATTTGATCTGGAATTTGAAATGTGGCTATTCAACAGTTCAGGAGGGTGGGGCTTAAATTGTACTGTACAGTAGACAGAATTATGAACTACCCACGGGCCACGTGGTAGAGCTGATTTCACGGACTGTGTTCTGAGAAGAAATATGCCTGCTCACACAGGACCAGGAAACACCGCCTGATGAAGCCATCCTCTTGGAGATTCACAATGCATATTAACACATAAGAACAGTATCAGTAAATAAATCTGCTTAATTTTGTATAACGGTTAAACAAACTTATTTGCTACAAGGAAAGATCTGTTTTATTTTTCTCACACTTAACAAACCCCAAAGCAGTTTACCCTTAATAGCAGTTTGCATGTAATACCAGTAAGAGAAGCATACAATATAGATATGTACTGATATTTTAAGGTGTTTCGCCTCCTCTCTTGTCTTAGAGACTCAATGGAAAATTCAATTATGAAAGCAATTATACACCAATAAAGATGTTTAAAAAAATTAAATTATGTGTTCCAGTACCATAAAATCACAGGTAGATTTTAAAGAGGTTCAGGTAAATTTCCTTTCTATTCAAGTACATTTTTTTCGTTGACATGCTAATGGTATTAGAGCTTACTGGTAGTGATCAGTTGGGAATTTTATCTCCAATTCTTACCAGACCCTTTAAAGCCCAGATGGGCAGATGGAATGCCTGAGATACAGTGGTGTTAGCTTTGGCCCTGGAAGAGAAGTAGGGAACAATATGAATTATTCAGGGAAGTCGCAGGTAACTGTATTTGACAAGAGAGTAGATGCAAAGCCAGGTAAGGCAGGTTAGGGAAGACGTGGGTCCCAGATGTGGTAGTTAAGATGAAGACAAGGGCATGGATACAAAAGATTAAGTATATGCTGACTGGCCAGTGTAGGAGGGGGTGAAGGAGTCATTGGTTTGATGGAGTTTCTGGCTGGGCCACTGGCTGTGTGGTGGACTGAAAACCAAACAAGCAATTTCTCATTCCTGTCAGAACCAGAAATGCAGGCCCAGTAAAGAGTCAGAGAAAGGAGAAATTCTCTCCTTCTTGCTAGGCCAGCTCCTTTCTCTGATGTCCTCTCACTGTCATATGATTCTAGAACACCAAGGGCATTTAAACCAGCACAAGGCGACAGAAACAAGAGCACACAAGAAACCTGCTCATTCACAGATAAGCGTACCTACCCAAGTGCTGAGAATCATTTAGAACCATCTGAAACCAAATGAACTGTCAATACACACTGGATGATAGCTAGTAGAGATAAAAATTGTAAAGTTAGTCCTGCCTCACCTGGGCAGGATAAATACAAAGTGAAATCCACTAGAAGACACTTAAGATGCCTCAAAATGACAAGCCTTGCTTTAATGATGTGAAGGATGAAGGATTAATTTTCTTCTGAAAAAGAGTTTGTCACATAATAGCCAGTAGTACTAAAGCATTAGAAATAATTACAAATGGTACATAAATAGATTCAAACAACCACATTAAATAAGGATTTAAAAAATTCACGAGGTGCCATCCTTTACTAAACTGTATATAATTTTGCAATATTTTAATAGCTTGGCAGTACTATAATACAATCAGGGTTTCTAGAATAAATCCTTTCTGTTTCTCACTATTGAAAACATAACCCAAAACTTTTCATGAGGGCTTCCCTGGTGGCGCAGTGGTTGAGAGTCTGCCTGCCGATGCAGGGGACACGGGTTCGTGCCCCGGTCCGCGAAGATCCCACATGCCGCAGAGCGGCTGGGCCCGTGAGCCATGGCCGCTGAGCCTGCGCGTCCGGAGCCTGTGCTCCGCAACGGGAGAGGCCACAGCAGTGCGAGGCCCATGTACCGCAAAAAAAAAAAAAAAAAAACTTTTCATGAAACCCACTCCACTATATTCAAAAGGAAATGCTGTATTCAACCATATCCAGAATATAATAAAATAATTCTAGGATAAACTCTAAAAATGTTTTCTTTGTTCTTTTCTAAATAAATCTTATGAATATGTCTGGCAAATAATTCTCTCTTCTTAAAAAGAAATATATCGCAGTCCTTACTTATTTCATGCTATCCTCAAAACTGCTTATATACCATCATGTTTCATCTCCTCATCATTATCTTGAATTCCTAGGGAATGAATGACTGAAGTAAAAATGTATTCTGTTTTATTAATGCTTTCCTATGAATTAGATATATGTGTATGTATCTCTTCTTGGAATTTCAGTTGCTTTTGATCTGCCATTATTCACAGATTATCAGAATAATAAATTCTTTGTAAAATAATTTCACTTACTTTGCTAGTAATGCAGATGTAGGAATAATCTATTCTTTACCAGCTCCCAAAAAGATAAAACATATAATGGCATTAAAAAGTAATTTGGATATTTTACTGACTTTATATTTTGGCAATGTTTCATGCCTCATTTGCCTGAAAACTCATTAGATTAGTGCAACACCATGTTTTAATGCAAGAGGTTCAGACTTATTTTTCCAAATAAGTTGAACCCTGCTTATTTTCTGTATTTTCATGCATGAGTTAATAAATTGCAAAGTCTCCCTCTTCTGTTTGCTCTGTTTTTCCTTTATATACCATTTGTTGGAGATTCTCTATTTTAAGAGAGAGGGAGGAGATGAAAAGTAAATTATCCCCTTGGGCTTGTGAAATAAAGTTTGCCTATCTACAATCTGTAATCTCAATCATTTCTTATATTTTACTGAGCCTTTAATTTGCAACAAGTATATGCACTAAAACTAGCAGATCCACGAGGAAGAAATCAGGAAACAATGATTGGAAGGGTGCCTGGTGAGGACAGCAATGGAGATCACATCCTGTCAGCAAGTGTAATCACTAAGCAGTGAGGCTTTGAAGACTAAGGCAGGGGACTTCCCCCTGCCCCAGCATGGGCCCAGGAGGCCTGTGTCTTCCTTTCTCAACCCTACAGAAGGCATATTTTTAAAAAATTGAGATGTATCTTGGCCTTCCTCCTGGTCATGTAGCTTCATCTTCCTTATAATTACACTTGGACGTAACTAAAATATACTTTCTTATGGAGAAATTACTGAACAAGCATACATCAAAGTTTCATCTAAATGAGTCCTGTCATCTGGACAACGGTTTAGGAGGCATTTAGGAGGCATCTGAGAGTTATCTTAATTATGAAAGCTCTACCACGCTCTAATCATGACATATAAAAGTCAACTGCACACCTTCTTAAGTATCTGAACTACTTTCTCTTCTCCTTGTCAACTTTCCAAACTCTACACCATCTCTCTGGCCCTCATCTGCCCCAGCTCTGGCTGGAGGTCCTGCCATCACACTCCCAGACCAGGGCTCTCAGCTTATCCATAGTAGGAAGTATTGCCTGACCCCTATTTAATCAGTAATCATATCCACCTCTCTTAGTCCTCTTCACATTACCTGCCTTTTTATGTAGTGTGGTTTTAGCTCCCCAATAAGATGGCATGTGCCTGTGAGATCTCTGTCGTATTTGTATACTGATGAGTGCCCTAAAAAGAGTGCATGCTCAATAAAGTGTTGTGAATTTGTTAATTCTTCTCATTTTACGGAAACCATTTAGATAAAAATAGAACATGAAGCTTTGTACTTTTCCTCCCAACTCTATCTTCAACTCACATCTATCATCTACACCCATATTGTTTTTCCAAATGAGACTTTTTTCCCATGGACATTTCAAGAACCTACCCAATTTCACCACAGCACTAAAAACTGATGTTTGACTGCTGTAAGTTTACTAGTCCCCAAGAAAAACTTAGAAAAGCCCTCTCCATTCAGGTCACAAGTATTTTCTTTCTTTCCCCAGGGGGTTGTCTTCACTAAACTTGTGAAAATCTCCAGTCCTTCTTATGGGATTTTGGTCATTCTTGGTTATCCACTGTCCCTCTCTAGTTATGCTACAAGTTGGAAAACTACTAACGTATGGTAAAATAAGATATTACTCAAAGTGTATCATCCATTTAATGCTATGATGCCCAGCCTGCTGTGGTCAAGTACAGCCACAAGAGGAGACGCAGGAGAGGCACAAGAAAACAAAGTTTATTACACTCACAGGTCCTAGAGAGGGGGGTCACTACATGTCACACAGGGTCACAGGGGTACCACCAGGTTTTGATCAGGTGGCAGAAGATAGAAACAAGTGGAGTGCTTAGGCCACGGCCTTTATGGGTGTTTCTGCAGGAGATGTAAGGCAGGCCAGGGTGAACAGCTTTGGTTTGGCTGGTTTGAATGATTTCAGTGGGCTCTAAGCCATAGGTGTGGTCTCTAGGTCCTAGTGTCTGGCCCTGGGATGATTAAGGCAAAAGAATAGTGCTTCCTGGGTGTATGGGCCAGATAGAGGAGGTATGGCTCTAGATTGGTCCATTGCATATCAAAGGCATTCTCGGATGAGTTCTTTGCTATCTCGAAGAACTGGCTAGCCCCAGGAGGGGCACTCTCTCCCCAGCCAGAAAGATTTTTTTAAGATGTCAAAAACTCATAATATACAGAATGTAAAAACTATATACGGTACATTCAGGAGCACTGAGATGGGCAGCAGTGCTGCCTAGCGCAGAAGTAACTGGACTCTGAATTCACATGGCCTAACTTAAATGGCAGTGTCCTGTCTGTGGGGTGCTGGGCAAGTTACTTAGTCTCTCTGTAAATCATCCTCATCTGTAAAATGAAGCAAAACCTGTAGAGTTGTCTTGGGAATTAAATGAGATGATGTATGCAAAACACAGCCCAACACCTGTACCAAGGAGACAATAAATTTTTTAAATAAACTAAGTGTTTGGAAGGGGAATGGGAATTGATCCAAAAGTTTAAAGGAGGAGTTGAGCCAGGAAGCAGAGGTAGAAAGCAGTCTCATACCAAAGAATGATATGGGATCAAGCATGGAACCACAGGTCAAGTTTTCCCAAAGAATTACTTTTTGTCTCAAATAAGTTTAGCCCCAAAAAAGTACCTTTTATTACTTAGCTCTTTACAGTTTTTTTTTTAAGTGTTTTTATATGCCTACCTACACACGGTACGATGGCAGAAAGACTTTACTATTTCTCCTTTCTGGATAAGGAAATTAAATCTCAGCAAAGTTAGCCTGAATTGTCCCTGTCACTAATTCGCTAGTGACCCTCTGAAACCAGAGTTGTCTGAACACTTGTCCCAGGATTCTTTCTACCACATCAATCTGATTCAGATAAATCACTTTCTTTCCATTTGGATCACACATATTACAAAAAATAAAGAGCTAAAACTGTCCATCAAAGGTAAAACATGAGAACTTCCCGGGCAGTCCAGTGGTTAAGTTAAGCCTCTGTGCTTCCAATGCAGGGGGTGCGGGTTCGATCCCTGGTCAGGGAACTAAGATCCGGCATGCCGTGTGGCAGGGCCAAACACCAAAACAAAACAAAAAACAAACCACACCTTCTCTAGTTGATTTGTTAAAGCCTATGCAACAGACTTGGGAAAAAAAATGAGAAAACTAAAAATATCTGCATGGAACAGTAAATTATACACAAAAAATTTGTAATGCCTGACTGATATTTCAATATTTCCTCCATGGACATAAGATCTGGGTTAGAAAGGAGGCTTTGCCCTGTCAGGAACTGAAATGACTTGAAGATTGAGAGATTGGCCAGAGCTGTGCTGGCCAGAGCTGTGCTGGTAACTACTGGCCTCAGGTGGCTACTGAGCCCTGGAAATGTGTCCAGCACCTCATGTTGAAATGATAATATTTGGGGTCATATAAAATATATTATTAAATGAATTTCCCATTTCTAATTTTCACGTGCCCATTAGAAATTGTTTGTTTGCTTTTGCCACACTGTGCAGCTTGCAGGATCTTAGTTCCCCGACCCGGGCCCGCGGCAGTGAAAGCGCCAAGTCCTAACCACTGGACAGCTAGGGAATTCCCTAGAAATTTTTTTTTTTTTTTTTTTTTTGCGGTACGTGGGCCTCTCACTGTTGTGGCCTCTCCCGTTGCGGAGCACAGGCTCCGGATGCGCAGGCTCAGCGGCCATGGCTCACGGGCCTAGCCACTCCGCGGCATGTGGGATCTTCCCAGACCGGGGCACGAACCCGTGTCCCCTGCATCGGCAGGCGGACTCTCAACCACTGCGCCCCCTAGGGAAGCCCCCTAGAAATTTTTTAAATGTGCCAAGTGTTGTTCCCCTTGGGTTGGGCTCAAAGGGTCATCATAATCTGAAAGCCACGGTCCCTCTCCACACCTTTGTGCCCAGCGCTCTTCACCCACGTGCTGATATAAGGAGACTTAACTCTCTGAGACCCAGTAATCAGTATAGTGCCTTCCTAAGAAGCAATTGCCTCTGTCCATATACCACTTCAGTAAAGCAGCTTGGTACCTACTACAGCTTGCTGGTTATTCTAGCCCCAGGGAGTAGCATTTGCTCAATATGTGAGAGACCAAAGCAAGTCTATTGCTAAAATACTTTCTTTCTAGTTAACGCAAGCAATAAGAAGAAGATGAATGTTAAATTTTTTTCAAACTACCATCAGGAAGGAAAATATCTGAAAAAATGGACTGTTTTATAGAAAGGTCAAATACTGTTACCAAAGTTAATTGTACTTAGTATCTGCATGTCACAGTCTTCTTTCTGACTCAAGAACCGATTGCTAGGAGCCCTTTGAAGTTCTGTGGGTAGATATAATAGAAACGGATTATGACATTTTTACCTACTAACTTAGCATAGAAATGTTCACAATGTCAAATAGGAAATTAATAATTACATGACTTTTTATCACTGAATGTCTGTCAAAGAGAACAAAACCCTGTCAAGCAGAAACAAAGTACAAAGATGGAAGCATTTGTGACACCAGCTCTCATCCCTGTGTGAAACAGCAAATCAAAGGCAAGATCAATATGTTTGCCCAAAAGTTAATAGCCATATAGTACTAGTGTAATAAGACAAATTAAATTAATTTAGTATTCAGCCTGCCTTTACGTATCAAGAAATAAATTCTGTCACATTAAAATAGAGAGAGATTTAAATCAAAAAAATCTCAGGTCGGAAATCAAACTTCTGTAACATAGGTACATTCTTACCTGTATAATATCCAAACTCACACTAATAAAAATAAGTCAAATTTCCTACTAGTTACACTAATAAAGGAACTCAAAACATTGATCGCTTCAGATTATCCACACCACAGTCTTGTGGCCACTTGTGGTTTGGCTGAAAGGTGAGCCAAGCCAGTCACCAACTTAAGGTGTTTAACTGTAAAAAATTATATCCTCCAGGGTTTTGAGAAAATACAAACCACTTTATTCGTAAAGTAAGTATCCCCTCTGTGATCTGATTTGCAAGCTACCAGAAAGGTTCCTTCAGTGAAAAATATTTTACCAATGGATTCTGGAAGTTCCTCATTAATAAAAATCATCCATAAAAACCTTGACCCTATTAGCAGTATTTTGGGTCTCAAACTACATCACTTTATCAGAGTGGGTTTATCAGGCAGCCTCATTCCTAGTCTGGAGTAGAGAAGGGAGGGAGGTAAAGGTTAAAATCTAAAGGGAATGGGGCACCATTTCGGAGGGACTAGAAACAGGAGGCAGAGAATGCTAAAAACTAACAGCATACTTCAATATTTTCCTCAGAAAAAGAAGTAATAGTCTTGAAAAGATGGCTAGGGTCTCAGGCTCTCCGTGTATGAATCATGTTAAAGACAAATGTATACTTTACATTCATCGTGGGCTTCAACTCCAATAGATCACCCCCTTAAGTCTCATATGCTAAATAATTTTTTTTAAGAATACTGAAGAGCTTTGTGTTGTAAAGGAAATTCACCTGGGTAACAATTTCAAGATGCCAAGAGTCTCAGAGCCCTGCTTTTATCACCAGCTGAAAAGCCAATAAGTCTTAATTGTCTCTGAACAATCTCCAGCTGTGTAACCTTCTTTGCAGGATCCTTATAAAAGAGAGGCCTATAAAATAGTTTTCTAAGTGCTGTATTTAGGCTGAGATTTAAATTTCAATTACACATCTCCCATTTGATGCGAATGCATTTGAACACATTATTACTATAAAAGTAAAACCTGCTTAATCCTCTCATAAACTTAGTAATTTTATAAAACTCACATTGTTTCATACACATAAAATGTGAATGACAATCAGCATTCTAAACAGTAGACTGTCAGAAACACAAGGGTTCATATTATTCTCAGTGTGTTCTTGCATTTACTCTGTATGACAATCACAGTGAAATATGCTTCCCGTATTTTAAAAGTGAAAATAAGGGGTTATTATTCTATGATTTCTGGATCTCATGAATTTAACGTCCTACACAAAAAGCGTTCAGAACTACTTTTTAGCACACTAATATTTCCCTGAGTCTAACCTATTGTACAATATAAATCTGAACGTTTTAAAAACTAAAAAGCACTTCTTTCACTACAAAACACTCAAATTGCCATGGAAATCTAATAGCTCCTCCATTCACCCTCTAATCACAAACCAAAGTGGGAATCTGGAGCACTATTTTTGGAAATACTTTTCCACTATCCCTAGGTCCTACAGGTCAATAAACAGTGTCTAAGTAGTACAGAGGAAAGACCAAAATTCCAAGGAAAGTGGGAAGAATTTGCATCACGAGGTGGTTGGCGACGCTACTATTCTCCAGAGGGACTGAGATTGCCAGGGGAAAGGATTTAACAAGTCCCTTTGTCCACGTCCATAATTCAAAGCAAGTCCTGTATTAGAGACACACTTTCTGTCTTCAGCCCTCTTCCCTCCCCAATTTCAGGAAGCTTTAGGAACCTCCCAAAACATGAGACTTCCCAGTCATATCCACTTCTTCATCTTCCTGCTTCCACAGGCAACAGGCTTTAGATGACATTATAGATTTGAAAAAGTTGGGTGAGGAGCGAAGAAGATTAAGAATAAAGGCGGGCTTCCCTGGTGGCGCAGTGGTTGGGAGTCTGCCTGCCGATGTAGGGGACACGGGTTCGCGCCCTGGTCCCGGAAGATCCCACATGACGCGGAGCGGCTGGGCCCGTGAGCCATGGCCGTTGAGCCTGCGTGTCCGGAGCCTGTGCTCCGCAACGGGAGAGGTCACAACAGTGAGAGGCCCGCGTACCGCAAAAAAAAAAAAAAAAAGGAGAAGAATAAAGGCAAAAGAACTTTTGGCTAAACCTCGTTTTCTTTTTTTTACCACACATTTTTCTAGAAATATTAAGGTTGGCGGTAAAGAATTACAGTATTTATTCATGTTCATGTTTTAGGATGGCTTTCAGAATAATATGTGTATAGCATATAATAAAACAGGAGATTAACAAGCAATCTAAAAATAGTATCTGTTTACTGCCTTGCTCACTATTTCTAAGGAGAACACAGGCTCGCATCCTTAGAACTTGTGAAGTTATCTTTGCCTAAAAATTGGAATGCACGAGGCAAAATTTGCCATTCAGTAACTTCAAAACAAAGAAAATTCTGCACATCATGCCAAGACATTATGCAGTAGGTGGTGTCAATAGGGGAAGCTTTTATCATGAGAAATTAGAAACCCGATTACCTCCTAAATTAATAACTGCAACCTATAATATGAAGTTCTATTTTAGTAGAGCTTTGTATATTTTTAAAGAATAAGAAAAGATCATTTGTCTCCTGTTCTATGAACCCGGGCCACAAAATCGGTTGCCAATGCCTTTTCTTTTTTATTCTGTTCCCTCAAAAAACAGAAGGCAATAATAGTCCTACAAGGTCGACTCCACATGAATGGACTAAATTCACAAGAACGAAATTCTTTTCATGAGGAAAAGAGCATCCTGGCACTCTAGGCAGAGATTAATATCTGGGAGTAAGTAGACCACAGACCATTTGACAACTTTTGTTTCAAATATTGTCTCTAAAGAATGATTTCAACAAGCCAGAACAAAATCCATCTTTTTAATCTGTAGTCACACCATGTAAATCAGGTTTTTTATGGAAATGCATGAGTCTCTCAGGACTGATCAGGGATTGATGATACACACGTTTCTGACAGTGCTGCTGAGAGCCAGGCAGGAGGGAGACCTGCGCTCACACTAGCCCACCTGCTGGGCCCAAGCGAGAGAGGAAGCAATCACTGAAGCAAGCTTTTGGCAGGAGCAGGACACTGATGCTGCAGGCCCCAAGCCACACACTGGTCTCTTTACCTTCCAATATTCTTGCTCAGAGAAAACAGTAAAGGTCTCAATAGATATTTATTGACCAGTCCAACTTAGGCAGTTCTACAAACACTCTAATACCCCTGGTGGAACATCATATGTCCCATGGGACATGGCATGACAGGCCATTACCGTGATGCAACAGTACTTTGTTGTGTTCTGAAGGGCATAGGGCACTCTTGTGACCCTTCATGGACACCCCCGGAGTTTCATCTCTAAAGGAGTCTCATCCCTAATGGTCTGGACATCAGCAGAGCCACTAAAACAGTCAATGGAGTGCACGCTGTTGAAGCAGTAACAAGACTGAAGGGCCCTTCAAGACTGAAGGGCCTTTACTTTGGAGCTCTGCAAGCCCAAGAACGAAATGGGCTGAAAGGAATTTCACCCTTGTAACGCAATAAACCTATACATTTACAATGGATAACTTAACTATAACTTGACACAGCACAATACAAGTAACACCCCCAGTAGTTACACTTTGGGCCTACTTTTTAGCTGCCAATCATTTTTCAATAAGACGCTGGTAAAATCCTAGCCACACAAGCCTAGGATAATGTTTCTGCCTTAGTTGTGAACAAGATCTTTTTTTCTCCCTTTCACTATTTTTTTTAATTTAAATTAACCTTACCATTAAATACCACCTCCAAAACTGTTCTAAGCACTAGAGAATACATAGTGATGTAAAAGTTACATATACATATACAGAGTTCTTTAGACTAGAGTAAAATGGAATGATTTGCCTACCCACTCTGGCTAACTCCTGTCAAAATGTGCTGAGAATATTAAAAAGAGAAGAAGAAAGGGAGGGAGGGAGGGAGAAAAGAAGGAACTGAGCTGCAGGTCTGCATTTCACCCAGCCTGCCTCCCATGTCCCTGCTGCCCTAACTTTCCTGGGTCTTAAAACCCTTTCTCTCACACTGTGCCCCTGCTACTGTTGCTCTGATGGCCCCCCTTGATAGGCACCTAGGTTTGGATTCACTCTCTGTGCTTTGACTTCAATGCTATTCATCCAGGACCTGACTTGTCACCACTCACTGACCTCCTACTTGTGACATGAGGATAGAGGCTCCCAAGACCTTACTCCACTGCATCCCTGTGGGACCCACTAGAAGAGGAGACTCTTCTCCCAGCTCCCACATGGGGAAAGGACTGGGCAGGAGACTACAGAATGAGAAGCTCAGTGAGACCGACAAAGCCAGAAGGTGTTGGTCCTGCCTTTCCTAGCCCCATCCAGCTGCGTGAATAAGAAGTTTAGACTATACTACACCTAGCCTGATGCACTCCCTGGGTCCAGCCTACAAGCCCAAAAGATTATTAAAAGTATCATCTGTCCAGCACCTGGGATCTAAAATAATCTTGCTACCTAAAGTCTAGCCTCCATATTCACCTCAGTCACAGCCTTCTCCCAACTCCCTCCACCATTGCCTTGTTCTGTGCCCCAATTCCTGACTCCTAGCAGGTTTCCAATGGAATCGGAGTTCTACTTTGATGCCAAATGACTGCCTGTAGCACTAACAACATACCTAATTCCTGGCAGCCCTCTGTCACCCAACATAGTTGCTGTCACCTGCTGGCTTGGGATCCAGCCTCAATCCAGACTGACCCTTGGTGCCAAAATACAGCCACCTTGCTGATTCCAGTATCATGGAAGCCAAAACTCCAGCCTCAACCATGAGTAGGAATTCTTAGGTATCAGCACCAGGCCTTGCCTCCTTGAACACTGTGAATGACCTACTGATCTAAGCCCTCTGACCCTCCTGCAAAGTCAGTCCTTACATCCCTGGCTCTGCCCACTGCTAGTTTCCTCCCCTTTCCCTCACAATATGTCTCCTAGTGAAGTCAACATGGGTTATAACAAAAACATTAAGAGAACGTTGTTGCCCAAGGTGGAAAACAGGTCTCAAACTTCATATGTATAGTATTTCTGAATGATAATAATAATGTCTGAAGCTGAGTATCATTTGAGCAGAGTCAAGGAATTTGAAGGTAGATGTGTGACAAAGGTCTCTACACAAATACGAAGCCCCTATGTGACACTAGGGACATGACAGAGAGGAAGATAATGATTCTGATGCTCAAGTGGTCAGTGGGTAGAGAAACATGGCCTGGAGATTGGTGGGTGGGGTAAGCAGAATTCTCAGAGAGCTTCATGATCTCCAATCCCTGGTGTTATTCCAATAATTGTGTTACATTATATAGCATAAGAGATTTGAAGATGTATTTAAGTGCACTAACCAATTGGGGCTTCCCTGGTGGCACAGTGGTTGCGAGTCTGCCTGCTGAGGCAGGGGACACGGGTTCGTGCCCCGGTCCGGGAGGATCCCACATGCTGTGGAGTGGCTGGGCCCATGAGCCATGGCCGCTGAGCCTGCACGTCCGGAGGCTGTGCTCTGCAACGGGAGAGGCCACAACAGTGAGAGGCCTGCATACTGCAAAAAAAAAAAAAAAAAAATTAAGGAGTTTTCAGCATCTTATCAGTATTTCCTTCTCATCAAAGAGATTTCTATCTGTTTCATGAATGGTATATTGGTAAAGCAATTTATCATTTGATGAACTTATTTCTATAACAAATCTAAATTAATTTGGAGAAAATATCACTTCATACATGAATTGATTGATTAAATCAATTATAAATTTTTTTCATGTAAAATTACGATTACAAGTTGTATGCAAAGATTATATTTTGTACTTTTTAGTGGGAATGGAGAGGTTTTCCTTATGATTGTGATATAAAGGAGCAACTGCAGTGAACAAAATTTTTGTATCGATTTATGGTTCTAAATGAACCAAATAAAACTATTATCTCAATGACTTGTAACTTACAGGACTTTTAAATCTCCACAATTAGGCAATGTCAAGGTGCCCTTAGAAATAGCCTGGCACTTCTGAGTAATAAACAGTCACTCTGAATTTACTTGCAATTCACTTATTCAGGTAATTTTTCACTAAATTCCCTGTATTAAGAATTCACTACCTAATTAGAATTTTGTTATTTCCTGATTATGAGATATAGCCCTTCCAAAAAATGTGTACTTTAATTTCTCCTATTAGTCATAGAAGAAAGGGCACTGCATTGAGCTTCATCAACATGAATACCTGAAAATGCTAATTGATTGTAAATGAGAATCTGACCAACCTACAAAATTAAATGGGGATGTGGACATTTTAAAAATGAAGAAAGTTTTAGAGCTATAGCAAGAACTTGGATAAGGTAACATGGATATGGGAACAAGAAAGGCGAAAGGAGGGACTGAGTAAAAAGAGAACAGAAAGACCTGAAGAACATATATCAAAATATTACCCTTTGTGCAGTAAAGCAAATAAAAGAAACAAAAGGCATAAAGATTGAAAGGGGCTCTGTAAACTGTCATTTGCAGATAAAAAGACTGTCTTACAGAAAATCCTAAAGAATGTACAAAGCAACTAGAACAAGTAAGTGAATTTAGGAAAGTCATAAGATACAAGGTCAATGTGAAAAATTCAGTGGTATTTCTATACACTGGCAGCAAACAATTGGTCAGAGAAATTTAAGTAACAATTCCATTTAAATACTATCAGAAACAACCTGTATACTGACAACAATGAAAAAAATTGCTGAGAAAAATGTTTAAAGATCTAAATAAATGAAGAGATATACTGTGGTAGTAGATTAAAAGAATCCTTATTGTTAAAATGTCATTTCTCCCTAAATTAACTCACAGATTCAAAAGACTATCTTACAGAACTTTACAAGCAAATTCTAAAATTTACTTGGAAATACAATGTTCCTCAATAGCCAAAACAATCTTGAAAAAGAAAAACAAAGCTGGAGGACTTAGACTAGGTAACCTCAAGACAATCGAAAGCTACAGTAATCAAGACGAGGTGGTACTGGCAATAAGGACAGACAAGTAGATCAACGTAACAGAACAGAGAATTCAGAAACAGAACATGCTTAAACAGTTGATTGATTTTCAACAAAGGAACGAAGACAACTTAATGGGATAAAAAAATCTTCTCAATAAGTGGTTCTGTGGTAACTAGATACTCATATGAGAGAAAGAGTGAGAGAGAGAGAGAGAAAGGAACCCTGACTTCCTCTCTGAAACCATACACAAAAACTAATTCAAGGTGAATTATAGACCTAAAAGCAAAAACTAAAAGTTTCTGCATGAAAACATCAAAGAGTATCCTTACAAATCAAGATAGGCAAAAAATGAAAAGGGAAATCTCAGGCTGGGAAAACATATTTTCAATATATATCCGACAGAGGATTTGCACCCAGAATATAAAGAACTCCTACAACTCAGGTAAAAACACAATCACCAAACAAAAATAAACAAACAGAAGGGGGAAAAAAAAACAGAAAGCAACAAAAGACTTGAACAGGCAAGAGAAGATATACATGCATTCAGTAAGTACATGAAAAAGTATTCAACATCTTTAGTCATCAGGAAAACGCAATACAAAACCACTAATGGCTAAAATTGAAAAGACTGACAATACCTAATGTTGAGGAGGCTGTGAATCAACTCCTGCGCATTGCTGGTGGGAGTGTAAAATGCTACAGCCACTTTGGAAAGCAATTTGGCATTTTCCTGTCAAGTTAAACATACACCTACCCTCTGACTCATCAATCCCACTCCTAAATAATTACCCCCTCCAAAAAGAAAGATGAAAACATATGTCCATAAGAAGATTTGTACAGAATCTTCACAACAGGCTTAACTGGAAACAATCTAAACGTCACACATCAACAGGGAGAATGAACAAATGCAATGAAATAGTATTTGTCAATGAGAAGGAACGAATTACTGTCATAGGTACCAACACAGATGAATTTAAAAAACATCTTCCTAAGTGAAGGAAGCCAGACACAAAGGAATGCATACTGTGTGACTTAATTTATGTGAAGTCCAAAAACAAGCAAAACTGATCTGTGGTGATAGAAAATCAGAAAGAAGATCAGAAAGATTGTCCCCTGAGCCGTGAAAGATGGACGGGAAAATGGCTTGCGGGAACTTTTTAGACTTTTTAGACTCTTGAGAGGTATATCTTGTTTTGGGTGGTTGTAAAATGGGCGTATACAACTGTCAAAATTTCTCACACTTAAGAGGTATGCATCTTACTGTATACAAATTATACCTTAACACTTTGCCATGCCAACAAAAAGACTGTAAGAAAATATGACAGAATGTCACCCTTTGTTAATGTTGGTTAGTGGATGTATGGTAAAGAATTATTCTCTGAATTTTCTTGTGTTTACAAAAACCTTTAAAATATTTTAAAGTTACATTTAAAAAAAAATCTAAGTCAAATAAATACTTTTTGCTCTTGGGGAGCTTCCAAAATAATGCAGAGTCAGACAAGTGAATAAACTTTTGCAATTCATAAGAGTCATCATGGAAGCAAAGACTTTATTTCTCCTGTTCCTGAGGTACAGTGTGTCTGGGACACAAGAGATTGGATCTGAAATGGGAGACATTCCCAAAGCCCTAATGAACTTTGTGCTCTAATGTCACTATAGTGAACTAGAGCGCCTGGACCTTTGTCTTGAGCCACTAAAATTTATAGGAAGCAAATAATAATAATAATAAATATTTCTAAATTTATTTCTTTGAAAATATGTGGCTTTTACGTGTTTACAGTATATGCCCCCTTTCAGTAATTCAGAAACACGTGAGTTCAATACCTAGCTGCAAAAAGAACTAGTAAAAATAGGCAGCGACCAGATGGCATCTGCTGATAATAGCACTGTTTGAAAGTCACGTCACAAAGAACAGAGGTAAATTTGTTTTTCATTCTGCTTCTCCTGGGCTCTAGAACTGCTCTGCTCTGAACTCTAAGGTCACATAGCAAATGTTTTTCACTCTAAAATAATTGTGTCAACAACTGGGTTCCAGCTAATGAGGGAGAGGAACCTCTAAACACCAAAATTATGACTGGGTGTGCTTTTGTTGGATGTATATCCCAACCTTCATTCAATTACAGATGGAAATGTTGGGTTGAGCTAAATGCCAACTTCCCTATGGTTCCTGGTTGAAGCCATACCAGGAGAGTACTCCAGACTTGAGAAACATTGCTTTGACACATTATGACATCACTTTTCATGAACTGTACTTGATAGTATTCGACTGGTTTTAGGGATAGCATTGAGGACATTGCCCACATCATGAGGTCCCATGTATGAAGATCTACTGGAGACCCCTCTCTAAGGCCCCAGTGTTGGGGAAGCTATGCTACCTCTGAACAGTGTTCTGATGACCCATGAATCCTTCAGCAGACTGTGATCTCCTTTTGGCTTGGGCCAGTAAAAAACTCAGAATGAAATTTGCAACCCAGTTCTAGCAATTGTCCATAAACTTATTGTATGATTTATTTTTATCTATTTATTTTATCATGATATATTACTGCATTCATTTCTTTTAGCTTCCTGAAATCCTTTCTGGAGAAAATAAGATTATAAAAAATTAAATTTACAAATTCATCAATCATATGGCTAATTTTTTTTAAGGCTACTTAGTCCTATTTTTTTATAAATTTATTTATTTACTTTTATTTTTGGTTGAGTTAGGTCTTTGTTGCTGCGCGCGAGTTTTCCCTAGTTGCGGCGAGCGGGGTCTACTCTTCATTGCCGTGCACAGGCTTCTCATTGCAGTGGCTTCTCTTGTTGCAGAGCATGGGCTCTAGGCATGAGCTCAGTTGTTGTGGTTTGCCAGCTCTAGAGCACAGGCTCTGTACTTATGGCGCACAGGCTTATTTGCTCCGTGGCATGGGGGATCTTCCCGGACCAGGGCTTGAACCCCTGTCCCCTGCACTGGCAGGTGGATTCTTAACCACTGCACCATCAGGGAAGCCCTCATATGGCTATTTTTTTTTATTTACATCCATACCTACTTCCAAAAAGCATTTTAAATGTCTCCATCAGATATAATCTAAAGATAAATTGAAACTCAGATTGTATTTACCTTAGTTTCATTTTGTTTCATTTTGTTCCATGGAGATATTGCATATGCACAGACCATTTGGATGAATACTTAATGAGATAGCTAAAAGAATGAACTGCAGTAAAAACAATTCTTTAATGCATTGGGATAATTTAAAATGTAAATTGGGTTTTTTCCTTATGATAATTCAGGATAGGAATAAGGGATATTTTTTTCTGATACCTCTATGGATGGACAGATAGCATTGAGTACTAGACAAGCTACTGTCCCACATCTTGACAGAGTGGAGATTCCCCAGACCTTACTCATGACAATGGGGGATATGGGAAGAACCTCCCAGATTGATAAGATTAAATTCCCACCATCCCATAAAAATAAGAGGTTGAAATAGAAATTACAGTTTTAGAAAAACAATGTTCTGTGTCCTGTACAACTTAATTTGTGTACATACTGAGGCTCGTAATATGAACTAGAATGATATTTTCTCTATATACATGCATATGCCCATCTGCTCAAATTCATATATGTACAGCATTCCTCTGAGCAAATATTGGTAGGGAATATAGAAACCAGCTGGTGTTTAAAACCTATATTTTACCAAAGAAAGAAACTTCCTGTACATTTTCCTGTGAAATTAAAACTGTCATTTTTGTTTGTTTTTATCAAAAAAGGCAAAGTGGTTCATTTCATGTAATACAGTTATTTTTAAATAAATAGTAGGAATATTAGTTGGAACATTTAATTGATATGGTGTATTTCTCCAAGGAGAAAAATCTTTTACTATAACTTCAAAGCATTTTTAAGAGATTTTTCTCAACCTTGACCACATACAATAAACAGAGGACAGATATTTTTGTTTTCAGGTGAAAAAGTTGTACCCTAAAATGGTTAAATGACTATTGAAGTTGATATAGTGGGTCTGTGATAATGGAATGATCAAAATATTCTGCATATTGTTTGATCTTAAACATTACAATTTATTGATTTATATATAGCTTCGTTTTACCATAATGAGCCATTTTTTCTTTGCCCTTTTTTTCATTGTCACTTCCTCTTCTATAAATAGGACCCACTTTTGAATCTCATCTATGGAATAGATAAATTCCTTATTGTGGCGATTGTATATAAACGCTCCTTTCTCTCCTGAAATCACGAATCTGATAAATTATTCAAAACAGTAGGAACTGATTGCTGTGTGTGTTGTTCTCAAGACCCAGAAGCACACATACCACAATCAGAACTACAACCTAAATCCATCAACAAGTCAATCCTTCACCAGGTCAGTCATGGCTTCATGTGCTTCCTGCAGCTAGGTTTGGATCTCTGCCATAAGACTTGCCCATCTTAATTTATATTATAAATTTCTGTTCACATGGGTATCTCTCTCCTTGGACTGTAAGCTCCTCGAGGGCAGTAACAGTCATGTCATCTCTGTATCCCCCCTCAGTACCCAGCACAGCTTTATGTAGGACTGACCTCTAACAAGCGTGCACTGAACCAAAACAATATGCAATATGACCCACAGGGAGTTTGTTTACACAAGGTCTCATTTGCAGTGATTCATTTAGGCATACAACAAGCCGTCCAGCCAAGAATTGGCACCATTCAGGAGCTATGAAAAGCATCCTACTACCTATTCACATTTTTCTCTCTGCTGTCTGTCACGCATCTTAAATGACTGCAGTGCCAAGGCACTGATGGAGTGCCACAGAGCCTACGGCCATCTGTCATGCCAGGCTGTGGATGGCAGCAGGTCGAGGGATCCAGGCAAGGAGCCAGAACCAGGAAACCAGGATACAAACAAAACATGAGGGTCACAACAATAACAGGATTGGTCAAAAGTCATTAAACAAATAAATGTCCAAAGGACACTGACAGCAGAGGACAGAGAATGATAAAAAAGGCCCAACAATGAGCAAATGAGAAATCAGCAAAAGTTGAAGGTCAGTTCAAAGTAGAGGGTTGTGATGCCCAAATGAGGTTACACACACACAGATGCAAGAGATACACTGTCAGGAAAGAGAGAGGGCACTTGTCACAGAAATTTAAATAACAGTGCCAAGACCAGACCTACTAGTGCACTTGGAACTGAACTATTTTTTAGTAAATCTTGTAATATCTTATAAGAAGCATTGTGTTATTGTCTGATAAAACATTAATTTATTAAATTTAAATACTTTAAACACAACAATTTTTGCAAACCTATTTTGGATTTTCTTCTGTTCTGCAGCATATCGGGAGCTTCAAAATAAGAGATACTTGACTTAGAGGATACATGCGAGGGCCCATACATCGCTTTTATCACGCTGACAAGCGTCCGAGCAAACAACATTTTAACCCTCTCCTAGCTCACTAAGACCATATCTAATCTCCCTACCCTGGTTTATCAGGCCTTCCACAACATGGCTCCAACCTATTTTTCCAACCTTAACTCCTACTATTTGTAAAGAATAAAGCTATCTCCCCATGGCAGACGTAAAGAAGAAGCCAAGAGCTCCATGAGCTCTGGGTAGCTAAGCCTTGCCCATCCTCCCTCTTGCCATCAGCAGGAATAAAAAGGGGCGCCTCGATTCCTGCGTGTTCCTGGCAAGACCTCCACCCTTTTCTCCCCTGCCACACTCACAGTCTTCGCACCATCATCTGCCTTGAATCCTTTGAGGCCAATCTCCTTACCCTGTATCCCTATGCACACATGTCAGAGAAGGCATTTCAGGCCTCCAGATCTAGACTCATGCCTAAAATCACAATATCCTCCCTCATCATACTGCCCCCCCTTTCCTGATTTTTCTCTATTATATTCGACACAAGATATATTTTTCTTATTATATGGCTATCTTCCTCCACTTGAACACAGCCTCTATGAGGACAGGAATTTTTGTCTGTTTGGTTTTCTGCAGTATCCCCTCTGCTGAAAACAGAGCCTGGGACATAATAGGCACACAAAAAATATTTATCTAATGAACGAGTGGAAAAAATCAGTTTGGACAGTCTGCTCTACATCCTGAATACAAAGAAATATCACACTGTTCTGCCATTCTGTTCAAATAGTTCCTGATGCTGCAGCTGAGGGCCCTCCCTCGATCCCGTCTGCCTCTGCAAACCCTAACTGCCAAGACCCATCTATAATCCCTCCTCTCCTGGAAAGCTTCCTCAGCCCACTCCAGCCTGCAGGTATCTTGTCCTCCCCTGAACTGCCATGGTACTTACTGTCATTTAACCATTAATCATCATCTTGCCTGTGCCAGCTCTGCACAGTTATGTAGAACCACTGTTTATAACTTCTGCAGTTATTTAACTTAGCACTTTTAATTTGTCTTCTAAACTAGATTGTAAAGCGATAAGAGCAGGAATCTTAATTTTATTCTTCCTTGTTTGCCCTTCAAAGCCTTCCAACAGAATAGGAGTTCAGCAGATTATTCTTGTGTTATAATGATTGAATGTTATAATGAATAAATGATTGAAATAATTTAGAACTGAGCCTGGAAGGAGGAACAAGGACAATTTTCAGTTATCTATTCCAAAGGGTGGAAGCAACAAAAGGTTGTTGTTAACCTTTTAGTAAAAATAGAATAACAGAAGCAAAAGTATTTCAGACAGTGTGTCATAAGTTAGGAACAGTAGAACCAGTATGAAAGTAGCATGGAACAGACTTAAGGACTGCAGTGGTCCCTGTCTCCCCAACATTTGTTTACTCTCCCTCCTGGCAAACCCTAGCTTTGTTCAGGTGTCCATTCTTTTCTGCACAGTCATGTGCTTGAGGGGAAATGATACAAGCCTCATCCCCAGAGACTGAATTCTGAATGCTCTAAGCTAACTAAGGGAGTCCTACTGTCCTTGCCATTAGTTGCTTTAGTCATTTGATGCAATTCTGGGCATTTGATGCAATTCTAACCAATGAAAACTAAGGCAAAGTCTATTGAGGGACTTCTGGGCAAGACTCTTTGATCTTCAGAAAAAAACATGAGGAAAAGACAGCTCCATCTACTACCTACAAACATTGTTCTATCTGAGTAGAATGGTTGGTGCTGTCACAACTATCTTGTGACCAGGAGTGAGGTTAGTTTGAGGACAAAACCAATACACAGAAGAATAGAGGCTTGGAAAGAGAGGGAAAGCCTGGGTTTTTGATAATGTTGTTTATCGGCTGAATTAACCACCCTAAGAGCCATTCTTCTTTCGGAATTTTGTTAATAAGATCATAAATTTCTCTCTATATAAACTTTTTTATTGACGTATAGTTGACTGACAATATTATAGTAGTTTCAGGTGCACAACATCGTGATTCAATATTTTTAAATATTATGAAATGATCACCACTATAAGTCTAGCTGCCATCTGTCACCATACAAAGTTATTATAATGTTATGACTATATTCCCTACGCTATACATCACATCCCTATGACTTATGTATTTTATAACTGAAAGTTTGTACCTCAGTCCCTTTCATCTAGTTTACCCATCCCCCACCTCTCTGACAACCACTTGTTTGTTTTCAGTATCTATGATTCTTTTTGTTTTGTTATGTTTGTTCATTTGTTTTCTTTTTTAGATTCCACATGTAAGTGAAATCACACAGTATGTGTCTTTCTCTGTCTAACTTATTTCACTTAGCATAATGCCCTCTAGGTCCATCCATGTTGTCACAAATGGAAAGATTTCTATATTTTTTATTTTTGATTTCTATATTTTAAGTTGATTTGAGGCAATTTTCTGTAACCTGTGCCATGAGCATTCTGCATGATGCAATGGTTTAAATGTTTTCTCAAAATGAACTAGGAACAAAGAACTGTAAGTGAATGTTTATAGCAGCCTTAATAATAATAGCAAAAACCTGGAAATAATCCAAATGTCCATCAACTGGTGTATGGTTAAGAAAATTACAGTATATATTAATACAATGGAATACTACTTAGTAATAAAAAGGAATAAACTCCTGATACATCCAACAGTATGGATAAATCTCAAAAGCATTATGCTAAGTGAAAGAAGCCAGGCACAGAAAGCTACTTACTATATGATTCCATTTACCTGATATTCTAGAAAAGGAAAAACTAAATGTATCAGCTTGGCTAGGCCGTGGTACCGTTTTTGGTCAAACATCACTCTAGATGTTGCTGTAAAGGTATTTTTTTTTAAGTTGTAATAAAATACATGTAACATAAAATTCACCATTTTAAGCATTTTTAAGTGCACGGTTTAGTAGTGTTATGAACATTCACATTGCTCTGCAAACAACTCCAGAATTCTTTTCACCTTGAAAAACTGAAACTCTATACCTATTAAACAATTACTCTCCATTCCACCCTCTCCCCAGCCCCTGGAAACCACATTTCTACTTTCTGATCTCTATGAATTTGACCACCCTTTGTACCTCACATAAGTGGAATCATACAGTATTTATCTTTTTGTGACTGACTTATTTTACTTAACATAATATCATCAAGATTCATCCACGTTGCAGCATGTATCAGAATCCTTTATAAGGCTGAATAATATTCCATTGCATGTATAGACCACATTCTGTTTAACCATTCATCTGTCATTGAACCCTGGCGTTGCTTCCACATTTTGGCTATTGTGAATAAAGGTGTTATTAACATGGGTGTACAAATATCTTTTCAAAATCCTGCTTTCAATTATTTGTGTATATACTCAGAAGCAGAATTGCTGAATCATGTGGTGTGAGGTTTTTTTCAGATGTGATTAACATTCAAATCAGTAGACTTTAAGTAAAGCAGATTACCCTCCATAATGTTGGTGGGCCTTGTCCAATCAGTTAAAGACTTTAAAAGAAAAGACTAAAGAAGGAGAGAAGGAATTCTGCTTCCAGACTGCCTTTAGATTTAAGCTGCAACAGCAGCTCTTCTCTGGATCTCCAGACTATAGGTTTGCCCTGTAGATTTCAGACTCACCAGCCCCACAATCACATGAGCCAATTAAATCTCTCTAAATAGAGGGGAAAGAAAGAGAGAGACAGGTACATACTTTTGGTTCTGTTTCTCTGGAGATCCCTAGCTAATACATGAAGGGACAAGAAACCGTTCAGTAGTTGCCAGGGATCAGAATTGGGGAGAAACAGATTGACTGCAAAGGGGCACAAGAAAACTTTTGATATGAAGGGAATATTTTATATCTGCACTGTTGAACACAGTAGTCAGTAGACACATGTGGCTATTAAGCACTTGAAATGTGACTAGTCTGAATTAAGATGTGCTGTAAATGTAAAGAAACATCAGATTACACTTTGCATGAAAAAGATAATGTAAAATATGTCAATAACTTTTATATTGATTACATATTGAATGATACGTTTTTATATATTTATTTAAATTAAATGTATTATTAAAATAAATTTCACCTTTCTTCTTACTTTTTTAGTGTGGCTACTAGAAATTTAAAGTTACATACATGGCTTGTATTATATTTCTACAAGACAATGCTGTTCTGTTATCTTGACTGTGATATTGGCTACATGACTGTACACATTGACAAAACTCTGTACACTAAAAAGGCTGAATTTCATGTGTGTAAATTATAACTAAATAAACGTAATTTTAAAATATGGTCTAGGAAAAATAGAAACAATTTTATCATTCAAAAGGTATTATAATATTCATGTTATGCTCACCCCCACTGTTGGATCTTTGTTCATTTTCTTCCCAGTTCTTAGAAATTCAATGTTATTCACCTTTTAAGAAATGGCTAAGTCAATCTCATGCATCATCCTCATTCCAGCACTTCCCTGACACTCTGTCTTTTCTAAATTCTTGTTCCACTCAGAGTTGAAGTCTTACTCTTTCTTCATGACATGGAACTTGAGCTTGCTGGGTCAGATACCAGCCAAGAGAGGATGAAGGACTTAAGGGCAGGGATTGTGTTTAAAGGGTGATGAGTTCAAAATCTTAGATCAAGCTAGACTGGTTTTAAGGACGATGGCTGACAGCCAATTGCTCCAGTTCAGCTTCAAAATGTTTTCCAGGTGTTTTGTCTATGTTACATATGGCTTCCTAACTGCAGCAAGTTACCTAAAACCAGGAACTATGTCTTATCCTTCTTGGGCAACCCCTGAGATACCCACTGCCCTTGAGTTTGAAGTGCAAGACTGTTGAATCTGACACCAACAGCATCCCCTGCCTTAATGAAACCTAGCTTTCCAAGGACTCCATATACTCTCTGACCCTTTCAAGGGGTACCTATTTATTCTCTCACACCTCATGTACCTGAAGATCAATGAATGTGGTTATTGTCTGCTTTATTCCTCATTGCAGCTTCCAGAATCATATTCCCTCACTCTTGAAAAAAGCCATGTTCTTTTAAAGAGCATGAGCTTCTGCTGTTCCACCCTCTCCCTTTTCTCTTCATGTTTGAGAATTGCATTGCACATCCCCTCAATTGTCAACATCTGTAGCACCTGGTTCATATCTTCCTCTCCACTCCAAGTCCTGCTATCAGTGACACAAGAGAACACCCCAGCCAGCCCGAAACTGACTTCTTGTGGTTAAATTAAGCAGATAAATTTGGTCAATATGCATACAGTGAATTAGTCTCCTATACCTCCTATTCCTTGATTCCATCCTCTTTTCACCACCCTATTATATTCTGAGGAATGCACTGGAGGAGGAGGAAGACTTCTGCAAGAATAGAATGTGGGAAACACTGAAAGATATGAGGCCTTCTAGAAGGCTTAAGGGGGATAATTTGTTCCAAAAACATTTATGCTTCCTTTTATAATTTAAAAAATGATTAATTAGTATATTTTAGTGTGCGAATGTTGAACAATTATAAGCAAAGAGAACAAAAGTCAAAATGACCCAGAATTTCACCAACCAGAGAAATCTCTATCAACATTTTAGTGAATATTTCTTCCCAGACTTCCTCTTCTAAGCACCTAAATTTTTCTTTTTCATAACATGCCAACTTAATGAACATACCATTTTGTAACCTGCTTTTTATGTTTGAAATAACATGAATATCTCTCTAAATTAATAAATATGTTTTCCATCATAGCTTTTAATTTTATATCACAATTTATTTAACTAATTCACAATTGTTGGGCATCTAGCTCATCTACAAACTTTTGTTATTATAAACAGAATAAAATGAGCACTTTTTTGTGTGTGTGTGTGTGGTACGCAGGCGTCTCACTGTTGTGGCCTCTCCTGTTGCGGAGCACAGGCTCCGGACGCACAGGCTCAGCGGCCATGGCTCACGGGCTCAGCCCCTCCGCAGCATGTGGGATCTTCCCAACTGGGCCACGAACCCGTGTCCCCTGTATCGGCAGGCGGACTCTAAACCACTGCGCCACCAGGGAAGCCCTAAAATGAGCACTTTTGTAGTTAGATCTTTGTACACATCCTTAATTTCCTTAGGATAAATTTCTATACATAGGGTTTCTGTGTTGAAGAATCTGTAATGTGAAATAGATATTAATATCTAAGTATGTTTTAGATAGAACATCTAATATTTGTGAATAACCACTTCTTTTTACATGTTTTTAGACTGTTATTTGACAGAATTCCCTTTCTAAGTGACATCAACAAGTAACTAAGCTTCTATCAATATTAGCATGAACGATTTTTGTGTATTCATTCTTAAAGTTCCTGGCCTTTCTCACATTTATTCAATAAATATTTATTTAGGACCTAATATGTGCTGGGCACAGTGCCATATGCTAGGGGTAGGAAGTAAGTAAGACTTATTTCCTGGAGTAATGATCCCAGTGTGATTCAATATATTTTTCTTGCCTCCACAAGACTACAGAGGAAGGTGATCTATTCAATAAACCGGCCTACACTGGTCAGTAAAAGCTTCTTATTGTCAGGAGATGACGTCTGGATGGCATCTTTAAGGAAATCATCAGGTAGCCCAAATATTGCAGGTGGTCCAGAAAGGAAAGAACATTCCAGGCAAAGAAAAAAAAATGTGCAAAGGACAGAAGCATAAAAGAACAGGTCATTTTGTGTGACCGTAACATACACAATTGGAGCCTTGCCTGAAACCTAACAACACTAAAAATACTTGCTGGTAGTATGGAAATTCTGTGCAGAGGCTATATTACTGGACCACCACCATTGTTAATTAATTATTGTCCTTTGTTTATATTTCTTTAACATTCTGAAGGCCTATTAATTCTGAATAAACTCACTCAGCTCAAGTTTTCTGTTCGAGCCCAGTAATTAATATTTGGAAGAAAGTTGCTCCGCTATATCTCTATGTTTTGGATAAACTCTATACAAGGGCACAAATGGCTGAAGTCCAGAACCCACAAGCCCCAGTGGAATATACTTTTCAACCTCAGGAGACACCTTATTTGACCAACACACTAGACCTATTTTTCAGATTTTATAGTCTTCTGCAATAAGTAGGAGGAAAAAAAATTCTCTTTCAGATCTGCATATAATCAAAACAACAAATCCACATGGGATAACTTTTTCTTACTAAACATTGTTTAAAATGCATTATTACAGAGACCATCAAGATGGCAGAGGAGTGAGAGGTGGAGATCACCTTCCTCTCCACAAATACATCAGATATATATCTACATGTGGAACAACTCCTACAGAACACCTACTGAACGCTGGCAGAAGACCTCAGACTTCCCAAAAGGCAAAAACTCCCCACGTACCTGGGTAGGGCAAAAGAAAAAAGAATAAACAGAGACAAAAGAATAGGGACGGGACCTGCACCAGTGGGAGGGAGCTGTGAAGGAGGAAAGGTTTCCACACACTAGAAGCCCCTTCACTGGCGGAGACTGCGGGTGGCAGAGAGGGGAAGCTTCGAAGCCGCGGAGGAGAGTGCAGCAACAGGGGTGCAGAGGGCAAAGTGGAGAGATTCCCACACAGAGGATCAGTGCCGACCAGCACTCACCAGCCCAAGAGGCTTGTCTGCTCACCTGCCGGGACAGATGGGGGCTAGGAGCTGAGGCTCGGGCTTTGGAGGTCGGATCCCAGGGAGAGAACTGGGGTTGGCTGCGTGAACACAGCCTGAAGGGGCTAGTGCGCCACAGCTAGCCGGGAGGGAGTCCGGGAAAAAGTCTGGATCTGCCTAAGAGGCAAGAGACCATTGTTTTGGGGTGCGCGAGGAGAGGGGATTCAGAGCACTGCCTAAACGAGCTCCTAGGACAATGGTAAAAGCAAAGTTATACACGCAAAATCAGAGACAGGCACGAGCCGCAGCTATCAGAGTGGACCCCAGAGATGGGCATGAGACGCTAAGGCCGCTGCTGCAGCCACCAAGAAGCCTGTGAGCAAGCACAGGGCACTATCCACACCACCCCTCCCAGGAGGCTGTGCAGCCCGCCACTGCCAGGGACCCGTGATCCAGGGACAACTTCCCCTGGAAAACACACAGTGCACCTCAGGCTGGTGCAACCTCATGCAGGCCTCTGCCGCCGCAGGCTCTTCCTGCATTCTGTATCCCTCCCTCCCCCGGCCTGAGTGAGCCAGAGCCCCCTAATCAGCTGCTCCTTTAACCTCATCCTGTCTGAGCGAAGAACAGGTGCTCTCAAGCGATGTACACACAGAGGCAGGGCCAAATCCAAAGCTGAACCCCAGGAGCTGTGAGACAAGGAATATAAAGGGAAATATCTCCCAGCAGCCTAAGGAGCAGCAGATTAAATCTCCACAATCAGCTTGATGTACCCTGCATCTCTGGAATACCTAAATAGACAACGAATTACCCCAAAATTGAGGTGGTGGACTTTGGGAGCAACTGTGTGGACTTGGGGTTTCCTTTCTGCATCTAATTTGTTTCTGGTTTTATGTTTATCTTTGTTTAGTATTTAGAGTTTATTATCATTGGTAGATTTGTCTATTGATTTGGTTGCGCTCTTCCTTTTTTTATATATATAGATATACATTTTTTTCTTTTTCTCTTTTTGTCAGTATATATGTGTATGCTTCTTTGTGTGATTTTGTCTGTATAACTTTGCTTTTACCATTTGTCCTAGGGTACTGTCTGTCCGTCTTTTTTTTTTGTTTTTTTTGGTATAGTATTCAGTACTTGCTATCATTGGTGGATTTGTTATTCGCTTCAGTTGCTCTCTTCTTTCTTTCGTTCTTTCTTTTCTAATTACTTTTTAATTTTTTTATTTTTAATAACTTTTTAATTTAATTTATTTTTTTTCTTTATTTATTTCTTTTTTTCTCCCTTTTCTTCTGAGCCATATGGCTGACAGGCTTTTGGTGCTCCAGCCAGGCATCAGGGCTGTGCCTCTAAGGTGGGAGAGCCAAGTTGACGACATTGGTCCACCAGAGACATCCCAGCTCCGTGTAATATCAAACAGTGAAAGATCTCCCAGAGATCTCCATCTCAACGCTAAGACCTAGCTCCACTCAACGACCAGTAAGCTACAGTGCTGGACACCCTATGCCAAACAACTAGCAAGACAGGAACACAACCCCACCCTTTAGCAGAGAGGTTGCCTAAAATCAGAATAAGGTCACAGACACCCCAAAACACACCACCGGACATGGTCCTGCCCACCAGAAAGAGAAGATCCAGCCTCATCCACCAGAACACAGGCACCAGTCCCCTTCACCAGGAAGACTACACAACCCTCTGAACCAATCTTAGCCACTGGGGGCAGATACCAAAAACAACAGGAACTAAGAATGTGCAGCCTGTGAAAAGGAGACCCCAAACACAGTAAGTTAAGCAAAATGAGAAGACAGAAACACACAGTAGATGAAGGAGCAAGTCAAAACCCCACCAGACCAAACAAATGAAGAGGAAATAAACAGTCTACCTGAAAAAGAATTCATAGTAATGATAGTAAAGATGATCCAAAATCTTGGAAATAGAATGGAGAAAATATAAAAAACATTTACAAGGACCAGGAGGAACTAAAGAGTAAACAAACCATGATGAACAACACAATAAATGAAATTTAAAATTCTCTAGAAGGAATCAATAGCAGAATAGCTGAGGCAGAAGAACGGGTAAGTGACCTGCATGATAAAATAATGGAAATAACTACCGCAGAGCAGAATACAGAAAAAAGAATACTCCAATAAAGATGTTAAAAAAAAAAAAAAGAGTGAAAAGAATTGAGGACAGTCTCAGAGATCTCTGGGACAACATTAAACACACCAACATTCGAATTATAGGGGTCCCAGAAGAAGACAAGAAAAAGAAAGGGACTGAGAAAATATTTGAAGAGATTATAGTTGAAAACTTCCCTAATATGGGAAAGGAAATAGTCAATTAAGTCTAGGAATCACAGAGAGTCCCATACAGGATAAATCTGAGAAACATGCCAAGACACATATTAATCAAACTATCAAAAATTAAATACACAGAAAAAATATGAAAAGCAGCAAGGGAAAAACAACAAATAGCATACAAGGGAATCCCCCTAAGGTTAACAGCTGATCTGTCAGCAGAAACTCTGCAAGTCAGAAGGGAATGGCAGGACATATTTAAAGTGATGAAAGGGAAAAACCTACAACCCAGATTACTCTACCCAGCAAGGATGTCATTCAGATTCGACGGACAAATTAAAACCTTTACAGACAAGCAAAAGCTAAGAGAATTCAGCACCACCAAACCAGCATTACAACAAATGCTAAAGGAACTTCTCTGGCAGGAAACACAAGAGAAGGAAAAGACCTACAATAACAAACCCAAAACACCTAAGAAAATGGTAATAAGAACACACATACCAATAATTACCTTAAATATAAATGGATTAAATGCTCCAGCCAAAAGACACTCCCTGGCTGAATGGATACAAAAACAAGACCTTTATATATGCTGTCTACAAGAGACCCACTTCAGACCTAGGGACACATACAGACTGAAAGTGAGAGAATGGAAAAAGACAGTCCATGCAAATGGAAATCAAAAGAAAGCTGGAGTAGCAATTCTCATATCAGACAAAATAGACTTTAAAATAAAGACTGTTATAAGAGACATAGAAGGACACGACATAATGGTCAAAGCATCAATCCAAGAAGAAGATATAACAATTGTAAATATTTATGCACCCAACCTAGGAGCACCTCAATACATAAGGCAAATGCTAACAGCCATAAAAGGGGAAATCAACATTAACACAGTCATAGTAGGGGACTTTAACACCCCACTTTCACCAATGGACACATCATCCAAAATGAAAATAAATAAGGAAACACAAGCATTAAATGACACATTAAACAAGATGGACTTAACTGATATTTGTAGGACATTCCATCCAAAAACAACAGAATACACTTTCTTCTCAAGTGCTCATGAAACATTCTCCAGGATACATCATATCTTGGGTCACAAATCAAGCCTTGGTATTTAAGAAAATTGAAATCGTATCAAGTATTTTTCCTGACCACAACGCTATGAGACTAGATATCACTTACAGGAAAAAAATCTGTAAAAAATACAAACACATGGAGGCTAAACAATACACTACTAAATAACCAAGAGATGACTAAAGAAATCAAAGAGAAAATCAGAAAACACCTAGAAACAAGTGACAATGAAAACACGACAACCCAAAACTTATGGGATGCAGCAAAAGCAGTTCTAAGAGGGAAGTTTATAGCTATACAATCCTACCTCAAGAAACAAGAAACATGTCAAATAAACAACCTAACTTTACACCTAAAGCAATAAGAGAAAGAAGAACACAAAAACCCCCATTAGCAGAAGGAAAGAAATCATAAAGATCAAATCAGAAATAAATAAAAAAGAAATGAAGGAAACAAGAGCAAAGATCAATAAAACTAAAAGCTGGTTATTTGAGGAGATAAACAAAATTGATAAACCGTAAGCCAGACTCATCAAGAAAAAAAGGGAGAACACTCAAATCAATAGAACTAGAATTGAAAAAGGAGACATAACAACTGATGCTGCAGAAATACAAAGGATCATGAGAGATTACTACAAGCAACTATATGCTAATAAATTGGACAACCTGGAAGAAGTGGACAAATTCTTAGAAAAGCACACCTTCCAAGACTGAACCAGGAAGAAATAGAAAATATAACAGACCAATCATAAGCCCTGGAATTGAATCTGTGATTAAAAATCTTCCAACAAACCAAAGCCCAGGACCAGAGGGCTTCACAGGCAAATTCTATCAAACATTTAGAGAAGAGCTAACACCTATCCTTCTCAAACTCCTCCAAAATATAGCAGAGGGAGGAACACTCCCAAACTCATTCTACGAGGCCACCATCACCCTGAAAACAAAACCAAAGATGTCACAAATAAAGAAAACTACAGGCCAATATCACTGATGAACATAGATGCAAAAATCCTCAACAAAATACTAGCAAACAGAATCCAACAGCACATTAATAGGATCATACAACATGATCAAGTGGGGTTTATCCCAGGAATGCAAGGATTCTTCAATATATGCAAATCAATCAATGTGATAAACCATGTTAACAAACTGAAGAATAAAAATCATATGATCATCTCAATAGATGCAGAAAAAGCTACTGACAAAATTCAACACCCTTTATGATAAACACCCTCCAGAAAGTAGGCATAGAGGGAACTGACTTCAACATAATAAAGGCCATATATGACAAACCCACAGCCATTATCATTCTCAATGGTGAAAAACTGAAACCATTTCCTCTAAGATCAAGAAAAAGACAAGGTTGTCCACTCTCACCACTATTACTCAACATAGTTTTGAAAGCTTTAGCCACAGCAATCAGAGAAGAAAAAGAAATAAAAGGAATCCAAATCAGAAAAGAAGTAAAGTTGTCACTATGTGCAGATGACATGATACTATACATAGAGAATCCTAAAGATGCTACCAGAAAACTACTAGAGCTAATCAGTGAATCTGGTAAAGTAGCAGGATACAAAATAAATGCACAGATATCTCCTGCATTCCTATACATTAATGATGAAAAATCTGAAACAGAAATTAAGGAAACACTCTCATTTACCATTGCAACAAAAAGAATAAAACACCTAGAATAAACCTACCTAAGGAGACAAAAGACCTGTATGCCAAAAACTATAAGATACTGATGAAAGAAATTAAAGATGATAGAAACAGATGGAGAGATATACCATGTTCTTGGACTGGAAAAATCAACATTGTGAAAATGACTCTACTACCCAAAGCAATCTACAAATTCAATGCAATCCCTATAAAACTACCAATGGCATTTTTCACAGAACTAGAACAAAAAATTTCACAATGTGTATGGAAACACAAAAGATCGTAAATAGACAAAGCAATCTTGAGAAAGAGAAACGGAGCTGAAGGAATCAGGCTCCCGGTCTTCAGACTATACTACAAAGCTGAAGTAATCAAAACAGTATGGTACTGGCATAAAAACAGAAATATGGATCAATGGAACAGGAAAGAAAGCCCAGAGATAAACCCATGCAGATATGGTTACCTTATTTTTGATAAAGGAGGCAAGAATATACAATGGAGAAAAGGCAGCCTCTTCAGTAAGTGGTGCTGGGAAAACTGGACAGCTACATTAAAAGAATGAAATTAGAACACTCCTTAACACCATACACAAAAATGAACTCAAAATGGATTAAAGACCTAAATGTAAGGCCATTCACTGAAAATCTTAGAGGAAAACATAGGCAGAACACGCTATGACGTAAATCACAGAAAGATCCTCTTTGACCCACCTCCTAGAGAAAGGGAAATAAAAACAAAAATAAACAAATGGGACCTAATGAAACTTAAGAGCTTTTGCACAGCAAAGGAAACCATAAACAAGACAAAAAGACAACCCTCAGGATTGGAGAAAATATTTGCAAATGAATCAACTGACAAAGGATTAATCTCCAAAATTTACAAGCAGCTCATGCAGCTCAGTATCAAAAAAAACAAACAACCCAATCCAAAAATGGGCAGAAGACCTAAATAGACATTTCTCCAAAGAATACATACAGATTGCCAACAAACACATGAAAGGATGCTCAACATCACTAATCATTAGAGAAATGCCAATATAAACTACAATGAGGTATCACCTCACACCAGTCAGAATGGTCATCATCAAAATATCTACAAACAATAAATGCTGGAGAGGGTGTGGAGAAAAGGGAACCCTCTTGCACTGTTGGTGGAAATGTAAATTGATACAGCCACTATGGAGAACAGTATGGAGATTCCTTAAAAAACTAAAGATAGAACTACCATACAACCTAGCAATCTCACTACTGTGCATATACCCTAAGAAAATCATAATTCGAAAAGAGTCATGTACCACAATGTTCATTGCAGCTCTATTTACAATAGCCAGGACATGGAAGCAACCTAAGTGTCCATCGACAGATGAATAGATAAAGAAGATGTGGCACATATATACAATGGAATATTACTCAGCCATAAAAGGAAACTAAATTGAGTTATTTGTAGTGAAGTGGATGGACCTAGAGTATGTCATACAGAGTGAAGTAAGTCAGAAAAAGAAAAACAAATACTGTATGCTAACACATATGTATGGAATGTAAAAAAAAAAAAAAAGGTTCTTCGAATGGACTTGAGGACATAGGGAGGGGGGAAGGGTAAGCTTTGACAAAATGAGAGAGTGGCACAGACATATATACACTACCAAATGTAAAATAGATAGCTAGTGGGAAGCAGCCACATGGCACAGGGAGATCAGCTCAGTGCTTTGTGACCAACTAGAGGGGTGGGATAGGGAGGGTGGAAGGGAGACCCAAGAGGGAGGTGATATAGGATATATGTATATGTATAGTTGATGCACTTTGTTATAAAGCAGAAACTAACACACCATTGCAAAGCAATTATACTCCAATAAATGTTAAAATAAATAAATAAAATGCATTATTATACCCAAGAACACAATTTTTTACTATACTCCAACTACAGCTGAAATAATATAAATTTCCCATTCACATACAGCTTTAGAGTATTCAAAGCACTTTTACATTTTGCTTATGAGCCTCAGAACAACCTGGGAAAGTCTTGAGACTCAAAACAACCTTGTAATATTACCCATATTTTTGCAGAGTAGGAAACCAAAATTGAAAATAAGTAGCTTACCCAAAGTCACACAATTATTATGACTAAACCATGCCCCTCAGAAGTCAGTTTAGCCATCACCTAGTCTAGGAAACCTGAAAAGTCTCAATCAAGACTGGACTAATTGTCCTTCTTTGGGGTTCCCATTGCCCCATTGCCTGTCCCTACCAAAGCACTCATTTTACCAATATTTCTCAACCTTTAATATGCATGCAGATTATGACTCCCTTGATTTAGGGGTGGGGCCTGAGATTCTGTATCTCTAATGAGCTCCAGAGTGATGCTGATGCTGCTGGTCTAAGGCATTCCAGTGGATCACTGCAGCCTTGTTTTCTGTTTTTGTTTTTGTTTTTAATTCTCCTGCACCCCACTCCATGAGGCCCTTAACTGTGCATTATTAATCATAAGGATTCCCAACATTTAACTCAAGATTTGACAGGCTATAAAAGTCTCTGTAAATAAGAAATGAATGAATAAATAAGTGAATAAATGAAATCCATGTTTCTAGCCTAGAGTTGCTTCCAGTATATTATGCTACCTCTAAAACATAGGGCCAGGACTACCTTTCCCTTTTAATTACCACATTAGTTAAGGAAAACTCCAGCTTTCTTAAGCAAACCCAGTATCTCAGTGGCTAAACGCATTGAAGAGGTTTTTTCCTTGCTCACCTAAGTACATATGAGTGTTCCCACTTGGGGTAGGCAAGGGAAGGTAAGGAGTACTCTGCTCCACTCAGTCATTCAGAATCCAAGCTGACAGAGGCTGTGCCAACTGCAGTATGAGGCTTTCAAGGTCCCCTCCAGAATCAACTTCTAACTGGCACATGAAGCCTGAAAATAACCCATTAGTTCTGCCTCTCTTCCAAGAGAACCTGGGAATAGAACCTGTATCTTTCAGTTGGGTAGTCACACTCTAGCAATAATACACTAGAGAAGAGGGCAGGAATCACAGGTGGACACAGCCCCTTCTACTCCTGTATAAGCCCCCATGACAACCCACTGTGCATTAATGGTGTTCCATATTTTCCCAGATTTTATGGGCAAATTCATGATTTTCTCCTTTCCTGGATTTCCTTCACCCAAACAAGCTCCATCTGTTCAATTCCTACCCACTCTTCAGTGCACATCTCAAAAGATATTTTTATGCAGCTTTTCCAGATCTCACAAACAGTATGTCATCTCCCTTTTTTGAATCTCCCTAATGCTTTGTACTTTTCTAATAATCTCTAACATATTCTACCATGCAGCTCAATTATGGGTGTGCTTATAAGTTCCCAGGGGTTTATACCTGAATCATCTTGGTAGCCCTCTCAGCATCTAGCACAAAACCTTACATATAGCAGCAACAGAGTAAATAGTGGCATTTGTAAGTTGAACTGAAAACACATATAATAAATATAAAGAGCTCATCAGGTAATAACCTTGCTTTATGTTTTCAACAGAGGAGACAGCTGTAACTCCAAAAGTGAAAGAAAGTAGAACTGCCAGTGCTCAAAACCTACAAATATAGCTAGAGCCATGGCATAAAATGAAATACTTTGGCTCATATACTTCCACTGAGCTACACTGAATTTTATACACTTCTTCTTTAATGGTTCTGACATATAGTTCTTAACATCACATGGAGACTCTTAACCTTCAGAATACAGCATGAATCAGCTGGCTCCACTGCAAAGAGAATATAAAATGCCATTAAGAATATCCTAACTGGAACAGTAAACTTCTAAAGTACAAACAACTCATCTGTTAGCAGCCTGGCATTTGACTGTCTGGAAAGTAAATACATTAGAAAGATATCTTTAAAGAGATTCTATTACCTCTTCTAAGTCAGCAATTTTCAGTCACGAATCTGTGGCATATCCAGGTAAGAGGTGCTGTGACCCGGCCTTTCCGCAGTGGATATGGCATAAAAAATCCCTTGGTCTTAACGTGAAGAGTTTCTAATCACCAGCCTTGAATCTGTAATAACTTCCTTAACCTGAGCCAGATTTGTCCTCACTGACCCAGTTTATGGGGCATGGATTCTTGGATATACAATCTATAGAAGGATATCGTTAAAAACATAAATCTGAACACAAATACATCCTTCATTATCTTACCTTTTTGGTTTTTCAGAACTTGGCCTGAGTGGTCTGGTTTGCTTAAAGGTGCTTCAGGGAACCCAGTGTCCAGTCTAGGGACCTAGTGAACAGCCCACCCAGAGAAACAGTTCCTGCTTTGGCTTGAAGAAGGCTGTTGCTTTTCACCTGAAGCCTGGAATCAGCAACTCTCTGCAGCTGAGACTTTTCAGGGTGCAGGTAAGGGAATGTAGTTGAGAATGTCTTTCCAGGAGAAGGGATCCTCTTCACTCGATACACTTCTCTCTTGGTTCTCAAACAGTCCCGGTATACAGATGGTGGGGAGAGACTGAAGAAAGAGACAGGTAGGTGGTAGGTTTAAAAAGCAAGGGAACTCACATACGAGGCTCATCTTGGGCGTCTCGTCAGCAACCCGTCTGAATTGTAAAAACTTTATATAGAGGCCTTCACAGGGTTCAGTCACATATAGCAGCCAGATGGTCTCAAAAACACGTTACTCTCTCAAGGCTGCATCCATGAAAATGGCTTCTGCCGTGGGAATGTTGGGCAGAAGACACATTCCAAGGACAGGAGGAGGTGAGGGAGCCTCTGACTGCCTGGGACTAGCTCTCAGGTCAAGCGGCAGTCACGTCCTGTAGATGTCCTCCTCCAACACTCCACCCCTCGTGATCCAACTCCCAGCCTAGGGGACTTCATAAATCAGTGGTTCGGATCATGGGGCTCTGGGTGGAAAAAATTGTTACTATTTTGGTAATCATCTTGATCTGCGTTTTCTCTTGCCTGCGCCTCTATTGCTGCTGTGGCATCTGCCTCCAGTGCAGTCCGAGAGCCACCAAACGAGCCGCCTCCACGCTGCTGAAACTCCTTGCCGGCAGCTCAGGGCGCACTGCGGAAGTGAGGTGTGTGTGAGATTGTAAGAGCCGGTCAGGAGGGCGGAGCGTCGGAGGTCATCCAGAGGGCGCGGCCGCCCATTGACCTGCCAGCCGGACCCCAGCAGAGAGGCTCCTCGCCCCCTCCCCTGGCCTTGGAATTACGTTCTGCCTACAGAGCCCACAGTGGGACCTGTTCCATGGAGAAGCCTCGAGAGAGTAACGTGTTTTTGAGACCATATGGATAGTATACATGACTGAACCGAGTTAAGGCTTCTGTATAAACTTTTAAGATTCTGGAGGGTGGGTGAGGAGATCTACTCGTCTTGCAGCCGCCCAAGACAAGCCTTGAATGTTCCCTTGCTTACTAAAATTGGCCACCCGCCAATCTGGAGAGACCTGCCGCTTTCTTCGGTCCCTCCCTGCCCTCTGTGTCCAGAGACCAGCTTCAGATTTCAGTAAGAGAACTTCCGAGGTTGTGAACCAACATTTCCACAACGCGCCGCACCCAAGTGAAAAACAAGGGCGTTGCAGAATAAAGGAGAAAAAAGAGGTAAGCTTGAGAAAAGTTCCGTGTTGGGAAAGAGGAAAAAAAATAGGATCAGACTACAAACTTCACAGCTTAAACACTGAAAAAATGGTAGTGCAGTCCTTCCACCAGCCCCAATATGTGTAAAGGAGTATCAACAATGGTCTGATTTCTCATGTTGATTACTTTATATTTATCTCTTAACAGGGAAATATAAAATATGAAACTTTCCCCAAAGAATTTTGGCCACCACAATTTTATGGTTGTCCTACGGGTAGGCTTTCCTATTAAGTGGTCCCCTGTGGGAGGTAGGAGCTTTAGGAAATAGTTAACACCTAATTCTATGGCTGTCTTCTCAAAATGTAGAATTTCTGGGTGCTATGACAGGTAATCCAGCAACCTGAATCTATCAATTAAACTTAATTAATTTCTCAATAAACTGAAATTATCAATTAAAGGGGCATTGGAGGATCTTCCATGTGATCATGTTGGATATTGCAGGGGATACGAAGATGAGTTAAGCTATGGTCCTTACCTTCAAAGGGTAAATTGTCTGTTTGGGAATTTTTGTTGTGGTTTTTGAGTGAGGATGGCTGCAGGAAAGGTTTTTAAAAGTCGAAACTAATTGTAGGACATGGAGAAATATAAGTTCCAAAAGAAAGGGGAGCACATGAGAGTTTAGAGGAGGGTGAGAAGAAAACTGGTTGAACGGAGTAAGAAAACGTTATAACTGGACAGGGTTTGAGAAGAGACTTAAGACTTGAAGGACGGCTCGTGTTTTGTCCAAAGGAAACAGAGGTGAAGAAGGTTTATGGAAAAGAACAGCATAAACAATAGTCGTCATCATCCTGACTGGCATTTACTGAGTACTCGCTTTATGTTAGGATCTGTGCTAAGCTTTACATGCATTAACTCCTGTAATCTTCACAACGACACTGCCCAGTAGAGTCTGTTATTATCTCCATCTTACAAAAGAGGAAACTGAAACTCTGGTTAATTGCCCAGGACCACAGAGCTAAAAGTAGCACAATCTGAAACTGAGAAAGGTTCAGGTAACTGAAAAGTTTGAATAGAGCATATAATGACTATCAATAAACAAAAAGAACTAAGTCTGGAAATGCAGGTCAGAATTTCCCAAGGCTCCAAATGTTGGAATAAAAACTGTATGTGTGGGGCTTCCCTGGTGGCACAGTGGTTGAGAGTCTGCCTGCCGATGCAGGGGACATGGGTTCGTGCCCTGGTCCAGGAAGATCCCACATGCCGCGGAGTGGCTGGGCCCGTGAGCCATGGCTGCTGAGCCTGCGCTCCGCAACGGGAGAGGCCACAACAGTGAGAGGCCTGTGTACCGCAAAAACCAAACAAACAAAATCACCATTTTCATAAATTTCAAACAGTATTCTATTATTTGTCATATTTCTTTATTAAAGTTGGTTTCAATCTCCCAATCTGTGCCCTTCCCAAGGAAATTTTCGTGCTTGCGAACCCCGCTTTCCACTATGGTTACTTGTTTACATAGACCATGCTTTCCGCAGCTAAATCAGTCACCATAATATTATTCACTCAAGTATGCAGGGCTGAGCACAGGACACCACAACCTAGAGACCAGGAATTCGTGAGGAAGTGAATGTGATCTGGGGAGTTCAGGGAGCATGAGGAGTAACCAGCATGGACACAACAAAGGGCGGAGAATGGTCTCTACTGAGGAATAGGTTTGCCAGGTAGGATGTGGTCAGATTAGGAAGGGCACTGAAAGCCATGCAAGTCGTAGTTTAAACTTGATGTTTCAGGCCAGTGGAAGCCAATAAAAGTCTTTGATTCAAGGTATGGCAATAATAAAAGCAATGCCTCAGAAAGATTCACCTCACAGTATGAGGCTGGAAGAACTACAGCTAGAAAGAGAATGGAATCAGATGCACCAGCCAATGACTGATATAAAAATCCAAGCACAAACTAATGAGAGCTCCGACAGGAACGATAGAAACAGGAATGATGTCTCAACGCTGGACTAAGCTACATTTCCTATGTTTCCTTAAGACAATTATCTGTTTAAGTTGTTTAGAGAGCTTAAGTGGTGATGTAGTTGCTGACGCGTTTAATAATGAAAACAAACAAATGATGTTAGAGTACACTTAACATTCCTTTTTCAAGGCCTTGCAGCCCTTTCTCTTTTGTGCACTGAAGCCATTATCTACTTGATACTCTCCCAATATATGTCTTTAGGAAAAGCTAACGCTTGGGAGAAAACTTGAGTTTTCATTACAAGGTGATGAACAGGTGCAGCTGTGAGAGGGTAGCTGGCATCAAAAGGCCTGGGTTTTGATCCCAGTCCTACCAATTGGAAGCTGTGTGGCTTTAGGCAAGTTTTCTCACCATCCTGAACTTCAGTTTCCTCAGCTGTAAAATGAAGATTACAATACCTATCTACAGGATTACTGTCGAATTTAAATGAAAAAAAAAAGTACATGAAAGCCCTTCATACATTTCACAGTACAATATGAGAGCAGAATTTAATTTTGGTGAGCAATTATACATAAATCGAAACTACAGCTCTCATTCCTTCAAAATGAAACTTCATTAAAAATCTCTAGAGTTACTTATTTCCTGGAAGTACTGGGATGCGCCCAGCAGCAGAAAATGAAAGGAAGTGGCCTCAGGCAAGCAGGTGATGTCAGAAATACATCCATTCGGGAATAGAACTCCAGGCAGCTCTGAGAAACAACATCCATGATGCATCATAGACAGGAAATACATGAAGACTTGGAGGGATGGGCTGAGTATCAGGAAGGTCAAGCAACAGGGGATAAAATCCTAGACAGATATGGCACTGGAGTTCAGGCTAGGGAGGACCAGCAAGGGCAAAGCCAGACTCCAATTTCAGAGAAACTTAGAGACAGAAAAACCAAGGCAAGATCATGGGCACAGAGACAAAACAAGAGAGAGGCATGTGATATAATAAATATATACTTGGTCTTCATCCTTATTAGAGTTTCCTGAGCAATAAGAATTTCCTGAGCATCTTTTGTCATAATACTTGTTCTCTTGTCCCCAGTTCCTGAAATCGCTTCAGAGCCATAAAGGTGAAATGGGTCTCCTGTTGTTCATAACAAGCCCCTTTCCATCACGATTGGGTTTATGTTGATGAGGTGACTTTTGGAAAGTACCTGAGGATGGGGCCTTATTGTCAATGAAGGCAACCATGTGACTAGAGGGTTGGAACTTTCAGTCTCCCACCACTGAGGAGGTGAGAGAGGCTGGAGATCGAGTTCAATCACCAATAGCCCACGATTTAATCTATTATGCCTATGTAATGAAGCTTCCATAAAAACTCAAAAAGGACAGGGTTGAGAATGCTTCCTGGTTGGTGAACACATGGAGATTTGAGGAGAGTGATGTTCTCTGAGAGGGTATGAAAGCTTCGTGTCCTTTCCCCATACCTTGCCCTGTGCATCTCTTCCATTTGGCTGTTCCTGAGTTGTCTCCTTTTATGATAAACAGGTAATCCAGTAAGTAAAATGTTTCTCTGGGTTCTATGAGCTGCTCTAACAAATTAATTGAACCCAAGGAGGATATTGTTGGGACCTCTGGTTTACAGCCAGTTGGTCGGAAGCACAGGGGACAGCATGGGCTTACAACTGGCATCTCAAGCTGTGGGCAAGTGAGGGTGGTGGCAGGTCAGATTTTATAGGACTGAGCCCTTAACATGTGGAATGTGATGCTGTCTGCAGGTAGATAGTGTCAGAACTGGGTTAAACTTTAGGACACGCAGCTCTTGTTGGAACAATGCTTGGTGGGTGTTGGGGGGAACCTCCCCACCCCACATTGGAAACTGGTCTCATACCCTTTCAGACATGTTACCAGAGGTAGGTTACAAGAAAAGAATTCGGCATAAGGAATAAGGCAACAATTTTGTTATGGAACCAGGATTTAAGAGGTGAGCCAGGCAGTCATAAAGCTAATACAATGCTGAGCTGCCTGAGATACTGGACTCAGGTTCTAGAAATTTCCCCTCTACCAGAGAGGGTGATGTGTGTTTAAACTTCAGTACAGGAGGTTATATTTATACCTATTAAATTTCATCTTGTTTCTTTTGGCCCATTAGTCCAGCTTGTCTGTATCTTTTTGAATCTTAACTGTGTCACCAAGTAATTAGCTGTTCCTCCCAGTTCATGTCATCCTCAGTTCAAGGAGTGTATCTTCCATGCTTTGCAGCTGGTTTATTAAAAGTTCAACGGAACCCTGTGGCACATCCCTAAAAACTTCCTCTAGGAGATAGCCCTCTTCAAAGCCACTTACGGCTTTGAAGCCCTCAATGAGCCCTCATTTCTTCACCTTCCTACAAGAGCATCAAAAGAGGCATGATCAGATGTCTTGCTAAAAGCCCCAAACACTGAAAGTCGTAGTCGTGCCCTCACTTTTCCACTCTCCATTCCACTCTCACACACTTAGCTACCTCTGCACACAGGCTCACCTCTTCCTCCCACCATGTCCCATCTCCAAGTTATGGTCACTCCTTCTGCCAAAGTCCATTCCTGTGTCATGAATCCCAGCACCTCCAATTCTCCTCTAGGTCTTTAATTCATCATTTTTCTTCTCTTTTTTTCCCATCTCCTCCTTTCCACCAGCTTCTTCCTTAGCCTAGCATGGTGGTTCCCAAATTTTAGCATGCGTCAGAATCTCCTGGAAGGCTTATTAGATCGCAGATTGCTGGGGCCCAAGAATTTGCATTTCTGACAAGTTTCAGTGGTTCTAATATGTGGTCCTTAGACCAGCAGCACCAGCACCACCTGGGAGCTGGTTAGACATGTGCATTCTGAGGCTCCACCCCAGACCAACTGAATCAGAAATTTGTGGGCTAGGGCCCAGCCACCTGTGTCTTAACCAGCCCTCCAAGTGATTCTCATAAACACTAAAGATTAAGAGCCACTGGTCAGCATATTGAGGAAAAACAGGACTTTACAGACAAGGAAATTTGAGTTTGGATCCCTGCTGTGTCCCTTCCTGTGTACTGAGGTCACATGACTTAGCATCCCTAAACCTCAGTATTTTAATCTATAAACTGGGAATGATAATACCTACCTCTATAGATGTAAATGAAGATTAAATGAGATAATGTAGGTAAACCACTCAGCACAATGCCTAAATATTCAATAAATGGAAGCTATTTTTGCTTAATCTATCAGAAAATGCCTAAATCTCCATCAGCATTTTTAAAAAACTCCCTCCCTTTACCCCATGTCCCACTTTACCCTTTATAACCAAGCTCATAAAAACCTGTATTCCTTGTCTCCACTTTCTCATACCTCATCACCCTTTAGAATGTTGTAATCAGCCTCTGGCCTCACCACTCCACTAACCTTGCTAAGATCTTCAATGATCAAATTCCAAAAGTAGTGGGCTCTGCAGGTCTCATTTTTCTAGCCTGTGTATTCTTTCCTTCATCACATTCTCACCTCCCTTGGTCTCCAGATAGCCCCCCTTTCATGAAGCACCTCCTACCTTCTGCTGATCCTGTCTCAGCCTCTTTAACGGGTCCCCTCCCCTCCCACCTGACTTTCTTCTCACCCCAGACCACAGCTTTATCTACCACCTATATGCCTTCTCAGACAAGAGCTCTCTGGAGATTCAGACATCTACAAATGATAACTAGATATCCCAACTTGGAAGAACCTCAAAATTACCACACCCAAAGACATAATTCATCGTGCTCCCACGGATCTGTTCTTCCTGCTCGATTCCTTATGTTCCCAAATAGATTGGGAGCTCTCGAGGTCAGAGTCAGAGTCTGATTATTTTAGATCTCTCATACCTGACGCCAGAGGCAGGTAAGCACTTAATAATGTATGTATATATTGAATGCATTAATCAACAAAGTGAATTGTGTCATATTGCCTAGTAACTTTTATAAAAAGAAATTAAATGCTCACATAAGAAAAAGAAAATTAATTACTTTCTAAGTTCACACTGTTAATAGGAGACATCACTTCCCCTTCTAGATCTTGACTTCAAATTCACCAGTCTTTAGGGTCTGAAACCCACTTTCTCCCCTAATGAATAATTGGGATAACTACCCATCCTGGACCTTGCATACCTCTCTTTATAAACCCTCCAAAATTACCAAGGGTAGTTTCATAATCACACCAGTAAATGATTTTGCTAAAATGCAGTTTACCCAGGGACTTGAATACCTTTAGGACAGCTAAGTGCTTTCTCACTAGTGCTCCCCTTATCTGGGGTTTCTGTTCTTTATACTTCTTTTTTTTTTTACATCTTTATTGGAGTATAATTGCTTTACAATCGTGGGTTAGTTTCTGCTTTATAGCAAAGTGAATCATTTATACATATACATATGTTTCCATATCTCTTACCTCTTGCGTCTCCCTCCCTCCCACCCTCGCTATCCCACCCCTCCCGGCGGTCACAAAGCACCGAGATGATCTCCCTGTGCTATGCGGCTGCTTCCCACTAGCTATCTACCTTACGTTTGGTAGTGTATATATGTCCATGCCTCTCTCTCGCTTTGTCACAGCTTACCCTTCCCCCTCCCCACATCCTCAAGCCCATTCTCTAGTAGGTCTGTGTCTTTATTCCTGTCTTACTCCTAGGTTCTTCATGACATTTTTTTTTAATTCCATATACATGTGTTAGCATACGGTATTTGTCTTTCTCTTTCTGATTTACTTCACTCTGTATGACAGACTCTAGGTCTATCCACCTCATTACAAATAGCTCAATTTCGTTTCTTTTTATGGCTGAGTAATATTCCACTGTATATATGTGCCACATCTTCTTTATCCATTTATCTGATGATGGACACTTAGGTTGTTTCCATCTCTGGGCTATTGTAAATAGAGCTGCAATGAACATTTTGGTACATGACTCTTTTTGAATTATGGTTTTCTCAGGATATATGCCCAGTAGTGGGATTGCTGGCTCATATGGTAGTTCTATTTGTAGTTTTTTAAGGAACCTGCATACTGTTCTCCACAGTCGTTGTATCAATTTACATTCCCACCAACAGTGCAAGAGGGTTCCCTTTTCTCCACACCCTCTCCAGCATTTATTGTTTCTAGATTTTTTGATGATGGCCATTCTGACTGGTGTGAGATGATATCTCATTGTAGTTTTGATTTGCATTTCTCTAATGATTAGTGATGTTGAGCATTCTTTCATGTGTTTATTGGCAGTCTGTATATCTTCCTTGGGGAAATGTCTATTTAGGTCTTCTGCCCATTTTTGGATTGGGTTGTTTGGTTTTTTGTTATTGAGCTGCATGAGCTGCTTATAAATTTTGGAGATTAATCCTTTGTCAGTTGCTTCATTAGCAAATATTTTCTCCCATTCTGAGGGTTGTCTTTTGGTCTTGTTTATGGTTTCCTTTGCTGTGCAAAAGCTTTGAAGTTTCATTAGGTCCCATTTGTTTATTTTTGTTTTTATTTCCATTTCTCTAGGAGGTGGGTCAGAAAGGATCTTGCTGTGATTTATGTCATAGAGTGTTCTGCCTATGTTTTCCTCTAAGAGTTTGATAGTTTCTGGCCTTACATTTAGCTCTTTATTCCATTTTGAGCTTATTTTTGTGTATGCTGTTAGGGAGTGATCTAATCTCGTACTTTTACATGTACCTGTCCAGTTTTCCCAGCACCACTTATTGAAGAGGCTGTCCTTTCTCCATTGTACATTCCTGCCTCCTTTATCAAATATAAGGTGACCATATGTGCGTGGGCTTATCTCTGGGCTTTCTGTTCTATTCTATTGATCTATCTTTCTGTTTTTGTGCCAGTACCATACTGTCTTGATTACTGGAGCTTTGTAGTATAGTCTGAAGTCAGGGAGCCTGATTCCTCCAGCTCCGTTTTTCGTTCTCAAGATTGCTTTGGCTATTCAGGGTCTTTTCTGTTTCCATACAAATTGTGAAAGTTTTTGTTCTAGTTCTGTGAAAAATGCCAGTGGTAGTTTGATAGGGATTGCATTAAATCTGTAGATTGCTTTGGGTAGTAGAGTCATTTTCACAATGTTGATTCTTCCAATCCAAGAACATGGTATATCTCTCCATCTATTTGTATCATCTTTAATATCTTTCATCAGTGTCTTATAATTTTCTGCATACAGGTCTTTTGTCTCCTTAGGTAGGTTTATTCCTAGATATTTTATTCTTTTTGTTGCAATGGTAAATGGGAGTGTTTTCTTGATTTCACTTTCAGAGTTTTCATCATTAGTGTATAGGAATGCCAGAGATTTCTATGCATTAATTTTGTATCCTGCTACCTTACCAAATTCATTGATTAGCTCTAGTAGTTTTCTGGTAGCATATTTAGGATTCTCTATGTATAGTATCATGTCATCTACAAACAGTGACAGCTTTACTTCTTCTTTTCCAATTTGCATTCCTTTTATTTCCTTTTCTTCTCTGACTGCTGTGGCTAAAACTTCCAAAACTATGTTGAATAAGAGTGGTGAGAGTGGGCAACCTTGTCTTGTTCCTGATCTTAGTGGAAATGGTTTCAGTTTTACACCATTGAGGACGATATTGGCTGTGGGTTTGTCATATATGGCCTTTATTATGCTGAGGAAAGTTCCATCTATGCCTACTTTCTGCAGGGTTTTTATCATAAATGGGTGTTGAATTTTGTCAAAAGCTTTCTCTGCATCTATTGAGATGATCATATGGTTTTTCTCCTTCAATTTGTTAATATGGTGTATCACGTTGATTGATTTGCATATATTGAAGAATCCTTGCATTCCTGGAATAAACCCCACTTGATCATGGTGTATGATCCGTTTAATGGGCTGTTGGATTCTGTTTGCTAGTATTTTGTTGAGGATTTTTGCATCTATGTTCATCAGTGATATTGGCCTGTAGTTTCCTTTCTTTGTGGCATCCTTGTCTGATTTTGGTATCAGGGTGATGGTGGCCTCGTAGAATGAGTTTGGGAGTGTTCCTCCCTCTGCTATATTTTGGAGGAGTTTGAGAAGGACAGGTGTTAGCTCTTCTCTAAATGTTTGATAGAATTTGCCTGTGAAGCCATCTGGTCCTGGGCTATTTTTTGTTGGAAGATTTTTAATCACAGTTTCAATTTCAGTGCTTGTGATTGGTCTGTTCATATTTTCTATTTCTTCCTGATTCAGTCTTGGCAGGTTGTGCATTTCTAAGAATTTGTCCATTTCTTCCAGGTTGTCCATTGTATTGGCATAGAGTTGCTTGTAGTAATCTCTCATGATCTTTTGTTTATCTGCAGTGTCAGTTGTTACTTCTCCTTTTTCAGTTCTAATTCTATTGATTTGAGTCTTCTCCCTTTTTATCTTGATGAGTCTGGCTAGTGGTTTGTCAATTTTGTTTATCTTCTCAAAGAACCAGCTTTTAGTTTTATTGATCTTTGCTATCGTTTCCTTCATTTCTTTTTCATTTATTTCTGATCTGATTTTTATGATTTCTTTCCTTCTGCTAACTTTGGGGTTTTTTTGTTCTTCTTTCTCTAATTGCTTGAGGTGCAAGGTTAGGTTGTTTATTCGAGATGTTTCCTGTTTCTTAAGGTAGGATTGTATTGCTATAAACTTCCCTCTTAGAACTGCTTTTGCTGCATCCCATAGGTTTGGGGTCGTCATGTTTTCATTGTCATTTGTTTCTAGGTATTTTTGATTTCCTCTTTGATTTCTTCAGTGATCTCTTGGTTACTAAGTAGTGTATTGTTTAGCCTCCATGTGTTTGTATTTTTCACAGATCATTTCCTGTAACTGATATCTAGTCTCATAGCATTGTGGTCGGAAAACATACTTGATACAATTTCAATTTTCTTAAATTTACCAAGGCTTGATTTGTGACCCAGTATATGATCTATCCTGGAGAATGTTCCATGAGCACTTGAGAAAAATGTGTATTCTGTTGTTTTTGGATGGAATGTCCTATAAATATCAATTAAGTCCATCTTGTTTAATGTATCATTTAAATCTTGTGTCTCCTTCTTTATTTTCATTTTGGATGATCTGTCCATCGGTGAAAGTGGGGTGTTAAAGTCCCCTACTATGAATGTGTTAATGTTGATTTCCCCTTTTATGGCTGTTAGTATTTGCCTTATGTACTGAGGTGCTCCTATGCTTGGTGCATAAATATTTACAATTGTTATATCTTCTTCTTGGATCGATCCCTTGATCATTATGTAGTGTCCTTCTTTGTCTCTTCTAATAGTCTTTATTTTAAAGTCTATTTTGTCTGATATGAGAATTGCTACTCCAGCTTTCTTTTGATTTCCATTTGCATGAAATATCTTTTTCCATCCCCTCACTTTCAGTTTGTATGTGTCTCTAGGTCTGAAGTGGGTCTCTTGTAGACAGCAAATATATGGGTCTTGATTTTGTATCCACTCAGCCAATCTGTGTCTTTTGGTGGGAGCGTTTAGTCCATTTACATTTAAGGTAATTATCGATATGTATTTTCCTATTCCCATTTTCTTAATTGTTTTGGGTTCGTTATTGTAGGCCTTTTCCTTCTCTTGTGTTTCTTGCCTAGAGAAGTTCCTTTAGCAGTTGTTGTAAAGCTGGTTTGGTGGTGCTGACCTCTCTCAGCTTTTGCTTGTCTGTAAAGGTTTTAATTTCTCCATCAAATCTGAATAAGATCCTTGCTGGGTAGAGTAATCTTGGTTGCAGGATTTTCTCCTTCATCACTTTAAATATGTCCTGCCAGTGCCTTCTGGCTTGCAGAGTTTCTGCTGAAAGATCAGCTGTTAACCTTAGGGGGATTCCCTTGTGTGTTATTTGTTGTTTTTCCCTTGCAGATTTTAATATGTTTTCTTTGTATTTAATTTTTGACAGTTTGATTAATATGTGTCTTGGCGTATTTCTCCTTGGATTTATCCTGTATGGGACTCTCTGTGCTTCCTGGACTTAATTAACTATTTCCTTTCCCATATTAGGGAAGTTTTCAACTATAATCTCTTCAAATATTTTCTCAGTCCCTTTCTCTTTCTCTTCTTCTTCCGGAACCTCTATAATTCGAATGTTGGTGTGTTTGATGTTGTCCCAGAGGTCTCTGAGACTGTCCTCAGTTCTTTTCATTCTTTTTTCTTTATTTTGCTCTGCAGTAGTTATTTCCACTATTTTATCTTCCAGGTCACTTATCCATTCTTGTGCCTCAGTTATTCTATTGATCCCATCTAGAATATTTTTCATTTCATTTATTCTGTTGTTCATCGTTGTTTGTTTCATCTTTAGTTCTTCTAGGTCCTTGTTAAATGTTTCTTGTATTTTGTCTATTCTATTTCCACGATTTTGGGTCATCTTTACTCTCATTATTCTGGATTCTTTTTCAGGTAGACTGCCTATTTCCTCTTCATTTGTTAGGTCTGGTGGGTTTTTACCTTGCTCCTTCATCTGTGGTGTGTTTTGCTGTCTTCCCATTTTGCTTATCCTACTGTGTTTGGGGTCTCCTTTCTGCAGGCTGCAGGTTCATAGTTCCCGTTGTTTCTGGTGTCTGTCCCCAGTGGCTAAGTTTGTTTCAGTGGGTTGTGTAGGCTTCCTGGTGGAGGGGACTAGTGCCTGTGTTCTGGTGGATTAGGCTGGATCTTGTCTTTCTGGTGGGCAGGTCCACCTCTGGTGGTGTGTTTTGGGGTGTCTGTGGACTTATTATGATTTTAGGCAGCCTCTCTGCTAATGGGTGGGGTTGTGTTCCTGTCTTGCTAGCTGTTTGGCAAAGGATATCCAGCACTGTAGCTTGCTGGTCGTTGAGTGAAGCTGGGTACTGGTGTTGAGATAGAGATCTCTGGGAGATTTTCGCCATTTGATATTATGTGGAGCTGGGAGGTCTCTTGTGGACCAGTGTCCTGAAGTTGGCTCTCCCTCCTCAGAGGCACAGCACTGACTCCTGGCTGCTGTACCAAGAGCCTTTCATCCACATGGCTCAGAATAAAAGGGAGAAAAAGTAGAAAGAAAGAATTAGTAGAGCTAGAAAGAGAGAAAGAAAGAAAGAAAGAAAGAGAGGAGGGAGGGAGGGAGGAAGGAAGGAAGGAAGGAAAAAAAGAAAGGAGATAAAGTAAAATAAAATAAGATAAAATATAATATAAATATAATAAAGTTTATATTATATTAAAATATAATAAAGTTATTAAATAGCTTAATAACTTATTTATTTAATAATAAAGTTATTAAATAAGTTAAAAAAATAATTATTAAGAGATAACAAAAGAAAAAAAATTAAAAAAATAAAACAGACGGATAGAACTTAGGACAAATGGTGGAAGCAAAGCTATACAGACAAAATCTCACACAGAAGCATACACATACACACTAACAAAAAGAGGAAACGGGGAAAAAATCATAAATCTTGCTCTCAAAGTCCACCTCCTTAATTTGGGATGATTGGTTGTCTATTCAGGTATTCCACAGATGCAGGGTGCATCAAGTTGATTGTGGAACTTTAATCCGCTGCTTCTGAGGCTGCTGGGAGAGATTTCCCTTTCTCTTTGTTTTCACAGCTCCCAGGGGCTCGGCTTTGGATTTGGCCCCACCTCTGCGTGTAAGTCGCCTGAGGGCGTCTGTTCTTCTCTCAGGACGGGGTTAAAGGAGCCGCTGATTCGCGGGCTCTGGCTCACTCAGGCCGGGGGTGGGGGAGGGAGGGGCACGGCGTGCGGGGAGGGCCTGTGGCGGCAGAGGCCGGCGTGACGTTGCACCAGCCTGAGGCGCGCCGGGGAAGCTGTCCCTGGATCGCGAGACCCTGGCAGTGGCGGGCTGCACAGGCTCCCCGGAAGCGGGGTGTGGATAGTGACCTGTGCTCGCACACAGGCTTCTTGGTGGCGGCAGCAGCAGCCTTAGCGTCTCATGCCTGTCTCTGGGGTCCGCGCTTTTAGCCGCGGCTTGCACCCGTCTCTGGAGCTCCTTTAAGCAGCGCCCTTAATCACCTCTCCTCGCGCACCAGGAAACAAAGAGGTAAGAAAAAGTCTCTTGCCTCTTCGGCACGTCCAGACTTTTCCCCGGACTCCCTCCCGTGTAGCCGTGGCGCACTAATCCCCTGCAGGCTGTGTTCACGCCACCAACCCCAGTCCTCTCGCGGCGCTCTGACCGAAGCCCGAGCCTCAGCTCCCAGCCCCGCCCACCCCGGCGGGTGAGCAGACAAGCCTCTCGGGCTAATGAGTGCCGGTCGGCCCTGATCCTCTGTGCGGGAATCTCTTCGCTTTACCCTCCGCACCCCTGTTGCTGCGCTCTCCTTCGCGGCACCGAAGCTTCCCCCTCCGCCACCCGCAGTCTCCGCCAGCCAAGGGGCTTCCTAGTGTGTGCAAACCTTTCCCCCTTCACAGCTCCCTCCCACTGGTGCCGGCCTGTCCCTATCCTTTTGTCTCTGTTTATTCTTTTTTCTTTTGCCCTACCCAGGTACGTGGGGAGTTTCTTGCCTTTTGGGAGGTCTGAGGTCTTCTGCCAGCGTTCAGTAGGTGTTCTGTAGGAGTTGTTCCACGTGTAGATGTATTTCTGGTGTATCTGTGGGGAGGAAGGTGACCTCCGCGTCTTACTCTTCCGCCATCTTCCCGGAAACCCTCTCTGTTCTTCTTTTCTATATTTGGTCTGCTCTTTTTCATTTGAAGATGATTCTTCTTGATATAAAAGACAGAGGCGAGGGCTTCCCTGGTGGCACAGTGGTTGAGGGTCCGCCTGCCGATGCAGGGGACACGGGTTCGTGCCCCGGTCCGGGAAGATCCCACATGCCGCGGAGCGGCTGGGCCCGTGAGCCATGGCCGCTGAACCTGCGCGTCCGGAGCCTGTGCTCCGCAACGGGAGAGGCCACAACAGTGAGCGGCCCGTGTACCACAAAAAAAAAAACAAAAACAAAACAAAAGACAGAGGCGAAATCAAAGCTCAGTAGTTCTGTTCTCTCATTTAGCCTTACACCACCCATCGCTACTCCATCTAGCCTTTATCTCTTCCTGATTCTTTAGTTCAAAATACAGATTTGAATGTCCTTTTCTATTATATGTAGCATTTTATCATGATGAAGTTAGCCTTGCTGATTCCATTCTTACATTGTTAACCGCTTTAGGAATAGTCAGCCTTGGTAATGAGTCCCTCTTTCAGTCTTTTGTATCTTGGCCCAGGGAGAGGGGGTGAAGAGTTGGAAGAGCCAGGCTGAAATGGAGCAGGTGTCCCCTGCCCTGGGGAGGTCGTGGAAGTACAAGCAGCACGGGTCATCAGAAGGGCACAAAGGTTGAACATCAGATCTTAGTAACCAGAAAAGGCAAGACCTGGACTGGCCAGATGTCTCCTGTCGAACAAGACAGTCACGTATTTTAGCTTCTTATCTGATAACATGGACATTTCAAATTTGCTATTTTAATTTTAGATTTGCCTTATCTTATTTCGAGATTGCTATTTAATCAGCAGTGGTTTGGAACATTTCAACTTTTAGTCTCTCACCAAGTTAAGTATGTAATGATCTGTAAACAAACACTTGAGAAGATGCTACTTAAAGGGGCTCTGATCCCTCTGTACTTTGCTAAGTGAAAGAATTCACTCTTGAATTCACCTTCCAATTTTCGCATAATCAGTCTGCTACGAATGTCAAAAAAATGGGGCTGGGGGTGGTGGGGTTTGAAGAGAAGGAAGCATCACTATAGCAAGCTTTTGGGTTTTTAGCCCCGGCATCAACTGGAGGTACACTGTTTATGTGGAGGTTCTCTGGACATCATAACTGGGAGGGAGAGTTAGGAAAGGGGAAAGAAATCAGGAGGTAAAAGTGGAGGACCAAGAGAACAACCGACCATGAGAGAGAAGGAAAAGCTATGTAAGTGTGGGCTGAAATAGGTTGAAATCCAACAGAAACACCAAGAAGAAAATACAAGAATGAATGAGAGCCAGAGAGATTAATTTAAACACAAAGATGAGTTTGTTAGGAGATCCAATGCCAGGGGAGATATTAAAAAGCAAACAAGGAAAACAGAACAAGAGTGAATAGGAAAGACTTGGGTGTGATATAGCTACTCGTTAGCTATATCACAGCTATACCACACTCACTTCAGATTCCAAGAATGGGACTGATGTTCTGCAGGTTCTGGTGCACATCCAGAACCAAAAGGCTTGGAGCACATCCTTTTGAAACATGCACTTACCTGAGAGCTTCCTATTTCTTTATATAACAAAAATTTATCCCTCGTAAGAACCAGTTCTCTCTGGACTGTCAGATTCTTTTCTAAATAACCACTCATGCCTCTTGGCCCCTTTATAGAATTTCAGGTTTTAAGATTATGCTTTTTGATAAATCTCCCTCTCCCTAGATGTTAGGGTTCTTTCCTCTGGCTATTGCATATATCATAACAGTCCCTTCCACTTCAGCAATTAATCTTCCCTTATTCATCAGAAATAGGTGCCGAGTGCCAGTTCCCCTTTTTACTTCCAAGAAATGAAACTGTCAGGAGGACAAGTCAAGTATTCTCAGATGTTTTTCTTCCATTTCATTGTCATCATTGTCTCATCATATTTGAAAATCTGTCATGATGAGGTTTCAGCTACAAACCCCAAAAATGTTTGCACCTAATTCCCCACCTGAGGTCATAGAAGTAGAAATAGATCCAAATCACTTGTAAGCAGACTCTGCAGTCACAGAAATCATCACCATGCAGGCAACGCCACAGGATTTTTTGGGTCTGTAAGACTACCAGGGCATGGGGAGGTGGAAATGGGCAGGTTTCTTAGGGCCAGGGTCACTGGCAGTAAGTCCTGGCCCGAAGCAATGGGGACACTGAAGTCAAAGGGAAGAACAGACTGGAGGTTGTGAGAAACAAGTGTTGAAGAGGGTGTGGAGAAAAGGAAGCCCTCAGGCACTGTTGGTGGGAATGTAAATGGGTGCAGCCACTAGGGAGAACAATATGGAGTTTCCTTTAAAATTTAAGAATAGAGCTACTGTACAATCCAGCAGTTCTACTCCTGGGTATTTATCCAAAGAAAGTGGAAAACACTAATTCGAAAAGATATATTTATCCTGATGTTCACTGCAGCATTATTTACAATAGCCAAGATATGGAAGCAGTCTAAGTGTCCATCAACAGATGAATGGATAAAGAAGATGTGGTATATATACAATGGATGCTACTCAGCCATAAAGGGAATGAAATCTTGCCATTTTTGGCAACATGGATGGACCTGGGGGGTATTACACTAAGAGAAATAAATCAGACAGAGAAAGACAAATATTATATGATCTCACTTATATGCGGAATGTTAAAAAAAAACAAAAACAGAAACAGACTCATAGATACAGAAAACAAATGGGTGCTTACCAGAAGAGAAGGGGGTGAGAGGATGGACAAAGTAGGTGAAAGGGACTAAGAGGTACAAACTTCCAGCTAAAAGATAAGTAAGTCATGGGAATGTAATGTACAGCATAGGGACCATAGTCAATAATATTAATATTATAATAACTTTGTATGATAGGTAATCTATAAAAATGTGGAATCGCTATGTTGTACACCTGAAATGAATATATCGTAAGTCAATTATATTTAAAAAAAAAAAAAAAGTAGGGTGGTGAGATGTGCAAAAATCCCAAATGCCTGGAGGGAAGTGTGCAAAAGCATTAAACATGATGTGCTTCCCAAATGTGGGAGCCAGCGTTTAGATGCGGAGCCAAGAGTTCATTAAAAAAAAAAAAAGGAAGAAAAATACCTGGAGCAAACCAGTATGATTTATTTTGATTTTGGCTTTGCTTCGTCTAATTGTGTTGTTTTTCACATTCATGGGAGCAGAATCTCATCTGTTTGTTCACTACTCTATCCCTGGGGCCTCTCACAGCCCCTTGCATATAGTAAGTGGTCAAGAAATTAGTAGTGAATCAATCAAACGTCAGTGTTTTCAACTCATTTTTTGTTTTGGGGGTTTTCTTATTTTTATTTTTTTAATAGATCAGCATGGGTGTGGTACTCAGTGATTAGGACTGATTCAGAGCCAAGGCCAAAGCAGAGATTATGCCACAATGCTGAGTCAGCCCATTTGGCCAGGGTCTACCCTCTGTCCGAGTTACATCAATTTATAATTTTTCAACAGTTTCAGTACCACTAAGCAACCCTTACTATAGAAATGAGAGAGAGCCTGCATTATACATAAGTATGCATCTCACACTAAAAACCTAGCATCGCTAAGTGTTCATGGGAATGCTAATGTCTTCCATGCCATGGGTTAGGTTAAAAAAAAAAAAAGATGACAACCCCTTTGAAATTATGATAAAATACATTTTGAATAAACTAGACGGTTCAAACAATTACTCTTTTGAAAGGTCTTTCCTAAGTAAAATTAATCTGAAACCTTAGATGGAACTATTAAATGTATTTTCACCTTGGTTAAAATAGTTACTAGTGAGAATCTTTAGGAAGACATTAATGGGCTTTTTTTGGTTTTGTGCTGCAAAAATGAGTGGATTCAATACTCATCTGAACTGTATAATAAATAACTTAACAATTCCCCAATTTCAAGCTAAAATTTCTATCAGGAAAATGATCCCACTATCATCATTCATGTTGAAGTCTGACCAGTTCGTTCGAAAGATTTCTGCTTCTTATAATATTGCAGAACAAGACGTTTTCATCTGAAAATCTCTGGGGCAATAGAATCCTAATATCTAACTCTTTGTAACTTTAAAATGTTGTGAATCTTTGATCCCGGTTTTGTAAGAACACTGAGGGTTTTCCGTGCTGGTTTTCTTGATCTTGACCTCCACCCTTGTCACCCCCTCAGGGGAGCATAGCAGGCACTGTGTAAACCACCAGAAGATGTGGCAGAGGGTGGGCCTTCAAGAACAGATTTTCCACAGAAGGGCTTTTCTGAGTTTCTCTCCTGATAATGGCTTGCTTTAGGGATGATAATCTGGTGGCTGTGTCCTTGCTGTTGAGAAAGCTGAGCGTGAAGAAAGTCCAAGGAAGGTAGATGGAAAGCAGCACCTTCCTTGGTTCAATCTTTCTCAAGTTGTCCCTGAGACACGGAAGCCACAAAGGCTACCAAAAAATTAATGCATGGATATTGTTGTGAGGTGTTCTACTTCACAGAGTAAATGGAAAGAAGACTTAAAATGGGGCCTAGGTAAGTGAGTGAGAAAGCTCCTCTCTGAATCTCTTTTCCTCCAGGTACCCACAAAATGCTAGGATGCGACACTTAGCTCACACGTACTCATGGCCACGACTGGAACAAAAGAGAAAAAGCATTTCCGTTTCTCTACTGACTCTCTTTCCCTTAGCTCTGACCCTGGCCAAAGTCCCTTGGGGCTGTGGCTGGATATGGAATGGGCAGTTAGCTGGCTGCTGGATATGGAACAAGAAGAGGTGAAGTCTGATGCCAGGGTTACCAAGGTGAAGGCTACCCGTGGAGGCAAGACATATGCTCAAAGGGGAGCAATCACCCAAATATGGTACAATTCCAACACTAAAACCCACGTATGGGGGCTTTTCCCACAGCACCAGCTGGGTGTCCTACAATTCAACTCAATTCTGACCCTATCTATCTGGAGATAGCATCAGATCCCACAGGGTAAGGACTCAGTCCCACAAGATGCCCGCCCTCCTTCAAAGGGCAGTCTCAAACCCAGATAATCACCTGTGCTTCTGATGGACCAGCTATAGATCTGAGGTTCCAACGACCCCCTCCTGGGTTTAATCAGTTTTCTAGAAGAGCTCACAGAACTCAGAGTAACATCTTACTTACTAGATTACCAGTGTATTATAAAAGAATATAACTTAGGAACAGTCAGATGAAAGAAATGCACAAGGCAAAGTATGTGGGAAGGAGCGTCGAGCTTCCATGCCCTCTGCCACTCATCCTGCATCTCCACGGAGTCGCCCACCCCGAAGCTTTCCGAACCTCATCCATTTGTGTTTTTCTGAAGGCCTCATTACATAGGCATGATTAAATCATGGGCCATTGGTGACTGGATTCAATTTCCAACCCCTTTTCCCTCCCTGGATGGGGAAGGGTGGGGTTGGAAAGACTGAAAGTTTCTTGGCTCATTCCACTGGCTACCAGCCTCCACCCTTAGGTTACCTAAGGACTTTCCAAAAGTCACATTATTAACACAACAGAAACACCTTGATCATCCTTAGCGGTTAGGAAGTTACAAGGTTTTAGGAGCTCTGTGTCAAGAATAGGGACAGAGATCAAATATATACTCTTCTTATTATGAATCACAGTATCACATATGGACATGCTGGAAAGCAAGAGAAACTCTAAAGCATCAAGGCCACGGCTAGATAGAAAAATGGAATCTGAAGCTAGAAATCTAGAAGAATTCAAACAAGCAAGACCAAGAGAGTGACTTCAGGAGACTGAGCCCCCAAATGGTCCCTGACACAACGCTAAAGGGTAAGGGTGTGAAAATCCATGTTTTCTTAGGCAGGAGCTTAGGTAGGAGCAGTTAAGGGCATCATGCTTGTCAAGACATTTTTAACATCATACCCCCAGTTCTTTTTAAGCTTATATTAAGCATATAGTGTGTGTGCGTGTGTGTGTGTGTGTGTGTGCGCGTGTGCGTGTGCGTGTGTCTACCTGGCCGCTAAAAAATTCACAAAGGCAACTAACAGTCTCCCCAAGTAGGAAAGTCATTCATTCTCTCATTTGAGCACAAGGTAAGGCCCAGCACTGGGGTGGAATGCTGTTCTTTACATCTGTAATTCATGCTAGAGATTGTATTTTGTTCAGCAAAAGGAAAAAAAGTGAGCTAAATAAAGGCTTTTTTTTCCCTAAATAAAGGCTTTTTAGTTATGACATTTGAAGAACTCTGGGGGTTATTGTTAATGCCGTGTAAGCAGCTGGGTGGGGGGCAGGGGTGGACAAGAAAAATGCTCTGAGGAGATGGGAATTACACATGTGTGGGATACTTCCATATCTGCTTACCTGATCTCAGTCACAGGGAAGGGATAATGGTGGAAATCAAACAGGAAACAGGAAACAAGACCATTTATAATACATGAAAATGGGCGAGAAAGTTGGCATGCATGAGGTGCAGAAAAAGTGCATTTGTGCCTAATGCTTCTGATGAATCAGTCAAGAACATTCATCTTTGGAGAAGGATTTCCTCTAATTCTGTCAAGGTTGCGGTCTGCATGGGTTACGTGCCAAGTAATTGTCCAGTCGCAACTTAACAGTGTCAAGAGGCTATTTTAAAGATGAATGCGAACATAAAACATATTTTGTCCTATTCTCCACTTTGAATATGTCTCTGGAACAAAACTTATACTTGAAATGAAATGGAGAAATGCGATTGTTATGAGTTACAGAGTTTGTTTGTTTTTCTTCACATCACTGAGAGTAGAACAAAAACATTTAGTGGAGGACAGCCCAATGCCATGTAAGTGTTTGTATATATTTGTTCTTACTGTGATACGCAAGAGACATATCGAGCCCCCTCCCTGACTAAAAACAGGGCATTATTTAAGGTTTGCCATCACACTCCAATGCTTTTCAATAGTTAAAAGACTTTTGCATTTCTTCCCATAGGAGCTGTTAACTCAGAAAGCTTCTCCTACAACACACTCTATCAATAAATTGTATCCATTTTCCTTTCTAAAATAGTAACTTTTTAAAAAATATATGCTAAGAAGGAGTGAAAGGGGGAAAAGAGAACTTCCATTTATGAATTGTGCTCTTTTTTTTCATACCATTTCCAAGACCAGGCAAATTATTATAATCTTCCTAACAAAGATACGGTATCCTTTTTACACCTAAGAATTCCAGTTTCCTTAACCAGTGAAAAGTAAAGTTTCCATTAGATGCTGAGGTGAATCATCTGTATGCGCTCATACGTGCACTCTGGCAATTCCTTTTGAATTTCAAGCTTATAAATAATTCCCAAACTCAAGTATTTTAATATGGATTATTTGTACTCCTCTGCTGGTGTCATTCCTTTTGATTTAATCATTATCCCTCACAGGCTGGCACTAGTACATTCAGTTTGCTGACAGGATCAAACCATCATCCCACCTAAGAATATCAATTATGTTTTGAAAACATACAATTTGATTCATGCAGAAACCACTGTATGTGCATCATGGTGTTTTCATAAGACTCCCTTATTTACTCTAAACAGTGTTATGCCTTTCACTCTGTGGTCATGTAGTAACTGTTTAACCGTCTTAAGTCTTTTCAAGAAATTTTAAAGAAAAAAGGGAAGGCTTGGCCTCAGGAATACAATTTCTGTTCTTATAAAAATCAGCTTCTCCATGAATAGCTTAAATGAGGCAAAGCTTCAGAGTTGCAGCTGAAAGTGCAGAAAGTACTGTACTGTAGAGACGGCTTTCAACCCTGTCTGAATCGGCAAGGGAAAGGACCTTTCTGCCAGCTGGATGTGTGTTTCCCAACTTTTTCTCCTCATGCATATCTAAAAAGGATACCGTACTAAGTCCCTAATAGGTTTCCTATTTAAGGCCTGTTAGCAAGGGATTCCCACAGTAGAATCTGGAAACACACACACACACACTCACAGACGCATGCATGAACACCCTGCCCCACTCCTTTGCTCACTCAGGATTATCAGGACTCAGTTCTCTGAGCTGCCTGATTTCTGGAAGCACAAAGAAGCTCAAATGAGCCCATCACCTGCCCCCACCATCAGAAACAAACAAACAAACAAAAGCCTGCCTTTTTCTATCCCTATTAAATGGAATCATAGCAGACAGTGTCCGCCCACGTGGCTCAAGCCCTTTGATCCTATAGACCAAACCATTTGCATCCTCTTCATACCATGAGTGCACCCACCAGCACAAACACACACAGACACACATGCGTGTGCACAAACATGCAGTGACATCAGGGGTGGCCACCCTTCCCTCTGCGTGTCCACATACCATATGACAGAGACCGCAACGGGGAAAAAAACATTACTTCACCTCCCCAAACCAATTCCAAAGCCCTCTGTTCAATGGAAATGGCACAGATTTCTGTATGGGGGCTTCCATGTAGGAGCCAGAAACCCTGTTCTTCTGCAGATATATGCTCATCTAGAAATAATGTACAACTATACAGTGCAGAATACAGATAAACAATCACAGTACAGTTGAAAACTGCTTTGTACAGGCTGATTATCCACAAAGTACCATACTCTACCAGGGTCAGCATGGCAGAGGGGGGCTTTCTCCCCCATGCCATTCTTTTAGGGTCAGCTGTGTCAACTCATGTATAAAACTTCTCATTAACAATAGTCAAAACCAAAAACTGATATCGCACGTGAGAGAAAACAGAGGAAATGTTTGTCCACGTTCCCATCCTTGGTGGTCTACAGCACCGTCTGCCAACACCTGCTTACCATACTCCGTGGGATGCATTTTGAAACACGGTCAAAGGGTTTTGACCATTTCCTCTCATTTTAACTCTTCAAAACAAATAAAAATCTTTCTGAATACTTCTCCGATATTTTTATAGGCATATATATGTGTTTTTTAAAATTAAGATTATAGGGGCTTCCCTGGTGGCTCAGTGGTTGAGAGTCCGCCTGCCGATGCAGGGGACACGGGTTCGGGCCTGGTCCGGGAAGATCCCACATGCCGCGGAGCGGCTGGGCCCGTGAGCCGTGGCCGCTGGGCCTGCGCGTCCAGAGCCTGTGCTCCACAATGGGAGAGGCCACAACAGTGAGAGGTTCGCGTACCGAAAAAAAAAAAATTAAGATTATACTACCTATGCTGCTCTTACATTTTTTCACTTAAATATTTTGTTGTGCCATTAAATATTCTTTGATAAGAGTTTTTGTAATTAAATATTCTTGACACAACTTTTTTTGACATTTATTAATTTAACTAAACATTAAACATTTAGGTGTAACTGGGGACTAATTCATCTTTGGTGTGGATCTGATAAAGCCTGCAGAAGTCCAGATCCCACCTAGCACCTGGAGACTTATTTTTTTCTGTTTTATAATCCATATTTAAGAAATGGATTTGTTTGTTCTCACTGATGGTTTCTAATTCTTGACAACATATGTATTTGTCTTTATTAAGTCTAGGCAAGATACTAGCTGGCTGGGTGTGAAATATTATTTACCTCATTTGTAAAAAATAAACAATGTTTTACAACACAGTCACATTTGTTGTCAGACACTCCATATAACCCTTATGACTATTTAATTCTAATTTTTAGTCCAAAAGAACATGAGTAGAGCTGATGATCTTTAGCATCCCCTCTCTCACTGTAGAGCCTATTAAACTCTAATCATCTTCTGAAGACATTTGTCAAGGCAAAAGTATAACATGGCATTGGTCGCACAAGCAGTCTTTTTGGTATGAATAAAATATTGTTGACCGTCCTGGGCCTTTAACTCTTAGACCAGGAACAATTATAGTTTAAGCTGTATGTTCCCAAGCTGATAATTCTTACACAAAACCTCCTCTTTAGCACCACCATGAGACTTGGGATCTGTAGAAAGCTTCCTAAAAGATCATATTATAATTTAAACTCCTCTTAAATTTATACTTTAATGAAATAAAATCTCTTTAGGATGATTTGGAAGCACATTCTCCAGGCAGAGAGAAAGAAAGAAAAAATCCCTCCCATACACTATTGACACAATTTTATTGTCATGAACTAATAGCAGCGATAGACAATTAGTTGATTCAGCTGTCTAATGATTATTAGAAAGAATAAGTTAAGACCAATCATTGTGAAGGTAAAAATCATTATTTTTGGCAGGTATTCTCTGGTTCAATTAGTTTATATTCAGTAATTCCATCTAATAAGTCATTCATGTGGTTACTTAGGACCTTGGCAGTTTCACTGGGAAGCTCTGTGGCTCAGTTTTGCCAAACCAGATGTTTCTTGAGCAAACTACTAGGAACCCTCTATGATTGTGACAGGCAATTGGCAAGTCCTCCTCTGAAAATATTCCAGGATATAATATACCCACTGTGTTTTATAGTATAGAGCTTTGGGACATGATAATTCATTTGTTTTTGTTAATGGTGCGATGTAGAGGGGCTTTCTACGGATAATTTTACTCTTCACCCAAAGATCTTCTTTTGAGTCATCTCAGTGGAGAATTGAAATGACTGTCCATTTAGGCATGAGTTTTTGTTAGATTCCAACAACAGCATCACATATGAGACTGGCTGATAATGGAAGAAGATGGGCTCAGGAGAGACCTCTAGAGAGTGTAACCCCTGATATGATCATGAGGGCATGTGGGCTGGAGTTTGGTAGGGCAAAGGGAGGAATGGTATTCCAGGTAGAAGGAGCAGTGTGTGGAAACAGCACTGCAGCGTAGAGCAGCACAATGTAGTGAGGAACTTGCATGTTGTTAAGCATGGTAGGAATGAGGATGCCAGAGGTCGGGAGGGTGGCGGGAAATGAGGCTAAAGCATGGTCAGGAGACAAGCCGTGAAGGGCAGTCTGTGTTAACCCCAAATGTCTGATCTTTATTCTGAAGCATACGAGAGCTCATTCAAGGATTTTAAAAGGGATGTGACGCGGTCTGATTTGTCTTTTAGAAATGTTACTCTGGCGACTGTGTGGAGAGTAGGAATGGGTAGGACTGGATGCGGAGAGGACAGCATTGAAGCAACACCAACAAGAAAGGGCAGTAAGGCAGTGACAATGCGACCCAAGAGCAAGAGAGGGATGTAAAAGATATTTACGAAGTAGGATTAACAGAACAAATTGGTGGCAGAGAAAGAAAAAGAGAATAGAATTAAGAATAGTACTCAGGTTTCTGGCTTGGGAAATTAAGTGGATAGCAGTGCCAGTCTCTAAAATAGAGCCTGCTGGAGTAAAATTAGCCTCTTACACCAAAATAATGAATTTGATTTGGGGTATGTTGAATTTGCAGGTAGGATATTCAGGTAGAGCCATCTTACAGGCAACTGGGTTACATGAGTATGGAGGTTGGGAGAGAGATCTGGGCTGTGGGTATAGATTTGAGAATCATCAATGCATAAGTGGTAGATAAGGGCCATTGGTTTGAAGGAGATCACCCAGTATAAATGAATGGTGATAAAGCAGAGGGCCAGGGATGAAGATCATTGCCCAGTAGAAAATCATCAGTAACCTTAATGGCAGCGGTTACACCAGAGCACTGGGGGACAGGAGGCTTACAGCAGTGAGTTAAATGAATGGCAGGTACAGAGGTGGCCAAACCTTTGGACTTTGGTAGAAACAACCAGCACAGAAGCGTGGGGAGAAATGTGTTCTTTATCAGGGATTTTAGTCATCATTAAGAAAACTAGGAACCTAGAGTGAAGACAGTAAAATAACTGAAGTGATCATATACTGGATTAAAGAAGTGCTGAATCTGGAACAAAAACAAAAGTCATCACACATGAAGCATTGCACTCATTTGGGGCACTATACCTTAAATTCCAGCTTAATGTGCTTTCAGTTCAAAGAGTCACAACTTTCCATCACTATTGCAAAGGATAAAGAAAAGATCTGAAGTATTAAGTCAAAAGAGAGACCAAAGAATTACACTTATTAATTGTTAGGACAAGTGTTGGATTCCCTAGAAAAACGGGAGGAAGTGGTGGGTCCTCCTCCCTCTCACCCTCTCTAAATGACCTGACCTACTCACCCAGGAAGCAGAGAAATTGGAAATTAAAGCAAAATCATGGAACTTTCTGGCTGCCTCTAGAGGACAGGCTCCATCTTGCTGCCAGCGTGCTCACTGCCTAGAAGCAGGAAGGAGGAAGGAGTCAAGTGAAGTCTGTTGTGTGATCCCTGGGGCTGAGGCTGGCAGTGAAAGAGACAGGATAGAGCCTGTTCATCACCTTTTTTTTTCAGGCTAACTTTTTATTGCTCTTGATCACATTCTTTCTTGTCTATGCATAGTTATACGTAAATCTTAAAAATATTTCAAGCAAAATTGGAATTATACAGGTAATGCATAGTTTTGTATTCTGCATTTTTATTGGAGTATAGTTGATTTACAATGCTGTTAGCTTCAATTGCACAGCAGAGTGATTCAGTTATACATATACACTTATTCACTCTTTTTCAGATTCTTTACCCATATAGGTCATTACAGAACATTGAGTAGATTTCCCTGTGCTATACAATAGGTCCTTGTTGATTATCTATTTTATATATAGTAGTGTGTGTATGTTATTCCCAAACTCCTAATTTATCCCTCCCCACCACATTTCCCTTTTGGTAACCATAAGTTTGTTTACGAAATCTGTGTGTCTGTTTCTGTTTTGTAAATAAGTTCATTTGTATCATTTTTTAAAATTAGATTTCACATATGAGTGATGTATGATATTTGTCTTTCTATGTCTGATTTACTTCACTTAATGATAATCTCTAGGTCCATCCATGTTGCTGCAAATAGCATTATTTCATTCTTTTTTATGGCTGAGATTCCACTGTATATATGTACCACATCTTCTTTATCCATTCCTCTATCAATGGACATTTAGGTTGCTTCCATGTCTTGCTTAGCTCAAGACATGTAAATAGTACTGCAGTGAACACTGGGGTGCGTGTATCTTTTCGAATTATGGTTTTCTCCAGATATATGCCCGGGAGTGGGATTGCTGGATCATATGGTAGTTCTATTTTTAGTTTTTTAAGGAACTTCCATACTGTTCTCCATAGTGGCTGTACCAATTTACGTTCCCACCAACAGTGTAGGAGGGTTCCCTTTTCTCCACACCCTCTCCAGCATTTACTGTTTGTAGACTTTTTGATGATGGCCATTCTGACCAGTGTGAGGTGATACTTCACTGTAGTTTTGATTTGCATTTCTCTGATAATTAGTGATGTTGAGCAACTGTTTTTACCTTTGAGCTAAAGTAATCCTGGCCATTGTGAGAACCTTGGCCCAAAGGATGTGTTTTCAGCAATAAGATTAGCTGCAGCTCTTCGTCTCAGTGGGATAAGAAAAAAAAGCGGGTAGTGTAAAACGAAAGTGTCCACACCCACCCTCTCCCCAAAGAAGAGGGAAGTAAAATTCCCCTCCTCTGTGGAAACATGTGGAAAGGAAAGGAAAGCTTCTCCACCAACAAAGGACAGCACATTCCGAGCAGAGCAGATTGAGTGTGAAATAAAGAATCTAAAGCTATGTCAGCTGAGAATGTTTGGAACAAGAGAAATGTGCCTTAAATGTGTCAAAATGGATTTATTTAGAAGAAATAATAGCACTTCTTTGCATAGCCCAAGATGGACAATAGGGCCAACAGATGAGCATTAAAGACAGAGTGACCATCTATCATTTTGTGCCCAGGGCAGAGGGGTACCCCAGGATGCAGAACTTGCAGTTAAAACCAGAGCACTGCTAGGCAAATAAGAACGTTGCTCATCTGGGGTGACAGATTTCCGTTCAATTAAAGAAGGCACCTTTCAGCAGTCAGAACCTTCCAGTGGGAGGTAACAAGTTTGCTGTCTCTGGAGACACTCAGACTCAGCTCAGCGTGAAGTGGCCAATAAAGAGGGGGTAGGAGTCAAGGACTTTCAAAGGTGAGCCCACCTGTGGAATCAAAGACTTCATGCACATACAAGGTGGATGTGAAATGAGGAGGAACATTCCTTGAGCCACCAAGGAAAAGAGTTTCTTTACTTCCAGACATGCCTCATATTCTCAGTATTCATCGCTTTTTTTCTCACAGTTGACTGCTCACAGCTTAAAGTGAGTACAGAGAACAGTGCTGGTGACCTCCCCCAGGGCCAGCCTTAGGGCCTCAATTAAAGGAGAATAACCAGTATCAGCTCACAGAAGCCACGCTGAAGGAGGAAGACCATTTTGGTGTCCTGGCATTTTAAAAATTTTACTGGAATATAAGCATTATCTAATTATTGGCTTGCTTTTGGCATGTGTAATAATAACCTTTCTCTAAGAAACTTTTTTGTTCATGTGCTTCACACACACATATACACACACACACATTCAGGGGAGAAAAGGCAAATTTAGCTCTAACAAACCTCAGTTCTTTTCCATTCTGTTTTGCCACCCACCCCACTATCCCTAACACACACACACACACACACACACACACACATTTTTCTTCTGCTAGAAATGGCAGGTGCATTGTAAGTCAGATGCTCTCTAAAAATGATTTGATTTTACTTGCCATTGGAGACTCATGTCGAATTAAACGGTGGTTGGGCTGGGGGAAGGGAAGTTAGTTCACATAAGCCTCTCTCTCAAAGAGAGAAAAATTCTCTTTCTCTCTGCTTTTTCTCTCAAAGAGAGAAATTTCCTTCTTTCTGAAAGACATTTATTTTAAGACCTGCTTTATGTTGTGAGAGGTGGGCTGGAAAACACCAAAAAGGATGTGGTCTGTTATCACAAACTTGTGAGAATACAAAAACGCACTTGTAAACAATAAGTCCCTAGTTCACGATTAACAGTGGCTTCTGTACATCTTTAAGCCTGTGGACCAAGGGCAGCAATGTGTCACAGCTGCAGGGGCCAGAGCCTCTGTTCCACTTGCAGGAGATTGGACTGGTTCGTGTCATCATAGGAACTTATGGTTGGAATGACTATATGTTCCCATTTTCTTAAGACAGCCCTTGTATAATCATGTTTTTCCAGCCTAATTTTTAATAGTATCCCAGTTTAGATGGTAAATTAAACAATCCCCTGGTTATGGCACATGTACTGGGTGTGGTCAGAATAGGAGCTGAAATTGAATAACCAGCGGCACTTGATTGTAAAGTGTTAGGTTTCTAGCATACACGCATGCTGAGTCCAGGTCTCAAGGAGATGTTTATGTCTATGTGTATATGACAATATTTTCATTATCAATAAATCATGAATTAAAGAGATTGAAGACCACTCAAAACGTAATAAACTAGAATCCAAAATATTTCTCAATACTAATGCCCTTGTGGGCTTTGTTTTGTTTTCATGTTTGTTTAACAACAGGAGAATGGAGAATAACATTGTCTGGCTAGCAGTTGATTTTTTTTTTTTAATTGAATATTCTTTTTGGCACTGTTGCTGCTTTGCCCTGTCGACTAGAAAAAGATGTAGATTGGACTCCTCATAGGGACACTCCTAGTTTTCACTATCAGGATGCTTCACTGGGTGACCACAATCTTTTAATGGCTAGCTGGCAAAAGTCAAGCCTGCAAATAACTTTGACCCAGGTAGTTAAGATTGCAGAACACCAGAGACAGGATCTAGAACGTAGCCAGCTGGCCCCAAACAGGGACGTTTTACAGATTTAAAGAGCAAGTGTAGGACTGTGACATTCGCAAACTGTCCCAGAGATGCCCACCAATCACCACCAACGCAGCAACCTGTAATTTAGGAAGAAGGAGGTTTTAAAACAAGGATCATATTGAAAAAAAGGAAAGACTAGAAATGTGTCTCCAGAATGGTATGGAGGGGTGGGGAGAAAAAGAGGAGGAGGGAGACGGGAAGCACAGCACTAAAATGAAGCCGGTCCTTTAGGGGACTCAGACCTGCACAAATGAGGGCGGCCCACCAGTAAGTCTCAGTGATAGAGGCGCTAGAAAGCTCTACTGATATTAGAGAGTCAGGCAGACAGACCTCATCGAGTTAACAAAGCTTACTTATCGCAGGGGAGAGAAGATTCTAAACAAAGCATTGTGCTGTCACTCAACAAATCCTTATTGAGCATCTGTGATGTGCCAGGCACTGTTCTAGGCGGGGGCATGAGACACACAGCCAGCAAATGAACAAATAAATTATCAAGATAAATTCAGATAATAAGTACCATGAAGAAAATAAAGCAGAGTGATGTAATGGTACCATTGTGGGGGAAGGGAGGCACTATTTCAGCTTGAGTTGTCAGAGAAAGTCTCGCTAAGGAGATGTGACCTGAATGAAAAAAGGGAGCCATCTGTGAGTGAAACAACTAAAGACAGGAGAGCAGCCATTGGGTTTGCCAGCGTGGAACTCATTGGTGACCTTGGAAAAAGCAGGTTCAGGGGAGAGGCGGCATCTGCCAAATGGGAGTGGACTGATGAGGTGGGGGCACAATGAATGTGGATGAGGAAGCAGAGACAGAGGTCCAAGAAAGCGGCCCCCTTCAAATCTAAGCCTCCTAAACATTCAAAGGGTGTGTGCACCTGCAGGAGGAGTTTTAGGATGAACCAACCTGGAACATTGCTGAGAGGGAGAGTTGGACATGCAGAAAAGAGAAGGAGGAAATCCTTGCAAAAACAGGAGAGAATCAGATCCAGAACAAATGCAGAGGCTGGTCTTTGACAAAAGAGAGTACTTCCTCTGTATTAAGAAAAAGAGAAGAAAAGAAGAGACTCATGCAGGAGCGGTTTTAAATGGGCCTGCAAATGGGAAGTTGAAGACGTTTCCATCTCATTACTTCTATTTTCTTAATGAAGTAAGAAATGAAATCATCAGTGAGAATGGGTGTAAAGAGAAGATGTGAGACGTGAAGTGAGGGGAGAAAATATAATTATCTTGAAAGTGGTTGAGTTTACTAGGGAAACACTATGTCACGCAGTGCCAAGTGCCTCTTTAAGGGACTTAAATAAAATGATGGATTTGTTTAATGTAAAAAGCAGTCAGCCTGGTTACTGACTTTTTTCTCTAGCCATACACAATTGTTCAGATGTAGGTGCAAAGAAAGTAGATAGTTGGGCTCAACCACTGCTAAAGTCAGGTGAGTGTGAGAGGCAGAGGGATAGATAAGGGAGTTGAGAGTCTCTACAAGGACATGATTATGATTTGAACCATAAAAATCTAAGCTTGGCGAAAAGAAGTGAAGAATAGCTGATAATGAAATTGTGATGGAGCGGGCGTGTCAGTGAGGATGTACTAAAAGGCACTAGGTTGTGATGAGATAGTGAAATACGTGAGGTAGAGATTTCAGAGGTAGCGAAGGATGCAGAGTATGTTGTGGCAGTGAGGTGATGTGAAAAAGGTAGAAGAAGGAGTTGCAGCAGAGGAGACAAAGGAAAAAGAGCAAGGTTGGGAATGAACCACATCATGCACTATGAAACAACCTCGGAGAACTGAAGCAGAGCTGGCTTCAAAGGCTGTGAGCCAAGGATCTCGTTACTGAATGAGGCGAGGTCAGTGGCATGTCACCTGGCCGTGCATAATGATTAAGGACACGTGTTCTAGAGTCAGACTGCCAGGGTTTGAATGCCAGCTCCCCCACCTTCTCAGCAACAAAATAACAGCAAACACTTACATGGTATTTACTGAGCTCTTTACATACGTTATACCTCACAGTAAACCCAATGCATTAGGCACCTTTATCCTTGGTATTCAGATGAGAACAAGTTTCTTGGCCTCTATAAACCTCACGATGATATGATAATGATAGTTTCTACCTTACGGAGTTATTGTGAGTTTTCAATGAAATACTCTGTGCAAAGTGATTAGCACATTGCCTGGCTCAATAGAAGTGTTCAATAAGTGTTAATGAATATCGTTAGATGAGAGGAAAAGGGTTAGCCTCAAAGAGCAGAGTTTAAATGAGAAAGAATAATGGTCTGGAAGCAACACTTGGAAGCAAGGAGGACAGTGACCCCACTTCTGGCCTTGAAGAAGATGGAGCATGAAGCAAACAAATAAAACACTACATCAAAATTTTTTTTTAAATCCTGGTTAAGAGTGTCCAACTGGGGACTTTCCTGGTGGCGCAGTGGTTAAGAATCCGCCTGCCAATGCAGGGGACACAAGTCAGAGCCCTGGTCCAGGAAGATCCCACATGCCGCAGAGCAACTAAGCCCGTGCGCCACAACTACTGAGCCTGCGCTCTAGAGCCCGTGAGCCACAACTACTGAGCCCGCTTGCCTAGAGCCCGTGCTCTGCAGCAAGAGAAGCCGCCACAATGAGAAGCCTGCACACCGCAACAAAGAGTAGCCCCCGCTCACCGCAACTAGAGAAAGCCCACGCGCAGCAACAAAGACCTAACGCAGCCAAAAAAAAAAGAGTGTCCAACTAGGTCTCAGGCAAGGAAAGGAACTGAAGAAAAGAAAGAAAAGCCTACAAATAATTGAAGAGTTTGTTACTCAAGAAAGGATTTTTAGAGCATGGAGAAAGTGAGGATAGTGGAGAGTGTTGAGTTGGAAAAGAATTGTACAGAGGAGTGTGGGTGAGGCTGTATGTCCAGTGGGGACGCATCAGACACACAGGCTGACATAGATCTTAACCCTTGATAAAGCTCTGACTCCACTTAGAGGTCATGAGACCAATGCCCATGAAATGACAGCTGTCCAAAAAGGAAAAGCAACTTGGAAAAACAGGAAACAGGTGGCTCATTTTCAAAGAACAGTGTATATGTTGATCTGACCAGGCAAGATTTATCCTCAAACCCAGCAAACAATTTTTTTTCTTTTTTTTGAGCATTAACTACATGCCAAAGCCTGAGCTAGGTACATTCACATATATTATCTCATTTAATTCTCACCACCACAAATCAAACTCTATGTATATTAAGACTGCAAAGGTTTAATATATAAGCAGAGTGGATTGGTCAGCAGATAAGCTAGAACACTTCAGAATCCTCCACCCACTTTACCACCAGGAATGTAATGACAGCTTTGAAGGAAACAAGTCAGACACAACTACATATATTCTTTCCCTCATTCCTTCCTGTAGTCTCCCTCAGTGGCTCTCAAAGAATTTCTGTACAAAACTGTGCAAAACCACATACACTATCCTGTGTGGATAATTTGAAGGCTTTTCAAGAGTGAGTCTGATTTTGCCTTAAGCACCACCTGTATAACCCAATCCCCAAGGAAGATGTGAGTCCTCTGTTCAAAAATTTATTGATACATGGAGAGGCTTGCATTTTTGGATGATAGCCCATATAAAAGGGACAATGGGCATAACCCCATTTCCAGTGGTTTAAGAGCTGGTTGCCCTAAAATCTCATTATACCCTGGGACGTAAGGCAGTGGTACTTTGGCAACTTTCTAACACAGTATTACATCAAAATAAAGTGAGGATGTCTCCCCAAACTGGCTTAGAGAAGACAAATCTTAGAAGTACAGCTGAGGAAGGAGGAAAAACAGGAGGCAGTAGGCATGGGAGAGTGAGGAAAATGTCACTCAGTAATTCATGAGACGTGTGTGTGTGTGTGTGTGTGTGAGGACTTCCAGGAATTCTTGGAGAGAGGGAATTTATAAGAGGCTACAGTCCTGCATAAGCAGGTAGAACAAGGTTAGAGGTGGAAATTTTCAAAAGCAAGAGAAATACTTGGGTGGTAGATTTTAGAAGGATTTGTGGGTTTTGTGGTTGTTATTTAAATATATTTTTGTTACTTGTTTATTTCTGACTTTTTAGATTAAAGCATCATTAGGCATAACAATTTATTCAACTGGTTTTCAAATTTACTTTGAATTATAAAAAAAATTGTTTTTACCATTCCACAAAGGCTATGGAATAATGTTTAAAGAACAAGTATGAATGCATACAACTGCAGCACCAAATAGTGTGTTTTTAGCCCCTAATAACTGCAAGATACCAAAATTACTGGCTGATTTATTCATGATTCCAGGTAATAGAGGAAAGCCAAACCCATTGTCTTAGGTTAAGTAAACAAAACATTTGGGTGACTAAATTGGTTTACTTTTCGACCATTACATTTGACAGGGTAGAGCCAACATTAAAATGGTAATGGAGGGCTTCCCTGGTGGCGCAGTGGTTGAGAGTCGCCTGCTGATGCAGGGGACACGGGTTCGTGCCCCGGTCCGGGAAGATCCCACGTGCCGCGGAGCGGCTGGGCCCGTGAGTCACGGCCACTGAGCCTGCGTGTCCGGAGCCTGTGCTCCATGGTGGGAGAGGCCGCAAGAGTGAGAGGCCCGCGTACCGCAAAAAAAAAAAAAAAAATGGTAATGGAAACTTGTTGTTTGTGGTTGATAAGCTTAGTAAAGTATTTCAGAAAACAGAAAATAAAAAGAGAGTACTTTCTTCCGTCAGATGTTGAAACTATATAGTTGCAAATATTTTTACTTTGCTCTTTGTTAATTGAGAATGTATGCAATAATAATATTTGAAAGACATTAAAGGTTACAATTAAGCCAGGGAAATGCTAATTTCTCTAGAAGAATATCTTAGGAAGGGGTGCATTACAACGGATCAACTTTTATATACATTACACCACTGAAAATACTTTAATAAGCAAGATTGTTTTGAGTAGTTAGCAGAGAATCTTACATCTTGTCTTTTAATAATATTTATATATTTACTTGACATTATAATATATAGAATATATTATGACTGTGTCTATGTGGCTAATAGACACAGCTTTAATTTCTAAAGTATATTCTAGTCCTAAAATTCTATACTTAGGAAATTCTACTGTCAAAAGCTTTCAGAAGAAAAACTAGAAATCATCATCACAATTGATTCTATCTTCTAGATAATGAAATTGAGTTGCTCTCTCAAATCTCAGTATAACTAGAACAGGATCTCAGAGTTCTTTATTTGGCTCTAACAAAACACCTAATTTTCTTTCCACCTTCATTCATTCTTTTTCCATTTATTGAACACCAACTCTATCAGTTACTGTGTTTTCAGCCACGGAGAAATCAGAGATAAAGGTCCCTGACCAACAGGAGTTTGAAGAGGAAAATAATTTCAATATAAATGAAAAAGTGCTATGATGTAAGCACAGGATTAAAATGAGCTCACAAGACAGACAACGAAACCAGTGGGAAGTTTCTCAGAGGAGCTGATGTCCACCCTAAGTTTTGAAGGATACTTGGTATGAAAAGGGACAGGAAAAATGTGCCAAACAACAATAATAGGATTTGCAAAGACACAGAGGCAGAACATTTGGCCTTTTTCACAATGTGAGAGAGGTTTAATATGATTTGAGTGAAGGCTACAAGAAAGAAATAGCAGTTGTGTTAGGAGATGAGTTTGGAGAGTCAGAGAGGGGCCAAATAAAGGATCTTCTTCACTATGCTAATGAGTGGGATTTTTTTTCTAAAGGCATTAAAGAGCTATTAAAGATGTTAAATAGGACTATAACATAATATGATTTGAATGTTAGAATATTTTCTGTTTTTTAAGATGAAGAATGGACTTTATGAGATTGGGCTGAATGTGGAAAGAGTAGTAAGGTGATTGTTTCTGTCAGTAAATAATGCTCAAAATTCAATGAGTGACATGAGAAGGAGATGAATTTGGAAGATATTACAGAGGTAAAATTGACAAGGCTCTGACACTAATTAGATATGGTGTGAAGGGAGAAGTTGAAAAATAGACTGTGTCCCAGTTTATCTTGGATGACTGGATATCTGTTGGTCCATTGAACAGGACACCACAGAGAAGAGAACCAGATTCAGTAGAGACTCCAATTTTCTGACCAAATTAGGTTTGAGGTGCTTGTGGCACAGTCAAGGGCAAAAGTCCAGGAGAGAAATCTGGGATATAATATGGATCTGAGATTCACCATCATGCAGGTCATAGTTGAAGCCAGCAAAATAGAGAAGGTCTTTCATAGAAAGTATGTAGATTAAGAAGAAAAGAGATCTGAGCATGTAGGCTGCTAGTGAGTGCCAGTGTTTAAAGGAAATGTAAAGGAAGAAGGATGCCAAAAAGATATCCTGAAAACCATGAAAGATTAGTGTAAAGTGAAAACAAGATGAAAAGTTTTCATAGAATGAACAAGAATGCTGAACTTTGAGGGGAGAGATGTAGTAAGCAAAAGACTGAAAAGTGTCACATTTAGCAATGAGAACCCTGATGATTTGGACAGAGAAATTTTAGTTAATTGTTGGGTGTAGACTGCAGTGAAGTCAAGTGTAAAAAAAAAAGAGATGAGAGATAAAGATACTGTTGGCTTCTTGGGAGAATTTCAGCTATAAATGAATTAGAAAAATAAGCTAGTAGATAGAGGGTGCTGTAGGGTTGGTGGGGGTGTGGACTTGTGAATGCGTTTGTTTCCTTTGTTTGATATGGAGACTTCAGTGTGTTTGTATCCTAAGCAGGAGGAAATCCTAACAGGACAAAAATACAAGAAAGACCCTTGGTACAAGGAAGAATGCAAAAACGAGTGGAGTCACTGGAACAATGGAGATTAATTTTCTGACAGTAGGAAAAATAATTCCTCTAAAATGGAGGGAGTAAGTTATATCCTGGTTTAGACAGAGCTATCTTAGTAGTAGGGGGTGGAGAAAGAAATACGAAAATGAGGAGGCTGTCTCCTGATAGACTCTCTGTAATTAAGGAGATAAGAAAATCATCTGCTAAGAGAGATGGGAAAGTCAGGCCTAGGGAAGAATATTTAAGATCTGAAATAGCTTAATAAATTATGGATGTGCTTGTCTGCTTACTGGTAAATAGCTTATTGAGATAAAAATAATAATTTCACAAATAAAAGCATTTGTCAAAAGGAAAGAGTTAAAAACTATATTTGTGAATATTTTTACTCCCTGACTTTTGTTTCTTAATTTCATTTGTGTCCTTGTACCCTGCCAATAAGTGGCACCAGTTCTAGAAGGATATTCTACATGATCAGCAATATGCTTTCTATTAGGCGAATTGCAACACTATTGTAATAAACATAAAATATTATTTTCCCAGCATATTTACTTCATGGTTACATTTATCATAAATTCCATTATTTTCCAAGATGGTGGAATTCGTTTCTAATACTAGTGGTGGGAGATAGGCCTAAGACTATTTTAATAGGAAAACTGTATACATTTACTTTTACGTGAAGGGAATACAGTGTAACCACAGTGTATAAATCTTTAACAAAGAGCTATATTATAATATATTTTCACTTGTAATTTTTTTCTCTTATCCTGGCATTTTATTTTAATTCTACTTTAGTTGCACTTTGATTTTCTGAAAGGGAAGAGTAAAATTAAATAAATGATACAATGATTTAGACACAGCAGCAGTTTAGCTCAGATTACAGATTGATGATATATAACTACGTTAAATGAAATATGCTACATGAGTGAGATTTTAAGGAAAAAAATCCGTATTTCATATGTGGTTAATAGTTGAATTCCTATGGAGTCGCATTCCTAAGCCAAAAGTAATGAGCTAAATTCTTCCAGCAAAAACTTTCGGTGGAAGTCTCCCAATAATTCATTGAGAATGTAAATGCAGTGAACTGTAAATTAATATCTCCTACAAAGACTGAGCTGGATATTTCTCAAAGTAATAAATTTGCTCAATACATTTTTAAAAATTTGTTTCATTCCTAAAAAGGACACAGGGCTACTGAGAATCACAAAAGATCAGTCAATTATAGTAATACTGGTACAAAATAATACAAAGTTTGCCGTTAGATATATTATCTTGAATTTGGTACTATTCCTCCATAGGAGGAACGGTACTATGTCAAACTTGAGTTCAAACCACTTTCATTTACAAAGTCAACCATTAGTCATTGGCAAAAATTGTTAAACATTTAACCCAGTGTTTCCTTCTAGTGTTTACAAGAATTGTACTAGACTGGTGAACAGAAAGACTACACATATAATCTCTTTACTTATAGTGCAGTGCCTGATAATAGAAAATGAATTTGTAATTGTAAATTGGGCAGCCTGTTGATGAACTTTACCTATTAAATTTGAATGCACAGTCTAAGCAAAATTGTTAATTTCAACTAAAATTCCCTTTTAATTCCCCAGCTTTTAGTATCTATAAATGGAAGATTCTTTTTTAAATTTCAAAAAAGTAATTTTAAAAATGTAAAAGCACAGGGCTTCCCTGGCGGTGCAGTGGCTGAGAGCCCACTTGCCAATGCAGGGGACACGGGTTCGTGCCCCGGTCCGGGAAGATCCCACATGCCGCGGAGCGGCTGGACCCATGAGCCATGGCCGCTGAGGCCACAACAGTGAGAGGCCCGCGTACCGCAAAAAAAAAAAAAAAAAAAAAATTTTAAAGCACAAATGAAAAGGGAGTGGGAATTTGTGTGTTTTCTCTTCTCCACCTTTAAACTTAGGAAGATTAAATAGCGTGCTTTTGGAAGGTTATATAACACTGATTGTGAGGTACTTAGCAAATGTGCTATCCTGTTTGTTTATAAAGCTGTCCTAAAGGCCTGCCATTTAAACTTGCAGTCCAGTAGCAATGCCATGAAACACTGGGCAAACATTCAGAAAATAGATGGCCAAACTAACTGATGTAGTATCAAAACATACAAAAGAGGGAAAGCTAACTGGCTCAGAAAGACAATTACTGTTAAATTTTGGATTAAAATTAATTTTAAGGTTAGGGTTAAAATTTATTGCCTGCTCTAACTAACTGAGCTCACTTGTCGTCATATAGTGTTTACCTTTCTTTTTAATTTTCATGTCTAATTGTAGTAAGAAAAAAATTTACCATTTTAACGAGTTTTAAGCATACAGTTCAGTAATGTTAAGTGTATTCACATTGCTGTGCAACAGATCTCTAGAACTTTTTCATTTTTCAAAACACAAACTGTACCCATTTAACAACAAGTCCCTATTCCCCCTAGCCCCCCCAACTCCTGGCAACCACCATTCTACTCTCTGTTTCTATGAATTTGACTAGATACCTCGTATAAGTGGAATCATACAGTATTTGTCTTTTTGTGACTGGTTTATTTCACTTAGCAAAATGTCCTTAAGTTTCATCCATGATGCAACATGTGACACAACTTGCTTCTTTTTAAGACTGAATAATATTCGATTGTGTGCATATACCATATTTTCTTTATCCATTTATCCCTTGATGAACATTTGGGTTGCATTCACCTCTTGGCTTATAAATAATACAGCAGTGAACCTGAGTATGCGAATCTTTATTTGAGATCCTTCTAGTGTTTATCTTTTTTTAACCAAATAATTATAAACCACATAAAACCTGTTTACACAGAACATTGTATTAATTCTTTAATAACCAGATCTTTTATAGAGAAGGAGCCCAATCAAAATTATGAATAACTGCACACACAAACCATTTTCACTATTTAATTGGGCGATAGCATCAAAAACAATAAATACATCTCAGTTATTTGTGAGGTTTTGTTTGTTTATACCTGTTAAGGCCCTTGCCCAGTTGTTTGACTGACTTTAGCAGTCAAGGCAATTAGTCCAGTTACTTTGTTTCTCTGGCCTTACATCCTGGCAGAGCAGATGGCTGAATGCCGTTCTGGGAGAGGTTCAGATAAGGCTTGCATTAAGGACTGATTAGGAGCAGCAGGACTGAGAGGCTCCCTGCCACCCCAAGCCTGGGGGCAGAGGAATCCCCAGGGAAACACAGAAAGATGAGAAGAGGCTCGCAGGAAATCATTTACACTGTTTGTCTTTGGGGTCTGACTTGGGGGATATGACTTATGTTCTCATTCCTCTCTAAAGAATTTCCTTATCAAAAGACAGTGGATTGGGATTGACATATATACACTAATATGTATAAAATGGATAACTAATAAGAACCTGCTGTATAAAAAAATAAATAAAATAAAATTTAAAAATTAAAAAAAAAATACAGATAGCTAGTGGGAAGCAGCTGCATAGCACAGGGAGATCAGCTCGGTGCTTTGTGACCACCTAGAGGGGTGGGATAGGGAAGGTGGGAGGGAGATGCAAGAGGGAGGGGATATGGGGATATATGTATATATATGTATAGCTGATTCACTTTGTTATACAGCAGAAACTAACACACCATTGTAAAGCAATTATACTCCAATAAAGATGTTAAAAAAAAAAAAGACAGTGGAAAGTCCAGGTTAAAAGAGTTTATTTAAAGAAAGAATGAACACCACTCCAAAAGATTTTAATTTTAAAACATACGAGATAAAATCAATAATGGTAAAAGTTCTAAATTAATAGTATTGCTAATTAACTTCCAAAAATTCTTATTCATATGTTTGAATCAAAAGATGACAACGATATATTATAAATAGATCTAACTCTTAAGTAAAATGGATTCAGTAAAATGAAATATCAAAAGGCGTCAAAATATTTGTCCAACAATGTATAGATTTTCCCCCAAAATTTTCTGCTAAGAAATTCTCTCATTTTCATAAGGAAAAAACATAATAAACTATTATTTTTAAAATGCACAGAAAATCTGTCAAAACAGTGTATTGACCTAGCTTTTAAGAATATGGATTCGAAAAATACTTCATGTGTACAGACTGAGCTTGATGTGGTTAGAAACAATGAAATTTCAAGCCTAGACATCACACAGCACTGCAGTCAGATGAGTCAGGAGCTTTCTGGTGTCAGGTGGACCTTCCTATCACAGGCAGGTTGGTTAAAACTGTGTTCTGTACACTGTAATGAAAAGCTGTTTCCTTCTAATGACTCTATGGTGGTTTAGCCTAGATTAAATATTTAATGTTACAATCTTAGCACAGCTAATACTGATTAATTTCACGTTAACAGTCCCAAAAAAGATCCACAAAAAGACAGCCGTCCCCAGTCGTCCTATGTCCAGGGCCTTGCCCTTCCACAGCCAGGAAGTGAAGTCCTCTAGGAAGCTGATCTTGTTTCCTGTCTTGAAATTAGTTTGGAATGAAACTTAAATATATATGCCTGCAGGACTGTCAACTAGTCCTACTCAAAAACCTACAAGTCATGTATGAGGACTCCTTCTTTTCTGATTTGTGAGTTGTTTAGGGGATTGGGGGAGATTTTTTGAGACTGTTTTCAGGGCAATATTATTCCCTTTTAGCAGATCTAATTAGTTAACAAATGGGGGATTGCATTGTCCTGACTTAATGGGAAAGGGATAGAAATAAACATAAATAAATAAATAATGCTGCAATGAACAGAGAATGTGAGAATTTAGGCATATTTCCAAATATTTATCTTGACGGTAAGACAAAACCACCTAATATAATTTACATAAAACGTTTTTAATTATGGATGTGTCTTTCCCCCACGCCCACCTGAAATAAAAGCCAAGAATTCTGTTTTCATCTTTCAACAAGCAAAGCTGCCTGAGAATCTGATAGCTTGACTCTCTATCCCAGTCATTCTCTGGCTTAGCAAACTTTGTGAAAGAATTAATTGGATGTTTATTAAAATGCTGATTCAGGGGTTTTAGCCCTAGAGAGTCTGATACAATAGGAATCTGATTTATCTACATACACCAGGTGATTCTGAGGTGAACGGTCTGAGAAGCAGGACAAGCTACATAATTTGTGGAGCTCATTGAAAAATGAAAAAGTGGGCCCCTTGTGCAAAAACAATCAGGAATTTCAAGATGGCAACAGCAGAGTGTTACACCAAAAGTGAGGCCCTTCTAAGTGTGGGCCCCTGTGTGACTACGTAGGTCACATGCCCATAAAGCCGGCCCTGCTGGGGAGTTTAGAAATGCTGCTCCAGGTGGAGTTGAAGCCAGACAGCCCTACATGTCTCCAGAGACCATAGAGACGGAAATAGAACCAACCCCACTGCACCAAAAACCAGGCATTAGCCCAGAACGGACAGCCAAAAATGACTTCTCGTTCCCAGAAATTCTTGAGGAATGATGAGTTAGGACCTTCTTCTAGAATAGAATGATACCTTTTTAAATCCATTTTTTGGAAAATTCAAGAAAGAGCCAAATGTCAGTAGCCCAGTTGGGGGCCAAACCTGTTTATTTTCATTTTTCTCTCTGATAACTCTTCTATAGTTCTGTCTCACTGATGAGACCACTATCAAGTACAAAGAGAGGCAGAGAAGTTAAAGAACAGTATGGTAGGAGGCTTTTCTCCAGCTGTACACAGGCCTGGCCGTGAGCCCCAGCATGGTTGTAAACCCTCTCAGCCAGAAAATGACTGTGGACCAGGATGTCTATTGTCTTCAAGGACTGTCTGTCCAAGGGCTTTCTGCCTGGGGGCATTTCCTCCCCACCCAAAACCCAGGCACAGGATAATGGCTTCTCCCTTCATGGTAAGAGGAAAGTCTAGTGAATCACAGGACACAAAGGTCACAGTAGGGCTTCCCTGGTGGCGCAGTGGTTGAGAGTCCGCCTGCCAATGCAGGGGACGCGGGTTCGTGCCCCGGTCCGGGAAGATCCCACATGCTGCGGAGCGGCTGGGCCCGTGAGCCATGGCCGCTGAGGCCACAACAGTGAGAGGCCCACGTACCGCAAAAAAAAAAAAAAAAAAAGGTCACAGTAGAACATTCAGAAAACTCTGAGCAAAAATGGTAGTGCCACCTGGCAACTGAACCAAGGAAGCCTCAGATTTGCTTACAGAAGTCAGGAACCCACAGAGAATGTGTGTACTTAGGTTACATAGCTCAGCAAAAACCAGCATGAGAGAAACCAAGCCCAGCACAGGGACTGCAGCACAGAGTCCAAGAGCTCTGAACAGAAAGTAGCAGCACTGGCAGCAGAGAATTTATTGAGGCAAGGTGGCAAGTCATCATACGAAACCAATCATGAAGAATAAACCCTTAAAAAAAATGAAATTCTATGTCAATGGTGAAGAGCAGATGAGGATCAGAGGAAAGGGCCCTGGCCAGGACTCAGAATTGTTCATCAGTCCTAGGTTGAGGAAGATAGATAAATATATAGACAGATAAAAATCTGCCTTATCTTGAGGAGGAAGCAGTAATTAAATAAGACTTTTTTAGTTATACATATTTCAATGAATTCTCAAATAATTTCTTTTATTTTCTAATACCCTGAGTTTAAAAGAAAGAAAACTTCAAGAATTATAAATAAACATATTAAACCAAAATGGACCCCACAGGCTATATATAACATGCATGCTCTTAGTTCCTCATTAGGGAATTATGTTTTCCAGGTCACAAACTACATATAATCCCTGCTACACTGTTAGTTAAATCAGGTTGGTCTCGATTGAGCATTTCCAGTTTATTTCATTTTATGAATTGTGTCAAAATAAAACATCCCAACTTGGGTTTATCAAGACAAGTCTTCAAAATACGGGTATCAAATAGTACATGGTTGAACTAGCCTGTATGTGATGCCAGTTAATGAGACAAAAAGAGAGGAAGTGGCAAATGGAAGGAAGTAGGGAATAAAGCATTAGAGTTACATTGGAATGTGAACAGAAAAGCGAATTACAATAGAAAAAAAGTCTCATGTTCTTCTACTTGAATATAGGCTTCAAAAACTCTACCTTACTACCATTCATTAGAAGAAAGTATTCCATTAGAAACAAGTATCGGGGGTTTTCACAAAACCATGGTCAAGTCAAGTAATTTTTCTGAATATCTATCTCATCAATAAAATAGGAATCACCTTTTGGAATTGTTAACATTAAATTAAATAATATATGCATTCGATTCTTTCAGTTTGTAAGGGGAAATAATGCATATTCTGGTTGCTTCAGTCTCAACAACTATAGCTCCAGGCCTCCTGGATAGAGAAGCAGCCAACCCCCTCAAAAGTGAGCACCCCTGCTTCCTTTGCTTGCAATTGTAGTTACTCTTCCAGCTTCTCTCTGTTTCTGCCTCTATAGCCTTTTTTCTCTCTGATCTGCAACTTTGTCTCTTTTCCTATTAGCCTCCAGTGCCTCATGGCTTCTGCTTCCTCTTTTTTGGTGCACATGTGTTCCGAACACTTCTACCTACCCTGGCATCCTACATTCAAATTAGAGAGAGAGAGAGTGAGAAAGACTGAATGGATTAGCAGACACAATCCAGAAAGTGCATTCCTGCTGGACAGAGTTCTCTCACCAGGCCCACTCAAGGTCACTGACTTGCCCATGGATGGTGTCTTCAGATCAATCCTTTGTCCAACCAAGTGTTGGACCAGTCATGAGGAATCACCTGCAATAATGATCCTCAGAAGGAACAATAGCTGGACAGGCACTTGTCCAGCCCTGTCCCTTAGAACGGGTAAGCTCTTAGCTTAGTGAGAACGAGTGTGGGTCCTTAGCTGGGACTGCGGAGTGCTTGCTCTAATGTTGGTCTCTGACCCAGGCATGCTCTGGTTCAGCTCTGCCTGCTATGCTATGGGATTTGAAGGACGGTGTTGCTGTCATGCTTGTAACAAGAGAGAGTAATCTTTTTTGGCTTGTAATAATGTATCAGGACATCCTGAAAGCCTCTTCAATAGCTTGTTTCACCTTTGAAAAAGGAAAGGAAAATTATAGTTTATTTTTAAAGTTTGTTTTATCATTATAAATATAACATGCCTCTGTTTTTTAAAAAGTTAGAATATACCCCCAAAAAAGTCAGAAAAAAAATTGTCTATATTGTTTACAAAAAATTGTAAAGCATTAGGAAATGTTTGTGATGCAATTTTGTTTAATTGACTAAAACAAAACATAAAGTGGCTGATTCTGTTCTTGTTTCCTTTACTTCACATTCAAATCATCAGGAAGGAAACCGAACTGAAAGCCACCCTCCAAATACAGCTGCTACGATTTTGGTGTAACTATTTCTAGTCTCCTCTGCATGTGTTTTTAAAATCAAAGTTGCAATACACCATGCTAGCCATCTTGTACTCTTATAATTTTTTAGAAGTCCCTAGATGACCCTCTCTAATAATCACACCCCCAATTTTGTGTTCATCATTCCTTGTTAGTCTTTATAATTTGTCCCTATGGTAATGTATCAATAAATAAAACATTTGTAAGCTACATATAATTGGGTCTTGCTTTTTTATCTGACCATCTGCCTTTAATTGGATATTTAGACCATTTACATTTAATGATTATTGATGTGGTTGGGTTTAAATCTACCATATTGCTATTTGTTTTCTATTTTTCACATCTGTTGTTTGTTCCTTTTTTTCTGTCATCTTTTGAATTAAGTATGTTTATGATTCCATTTTATCTCCTTTGTTGGCTTATTACCTATAATTTTTTGTTGTTTTTTTAGTGGTTGTTTATGGTTTATACTGTACATCTTTAATTATCAATTTACCTTCAACTAATATTTTAGCACTTCACATGTAGTATAATAATTTTGTAACAGTATACTTTTATTTTTCCTCTCCCTATCTTTGTGCCATTGTTGACATACATTTTGCCTCTATATATGTTTAAAACTCCACAACATATTATTGTTGTTTTTTGTTTAAACAATTATCTTTTCAAGATATTTAAATATAAGGAAAATAAAATATTTTGTATGTAGCCACATAGTTACCATTTCCAGCGCTCTTCGTTTTTCTGTATAGATTCAAATTTCCATCTGCTGTAATTTTTCTTTTGCCAGAAGGTCTTCTTTTATAAATGTAAATCTGATAGTGTCACTCCTCCACAAAAACTCTCCAGTGGATTCCAATCACACTTAATATAAAATCCAAAATCCTAATCCATGATCTCTTACATTCTATATGATCTGGTCCTAGGCTACCTTTCTGATTTAATGTCTCCTCCCACTCATACTTTAATTCTTCCCCATCCACACTAGCCTCCTGCCAAGGACATGCTTCCCTCTAAGCTTTTGTACTTGCTCTACCTTTTACCTAGAGAGCTCTTAGCCCAACTTATCACTTGCCCTGCTCTCTCATTTTATGGAAATCTTTCTTCCAATATCACCTCATCGGAAAGGGGACACACACACACACACACACACACACACACACACACACACACACTTCATTTCTTACGCTTTATCTTACTTTCTTTTCAGAGCTCTTAATGCTACTTGAAATCATATTACGTTTTTGTCGATTATCACTTGTCTCCATCATTAGAAGACAAGAACTTTGCTTTGTTCACCAGTATAACTCCAGTGCCTAGAACAGTGGCACCTGGCACATAGAACTGGCTTAGAAAGAAAATTGCTTTTCAATAACTACCTGAGTTAATTCTGATAACCATTATTATTCTGTATCAAACAAATTCTGAAAAACAGAAAGGCTGGACTCTGGAAAGAATTAAAAAATAATACACAAGTTTGGCAATCTTGAATTGGGAGTTTCTTTTCTATTAATCTAAATAAACTAGCTTTTAATTTCAAAACTGTAATTAGGATTCTGCCTCAGGGCAATAGAGGGTAAATAAAAGGACAAGAGAGGCTTTTTTCTTCTTAATTATCCTTCATCCTCCCCAAACCCCCACATTTACTGAGTACACAAAGGCACTAGGAAGGAGGGAAGGGAGAGGAGGATGAAGCGCTAAACTTCTTTGGGAGATGCAAGGAGCTGCCTCCACACCCTTCCTCCCACCATCATAACCCAACAGGTTCAAACAGATTTTAGAGTCCAAGACTTTGGAAGTGGCTAAAGTCCGTGAAACTGTTCCAGGGACCCAGCACCAAGGTCCTCTGTCTATGGCCTCTCCACTCATCTTTTCTGTATCCTGCTAGGACAAAAGGATATTCCTTGGAATTATATTATTAGTCCTTAATTTACACTTATTATTTTTGGCTTACACCATACTTAGTCATCATTTCCTGTGACTTACAGAGGTGAATTTATGCTATATAAATTTGGTCTAATGCAAATAACTGCATATTTTATGCTTTTTCCCCCACAAAAATATCCATACTTATAATCAGAGGAGAAACCATTATAAACTGTTATGGTAGTAAATTTGGGGTGGGTCTCCATAAGTAAGAATTATCTTCCAAATTCCTTTTTTTTTTTTTTTTTTTGCCGTACGCGGGCCTCTCACTGTTGTGGCCTCTCCCGTTGCGGAGCACAGGCTCCGGACGCGCAGGCTCAGCGGCCATGGCTCATGGGCCCAGCCGCTCTGCGGCATGTGGGATCTTCCCGGACCGGGTCACGAACCCATGTCCCATGCATCGGCAGGCGGACTCTCAACCACTGCACCACCAGGGAAGCCCTCTCCCAAATTCCTTTTACCACACTTTGTTTTCATAATGTATATATTTTAGAGTTATTATGCAAAATAACTGCAGGAAATAAAGATACCGCTTCACCTTGGATCCATTCTTTTCTATGCTCCAGGAATCCATGATTACAGTAAGAGTTAGATATTTTGACTATCCTGGTCTTTATTTACATATAAATTGTCTAAAACCATTTCTATATATATTCCACAGTTTGCTCATAAGATTATTTCAAAAAATTTTAAAAATTTATGTAAAGCATTTGACATATAATAAGCATTAATAAATATTAGTATTGATTAATAAGTGATGGTATTAAATTTACATAGACTTATCCAAAATATTGTAAAATGATTCTCAATACAGTCCTTCCAGTTTTCACAAACCTGAAATTACAAGGAATCGCTAGTCAAAACTACATACACTGGAGAGCATAGGGTGAAGTAACTTTTTTAGAAACAACAATAATTTTATCATTTCCTCAGTCTATTCTACAGTGAGAGAATGATAGAAATAGCTTTTATTCATCCAACAAATATGATTTGAGCATCTATTATGGGCCAGATGCTGGAAGACAGCAGCAAACGACACAGGTAGGCTCCCTGCTCCCATTGAACTTGCAAACTATCATGAAAGAGAGGTATTAAGTGCATGACTTACAAATGTGAAGAGTATTAAGAATGCAATCAGGTAACAGACCCCTAAACTAAAGTTGGTCTGGGTCAAGAAAGGCTTTTTGGAGGAAATGAAATGACTTTGCATTTTATCTAGATATATAGGATTTCATTCTTTAGAGATTCTGAAATACTGGGAACTGAAATTTCAAACTTACATATGTGGTTATAATAATTGTAGTAAAGTCGGGCTTCCCTGGTGGCACAGTGGTTAAGAATCCACCTGCCAATGCAGGGGACACAGGTTCGAGCCCTGGTCCGGGAAGATCCCACATGCCACAGAGCAACTAAGCCTGTGTGCCACAACTACTGAACCTGCAGTCTAAAACCCACAAGCCACAACTACTGAGCCCACATGCCACAACTACTGAAGCCCGTGTGCCTAGAGCCCCTGGTCTGCAAAAAGAGAAGCCACCACAATGAGAAGCCTGCGCACCGCAACAAAGAGTAGCCCCCGCTCGCTGCAACTATAGAAAGCCCGCGCACAGCAACGAAGACCCAACACAGCCAAAAATAAATAAATTAATTAATTAATTAAAAAAAATAGTAATTGTAGTAAAGTCATCTTAAGCAGGTGTTAGATTCTGCAGTTGCCAGCTGATTATTGTGTATAGTTAAAATTACCTTTGGAAGTTCCTTAAATTAACCCCAAAATTCAGTATATGTAGTAATATTTATATACTATTGACAGTGTTGAATTTTAACTGCACCCTGTGCTCTTGGAAAATAGCGAAGGTTAAGAAATACCCCCCAACCACCACCTTTTTCTGTTCCAGGAAATGAATCATTGTAAAAAAATGACCCTTAGATAAGAATTATAGGTACTCCCTGTCAACCTAAATAAAGAAGTAATCTGAGACAAGCTCAAATTACCAGAAATTGAGTTTATTCAGGAATAGAGAGGAATTGCAATTCGGGAAACACATGCTGTAGCAAGTTATAGGCAAGTCTGTTGAAGGTTTGGGGTGTATTCATGAGCAAGGAGTACAAAGAGGGGGAAGTCCAGCTAGAGTCCAAGCAGTAAGTTCATTGGTTTGAGGATGGGGAGAGATTCTATGAGAACAGTCATTGGTCAGGAGATAAGTCTCCATCTTCTGTAAATCAGGCATTTAGGGAAAATCAGTCTCTCAGTTCTTAAGTTCCATTCTTCTGAGGACACATGCATGAGATTCTGTATTTCATATTCTCCAGCTCCATTTTATATTTATTTGTTTGTTTGTTCATTTATTTTTGGCCATGCTGTGCTGCTTGCAGGATCTTAGTTCCCCAACCAGGGATTGAACCCGGGCCACAGCAGTGAAAGCACCAAGTCCTAACCACTGGACTGCCATGGAATTCCCTCTCCAGTTCCTTTTCAGATTGAAATCCTTTCACACCCCCTAGTTACCTATGATGAGACCAAACACAGACCCTCCAAGTTCCCATTCTTTGCTTCATAAATGATTAGCTGAACTGCTCATCCCTACTTATCAATGTGAACAAAATGCTTCTTAACCAAACTTTGGTAACTTCTCTTCTTCCCCTCCTGAACTTTGGCTCACCCTCAGCCTGAATCAGCACAAAACCCACCTAAACAGGCTGGTCTCAGAGTAAACATCCTCTGAACTACTATCAGATCATGCTGCTGTCTCGTTTCACTTCTCCCCACCTGGTTCCTTCTAGTCTTGTTTACTCCTCTCCATAAAATAAAATCTACTTTTTTTCCCCTCACTCTTGAGATGCTTGCCCTTCCCCCATCTTGCAATAATCCTTTCAAATAAAGTCTCTCCTTACTAAGTCCGGATTTGTTTTTTATTTGACACTGAACGCTGGATACCAACTCAATATCCTCTCAATGAGTACGATACAATCTGGTTTTACTAGCATTTGAAGAGCTTAATATTTTCTCAGTTCAACAGATAAAACATTTATTTGATGATAGAGCACAAAAACTGTGTGCCTTCAAACACTACAATCACAGGATGCAGGCATCGTGAGAGCCCTAAGAGCAACCGAGATTGAAGTAACAGCAAAGACCTGTCTTCCACCCCAAGCTCAGGCCAAAATACGTGCTCACTGATGGAATGGCTGATGAAAACCCCACCATGATTTTTTCTTCCTTTTCTTTCCTGTTTTCCTTTTTTTGTTCTGGATATATACATCAGGTGTGAAATGCAAGTGTGATATGTCTTCTCCATACTATAAAGCACTACAAAGGAAATACAATATAATCTCATCTATCAGAAATCCTTAGAGGATGTGTCACTCTGAAATGTTAGAGATTTGCTCACTTCAATCTCTTTATAGAAAGCTTTCTGAATTGCACTGCACATTTTACTGCTTTCTTCAAAAGGTACTCTAAATATAACTTAACCTTTTCTTGGATGATGTACAATCATTGTTATTTTAAAATAAAATTCCACTCTAGTGTAATGCAGTGATGACTGCATGACCTACTGTGGTGCATAAGACTGTGTATTGCTGAGCTTTCTGAGTTCTTTCCCTTCCTCTTCCTCATCTTCCTCCCCCTTCTCCTCCCCTCCTCCTCCTTCTTTTTCTCCTTCTCTTTCTCCTTCATTTTTCATGGTTACTGTCTCCTTTCTACCATAAAAGATCCAATATTTTTTCCCCTCTGTTATTGTATCTGCCTGTGTCAGGAACTCTTCTCCTTCCAAATGCTTCTTATTATATGCTTTAGCTTTGGGTGGGGGCGAGGAAGAAGAACGACAGAAATTTCCATACTTCTAGGACCTGTTCCAGAGTATTCCAACTCTGGGGGAGTGCTCCAGGGGCTTTTCTACATAAGAGACCACTCACCTATGAGGAAATTGCATAAGCTTTAGCATTTTGATCTTCTTATTCCCACCTTGTCTGTGCAGAGCTCTCTTTATTTCCTGACTTCCAGCCATGTTCCACATGTTGAAAAAGTAAAATATATAGAAAAGAACATCTTAGAAGAGCATGATGATGATAGTTAGGATAAAGGCTATTTTCTGGAGAATTTGAAGGGGCACACTGATAAATCATGGGAACTGATTTGATTGGAAAAACCAGTTCCGTCAAGTAATACAACTTCCAAATCAGTAGTTTTTTAATAGATAGAAGGATCTGGAAGTGTGATTTAGCGAAAAAGAACACTAGACTTGGGGCAGAGTTCTTTGTTCAAACTAAAGACCTGCCATGCATTACTTGTGTGCCCTTAAATAAGTGATTTATCTACACTAATTTTTAGTTTCTCAAGTCTAAATGGAAATAGAAATACTTGCTCTACCCATACAACAATATTGCCGTCAAGATCAAAAAAAAGTAATATATTTTCGAAGTGGCTTATAAACTGTAAAAGTATTAAAAGTGAGTGGACAGGGAATAAGGGGGAGGGAGCCTCAGGCTGCTACAGGAGGAAAGCTGAACAAGAACATGTGACGTTTTCTCAATCAGCAGTTCCAGAAAGGGTCACCTGATCATGAGCTCCAGCAGACCATAAGGCATAACTTTTACCGCCATGCTGTGCCTTCTGTGTGGCTGACAGGGTCTTGGTGCTCTGGCTGGGTGTCAGACCTGAGCCTCTTAGGTGGGAGAGCTGAGTTCAGGACATTGAACCACCAGAGACCTTCCGGCCCCTCATAATATCAATCGGCAAGGCATGTCCCAGAGATCTCCATCTCAACACTGAGACCCACCTCCAACGACCAGACCCAACGACCAGCAAGCTACAGTGCTGGACACCCTAAGCCAAACAAGTAGCAAGACAGGAACACAGCCTCCCCACCCATTAGCAGAGAGGCAACCTAAAATCATAATAAGGTCACAGACACCCCAAAACACACCACTGGACACAGACTTACCCACCAGAAAGACAAGATCCAGCCTCATCCATCAGAACACAGGCAGCAGTCCCCTCCACTAGGAAGCCTACACAACCCACTGAACCAACCTTAGCCACTGGGGGCAGACATCAAAAACAACAGAAACTGTGAACCTGCAGCCTGCAAAAAGGAGACCCCAAATGCAGTAAGTTAAACTAAATGAGAAGACAGAGAAATACACAACAGATGAAGGAGAAAGGTAAAAACCTACCAGACCAAACAAATGAAGAGGAAATAGGCAGTCTACCTGAGAAAGAATTCAGACTAATGGTAGTAAAGATGATCCAAAATCTTGGAACTAGAACGGAAAAATACAAGAGATGTTTAACAAGGACCTAAAAGAACTAAAGAGCAAACAAACAATGATGAACAACACAATAAATGATATTAAAAATTCTCTAGAAGGAATCAATAACAGAATAACTGAGACAGAAGAACGGATAAGTGACCTAGAGATAAAATAGTGGAAATAAGTAACACAGAGCAGAATAAAGAAAAAAGAAGGAAAAGAATTGAGGACAGCCTAAGAGACATCAGGGACAACATTAAGTGCACCAACATTCGAATTATAGGGATCCCAAAGAAGAAGAGAAAAAGAAAAGGATGAAGAAAATATTTGAAGAGATTATAGTTGAAAACTTCCCTAATATAGGAAAGGAAATAGTCAAGTCCAGGAAGCACAGAGAGTCCCATAGAGGATAAATCCAAGGAGAAACATGCCAAGACACATATTAATCAAACTATCAAAAATTAAATACAAAGAAAAAATATGAAAAGCAGCAAGAGAAAAGGAACAAAGAACATGCATACATAAGGGAATAACAAAGGAATCCCCATAAGGTTAACAGCTGATTTCTCAGCAGAAATTCTGCAAGCCAGAAGGAAGTGGCAGGACATATTTAAAGGGATGAAAGGGAAAAACCTATGACCAAGATTACTCTACCCAGCAAGAATCTCATTCAGATTTGACAGAGAAATTAAAATCTTTACTGATAAGGAAAAGCTAACAGAATTCAGCAGCACCAAACCAGCATTACAACAAATGCTAAAGGAATTTCTCTAGGCAGGAAACACAAGAGAAGGAAAGGACCTACAATAACAAACCCGAAACAATTACAAAAATGGTAATAGGAACATACATATAGATTATTACCTTAAATGTAAATGGATTAAATGCTCCAACCACAAGACATAGACTGGCTGAATGGATACAAAAACAAGACCCATATATATGCTGTCTACAAGAGACCCACTTCAGACCTAGGGACACATACAGACTGAAAGTGGGGGGATGGAAAAAGATATTCCATGCAAATGGAGATCAAAAGAAAGCTGGAGTAGCAATTCTCATATCAGACAAAATAACCTTTAAAATAAAGACTATTAGAAGAGACAAAGAAGGACACTACATAATGATCAAGGTATCAATCCAAGAAGAAGATATAACAATTGTAAATGTTTATGAACCCAACATAGGAGCACCTCAATATATAAGGCAAATGCTAACAGCCATAAAAGGGGAAATCAACAATAACACAATCAGGTAGGGGACTTTAACACCCCACTTTCACCAATGGACAGATCATCCAAAATGAAAATAAATAAGGAAACACAAGCATTAAATGACACATTAAACAAGATGGACTTAATTGATATTTATAGGACATTCCATCCAAAAACAACAGAATACACATTTTTCTCAAGTGCTCATGGAACATTCTCCAGGATAGATCATATACTGGGTCACAAATCAAGCTTGGCAAATTTAAGAAAATTGAAATCGTATCAAGTACCTTTTCTGACCACAACGCTGTGACACTAGATATCAATTACAGGAAAAAATCTGTAAAAAATACAAACACATGGAGGCTAAACAATACACTACTTAGTAACCAAGAGATCACTGAAGAAATCAAAGAGGAAATCAGAAATACCTAGAAACAAATGACAATGAAAACATGACGACCCCAAACCTATGGAATGCAGCAAAAGCAGTTCTAAGAGAGAAGTTTATAGCAATACAATCCTAGCTCAAGAAAGAAGAAACATCTCAAATAAACAACCTAACCTTGCACCTCAAGCAATTATAGAAAGAAGAACAAAAAAACCCCAAAGTTAGCAGAAGGAAAGAAAGCATAAAGATCAGAGAAGAAATAAATGAAAAAGAAATGAAGGAAACGATAGCAAAGATCAATAAAACTAAAAGCTGGTTCTTTGAAAAGATAAACCAAATTGATAAACCATTAGCCAGACTCATCAAGAAAAAAAGGGAGAAGACTCAAATCAATAGAGGTGAGAACTGAAAAAGGAGAAGTAACAACTGACACTGCAGAAATACAACAGATCATGAGAGATTACTACAAGCAACTCTATGCCAATAAAATGGACAACCTGGAAGAAATGGACAAATTCTTAGAAAAGCACAACCTTCCAAGACTGAACCATGAAGAAATAGAAAATATAAACAGACCAATCACAAGCATTGATATTGAGACTGTGATTAAAAAATCTTCCAACAGACAAAAGCCCAATACGAGATGGCTTCACAGGCGAATTCTATCAAACATTTAAAGAAGAGGTAACACCTATTCTTCTCAAACTCTTCCAAAATATAGCAGAGGGAGGAACACTCCCAAACTCATTCTACGAGGCCACCATCACCCTGATACCAAAACCAGACAAATATGTCACAAAGAAAGAAAACTATAGGCCAATATTATCGATGACCATAGATACAAAAATCCTCAACAAAATACTAGCAGACAGAATCCAACTACACATTAAAAGGATCATACACCACGATTCAGTGGTGTTTATCCCAGGAATGCAAGGATTCTTCAATATATGCAAATCAATCAATGTGATACACCATATTAACAAATTGAAGGAGAAAAACCATACAATCATCTCAATAGATGCAGAAAAAGCTTCGACAAAATTCAACACCCATTTATCATAAAAACCCTCCAGAAAGCAGGCATAGAGGGAACTTACCTCAACATAATAAAGGGCATATTTGACAAACCCACAGCCAACATCGTTCTCAATGGTCAAAAACTGAAACCATTTCCTCTAAGATCAGGAACAAGAAAAGGTTGCCCACTCTCACCACTATCATTCACCATAGGTTTTGAAGTTTTAGCCACGACAATCAGAGAAGAAAAAGAAATAAAAGGAATACAAATTGGAAAAGAAGAAATAAAACTGTCACTGTTAGCAGATGACATGATACTATACATAGAGAATCCTAAAGATGCCACCAGAAAAATTCTAGAGCTAATCAATGAATTTGGTAAAGTAGCAGGATACAAAACTAATGCACAGAAATCTCTTGTCTTTCTGTGCACTAATGATGAAAATCTGAAAGAGAAATTACGGAAACACTCCCATTTACCATTGCAACAAAAAGAATAAAATACCTAGGAGTAAACCTACCTAAGGAGACAAAAGACCTCTATGCCGAAAACTATAAGACACTGATGAAAGAAATTAAAGATGATAGAAAAAGATGGAGAGATATATCACATTCTTGGATTGGAAGAATCAACATTGTGAAAATGACTATTCTACCCAAAACAATCTACAGGTTCAATGCAATCCCTATCAAACTACCAATGGCATTTTTCATAGAACTAGAACAAAAAGTCTCACAATTTGTATGGAAACACAGAAGACCCCAAATTGCCAAAGCAATGTTGAGAAAGAAAAATAGAGCTGGAGGAATCAGGCTCCTTGACTTCAGACTATACCATAAAGCTACAGTAATCAAGACAGTATGGTACTGGCACAAAAACAGAAAGATAGATCAATGGAACAGGCCAGAAAGCCCAGAGATAAATCCACGCACATATGGTCACCTTATGTTTGATACAGGAGGCAAGAGTATACAATGGAGAAAAGACAGCCTCTGCAATAAGTGGTGCTCGGAAAACTAGACAGCTACATTAAAAGAATGAAATTAGAACACTCCCTAACACCATACACAAAAATGAACTCAAAATGGATTAAAGACCTAAATGTAAGGCCAGACACTATAAAGTTCTCAGAGGCAAACATAGGCAGAACAGTCTATGACATAAATCACAGCAAGACCCTTTTGGACCCACGTCCTAGGGAAATGGAAATAAAAACAAAAATAAACAAATGGGACCTAATGAAATTTAAAAGCTTTTGCACAGCTAGGGAAACCATAAATAATATGAAAAGCCAACCCTCAGAATGAGAGAAAATATTTGCAAATGAAGTAACCAACAAAGGATTAACCTCCAAAATATACAAGCAGCTCATGCAGCTCAATATCAAAAAACAAACAACCCAATTAAAAAATGGGTAGAAGACCTAAATAGACATTTCTCCAAAGAAGACATACAGATTGCCAATAAACACATGAAAGGATGCTCAACATCACTAATCATTAGAGAAATGCAAATCAAAACTACAACGAGGTATCACCTCACACTGGTCAGAATGACCATCATCAAAAAATCTACAAACAGTAAATCCTGGAGAGGGTGTGGAGAAAAGGGAATGTAAATTGATACATACAGCCACAATGGAGAACAGTATGGAGGTTCCTTAAAAACTAAAAATATAACTACCATATAACCCAGCAATCCCACTACAGGGCATATACCCTGAGAAAACCATAATTCAAAAAGAGTCATGTACCACAATGTTCGTTACAGCTCTATTTACAATAGCCAGGACATGGAAGCAACCCAAGTGTCCATCGACAGATGAATGGATAAAGAAGGTGTGGCACATATATACAATGGAATATTACTCAGCCATAAAAAGAAACGAAATTGAGTTATTTGTAGTGAGGTGGTTGGACCTAGAGACTCTCATACAGAGTAAAGTAAGTCAGAAAGAGAAAAACAAATACAATATGCTAACACATATATATGGAATTAAAAAAAAATGGTTCTGAAGAACCCAGGGGCAGGATAGGAATAAAGACGCAGACGTAGAGAATGGACTTGAGGACACGGGGAGGGGGAAGGGTAAGCTGGGATGAAGTGAGAGAGTGGCATTGACATATATACATGACCAAACATACAATAGCTAGCTAGTGGGAAGCAGCTGCATTGCACAGGGAGATCAGCTCGGTGCTTTTTGACCACCTAGAGGTGTGGGCTAGGGAGGTTGGGAGGGAGAAGCTAGAGGGAGGGGATATGGGGATATATGTACACATATAGCTGATTCACTTTATTATACAGCAGAAACTAACACACCATTGTAAAGCATTATACTCCAATAAAGATGTGAAAAAAATAAAAATATTAAATTTTTTTAAAAAGTGAGTGGACTGTCTAGCTAAACACCATCTGTCATGAACAAAGCATCTGTCCACAAGTTTTTTGTGACTCAAGCCTATCATAGCCTGCATGGCAGTTTCCCTAAATTTCCTGATGATACACAGCACCGAGAACAGTGCTTTTCAATTATTGATTGACATGAATCATGTTAAGATGCATTGTTAAATGCACAGTCAGATTCGGAAGGCTTTGGTTCAGATGGAGATTTTGCAGTTCTAACAAGCTTTCAGATGATGCAACTGACCTGGGGGCAGTTTGCTAATCTCCTATTTGTATGAACTGCAACATCCCCAGGTTCCCCAGACCCACAGAATCAGAACCCACATTTAACAAAATGACCAGAAATTAGAATGCATTTTAAAGTCAGAGGCACTTTTATAGCTTATTATGATCCTCAAAGTTAGAAATGCAAATTCTCAAACACTACTCCACCCAGACTGCTGAGGTCTCAGACAAAACTGAGGAAGAGGTTTTTGGAAAATGAAAGAAAGGTGGTCCTTTTTCTAAAGTGGCAGAGAACTTGGCTGAATTATGTTTTAGTGTTTTGTAGAAAGTAGAGCTTTTGAGCGATGAATTTAAATATTAGCAGAGGAGATTTCGAAGCAAAGTATTAAAGAGGTGCAGCTTGGGTCCTCCTTACTGCTTTAGTAAAATGTGAGAGAAAGATGAATCAAATAAATAATTGGTAAGCATAAAGGAACCAGAACTTGAAGATTAGGAACATGCTAAGCCTATCCATATTGCTAAAAATTAAGGGGGAGGGGGGAGGCTTGTTCGAAAGACAGCATAGAGGTATGGCTGAACAACTGTTGGTAAAGAGACCATGGGTGTGACTCATGGATTATAATCAACCATCTCAGCAGAAGCTTGGAATAGAGATGCAATTATATCAGCAGTGATACTGCCAGTTTGGGCCAAAGGAGAAGGTGGAACAGAATGAAGGAAGGCTGTCAGACTTCTTGGATTCTACAGGATGGAACCATAGAGTTATTTAGCTGTGAACATGTTTACCCTTTAAAAAAAAGGGAAGAACGACCCCAAAGGTGATTCAGAGATCATAAGGGCCACCAACTCAGTTTTAACAGGCAGGATAGCCTCTGCCTGACATGAGGTTGTGACCCTTGCCTAGGGTCCACCTAGGCAGGGTCACCACCACAGTGGCTCCAGAAGGCAGGACATCAAACCAAAGAAGATTATTCTCAAGATTTAAGATCTAATGGAATTTGCCTTGTTAGGTTTTGGACTTGCTTGGGATCCATCATCCCTTCTTTCTTTCCTATTTCTCTCTTTTGGATGAAGAATGTCTATCTTATGCCTGTCCCCTCATTGTATTTTGGAAACACATAACTTGTCTGGTTTCTTAGGTTCACAGCTGGAGAGGAAGTTTGCCTTAGGATGAATCATACCTCTAGTCTCACTCATATCTGATTTAAATGCTATTTCGATGACACTTCAGACTTTACAGTTGATGCTGGAATGAGTTAAGACTTTGGCGGCTGTTGGGATGGAATAAATGTGTGCTGCATGCAATAAGGATGTTAATTTGGGGATGCCAGGGGCAGGATGCTGTGGACTGAATTGTGTCGCCCCAAATTCATCTGTGATGTCAGTGTGACTGTGTTTGAAGATAAGGTAAAAAGGGAATTAAGATTAAATGAGGTTGTAAGAGTGGAGCCCTAATCTGATAGGACTGATGGTTTTATAAGATAAGGAAGATATGCCCACACCTCGAGGCCTATGCACTCAGGAAAGGCCATGTAAGAACACAATGAAAAGTCAGCTGTCTAAAAGCCAGGAAGCAGGTCCTCACCAGAAATAGCATGTAATATGACCACATTTTACATTTAGAAAATAATGGATTAGAGGAGGAAAAAGAAATTCAAGTAGACCAAAGAGGTTGTTATAGCCTGGGTGAGATATGGTGATGGCTTAGACTAGGGTGTTGATATTGATGGTGGTAAAGCTGTAGAGAAGTGGATAGACTCAAGGGATATTTAGGAGGAACAATCGATAAAATTTAGTGATGGATTAAATGTGGAGTTGGGAGACAGGGATTGCCAAGGATGTACCCCTGGCTATTGGCTTGTTCAACTGGATAAATGATGGTGCCACTCACTGAGATAAGGAAATATTAGAAGAGGACCAGGATTATGGAGGAAAGAAATTCCCATTTAAATTCTGTGCCTATTAGGATACATATAACATATGCAAGTAATACAAATGAACTCTGACTATTTAAGCGCAAGAAAATGGAGAAGAAATGTTATCAAGAGCTCACTAAACCAAAAAATGCTGGACCACAAGCCCTGGAAACCAGGCAGGAATCAAAGCAGTCCAGAAGTCCAAGAATCAGGGGCCATAACAAGTATCTTTTGACAAGAATCATCCGACCAGAACACCCTGACACTGCAAGAATTATGCCATTATACTACCAAAGATGAATCCTCATCCTATCTTTATTTATGTCCTCCATATTCAAGCTTACAATCCAAGGTATCAGTGTCTAATTGGCTAGGTCATATGCCCAAGCCTGTCTTCCAAGGGCAGACAAAGACAGGAGCTAGGATCTTAAGTATCAGTAGTGGGAGGTAAAGCACTTATCCTTTCCAAGACTATATTCACTGGGGAATGCCCCAAATAGAAATATGGTTAAATATGAGACAGAAATAAAATGAAAACTGTATGGTCCACACCTTTGGCAGACAAACATTCATTAATATCCTTCTTCCCAAAATTACACTTCCCCCACAATTGTTCTTCCTAATATAATGCATTGCTTGTACCACAAAAACACACTCCTTTTCCAAATGAAGACAGTCCCAAATCTCATGAGTTACTCTATCCAGCCACAAGTCTACAAACTCTGGGTAATGTCCCTTCCTCCTCTAGTTTCATTGTGATATGTATTCTGTAGCCTAAAAGATAAATTTTAGAGTTAACCACCACTAATAAGCCATATGTATTATACCCTAGTGTAGAGTGTAGAGAAAATAACTCCACCAGACCTGCAGTTTGGGGCTAGAGAAATAAAAAGTGACCTTAACTGGTTATTCTTCTGTTTCAACCCCCAGGATTCCATGACCAATTAGTCACTGGCAAAGATCCCTACAGTCAGCCCATTTCATTCCCTGCTGCCATTACAGAAACCAGACCCACCATTCCTCCAGTGGTGACTACCTATCTGTTTTCTGCCACCTTAGGGACTCAGTGTTCCTACTGAAATCAGGAAACCCATTTCTATTTCAGCTTCTGCCACAGCCTCCAGAGAACAACCACTACACCACTTTTGTAATATACCAGAGCTTCAATCACAATGGATGTCTCAAAATCCTAGTGAGTAGAATGTCTTCAGGGCCTGCTGAAGGAACATAGTTATTGGATGAGTGGACAAGACACCTATAATAAATCAAATCCAGTATTCCAAACTCCCAATTCTTTGTATTATTTTCTTTATATTATTCTAAGACATTTCTGACATCTCAGGTTCATTTGTAAGTCTAGGATAGTGTTAACCAGCCCAGCTTTTTACCCTCACATGCCATCAGGAACCTCTGGCAAGTGAACTCATATCAATAAATTCTGTTTAATCTAAAATATATTTCTCCATCTTTGGTTATACACCTTAAATTTCTATCCTTATATATGTTTTCCAAATTACTGCTAATATAAATTGGTGAAGTCCCACAATCTTGTGTGTGGTGCTTCATACTGTTTGTTTGTTTGTTTGTTTTAAATTAATTTTTATTGGAGTATAGTTGATTTACAATGTTGTGTTAGTTTCTGCTGTACAGCAAAGTGAATCAGTTATACATATACATATATCCACTCTTTTTTAGGTTCTTTCCCCATAGAGGTCATTACAGAGTATTGAATAGAGTTCCCTGTGCTATACAGTAGGTCCTTATTAGTTATAGTAGTGTGTATATGTCAGTACCAATCTCCCAATTTATCCCTCCCCCTACCTTCCCACTTGGTAACCTTAAGTTTGTGTTCTACAACTGTGACTCTATTTCTGTTTTGTAAATAAGCTCATTTGTACCATTTTTTTAGATTCCACATATAAACGATATCATATGACCCACAATCTTTTGATGTCTAAGCCTTCTCCTCCCAGATTTCACTTTTATAACTGGTTCCCTGGGGCTTTCTGGGTTTTAACTCTGGATGCAAGTCTGCAAATAATTCTAGTTCCCACTAGCAGTATAACCGCCTCATTCAAGGGACTAGTAGTCACACATTGATTCCATGAATCCTCTGTATCCTTCTAATAAGCCCCTCCACTCTCCTTTATTGTTGGCTGAAGGAAACCAGTATTGCTTTCTGTTATTTGCAATCAAAAGCATCTTAACTAATAAAAGAATTTTGAACCAGGAAGTAGGGCGTTACAGAAAACGATGAAAGCCTTTTTAATATTATAGGAAGATAATCCAGAAGTTTGTGGTATACAATGACCAAAAAGTAATAAATTATCATCTTTGGTCACCTGCAGGAAGTACCCAATAGGGGTAAAGATCTGGGGGACAATGTTGCCACCACCAGTGAAGGATTCAACAAATTCAGTGACCATGGGTGGAAGTTAGTGCTTTTGACAGCATTAGAAGTCTTGAAGAAAGAGATGACTAAATTCAAATACTTAAAGTTTTGGCTCACAGTATGAATTAAAACCTAGGAAATTCCAGTGACTATTCTGGAAGTGACTATTCTAGTTCTGACTAACAAAACCTCTCATCTCGGCAAAACCTAAGCCAAAATGAGACTTTCACCACTTCCAGCATGAATTCTTTTGGGGTTTGCTATATTTCAACGTCAATCTATCCCACTCCAGTGTCAATCTATCTAGGTTTCATATGAAAATAAGAGTTGATTGTTCACAAGTGGTACCAAAAGAATTTGGATTACAACATAGAAAAGAACCTCCCCCAAATGCACCTTTGTCCTCAGAAGCAATCCCCACTTTTCTGACTGATCAGGCTTAGAAAATAGATAAGAACTGATGTCACTTCAGAGGTCCTAGAACCACAAAGGACTGTGAACAGGAGGAACTATCTGGCCAGAACATCAAAACCACTGCAGCAGAATACCATTATTGCCATCTAAGCTAGGGTCTAGAAGCCTATTGTTTGAGCAGGGCTCACAGATTTGTGAGTTCATGGTTCTCACCAAACTAGTGTTTGTTTATGTATTTATTTATTATTATTGTTATTATTATATATATATTTGCCATACCACACGGCATGCAGGATCTTAGTTCCCAGACCAGGGATCAAACCCGTGCCCCCTGCAGTGGAAGCACAGAGTCTTAACCACTGGACCTCCAGGGAAGTCCCCAAACCAGTGTCTATTTAGACAAATTTTGCTGTGGGTCCCCTATATAAAAACCAGACGAGGTTTTCCTTTCATCTTGTTCTAAGTGCTGAGAGTGTGGCTCTGTGACCAGTGAGAATATTCTCTCTGGGCTCCACCATTCGGAATGTCGTGTACCAGTGTGCATCTGGTGGCCGGTTGAATAGACTGGGATTCTGAGACACAAGGTCACAAGCAGCCTTCTCTTTGTCTGGTTATGCTAGCTCTCAGGGGAGTTTGTCATAAGGGGTCCCAGTCCATAGGGGCGTTTGCCATCTCAACGTTTGTTGCTTTGTTAGTACTGGAAAAGTCTCATCCCACTAGGACCTGCCTGGTATCAAAGATTAGCCGATGTGTAACTGGAGGTGTTTCCCATTCCCATGAGAGACTGGAGTCACCATTTTCACTACACAGTTCCTACTGCTCCTGACAACAAAGGTCTTTGCTTTCTTAGGCTAACTCTGAGAGTAAACTTTCTGGATGTTGTAAGGGCTGCATTTTTTGCACCCTCTTTGGGGGTACCTGGTACCTCTTGCATCCTTGGTTAAACTATAAAGAGGCTTATTAGTTTGAGTTGCTATTGAGATTAACATAAGATCCTATTGTCAACGGCTAAATGATGGATCCTTTGATTATATTTGAAAGAGAGAACAAATTTTTTTAGGGAGCTCTCATCCTAAACAATTGTCTTGATGATATCTGAAGAAAGACCAAGTTGAAAAATGAATACAAAGGAATATAACACTAGCCTGAGAGACTCCCTTAACAAGATGAAATAATAGAAATTAAAATTAAAACAAAAATTAGGGCTTCCCTGGTGGCGCAGTGGTTGAGAGTCCGCCTGCTGATGCAGGGGACACGGGTTCGTGCCCCGGTTTGGGAAGATCCCACATGCCACGGAGAGGCTGGGCCTGTGAGCCATGGCCGCTGAGCCTGCATCTACGGAGCCTGTGCTCCGCAACGGGAGAGGCCACAGCAGTGAGAGGCCCGCGTACGACATACACACAAAAAAATTAAAACAAAAATTAAAGTCCACATCCAATGTAAATCCCCCATTTCCTCTACTAGTTTCCTTAACTCCCCAAATCCTCCACCTTCCTCAGAAAATTTCTTAAGCATCCAACTACTTATTTTAACTTTCCTTCTCCTACAAGATTTACAGAGAGCATTCTAGTCTCAAGGCCCAGTGTATATAAGTTACTCAGGTAAATGCTGGAAGCCAGTAGGTGAATTTAGCAGAAGCACCCAAGACAGACAATAAAACTTGCTTTGCTGTCTCTTAAAAACTCCTCCTACTTTCCAGGGCTCTATAATCAGGCTCTGCCAGCTTCAGGCCTTCCCAAGCAATGTCCTTCACAGATATGACTTAGGTGCCCCCCCCAACCTGCCCTCCGCAAAGAGTTCATGTTGCCTAGACAACAACAAGTCTTTTGAATTATAAAGCCCTTTTACCTCCACTTTCAGAAGATCCTACCAAATTTAAAGAGTAATTAAAAAGATTAATAGCCATTTACAACCCCACGCACAGGGACCTTGTTTGGCTACTAAGGGGTATTCTTCCCACCCATGATTATACTGTAGTTATCAGACAAGCCAGATGGCCCCCTGGAAAACACTCTCCTCACAGAGGAAACAGATGGCCCAAAATTCTCCCAGGCCCTCCTGCAAATGATCAGGAAATGGCTTAACTGGAAGCTGATATTCAAGGACAAATAGAAACATTGGCAGAGGTTTTGTGCTCTAAGGTGAATTAGTTTAAGGTTAAACTGTGCACTCAAAAAGAAGAGCGTCCAAACACCTTTGCTGAATGCTCTGTACAAACTTTTCAAAGGCATACTGCACTAAACCCTAAAGCTCCAGAACCTAGAAATCCTCTAATTTCCACCTTGGTAGGAAATTTTCTCCCTGATATAAGATGACAAATTCAAAATAGTGTGGCTAGGTGGGCTAATCAACCTCTAAGTATTATAATAAAAGCAGCTACCCAATTCTTTGAAGGTAGATTGCAAGAGTACAACAGAAAAAAAGGGAGTTAAAGTCAATAATTCTTGATTTGCCACTGGAATCTTTTGAGAAACAAAAGCATAACTCTGAGAGCAACTCCAACTCCACTCATACCTCTTCCTACTTGCCTTCAGACATTTGCAGATGTAAAAATTGGGACATTGAAAGTACAATTGTCCCGCACAGAAGAAAAAAAAAGAAAAAATGTAAATAGTAATTGCCCTAGACTTCTGATATAAACAGACTCCAAAACTCCTAGGAAAACACTTACATTCTTTCCCTATCCCATGAAGTTATAAATCTTACCAAGTCTTTGAAATAGTAACACCTCAGGAAATAAGTAAAACACAGGCCTCAGTCGCCAGAGAGGCCTTTGAAAATACAGACTGCTATAGAAGCTCCCTTGCCCAAAATTGAGTCCACAGCCTCCATAACATTACTTGTCAAGGGCAAATATAAATCTTAAAAGCCTTCTTCCATAAATGTTAATAAAAAGCTTTAGCCATAGCTGATTCACTTCATTGTACAGCAGAAACTAACACAAAATTGTAAAGCAATTTTACTCCAATAAAAAACAAAGAGGTATAATTTGAATTCAATGGTTATTTATAAACTAGTGAGTTTTATATTGTTATACTTGATTCATACCTAAAATTTTAGAATAAAATTTTTAGATCTCTGTGTCTGTATGTTTATGCAGGTCTGTGTATGTACATTATAGGTATGGTGTTTTTCTACCTCCAGATGATATTGCCAATTAATTTGTAAAACAGCTGTATTTAACTGGCTTAAAATTAAGTGTTTATGAACAAAGTATTTCTAAAACTCAGAAATACAGAAACTAACGCAAATGTGTGTGTGTGTGCATGTTTTAAGTTTCTGTGATCTGGGACAACCTTTAGTAAATAGAAGCTAATTTAAGTTTGTTGGTTTAATTAAAATAGACATGTCTTCAGAGTTATCAACATTAAATACAATGCAGACATACAATTTTTATTCTACCCGAGTTTACTAGTCAAATAAGTTCATGTTATTTTTTACAAAATTTATCAGGAAGGAAAATAGCTTAGGGTGATGTCTGACTTTGTCCAATATCTCAAGAAGTTTTTAAATATAGTCTAAACATCATTGCTGGGAACAAATGATTTAGATATATATAAGTGAGATAAAAGTTTATAGGTGAACTTTTCAGCAATAATTATGTTTCCTAAAATTTTTTGGTAACTTGAAGCTTTACTAAGTTAAATGATGGGTATTTATTAAATATCTAGATCATTTCCAGATAAAATAAAATACTGAAACATTCATTACTGAATGTTTAACCACTTTTGGCTTCTTATTAAAGAGAAACTAAGATATTTGGATTTGTCAGTAATAGTGTTTTGTGCCACATTTTAAAAATATGTACGTGAGAAAGTATATGCTTCTAGGAATTATGAAATGTATTCATAAATTTGCCAGTTTTAAGAATGCTGATATAACAGTTCGCAATTTCTTACTTCTTAATTTTCACTAGATATTAAGGGTTTTAAGGGTTAAGAATTCTAATGTAATTAAAGCTATTAAAAAATATTAAGAGAGGACTTCCCTGGTGGCGCAGTGGTTGAGAGTCCGCCTGCCGATGCAGGGGACACGGGTTCGTGCCCCGGTCCGGGAAGATCCCACATGCCACGGAGCGGCTGGGCCCGTGAGCCATGGCCGCTGAACCTGTGCGTCCGGAGCCTGTGGTCCGCAATGGGAGAGGCCACAACAGTGAGAGGCCCGCGTACCGCAAAAAAAAAAAAAAATTAAGAGAAACAACTCTGTATGCAAAGCAAGTTAGTTGTGTGTTTTTGGTTAAGAACAGGTATGAGGTATGGAGATGCTTTTTTTTTTAATTTTTGCCTGCACCTGACGGCATGTGGGATCTTAGTTCCCTGACCAGAGATGGAACCCATGCCCCCTGCACTGGAAGGCACAGTCTTAACCACTGGACTGCCAGGGAGGTCCCTGGAGATGCATTTTTTTGTTAAGGGAAAAATAATTTTGTCCTAAAGTAAAGCTGGTTATTTCAGAATGGGAGAGAGGAGAATAAAGGACAAACTATGGACATAGAAAGTTAGGAAGAGAGAGAAAAAAAGAGACGGAAAAGAATATTCTGTGGTCAAGTTGGCTAAAAATTAAATTGTTATTACAAGAGTTTTTAAAATAAGCTTTAGTACCAGTAATGTACTTACGTAAAACTACAAGTTAATTTTTTATATGCTAAAAGGATGTAGTTTTATTGAACTATTGGCTTACTCTGAACTATTGGCTTACTCTTGAAAAGATATTGGGAAAGGTTTTTTTAAACCTTTTTAAGTAGTCTTTCTAGAAAGCAAAGATTTCGCATTTTATCAAAGTAATTCACTGTGCATCGTTATCTTTTATATCAAGTCTTTGATTACTTAGGTAAACCAAGTTTTCTTGATATTAAAAGACCTAAGTTTGCTCAGGACTATGTAACCTTCTGTATTTGACTTTGAAATCTTCTATTTTCATTTGGTTAAATGGATAATTATGTATAGTTTCATAGTGATTTGTCATCCTTTTTAGTCAAATGTCCAAAACTTTTGATATATTTTTTTAACATCTTTATTGGAGTATAATTGCTTTACAATGGGGTGTTAGTTTCTGTTTTATAACAAAGTGCATCAGCTATACATATACATATATCCCTATATCACCTCTCTTTTGGGTCTCCCTCTCACCCTCCCTATCCCACCCCTCTAGGTGGTCACAAAGCACTGAGCTGATCTCCCTGTGCAATGCGGCTGCTTCCCACTAGCTATCTATTTTACATTTGGTAGTATGTATAAGTCCATGTCACTCTCTCACTTCGTCCCAGCTTACCCTTCCCCCTCCCCGTGTCCTCAAGTCCATTCTCTACATCTGTGTCTTTATTCCTGTCCTGCCCCTAGGTTCTTCAGAACCATTTTTTTTTTATATATATTCCATATATATGTGTTAGCATATGGTATTTGTTTTTCTCTTTCTGACTTACTTCACTCTGTTTGACAGACTCTAGGTCCAACCACCTCACTACAAATAACTCAATTTTGTTTCTTTTTATGGCAGAGTAATATTCCATTGTATATATGGGCCACATCTTCTTTATCCATTCATCTGTCAATGGACACTTAGGTTGCTTCCATGTCCTGGCTATTGTAAATAGAGCTGCAATGAACATTGTGGTACATGACTCTTTTCGAATTATGGTTTTCTTAGGGTATATGCCCTGTAGTGGGATTGCTGGGTCATATGGTACAAAACTTTTGATATTTCTGACAAACTTTCCAAAATCAAATTCTAAGTGAAGTTTTGTGGGATTTTTGGTTTGTTTTTTTTTTAACCTGGAAGTACCTTGGGATTTTCCAGAGGGATACTGGAACATCTCAAAAGATTTGTTCTCTCTCCTTATGAAAGAGAAATTTAATTTGATTAGTCTTATTTGATATGTTAAATTACATGGGAAACATTGTCAAATAAGAAGATAATGCTAAGCCTTCTTTATGTTTTATTTGTATAGGTATGTCATAAGTGCTCCAGAAATTATACAAAATACTTCAAAATCCAATATGTCCCAGCATGATGTTATCACTTATAACTCTAATTACTATCTTAAAATATATGTCACAGAAATAACTAAAATTTCCTTGTCAAGAACCTTGTGATGAGCTCTCATCAGATCTTTAATCATGGGCATTTTAAAGTCTTCTGCATTTATTATTTTACTCTGATGCTTTTGCAAAAGTGTTTCATCTTCAGAGATATTCATGGAAAGGACTCTGACAAGTACTGATAACTTTCAGATCATACCACTGAATTGGGTAAGAATTTACAAAACTCTAATGGAGAAACTAACAGCTTCATAAAGCTGCTAACAAAAGATCAAGATCAACAAGAAATAATTACATGGGACTGAATGAACTGATAAGGATGATAATAATTTTCATGACTTTTTTTTTTTTTTTTTTGCGGTACACGGGCCTCTCACTGTTGTGGCCTCTCCCGTTGCGGAGCACAGGCTTCGGACGCGCAGGCTCAGCGGCCATGGCTCACGGGCCCAGCCGCTCCACGGCATGTGGGTTCTTCCCGGACCGGGGCACAAACCCGTGTCCCCGGCATTGGCAGGCGGACTCTCAACCACTGCGCCACCAGGGAAACCCCTTCATGATTTTTTTGTTTGAAAAGTTGTTGGTTCTTTTATGTTTTATTTTCTCAGATTTAAGAAAATATATATATATTTTTTCTCTCAAGCTACCCCTAACTTAAAGCAGTTTGGTAAAGTATACCCTGTGAACAAAGATAAAGCAATTACTTTTTCTCCCTATGTGATCCCTCTAGAATTTGAAAACTCTCAGTGAGCATTCTTATTTTCATGGCAATACAGTTATTTCCATAACTTCAATAAGAATCTGTTCTCCTTGTAACAGGACACAATTGAAAACATTAGTTATATTGCCGAGGCTTTGACCGGAATGTCATACTTAAGAGAGATGTGCATAGACTCGAATTTGACCAGACAGCTTTAAGAAACTAAGATTGAGTTTATGGAGTCAATAAACCCACTTGGGAAAACAACCTGGTATCTTGCCTACAGGGTTCCTAGCAGCCTTACCAGGTGGAGTAAGGAAGGTCACTTCCCAGCAATTGCAGGAACCTCAGGATTTGGGGTGACTCAAGAAGAGAGGAATGTACCCAAATCTATAGGTATTGCAGGCAAAGTCTAATGGCAAGTTCTTACCTTGCTTTCCTAACCTCAAGAGGTTTTTTAGAGTTCTGTCTGAGTACTTTTATGAAAAGTTTCAGCAAAGCAGATTTGAAAGAGCCTATATGATCATTCACCATTCTTGCTGCACGTATGTAAGCAAGCAGGTCAAGTTTATTAAACTAGACTTAATTTGCAAACAAATTAGTCTTATTGTGGTTATCTTTGATAGAAATGGGGGTGATTATAGGGAGAAAAATATGTTTCAGTAATATATCTTTGTGGATATCAAATTTCAGTGCTATTAATTGTCATTGCGGTTTTGTTTCCTACTTGCAAACGGGACTAAATCCTGAATTCCAGTTTTCTCCAATATCTGGCTACAACTCTCCAAACTAATATTTCCAATTTTTCTCCCACCCTTCTGACTTGAAATCGTTGAGAACTAAAACTGCATTTTTTTCCTGATGTCATGCAAGCTAAAATAGGACCACTTGATATAAACTTCAGAAACATCACCATAACAGCTCATATATGGACAATCTTTGCATCTGCTATTGTGTGGACCACTCAGATCATTAAATATATTCAATCCACAAACCAGGAAAATTTATCAAATTACCACTGCTTGCCCACATCTATCTGAAGATGCTTCGAGCTTGATATCTAGAAATTCTTCCTTATTGGCTGTCTGCAGAACTTAGAAACTAGATGTATGGTCTACTCCAATCATTAATTATTGTTTTTCTTTTGTTTCCATAGAAATGTCTCTTATCAAATACCTGAGAGCTAGCATAATATAGGCCTAATTTTGGGATCCCATTTGCATCACCAGTTCCTGAAATGAGTTTATCTGAACCAACCTATTGTTAGGAATAGGAGACTGGTTCAATGAGATGGAACAATCTACCAACTCAACTTCTGGAGAGTGAAACTTCTTAGGAAAGTTTCAAAGGCAGGACTGAGGGTGAGCAAAATAGGCTACCTCAGAATATGCCACTTTGGCGTGTTGATTAGTTTTAAAGTTACTTAAGAAACAGCCAGTGCAAGAATAATACTGACCCTCTTTGTCCCCCTGAATGCAGAAAATAAGTCTCCCATATGAAGGTATCCTCCCTATACCAGCATGTAAAGGCATTCTTACCACCAGAGATAGGAAATTCAAGGCCGAGAAGGCTGTATAAACAAACTTTATTACTTCTTTATTAATTTGCAAACCCAAGCCCAAACCCCTTTGTTTTGTCAAATCTTCACAAATAATAGTTTCTTTATCTAGAAGGTATAAAAGCTGCCTGAATTGGTTACTTCTTTGAGTCTCATATTTTATGAACTCCCATAAATATGAAATTAAATTTGTTTTTCTCCTGTTAATCTTTCTCATGTCAATTTAGCTATTCAACCAGCCAAAGAACCTAGAAGGGAATAGTTTTCCTCTTCTACATAAGATATGTACAAAGGCATTATTGTGGTAAAAATTTTAAGTTTTTTTTCTTTTTGTTGCCCATACCTTCTAAATTTTCTATAATATATACGTATTATGTTTGTGATAAGCTTATAAAACTATAAAAATGCAAAAGGTAAAAAACAAGAGGAGAAAACATAAGGTTAATGGGTATATATGAATACTATATGAAAGCAGAAAAATATAAAATTTCTCAGGATGTCTGGTTTTTATTGTTTATTGAAGGCATGCAAAATATTATTTTCTATTTTGGTAGAATTAACTGAACATAGAAGAGTCAGATGTAGATTCTACTATAAATTTTATAATATAGTCTATTAAATACTTCTGATTTATTTAAAAAATAGAATAGTAGTCAATTGTTCAAAATATTTCAACTTTTTGAAATATTAAGTTAAATATCTTGGAGATAGAAGATAGAAAAAAGAAAGAAAAGATGAAAGAAAGAAAGAAATGATATAATAGATATAAAATATTATCCCTTTAGTCTTATCAAAGATCATTGTGTTGGAATTCTGATGCTAGATTCTCCAAGTGCTTAATAATTATTATTATTAATTAATATTAATATATAATGTTATTGTGTTAATAATTAATATTATTAATAGTTGTTATAATACCTTATAGTTGTAGAGCATCCTCTGATATATATATACGGTATCTAATTTGATCATCACAACAACCCTTTCAATTAGGAGTCCCCATTATTTTACAGGAAAAAAATGGAAGCTGAGTGTTTGAAAATCCACAGAAATCAGAGCTAGTTTTAAAAACAGGTCTTCTGATTCCTAATCCAACTCTCTTGCCCCTGCATCATTTTGCTTAGTATAAGGTGCTTACTCTAAGCAGTTAACTTCTCCTGGAAACATTTTGGTCACTACAGTTCTGTGAGGTACAGTTAATTTAATAGTAATTTTCCACACACACAAAAGTTATGAATGATATTACTTGTTCATGTTTTATTTAATAGGAAAGAGTGTAGAAGTGATACATAATTTTAAAACATTCCTTTGGTTTGACTACTCAATAAAAATATATATTTCTCAAGCTGAGAATTTGTAGCATTTTCCTCTGTGTTCTTAAAAATCTTTTTTGACTTTATACTCTCTACTTACTACTTTTCAGACTTAAATATTTAATAATACCATTTTGTATGATGTCAACTTCATCTTGTTATTTTTACCGTTTTTTGCTTAAGGTATTCCATTGTTCTTAAGAAAGATTCTTATAAATGAGTTCTGAAAGGAAAACATTCTTTTAGTAATAGCTTTACTCAAATATAGTTCACATACCATAAAAACCACCCATTTAGTGTGTACAGTTGTAGTATATTCACAGAGTCATGCAACTATCATCACAATCAATATCATCACATTTTTATTACACCCCCAAAAGAAACCTTGTACCCTTCAGCAGTGACCCTTCTTTCCCCTAGGACCCCAGACCAAGGCAATCACTAATATACTTTCTGTCCCTGTGTATTTACCCATTCTAGACATTTCTATATGTAGTCTTTTGTGACTGGCATCTTTAACTTAGCATAAAGTTTTTAAGGTTTATCCATGTCATAATACGTGTCAGCACTTCATTCCTTTTTATTGCTGAATCATATTCCATTGTATGGATATTCCACATTTTATCAGTTGATGGACATTTATGTTGTTTCCTCCTTTGGCTACTGTGAATAATGCTGCTATGTATTATGAATATTGCTATTATGAAAAGTCATATACAGATTTTTATGTACACAGATATTTTCATTTCTCTTGCGTATATACCTAGTACTGGAATTGCTGGGTTATATGGTAACTCTATATTTACCCTTTTAAAAAACTGCTGAAATGTATTCCAAAGCAGCTGCACTATTTTACATTCCCACCAGCAGTGTATGTGATTTAAAACTTTTTTTTTAAGGAGAGGGAAATAATGAAACTATACACACAATAAAATGTACTTAATGGCACATTATGTATAGCTTATTAATTAATTGAAAAGTATCACAAATTTACATTTCCTAGCTTTCTTCTTATAGTAATTTATTCTATCCTATAAACAGCTGTGGAATAAAAGAAAATAGCTCTACAGTTACTTAAGTAAACTAAATTCTTACTTTTAGAAACACTGAAATTAATTTCTTGATAGAGATATATACGGACTTTAAGAATTTTTTTAATGAATGGCACTTTTAGGCACTTGATATTTTCATTTCTTGCTGGGTACTGTTCAAGATATGATATATCATAATAGTCAAATGCATTATACCCATTTAATATTTGGGAGAAACTGGAGAACCTAATGATCTCAGCAGATGGTCAAAAGCTGTTTATAATCTAAGAGCCAGAGTAAGTATCTCAAACTCAACACATTTTAAGCCTAGTAGTGTGGAGAAACCCTATATGAGACCCAGCTAGTTCCAGACCATTAAGTCTAACAGATATATGGGTCACTGGTTTGGAATTCTTCCCTTCTCTTTTCCTATGTTAATTTCAGTATGTCCCTCCCATTCCCACAGTCCAGACCGGTATTAATTATACCAAACAATTAGACTACCAAACATTCAGTAGATATAATTTGTTCAGGTACTATCTGCAACACAGATCTGCTTTTACCTTAGCCCCTAAATGAAACTGTATATTGCAGGGGAATGCTTCAAGTGAACTTGAAAATACGTTCTGTGGACGAAGAACCACAAGTGAATTCCTATTCATTTACAGAGACCCAGGGCTGAGAAAAAGTTGTGCCCTGGAGGACAGTATGAAGGACCAAACATGTAGTGCAAACAGCACATTTATTCTGCAATAAAATTGGGAAGCCAAGTGCTATCTTGTCATAGTTGTAGAGAGTTTCTCCAAAATAGGAACAAGCACATGTGCTTTCATTTCACTTTATTTCGTGAAAAAAATTTCAATTGGGCAGAATAATGTATCATAATTTTTCTCTTTTTCTGAATTCATTTGGTTTTTCTGGAAAAGCATGTGATCTTTATGGGACAGAGAATGGAGAGAAAAAATACTTTTTTTTTTAAAGAAAAGGCTATTTTTAAAAAATGAATCTAATGAATTTAAAATTAAGAAAAATTTTGTCTCTTTCTCTGGTCATAGGGAAAAAACTTTTTCCTTTAGTTTCACTCAGTTGAGATAGTATACTCTCTTCAAGTCATAAAATTCAAACATTTTATATACAAGGGCTCCGAAAGGTCATTGTTGGCATTCTCTGCCCAGCCTTTCTGCCCTGAATTCTTCTTTTCCTGATTCTTCAAGCACTGAGCAGTAGTATCATTCTCACATGGAGACTTTGCCATCACTCACATTTTCTCAAGGCTTTAGGAAATATAAAGTTGATTGTTTGGTAAACTTTTTGGTCCTATTTATATAAAGAGTGGGGAAACATTGTAGCACATTCTCCCTACCAAACCTGGGGCTCTTTCCCCCACTTTTTCTCTAGTGGATATTATTTAAATAGAAAGCAGAAGTTTAAAAGTGACAACCATGTGAGGAACCACATAATCCAAAATTTCTTTCCTGCCACCCTTTTCTGGTTCTTGCTTATAAGAATCCTATAGACTGTTCTTTCACCACTAGTGAAACTAGTGACATTAGTTCCCTTTTTAGGGGAGGAGAGAAATTGAATTTCTTGAATGCTGTTGTGCCAGACACATTAGTTATATCATTTAATCTAAGAGCTGCAGCAATGTTATAGATGAAGAATGAGAGATACAGAAGATGGGTGACATCACCCATGGTCACACAGCCAAGGACATGCATGTCCTCTATAATAAATTACTCTCTCATTCAAACCCTTGCCCAATTACCTCAGGAAAACCTCTCCAGGAACTTATTTACCTCTTTCAGTTCCTTTGTTAATCAAATCAAAACAAAACAGAAACAAAACACCCTAAGGGTAGCACTAGTGATAGACTTGAAACCAAAAGAAATGTATACAGGGTGAAGGAAAACTATACCTAAGAACTTCCATAAACCTTACTGACCTTGCAAGTTTGTTTAGAATCTTGCTGAAACAATCATTATATCTCTTCTTCTTCCAAATAAATCTGTTTGTCCTCAGGCTCCATCAGTCATGATAAATAAAACACCTACTAATTTAATGCTACTTTGATTACTAGCATTACAACACTATTTTTTCCAACGTTTTATTCTTCCCTAGGGTCTTATGTATCTTTGCAGAGCAGGCTAGCAACCAAAGCACCGTTTACAACTTTGTTTCTATGGAGAGAAATGCTCTAAAATTTCTAAAGAGCTAATGCACGAATACTTTGTGGATCACAATGATTTGGAGACTGCTAATATTTACGAAGTGAACGTTCAGAACAAAAACAGATCTTTCAACAGGCGCATGCAGGTACAGAGAGGGCTCCTTGATTCAGCCTCTTACTCCCTGCCCACTGCCCCCAAGCACACACAAAGGTGATTGGAATTCTATAAAAATTATCTGCTACTCAAGCTGTTCCAAAGTAAATTGAGGAGGGGAAAAGAAAGAAGCAGAGATATATAATTGTAACCCCTCAAATGACAAAGAATATTATTGATAGCTTATTTTACAACTTTGGTTAATTCTCATCTTAATACATTTCATGTAAAATTCAGCATTGCCCATTGAAGTATTGAAATTTCAAGATTAATGTTCACAATGAACAATTGTTTGCATATTATATTTTGGTTTTTTAAAAATAAAAGCAGAAACCTACTCTGATCTGGAATTTAAAGACAATTAGAAAATCAGCTATAGGAAGATTTTTATCAGAAATTTAACTTGTGGGAGCATTTCAGTATTAATTTTACATATATATGTTAATTCTTTCATTTCATTTTTATTTTTAAAGAACAAAGATTATCAAAAGGATTCTTCCATAAACCTAGTACTTTCTAGAAACTTCCTACTAAGAAATGTTTTTGGCAATTTAATTTTTGAGAACTTATAACTTTATAAAAACATTTATTCACCAGTTTTCATAAAAATATTGTCACTTTTCCTTCTGTAATCCTGTTTATAATTATCATTATATTTAATTTTAGGCACATCTATGTAAAAGTTAAATCTACCGTTTGTTAAATGTTATTTTAAAAACAGAAATTCAAGCAGTCAAATAAATTGGGGACTTCCTTGTACTTTGGTGGAGGGTGGGGAGATATCCCCAACCAAAACCAGGTTTTAAAAAAATTACTTGATTCTAAAGATTGTATCTTGAAACAAAAAATTTACAAATTGTCAAAGAAAGATACAGAGATATAAGCTTTGAAAAAGGAAAAGGTAAGAATTAAGTTTGCAAGCAAACTTGCATGAAGTACAAGGGAGTCGCTTCAGGACTGGCTGGCCACAGAAGAAAACACAGCAAGTATTTAAACAGAAAAGCTGCACAGAATTACTAAGGTTGCTAAGTTTACATTAGACTGTTCATAATGAGAAAACAGCAACTTTATCACAATCACGGTAATCCCAAAGATCATGCTATGTCTTCAGGTAGGCAAGGTAGAGAGTCTAGATTTACAGGACATATTCAAGGTTTTATTATTTGGAGACCAGAACCAGTCCCCTTTATTTTTGCTTTATATGAGGATACAAAGCGTTGTGTTTCCAACTGTAGAATATGTGCTTATGGAAAGGAAATCAGGGCAAAGTCTCAGATTTTGCTTCTACAAAATGCACGTTTTTACTTATTGAACGTTCTGTACTCCTTCCTTACCATGAATACACATGGTTAGTTTTAACGGTTTTACGTGGTTAAAACCGTTAGTTGGTTTAATTTAGTTGGTATGTCTCTTCAAATACCTTCTCTGTGAATTTTTTTTACTTGTTTTAGCCCAAATATGAGCATTCCCGCATGTTTTTCATCCTACCTAACACAGGCTGGCACCCTTTAATATGTATCGCATAATCAACCACCCATGCTAGCTTCTTGTTTAACAAGTCATTAAAGGCAGGCTTCACTCATAATAAATCTGTTTTATAAGAAAAATAGATAATAAGAAAGCAATCTTAAAATAAGCTACATAAAGGTAAACAAATAAACAGAACAGTCCCTTTAAAAGATTTAAACACAATATAGATGAGTCAAATTTGAAGGCTTTAGAAAAAAAATCATTTTTAAGTCCATATGCTAAATTTTGAATGTTTCCACTACAGGATATAGGTTAAATGCTCAAACTGGTTTGATATCAAAATTAAAGAGTGCCAGAATAGCATTAGGTTTATAACCTCCTTTCATCACCACTCTAACATGCATTTAGAAGCAGATTTTATTGCTTTTCTAGAATACTTTGTAATATTAATTTCAACATTTCTAAATATTTTGTGGTTACAAGAAATAATTCCATTCTTAAAACACAGTAGTTGAAATAGTCATTCCAAAAGAGATGATCATAAAGCGACTGACCTTAATTCCCAGGGATTCAAACTCTTCAGCCTATCTACAAGTTGCAGTTTGAAACAAAAATTACCCTTCCATTATTAAAAACAAAAATCATTGTTTTCTTTTTCAGTCCTTCTAAACTTTGTTACCCTGCTTGCATATGATGCACTCTTCTGGGCGTAGAATTTCACAGCAGTTATTAAAAAAAAAAAACAAGCCATACAGTTGGCTTTATCAAACAATAATTTCCCATTAACAGAAACTTTGGGTGTATGACTCATTTTACACAAAACAAATAATGATCGTTAAAATGAATACTTAAATGAAAACTGTAATAAGGATTTTTAATTTTATTTTTTATTTTCTCACACAGTCTAACACCTGAAAACAACTACATTATGGGCACCTTCCTGAAAGGTGTCAGCTGTTTCCTTTTTTTTAAAGACAACAAGCAGAAACAGAGCTCAAATCACGTTTCCAGAGAAAGGTGAGGGATATAGGATAAGGCTGCTACAAACTAGCTTTCACAAGTGGGAAATGGGAAGTCAGTCAACTCTTTCCTCTCTGATAACCCTTTATTTGAAGAGCAACAGGGGAATTACGAACACATTTTGTAAAATAATGCTGTCTTGAAGACAATCTCTGGTGGACCAAGTCCTTACTTCCCTCGAAGTGGTCAAATCCAAGACTTAATTTCAACAGTGTTGAAACTTATTACTTGAAGCTATGGCAGCACAAAACTGTCTTCTTTAAATGGAAAATATGACCAACTTGCATGAGATAAATTAATTTTGAAAGTGGGAGTGGGTGGGGGAGCTACACAACTTTTTTTTTTTTTTTGGGGGGGTTGAGGATGAACACGAAGACTCCCTAAGCAACCACAAAACCATTATAAAGTCTCCGGATGTAAAGGGATGTTCGACCGGACAGCCCAAAAGCTGAGCTCAAAAGCTCTCCAAATCACAGCTCCTCACCGAGGGACTTTTGGGTTAACGGCTACCGAGCACTGGGGGAATCCCTGCCTTGGGTTAAAGGAGGATAACTGGAGAAAAGACGCACGTCATAACAATCTGGCAATTCTCTGCAAGACCCTGTCCTTCTTGGCCCTCCTCCGGGCGGGCCCCGCACGGCCAGGCGCAGGTCCGAGGGGACGGCGGGGAGGTCCCGCATCAGCCCAGGCGCCTCCCCCAGCAATTCGAGACCAACCGCCCCTGGGACCCGGGCACGAGGCCGGAGCGGGATAAGCTCCCCAACCCCGTGCCCCGCCCGCCGCCTCCCGCCCTTGGCCTCCGCAGCGGGTCTGGCCACCCTCCCCGCCGCCACCCACACCCGCCTCGCGCCTCCGGGCCCCGCTACCTCCCAGCCCCCGGCCGGGCCCCTGCGAGGCTGCGCTTCCCGTAAACTCCCCTCCCGGCGCTGCCCCCTCCCCGCCTCGGCCCCGCCCCCGCGGGACCCTGAGCCGCTCGTGATTGGCCCGGCCGCGCCATCACTCTCGGGCCGCGTCACCGCCCTCGTTTCCGACCGCCTCGAGACCGGCAGTGGTGTTAGTGCTTGAGGAGCCGCGGTGGAGGGCGTCTTGCTCCTCCGCTCGCTCCTGCTCGCCCGCAGGTCGGCGCGCTAGCCCAGCTGAGCGGCTACCAGCGCTGCGGGGCGGCCGGGCTGCACGCGCACCCGCCAACTGGGAAGCGGAGACACAGCTAGTTCGAGCTTCGGGATGAGGAGCGGGCGAAGTTGACTAGCCCCCCCCCACCCACGCTGCGCCTCTGCGGCGCAGAGGTGCGCTGCCCTCTCCAGGAGGTGCCCGCGCACGGCTCTGCTCCAGGTGTGCACGGGACAGCCCGCCCCCGAGACCTGCAAACTTCACCCCAAGTCCAAAGTGTGAGCTCCGAGGGCGGTGCCGGGAGCCGGACTCCGTGTAGGGAGAGCTGTCCTGGCGGCTCTCGCGGCCGTCGGAGGGCGGAGACCGGTGGAAACTTTGTCACCATCATCGTAGTTACTACGGTTTACTGTTGTTCTCCCCGCAGGGGCTGCAGCGAGAGCTCTGTCGCGCCTGTTTATTTGCCAGAGGAGCCGCCCCGGGGAGAAGACTCGGAGGGGAGTTGTCTCCCCAAGGGATACCTGCAACTCAGGCGGGGGGTTTGGGCGGCCTGGATGCGCAGAACCCAGCCCCGCAGCCGCTGACGCCGGGCGGCGGCGAAGTTTGGCTGCTGAGCGGCGCGGCGCAAGGCCACTGGACAGCGGGCAGCCAGGCGGCAGCGGGAGCGATGCCGGTTGGGGGCCTGTTGCCGCTCTTCAGTAGTCCCGCGGGCAGCGGCCTGGGCGGCGGCCTGGGTGGGGGGCTCGGCGGTGGCAGGAAGGGGTCCGGCCCCGCCGCCTTCCGCCTGACGGAGAAGTTCGTGCTGCTGTTGGTGTTCAGCGCCTTCATCACGCTCTGCTTCGGGGCGATCTTCTTCCTGCCGGACTCTTCCAAGCTGCTCAGCGGGGTCCTGTTCCACTCCAGCCCCGCCCTGCAGCCGCCCGCCGACCGCAAGCCCGGGCCCGGGGCGCGCGCCGAGGACGCGGCAGATGAGCGAGCCCGGCGCGGCGAGGAGGGCGCGCCCGGGGACCCCGCGGCCGCCCTGGAGGACAACTTGGCCAGGATCCGTGAAAACCACGAGCGGGCTCTGAGGGAAGCCAAGGAGACCCTGCAGAAGCTGCCCGAGGAGATCCAAAGAGACATCCTGATGGAGAAGGAGAAGGTGGCCCAGGACCAGCTGAGTAACAGGGTGGGGTTCAAGATGCTGCCTCCAGTGGACTTAGCACCACTCGTTGGGGCGATTGACGGGGAGCCTGCCGACGCCGCCATCCGCGAGAAAAGGGAGAAGATCAAAGAGGTGAGTGCACCCGGCTAGAAATCCCTGCGGACTCGCAGTGTTTTTCTGGGAGAAACGACAAACCTTTGAAACTCTTTAAGACTGTAACATTACAGTGTGGGGAGACATGGTTTTCCACTTACACCAGGTGCAGTATCAAAGGCTCTTTCGTTTCCATTTCAGTGTCAGAGTAGATGGGGCCAATTATTATCTGAGGTTGAATCCCGTTGTTCTTAACTTGCATGCTCCGGTGAGCATAAGCCACACAAGGTAGGTATTAAATACATGGGCAGGTGCTGTGCAAACCTCCTCTTTCACTGCCTGATCCATGGTTAATCGTCCCTGAGAGCAGTGACAGTGAAGGTTCCAAACAGCCCTCTAATGAGGCTTGGACGTGGCTTTGAAATGAAGCTTGCATGTAAACGCAAAGTATCAATCACGCATGATAGAAACGTTCTAACAGCAAGCCAGCACACGCCGCGTTGGGTCAGGTGGCCCCATTCTGCCAGGTGGCATCCTGTGTGTACTTACAGCCTATAAAGGTGAAACTCGAGAACTTCCTATCATAGGGAGCACACTGTTGTTTACTTTTCAAAAAATGGAAAATGTAAAAGGCCAGCCTACCGCCTCTTGCATTTCGGGTGTAGTCAGAAAAACAGTACTCCATGTGATGCAACAGGTTTTCCTCCACAGCAGCACAATGATGACAAACTTAATCTAGGACAAACATGGACTTTGATAAGTCTTTCATAATTTCTTTCCTGTGTTTTTCAGTTAGAACTTGTAACATGTGGTTAGTTCATGCCTAGCTTAAAGCTGAAGAGGACCTTCCAAATCCTTTCGGACTGTCATTTTAAAGATGAAAGTTGAAGGGTCCAGAGCCCGAGAACCAGTTAGTGATTGAGTCAGGACTTGAAGCCCGGACTTCCTCTTGTCACCAGGCTCTCTGTGGACATGCCTCCTTTTACAGCTACTCTCCCCTGTGAAACTATGCCAGCCTGTTTTTTTACACAATCCAAGAGCTGCAGGAACCATTATTAAAAGCATTTCGTCTCAAATCTTGATTCCAATTTCTAAAATACATTATGAATGGAAGTAATATATTTGTCATTTTTTAAGGTTCACAGAGTCTCTGTGAAAATAAATTTTGTGTTTTGACATTGGGCAGGTAATCAGGAAAGGAAGCTTCCTGATTCCCCCCCCAATTTTCAGAGACAATTTTGAGGTTGTGAAGAGGTACCTAGCTTAAGTGGCTCCAGAATGGAGGCAGCTTGATTGTTGTAGGATTTCTGATTTTAGTATAAAGACCAGATGAATTTGGTTAAGCTGTAATTGAGCAAGTTTAAGTGGCTTTGGGTGCCTTTCAGTTTACCCTAGGCAGAATGCCTTGATTCATCCCTCCTGTGCAAGTAGCTTCCTTCCACAGCCCATCAGCCTGTCTGCTTTGAGACCCTTCCTCAGGCATAGAACCCTCCTAGACTTGAGCGGGGGCGGGGGGGGTTGGATTTTACTCCCTGTGACAACTTCTGTCTAGCAGTTTCCGTTCTCCAAGAAATCCTGTCAGTGCTGCAAAACCAGGAAGGTGGAAAAAAGTCTCTGCTTTCACCAACCATCTCCCTCTCCTCTTCATCTCTCAGCCTCCTTGAAAATAGCCAACCAAAACCCATAGATAATTTAGCCCCAAATTTGTATCTGCTTATGTTTCTCTTAAGTTTGAAGCAGTGTAATTCACACGTTTCATTCCTCTAAATTCCTATGCGCTGCCAGTTAGTGCAGATCACAGGAAATTGTCCCAGGAAATTATTTTAAATACTAAAGATGCATGGATGTGAAAAAGCTATCAGTGCTGACCAGTAGTGATTAAAAGTGCATCTAGAGCAGAAGCACTAAGACAGTAGCAGTCAATTCAGGACAGCATATTAACAGTTAGTGATTAGAAGCACTAAGACAGTAGCAGTCAATTCAGGACAGCATATTAACAGTTAGTGATGCATATCTGTCCTTATTAGATCCATGTTATCTATGTCTCTAGATCAGAAGGTCTTAATGAACCACATAAAGGAAATTTATGTAGTCTCCTATGTCCATGTGGTGCTAACATCTTCGCACCTAGATGTTTTGAAACCGCCCAGTCTTGGCATAAAGTGGTTGAACTAAATGGGTTCTTTAAAATTTCTTGTTGCGGTGAGAACCCAGGGGGCAGGGAAGCCAGCATGATTAGCTTCAGTATTTAGTCAAAGGCTAACGGGAAGGAATGGATTATGGATTTTCATCAGATTAGTTCAGGCAGATGTGTTCCTTTGTAAACCAAAAAAAAAAAAAAAAGTTACTCATGTTATTCTAAAAGTACACTGTAAATGTTCAGTTTTAGAGAGGAAAGAGTGGTTGCCCGCTGTGAATAAGGCTCTGGACTTTACACATCTAGATTCAGTTCAGGTACCACCATGTACGCCCTGTCATGGACCAACGGATCTTTGCCTTGATCTTGATTTTTATCGTTCCTGTATTTTCTAGTTCTCTTCATATACTTGGGTTCTCTGTCACACCTGAAAGTACTAACAGTTTTATGGGTAGAATTTAGAAGGTATAAGCAAGTCTCACATGTTGGGAGCTTGGACTGTAATATCTGAGCCAAACTTTCACTTTGTAAATTTGGTTTAAAGACAGCCAGTGCTATTTTTATATTGCCAACACAGCTGTGTTACTGGTACCCTGGTAAATTTTTAACAAATTTGTGCTAAGGGGAAACACTTTCTCATTTCAAATAGGATATTTATTGCCTAGCACCCTTCACATAAAGGTGCTACGTGCTTCCCAGTTCTGATCTCTGATGGGTGGTAAACATTTGATGTAAAACTTAAAGCCGAAATGAAGACAGCCCCCCACCCCATGAAAACTTTGTAGATAAATTAACTCTGGGATTTCCCTGAAATTTACAGCACACACATAGTGCATATTCTCATGAGATTGATCTTTTAAAAATTGTGCTCAAGTGGTCCTTAACTTTAAAAAGCACTGGTAGACAAACGAAGTACAGAAGTTAAAGACCACCATGGAATTTTTAGAAAAGTAGTCCATTTTTCCTTCCACCCCAACTCTTTTTTAAAATCAGGAAGCTTTTGTGGGGAGTCACTACAAAGAGCCTGCACTGTCCTTTAGGATTAGAGCCCTAATTATCAAATTATCAGTGGGATTCCTCCCTTCTCAGACTGGAACTCCTACCAGTCTAAGTGGGGTGGGGGTGGGGAGGCTGACAGCCAGCTTTGGGCCTATCAGGTAAGGTTTTCGGACCATTTAGCTGTAGGGTCACAGTTGTCTTCTCTAGGTTTCTCCAAACAGGCTTTAGTTTTTAATTCCAGAACTATTTATAATAAAAAGTTGAAAGAAAATTTTCATATTGATGGCTAATGGTGAATATATATTTTTATGCCTTACACTAGCCTTAGGTTGTTCTAGAGTCTATAATTTATGTTAACTATTGACGATTAACCCTTTTATTAAAGGTCAGACATAGGAATAATCTACCTTGACCTATTAAAACAAGACATTTTTTATTTGAAACTTAACTTATTTGTGTGGGTAGTAGTGTGGAAAATAATATTTGCAAAATAAGACCACAGTTTGAAGACCTGAGTCTGAAGGAGCTTAGATGTCCTTGGGTTACCTTGCCTGTTCTGCTCACCCTGTTCTGAAACACACTGGACATTGAACATGGGCAAATGCAAGATTTCCCCACTCTTTGGACCTTTCCCAGAGCAGGTAGGTCATGGAGTGTTTGTAAGAGGCTTCTCTCTTTAACAAGTAAATAAATAAATTAAGGTGTCAACAGTGTATGTATTAGAGTAGATGTTGACTGTTGAACATTAATATACAAAAGCAGGAGAAGATTGTTAATGGATAATCAGTTATGCTCAACTTAATTTTCTGTAAGCTATTGATAATTTGTCTGGGAGGAGTATTCTGTCTTCCTCATATTGGGTAACTTAACATTCTTAACATTCATATAAAGGAACTCTATATAGGACCTAAAACCTAGTTTAGGCTGTGGAAAAGAGGTTAAAAAAAATGCATTTTTGAGTAAATGCATCTGCATCTCTTAGGTGAGCTAATAATTAAACCACTTTGAGAAATTTATGCTAATGTTTCACATGTGTGAAAAGTGTCTCTGGATGAGATCTGAATTTGTTGGGCTTCAGCAGCTTAGTTAACATATTTGTATTAAATTATTTAATAAGCTATGGTAATACAAATTCTTTATTAGAGAGCGTTTAAAGCATGTGTCTCAAGGTCAGAGGGGAGGAAACCCAACAGATCAGTGTGAGGGCTAAATATACATGGGTAGATCAGCACTGCACTGGACCCTGCTTATACCTCGTAACCCAGTAGAGAACCTGTGGCCTTTTAAGTTCTTTATAACCTGCAAAACCACAAAAATGTATGTGTTTGTCAAAGGTAAGTTTTGGTTGGTCAAAATAGGAGCAGCCCCCCTGTGGGCTCCAGGGTTACTGTGACATGCCTTTTCCCTAAGTAGGCAAAAATGATACAGGAGAAGCCAATGTTTGGTAGTTCAAGGAAGAGATTCTTTCTTTGGGGAAACTAAGTCTTGACTTTTCCCTCAGTGTTCTTTGTCTAGCACCTTGTTTAGTGTTAAATAATTGAACAACCTGTAGTCCCCCACCCTTTACTACTAAATATGTTTAAAGGTTCTTTACACAAAGTCTGCAAAATTTTTTTTCTGTTACCAAAAATATGCCTTAAAAATTATAACTCTCTGATTTTTAAAAGTAAACATATGCCCTAAGCCATAAAATATTGTATCTGAATGAGACTTTAGAGATAGCTACAATAGAGGCAACTGAGATGCAAAGATTGTTCTGGAAATCACTTTGCTAGTTAGTGGTAGAGTTGAGAATAGAAGCCCAATCCTGGATGGAATGTTGCTCATTATCCTGACATGGCTTGTCTCCTAAGTAAAATGCCAGAGAGGTGTATAAATTGACTGCCTATATTCATTATTTGCAGACACTAATGTCAAGTGAGTACAAAACATGTACAATCCTGCAGTATTATAACTTTGACCTCGTATTAGTTAAGTTACATTAACTATAGTAATTAAAAAAAACAAAACTTACTAGGGGCATAATTCAGAAGGCCTCTTTTTAAAACCACCCAGGGAAAATTTGATGACATCTTTTTCTCCTTATGAAGATATCTGCAGGAAACAGAGGCATTAGTAATCGTTCAATTGGTCATTCTTTACAAAGAGAGATGGGGGAGAAATAGGGAGAAAAAAAGAGAAAAGGTGTGGGCCAACGTCGAGGAGCTCTTTTAAACTATAAATGTACATGCTCTTTGGACATTGTGCAATGCATAACAGAAGAATGGAAAGCTAATCTGAAGGAGTATGTGTTTTTAAAAGTAGACATACATTTAATGATATCACTTATCTGTGGAATCCATGATATATGACAAACTAACGAATATAACAAAAATGAAGCAGACTCACAGATATAGAGAGCAAACTGGTGGTTACCAGTGGGGAGAGGGAAAGCGGAGGGGGGCAATATAGGGATAGGGGAATAAGAGGTACAAACTATTAGGTGTAAAATAAGCTGCAAGGGGATGTTGTATAACATGGGAATATAGCCAGTATTTTATAATAACAATAAATGGAGTATAACCTTTAATCACCGTACTATACATCTATAACTTATATAATATTGTACAGCAACTACACTTACATTTAAAAAAAAAAGCAGACATACATTTAAAAATCACACCAATCTGTGGTCTCTTCATTATAGGAGCACATAGTTCTCTTCACCCAAGTAGGTCCTGGAGATTCTCTGGATGATTTTTACCTGCCCCTGCTCCATTCATTTGCAACAACATGGTGTTGTGAGAAGGGCTAGTTTTGGGAGTCAGTTGATTTGGGTCTGAATCTGGCCTCTTCCATTTACTAGCTTTGTGACCTTAAGCAACTTGCTTAATCTGTCAGAGCTTCAGTTTTGTCATTTGTAAAATGGAGGTAGTAAACGTACCCACTTTGTTGGATTGGAAAGTTTAAATGTGATCATCCGCACAGAGCACTTAGAATGGTATCAGGTATGCAGGGAGTGTATAATAAATGTTGCTTGCTGTTCTTACTGTTCTTAATCACTACCTAAAGCCATTAAGCGGAGACGACATTGTTTCAGCTACTGTTTAATACATGAGGGAAGTGAGTAAGCATGTTTCAAAAAGTTATCAAAAACAGTTTAAATTAGGTTTGCTTAAAGGGATACATTTCCAGTTCAGGATGATCATTCCAGACAGCTATGATTTTACTGTGCTACTGTCAACTCTGATTTTCTCACATTCCTGCCAAATTCCAAAAAACTTTTGCTATCCTTAAAATTACATACTTTTCCAGCTTCTGTAGTTCAAAATATGTGTTAAAGAACTAGTCTCTTTCTCACAGTCAGATGTGCTTGTTCCTGAAGTACCATCTTCTCAGAATGATCACAGTTCTTGAGTTACTTCCTTAAGTATTGAAATTGTTCCCCGAAATAGAGAAAAAGAGGGATTAAGTAAAATGCATTTTAACCTGTTTTGTCTTTGGAGGAATGTTTTTAAGAAGTGAGAAGAAAATTATTTTAGATTTGGCAAAAATTTATGTAATTGTGGTCAATTCTATAATCAGAGCTCAGTCTGTCACCTGGTAGTCAAAATTCACATAAATCAGCTGTACTTTGTAACTCACAGATTTTGGCCTTTTTTGAGAGCTTTGAAATTAGATTTACTAAGGTATCAGGCCCAGAAGGACCTCAGAGATGCTTAACCCCGGTACTCATTTTACATATGCCTGTGAGCTGTGACTTCCTGAGATTCCCCCAGTGCACTAACTACAGAGCTGGAAACTGCCTCTTCGCTCTCAGGCCCCTGTGAGATGCCTGTGACATCTTGTCTCTAATGAGAACATACGCTTTGGAGGCTGGCTGGCCTGGCCCTCCCTCCTTCTCAGCCCTGTAGCAGGCCAGCAGCAAGAAGCCCACTGAGACTGTCCTAGAAGGAAAGCAACCCTGGTTAGTTCCTTTGCTCTGCAGAATGCAGCAGCACTGCCCCCCGCCCCACACACTGAGTCCTGATAAAGACTTCTGTGATCATTAGGTACTTGAAAGAAAACCAAATGAGATTAAGGCTTAAGAGCATTGCAGCCCTCATTCCTGTCATGAATACTCTGGCAGTTGCTTTAGGTACATTAGAGCCCAGCAGAGCTGCAGATAATCCAGAACAGAGATAATGAAATTAAAAAGCCCATGTAGCCTTTGTTACTTAGTTGACTTTCGTAACTAAAACGCTGCCTCACTTCCTTTTTACTGCCAGTCCATTTGTCTCCCTCACTCTTAAGCTTATCAAAGGCCCAGTCCCTCATTTGCTCCTGTACTTTCTGGTCACTGTTGTTCTACATCCTTTCATACAGTGACACGCAGGTCATATTATATTAACTTTGATTTGTTAATATTATTAACATTTATATTAACTTTTTATTTTTATATTAAGTATTATATAAATACTTTTTTATGTATTTATATATGTGGGTCTCCCATTAGATTGTCCTGTCTCCAGTGCCTAGTGTGAAGGTGCTTAGTATGAGAGAAGGACTGGAAGTGAGGGGATAAAAACCTGGTGAAGGGTGCCGAGCTCTGCAGGGGTGGCTTAATAATACAGCGCACTATGCACTAAGACAATCTTTGTTGCAACACTTGCCTAGGCCAGGAGTTTATGAGAAAAGGTGCAGTAATAATGATGTACATGGGCCTGTGAATGATTGTGGTTGAGACATGAACTTGGGCCATCCAAAGACCATGAGCTATTGCTGGAATCTTCATATCTGCCAATGGAAAGATCTTTTTTTGGGGCCCAGCTGTGTGGCTTGAGGGATCTTAGTTCCCTGACCAGGGATCGAACCCGCCCCCCCCTGCAGTGGAAGCTTGGAGTCCTAACCACCGGACCGCCAGGGAGGTCCTGGAAAGGTCTTTTCAAAGTCCCATGAAGAGCACTTGATTCTCCTAAGGGACAAGAGGGTCCAGAGATAGGAGTCCAGGGCTCATGGTCTACACTGGGGGTGGCCACGTCCAGCTTCCCTGAGCTGATGTTTGAGCCATGATTGACTCTAGTTCCTCTTTCACAAGAATACGTGCCGCAACTACTAATAGTGTTTAGTAGTTGTGTTTCCTCACTGTATGTCTGTCTGTTTGGGCGCAAAGCAAAAGGACAGACCTGTGGAATGATGAAGGTAGCACGGGGTGTATACCTAGTCTCAAAGTCTCATTCCCAGCTGCCTGAAATTTCACCATCAGTGCCTCCCTTTTGTTGATGTATTGCTTCTTAAAGGCTGCTATTAAAACAATATCACTAAACTTGCCCAGCAGAAATTATTATACTTTGAGATTCATCTTAACGAGGGTGAGAATGGGTTTGTAAAAGAAGCAAGTATCTTTCACTGTGTTATTTCATTATAAAGTAACACTTGCTTAGGAAAGAACATTTTGAAAGTACACAGGAGTAGAAAAAAGAAAAAAAAAATCCTTCACAGTTCAATCACTGTCACAAGCAGTGTCAACACTTCCTGCCCCAACATATAGGTTATTTTTCCCCCAGTTATAACCACACTATGTATACATGTTTTTTTTTCATTTTCTTTTAGTGTAATTTTATGATAGCATAGTATATGAAATAGAAGCATCATAGTTTATTTAACCATGCCCTTGGACCTGAACATTTAGATTTTTTCCAGTTTTTTTATTTTAAAATGCTGAAATAAACACCTTTGTCCATTAAGATTCCAGCTCATTTTTCATTGCTGCCCCCAACCCCATGAGTAGGATTTCCCCTTAAATTCCTAGTAGAGGAAATGAATAAGTCAAAGGATCGTAGTACATTTTGAGGGATGACTTTCCAAAAACAATGTATACTTCCACCTGTAATGTAGTGAACCTAGTCTTGACTCTATATATTTCATGGGTGATGAAACAGTATCTTATATATTTAATTTTCCTTTCTTTAAGCAGCATTTCCTCCTGGGTTGGGTGACTAGTTGGATTTCCTCACTGTGAGTTGTATAGGACAAGGAGGCTTTTAAAGAAGCAGGATTGGGACGAAGGCAGAGCTTGGAGACTAAGAAGTGGGTGTCAGAGAAGATGGATCTGTCAGGCACATGGCTCCTGAAGGGGGCAAAGTCCTGAAAGGCAGTGGACAGCGTTGTCTACTAAACACAGCAGCAAAATTTGCCTCTTCCCTGGGCTGGACCCCTAGGATTATAAGTGCCCTTTATTGATAGGAGTACCTACCAAGCATGTTGGAACAGCCTGCCTTCCCTCAGCCAAGATGCAGCCCACCAGCTTCCAGCAGCTCATCTTCATTGTTATCGTTGGGTTTTTGCATCACATATTTGAGGAAGATGTTGGCCTCTCTGAAGATCTGGGAAAGGAGGGATGGAATCTTCTTTTTTAGAATTCATCAGGATGGCTTCCTAATATTTTAAGATCATAGTTGAAGCTCAGAAATGGTCCAGATAGAATTTCAGAAGTGGTTTGTTGTTTTTTTTTTTTCGTGGTGCCAGAAAATGGCAAGTCTGACAAAGCTGAATTCTTAAAGAAGAAAAATTAACCAAAAGGAAATTGTCAATAAGATTTCAAAGCAATATACATGTTGACGTTTGAAGGGGCAGGCTGGTCTTATATATTAGAGGCCTTTGGTGTCTTAAATAGGATAAATGTGCATTTTGTCTAAGGTATTTTATTTTAGAATAAAAGAAAAGCATGATTTATTTATGAAGTTTAGGCTTTTTTTTTTTTTGGCTAACTCCAAATAAACGTGTTTTTAGTCATGCTTTTTTGAGGTAGTGAGGAGCTGCACATTTCAAAATGTATTTATATTCTGACCTTGGTTAGTTCATAAAAGTCTGCCAAATGCCAGAACTGTTTAAATTTGGCTTTGAGACTGTGTTAACATGGTGAATAATGGTTGACATAAATGTACTATATTATTTTTATAAATTGTGGTTTGAGATGATAGTCATTTTAGAATATTTAGGATGCTGTTCTCTGAGACATGTTATTTTTGTAGTCAACTAGCAGTGTTGATTGTCAAAATGTATCTAGTCAACTACAAGTTTTCATCTCATGATTAGAAATGCCTCAACGAGGTCCATGTTGTGATTTCAGGAGTTAGCCTGAGTCAGGTTTATAAGGCATTCTTGGTAAGTGTAAAAGGAAGTTTATGTAGTAAAAAACGTGTTTTATGATTGGCATGTGTTTAATACATTGTATACGTTCACTCATATTAAGCATTTTGGTTAGTCTTCATTATTTAATCCTCCTAGGGCTTGCTTAACTTAGAATGTGTGATGAAGAGCTTAGCTTAAAAAAGAAAAAAAAGCAGGTGGGGTGAGCAGCTAATTGGAGGAGCATAAAAATGAAGATGATTTATTAACTACTGTTGAAAGCAGCTTTAGCAGTTACGGTGAATAAAAATTATGATTTATTAAGTCTTCTATCAGTAATAAGATAAAGCCACAGCAGAGGTTAGAAGTACTTCTGTTTTCACTTACTCTGAGAGTACAGAATCTCTGTGATGTTGGTTCTTCACAGTCATGAATCTGTTACAGGACTGTCATGTTAAGAGCAGGAGAAAGAGCTTCCCCTGTATTCGTCCACCGGAGCCGTAGCCCTGGGCCTCACCCATAATAGCACCTAGTAAATATTAGTTGAATAAATACACCTTTTTAATACCAGGAGGAATTACTTAGGTTAAGTGTGACACCCTCCCCCCTTTAAATAATCACATATTCCAAAAGTGGTGTCCACTCATCTTTGGAACCCCTGCTACCTGTCCTCATGGGCTACAGGCCATTGTCTTGGAGGGGAGACCTGATTTTTTTTTATAACAGTCAAAAGTCATTCAGAACCAGATCTAGTGAATAAAGAGATTCATCAATGTAGGAATCATCTTTTCTAGTTTTAAAGTTGTTTTTAGAATGATTTATAAAGTGAAAAGCTGTATTCATTTTCTTACATGACTTGTAAACTGGCTGTGAAGGTGGTTCATAAAAAAAAGTCTTTTGAGCAGATGTAACATCACTGAAATAAATGTGGGTACTTGTGAGATTCTTTTGAAGGTCGACACTTACTTGAATATAAAAAGTCCTGTTTTGCTTAAAAGTTAGTCTGCTTTATATTTACACTCAGCATTTTTTCATTTTTAAATTAGGTAGAGTCCTCATTCATTTCTGTTCATTATTATCTAGAGCTGTGGACTACATTTAATAAGAGTTGTCATTTTTCTTACATTTCAGTTTTGTACATGGTACACTGTAATTAAAGTTAGTGTGGGTTTTTTTTTTTTTTTTTTCCCTATCCCAGCAAACATTTTTGGGAGACCATGGTGTTTTTATAAATAGTGCCTACAATACCACATTGAAATGAAAAGTCATAGGTTAGGTGTTATTTCCACGAAATTAGAATTTAATAAAAATTTTCTCTGTAAGAAGGTGTAATATTTTGAGAAAGAACCTTAGTCTTCTGTTTCCCAGTTTAATATTATCTCTCCTGAAGAGTGTTGTCTCATAGAAATAATTGCATGGTAGAGGCTCTGTAAATTTCATGAATTTGCACATGGTCCCTTTTCCAGTTCATTCTGCAGATCACTATTAGATTAATCTTCCCAAAATATCACTTCTCTCATGTTGCCCAGCTCAGGTTTTAGTGGGCCTCGTTTCCTATGGAGCACTGATTCAAACTTTAGCCAGCTTGAGAGTCACCTGGAGAGCACGTTAGCACTCAGATTGCAAGTTGCTGCTTCCAGAGTTTCTAATTCAGTAGGTCTGGGTGGGCCCCAGAATTTGCATTTTTAACATATTCCTGTAGGTGATGCTGATACCACTGGTCCAGTGACTGAAGTTTAAGAAACATTGTTCTATAATGAAGTCCCAACTCCTTAGGCTGGCATTCATTGTCTTCTACAAATCTGCCTCAGTTTGCTGGAGTCACATCCCTTAAATTAGGAAGGACTCTGTGCTTCAGCTAAACTTGCATAGGTACTGTCTCCAAAACACACCTTGTTTTATTCTTCACAAATGGAGTGTCTTCTCATTTGCGCAAAAATCTGTGCCTCCTTGAAGCCCTCTCTCACATTCCCAACCTTTACTGATCTCTCCCTTCTCCGAAGTTATGTGGTATTGATTGTTTCTGTCTTTGGCCTGTTTGTTGCTAAGTTCATGGGCATGGTTATCTTCCATCTGGAGTTTAGACCTCCTCAGTGTGGAGACGCCTTTTTCTACTCCATAGATTCATGGTCCAGAAATTAACAGTGGAGGGCAGTTAGTCTTAAATACAACCAAAATGAGAAACAATTTAAGTATGTCACCAAAATTCTTTACAACCTACTCAGACGGTGAGACAAGATGGCAGAGTAGAAACCCTTCTGAGCCTCCCCTTCCATCTGTGAAATGGGGCTAATAATTCCCTTTTGCAGAGTTCTTCTAAGAATTACAGTAGAAAATGTATGTGAATCTCTCTGCACGATTCCTGGTACATAGCATTATTCAATAAATAGTATTTATTAGCAACTAGGGATTGATTGGAGTAATAGGTTAAGAAAAGGGATTGTTGGTAAGAACTGGTTTTGAGAAGTCACTTCCAGGAAAGAAAAGGAAGTTTGGGCTGCAGTATTGCTGTGTTAACCAATAGTTTTATTTTCTGCTGTTACCTCCCTGCTTAGTTGTTGTTGCCAAAATTACTGCTTCCCGTGGCAGGAAAGAAAGCATTCTTTTGCCTCTTCAGTTGTCATCTCACAGAAGTGATGGTCGTCCTTAGAAAAACGAGGGAGAGGGTGTCCATTCATCAGTGGCCAGTTACCTCTGGCTTCCCAGCCTGGTGTCACACAAACACTTAGATATGGGAAGAGGAAAAAAGTCAAAGGAGAAGAATGAAATCTAAAATACCTTAAGGGCATGGAAAGAAATGTTTTGTGAGCTGAAAAAGCTGAATATGTTTCATTCAGAGATAGCTACGGGTATAAATTTAGCTCAATAATTAGGCATATGGTGCTTTCATTTAGGAAGTATCTATACCCTTTGTGATAAGATCCGTTGATTATTAGAGCTGCTGCAGCTTTAACTACATTGGCAGCAGAGATTCCTAGTGCATTTAAAACAAGAATTGAAGAGTGAAATGGAAAACGGAATGAATAATTTGTTCTTGGTTGGTTTTAATCTGTTCTTTATTAACTTTGTAGTTTATGCCTGGAGGATTAGATTTGGAAACAGAACACCAACTAATGTTCTTAAAGTTTACTTTCTTTTATTGGAACATTATATTAAAAACTTTCTGAAGACTATTTTGGCTGAATTTAGTCTTAACATAAGAGGTGATATGTAAGTTCTTATGATTCAACCTAAAACAATAGAAAACTTGAGCTATGATATTTTTAAGTTTTTTCATCTTAGGTTTCAAAGTAGAATTTGTTTAATAAAAACCAATTAAGAAGTAAAGGTATTCTTGTTGGCCATGAGTATGTTTCATTTAGTCTCCTTTTTTTCTAGCTTTTTTTTTTTCAATGCCACAGCCCCCCAGCCCCATCTACTTTTTCCAATCTTAGAATTTAAATCTGTTTGCCATTGGTGGAAAGGAAAATAGGAAAAGTTAAAATCAAAGGGTATTTGTATTGCCATGCCTTGCCAAATGCTTCTAAAATTGAAAACAGACAGACAGTTGTAATTATATAAATAGGAAAGAGTCCTATTCCAAGATGCAGCATGATGTGACAAGCTGAAATACAGAGGTTAAAAAACAGTTGCCCTTAGTGGAGTGGGGAAGAGAGACTCTGTTCATCTATTTCTTTCTTAATGCTTCGTTAATATAGTTTCATTAGAATATGCCTGTAAATCTGGGTTTCAGTGTATGTGTTCCTGTGCTTGCAGTCCTCCATCCACCTGTGATCTGGAGAATTACACTCTAGGTTTTCGTAAGGTAGAGGCACTAGAATTTGGTCATTTAGAAGGGACTTCTTTGGGGACTAGGAAAAAGTTTGATAGACTGTAATACCAGGACTGAGTTAACCAGCTGCAGATACCTCATCAGGAAAACTACTCTCTGCATGTATGTGTTCTTGATAAGTGAAAGTTTTGACCTAAATACTCTACTTTGACTTTGATGTGGTAATAGAGGTTTAGGATTCTATGGCCAAATACACCACATGTAATCAGGTATTAGTTTTAGCTGTCTTAATTTAGCTTAATGTAGCTGTATTTTTCTGTCATGCTTTTTACCCATGCTGTTAATCATCTTCCATCCTTTTCTGTTTTCTCTCAGAGAGAGGTGGTGCTGATGACACAAAAGTAGATAGCAGAGGGTAGCACAAGTGGAATTACGTATATTACATGTCAGATTACTAGTCTCCTTAATAATCCAGAAGTGACTATGCTTATCAGCAGGGACTGAGCAGCACTCTGGCTTCCTGCAACCTTAAGAGGTGGAGTCCAGACATTAGCACTGGCACACAGACAGACCACCTTTTCCCTGACTTGCAGGCACTCACTGCTAGGGTTTAGAATTCCTGAGGGAGAAAGCTGTCCAGTTACATGATTGGTTAGCATATTTGTGGGCCTTTGGCTCTCAATGGAATTGCTTGAAAGCTATCAGGAAGGAATGCCTTTGATTGATTTGAAGTCTCAGGCATCACCATAGTGTTGCTAGGATTTTCCAAAACAGTGGAGGATTTTTGAAGACAGCACTTTCAAGAGCTGATCTGAAGGTGTTAAACTAACCTGGCAGGGAGGGAAGCTTCTTTGTCTACTTCTAGGTGAGATTACTGCACCTGTACTTCACTCTGGAGTATCCTGTCTTCACAAACCCCAGGGGTACAGAACACATTAGTGATCATATAAGTGAGTGTCTGTATATAATGCACCCTAGTTTTCTGTCCTTATATAACAAGACCCCAAGTTAGCTATTTCTTTTATGAAACTGAATTTTGCCTTAATATTTAAAATAAGATTTTTAGGGCTTCCCTGGTGGCGCAGTGGTTGGGGGTCCGCCTGCCAATGCAGAGGACACATGTTCGAGCCCTGGTCTGGGAGGATCCCGCGTGCCGCGGGGCAACTGAGCCCGTGAACCACAACTACTGAGCCTGTGCTCTAACAAAAAAAAAATAAATAAATAAGATTTTTATTCCTTAATTGACACAAACCTTGGCTATTAGTTTCCAGGTATGTTTCATTTATGAATAACAACAACAATAATAATGCCTGATAATTTCCACTTTTTCTCTAGATTTAAAATTGCGGTACCAGTCAAGACTAAATATTTAATTAAAAATACCCCTTCTCGGTTATAGTCTAAAATATGCTCCCTTCTTTCTCCCAATAGAATGCATGTGTTATTTTTCTTTTTCTGAGAATAGTCTCCTTAAGTGATTTTCTGTGTAGCTTGATCTATATATAATTAAAACAAACAATAACTAGATTTTTACAATCTCATCTTTGTATAGATTGTGTCCCCTTTATCTGCAGTTTTAATTCTAGAGTGGTGAAAAGTATGAAAGTAATTACACCATACCATTTGTGGAGTATTTACTTCTAGTTAGGCACAGTGCTTACCACTCTTCATACTTAAACTCATTTAATTCTCAGAACAACCCTGTGATTTGTATTATTTTCCCAGTTTTACACACAGGAAATTGAGGCCGACAGGGTTCAAGCAAGTTGCCCAAGGTTACAGAGCTCCTGGGTCCTCACCTGGGATTTGACATGGGGTCATCTGGCCCTGGCACACATCCTACTCTCACTACGCTCACACAGGTGAATGCCCCTCAGCCTCCCCACCGCACCCACCATGCCTTGGGACCCTTGAGGATCTTACCCACCTTGACTAAAGCACTGGGACACCTGTCACAGAGTCACTCCTTTGCCTGAGAAGTATAGGGGGGAAGCAGGAACACAAAGCTTGACACTACTTTCATCTCAGCTTGTGGCAAACAACATGCTGAGGGTTTCTTTTTTTTTTTTTGGTTCTGTTTTTTTACACTTAATTCTGAAAGTAAAACCCATGATCACTTTGTTTGGAAAAGCTGCTCTTAAGAGTAATATTGAGAGAAGCAAGAAGAACTACAATCCTGCAGCCTGTGGAACAAAAACCACATTCATAGAAAGACAGACAACATGAAAGGCAGAGGGCTATGTACCAGATGAAGGAACAAGATAAAACCCCAGAAAAACAATTAAATGAAGTGGAGATAGGCAACCTTCCAGAAAAAGAATTCAGAATAATGATAGTGAAGATGATCCAGAACCTCGGAAAAAGAATGGAGGCAAAGATCAAGAAGATGCAAGAAATGTTTAACAAAGACCTAGAAGAATTAAAGAACAAACAAACAGAGATGAAAAATACAATAACTGAAATGAAAACTACACTAGAAGGAATCAATAGAATAACTGAGGCAGAAGAACGGATAAGTGACCTGGAAGACAGAATGGTGGAATTCACTGCTGGGGAACAGAATAAAGAAAAAAAGGATGAAAAGAAATGAAGACAGCCTAAGAGACCTCTGGGACAACATTAAACACAGCAACATTTGCATTATAGGGGTCCCAGAAGGAGAAGAGAGAGAGAAAGCACCCGAGAAAATATTTGAAGAGATTATAGTTGAAAGCTTCCCTAACAAGGGAAAGGAAATAGCCACCCAAGTCCAGGAAGCGCAGCGAGTCCCATACAGGATAAACCCAAGGAGAAACATGCGAGACACATAGTAATCAAATTGGCAAAAATTAAAGACACAGAAAAATTATTGAAAGCAGCAAGGGAAAAACGACAAATAACATACAAGGGAACTCCCATAAGGTTAACAGCTGATTTCTCAGCAGAAACTCTACAAGCCAGAAGGGAGTGGCATGATATACTTAAAGTGATGAAAGGGAAAAACCTACAGCCAAGATTACTCTACCTGGCAAGGATCTCATTCAGATTCGATGGAGAAATCAAAAGCTTTACAGACACGCAAAAGCTAAGAAAATTCAGCACCACCAAACCAGCTCTACAACAAATGCTAAAGGAACTTTTCTCTAAGTGGGAAACAAAAGAGAAGAAAAGGACCTACAAAAACAAACCCGAAACAATTAAGAAAATGGTTATAGGAACATACATATCAATAATTACCTTAAATGTGAATGGATTAAATGCTCCAACCAAAAGACACAGGCTTGATGAATGGATACAAAAACAAGACCCATCTATATGCTGTCTACAAGAGACCCACTTCAGATCTAGGGACACATACAGACTGAAAATGAGGGGATGGAAAAAGATATTCCATGCAGATGGAAATCAAAAGAAAGCTGGAGTAGCAATAATACTCATATCAGATAAAATAGACTTTAAAATAAAGAATGTTACAAGAGACAAGGAAGAACAGTACATAATGATGAAGGGATCAATCCAAGAACATATAACAATTATAAATACATATGCACCTAGCATAGGAGCACCTCAATACATAAGGCAACTGCTAACAGCTATAAAACAGGAAATCGACAGTAACACAATAAAGTGGGGGACTTTAACACCTCACTTAGACCAATGGACAGATCATCCAAAATGAAAATAAATAAGGAAAGAGAAGCTTTAAATGACACAATAGACCAGATAGATTTAATTGATATTTATATGACATTCCATCCCCAAACAGCAGATTACACTTTCTTCTCAAGTGTGCACAGAACATTCTCCAGGATAGATCACATCTTGGTCACAAATCAAGCCTCAGTAAATTTAAGAAAATTGAAATCATATCAAGCATCTTTTCTGACCACAACGCTCTGAGATTAGGAATGAATTACAGGGGAAAAGAAAAAGGAAAAAACACAAACACATGGAGGCTAAACAATATGTTACTAAATAACCAAGAGATCACTGAAGAAATCAAAGAAGAAATCAAAAAATACCTACAGACAAATGACAATGAAAACACAACAATCCAAAACCTATGGGATGCAGCAAAAGCAGTTCTAAGAGGGAAGTTTATAGCTATACAAGCCTACCTCGAGAAACAAAAATCTCTAACAATCTAACCTTACACCTAAAGGAACTAGAGAAAGAAGAACAAACAAAACCCAAAGTTAGCAGAAGGAAAGAAATCATAAAGATCAGAGCAGAAATAAATGAAATAGAAACAAAGAAAACAATAGCAAAGATCAATAAAACTAAAACCTGATTCTTTGAGAAGATAAACAAAATTGATAAACCATTAGCCAGACTCATCAAGAAAAAGAGGGAGAGAGGACTCAAATCAATAAAATTAGAAATGAAACAGGAGAAGTTACAACAGACGCTGCAGAAATACAAAGCATCCTAAGAGACTACTACAAGCAATTCTATGCCAATAAAATGGACAACCTGGAAGAAATGGACAAATTCTTAGAAAGATATAACCTTCCAAGACTGAACCAGGAAGAAATAGAAAATATGAACAGACCAATCAAGTAATGAAATTGAAACAGTGATTAAAAATCTTCCAACAAACAAAAGGTCAGGACCAGATGGCTTCACAGGTGAATTATATCAAACATTTAGAGAAGAGCTAACACCCATCCTTCTCAAACTCTTCCAAAAAACTGCAGAGGAAGGAACACTCCCAAACTCATTCTATGAGGCCACCATCACCCTGATACCAAAACCAGACAAAGATACTACAAAAAAAGAAAATTACAGACCAGTATCACTGATGAATATAGATGCAAAAATCCTCAACAAAATACTAGCAAACAGAATCCAACAACACATTAAAAGGATCATACATCATGATCAAGTGGAATTTATCCCAGGAATGGAAGGATTCTTCAATATACGCAAATCAATCAATTTGATACACCATGTTAACAAGTTGAATAATTAAAAGCCATATGATCATCTCAATCAATGCAGAAAAAGCTTTTGACAAAATTCTACACCCATTTATGATAAAAAATCTCCGAAGGTGGGCATAGAGGGAAGAATAATGGAAAAATATCTATTTTTTTCTGTGCAGTAAGTCTCTGATCCCATTAAGTTCCTAAATAATATCTTCCTGACATCATGACTATTGAAATAACATGTTACTTTCGTATTTATGACATTAAGAGATTATATTACTAGTTTATGAAAAATGTTTAATTTGCCATTTTTAAATGACACTGATATAGATTAGTATATATTATAGAATTTTTTATAGAATTAGATACATATGCTATATCAGTTAGTTAGATACATATGCTATACCAGATACATATGCTATACCAGTTAGTTTTATATTTTATTATAAACATCCCCAACAGGTGCAAAAACATGCCCAACAGGTGCAAAAAACCATGTAAAATAAAACATAATGAAGGCCATATACGACAAACCCACAGGAAACATCATTCTCAGTGGTGAAAACGTGAAAGCATTTCCTTTAAGATCAGGAACAAGACAAGGATGTCCACTCTCGCCACTATTATTCAACATAGTTTTGGAAGTCCTAGCCACAGCAATCAGAGAAGAAAAAGAAATAAAAGGATTACAAATTGGAAAAGAAGTAAAACTGTCACTGTTTGCAGATGACATGATACTATACATAGAGAATCCTAAAGATGCCACCAGAAAAGTATGAGAGCTAATCAATGAATTTGGTAAAGTTGCAGGATACAAAATTAATGCACAGAAATCTCTTGCATTCCTATACACTAATGATGAAAAATCTGAAAGAGAAATTAAGGAAACACTCCCATTTACCATTGCGACAAAAAGAATAAAAAACCTAGGAATAAACCTACCTAGGGAGACAAAAGATCTGTATGCAGAAAACTATAAGACACTGATGAAAGCAATTAAAGATGATACCAACAGATGGAGAGATATGCCACATTCTTGGATTGAAAGAATCAATATTGTGAAAATGACTCTACTACCCAAAGCAATCTACAGATTCAATGCAATCCCTATCAAATTACCAATGGCATTTTTTATGGAACTAGAACAAAAAATCTTATTTGTATGGAGACACAAAAGACCCCGAATACCCAAAGCTGTCTTCAGGGGAAGAAAACGGAGCTGGAGGAATCAGACTCCCTGACTTCAGCCTATACTATAAAGCTACAGTCATCAAGACAATATGGTACTGGCACAAAAACAGAAACATAGATCAATGGAACAAGATAGAAAGCCCAGAGATAAACCCACACACCTATGGTCAACTAATCTGTGACAAAGGAGGCAAGGATATACAATGCAGAAAAGACAGTCTCTTCACTAAGTGGTGCTGGGAAAACTGGACAGCTACATGGAAAAGAATGAAATTAGAACACTCCCAAATACTATACACAAAAATAAACTCAAAATGGATTAGAGACCTAAATGTAAGACAAGACAGTATAAAATTCTTAGAGGAAAACATAGGCAGAACACTGTTGGACATAAATCACAGCAAGATCTTTTTTGACCCAGCTCCTAGAGTAATGGAAATAAAAATAAACAAATGGGACCTAATGAAACTTCACAGCTTTTGCACAGCAAAAGAAACCATAAACAAGACGAAAAGACAACCCTCATAATGGGGGAAAATATTTGCAAACGAATCAATGGACAAAGGATTATTCTCCAAAATATATAAACAGTTCATGCAGCTCAATATTAAAAAAACAAACAACCCAATCCAAAAATGGGCAGAAGACCTAAATAGACATTTCTCCAAAGAAGACATGCAGATGGCCAAGAGGCACATGCAAAGCTGCTCAACATCACTAATTATTAGAGAAATGCAAATCAAAACTACAATGAGTTATCCCCTCACTCTAGTTAGAATGGGCATCATCAGAAAATCTACAAACAACAAATGCTGGAGAGGGTGTGGAGAAAAGGGACCCCTCTTGCACTGTTGGTGGGAATGTAAATTGATACAGCCACTCTTGAGAACAGTATGGAGGTTCTTTAAAAAACTAAAAATAGAATTACCATATGACCCAGCAGTCCCACTTCTGGATTTATACCCAGAGCAAACCATAATTCAAAAAGGCGCATGTACCCCAATGTTCTTTGCAGAAGTATTTACAATAGCCAGGTCATGGAAGCAACCTAAATGCCCATCGACAGATGAATGGATAAAGAAGATGTGGTACATATATACAATGGAATATTACTCAGCCATAAAAAGGAACAAAATTGGGTCATTTGTAGAGACATGGATGGTCCTAGAGACTGTCATACAGAGTGAAGTAAATCAGAAAGAGAAAAACAAATATCGTGTATTAAGGCATCTATGTGGCATCTAGAAAAATGGTGGTACAGATCAAGTGGTTTGCAAGGCAGAAGTAGAGACACAGACGTAGAGAACAAATGTATGGACACCAAGGAGGGAAAGTAGAGTGGGGGGGTGGATGGGATGAATTGGGAGATTGGGATTGACATATATACACTAATATGTATAAAATAGATAACTAATAAGAACCTGCTGTATAAAAACAAAATTAAAAAACAAAAAGATGTACAAAGAACTAGAGTGTGCTAGAGTGTGGCACCCTGGAGCATTTTTGGATATTTTCTGGTGAGTCTCAGCACTGTCAAATGTCGCTGACAGGCAAGAGAAGGACTAAGAATTGGCCTTTGGGTTTGGTAGTAAGCAGGTAGAAGGCGACCCCTACTGGAGCATCTTCAGTGGCGTATTTGCAGTGAGCTCCATGTTATAGTGGAGGTAAGGAAGAACTGAGAGAAGTCTTTCAAGAAGGCTGCCGTGAATGGGACTAGAGAGATGGGGTAGTAGCTGCAAGATGACAAGGGACAATGGGAAGATTGAACAGAGAAATAAGTAGCCTGCTGGGCCCTCCTGAGCACACATTTGGGGCTGGCGGCCATGGATTTGTGATGGTCCCATCTGCTCACTTGTTTGATTTTTCTCTGTAGCAGCATTCAGCAACTCTGCCATATTTGGAGAATGCAAAGACTCAACTCCAAATTCCCAGAACAGGGAATCTGACCCAGCAGTAGTTAGGCATCTAATCAGCTCTGGCCAAGGGGTGGAGAATTGGTTGTTAGCACTGGTGCAGCCATGGCACAGAGCCTCCTGACTATCAGGGAGGAGAGGGTTTCCTGGCTACACAGAGGTCTCCCACCATCTCTGCTGCACCCAGCTGCATTTTGCTTATTGGAAGTTTCTCTGTTGTAGGACTACTTGTTAGAGGCAGATTTTTTGTGGTTCTGCTATATGTTAAGTAGAGAAAGTTCTCCTGTCATGAAATTGCAGTTCACCAGCATCAGCATTTTCATATTGTTCCAGTAACTATGATGCAGGTTTGCCTGAAAAATACCAGTTCATGAACCAAACCTGCCCTGAGATGTTCACTCTTTAATACCTATCATATTGCTGCTTTGATTCCAAGTTTACGATAACAGCAGAAAGTCCCAGCAATCATCATCTTTTGAAATCCTACCTGTACATCAAAATACAACTTAAATGTTACCAGTTCCACAAATTCTTACCTCTTCCTATCCTCCTTCAGCAGAAAATCATTTGTCTTTCTGTGCTCTTATGGCTTGCTTTGTTTAATCCTCTATAATATATTTATTACAGTTTTACTGTTAAAGGCAGCACATGCAAAGGCAGTGAGATGAAAGAACTCATGGCTTTGTCACTTATGAACAGCCTAACCCTGTGTAAGTACACAATTCTTTGAACCTTTCTCTTTTGTAAAAAGGACGATAATGCCTACCTTTCACGGCTGTTGTTAGGAGCCAGTGAATGAGTGGACGCAAAACTATTTGCTTCCGCTATGATGTAGATATCGATTATTTAAGGAAATAGTTTGGAGGTTGAAAGTCCAGGTTTCTAAACCCCTGTCTACCACTTGGTAATTTATGCCGTGGCAGTGGGTGAATTACTGTTCTTTCTTGTCTCAGGCTGTTAGTTTTTATAGCTGCTGCAACAAATTATCACAAACATAGCAGCTTAAAACAATACAAATTAATGTCTCACAGTTCTGTAGGTCAGAGTCTGAGTGGGCTTGTTTTTTGGTTTCTCTGCACTGGGTCTCATAAGGCCAAAATCAAGGTGCCAGGCTCTTACCTTCAGGCTCTGGAGGAGGATCCACTTAGAGTTTCTTTCAAATTGTTGCAAAATTCAGTTCCTTGTAACTGTAGGGCTGACATCCCCACCTCCTTGCTGGCTGTCAGCCAGGGGGCCTCTCACCTCCTAGAGGCTTCTGCATTCGCGTTAACATAGCCCCTCCATCTTCAAATTGGCAACATAACCTTGAGTGTGATGAATCTCTGACTTTCCCCACTGCTGTATCCCTTCTGCCTCCAACTAAAGAGTGTTCTCTGCTTCTAAGGGCTCAGCTGAGTGACTAGATTAGGTGTGCCTGAATAATATGGGCTTATCTCTGTATTTTAAGGTTGTCTTAATTATCCTCAAGTAACTTTCATTACATCTGCAAACTTTCTTTTTGCCATGTAAAATAACATTCACAAGTCCAGGGAGTGGGCCTCTTTGGGGGGATTTCTCCTTACCACTTGTGGGTACTTTGTGTGATACAGAATGTGGCACTAAGTGCAGTACAGTCCCTTACATACAAGAGTTACTCAACAGCTATTGGTGAATTGTGTGGCCTGTTGCTGTGGTTTGTCATCAATCAAGCTGTTACCCAGGAGATATTTTGTGCTTCAGATTACAAGTAGGGGAAACCACACCAAAAGAAGCCAGGTTTTATAGTAGTTCCTTAGTGTATAACTGACTCTAGTTGCTGTATGCAGGTAAACAGGAAAAGGAAACCAGAGATATATCCAGATGTAAAGAGTATTGCTAAATAAGAAAAATATTCTACTCTTTATTCTTAGAGATTTTCTTGAGGCCTTTGATAAAGTATCTAATTTCATTATCATTTTAATTTTACAAATGAGTATCCCGAACTCAGGGGTATGTAAGGCCCCCGATGTTATAGACTATTAAAAACCTTGAATGAAAAATAATTCGATTTGTGTCTTTTCTCCATATATCATAGCAAGTGTAGTATAGAAGTTAGGAGCACAAACTCTGGAACCAGACTCCTTGGGTTTGACTTCCCTGTTTGCCACTTATGTGTCCAGTGACCTTGGGCAACTAACTTAACCTCTCTGTACCTCAGTTTCCTCATCTGTAAAATGGAGGTTAAAATAAGCCCTACTTCATAAAGTTGTCATTGAGCATCAAATTGAATCGTGCCTAGTACATGTGCTGTATAAGTATTAGGATTATTATTCTAATCAAACAGTTTGTTTTAACCATGGCTTCTCAACCAGGGCTATTTTGCACCCCCCCCCCCAAGGACATTGGGAAATGTCTGGAGACATTGGCTGTCACATCTGGGGTTATATGCTATAAGCATCTAGTGTATAGAAGCCAGGGATCCTGTTAAACATGCTGCAATGCAGAGAAAATCCCCCTACAGCAAAGAATTATCCACCCAAAATGTCAGTAGTACAGAGGCTGAGAAACCCTGTTTTAAACCAGTGGTTTATGGTTTTAGTAACAACTTCATTTGCAAATAAGATATTCATGTTTCATTAATGACTTTTAAACACTGAGGTGTTCATGCTTGACAGCCATGGGGCTCTGAGTTCTACAGTAAAATAATAATAATAATAGTAATAATAATAATTGTTTTCCAGTGTTTAAAAAAAATCCTTGTCTATCTACTTATCTATTTTTATATGTAACACAGATTTCACAAGAATGTGCTTAACCTCTAGAATACGCAATTAGGTGTTAGAAATACTCTGTTCTTGTGAAGAAATGAGCAGAATTTCTAATTTTCCTAAAAAATTTTCCAGTGAGCTTTCTTCGGGAGATCATAGGAAAGAAATTACTTGAATTTGGGAATTTGGTGTTACTATGTATGTTGAAACAGAGTAACAGTCAAGATAACTACCCACTCTAGTTACCAATTTAGAATTTACCTACATTGTAGTATATGGTCTAGAAAGGCCTGAAACATTTGTGCCAGTGTCATTTTTATTTCTGAATATTATGTAAGGCTTGTGTGTTTACTGTCTTCACTCCCTCCCCTCTCTCTTACATGTATCAAATGATTTAGAATATTCTTCAACCAGTCCTTCCTCTCCATTACCCCTCACCCCTGTTACCTCCACCTCAAGTTTAGCTACTTAAGTTGTCTTTCTCACTATCCAGGACTATATTTATCCCTTCTCCCTTTTCACAGAATTTGTCCTTTTGATGATTGGGTCAGTTAGTCATCAATACCTGCACTACCACTAGGGTGCAGAGAACTGGTTAGACTGTCATCCAGGAGGGAAAGCAAAGAATCTGGGTGCATTCCCTTACCTTCCTCTCTGTCATCTCCCTGAAGGAACTGAGAACCACAAGACACAAACACAACAACCTGTAGCTGTAAATTATTATGGATTAAGCAGAACCCGGATATGCTGGGCACCAGGTAGGTGCTGAGAAATACTTGATAATTGATTACATGATTACATTGTACAGTTACTAAGTATTGGTAAAATATGTGATTGTATAAAATAGAAATAGATTTTTCTTATTGTATTTAACAAATTCTTGGCTCATACAAATATCAGCAAAAGGAGAGTGTTCATTGCACTGAGGATGACATCCACTCTGTCCTTTTCAGGTCGTTATGTACCTAAAGAGGTTCAAAGAGAACCCCCCAGGCACTTCATTTAAAAGGAACAAGCAAAATGTTTTTGATAACGCACCATATCTGCCTTACTTTGTCTTCAGGGCCAGAAACTGGGAAAAGCAGTTTACAGCAGAATTACATTTTTTAGTGTGGTCTTTTGTTGAGCTTCAAAACTGTTTCTGTGACACTCTTTAGAAGTGGTAGAACAGTGATAACTACTTCTTCACAGACTTCGTGATTAAGAGGGATTAGTTTTAAGAGTAATTGGCTAGAAATGCACAACCTGCCAAGACTGAATCAGGAAGAAATAGAAAATATGAACAGACCAATCACAAGCACTGAAATTGAAACTGTGATTAAAAGTCTTCCAACAAACAAAAGCCCAGGACCAGATGGCTTCACAGGCGAATTCTATCAAACATTTAGAGAAGAGCTAACACCTATCCTTCTCAAACTCTTCCAAAATATAGCAGAGGGAGGAACACTCCCAAATTCATTCTACGAGGCCACCATCACCTTGATACCAAAACCAGACAAGGATGCCACAAAGAAAGGAAACTATAGGCCAATATCACTGATGAACATAAATGCAAAAATCCTCAACAAAGTACTAGCAAACAGAATCCAACAGCACATTAAAAAGATCATACACCATGATCAAGTGGGGTTTATTCCAGGAATGCAAGGGTTCTTCAATATACGCAAATCAGTCAAGGTGATACACCATATTAACAAATTGAAGGAGAAAAACCATATGATCATCTCAATAGATGCAGAGAAAGCTTTCAACAAAATTCAACACCCATTTATGATAAAAACCCTGCAGAAAGTAGGCACAGAGGGAACTTTCCTCAACATAATAAAGGCCATATATGACAAACCCACAGCCAACATCGTCCTCAATGGTGAAAAACTGAAAGCATTTCCACTAAGATCAGGAACAAGACAAGGTTGCCCGCTCTCACCACTCTTATTCAACATAGTTTTGGAAGTTTTAGCCACAGCAATCGGAGAAGAAAAGGAATCCAAATTGGAAAAGAAGAAGTAAAGCTGTCACTGTTTGCGGATGACATGATACTCTACATAGAGAATCCTAAAGATGCTACCAGAAAACTACTAGAGCTAATCAATGAATTTGGTAAAGTTGCAGGATACAAAATTAATGCACAGAAATCTCTGGCATTCCTATACACTAATGATGAAAAATCTGAAAGTGAAATCAAGAAAACACTCTCATTTACCATTGCAACAAAAATATCTAGGAATAAACCTACCTAAGGAGACAAAAGACCTGTATGCAGAAAATTATAAGACACTGATGAAAGAAACTAAAGATGATACAAATAGATGGAGAGATATACCATGTTCTTGGATTGGAAGAATCAACATTGTGAAAATGACTCTACTACCCAAAGCAATCTACAGATTCAATGCAATCCCTATCAAATTACCAATGGCATTTTTCACAGAACTAGAACAAAAACTTTCACAATTTGTATGGAAACACAAAAGACCCCGAATAGCCAAAGCAATCTTGAGAACGAAAAACGGAGCTGGAGGAATCAGGCTCCCTGACTTCAGACTATACTACAGAGCTACAGTAATCAAGACAGTATGGTACTGGCATAAAAACAGAAAGATAGATCAATGGAACAGGACAGAAAGCCCAGAGATAAACCCACGCACATATGGTCACCTTATCTTTGATAAAGGAGGCAGGAATGTACAGTGGAGAAAGGTCAGCCTCTTCAATAAATGGTGCTGGGAAAACTGGACAGGTACATGTAAAAGTATGAGATTAGATCACTCCCTAACAGCATACACAAAAATAAGCTCAAAATGGATTAAAAACCTGAATGTAAGGCCAGAAACTATCAAACTGTTAGAGGAAAACATAGGCAGAACACTCTATGACATAAATCACAGCAAGATCCTTTTTGACCCACCTCCTAGAGAAATGGAAATAAAAACAAAAATAAACAAATGGGACCTAATGAAACTTCAAAGCTTTTGCACAGCAAAGGAAACCATAAACAAGACCAAAAGACAACTCTCAGAATGGGAGAAAATATTTGCAAATGAAGCAACTGACAAAGGATTAATTTCCAAAACTTACATGCAGGTGAATAATAAAAAAACAAACAACCCAATCCAAAAATGGTCAGAAGACCTAAATAGACATTTCTCCAAAGAAGATATACAGACTGCCAACAAACACATGAAAGAATGCTCAACATCATTAACCGTTAGAGAAATGCAAATCAAAACTACAATGAGATATCATCTCACACCAGTCAGAATGGCCATCATCAAAAAATCTAGAAACAATAAATGCTGGAGAGGGTGTGGAGAAAAGGGAACCCTCTTGCACTGCTGGTGGGAATGTGAATTGGTACAGCCACTATGGAGAACAGTATGGAGGTTCCTTAAAAAATTACAAATAGAACTACCATATGACCCAGCAATCCCACTACTGGGCATATACCCTGAGAAAACCATAATTCAAAAAGAGTCATGTACCAAAATGTTCATCGCAGCTCTATTTACAGTAGCCCGGAGATGGAAACAACCTAAGTGTCCATCATCGGATGAATGGATAAAGAAGATGTGGCACATATATACGATGGAATATTACTCAGCCATAAAAAGAAACGAAATTGAGCTATTTGTAATGAGGTGGATGGACCTAGAGTCTGTCATACAGAGTGAAGTAAGTCAGAAAGAGAAAGACAAATACCGTATGCTAACACATATATACGGAATTTAAGAAAAAAAAAATGTCATGAAGAACCTAGAGGCAAGACAGGAATAAAGACACAGACCTACTAGAGGACGGACTTGAGGATATGGGGAGGGGGAAGGGTGAGCTGTGACAAAGCGAGAGAGAGGCATGGACATATATACACTACCAAACGTAAGGTAGATAGCTAGTGGGAAGCAGCCGCATAGCCCAGGGAGATCATCTTGGTGCTTTGTGACCGCCTGGAGTGGTGGGATAGGGAGGGTGGGAGGGAGGGAGACGCAAGAGGGAAGAGATATGGGAACATATGTATATGTATAACTGATTCACTTTGTTATAAAGCAGAAACTAACATACCATTGTAAAGCAATTATACCCCAATAAAGATGTTAAAAAAAAAAAAGAGTAATTGGCATCTTTCAAGGGTTTGGACAAAGTCCAGCTCATGTCCTGTGATCTCAGGCTGTTACAATGGAGAGTCGTGTCCATCAGTGACCACCTCAGTATGGCTTGGTGGCATCTTTGAGCATTAAAAGGTCAAGCTACATAGCAGTTGAAAACAAGTTAAGGCCTTCCTTCAATTTTGAAATGACTGTTACCCAAATTTTATTTTGCCGCTTCATAATTCAGAGCCTTGTGATGAAGACTCAGGAAAACTCTTTAACAGCTTTACCAGTGAAACATAGGGAAATGCTTAAGTTTCTCCATCGAGAATTAGTTGATCTGGGAGAGAGGGACCTTGGATTACAATGAATCGGCAGTTACACATGTTCTGCTATGGAAAGAACTTTGGTAAACAGGCTTAGCTCAGCAGCAGTCACAGGACCATGGCTCTTGCCCGTGTAAACATGTAGAATGGCATTTTTTTGTGATGGACTGGGGCAGTGACTTGAGGGGACTGGGCTGAAGGTAGAAGCCATGCTAGGAAGACAGTTCCTGTACAAGAGCTGGTTACCAGTAGTCCTGAGAATAGAGCTGAGGTGTGAGTCTGGGTTCCAAAGAATATCACCAGCAAGGCATATCACAGTAGTCCTGGGTCTAAGCTGAGCAGAGCCCAGGACCCAGAGGTCCAAGTCAGAGAGAGGAGAAAACAGTGGAACCAGAATTACAGCACTTAGTAACACTGGTAAGACTTATCACACAGACATACAGCCGTGCACAGGTTAGCCCCTTGTGGACAGAAAGTGAATGTAGCACAGGCCTTGTAGCTATAGGCACGCACATGTTCATGAAAGGAATGAACAGTTCAGTCTGGCACAAAGGAACAGGTGGGAATGAAGTTGGGAGTTGGAGTCCAGAGAGTCCAGTATGAGGAGAGCCGAGCAGTTGCACCCCACTGCCCCACTGAATCTGTTCTGGAATTTGCTCTCTGCCTGGCTGACAGGTTTCATCTGCTTCCTTCTGTGAGAGCACATTCTCCAGGAGCTGGCCAGTGTGTCGGAGGCTGAGCCTACTGCATCACCCTCATTATTGCCCAGGGTACACATTTGCAGGTTGCGTGTTTGGTCTATTATTACATTTCAGGACCATTTGCCAGTAAAATTTTTAAATGAGTAGTTAGTTCCTGAGAGGGTGTCCTTCTGAGACAGGGCTAAGGAAGCAGGCAGGGCTTCCCTGGTGGCGCGCGGTGGTTGGGAGTCCGCCTGCCGATGCAGGGGACACGGGTTCGTGCCCCGGTCCGGGAAGATCCCACATGCCTCGGAGCGGCTGGGCCCGTGAGCCATGGCCGCTGAGCCTGCGCGTCCGGAGCCTGTGCTCCGCAACGGGAGAGACCACAGCAGTGAGAGGCCCATGTACCACAAAAAAAAAAAAAAAAAAAAAAAGGAAGCAGGCAGGAGGGACAGATCCCTCACAAATCCTGACAGACCATCCTGGGAGAAGGCAGAATATTCTCCTCCTTCTGAGAAGCATTTTAGACAAGGATATTGTAAACCAAGTTAGAGAGTCTTAAGCCAAGGACAGTATTTTATATTCAGGGCTAGGAAGGTATTTTCTGTTGATGGTAGAAGGTCATACTATTTGGAACAACAGTCTTGTGTTCAGAAATGAAGGATGTGGAATTCCAACATTGTTCAAACAATGAGAAGAAAATATGTAGTACAAAACAGTCAGTCTATATGGAAATCAGTAGTTGAAGATCACAAATATACTGACCTGTTTTAAACAAGATTTGGTGTAGTTATAATAAAACAGCAAAAAGTTGTGTTCTTTCATACATACCCACACATTTTTTTTAACATCTTTATTGGAGCATAATTGCTTTACAATGTTGTGTTAGTATCTGCTGTATAACAAACTGAATCAACTATATGTATACATATATCCCCATATCCCCTCCCTCTTGTGTCTCCCTCCCACCCTCCCTATCCCACCCCTCCAGGCGGTCACAAAGCACCGAGCTGATCTCCCTGTGCTATGCGGCTGCTTCCCACTAGCTGTTTTACATTTGGTAGTGTATATGTGTCCATGCCACTCTCTCACTTCATCCCAGCTTACCCTTCCCCCTCCCTGTGTCCTCAAGTCCATTCTTTAGGTCTGCGTCTTTATTCTTTATTCCTGTCCTGCCTCTAGGTTCTTCAGAACCATTGTTGTTTTTTTTTTTTTTTAGATTCCATATATATGTGTTAGCATACGGTATTTGGTTTTCTCTTTCTGACTTACTTCACTCTGTATGACAGACTCTAGGTCCATCCACCTCATTACAAATAACTCAATTTCATTTCCATTTATGGCTGAGTAATATTCCATCGTATATATGTGCTGCATCTTCTTTATCCATTCATCTGTCGATGGACACTTAGGTTGCTTCCATATCCTGGCTATTGTAAATAGAGCTGCAATGAACATTGTGGCACATGACTCTTTTCGAATTATGGTTTTCTCAGGGTATATGCCCAGTAATGGGATTGCTGAGTCATACGGTTGTTCTATGTTTAGTTTTTTAAGAAACCTCCATACTGTTCTCCATAGTGGCTGTATCAGTTTACATTCCCACTGACAGTGCAAGAGGGTTCCCTTTTCTGCGCACCCTCTCCAGCATTTACTGTTTGTAGATTTTTTGATGATGGCTATTCTGACTGGTGTGAGGTGATACCTCATTTTAGTTTTGATTTGCATTTCTCTAATGATTAGTGATGCTGAGCATCCTTTCATGTGTTTGTTGGCAATCTGTATATCTTCTTTGGAGAAATGTCTGTTTAGGTCTCTTGCCCATTTTTTAATTGGGTTTCTTGTTTTTTCGTATTGAGCTGCATGAGTTGCTTGTATATTTTGGAGATTAATCCGTTGTCAGTTGCTTCATTTGCAAATATTTTCTCCCATTATGAGGGTTGTCTTTTGGTCTTGTTTATGGTTCCCTTTGCTGTGCAAAAGCTTTTAAGTTTCGTTAGGTCCCATTTGTTTATTTTTATTTCCATTTCTCTAGGAGGTGGCTCAAAAAGGATCTTGCTGTGACTTAAGTCATAGAGTTTTCTGCCTATGTTTTCCTCTAAAAGTTTTATCGTGTCTGGCCTTACATTTAGGTCCTTAATCCATTTTGAGTTTATTTTTGTGTATGGTGTTAGGGAAGTGTTCTAATTTCATTCTTTTCCATGTAGCTGTCCAGTTTTCCCAGTACCACTTATTGAAGAGGCTGTCTTTTCTCCATTGTATATTCTTGCCTCCTTTATCAAAGATAAGGTGACCATATGTGCATGGGTTTATCTCTGGGCTTTCTATCCTGTTCCATTGATCTGTATTTCTGTTTTTGTGCCAGTACCTTTACTGTCTTGATTACTGTAGCTTTGTAGTATAGTCTGAAGTCAGGGAGCCTGATTCCTCCAGCTCTGTTTTTCTTTCTCAAGATTGCTTTGGCTATTCGGGGTCTTTTGTGTTTCCATACAAATTGTGAATTTTTTTGTTCTAGTTCTGTGAAAAATGCCATTGGTAGTTTGATAGGGATTGCATTGAATCTGTAGATTGCTTTGGGTAGTAGAGTCATTTTCACAATGTTGATTCTTCCAATCCAAGAACATGGTATATCTCTCCATCTGTTTGTATTGTCTTTAATTTCTTTCATCAGTGTCTTATAGTTTTCTGCATACAGGTCTTTTGTCTCCTTAGGTAGGTTTATTCCTAGGTATTTTATTCATTTTGTTGCAGTAGTAAATGGGACACACACATATTTAAGGGAGATAAATATTACACTTGAGTGAAAGAAATTATAGCTCAGCTATGATGCTCCATAAAAGTACATAAAAATTAAACATTTCAACTCATATTGTTAGTTTTACTCACCAGAAGCACAATATTTAGTATGTACTATTTTATATATTTTTTAACCAGAGCCTTTTTCAGATAGCTTAACAAGAATGGGATGCAACTCTTAGGGTAATTCAGTTTTTACCAACACTGTGGATAAGTTCTATTATAGAAGATGCCTGAACTAATATTTGAGATTTTCATTCAAAAATATAACATAATCTTCTTCTTTGATAACAATATTTACTTGAATATTTTATTCCATTTTGAACAAATATTTTACTTTTTTCAAGTAACGTGGAGGAAAACAACTCAAATTGTCCCATGAAGTTACTGTTTTCTGGGTGAATCCAGGAATCCTGACTACATACTTTTTCTTTTTTTAATCATTGACGCCCGTCCCCTTCACCCATACCGGTCTTTTAAAGCTTGAACAGAGGACTCAACTACCATAATTTCTTTGATAAATCATACTATTTATTATTATACAACTGTTCTGATCAAACCTTTAGAGTAGTTTCAGCTACCAAACAGTATTATGAAAAGAAATAATCCAGAGAAAAACTTCCTCTTTCTCCAGGGTGGAGTATGGTGTAAGTCCAATTTTGATCTCGTCACTCAGGTTTTTAAAAGACAACCAAAGGATAGCTACTCAAATGTTAAATTCATTAGTGATTGGTAATCAATGAGTTAAGTAATAAAATAACTGTAGTTTGAACTTAAAACATAACAGGGCGGGCTGTCACGGTCTCCTCCATCAGGGTGATGTCTCTGTAGTTCTGGGTTTTCACTCATTTATGGTTGCAGAACTGCCACTGTGACAGCACATCTCCCTGCATCACACCTCCATTCAAGGAAGAAAGAAGAGGGACAACAGGGCTGTTGACAGACCTTGACAAACATCTCATTGATGTGAGCTTTGTCACATAGCTACCTCTAGCTGTAGAGAGATTAGGGAAGCACACATTCGGCTTTTACAGCTTCTCTTCCAAGGACAGGCAAGGCAGAAGGAGATTTAGGTGTGGAGTGAATCAGTCTGCGACAGGTAGAATGTATATTCATAATTTTCCCATTTTTATTATTGTTTTGTACTTTATGTAGTCTTTCTGAATAGTGAAATAATTTGACCTCTGCTGATACACTTGGCACGTTTTTTTTTCCTGCTTAAATCTATGAAGGTCTTTGCCCAATTTTTAAGCCATGAAATAGCTGAACAAAATTGGAAGTCATTCCAAAGCTAATACTAAGTAATACCGTCTACTTTTACCAGGTCACTGAACCTGGCATATATTTAATTCTGTGCACTTGCCATCCAGCAACTGTAGAATGAATGATGATTATCTCTTTCTACCAAAAAAAATCTAGCCTTATCAGAATTTAAAGTTCTAACAGAATGGTTAGAGTAATACATTTTCAGATCCAGGAAATACTTGCCGCCACTTACAGAACATCTCAGATTATCTTCAACCCATAGAAAATATGGCTTATAAGATGGCAGTGATATAACCATACTAGGTATGATTGCTTGCCTTAACAGTGTTACCACATATACTCCCAAATAATTGTCGTCTTCATTAATAGCATTAGTAACATAGTAGAAGTTTAAATAAAACTATAGTAGAAAGAGCATTGAAAAATAATCAGTATTGCTATAATTTTTTGGTAGGTATTTAGAAAGAAATCTGATATTATTGCCAGTGTAGGGGCAATTTATAGAATGCTGTTGACATTTAAACTAAAATGTCTTTTTTCAATTGCCAAAAAACAAAATTATTGGTGTGTTTTCTTGGTGAAGAAGTGTCAGATACTATGAAACCAAGAATAAAGATTATGATCTAACACTGTAGGATGCTCAAATGGAGATGAACTTCACTGGAAGGAAATTTTAGATGTTACAATGTATGTAAAGCAAAATTCTTTTTCAATGTATGTAAGATATGCTTTTCCACAGGGCATCAGAAGCAAGAGATACTCTCATTTTCATTTTAATTCCTTAATCTACCAATATATTTAATGTTTCTCTCCTGTGTCAGCAAAGTTTTCAAAAAGGGAAAGATGGGAAGGTGGTTTTGCATGGCATGTTTCTGAAGTCTCACTACTGAAAGTTGAGTTTATCCAAAATAATTAAATAGGTAATAGAAAGCATGCAAATATGTGTATCAATAACATGAGTTAACAGTTTGTTTAGAAGCTTATTTGGAAGGCACGTTCCCCCGATTGCATGGGTCACATCTTTAGCTCAGTACAGTGTACAGGCTTCAGGGTCAGCCTAAATTCAGAGACAACCTCCACCCCTGCTAAAGGGCTGACCTTGGGAAAATTATTTAACCTCTTGATTTCTTCATCTGTGCAATGGGACTCTCAGTGAGGAGACTACTTTCCTTGTAAGATTGTTGTGAGGGACTGAGAGAATATGTAAATGCTTTACATATTTCCTGACATGTGAGTGTTCAATAAACGCTGGCCCTTTCTATTAAGGATAAGTACCTTTTTGTGACACACTAATTATGGATTTTAAGTCTTATAGAAGCAGTAGTTGCTACTCCAAGTTTATACTTAGGAACTAGCATTTTTGATGTTTAGTATACATAAATATTACATTTCATAAGTAAGTTTCAGAATAGTACCTTTTATAAAACATTTTCATTATTGATATGCTCTGATAATAATGTTTAAAACTGTGATCTGCAGTATACAAAAGGATTACTTTCATAATATAAAATTATGGAATCTTGAATGACAAGGAGTGCCCCAACTATTTACTAATAGTGGACAATTTTATGGGTAATCATTTCAGAAGTTTAAGAAAAATTTCCCTGTAATATGTGACATTTTATAACCAATATATATGTACAAATTTTACCTTCAAGAAGTAATAACTTACAAAATTATAATTTGTAATCCTTTAGTTAAGAAAATAGTGATTTCTGGTTTTAATTTGAAAAGGGAACACTCGTCCCTGCAACTCTCCTATTGATATCAGCTTTATTCATAATTGCCAAAACTTGGAAGCAACCAAGATGTCCTTCAGAAGGTAAATGGATAAATAAAATGTGAGACATGCAGACAATGGAGTATTATTCAGTGCTAAAAAGAAATGAGCTACTAAGCCATGAAAATTCAGACATAGAGGAACCTTAAGTACATATTTACTAAGTGAAAGAAGCCAGTCTGAAAAGGCTACATACTATATGATTTCAACTATATGACATTCTGGACAAGGCAAAACTATGGAGGCAGTAAAAAGATCAGTGGTTGTAGGGTAGGGTAGGGTAGGGAAGAGGGAAGAAAAGGGGGAGCACAGAGGATTTTTAGGGCAGTGAAACTATTCTGTATGATAATATAATGATGGATACAAGTCATTATACATTCGCCAAAACCCATAGAATGTACAATAACAATCTTAGTGTAAACTGTGGACTTCTGGTGATGGTGATGTGTCAGTGTAGGCTCACCAGTGTAACAAGTGTATCATTCTGGAACATGATATTAGTAGTAGGGGAGGTGGTACGGTGTGTGGGTAGGGGGTATATGGAAAATCTCTGTACTTTCTGCTCAACTTTGCCGTGAACCTAAAACTGCTATAAACAAAAATAAAGTCTAATAAAAGAACATACACACAAAAGAAAAAAAGGCAAAGAAATGCTGTATCCTGCAGCTCTCCTCTTGATAACTGAAGGAGAACAGGTCATGACTCTCTAGGGCTACTTTGCTTGCTTAAAAAAATAAGAAGAAAAGAACATAATTTTAAAAGGCAAATATCTCTAACTTTTGCTCATTAAGCAATTTTTTTAGAGAATTTTTGCTAATTTTTTCATTTCTCATTAATTATGTTCTAACTTCATAGTATTTGTAATGTTTAAAAAAGGAATATTAGAAGAAAAAATTTAAGTTTATTAGTCTTCGTGAACTTGACAAATCTTATGAACAAATCCCTTAAAGGAGAGCATACTTGTTCTAAAACATTATTGTGTCACTACTGCAAAAAAGATAAATGTAGTGAAAATCTGAAGCTGTAGAAATGACATGCATGAGTTAAAAGAATGTTTGGACTTGCTTTATTATTACAAATATTAAAACTAAAAAAAAAATCTTTTGAGATAAGATACTCACTGATGAGGATAGTATTTGTTTCCTATGTGGATACGTTTTTTAGACTTCCTTCTTAGAATAAATGGAGTTTCATGATATCACAGCAGGGGATATCATTTTTTCTTAACTGCCAGGAAAGATCTGTAGTTGCTGCTGTTTCCCAGGTTTGGGAAAGCTCTGCTAGGTCTTTGCCTGGGGACCAGGCAGGGAAGATCAGCTGGCATCTGACCTGCAAAGGCCCACTTGCTAGCCTGCTAGTTCTTACTTAGCAGGGGTAACCTAACAAAGGCAGTTTTAGATCAATTAAAAATCAGCCAAACAAACAACAAAAACCCTGACGTTGAGTGTTTAAATTCGAGTGACAACTTCTGTGGAAAGAGACTACAGTCATTAACTACGAGACAGATATTTTTGAGAAGTAAATAACAGCAAGTCATAGATCCTTGGCTGATTGAGAGCTTTTCTCTATGTACAGAAAACATTCTCACCAACAGTACTGCTTTCCAAAAAAGAAATATACTAGATAGTCACATATGAACAAGTGTTTTTCTAATGGCCAACTTTTGAGATGTGAAATGACTACCTCTTCGAATATTTTAGAGTTATATACTTACATTTTAGTCAAGTTTTGGGGTTTTGAGGGGTGTCCTCTACCCTCTTCCATTTGGTAATAGCACAGAGTTTTATAAAATAATGTCAGAATTTGGTCACAAAGAAAGAGAACCATTAAATAGCATATAACCCAATTCTCTGAGCTAGACCTAGAAAAACTGGCTTTTTCTTAGGAGTGTGAGATTCTTCTTAGAAACAGGACAATCTGTCCTCTACAAGTGGCAATTAACTGGAATTCTCATTTTTTAAAACTGGCTTTATCAGGCATTCTGAGTCTTTTTCAAAAGAGATTACTGCTCTAACTGCTCTTTCAGTTCATTGGGAATTAATGTTTATTAGCCCATTAGGGTTCATACAATGTTAGCATTAAATAATTACTCCTTTATATATCTCCTGCTATCTTTAAAAAGAAAGTATACTAAATTGGCTGTGGGAGAATTCAGGACATCTGAATCTGAAGAAAATATGAACGTGTATCCCCTCCTTGGTTATGAGGCAGCCTGGGATGCGTGGTAACAAATTGCACACAGAGACAAGAAATAAGCAGTAGAGTAGTGGAGAAGAGGAAAGAAAAACTGGCCACCCTTAGCTCTGGTGGTGGTGATAAAGCTCAGGAAATACCGCAGCTGAAGAGAGCAGCTGTCAGCACAGTCAGCAGCTTGGTGTGAAGGAGAGGGATTCACAGTTCTCCATAAATCCAGGGACGGGCAGGGTCGGAGCAGGGCAGAGCCATCTTGTCTGCCCAAGTAGCCTGCACAGCCAGAGGAGAAGAGTTGGGAGACAGAGCTGGAGAGAGAGCTGAATTGGAGGGAAGGAGGGTCCTGAGGGTTAAAGGACACAATGCAGGCAAGAAAAGCTGGTGCTGCCAGGTCCTGTCCTGGAGCCAGTTTACAAGCCCAACTTGGTGTGTGCCGTTTTGCTGCCAGGCCCAGCCGCGTCTCTTTGTACCCCAGGTAGGGCTGGCCCTGCGCATGGAGCAGCAGAAGAGCTCGGAGGCTGTGGCTGACCGTCTTAAGGTTTGCAAGCAGCAAAAAAAGGTCAAGGCATCCTAAGTGATGCAGGGAAAAGAATCAGAATGAGAGAGTTTGACGCCTCGCTCTTCCTTTGTGCTATGCTAGGCCTCTGCTTCCTCATCTGTAAAATGGGGTAGTAATACCCCAGAGGTATTAAGGAGGATTAAGTGTGTGGTAAATTGTTATCAGGTTCGCCTCCCAGTGCCTTACAGGTGTTGGACAAATTTAAGGCACTTTCTCCTTTACAGCTTCTTCAGTTTCACTTGTAGAACAGTGTAGGATTTAGAATTATAAATGCTTTCTGAAGTGTGAACCTACCACTCATCCAGCAGGAAGAGGATTGCTGAGGGGTGTGTGCATAAGGCTTTGTACATCTCAGGTCTCGAGGACCTCACTAATTCTTGGTAGAGTCAGCACTGATGTCCTGGCAGGCCCTGGACAGTCGAGAGCACGCACAGAAGGCAGCCTGGCTCAGAAGTGGGCTGGGCACTGCTCCCTGAGCTAGGGGAGAGGGCCAGAGGGAAGCGACATGCCCACAGGCCTACTAAGCACAGAGCAGTCAGGTCTAGACATGTGCCCAGAAACCAGGGCTTGCAGTGCAGACGGCTGGTCTGTGGGCCATCTGTGGCTCACGGATGCTTTTTCCCCTTAGCTAGCATACTGTTTTTTTTCTAGACCCCTGGAAAACCTGGCTCAAACCTTGAAAGCAAGCTTAGTATTTTTTTTTAAGAATATTTTTTTAAATGGCTTTAGCCAGGGCCTTCACTCTTGTTTGGCCTCATTCCCTGTCATTTCCAGTTGCCCTAAACCTGACCATTCTATTTCTGTCTGGCCCTTGAATTTTCAGTCCCTCTTTTGAGCCCAAGGCAGAGCAGGGCACAATCCAGGGAGCTGGCCCTGGACACAGAACCAAGGATTCAGTGTGTCCTATCTCTCTCTACTAGGGCTGCTGGATGAAATACAGGACTCTGTTAAATTTGCATGTCAGATAGACATAAATGCTTTTTTAGTATGTGTGTGTCCCATGCAAGGTTTTTATTTCCTAAATCTGGCACCCTTACTCTATCATCTTTGTAATTCACGCCCTGCCACCAATAAGTACTCAATAAGTAGTAATTGTCATTGTGACTTTGGGAAAAAGAACCTTGGAAATAGAATACCTTAACAGCCTTGGGGAAGGGGAGAGAGAACTAATATATTTCAGCTTTCGAAAGAGATAAATTGAGCAAGGTGCTGAATGAGTGTTTTAATTTGATACGGGGTAAAATTGGAAACTATCACGGCTGGGAGGGTTTTTCTCCATTCTGGGTGAGGACAGATAGAAGGTGGCTGGACTCTGGGCTTTCCCAGGACACTGTGTTAAGGGGAGGATCTTCCCAGTACTGTCTTAGGTGGCATCCTAATACCGTTTAGGGTAAGAGGATGCTAAACGCCTGTAATTGTGGTAGACTCCAGGCTTGCAGTGTCTGGGAGTGCAGAGTTATACCATGCTCTACGTTCTGTCACCTCTCAGTGACATTGACCTCTTTCCTACCCTGTTAATTTTTCTCTCCCTGAATTGCCCTGTCTGCTGTGAGTGTAGCACAGTGTCTGCTTTCCTTTGCACTGCTCTCCCTTATCTCTGTTTAACTCCTGCACCTGGTGGGGCGGTGAGGCGGAGATGTGCATGAAGGCCAGGAACACTCTTTGGATGTCTCCCTCCAGCCAGACATTATCAGATTTGATCTCCAGACCATGATGTGAGGAAGACAATGCTATTCTCTCTCTCTCTCTCTCTTTTTTTTTTTTTGGATACAGACTTTCATTTTTAGAGCAGTTTTAGGTTCACAGCACCTCCTCCACTGTTAACATCCTGCACCTCAGTGGGACGTTGGTTTCCTTCAGTTATTGTTTTTAAAGATGAGAAACTGAGAGTCTGAGAGATCAGGCCCTTAGGCAGCAGGGCTCCGGCTCCCCCAGCTGAAGCCCACCTGCCTTGCCTTGCTCCCTGGGATGGCATCCTCAGCCCAGGGTCTCCTGCTGGCTCACTCTCAGTCTTCATTCCCACAGGGAAATGTAGGGAGCAGGACCACACCAGATAAGAGGAAGGGGCGGCAAGATTGTTGTCGCGTGTTCACATATCTAGAAATTTTTTTTTCCAGTGGATAAGCAAGGGTTTGGTGAAGCTGTGACTTGATTCCCTGAAAATACTTTTTAATCTTGTTTCCTTTCTTCCATTTCCCTGTTCCACCAAAGATGAAAGGAAAGATTGATACAGTGATCCTGAAAATGTGTTGTGTTGAGATTTTTATCTGGAAGTTTCAGACGTTACTTTCTTTCATGGGATAATCAAGTAATGTCAGACAAAGTTTGGTGGAAACTACTGACAGGCATTTAAAATCAGCGTCGTTCCAAGCATCCATTGTAAGTGTAATTTTAAGAGTGAAGGCCACCAATTTCCACTTCAGCAATCAGGGAGGTAGACTGGCCCCTGCCCTAGTCCTCAGCTGAACCAGATACAGCTCCTTCATGTCCTCTAGGACAGCGGGAATGTGAGTGCCACTGGACTGGTAGTTTTATTTATGTACCTTTAATGGGTGTGGAAAGTGGGCTCAGAGAGATTAATTGTCTCACTTAGAGTCACACCGATGATGGCAGAGCTCAGATATGAGCCCAGTTTGTTAGATGCCTGCTCCTGTGACCGCTCTTATACATTCCTCCTCAGTAAACAAGAGGATTTTCTATAAGGACACACGGGGAAGTAAGTAAACAGTCTCAGCAGGCAAAGAGCCATGCCTCATGGAGGAGAGGAAGGTAATTCATCAACAGTCAGCATTCAGCAGCATAGTTTGCTGTTTTACAGAGGCTCTACAAACCTAACATAACTCACCTGGGGCACCATGTAACTAACCAAGCACCCCATACCTGCTTCCCAGTTTCTTATTTTTCTCTCCTTGCCTTCCGTCTCCCTCATGGTTTCAACTGCTTCGTGACTCTTTCTTGTGGGTTTTTTTCTTTATGTATTTGTACTTCTCTGCTCCTACATCACTCTCTGGCCTCCGGATTCTCTGTGACTATCTCCCAGTTATACTCCCCTAGGTAGAGTAGATGATTGGGTTGGTCCATCCGTTGGAGAGAGCGTCACACTGTGGGTGCCTCACCTCGAAGGCTCATGGCCAGCCCTCAGTTGTCTCCCTGTGGGTCAGGCACCAGGCCCTGGTGGGGCCAGGGACCCAGATCACACTGTCAGACTATAGAGATTTTGTATAAGACCTCACAGGATGGCCCTGTAAGTGGGACTTGAACTTGTATGCTTTTTAAAAGAGGCAGTGAAAGCCCCAAATCCTCATCAAACCTGTCTGGAAAAAAAAAGGAGTGAGATTTTCAAAAAGATTTTTAATGTGCCTTATGAGTAACTTAAAATCATGTGATTAAAGAATCAGTAAATAAAAACATTTGCTAAGGGTAGTTCTTAGCAACAAAAACGTAGGTTATGAAATCTACACATACCTGGGGAAATTCAAGCACAGTTTTCTTTATTCATTGCTTCCCATGCCCTTGATTAGGACATAAAATTGAAACAAACTGTTAGTTACAAAATTTTTTTAAAATTGAAGTATATTTGATTTACAGTGTTGTGTTTCAGATGTACAGCAAAGTGATTCAGTTATATCACTTTAACTGAATCTTTTCAGATTCTTTTCCATTATACTTTATTACAACATACTGAATATCGTTCCCTGTGCTGTCCAGTAGGTCCTTGTTATCTGTTTTATATATGGTAGTGTGTATCTGTTAAGCCCAAACTCCTAATTTGTCCCTGCCCGACCCTTCCCCTTTGGGAACCATAGGTTTGTTCTCAATGTCCATGACTCTGTTTCTGTTTTGTAAATAAGTTCATTTGTATCATTTCTTTAGATTCCACATATAATTGATATCATATGATACTTGTTTTTCTCTGACTTCACTTAGTAGGATAATTTCTGGGTCCATCCATGGTGCTGCAAATGGCGTTACTTCTTTCTAATGACTGAGTAATATTCCATTGTATATATATATATAACACATCTTCTTTATCTGTTCATCTGTTGATAGACGTTTTTCCATGTCTTGGCTATTGTGAACAGTGCCACTGTAAACATTGGGGTTCATATATCTTTTCAAATTAAGAGTTTTCATCTTCCAGATATATGCCCAGGAGTGGGATTGCTAGATCATATGGTAGCTCTATTTTTAGTTTTTTAAGGAACCTCCATACTGTTCTCCATAGTGGCTGTATCAATTTACATTCCTACCAACAGTGCAAGAGGGTTCCCTTTTCTCCACACCCTCTCCAGCGTTTATTGTTTGTAGACTTTTTGATGATGGCCATTCTGACCAGTGTGAGGTGATACCTCATTGTAGTTTTGATTTGCATTTCTCTAATGATTAGTGTTGTTGAGCATCCTTTCATGGAGTTATGCACAACATTTAATTGCTTTTCTTATTGTTCTCATATTTATAAACATTTGTGAGTGTGTAAGAAGGGAAAACGTTAAGCTTCCATCTTATCTATTAGATTATAAGCATGATAGACTCATGTACATTTCCCTGCTAGTCCTTTAGCATCTTATCACGCATAGTGTAGTGGACACTCAATAAGTGGCACTAATTATGCAGCCCTGATGCCAATTGATAACAAAGTGCTAATCAAAGAATCTTCAATAAGCATAGAGTCAAGGAGAAGTCATGCTATTTTTTGGATATTTCATGCCTAATTCCAGCTTCTCTGGGTCAAAACAAAGGATTACTATTACAAAATCGCATTTATTTCCCTTCACACTGTATGTTAGATGTATGACCAATGCAAATATGAATATTCAGGAAAAAATAAAATTCAAACAAAAATCTTTGGTTTGTTTTCAGTTTATCTTTTTTTTATTAGGGTTTCAGTATGGAGTTTGAAATCCTAATCAACATGGAATTAGGCCTGTTTTAATCTTTCTACCTCAGATGTCAGGCTGCCTAACCCTGATTAAAGTGATGAAAGACTACGAAACAAAATGAAGGAGCCTATGAAGATGAAGGATTAATCCTATCTATGGACATCTTTGTGGTTGAATTTTAAAAGTGACCTTCTTGTCCTGTCAGCTCCTGAGCATACTGAGTCTGGAAAGAGTAAATGCTTTCATTCTCATGGTCCCTTAGCTGGCTAGTGGCTTAATACTGTAAAATTAGAGGCTAGTAGCATTTTGATGCTTTCAAATATTTGTATGTCATAAATCTGAGTTACAAAGTTGATTGTATATATGACCTGTGAATTTAATCTCATTGTTGTTCTACACACACACAGACACAAACACACACATGAAGTCTTATTTGGCTTTAAAGTGGTAAATCATTTCCAGAGGTGACCAACCACTGGAATCCATGACCAATATGGCTGTTCCTCATTTCACAGATTCTTGGAGAAACCACTCTTAGAGCTCCATACAGGGCACTTTGACCACATTGTTTTCTTTTTCTTTTCTAACTTTGCACATAGAAATCCCATGGGATGAGGAGCCCATTTTGAGAAATGGGTCACAGCAACTTTTGAAATGTAGGCAGATAAGCAGTTGGTGTCAGATTTTCTCTTTGGGGGAAAACGAGATAAGGAAAGTTAATATATACTACAGTGGTAACTCAGTGAGGTTCTGTTCTAGTGGTACATTGTATAAATGATAATTTTGGACAACAGTCTTCTATAGGAAAGTTTTCTGCTGTCTTTGAGTTATTAATAGTACATGGCACTGGTTTCGATTCAGACTTGGAGCTGAAACAAATCATCATAACATTTTTTTTTTCTGTTCTTGCATCAGGTGTATTCCAAAAGCTTCTGAATTTATCCTTGGAATAGGAATGAAGAGTTTACCAAATACAGTACATTTAATGGGAAAACCAAGTCAAATTGAGATGTAATCTCAAGGTGTTTTTATACCTAGTGTTCATGTACCTAGTCTTTTCAGAGGCTCATTGGTTTCTGTTTCTGTGATGTGAATTTAATTGATCTCAATATAGGCTTAAAATTCAATAAGCGTGTGATTATTCGCCATGTGTGCCGGGAGCCATCACACAGGCCACATTACATGCTCATGTAATCCTTACATGCACCCTGTGAGGAATTATGATCCCAAGTTTTCAGATAAAGAAAGTCTCGCAAAACTGTGACTCATCCATGATTATGAGACTAATTGGTGATACGATAGGGATTATAAATCAGGTTATTTTACCTTCAAACCTTTTATACTGTCCAACAAAATTAATTTATAAGAGAAAATCTCAAAAACACTACGAGATCCACATTCTATTGATTGTTAGAAGATCAGCAATCTGATTCATCAAAGGAAGATTCTGTTGCCGACTCATTAAAGGAAGTTGATGCAGTGTATGGTTAATGCCATTGGCTTTGGAGTCAGGCCAACACAGGGATGAACCCTGGCTCCACAGCTGTGCAGAAATGTCATGACTTTGAGTAAAGTTGTTTGTGTTTTCACTTCTAAAAGTCTCAGTTTCTTCATCTACCAAACAATGATAATACAACGCATTTCATAACGTTGTAACAAGAATTGAATACTATACTGAATTTAAAGCATTTAGCAGAGTACCCAGCAGATAGTACAGATTTTTTGGTAGCTATTATTAGTAGCAGTACTGGTGAGATAGGAAGAAAATATACAAATTGATTAAAGAAAGATGTGCATTATTGTTTTCAGGGACATATGAAGACTTTCTTATTAATAAAATTGTATTGATCTCACTGCAGATTTTTAGTGATAAACAGCCTTTACATAGTATTTATAACTTTCTGTGATGCTTTTTAAGATATTTTAAAATATGGAGCCAGATTAGAATATTTCCAGATTATGTCCATATTTTAATTACTGTTGCTAATGGATTGGGAATAGTGGCATGAATAAATTCTAGACAGGTGAGGAGTCCTCAACGCTTTTAATAAAAAGTATGCAAAAATAATTATCTACAGTATATTCTTGGAGTCATTGAAAAAAATTTGTACAACTATTACACAATAGGTATACAAATTTTTGTATAACTTTGATAGGTTCTTAGAGAACAATTTCTCCCCTTGAAAATTATTCACTTTCTGCTAGAGTTAATATCTAGCACAATAGGTCAGAAATTGGTCTATAAGTCAGGAGAAATTGATTGGTTTTCATTATATGTAGATAAATTAATTTTGTTAAAATTAAAAAAGGTATACAACTGATTTATGGCAGAGAGTTTGGGGCTTTAAAAACATTCCTGGTACAAGGAGTCTAGGTTGGGAATATGTATAATTAGTCTTCAATTACATATGTGCACACAGATATGTATGCAATTAAAGATTAATTATACTAAGCTGAAGTTTTCCAAAATCTATGTATACCCGTAGAGTTTCTTTTTTTCATTTCCTATAGATATTTAAAAATATTTCTCCATATAGACTTGGTCAAGATACATCAAAGTGTTTAAAGTCATAACTTTTGGATATTTGTCTATATACTAAGTACAGAGAACCTTATGCAAAAATGTGAATTTTAAGTATGCAGTCTCTGCAGATTTAATGCATCATGAGGATGAAATAGATAAATGTAAGAATGGTTCATCCTTTTATGATAAGCTAAGTTTCTGTTGCTGAGAACTGACTTTTGAAAATATGTATATGAAATAGGATTAAATGGATTAAAAAAATCTCCACTTGTAAACATAAAGGGATGATGTGTATTTGTGTGTTATGTGTGTGTTCCAGCTTATTCATACCCTTTGTCACCCTTTTAATTATCATCCTTTTAACAAAGCAGTGAGTTTTAATGTTTTAACCTTTAGGTCTTCAATATATGATCTATTTTGAAACAAAAACATCTCAAATTCAAAATATAATCCCGTTTTCATTTCTTTTCTCAGATGATGAAACATGCTTGGAATAATTATAAACGTTATGCCTGGGGAAAAAATGAACTGAAGCCTGTATCAAAAGGAGGCCATTCAAGCAGTTTGTTTGGTGAGTAGAGTGTGCTTTGGCTCCTTACTGACAGTAACTTCTCTCCAATCGACTGAACTTGTGGGTGATGGAAAAAGTTTGTGTGATCCTCCAGACTGTGTTGCTAGGAAACTTGCATACCTGATGGAGTTGTCTGCAGGGAATGTGCATAGTGTGTCCTTCAGACAGAGCACTGGCTGCACTTTAGAACCACCTGCATCCCTTGAAAAAATACTGATGCCTGGGGCACACTTCCAGAGATCCTTATTTAATGGATATGGGCACAGTATCATGATTTTCAGCTCCCATGTGGTACCAAGCAGAGGAGCATTTGTTGTTGGCTGCATTAACTGCTTCCTGTCAGGTAAAAGCTGTGTCTTTATCAATAAGCTGGCCAAGGCAGCCAGCCGTGGTGACCTTCACTGTATCTCAGTGACTCTCAACATTGGCTCTAAATTTCTCCTGTTTTGTGCAGTGGAAGAGAAAGTGAGGATGGAGTCGTCAGTTATTTAAACTTCCATTTATTCACTTTGGCATCATTTTATTGCTTTTGGTCCTCACAGCATCCCTCTGTGATGAGTACTCTAGGTATTAAAAACATTCCCATCGTGGAGGTGCAGAAGCTAGGTAACAGAAGTGTTAGGTAGATTCCTTGGGTCACAGAGCTACCCAGTGCCCTTCTCACTGAACTCAATTCCTCTTCAGTTCCCACAATTTTGTCTATAAGTAACAGGATGAAGAGGAGGGAACCTTGGTCTGATGCTTCTGAATTCACCATAGAAAAGGTGACTTTCTATACTTTAACTAAAGGTGTTAAATAGTATCAAATCATATAACAACAGTATCAGCTGACACTATGTGCCACGTGCCATTTGTGCATCTTCTCATTTAACCTCATTATTATATGTATTTTATAGATGAGAAATACGAAGCTGAGAGAACAGCTTGCCCAGTGTTAGCCACCTACTAACTGGCTGAGCTGGGACTTGAACCCACATGTGGCTAAGGTCAGAGTCTGCTCCTAATCACCCCATTATGCTTTTCCATTTATTTAGGACCTTCCATGTGTTTGGCTCTCTTTCCAGCACTGGTGTTAAGAAACACAATACAAGTCTCTGCAAAGTTCATGACCTAGTGCAGAAGACGTATGTGTAGATAGTGAATTATCAAAGCACCAGGTGGTTCAATAGATATTCATAGGAAGTTCTGAAGAACCATAGGCTCTCTGGTAGGGAGAAAGGCATTGCAGGAATGGTTAGGGAGAGCTGGAAGAGTGGGGAAAAGGCTGGCTGGTCGATCACAGTGACACACTTTAGAGATGAAAAGAGCCACACCTGGAGTCATGGCAGTACAAGTGATTTCAGATGTTACTAGAGTAGTGTTTTTGAGGACACGGTGACTAGTTAACATGGGTGATGGGAGGTAGGAATTGAAGAGAGAAACTCAGAAACTTCATGCAGACTCAAAGGTCCTAATTTTTTATTGTTTACTATAACTTTTAAAAAATTTTAATTCTATTTTTGCTTTTATCTCTATAAGTTGTTCACGGTATTAAGAAGTCAGTTTTGTGTAAATTTGCCATAGTCTTTTTTTTTTTTTTTTTTTTTGCGGTACGCGGGCCTCTCACCGCTGTGGCCTCTCCCGTTGCGGAGCACAGGCTCCGGACGCGCAGGCTCAGCGGCCATGGCTCACGGACCCAGCTGCTCCGCGGCACACGGGATCCTCCCGGACCGGGGCACGAACCCGTGTCCCCTGCATCGGCAGGCGGACTCTCAACCACTGCGCCACCAGGGAAGCCCGCCATAGTCTTTATCGAAGAGATTACTTGGCTCTCTGTTAATACAGTGATAGTTTTTTAATTTATTATTAAGCCTTAAAAACATACTGAGTCTCTTAGTATGGAATGTGGAGGTGAATAAGACATGACTTCTCTATTCTAAGGAAGTTTACAGACTAAAAGGAGATGCATAAAAGTAGTTATAATGGAAAACAGAAAGTGGTGAGTGCAAGAGCAATGTAAAGTCTTCCTGCCGAGGGAGTTCAGAGGAAATACATGAGAGTCACGACTGGCTAGGAGGATGGGAGGAGAGGTTAGGATCAGTCAGGGCTGCAAAAAGAGGGGGTAGAATTCCATTTTTGAGTAATGGTTTCTTAGAGCTATCACTAAACAATTTTAGATCTATTTATAGTTTAAGAGTTTTGCACAGGTGCACTTTGATGTAATTACATTAAAATTAATAAGTGTGTTGCTCCTTGGTTTCAGGTCTTTTTTTTTTTCTTGCTAGAGAATGCAATCCCAAATGAAATTTCTAAGAGATTCATTTTCTGCAACTCAGAAGAGACTTTAAAGATTAGTGTACCAATCTATAGCCTGTGATAGTTTTTAGTTTGGTTTTGATGCAACTTTTCAATTTTCTTTCACTGAAAGATGTTTAGACTGTGTTCAGTATTCTGGTTTACCAGTAAATTCAGTATTATCCACTTCCTTTCCAAGGTGTGGTCAATGTGCATGTATGGATCTGTCAAAGGTGTTTTACTGAGTAAATATTTTTCTGATATTTTCAGGTAATATCCAAGGAGCAACAATCGTAGATGCCCTAGATACACTTTTTATTATGAAAATGAAAGACGAATTTGAAGAGGCAAAAGCATGGGTTGACGAAAATCTAAATTTTAATATGGTAAGTTAAAAAAAGCTTCCAATTCAGTTCTTAAATCTCAGTTAACATAAATAAATTCTCTTGGGGGGCAGATTATTGTACTGTACCCTAGCAGAAACGAATAATGCAGTTTTAAGTAGTATCATACTATATTCTTAACTTGCCCTCCCTTACTACACAAATCCATGCCTTTGTTTTTTTGGCAAACTAAGAGTAAGGAAAAAGAAATTAATATTTATTAAGACCTACATGTGCCAAGTATTCTTGTTCAAGTCTCACAACAACCCTGTGAGATGGGTATTATTTTCACACCTTTACAGATTAGAAATCGGAGCCTCAGAGGCTTATCTAGACCACACAGCTAGTTGTGTGTCGGGGCTGTGAGCCTAACACAGGTCTGTGTGACTCCAGCGCTCATGCTTTTGCACTGCACCATGGCGCATTATTGTGACTTTGTTAGATGAACGTTTGTTAAATGGAGCCCAGGGTGTCCATGGTGAGCTGCAGTTCAATGAAAGACCACAAAAGAAATTGAAATAGAGAAGTTTATTACTTAACAGGTCCTGAGAAGGTACATGACTCACCCGCAGGGGCCACACAGGGAGATCAAGGCAGACTACAGACAGACAGAAAGACAGGACCTGGGGCACATGCCGTTATTAGGGTGGGCGAAGTGCTTTGGGGTTCCAAAGCTAAGGCCAGATTGGTCAATTCAAACCAATTGGTAAGCTCCACAGTGGTCTTTTCTAAGGGGTGAACAAGGAGAAGGCCCTGGGAGGTGGGGGAGACATGATCACAGAGGGAGTCATATCAGGAACTGACATTTGCTTGGGACTCTGGGGCTGTTAATCGAGGGCACACTCTTGCATGAGGGGCTAGTGTCCGTTTAAAGCCCCTGCAAGACACTTGGCAAAACAGAATGGCTGCCGAGTCAGGAATACCATGAAGTAGCTCATCTCAACACTCCACGTGCACCCAGGAGCAGCTGCATCCACTTTCCCATAAATAAGCCTTTAACCTTTGTTGACTGTAGACCCTTATCAGTTTAAACTTTTTTTTTTCTTTTGGCCACATCATGTGCATGAGAGATCTTAGTTCCCTGACCAGGGATTGAACCCATGCCCCCTGCAGTGGAAGCTCAGAGTCCTAACCACTGGATTGCCAGGGAATTCCCAGTATAACCTTTTGTCAATTTATATATGAAATATTTTTTTTAAATTTCATATATGTACTTTCATTTTTAACAAACCTCAATACCCACTGTACACCAAGGAAAAGGTTCATAATTAAGGACAGTGGACTCTTCTAATACTACTTCTTGATAATTAAGGAAGGCTACATCTTGTTAGAGCTAATCTAATTCCACAGTCATTGCTTTACCTTGTAATGAGGTTGACAGAGAGCTTGTTTTAAGAACAGGAAAAGTTGACCCTGGTGTTTTTGAGTCATTCACTTACGTTTGCATTATTGGTGTTTTTTTAAGTTCAGTTATACATACACGCACATATACACGTGTGTGTGTGTGTGTGTGTGTGTGTGTATTCTTTTTCAGATTCTTTTCCATTATAGGTTATTACAAAATACTAAATATAGTTCCCTGTGCTATGCAGTAGGTCCTTGTTGTTTATCTATTTTATATATAGTAGTATGTATCTGTTAATCCCAAATTCCCAGTTTATCCCTCCCCCTTTCCCCTTTGGTAACCATAAGTTCGTTTTCTATGTCTGTGAGTCTATTTCTGTTTCATAAATAAGTTCATTTGTGTCATTTTTTTAGATTCCACATATAAATGGTATTGTGATATTTGTCTTTCTCTGCCTCACTTATTTCACTATTGGTATTATTTTTAATCTGAGATTACTTTGCAAAAATTCTTGTAAGCCTCTTGTCTATCTGGTAAGCATTTGATAATATCTGTAAATCTCCGTAACCAATCACAAGTAACATGCTGTATGTTGAGAATGGACAAAGAAAGGGTGTTTCCCTGCTGACCCCTCTGCTTTGTGGAGCTCCTGTTCTCCCACAGACCAAGTGAGAATACCAGCATGGTTCAGAGTGTAAAGGTAGCATAAAGCTGAGTCTTCTTCCTACCTCTTTGGATTAAAAATGTATATAAATTAAAAGTTTTAATATTTTGTTCCTACTCCTCTAATTAATTGCCATATGTACCCCATTTTGGAGATCACTGACTTAAAGTACAAGCAGATGAGTCTATGTTTAATCTGCCTTATAATTGAATTTAGAATATAAAGGAGACAGTATTCCAATACAAAGGGACCTTGGAGATTGATGTGTTCAGTCTTTTTATTTTAAATATGAGAAAACAGGCCCAAGGAGTGAGGGATTTTGTAAGGTTCTACAGCTCTTTGGTTGAATATGACGTCTGGTAGCTCGGATATTACCAATAGAACTGAGTGTGAAAAATTAAGGCAATGAACAAAAGATTAGATTTCCTTCTGAGGGTTTATTTCTTAATAATACTTTTTTCCTGCCTTGTTATTTTTGAGTAAATTCAGCTACCTACCAGTAAATAATAATGAGCTTGTCTTCAGCTTATATGTGGAGGAGAGAATGGAAAATGTGTTTCCTCCGCCGTCCCTCACCTCCAGAAAGGTAGGGGAATGAGAACTAGATTCTTCCAGAGTCTAATGATGGAAGACGGGAAAGTAGACTTTAGTGACATGAGACCCGAATAGTGTCCAGGTCCCTTGTCTGGCATATATAGCATTACTGCCCCAAACCTCCCCCAAATACTGCAGCAGTTCTTTGCTTTCATGCCCAGTGGTAGCCTGAGAAACTCTGGAATCATTTATTTAAAAGGACTAAGCAAAAAGGCCTCTCAAGGTAATAGACAAGGTAGCAGAAGGCAGTTGGCTGGCCTCAGACCATGAGCAGGTGACATGAATGTATTCCATGGACCGTGGGGACCTATTAGGAAGCAGAGGGAAACTAATAGAGGATATCAGAGTATTTATTTATTTATTTTTATAAATTTATTTTTTTATTTTTGGCTGCATTGGGTCTTTGTTGCTGCACGCGGGCTTTCTCTAGTTGGGGCGAGCGGGGCTACTCTTCGTTGCAGTGCGCGGGCTTCTCATTGCGGTGGCTTCTCTTGTTGCAGAGCACGGGCTCTAGGCGCACGGGCTTCAGTAGTTGTGGCACTTGGGCTCAGTAGTGGTGGCTCGCGGGCTCTAGAGCACAGGCTCAGTAGTTGTGGCTCATGGGCTTAGTTGCTCTGCGGCATGTGGGATCTTCCCGGACCAGGGCTCAAACCTGTGTCCCCTGCATTGGCAGATGGATTCTTAACCACTGCACCATCAGAGAAGCCCAGAGTATTTAGAAGAGAAGAAGAGCAAATTCTTTGGCTTCCTTACTTGTAAGATAAAGGGATTAGGCTATAGGTTGAGTGATGGCTAAGATACTGAGCTTTGTTTCTTTAAAATTGTATTTTTGTATTTTTATAAGATTTTATTCAGTGAGTTAAAAGATTTTTATGTAAAAATATCGTTTAAAGACTGTTATTGATAGTCTTGGGTTATACCCTTCAAAATATACTTTAAAAATATACTTTTAAAAGCCATAGTCACAGGTCTCGAATTTCTGTTTATTTTACTATTCCTAATTTGAAAGGTCTTGAAACATATTTGTTGCAGTTCTTTCTTTGGGTATTGCCGTATTTTCCTTTGAAAATATAAAAGTTTATCAATAATATCTAAATGATAATACTTCCCATATCAAAATTAATAACAAACATAAATTCAAGACAGCTATCTTGATTTACTCTCCTAATCATTTTTTTTTTTTTTTTTGAACGCATTGGGTCTTCGTTGCTGCTCGCGGGCTTTCTCTAGTTGCGGCAAGCGGGCTTAGTAGTTGTGGCTCTTAGTTGCAGTGCGCATGCTTCTCATTGCAGTGGCTTCTCTTGTTTTGGAGCACAGGCTCTAGGTGCGTGGGCTTCAGCAGTTGTGGCACACGGGCTCAGTAGTTGTAACTCTCAGGCTCTAGAGCACAGGCTCAGTAGCTGTGGCACATGGGCTTAGTTGCTCCATGGCATGTGGGATCTTCCTGGACCAGGGATCGAACCCGTGTCCCCTTGACAGGCAGGCAGATTCTTAACCACTGTGCAACCGGGAAAGTCCCATCTCCTAATCATCTTAAAGTGCTTCAACTTACAATTTTCTAGTTGGTTTTATTGTGTCCCATTAGAGAATTTGTCTTATATTCACTCGTTCTACCCACAGATTCAAGGGATTATGTCAACAATTACACCGTTTTTTTTCCTGAAAAATAACAGAGGTATTGGCGGCAACAGTGACTTTATTTTTTACTTTAAAGGTCCAGATTGGTCTCTTATCCAACCAGAATGCCATCCTATTCTTCAGGAAAATAAGCTGTAGGGTTCTCTATCTGAAGGTTGTAAATGGACCTCAAAAAGCAACTTTGGATCTTCTTGAATGCCTGAATGAGTTCTTGACTTAGGTCCAGAGCTCCATGCCATGGAGCATGAAAGAAGTGACATTTGCCTTAGTATTGCTCTTGTAAAAGCTCTGTTTTAGAGCAGCATTACATCCTAATGGTGCAGATAACTGAGTTAATTATCCTGTCGGATGGAGTTATTTAATATTTTCTATCCGAATGCTAATCAGTGTCTGCCAAGGGTGATGATTTGGGTTTTGGCTATAAGGATACTGATCTGTTCCCTCTGACCATAATTAGTGATATATAGATTGCACTGCTACTTGAGGGTGCTTCTGGACCTTCGTGGTAAAACCAATCTACTGACAGAGAGAAGATGTTGATCTTGCCTATCTTTGTGGCCCAAAGAATTTGCACTTTGTTCATCTAAAGAGATTTATCATGTTACTTAAATATGAAGTTAAAAGCTGCTCAGACATATGTTATACTAAGCTATAAAGTTTAATGTTGCTATTTAATCTGTTAAAAGGAGTTGTAATCCTCAGAATGTTAATACAACACATACTTTAAAGTACCATTTATAAATGAATGTGTATGCTAAGCCTAAAAATAGGCAAGGCTTATAGGCAATAACCTCTCTTTAAGCAATGGGTTTGTAAAATCTCATGTTTCCACTGGTTCTCAGTAAGGTAAAGGATAGTTACCATATGTTAGTAGCGGAGCAATTGTTACTAAACTGTTATTGCATTGGTTTGTAGTGGGACAGTTGTTATTAATGCTTGCTTGTTCCTCGCTTATAGTTCATTGAGTAGAAAGCTGACAGGATGTTTGGAGGAATAGCTAGCAAAGAAGTATTCTCTGATCTTAGGGCTCAGAGAAATACTCTTTAAAAAAACCAACTCTAATAATTGGGGCCAAACACTGAGAAGAGGATTAAGATATTTCTGAAAATGAAAGTTCTTTTCCAAGAAGTCTTTTTCAATTTAATGCAATCAATCAGACCTGCCCTGCTGTATGGAATCATAAGTTAAGAATTAAGGAGAGGGCTTCCCTGGTGGCGCAGTGGTTGAGAGTCTGCCTGCCAATGCAGGGGACGCGGGTTCGTGCCCCGGTCCGGGATGACCCCACATGCCGCCGAGCGGCTGGGCCCCTAAGCCATGGCCGCTGGGCCTGTGCGTCCGGAGCCTATGCTCCGCAACGGGAGAAGCCACAACAGTGAGAGGCCCGCGTACAGCAAAAAAAAAAAAAAAAAAAAAGAATTAAGGAGAATTCCTTAAACTTGATGCAGGTTTGATTCTGAATAATTATCATAAGGCCTGAAGGAGCAAAGAAACAATATATCTATTCTTCAAGGAAAGTCTGCGCCTCTGTAGTTCTGCAGTCAAAAACTGTGGCTGAATCTGTTCTCCAACCTAAATTTGTTATTAAAATGGTCAAGCCCATTATTTCACTTACTAAAATCTACTAAAATCTATCATTTTATAGATAATTTTGGTAAATAAGTTGCTTAAAAAAAAACAACCTAATTTCTCTGAGTTATTTAAAATACTATCTTGTAAGAGGTTGATCTTTTAGGCACTCAGGTTGAAACAGGGATTTTGAAGTGTTCACTTTCCCTCTTGTCTGGATATGGTTAGATTCTTCATGCCTGTGAGCTCCTGATCTGTTTATTTGAAGGACACCTTTCCCAGTAGAGAGATGGAGGATAATGTGAAGGGTGGGGGGAGGGAGCCATTCAAAATGGTTTATTGAATTAAACTTTTTTCCATTTTAGCGAGTTTTATCACTTTATCTCATAATTTTACATATACGTATAGTAAGCCAGAGGACAGCAATACTAAAGAAAGGGATAAACTTAAGGTGGAAATTATCAGTCTAAGACACCTAAAGCAATATGAGAGATAAGTAGTGAAGCCTAGTTTTTCCATGATTTCACCTCTTGATTTTAGATGTAAACTTAATTATACCATATATTTTATTAAATTTATGTATGATTCTGGTTAAGTGTGTTCTTTGATTCAAAGGCTGTTGGTAGAGGAAACTCAAAGTGAAAGAGCAGTTTCTCCAGTCCACATGGTTTTGTGGGTAGGCCTTAAGCCAAAAATATTCACCTTCCACTTGCTCATCAATTGTGAAATTAACTAGCAGGTGCGTGCAGTTTAAACAAAGACTGGATCTGCTTCTCAAACTGGTGCTCACATACAGCTATGTACTAGAAGCCATGAACTACGTGGGGCATATTCCTGGCATGTGACCTTACTTAAAGATTTAAGGGATTTAATCTCATTTAAAACAAACACAGATTGAAGGAGACTACAAAATCTACATTGTTAAGATAAATCCAAAAGATTTTAGTGTTGCAGGCTGTTTGGGGCTTCCCTCCTTTACGTACTGTTCTCTGCCTGCCCTAACCCCTCTCCTGTCATTAGGGTAAGTCACTGGAAAAGTTTTAGAACATCTTAAAAAATGCTGCATGAATATTAATAGGATGCATATCTTCATTTAGATTTAATAAGTTTATTTTAATGGAAATCAGAGTCAGAAGTTTATAAAATTGGCCTCAAACCCTCAGATTATAGAAGTTCACTTTTGAAAACCCAGATATCGTATAAATTGTATCAAGCCCAAAAGGAAGCTTGGTCAGGATACTGTATTTCAAAAGACGATTTGAAACATGACTCCCATGAGAGTCAGAGAAGGTATATCAGTTTGCCTTCTAGTATTTAGAAGATTATGATTCTGGAGTTTCTGATTTTCCAAGAACCCCTGAGGAAGCTAGGCCTTACTGGTTTACTTAAGCTGAGCTTTTGTGCAGCGGTAATGGCACTTATTTCATTGAGTACTTTACCTGTGGCAGGCATTGTGCATGGTGCTTTACATTCATGGACTTGTAGCGCCTTGTACGAAATGCACTGTCCCTTTTTACAAATGAGAAAACCAAGGCTCAGAGAGAATATGTGACTTGCCTGGGATCTTGCACTCAGTGGGCTTCTGAACCAACCTTCAGTCCCAGGTCTTTCTGACTCTAAGGTAATGTTTTGATAGTCTGCTGCCCGCAGTCGAGCCAGCCAATTTATGTTTTTATCTTCTTAGTGTTTTTCATCAAAGGATCTGTAAAGAGTGACCTGAAGTGTATAAATTTCAGTCTGCTGACCTAAAACATAATATAACCCAAAATGTTAAGAGCTCTCAAATTAAGGTTTCTAAATAATTTAGATTTAACTTTGGGAAAAAAAAAGTAGAAAATATTATATGCTGGGAATTCAAATGTAATTTTGGTTTTCAAAAGAAGGTAGATATGATGACTGTTGAATACAACTAATGGTGATGTGACTTCCTGAGCGAGATCTTGAAAGACAAGAACACAAGTAACTGGGAACCTGTATGGATTCACTAACAAGCCAGATTTGCTTCTTGGATAGGCTCACCAAACCGTTAGATCCGAGAAATTCAAAAGACAGAGCACTGACCTTGAGCGTGGCACTTTGCAAAACCGTCTCTCAGTATCTTACAGACAGTGGAAGATAGATAGAATTTAGGTTCTAGAATACATTGCTGGATCAATAACTGGTTGTACCCAGTAGGTGACTGATGTCTTGCTGAAGATGTATTTATGATGGTGTTTGACATGGCTCAATCTTCTACCATGCAGTAATTTTCATCAGATGTTTATATAAAAGTCCTGATTATCCAAAATTTTCATAGGAGGAAAAGAGAATGAATGTGTATCAAATGAAGCCAAAGCTAGTATAAGAATATAAAATCATCTTAACAGACTTAGTAGGCAGAAACGTGGAGGACTATTCTTAGGTTTAAAAACTGAAAAACACAAGTACAAATTGAGAATGATGGGATTTGAGGGGTTTATTTATTAGATTTTATTATTAGACATTGTTACCTTTAGACATAAGAAGTATAGCTGTGTGAGCCAAAACAAATTAACGATTCGCTTTCTCTTTCCTTATCAGTAATTTTGTGGAATATTAAAGCTTTTACCAATATTTATGTAATACTCATTCAGAGTAATACACATCACAGATAAATTTTTCCCATGTAAAGTACTTTAATCCAATTGTATTAGGTGCATATTACAAATTATGAAATACAATTGAACAAACTCACCAGAGTCTTATATTATGATGCTTTTGCCTAAGTCTGGCCTAGTATGTGTCTCTCCCAAGTAATATTCATGACTTCCTTTTGCAAGAAATTTTTTGAAAAATTTTTTTAACTTAAGCAATTACTTAGCTTTAATTTGTTAGATCCTTATACCTTTTTAGAGAAAGCATGTGGAAATTAAAGAAAATATACCTCTTTTTTTTCTTCTGGAATTGTTTTCGCCCACTAAAATGTAGACTCCATGAATTTGAGGACCTTATGAGTCTTCATTGCCATGTCCCTAGAACCTAGGACAGTGCCTGACACATAGTAGTTGCTTAATAACTGTTAGTTAAAGGAAATAATATCTCAGATGATTGTGACTAAGCTGATCTGCTGGATATGTGACTCCATATATTAGTTTGCTGTTAGCCCCTGTGATTTCAGCGAATTGTTTGACACCAGGCAAAAGTGAACAGTTACTGGGTAGGCCTAACAAACATGAAAAGAAGCTAACAAAAGCTTGAAGCTAAAACCATACACAAGCCCCTGTGTCCCTATCCTCTGAAGCAAAAGGCTTTTTCTTTAGTCTTCTAGGCCTCCCCTGAGTCTCAAAAGGCTGGCTGAAGAGTTAATGATCAGGAAATATGAAGATGTAGAAACAAAGAATAGCTGTTGGGCCAGGAAGCTGGTAACAGGTTAGACTATAAATCCGCCACATCGCAGAATCACCGAGTTCCCAGTCCCCTGAAAGATATACATAAAGGCCTGGCACACATTCCTATGTTCTTTTTACAGGAAGCAGGCCCACACCAGATGAAAACTGCTGACCACAAGCACATAGACCCTAGACCATTTGAAACCAGAAGGTTGATGACGCTTGAAATTTCACCTTGATGCCAACCAATCCGAGAATGGTGCACGAGCTGATCACACACCCTGCAGCCCCTCCCTCACACTGCCTTTAAAACCCCTCCCCTGAAAGCCATTGAGAGTTCCGGTCTTTTGAGCACGTGCTGCTCATTCTTGTTGCTTAGTGCCCTACAGTAAACGTTGTACTCTCCTTTACCACACACAACATGGTGTCAGTAGATTGGCTTTAGTGTGTGTGGGCAAGTGGACCCAAGTTTGGTTCAGTAACAAAGTGTACCTACCATCTATTGTAGGTTAGCTGTGCTAAATTATCTAGTAATAGAATGTAGGACAGATCCATGTAGTAATCAAATATTGTAAAATAATAAAAGTATTGGCAATAATTACTAACTATGTGCCACAATTATATGACCATTAATAAAGATACTTGACGTGTTATCATGTGAGGTGATATAGGAGTCAGGATCACAGCTCTAAACCAGGAATCAGAGTAGTCAAGTTTAAATCCTGAATCAACCACTTATTTTTTTTTTTTTTTTGCGGTATGCGGGCCTCTCACTGTTGTGGCCTCTCCTGTTGCGGAGCACAGGCTCCGGACACACAGGCTCAGCGGCCATGGCTCACGGGCCCAGCCACTCCGTGGCATGTGGGATCTTCCCGGACCGGGGCACGAACCTGCGTCCCCTGCATCAGCAGGCGGACTCTCAACCACTGCGCCACCAGGGAAGCCCTCAACCACTTATTAGTTGTCTGACCTTAAGAAAGTCGTAGTAACCACTATAAATCTCAGTTTCTCCATTTGTAAAATGGATGTAAGAATAGTAATTATTTCACACAGTTGATATAGGACTAAATGACATAGTCCATGTAGAGATTAGCACAGGATATAGAGTTTTGTAAATAATAATAAAAGCAAGCTATCATTGATGTATATAAGAGCTGTTTTAACAAGGTACAACATATATTATTATAATCTCCTTTATGCAAAGATAAAATTTCTTCTCAGAGAAATGTGATCATCCCAGACCACAGACAGAACATTTGGGAACCAGCACTAGAACCCAAGTCACTCCAGCTTCAAATCCTATTTACATTCTAGCTGTGCTACTTTAAAATGGTGTGGGAAGAATTCTTGAATAATGTTGAACTACCAGCAAAAGTGTGAAGACTCTGAATGGTCTTTCGGGAAGAAAAACAGGCAAATGAATGAAATAAAAGAACACAGAATAGAAAAATAGAATGTCCTGGGCCTGTCGCATCTGCACAAAGAATATTGAGTATTGTATCTAGTGTTGAATAGAGGGAGGAAATAACTTCATTTTATAAATATTTTTATAATTGTTATTTTAAGACTCAAAATTTTTTGATCTATTTACATGTGTTTTGACACTGTTAGAAGGGAGGGCTTTTCCCTCTTGTGTATAAATTTCTCTGGGCAAGCATATAGGATTGAACAAAATTTAAATATTTCGTGCACTTTATCACGGTGATATTTTTCTCAATTGTGTACTACCATTTATATATGAACCTCCTTTATTTTGTTTCCACAGAATGCTGAAGTTTCTGTTTTTGAAGTAAATATACGCTTTGTCGGTGGACTAATCTCAGCTTACTACCTGTCTGGAGAAGAGGTAAGATGAAAAGTGGCATATAAATGGGAATTATGAAGTGTCTTAAAATGATATTCTCCAAGCAAAGTATGCTTTTTATGGTATCCATTAAATTTTCACGTTTTGATGGGCCTCTAGCATATACTGAATTTCTTATAATAAGTATTAATTAAATGAGCACACTGGGAAAGTCTGACAGAGCATGTTGTCAGGAAATGTTAGGCAGTGCCTTTAAAAAAGGCTGGCTCCATTATGTTATGTATGGTGTGATGAAAGCTACAAATTATATATGCCTATGGACAAAGTAAAGAGTTTAGTATAGTGGCAGGTTTGTGGATTTCTTTCTTTAAAAAATATTTTAATGTTAGTATAATATTAACTTAATAAAAACTTTTTGGAAATAAAGCTTGGCAAGTGAGATATAAAAATTAGAGTATTTAAGAAATTGAGGGGGTGAGTGAGATACTCAGCTTCCCAGTTAGAAGTCCTGTAGGCCAGTAACCCCACATAGAGTGCTTTGTAGCTCCTCCTAGGTTGGAGCTTAATTATCGCTGCTCAGAACAAAGAAGGAATTTTTAATTTAGCTGCCTTTTATCAATAGATTAAGAAAGGATTTTTGTATCATGCTCATGAAGAGCACAGGTGCTATTATCCTGAAAGGTTTTGGACAGCTTTATGAATAACAACCTAAGAGTCATTTGAATGGACCTCACCTTTAATTTCAACAGTGTTAAAAGCTGACATCAGGAAAAACAGTCACATATTTCAATTGCATATCAATCAGATTTGTGTTAGCCTGAGCAATCTGGCTGAGGGGAAGAGGGGATCTTACCTAGTGTACTAGTTCGTGTATTTCTATGCTCCTTCAAACAAATTTAAGCACAGCAGTATATGCTTAATGAGAAAGACTACTTTACTTTGTTTCTCGTCTCTCAGATGCTTTCCTAGTCATAACAAAACAGCCAGTACAATCTTAACATTCTCCTTCTTTTTAGATTTTATTCTACCATAGAGATTTTCAAAGTGTATAGATGGCTTCTATATTCCCCTGTATCTGTCCTGTTTGTGATAAACCCTGTTCTTCATTATCCCTCTTCTTCCCTTTTTCCAGTTGCACATAACTTCATTTGTTCATTTTGGTGTAGGATGTTCTAAACGCTAAGCCTGGGAATCCATATTTTTAAAAACTCATAATTAAAATTAATTACTGTTTTTTTACTAAAGAAGTTTCTGCTTTTAGAATATATGTCTTTGAGTATCCAGTGCCTGTGTATTCTCATTGTTTTTGGCGTGACATACTTAGGATGACCTTGGTTTTAACTTCCTTCATCATTTCTGTGGGGTGAGACAATTTGGAGGAAAAAGGACTTCATTGTATCTGGGCTCAGATAGGGTAATGGAACATGCAAAGAGAAACAATTATGTATTTCTTCTAAATATGCATCATGTAGATTAGGATACTTTTTTACTCATGACAGTATCTTAAGTTTATATACCTGTGTTTGTTTCTATATGTGTGTATGCTTACTGGAGACATATATGTTTATATACTGATATAAATATTATACAGATACAGCTTGCCTACAGATGAAATCATCTGCCTAAGACATTGTAAGGATTTTTTTTTTTTTTTTTTTTTTGCGGTACGCGGGCCTCTCACTGTTGTGGTCTCTCCCATTGCGGAGCACAGGCTCCAGACGCACAGGCCCAGTGGCCATGGCTCACGGGCCCAGCCGCTCTGCGGCATGTGGGATCCTCCTGGACCAGGACACAAACCCACGTCCCCTGCATCAGCAGGCGGACTCTCAACCGCTGCGCCACCAGGAAAGCCCTGTAAGGATATTTTTAAATTCTCTACTTAGCTAACTTTAGTAAGAAAAGGACCACAAAAAACACCTCCATTGAAAATAATTATTCTTTTAGTATATATGCTTTGTCCTTATCCCTGTGCAAAACATTCATTGTGTTAATTATATCTATATTTTCTGTATTTTAATTTTATGATAAAAGTTACCTTAGGTATTTCCTTTCTTATATATCAATACTTTTCTTTGTTTCTATAGAATACATTTTTAATTTTAGTTCTTAAAGATTCAGCATAGTTTTTGCTAACTATTCCCTAAACGTTAGACAGTTGGGTTGCTTCCAGTATTCCTATAGTTTGAATAATGTAGCTATAATCAGCCAATAAATATATTTATCCTCTAAAGTGGGATTGCCAAGTGAGAAGCGATTAGTATAAGACTGTTTTACCATCATCTCCTGTTTCTTCCCCCCAATTATTACCTCATCACTGATGGTTGCCTTTCATTTGACCAATGCATTCAAGAGAATTAGCTGTCAGGAATGTGATCAAGGAAAATTATTTTACCCTAAGTCTGAGCTTGATCTATTTGTCTCCATATCAAAATGAAAAATTGGGCATTCGTTTAATAGAAAGAACATCAACATGGCCACATTATGTATTAGTTGGTTTTAGATTGTTGATAAAGTTCTATGCTACACACTCTTTTATAGATCAAGGTATTATTAAGATAGTCTAGGAAGATTCATCTTCTTAAATTATCTCATAGAGGGACTACTAAATCACCATAATTTAACATTCTCATTTCATCGCTGAGGCCAGGAGTATTCTGAGAACATCTTATAAATCACCATCAGAAGTATATAGGCCCACACTGATGTAAGTTCAAGATTCTTACGTTTATGTTACAAAAACAGAAGAGGAAATACCACTGACTTGCATTACCTGCTTCAGGAAAATTACAATTAGAAACACTGAACAATAATCAAGAATGTCAGTGGACCTCTAAACCTACGAAAAGAACAATAGGAACATGAAATACCTGTTGACATATACTTTGATTACAGGGACATATTCAAAAACTTGAAATGCCCTAGCTCAGTTAAAATATTTTGTAGTATTATTTTTTTTAAAAAAGCCGAGCCACAAGATTTCCAGAGTCTATATAAGAAAGTGCAGATAACCACGAGAATTACAAACGGATGGGATAAAAATAAGATGAATACCAAATACTAAATGATCAGTAATAAAAATAAATAAAAGAGATAGCATTGCTCTATTATAAGCTCAACGGAAACTAAAGTCCTCATTGGAGATAGTAAATAGCATCTAGAATATCATTACCCAAATTATGTTCTACAGACCACTAGTTTCTTTAGATATGGCAGGATAAATCTGTATCTGTATATATACTAAAAATAAATTTGGAAAAAGTTACATCCTATATTCTTTCTTAGAAATTCACAATTTACAGAAAAAGAAACTAATTTTTTTTTATCTCTGTATTTCCTTACTTACTTAACTATAACCTCCCTCTTTTTTTTTAATGTAACATCTGCTAACACTGAGTTACAAACATTGTTTCCCAGAACAAATTTTGGGAAATATTACTGTAGAATAAGAGTAACCAAAGCAAAAGTGATATTGAAAATTGGCAAATGCAAAACAAGACATTTCAAGAGAAGATGATACATGTAGAAAATAGCATGTATGACTATACCGCATATTATTATTTGCTTTACAACAGAAATCAGTGGCTGTATTGAGCAGAAAGTAAACTTAATGGGATATAGTAATGCCACAGACTCATAGAGAAGGCTGAAGAAGAAATTGGAACTAGCACTCTCAAGTTGCCACAGAGGATCTCTATGACTCAGCAATCTCTCTGGGTCACCCTAGAATTAATAAACATGCACTAATTTTTTCCTACCCTTGTCAAGACACAAAGTTCCAGAAGAAAGAGGTCAATTGGCAGTTTTATTTAATGTGGTCCCTTAAGGATCTTAGGAAATGAAAGAGAGGATATGATAAAAAGTGTTCCACAGGGTTTGAATTCAGTATCCCATGAGGACCAAGTATAGATAATTCCTGAATAGGAAATTGAAGGCCCTATTGGAAGGGTAGGAATAAAAGATGTTTGGGAGTCAAAAAAAGACATAATTCCACTATGATGAATAAGGGTGTCAGAGGAAATAGACAAGCTGTATGGAAACTGATAATTTAATAAAATACTGCTTAGGAAAGCTTTTCCTGATTTGAAAAACTACTTTATTCTGTAAATTGAGAGAGAACATTTAGAACTGACAAGGTATTTAATCCTCAAAGGAAACATTCAAGTAATATGTTTTAAGTATGTGAACTAGAAAAAGTCAACTCATCAAAGCTAAAAAGATTGAAGAATGAGCTTTCATTGAATAAAGGCAACAAGGGCATCTGACCCAAGACCCAAGGGCATCTGACCCAAGGGAAACACATATAATAGATTTTTACATTAGATCAGTTTACTCTGCCAAGGTAGCCTTCATTCCGAAGGCAGCAAAAGAACGTTTTCCCAAATTAACCAAAAGAAATCCACTGCTCCAGACACACCACTGCAAAAGATTGCTGAAGCACTTACTGAAAAAGAGAAGTAGCTAATACCTCTAATTTTTAAAATATCAAGGAGGAAAACATGAAGTGGGTAGGATTGTGGAGTAGGGAGGAGAGAAATAAGATTGAGAATGTGAGTGTAGTGGTAGAAAGATCTATTTTTTTCTCATAATAGGATTCAGACGTTTGGGGTGCAGGACATCAATTTTGTAGAGTTTGTTTAGTGATGATCCTTATATATACTTTAGATATTAATTTACTGTTTAGCATTCATTATTGAAACTTTATAAAATAAAGGAATATGATAAACTGAATAGGTAATATTTTCATTTTAAAAGGTTTAACTTAGCAAAATGATATTAGATTACAGTAATTTTGCTTAAATTTGTAATTGTTTCCGTGGATAATGAGCTAAATTGTCTCATGTTGAATATTTTATTAAGATTGGAAGTTTATTTTGTACTTTAAAAGGGATCTAGGAGTACATGGAATCGATTCTAAAATAATGTACACTTTCGTCAAATGAAAATGCTACCTTTTTTTGGCCTACATTGAATTACAGAAATCATACCTACTCCGTAACTCAGGTTTTCTATGTGTCTTACTCTGTACAAAGCTCTATCCTGTATTTATAATTGTTTTTGGAAGCACAGAAGTTTTATTAGCCATAAGAACTTTATCTCAGTAATACATGAAAGCAGTTCTACAGTTTGCCAAGAATTTCAGCTCCAAAACCTATTCATGGCTAAGGTATAAGTGGCAGAAGCTGGTATAGATTTGCATCTGATAAATGTGGTAGACCAAATGAGAGGGCTTGGCACCTAAAGGAGAGGGAAACTCAGAAAATTAACTTGTTTATTAATGAAATATGTGTATCCCTTTTAGTTTAGCACAGTACTTTGCACATAGTAAGTGGACTACAAATTCATATCAGTGAGAATAGACCTATTATGATGCAGTAACAACCTCAAAATCTCAATGGTTTAAGACAATACGCTCTACACACTCTTTATGCTTTGCCCATGCTGCATGCTCTGCCCACAACTCTGCTTCTCATCATCCTCCCTCCAGAGCCCAGACTGGTGCAGCAGCTGCCATCTGAGTCATTTCCATTTGCCAAGGCAGGAGGCAGAGTGTTGAGGTGACAAAAGAAAACCTGGAAAATCACACACTGGCTTTTAACATGTCTATTGAAAAGACACTTGTTACTTCAGCTCTCATCTTATTGGTGAAAGCAAGTCACATGGCCACTGTAATTTAAAGGGTTGGGGGACAGGATGCAGTGTTACCACCACACGCCTGGGAGTAAATAGTGCTAATGACTGCCACAGTAGCCACTGACTTGGGTTAAACTGTATAGGCTTCCCAGCTGCTAGGAGAAGCAGAAGATAGGAATTTGTGAAAAGAGGGGAATTTTTTCAAGGGTCCCCAAACTAGAATTAGTCTGCACCACAAGGAAAAGACTTCCATACTATGGCCCTAGGGTAGTAATTAGAGAGTCATGCCTTGGGATAGGAAACATATTCACTGACTTGTCAAGTAAAAGGCTACTCTTCTAGCACTTGTCTACAAAATTCTGTTTCTGTGAGAAACATCTCCTATTCTAGACTTCTCCTGTAACCCTCCAAATTTCAAACAGTATAGTTGAGAAACCCAGGTAAACTATGCTATAGAAAAGGAATGCCTGTCATCAGTACTGCAGTTGTCTAGTGGGGGAGCTAATCACTGCTCTTCAGCGGCACCCTGCTGTGTTGAGCAGACGTTGTGGACCTGGTGCCTTTCCTCCAACCACTTCCTCTTTAAGTGTTTGCTCAGACAAGGAACTTGTTGTTTTGCAAAACCTAATGTAAAAGATGAGGTAATATGTTTATATTTAGATTTCTAGTGAATCATTTCATAATTTACAATGTCTGTTAAAACCAATACTTAAATCATTTTTATTGTCTGAATCATATTGACATAGATTTCTAATACTAAATTTGTGTGTGTATGTATGTGTGTGACTTAAACAAAAGCTGTACTTTTCTAGTAATATTTCTGTATATTTTTTTTCTTTGAAATTATTGCAGTGTCCTTTAGGAAGGTATCATGAGGTACCTATAGCAAGGAACTTAAAATTTAATGGGACTAGTAGAAAATTCCTGAGATTTGTGATAATTTACCATCTGGTAAGTGCATTTATTTAGTGGATCAGCATATGCTTATTGAATACCTGCACTGAAGCACTGACTGCACTTGGTGCTGCAGAAACAGTGAACAAGAGAAACAGTCTCCACTGACAAATATTGATTCATTTAGATGTTATAACAACCCTGTAAAGTAGGAGTAGATATTGTTTTTATCCTCATTTTACATAGGGAAAGACAGAGCACTGAGTGTTAAGTAACTTACCCAACGGCATACAAAGCAGCAGAGCTGGCCTTCAAAGTTGGACAGTCTAGCTACAAGACAGCAAGTAGCAACCAGACATTAGGGATCTCAAACATAGAAGACAGAAGTAGGCTATAGGCTTGAACTTATGAGTCATCAACAGCTAAATGTTAATAGAAGGGATAGAAGGGAATGGGGCTGCTGAGAATGCATATAGATTGCAAAAAGGGAGCCTTAACATTTCGGCATTGGTGAGAGGAAGGAGCTAGAAAAGGAGACTAAGAAGTGGTAATCCCAGAAGTAGGAGGAAAACTAATAAATGTGATTATCACAGAAGCAAAGGGAAAATAGTATTTTGAAAAATGATGAAGTATTCAGCTGTGTCAGAGGTTGCTGCTAGGGCAAGATGTTTAAGGACTGAAAATATCTTTGGACGTAGCAATATGGAGGTCACGGATGACTTTACTGAAAGTACTTTTGGTAGAATAATAGCATATAATCCAAATTGATTTTGATTGAAGAGGAGAAGGTCTTTTAGAAGGTAAGGGAGGGTAGGATTCAGAGGACAGATAGCCTTAGGGAGTGGTCCCTCCTCCACTGCAGTATGAGAGGGTAGAGGAGAAAATGGGCACACATGTCAGTGACTTGGTAGATTTGGTGGCAAAGATATGAGATGTTTACTCTGCGATGGCCCCTGTTAACTGTATGAAGAAGCATCAGACAAGGACATCTGCTGAGGTTCACAGGGAGAGAAAAGACATTTCAGATGAGTGTGTATAATTTGAAATTGTCATTCTAGAGAGGGTTGTGACTAGAGATACATGGTAGAATTTCTGGACAGTATCTACGTGGGTGACCATGAATTCATGGTGGCATCAATCCTCAGGTGTATGATATTTCTTTCTCCAGTAGTGCTCAGCAGTTCAGATACAAGCATGGAGAAGGTAGTTGGTGTGTTTTCACTGAGTTTTGCTAGACAGATGAGACAGAGACACCAAAAAAGGTATGGATTTTATGGTATTGGCAAAAAGTTTCATTAAAATTATAGACCATAAAGTCCAAGAATGAGTATAAGACAGTATGAAAAAAAACCGGTGAGTGATGGTTAGAGAGAAAATGGACTGGTTAAATGGCCTGATGTTTAGTTGAAGTAGGATAGTAGAAGTAGCAGTAATTTAGCAGATGACTAGAAGCTCTGGAAGTTAAGGCTATATAGTGGAATATATGAATAAGATATTTAAAAAATAGGGAAGCCTTGAGTGATGTCATAATCCAGGATAACATCACAAGACTGAGTGATTAAGGAGGGATTTTGCCAGAAGCTATCTGCATAGCTTACTGTGCAATATATTTTAATTGAAAAAAAAAATAGGTCTTAAAAAAAAAACAACTTTCAAGCCTCAGTGAATTATTTTAAAATTTTCTAAGATATAAACACTACATAATATTCATAAATCCATATGAAAATATGTACTGAACAAAGGTTACTGTTTAAACAAAAAAGAGAAAAATATTCATGCAGTATGAAATTTAAATATATGATTGTTGGACAAACATTCATGACTCTAGAGCCTTAAGAAGTCAGTACAGATTAGAGTTGGCAGTAGAAATGTAAACAAAATGCATGTTAACTAATTAGATTAAATGCAACTATGTACCTATGCAGAGCTGTTTCTTTTAAGCTATAACTAGATGAAATTGTATCTACAGTAAATTTAGTAAATGTGATTGTAGTGATGTGAATTTGGTTTGAATTTCCTTTAGTCCGTTCAAGCTGCTGTATGCTATAGTAGAATACCATAGACTGGGTGGTTTATAAACAATGAACATTTATTTCTCATAGCTGTGGAGGCTGGGAAATCCAAGATTAAGGTGCCAGAAGATTTGGTGTCTCGTGAGGGCCAGCTTCTTGTTGCATAGATGTCCATCTTCTCTAAATGTCCTCACATGGCAGAAGGGGTGAAAGAGCTCTCTAGGATATCTTTTATAAAGGCACTAATTTCATTCATGGGGGCTCCACCCTCATGACCTAAACACCTCAGAAAGCCTCCACCTCCAAATTATCATCACATTGGGGATTAGCATTTCACATATAAATTTTGGGAGGACAGAAACATTCAGTCTATAGTAGGTGCCTTCTAAAGTATGTCTTCTAAAGATTTCATTTACAAAGCTTTCCTGTGTTACCATTTTATGATGTAGATTTATAGTTTTTGTATTTAAAGTTTTTTTCTTTAAAACGTTTTAGAAGATAGTTCATTGACAAATCTTAGGGTTAACTATTCTAGTAACTTAAGCCATTTCTGATACATTATGAAGTGTTTCTCCGAGAGAGATCTGTTGATATATCTGGATATACAACCATTAATTTTGCATTTGGAAGTTCATCTTATAATTTAGCTGGAAATTCTTTTACATTGATAATAAAGTAGACCTAAGCCTTGAGGGTAATGTTTGTTTTTAACTTAATAATTGATCTTTATTTTAATCTGAGGTATCCCATTCCTCTGAAGCAGTACAAATAGTGACTAATTCCAGGGTCCTGCAAAATGAGGAAATCCAAGAGGTTCAATGATATGGGCATAGAACACAAGAATTTTTTCACAGCTCTTTATTATAAACACTTTTGTTTTTCATTTGTGCCATTAGATAGAAGGTTAGGGTTAGACCAGATAAGCAAAAGAGATTGTCACGTTTGTCTTATAAGTCCCATTTGGTTGATGCATTTATTTGTTTAATCTTATTTTAACAGATATTTTTAAGTTCTTCATATAATAATCGTGATAGTTGCTCTAATTTATAAATTGCTGCTAACTTCTGTGTTTCAATTCTTATAGCTAACTTGGTATTAAAATTATTAAATAGTGGCTTCTTACTTTAGTCTTGTGTCATGCACTTCCTCTAGTCAGGTAGAAAGTAGACTTATTATTCAATTTAGATTTAACTGTTAATTCAAATAACAACTGTAGCCTGTGTGTTGAGTGTTTTTTTTTTTAATATCTTTATTGGAGTATAACTGCTTCACAATGTTGTGTTAGTTTCTGCTGTACAACAAAGTAAATCAGCTATATGTATACATATATCCCCATATCCCCTCCTTCTTAAGCCTCCCTCCCACCCTCCCTATCCTACCCCTCTAGGTCATCACAAAGCATCGAGCTGATCTCCCTGTGCTATGCAGCAGCTTCCCACTAGCCATCCATTTTACATTTTGTAGTGTATATATGTCAATGCTACTCTTTCATTTCGTCCCAGCTTCCCCTTCCCCCACTGTGTCCTCAATTCCGTTCTCTACGTCTGCATCTTTATTCCTGCCCTGCCACTAGGTTCATCAGTACCATTCTTTTAGATTCCATATATGTGCGTTAGCATACGGTATTTGTTTTCCTCTTTCTGACTTCACTCTGTATGACAGTGTGTTGAGTTCCTGCTATCTAATCTTTATGACTATATAATGCATTATGACTAGACTTAGAATAATATTAACCCAGAGTTTAACTCTGAAGAATTAGGTATAGTGGACCTTAAAGCTCTATCATCTTGTCAGGCTTGCAGTTATTAACCTGTTTAGTTGCTTATGATTCACATCTTTATTCAGCAAATATTATGTGCCACCTATGGTAATTTTGAGCATCTGTTATGTGCCAGGCTGTGTTCTTGTCTCTGGAGGATTCAGTGATGAACAAACTAGACAAAGTCTCTGTTCTCATGAAATGTACATGCTAGTGAGATAAAATATTAAAGAAGTCCACAGTGTAATTTCAGATAGTAGTAAGTGCTGTAAAGAAAATACGATACAATCATGTGATAAAGAGTGACAGAGAGAGGGGTAGGAAGAGGAGGACTACTTTAGGGTGAATTTAGGGTGCTCAGATTGGACTAACACCATTGAAGATTTGGAGAAAATAACATTCTAAACAGAGGAACCCAAGAGTTCTGAGTTTATGGTAGATTTCTTTCTTTTCTTTGGGACAAAGAAGAGGAGGAGGAATGTGATGGTGATGATATTGGTGATGATAAGACCATTTTTTGAGGGTTTATTGTGTGCCAGGTGTACAGTATTAATACTGGAGAGATTTCATAATCTCCGTGTTGTAGTTACACTGAAGCTCGGACCGGTTGATTCCTGAGTCATATAGGAATTGGTAGAACTGGAATTAGGCCCTGCTCTGTCTGCGCCATAACCCTGTCCACATATTATTCCCAAAGCCAACAGGGTTAGTACCACAGTCTTTCTTTCTTATTTACTTGCTCATCAGTTCAACATCTAACCCTCATGTAATGAGCTAGCTGCAATCTTCTATAACCCATGAAATCTTCCACTTCCTAAGCAACAAAGAATAACTGATATTTGAAAACTAAACTATGATATGTTAACACTTATGAGTTTATAACAGATTTTTGAAATTATTTGAAATTATTTATTCATCACATTCATGTGTTTTTCCAAAACAAAATTTTCCTTGAATTTTTCCAAATTCTTTGAGTTGCAAGCATTCTCATTTTCCTTCTCTGTGTTTTTATTCTTCATTCCCTCACCCTCTTCATCAGAATAAAATGCATATTGAGGACAGTAGTAATTGATAGCACTGAATGATGTAGATGTATGCAATTTAGAAAAAAGAATAGTATTTTCAAGTTTTGAATCATATTTTCTGATACAGAAATATGAAGGAAAAAGGTAGTACATTGTCATTTCAAATTAAATTAAAATAGTTTGGTTTTATTAATAGACATAAATTATGAAGGTTTACCAATACAATTGGAATGCTTTTATGTAATTAGAAAATTCCAAAAAGAACTTAGAAAAAGCTCATAAATCTACCATATGACAAAAGCACTTTAATAAATTTCTCCTGACTGTGAATAAAAATTTGGAATCCAGTTGCCTACTTGCTTTTTATATTTTACTCACTTAGACAAAGAGAAGGAAAGCTCATATTTATTGTCATATATCATAATAGTAACTGCAAAAAAATGATTAATATATCTACTTCTCATAGTCATTAAGGATTTGCAGTCAACCATTTTCTAGTATGTTTTCCTTCCATTATGTTAACTGTTGTCAAAAGACAAGAGTCAAAACCAGGGCCTTGGGTTAAACTAAGATTAGATCCAGTGACCTGGCATTCCTCCAGAAGTTTTTCCATTGTGGAATTTCAAGATGCTACCTAAATAATGGGGTTTAATTAGTACTCAGATAAATGGGTAGTTGCCACACTTTCAAGGATTACCAGTTTCATGTCACCACTGCCTGGCGTGCACTTCCCACTAGTTTTACTTATC